>NC_083734.1:25455000-28267500 GCF_028564815.1 Eubalaena glacialis | reverse complement strand
AAGCCTAATCCAGAGCAAGGCCCTTACTCTCTTCAATTCTGTGCAGTCTGAGAGAGGTGAGGAAGATACAGAAAAGTTTGAAGCTAACAGAGGGTTGTTCATGAGTTTAAGGAAAGAAGCTATCTTCATAACATTGAAGTGCAAGGTGAAGAAGCCAGTGCTGATGTAGAGGCTGCAGCAAGTTATCCAGAAGATTTAGCTAAGATCATTAATGAAGGTGGCTATGCTAAACAACAGATTTTCCATGTAAATGAAACAACCTTTGATTAGAATAAGATACCATCTAGGACTTTCATAGCTAGAGAAGAGAAGTCAGTGCCTGGCTTCAAAGCTTTAAAGGACAGGCTGATTCTTGTTAGTGGCTAATGCAAGCTGGTGAATATAAGTTGAAGCCAATGCTCATTTACCATTCTGAAAGTCCTAGGGCCCTTAAAAATTATGCTAAATCTATTCTGCTTGTGCTCTATAAATGTAATAACAAAGCTTGGATGACAGCACATCTGTTTACAACATGGGTTACTGAATATTTTAAGCCCACTGTTGAGACCTACTGTTCAGGGAAAAAAATAAAAAAGATTTCTTTCAAAATATTACTGCTCACTAACAATGCACCTTGTCATCCAAAAGTTCTGATGAAGATGTACAATGAGACTAATGTTGTTTACATGCCTGCTAACACAGCATCCATTCTGCAGCCCATGGATCAAGGAGTAAATTCCCCTTTCAAATCTTATTGTTTAAGAAACACATTTTGTAAGGCTATCGCTTTATTTCTATAGCCATAGATAGTGATTCCTTTGGTGGGTCTGGGCAAACGAAATTGAAAATCTTCTGGAAAAGATTAATCATTCTAGATGCCATTGAGAACATACATGATTCATGGGAAGAGGTCACAATATCAACATTAGCAGGAGTTTAGAAGAATTTGATTCCAACCCTGATGGATGACTTGGAGGGGTTCAAGACTTCAATGGATGAAGTAACTGCAGATGTGGTGAAATAGCAAGAGAACAAGAATTAGAAATGGAGTCTGAAGATGAGAGTGAATTGCTGTAATCTCATGATAAAACTTAAATGGATGAAGAGTTGCTTCTTACAGATGAGCAAAGAAAGCTGTTTCTTGAGATGCAGTCTATGCCTGGTGAAGATGTTGGGAAAACTGTTGAAATGACAACAAGAGATTTAGAATATTACATAAACTTAGTAGATAAAGCAGTGGGAGGGTTTGAGAGGATTGATTCCAATTTTGAAAGAATTTCTACTGTGAGTAAAATACTATCAAGCAGCATTGCATGCTACAGAGAAATCATTCACGAAAGGGAGAAAAAATGGCAAACTTCATTTTTGTCTTATTTTAAGAAATTGACACAGTTACTCCAGCCTTCAGCAAACACCACCCTGACCAGTTAGCAGCCATCAACACTGAGGCAACACCCTCCACCAGCAAAAAGGTTACAGCTCACTGAAGTCTCAGATGATGGTTAGCATTTTTTAGCAACAAAGTATTTTTAATTAAGTTATGTACATTGTCCTTTTTTTATATATAAATTATTTTTTAACATATTTATTGGAGTATAATTGCTTTACAGTGTTGTGTTAGTTTCTGCTGTATAACAAAGTGAATCAGCTATACGTATACATATATCCCCATATTCCCTCCCTCTTCCGTCTCCCTCCCAACCTCCCTATCCCAGCCCTCTAGGTGGCCACAAAGCACCAAGCTGATCTCCCTGTGCTATGCAGCTGCTTCCCACTAACTATCTATTTTACATTTGGTAGTGTATATATGTCCATGCCACTCTCTCACTTCATCCCAGCTTACCCTTCCCCCTCCCTGTGTCCTCAAGTCCATTCTCTATGTCTGCATCTTTATTCCTGTCCTGCCCCTAGGTTCATCAGAATGACTTTTTTTTTAGATTCCATATATATGTGTTAGCATACAGTTTTTGTTTTTCTCTTTCTGACTTACTTCACTCTGTATGACAGACTCTAGGTCCATCCACCTCACTACAAATAACTCAGTTTTGTTTCTTTTTATGGCTGAGTAATATTCCATCGTATATATGTGCCACATCTTCTTTATCCATTCATCTGTTGATGGACACTTAGGTTGCTTCCATGTCCTGGCTATTGCAAATAGTGCTGCAGTAAACACTGTGGTACATCTCTCTTTTTGAATTATGCTTTCCTCAGGGTATATGCCCAGTAGTGGGATTGCTGGGTCATATGGCAATTCTATTTTTCTATTCTACTGTTCTCCATAGTGGCTGTATCAATTTACATTCCCACCAATGGTGCAAGAGGGTTCCCTTTTCTCCACACCCTCTCCAGCATTTACTGTTTGTAGATTTTTTTGATGATGGCCATTCTGACCGGTGTGAGGTGATACCTCATTGTAGTTTTGATTTGCATTTCTCTAATGATTAGTGATGTTGAGCATCCTTTCATGTGTTTGTTGGCCATCTCTATATCTTCTTTGGAGAAATGTCTATTTAGGTCTTCTGCCCATTTGTGGATTGGGTTGTTTGTTTTTTTGATATTGAGTTGCATGAGCTGCTTGTATATTTTGGAGATTAATCCTTTGTCTGTTGATTCATTTGCAAATATTTTCTCCCATTCTGAGGGTTGTCTTTTCGTCTTGTTTATGGTTTCCTTTGCTGTGCAAAAGCTTTTAAGTTTCATTAGGTCCCATTTGTTTATTTTTGTTTTTGTTTCCCTTTCTCTAGGAGGTGGGTCAAAAAGGATCTTGCTGTGATTTATGTCATAGAGTGTTCTGCCTATGTTTTCCTCTAAGAGTTTATAGTGTCTGGCCTTACATTTAGGTCTTTAATCCATTTTGAGTTTATTTTTGTGTATGGTGTTAGGGAGTGTTCTAATTTCATTCTTTTACATGTAGTTGTCCAGTTTTCCCAGCACCACTTATTGAAGAGACTGTCTTTTCTCCATTGTATATTCTTGCCTCCTTTATCAGAGATAAGATGACCATATGTGCATGGGTTTATCTCTGGGCTTTCTATCCTGTCCCATTGATGTATATTTCTGTTTTTGTGCCCGTACCATACTGCCTTGATTACTGTAGCTTTGTAGTATAGTCTGAAGTCAGGGAGCCTGATTCCTCCAGCTCCATTTTTCTTTCTCAAGATTGCTTTGGCTATTCAGGGTCTTTTGTATTTCCATACAAATTGTGAAATTTTTTGTTCTAGCTCTGTGAAAAATGCCATTGGTAGTTTGATAGGTATTGCACTGAATCTGTCGATTGCTTTGGGTAGTTTGGTCATTTTCACAATGTTGATTCTTCCAATACAAGAACATGGTATATCTCTCCATCTGTTTGTATCGTCTTTAATTTCTTTCATCAGTGTCTTATAGTTTTCTGCATACAGGTCTTTTGTCTCCCTAGGCAGGTTTATTCCTAGGTATTTTATTCTTTTTGTTGCAATGGTAAATGGGAGAGTTTCCTTAATTTCTCTTTCAGATTTTTCATCATTACTGTATAGGAATACAAGAGATTTCTGCATTAATTTTGTATCCTGCTACTTTACCAAATTCATTGATTAGCTCTATTAGTTTTCTGATAGCCTCTTTAGAATTCTCAATGTATAGTATCATGTCATCTGCAAACAGTGACAGTTTTACTTCTTCTTTTCTGGTTTGGATTCCTTTTATTTCTTTTTCTTCTGTGATTGCCATGGCTAAAACTGAAGTAATCAAAGAGGAAATCAAAAAATACCTAGAAACAAATGACAATGAAAACACAATGACCTAAAACCTATTGGAGGCAGCAAAGCAGTTCTAAGAGGGAAGTTTATAGCAATACAATCCTACCTCAAGAAACAAGAAAAATCTCAAATAAACAACCTAACCTTACACCTAAAGCAATTAGAGAAAGAAGAACAAAAAAACCCCAAAGTTAGCAGAAGGAAAGAAATCATAAAGGTCAGATCAGAAATAAATGAAAAAGAAATGAAGGAAACGATAGCAAAGATTAGTAATACTAAAAGCTGGTTTCTTGAGAAGATAAACAAAATTGATAAACCATTAGCCAGACTCATCAAGAAAAAAAGGGAGAAGACTCAAATCAACAGAATTAGAAATGAAGAAGGAGAAGTAACAACTGACACTGTAGAAATACAAAGGATCATGAGAGATTACTACAAGCAACTATAGGCCAATAAAATGGACAACCTGGAAGAAATGGACAAATTCTTAGAAAAGCACAACCTTCCGAGACTGAACCAGGAAGAAATAGAAAATATGAACAGACCAATCACGAGCACTGAAATTGAAACTGTGATTTAAAATCTTCCAACAGGGCTTCTGGTTGCACACTGGTTAAGAATCTGCCTGCCAATGCAGGGGACACGGGTTCAATCCCTGGTCCAAGAAGATCCCACATGCCGCGGAGCAACTAAGCCCATGCACCACAACTACTGAGCCCACATGCCACAACTACTGAGCCTGTGAGCCACAACTACTGAGCCTGTGTGCTGCAACTACCAAAGCCCGCGTGCCTAAAGCCCGTGCTCTGCAACAAGAAAAGCCACCGCAATGAGAAGCCTGCGCACTGCAACAAAGAGTAGCCCCCGCTAGCCTCACAGCAACGAAGACCCAATGCAGCCAAAAAAAAAAATCTTCCAACAAACAAAAGCTCAGGAACAGATGGCTTCACAGGCGAATTCTATCAAACATTTAGAGAAAAGCTAACACGTATCCTCTCAAACTCTTCCAAAATGTAGCAGAGGGAGGAACACTCCCAAACTCATTCTACGAGGCCACCATCACCCTGATACCAAAATCAGACAAAGATGTCACAAAGAAAGAAAACTACAGGCCAATATCACTGATGGACGTAGATGCAAAAATCCTCAACAAAATACTAGCAAACAGAATCCAACAGCACATTAAAAGGATCATACACCATGATCAAGTGGGGTTTATCCCAGGAATGCAAGGATTCTTCAATATACACAAATCAATCAATGTGACACACCATATTAACAAATTGAGGGATAAAAACCATATGATAATCTCAATAGACGCAGAAAAAGCTTTCGACAGAATTCAACACCCATTTATGATAAAAACTCTCCAGAAAGTAGGCATAGAGGGAACCTACCTCAATATAATAAAGGCCATATATGACAAACCCACAGCCAACATCGTTCTCAATGGTGAAAAACTGAAACCATTTCCTCTAAGATCAGGAACAAGACAAGGTTGCCCACTCTCACCACTATTATTCAACGTAGTTTTGGAAGTGTACATTGTCTTTTTAGACATAATGCTTTTGCACACTTAATAGATTATAGTATAGTGTAAACATAACTTTTATGTGCACTGGGAAACCAAAAACTTCGTGTGACTTGCTTTATTGCAATATTTGCTTTATTGCAGTGGTCTGGAACTGAACCCACAATATCTCTGAGGTATGCCTGTACTTTATGTAACCCTACATATCCAAAATATTATCATTTCAACATATAATCAATGTAAAAATTATTAATGGGATATTTTACATTCTTTGTTTTCACACTAAGTACTAGAAATCCGGTGTGTATTTTGTACTTGGAGCACATTCTCATTTCACTGTGGCTAGTGGCTACGTTATTGGCCAGCAAAAGTCTAGAAGGATCCAACAATGGCTTTGACACTGAGTGTGGTATTGAGAGAATCTCAGACAAAAGGAAGCATGATTGCTGCTTGACTCTGACTCATCTTTATTCCTGAAGAGGAAAAACTCTCATCTCAAGTTGAGCTCCCCAAAGTCAGGCAGGCAAAGTGCAAAAATTATTGCAGTTCACAAACCGTATTTTTCTTTTTCTTATCCTCCCCCTCTTCTTTCTTTCCTTCTTCTTGAGCAACAGCTGCTAAAACATCTAATCCAGGTATTAACACTGAGTGATTTTCAACTCATCTACAAGCAGTCACATGGTCCCTGCCTTCTGAAGGTTTTCTGACCTCCAACTGAATTACACATGGTGCTGCACCAGGCACAGTGCAAAAACAATGACCCCTCCAACAACACTGGGCACTCATCTTTATGCTTCCAGCGGGGAGATATGGATGGAGGAGAAAAAAGAAGGAAGGAGAGAGAAATGGAAGAAGGGAGGGAGGAAAGAGTACAGGGTCGAATAGTGGCCACCAAAATTCATGTTCATCTGGAATCTCAGAATATGACCTTATTTGGGGAAAAAATAATTCATATGTAATTAGTTAAGATGAGGTCATACTGGATTAGGGTAGACCCTAATTCAATGACTGGTATCCTTAAAAGAAGAGGGAAATTTGGACGTAGACACAGAAGACACAAGAAAGAACATCATGTCAAGACAGGGGTAGAGATTGAGTGATGCATCTACAAGCCAAAAACCACCAAGGATTGCTGGAGACCACCACAAGCTAGGAGAGAAGCGTGGACCAGATTTTCCCTCTGAGCATCCAGAAGGAACCAACCCTGACAACACCTTGATTTTGGACTTCTGACCTCCAGAACCATTAGAGAATACATTTCTGTAGTTTTAAGCCATCTGGCTTGTGGTAACTTGCTATGGCAGCCCTACAAAACTAATACAGAAAAGGAAGGCCAAGCCAGATATGATCTCTTGTGAAAATCAGTAAAGAACAAAATAGGATAAAAAAGAACTTGCAGTTGAGAAAATCAGCTCCCCTCCCCCTCCCCCCTCTCTGATCACCCATTCTGGTCATTACACCTGAGTCCCAGGTTTGCTATGAAGAGATTAAGCCTTAAAATGAGGGGTTCAAGAATTTCAAATATTGTCTGCTAAAAGAGAAAATCACTACTCTACATGACTGCTGAGGACAGGATGAAAACCAGAGACTAAAAGACAGAGGAAAACAAATTTCAGCTCCACCTGTAGAAATCTTAAACAAGCAGAAGTGATCCATGGCAAGTGGGCTACCTCACATGATGAACTGATCCAGGAGGTATTAAAAAGAAGCTATGGGGGGCTTCCCTGGTGGCGCAGTGGTTGAGAATCTGCCTGCCAATGCAGGGGACACGGGTTCAAGCCCTGGTCTGGGAAGATCCCACATGCCGCGGAGCGACTAGGCCCGTGAGCCACAATTACTGAGCCTGCGCGTCTGGAGCCTGTGCTCCGCAACAAGAGAGGCCACGATAATGAGAGGCCCACGCACCGCGATGAAGAGTGGCCCCCACTTGCCGCAACCAGAGAAAGCCCTTGCACAGAAACGAAGACCCAACACAGCCATAAATAAATAAATTAATTAATTAATTAAAAAAAAAAAAAAAAAGAGGCTATGGAGATTGTATCTTTCTGATATCAACAAAAGAATTCCTGGTGGGATAGGAGAATAAACTGGATGATCACAGGACCCTTTTCCATTGAAGTGGACACTGCATAGATAAGGTTCTGGGTCTGCTGGGCCCCAACTTCCAGGAGACATGACCCATTCCCTGTAACACATGGCCCTGCCCCTAGCATTGGCTGATCTGATTCTCAAGTATTTTGACTAATACGGAGACTTTAATCAGAGAGATGCGGGGGCTAAGGCAGGAACTTACTTGGATAACTTGGGACCACAGCAAGTCATGGCCACGTGCAGGTTAAATTTATGCAGGAGCAGGAAATATGAGTAGACAGGAAAAACCAACAGGAAGGGAAAAAGAAGAAAGAAGCAGACTTCTGGTGTTTCTGCTTACTTATTTCTGCATGTCAAACTACTGCAAAATTTGGTGGCTCAAAATGACAACCATTTTATTATATAGCATGAATTTGTGGATTAGAAATTCAGGCAGTGCTCAGCTGGGTGATTCTTCTGTTCTGCCTGATATAGGCAGAAGTCGCTGTGTGGTAATCGGCTAGCACTTG
This sequence comes from Eubalaena glacialis, assembly GCF_028564815.1. Taxonomy (NCBI): domain Eukaryota; kingdom Metazoa; phylum Chordata; class Mammalia; order Artiodactyla; family Balaenidae; genus Eubalaena; species Eubalaena glacialis. Next base: position 28,259,650 of record NC_083734.1, on the reverse strand, counting down.
GGCTGGTGCAGGCGTATCAGAGATGGTTTCACTCCTGTGTCTGGCACCTTGGCAGGGACAGCTGGAAGCCAGGCTCAGCTGGGGCTATAAACCAGAGTGCCTACCTGTGGTCTCTCCAGCATGGTGTTTCAGAGTCATTAAACTTCTTACAAGAGAGTCAGGTCTCCTCTAGTGAGTGTTTCAGTGAACAAGCCAGAAGCTGCGTGGCCTTTTAGGACCCATCCTTAAAGTCACATAGAAACATTTCTGTCATACTCTATTGGTTGAAGCAGTCATAAGCCCACCCAGATTCAAGGGGCGGGGATATAGACCCAACACTCTATGGGAGGCGGAGGGGGTCAAAGAATTTGTGACCATGGTTTAAAACCACCACCCCAGAGAGGGAAGAGATGGGAGGAGTTGCTTTCCAGTTTACAATTCTCATGAGATAGCCTAATCCTTAGCAATAAACCCTCTTTTTACATGGTTCACTTGAGTAAGGTTCTAGGCCTTGCAACCAAAATAGTTCCATGTTGGGCTGAGTTTTGTCCCTCAAAAAAAATTTTTTTTTATAAATTTATTTATTTATTTTTGACTGCGTTGGGTCTTCGTTGCTGGGTACGGGCTTTCTCTAGTTGTGGCGAGCGGGGGCTACTCTTCATTGCAGTGCACGGGCTTCTCATTGCGATGGCTTCTCTTGTTGCAGAGCATGGGCTCTAGGCAAGCGGGCTCAGTAGTTGTGGCTTGTGGGCTCAGTCATTGTGGTGCACGGGCTTAGTTGCTCCGCAGCATGTGGGATCTTCCTGGACCAGGGCGCAAACCCATGTCCCCTGCATTGGCAGGTCGATTCTTAACCACTGCGCCACCAGGGAAGTCCCTGTCCCTCAAAATTAAATGTTGAAGTCCTAACCCCTAGTACCTCAGAATATGACTGTATTTGGAGACAGGGTCTTTAAAGAGGAGATTACGTTAAAATGAGGTCTTTAAAATGGGTCCTAATCCAACGTGACTGGTTTCTTTATAAGAAGAGATTAGAACACAGAAACACACAGAGGAAAGACCACGAGAAACCACAGGGAGAAGATGGCCATCTACAAGCCAAAGAGAGAGGCTTCAGAAGAAACTGACCCTTCCAATGCATTGTTCTTGAACTTCTAGCCTCCAGAACTGGGAAAAAATAAATGTCTATTTTATAAACCCTCCAGTCTGTGGTATTTTACTAGGGCTGCCTGAGCAAACTCATACTAGCCCTGACTCATCAAATGTGTCCAGTGTAGGTATGTTGGTGCTAATATGAGCAACGGGGAGTCTGGGCCTGCAAACCTACTGGTTAGAGCAGGATGGCCCCAGTCCAGGCAGCTCCAGTGTACAGCAAGAGCACAAAGCACACTGGGAGCCCAGGTCACTGCCTGCCCAGTGTGCATCCACTGGAATCAGGAGATACAGAACCAGTGACTTATTTTTCCCATCTCCCCTCCTGGCAAAGAAAAGCATTGACTGTCACCCTTTACAAAAGCAACAGCATTCTTTTCTTCTGAAAGAGAAACACTATCTTGGTTCATCTTTCTTACGAATACAGACGTGTGACTGTGACTTCACGCGTGCACACATGCTTGTACACACACCCCCACGCACATACACACACACACATCCACACACTCTACCCTTCTTGTTCCCTCTCTAACACACTTTCTTTTCTATCCCATGCAATAACCCAAGAGTCAGGAAACCTGGGTTTGGTCCCAGCTCTACTAAACTTCCCTTAATTTTCCCCGTTTTCCGCTTGCTCAGCTTTAAATGAAAGATGATTTCTAAGATGACTTTTAGCGCTAAAGGCTTGTGGGTCCACAATCTCAGTACAGTGAAGAAGCAGCACTTGCCTAGCGTTAGGGCAACGTCTTTCCTGCTGCTAATTAGCCAGAGCATCTCAGGTCACCTCTCCCAGCCTCAATTTCCCCCACTATGAAATGTACCTAATGGTCTCCAGGCTCGCCTCTGACATCCTGGGACCCAGGACTGCTCTTTTTCCTATAAATTCACTTTCCAGACTTCATTTTTTCTTGCCCTTCCTGCCTTGAACAAAAGAGTCTCCTCCTTGCTGTCCTGAGCCCCCCATCTCTCCTTGCTGCTTTGATCTCCCCACCACCCAGGCCCTCCTCCACACTGGTTCACCGAGTGCTCCCAGCTCCCACTCTCCCCTCTCCATCCCAAGTTGCACCCCACCATGGGGAGACCCACCTACCACCCTGACCTCAACCCAGCGGCCACTCCGGTGCCCACCCCTGCAGTCCCACCATCACCATCTTATCCCCGGCCCTGGCAGACTCCCTCCTCTTGTTCATTCACTCCCACGATGCCCACTTTTGATTCTCATTAAGACCTCTCTCTCCTGCGTGCTGATCTCCATCCCTTCCTAAGCTGGCCTGAGGCCATGAGTCCTCATTTAACCCACTCTCTGGCTGTCACTGCCAACCCCTCGCCACCTTGCTCCTCAGTCACATTGAACCCAGAAAGCCTCACAGCTTTGTAGCTGAGCCTCCATCCCCAGCTCTGGACACCAGAATTCCACTAGAGAAAACATCCAGCTGCATGGGCAGGCGCCAAAGGAAAGGCCACAGCAGAGATCAACCATCCCTCCACTTCTCCCCACTGGCCCTTCTTCGATCCCCCATGGTGCTTTCCAAACCTCTCCCAGGCCCCTACAGCCCCCAGCCTGGGAAGCTGACCTCGCCTCCTACTTTGCAGAGAAAATAGAAGCCGTCAGGAAAGGACGCCCTCACCTTCCTGCCGCCCCACCTACATGCTTTGTACATTTGCGCTGCCCTTCCTGCTGCATGGAAGGGGTGCTCGCCACCTGTTCAGGACTAATCCCACGCCCTATGCCAAGATCCTACCCACCCCCACCTCCCTAAGTCCCTGTCCACAAAGAAGCGCCCTGTCTCTCTGTGTGTCCTTTCTCCCACAGTGGGAACTCCGGGCTCAGCAGAAATGCCTGATTAGGACTCTCCTTTCTGGAAAAAAAGAAAGTCTTCAACTTTGCCCTTGCCTTTAGTAGCAATGTATTTACCCCTTACTTTCCTGGCTGAGAAACCTGAAAGCAGGCTTGTCTATAATTTCTTATTTTTCACTCACGCATTTTAAAAGTGAAAGTCTTTTAGGGTTTTTCTTTCTGTTAATAAAAGTGTATATGCTCACTGTTTATTTATAAAAGAGTCAAATCATGCAGGAACATTTAAAAACCAATGTGGAAATCTCTTCTGCCAGGCAGGACTAGGTGTAGTCTGTTACTGCACCCACAGCTCCACCCCCAGCCAGAGCTGGGCAGACAAAGAGAGCGGATGTTGTGGCTTCTGGGGTCATTCAGAAGCTGGAAGCACAGTGGCTCCTTCCAGCAGGAGCAAAAGCCATGAAGGAGAAAGAGCTGCTTGCAGAGACAAGACTCCAGGCAGAGACAGGGGAAGAAATACTCTAGCTTCTCTCCAACCCCGCCCACCGACCTCCTGCCAGTGCCTTCCATTGGTGGAACCCAGCTGGAAACCAGATGTCACAGGAGCCCTGCAAACACAGCCTGCAAGTGTGGCCACTCCTGGATACAGAGCAGGGGAAAGGTGCAGAGTGGATAACAAGGCAAGCATAGGTACTATTTTTATCTTCATTTACACATGAAGAAACGAGGCACAGAAAGCTTAAGCAACTTGCCCAGTATCACAGAACAAGTAAGTAGAGAGGCGGAGATTTGAACCCAGAAAGCCCGGCTCTGGAACGCCCAGTCTTAACTGGCAGTGCTCTAGCACCTTCCCTAGAGCCTTTGGTCTAGCAACTTGTGGCTTCCTCTGGCTTTTCTGTCTTCCATCCCTTATCTTTTTTTATTTCTGTCTGGCACAGACAGTCTTGCTGGCACATACACAGGGCTTTGGGGTCAGACAGACAAATTCCATTCCAGCTCCACTAGTGATTAGCTGGGTAAAGTTACTTAATCTATTCAGTCGACACATGTTTATTCAGCACTGACTATATGCCAGTCCCAAAGGACTTGACCCCTTCAAGCATCTGTGTTCTCATCTGGACAATGGGCGTGATGGTATACACTGGTCAAGCAGATGCAGTGAGGCAACTGGGGGTCTGCTATATTATTATTACATTTGCTCCCCCAAAATGCTGACTCTCCCACTCCTCCCTCTTTCCCACCTCCTTGTCCCTGTCAGAGCTTTTCGGTCTTCCTTGCCTGTATCATTGTTCATCTTGGCTGGTGGCTCATGGAACAGATGTTACTGGCCCCATTGGAGCGAAGGCCCCAGAATGGCAACACCCCCAAGTCACTTGCTGCCCCCCCCGGACAGACCTGCATTTCCCAGAGCCTCAGTGTCCCCATCTGGAAAGTGGGTGGGGGGAGTAGGACCCAGCCGTCTCCCAGTTTGTCCACCAGGAAGAGAGAGAGAGGGTTGGGAGGCAGAGGAGCAAGAGGAAAACCCTTTGCAAATGTGAAAAGCATTTAATAACATGAGCAGTAACAGTAATGGTGTCAGGCAGCAGAACTTGGTGTCGGTTCAAACAAAGGGGGTCCCCATGCAACAAAGGGGGTCCCCATGCAACAAAGGGGATCCCCATGCAGGTCCCGCTAAGTGCATCCTGCTTGGCATCCTCCCTGGGGCGGTGGATTTGGGAAGACTATCGTTCAGATTCTCCCTCTGCCGCTCACAAGCCCTGTGGCCTTGGCAAGACCTGTTATCCTGGGCCTCAGGCTCCTTCTCTGCGAAATGGAGAAAGAGGCCCTTGGCAGCATCCACTCAGGGCTGCAGGGGGCAGAAGGCATACTCGGTAGGGAGATGTGAAGAGACCTTAGTGAAGGAAGAAGGAAGGAAGCTGCTACCTCCCCTGGGGCTGAGGCCCAGTGTAAGAGCTGGAGACACAGAAGGGGCCCCCACTGGGAGCCACTGAGGGACACTGAGCTGTAGCAGGGAGGGGAGGGAAGGAAATACCGCAGCCTCTCTCTTCCCGGCCTCTGATGTCCTGCTAGTATCTCAAACAAGCCCAGGCAATGCTGCCTGTAGGAGCCCAGCCTCCCAGGCATAGAGAGAAGGGCAAAGAGAGGATCTGGAGGGGAAGCAGTCATCACACCCTCAGCAGCATCATGGTTCCGCTGGAAGAAACAAAGGGCTGGGAAACGCCTGGCACATCTCCCGCCCATAGTCAGCACCCCCTGCTCACCAGTCCTTGTTGTCATCACTGCAACCGCACTGTTGTTCTGGCGTGAACACTGCCCCCTGCTCTGTTCTTCTGTCCCTTCTTCGTCCATACCGGGGGAAGACCAGGTTATCCCCTGTCCTCTTAGGGAGGAATTAATTGATAAAAATGACAAGATTCAGCTCCATTCTGATGACCAAATTTCACCTGAGGTCTCACTTCACAGGGGTGTGGCAAAGCACCAAACCTCCCTGACTTCACCAAAGCTTTAGAATCCTTGGCTATGACCTCCCAAAGGGGGGCAGTCAGGGCTTCCATCTTTAATGTACTCTTTGCCCCTCGGGGTCAAGCAATCAAGGAAATGAATCAAATCAACTAAGTCCAAATTGATTCTACTCACAGACCCCGTGTAGCTTAGCGGTTTGGTTAAACACATTCTCTTTGAAGCCAGCCAACCCCAGGCAAGCTGGTGGACTTCTTTGAGCCTCACTTTCCTCATTGCAAAAATAATCACGCTGCCTATCTGTGGGTTGCTGCGGGAATAGAAGGAAAGGACTGGGCACAGAGAAGCCTTCCATAACCTCTTCTTCCCCAGGTCAACCCTGTGGTGCAGGTGTGGCAGATAAACAAACAGCATCATAATAACCAGGAAGGAATCTCTCATGGACCCACACCAGTGAGTTCATCTCAAATCCAGGTCTGCCTTTGCCCAAAGCCAGTGGCCCTCCACGTCCCCTGCCCGTCCCAACCGGCCCTCCCAGTTGACTTGTCCCCATCAGGGAATAGTCACTACATTTTGAAGAAGCCAAAAACATTTTCTTTCTGCTTGGTTTGAGAACGCGTTCTGTGGCTTTATTTTTCCAGTAATTATTTCTTTCTTGTTACAGACAGATGGGAACCTAGGTGTGCAGATGTAGGCTTCCATGGATCTCAGCTGTGGAGACAGTGCTGAAAGGCGGAGGGTGGCAGGAGGGAAGAGTTCGCTGTGTCTCTGAATGGAGCATCCACGCGAGGAAATGGAGATGCTGACCACATCTTGTTCTTTGGACTTTTCTTTCACTGAAACTATCAGCATTGGGTATTGGAGTCAGGACCCCGGGAACCTCAGCCTTATTCCTGAACACCACCACCACCCCCAAAGCCTGGAGCATCTCATTCCTCCAGATCCTGTCCTCCAAATCTAGAAAACGGATTTTTTCCACTCTTGCAAGGCTATGGGATGAGTTCAAGTCATTCAGAAAGCTGGGACCCAGGAAGTCAATGTTAGAGGTTGGTTCAGAAATGAACTTTGGAGTCTTGGCTTTGAGTTCTGACCTGAACTTTGCTCTGCATGACCTTGGGCAAATTACTTCATCCTCTCGCCCTCATTTTCCTCATCTGTGAAGTGGGGGTGATAATGCACACCTCCAGGTGTCCTGAGGAGCGTGCAGTGATGTCACGCCTAGAAAGCCTCCACACAGGGCTGGAAGTGCTCAGCGAGTGGGAGGGGTGTTGAGGGAACAGGATGCATCAGAGCAAAAGCCACCCTCTCCTGCCACGCAGGCCAGGGGTGCCCAAGAGCAGCCTCCTGGGTTCTTTAGGCCAAGACAAGGCTCCTATCTGCAGGCCTCCGGCCTCCCTGCCCCTCTCAACCTGTTGTCCCCTTTTACTCAAAAGAAAAGCAAAGAGAACGGAAGGGAAGAGAAAGGAAGGCAAGGGAAGGGAAGGGAAGGGAAGAAGAAGAGAGGAGAAGAGAAGAGAAGAAAAGAAAAAAGAAGCATCCTTCCTCTGGAGACCTTTGTCCTGAAGCTAGCTGGGGAATGCTAGAGACAGTCACTCCACGCTCAGTATGTTGAGCCACTTTCTGGGCTTAAAAAAAATATATTATTGTTTACCTAACGGTTCTTCTGTGAGAAATGGGTGTCTGTTCCTTTAAACAGAACACAGCGCTGCAGACAGAGCGGCTCCGGGGTTGTTTGCAGCCAGAGGAGGGGGAGACGAGGACATCCTGTTGTTGAGTAGAAACAACAGAGACAGACAGACAGACAGGGAGGAAAGGTCAGCACAGACCCTAGCAGGCGAACCCAGCTCATTTTTTTCAATATTTTCTTTCAAAAAGAAAATATTCACTTTTTTTTTCTTTGGCTTACATTTTGCCAGTCTAACCCCAGATCCTACTGCCTTACTTAAGACAAGGGAACCTTCTCCAAGCGGAGTGGCATATCAAGATAAAAGAGGTCCTGACAGTCTCAAGAGGTCCTTGAACTTTGTGCAGAAGGTAGCATGTTGCAAGCTTTTCCTAAATTCAGGACTTGGGAATAGGAATCAGGAAAAACATATGTCATTTGCTGAATGGTGGTGCCTATCATCTATTATCTCCAATCTTCCCAAGAGCCCTGCCAGGGAGGTTTATGCATCGCCATTTTACAGATGTGGAAACTGAGGCTCAGGCAGATGAGCCAAGTCAGACTGTGTGACTCTCCTGCTTACATTTAGAAGGTGGCTCCCAAGATCCTGCAGGATCTGGTCCCTGCCTACTCCTCCCGTCCCATCTCCTCACCCTCATCCTTGCCCACCATGCTCTGTCACACCTTCAAAACTCTCTCAGTTCCTCTTACACTGTGCTACCCTAAGTGAGAGCCACAGCCCCAGACCAGCAGCACCAACAGCACCTGGGAGCTGGTTGGAAATTCTGGAGTTCAGCCCCATCCTAGAATCTGCCTTTTTAATAATACCCCCAGGTGCACATTGAAGTGTGAGAAGCACCACTACTGCACATCTAGTTTTTTCGACCTCAGGACCTTTACACATGCTGCTCCCGCTGTGTAAAACAATCCTCTTTCATCTTGGCCTGACTTGGCCCTACTCATCCTGAACTCATATGTCACTTCCTCAGGAAGGGCTCCCTTGACCCTCCAATAACGTTATTCTCCCTTAAAAGTCCACTTCTTCTCTTTCATAGCACTTTTTGCAGTGTAATTGCTTATTGAATGTCTGTCTCTGTGAAGGCTGAGGCCATGTCTCACTGGCTTACCAGGAACATGGTAGGAGCTGCACAAACATATGTTGAATGAATAAACATGGTGCTATTTCTGGTGCTGCAAGGAGAAAGGTTCACAGACAGACCCACTGCTTGGGGCATTGGGGCTTTTGAGGCATTTTCATTCAGTTTCAGCAAATATTTACTAGGCGCTATTATGTATCCATAGCTGGGGTCATATGTGTAAGGAGACTACTTGTGAAAAAGTGGATCCCTGAATTCAGAACAGTGATTCTGTTGTCCTGTTTAGGGCACAAGGTCAGGGGCTGAATGAAACTAAGCCAAGAAATGTACATTCCTGGTGGTAATAACAAAGAACCCTCAGAAGAAGGGATAGGAAATTAACATTTCCTGGGCCCCACTTCTGGGCCAGGCACCTACACAGCTTGTAAACGTCATATATATACATATATATATATATATATGTATATATATAGTACATCATTATATATATGTATATATACACACAAAGTGTAAAGGGCTGGAATTAGCCAAGATAATTGTGAAGAAGACAAGGAGGAAACATTCATGCTTTCACATATCAAGACATATTATAAATTTACAGTAATTAAATCCATGTGGTTTTGGTGCAGAGACTGACAAATATACCTATAGAACAAAACAGATAGTCCAGAGAGAGACCTACACATAAATGGAAACTACCTACATGCAGTGATGACATTATCCATCAATGAGGAGAAGCTGGGTTACTCAGTAACTGGTGCTAGGCCAACTAGCTACTCACATGGAAAAATTAAAGTGAGATTTCTCACCCACTCTACAAACAAATAAAATCCAGATGGATTAAAGACTAGATTTTTTTTTAAAGCTTTATATTTGTTTTAGAGAAAATAGAGGAGAGTATCTTTATAATATTGGCATATGGAAAAATAATAATCCAAAAAGAAAAAGATTAATTCATTTGACTGAAGTAAAATTTAAAAGTTCTGTGCAACAAATAACACCATAAACAAAGTTAGAGGGCAAGTCACAGAATAGACATTCCATTCACATGACTGGTACCCAGAATATATCATATCAGCCTACAAATCACTAAGAAACTAAACAAGCAAAGAAGGAAGGAAGGAAGGAAGGAAAGGAGGAAGGGAGAATGAAAGAGAAAGAAAGAAAAAAAGAAAAGGGGGAGTGGCAAAGAACGTGAATTGTGATTTCCAAAAAGAAAAGCCCAGGTGAGCAATAAGCATATGAAAATATGGTCAATGACCCTAATATCAAGGAAATGCAAATTAAAACAGTGAGTCACTCCACAGATCACAAAAATTAACACATCTGTCTCCAAAGAGTGTTGATGAAGACGTGGGGAGATATTGATACACCCACCACTGGTGCTGGGATGACTTGACACAACCAGTTTGGAATGCAATTTATTAATATTCAGTAAAACTGAAGGTGTCTCAATGGCATAACCCAGCAATTTCACTTCTGGGTAGGAACCTTTGAGAAACTCTTACATATAAGCATGAGCATTTATATGTAAAAGTATTCATTGTAGCGTTGTTTAATAACAAAAAATAAAAGGAAATGAACTTTTTAAGAATAGGAGAATGGATAAACAAATTATAGTGTTTATTTAAAATGGAATGGTACACTAGGAGGAGAGGAGAGTCACAGGTGGAAAGGAAAGAAATGCATGTGGCTTATACGTCATTCTAACCCAGAAGCCAGCCCATGATCTTCCTTAGCACCAACCTGACTCCTCTAAAGCAGTTAAATCCTCATCTCCGTCAGATCTTTGGTTGCAGGTAACAAACATTGACTTTGATTAAGTAAAAGGAAAAAGGCATGTTTTGGAAGGATACTGGGCCCAGAGACTCCCTGGAGGAGCATGGAGATAGGTAGGAACCAGGCATCTCTGGGACCTCAGTGTAAGAGCACGTGGTCCGTTCCTCTAGAGCAAGCTTTCTCAACCTGAACACTACAGACATTGGCAGCTGCCTAATTCCTTGCTCTTGGGGGCTGTCCTGTACAATGGAGGATGTTTAGCAGCCTCCCTGACCTCTCTACCCACTAGATATTAGTAGCAGCCCTCCACTTGTGAAAATCAAAAAATGTCTCCAGACATTGCCATCTGTCCCCTGGGGGGCAAAAATCACCGATGGCGGTGAAGCTCTGACTTTGGTCCCATGAGCAGCAGCATTGCCTGGGAACTTAGTAGAAATGCAAATTCTCGGGCCCTACCCTAGACCTTCTGTATCAGGTACTCTGAGGGTAGGCCCAGCCTGCTTTAACAAGGCTTCTGGGCGATTCTGAGAACTGCTTTGCCAGGCTTGATCTTGGAATGACCCAGCTACAACTTCCCTCCGTCCCTGTGTGTAACCTCTCAAGACTCAGATACTGGGATCATGTATCTCATTGGTCTAGATTAAATCACATGCCCCTCTCAGGCAAGGAGAAGCAGCTTCACATAGACCTACATTGAATAGAGAAGGAGACAGTTCCCCAAAAATCAGGGATGGAGGCCGTTGCTTCCAGTAGGTGGAGAGAAGGGATTCTGGGCTGGGGCTCCTCCACTCACCAGACATTTAGTGATCTCCTCCTGATCCCTGAGTGCTTCGTAGGAGTCTTTACTATCACTGAAGGTGCTGTTGAACTCCAGGTTGGCCTCTGATGGTCCCAGGAGACTATTAGGAAACACCGTGAGCTAGAACTTCCACAATGGGAAGCCCTGGACTCACTCCCTAGTTCTACTCCTTCCCGGCTGCATAACCTTAGGCTCCTGAGCCTCAGTTTCCTCATCAGCAAATGGGAATAATAATCCTTACCTCACTGGACTGTTGTGAGGTTCAAATAAAATAATGTTAAGATGCATTATAAATATTTATTATTATAGGAAAGGCACAGACTTGCAGCAGTGGGGAGGGAGTGGATTGCAAAGTCCTTTTTTCAGCATTTTGCTAATAATCGAATGGCCTGCTCCATGCCAGATCCCCCCATCTCTGGTTAAAACACCAGTCACATCAGACACTAGCCACATCAGCTGCTAGTGTCTCAGCAGCTATATAGTGATACCTTGTGTTTACATGGTGTGTCAGAGCTTGCAGAGTGTTTTCTGATCCATCATCTCACTGGATTTGATCCTTACAATATCCCTGGGAGGAAAGGGGAACAGCATCCAAATACCCATTTCATAGGCAAGGAAGTTGAGGGTCAGCATGATGAAAATTTGGCGAAGATCACAGGACCAAGCTCTGGTAGAAGTGGGACCGAATGTCAGCCTTCTGAGAAAGGGAGATTTCACTGCCCTGTACTGTGATACCCAGGAAGGACACCTCACTGTGGTGAAACAATTTAGGGAAGCTTCATGCAGCAGAAACCTATGTGTGTGCAAAGCTTACTAAGAACAGGTGAGCGCACACTCATAGTCCCTTTCTTGCACGTGGAGTGTCTTCATCTCGAGTGGGTAGCTGGAGACCCTCTGGTGAGTTTTGTTTGGCAGCTCACTGTTTTTAAAGGTCCTCTACCAATCACCATTCAAACACACCTAAACACAGCCTATGTCATCTCTCCACCTCTGTGCTGTTGTCACTCATGCAAGACTCCAGGTCCTGGGAAGGAGCATCTAATCGGCTGAGCCTAGGAAGGGCACCTGTGCCTGGGCTGCCAGGGGCAGGAAAAATGAGGGGTTCCGCAATGGGAAATGGATCCGCCATCCCACACCACCCTATATGATCAAACACTACACGAAGGGAGGCTGAAGTGGGGAGAGGGGGCTGAAGTCCAGCCCACCTCTACTCCCCAAGCCATGTGTCCTGGCCAGGGCTTGTTAAGCAGAACTTGGACTGTATTCCCATCTCCAGTTGCCCTATCAGCTGAGCATCTTGTGCAGTCTACAACCCACACTAGCGTACATGGCAGCTCTGCTTCTCAGGAAAACACAGAAGACTTGGCCACAACAGGCTCCATTCCCACATGGCAGCAACTGGGGGGAGCCAAGTCATAGAAGCTGCCCTCCCTGGATGGGCACGCACTCTCCATATCCCCACAGCCCCTAGCTGGCCTGCTTCACTTGTTTGTGTCACCTGCCTGGCCCCCGAGGTATTTGAGTTTATGACCCCTGTCTTAAACAATACATTTTTTACATTGGTTTATCTAGGTAATTAGTTTCACAGTCTATTTCTTTTTTTTTTTTTTAATTTATTTATTTATTTATTTTTCAATTTTTGGCTGCATCGGGTCTTCGTTGCTGCACGTGAGCTTTCTCTAGTTGTGGCGAGCGGGGGCTACTCTTCGTTGTGGTGCGCCGGCTTCTCATTACGGTGGCCTCTCTTGTTGTGGAGCACGGGCTCTAGGCGGGCGGGTTTCAGTAGTTGTGGCATGCGGGCTCAGTAGCTGTGGCTCGCAGGCTCTAGAGCGCAGGCTCAGTAGCTGTGGCACACGGGCTTAGTTGCTGCGCGGCATGTGGGATCTTCCCAGACCAGGGCTCGAACCTGTGTCCCCTGCATTGGCAGGTGGATTCTTAACCGCTGCGCTACCAGGGAAACCCTCACAGTCTATTTCTGAATGACATTTTTTCTTTCCCACCCAACCCTCTTTCCCAGCACTCCTGGTTAATCTATTTATTTTTACTCTACTTCCTCCTAAAAATACATACAATACAAGATTTTTTTTAAAAAAAGTCAGACTCCTGGTAATCTCTGGAATGTGGGAGAAGCACTTTTACCACAAAGTTACATTAAGAAGTTTAATTATCATAAAATTACTGTATAACAAATATATTAAACATTAAGTATGTACACTGTATATATACACTGAGAATTCCTGGGCAACCTCAGTCTATAAACCCATTCACCTCACCTACAATCTCAACAGACTCTTTTTTCCTTTTCTTTGACCAGCATGGGAGACCCATGCTTCTGGACAGCCTCCCACCTTCCCAGGGCCCACCACTCAACGCTGAGTTCTCAAGGCAGTTGGGAGAACTTTCTCAGCTCATTCCAAGGATGCTATCATTTCTTTTTTCTGTTGGCAAAGCCCTACTCCCAATTTGTTAGGCACTTATTTGTTCACTTCCCATATTTCAGGAAGCCATGGGGCTCCAGGTTGATATTGTGGGTTGTCTCAGTCAGTACTGCTGTATAACAAACACAAATATCACAGTGGCATACAACAGGAAGTATTTCTCACCCTATGCCTGAGAGTCAGTGGGGGTGGCTTTGCTTCAGGCTACAGGTCTTTGGGTCACCCAGGGCAGCTCTGCATAACTGTTATCCTCCTGGGTCCGTGTCATGTTTTTCTCATGGCCACTGCAGAAGCAAGACAGCAAGCTCAACAGCACAAGCACCTTTCAAGCCCCTGCTTATGTCATATCCAGTAATCCTCATTTGCCAAAACAAATAAAATGATGAAGCCCAAAGCAAGGGCAGGAAAGTATACTTGCCCCACGGAGACGGACAGAAAGGGGAGAGAGAGCAAATATTTACAGACAATGCCCTCCTTGTGCCCTTTTGGTCACAAATATTCATTCCTTTCCCACATGCAAAATACACTCACTCCATCCCGAAGACACTCCAAAAATCTTATCCAATTCTGACACTGAGCTGGAAATCAAGAAACTCATGATCTACATCAGATCTCACTGAGGCTCCTCTTGATCCACAGTCCTGAAAATCAAAAAGACAAGTTGTTTTTCCCATATACACCTAACATACAATGGCAAAACAGGGTCCGAATCACTGCAAAAACATTCCCATTTGAACAGGGAGTAACCTGGGAGTAAGGAATGTCCCTTGATTTGGCCCCTGTCCTGTGCCCTCAGACTAGCTCCCCAGCCCTCTCTTCCCAGAGGCCCCTGGCTCTGCCCTTGGGAGGGTCTCCCTGTCCATCAGCCTGGGCCACTGATGAAGTGTTCGTTGGGGAAGATGTCCTTAGGGGTGAGCAGCTCTCCAGTTGGCATCCTGCCTGAAGACCGGTAGGGACCCAGAAATGTACTCACATCTCCAGCTGCCTCATTTTCTTTTAGATCAGTCTGGTAGCAGTTTTGACAATAAGCTTTCTCAAAAACTTTTACGTTTTCTGTGAATTTTATTCTAGTCAACTCTAAGCACCGAAAGCTATATCCATAATTCTTTTGGAGTCTCTCTCTCTCTCTCTCTCCTCTCTCTCTATATTTCTCTTCACACACGCACACGCACACGCACACACACACTTTTAATTTTTCCAGGAGTCTTTTTGTCTAGCTGAAAGGCTGCACCCGACACTCTCCTCACGCAGAAAAGCTGCAGCTTAGTGGAGGAGACAGAGGAGCAGCTGGAGAGCAAGTTTCAATTGTGTGCAAGTTCAGACACGTGCTTAAGGGAGGTGTAGAAATCTCTTTATAATATCTGTTATCTCTGTAGCATCCCTTCTACTTCTAGAAGGGACTGACTGGACCATGTCAACTCTTGTGGCTCATGCCTGATACCATGTAAGTGGGCTTCCCTGGCATATATTTTCCATTAATTTCAATGCCCCCCTTTGTCCCAGGCCACCCTACATAAATTTGTAACCCTTCCACTCCTGTCTTATTTGTCTCCCCATGATACATTTCATGTATTTTTTGCTACTGTTTATTGCCTGTCCACCTTCAACAGAATGTAAGTTCCATAAGGACAGAGAACTTTTTCAGAGTTATTTGCTGTGTTTCCAGTGCCTGGTAAAGTCTCTAGAATGGAATACGTTCTTAATAAATGGAATGATAAGTGAATTGATAGATGGATGGATGATGGATGGATGGAAGAAGGAATAAATGAATGAATGTATAAGCAAGTCCTGAATCTTCCACTTGAAAGAGACCTCATACTTTGGGCCACACCCAGGCTCCAGCCTTGCTGAAAGACAAAACATTGCCTTATCTTTCTGGTTCTGACTTGTCTTCTCTCCTTCATGATTCTGCCCAACGCTGCAGGACTTCTTCAAATTCCCTCAGTCAACAACTTATTAAGAAGCCTCCCAGATACCCACCCCCAAGTTGTCTGAACCTCTCCTGGATTCCCATGGACTTGAAGGCAAATCTTCAACAAATAGTAGAAGATGGTTAAAACTCAGGCAGATGAACCAAAATCAGAGTCAGAATCAAAAAGCTTAAACTAAGGAAAACTAGTGCAATTGAGCAAAAAGTTTCACTGAGCTTCCTGGTGGCCAAGGCATAAAGGAAAAGATGATGAGGTGCACCATTAAAAGACATATGCTAGTTTGTTAGGCAAGACCACCTTTTTTCCTGGGCACCATCAAGTACAATAAGCAGGGTAAAATTCAGATACAGAAAACTTCCCACAGTGAAAGCAACTTCCTGCAGACCTGCGAACTCAACAATGACCTTGAAATTAAAAAGGAGGCACTCATGTGAACTTCAAGAAAGGGCATCATAGCCTAAGGGCAGCATCCTGTTTCCTGGAAGAGAGAGGAAGTCAGAGTGGGGGAAAAAGAAGGAGTTTAAAGCACCTTCCAAGAGAGGGAAACTCAAGACTTATCTAACTGTATTTTATTTTGTTTTTCAAGCTGCAAAAAGCTGAGGAGAACCACAAATTAATTAGCTCCCATAACTGGAGAGCAGGTAGAAGATGTATCATTTCACTAGCTCCCTGACTTGCTAATTCGCTGGCTCACTATCTGTACTGTGGTGACCTTGGGGGTGTTATTTGGTCTGAGAGCTGAGGGCTGACGTGGACGTTTATTCTTTGAGGGTGTTGGAGAGCCCAGATCCCTGGTGCTCCCACTTCAGGCTTAGGGGAGAGCATGCCCAAGAGGCTGTAGTGTCCCCTCTGATTTGGAGAGTCAGGGTGTGTGACGAAGAGGGAGAGTTATTATGTTAATAATAGAAAATATTAAAGAGACAAGCTTCCCGGGACAACCAGTGACCAAACTCACTGCTTACTCATGGCGTTGTAAAGCAGTGTTGACCCCTCCAATCCCACAGTTTACATTATTATGCTTCATTCTAGAAGCCAGGCTTCCCAGCTCCAGGGCCTGCTTTGTCGGGAGACGACAGGGAGATGCAGACAACGTATTTATAGCATAGCCCTCCTTAGGAATTCCAGGAAAGTGAGCTGACCTTTCAATTCAGAGGACCTTGACCTCCACACTACCCTCCTCAGTTTGGCTCTGTTAGGCTTGAGGCGGATGAGAATCGTGGACAGAAGAGTTTACTGGATCCCAAAGCACCTTGGAACGGATGCCACCAATACAAGAGGCCGTTTTGTCTCCTCTGCCTGGGTCCTGCCTGGTTCATGGCTGAGTGCCGAAGCCAAAATATGGTCAAACTCTTTCCCGGATTCCCAGCTGGGGCTCCCCTGTCCTGGGTTTCTGGCATCTTCTCTACTTGCTAAATGTGCTTCGTGATCTCAGATAGAGTGGGAGGGAGAGAACCCACTGCTAAACAGAGAAGCAACTAAAAACCCCAAATGCCAACATGTCTAGTCGGGTACACAGTCATGCACTATCCCACTCATTCATTAATATCTCCATTCGCAAATATCTATCGCCGGTCGGCTACCTGTAGTGGCAATGCAAGGCTGCAGGTCTAGAAGCTTCATTCAAAACTGGGAAGGAGGGCTTCCCCCTGGTGGCGCAGTGGTTGAGAAACTGCCTGCCAATGCAGGGGACACGGGTTCGAGCCCTCTGGGAAGATCTCACATGCCGCGGAGCAACTAGGCCTGTGAGCCACAGCTACAGAGCCTGCGCGTCTGGAGCCTGTGCTCCGCAACAAGAGGGGCCGCGACAGTGAGAGGCCCGCGCACCCCGATGAAGAGTGGCCCTGGCTTGCCGCAACTAGAGAAAGACCTCGCACAGAAACGAAGACCCAACACAGCCAAAATAAATAAAGAAATAAATAGCGTTCCTTTAAAAAAAAAACTGGGAAGGAGAACCGATGGTGGTCAGAGTGGTTAGAGAAAGGGAAAGGGCCTTCAGTCTGCGATGGTGCCGTAGAGCATGGCCTGAGGGCAGCTGGGGTATCCGAAAGAGGGGCATGAAGAACGAGATGGAGCCAGTAGGTTAGTAAAGCAATTAAAGAACGAAATTAAGAACATTCTCAGCGCTGGCCCCCGAGGAGGGTTAAGGATTAGTATATAGCACAGCGAGCCTCCTCTAAACCTCGCCTCAGAGACCATCCCCAGGACGCTGGGGAACTCGGGCGGCCTCCCTGCTGCGGGGCAGGCATCCTTGGCGAGCAAGGAAATCATCAAAGGCTCCAGCAGCAGGAGCACTCCAGCCATTAGACAGTGGAAGACAGATTTCCTCTAAAATGTGCCTTTAAAGACAGCTCATTTACCTTCACGGGCCCCAGGAAAGCCCAAAAGAGGTGCCATCCAGGAAACCCAGACTCTTTCAGATCAACACGGTCTAATGCAGCATAAGAACCGTACGTCAGACCAAGAAACGACTTCCTGACTGTAAGGGCCTATTGAACCATGAAAGAGGACTCCTAGAGAGACTGTGAAATCGCCTTCTCTCAAAGTTTTTAGATTCTTGTTTCTTTGGGGCAGTGGATTGCGGGCCAACCCAGGGGCAGGCAGAGAGATGTGATGAATTCTCAAGTCCCTTCATCTCATCCCAGGAAGCACTTTCCAATCTAAGAACTGAGGTTTCTCCTGCCTTTCTGGGTGGATAGTTGAGTCCAGAAAGCAGATCAGGACAGCAACTGTTGTATTCTGCCTAAATTGCTCTTAAGTAGTTGCGGGTGACAGATTTAGGATGAAGCCTTCACATTTTACTTTTTTATTTTATTTTTCAGAGATAGGTCAACTGGGTAGCAGGCTCCAGATTTTCAAATACTGAATAAGAAATACTCTTAGCCTGAAAGCCATTTTACTATTTTAAATATGTGGGGTTTCTCCAGTACAGCTGTAGGATGTAAAATAAAATCCATTTCTCTCCAGTCCCTGGGCAACTCTAAAGTATCAAATGGTAAACCAGGATGGTGGTGGGTGGGGAATGGAGGGTGGGAAGTGGGGGGGATGGGAGGTGGGGGGCGGGGAGTGGCGGGTTGGGGGGTGGGCGAAAAGTGGGGTAGGGAGTACATTTTCTCCATGTTGTGGAACAGTTTCTAAAACAGTAGATGTGAACCCTCAGAGCCCATGGAGAGCTACAGATTTTTTATCAGCATCTGAGATCTTTGGAAATGCCCCCAAAATTTGAATACAAGCTCCCCAAGGGACATGGTCAGACTCAAACAGCTCTCCTGGCAACTGGACACTGACATTCTCTGGTTGAAGAAAGAGAAGGAGGGGCGGGGTTAGGAGTTCATCCTTCCAATCTGGGCCGTTTTGGATTTGTGATGTTTCTCCAGGATAATTCTTATTGGATTTGCAAGCACTACAATTGCCACACCAGGGCAGATGCCACAACCAATCTGGTTAAATGAATTCTTGTATGTAATGACTATGTACTGGGCACATTACTCCATGAGCTATGGGGTTGGTGCTGGGCTTCTGATGATGGCACCAAGTGGCCCCGATCTTACCTGACCTTCTCTCCCTGCTGTATCCCTATCCTTGGTGCTTTAGAGAGCACAGAACTATTCACTCATTCATTCATTCAACTGATCGTTCAATGCATTCAGTAAATATTCACTGTGCTCCTCTCAAGAGCTAAAAATGTAGCCATGAATGAGACAACCCACCGCTCTGCTCCCATGGGCCTCACATCCTAGTGACGGGAGACTCACAAGCAAAGAAACAACCATAGCTAGCTAAATAGACAGACAGACAGTCAGATAGATAGATACATAGATACATACATAGATAGGTAGATAGGTAGATATAGAAAGAGAGAGAACTTTTATATTTATTATAAATAGATTAAAATGTATATATATATATATGTGTGTGTGTGCATATATATATATAGATATAGATAGATGATAGATAGATAGATAGATAGATAGATAGATAGATAGATAGATAGATAGATACAATTTCAAATGGTGACAAGAGCTATGCAGCCAACCAGGCAATGGAGTGACTGGCATGGGGCCCCAACATTAGCTCAGGTGGGTGGGAAAGTCCTCGCTGTGACACTTCACCTGAAACTTTTGTGCCAAGGAGCCAGCCAGCCCCATGAAGATCAGAGGAGGATGCTCCAGGCAGAGGGCCTGGCAGGTACCAAAGCTGTGGGGGTAGGAAGGAGCTTGATGTGTTCAAGGAGCAGGAAGAAGGGCAGCATGGCTGGCGCACGGGGAGGGGCAGAGCTAGAAAGAACCACGTAGATCCAGAATTAGCGCCAGGAAGAAACGTAGAGCTCATGGGTCCAATTCCCAGCTTTACAGCTGGAAAATCCAAGGCTCACACAGCAAACCTGACTTACTCAGGGTGACACAGCGATTAAGAACAGAGCGGAGACTGGTCCCTGCACCTGTGACAGTCTTCTCCATGTTTGTTCTGTGTGTCACATGTCCCAGCTCACATGCGGGCAGCACAGGCCTACAGGACACTTCGCTGGGGAGAGGCAGGTTGGGGAAAAAGCAAGAGCTACAGGAGGTGGTAAAAAAAGAGCCCAGATGTCTGTGTTAGCCAGCACTGGCCTCAGGTTCAAACTGTCCCTTACAAGATTTGTGACCTTGGGAATGTCATTTAACCTTCCTGAGCCTCAATCTCTCCATCTATGAAGTGGATATACTGTGGAGATAGTGTGAGATGGTACATCTGGAGGGCCTAGCACAGCATCTGGTGTGTGGAAGTGGCCCCGTTGCACATTCATTGCTCTATGCTTATCATATAGCCCGGGCCTGTTGTGCTGGAGAGAACACTCAGGCACAGACCTCACAAACACTGCATGCTTGTTCACACACTCAGCAAACATTTACTGAGCACCTACTCTGTGACAGGCACTGCGCCAATCACTGGGAACACCGCAGGGGACAAAGCCACATGTAGTTGGGCTCAGCACACAAGATGGGTCACAATGGCCATAACCACACTGAGAAGTCCACGGTTGTGACTGCAGAAAGCACAGGGCAGGTCACAGTGTTTTGAGAGACCATCAGGAAGAGGGAGGTCTGGTTGGTGAGGTCAGCGCAGGCCTCGCAGAGAAAGTCAAGCTTGGGAAGCAATGTGAACCATGAGCTGGGGGTAACCAGGCAATTGATAAGAGCAAAGAACAGTGTTCCAGCAGAAGGAACAGCAGGTGCCAAGGTCCTGGGACGGCAGAGCATGGTGGGTGTGAGTGACCAAAATGAAGCTGAAGTGGCCACAGAGGGGAGGGGCCCATCAGTAGAGGAGGATGGAGATGGAGGTAGGGGCCGGACCACAGAGGGCCATGTGCAAAGATAAGGGGTCTGGGTTTTATCCTGAAAATAATAGGACATTTAAGCAGGGATGCTTGGAACATAAACATGTCATTCTCTCAAATGTATTAATTTATTCAACAAACATTTACCAGGTACCTTGTATGTATATAACACTGTTCCAGGCACCATGAGGATAGGGAAGATGCCCTGGGCACTAAGGCTCTAATAGAACAGTGGAGCAAACGGGTATGTTAGCAACGGTTTATTGTAGAAGAGCCCTGGACTGGATATTGAAGACAGGGGTTCAAGTCCCAGCTCTGCTGTTTACTGAATAACCCAGAGTTCCTTGAAGACAGTGACTAGGTTTGATTATCTTTGGGTCCCCAGCACCTGGCACACAGGAGGATGGGTAAACTTAGAATAATCACATCACTGTATCAATAAGGCCTTACATTTGTTTAGTGCTTTATTGTCTTTAAAGCACTTTCACATACTGGATCTTATTTTATTCTCACACCATCCTTGTGAGGTAGATTCAGGACCAACTACATAATTTGTGAGGCCAAGTGCAAATGAAAATATGGGCCTCTTTGTTCAAAAATTAATAAGAATGTCATGACAGTGGTAGCAGAGCATTAAACCAAGGTCAAGATCACTATAAGGTTGGGGTCCTGTGTTACTGCACAAGCTGCACGTCCATGAAGCCAGTCCTGGGTGAATTCTATTTTATTCATTTTACAGGTGAGGAAACTGAGGCACAAGGGAAAGTGACTCTGTCAATGTCACTCAGCTGGTACCCAAAAGAGTAAGCCTCAAAAGAAACCCAGGCCTTCTGCTTCCAGGTCCAGGATGCTTCCTGGTAAAATAGGGTTGACCCACTTCTGCTCTGGATTGCAGCTCTGCTCTGGGCTGTTCCTGGCAGGGTAGTTCTAAGCATTGTTTGAAAAGTGATGTAGACAGCAAAGTGGATTGCAATTGTTCATGATGTTGCATGAAACCCTTCAACAGGTCCCGTTGCTCTCAGGAAAAAGGCCAAAGGTGGAGTCCTTTTGTAGTCTGATCCCTGATTAAAATTCTCCAGCTGCACCAGCCACCCCTGCTCCCTCATTCAAAATGTGCTTCCCAACCACACACACCTTCCTGCAATCTCCCAACTGGGCCTTGCTCTCTCTGACTTCCAGGACTTTGCTTGTACTACTCCCTCTGCCCCAGATGCTGTGTTATGAAGGGTGAGTTCAAGGTAGCCAACTAATGAAGGGAGCAGGGCAGGATAAGAAAAGGCATCTAAGGCAGATGACTAGTCTGTCTGCATCCTTGGAAAAACTATCCATCCATCCATCCATCCTTCCTTCCTTTAGTCTTTCCATTCATCCTTCCATCCATCCATCCATCCAACAAATATTCACTGAGCCCTGTGTGCTGTACACCAGGTATTAAGTTAGGCACTGGGCATCCAGAGATGAATAAGCCACACCCCCCACCCTCAGGAAGCTCACAGTCCAATGGAAGGACAAACAAGTGTAACCCATAGTGCAAAACCAATTTCATAACCTATATGAATCCAGACTCCTTCCCCATAATTTATGCAAATTCTTACTTTCTTCCTCCTGATCCTGTCTCCATTCTTGTTCATAAGTGTCATCCCAGTATGGCCTTGAGACAGTTGGGACAAAGCCCTAAGCCCCTTTATTATTTTTCCACAAGAAATACAATTCCAGTGATGATCTTATGGATTTGGTGACTTTATTATATATGGACCTGAAGAGTTATGGTACAGGATTATGTCTTACACTCTACAGCCTTCCACCATCTTGCTGGTTTGCCGCCCATAATCCTCCACTTCCCCAAAGCCCAGCTATTAGCATGGACCCCTCCCCACTGCACAACCCCCTGGGAGTATCATCCAGTCCTCGCTCCCTACCCTGACACATCCCCCAAGGACAGCTGGCTCACCAGAACCTGGTGAAGATAATGTGCTCGAATTCACAGAAAGGGACCACGACAATACAGAGAGTGGTGAGCGCTACAATGGGGCAAGTGCAGGGTGACCGTACAAGGTGTTACAGAAGACGGCTGGGTCCTGGGAAAGACTCCGGGATGAAGAGGCAGATCGGAAGAGAATATTCCAAACAGAACAAATGACAAGGACAAGGAAGCCAGAGAGGGCCTGGTGATTTAGGGTCAACACAAGTGGTTCAGCAGAGCTGGAGGATCAGATGTGAAGAGCAAGGTGACACGGGAGAGGCAGGCAGGCAGGGCAAGGCCATGAGGCGGCGGGGGGCAGAGCTGAGGACCGTGGACTTGAAGCTCTAGCTGCAGAGCTGCTGCTGAGAGATCTGAAGCTGAGAAGTGATAAGATGATAAGAGGATTCAGAAAAATTATAGGGGCTGAGATATATGGGGTCACTCAAGCCCAACCTGGAGGCTATGGGAGCCTCAAGCGCAGGGCCAAGGTCATTACAAGACAGCAGTCTGCCCACCCACCCCACCGGGGAGTAGGTATGAGACCAGACAGAGCCACTCCTGGGGACAAGGTCTTGTGATAAAGACAGGCAGCAGAGCCCCAGGGTGGCTGTCCTTGTGTCCCTGGTGGGGGTGGGGCGAGGGTAGTGGCCTCACACCCACTCTGTTCTGCAACAAGTCCTCTTAGGGATCTGTTACCAGAGCAAAAACAAAGTCTGCGAGATTCATGGACTGTCAGGACCTGACAGAAGGATTCAAACTAATTTTCAAATGTCTTCAGGTCAGCAAAACCTCAAGTGCACTTTTTCCAGAGCTCTTTCCTATCTCCACACGCCCACCACCACCCCACCACTGCTTCATTCTAAAAGCCGCATGGATTTCAAGGGAAATGGAGTCAGCGTGGTCCTGGTTCCTTCACACTTGAATCCTCAAACGGGCTGTTTTGTAAGAGACCAAGCACTTCCAAGACACCTTTGCAGACTCCCTGAGCATCTCGTTTTGAATCAGGAAATTGGATTTTGCCAGAACTTTATGTTCAAGTTCAATATTAATGTCAGAACCCATGAAATGTGAGTGGGTTCTAAATTTGGAAAAACATATTCTTCAATCTCTCCCCAAATCATTCCTTCAGCTACTGGCTTTGGAGGCAAGTTCTCTATTCTGTGTGGCTGTCCAATGCTGGCTCTGAATGATACACTCAGGCTTCGAACACACGAGGTGCTCACTCAGCTGATCAACAGATCAATAACCTGCTTTGGAAGAGCACGCAGAGGGAATCCAATATCTAGCCAGCTTCCTTTCTTGGCAAAGCTGCTGGGTTGAGTCTTGTTTCCGTGCAGGACATCTGCCCTGACTTGAACTTTGACTCCCTACCAGTGTCCTTCCTGAATTATTTACACTGAGAACATAGCGCCTAAAAAGATTTATTTTAAAAAAAAAAAGAGCCGAGTGTCATTTTTAGAAAGGCGAGACACCCAACACATCCTACTCTGAGTAGATTTCTTTGACGGCTTATGATGTTGCCTGAATGGTAAATATACCCTCAGACTCCGAGTAAATAGTCCATGGCATGTAACTTGGGATAAAAGAGGAAATTTTACACAACGTGGCCACAGACGCCTTGTCATTTCCCAGAAAATTAGAGGGTCTTCCAGTGACCCTGTAAATTTATCACACGAGTATTCTTCCACGACTTCAGGAACAGATGGGGCCTGTTTTGATAATGTTTTCCAATCCCCATAGATAACATGGAGTGGGACAGGGAGGGGAAGGGGGGAGGGAAGGGGAGGGGGAGGGCGGGACGGCCTGCCATTGCCCCCAGAACGGGAAACCAGCGCGCAGGCAGGCAGCCGGGCGTTCTGTGCCTCTGGTCACTTGAAAGACACTTTGTTAGCACCGAGCATTTCGTTTTTGAAAGGAAGCAGCAAGGGATCTGGGGGAACACTCATTCCTGTACCTGGTAGCCCTTCACTAAAGCACTGAGGTGGTAAAGGATTGGCCGAAAGAGAGACTCAGATGCAGAGGAGGAGCTAGGATCAAAGACAGGCTGCAAGGGGTCTTGAAAGGCACCCCTCTGCCTCCAGAGAGGATCACAGGGGTTCTGAAATCAGAGGGAGATTTCATGACTCCTAACCAACCAATTTCCAGAATCTCAGTGGAGATGGAGAAATACAATCAATATCTTCCAGGTAGCAATTGTGCATTCAATTTAAAAAGCAGATTCCACCACTAATAATAATAGTTAATATTGACTGAGGGATTCCCAGGTGCCAGGCACCGGGCTGATCACTCCGCCAGGTTAATGCATCTAATCCTTGCCACCCTGAATGTGAAAGGAGGAAAATGAGGTGCAAAGAGGTCACAGACCTGCCCGGAGTCTGTGGCTGGTCAGGGCAGGGCTGGGAGGAGTCCCCGGGAGATGCAGGGTGATGCTGTGCAGGTCGCTGGTCTCTCCACAACCTGGATTCCTCACCTGTAAAGTGGAGCTGACCACAGCAATATGACACAAGTCTTTTCCTTTCTTTTTTTTTTCTTTTCTCTCTTTTTTTTACCAGGCCCGTATGCTTTTAAACCACAGTTTCTTTCAGGGTTCTCATTTCCAACTTTCATCACTCGTTTGTCCATTCAGCACAGGAGATTGAGCAATCACTAGTTATGTTACCACCATCCAGACTTCCAATCGGGACCTTTGTAATTAGCCCACCCACTGCCTTTTCAAGGTGGGCTTTCCCATCATTATCGTGCCTTTAACAAGCATCTCTTTATGCCATTGTCTGTCTTACAAAAACTAACTATATCTGTCTTGTGCTTTACTGTTCACAAAATTCTGTCCTATAGACTTACTTACTTGTATGTGATCTTTATGACAACCTAGCAGAGAAAAGAGAAACAGATATGATATTTATTATTACTGTCATTTTCCTATTTTACACACAATGAAAGCACAGCCCAAGCATTCCAAGTGAATGCTGGAGCCAGGATTCAAACTCAGATCTCACGATGCCTACACTGAACCCTTTCTGCATAAACATGGCCCACCATCTGGGGGCTCACCCCCCTTCCCCGCGGTGGGCCACGTTGGTAAAGGACAGCCACACAGAGCACTGCGGAGCTTGGCGGTTACACACATGGACTCTTAAGCCAGATAGCCTGGGTTCTAAATCCTGCCCCTGCCACGTACTAGTTGATGACATTGGGCAAATGCCTCCATCTCCTCATGGGTTCAAAAGGGGATAATAAGAGTACCTACCCTCATAGGATTGTTGTGAAGATCAATATATATTAATTAGGATTGATATAACATATATCATATATAACATTAATGTTTATTATGTTACAAATTAATTATAATCTAGAATACTGATTAATTTAGTATATTAATAGAAAGCTCTTAGGACAGTGTCTCACACTTAAATGCCATCTAATTGTTCATTGTTTTAACGTAATTATGGAGGCATCTGAAAGCAAACAGAGACTGGGAAGGGAAGGGCAGAATAGAGCAAAGAGCTCTCGCTGGAGATCCAGGAGGAGGAAAACGAACTGGAACTGACAGTCAGGAGATGTGGTTCTACTCTCCACTCTGCCACTTACAGTCTGTGCAACTGGGAACAAATCCGTCACTCTCCACCTCTTTGGTTTCCTCATCTGTCTGATGGGAGGGAGTTAAACCACTTTGGGTAGGGGAGACTTGACAAAGACTCACTGACTCCCTCATCTGACCCAAAGCCTCTGGCGACTGATGAGTACACCAGCCACCCCACTTTGAGTAAGACCAGTGAGTGAAGACAATCAGTTAGTTTCACTTAGAATCAGTCTGACAAACTCATCTCAGTTTGCCTGGGACTTCCTCAGTTCTCAAACTGAAAGTCCCACATCCCAGACACACAATCCCAGGAAAACCAGGACAACCAATCACACTAATTAGGTCAGCCCCTTAAAAAATTCTGGGGCTTCCCTGGTGGCGCAGTGGTTGAGACTCTGCCTGCCAATGCAGGGTACACGGGTTCGAGCCCTGGGCTGGGAGGATCCCACATGCCGCGGAGCAACTGGGCCCGTGAGCCACAATTACTGAGCCTGCGCGTCTGGAGCCTGTGCTCCGCAACAAGAGAGGCCGTGATAATGAGAGGCCCGCGCACCGCGATGAAGAGTGGCCCCCACTTGCCGCAACTGGAGAAAGCCCTCGCACGGAAACGAAGACCCAACACAGCCATAAATTAATTAATTAATTAATTAATTTTTTAAAAAAAATCTGTAATCTCATCCATCATTCTTGAAACTTTGCCACGCATGTTATCACCTTCAGATATTGTGCCATAACTGTGTTCCAACTGTGAACTTACTCAAATACACTTATTTCAAAAGAATATTTTACATCATTACTGCAGCAATCAGGATAGGCCAGGTTAGCTGAGGTGACAAATAACCCTACAAAGCAGAGAGCTGGAAATATGCAGGAATAGCACTACAACTGTGAAAGCAAACCTGCATCGTGGGCCATAAAGAGAAAGGAAAATAAAAATCAATGAAAATAAAGCAAATGACACTAGCTAGTAGAGCTGACTAAAGCTTCTGTCTGGTCCCAGGTACCTGCTCACTCTTTGCTAAAAGGAAAGATTAGTAAGAATTTAAAACATCCTGGGATTTTTCTCCTTTCCATAAACAGGATTGAAAATAAAGTAAATTTATCACTCTGTGATTTTATCTTATTTAATGTCATGTCCATCTACCATCTAAAATCATCTCCCACGCCACCAGTGGAGGACATCAAACACACTGGGAAAGACAGAATCAGAGAGAGCATAAAGGTGAGAGGGCAAGGACTGGGTCATGCATTTAAATGTTCAAATCTTCAAGAGGCACCCTTCCCTCCAAAGCAACTTTTACCACTAGTTAATAGCAAGTCAGACAGGCCACAAGCTGAGAGGGGACCCCTCTCCAGCCCTTCTTTTATTAGGGATCCCACCTTGCCTAGGGCAAGGACCACAAGAGACAGAAAGAGCACCCAAGAGAGGTCCTTGTGCAACAAGATCAACTTGGGAAGAATTTCACCAAAGCAAAGCAGCAGCAAAGGACCCATGACTTTTAAATCCCAACAATGTTTAGGCAAGTCCCCAAAACAGATTAAGAAATGACTGTAAATTCTCATCATGTGGTTGAAAGGGCCTATGTCACTGCTACTTCTTCCAAAGCCATAATAGTACCAAAAATGGTTTGCCACCTGAGATTGGTTACCGAGACAAATGCCAGATCATGCTGCACGAGAGCTCAGCCCTGCTATCTGTAGTCTCCCCTTCTCCACTCCTCCAATTCCATGAGCACCGTGCACTTTCTCCATTCCAGCACTGACATGATTATTTGGCTGGGCCACCTCATCCACTCTGTGGCTTTAAATGTCACCTATGATGGCCAATGACTCCCAATCTTTAACATCAGCCCATCCTATCTGCTGCACTTCAGACTCCAGACCCTACCCAATAGCCCCCACTTCAATGTCTCACCAGGACCTCAGACTCAACCTGTCCAAGCTGAACCTACAGTCTGCTCTGCCCCAAGCCCATTTCTCCTCCACCATCCACTCCTTTGCTCAAACGCAAAACCTGGGAGTCTTCTGTGATTCCTCTTTCTCCTTTGTCACCCCAAATCCAGTCTTATTAATTTTATCACCTAAATGTTTGTAGAATTGATCTTCTCCATCCCACCCCTCCCACCTCATTGCAGGCCACCCACCCACATCTCTCCCCCAAATATGGAATCTCCTAATTGGTCTCCCAAGATCACCTTTGCTTCTCTCTAACCCTCGCCAATCCACAACACAGCTATAAGCAACTTTTTAAATGTAAATCTTATCACCTTATTTTTCTTGTTTAAATCCTTCAACTGTACCCTATTACCCTCGTAATAGAAACCGTGGCCTGAAATCCATTTCACCTGCCTTCACTAATCAAGGTCATTTTAAGACTTGCAAAGTCCTCCAAGCATCACATAGCCTAAACAATAAGATGTTTGCCAGAGTTGTTTTCTAGGAACTTGGAGTCAGCTGCTCTAGTTGGAGCTGAGCTGGTTAAGACTGGATAGGACCACCGACCCTTCACCTGGGCATGCACGAGTATCTACACTGAGTGATCTTTTGACAGCAGAGGCCTGAAAACTCCACCCTCAGAACATGCAGATGCCAGTAACCTAGTTATGCCTGCACAGAACCACATTATAACACATTCTTCCAATCACCTTTCCCCATGCTCCCCATGCCTTAGGGCACCCTGCTTCTTTATTCATTAACCCAGAAATACCCTGGGCCTCTTGCCTTCAGGGAGGTGGATTTGAGATTTTCTCTATCATCTCCTCGCTTGGCTGCCTGGCAAATAAACCCTCCCTTTGCTGCAAACCTCGGAGTCCCAGCATTTGGCAAGCCAGCCAGGAGGTAAGACAAGACAGACATTTTGTCTGTGGTTTGTCGGTCTCTTGCTGGTATTGAGAACCTGTGGATGAGTCCAAGCAGCTGCCTGGTCCATCTGTTCCAGGGACCATCCCTTGGATTTCCTGGCGAGATGCCACCAACCTTTGTATCTTAGTTTTGTTTTGCAGCAAAGAGATGGTTTTGGGGTTTCAGGGTTTTGAGGTTCGGAAGACTTTTTTGGGAGAGTAATTTTGTTAAAGAAATCACCTATGCCTAGATTGTCTTTGCAATCCTGACCAAATGGCAGGTTGGAGGCCCACCTGGCAGGATTTTGGCAGGCAACATGAAAAGTTACCACTACTGAGGCACTCCATACCTGAGTTAAAGGCCCAGGGCTCTAGTTCTGGTTTTGTTTGTGTTGGTCTCATTTGTCTGTGTCTGATTGTCTTAATTGTAAAGAATTGGCTATTGGGGATTGAGCTTCTTGGTGACTATAGCAAGGACCCTTAGAAAGATTTCATTGCTGCTACCACCTGGAAGCAAAACCCCTTCAATATGGGATATGTTAATCCAATTCCCTCTTGCAGCCCTCTAGGCTGTATTCTTTTAATTGGATGACTTTCAAGTTATGAATCCATGGTAAAGAAAAAGATGATTTTTTTTTGTAACACTGTGTTGTCACAATATCCTTTAGACTCAGGAGCAAGATGACCTGAAAATGGGTCCTTAAATTACCATATAATTCTGCAACTAGATTTATTTTATAAACGGGAAGAAAAATGGGATGTAATATCCTATGTACAGTCTTATGTTACTGTATCAAAATAAACCTGTGCAAAGAAGATGTAACCTTGGACTTCCATGGTGGTGCAGTGGTTAGGAATCCGCCTGCCAATGCAGGGGACACAGGTTTGAGCCCTGGTCCGGGAAGATCCCACGTGCTGCGGAGCAACTAAGCCCATGCACCACAACTACTGAGCCTGCACTCTACAGCCCACAAGCCAAAACTACTGAAGCCCGCGCTCCTAGAGCCCATGCTCTGCAACAAGAGAAGCCACCACAATGAGAAGCCCGTGCACCACAATGAAGAGTAGCCCCTGCTCACCACAACTAGAGAAAGCCCGCATTGAGCAACAAAGACCAAATGCAGCCAAAAATTAATTAATTAATTAATTTTTAAAAAAGGAAGATGTAACCTTATAGTCCAACAGAAAAGGAAGGCAAAGAAATTTGTTTTGCTTGACTCTAATGAAAAGGAGGACAACGTTCTCAACTTGCTGTTGATTCAGCTGAACGCTCTGACTGCTCCTCCTCCACCCACATACAATGGTGTTGCTGCTCTTTTGTTGCCAGCACCTGAGCCACAGCCTCAGGCCTGGCCACCTCAGTCTCTGAGGGTCAAGAAATAAGAATGGTCTCCCCCTCTCATACCCGCTAGGGCACTCAATTTGGCCAGGGAGCTACCCTGCTCTAGTTGGAACTGAGCTGGTTAAGACTGGATAGGACCACCAACCCTTCACCTGGGCATGCACGAGTATCTACACTGAGTGACCTTTTGACATCAGAGGCCTGAAAACTCCACCCTCGGAACATGCAGATGCCAGTAACCTAGTTATGCAGGGGGGGCAAGATTCATTAAGGCAAGTCCCCATTAGGGTTGTAAATGCTGAGACTGGGCAGTTGATGGGGTTGAGAAAAGGGAGTGGACTCAGATCAACTTCCAGTTAATTTAACTGGAAGAGCAATATGCCGTCTTATAGAGATGATCCAAAGAGAATGGAAAATCTTTTCATCGATTTTTTTTTTTGCAACCCACACCCCAACCTGGACAGATGTTCAAAATTTATTAAATATCCTCTTCACTTCAGAAGAACATATAACAGTGCTGGATAAAGCTATGGAGAAGGTAGATCGGCTTCACACAGTACCTGGCAAGCTGGTACGGGAGACAGCAAGGGTAGCTGTACCAGCAGTGGATCCTAATTGGGATGTGAATTCTAGGGATAGGCTAAAAGTTGAACACTACTAAGAGTGCATTCTTGCAGGATTGTGAAGAGGGGCACCAAAACAAAGAAGCCTTAATAGAGTACAGGAGGTAAAACAGAAACCAAATGAGGATCCTTTGGAATTTCTAGAAAGGGTCTTTAAAGCCCTTAGGCAGTATACAGATATAGACCTATGGCCCCAGAGAATTTAAAGATAGTTAATATGACTTACTGGTCAGAGTGCCCCCAATATACAGAAGAAACTGCAAAAGGTGGAAGTGTTACTGAAATACGTGGTATGGACCCTGCTTGGGTCCTAGTCCCGCCAAGGCCCTCTGCCTTGGCTGGGAAGGTTCTTTTTCCATTCGTGTTCATGCAACCAAAAACAAAACTGAAGCTGAGATGGAAGCAGCACAAGCTTTATGCAATGGCCAGAGAATGGTGACATAGGAACTTAGTTCACAAATCAACTTCTCCCCTTAAGTGAGAGGGATTTGCTTTTAAGGAGTAAGAACAGTGGGAGGAGGAGTGAGGCTAATGATGGGGAGGCATAAGCATTAGTTTTCTGGGAGAGAGGCAGGGCTTTCCTGGAAGTGGGGTGTTACCCCTTTATGGTCTGTGACTTCCAGTCATGGCCACTAGTAGGTGTGTCATTCATTATGCTAATGTAGTAAAATCAGCGTAGAATGAGACTCAGGGTCTGTTGGAGATCAGATTCGTTACCATCTTGGTTTCAGCTGGTTCTATCTGGTTTCTGTTTTTCTCTTCCTATAGCTTCCTTTCTTTGTGTCTAGACTTTGTAGCTTAAAGATATAAGTTAGTTCCTGTTCAAGGGAGGGGGTTGATGGGTTTTGAGCAAGGGTCTGGTGGCAACCCTGGTAACAGAAGGGAGTTTAGCGATGCCTACGTCTCAACTTGTTGAAATTGCCTTTAAAGTTTTTAATGGCAGAGACCAGGTTCAGGAGAAAAGGGAACAACAGAGAATGAAACAGGCCACTCTGCTGGCTGCTGCCCTAACACAGGGAAGAGAAGGGCCAAACTGAGGACCTCAACAAGGGACTCAGCAAAAGGGTCACCTCTGCACCTGGACAAATGGACACAAAGTACCACCAGAACAGGCTTGCGCATTACAGACTCTATTGTTCCAATCCTGAAAAGAATAGCCTCAACCATTCCAGAAGAATACACCAAAGAAGGAAACTCTTAAAGGAGGAAACAATGAACCTCTAGGCTGAAATCTTGGAAGATTAAACATCCACAGACCAGATCCATCCTCGTTGGACTGGACCTTATGAGGAACGCAGTAAGATATGGAAACCATGCTGCAGAAGAAAAACTGTAACCAAGATCATCCAAACCTCGGCTCTTTGGACCCCCGACATTGACTTCTCTGAGTGGGCAGGGGAATGCCTAACAGATCTCAAGATCCTTTTCAGAAGGAAGCTGTGAGGAAGAAATTAAGGTGATCGTCTTTGTCTGCAGTACGGCAGTGGTGACTTTGGTAAGGTTAAACTCTTCAGAAGGCAATTTAAATCACTTGTTACATTACCAGAATGACTGTTCTCTTCTAGTTATGCCTTCTCAGTCCTCAAGCCCTTGTTAGGTCTACGCCCCTTATCAGCAGGAAGTAGCCAGAGCAATTGTTGCCTCTCTTCCTCAAGGTTGAGGAATAATCAAGGGGGGCTGAAACCGTGGCTTAAATCCGTTTCACCTGCCTTCACTAATTAAGGTCATTTTAAGACTTGTATGTCCTCCGAAAAGCACATAACCTAAACAATAAGATGTTTGCCAAAGTTGCTTTCTAGGAACTTGGAGTCAGCTGCATCTAGTTTGAGCTGAGCTGGTTAAGGCTGGATAGGACCACCGACCATTCAACTGGGCATGCGTGAGTATCCACTCAGTGACCTTTTGACATCAGAGGCCCGAAAACTCCACCCTCAGAACATGCAGAGCCCTGTAGCCTAGATATACCTGCACAGAACCACATTATTACACCTTCTTCCAATCACGTTTCCCCACGCTCCCCATGCCTTAGAGCACCCTGCTTCTTTATTTGTTATCCCATAAATACCCCGAGCCCCTTGCCTTTAGGGTGGTGGGTTTGAGATTTGTTCTCTCATCTCCTCACTTGGCTGCCTTACAAATAAACCCTCTTTGCTGCAAGCCTCGGTGTCTCGGCTCGCTGCCCATCGGGCAAAAAGAACCTGGCTGGATAGCAATGAATCCTCAAGTCCTTAAGGTGGCTATTAAGGCACCATGTGCTCTGCCCTCCTACATGTGCAGGCTTACCTCCGCACATGCTCCCTGCCCTGGGAGCCTCTTCACTCCAGCCCCACACACTTCCTCCACCTTCTCCTCAATGTCAGGGTGTTGAACAGGCCCTCTCTCTGCCTAGTACATTCCTCACAACTCAGCTTAACACTCCTCTGGGAAACCTTCCTGATCCCCAGGCCAAAGTAGGGCCCCCTCACCCCCATATAAACCCCAGAGCACCCTGGCCTCCTCCTTCCCAGCACTCAACATAACAGCATTTCCTGTCCATTAGCTGTTGCCCATTAGGCTGCCTGTTCCTTGGAGACAGGGACCCACTGGTATCCCCACACCTAGTACTGTGCCCAAGGGTATAGCAAGTGCTCCATAGATATTTGGAGACTGAGTGATATCCATGAGAGTCACTCCCCAGTGGTCTGGGTCCACACCCACATGCCTCTCTGTGCCCTTTCTGGAGAAGACTTAATAGCATGCATTCTAGTCTTAGAGAACATGGGATCTGGTGACACCACTGGGAACACTGACAAAAATGTGTCTGTGGTGGGTTCACCCAGCCCTCAGGAAGGACTAAGGATGGAGTCATGCTGCATCACGCACAGGAAGAGCCTGAGCTGCTGCTGCCGGCACGGGGTGTCCTAAGCCTTTGGTCTTGGCTTTCTCTTCCTAGAGTATTTATATCCATCCGGAGAAGCTGGCTGGCTTCATTAATTGTGAACGTATGTCCACCCAAAGCAGCCATAAGCTGAATGTATTGAATACCAGACCTTATATGGGCATCCCCTGTTGATTTATATGTTAATATGTGACATGAAGGGGAGGGCTAAGGCGCAAGACCAAAAGTTCGCCTTCCTCTGTGATCTCAAAGGTGCAAGTTTGTTGGTGTATTGTTTGTTTTTAATGGAATGACTACTTTTTCTATGAAAAAAGGGCATTGTAAGGCCCACAGACATTTGATGACCAGTATAGGGACAAGCATACAGTTCAGAAGTGGCAGCAAAAAGTGCAGATTCTGTGTCCATGTCTCCAATGAGAACAACTAACATGCAGTAGATGTTAGTGCCCAGCACCCTCAACACAAATACACCCACTCATTCAATCCCCACAATAGCTCTATGCGGCGGGTGCTGCTATTATGCGCTTTTTGCGAATGCGGACAGCAAGGTCCAGAGAGGTTAAGGGATGGGCCCTGTTAGTAAGTGGCAGAGCTGGAATCTGAATCCAGGCAGTGTGGCTCCAGAGTTCAGAGTAGTCAGGACCCATGAGGATCCATTCAGTCTAAACCAAAGCCAAACCCAGGGACCCGCTTCCAGAGGACTCCAGCCCCTGCCCTGATTGGTCTTTTCTCTCTTGAGGGCTACAGAGAAGCTGCAAGCACAGCCCTGGCTTCAAGGAGTGGACGCCTCTATAATAGAACAAGTTAGCTAGTGTGAAGTGCCATGCCAGGGATCCAGGGGCCAGGGAGTGGGCCATCCAAGTAGGCAGAGGTCCTGAAGCACCGATCACCAGGTACATCCCTGCCCTGCGGTTACCAGGTTCCATGGCGGTGGGCAAGTCGGCGGTTTCCTCTTGCGAGGCTCAACTTCCAAATCTGTAAAATGGAAATGCTGATGATAACAACATGCTAGCTCCTGTCTCCCAGGGATGGTGTAAGGATTGTATGAGAGAAAACGTGCAAAGCATTTAGGACAGGGAATGTCTTCAATAAACATTGGTCCTATTATTTCTAGCCGGGGGGTTCAGGACATCACCAGTTATTCATTCACAAACATATATCAAGCACCTACTAACAATGTACCAGGCACCACGCCAGGTGCTAGGCACACAAAGAAGGAGATGGCAGCCAGGCCTTCAAAGAGCACATTGTTCAGAGAGGCTGTGATATGGTTCTACACAAGGGACAGCGGGGGAGGGGGACACAAGGCTGGTGGGAGCCTTGGGTTCTTGCAGGGGAATCAAGAAGGTGCCACGCAGGAGGGCGACAAGGGTGCAGGGAATGGGGCGAGGTTGTTTCCTTCATTTGCAAGAGCACCAGTAAGGGGCCAGCTTCACAGCATCCAACAGTGGGGTCAGTGGGCTTGAGGAGGGGGGGTCACCATCACACAGGGACTGGGTTCCAGGCGGGCAGCTCTGATGTGGTGAAGTCTACATCCACGTCCTGAAGTCTTCTTTATCTCCAGACTCAGCCCGAGACAAAGAAATAACTAAACATTGAAGCAGGAATCTAAGTTTGGGTTTTTTTTGTTGTTTGTTTTGGTGCCCAGTTATTTGCCTGTTAGCCAGCCCCAGGATAAGACAGAATTTATGTCTCACCAAAGAGGCACCAAAAAGGGAAGGAGAGAGAGACAGAGAGAGAGCAGATTATGCAGAGTTTTGTGTTGTTGTTTTGTTTTTCTTCAGAGTGTCTCCTCACTAGAATCCTGCCGCTCTGTCTCCGGGGAGCGGTTCGCCCTCCAGAAAATATGACACTTTATTTCCTGCCCTTGTTTGTTAACACACCCCATTACCATCCATCTCAGTTTCAAGTAACTGCCAGCCGGCATTAACGCCCTCCTCCTCGCCGAGGCAGAAAATAGAAAAGGAAGAATTCAGCAGATTTTCCCCCATGGCACCCTCGGCGGCACCAAGATAACCAGAGCAGAAACCACAATTGGATTCTTACTCCTTCAGCCCAGGAATGCGAAGGACGGGACGGTTTAACCACCTCCTGCATTTTCCTGCAAAGAGAGGCTTGTTATTTCGGTTGTCTGGGCTCCCTTCTCTGCTACGGAGAAAGATACATTAATTAATTAATTTTTTTTTTTTTTTTTTTTAACGTTAGGCAGGAGATGTTACAAACTGTCAGGAACTGTCAGTGGGCGCCTGCCCCAGTCAGGTAAGCGGCCTGCGGCGGAGACACACTGACCCCTAGTGGCCGGCCCGGCCCTCGCAGCCCCGGCGCCCCGCCCTTGCCCTGGGCTGGATGAAACCGCTCTGTCCTCCCGGCAGCATTGTGTGGGCTGCGGGGTGGCCAGCGCTGTGTGCCCACCGCCTGCCCCAGCGCAGGCACAGACAGACACACACAGATACATACACACACCATGTCCAATTTCTTCTCTCCTTTTCCAATTCCATAGAGCATACATTTCCTAAGAACCTTCACAGTGCAGGCTCTGGGCTACAGATAAGGCCTGTTTCTGTTTCTCTGGTCCTGAGCGGTTGCTGGAAAGGCAGACAGGGCCCCAGCAGGACCCAGGGCTGGGAGGGAGGAAGGGAGCCAGCTTTGTGGAGGGGCTGCCTTGTGCCAGGCACTGTGCATATATTATCCCACTGGAGCCTCACAGTGGCCCCAATGGACAGATTTGGAAACTGAGGCTCTGGCTGTCCAGTGGCTTGCCCATGTCACAATGCTAATGTTTTACTGATTTTATTTATTTTAATAAGCAAATATTTATATAACACTTCCTGCCAGGCATTCATCTAGTGCTTTATCTATATTACAATTAACTAGATTGAATCTTTATCACGATCCTATGAAGTACTATTATCTCCATTTCACAGATGAGGAAACTGAGGCACAGAGAGGTTAAGTTACTAATGAGTGGTGGATCTGGATTCAGCCCCACAATCTAGCTTCAGAGCGCTCTCCACCGTGGCGGGGCTCCGTGTACCCTGGATACTGGTAAGGAGGAGACCAGGACTTCAAATCCAAGCTCTTCCCTTGACCTCCTTTATCCCCTGAGGATAAAGTGCTGCAGCTGTGCAGGAGAGCGTGCAGTGCTTCTAACTGCTGCAGCAGGAAGAAACCTTGTAGAGGAGGTGGCATGGAAGCTCCTTGAAGTCACAGGCCATGCCATTTACCTGCAGAGCCCCAGGCCTAGCACACAGTGGGGAGGGGTGCTCAATAAAAGCTCAGCTGGACTGGACCTTGAAAGAAGGTTCAAAGACCTTGAAGGAAGTTTCAAGGAAGGTAGGAGGGAGGCTACGAGGGCTGTATGAACCACAATGCTGAGGTAGAAAAGCACAGGTCGTGTTTCCATTACCAACACCACAAAAAGGTATTTTCAAAACCGCCCATGCTCTTTTGGGCCAATACAAGGGGATTAGCTAGACTGCAATTGAGCGCCCCCTGCTGCACACACCTGTGATTAATATCATCTAAAGTGTGTGTCCCCCTCCCCCCTCTGAATTTTATCTCATTTGAGCTTCACAGCAGGCCCATGAGATAAATATAACCAGCCTCACATTTAACATGAGAAAACGGAGGGCTTTTCCAAATAGGCTAAGTAACTTGTCCCCAGTGTCCCAGCTAATACATAGAGACCTGGACACCTAGGCTTCCTGACTCCAAAACTCATGCCCCCTCATGCTGTCACCATCAGCCAGGACCCCCATGCAGGGAAAGCCCAGCGCCCACCTTGGCAGCCCCGTCCTTCTCTCATGCAGTTTTTTGAACTGGCCAACTTGTTCCCGTCTTGCCCCAGCCATTCCCTCAGCCTGAAATGCTCTTCCTGTACATGGATCTTCCCGCAGTTGGCTCCTTGTGTCATTCCGGTGTCAGCTCAAGTGTCACCTCCTCTGAAAAGCCTTCCTTGTCCACCCAACCTAAAATAGCCTTCCAGTCACTCTCTATTGCATCACTGTTTTGTTTTCTTCCCAGCAGTTATTCATCTCTGATAATTTCGTGTTTAGTTACTATCATTAATCTCATCTCATGTATAATACGGGCTATCAATTACATGGCACAAACCTACCGTGTGCCAGCAAGGTTTCAAGAACTCTGCACGTAAACACTGCTCTTAGCCACTACAAAGACATCAGCCCTTCAATAACAAAAAGACAAGGGAATTCCCTGGTGGTTCAGTGGTTAGGACTCGGCACTTTCATGCTTTCATTGCTGTGGCCCAGGGTTCAGTCCTTGGTCGGGGAACTAAGATCCTGCAATCCCCGTGGCACAGCCAAAAACAACAACGACAACAACAAAAAGACAAACAATTGAATTTTTTAAATAAGTAAAGGACTTAAATAGATATTTCTCCAAAGAAAATATACAAATGGCCAATAAGCATATGAACAGATGCTTCATTAGTCATTAGGGAAATGCAAATCAAAACCATAGTAAGATACCTCTGCACACCTACTAGGAAGGCTATAATAAAACAGAAGATAACAAGTGTTGGCAAGGATGTGGAGAAACTGGAACCCCCATACATTGCTAGTGGGAATGTAAAGTGGTGCAGCCACTATAGAAAACAGTTTGGTGGTTCCTCAAAAAGTTAATCATAGAATTACCATATCACCCTGCAATTCTACTTTTAAGTATACACCCAAAGAAATTGAAAACAGAGACTCAAACAAAAATTTGTACACAAATGTTCATAGCAGCACTATTCACAATAGCTGAAAAGTGGAAATGGCCAAAATGGTCAATCAAGTGATGAATGGGTGAACAAAATGTGGTGTATCCATCCAATGGAATATTATTCAGCCACAAAAAGGCATGAAGTACTGACATAAGCTACAACATGGATGACTTTTAGAAACATATACTAAGTGAAAAATGACAGACACAAAAGACCACATATTGCATCATTCAATTTACATGAAATGTCCAGAATAGGTAAATTCATAGAGTCAGAGAGCAGACTGGCGGTTGCTAGGGGAAGATGAGAGGGACAAACAGGGAATGACTGCCTAATGGTCATGGAGTCTCATTTTGGGGTGATAAAATGTTCTGGAACTAGATTGCACAACAATTGATCGCACAACATTGTGAATGTACTAAATGCCATTAAATTGTATACTTTATAATGGTTGAAATGGTGGTTTATATTAATATATGTATGAATTTTAAAATTTTTATAAAAAATTCAACCTTGTCTGTCTTGTTCATTTCTGGGTCTCCAGGGCTTAGAACAGTGCACGACACACAGTAGGTACTCAGAACATATTTATTGGAGAAATGAATAAAGAGGACCAGAGCCCAGGCCTCCCAGCTCTCAGTCTTGGGTTCTTCTCATAGCATCAGGAAGCTCTAACTCAGTGGTTCTCAACCTCTCGGGTCACAGAATCACCTGGAGGGCTCACTAAAACCAGACTGCAGGGCCTCAAGCCCCCGGGGCCTGAGAGTTTGCATATCTGACAAGTTCCCTACTGGCCTCAACATACCACAATGTAATAAAGGCCATATACAACAAACCTACAGCTAACATCATACTCAATGGTGAAAAGCTGAAAGCATTTCCTCTAAGATCAGGAACAAGATAAGAAGGTCCACTCTCGACACTTTTATTCAACATAGTTCTGGAAGTCCTAGCTACAGCAGTCAGAGAAGAAAAAGAAATAAAAGGAATCCAAACTGGAAAAGAAGTTAAACTGTCACTGTTTGCAGATGACATGATACTATACATAGAAAATCCTAAAGATGCTACCAGAAAACTACTAGAGCTCATCAATGAATTTGGTAAAGTTGCAGGTTACAAAATTAATACACAGAAATCTGCTGCATTTAGGGCCACACTTTGAGAACAACTTCTCTCTGCTGCCCATTAAACCACCAAAGAGAAGAGAAGAGGAACCTTGACATGACCAGGAGAGAGGAAAAGCAGGGCCAACATCTAATTAAAAGAGAAACAGAGAGATTTAAACTACCTAAACTGAACCACACAAAAAATGTTGTCAGTTTTTTTTTTAATTTATTTTTATTTATTTATTATTTTTGGCTGTGTTGGGTCTTCACTGCTGCACACGGGCTTTCTCTAGTTGCGGCGAGCGGGGGCTACTCTTCGTTGCGGTGCGCGGGCTTCTCATTGGGTGGCTTCTCTTGTTGCAGAGCACGGGCTCTAGAGCACGGGGGCTTCAGTAGATGCGGCGCGTGGGCTCAGTAGTTGTGGCTCGTGGGCTCTAGAGCACAGGCTCAGTAGTTGTGGGCACGGGCTTAGTTGCTCTGCAGCATGTGGGATCTTCCCGGACCAGGGCTCGAACCCATGTGCCCTGCATTGGCAGGCAGATTCTTAACCACTGCGCCACCAGGGAAGCCCTGTTGTCAGTTTTAATCAGTTGAAAACTCTCTGAGGCAGAGACTTGTTTTCTGTCAGGTGAGTTTACAGGTTTGGTGCAGAGGGTAACGTACTGGAGGAGACTTACTACTTACCACCTCGTCTCAGACGCTCTCCACTCACTCCTCAGAGGTGAGGCCACACTGGCTTTCAGGAAGCTCCTACAACAAAGTGGCTCCTTCCCCACCTGAGGGCCTTTGCACCTGCTGCTGCCCCTACCTGCAACAACTCTGGCCCTTACCCTTCCCTCCCTTTCTTCCCCACCTCCATCTCCTTTGTCCAGCTAATTACTTCACAATCAATGAAGGCTCTCCCTCTAGGAAATCTTCCCTGACAAGCTGTACTAGCTCAGGAATTTAAGGATGGTTTAACATTAGAAAAATCTATTATTATCACATTAATATTGTTACAAATAATACGGTCTTTTTTTTTTTTTTGGCCATGCCACTTGGCTTGCAGGATCTCAGTTCCCTGCGCAAGGGATTGAACCCAGGCCACAGCAGTGAAAGCCTGGAACCCTAACCACTAGGCCACCAAGGAACTCTCAGTATATTTATTTCAATTAATGCAAAAGAGCATTCAAAAAATTAAATACCCCTTTATAATTTTTTTTTCAAACTAAGAATGGACGGGAACTTCCCTAGCCCAAAAATAGCTTTTTACCAAAAGGCTACAGCAATCATATTTATTCCCTTTAAAGATAGGTATGAGGCAAGAAGACACTATTATGACCTCTGTTCAACACTGTTCTAGAAGTCCTAGGTACAGTGATAAGACAGGAAAAACTAATAAGGGTTATACCTCTTGTAAAAGAAGAAACAGTATTGTCATGGACAATAAGATTTTCTACATAGAAAATGTGATGGAACCTACAATATGTGAGGGACATTTGTTTCCTGTTTCTTCATGGTGGTAGCTCCATTAGAATAACACCCCTGGCCTCTAGTTGCTCCCTCACCCACCCTAAAAGAGTAATTTATCAAGTTTGGAGAAGGAACTGAGCCTGCACAGCCCAGTACCCTCCTTTCTACTCACCTGGGGAACCAGCCTGCCCATAGGAAACTCTCATCCTCTGCTCCTCTACTCCATGATATTTACAACGGCAGGGCCTGCAGTTTTCCAGCTCTGTCTGCAACTGGGTACATTTAATTCTGGAATTGAAACTGTGTTACTCAGATTGGGACTTAAACGCACCTTCTTTTAACTGAAATCACACACCTGGTCTCAGGACTTAATGAAACTCAGGTTCTTGATGTCTCATGGCAGAAAGAATTCAGTGAGAGACAAAGTGATAGGTAAGAAGTGGATTTATTTAGAGAGAAACACACTTCCCAGAGAGAGTGTGGGCCATCTCAGAAGGTGAGAGCAGCCCCAGGGTTTGGGGTTGTCAGTTTTTATAGGGGTGGGTAATTTCATAGGCTAATGAGCGGGAGGCTTATTCCAGCTATTTTGGGGAAGGGACGGAGGTGTCCAGGAAATGGACCAACGCCCACTTTTTGATCTTTGATGGTTGGCCTCAGAACTGTCGTGGCGCTGGTCGGTATGTCACTTAGCGGACGCTAATGTATTACGTATAATGAGGCTTGAGCGTATAATGAGGCTCAAGGTCTGCTGGAAGTCAAATCTTCCACCATCTTGGACCTATTTGGTTCTCATCAGTTTATGTCATGTCCTCGGGCTATGTCATTCTTTTAAATGTTGTGCCCTGCCTCCTTCCCTCCTGTTTCAGAATGGGGTATTAAAGAGCCTATTGTAGCCACAGATTTAACCCATATTTTCCAAAGAACCTTATGAGTAATAAAGATGATAGCTTGTACCTCTGTCCATCTGACTCCTGCATTTACTTCTCAATTTGTTCTAAACTTGGGAGAGGAGCAAATGTCATACATAGTAACCCTCTCAAAACCCCAAAGTATTAGAATTAATAAGAGATATCAGAAAGGTAGCTGGACACAATCAATATATAAAAATCAATATTATTCCTATACACAGCAGAATAACCAACTAGAATATGTAATTTTAAAATTTATTTATTTTTTAATATTTTTCGGCTGCGCTGCATGGCAGCTTGCAAGATCTTAGTTCCCCGACCAGGGATTGAACCTGCACCCTCAGCAGTGAAAGTGCAGAGTCTTAACCACTGGACTGCCAGGGAATTCCCTAGAAAATGTAATTTTAAGAAAATTCCAGGACTTCCCTGGTGGCACAGTGGTTAAGAATCCGCCTGCCAATGCAGGGGACACGGGTTCGATCCCTGGTCCTGGAAGATCCCACATGCCGCGGAGCAACTAAGCCTGTGCCCCACAACTACTGAAGCTTACACACTCTAAGGTCCACGTGCTACAACTACTGAAGCCCGCACACCTAAAGCCCACTCTCCGCAACAAGAGAAGCTACTGCAATGAGAAGCCCGCGCACCGCAACTAAGAGTAGCCCCTGCTCGCTGCAACTAGAGAAAGCCCGTACACAGCAATGAAGACGCAACGCAGCCAAAAATAAATAAATAAATAGAAAATTCCAATTATAATTTTAAGAGTCCTGCAAGGCCTCCAGGAATAATGCTCACAGAACACAATCTTTAGAAAGAAAATTATAAAATTGTAACAACGGATGCTAAAAAATGGCCTAAATAAGTGGAGAGATAGACCTTGTTCAGAGATAGGAAGTTTCAATAATGTAAAGATGACAACTCTTTCTCAAGTAGGGAGACAGCCCTTCTGTATTCTGGATTCCCCCAACCACTCTCTACCTCTTCTCTAAATAAGAAGTTTTAAAATATAAATAGAGAGTGAGAATTTGTCTTGATTGATAAAATAATGCCCAAGAATTTTTTTTATAGTAATGGCTACTTTTATGGAGTGCTACTCAATAAAAGAATAATCACAACATTTTGAACTAAGTATTATTATTATTATTCCCATTTTACAGATAAGGGAGTTGAGGCCCAGAGAGGTTAATCAATTTGCCCAAGGGCACACAGCTAGTCAGTTGGTGGAACCAGGATTGGAATGCAGTCTGGCTCCAAGCCTGTTTTCTGCTGCTGTCAAGTTTGTCCTGAGGTGCCCTCGCTCTCACTCACCTTCCACCTGAGAAGCTGCTGTGAGGTGGGGAGGCGACAGTGGAGTGAGCTCACTGTGAACACAGAGCTCTAGCCCCTTTGTCTGTGGCCTCTGGGAAGTGTGCACCAGGTAAAGTAAGCACAGCCGGCATG
The DNA here is from genome assembly GCF_028564815.1 of Eubalaena glacialis. Taxonomy (NCBI): domain Eukaryota; kingdom Metazoa; phylum Chordata; class Mammalia; order Artiodactyla; family Balaenidae; genus Eubalaena; species Eubalaena glacialis. Next base: position 28,216,385 of record NC_083734.1, on the reverse strand, counting down.
TGTGTCCAGGGGAGGAGGTTGAAAATCAGGGTCTATCTGATAGAAGAAGAACGCCCTCTGATCATAAAAGGAGTGTTTGCCCCTGAGATGTGAGCTGTGTCCAAGTTTCCTAGAAACTCAAGGAGGCCCCTCCTTCTCTGCTGGGATGTGAGACCCTGGCTCCCTGTGGGTCTGCTTTATTTTTAATTCTGCTTCATTCCTGCTCTTCTTTGGAACCTATCAGTGTCATTACCTTGCATCCTGTCCCCCACACACATGTGGCAGCTCCAACTTCTTGGAAAACACCCTGAGACACAGGTGGTGTGGTGGCCTGAGCAGGACGGTTCTGTCTGCCACTACGCCCCATACAACTCCCTGTATTAAATTTCAGAGTCCTTGGAATGGGTCTGGCACTCAAACGATGCCCCTGCTAGATGGGAGGTGCAATAGTGTCCCATTAAAGTCACATCCTGAGCACTCAAGGAGCTCAGGTGAGAAAACGATTTAACCACTTAAGGCAGATGGATTTCAGGTTTAAGGGCAGAGGTGCAGAATGGTTGGGGGGACCAGAGTAGTGAGGGGCTTCCTAGGGTCAGATTCCAGCTCTGGTAGCCCGTGGTAGGCAGAATAACGCCTCCTCTAAAGATGTCCACATCTTAATCCCCAGAACCTGTAAATATGTTACCTTGAGTGGCAATGGGGAATCAAGGTTACTAATCAACTAACCTTAAGATAGGAAGGTTGTCCTGGGTTATCTGAATGGGCCCAATGTAATCACAAAGGTCCTTAAAAGTGGAAGAGGAAGGCAGGAGAGCTGGTCAGAATGATATGGTGTGAGAAGAACTCAACTCATTATTACTGGCCTTGGAGACGGAGGAAGGAAGGCACAAGATGAGAGAGGCAGGCAGCCTCTAGAAGCTGGAAAAGGCAAAGAAACAGATTCACCCCGAGAGCCTGCAGAGAGGCTGACACTCTGACTTTAGCCCCATGAGACTCAGGTGGGACTTCTGACCTCCAGAATGTAAGATAATAAACGTGTGTTGTTTTAAGTTTCTGGTCATTCGTTACAGCCGAGGTAGAAAACTAATACACTATCTAAATTCTGTAAACCTCAGTTTTCTCGTCTATAAAGTGGGAATAATAACCACAGCTACTGCACAGAGTAGGTGTTGTCGACTGAGGAAAAACGCACTGCCTAAATATTTTAAGTTTTATTCGGGGACCTTACTGAGGACTATCGCCTGGGAGACAGCCTCCCAGATAGCTCTGAGAACTGCTCTGAAGAGGTGAGGGAGGAGCCTTATACACAGGAGTTTTTGCTGGGAAAAAAAAAGCAAACACACAAGTAGCTGAACATTGAAAGATTACTGCTAATCACAAAAAAACCAGACATCTCAAGTTAATGATTTTAGTGCTTTTCGATGTTTGGGAAGTTGCAAGTCTGGGCTCATTGAAAGTATTCCTTAGATATGCATCGTCACTATCTAGGGTCAGTATCCTGTTTTTCTCCATCCTGAATTCCCCTCAGGACGCACGGTCCAAGGGCAGTTCAGTGGCTGATGGCTGGATGGCCAGCAACATTCACTGTTTACTGAAATGGCAGGCAACATTATTTTGTCTGCAATGTGATGATTAAATGAGGTGCTGTATGTAAAAATCTTAGTGCAGGATTCAGCCCATAATAGAGATAAAATAAATGTTAGTATCATCATTATTGAGAAGCTCAGTAACTTTCTCCTGGACAAGCCCTCCCGGCTCCCCTGGCATAGACCCTCCTCTGTAGCCCAGGGCGGACGAGCATCTCTCCTTATCCTTTTTGAGGATGTCACATTCTCCCTAGGACCACCTGGTCCACTTTCCCTTGCCCTCCCAATTTCTGCTTTTGTTGGTCTTTGATAGTCCAATCTCTGATTCTGGGGTCTGTGGGCAGGTGAGGGGCACTAGGATACAGAAGCTGCAACCCACTTTCCACAAGAAGTGTCCCCTTGGCTAGAAGACCAGGGTGTAGAGCTGGTACTGTTATGGCTCTATTTCCAGAGCTGGCCTTAGGTAAATAATCTCTTTACCAAAAGAGATGGCTCTTGTGAAAAACTGCTGGGTGTTTGCATTTTTATCCATTCACCTATTCAAAGAACAGTAAATTTTCTGATCCTGGAGTCACAAAGATAAACAAGGAAGAAAAACCTCTGCTTCTCTTCTTGTAGGAAAGGAAAGGAGACACCATGGAAAGCAGGCTTAACACCAGTGTTTATTAGAGCAGAAAAGGAGAGAAAGAAAAAAAAAAAAAGCAATGACCAAAACCCCAGCCGCCCCAAGTGGTGTGCTTACTTAGCTGAACAAGGCTTCCTCGCTAACCCCTCTCCTGTTCTGGAGGTCCCAGCTCCACCAGCCCCAGGAAAGATTCTCCTTCTTCGCACCCTTCCACAGCAGTAGGCAGGCCATTGCGGGGGAGGGAGGGGGGCCTATAGGTTAAGCGATTGGTTTTAATGAGTTGTGCAGGTTAGTCAAATGAAGCAGCGTAAATATCTGCCATCAATCCCCAAGGCAACCTTTGCTGTGCCCACAATTCACAAAACCTGAAGACGTCCATTCCACAGCTGAAAAAAGAAACGAAAGGAGCCTCATCTTGTTTCAATAGTATCCGGGCCGTTGTTTATCAAAATGCTTGCTGGAAAAGAACAAGAAAATAATGTTAACGTGATGATGATGTTGATAAAAAAGAAGAAGAAGGGGGGGAAAGAGAGGAGGGAGAGGAGGGGAAGGGGGGAGGGGGAGGAGGAGGAAACAGCTATCAAGCTGTCATTTCCTCAGCACTTCCTAGCATGTGCCAGGGCAGCGCTGTTTTCCATGCACTGACTTTTTTGATGCTCAGAACAGCTTTATGAGGGAGGAACTCTTACATGTTACAGGTGAGGAAACCGAGACAGAAGTTAGGAATCTTTTCCGAAGTGGAGTCACAATCTGAATGCTATCTGACTCCAAATTCCAAGTTGACCCATCCCTCCAGCCACTACGGCCCGGTCTTCCTGGTCGAAATGGATGTTGCCTGGAGCGAGGCCTCCGTGGAATCCTCTGTTTGGCAGGAGCAACCCCACCCCGCCACCACCAGCGTCTGGGAAGCCTCTCCCCTCACCTGGCCTGCACCATGGTGACAAGTGCCTCTGCTCATGGAGCCAGTCACTATGCTCCAGGCTCTGTAGATATCATCACTACCCCATTTTACAGATATAGAAATGGAGACTCAGAGAGGTTAGGTGACTTGTCCAAAGTCACAGAGCAGGAACACAGAGCACCAAACCCAAGTCCACCCAACTCCAGAGTCTGAGCTCTTAAGTACTCTGCAGTGCTGTGTTCTGAAAGAAGCCAAGAGCGGGCTTCTGGTGCTGGAGGAAAAAGGTCCCTGGTGCCAGGGGTGGGAGAAGCTCTGACCTAGAACAGGCATCCAGAGTCAGTGGGGACCAGAGCAGGATGTCAACCCAGTCCCTAGCCCTCAAAAGCAGAACTCCTGTTCCATTCCTAGGAGATGCTCCTCTCACTGTTTGTTAAAGCCCCTCACGAGGACCATGCCCGCCCCCATCCCCAACACAGACATACACCCCCAGGTTCCAGCAGTACAGCCCGCGGAAAGCTTGCAGGATTTGGAGTTGTCAGAAGACAAGACAGGCATACCAACTACTGCCCAGCATGACTTAGTAGCTTAATCATGCTCAGTTAGGTCCCCTATGAAACAGAGTTAAAACACACGCCCTGCAATGACACAGGGGTGTTAAGAGGATCAAATGAGAGATTTTGTGCGATAGCACCCTGAAAATTATAAAGAGCAATCTTCTAAAGGGAGTGTTCCTGTGTCAATTCACAGCAGCACAAAATAAACAAGGAAACAAGATTTCTCTTAACAACAAATGATCAAGTACCCAGTTATATCCTGTCCTGCTTAATACATACAAATTACAGAGGAGAAATGAAACTCACTAGGCTTAACCTCTGAAGGGATTTTGTTATGTAATCTAGCAAGAACTGGAAAGGGGACGAGGAGATGGACACAGACACACTGTGAGCGAAGCAGCAAACAGCCTCCGCAGGAACAGAGGTGCAGAGGTGGGCTGTGCTGGGACTGCTGGACCATGCAGGCCAGGGGGACTGAAAGGGCAAAGCCAGAAGAAGAGGGAAGATGGGACAGGCTGGGCAGAGTCCCAGTCTGGATGGCTGTGGGAAGGCAGTAAAGAAGTTGCTGATCCTGGTGACAATGGTGACGGTTGTGATGGATGTCAGCAGTCAAGCCCATTGATGCTGACCCCACCTGGAGAGACCCAAGTCTCAACAAGCCATGTTTCTCCAGATTTGTATCCCAGAGGGACCCTTTCTGGATGGCAAATAGGGTCACATCCTTCCCGTACTTGGGATCTCTTGGTGACTCAGCAGGAGTCAGGCCCCCGTGCGCGTCCCCAGTGGTCCTCTCAAGCTGGCTCCCACCAACCTCTCCTGCCTTGCTCTTCCCATTCCCCAGCCCATAACCAGCTCACCCGCTGGTTCCCCTAACACCATGCTCTCGAAGGCCCCCGAGCCATGCCTGCACTGCCCCCCGCCGTCTCCCTGAAACAGAAGGCCTGGGAGAAGGAGCGTACCGGGGGCTGGTCCGAGCTGCTTACACAGGATGGACCACGTTCCTGTCGCAGTGGGGCTTGCAGTGCGGGTTCAGCCAATGCTCCAGGAACTGCTCCTCAGCGCGGTGCTCCAGGCGGAGCAGATGGTGCATGTACTCCTGTCAAAACAAACCCACGTCGAAGAGAAGCTTTTATTCACGGTTGATGGTCGAGCTGCCCATGTGCCGGGTACAGCTGTGGTTCTGAGAAAGGGCAGCACAGCCAGGGAGGAGAAACCACCACCAGCCCTAAGTGCTGAGAGGGTGTGTATCCATGGGAACTCACAGACACTGCTGATGGAGAGTTACATGGAACAACCACTTTGGAAAACAAGCGGTTGCCTGCAATCCAGAAATTTCACTCTTGTTTATACCCTAGAGCAATGATTCTCAAATTTCATCAGGCTGCAGAATCACCCAGAAGACTTGTTAAAACCTACAGATTGCTGGGGCCCCACCTTCAGAGTTTCTGATTCAATGAGTCTGGGATAGGGCTCCAGAATTTGCATTTCTAACAAGTTCCCAGCTGCGAATGCTGCTGGTCACTTTGAGAACAACAGCAGATACGAATGTTCACAGCAGCAATAAATTTGTAGTAGCAAAGTTCTGGAAACATCTGGAAACATGTTAAATTATCCATTGACAGGAGGATGGATAAATAAATTATGGTAGGGTCACAACATGGAATATTATACAGCAATGAAAAAAGTTAATTATAGCTACATACAACAACATAGATGAGTCTTAGAAATAGCATAACGAGTGGAAAGAGTAAGTCCAAGAAGACAGTGTTTATAGTGCGACACCATTTTAATAAAGCTCAAAACATGCATAACTAAATAATATATTTATTTGTTTATGGCAGCACACATTTGTGATAAAATCATCTTTTTTAAAAGGTAAGGGATAACTGTAAGAAAGCTGGAGTTGCTATACTATTATCAAACAGAATAAACTTTAAAGCCAAAAAAATGTTACTAGGGATAAAGGGGCATTTTGTAAAAACAGCCTAGGAGTTCCTTAAGATGTTAAATAGAGTAAACATTTGACCCCGCAATTGTGTATACAAGAGAAGTGAAAGCATATGTTCACACAGAAACGTGTACACAGCTGTTCACAGCAGCATTATTCATCATAGCCAAAAAGTGGAAACAACCCAAATGGCCATCAGCAGATGAATGGATAAATAAAATGTAATGTATCCCCATACAAGGGGAATACTATATGGCCATTACGAGGAATGATGCATGCTACAACCCGGATGAACCTCGAAAACATTAAAAAGGCCAGTCACAAAGGACCACATGTTGTATGATTCCATGTCTATGAAAGGTAACTGGCTCTATGTGTTGGGGTGTCCACAACAGAGAGCAGCTGATTGTCCGGTGCTGCCCATCTCTGTGACCAGCCTCTCCATTGACTCAGGAACCCGAGCCAGACGTGGACCATCATGTCTCCCTCAGACTCATCCTGAGACTGAGTGTGAGGACCCTGAGCCTATCTCCAGAAGAGTTCTCAGATGACTCCCTCCATCTCTGCCACTTCTGCAGGTCGGGTCTCCACCGTGGCCACCCAGGCTGTCCCAGCTTCCTCACCCCTCCATCCGTCACTCTACCTCCCGTTCCGCCCACACCACGTCCCACATCCCCCCACCATTTCCGCTCCAACCTAACAGACTGATCTGCCCAAATGCAGCCCTGAAAGGGCCACAGCTCTTCAGAGGCCTTCGCCAGCACTGCCTTCCTGCAAGGAGGGAAAAGGTGATGACCAACTACCCCTTGGGCTTGGTCTGTGGCTCTGGATAATGTCACTGTAACCAGCAAGTGAGGACACCTCCTGGTGGGATCTACCGCCTCCCGCCATTCTTCACAACAGCAGAGAGGGCCCCCTCCTGCCCTGGTCCATGGTTGTCACTGACAACAAAGCTTTGTTGGTCTCTGAGCTTCTCTAGAACCACAATTTCTCCTTCAGATGGTTCACCTAAAGGAACTTTAATGAAGGAACCATTCACAGCCGTGTAAACAGGGTTAAGGGAACCACCAAAGCACATTCCAGTACCCAGGGACTAGCAATAGAGAAAAGCCCCACGGCCATGCCTAGACCTGCAGGGCCCAGGGGAAGGGCTCAGCCTCTGTAAAGCAGGGAAAGAGCAGAAGACAAATACCCCATCCTCTCTCTCCTCGTGCCCTCCATCTCCTGCCAAGCCCACGCAGAAGCCAGCCGGCCAGGGATCCAGGCGATGCAGTTTCTGGGGGTCCACCTCCGGAGCCGGGCAGAGCCAGGTGGAGGATGGATGGGGGACAGGGTGGAGAAAACCAGCAGCTGTACCAGGATGGTGGCGTATGAGGGGTGTGCTGTTGCCCTTAGAAGCAAGTAAACAGCATAAATGATAGCCGTTACTGATGTTTGCTGCAAAGGAGCCGGCTTCTTGGGCTATGCATCCGTTGACCATCGACCACTGACTACACTGATCCAGCTGGAGGAGGAGCAATCGTTCCTTTGCATGCAGTTATTGTCTCGCCCCCTCCTCTCCCTCAGTGTGCTCTTGCCCTGCCCTCGATCAACAGGAGTGTCACTTCCAGGTTCAGGGTAAACCTCTTCCCAACGTGGCTTGATCTTCACCAAAGCCAGTTCAGGCTGTGAGTTTTCTGTGTATTGTTTCTCATTGCATTATCCCATATAAATGATACACCAGAAAAATGATAAATCAATAGGATGCTTCTTAAGTAAGAGTGAAGTGTTACTTCTCTTGTCTTAATCACTTACAAATTCTCTTCTTTCCCTCCATACCTTGCCTCTCCATCCCCTGATGCAAACAGAGAAGGGGTCCATGGGCACTGCCCAGACCACCAGCAGTAGTTCTCCACGTGTCTGGCCGTGACCCCACATGGCTGGTAAAGCAGAGCTCCAGCCTGCTCCTGGGCTCCCTCCTCTTCCCCACTCTCCACCCCCACCAGCCAAGCAACCCCTAAATCCCCTGGATGCTCTTGGACCCCATCTCCCCATCCACATTGCCCCTGCCCAATCTCAGTCCCCACCCTCCTGCTAGATCCCTGCCACTGCATCTGGAGGGTTCTCCCTGTCTCTCATCTTACCTCCTTCCTCTACATTGCACCCCACAGCCAGGGTGGGTTTTTTTTTTTTTTCTTTTTAATAGACTTTATTTTTCAGAGCACTTTTAGATTCACAGCAAAATGGAGCAGAAAGTACAGCAATTTCCCATATACCCCCTGTCCCCACAAACACACAATCTCCCCCATTATCAACATCTTGCCCCAGAGTGGTGCATTTGTTACAAGAGATGAACCTATGTTGACACAGCGTCATCACCCAAAGTCTATAGTTTACATTGGGGTCGCTCTTGGTGTTGTATATTCTATGGGTTTGGACAAATGTATAATGTATCCATCATTATAGTATCATACAGAATATTTTCACTGCCTTACAATCCTCTGTGCTCTGCCTATTCATCCCTTCCTCCCCTCTAACCCTTGCAATGACTGATCTTTTTACTGTCTCCATAGGTTTGCCTTTTCCAGAATATCATATCGTTGGAATTATACTGTATGTAGCCTTTTCAGATTAGTTTCTTTCACTTAGTAATATGCATTTAAGTTTCTTCCACGTCTTTTCATGGCTTGATAGCTCATTTCTTTTTAGTGCTAAATAATATTCCACCGTCTGGATGCACCGCAGTTTATCTATCCATTTACCTACTGAGGGGCATCTTGGTTGCTTCCAAGTTTTGGCAATAATGAATAAAGCTGCTATAAACGTCTGTGTGCAGGTTGTTGTGTTGAACATAAGTTTTCAACTCATTTGGGTAAATACTAAGGAGCATGATTGCTGGGTCATATGGTAAGAGGATGCTTAGTTTTGTAAGAAATTGTCAGGCTCTCTTTGAAAGTGGCTGTACCATTTTGTATTCCCACCAGCAGTGAATGAGAGTTCCTGTTGCTCCAAATCCTCGCCAGTATTTGATGATGTCAGTGTTCCGGATTTGGGCCATTCTAATAGGTGTGTAGTGGTATCTCATTGCTGTTTTAATTTGCATTTCCCTGATGACATATGATATGGAGCATCTTTTCATATGCTTGTTTGTGATCTGTGTTCTTCTTTGGTGAAGTATCTGTTCAGGTCTTTTGCCAGGGTAGGTTTTTAAAACATGAAAAATGAAAATGGCTTTATTGTTTTTTTTAATCACAACAGTGATACATATTACTGTTTTGAAATTATGTAACAATAAAAAGTTATAAAGAAGAGAGTGAAAAATCCTTGTTGTTTGTTTTGTTTTGTTTGTCTATCTCTTTATCCTGTTGCAAAGTGACATTTTTTTAAATCTACCCATGTTGTTTCCTCACTTAAAATACTTGAATGGCTTCCACTGGGCTCAGGAGAAATTCCAGTTCCTTAAGTGTTTTGTGGGGCTCCCGATGATCCAGCCTCACCCATTTCCTCTTCTCCCACCATCAACCCTTTGCACTCCATCTTTCCCTGGATTGGCTACCTTGCTCTGCTCTCTAATCTCATGCTGTTTTCTCTGCCTGGAACACCCCTGTGCCTTCTCTTTTTCCTGTCTCACTCCTATCTGACTTTTCAGCCCTCAACTTAGATGCTTCTTCCTCCAGGCAGCCTTCTCAGATTCCCTGTGACCCCATAGCTCTCTGGACTTCTCCTGGCATAGCCCTGGTTACTCTGTTTAGCAGTGACCACGCTCTGACAGTAGGGACTTAATTGGGCCACATCAGATTTTTTAGTGGAGGTGCCATGTGTCTTGGCTCACATATTGGCAAGTGAACTTTATGTTTTCCCCCAGAAGAGATAAAAATGACTTTTAATTTGTAGCATGTATGTTGTCGATATTGCCCTGAAATAAGCCTTGGTGCTGAGATTGTGGGATGGGAATCATTGCAAAGTGTGCACGGAACAGTCCACATAAACACATATGGGTAATCCAAAGCTGCAGGCCATTAATCAGAGAAGTGGCATTTCACCTTGGGCGAGAATAGTCATATGTGGTAATATAAGATTATTTTGGCATGTATAGATATAAAAATCCTAAATCATGAAAACCCTCCTATGGCATTAATGAAGCTTTAACAGACGGTCCAGTCTAGAACTTAGAGTTTTTAAGTTTCAAGAAAAACCTCTAGGAAGTCTACATCCTATTTTAAATATAACTTTTTTTTCAATTTAATGACTGTACAAAGGAATGAATTATGAGGTGTCCAATTTTCCTGAAATGTTTTTTCTTTCCCCCAGGACTCATGCAGTTTAAAATTGTTTTGATTATCGTTGTTTTCATTTAACTCATCAAAATGCACCCTGTGTCCTGGGCGTGGAGTCTCCAGGGCAGCTGGGGAAGGGGTGGATGATGGGAGGGCTCCTTATGGGATCCAACAAGGATTACCCAGCAGCTTGCTGGACATGTTTGTGAGTTTGGGGCTGAACCCTGCCCTGTCTTCCCTGTCTGAGGAATCTTTGGCCAGAAGAATAGTCATTGGGAGGAACAGGAAGGCAGTGTGGAGTCTTGTAAATAAGGAACAAAGACTTCTCAGCATACAGCTTTACTTATTCAACTGTTCCGTGTAAGCAGCTCACTGAAGGAAACCCACGTTGCCATCTTCTTGCCTGCCTGTTTGCCAGGGCGGTGTGGTGGAGAGGCTAAGAGGTTCGGGTCTGGGTCTGGATCAGGGTCTGGTTCCAATCAAAACCCTGCCAATACTATTGCTTTACCTCTCCAGCCTCAGTTTGTCCATCTGCAATGTGGGGATGGCCCTAGCACTTATCTCACTGGGTTGCCAGGATTAAATGAAATGATACAAATAAAGCTCTGTGCCAAACATGTAGTCTCCATGTTCACTTCTAAACCCACTCTCTCCCCTCCTTCACCTGGCCTTTTGCACTAAGAGGCTGACCTAGATGAACTGCAACCACAGAGTCTTTTGTCCTGGGGTTTCCGGTTGGGTTTGGCGTATAGGAGGCGCCAGCAGCGGACTAGAGGTAGGAGGGGAGAGGTGAGGGTATGTACTCCCCTGCAACCTCCCCGAGGAGTCTCGGCAGGCTGGCTGCATCCCTCCCCTGAAGAGCCAGCTCCTAGAGGGCTGCCATTCCGGGTCTGGGAACCACACTCTTCCCTTCTGCCCTCATGCCTCAGGAGTCTTAGCCCTGCATCCTTTATCATTTCTTGTTAGTTCACCTTCATCCTGCCACACCTTTGTAAAAAGTCTCTTTATTAAGCCCTCCTCAGTTAATTTTGGTTACTATTAGATATGGAAGATGTGAGCATGCCTTGAGGTTGTAGATGGAGCATCTCTCCCAGGAACTGGTCCACAGGAAACTTTCAATAAATGTTTGTTGAATGAAAAAAAAGCTGTGGTCCTCAAAGCATGGTCTGTGCTCCCCTCGGGGGTCCATGATGTCAAAACTATTTTTCGAGTAATACTAAGACATTTGCCTTCTCACTGTGTGCATTGGTGGGTAAAACTGACGCCTTGGCAGAAGTCAAGGCAGCAGCACCCAACTATCCTAGTGGTCGACGTATCCTTCATCACACAGTCAAAGTTAAAATAAATAAATACAAATAAAACATTCTCAAAATGCCAGTTTCACTGAAGCATGTCCTGGTGAAGCCGTAGAAAATGACCAACAGGAAACATGCAGGCAGCACTTCTGCTGCATGACAAAGTACAATGATTTTCTCAAGGAAAAGCACCTGGGGGACTGTTGGTGTCAAGAGTTGAACTAGGTGTGTTTTATGCGTGTGTTTGGCAGACATCTTCCCAAAAGTGAGCTTATCACTTCCAGGAAAACTGACAGTGCTTGTTACAAAATGATAAAATTTGAGCTTTCAAGGGGAAATTAGAACTCTGGAAAACTTATATTTGTGATCATGAACCTGACAGCTTCCCAATAGTTAAAGACTTTTCCAATGAGATTGGTGGTGATAAGAAAGAATGTCACCACTGATATACAGCATTTATACACCACTTACAATTATATGCTCATTGGCAACCTTATTCATTTAATCCCTGTCCGTCTCAGCCAAATACCCAACTGGCTTTTTGATGAGAGTGTCCAAGGAATACCTAGTATACGGTTTAGTGCTTGGCACATAGTAGGGCCTCAATAAAACTCACAGGAGAAATGTACAAACAAGTGATGAATAAATGAAATGACCCTTCTTTCTCCATAATCTTACTAAATCCTCCTTGGGAGGCTCCTGGGCATCTGCGTCAATCTGCTCATTATAATGGCCCAGGCCAAATGTACATAAAAAGCATCAAAGAGTAATATGTATTTCACACTCCTAAATAGAGGCTGAAATCACTGTTGAAGAAAAACAACCAAAACAGACACACACATAGAGAGAGAAAGAAACAAGCCCTGGTTTCCATGACATTTCACTATTTATTTAAAATGTTAGGGAAATGAATACGCCACAAAGGCCTAAAAGCAATCATTAGTCAAACATGAAAAGCCAAACTGCAAATCTGCTGAAAACCACAAATTCAACAATTGTGTTGGCTAAGTTAGAAATGACCCAGCATTAATGATAATCTCAAATGTTCCTGGATCAAGAAAGAAGGGGTAGATGAAAAATAAGCTTTCATTTTTTTTTAGATTCCTTTTTTCAAGGGGAAAAAAATTAAAGCAAAACAAAAACTAATATCTGCATTTTGTGTCCAATGCCCACTGGAATGATTTAAGTAAATAATTTCTCAAGATTTAGAGCAGAAATTGGAGGGGGTCCTTTATGATGGCACAGGAGAGGTGTCATAATGAAATTAAATACCCACTGGAACCTGATCCAAGCTGAGAATCATAAAGTAGACAGTTAATCTATCAAGGTGGGATCTTTTTCCAAGAAGGCAAAATCCTTCCCGTGACATTTGCATGAAATTAAAGGTCCATCGACATTTGGATGAACTATTTTGCTCATTAGTAAAAGCAAGACAATCATATAGGCAGAAGGGTGGCTCAGAACTTAACTGCTCTGGGCCACTTAGAAGGCTTAGCCCTAAAAGAAGGCAAATCAGTGATGTGCACAATTTGTATCTCAGTCGCGCTGAACTGGCCTTGGAGATCACAGGGAACAAAAGGGTAATGGAGTTACTACATACATTCGTCAAGGGGCTAAATATGAAAGCATATTTTACAAAGACTATTTACAATAAAGCTAATATGATTTATACTTGCCCCACAAGAACATTCCTTAAAGGAACACAGGCCAAAATGGAAAGCATATTCCCAGGGCACACAAGTGCTTACGAATACAATCACAAAGGACATAATTTTAGCTCGGATGTCATCTTTTTTAGAGAATTTCCATGGTTCACCCCAGCAGTTGGCAATCATTTTTTCCCTAAAATTTGGGACGACTAAGAGAAATTTAATGAATTTAAGCGAGGCAATAGAAGATTTCTTTGAAATAACCTCCAGCTTCTATGGTAGAGTAATGTCCTACGAAATTTCTCCCCTGGAGAGAAGCAAAGAAAGGAATGGAAACAAGTATAATGAGCATTTAGTAAATGTCCAATTCTGTGCTTGGTGCTGGGGACCCAGAAGGGAAACAAACAGTCCATCTGCTCAAGCAGTTTAGAGCAGTCTAGTAGGAGAGAGAGATTTTTTTTTTTAAGTATGAAATAGCAATTTTGTGCTGTGAGTGGTAGGCCAGAGGGATGCTCTAATTCACGGTGGGAGGGTAGGGGCATCAGGAAGGCCTCTCAAAACAGGCATCATTTCAGGTGAATCTCTACAAATGAGTAAGAGTTAACCAGGTAGACAAGAGCAGAAGAAACAAGTACCAAGGCAGGTGCTGTCAGAGAAGAACTTCAAACACACCATCATTCCAGACAACCTGCTTCTTCTCCTAGGTTTCTAATGCCAATGAGTGGCACCAAGGTGTCCACACAGACAACCACATGTCCCTAATCCTCCCTTACTGCATCCACTCTGCCCCAGAAATGGCCAATTCATATCAAATTTAAGATATCATATCATGCTCCCATTATCTTTACCTTAAAACCTCTACTGGAACATTCTCTTGGATGACAAGACATAAATTATTCTTTAAAACTTTTAGAAAGCAATGTGGTAATATATACTAAAAGGTTTAAAAATACTGTATTCATATCCTTGGATCCAATAATTTATTTTCTGGGAACATATCCTCAGCAAATAATTCAAAATATTAAAAGCACTTTAAGAACAAAATTTTAGAGTGTTGTTTATAATAGAAAAAATAGTGGGAAAGGGAACCTTCCTACATCGTAAGTTGGAATGTAAATTGGTACAACCACTATGGAGAACAGTATGGAGGTTCCTTAAAAAACTAAAAATAGAGCTACCATATGACCCAGCAATCCCACTCCTGGGCATATTTCTGGTGAAAACCATAATTTGAAAAGATACATGCACCCCAATGTTCACTGCAGCACTATTTACAATAGCCAAGACATGGAAGCAACCTAAATGTCCATCGACAGAGGAATGGATAAAGATGTGGTACATATATACAATGGAATATTACTCAGCCATACAAAAAAGAATGAAATAATGTCATTTGCAGCAACATGGATGGACCTAGAGATTATCATACTAAGTGAAGTAAGTCAAAGACAAATATTATATAATATCACTTATATGTGGAATCTCATAAGATGATACAAATGAATTTATTTACAAAACGGAAACAGACTCACAGACTTTGAAAACAAACTTATGGTTACCAAAGGGGAAAGGCGGGGGGAAGGATAAATTAGGAGTTTGGAATTAACATATACACACTACTATATATAAAATAGATAACCAACAAGGACCTACTGTATAGCACAGGGAACTCTACTCTTCTGTACTAACCTATATGGGAAAAGAATCTGAAAAAGAATGGATGTATGTATAACTGAATCACTTTGCTATACACCTGAAACTAACACAACATTGTAAATCAAATATACCCCAACATAAAATAAAAATTAAATTAAAAAAAAATAGTGGAAATGATCTAACTAACAAAAGAGGGTAATTCACTATCATTATGGTTATAAAGAGTTTCTAATAATATGAGGAAATGTGTATGTTATAATATTAAGAGAAAAACCAGGATACAAAATTGTAGAGTGTGATTATACTTTTTAAAAATACACGCAAAAAGACTAAAAAGAAATACATCAAAAATGGCAATGCTGTCTTTGGGGAGAGGGAGTAAGACTACACCTGATTTTTTTTTCTTCTTTTGACCCTTTCTTGGTTTCCAAGTTTTGTATAATAAATATGAATGGCTTAAATTTTTATTTGTAATTACACAAGTAACACATGAACATATTGTTACTGTTTAAAATTTAAACGTCAAATATAAAGTTCCTAGATCAGTACCTGCAATCTTAACCTCCTGAATGAGATGACACAATTAAGAGTCAACTGATCATATTTCTAGACCTTTTTCTAGAAATTTACATACATATAGATGTACCTATATACAGTATTGTTTTGTGAGTGAGTACTAGGAGGGCAGGACCAACTCAGGGGAGATAGAAAAAGTGACATTGAGAATGAAGAGCAGGGTACCAGGCATAAATAATGGAGAATAGCTCTGCAGGCAAAGGGAATCATTTGTGAAAGGATGCTGAGACCAGGGAGAGGATGGTTTATTTTGAAAAACAATGAGAAGTTCCAGGTGGTTGGAGCATAAATGGCCTTGGACAAGTGGCAGGAAATGGGACACAATGGTGGCTTAGGGCTGGTCTGTCTCCCAGGCCAAGATACTTGGCCCTTATCGTATAAGCAGTGGGGAGCCAAAGAGGTTTTTGTTTTGTTATATTTTAAAAAGTATTTATTCAGCTGCTGCTTTGTAAAAAACAAGAAGAATGAGAGCCAATGTCATCACTCAGGCACTGTGCTTTGCATGCCTTCTCTCACAGTAAGTCTCTGAGGTAGGTTTGATTATCATATCCCATTTTATAGATAAGAAAACTGAGACTTACAGAGTTTAAGCAACCTGGCCAGGATGTGATAGCCAGTAAGTGGTGAGCTGGGATTCAGACTCAGCACTCTGCTGCCCCACTCTTAAACCCTCTCCTATGTTGTTTTTGGTGAAAACTACACATACATTTATTAAAAATAAAAAACTGAATGTCCTGAATTGAATAATGTCCCCCAAAATTTCATGTCCACCTGAATCCTGTGAATGTGGTCTTATTTGGAAACAAGGTCACACTGGAGTAGGGTAGGTCCTAAATCCAAAGACTAGCATCCTTAGAAGAAGGAAATTTGGACACAGGGACACACAGGGAAGAAGGCCACGTAAAGACAGATGCAGAGATTGGAGTAATGTAGCTACAAGCCAAGAAATGCCAAAGATTGCCAGCAACCACCAGAAGCTAGGAGAGAAGCATGGGACAGATACTCCCTCCAAGCTCCCAGAAGGAATCAACCTTGCCAGCTCCTTGATTTCAAACTTCTAGCCTCCCAAACTGTGAGAGAATAAATTTCTATTGTTAGACTTCCTTGGTGGTCCAGTAGTTAAGACTCTGCACTTCCACTGCAGCAGGTGCAGGTTCGATCCCTGGTGGGGAAACTAAGATCCCACACACGGCCTAGCACGACCATTAAAAAATAATTAATTAATTAATTAATAGATAGATAGATAGATAAATAAATAAATAGATTTCTATTGTTTCAAGCAATCCAGTTTGTGGTACTTTGCCATGGCAGCCTTAAGAAACTAATATACTAAGTAATAGCAAAAAGCATGAAAATAAAAGGTATAAATTTGTCCCAAATTTTATCATGGAGAAAATAATGTCATTATTGTTTGGCAACATGTCTCCATATACATATGAAGATAGAAGAGGAGATAGGATTTCTTTCCATTTTGAAAGTTGTCCACACAAAACTTTCATAATATCAAGTGTTGACAAGAGTACAGGGATCCAGGTATTCTTATACACACTACTGGTGGGAGTTGGTAAGTCAGTTTGGCAATTTGGCAGTACCCATTTCAACTGGAAGCACGTAGACCCTCTGACTCAGAAATTTCATTTCTTATCACTGAACTCGGCAAAACACACATGTGTACAAGGATCTTCATCACTGGAAATAAGTAAAATGGCCATTGGTCCAGGAAGGGCTAAATAAATAAGTTGTAATATGTCTCAGTCCATTCGGGTTGCTATAACCTGAAATACCACAAACTGGGTAGCTTATAAACAGCAGAAATTTATTTCTCACAGCTCAGGAGGTGGAAGTCCAAGATCAGGGTACCAGTATGGGTGGGTGAGTGCTCTCCTTCAGGTCACAGACTTCTCGTTATATCTTCACGTGGCTGGTGGGACTAGGGAGCTTTGGGGGGCCTCTTTTATAAGGGTGCTAATCCCATTTACAATCCACGAGAGCAGAGTCCTCATGACCTAAGTACCTCCCAAAGGCCCCATCCCTTAATACCATCACTTGCGAGTTAAGATTTCAACATATGAATGTGGGGTCAGGGGGCACACAAACATTCAGACCATAGCATAATACATTTACCCTATGCTTCAATTTAAAATGAGCTAGAACAAGACGTATTATTGAGTGAAAGAAAGCAAGTTACAGAATAAACGCAACACTGCTTTCCACATAGCCTGAACTACATCAGTGAAGGGACAAGCAAGCCTGACACATTCAAGGCGCAATGAGGAGACCAGCATGGCTGGAACGGCGCGGGGGGTGGGGGGGGGGGGGGCGGGGATGAGATGCAGGTAGAGGCCAAGGAGGGAGCAGAGGCAGTGGACAGACCTCTAGGGCCTCGCAGGCCACTATAGGACCATGGATGTTTTTGGAGTAAGGCAGGCAGTCATCGGAAGGTTTTGAGCAGGAGAAAGATGGGATCCGGTTTACGTTTTTAAGAACTGACTATTGCTGCTCTGCTGAGAACAGATGCAGAGGGATCTAGAGAGGAAGAGGGAGGCAGGGTAAGAGAGTATTGCTCAGTCCACTCTAGGGACTCGGGTGGTGGCAGGAGAGGGTGAGAAGTGGTCAGATTCTGGATTTGGGGCCCATGCAACTAGGAGGAGGTGGCCCCCCTTACCCCAACGTGGAAGGCAAGGGCAGGGCTGGTGTAAGGCAACAATCTGGAATTCCTCTTGAGGCTGTTAAGTCCGAGGTGCTAGTTAAATGCTCCAGGGCAAACAGCCAAGTGGACAGTTGTGTGAGGGAGCTCACAGACAGAGTCCAGGCTAGAGATACGAGTGTGTGGCCATCAGCACAGAGGTGATATTTAAGCTCGGGACTAGAAAAGGCAAAGGGCAGAGCCCTGGGATGCTCTGACATTTAAAGGACCGTCAAGGGCTAAGAACTCAGCAAAGGAAACTGAGCAGCAAAAACCACAAAGCAGGAGGAGAAACCAGGAGCCAGGGGTCCTGGAATACAGGAATCCACATGAGCAGAGCGCCCAGAGGAAGGGAGAGGGATCCTTGTGTCAAAACAAAACAAGCGCAGTCTGGTTCCCAGTCCCCAGGACGCTGGGAGCGGAGGCTAAGAGCCACTTCTCTGGGACAGCACTTCTTAAACTTAAATGTGCACCTCGGTCACCCAGCCTTGGGGCCCAGATCCGCCTTCAGGTGTGGCGAGGAGCCTGAGGCTCTGGGCTCCCAAGTGAAGCCCAGCGGCCGGGCTGGGGACCACTTTTTGAGTTGCAAGACTTCAGCCCTAATCCCTGAAAATCAACAGAAGCACAGTCATGACTGAGGACACATTCCAGGGAAAGCTCAGGATTCTTTTTTCTAGCTTCTTCCCTCTAACCACAAGCCCAGCCCTTCTTCTCACACAGCCCTGTCTTCATCAGATTCTCAGATTGTTTCTCCTCCATTAGGATCTTGAGGCTTTGTTACAAGCTCTTCTAACATGATGTCTTCACAAACTGAAGTCCTAAGTCCTAGAGTAGTAAATGAATTCAGCTGAAACCCAGATGTCTCCAGATGGGGTGTCCCCACATGAATCCCAGGCTTCCTGGAGTGCCCATCCCACTCCTGTGACATCTAGAACCCAATTCCCCAAAATCTCTGAAGATCTGGGACTCATGTTTCTCCACCACTGCAGCGTCCAGATCTGAGCGATTACCTTCCTCTTTCGTCAGCCCCCTTCAGCACACACCTGCCATCTGTCATTCCCCCAAAGAACCACTAACACGAGGTTGCTGTGCATAGCAGACTTTTCCTACGGTTTGGAGGCCGCAGAGGGTAATCACAGCACAGAGCTGAGAACAAGTTCTAACTCAATGTCAAGGCGTTGTCAAAAAATAAATGTGTTAGCTATTTCCTGCCACAGGGAATCTGTCAGGTCTGGGCCCTCTCTACCTCCCCACCTGCCCCCTCTCTCTGACCCTTGTTCACATCCCCCAGCTGTGGGCCTTTCATCCTCTTCCTCCCCGGCTGCCTCCATGCACTCAGAACCCCTCCTGCTTTCTTCCCCGGAGCCGGGTCTCCTCTTCCTCTCTCCCCCCATCCTCACTGAGGCCCTACCTTTCTCCATCAAGGGTGCCAGCAAGGTGTTCCCACTCCTCTGGGGTGGAAGCCAGCCCTCCCCACAATGCAGGGCACACCAGCGATCTTTTCAATGCGTTATCCACCATACAGTCAAAAAAGAACGGTTGTTGCCATGAATAGGCAGGATACAAGCTGTCAAAACGGTCCAGCCCCTTGCATGTGTGGGCACAGCTTGTCTGAACCTGTTTCCGAAACACCTATCATCCCGCAGAAGCCAACATCTGCCAATATTAAAGCCAAGTGTCAAGAATATAACATTGTTTTATAGATACTCCTGAGGAGAGACTACTGCAAATCTTCATATGTGCTTTCATTTTGAATTCTTAATACCTCCCCAAAGCACCATCCATTTACTCTCGTCAACGGCCTCTCCCCTCTCTGAAAGGGTTTTCTTCCGCTCAGTCCCTCAGAGGGGAGAAGCGAAATGAAATAACCCACCCGGTCATCCCTCCGTAATTTTGAGTTAGTGGAGTCTCAAAGCTCAGCTCCCGAGGGCACACGCATTCCCCGAGATCACTACCTCTGCTCATCCATCCCAGCCCACCTGTCTGTCTCCAGGCTGCCATGGGAAGGAGGTACAATAACATGTCCAAAAATGTAATTTCCCATGTCCCATGTATAATGGTGACTGAAGGCCAGCATTCAAGAGGCTGTGTCCTGAGCCTCTAAACGGCTCCTGCACGCCAGCCCTAATCACATCATTCCCCCACTTCAAATCCCTTGGTGGTTCCCACTGAGTACAGAACGAAAGTCCCCGCCACTATGACAGCCAGATCCTTCCAACCTGGCCCCAAGAGGACCTTCTGTGCCTGTCACCCATCATCCCATAAATCCCAGACACTCAAGTGAAGGTCAAAAGAGAGGAAACTGGAATCCAGAGCTTCTGAAAAAATTATCCTGCAAGGCCTTTTCCAAAACACACATGTACACACAGAATCATACACACACCCATACACAAATGCTCACATACACATGCACACACCCCCTCACACATGTACAGTCACACACACATACATATCCTCACACACACACCCTCACATACATATATATCCTCATACATGCACAGTCATACACAAACCTTCACACACACTCACACACACAATCCACACATACACGCAATACGTACCATCCTGAACACACAGGACGGTGTGCCCGTCTCTAGCAAAGGGATATGTAAGCAGATGGTTTGCACAAAGAAAGAAGGAGAGTAGAAGGTGGTCTCAGCAAGAGGTAAAGAGCAGGGAAGGGTGGTTCCCTTGGCCAGAGGTCCCACCTCATGGCCTCCTGGTGACCTGCTGACAAACGTGGGGTCACTGCATCCAACGCTTACATTCAGCAGTGATGCAGGCTGGGATGGTTGTGACATCTGTCAGCCACTCAGATAAAAGGGGTGAATCGAAACAGGGTCTTACTGTATAGCACAGGGAACTACATTCAATATCCTGTGATAAACCATAATGGAAAAGAATATGAAAAAGAATATATATACATATAAAAATGAGTTATATATATATAAATGAGTCACTTTGCTGTACAGCAGCAATTAACACAACATTGTAAATCAACTGTACTTCAATAAAAAATACTGTAATTTTTTTAAAAGGGGGTGAATTGCTTCTTTTTATATAACAAGTGATTCGTATTATTCATCTTGCTCTCAGTAAATCCCTTAAAAGGAAAAGTCAACAACAAGCCACAAGGGGGAACCAGGTCAGACAGCAAGTGCAGGAGGCCGGGCGCATGGCAGCAGGAGGAGGGGAGGCCCTGGTGTTTGAGAAAGACGCCTACACAAGCCCCTCCAGGGCCTCCAGATAAACCCCTGTGGCCCTCACCAAGTCCACAGCCAGCTGCCAGGGCTCTTCCTCCCAGTTGCTGACTGGCACCAAGAACCCGGTCGTCCTGAAGCTCTAGCCAGACCCTCATATTCTATATGAGACCTG
Organism: Eubalaena glacialis; assembly: GCF_028564815.1. NCBI lineage: Eukaryota > Metazoa > Chordata > Mammalia > Artiodactyla > Balaenidae > Eubalaena > Eubalaena glacialis. The sequence goes on along the minus strand of NC_083734.1, from coordinate 28,195,299 downwards.
GGATGAACCTTCCAGTCAGACTCTGGGCCAACCTCTGCATTTTACAGAGAAAACTGGGTTCCTGGAAAAGGAAGGGACTCATCCTCATTCTAAAGCCCAAAGTTCACAGCCAGTTTGTGCAGAACACCGCCTGGAATCACACTGAGGGGGAACTCTCTTCCCACCTCGCCCACCGTTGCACTGCCTGCAAACTCCGCATCCTTCAAGCCTCAGCTCGGTGGCGCCTCCTCCAAGAAGCCTGACCAGCCTCTCTCCTCCTTCTGGTTGGAGCTTGAAGGCCCTCTCCTCAGACCCCGTGTGCCAGATAACCTTGTTAGAGAACTGGAAACAGGCTGGAATGCTCTGGCTCGTCCGTCGCCATGCAGTGGACACAAGCATCTCAAATGAACGAAGAACGTCTAGTCTATGTCCTCAGTGCCTGGTGCTCGGCAGGGCACAGTCGAGGTAAAGTATAATTAAGTGCCCATCTTGGTCAGCAAGGAGTGCTCTCTGATCGACCACCTGACCTTCTCACACTCTCACTCTGACCTGCATCTGAACAACTATCCCATCTACTCTCCAGACCCTCAGCTCAACACTCAGCTAAATGCATTCCCAACCGGACCACGGGAGCTGCTGTTACCCATGGCGGGTCTCCCCCAGAAGGCTTGGCCCACTGGTTCTCAGCTTCGGTTGCACATTGATGCCACCTAGGGGACTCTCGCCCCCCTGCCCCATGCCTAGGCCACACCGCAGGGCACCCCTCTGTGAGGGGGACCCAGGCATCAGATTTTTAACCTCCCCATTTGGTTCCAGCATGTGGCCAAGGTTAAGAAACATGCTCCTAAGAAAAATGTGATTCCAGAAACTATGTGTTGGTTCAGCCAGTACTGCGTGTGGGTGGATGTATGACAGTGCGAGAGACACGCAGAGTGACACACGCAGTAAAAGAGAAAGAGGCTGTCCATCATCATAGACAGTGTTCCTCACCCCCGGCACTATTACATTTCAGGCCAGATCATTTTTGTTGTGGGAGCTGCCCTGTGCATTGTAGGATGTTTAGCAGCATCCCTGGCCTTAACCCATTAGAAGTCAATAGCAAACCCTCCTCCCACCAGGTGTGACAACCAAAAACGTCTCCAGATATTGCCAGATGTCCCTGGGGCGGGGAGCAAAATCACCCCTGGATGAGAACTACAGGTATAGACTAGCCACCAAATAACTTATTGCATATTTATGTTCACATTTCAACTGTAGGTCACACAGGCATTTTTTCAAACTTGACTGAGTGGCTGAGGATTCTGGACACAGGTCAGTGTCTTTGTGACGGACATACAGGACTGTACCATACACAGGATGGGTGGGAAATGGTGGGTGAGTCTAGAGAGAATCACAGAAACTAGACCAGGCAGGTTCAAGGCAGCTAAGATGAGTCAGTGGTGGTCAAGCCTATAAAAGATGACCAAAACCAACAAAACCCAAAAAGCCAGATATTCAGTAAAATAGCAATGCCAGAGGCAAGCAGAGGGTTGTCACAGATGAAGGCAGGTGATGACCAGGAGCCAGGAAGAGGGAAATGGTCAGAGAAGGAGCTCTTGGAAGTTCTGGGCAGGGAAGGACCACACCAAGCAGCGTTTGGGGATAAAGTGTAGCACGGTGTGTAGCTGGCATGGGGGGAGGAAGGAAGCTGGGGGCGGAAGCGGAGCCGTAACACCCACACCCACATGCTGCCTGATGCCTAAACCACTCCAGTCCCTGCCCAGGCCGCCGTTCCGCAAGCAGAGCTCAGGGCAGCCAGGGCCAGATGCTGGCAGAGAAAACACCCAGCCAGCTCTGGAGCTGAGCAGAGCCTATCTCCTTAGCACCTGGAGGGGCCCTGCTGCTTCAGAGCCCCTCGAACCAGCCTCCCACAGCCCCCAGGGCCCCCGAGGAAGAGCCTCTGGAACGGCCCCTCCAGACATCACCCCAAAAGAGCAAAGAGCCAGTTGGAGCTCCCCAGGGACCCTCGAGCCAGGCATCCTGCTCCCCATTGGCTCCCTCACCATCCACCCCGCCCCTTCCCAACCCTCATCCCCCGTGCTGGAGGCTTGGTTTCCCCCAATATCCCCTCACATTCCTTCTCATCCCCTCGGGATCCTCTGTCTCTGCCCACCTCTGAGCCCTGGTGTGCTCAGACTTCAATCCTGGGCCTCTTCTAAATGCATCTCAAACTGTCTGTCTAAAACCCGACTGTACACTCCCCGATTCGAGACATCCTTTGATTGTCCTCTACTGAACACAAGGTAAAGTCCAACGTACCCGAACACTTCCTGCTCTTGCGCCGGCCCACCTCCCAGCCCCCTTCCACCTGTGTGTGGAGATTCCAGCCACCTCTGACTTCTCCTACCAAGGAGAACAAAGCCACGTCCACCCTTAACAGCCTGAATCGCTTGCTCGTTTCTAATCCATTCTGTGAAACAGTGATTTGCTGATTCATCTGTGTCTGCCACCAACTCTGAGCAGAAACCCAGGTGACTGTCTGCAGCCTCGCCCCCCCTCCCCCTGTCCCTGGTACTTAATACTCAAAGGAGTTGTTACTGCTTGCTGAGTACTATTTTAAGTGCCTTACTATGAATTACTTTATTTTATTCTCATAAAGTAGTTGTTTCATGCTCTTGTAATAATAGTATTATAGAAATATAAGTAATAATATTGTTTACCCCCTTTCATAGTCGAGAGTACTGAGGTACAGAAATGTGAGGAGACTTCTTCAAAGTTATATAGCTTGAAAATGGGGAGATTCAAACCGGGACAGTCTGCCCACAGCCAGTACTCTTCACCACTGTGCGACCCGGCATCATACTGAGAGACTTTGAAATGAACTAATCCAACTACCCCCATGATTCTGCACGGAGCAAAGGCCAGTACTGCTGCACATCCTCTGGGCCTCAACACAGAGACGCAATGAACAGAGGGTGGGCATGCGGCCCAGCTGATGTGGGCACAGGTGGGAGACCAGCCTTGACCACAGACACGGCTTCACAGACATGCTGACTCTGCCTGGGTCCCTGCTACTTACCTTCACCTGAGTGGGGTAAGAATACCAGGAATGTCAGCACTTCTGTCATGGGAGGGAGAGACAAGCCGGGCCCGAACTGGCCTGAGGCCAGGGTGGCAGGGTCTAGTAGCACCCACCACAAGTCACAGAATGAAGGCAGGGAAGGGTGCCCTGGTTCAGAAAGACCAGGTGGATTCCACAAACCTACAGGGCAGAGCTGAGGCCAAAGACCAAAATCAGAGGCACGAGGTGAGGGTGGAGCCTGGTGGCAGCAGGGGCAGAGATTCTGCCTACCCAGACAGAGCATCACTAGCCGGGGATGCTGGTCCCGCTTGCCCGGCACCCAAGGGAAGAGGGAGAAGATGGGGTTGGCACCAGCCTCAGGGCACAGCTCCCTAGCAACCCGTTCAGGGGAGCCACCCAGCCGCCCACACGGGATTCTGGACTCCCACCATCGGCCCCACTGTTTCCACTTTAAATACTGTTCGAACAGTAGGGGAGCAGAGCTGGCACCTCCGGAGAAGAAAAGGCGTGAATAAGAAGGTGAGATCACCTTACACCTGAGACTCTACAGAACCTCCATCCAGCACCCATGCTGGGCTGGGACCAGCATCTCATTTGGTTTCATAATGAACAAGCATTCAAATGATCTCTCTCTCCCTTTAAAGAGCCAGAGCCCGGAACTCACCCACATGGGTTCATCAGGGAACCCGGGTTTGCTCGGCCTGTCCTGGCGCCGGGATCTCAGGACCTGTTTGGCCCGCTTTTCCATCAGAATCGGGGAGGCCCCTGAAAAAGTCAGGAAGGGACCTTAGGGACTCTCAGACACATGCATCCATGCTCCATCTCACCATCCAAGGCGAAGCATTTGCAAGTCCAATTTGGGTCAACGCACAAAAGTTCTTTCAAAGGGACCTGTCCCAAAGGACGTGGCATTCCAGAGGGCCCAGAGGGGAATTTTTAATTGTTTCTAATATGGTTAACTCAGAGTAAAAGCTGCACAACTGAAGCATATTTACCTGCTGCCGCCATGGCTCATTCCTCTAAAAGTGGCTGTTAATTTAATGAACATGTTTCTTTAAACATATTTTCTTCAATTCTCTGGTCAGTGTGTTTATTGTCCCTCAGAGTTGCTTTGGTGGGATTCTTTTAAATCCTCAATACACTAAATCAAGATTAAGTTGTTATTAGAAAATTCCCCCATGACAATAAGATTATATTAAACTTGATAAGCACCCACGATCCCTCAAAGAAAATATTATAATTAAAGTTAAGTCAAGTTTTGATAATCACACACAAACTCTAAAAGATACTATTATAATAAAAGTATATCAAGGGAATTCTCTGGCGGTCCAGTGATTAGGACTCCTGCTTTCACTGCAGTGGGCCTGAGTTCAACCCCTGGTCGGGGAACTAAAATCCCACAAGCCACGCGGCGTGGCCAAAAAAAAAAAAGGAAAAAAGAAAGTATATCAAATTCTGATGATCTCAGATAAACTCTAAAAGATGGTATCCTTGAAGATTTATCAGCATTTTTGAGAATTAGTGTTCAATATGTTTAAAGATTAAAAAAATAATTTATCCCTAATTATACCAATTCCGGGAGCCTGCTCTTAGGAAGAAAAAAAAAAAGGAGCATTGAATTATTATACATTACATATTATTTGAAATTTTGAAAAAATACTTTAAAAATATAAAATAGACTTATTCCAGTTTATCTTGTCAGCATAGAAATAGGTTTCGGGAGTTAATGCTCACCTGAGAAGAAAATCAGTAAGGTGAGAGACAGCACAAGCACAAATAACCTCTTCATCCTGCCTTGATCCCTCTCTCCGCCTGTTACAGAATGAATTCCCCCCGTCAAAGAGCCAGCCTACTTGAAGAAAGCCACATCCGGCCCAAAGGCTGTTTATGCTTTGACTAACAGCACTCACAGCATGATGCTAAACACATCTGACGCTAAATTTTCAGTATGATCACGAAAATATTTTCCTCTGAATTCCTATAAATTTTCATCCTGAGGAAGGAAATTATCCATCATAAAACTTTTGGAGCTTGAATTTGACAAAGCAACACATGACAACCATTTCATTTAAATAGATATGTCTATATATACATCATGGAGTAGTTTGTGTTTATCTGTAGCTTCTGTAGTTTATGCTCTTACTGTTTCATTGAGAATTAATCACCTCTCACATTTACATATTTTATGATATTTTTCCAAAACCCATTCACCAATCCATTTTGACCTCCCCAGTAATTTCAGAAATTAGCAGGGAAATTAGCAAGGAGCCTAATGAGGGGAAAAATTTTTTTTCAGCTGACCTTGAACCCAGATAGACCAGGGTTCATGCCCAGGCTTCCCCTCTTTCTAGCAACATAACCTTCGGTCAATCACTTATCCTTTCTGAACTTCAGTTTCCTCTCCTGTACAAAGGGAATAACAGTACCTACCACGTGGGGTGTGATTAAGGATGAGGGATAAGGGATGAGATGCATGGCTCATCTTCATTTTACAAGGAAGTGGGGTTCAGAGAGGTGAAATGATGTCCAAGTTCACACATTTTGCTGAAGTCGAGCCAAATTCTTCTGTTTTTAAAGCCTGGTGCTCTTCCCATTATGCCCCAAAAGGGCCTTGTGCAATAAGTCAGTAATACTGTAAGCAGCCTTACTCCACACTTAAGTTTATTTTTATAAAGATAATAAAATCTCAATAAGCTGAAGTCTTTTTAAATTCAAATCACCAATATATATTACATAAATTATTAAATATATTATAAAAATATGTGTGGAAGGTATGTGGCATTTATTGGGATAAAATTCTCAGTTCAGAGAAATGATCTGATGTTTCTGTAGTTACTTTGCCAGCTCAAAAGAAAACAACCCCCTATCGGTGGTTGCCCAAGTTTATGCTAATGTTGTGTAACTGATATTAAACTTAAGTGTTCTGCCCTTTCTGCTGGTATAAAAATAGTCTGAACCGACTGTTATCAAGGAAAAAAAATCATGCATTGTTAGCAAAGTTGCCTCATATGTTAATTTGCTCAAAATTAGATGTTTGGTTTTATGTACTCTGTTGCTATTAACATCCTTCTGTTCTCATACAGTTTTCAATAACTGAGAAATTTTAGGAGCACTATTTTACGAATATACATTTGTCACATGAAGCATCTTGGTTTTTTATGTGCATTGTCAAGTTTTTTATTCCTTTTATTCTTTGTGGTTGGAACAAACACTAACTGCATTGTTTTGTTATATCAAATAAACATCTTATATGGACCAGAAAAAAAATTTATACCTAGCTAGAAATTTCTAATGTATCCAATGTAAATTCAGTATAAAAGTATTTTTTAATTAGGTAACTGTTGTCTATATCAGCACTGTCCAATAAAATCATAATGTGAGTCATGGATGCAAGCCACATAAGTTAAATTTTTCTGGTAGCCACATTTTTTAATAGTAAAAAAACAGGTAAAATTTTTAAAATTATATTTTATTTAACATGAAATACGCAAAATATTATTGTTTCAACATGTAATCAAGATAAAGTACTAATCAGATATTTTACATTCTTTTTTTTTGTACGAAGTCTTTAAAACCTGGTGTGTATTTTATACTTGCACATTTCAAGTGCTCAGTAACCACATGTGGCTAGTGGCTACCACATTGAACAGTGTGGGTCCAGATTCTTCCATCTCTCTTGCCACTACCAGAGTCTAGGCTACTGCTACTTCTCACCCAGCCTCCTGCAGCAGGCTCCCAACTGGTTTCCCAGCTTCCCTCCCTGTTTGCTTCAATCCATTCTCCATGCAGCAGTAATGATGGTCTTCTTGAAACAGAAATACAAAATATAAATTGGACCTCATCACTTCCCTGCTTACGAATCTTTATCTTCCCACTGGGTTCAGAACAGAATCAGAATCCCTACCGTGCACTACAGGACCCTGTGTTATCTGGGACTGTGGTTCTTTCCAACCCCACTCCAAGCGCACCCCTCCAGCTCATGCCAATCCAGCTACACTTCGTTACTTTCAACTTAACAAGCTCTTTCCCACCCAGGATCTTTGCACATGCTCTTCCTCCCTCTTTTAATGACTGGATTCTTCTCAGTCTTCAGGTTTCAATTTGTAATTTCTCTTGCTCAAGCAAGCCTGTCTTTACCAGCATACTTAATGAAGGTTCCCTGCCACCCCACCACCAGCATGACTCTCTACCTCACAGCACTCTCCGTAATGGGTAAATGTTGTCTTTGTTTACTTTTTAAAATCTGTCTCCTCCACTGGACCGTAAGCTCTAGGTAAGCTTATGTTACTTTATTTTTTTAATATTGTTTCTAATATTCTCCAATTATTTATTTATTTATTTATTTATTTATTTTCGGCTGTGTTGGGTCTTTGTTGCTGCGCGCAGGCTTTCTCTAGTTGTGGCAAGCTGGGTCTACTCTTCGTTGCGGTGCGCGGGCTTCTCATTGTGGTGGCTTCTCTTGTTGTGGAGCACAGCCTCTAGGCGCGGGGGCTTCAGTAGTTGTGGCTCACGGGCCCTAGAGCGCAGGCTCAGTAGGTATGGCGCACGGGCTTAGTTGCTCCGTGGCATGTAGGATCTTCCCAGACCAGGGATTGAATCCGTGTCCCCTGCACTGGCAGGCGAATTCTTAACCACTGCGCCACCAGGGAAGTCCCGTGTTACTTTTCTAATTTAAAAAAAAAAAAGAGAGAGAGAGAGAAAGAAAAGGGAACCTCGGGTGGACAGGAGAAGTGAGACTGGAGAAAGCCTGTATCCCATCCTGGGATGCTGGTTCAAGGTCTCAGGTGGAGAGGACCCCTCAGGTGTGATACTGGCAGGGTCATTCAAATGCCTTTCAGGTGGGCTCTGGAGATATCATCTCAAAAGGGGGAACTATAGAAAAACTGAAAGAGCAAGGTAACCTGATTGTGAGTGTCACTCTGGTGGGGAGAATTCTCTTCTACCTGCCTATGCTCCTTTCTAGGGAAAGTGTCAGCCAGATCAATTAGGTGAGTCAACAGGGCTCACAGTAGAAGACACAATTCCCAAAAAATCCACAAGGTGGCAGAGTAGAGAGAAGAACCTGGGACAACCAAGGTCAGGGGAAAGACACTTCAGGCCACCAACATTCACCATTCCAGAAGTTGCCAAGAATACCAGGGAATCCACTGGAGGTGGAGAGAGGTGGCACTGCAGTGCCTCAGACTATTTTCCTAGGATTTTAATTGATCTGAAGGTCCTCATCAGATACTGAGACATGGGAAAGCTACATTACCAATTTGACAACATTTAAGAATACATAAAGGAAGAGTGCTACCACCCATATCACAGCACCCTGACATAACTGATATTTTCATTCATGTGGGTTTCCCATCTCTTTTAAAAAGAAATTCTTAAATGTTTAAAGATCAGTGATAAAGCCGACACCATCAAGCTCTCAACACCATCACACTGCATACTCTTTCAATAGGATAAGACAGTGATTTCAAATTCTGTGAGCTAAAGAAACTTCAGAAACAAGGGAACATCTTTTTTTTTTTTTTTTCTATAGAAAGCTGCTGAATCTGTCTCAAGAGAATTATAATGTGTCCACATTCTTTAGGCCCAGAGCCAATAAAATAAATTCTAACATTCCTTTTTGCAGTTGTTTTCTTTTTTATTATTAGTTTTTTTGGCTCCCTTTCCTACTAGATTATAAACTCTATATTTTTACCATGTACATATAATTGTTGTATACTATTCATAACAGTACCTCCATAAATCTCATGTGTACCTACCCACACGTTAATTTACAGGCACACTGTGTGGGCAGATGTTAGGTTTGGGTTAGGTAGATTGAATTATTAGCACCAGTTCTTTACCATCACCACTGCACATCTATGCTCTTCACCATATGACTTTGCAGTCCTGCCCCTTAACTTTGGGCCCAACCACGTGACTTGCTCTGGACAATGGGATGGTAGCAGACATGACACAAACAGAGGCGGGAAATGTGTTTGCACAGTTAGGTGTACCCTCTTGCATTTTGCAGCCATTGCTACAAAAAGAGCTTCCCCCAGACAGCTGCCATCCTTCAAGCTGGGTCTCAGAATTAATTCACATGGAAAGGGTCTACACAGATGTGCAGCCTCCAGCAGACCCACCCAGCCCAGCGCAGCCTCACTCAGCTGACCTCCAGCTACCACCACCTGTAGCAAAGCCTCCCATTAACCTGCAGACCCTTAAGACTAAATGATTGTTATTTCAAGCCACTGAGCTAGGAGCACTTTGTTACACAGCACTACTCTGACAACAGATAACTGATTCAGGGGGTATAATGGGATGGTCAGCGTGTCCAAATCTGGGTGCTTTTGGGTCTAAGTTAATAATAGGGTCCTGCCAGATGCTTCATTCAAAAGTGAATGAATATCTGCTGTGTGGGCTGAGTGATATAATGGTCCAGATTGTGGGCTGCAGAGCTATCAATAGAGCTGGGCTTGAATCCTGGCTCTGAAACTTATTATCTGTGTCACACTGAAGCTGTGTGACATTGGGCACATTTCTTTACTATCCAAATCACTGTTTACTCACTATTAAAAAAGAATAATAATTATAATAAAACTTACATCTTAAGGTGCTTTGAGACTTTAAAGAGAAAGTGTATGTAAAGTACTTGACAGATATAGTAACTAATACCTGGAAACTATTGTTATTACTGCTTTATTATTATTCCTCCTTCTCTGCGAAATCACTCTTCTCTATATTTGCATACCCTCCCCATTCTCAGACACATGATAGAAAGCCTGTAAAAAAATTTTTAATGACCAAATGATATTGAGATTAACCAAACACATCTTAAGATAATTTTATATACTGTTGAAATAAAAATACATCTTTATTAGAAAATAAAATATGGCCCCTTTTAAGTGTGAGTTGCTTTCCCCTGCTCTGTCTCCACACCCCACGCCCTGAGTTTCCTTTCATATGTCCTCAGTCCTGCTACACAAACACACACCTTCCTCTTTGGAGCAGCAATACAATGGTAAGACAGTTTAGCCTTGGACAGGGCCCTTTCCGGCCTGCTGCATGCTTCCCCGAGCAGGCTATAATTTCTGCTCTGGGCCAGGACGTTGGCCTCAACTTACATCTGCCCAGCAGGTAAGGATGGCCAAGGTCTCACCAGGTCCCTGACGGCTATTGCCAGGCTTCTCTCCAGCCTAAACAGGAATAACCACGGCATTGGCAAAGGTGTAGTAATGTAAGATGGTACAAATAAACACATGAGGGATGGAGCATGGACTGAATTACTCGTGAAACCACCTCTAAGGCTACTGTCATATTTCATTGAGGAAAAGGGCTAAGCCTGTAACTGGAAGAGAAAAGCTCCAATCCTTCTGGAGAGAAAAATACTGAAATATGTGTTGTTTTTCTCTGTGGGATTTCAGTTGGGATGACAAGCTTGAGGGATTAAGAGATACTCTAGCAGTGGTTCTCAAATCTTAAGGTGCCTAAGAGTCACCGGGAGGATCATCAGACATCTGAGAAAGCCTCTGACACGGAAGATGAAGACAAAAGAAACTACAGGAAAAAGCAACTTGAGGCAATCACAGATCAGGCAAGGAGAGGAAGGAAAAAAATAACTAACAGTATCCTCCGAGAGATGAGAGAAAAATTTTGCTCCCATGAAGCATGAATAGGATGCTGTAAAAAAGTAAGACTCAGAAAACAAATCAACAAAAAAGTTCTTAGAAATTAAAAACTCAATAAAAAGATTCAAAAATAAAGCTATGAAAATCTTTTAGAATATTAGAGCAAAAATGAGAGATTAAAAAAAAACTGAGAAAAAAATGTTTAAACAGAGGACATTTATCCAAAGGATTTGTAAACTTATGTCCACACAAAAACCTGCACACAGATGTCTCTAGGAGCTTTACTCATAATTGCCAAAACTTGGAAGCTACCAAGATGTCCTTCAGAGGTAAATGGATAAATAAACTGTGGTCCATCCAGACAATGGAATATTATTCAGCACTAAAAAGAAATGAGCTATCAAACCATGAAAAGACATGGAGGAAACTTAAATGCACGTTCCTAAGTGAAAGAAGCCAATCTGAAAAGGCTACACACCGTATGAGTCCAATGATATGACATTCTGAAAAAGGTAAACCTATGGAGACAGTAAAAGGATCAGTGGTTACCAGGGGTGAGGGTCTGGGGAGAAAGGAATAAGCAGAACCCAGATGATTTGTGGGCACAGTAATATCCTGTATGACACTATAATAGTGGATACATGTCATTATACATTTGTCCAAACCCACAGAATGTACAACACCAAGAGTGAACTCTAATGCAAACTATGGACTTTGGGTGATGATGCTGTGTCAATGTAGGTTTATGGATTGTAGCAAACACACCACTCTGGTGCAGGATGTGGATAATTTTTCTGTACTTTCTGCTACATTTTGCTGTGAATCTAAAACTTCTCTAAAAAATAAAGTCTATTTTAAAAAGAGAGAGAAGAGGGAGGGGATATGGGGATATATGTATGCATATAGCTGATTCACTTTGTTATACAGCAGAAATTAACACAACATTGTAAAGCAATTACACTCCAATAAAAATGTTAAATAAATTAATTAATTAAATAAAAATAAAAAGAGAGAGAACAGTCTAGGAGGTCCAACATCCAGATAACAGAAGTTTCAAAAAGAACACAGAAAACAGACAGGAGGAAATCAACAAAGTAATTCCAGAACTGAAGGACATGAGCTTCCAGACTGAAAGGGTCCAGCAAACCTGGCAAAATAGATGAAAACAGACTCACACCAAGGCACATCTTTGTGAAATTTCAGAACACTGGAGAAAAAGCAAAGATTCTACAAGTTTCAGGAAAGCAAAAACAAGTTGCATTCTAGGGATCAGGAACAAGAGTAACGTCAGACATCTCTACAGCAACACTAAAAGCAAGCAGAAATGGAGAACTGTCTTTAATGGTGTGAAGGAAAATTATCTCCAACTTGGAATTCTACATGCAGATAAATAATCAGGTATGGAGGGTGGAATAGAGACATTTGTAGACATGCAAGGACTCAAAAATATGCTTCCCATGTACCCTTGCTCTAAAAGCTACTGAAGGATGTGCTCCACAAAAACTAGAGAATTCACCAAGAAAGGGGAAGTCACAGGACCTAGGAAACAGAAGGTGCAAACAGGAGGGCAGTGAAGGGGATCCCGGATGACCTCTGTGTTCTGACATCGGGGGCAGGCGGTCCAGTTGCTTCTAATATTTTAGAAACAACTTAAATAGCCAACAACGGAGTTAAGGTTACATAAACTGTGAACTGTATTCATAGAATGGAATATTATGCAACCATTAAATACAAATTTATAAAAACATGTAAAGGTTATTTTGTAATGTTAAATGAAAAATTAGCTAGAGAATATATCTACCATATGATCAAAATTATGGGTACAAAAAAGTAAACCATTGTTTCCATAGAAAATAATGGAAGAAAATAGGCCAAAATGTTCAAACATAGAGTGTCTTTGAGGTGAGAGATGGATGATTCTTTTTCTTCCTTTTTATTTTTCTGTATTTCCCAGATGTTCTATAATGGGAATGGGGAGGGGGAATCCTCACTTTTTAAAAGTATATTCTTTTGTTACCTTTCCAAATCTAAACTAATTTAAGGGCTCTGCCTCAACTAGGATTCATAAAAGACAACGATATTTCCATACACATGAAGGCTATCAGAGGGGAAGGGAAGCTTTAGAGATCTCATCCAACTGTCCCACGTGGCAGATGAGGAACCTGAGGCCCAGAGAGATGAACAGAAGCACAGGAAGACATCATTAGATGTGTGAGGGCAGGAATCTGAGCCCAGGCCTCATAATGCCATCTAACTGCTCTTCCCATTTCACCACATGCCCTCCCTCAATCTTCACAATCCAGGTTATCAAATGTTTCAGCATTGCCACTCCAAGTGTGGCCTGGGAACCATCAACATTAGACCAGTTATTAGAAATGAAGACTCTCAGTCCTCATCCCTGAAAAAGGAAATAAGAATCTGCTTTTTAACAAGACAGTCCAGGGCAAGTTTCTCAGAGAAGTAACAAAATAAGAGAAATTCTCTCTTCGATGACGAAGTTAAAACAAAGTGATCTCAGCCCCAACATTGGGTTTGTGACATCAATCACGTACCTCTGTTTTCCTCATCTGTAAAATGGGGATGATAAATTTAGCATGGCGCGTGGTTGCAGAGATTGAAGCTGGGGTGCAGTAAGCCATTACAAACAGGGCTAATAAATCCGTCTTGTTAGGCATGTTTCAACAGTCCTGGCACTCTGGGAGAGCTGGGGCTCTTCGCACAGTGCTTGGCACAGAGTAAGCCCTCAGCTTTCTGTTTAATAAGTAACTAGCGAGAGCGCAGGTGACAGCTACCAATTTTTTACTTGGATTATCCTGTTCTATCAGTACATAACACTCTCAAAACTGTCAGTTTTCTCCCTTACAACGTTCAAAACTGCGCCAGCTCCCACCTCCACCAGTGAGGCTGGAAGTCACAGAAAAGGTTAATTTATCCTGTGTAAATCATTCATGCTAGAACTCTCGCTGATTACAGACTAAGAAGGCTCAACCATCCATTCTCTCTAACGCCCAGACCTAATTGTTACTCCGCCCACTGTTCTCCCTAAGCCACGCCCACAGGGCCCGCCCTTCCCATCAAGCTCCTCCCCCTCCCCAAGGCCCTACCGCCTCAGGCCTCTCGGCCTTCCGGTCGCACCTCACACCTCCTCCCAGCCGCCGAGCTCTCGCCGCAGGCCCCGCCCTCGCCCGCGGCTCCAGTGGGCCCGGGAAGCTCCAGTGGTGTCCGCACGCCCCCGCAGGCCTCCTGGCGGCGCGAGGGTGGGAGGAAGACCCGAAGCCTGGCCCCCCGAGCCGCGCCACCGCCCCAGGATAGGTAGGGCCGGAGGGGCGGGCGGGGCCGGGGTCCTGGCCCCCGAGGCCTCGCGAGAGGGGCGGGGCCGCGCGGTGGGCGGAGGCGGGCCTGAGGGAGACCGCGCGGGCCCGGGAGCTGCAGGACTCGTGTTTGCTGGGCGTGGGCTAACGGTTACTGGCGCTAGCCGGCTCCGTGCGGCCCACGCGCGCCGTCGCGCCCAAAGAGTGGGCGCCGCGCCGGCCTTTCCGTGGGGGCAGCCTGTACATTGTGATTGCGCCTTTCCCCGTGCTGGGCGAGGTGAGGAGGCGGTGGCCGGGCCCGAGGAGGAGGGAGGGGACGGAGCGTGATAGCCCTGGGCGCCGCCCCCTCGGCGCCGCAGGTCCGCGGCCCGGCGACCCGGAGGCACTGGGGTCGGGCCGCGGGGAAGACGGCGCGCGTGCCCCTCCTTGGAGAGAGCGGAGCCACCTGGGCCGACGGCGCTTTTGGGATCCCCTGAAAGGCAGGAAGGAGGGCGGGACGGGGACAGCGAGCCCGATGTGGACCCGCCCGTGTCTCTCCTAGTTAGAAATAGTCCTTGGCGAAGATGGAAGGGGAGAAGCGGCCGGCGCCCTACGAGGGCCTGTTTGCCGACGGGCACCTGGTCCTGTGGACGCTGTGCTCGGTGCTGCTGCCCGTGTTCATCACCTTCTGGTGCAGCCTCCAGCGGTCGCGCCGGCAGCTGCACCGCAGGGACATCTTCCGCAAGAGCAAGCATGGGTGGCGCGACACGGACCTGTTCAGCCATCCCACCTACTGCTGCGTGTGCGCGCAGCACATCCTGCAGGGCGCCTTCTGCGACTGCTGCGGGCTGCGCGTGGACGAGGGCTGCCTCAAGAAGGCCGACAAGCGCTTCCACTGCAAGGAGATCATGCTCAAGAATGACAGCAAGGCCCTGGACGCCATGCACCACCACTGGATCCGGGGCAACGTGCCCCTGTGCAGTTACTGTGTGGTTTGCAAGCAGCAATGCGGCAGTCAACCCAAGCTCTGCGATTACAGGTATGGCCTTTGTGGGTACTGATTGTCCCACAATGCTTGGAGGGAGTCAGGATTTCAAAGAGTGGGCGTAGCATCCTGCTTTGATCTCCACAAATGGCCTCAACTGCCTACTTAGAGGACACAAGCTAATAACTAGCCCTGGTATTATACAGTGAGGCAGCTTTGCAATAGTCATTTGCCTAGTTGATTCATCTAGCCTACACTCCTTAGCCAACTTGCCCTTTTGGGTAATACAACTTGGCTCTTAACTTTCACCCAGAGGTCTCTAAGTGCCACATACTTTATGGCCACTGTATGTTATATTTTAGCTTCTGTTTCTATTGTTTAGCTCCATTTTGCATGAGGAAAAATGAAGTATGAACAAATTAACTTTTCCCTAGAGTCTCGAAACTGATTCATCCTGGGTGTTGTGTTATGAATGTACAATGAAAACAAGTGTCATTCCAGGGGAGCACTTTAAGTATCTTTTCTAATCTATATTCGGTGCTATAGTGAAATACACTTCAAAAGAACACTCCTTTTGCCAGATGGTCTTTCAGGACCTGTAGCATCTTAGACGAGTGAGTTTGATTAATCCAAGAATATTTTAAGAGCATTTAAGTACACACTGGACAACACATTTGTGTTCTTAAATATTGTCTGAAAATAGGTGAAGATGTCCTTTGTTTATGTTAGAGGTTGGTAATAAAAGGGGAAGCTGCTTTGCAGATTATCTATTCTAACTCATTTTACATTTGAGAGAATTTGATAGTTCAGAGAAATTTACTCAGTGGTAAAGTAGAACTGGCATCCCGAATTTCTAACCCCCAGTACAGGGTTAGGAATACTAACCCCTAGCATCTTCTCTGCCTTAAGTCTGGACATCTTCATTGTGATGGGTTTTGTTTCTGACAAGTTGAAAGGTCCCTAAACATGTTTAAGAACAGAAATAGAAAGCTGGCATGAGATAGCAAGTTACTTTTTTGATTATGTTTTGTTTATTTTATTTAAAAATCCTTTTTTTAATTAGCATGAGCATTGTTATATCAACAATTATTTTTAAATCTTATTTTAAATAATTTTATACTTCAGATTTAGACTTTAAAAGTTACCAAAATATATACTTTAAACAACTACAGAGATTTATAACCATTTTTACTTGATATCTTTCAAATTTAGATGTCTTTTTGGCATCAGTGAGAGCTAGGTTACCAGTGTCTTTTAAAAAATTTCATACTTGTCTCCCTAGTTAAGCTTCAGTCTTGGAGAATTGGCATTAGTTGGAAAGAAGGCATGAACTGAATATTGTTTTATTTCCTTCCCTTCTTTGTGTCTGTGCAGAATTAGATTAAAATGGCTTCTATAAATATCTTAACTGCATTTCATATACTCCTTAACAAATAATCATAGTGCTCTGATTCTCCAACCAAATGATCTTTCTAGAAATGCATATCTGATTGGGGTTTCTGCTCTGTTTAAAACGCTTCAATTACCCCCATCACTTACAGTGATGGTCTTTCAGTGTTAACTCCAAGTGCTTAACGTGGTATACAAGGTCCTCGTGCTCTCTGGACCCTGCCTGCCCGTCTAGTCTCATCTACCACCATCTGCATTAAGCTTTATGCACCAGCAACATCAGGCTGGTTGTGGTTTCCTTTAAATACCCTTTTCATACTACCCTTTTTTTCCTCAAGGCTTAAGTATCCTCCTCTTGGCTAGCTTCTAGGCATCCTTTTTTAATTTTTTTTAAAGATTTTTTTTTTTTTAATTTATTTGGCTGCGCCGTGTCTTAGTTGCAGCATGCGGGATCTTTTAGTTGCGGCATGCAGGATCTAGTTCCCTGACCAGGGGTCGAACCCTGGCCCCCTGCATTGGGAGTGCAGAGTCTTAACCACTGGACCACCAGGGAAGTCCCGCTAGGCATCCTAATGACTCATCTTGTGCCCTTTACTCCAGGAACACTTCCCTAATCGAGGCAACCTAATGACTCTAGGCATCCTAATGACTCATCTTGTGCCCTTTACTCCAGGAACACTTCCCTAATCTACTCACCCCTGCCCCCAATTTTTCCTTCTTAATGATGACATCATATCCTATATCTCAGTAGTTCTCAAAGTAAGGTCCCCAGACCAGCAGCATCAGTATCTCTTGGAAACTTGTTACAAATGCAAATTCTAACACAGATTTAGGTTTAGCACACAAAATTAAAATAAAATATTTGTATTTAATACAAAATAAAATGTTTGCAATATTTGAGACATACTTAGACCAAAAAATTATTTGTTGTTTATCTGTAATTCACATTTAACTGAGCATCTTCTATTTTTCCTGGCAGTGTTAGCCCCAGCCCAGACACACTGAATCAGAAACTTGGGCTGGCAACCAACAATCTTTGCCTAACAGGCCCTGCAGATAATTCTAAAGTTCAAGAACCACTGCTCTATTTATGTACTTCTTAAACATGAGCCTCTGTCCTTAATTTTGTGTTCCCTCCTTTGAGCACAGTGCACATGGCGGTGATAGGTCTGCTTTTCTGCTTTAGCTTGTTCCTACCGGTTACTGAGCAGTCTGCTCCCAGCACGCTGGAACTCCTCACCCGTGGTAAGAATGGTTCCTGTATAATTCAGGAAGTGTTTATTATTCCCAGGAGAAGAGAGCACAGTGTCCTGAAATAGTATGTATTTTGCAATGTTCTGATTTATTTTGGCAGATAATTTTATGCAGGATTACAGTCTGCTGTGACCTTCTGTAGGAATGAGATATTTTGGAAAAAGGAACAGAATAAATATTTACAACCTTTAAACACAGACCAGACTGTCCCTCTCTGGATTTTATGCAGCCCTGGGGAGGGCTTCTTCTGTGTCTGCGTCACGTTCTTGGGAAGTCTGAGATTTCAAGTGAGCTATGAAGACTGTTCAACAAGGTAGCATTTTGAAGGGCCATATGACAGGTGGTAACTGATTTTAAAGGCTACAGAATAAGTGACAAAGGACTTTTAATTTATACTCACTGTCATTATTTAGTTTTCACATATTAAGTATATATTTTGTGCCAGGCACTGTGCTGGATCCTATTTTCCCTGTAGGCTTCTTTCTTTTCTGTGTTTTCCTGCCTCTGCCCCAACCATGGCAGAGTATGTCTGCACCTAGTATCATCTTATCACTGCTCCCCACACTTCTTTTGTTTCTTCTAACCTCTATTCTGACTAAAATAGGAAATTAAGTTCTATTTTTAAGTATTCATTATGTTTATTGAATAAACCTTTGTTCCTTATAGTGTTCTGTCTCTCATTAAGAAAACTTTTTGGTTTATATTGTATTTTTATTTATAAAAACCTTTATAAAACACTTTATTTATTAAAAAAACCTTTTATTTATAAGGCCTTTTCTTCATTACACCCCCCTCCACACACACACACACACACACACACACACACACACACACACAGTGATTAATAAAACAAGCTTCTGACTCTTAGAAGGTAATTACATTGGCAACTTTACTCTAGGCTTTGATCTTAAACTTTATGATTCTGGGTTCTAATGTTTATTCATTTCATTAATTATCTGAAACAATGAAAGGATACCAAATTATCTTTTGGAACAGAGGTGAGCATACTTTTTCTGTAAAGAGCCAAAACTAAGTATTTCAGGCTTTGCAGACCATATGGTCTGTTATAATTACTTCACTCTACCATCCATCATAGTACAAAACTAGCAACAGACAGTACGTAAATGAATGGCGTAGCTGTATTCCAATAAAACTTATTCACAAAATTAGGAGGCAGATGTATTTGTAGTTTGCCAACCCCATTCTAGTGTGAATTTCATAGATGACCATCTCAGCTTCACATATGATTCTGTTGCCTCTTCCAGCATACTGAAGAAGAGAGCTATTGTGAACAGGTAACTTTAGAGAAAACTTTTTTTTATTTTAATAAAACAGTCATACTCCTGCACAAGAATGGCACATAGGGTAATGTTCTGTGTCTTCATAAGGATAAGTTACATAATTATGTTTACTTGTCAAAACTCAGCAGATGTACATATTTGTACATTTCATCATATATAAATTTTACATTGAAAGAAAAAAACCTATAAACAAATAATGAACTCAAGGTAATGATATGCCTGCTTGCCGAGGTGTTTAGGAGATATTCTAATGTCTGCGATTTATTTTTAATGCACCAAAAATAAGATAGATTAATGGATAGATAGAAATGAAACAAAGCAATTACAGGTAATATATTAATGCTGGAATGTAGGTGGTGGGCTTACCTGTGTTCCTGTAAAAAAATTTTTTTTAATGCAAAACACTTAAAAAAGCAAGGAACTAATAAGGACCTACTGTATAGCACAGGGAACTCTACTCAGTACTACTCTGTCATGGCCTATATGGGAAAAGAATCTAAAAAAGAGTGGATATATGTATAACTGATTCACTTTGCTGTACACCTGAAACTAACACAACATTGTAAATCAACTATACTCCAATAAAAATTAAATATATGTATATATATGTTTGTGTGTGTGTGTGTGTGTGTGTGTGTGTGTATAAAAGCAAGGAGACTGTCATTGTTTTTTGGAAATACTTGCTGAAGTATTGAAAGGTGAAATCTCATAATGTCCATAATTTACTTTCAAATGATTCAGCAAAATATGAGTTTATTTTGAAAGAAAGAAAATGTGGGAGAAAATGTTACTTAAGAATCAGAGTTAAGGGTTGGTTTAAGGGTATTCATTTTGCTATTCTTTTGACTTCTGTGTAGGTTTAAAATTTTTCAAAATAAAAAGTTGGGGAAAGAATAAAGATCATAAACAATCACTCAAAGACATGACTGCTAAAACTAAAGTATCAAGACATTATTAGTAATGTCTTATTTTCCCATCAGGTTTGAAATCTAGGTCAAATAAAATACCAATTACAAAATATATAACAAGACCAGGTCTCGGTTTTGATTGTGGTATTTCTCAGGAAAAATATAAAGCTGAATAAGGAGTAAGTATTTTGGCTTTACCTTTACAGAGAAAACGCTGATAATAGCCATCATCTTGGTTAAAAGAGTCTTTTTTGAAATTTATGAGAACTTATTAAATGATAAAGGTGTCACAAATCAGTGGGATAGAAAAGATTACTTTATAAATCGTGCTAGGACAAGTGCTCTTTGAGGAAGTAAAAGTTGACTCTTCATATCACACTCTATACCAAAATAAACTCCAGATGGATTGAAGCAGGAGTTCTTAGTTCATAGATAGATAAGGTTCCAGGAAGCCTGACACTTTCATGAGATTCTCAGTGGAATCTGTAGCCCCAGAAGGTTAAGAAGCACTGAATTCAAGGCATAAATATGAAAACTGAAGTGTGAGGGGGGAATAGCTATAGGCGAATATCTAATTTGGAAAGGTAAAGGACTTCAGAGCATGAAAGCATTTAAATAAACCACAAAGGGAAATACAGATCTGTCTAGCAAAAAATAAAGTACATTAAAAGGTAAATTTAAGAGAAAACTGAAATGTTTGCAATAACTATGACAGAAAAGAAGTTGATATCCTACATAAATAAAAAGTACATGCAGTTATTAAAACCTAGTAAAAGATGAATATAGACCATGAATCAATTCACAAAAAATTATGATATATTCATGTGATGTGATACTAATACACTCTTAACAAACCATGTTTTTTAAAAAATACTTAATGGCATAGGACAGAATTCATGATATAATTTCCAAAGAAAGGTACTGTCCAGATATATATATAAAAATACATCATGTCCCTAACCTGAAAAATAAACATATAGGGACTGTAAAACTGAGAATAAATACATCAAAAAGTTAAGAGTAACTATCTCTGGATGACTTTTATGTCTTTCTGTATTTTCTAAATTCTAAAGCATAAGCCAATATCATCTAAAATACGGTTTTAAAAATTTATACAAGTAGTTCATGAATACATACTGGTGTTTAGAAACTCAAGCAATACAAAAGAACATAGAGTAAGAAGAGAATGTTCTTCTCATCCCTCGGTCCCGTTTTTCTTCCCAGAGGAAACCATTGTGAAATAATTCAGTGGGTTTCCTTTCAGGTTATTTTCAGTAATAATATACTAGTTTAAAGTTAACAGTAGAGCAGTAGGTGGAGGTGGTATACTTTGGCTGCATTAGCAGTCTATCGTAGTTTCTCAAGCTTAGGTTGAAAGCAAGTGTTAACAAGGTTATCATGCAAGTTAATTTACAGTTTTCCCTTTAACAGATCCTGCAGATAATTGTAATTTCAGCAGTAAATAGGATTCTTGAGTTAATAGCAGTAATTACTTGATAAACCTGAACATCCAGCTGAAAAAAAACCTTAAAAAAGAAGTCCAAGAGAGTTGACCTTGGGGTGAAAGAGTTTTTATCCTCTTTTTTTCTTATTTTTATTTATTTAATTATAACCATTGTTTTCTGTTGACCTCTTTTTGTCTGTACAGTTAGATTTGCCTTATCTGTGAGTGGATTAAATACTTAGTAGATTAATAATAGAAACCCAGGACCTTTGCCAGCACTATTCTCTGCTTGTTTCATGCATGCGTTCAAATGTAGAGGCAAATTTGAACATAAATATCTGTCTGTACTTCAGATACAAACATATAGGTTAGTTTCATATTAACTGCCAATAAGAAGTTGACTATTTTACTATATTTGTTAAAGTGTTCACAGATGGTTATAAGTCAGGAGGTTTTCAAACTGGACCCTGAGGAACTCTTTTAAGGACCCAGGCCAGTGGGGCATTTAAGCTGAAGGCCTTTAGGCCTCACGAACCTATTCCAGCCAAAGCACAAATCGATAGTACACAAAACCATTGTTCTAGACCAGCTTTGTTTATGTGGATTATATCTACTAACATTTACCACGTTGTAAATTAAAACTGAGAAATTGTTTAAATATTCATTTTAAAAATAATAATGGTAACATAAAATATTTTTGTGAAAATTTAGTGAGAAGATTGGCATCGTTTTACTTTTTTGGTACATTTCTTTGGTGTGGAAGTCAGCTAGCGCCTCCTATCTACTTCTGCATTCAGTCTGTTGATCTAGCACATATC
This sequence comes from Eubalaena glacialis, assembly GCF_028564815.1. NCBI lineage: Eukaryota > Metazoa > Chordata > Mammalia > Artiodactyla > Balaenidae > Eubalaena > Eubalaena glacialis. The sequence goes on along the minus strand of NC_083734.1, from coordinate 28,173,263 downwards.
ATATAGCTTCTGGAAAACTCTACTGTATACTTTGGATAGAATGAAGGTGAAATAACATATTATTATTAAAATGATTTTAACCTCAGAGACACCCTGAAAGGATCTTCCCCAGACCACACTTTAAGAACCACTGTTAGATTAAACTGTCAAGTATGCTCAAAGTTTATTGTTTTAGGGACTTCCCTGGTGGTCCAGTGGTTACGACTCTGCACTTCTACTGCAGGGGGCACGGTTTTGATCCCTGGTCAGGGAACTAAGATCCCACATGCCACGTGGCCCAAAAAAAAAAAAAAAGGGACGTTAAAAAAAAAAGTTTATTGCTCTATTTTCACTGTGCAGATACAATTATAAATTTTTTATTTGCCAGATTTTTTCATTGATGATGAAATTACTATTTCAGGTTTTTTTGACAAAAATGATTGGTTTGCAGATGAGTAAGATTGTGGTTTAAAGTTAATTATTGTCTTTGTTTTTTCCTTCCCTCAGGTGCATTTGGTGTCAGAAAACAGTACATGATGAGTGTATGAAAAATAGCTTAAAGAATGAACAGTGTGATTTTGGAGAATTCAGAAACCTCATCATTCCACCAAGTTATTTAACCTCCATTAATCAGATGCGTAAAGACAAAAAAACAGATTATGCAGTGGTAATCAGAGTTTACTTTTCCTTATGTAACTGATTTCCAAAAAGTTATTTAAGTCAGTGTATGAAACACAACTGTGTGTGTGAGAAGAATCATTATGGTAAGCCATAATACCCTACCCACTTTCTAAAGATGTGCCACAAATTTTGGCACTTGAGTTCTTTCAGGTCTAAAGGGAAATTGGAATATGTTATATTAGTGGTTCCTAAATCACTGAGTCCAAATCACTTGAGGAGCTTTTTAAAAATACAGACTTCTGAGCCCACCTCCATCACCATGTTTGATTTAGTAGATCTAGGGTAAGTCCTCGGAATCTATTTTTTTTAAGTCCTCAGATGATTCTGATGAACAGCCGGATTTGGGATTCATGATTATTGTCAGTGAAAAGAAAACAGAGATTTTCCTCACATGTTGTTCTAAAAGAATTTTTTTGTTTGGAACCTCACGTAGGGTGCCTGGAGATAAGTTTATGTTGCACATTAGATGCTCCCACAGATAATGGTGAGCATTAAAGCTTGGCAGTATGTATATGTATGAAAATTGGTACAAACATCTTTCAGTCTTCATGTAGCTCTGAAGGAAAAACTGTAAAATCTGCATTTATTTCTTACTTGAATGTCCCAAAGTAGTTAAACTATTTCATTCTAAAACTAAATTGTGTTTTTTCCAAGTTCGGATTTTATATCTTAAATGTCATCTTTGTCAATATTCCTGCAAAAGAAAGAGGGATGTTAAAATTTAAAAACATGTTTAATGTTGTTGTGATACTTTTTTTTAAATGGACAACCCTTATGTATCTGAATTCAATCTGAGATCATAGGGGATGAGAATCACTAAGTAAAACCGTGGAACATCTTCATTAATGTTATATCCACAAGGAGAAGGGGAGAGGAAAGAAGTGGTTAGATTAGAGAAACATTAATTTCCTTTGACTTTGGGCTTTGTACAGTTCTGGATTCTTGAATCTATTTCTGAATACCCCATTTAAAAAAAAAGCTTGAAAATTAGAATTCATCCAGAAAAGGAAAGTCAGGGTTAAGAGAGCAGAGAAAAATCAATGTCCATTCTGTGAAGGGTTGAAATGTGTTGCCTGGGAGACAAGCCTAATAAACAATATAATGCTTCAGGTGTTTGAACACAACAGTTATATGGAAGAACAAATGAAATTATTCCTTGCCTCAGGAGTCAAAAGTAGAACAATGAAAGTTGTTGAAAGACAGATTTTTAACTCAATTTAAGTCAGAACTTTCTAATAATTTGATTTTGCAGTGGAATGGGCTGCCTTGTTAGTGAGTTTCTTCTTACATGAGTATCCAAGTATATACTGGGTGACTTATCTAGAATAATGTAGAAGAGAATTATATATTAAGCAGAAATTAGTTCATTTCTAAGGAACTTTTCCATTCTTAGAATTCTTTGATTTTTATATTGTATCGATTGGGATAGTTGTTGTTCTCTCAGCAGATTTACAGCACTGTTGTTATTAAGAAATGAAAAACTTATTGCTCACCATCTTTGAGATATTAAGGTTTTTTCACTCACATTAATTTTTTTAGCTAGCATCTAAGCTTGGAAAGCAGTGGACTCCATTAATAATCCTGGCCAACTCTCGTAGTGGAACTAATATGGGAGAAGGACTGCTGGGAGAATTCAGGATCCTCCTAAATCCCGTACAGGTAACCAAAGAGAAAACCTTCCTTTCTGTATTAATCTTTTCATTTTTAGTTTTACATTTTCCCTAAATTGTAAGGGTTGTTAATGCTTGAAACCAGTAATCATCTGATTGTAGGGAAGAATAATAATTATGAAAGTATTGAGCCATTCAAATATGTGGAGAAAGAGGGGTTCTCATGGTGGGGATGTAAAATGCTGCAGCAACTTTAGAAAACACTTGGGCAGTTTCTTAAAAAGTCAAACAGGGACTTCCCTGGTGGTCCAGTGGCTAAGGCTCCATGCTCCCAGTGCAGGGGGCCCAGGTTCGATCCCTGGTCAGGGAACTAGATCCCACATGCCACAGCTGAAAGATCCCACACACTGCAACTAAAGATCCCACAACGCCGCAATGAAGATCCTGCATGTGGCAACAAAGATCCCGCATGTGGCAACGAAGATCCCGCATGTGACACCGAAGATCCCGCGTGCCACAGCTAGGCAACGAAGATCCTGCATGTGGCAACGAAGATCCCGCGTGCCACAGCTAAGACCCAGCTCAGCCAAATAAATAAATAGATATTTTTTTAAAACAAAAAAGTCAAACATAAATTTACCGTACCCCCTAGAACTTCTAGGAATCTACCCAAGGGAAACAAAAACATACATCCCACAAACACTTCTATGCAAATGTTCATAGCAGCATTATTCATAATAGCCAAAAAGTGAAAATAACCCACTGTCCATCAGTCGGTGGCTGGATAAAACAAAATGTGATATACCCATATGAATGGAATATTCAGTGATAAAAAGGAACTACTGATACGTACATACATACTACAATAAATGAACCTCAAAAACATGCTGAGTGGAAGAAGCCCAATGCAGGGGACCCATATTGTATGATTCCATTTATATGACATGTTCAGAAAGGGTAAATCTATAGAAACAGAGTAAAACAGTGATTGCTGGAAATTGGGAGTAATTGCACACCGACATTTTTAAATGTAAGAATAAAAGACTCAGACCATTAAGATTGAGCTGACATGCTAGCGGCTTCTGTTTTGAAAAACTAAACAACTCATTGTGCAACAATCATAAATGCAATGACTTTTCTAATTTGTAATTTCCCTTTCAACATTACACAACTTAAGGAAATATAAAAATAATTTTAAAAGGAAAGAGAAAGGGGAGTTGCCTGGCTGTCCAGGGGTTAGGACTCAGCACTTTCACTGCCGTGGCCTGGGGTTCAATCCCAGTTCAGGGAACTAAGACCCTGCAAGTCACGTGGCGCAGCCAAAATAAATAAATGAATAAAATTTTAAAATAAAAGGAAAGAAAATCACCTGCATTATCTGTACACAGACACGTCAGTTGTTTTCATTTGTCCATGTTCTTTCCATGAATTGTCTGTGCATTTACATATTAGCATTTCTGTAACAATAATCTAGGTACAAGTTTACATTCTGTTTTCTTTACCTAAAAGTATATTTTTCCGTGTTGCAACATAGTCCTCATAATTATGTACGAAATGACTAAGAAATCATCAAATGGATATATCCATATTTATCCAGTCTCCTGCTGTTGGAGGTCAAGTTTCTCTCTAAGGTTGTGCAATTATAAATAATGCCACACTAAATATCTTTACACACAGGGCATTTTCGTCTTTTGAAATATTTTCCTAGATCATTTACAGAATTATAGGTATCAAGGATCCTTTCACCTTTATGTCATTTTATGCATATTGCAGAATTGTTTTCCAGAAATTGGTACTAACTTGCACTAGTAATGGAGTTTTTAAATCCAGTATAAAATATGAAACACTAGTTAAAGGTGAACTTAGCACGGCCTGGTTTTATGTGAACAGCAAAGAGGCAGTATTGTATAGTGGATAAACTACAGGATTGAATTTGTATGTCAGCACCTAATTATCAGAGGAAGCGTAGGCAAGTTATTTAACCTTCCTGTGCCTCCATTTCCTGGTCAGTAGAATGAGGTTTACTCGTGCTTTGTAGGGTCAGCATTGGGATGATCCACAGTGAATGTAGTCTGGCATAGTGCCTGGCATATTGTTAAAGATAAACACATCGTAGCCAGTATTGTTATTTAAGCATATCTATGTACTCATCTAGAAGGAAATTATCCTCACAGATGGATGACAGTGTTAGATAAAATAATTTTTTCCTTTTCTTTCATGTCTAGGTTTTTGATGTAACTAAAACTCCCCCTGTCAAAGCCCTGCAACTTTGTACTCTTCTTCCCTATTACTCAGCTCGAGTCCTTGTTTGTGGAGGGGATGGGACTGTGGGCTGGGTCCTGGATGCAGTTGATGAAATGAAGATTAAGGTATCCATCTTTAAGACCTACTTGCCTTTCACAGAAGCACTTCTAAGATAACTATACAGTATTTGTGCTTATATTTTTTATTATACAGATGAATATTAGAAGACATTGCCAATTTTAAATATTGTGATTGAGCAGTTATTTGTATCTTTATTGCTTTGGCTTTAAATTTTACCAAATACTATTACCCTACAAATAGTCTGAAGAGAAAAATCAAAAATATATCTTCTATATTGTAGGGACAAGAGAAATACATTCCACAAGTTGCAGTCTTGCCTCTGGGAACGGGCAACGATCTATCTAATACCTTGGGTTGGGGTACAGGCTATGCGGGAGAAATCCCAGTCGCACAAGTCTTAAGAAACGTGATGGAAGCAGATGGAGTTAAACTAGATAGGTAAGTTATACTTCCCCCCAAAAGCAGATTTCTTGAGCTTTGGGAATATTGTTTGGATTATAAATGAAGACTTGTATAGTTGTATACAAGTTTAACTTGTATAGTTATAAAGTTAAATGTAATTTAAATGTAAAAAATTATGTTAGTTGTACTTATACATGGATACTGGTGTTTTATTTTGTTGCTGTATATTTTGTTGTTATGTAAGGACTGAAGTCATAAATTAGGCTGAGTACTCATTCCAAAACTTACATACTCACTTTAATGTGCTTATTTCTCCAAATGCTATTTTAATAGAAGAACCTCATCTACCAGGTGTCCAGAGTTGATTGGTAATAATTATAGTTAATTGGCAGTTAATTTGGTAATAATTACTGATTCTTTTTTTTAACTTCTGTTTTTTAGATGGAAAGTTCAAGTAACAAATAAAGGATACTACAACTTAAGAAAACTCAAGGTATGTTTTTAGGGCTGCAGTTTCGAGTGGTCTCAACAAGCATGATGGAGTGCTTCCACTGTGGTGCTGTGGTGGGACACAGCGACAGGTCCTTATCTCTAGGGAGCTGGTTATGAAATAGGCTGCAGGTGTGCCTGGTTCCACACTGGTAGATCAGGCTGGAAATATTTCAGGGGAAGTGACCTGGGAGTTGGTCCTTAACATGTAAATACAATTTAGATCAACAGAGAAAGGAACAAAAGGCTTCCCAGGTAGAGGAAATAGAGACGAGAGGGTGCACATCATGGTTAGTAAATAGCAAATAATACAGAGATAGCAGGTCTGTAGTTTTAAAAAGATACTCTGGAGATAGTGTGAAAATAGCTTAGAAACCTGCACTATGACCCAAAAAAAGGGAATCTTAGGATGAGGACAATTCAGAGACGTTTTAGAGGTGGTATTGATCAAGACTTGGCAGCTGATTGGTATTAGGGGAAGTGAGAAAAAACATTACTACCAGATTTCTGGTTTTTATGATGGGATGTATAGAAGTGACATTAACCAAGATAAGAAAAATAGAGTTTCAGGTTTGAATAGGAAGAAAATGCGTTAAGATTTTGGGCATGTCAACCTTGAGTCTGTGGCCCACTGAACAAGAAGTCAGAAATGCAAGCGTATTGCTCAGGAAGAAGACCAAGTGCAGCTAGGTTGAGGGAATCCAGGCTGGATTGGGAAGTAAGATAAGTTAAGTGGGGACCAATAGCCTGATTGAGACTGAAAAAGCTGAGAGCCTGAGAGTTGCAATGGAAGTAAAAAGCAAATGTAATGGGAACACAGGAGTGGAAAGCCTGGGTGCAAAGTAGAGCCATTTAGATGTAGCATATTAACCAGAAATGGAAAGTGAAATTTATATCTTATAGGATCAGCCTTTGAACTGAAGCTTTATCTCTGGAAACTTCACTGGATAGCATAAAATAACTCTACGCAAAAAGTGAATGCAGAAAGTACTCAATTTTCATAAAGAACACAAAGACTAAGATTTACATATTTATTATGTAACACAGGTTTGGATGGAAGCATAATCTGTTGCTTATTCTTACCCTTTTCCACAGGAATTCACAATGAACAACTATTTTTCTGTTGGACCTGATGCTCTTATGGCCCTCAATTTTCACGCTCATCGTGAGAAGGCACCATCTCTGTTTTCTAGCAGAATTCTTAATAAGGTGTGTTGGATAAAATAACCTTTCCTGCTTATCACCTAAGGTACAGTAAAAATCAAGAGTTCAATTATATCTAGCACTCTTTCAACTAGATTGAGATAGAACTAACTTATGGAAACATTTACCTGTTCTGTTTTATGTAAGACTGTCAAATTAGATCCTTAAATGTATTTTATTAAAGTATTTCATAACCATGACAAAATTTTTTTAACTCGGAGTCGGAATGCTTTACAGCATATTTCGCTTAGATGACAACTAAGTGGAATATATGAGAGCTTATCTTACTTAAATGGCAAGTAGAATTGGAAATAAATTTAGGCAGGATAAATTTTTGGTGAAGTCATTAATGGAAAACTAGATTCCATTGGCCTGAAAAAACTCTAAGAGGCAGATGAGGTAAGAAAAGGAGTAGTTTGTTTACTGCACTTTTAACTGAGATGATCTCTGGTTTCTAGTACAATTGATTCCTTTGGTGGAAGTTTTGTCTTGGAATTTTTTTAATGACTTTTGGTAATTGAGCAATAGGATGCAAAAAATAGATGCAAAACAATTTTGTTCCTGGTTCTGTTTTACAAATATTTCAAATTTACAAATAGCTCCCTTTTATTATATAGTTACTAAGGCAATAAGAATTGCTGTTTATACAGTTGCTAATTAACATCTCAGTGCTTCCATCAACCTTTCTGTATTCAAAAGTGATTATAAAATGTTTGCTAGATTTACCTGTGTTACTTTCATTAAGTAATCTGAAGTACTAGGAAAAGGTGGAATTTTCTAATTTTAACATAGTATTTCTTTATAAGGTGTACCTTTTTGGATAAACTGGGAGAAAACAGCATTTAAGCACAAACCACCCCATCCTACATTCCCCTGAAAAAATGGGCTAATTAAACTCCGAAGTGATGGTGCCCCTTCTTCCATCTGTACCTAGTCCACTCTGGATACATGACTCAACCATCACATCAGGGAGCTTTGGTTCAGTGTCTTTTTTCTTGCTTACAGGGCTTGTTAGATTGCTTTAATATCATATTTTCTGTCCATTTCTCATAGGCTGTTTACTTATTTTATGGAACCAAAGATTGTTTAGTGCAAGAATGTAAAGATTTGAATAAAAAAGTTGAGGTAAGCTTTTAAACTTTTAGGTGGTCTCTGGATTATGAACTTTTTTTTTAACGAAAATGCTGAATTTTCTATTAACATATTTTGCTAACACATAGGGAGTATTTATTGTGTACCAGATACTTTACTAAGTGCTTTATACACATTTTCCCACTGAATTCTCACCACAACCTGTAAGGCAGGTACTATTATATTCCCATCTTGCAGAAAGCTATTTGAAATTAAATAACTTGCCCACATTCACAAAGTGCCCAAGGATACAGGTAACCAGGACTTGAACCCAGGTTTATGTAACTCCAGAGTCTGTTACCTAGACAGACTCTGAACAGCGTCCATGTGAAGTTCTCTGACACAGTGCCTAACTCATCATGGACTCTCAGAGGAAGTTTAAGCCCAAAGTTTAACTCCTATTATGGTTGTGATGTATCTCTCTTACATACTAAAGCAAAATAGAAATGTATGAGCAGTAAAGATAGGATATTCATGATTGCTTATTGCTACAGCACCCCTGACATCACGATATTGGCAAAGTTTTATACGTATTCCTTGCTTGCTTCAGAAAAGAATCTGTAATGGTTAATAGCAATGGCAAAGACATTAATACAGAGAAACCTAGAACTACTAAAATAAGTAAAAAGGGGGACTTCCTCAGCAGTCCAGTGGTTAAGACTCCACACTTACACTGCAGTGGGCGTGGGTTTGATCCCTGGTTGGGGAACCAAGATTTCACATACCATAGCTCTGCCAAAAAAAAAAAAGTAAGAAGGGAAGAGCCAAACAATAAACAACTTAGGGAAGGAGTGAAAAATGAGCCCAGAGGGAGGAGCCTGACTATACACTCACCAGGGAAAGCTGCTGCGGTGAGGTAGACGCTGAGCTCACGGCACGGGAGGGATGGCGAGGGTTGCCATAGAAAATGTTTCCTTCTGCTTTATCGTATTTCCTTTTTCCTGGGCTTCGATAGCAGGGGTAGAGTGAAGCATACAAGGTAGCACTTTTTTTTTTTTTTTTTTTTGTCTAATAGTTTATTTATACAAAAATTATTTGTGAAACCACCTACAAAATGCCAGGCACTGTTCTAGGTACTAGCTGTACAGTGATAAATCCCTCGGTCTCACTAAGTTTACAGTCTGGAGAGAAGAAAGACATTTAAACCATATTGCAATATGGCATGAGAAGTGATCTGATAAGGAAAATATGCAGTCTTAGAGGAATAGATAAGAGCAGTACATAACCCAGGGACTGGAAACTGTCTAGGGAAAGTGACTGACAAGGAAGTCTTTCTGGAAGAAGTGACGAGCTGCAGTCTGCAAATTAAATAAAACTTAGCTAAGTGAAGAGAGGTGAAAATTATTCTAGGCTAAGAACAGCATGTGCCAAGGCCCAGAGACAAGAGAGAACGTGACATATTTGAGTGTGTTCAAGCTGGACCATAGCTTGCGGGAGAGAAAGGGGTAAGAGAGCTGAGGCTGGAGAGATGGACAGAGGCCAAGATCACAGAGGAACTTGTGACTTGTTAAGGAACTTGGATTTCATCATGAGCACTGGGTCAAGCCATTGAAGGGATGTAATAAGGGGATAAGTGTCAATCTAACCAATCTTTGAGAGATGAATAAGAGGAGAGTAAAGCTAGAGAAATGATGGGCTGCTGGACTAGGGTACTGTCAGGAATGATGGAGAAGGATGGATACTTAGAAGAAGCCCCATCAGTTGTTTTTAGTGATTAATTGGTATAGAGAGTAAAGGCACAGAAGTCAAAGATAGTTCCCAGGTTTCTGGTTAGGCTTGCGGTGTTGGGGGCAGGGGGGGCTGCTACTCTTTCTTGGGAAAGTAGATTGCAGAGAAGATGCTTAACTCAGTTTTGTGCATGGGAGTTTTAGGCGCCACAGTCAGTTGGCAGTGTTTTGTGGGCAGTTAGATATACAGATCTAGCCCAGTTCACTTTCCTGGACAAGCAAAATAGAGCCATCAGCACAGAGATGGCAATTAGCAAGATAGAAGTGGCTCAGATTTCAATCCAGAGTGTGTAGAGAAGAGAAAGGAGCCCAGTACATAGCTATGTGGAATGCCTTCAACGTGAGGTTGGGAGTAGTGACTGAGGAGGAACATCCAGAGAAGTAGTCTCGTTCCCAGAAAGCAGAGTGTGAGGTGCTATTAAAACAGCAAGTTAGATAAAACCTGAAAATATAAGGGGATTCAACAAAAAAGGATTTCTTTGATGACCTTGGTTTTTAAAAAAATTCATTTGTTATAATCCATTTATTACAGTAAACATTGAACAGGTGAGAAAGGCCAGATTACCTGGAGTGAGGAGTAGGAAGCAGTCTTCATACCAGTTGTCACATCTTATGTATATGAAAATGGATGGGAATTCTAAGTGACTATGTCTGGAAGTAGCGTGCCCCGAAGTAACTTACTCCTTGTATTTCTTTAAAGCTAGAGCTGGATGGTGAGCGAGTAGAACTGCCGAATTTGGAAGGTATTATCGTTCTGAACATTGGCTACTGGGGCGGTGGCTGCAGACTGTGGGAAGGGATGGGAGATGAGACTTACCCTCTAGCCAGGTATGTACATTTGCAAGTGGTTTTTTATGTCACCGGTTTCTGTTGTTCTTTGTAGACTTTTAACATTTTTCCCACAGATTTTCTTTATTGTATACCTTGTTAATATCAATACTTAGTAAGTTGTTGGTCCACCTATGTTAAAAAGTAATTGTCCTATTGGGGCTGATTTTATTTTATTGCATCACATAATCCATATTTCCTTTGTCCAATTTTAGGCATGATGATGGTTTACTGGAAGTTGTTGGAGTATATGGGTCTTTCCACTGTGCTCAGATTCAAGTGAAACTGGCAAATCCTTTTCGAATAGGACAAGCACATACAGTGCGGGTAGGTGAAATATTGCTACAATGGACTAATTTGTCCATTTCTAAGCCACTGATGTGTAGAAGTAAATATACATGCTATACCTTGCCTTAAACCAGCATGTGGTTTACAACCCATGCTGTTGGTCACCCTCCACCAGGGGTGAGTAGGATGGGGAGAAACAGGAAATATGACCCTCAATCCAGCTGAAGAAGTGAAGTGTTCAGTGAAAAAGAATCCCTTAAACAATTGAGGAATAAAGATATATGCAGATTAATTTTCTAAGAGTGAAATGCTAATAAATGTCCCTGAGAAGGGTTAAGGGACTTGGGATGTTATTAAGGAAGATTTTTCTGAGCTTTTTGGGGACTGACTGTTTTCTCGTTATTTGTCCCTAATTCTAGCTGATCTTGAAGTGCTCGATGATGCCAATGCAGGTAGATGGGGAGCCATGGGCCCAGGGGCCCTGCACTGTCACCATAACCCACAAGACACACGCGCTGATGTTATATTTCTCTGGAGAACAAACAGATGACGATATCTCTAGTACTTCAGATCCAGAGGACACAAAGGAAACCGAGTAGGTGGAGGAGGAAAAGAGAACTTAGTGTAGAATCCTCACAAACGAGTAGATAGACATTCATCCAAAATAGAACTCTGTCAACTGGTTTAGTCTTCATTTCATCAGTAGTGTAATGGGTATACATTTATGTAAATAGCATTCCAAAAACAGCCAGAGCTCCGGTTGTTTCCAAATGCCTGGTCTTTTTTCAGCAAACGCTTTGATCATGTAGCACTAACTAAAAGTCACAGGACGTTCCATGAAGGCTCTGTGTTTGAGAGTTGGCTCGCTGAAGTGTGCGCTCTCATTCCTTATTCTGGAACCACACAGTTGATGGACACATACATGCAACAAGATGTAGGTGGAAAAATCATTTCCATCTTAATTTTTACTGTGGTGACACCATAACGTTTTAAAAATTACTTGCGTTTTTGAAAGGAGATAGTTGGTGTCAAACTGCCATGGTTCATGCTGGACATCCCCCCTGCAGCATGCCTCTTAAGATTTCCTACAGCCCAGCACCAAGTGGATCCATAAAGATCTGTTTCCAGGAAACCCCAAAAGGAGAAATGTAAAAGGAAGACAACACTCAGATTTTTTATTTTAAATTTTATTTTAGGAACATTTTCAGACCCCCTAATGTTGTTTGGTTAACTCTGTTAATGACCAAGTTGAGCTTAAATTCAGCATCTTGTTTAATCCCAGTGTAGCCAAAAGAGAACCACCTAGGTGAATTGCAAAATTAACACTCAGAACACTTTGGATTGGAAGTTACAGGTTGTGGAACTTCCCTCGTGGTCCAGGGGTTAAGACTCCGTGCTTCCGTTGCAGGGGGAGTGGCCAAAAAAAGAAAAGAAAAGAGAAAGTTACAGGTTTAAAGCTGGATGGTTCACCAACTTCTCTTTTGATTAAAAGACAGTGTCAACAATTCAAAAAAATGTACTAAAGAAAATTTACCAGAGTAATTGCCAAAAAAAGTTCAGTGTTAATTGATAAGTTTTTAAAATTTAGTGGTCTGGTAGTATTTTGAAATATAGTAGTCTTTTATATCCAAAGTACTTAACAGAATTTCCCCTTGGGGAAGTGGATATAGAATCCTCTGCTAAAATGTTTATATCATATTTATTTTAAAATGAGAGATATATTTTTTTTACTTATTTATTTTCTTCATTGTCGTATACCTGTGTTTAGTGTTTACAATATATTTACAATATGGTCGTATACCTGTGTTTAGTGTTTACAATATATTGCTTTGTTTAATAAATTAAATTGATCACATAAATTCTGCTACTCACAATCAGAAGTGTAGCCTAAGTAATAGTTGAAACCCATAACTTAATTCTCCTGACAGATATATTATGTAGACATCCTCATTCTTCAGACATATGCCGAGGGTGCTCCTCTGCTGCTCCCCAACCTACTCCCTCAGGTCCTGCCGTGGGGCCGCCCCAGGGGGCCTCCAGCCTGGTGTTTTTAGGACAAATGGCCCATTTGTGGGTTTGGTGGTCTTTTATGACATTAATCTCTGAAGGATTGGAATGTATCCCCCCAAACACCATTAGCTCCCCTTAAGGGTCTATTATGAATCTGTCATCTATTATGGATTGCCAGAAACTTAAATTTCAGTCACCTTCAGGCCCAGGCCGTGTTTTGAAGGAACAACTAAGTAGTGTATACAGTAGTCAATACATTACATTAGAATGCTTTTATTTTGCTTAAATTAACCTCTTCCAGATCTCGGTGGGAGCAGCTAAATTCTAGTGTTCTTAAGATTTTGTGAGCAGAGCTGTTTTCACCTTATTCATATACCATTCATGGTAGGTTACCTATTGCGGTGGTGGGAGAGTTTGTAGATTTTCTTTCAAGGGGCTGATCATGTTTTGAGTATAATGAGCTTCGTTGTTTAATTCACGGTCAAAATTGTTACAGATATCACATTTTACAAATATACTGTTAAATTCACTTTGCTTTAGGCTATATTTTATCTATAATTCATAGTGCTAATTATAGGATCAAAGAAAATAGTTAATATGGGATATCAGAATTAAAATAATCAAAATAACTATCGTTTTTTTAATTTTTAAAACTGTATAATGTTACATTTGATTTAGAACAGATTTATATACAACACCCTCGTTTATTTAAAAACAAATTGTTTTTTCAGTTTTCATAATCCAGTGAAGTTTTTTCCCTGCTTGACCCTTCACAAAGTTTATCTGTTATTGTATTCACTCATTCAGACTTAATTTTTATTTAGGAGAGTTATTTCAGAATACCATATCATAAAACATACTATCTTATTTTTAAAAAATTCACTAACATTTTAGGCACATTTACTCAGCATTTCAAATAAATGTGTAGGCATGTGCCTTGTTTTAAATAAGTACAATTTATAAGACTCATGTTTGCAAGTTATATTTTAGGGTAGCAATTGTTGACATTACCAGGGATTCCACACTTTACAAAACATAATTTGCCACAGGATTTTTCTGTTCCATTTTAAACTGTCTTGATTAAAAAAAAAAAAAAAAAAAGTATAAATTCTCAGGAAGAAATGTAGTAAAGCATGTCTTCATGTCTGTTTTCAGATTTCTCTTATCTTTTACGGTTCTAATACATTCCTAACTCCTCGCAAACTTAATAGTTTAAATACTGAATACCTGGCAGCTCTTAGGGATCCTGTAAGTAGACGGAGATAATTTTCAGTGCTTTGTTATGTTTAATAGAAATCAAACTGACGTGTTTTAAAATACAAGTTGTCTAATGGGTAAGATTACTTGATCTTAAATGTGTTTTAGGTTTTCTACAGCAATTAGCTGTGAACCCTTAATGTAGCTAATGTTTATAAAATTTTATAGTCAAAATTATTTATTTTTATTTTTTTAGGGTGTGTCAAAAAACATGTAGTATTTGCTTTTTGAAATATGTTTGCCTACTTAGAGTTGGAAAATATACTGTGACTCAGAAATTGTAAACAGTTCTTTTTGTGCTGTAAAAATGAATACTACCAGTATGTCAAAAGAAAAATAGTATGCATTTGTAATATAAAGTAAAATTGTATTTAATGTATATTATGGAATTTTAAATTTGTGCTTAGAAAACTTTAAAGGTGATGTTAATTTACAGATTCATGTGGATCTGAATACGTAATTTGTACTTGTTCAGCCGAAGAAGTCAATAGAGTGGCTGATAGCTTTGTGTGGTTTTTTCCCTCAAAATGATAACACTGAAACAAGAACCAGCACTTTATATTCAGACTTTTAAAAAATTCTACCTAATTTGGGACAATGGAACATAGGTAGATTTACTTTAAAAATCTAGAAATTTAAAAAGAAAAAATAGTGTTGTTACTCTATCCCAATCTGAATGAAGGTGTGTTCTCAGCGACACGACGGAAGAGGTTGCTTTGGTTTTGCTTTTTAGAAGTATGCCCCTGCCTTTCTCAAATTTTCCCTTGAAGGCTTATCTCCTGTTTCTCAAAGTATACTCTGCAGTCTGTCTGCAGCATCAGAATCACCTCAGGAGCTGGTTGACAGTGTGGCTGCCTAAGCCCAGCAACCAGCCCTTGACTTGAGGAATCGGGGTCTCTGGAGGTGGGACCTCGGCCTTTCTGGTTTCATTAACAGGCACCTCACGTGCTTCTGATGCGCACTGAAATTTTAAAGTTACTCGTCTGTACCTCCTGTGTTCACCCAGGGCTTTTGCCGGCTAGATACTATACAGAAATTTTGAATTAATTGGATGTTCTTAAATTTGTTTTTCCTTCACTCCACTAACTGCTTTCTTCCCCCCAAATCTTTCTTCTAAAGGAACTCTATGAAAAATTGGTTTGTCTCCTATCCAAATTGATAAACTCTGTTACATAAAAATTGGTAGCCTCAGATTTTTCTGTGGAACTATAGGTTCTGGGCTATGATCCATGGAGTCTTGGAGGACAAGCAGTGCTTCAGGGGCCAGTGGAGTGGAGCCCACTGGGGCTTCTGCTTTCTCCCCATGCCGGGGTGCTGCTTCAGATCAGATTTCAGTAGATAAAACACTTCCTTTTTTTAAAAAAAAAGCTTCCACTATTTTCTTTCAAAGAGTTTGGAAGCCACTATAATGACTCTGTCACCTGGTTAATTTTCTACTGATTTTTACATATTCAGAAACCTCATGTTTTTTTGTAAAAAGAATATTTTGGATGTCTCAGTTGCTGCCTGGAATATGGCCACTTGGAATATGGCTATTTCACAAATTTTGAAGGCATTTTGTTGAATAGTAAAGCACTGACTTAGCCTCTGTTCCTTGTACTTCTAATTTTAGTAAAGTATAGAAATGGTCTGTGTATTTAATTTTAGTTATGTAAATACACACACACACATTTACCCCCATGGCCCTGACTGTGCAGTCAGTGCATGAGGCTCACAGGTCTCAGAAAGGTGCATTCTAAGGTTCTGGAGAAAGAATCAAAAAATATCACCCTCTAATACAGAAGTTCACAAAACTTAAATGAAATGATTGAGGTTAGTCACCTACAGAAATGTCTGCAGAAAATAAGTCACCTAGAAGCTATAAATTTAAGTGTACTGCTGATAGTAGACCTAGGACACTTCAGTCTCTGCAAAGATGCCCTGAGCTACCTCACCGATAAAGGGAAGTGTCAAAGCAGAACGCACCTTACAAGATAAACTATAGGAAATCGCCGTCACGTGGTACTTTTTGATGACTGACACGGAATGTGGAAAAGAGAACTGGAAAGTTAGATTGCTTTCCTTGTTCCTCTAACATTGTCCAGGCAAAGGGACAACCTGATCGGATGAGAAGATTGGGCTATCTGAGCAAATTCCTAGAGTAAGGAAGGGCGCTTTGTGTACTTGGGTGACAATGGCTCATAAGAACTTTTGTTCTCATTACTCCGGTTCTGGGCTCTGCCAGCAGTCTTTTTCTCAAATTTGATCAGCTTGAATGAGCCCAGCACGTAAATCGGCGCTCTGGTTTTAGTTATGTTTTGTGCAAGTTTAGAGCAGCCAGATCCTTGGCCCTGATCACTTGCAGGTGAACTGACTGAATCGGCTCTGTGAACCCACAGTGTCAAGGACACTTGTGATGGGTCCGC
The DNA here is from genome assembly GCF_028564815.1 of Eubalaena glacialis. NCBI lineage: Eukaryota > Metazoa > Chordata > Mammalia > Artiodactyla > Balaenidae > Eubalaena > Eubalaena glacialis. The sequence continues at coordinate 28,156,928 of NC_083734.1, read as the reverse complement.
TCGAGCAGCCAGCTGGCCTCATGTACTTTCTCCCCCCTTGGCCTCAGTACTATGTCCCTATCACGAATTACCCTGTGTTAATTGCTTTTGTTGTGTTGGGTCTGTATTGTGGTCAATGCCTACAGACAGAGAAATGTGAATTAAAGCATTTGATACGTTGATGATGTTTGCTTGTTTTTTAATAAAATTAAAGTGCAGCACTTGAAAAGTGTGATCCTGTGTTGCTTTTTTTGACACAACAATGAGAAAACGGCTTTGAGTTACTTTCACAGAAGATGGTCCTTGGTCTACAGCAGAACAGAAATTAAAATGTGTGGCAAGTTCTGGGTCAGATACGTTTGGACGGAAAGTACCAACTGGCTTGTGGCAGAGTAGAGCAGTAAAGGAAGTCAAATAAATGAGGTGAATTCATCTCATTTTCAGTTGTTACAGTGGAAAGAGAAGAGAATTTATTTGAAATATCTAGGTTGAAAACCCATCCTCTACCACTGTTTAACATTAGGCAAGTTACTTGTTCTGCTTGAGCCCCCCAGTTCTTTATAAAAGTGGGAGCTATGCCAATGGAGAGGTTGCAGACTCAGGTGCTTAGAGGAGAGAGGCAGGTGACGAAGGTGAGGGTGGTGGAACTGGGCAAACTAGAGCACCTGACTGCAGGGAAGCAGGTCCAGGAGCACAGAGCTCATCTTTCTAGGAAAGGTAGAACTGTGGGCTTTTTATATGAAAACTAATTTTAAAATACGGGTTGGCAACTAATTACCTGTAGCCTCCCACAGGCTTATATGATGATTATAATGGGAGGGAAAAGTGAAGGCATCTTATACTTGGCAGAAATTTGCACTTCCTTCCATTTGAATTTTTATAAAGCTTTATGGTTTAACAGCTGTGATCTGGATTTCATATGACGTTTTGTGGCAAATAACATTTTTATTCATTTCATTAGAGGAAAAAGTGCAGTCCAGCTTCATTCTGTCATCTTTACTCAGAATTCCATTTTTACAATTTTTTTTTGAAATAACTTAAAATTCACTGCTCATTTGCCTGTTTGTTTTTTTTTAAACAGACAATGCCAAGCATAATGCACCCTTTCTTGATCATAATTTTAAACATGAGTTATCATGTTTGGTGGTGATATCTACAGAAGTTCCCAAGAAAGGCTCTCTATTAACTAAATAGCCCCTGACAGTTCCATGTTTTGACCTTTTTTTTTTCCTTTTTGGCCGTGCCACACCCTTTGCTTAGTTCCCCAGCCAGGGATTGAAACCGGGCCATGGCAGTGAAAGTGCTGAGTCCTAACCACTGGACTACCAGGGAACACCCCATGTTTTGACTTCTTAAATTACAGCTTGGGCACTTGGGTATTATGCTAGATGTTTTATTTACTTTTATCTCATTATAATCTACAATTTTGTGAGGTAGACATTATGAACTCCATTTCACAGATTGGTAACTCAGGGCTGGTTGTTAATCCCAGGTCCTCATCCCTGCTGCTTTTTCATCATCAACACAACCACCACCAACAGTATTTAAAAAAAGTTGAATATAGGCAGATATGTCATTGTGCTGGACACTAGGAATGCTAGGGTTTATGATACAGCCTTCAACAAGGAAACTGATCATATACATGGAAGGAATTCAGAGATTTTAATGAACTGAAAGTGTTAAACATGGCCTATAAATAGAAATTTAATGTTTTTGGTACCGTTGTGGAACTAGAAAATGAAAACTTTTTATCACGTGTGAGTAGACAGAAGGTAAATTCATCTATGAGAAAGCTGTGTACACTGTGAGCTTCTTGAGGACAGGTTGCTCACCTTGGTCATTTTGCATTCAAATTAGTGAGTATTTGCGTGTCTTTTTGAAAATTCTGTTCTATGTGTTATGGAACACTTACTCTGCAGGGCATTATACTCAGCCTCCAATTTCCAGCATAGGTGGGCACCCAGGAGTTTTGAACAAACGAAGCTGCTGAGGCGCTGCACTCAGAGACCAACCCTGGCAAACAGCAGGACTGTGTGCTGCCAGAGCCTGTGTGTGTGCTCCTACAGCGTGTCTGCGTACATCTCAGGCCCCATTCTCTGGGAAGTGCTCCAGCCAAGGCTCTGCCAACGGCCATGAACGGGAGCAGAGTTCTTACCCCAAAATAGCCACTTTGGCATGAGTTTTAGTTTGGGCTAAAGGTAGTCAAAAACACAGTAGATTCAGGGGAAGTTCTTTACTTCCCCCTCAATTGCTTAAATTTACATTGCAAAAGGGCCCGTACCAGAAGAGAGCTGTTATCAGATATACCTTATTACCTAAGAAACATCAGCATAACAGGACAACCTTTGTTTTTCAAATATCTCCTCTAGCTTCCTAGGAATGGCCTTCCTCCCCTTTGTACCCTCAGATCTCTACCCCTTTCTTTAGCTCAGGATGTTACAGAAGCCTCAATTACCTGGCTGTCCTTTGGGTCTTCATATCTTTACGGGGCTCTCACATGTACATAATTTTGTTTGTTTTTCTGTTAATCTGTCTTATATCAATTTAATTATTAGACCAACTGAAGAACCAAGAAGGAAAAATGTTCCCACCCCTACAGCCATGTTTAGACCATGTGACCATTCCTCCCTTGTAGTTGATTGGACCCAGGAAGCCCATCCACAGACCAGCAAGCAATCAGATTATCCACTGGGCTTCGTTATCACAAAATGCTTTTGTAACCTTTAAATCTGTCCTCCTCAAAGTATGGCCCACAGACTGTTTTCTTCCAATCCACCAGGAAATAAGTACAGAAACTGAGAGTAAGAGTTTAGAAATTTGTATAGCTATTTTGTCAGTTGACTATTGGATCTAATCCTAATAAAAATGTGGCTTGTATTTGTGTATGTCTCTTTATGTCATTTTTCTCTTTATTGTATTTTATAAAAATATTGATACATGATGCTGTTGACCTAAAACAATAGACTGCCAAATAGTTCTCCAGCAAAGATAGGTTTATCCATGATCAGCAAAGAATTGTAATTCAAGGTCTATAACTATGGCAAGCCACATGCAAGGGAAGGAGCACTCTTTTATAGAGGGGAAAAGGAAGTTGGGAGGGCTATAGTAAACAAAGATTCCATGGCTTTATCATTGGCTCAGTGCTCACCAGGAAAGAAGAGGAATATTTCTTCTTCCTGTTGGGCCCTACTATCATAGCAGCGTCTGAGAGCTCCTCATTCTTGTCTCCTGACTCTTTTTAATTGAAGTTTCTGTTTATTAATTTTTTACAGTGTATTAGAATTTTTTTTAAAAAGAAAGAAATAAAAAAGCACTTGATTTTGGACTTCCCTGGTGGCACAGTGGTTAGGAATCCACCTGCAAGTGCAGGGGACACGGGTTCAATCTCTGGTCCTGGAAGATCCCACATGCCGTGGAGCAACTAAGCCTGTGCACCACAACTACTGAGCCCACCTGTTGCAACTACTGAAGCCCGCACGCCTAGAGCCCATGCTTTGCAACAAGAGAAGCCACCGCAATGAGAACCCCGTGCACCGCAACACAGAGTAGCCCCCGCTCGCCCCAACTAGAGAAAGCCTGCATGCAGCAACAAAGACCCAATGCAGCCAAAAATAAATAAAATTTTAAAAACCAAAACAAAAAAAACACCTGATTTTTCACCACAGATGGTTTAAGAAGCACTGCTTTAAATAACATGCTTTCTTCCACTGGGAAAGGAGGGGCCGAGCTGCAGTGAGTTTCTGTTCCTTAGAAAAAAATAAACTCTGACTAACATGTTGCAAGAGGTTTGCTTTAATTTGGTAAAAGGAGCAGTGACCTTTAGTATCTGATACCAAAGCTTGTGACCATGATTCAGGTAATAGCAATGGACTCTGGACCAATGAAACACCCAGACAACAGGAGGAGGAGATAAGACTAGTAAGAAACTATTATTTCAAGAGAGGTAAGAAATTATGTAAACTGGAACATATAAACTAAGAACCATATGGTCTGGAATTAAGTAGCATAATAACATATTTGTAGAGCATTTCATCATTTATAAAGCAATTTTATATGAAGTATTTTCTTTATTCCTCACAAAAACCCAATTGATTAGGCAGAGCAGATAATAATTTCAATTTTCCAAATGAGTACACTGTGATTCAGAAAGGTTAGTGACATACCAGTGTCACACAGAGCTGGGATAAGATACCAATCCAGTCTTGTGACTCTAAAATCTAGTGGGGTTTGTGTTGTTTATGTTTTTTTCACTAAGTTATGTCACCTTCTGTCTAGGTCAGGGGTTCTTAGCCTTTACTGGGCCACAAGCAGACCTCTGTAAGAAGCTGATTATAATTATGGACACACATACACACGTTGCTATACACATTCAGCAGGATTTTGCAATGAACTTCAGGGGCCTCCTAGACTCCAATTAAGAACCTCTGTACCAAGAACCAGTCCTAGCTGGATTCCTCAGACATATTTAGTATCAACTGGCAATGAACTTGCTTTGTCTAGTTGTCTTCTGCCATCTTCAGTCATTTTGTATTCTGACTCATCCACAAGCCCACTGAGTACTACAGAGAACTCAAGGGCACACAGGTTCAGAAGAGCTGGCGGTGGAGGGATGCTTCAGGAAGAAAGGAAGTGTCGTTAGGCTAAGCCTCAAAGGAAATTCCATTCTGGCATATTCAAAGGACAGTGTTGGCCAAGCTGGAGAGAAGCAAATATTTTTGTGTGTTTTCTTTTGTTTTGTTTTGTTTTTTTAATTAATTTATTTATTTTTGGCTGCGTTGGGTCTTTGTTGCTGTGCGCAAGCTTTCTCTAGGTGCGGCAAACAGGGGCTACTCTTCGTTGCTGTGCCTGGGCTTCTCATTGCAGTGGCGTCTCGTTGCAGAGCACGGGTTCTAGGCGCGCTGGCTTCAGTAGCTGTGGCACGTGGGCTCAACAGTTGTGGCGCGCGGGCTTAGTTGCTCCGCAGCATGTGGGATCTTCCCAGACCAGGGATCGAACCCATGCATTGGCAGGCAGATTCTTAACCACTGCGCCACCAGGGAAGTCCCGAGAAGCAAATGTTGATGTAGAAGATTAGTGGAAGGTGAATTTGGAGAAATAACAGAAGACCAAGTTGTAGAGCATTGAACAAGAAGCTAAAGATGTCAGCTTTAAGTCTGTGAACTGTATGGTGCCATCTATAAATGGCATTTTAAAAAGATTACTCTAGAAGTACTGTGGAAGATGGATCGGAAGGGGATGGATTGGAAACAGGAAGCCTAGTTTTACTATAATCCAGGAGCAAGTGGACTAGGGTTTGAATTTAGGTAGAGACAACAGACATGGAAATAGAGGCAGAAATGAGAACATTTATAGAGGAAGAACTGACAGGTCTGGATGAAGGATGCCTTGAAGAAAGGATTAAATAGTCTCTCAAGATTTTGAACCTTGGAAGAATGAATTTGTTCAACAAATATTGATGTGACTGATACAAATGGGGAACTGCTGGGTATCAGGTTCACACATACAAGGCCAAGGCCAGCACCTGACTCATTCAACCAGTAAAGTTATAAGCAGCCATTTTTACAAGTAGCAAAGTTACAATAAGCCAAAGGTGCCAACTCCCCATGATTTTTGTACAGCACCCAAAGAGGCAGAGTGACTGTAATGTGAGTTATGGGACACCCCATTGCTAAGGAGCTAATTCTAGATTGGAGGAAAGTAGTTTGAAATTCTGAAGCCCAGGTCTCACCAGAACCCCAGAGAAATGGGAAACTGGCTCATGACAGCTTCCCAGGGGGTATAAGGACGTGAACAGAAGATGACCTTGTACCGGCTCCTTGTAGGCTTCACATCATCTCATGCCTGGGAATGGAGCTGTTCCTCTACACTGGGGGTGGCAGTGGCTGGGAGGTGGCGGCAGGAGCTAGTTTTGAGGAATAGAAGATACCCTTGGTACTAGATACATAGACTATAAAGTTAGATCAGGACATTCATGTACTGGCCAGACTACAGGCATAGGTTTTTGTGTCATTCACAGAGGTGGGGCATATTGAGTGTTGGACTTTCAGCTCCAGGTCCTGGGTTCAGGTCCTGGCTCTGTCACTCACTAGGTATGTGTTCCAGTCACCATGGCTGTGTGACACATTACCTGAAAACTAAGTGGCTTAAAATAGCAACATTTATTTTGTTCCTGAATTTGCAACAAGGGCAGGCCTCTGTGCATTTTCACATGAGTCAGATTCTCCTCCCAGCATATGCTGGGACAGCTTGAAGGCTGGGGACTGAATCAGCAGAAAGCTCACCCATCTGGCAGTTGCTGCTGGCTGTCAGCTGGGGCTGCAGCTTCCTCACGCGTGGTGTCTGAGTTCCCAGGAAAGCATCCTGAGAGGGAGAGCCAGGCGGAAGCCCTACTCCTTTGTGCCCTAGCCTCAGAAGTCACACAGTGTCACTTCTACCATATTCTATTCACCAAGGTAGTGGCAAAGCCCTGCCCGGTTTCAACAAGAGGAGAAACAGACAGCCTCTATTGGGGGTGGGGAGGAAGGTTCTGGAAGAGCATGCTGTCCTGGAAAGAGTGCTGTGGCCATTTTTGGAGGATACAATCTGCTGGAATGTTAACCTAATCTCTCTCTCTTTATTTTTTTAATTGTGGTAAAATACACATAATATAAAACCTACCATTGCAACCATTTTTTTTTAATTAATTTATTTCTTTTGGCTGTGTTGGGTCTTCGTTTCTGTGCGAGGGCTTTCTCTAGTTGCGGCAAGTGGGGGCCACTCTTCATCGCGGTGCGCGGGCCTCTCCTGTTGCAGAGCACAGGCTCCAGACGCGCAGGCTCCGTAGTTGTGGCTCACGGGCCCAGCTGCCCCGTGGCATGTGGGATCCTCCCAGACCAGGGCTCGAACCCGTGTCCCCTGCACTGGCAGGCAGATTCTCAACCACTGCGCCACCAGGAAAGCCCCATTGTAACCATTTTTAAGTGTGCAATTTGGTGGCATTAAGTACACTCACAGTGTTGTGCAATTTTCACCACTATTCATTCCCAGAAATGTTTCATCATCTCAAACAGAAACTCCAAACCCGTGAGACAATAACTCCCTATTCTTCTTTCAGTCCCTGGTCACCTCTGTTCTGCTTTCTGTCTCTGTGAGTGTGCCTATTCTAAGTACTTCATTGAAGTGGAATTCATACACTATTTGTCCTTTTGTGTCTGGTTTATTTCACTTAGCATAATGTTTTCAAGGTTCTAACATGAGTCTCTTTTCTCATCTATAAAAAAAATGAAGAATAGAACAGGGCTGCTTGGAGGATTTAACAGATAATACACGTTATGGTGTACAAATTTCTTGATACTCCTCCCATCAAAAAGTGAAATATAATTCCACTTATATGGACTGGCCTTAGTGACCTGTTTCCAATGAAGGGAATGCAGCAGAAATGGGGGTCTTCTGAGGCTTGGTCATAAAAGGTGATATGACTTTTGCCTGGTTGTTGGGACACTTGCCCTTGGAACTCAGCCCTTTCTTCAGTATTGCACAGAGAAAATATATCTGCTGCCAGGAAAAGCCCCCTAGCATTAACTGTCAGATGTGTGAGTGAGTCAGCCTGAAGACGATTACAGCCCAGCCTTCAAGCCACCACCACAGATGCCAAGTGGAGCAGAAATGAGCTGTTCCAACCAAACCCTACACAAGTTACAAAGTCAAGAGCAAAACCAATGTTATTTTTGTGTTTTTACACAGCAGTAGATAACCAGAACATAAGTTTCTGTTCTTATGTTCAGAGACAACCAACCAACCAACCAACACCCATTTCCTTCTTCTTCCTTGTGCCCCCAAATGACAGCCAAGTACTCGGAGAAGGTGACCTCACCCCAACTCAGGGGTAACCAACATGGTAATCCCATTCTCTTGGCAGCTGGAGGTGGACATGTGACCCAGTTCTAGCCAATGAGACATAATGGGGAGATCTGCTGGGATACCTCCAGAAAAGACTGCCTGGCTCTTAAAAAGAGATACAGAGAGAAAGAGATGGTGTCATGACTGTGTGGGATACCTGCAACCACTGGGGTCATTTTTTTAACCAGGAGGTAAGCAGAACTGAGGGCAAAGCCAACAGGGCAAGAATGGCAGTGTGGGAAGTTGGAAAGACCCATTGATGACAATGTTGAGGCACTGAGTCAGCCAATCCTGGAACTGCCCTTCTTTGGGACTATATGGTATGTGAGATGAAAATTTTCCTTATTTTTTAAAGTTGGGTTTTTTGTTCATGGCCACCAAAAGCAACATCCTAACTGATATGTTTATGTCAAGTGTGGTATATTATAAGGAACATAGGAACACAGTAAGTGGAAATAAATGTCAGCTATGATGATGATGATGATGATGATGATGATGATGATGATGATGATGATGAAGAAGAAAAAGGGCGAATTCTTGGAGAGCAGAATACTCAGGTGAGAGTAGCAGAGATCCTGGATTTTGAAGAAAACGCTCCTCTTTATGGGGGAGTGGACAAGTAGAATCAACAGAGGACAAGGTGACAAATAACCAGGAAAGGAAAGAAGACGTGAAGTATGATGCAAGCCAAGGAGATGAGATTACAGGTATCTCCCACTTTCTGAAAGTTCACATTACACTATTTTGCTTTTACAAAACACCTACCTTAGTCCCTGTTTTCAACAATCGAGAGACATCCAAAGAGGATTTTCACTTTTATGAAAAAAAGCCATTGCCATATTAATGTACTAACGTACATTTTTTGTAAAAGCAAAGTGATCTAGCTCAAATTATTTGAAAGCAGGAGGATACTCTTTGCTTTATGCCATATAGGAGCACTCTACTTTCAGATAGCGGGGGAAACCTGTATCAATACCAAGGGGTGATTCCACCATATAGAATCCTGCAGAGCAGATTCTCTTGCTGTCACATCAGTGGTGACCTCAAAGGGGACAAACTTGACACACAAAACCCAGGTGGTCGTATTTGCTGATACCCCATGAGGTGTTCTGCTAGATCAGTGATTCTCAAAGTGTAGCCCCCAGATCAGCAGCATCAGCAACACCTGTGAACTTGCTAGAAATGTAAATTCTCAAATCTCACCCTACACCTATTAAATCAGAAACTCAGGGGTGGAGCCCAGGAATCTGTTTCCACAAGTCCTTGAGGTGATTCAAATGCCTCTAAAGGCTGAGAATCACTCAGACGAAACACCTAGATGCTAGGAAATTTGCTCCTAAGGATGTTGTGTCTATGAATTGCCCTGTGGGGAGAAATGGAGAGAACTAAATCTGGGGGCAAAAGCAATTCTTTGGGGGGAGGGGGTTGGTGAGAATTTCCTATAGGGGTGTTACTGAGTCCAAGCTCTCTCTGCTTACTGCATGACAGGCCAATAAATCGGGAGACAAGGTGTTGAGGCAAGGAATAATGCCTTATTCAGAAAGCGGGCAGACCGAGAAGATGGCGGACTAGGGTCTCCAAAAACCATCTTATTGGGGTCTGGATGCCAGTTTCTTTTATAGAACAGAGAGGGGGAGGAGGTGAGGAAGTAAAGTAAAAAGACCATTAGTTTTGCCTGGCTTGGCCAGCATCAGGGAGGAGATGTGTTTATTTCTTTTCTGCAGCCATTCACAGGTGGGCAGGGTCAGATTGTCTCCCTGTGTGCTGAACAAAGACACTTTAGTTTAACATGCAGGCTGAGGGGCAGGGTTCCCTGAGACAGGCCATTATGTATGATTATAATAACAAAAGCAACAAAAAGCAAAGGTTAAAGTCAAAGAAGCAGATCCAACATGGAGTCAGAATTGGTTCTTCCCTGTTACAATTTTCCACTGTCAGTGTCCATTCCACAATCTTGTGGGAAAAGGAGTGACAACTATTCTAACTGCTTTGCCAGATGGATCTTTCTGGGAGGGTCCACCATCGGTGCCAGTGTTCCAAATGTTGAGATTTGTCTTTTTTGTTCCTCTTTGGAAAGTGTCTACTTTACATCTGTAGACTTAAAAAATACTCATGACCTAAAAGTTGAGACTTATGTTTTATTCAGTGGGAATTTTGAGGACTTCAAGACCAGGAGGCAGCATCTAAAGTTAAGGAATTTAGCACTTTTCTATGTATGGGAAGATGCAAGATTCCGGGCTCACTGAAATCATTCCTTTGATATGCACCTCAGATATCTGGGGCCTGTAATCCTGTATTCTCATATCCTGAGTTTCCTCAGGGCTTGCCATAGGGAGTGTCTGCAGTCTGATGGCTGCTAGATGGCAGGTATTCTTCTCCTTCCTGAGTTTCCTCAGGGCTCACTGGCTCACGTTGAAGGGCTGCAATTGCTGATGACTGATAATGGAGGGAAATATTCCATTTCTCATATCTTCTCCTCTTGGTCAGGAATTTGACCAATATTTGGGAGACATTTCATGATCAAATTTTGTCCCACGGCGCTGGGAGGCTCATCCCAGATCAGGGGGAAATTCTTGATATGTCACTCCAGGTGCTAATTTTTGGATTAGGCCCTATTGATAATTAAAGATTCTCTGGATCCTCTGTCTAATTATGATCCAGGAGACATTTTCCCTTGTTGCTTCCTCCCATACCTAGAATCACACTATTACAATTATTTTATGTTATAAATGTGATCTATTTCCTCAAGATGTTTAGCCATAGAAGTTTTGTTGGAGGCCTGGTTACACACTGGGTAGTGTAAGAGACAACAATCTTATAAAATAGACAGGATATAAGTAATGCAGCTAGTAACATTGACAAAGACATAGTGCAGCAGGGAGACACAAAGCACAAACAATTTGGAAACAAAGAACAAATTAAACCAATGATTAGTATAACTAGTTGTAATCCAGTTGCAATAACAAGCAACCAAAGGAACCATAACTGATTTAATGAGCCATCTGCAGTTTCACTGTACCGGCCATGAATACTTAGACATGCATGGCTTAATCTCTGAGACAAGCATATGGTACTAGCAGGATCAACCAGGTAGAGAGAAAAAGATAAATGTTTCAATTCTACTTACCAAGGTATAATTTACCAAATTACTGTAAGTCATAATTAGTTTTCCTTACACCTGGAAAACACAGATTTAAACCAATAATTTTTCAGATAGAAACCATAAAAATTATAACCATATTCACCAGTTTATTCAGTCCTATGTAATTAATTCGTGTTGATCTGGATGAAGTAATCAGGTTTTCCATTAGTTTTGTCATTCATTCCCCAGTCCAGTGATATTATCTAAAGGCTACCAGAAACTTATATTGGTTAAAAAGTTCCTTTTTATGAGTCCTCTTGAAAATCTTCATTTTGTAAAAGCATCAGGACAAAACTTAAAATAACCTGGTTAAAGATCTGAGTACAATACAATTAGCAGGAAACTTGGATATTTCTGTGACATGTAACATTTTAGAATAACTAGAATTATGATTGATAACATATCAGGACATATCAGATGTTAGGGATTCAAATTAAATTTTGGAATATCTATGTTAATGACATTAATACATATGCTATAACCTAAGGTTCATCTCCAATCACTTGACAATATTTCTGAAATAATTTAACATGCCAAATAAACTTAGTTTAACATTCCTCTCTGAGATGTCTCAGAGATGTTCTTTTGAAGTATTCCAGAGTCAGCAGGAGGCTAAAAAAGCTTTAGTCAGATTTTGATATTTGGGAAGTTTGTTAAAAATATCAAAAAGGTTTTAAAACACAACAGGATCATAGGTCACTGTGAAACAATACTTATTCATTTAACCAAAATCACAAAGCGATTAAAAGAAAACAAATATGGATCTCCTAAGGGCACAGAAACTCATACAATCTGTTATCAAAAAGGAGCACTTCTAACAGAGAGAGGGGTCAAATTCCAGTCTTGTATTAGCTTACTTAACAAAATCCGTTTACCTAGTTAACTTCAATCTAAATTTAGTTCATCATGACCATGTATAAAACTTTCTCAGTAAAATGTACTTCCATTCCTCACACTTTCGTAACTGAAAACACACATTCTACCATACTGAAATGTTTTATTATTTTCAGTAGCTTTAATTATATATTTAAAATAGAATCCCTGACTCTTAAAAATCTTAATTTCTAGTGAAAACAAGAGGCAAGTAATAGTTACCAAAATCTGGAGACACTATTTTAGATAATTTTTCAGACCTAAAGACTCTTATCTCGTTTACATTTTCTTTCCTTAGAAGTTTCTTCACAACAAGTTATTTCCCTTGCTGACAAATTTGCAACAGGTATAACAAGATTTCATTTAACTTCTATTAAACCTAGGTGCAGTGAAAGTATTATACTTAATGTTGATGACTCTAAAGACATGTCTATATTAATTAGATCACAAACTTAAACATTAATTTAATACTAAATATTTCCCAGTTCACATGAAACTGAAACTAATTTAGCTTAATTTCTCTTGTATTTAGAATTGTTTGGTTTGTAAGTGCTTACTTTTCTTTAAGCCAATTAAACAGAGCTCATCCACAAATCAACCTCAGCAATGTTATCCAAAGACAAAGACACATACAAACACAGAAACAAACAGAGAGACCTCATAGTTCTCATTTCAAAATTTCAGCCCTGCAGGTACAGCAATGTAAAACTCATCAGTTTACAAGAGGTTGGATTAAAGTTGGGTTTCTGGTAGATGGAACAATAAAGCTCACTTCTCTAGATGGCTAAATATTTACAGGAATAACACTGAGGATTTCTATTTACCCTTGACAAGTCAATTTCTAAATTACTTTACACTTTTTTCAAAATTTGCATTTTAAAAAGATGGCAGAGATGAGGGTTCTTGAGAACACTAAATAGGACATTTGCATCTCAAAGATACAGGCAAGTTTCTCCTAGGATGACTTTGTTTCCTTCTCTGTGGTTTCCATGAGCACCATTTGTAGGCTTTAAGCTCCAGTGGGACCCTGATATCAAGCTGTTCTGGCGAAAAAGTTACTTGAGCATTTAATTTACAAAGGAGATATTGTCCCAAAAAAGGGGGATTGGATACTCTGGCATATATAAGAAGCTATGTTTCAGGGTGAGGTCCCCTAGTTGGCCTTCTAGAGGTTGTAAGAATGAAGGGTTTTGTACTTCTCCAGAACCTCCCGTGAGCGAGATAGACTGCGATGTTTTCTGTGCCACCTTGGCGTTTACCACAGAATATGTGGCACCTGTATCTACTAGAAAATCAGTCAACTTGTTGCCCACTGTCAAAGTTACCCAGAGCTCCTGTGGGGAAATTAGAATCTGATGCCTCAACTCTAAAGGAGTTCCCTGGCCTCTCACAGGATATCGGTGTAAGGGAAATTGCCCTGCTGCAGAAGTGACTCCCGGTCCAAATTGGGTGCCCTGTTGGGTCCTAGATGGTAATACTAAACCAGGTCCCTGTGCTCCAGGGTTAACATAGAAACTTCTATTCAATCCCCATGGGAAGGGGAAACAGGAGGTGGTGAAAGGAGTAAATATGTTGGCGGCATGGGGGGGGTGAGCAGCCCTCTGACTCCTTTTCCTCCTGATGCAATAGCATAAATGCTTCTACATATGGAATCTCACCTCTTTTCCCTGCTCTTTTGCAAAACACTTCTAATTGCGAGATCATATAATAATTGAGGGAGCCATTCGAGCCATCACCCTTCTGAACTTAACATATATTGTGTCCACACCTTATTACAATAGTATATCATGTCTTTCTTAGTCATAGGCTCATGGCTATGTTTTGCCCATTTATCTAATATACGCCCCAAAGGGTTCTCCTTTGGGATAGATGTAGTATTTCCCACTTTTATAAGTTTGATAACACCAAAACACAAAAGATGCAAACAAATTCCAACACAAAAAGCACAAACAAATTCCAACATTGATGCACACAAAACCAAAATCAAAACCAAAACCAACAAACAAGTTCCCAAATCAGGTAAAGTCCAACAACAATTCCCCTCCCCAAGACGGTACCCCCACCAAACAATTGGCTTGTCCTGTAAAGGAAAATACCAAATTGAGGGGAGAATATGTTCCCGGTGCACACACCAGAGCGACTTACCCTCCAAAATCGAGTCCATTGACTCGTAGAAGTTTGTCGGTTCCTTGCTTCAACTGCCAAGCGCTGGTGTAGCTGGTGCCGCTTCAGGGGATTTTGAAGGGAAGATCCTCAGGAATAATGGTCTCAGCAACTGCTAGGGCCTTGCCCCAATATTCCCTGACCGGGGCCAGCTAGCCACGAGCAGCAAGGCTCCTAGCTGGCTCGCCAAATTTGTTACTGAGTCGAGCTTGCTCTGCAAGCTGCAGGACAGCCCAATAAATCAGGAGACGAGGTATTGAGGCAAGGAATAGATTTTATTCAGAAAACCAGCAGACTGAGAAGATGGTGGGCTAGGGTTCCCAAAAAACCATCTTATCAGGGTCTGGATGCCAGTTTCTTTTATAGAACAGAGAGGGGCAGGAGGAAGTAAAGTAAAAAGGCCATTAGTTTTGCCTGGCTTGGCCAGCATCAGGGAGGGGATGTGTTAATTTATTCTTTTCTGCAGCCATTTACAGGTGGGCAGGGTCAGATGTCTCCCTGTGAGCTGAACAAAGGCACTTTAGTTTAACATGCAGGCAGAGGGGCAAGGTTCCCTGAGGCAGGCCATTATGTATGATTATAATAACAAAAGCAACGAAAAGCAAAGGTTAAAGTCAAAGAAACAGATCCAACATGGAGTCAGAATTGGCTCTTCCCTGTTACAGAGGGATGGAGATTTTTCTATGTGCAAGATTGAAGAAAGGGCTCTCTCTTCACTGTAAAATCAGAGGATGCGCAAGGACAGAAAAGATAGGCTAGTATCTAGAGTGCTTCGAGGGGACCTTATAAAGGATTTAAACTGTACTTTTCCTTTTTTCCTAGGACTCTGGGAATAGTCATGTTTACGGTCTGGTGTTTTTTTGTTTTTTCTTTGTTTTTCTTTTGTTTTGGCTGTGTTGGGTCTTCGTTGCTGCGCGCAGGCTTTCTCTAGTTGCGGAGAGCGGGGGCTTCTCCTTGTTGTGGTGCGCGGGCTTCTCATTGTGGTGGCTTTTCTTGTTGCAGAGCACGGACTCTAGGCACGCGGGCTTCTCACTGTGGTGGCTTCTCTTGTTGCAGAGCACGGACTCTAGGCACGCGGGCTTCAGTAGTTGTGGCTCGTGGTCTCTAGAGCGCAGGCTCAGTAGTTGTGGCGCACGGGCTTAGTTGCTCTGCGGCATGTGGGATCCTCCCGGACCAGGGCTCAAACCCGTGTCCCCTGCATTGGCAGGTGGATTCTTAACCACTGAGCCACCAGGGAAGCCCTACAGTCTGGTTTATATAGACTCAATTTTTTTTTTAATTTTATTTATTTATTTTATTTTTATTTATTTATTTATGGCTGTGTTGGGTCTTCGTTTCTGTGCGAGGGCCTTCTCTAGTTGTGGCAAGTGGGGGCCACTCTTCATCGCGGTGCGTGGGCCTCTCACCATCGCAGCCTCTCTTGTTGTGGAGCACAGGCTCCAGACGCGCAGGTTCAGTAATTGTGGCTCACGGGCCTAGTTGCTCCGCGGCGTGTGGGATCTTCCCAGACCAGGGCTCAAACCCGTGTCCCCTGCATTGGCAGGCAGACTCTCAACCACTGCGCCACCAGGGAAGCCCTACGGTCTGGTTTTTAATTTTACTTTCCCCCTCTTTTATAGATTCCTCTGGCTGCCCCCAAATGTACAGCAGAGTCTTTCATGCACTGGAGTTTGTATCCTTGAAATTCAGTCACACACTTGGCAAATGTTTTGTCTACTGTGTCCCAGGCATTTTTCTGTGTATTTAGGAAACAGCAGTGAACAAAAGAGATAAAACTCCTAACCTATTGGAGCTTACTTTCTAGAGGGAAGTGAGAGAGGAGGATTAAAGGGAAGTGTGGCTTCCTCACATTACCTCAAACTTGAAATAAAATCTAAAACTATGCCACTGTGTCCTCCAAATGCCAGACATATTTCTGCCATGGAGCCTTTGCTCATCTCCCAGAACTTTGCATGGTCTGACCCTCTCCCCACTTCACTCTGGCTGCTGATCAAATGTCAGCCCATCAGAGGGGTCTTCCCTAAACACCTTGTCTGGACCAGACAAGCACACACACATATCTATCACACTATGCCCTTACCTTGCTTATTTTCATTATAGCACTTTTCTCCCAACTAATACTTATTTGTGTGTTGTGTGTACCCTCTGTTAGAATTAAGGCTCCATGAAAGCAGGGTTTGTTTGGTTTTACTTCCACTGTATCCCCAGCATGAGAACAATGCCTGGCACATAATAGGAACTCACAATGTACTCACTGAATAAGTCACCCATACATGAGGCCACTGTGGCAACAGTAGCATTGTATGGAGAGGGGTGGTGGCCAGAGTTCTAGGTGAGGAAGCACTAGTGAACCAGAGCCGTACCTGGGGGAGAGTGGGGACAGGACAAGTCCCGTGGAGGTGAAACAGAGCAAGACCCTGTGGGCCCCTCCTGGGTGCAAGTCCTTTTTGTGTTGCCCATTTCTTATTTGTAGGAAATAATTTTCATTCAGCCTCCTTGACCTTCCCTGAGTTCCAAAGGGCAGATTCAAACAGTTGCTAATCAAGGAAGGGAGGGAATACAGAAGCAAAGGAGGAGCAGTCAAGAAACAATAGTGCATCCTTGGTGCAGCGTCCTGGTTCCTCCTCAAGGAATATACATGACAATATCTTTGAGCTCTTCTGCAGGAACTAAGGCCCCCACCGTGGTGGAGGATGGTAACTTCAGAATGATCACAAGATCCCTGGAGCACCGCCCTGTTACCTCATCACCAACCAATCAGAAGAAAGTCACACACCATGCAGCCCTCAACCCAAATTTTGCCTATAAAAACTTCTCCCCCAAAACCATTGGGGAGTTCAAGGTTTGGGGTTTTTTTTTTTCAATAATTATTTATTTATTTGGTTGTGCTGGGTCTTAGTTGTGGCAGGTGGGCTCCTCAGTTGCGGCAGGCAGGCTCTTTAGTTGTGGCATGCAAACTCTTAGTTGCAGCATGCATGTGGGATCTAGTTCCCTGGCCAGGGATCAAACCTGGGCCCCCTGCATTGGGAGAGTGGAATCTTAAACCACTGTGCCACCAGGTAAGTCTCAGTTCCAGGCTTTTAAGCACAAGCCACCCGTTCTCCTTGCTTGGCCCTGCAATAAACCTTTCTTTGCCCCAAACTCCGATATTTCAGTTTGTTTGGCCTCACTGTGCATCAGGCACATGAACAGAGGAGCAGCTCCATCCTACATGGAGCAGCAGAAGATGACCCATGACCTAGACAGGCAGACCCTTGGGCTACAACAGATTTAGCAAGTTGGTGGGGTTTTTCATTAAATATTGTTGCTTTGTTAAGAAATGTAGTGGCATAATTGGCAGCACAGGGGAAAGGAACTACCTACTGGAAAGGGAAAGATTAAAAATACACAAGAGAAAAGATAACTGTGGAATAGAATTCCAGCCTCTACTTTTCAGCTTCTTTTAGTCTCCATCTTGCCATAAGATTGGGAATTATCACTTCTGTTACTCTTTCCTTTTCCCCATGTAAAGACAGCTATTTCCCAAAAGGGTACAAGAGTGACCAGTACTGCTGTACTTAGTTTCTGGTAGTTGGTTACCTTCCAGAGAGATGACAAAGGAAAGGTCACTGTGTGCCATTGTTAGAATGTGCTAAACAAATCTGACTTGAGGCATATTAAACAGCTAGACGTAAAGAGTCATGACTCATTATGAGTCATTAAGGAATAGAAATGCAAAACAGAAACCACTCCACCTAACAGGTGGGGGTCCTGTTAATAGAGCAAAGAGCTGTTCCCAGAATAGTACAAAATTGTGCAGCAATCCCACAACAGCAAAATAAATGCAGAAGTTTTTTGTTCACATTTCATAGAATTTTTTTTAAGGTGACATTGCTGGCATCCACTTCTGACTAAAGATAGTTGGCACTTCCTACATCATTAGAAAATTTAGATTTAAAAAAATAACTTTCCAAAAAGGGAACAGAGCACAGATTGCATTCAGCCTTTTCTTTAAGTGTTGTATAAAGAGGTGTCATTTCTTACAGATAAGCAATGAGTGCTTTATAAAGTGGGAATAAATTTTTGAGCTTTTTAAAAAAAGAAGTAATTTCTGTTAAAAGAAGCATTGGTTTGATGTGGCATTTTAAGAATTTAGTTTTTTTGCTCTTAAAAGGTGACACTACTCTTTGTCACTTCAAGGGTTATTGCATCTGATAGTCCCAGTAACATCAGAGGGTGATTAATAATCCAATATTATTCATGGATATTGGTATTGAAGGTCAAATGCTTTGTGTGTGTGTGTCTGTGAATCTTTTACATAGGGAAAGATGAATGTAAAGTTGCAAACCGAGTCTTTTTTTTTTTTTAATATGAACATTCCCCTATCCTCAAGAGTAAAACAACAGTATTTTTACAGAACAACAGTAAATTAACATAGGTGTTGGCAAGCTGAAACCAAGTGCTCCAGGAGAAAGAAAAGACTCGGAGGATTATGGCAGATTTTTTTTTCCCAGAGATGACCACAGCATTATTTCCCATTCTACATGCTCAATTACATTACATGCAGACAGTCTAAACTCACTAATTAAAAGCAGATTGTCATTTCTGCAAGACCCAAATACATGCTGTCTGTAAGAAATACACTTTAAATATAATGACACAGGTTAAAAGCAAAAGGATGGAAAAAAGATATGTCACGCTAACATTAATCAAAAGAAAGTTAGACTGTCTATATTAATATCACTCAAAGTAGTTTTCAGAGCAAAGAATATTAGCCGGGATAAAAAGGGTCACTTCATAATAATAAAGGGGTCAAGTCACCAAGAGGACAT
Source organism: Eubalaena glacialis (assembly GCF_028564815.1). Taxonomy (NCBI): domain Eukaryota; kingdom Metazoa; phylum Chordata; class Mammalia; order Artiodactyla; family Balaenidae; genus Eubalaena; species Eubalaena glacialis. The sequence continues at coordinate 28,138,082 of NC_083734.1, read as the reverse complement.
AAAAATCCTAAATATTTATACACTTAGGAAAAAAAGCTTCAAATTACATAAAAAGAAGAGTGATAGAGGGCTTCCCTGGTGGCACAGTGGTTAAGAATCCACCTGCCGACACAGGGGACACAGGTTCAAGCCCTGGTCTGGGAAGATCCCACATGCCATGGAGCAACTAAGCCCGTGCGCCACAACTACTGAGCCTGCGCTCTAGAGCCTGCGAGCCACAACTACTGAGCCCACGTGCTGCAACTACTGAAGCCCGTGCTCCTAGAGCCCATGCTCCACAACAAGAGAAGCCACTGCAACAAGAAGCCTGTGCACCGCAACCAAGAGTAGCCCCCACTCGCCACAACCAGAGAAAGCCCATGCGCAGCAACAAAGACCCAACGCAGCCAAAATAAGTAAATAAATAAATTTATTTAAAAAAAAAAAGAAGACTGATAGAACTTCAAGGAAGAGATAGATACATTCAAAGTTTTAGTTAGAGATTTTAACACCCTTCTCCCAATAATTAATACAAGTAGACACAAATCAGTAATAATATAAAAGACCTAAACACTATCGACCAACTTGACAAATTGACACTTACAGAACACTCCACCCAACAATAGCAGCATACACATTAGTTTCCTTTTTTTATTGAAATGTAGTTGATGTACAATGTTGTGCCAATCTCTGCTGTACAGCAAAGTGACTCAGTTATACACATAGAGACATTCTTTTTCTATAGTTTTCCATTATGGTTTATCCCAGGATAGTGAATATAGTTCCCTGTGCTGTACAGTAGGACCTTGTTGTCCATCCATTCTATATATAATAGTTTGCATCTACTAACCCCAAACTCCCAGTCCATCCCTCCCCCACCCTGCTCCCCCTTGGAAACCACAAGTCTGTTCTCTATGTCTGGAGTCTGTTTCTATTTTGTAGATAGGTTCATTTGTGCCATATTTTAGATTCCACATATAAGTGATATCATATGGTACTTGTCCTTCTCTTTCTGACTTACTTCATTCAGTATGGTAATCTCTAGTTGCATCCATGTTGCTGCAAATGGCATTATTTCATTCTTTTTTGTGGCTGAGTAGTATTCCATTATATATATGTACCACATCTTCTTTATCCATTCACCTGTTGATAGACATTTAGGTTGTTTCCATGTTTTGGCTATTGTGAATAGTGCTGCTATGAACATAGGGGTGCATGTATCTTTTTGAATTATAGTATTGTCCAGATAGATGCCCAGGAGTAGGACTGCTGGATCCTATGGTAATTCTATTTTTAGTTTTCTGAGGAAACGCTACACTGTTTTCCATAGTGGCTGCACCAACTTACATTCCCACCAACAGGGTAAGAGGGTTCTCTTTTCTCCACACCCTCTCCAGCATTTGTTATTTGTAGACTTTTTAATGATGGCCATTCTGACTGGAGTGAGGTGGTACCTCATTGTAGTTTTGATTTGCATTTGTGTAATAATTAGTGATGTTGAGCATCTTTTCATGTGCCTATTGGCCATCTGTATTTCTTTTTTAGAGAACTATCTATTTAGGTCTTCTGCCCAGTTTTAGATGGGCTGGTTTTTTTGTTATTGAGTTGTATGAACTGTTTGTATATTTTGGAAATTAAGCCCTTGTCGGTTGCATCGTTTGCAAATATTTTCCGTAGGTTGTCTTTTCATTTTCTTTATGGTTTCCTTTGCTGTGTACACATTATTTTCAAGTGCACATGTAACATTTTCCAAGATAGATCATATTCTCAGTCATAAAGCTTGATAAATTTAAAACAATTCAAACTGTTGTAGGAAAATGGGGCTCAAGAGGATGGTCATGTCCCGTGTCTCAGGTAAGTCCCTGGAATGGGCCACCAAGTGAGGGACCTGGGCTTCATGCAGGAAAAAATTCAAGAGCCAGCCATAGTAAACTGAAAGCAGGTTTACTGAGAGAGAGACACTTTCCATAGGCAGAATGCAGTCTGTCTCAGAAGGCGAGAGTGGCCATGGGAGAAACACACTCCACAGACAGAGTGTGGGCCATCTTAGAAGATGAGAGCAACCCCAAAATATGGGGTGATCAGTTTTTATGGGCCGGGTAATTTCATAGGCTAATGAGTAGGAGGATTATTCCAACTATTTCAGGGAAGGGGGCGGGAATTTCCAGGAATTGGGCCACCGCCCAATTTTTGGCCTTTTTATGGTCACCCTTAGAACCGTCATGGTGCCTGTGGGTGTGCATTTAGTATGCTAATGCATTACAATGAGCATGTAATGAGGCTAATTGTCTACCAGAAGTTGAAGCTTATGCAATCTTGGGCCTAGTTGGTTTTAACCAGTTTATGTTGTATCCTCAATGGCTATGTCATTCTTTTAAAGGTTGGGCCCTACCCACTTCCTTCCTGTCTCAAAACTATGGAAAGATATTCTCAAACACAATGGAATTAAATTAAAAACCAGTAAAAAAAGATATCTGGAAAACCCCCAAATATGTGAAAACTAAACAGCACACTTCTAAATAACTGATGAGTCAAGGAAGAAAGGGACACTTAAAAGTATGTTGAACTGAATGATAATGAAATCATGAATATCCAGTTTCCAGTTCCACATGTAAGAAGCTTGGAGTTGCCATTCCTTCCTGACAACAAGTAAAAAGCTGAACAGACTGAAAAATCAACAATGCTTCTTGAATCCAGAAAAGAGGGGAGTACACAGGGCAAACCATTGCCCTCAAGATTGGAGAGACAGACAGGCAATAACAGGGAATCATGAATTACAAGAGCAGAGACTTGGGAGCTGAAACCACCTATCAGGGTTAAAAAATACAAGGGAACCCAGTCATAGGGCCCCCACCATATTGTGAAATTTACCTCCAAAAGCTCAACGTGTTTCCCACAGTAAATATCAGAGGAAAATCCCCTCAAGCTTCTGGCGGGCAGAGGAGAAAAGGAATTATTTTGAAATATGCCAGAGCATTCTGTTCTTCTTAACAAGGCCTGCTCTCAGGGTAAACTAATTAACCAGACCCTAAACTGCTGTGATTTTATCAGAGCCTAACTGACCTGGAGAAAAGAAAATACCCAATTCCAGCCCATTCTAGCATACTGTCCCACTTAGGGGGAGGAGGAAAAAACTGAGAAACACTGTGAAGTTCACAGTTTAGAAGCATAGGCTCACTAAAATACCAAGACCTAAATCATAGTACTATAGAACACTTCCCCTTCTCCCACACCAAAGGCCTATTTACAGCAGTACCATTTACATAGTACAACACGTTTGGCTAGCAAGAAAAAATTACAAGATATACCAAAAGGCAAAAACACAATTTGAAGAGACAGAGCAAGCATCAGAACCAGACATGGCAGAGATGTTGGAATTATCAGACTGGGAATTTAAAACAGCTGTGATTGATGAATGGATAAAGAAGATGTGGCACGTATATACAATGGAGTATTACTCAGCCATAAAGTGGAACGAAATTGGGTCATTTGTAGAGACATGGATGGATCTAGAGATTGTCATACAGAGTGAAGTAAGTCAGAAAGAGAAAAACAAATATCGTATATTAACACATATATGTGGAACCTAGAAAAGTGGTACAGATGAACCAGTTTTCAGGGCAGAAATAGAGACACAGATGTAGAGAACAAACTGGACACCAAGGGGGGAAAGTGGTGGGGTGGTGGTGGTGGTGTAATGAATTGGGAGATTGCGCTTGACATATATACACTAACATGTATAAAATGGATAACTAATAAGAACCTGCTGTATAAAAAAATAAATAAAATAAAATTCAAAAAAAAAACCCCAGGGCTTCCCTGGTGGTGCAGTGGTTGAGAGTCTGCCTGCCAATGCAGGGGACACGGGTTCGAGCCCTGGTCTGGGAAGATCCCACATGCCGCGGAGCAACTGGGCCTGTGAGCCACAACTACTGAGCCTGCGCATCTGGAGCTTGTGCTCCGCAACAAGAGAGGCCGTGACAGTGAGAGGCCCGCGCACAGCAATGAAGAGTGGCCCCCGCTTGCTGTGACTAGAGAAAGCCCTCCCACAGAAAAGAAGACCCAACACAGCCAAAAATAAAAATTAATTAATTAATTAATTTTTTTAAAAACCCAGCTATGATTAATATACTAAGAGAGTTAATGGATAAAGTAGACAGCATGCAAGTACAGATGGACAAGGTAAGCCAAGAGATGGAATTCTTAATAAAGAACAAAATGAAATGCTAGAGATCAAAAACACTGTAACAGAGGGAATTCCCTGGAGGTTCAGTGGTTAGGACTCTGCACTTTCACTGCCAAGGGCCCAGGTTCAATCCCTGGTTGGGGAAAAAAACAAAAACAAAAAACCAAAAAAACACTGTAACGGAAATGAAGAATGCCTTAAATTGCAGCAACATCTTTACCGATCCGTCTCCCAGAGTAATGGAAATAAAAACAAAAATAAACAAATGAGACCTAATTAAACTCAAAAGTTTTGCACAGCAAAGGAAACCATAAACAAAACAAAAGGACAACCTACAGGTTGGGAGAAAATATTTGCAAATTATGTGACCGACAAGGGATTAGTCTCCAAAATTTACAAACAGCTCATGTGGTTTAATATGATCAAAACAAACAACCCAATCGAAAAATGGGCAGAAGACCTAAATAGACATTTTTCCAAGGAAGACATATGGATGGCCAAGAGGCACATGAAAAGATGTTCAACATGCTAATGATTAGAGAAATGCAAATCAAAACTACAATGAAATATCACCCCACACCAGTCAAAATGACTATCATCAAAAAATCCACAAACAATAAATGCTGGAGAGTGTGTGGAGAGAAGGGAACCCTCCTACACTGTTGGTGGGAATGTAAATTGGTAGAGCCACTATGGAGAACCGTATGGAGGTTTCTTAAAAAACTAAAAATAGAGCTACGATTTGACCCTGCAATCCCACTCCTGTGCATATATCTGGAGAAAACCATGGTCCAAAAGGATACATGCTCCCCAATGTTCATTGCAGCACTATTTACAATAGTCAGGACATGGAAGCAACCTAAATGTCCATCGATAGAGGAATGGATAAAGAAGATGTGGTACATATATACAATGGAATATTACTCAGCCATAAAAAATAATGAAATAATGCCATTTGCAGCAACATGGATGCACCTAGAGATGGTCATAGTGAGTGAAGTAAGTCAGACAGAGAAAGAGAATATCGTATGATATCACTTATATGCGGTCATAGTGAGTGAAGTAAGTCAGACAGAGAAAGAGAATATCGTATGATATCACTTATATGAGGAATCTAAAAAGAAATAATACAAATGAGCATATCTACAAAACAGAAATGGACTCACAGAATTAGAGAATGACCTTATGGTTATGGGGGTGGGGGGAGGGGGGAGGGAAGGAATAGTTAGGGAGTTTGGGATTGACATGTACACACTACTATATTAAAAAGGATAAGCAACAAGGACCTACTGTATAGCACAGGGAACTCTGTTCAATGTTATGTGGCAGCCTGGAGGGGAGTCTGGAGGAGAATGGATACATGTATATGTATGGCTGATTCGCTTTGCTGTGCACCTGAAACTATAACAACATTATTATTGTTAATCATTTCATATATATATATGAAATGAAGAATGCCTTTGATGGCTTATTAGCAGACTGGACGTGACTGAGAAAAGAATCTCTGAGCTAAAATATATACCAATAGAATCCTCAAAAACGGAAAAGCACAGAGACCAAAGACTGAAAAAAAAAAAGAACAAAATATCCAACAATTATGGGACAACTACAAAACGTGTAATATATGCATAATAAAAATACCAGTAGGAGAAGAAAGAAAGAAAGGAACAAAACTATTTGAAAGAATAATGACTGAGAATTTCCCCAAGTTAACGTCAGACGGCAAATCACAGATCCAGGAAACTCAGAGAACACTAAGTAGGAAAAGTACTTTAAAAGGCATATCATTTTCATGCTACATAAAATAAAAGATAAAGTAAAAATCCAGAAAGAAGCCAGAAGGAAAAAAAAACCTTACCAATAGAGGAACAAAGATAAGAATTACATCCAATTTCTCCTTGGAAATCATACAAGGTAGAAGTGAAATATTTAAAGTGTTGAGAAAGAAAAAAAAAATACCATCCTAGAATTCTGTACCCTGTGAAATCATCCTTAAAAAGTAAAGGAGAAATAGAATTTTTCAGACAAACAAAAAGTGAAGGAATTTGCTGTCAGTAGACCTACTTTGCAAGAAACGTGAAAAGAAGGTCTTTAGAGAAAAGGAAAATAATGTAGGTCAGAAACTCAGATCTACACAAAGTAAGGAAGAACACTGAAGAAGGAATAAATGAAATTTAAAATTTTATTTTCCTTATTCTTAATTGATCTAACAGATAACTGCTTGTTCAAGATAATACCAACAATGCATTTGATTATGTGTTTATGTATATATCTTATGTTTATGTATGCTTGTGTATACTTATATGTAAGTGAAATAAAGGACAGCAATGATAAAAGGGACAGGAGGGATAAATTATGATAATTTTGTTATTTTAAAATTTTTATTTATTTATTTATTTATTTTTGGCTGCATTGGGTCTTCATTGCTGTACATGGGCTTTCCCTAGTTGTGGCAAGCAGGGGCTACTCTACGTTGCAGTGCACAGACTTCTCATTGTGGACTCTAGGCGCACGTGCTTCAGTAGTTGTGGAGCATGGGCTCAGTAGTTGTGGCTTGCGAGCTCTAGAGCGCAGGCTCAGTAGGTGTGACGCAGCAGTTTATTTGCTCCATGGCATGTGGGATCTTCCTGGACCAGGGATCGAACCCCTGTCCCTGCATTGGCAGGTGGATTCTTAAGCACTGTGCCACCAGGGAAGTCCATGATAATTTTGCTATTATAAAGTAATCACACTACGTGTGAATTAGTATAGAGGTATTTGAAAGTGGACTTCAATTAGCTGTAAATGTATATTGCAAATTCTAAAAAAAAACAAACGTTTAAAAAAATTTTTTTAAGTGCTAAGAAGTATGCTAAGAAAGAAGAGAAAATGGAATCATTTAAAATGTTCAATTAAAACCATGAAAGGCGGAGGAGCTTCAAAATGGCGGAAGAGTAAGACGTGGAGATCACCTTTCTCCCCACAAATACATCAGAAATACATCTACATGTGGAACAGCTCCTACGGAACACCTACTGAACGCTGGCAGAAGACCTCAGACCTCCCAAAAGGCAAGAAACTCCCCACGTATCTGGGTAGGGCAAAAGAAAAAACAGAGACAAAAGAATAGGGACGGGACCTGCACCACTGGGAGGGAGCTGTGAAGGAGGAAAGGTTTCCACACACTAGGAAGCCCCTTCATGGGCGGAGACTGCGGGTGGCGGAGCGGGGAAGCTTCGGAGCCACGGAGGAGAGCACAGCAACAGTGGTGCGGAGGGCAAAGCGGAGAGATTCCCGCACAGAGGATCGGTGCTGACCTGCACTCACCAGCCCAAGAGGCTTGTCTGCTCGCCCGCCGGGGCAGGCGGGGGCTGGGAGCTGAGGCTCGGGCTTCGGTAGGATCGCAGGGAGAGGACTGGGGTTGGCTGCGTGAACACAGCCTGAAGGGGGCTAGTGCGCCACAGCTAGCCGGGAGGGAGTCCGGGAAAAGGTCTGGAGCTGCCGAAGAGGCAAGAGACTTTTTCTTGCCTCTTTGTTTCCTGGTGCGAGAGGAGAGGGGATTCAGAGCGCAGCTTAAAGGAGCTCCAGAGACAGGCGCGAGCCACAGCTATCAGCGAGGACCCCAGAGACGGGCATGAGACGCTAAAGCTGCTGCTGCAGCCACCAAGAAGCCTGTGTGCAGGTCACTCTCCACACCTCCCCTCCCAGGAGCCTGTGCAGCCCGCCACTGCCAGGGTCCCGTGATCCAGGGACAACTTCCCGGGAAGAACACACAGTGCGCCTCAGGCTGTGCAACGTCACGCCAGCCTCTGCCGCCGCAGGCTCGCCCCGCACTCCGTATCCCTCCCTCCGCCTGGTATGAGTGAGCCAGAGCCCCCGAATCAGCTGCTCTTTTAACCCCGTCCTGTCTGAGTGAAGAAAAGACGTCCTCAGGCGACCTACGCGCAGAGGCGCGGCCAAATCCAAAGCTGAACCCCAGGAGCTGTGCAAACAAAGAAGAGAAAGGGAAATTTCTCCCAGCAGCCTCAGGAGCAGCGGATTAAATCTCCACAGTCAACTTGATGTACCCTGCATCTGTGGAACACCTGAATAGACAATGAATCATCCCAACTTGAGGAGGTGGACTTTGGGAGCAACGATATATTCTTTTTTCCTTTTTTCTCTTTTTGTGAGGGTGTATGTGTATGCTTCTGTGTGTGATTTTGTCTGTATAGCTTTGCTTTCACCATTTGTCCTAGGGTTCGGTCTGTCCATTTTTGTTTTTGATTTTGTTTTTGTTTTTGTTTTTTAGTATCGTTTTTAGCACTTGTTATCATTGGTGGATTTTTTTTTTTTTCCGGTTTGGTTGCTCTCTTCTTTCTTTCTTTTTTATTATTGTAAAAAAAATTTTAATAATTATTCTTTATTTTTTATTTTAATAACTTTTATTTTATTTTACTTTATTTTATTTTATCTTCTTCTTTCTTTCTTTCTTTCTTTTCTCCCTTTTATTCTGAGCCATGTGGATGATAGGCTCTTGGTGCTCCAGCCAGGCCTCAGGGCTGTTTCTCTGAGGTGGGAGAGCCAAGTTCAGGACATTGGTCCACAAGAGACCTCTCAGCTCCATGTAATATCAAACGGTGAAAATCTCCCAGAGACCTCCATCTCAACGCCAAGACCCAGCTCCACTCAACGACCAGCAAGCTACAGTGCTGGACACCCTATGTCAAACAACTAGCAAGACAGGAACACAACCCCACCCATTAGCAGAGAGGCTGCCTAAAATCATAATAAGGCCACAGACACCACAAAACACACCACCAGATGTGGACCTGCCCAACAGAAAGACAAGATGAGCCTTATCCACCAGAACACAGGCACTAGTCCCCTCCACCAGGAAGCCTACACAACCCACTGAACCAACCTTAGCCACTGGGGGCAGACACCAAAAACAACGGGAACTACGAACCTGCAGCCTGCAAAAAGGAGACCCCAAACACAGTAAGTTAAGCAAAATGAGAAGACAGAGAAACACACAGCAGATGAAGGAGCAAGGCAAAAACCCACCAGACCTAACAAATGAAGAGGAAATAGGCAGTCTACCTGAAAAAGAATTCAGAATAATGATAGTAAAGATGATCCAAAATCTTGGAAACAGAATGGAGAAAATACAAGAAACGTTTAACAAGGACCTAGAGGAACTAAAGAGCAAACAAACAGTGATGAACAACACAATAAATGAAATTTACAATTCTCTAGAAGGGATCAATACCAGAATAACTGAGGCAGAAGAACGGATAAGTGACCTGGAAGATAAAATAGTGGAAATAACTACTGCAGAGCAGAATAAAGAAAAAAGAATGAAAAGAATTGAGGACAGTCTCAGAGACCTCTGGGACAACATTAAATGCACCAACATTCGAATTATAGGGGTCCCAGAAGAAGAAGAGAAAAAGAAAGGGACTGAGAAAATATCTGAAGAGATTATAGTTGAAAACTTCCCTAATATGGGAAAGGAAATAGTTAAGTCCAGGAAGCACAGAGAGTCCCGTACAGAATAAATCCAAGGAGAAACATGCCAAGACACATATTAATCAAACTATCAAAAATTAAATACAAAGAAAAAATATTAAACGCAGCAAGGGAAAAACAACAAATAACATAAAAGGGAATCCCCATAAGGTTAACAGCTGATCTTTCAGCAAAAACTCTGCAAGCCAGAAAGGAGTGGCAGGACATATTTAAAGTGATGAAGGGGGAAAACCTACAACCAAGATTACTCTACCCAGCAAGGATCTCATTCAGATTTGATGGAGAAATTAAAACCTTTACAGACAAGCAAAAGCTAAGAAAAGTCAGCACCACCAAACCAGCTTTACAACAAATGCTAAAGGAACTTCTCCAGGCAGGAAACACAAAAGAAGGAAGAGACCTACAATAACAAACCCAAAACAATTAAGAAAATGGTCATAGGAACATACATATCGATAATTACCTTAAATGTGAATGGATTAAATGCTCCAACCAAAAGACATAGACTGGCTGAATGGATACAAAAACAAGACCCGTATATATGCTGTCTACAAGAGACCCACTTCAGACCTAGGGACACATACGGACTGAAAGTGAGGGGATGGAAAAAGATATTCCATGCAAATGGAAATCAAAAGAAAGCTGGAGTAGCAATTCTCATATCAGACAAAATAGACTTTAAAAAAAGACTATTACAAGAGACAAAGAAGGACGCTACATAATGATCAAGGGATCAATCCAAGAAGAAGATATAACAATTGTAAATATTTATGCACCCAACATAGGAGCACCTCAATACATAAGGCAAATGCTAACAGCCATAAAAGGGGAAATCGACAGTAACACAATCATAGTAGGGGACTTTAACACCCCACTTTCACCAATGGACAGATCATCCAAAACGAAAATAAATAAGGAAACACAAGCTTTAAATGATACATTAAACAAGATGGACTTAATTGATCTTTATAGGACATTCCATCCACAAACAACAGAATACACTTTCTTCTCAAGTGCTCATGGAACATTCTCCAGGATAGATCATATCTTGGGTCACAAATCAAGCCTTGGTAAATTTAAGAAAATTGAAATCGTATCAAGTATCTTTTCCGACCACAATGCTATGGGACTAGATATCAATTACAGGAAAAAAATTTGTAAAAAATACAAACACATGGAGGCTAAACAATACACTACTTAATAACCAAGAGATCACTGAAGAAATGAAAGAGGAAATCAAAAAATACCTAGAAACAAATGACAATGAAAACACGACGTCCCAAAACCTATGGGATGCAGCAAAAGCAGTTCTAGGAGGGAAGTTTATAGCAATACAATCCTACCTTAAGAAACAAGAAACACCTCAAATAAACAACCTAACCTTACACCTAAAGCAATTAGAGAAAGAAGAACAAAAAAAACCCAAAGTTAGCAGAAGGAAAGAAATCATAAAGATCAGACCAGAAATAAATGAAAAAGAGATGAAGGAAACGATAGCAAAGACCAATAAAACCAAAAGCTGGTTCTTTGAGAAGATAAACAAAATTGATAAACCATAGCCAGACTCATCAAGAAAAAAAGGGAGAAGATTCAAATCAATAGAATTAGAAATGAAAAAGGAGAAGTAACAACTGACACTGCAGAAATACAAAGGATCATGAGAGATTACTACAAGCAACTCTATGCCAATAAAATGGACAACCTGGAAGAAATGGACAAATTCTTAGAAATGCACAACTTTCCGAGACTGAACCAGGAAGAAATAGAAAATATGAACAGACCAATCACAAGCACTGAATTTGAAACTGTGATTAAAAATCTTCCAACAAACAAAAGCCCAGGACCAGATGGCTTCACAGGCGAATTCTATCAAACATTTAGAGAAGAGCTAACACCTATTCTTCTCAAACTCTTCCAGAATATAGCAGAGGGAGGAACACTCCCAAACTCATTCTATGAGGCTACCATCACCCTGATACCAAAACCAGACAAAGATGTCACAAAGAAAGAAAACTACAGGCCAATATCACTGATGAACACAGATGCAAAAATCCTCAACAAAATACTAGCAAACAGCACGTTAAAAGGATCATACACCATGATCAAGTGGGGTTTATCCCAGGAACGCAAGGATTCTTCAATATACGTAAGTCAATGTGATACACCATATTAACAAATTGAAGGAGAAAAACCATATGATCATCTCAATAGATGCAGAGAAACTTTTGACAAAATTCAACACCCATTTATGAAAAAAACCCTCCAGAAAGTAGGCATAGAGGGAACTTACCTCAACATAATAAAGGCCATATATGACAAACCCACAGCCAACATCGTCCTCAATGGTGAAAAAGTGAAACCATTTCCACTAAGATCAAGAACAAGACAAGGTTGCCCACTCTCACCACTATTATTCAACATAGTTTTGGAAGTTTTAGCCGCAGCAATCAGAGAAGAAAAAGAAATAAAAGGAATCCAAATCGGAAAAGAAGTAAAGCTGTCACTGTTTGCAGATGACATGATACTGTACATAGAGAATCCTAAAGATGCTACCAGAAAACTACTAGAGCTAATCAATGAACTTGGTAGAGTAGCAGGATACAAAATTAATGCACAGAAATCTCTTGCATTCCTATACACTAATGATGAAAAATCTATACACTAATGATGAAAAGTGAAATTAAGAAAACACTCCCATTTACCATTGCAACAAAAAGAATAAAATATCTAGGAATAAACCTACCTGTAGGACACAAAAGACCTGTATGCAGAAAATTATAAGACACTGATGAAAGAAATTAAAGATGACACAAATAGATGGAGAGATATACCATGTTCTTGGATTGGAAGAATCAACAATGTGAAAATGACTCTACCACCCAAAGCAATCTACAGATTCAATGCAATCCCTATCAAACTACCACTGGCATTTTTCACAGAACTAGAACAAAAAATTTCACAATTTGTATGGAAACACAAAAGACCCCGAATAGCCAAAGCAATCTGGAGAAAGAAAAACGGAGCTGGAGGAATCAGGCTCCCGGACTTCAGACTATACTACAAAGCTACAGTAATCAAGACAGTATGGTACTGGCACAAAAACAGAAATACAGATCAATGGAACAGGATAGAAAGCCCAGAGATAAACCCATGCACATACGGTCACCTTATCTTCGATAAAGGAGGCAAGAATATACAGTGGAGAAAAGACAGTCTCTTCCATAAGTGGTGCTGGAAAAACTGGACAGCTACATGTTAAAGAATGAAATTAGAACATTCCCTAACACCATACACAAAAATAAACTCAAAATGGATTAAAGACCTAAATATAAGGCCAGACACTATCAAACTCTTAGAGGAAAACATAGGCAGAACGCTCTATGACATAAATCACAGCAAGATCCTTTTTGACCCACCTCCTAGAGAAATGGAAATAAAAACAAAAATAAACAAATGGGACCTAATGAAAACTTAAAAGCTTTTGCACAGCAAAGGAAACCATAAACAAGGCGAAAAGACAACCCTCAGAATGGGAGAAAATATTTGCAAATGAAGCAACTGATAAAAGATTAATCTCCAAAATTTACAAGCAGCTCAATATCAAAAAAACAAACAACCCAATCCAAAAATGGGCAGAAGACCTAAATAGACATTTCTCCAAAGAAGATATACAGGTTGCCAAGAAACACATGAAAGAATGCTCAACATCATTAATCATTAGAGAAATGCAAATCAAAACTACAATGAGATATCATCTCACACTGGTCAGAATGGCCATCATCAAAAAATCTACAAACAATAAATGCTGGAGAGGGTGTGGAGAAAAGGGAACACTCTTGCACTGTTTGTGGGAATGTAAATTGATACAGCCACTATGGAGAACAGTATGGAGGTTCCTTAAAAAACTAAAATAGAACTACCATACGACCCAGCAATCCCACTACTGGGCATATACCCTGAGAAAACCATAATTCAAAAAGAGTCATGTACCACAATGTTCATTGCAGCTGTATTTACAATAGCCAGGATTTGGAAGCAACCTAAGTGTCCATCAACAGATGAATGGATAAAGAAGATGTGGGAAATATATACAATGGAATATTACTCAGCCATATAAAGAAACGAAATTGAGTTATTTGTAGTGAGGTGGATGGACCTAGAGTCTGTCATACAGAGTGAAGTAAGTCAGAAAAAGAAAAACAAATACCGTATGCTAACACATATATATGGAATCTAAAAAACATACAAACAAAAATGGTCATGAAGAATCTAGGGGCAAGACGGGAATAAAGACGCAGACCTACTAGAGAATGGACTTGAGGATACGGGGAGGGGGAAGGGTAAGCTGGGACAAAGTAAGAGAGTGGCATGTACATATATACACTACCAAATGTAAAATAGATAGCTAGTGGGAAGCAGCGGCATAGTACAGGGAGATCAGATCAGTGCTTTGTGACCACCTAGAGGGGTGGGATAGGGAGGGTGGGAGGGAGGGAGACGCAAGAGGGAAGAGATATGTGAATATATGTATATGTATAACTGATTCACTTTGTTATAAAGCAGAAACTAACAAACCATTGTAAAGCAATTATACTCCAATAAAGATGTTAAAAAAATAAAAAACATGAAAGGCAGAAAAAAAGTGGAAGAGAAAAATAGGAACAAAGAACAAGGGCGGGAAATAGAAAAAAACAATGAATATGGCAGATATTAATCCAACTGTATCAATATTCACTTTAAACATCAATGGTCTAAATGTACCAATTAAAACACAGAGATTGTCAGAGTGGATCAAAAAACAAGACCCAACTATGTGTTCTCTACAAGAAACCCACTTTAAATATAAAGACACATATAGATTAAAAGTGAATGGATGGAGAAAAATACACCATGCTAACATTAATCAAAAGAAAGCAGGAGTAGCTATATTAATTTCAGACAAAATAGGCTTCAAAGCAAAGAAAATTATCAGGGATTAAAAAAAAAGGCATTACATAATGGTTAAGGGGTCAGTTCTTCAAGAAGACGTAACAATTCTTAATATATATGCACCTAACAATAAAGCATCAAACATGTGAGGCAAAAATGAATAGAATTGCAAAGAGAAATAGATGCATCCACTATCATTGTTGGATAATTCAACAATCCTATATCAGAAATGGACAAAGTCATAAGGACATCAGCAAACTCAACAACACTATCATTTAACTGGATATAATTGACATCTATAGACTATTTTATCCAACAATGGCAGGGTATACATTCTTCTCAAACTCACATGAAACATTCACCAAGGTAGATTACATTCTGAGCCATAAAACATACCTTAGCAAATTTAAAAGAATACAAATTATACAATGTATGCTTTCACACCACAATGGAATTAAGCTAGGAATCAGTAACAGAAAGGTAACTGGAAAATCCCAAAATATGTGGAGATTGAAAACACTTCTAAATAACACATGGGTCAAAGAAGAAATCTCAAGAGAAATTTTAAAATATTTTGAACTAAATTAAAATTAAAACACAACTTATCAAAATTTGTGGGATGAAGTGAAAACAATGCTTAGAGGGAAATTTATAGCATTGAATGCAAATATTAGAAAAGAAGGAAGATCTAAAATCAATAATATAAGTTCCCATGTTAGGAAACTAGTAAAAGAAGGCAAGTTAAGTCCAAATTAAGCAGAAAAAGAAACAATAAGAAATAGAGCAGAAATCAGTAAAATTGAAAACAGGAAATTAATAGAGAAAATCAACGAAACCAAACACTGATTCTTTTTAAAAAATCAGTAAAATCAATAGGCCTCTAGCCAGACTAAGACCAAAAAAAAGGACATGAATTACTAATATCAGAAATGAAAAAAGAGATCTCACTACTGACCCTATGAGCATTAGAACATTAGTAAAGGGATACTATGAATAACTCCATGCCCACAGATTTGATAATCACTTAGCATCCCAGTCTGAAGTGTTTGCACTTGGATTATTTCATTGATGACTGGAAGTCACCCAAGATATCTGTCCCAAGACAACAAAAATATCTGCCCAAAGAAAAATTCCCTGATTCCACTGTTAGCCATTAGACATGTATTTCAGGTGATTTTAGAATAGGTATTTTGTCCCTGCTTCCAGCCATCAAGGGTTCTGAAACATTGAGGTCCACACCCAGAATGGTCCAATCCAGCCAGTATGGAGTGAATCCTGGTGGTGAGTAAACACTCAGTACTCAGACAGAAGAACATTCTGAATCCTGAATGAGTCAGGAATTCTCAGTGGGAATTCTGTCTCACTGAGCTCCTGGCTCTAGGAGAGGGACTGACCTAGGCAAGACCTCTTCCAGATTTGACCTGGACGAACTGGTTGTCAAGGCTGGGTGAGAAGTTACAACTTCTAATAGATGGATTAGCTCTTGTTTAATGGAGACAACATCATTGGTCTAGGGGTAAGAATTTGGGGAGCTTCAAACTTCATATATCCTTTCCTGGAATAAACTATCCTCATAAGGCAAAGAACTGCTTTTTGCATATGACACTGGATGGAGGACTAGCATGAGTGTGGGCACAATGGTGTTGCTGCCAGGGACCCAAAGAGGATGAGCCATAGGTCAGGGTGCAGGAAGTGTGAGGAATCTCTCTCGTCATCTTTCTCACAGGGGACACCTCTGAGAAAGCTGAGTTGGATCCTTCAAGGCCATGGGACCCTTGTAGAAAAGACAGGTGAGATGAGTACAAAACGGAGTCTTCAGAGATGCTTTAAAAAGCTGAATTGTTGGTGCCATGGAAATGAAAAATCATCATTAGTCACTAATGGAAGTTTGGAAATGGTGTGTGACCCCTGGTTAAGAGCCAGTTAGCAGTGAAGCAGCTTCTCAAATTCTATACTCACATTCCATCTGTAGATAATAAGGTTTTAGGGCATAAACCTTCTGGGAAATCCCTATAGAGAAAGACAATCACCTAGAGTCACACTACATTCGTGTCTGCCCACTAAGTCCCTCACAGGGATTCTGTGGAAATCTAGGATGAGACCCACATATCCAGGCTCCAGGACTCTTCAGAAGCCACAGAGCATGGATGTCTCCCATGACTGTCAGACACTGTCAGCCCATGCAGTGGACCCAGCAGCTGGACATCCTAGAAGCACTGCAGCCTGGGCCATGCCCCACGCCATGCAGCTTCTCATCAGCAAGCTTCTGAGGGAAGGGCCTGGGGGCTGCCCAGCAGGAACGTTTCCGAATCCAACTAGAAGGAGATATGCCCCCACCTACATGTTTTCAATCAAGAAAATCCAGAAGCATATGGGGAAATGTAAAAAAAAAACTCGAGTGTCTGAACTTTTGAGAGGAAATAACCTCAGCACAGAAGATAGGCAGGGGGCTTCCTTGGTGGCGCAGTGGTTAAAAATCCACCTGCCAATGCAGGGGACACGGGTTCGAGCCCTGGTCCAGGAAGATCCCACATACCGCAGAGCAACTAAGCTCCTGCGCCACAACTACTGAGCCTGCACTCTAGAGCCCGTGAGCCACACTACTGAGCCCACGTGCCACAACTACTGAAGTCCACGCACCTAGAGCCCGTGCTCTGCAACAAAAGAAGCCACAGCAATGAGAAGCCCGCGCACTGCAACAAAGAGTAGCCCTTGCTCGCCGCAAATAGAGAAAGCCCACGTGCAGCAACGAAGACCCAACGCAGCCAAAAATAAATAAATAAAATAAATTAATTAATTTAAAAAAAAAAGAAGATAGGCAGGAAAATCATCAGTCATGAGGTGTTTTTACCCCAATTATCCCCTTTCAGCTAGGCTTTCTTATTGTGTCAGTATTACAATCCCTTCCTTTACCCCCACTCTTAGACCCACTGTTTTAGAGTCTTCCTGTAGTATATGCATTAAGATTGTTCCACAGTAAAAGACAGGTAGATCACCACCCAGGGTCAGTAAAGGCGGGGGAGCCTCCCATTAATCAAGGTGCAATGGCCTTTTAAGACCACCTGGCAACTGGAGAGAAAACAGATGGAAGACCCATGAGAGAATCGAGGAAAAATAAATGAGTCACTCCCTGACCACAGGTGACTTTGAAATTAGCCCCTCATACACACACACATAAACACACACACACACACATAAACACACACACATAAACACAAACACACACATAAACACACACACACCACTCACCACCCTTCTATACTTTACTAAGGAGTCTCAAGTTACTGTCCTGCACTTTTCACTGGAACAGAAGAGTGTCCCATGACAGTTTAAGTGGCATCTCTGAATGGGAGGACACTTCTGTAACTGACATCCTGAGTATTTTTGTGGGCACAGTGACACTGAGGAAGAAAAAGCTGCAAGAGGAGTGGGGGTTAGAGAGCAAAACCCAAGACTTTAAACGCTGGAGACTTGGCATCGGAAAGAAGAAACTTCTGAAGCTCCTTTAAAGAGCAGTGTGTTTTAGGGAATTCCCTGGTGGTCCAGTGGTGAGGACTCGGTGCTCTCACTGCCAAAGGCCCGGGTTCAACCCCTGGTTGGGGAAGTAAAATCCCACAAGCCGAGAGGCGCGGCCAAAAAGAAAAAAAAGAAAGAAAGAACAATGTGTTTTATTTTATTTTATTATTTTATTATATATATATATATTTCTAACATCTTTATTGGAGTATAATTGCTTTACAATGGTGTGTTAGTCTCTGCTGTACAACAAAGTGAATCAGCTATATGCATACATATATCTCCATATCCCCTCCCTCTTGCATCTCCCTCCCACCCTCCCTATCCCACCCCTCTAGGTGGTCACAAAGCACTGAGCTGATCTCCCTGTGCGATGCAGCAGCTTCCCACTAGCTATCTATTTTACATTTGGTAGTGGATATATGTCAATGCTACTCTCTTACTTCGTCCCAGCTTACCCTTCCCCCTCCCCGTGTCAAGTTCATTCTCTACATCTGCATCTTTATTCCTGTCCTGTCCCTAGGTTCACCAGAACATTTTTTTTTTTTTTTTTTAGATTCCATATATAGAACAATGTGTTTTAAACAGAAACAGACTCATAGATACAGAGAACAAAACAGGTTGTTGCTAGAGGGGAGGGGGTTGTGGGGATGAATGAAAGAGGTGAGGGAGACTGATGGTGACAGACGGTAACTAGACTTATCGTGGTGATCATCTTGTAATGTATAGAAATATTGAATCACTATATTGTGCATCTGGAGCTAGCAATTATACTTCAATAAAAAAAATTAAAATTAAAAAAAGCTTTATTGAGGTATAATTGACACAGTAAACTGCATATATTTAAGTTGTACAATTTGAGTTTTGACATATGCAAATACCCATGAAACTATCACCTTGATCAAGATAGTGAACATAACCATCTTCCCCTAAGTTTCCTCATGCCTCATTATAATCCCTCCCTGCAGCCTCTCCTGCCCACCCCCCTTCAATACCTGAACTGCTTTCTGTCACTATAGATAGTTTGCATTTTCTAGAGTTTTACATAAATGCAATCATACACTATGTACTCTTTCACGTCTGGCTTTTTTCAGTCAGCATAATTATTTTGAGATTTATCCATGTTTTCATGTGCATCAATAGTTCCTTCCTTATACTGCTGAGCAGTTTTCCACTGTATGGCTACAGCAAAATTTGTTTATCTATTCACCCTGTTGATGGACACTTGGGTTGTTTCCAGTTTTTGCAAGTAAACCTGCTATAAGAAATGTTTAAAAAGAAAGAAAGAACAGTGTAGTTTATTCTGACAAGTTGGTCAAGGGCTTATTCAAAGTTTGCAAGTCCTGCCATCTCTCTCTGACACCAGCTGGCATCCTGCAGTACAATTCTGCTGATGACCCCTGGAGTCGGAGTCAGATTCAGGCTCCACAGGCCAAAGGACACAGTCCCAGCAAGACTGCCCTCACTTCAGACCCCAGCCACACTTCAGGGGTCCCCAGGCCACCCACACTTCTGACCAACTGGCTACACACACGTCCAGAAGGCTTAGTTTGGTCTGCTATAACAAAAATGCCATAAACTGGGTGGCTTAAACAAAAACACTTATTTCTCACAGCTCTGAAGGCTGAAGTCCAAGAAGCAGGCGCTGGCAGATTCAGTGTCTGGTAAGGAACTGCTTCCTTGTTGATAGACAGCTGTCTTCTTGCTGTGTCCTCACACGACAGAAGGGGTGAGGGAGCTCTCTGGGGTCTCACGTATAAGGGCACTAACCCCATTCATGAGGGTGCCACCCTCTAATCACCTCCAATACCACCACACTGGGGGTGAGGTTTCAACATATGAATTGGGCAGCAGCACCAACCTCTGGTCTATAGCACACGACCTCCCCCAGCTTCAGTGTAAGTGTTACTCGAACTCACAGAGCTCAGGAAATCGCTATACTTATGATTACAGTTTTATTGTAAAGGATACAGATCAAGACTGCCCAAATGAAGAGACACATGGAGTGAGGTCCAGAAGGGACACCAACCCAGAGCTCCTGCGGAATCAGGGTGTTCAGTGGAGCTGAAACCATGCACCTCAGATTGGGACTTGAACCCATGTGCCGGGACTCAAACCCGGCCAAAACCCACGGTCTTCCAACTGAGATCACACACCTGGTTTCAGGACTTAATGAAGCTCAGGTTCTTGATGTCTCATTGCAGAAAGAATTCAGTGAGAGACAAAGTGATAGGTAAGAAGTGGCTTTATTTAGAAAGAAACACACTCCACAGACAGAGTGTGGGCCATCTCAGAAGCTGAGAGCAGCCCCAGGGTATGGGGTTCTCAGTTTTTATAGGGGTGGGTAATTTCATAGGCTAATGAGTGGGAGGAGTATTCCAGCTATTTCAGGAAGGGGTGAGGATTTCCAGGAATTGGGCCACCACCCACTTTTTGATCCTTATGGTAGGCCTTGGAACTGTCATGGCGCCTGTGGCTGTGTCACTTAGCTTGCTGATGTGTTAGAAAGAGCGTATACTGGGCTTCCCTGGTGGCGCAGTGGTTAAGAATCCACCTGCCAATGCAGGGGACATAGGTTCAAGCCCTGGTCCAGGAAGATCCCACATGCCACGCAGCAACTAAGCCCGTGAGCCACAACTACTGAGCCTGTGCTCTAGAGCCCACAAGCCACAGCTACTGAGCCCACGTGCCACAACTATTGAAGCCCGTGCACCTAGAGCCCATGCTACACAACAAGAGAAGCCACCACAATGAGAAGCCCATGCACCGCAACGAAGAGTAGCCCCTGCTCGCCGCAACTAGAGAAAGCCCGCGCGCAGCAACAAAGACCCAATGCAGCCAAAAATAAAAATAAATAAAATAAATACATTTAAAAAAAAGAAGAGTGTATACTGAGGCTCAAGGTCTAGTGGAAGTCGACTTGTCCTCCAGCTTGGACTCATTTGCTTCTAATCAGTTTATGTCATGTCCTCGGGCTATGTCATTCTTTCAAAGGTTGTGCCCTGCCCCCTTCCCTCCTGTTTCAGATCTTCGGGGTGCCCAGCTTTTATCAGGGACGACTGAAAGAATCACTGACCACATATTTCAACTCGATTTCCAGCCCCTCTCCCCTCCTGGGGGTGAGGCTGGCTCAAGGAGACCAACCCTCTAATCTCACGCCTGGTCTCTCTGCCGCCCAGCCCCGATCCTGGGTCATCTCACTTCTTAGCATAAATTCAGGTGTGATCCAAGGGGCTCATGAATAATAAGGACTCTCCTATTACTGGGGAAATTCCAAGGATTTAGCATCTCCTCACCAGGAATAAGAGACAAGAGCCAGTCAAATTATTATTCAACAACCTCAAATCCATACCAACCGCAACTCCTACCTCTCTTCAAACAAGGATAAAAATCCGTGAACAGGGCCCATTGCTGGCTGGTTTTTGTTTCATTTTTTAAACTTTTTATTATAGAAATTTTCAAACAGAGGCAACAATAGAAGGAATCATACAATGAACCCTCCCACTTCCATCACTGTTTCCCTGATTACCCCATTGTGGTTTATTTACCTTTTCACTCATACCCCTCCCCTTTCTCCCCACCCCCATCCTGATGCAAAGCCCAGAAGGACATCTTATCTGGCTGAGATTTCAGCATCGAAAGCTTCCTGAGGGGCTGCCACGCCCATGGCAGCCTCAAATGGGCTATAGTTCTGCTGAAATCTCAGCCCCCAGGCATCTGGGTGGGGGGCAGCCAGAGGCCCTTGGACACCTCATTTGCTGACTCCAGCATGACAGATAAGTAATATTTTCTACACACACTGCAATGTGTGAAACAATACCACACACAGCTTTATTGCATTCAAAGCTTCTAAGGCATGTCAGCCAGCCTTGGCCCTGGTATTTCTTGTGGGTTTCAGAAGATCTGTGTCTACAGCCCTTATTATCTCTGAAAGAATCAACTCTTAAAAATATAAGCTTAAGAATATAAGCTGAAATACTCCTAATTATTTAAAATCAATACAGGTGGGGCAGAATAAGGTAAGAAATAATGTATCAGTATTAGTTATAGATCGCAGACCCATTTCAGAGTAATTATAACAGGAGAACCAATCAATCAGCCCTTGAATAATAACAAAAACTTGACCCTGACCTTTCGTTTATCATGCCAGAGTGACTGAGACAGCCCCTGATACCTAGGTTGGGAGAGTGTTTTTACGTCTGTGTATCTGGGAAGTTCTGACCCTTCCTCCAGGGTACCAGGGGCATCTAAGGAGGCACCTCCTCCATAATGGGATGTCAAGAGCGGTGAGTGGAGTCATCCAATACCTCCCCATCTGACTTACTTTGCAAAACGGGAAGTCAGATGAACACAAAATTTCCCCCAACTCTAGGACTCTAGTGTCGGGCACCGGCCCCGCAAGGCAAGGGAGGGGAGGGGATGTAAAGTCTCACCACTGGAAACAGAATGGTTCGGAATGCCCCTCAGTTCACGCAAAGAACCCACACAGGGCTCACCTTGGGTTACCTGCTTGCCTCTCATCAACAGAGGGGCTCATGCTTCCGTTTCCTGAGCTGGATGATCGACCATCATGGAACAGCCCTCTTGGCGGCCCTCATTTCTGCAGAAGAGCCCAAGCAGGACCTGTGGTTTAATCTTCTGCATTCTCCTCTAAACCCAGCTGTTTCCCGAGTATAAACTGGCTTCAAACAAGGCTTTTGTTTCAGGAGATCAATGAAGATGCTTTGGACCATCTCCAAAAGCAGAGAAGAATCAACAAAGAACTTTTCTTCCCAAGAGCAAAGGAAGAAAACTTTTAAAAACCACATTTCAGCTATTGCAGGGGGATCTTCCCTACAAAGATGATTTCTCTCCCAAGGAAGTGGAAGTTCTTGTTGGGAGGTGACACAGATGAACACATCTGTCAGAAATATCAAGTGCTCTGGGCCTGACTAGAGTGCCCTGGGGGCCCAGCACAAGGCCCCAGAAGCGCTAACTTGTCAAACATCCATATGGAAAGGCCTGGGGTCCCTGTCTCCAGTGGTATTGTCCTTTTCATACCACAAGGAGCCTGACCTCAGCTCTCCTCTTGGCAAAGCCCGGAGCAGGACACATTTCACCACAAGAGGTTACATTTCTCTCACTTTGGGGATCAGAACTTACATCCTGACAATGCCAGGATATAAGGAGCTTGGGAAATTCCAGCAATCCATTCACTCCCGCCCTGAGTGGACTGGGGTTATTTTCACTGCACAGAAACACTGCAGGAAAAATCGCCCCTTGTGCTTAAGCCTGGCAGCTTCTTTCCTCCCTGGTCCTTAAGTCTTCCTGACCCTTTGCCTGGTCAATTCCTACATCTGGAATTGGCTCAAATGAGGAAGAAAGCAGAAAGGGCTAGGGCCGGTGACAGGCCTCCGACTCACACAAGGCCCAGTGCTGGGTTGAACAGGAAAGTTGCTGTTTCCCATGGATCTGCTGGAAGGCCCTTCTGGCCATAGGTAGTCAGCCCAGCAGGTGACCGAATATGGTCCCTGAGGTAGCCACACCCGGCCTGTCTGCCTGACAGCGGGCTTAGCTGAACGTTCAACTGTGCTGGCCACGGTGGTATCTCCACCAGCCAGTGCAGGATCTCACAATCCTGGGGAACGGAGGCTACCACTGAGGAGAGTGATCAGTAAGAAGGCAAGATGCTCTGATAAGAGCAAAACCACCAACTGTGAACGCAGTCAGGGTCCCTCTTGCCTGGTGAAGAGCCTTGTCCCAAAGCCTGGGCTAGGGGCAGAAGGCTCCATAGTTGCAGCCAAGGCATCTCTGCTGAGATGCCTTTCATAATACATGAGAGCGGGAAGGGTTTCTAGCGACATGGGACCTGGGTCACCTTGACCCTGAATCACAAATCCAAAACAGGCTGATTCAGATTATGGTTTGAAATCTTAGACTGAAAAGGTTCCTGTTGGACTAAACATTTTAAAACCATGGATGGGGCACTGAGGTCCAAGACAGAAAGGGAAACAGTGGAAGAAAAGGACATACTTCTTTGGGAAACTCTGGTCTGGGTAGAGACCTGTTGTACGTAGCTTCCCTCAAGCACAGAAAATAACCAGAAGTCTGAGCATTCACCCCAACTCCCACATGTAGGTAGTGGAGGGTGAGTAATAATGAAATTCAATGACTTTGGAATTTTTAAAAAAATCTATAGAGTTAAGTAGCTCTATAGAGAATCATCAAAACTCCAAGATTTGAAGGCTACTCCAGACAGCAGAGAGGCAGACACCAGAGGCCTAAGGAAGAACCCACAGTGGCTATAGATTATGTCCAAGAGCAGAGGGGCACTAATGACTTCACTCCCCAAAGCCCCACCCGGCCACCCAGCAGCCTGGAGATCTACCAGAACAAGGGGAAGGGGCCATCCTGCCTGATGGGCACCAGGAGGCAGAAAGGCTTCCTCACCCATAACACAATCACCCCATCCCTTTCCCTGGCCAAACCCATCCTCTTATCCCATCTCCCTAACCTCCCACCCTCACCAGCTCCCCTCCCATCCTTTCAGCCCCTGGGGACTCTCAGGAACCTCCCCGAGAGCTCCACCTACAGCATCTTCACTAGAGTCTTGGGCAGCGTGCAGGCAGTCAGGCCAAGCGTCCACAGCCTGCCTACTTGGAGCAGAGGGAGAGCGTAGCACCTGTGGAGAACAGCCAGAAGGCCGGGTACAGAGCTTCCGCAAAGTCCACCCTGTACTTATACAACATGTGGACCTTGTCAGCCACGGCGAAGAAGATGACGAAGCCATGGTCGCAGTTGAGGAGCACGCCCACTCGCAAGGCCTTTGTGGAGGGCAGGGTTTTCTCCACGTTGTTGTGCCAGGCAGAGACCTTGGTATTGAACCACTCCACGCACCAAGAGGCACTGTTGCGGCCGAGCCGGCTCTCGGGGCCCTGCCGTTCCATGCTGCCGTAGCAGATGCCCACCCCACAGAAGTTGTTCTTCTGCAGCTCCACCTCCCAGTAGTGGATCCCCTTCTTGTAGCAGTGCAGGCCCAGCACCTGAGAGCAGTACGTGAACCTCTGGGGATGTGGCCGGTAGTTGTGGGACGCGTCAGCCACAGAAGCTACGGTGTAGTTCTCGGACAGAGCCACCTTGTTGTGGGCAGTGTTGTAGTCCAGGATGACTTTCACAGTATCTAAGGGAGCGTCAACGAGTCAGTTACAAGGAGCCCAAAGTGCTCTCACTTTCAATCCTTTCCCTAACCGGTAATATGTACTCATTTGTTTCATCCATCCATCCATCCATCCATTCTGTCTAGCCAGGCAGACATTTGTCCATCTCTCTATCCATCAATCCAGCCATCTGTGCATCTATTAGTCACCCATCTCTCTGTCTATTCCTCCATCTAAAACCATTTATTGAGCCCCTGGCTTATGCCAGATTCTATGCAGGATGTACAACCATGAACCAGACATGGTGCCTGGCTTCATGGAGTTCACACTCCCACAAGCAAGGCAAGCCCGTCGGTAATGACAACACTATGGGCCCCGCACTCTGCTAAAGGGCAGGCACACTGCTGGAGGGACACAGCCACGGGGCAACAGGTAAAGGGTGGGGAGAGCACAGGGGAACACTTCACACGTGGGCTAGAATTGGAGCTGAGCGACAGGAAGAGGAGGAGAATTAAACAGAGGAGAGCAGAGGAGGGAGAAAGGCTATGCTCGGAAGAGGGGACAGTGAAGGCAAACATGGAGTCACGAGGACGGTGGACAGGTGCTGGGACCAGGGAAGGCTGGGCAGCTGGGAGCACAGAGGCCACAGCAGGAGAGGGACACATGGAGCCACAAGTAGAGAGCTAAGCGGTCTAGACTTTAATCGGTTGCAACGGGGAACCAATCAAGGTCTGTGAGCACACCAATGACCTGAATATACTCCTTGGTTGGGACACGAGCATGGCCTCCCCGCCCTTCCTGCCACACTTCCAGCCAGTTCTGGCAGGTCCAAAGACTGAGCAGAGATGAGTGCTGTCCCCACCCTCCACCTCCTCCCCAGGACACACCCATCTCTGCCCCTCCGCTCACAGGGAACCCTGGACCAGTGGGAGACAGCAGGCAGAGAAGGACAATCCCTAGCTTGGGAATTCAGGACTGGGGTTATCTGCCACTCCCTGGCTCAGAGGCTCAGGGAAGGATACTTTGCACTGGTTCTCCCCCAGGGCAAAATGAATGGCCTGGGAAAATGTCCTCTAAGATCCTAAGTCCCTAGAACTCACTTCCTCTGCTTACACGGCTGTATCACAGAGCGCAGGGGGCTCCACAAATCGGGGGCGGCGGGGGGAGGTTCTCGGGTGCTGGCCCAAGAACCAGGCATCCACTGCCCCCCACCAAGCCTGCCATGGCTGTGGGGAAAGGTGGGTCAGAGCGCACTTTGCAGAGAGAGGTTTTGGCCACTGCGTGGAAGTGAGCACAAGTGGAGGATGCTCTGTGGGTGAAGCTATGGGCGGGTGGCCCCTAGGCTGGCCTGGAAGAAGGAACTCCCACCACTTCCGGGCTGGAAGCCAGAGGGGAGCAAGTAAGGGTGTGACAGAGTAGAGCACAGTGGGTCCTCCAGGGGAGAGGCTGACCAAGCTAGACGGAGGCAAGGGTAAGCAAGCCAGCAGCTACTCACACGCCAGGAGCTCAGGCCTGGACTTGGCTAGGAAGGTCTCCAGCACCTTGGCCTTGAGAGACACCGGGGTCGGCGGTACGGTGGGGACTTTGACCTCAGCTGGATGAAGAACAGAGAGATGTTTTCAGAACAAACTCAGAGCGGGCAGCCCACTGCCCCTGGCCCACCAGAACTCACCCTCCTGGCCAGTTTGCTTGAGATCCACTAAATGTTCTGGGGCTCCAAAGGAGGGAAGCTTGCTGGGTGAGGCAATGGTTGGGGCTGAGGGAGGAGACGCATGAGTTAGGGACATGACAGAGTGACCTGATGGCCTATACTCCCTCCCACGCTGATTCTCAAGAGCTGCTTCCACAAACACACACCTGGACAGCCAGGGCGACACAAACGAGTCCAGACAGGGCAACACTCATCCTAGTGGTCTTACGCATTTACACTTGCCACCTCCAAGCCCAGGCGTGGCCGCCAGCACGGGACACAGTCACAGAGCCCAGACCCCCAAACCCATGGCTCAGCTTTCCCTGCTGGCATTTAGTTCTACACTCAGGCACTCAAGAAACAAAAAGATGCAGAAATGCGTAACTTACGAGGTTTCTTGGGTTTCTTTTCTTCTTCTGAAAAAGAAAATTTTCAGAATTAACATATTTTAAACACAATGACACTTTCAAAACACCATAATAACAATCAATGCACTAATGTGACCCATACAAATAAAGCTAGGATGTTTTAACTTGAAAAATATAAGGGGTCAACAGGCAAATTAATCTATGGTGATAGAAACCTGAATCATGGTTTTGGTAGGGAGGGGCTCACTAATAAGGAGCACGAACGAATTTCCTGGAATAATGGAAATCTTTATCCTGATTTGGGTAATGGTAACACAGATGTATGCATTTGTCAAAATTAATCTAACTGTACTTTTAAGATCTGGGCATTTTACTGTAGTATTAAATTATATCTCCACAAAAGAAAAAATGCAAAAACAAACACAAAAAAAGACACACATAGGGAGCCAGCCAAAAAAATGTGCTTGCCAAGTATCACGATAGTCTTTAGAAAGTATCCCGAGTGTGTGCCTGTGGGAACTGAGTTTAGCTAAAACACCCGTCCTCAAAGCGTGGTCCCCAAACCAGTAGCAGCAGCATCACCTGGGAAGCTGTAGGGATGCAAATTCTCAGACCCACCCAGACCAGCTGAAACTGAGAGTCTGGGGGTGGGGCTCAGAAGTCTGTCTGTTACAAGCCCCTGGGATTGCGATGAGGGCTCAAGGTTGAGCAGGCTAGAAGATTTCAGGTTCCCTTTCTGTCACCTTCCCCACCACTGAAATGACAAGGGGGGTTTTGGATCTCATCCCTGCTTGCCTGCAGGATCCTGTACATTCCAGACCAGCCCTGCTCTCTCCCCACCAGACCCTCCCTGGTCCCACATGCCCCACTGGCTCCCCGTTCCTCCCACTTCAGAGCCGTATTTCTCAGGAGTCGTTCTCACTCTCCCCGTCTCCCCCCTGCTCCTCTCCTGCCCACTGCCACTGGACCAGCATCTTGGCAGGACCCCGGGCTATGACCTTGGCCTCAGGCAAAGGGCCCCCTCCCCAGTCATCGCAATTCTTAGGAGCCTCATCCACAGTGATAAGCCTACCCTTTCCTTGCCTGTTTCCCCACCTCAGCCCCGCCACAGCTCACTCACGTGAAGAGCGGGCCTTATGAAGTGGGGCAGCGGGAAGGAGGCTTTCAGGGGCTGTGCCTTGAGAAGGACACAGGTTTACAGTACTTGTCACCTCCTCTTCCACCTCCCTCTTCACACAAGGTGCCCTTCCACGTTTTCAGGCTCCACTGATGGCTCCCTCCTCACCTGCCCCAGGCATCCCAGTCCCCGACCCCATTCCACTCAGGAACTGGTACCACACATTTGTCTGCCAAAGACAACCACTAAACACTAACACCAAGCAAACAACAACAAAAACCAGCCCGGAGTTCTCTCATCCCAACCACCCAATAGGGGGCAGCCCTCCTCCGTCCTCGCTGACTTTTTGGCCAACAGTTTGGTGACACATGCCTGTCCTTTAAAGAGCTTTCACCATCAGTGTCCCATGTGAACCTCACACAATAATCCCATGAGGTGGACGTCATTATGGTCCAAATTTGATAGATGAGGAAATTGAGGACCATTCTTCACCCCAGCCCCACCCATCTCAACAAGGGTGATTTTGCCCCCAAGGGGGAGCAAAAATTGATGCTTAGGAGGTGAGGGGGAGAGAAGGATGGAAAAAACTTGTTCTTTTTATGTATAAAAGCACAGTGTATAAACAGATATATCATATGTGTGGTATTAAAATTTCATGGATGGGGGTGATTACGAAAAAAATTTCTAAAAGGTCCTGAGAGGTAAGAGCAAAGGAGGGCAATACGGAAAAAAGGTTGAAGAGCTCCGTGATGGCAGAAACACATCCCAACCCGAGGCTGAACGGCACTGGGCTACGGTGAGGCTCAGCCTCTGCTCAGGGGGTCACCCCAAATGCCAGAACTCGGGCATCATAAGTATTTCTCAAGACAAGCCAGTTTCGGTCATCTTGCTGTTCCAGGCAGTCAGAATATCCAGTGCTGATGGCCGGTCCTCCCGCGTGCCCCAGCAGGGCTCCTGCAACAGCCCCGCCACCGCCCCTCAGCGGGGTCAGGCAGCACTTGCCTCCAGGTGCGCCCGGGCCCCGCGGAGCCTGGGATGGGCTGTGCTCCGCTGGAAGGAGCCGTGACGCCTGCCAGTACCTCAGCCCGAGCACCGCCTGCCACAGTCGCTGCTGCCCCAGGGACAGAGGTGGGGTTACTTTACTTACTTGGGATCTTCTTCACAGGCCGTGGCGGTTTCGGAATGTGCAGCAGGCTATGTCCTCCAGGGCCCCCTGTGCCAAAGAAGAAGAGGGTAGTCTATGCGGCTCTTCCAAACCAAGCCTAGGAGCCAGCCCCGCCATCGGCAGGCGGGGAGAGGGCTTACAAAGTTGATTTCCGCTGACCTTCCCCATCTGATCATTTACAAGCACTAGAAACAAGATAACTGAAAGACAAATTCGGTATGTTCCTTCTTTTCTCTGCCTTAAAATGTAGCCAGGGTGGAGTCTTTCCTCCACCAGCACCCAGCTCCATGACCTCTGAACCGTCTGTGTGCTTTGGTTTCTTCCGACGTATGACGGGGATGACTCCTCTCGCTCGTGGTGGTGAGATCAAGATGCCTGGCATGTCGTGGTAGCTCCTTTCCCTCT
Source organism: Eubalaena glacialis (assembly GCF_028564815.1). Taxonomy (NCBI): domain Eukaryota; kingdom Metazoa; phylum Chordata; class Mammalia; order Artiodactyla; family Balaenidae; genus Eubalaena; species Eubalaena glacialis. Next base: position 28,108,101 of record NC_083734.1, on the reverse strand, counting down.
GGTTTCTCTCACCCCTCCGTCCCCAGACCAGTGATCGCTGACATAGCAGAAAAACAAATATGCAGGGCTAATTCATCAATGGCTTTCCCCTCTGTGCCAGGCGCTGGGGAGAGTGTTGGATGAAAACAGACCCAGCCCCTGCCCTCACTGATCACAGTCTGGTGGGGGAGACACACGGGAATGGCAAGGAAGAGTGAAATGACAGGTGCGCAAAGGGCCCCAAGGGATGATAAGGACCCGGCAACCTGGTCTGAGGAGCAGGAGTGGCAACAGGGGAGGTTTGCTGAGAAATGTAATGTTTCAACTGATCTCTGAAGGGTGAGAGGAGTCACCTGGTGAAGATGTTGGAGTCTGAGCCCTCTAGGCAGTGGGGGAGCATGTACAAAGGCCCTGTGGCAGGAAGCTTAACATATTTGAAGAACTGTAGAGTGTAGAGGGATGTATGGGAGGAGGGGGTAACTTCAGGGCTAAAGAGACAGACGGGGCCTGACCAGGCAGGGGTTGACAGCCAGGGTCAAGAGTCTGGTCTGCAATCTAAAAGCAATGGAAAGTCTCTGAACAGGAGGCAGGGGAGAAGGTGCCAAGAAATCAGATTTGCATCCTGAAAAGCTCTCTCCAGCTGCAACAGGAGTGGATGCAGAGGGACTCATTAGGAAGCTGCCACAGGTGATTGCAATGGAGAGCAGGTGAGTGGTGGCTGGCAGTGAAACCAGCTGACTGAATCAGGAGATATTTAAGAAGCAAAATCTGACAATGGGTTGGATATAAGTGGAAGGGTAGGGGGTATCAAGGAGGAATTCCATGTTTCTCTGACCCCCAAACTAGCCATTTCCCTACCAAATAACAATGACAACCCAGAATCCATTCAACCCATCTGAGCCAACCTCAGACTCAGACAAAAAAAGCCTATCTAGAAAGACCCTTCATAACATCCAGCCCCCAAAAATATTTTAGGAAGGACAGCTACAATCTCAGGATGAGGCAAAAACTCCCCACTACCTCCTAGATGGAGGGCAGATGTTTTGTAACCCCCAAAACTCAAGCCCCAATGCTCCAGATCAAGATTTCTCTCCCACCCCAAAACACTGAGGGGACACATCCCATTTCAGGGGTCCCAGTGGAAAGCATAGGAGGTTGCTAATAGTTACCTGGGATGATGAGCTCTTCAGGCTTCTTGTCCTGGGGCTGTTTGAGGTACTGCTTCAGCTCATTTTTGAGCTCAGAGGTGCCCTGACAGACACCCTTTATCAGCTCGTGATTCAGCTCCACCTTGGGGACGTAGACTGGCTTCGTCGTGATTCCTTGCAGTTTTGCTGCTTTCTGCAACAAGCCAGGGGGTTAGCTCAGGCAGCTCTGGTGAAGCCAGGGCCTGGGCTCAGGCCTCATGAACCCCAGAGGGAGCTTCCCTGTGCCCATGGGCACTAAGTATAATCAGCCTCTCAAATTAGAGCCAGAGGTCAGTGGGGGTTAAAGTGCCACTTCAAGACACAGCGATCTGGAGCTGGAAGGGCCCTCAGAGGTCGCTCACCTTACAAATGGGAAAACTGAAGTCAAAAATGACAAGTGTCTTGCCAGGACCTCTGCCAGTTAGTGGCAGGGACAAAGCTGGGACCCAGATCTCCTGACCCCCATGGATAATGCTCTTTCCACCCCTCCAGCTGTGGCTGAAAAAGTACAGGAGACTCATCACCATCTCCATCCCGCAAGGACCAGCTCTGAACACAGGTCCTGAAAATAGACAGGAATGCCTGGAAGGCTGCAGGACTCAGCCACATATCCAACGGAAAAGAAGGATCTTACAGAAGGTTCCAAACTTGGAGACCACATCATGTCATACAGTATCAAGAGGACCAGATATGGACTCAGAATCCTTCTGTAAGAGCTCAAGGCAGCTAGGTCAACAAACAGGAATGAGCACGTGAGATGAAACTTAATGCCATCCAGCCTAGGTGTGGCTAGAAGATCCTGAACAGAGAAGAGAAGATTGCCAGGCACTCCTGTCCCTCCTCAGGACCTGAACATGGAATCTGGGCCTTTGACGTGTCAAAGCAGCACGTCACCCAATCAATGGGCCTCCCCAGAACATCTGCCGCGTGCCAGACACTCTGCCGTGCACTGGACATGCTAGGAGGATGAAGGGCCCCGCCCGAAAAGAGCTGACAGCTTTTTTTTTTTTTCTTTTTTTTTGGCCATGCTGTGCGGCATGCGGGATCTTAGTTCCCTGACCAGGGATTGAACCCACACCCCTTGCACTGGGAGCATGGAGTCTTAACCACTGGACCGCCAGGCAAGTCCCCTGACAACCTTTTAAACAGACATGAAAACAAGCACATCTAAAACAACGTTGTCGAGGGCAAGAGCAGAGGCAGGTAACATGCTCCGGATCGCCAGCAATGGCAGAATAACGGGATCCGAGGAAGATGGGGGAACTGGGGTTGCCCTGAACAAAGGACAGGGTTTACTAGGCAGAGGCCAGCCTTGGCCTTCCCTCTCAATGCCCGGTGCATCTGACGAGTGCTCTGCTGTGGTTAGAGCACAGGGCATGGGCAGGGGGTGGCTGGCAAGAGATGAGGCTGCTGGCAAAGGCAGGCTGGTCACCAAGGCCCTGTGGGAATGTGAAATCAGAAAGGGCGGGGAGGGGTGCCTGTGCTTTAGAGAGACACTTCCAGGGGCCGTGCAGAGGCGGGATGGAGGGAAGCGGTGGAGGCCTATGCAGTAGGCAGCATGCTAAGATGGCCCCCAAGACTCCCGCCTGCCCCGGGTACACATCCTATACATCCTCTCCTCCTGAGTATGAGCATGACACTGAGGATGAAAGGATATTACTCCATGGTTAGGTTACATTACATGGAAAAACTGAACGAATACTGCAGATGTAATGAAGATCCCAAATCTGTTGGTTCTGAGTTAATCAAAAAGATGATTCTCCCAGGTGGGCCTCACTTAATCAGGTAAAAGTCCTTAAAAGAGAAACTGGGCTTTCCTGGAGGGAGAAATTCTCTGCTGGTTTTGAGGAAGCCGGCTGCCAACTCGAAAGAGGGCCACACAGCGAGGAATCACAGCAGCCTCTAGGAACTGTGGGTGGCCCCTGCTGACAGCCAGCAAGGACATGGGGACCCCAGTCCTGCACCACAGGGGACTGAATTCTGCCAACAAGAATGTGAGCTTGGAAGACAACCTTGAGCTCCAAAAGGAATGTAGCCTGGTGAGACCTCAGCCATGCCCTGAGCCACAGAAAGTGTGAGACAACAGATAACAGTGGTTCTTCTAAGCCACTCAGCTTGTGGTAAGTTGTCATGAAATGTAGAAAACTAACACAGCATGTGTCTCAGGGATGCTTCCCATGACCTCATACAGCCTCAACTCCTCGAGGGCCCCAATGCACCTAGAGTCAACATCATGACGCTAGGCAGAAAGCGTATTCAATGTCCTCATCTTGACCCACCTCCAGAAACTCATACTCGTCCCCCTTAGTCAGGGCAAGTTCAATCTCCTCCTTCAGGGTCTGGATCTCACTCTTCTTCTTGAGGAGAATCTGATAAATGCTGTCGAACTTGCTGTTGACCCTCTTCTCCTCTTCCATTATCTTTCGTATGGAGCTGGCCTCTGAGGCATCAATGAGAGCCTTCATTTCCAGATATTCTTGTCTAAGCTGGTCCATCTTCCTGTGTGCAACCTCCTGAGAAGCCAAAACAAGAGGGCATCCATCAGACTGGCAAAAAAGCTAAGCCTGAGACATGGAGCGCCAGGAACTCTTACCTATACTTCATGGGAATACAAACAGACGCAACCACTTTGGAGAGCAAGATCTGGTGTATTTGAAGGTGCTCATACCCTTTGACCCAGCAACTCAGTCTAGGAATATACTCTAGAAAAAATCTGGGGACTTCCCTGGTGGCTCAATGGATAAGACTCCGCACTCCCAATGCAGGGGGCCGGCGTTCAATCCCTGGTCAGGGAACTAGATCCCACATGCATGCTGGAACTAAGAGTTCGCATGCCACCACTAAGGAGCCCGCGAACCGCAAGTAAGGAGCCCACGTGCCACAACTAAGGAGCTGGCGAGCCACAACTAAGGAGTCCTGGAGCCGCAACTAAGGAGCCCACCTGCCACCACTAAGACCCCATGCAACCAAGTAAATAAAGAAAGAAAAAAATCTCAGAACCTGCCCAAGAGACACACAAGAATGCTCTAAGCAGCACTGTTTGAATTAGCAAAACCCTGGAAACAACCTGAATGTCTATCAATAGAAGATGGAAAATTATTCACAGGATGGAGTATTAAACAGTAATAAGGGAAAAACAACTTGTAGAAGAAGACATACAGTATGATGCTCCTTACATAAAGGTTAGAAACAAACAGAATGGTAGTAGTTATTGCCAAAGGAATACATACATACATATTAAAAGTATAAAGAAACACATGGGAATGGATAAATTCAGGATAGTGGTTACTTCTGGAAGAGAGGAAGGGGGATATAAAAAGGGAGAAGCAAAGCAGGGGCTTCATCTTCCATGGCGATATTTTATTTCTTAAGCTGGAAAGCAGTTCATGAGTTTTTTGGGTTTTTTTAAAATTAATTAATTTATTTAATTTTGGCTATGTTGGGTCTTCGTTTCTGTGCGAGGGCTTTCTCTAGTTGTGGCAAGCGGGGGCCACTCCTCATCGCGGTGCACGGGCCTCTCACTATCGCTGCCTCTCTTGTTGCAGAGCACAGGCTCCAGACACGCAGGCTCAGTAGCTGTGGCTCACGGGCCTAGTTGCTCCGCGGCATGTGGGATCTACCCAGACCAGGGCTCGAACCCGTGTCCCCTGCATTGGCAGGCAGACTCCCAACCACTGCGCCACCAGGGAAGCCCCATGAGTAATTTTTTAAAGGGTATGAAGCTGCTCTAGAAAATTTCCTCTAGAACTGCACTATCCAATACCATAGCTACTCGCTACATGTAGCTACAGAGCACTCGAACTATGGTTAGTCCAAGTTAAGATGTGCTATAAGTGTAAAATAAAAGGAATTTGAAATATCTCATTAATACTTTATACTGATTAAAATAATATTTTGGATATACTGAGTTAAATAAAATATATTATTCAAATTAATTTCATGTGTTATTCAAATTAGAGTTATATACAGTATAAGGCTCATTTTATATTTCTAGCGGACAGCACTGCTCTAGAAGCTGCAGTTTCGCTTTACATGTTGGGAAACCTCAATAGCTCAGAATCAAACGTGACAAACAGAAACACACATAAGAGGGACAGGAAGATTGGAATTCAATTCTTTCTTTCTTTTTTGGCCGCACTGCGCAGCATATGGGATCTTAGTTCCTCGACTGGGGATTGAACCCGTGCCCCCTGCAGTGGAAGCACGGAGTCTTAACCACTGGACCACCAGGGAAGTCCCGGGAATTCAATTATTTCTTTAACCAACACTTTACCCTGCCACCTCCAGTGTGACTATCAATGTCCCCAAGGATTCATCCTCCTTCTGCTACCGTCAGTAAGAGAACACCCCTGGAGTTTAGACCGGCATGTGGCTGCCCAGCCACAGACTACATTTCCCAGCATCCCCTGCAGCTGGGCTTGGTCATGTGACTAAGCTGCTCACGACAGGAGCGAAAGTGATAATGGCAACACTCTCCTTCCCTGTCCCCCTTCTCACAGGCTAGAGCAAAGATGTAATGGTGACCCAGCTGCAACCAAAGAGATGAGGAAGGGCAATAAAAAGGAAAGATCCTGAACTCTGAAGGATCACATGGAGCAGAGCCATCCCACTAGCCTGGGTTGCTCAGGGAGCAAAATAAACGGCTATCTTATTTAAACCTCTGCTTTTGAGGGGTATCTCTGTTACAGCAGTTTAGCCTGCCCCCCAACTGATACAGGTATTTTCATGTGCATCCTTTCATTTAAGCCTCATAACTCACCTTTGGAAAGAAGTTGTGATTGCTTCAAAACTAAGGCTCAGAGATCTGCCAACACAGGCTAGTCTTCTAACCCAGATTTCATCTAATTAAGCCACAGCTGTGGCAATAAAACTGAATGCTGCAGCTCCAGACCAGGATGCTTAAAAATCAAATCTTCTTTCAATATAAAAACACTGTAACCTTATAAAAAACTGTAAAAAAACTAGAGGGAAAAAAATATCCCTAATTCTACCACTCCAACACTTGCAGTACTATTCCTTTACTATATTTCCTTCCAGTCTTTTTTCCTATACTTCCTGTAATGGGTTGAATGGCAGCCCCCCAAAAGATATGTCCATGTTTCAGAACTTAGAAAATGAGTCTTTGCAGATGTAATTAGGGTAGAAATCTTGAGATGAGATCATCCTGGATTACCCAGGTGAGCTCTAAATCCAATAGCAAGTGTCCTTATTAGAGACAAAAGAGGAGAAGACGGAGGAGGCCATGTGAAGATAGGGGCAGAGATTGGAGTGATGCAGCCACGAGCCAAGGAATGCCTGAGCCACGAGAGGCTGGAAGAGGCAAGGAAGGATTCTTCCCCAGAACCTTCGGAAAGAGTGTGGCCCTGTCGACACTTTGAATTTGGACTTCTGGCCTCCAGAACTGTGGGAGACCACATTTCTGTTGTTGTAAGCCAAGTCTGCAGTAACTTGTTACAGTCGCCCTAGAAATGAATACACTTTTTAAAAATAAACAGATACAACTTTTACTTCCTGTTTTTCTCCCCCTTAAATCATAACCATTTTTTATATTACTATATTTTAACCCTAATTTTTAATGGTTGGGCTTGTAGGTAGGCTTTCAGTCTGTGAAGCATCTCTCTGGGCACATAGCTTTTTGCATGTTTTGCACAGTTGAAGTTGAATTCTGACACTGTGAGTGAACCTGACACGAGCCTTGTCCTCCCCAGAGGCGGAGGGAGGCTCCAGGGCCAGGCTGGTGGCGGGAGCCCTGTCACTCACCCGCACGTCCTGCTGCCTGGCTCTCACGTCCTCCAGTGCTCTCGACGCCCCGTTGATCTGACTGTACGTGACAGTCAGTTTATGCCTCAACTTGTTCTGCGGAGAAAACAAACCGAGTGAGAAAACACCCCATCCAGCCCCCCACCAGTACCCAACACCAGCGACTGCCCTCAAGTCTATCCCACAGGTGTTTCCACCACCCCAAGTCTCACCTGCTTGTAGCTCTTTTTTTATTAAGTTTTTTTTCTTTTTTTGATGTGGACCATTTTTAAAGTCTTTATTGAATTTGTTACAATATTGCTTCTGTTTTATGTTTTGGTTTTTTGGCCACGAGGCACGTGGGATCTTAGCTCCCTGACCAGGGATCAAACCCGCACCCTCTGTACTGAAAGGTGAAGTCTTAACCACTGGATCGCCAGGGAAGTCCCTGCTTGTAGCTTTTTGAAGCATTCTCATATTTACTGCCTCCCTTCATCCTTTCAGGGGAACTGGACAGTAAAGAAGTTACAAGGATAGGATTTGGAGCCAGACAGACCAGACTCAATACCCAGCTCTCCAACTGTCTCTCACTTGTTTCTTTGGCCACGAAATAGATATCAACGCAACTGTTCCCACCCCGCAGGGCTAGTAGGAGAATTAACTGAAGCAGTGTAAGTCCTCAGCATAGTGCCTGGATCTTAGTCAGGACAAATGGCCTTAGTAAATTTCAGCTTGGATTAGTATGAGCTTCTTCACTAGCACCCATTTTATAGATGATGAAACTGAGGCAAAGAGGACAGCAAGGTGGTCAAGCTCACACAGACAGAACGAGCTGGGACAGCTGCTTCAATAAGTGGCAGACGGGGTTGTTCAAACCAAGCCTCCCACTGCAAACAACCAGAAAAGGAGACAAAATATTGGGGGAGGGGGATCTACTAAAAACCAATGGGGAGCTAAGAAAGCAGGGAAGGATTATGTAATTAAGATCCAGAAGAAGGAAACCCAGAGAGATAAGGCTGGCATCGGGGGTTGTTCTCCCAGAGCCATCTGCCAGTTCCGGAAGACAGCTGGGAGGGCCTCTGTCAGCCTCGGAGGGGCAGGTGGACAAATATCAGAGTCCAAGGCTCACTTGATAAGCCCCACAGGCAGGGACCTCCAAGGGCTAAACCCTAGGAATAGGGACGAACCAGCAGTAAACCAGCCATCGACAGTTCAGTCCCTGAAACTGAACTAAGGTGATTCAGAATTGCTAGGCACCTAGCCTTCAGATACAAAGGCTAATTGTGCACAGTGGAAGCTAATATCACCCAAGGCCTCTTAGTATTGCCATAAATTTTCATAATCAATATCCAATTTCACCCTACTCAGGTGAAATGTTGGGGCATAGAAATGGGTAGGAAAATCACCACCACCACCACCATAATGGCAGCTAGTGTTTATCATGTACTTACTCCAAGCCAGGCATTGTTCTAGTGCTTTCCATGTATTAACTATGTAAAGCTAAAAACAACACTAGGAGGTAGAGGGTTATCCGCCCTTTACAGATGAGGTCACTGAAGCACAGAGTAATTAAGTGGCTTGCCCTAGGTCACATCGCTATTAACTAGTGTTACAAGATCCTGGTGTTACAATTACAGACTTGTGTCCAAACTGAGCACATAGGAAAATTCTAGAAAAAAATGTATGTCCCCTAACTAACTGGTTCAACAATACTCTGGCCCTCCCTTCCTCTTCCCTGCCTCTCCCACTCCACCAGTGACCTTGACTCTGGATCTGAACAACCCAGAGACAGTCAAATGTAAAGGCTAGAAGCAGAGACCAAGGCCACACTAACTCAACCCCAAAAGCCCAAGTCATTGACAGTGTTTCAGATGTGACCTCTGCGACAATGCCCTTTGACCTGGTCTCTAACAGTGGCCAAGATGAACTGTGGGCCAAAGGCAGAAGGCCAGGCCCGGGCAGATCTGGCCTCACAGGTCTCAGAGCTGGAAGAGACCTCAGAATACCTGGGGGCTGCCAAACGTTTCACCTCCAAGACTCACCCTTAGTAGTACACCCCTGAACCCTATATTTTGAAAGATTTTACCCACCATTAATCAAATGCATACAACAGTCCCCTGATGGTAGAGAGGGGCCCACAGGGCTATAGATGACGAAAGGAAAGCCACCCAAGGGCTTTGACAGCAGCGACAATCCCCTAATCAAGGGTAGAGAACTTTTCGAAGTTCTGAGGATTCCTTCACAGACTGGGGACTTGGGTCCTCCACGTGGGAGGCACCAGAGTCCTGAGTCCGCCCCACACCAGTGACCGAGCCAAGCTGGGCTGGCTCTGCCACCAGTACTGACCAGCAGCAGGGCTTTCCAGCCCTGGAGACAGGTTAAAGGACTCAGCAAGCCAGGACAACGAGGGGTAGGGGAGAGATGGCAGGAAAGCCTTGTTAAAAGGACTAAAAAGCCAAGTGTGTATGGCATACAAATAATCTGGGCGCAGACTCCAGCTCCAGGCCCTGGAGGCTGAGAGGGAGCTGGGGCTCCAGACCAGGCGGAAATGGGTCCTTCTGCCTCCTGGGAAGAACTTCTAGAAGGGTCTTTCGATAGGAGCCAGGCTGCCCTAGTCCTCAGAACCATGCACCCTGAGGCAAAGAAGATCTGGGCAGCCTAACACCCTCTATGCAGCAAACTCTCCTCAGGGAATTTCTGAGTAACAGCAATGATAGTGGCAGTTCTATGGAGCATTAGCGAACTGTAAAACGCCATTTATGGAACACCTCATTTAATCCTCCCAGTAACCTTCTGAGATAGGTACTATTATTGCACCCTTTTTTTGAGTTCCTAGCTAGGAAGCAGAGCCAGAATTCAAACCCAGATCTCAACATCCAGCTCTGGTCGGAGCCCGTGTCAACCAGCCTGACCCTGGGGCCCGCCTATGAGGCACTTCCCACACAGTTCATCCCTCCGGAGCCTCCTGGTCACCCTTGGAGGTGGGGAGGGAATGCTATTAATGCCATTTTACGGATGAAGTTGAGGTTCAGAGAACTCAGTGACTTGCCCTGAACCACAGCGGATGCGGGGCAGAGCAGGGCTCCAGCCTCCGAAGGCCAGGCAGGTCCTTTCCTGCAACAGGTAGAGACCCAGGTAGGCTGGGCCTGAGATGGTGGTACCTCCAAAGTCAACTGTCAGGCACTGCCTGACGTCTGACTTCTGGGACTCAGGGAGGAAGTACATAGAAACCCAGCTCAGACTGGAGAAGCAGACCAGGCCAGGGAGGAGCCGTGCCCGGATGGGAGCAAAGCCTGCACCCTGGTCCTGGCGCCACTGCAAACCTCCCACAGGCCTCACGTCTCCTCTGATGACACGAGGACAGCCCTTGTTCTCCCTGACAGTGCTGCGAGAGTGAAAGGAAATCAGGCTTCACTCTGGAGCTCAGACTGATACAATGAAAGGTAGTTAGACTACACCTTTTCAGCCTCTGCCTCGAGTCCACAGAGGGAAATTATGATCCCCAAACCACTGAAATCATCACAGACCCAGAAGGCCCCTTAGGAATGAATCCACCCGGTCCCACCTCCTCACTTTACTGATGAGGACCAGCCCTGTGCTTTAAAGTGGCACAGGAAGTATATAGGGCGCTGTGGTGCAGGAGTGTGGCTGGGCATCCTATCCAGGGATTCCTGGGACTCTGCCCACCCTCCCACCCATAACCATCCTTCCTGGTCACTGGAAGTCTCTGGCTCACCAAAGGCTTTTTCTCACATGACCTCAGGAATGTCCTATGCTCTGAACTCTGCGGACTCGGCTTTGAGGCTGGTCCATAGGGAGAAACGGCAAATATGGAGTCAGACCAGCTGGGGGCCCAATGCCCACTTGGCCACTGGGGTTAGCTCAGGTTAAATTAACTTCTCTGAACCTCCATTTCCTCAGCTGTAAATAACTAATTATACCCACCTCCTGGGTGCTACCCGGGTTTATTGAGAGAACAGAGGTAACCTCTAGCGCTCATATCTGATGTTCAAAACCCTGTACTAAACATGTCAGACAAGTGCTAGGCTTAAGGCAAGCAACGTCCCTCTGTATAATGGGTGAGAGGGGTGGGGGCAGAGAAGGTGGACCAGGAATGATCCAGGAGGGCTGTATGTTCTCCCAGCCCCTTTCTACCTGGACACTGGGGATGCCCCTGCCCTGATCTCAGGCCCAGCAAGGCCCATTCCCCCGCACCCAGGTGATCCAAGTAGGCCAAGATGCCCACAGTGGTGCCCTCTGCACAACCCAGCAGGCCCAGGCTGCCCCTCTGGGCCCTCGCCCGCCAACCCCTACCTCCAGGTCAGTGCTGGCCTGACTCAGGGGCGCAGGCGAGCAGGTCTTGTGCTCCACCACGCAGATGTGGCAGATGCACTCGCCGTGCTCAGGGCAGAAGAAGTCCCGCAGCCGGTTGTGCTGGGGGCACTTGCGGCGCATCAGCTCACGGATGGGCGACTGCAGCGGGTGGTCCCGAAAGGCGGGGCTGTCGAGATGCGGCCGCAGGTGCTCCTGGCAGAAGGAGGCCATGCACACCAGGCACGTCTTGACGGCGGTCGCCTGCAGGCAGTGGTCGCAAGCCACCTGGCCGGCCGGGTTGGGGGCGGCGGCCCGGGTGGGCGGCATCCAGTCGTCGGGGAGCTCGGGACGGGCCTGCTCGGCCTGCAGGAACTGCTCCACCACCGCACACAACACCGTGTTCTTGTGCAGCTGTGGCCGCGTCTGGAAGCTGGTGCGGCACTGTGGGCACAGGTACGGCGGGTCCTGGACGGCCCACGTCTGGTCCAGGCACGACCCGCAAAAGTTGTGGCCGCAGGGCGTGGTGACCGGCCCCTTGAAGGGCTCCAAGCAGATGGAGCACGACAGCTCCTCGGCCAGGGGGCACAGCTCCGCCATGGCGCTCCTGGGGGGACCCGACGGGACGTGCTGGAACCGCGGCCGCCTCTGCTGCACTATCGCCCGGAAGCCGCCAAGGAAACGAAACTGAGAGGCGCGAGGGGCGGTCCCCGGCCCTTTCGGGAAGTCACGTGGGGCGGGCGGGGAGCGCGGGGGGTGGGGCGGGCGGGGAGCGCGGGGGGTGGGGCGGGCGGGGAGCGCGGGGGGTGGGGCGGGGCGCGCGGGGCCCCCGGGGTTGCTGAGGTGCGAGTTGCGACTTTCATATCCCGGTGGTTTCCGGGGGTTGGGTGCGGGGCGCTGGGCTCGGGGTTTCAGACGAGCCTCTGGACCACCAGCGGGTTCTTGCGGCCACTCTGCGGATGAGGAAACTGACGCCTCGCGTGGTGAACCCCGGGTCCCGGGAGTGAGGGGACTACTGCACAGAAGCCCCTGCAGCAGGTCCCTTCCTTCGGAGAACTCATCCGGACAGGAGTTGTCCCCACCGCCCCCGCGAGCAAGGCTGTCTTATCAGGATAGGGTTTTTAAAAAAATAACTGCAGGAACAGTAAACGACTGACTACTTTTTTTTTTTTTTTAAATCCTTCCTTTCTCTTCCCTGGTCCTGGGCTCTGGCGTAAAGGCTTACAATCTCTGCAGGCTGGAGCCCATGGTCACACACCCACACGCTCAGGCTTAAACTTGGTGATTTCTTTCCATGCCGCCGATATAACATGCTTTTTATTTTATTTTCCATTTCTACTTTACTGGAGTTCGGAGTCATCCCAGTTTAACAAAGTTTTCCTCTCACACACATACAAACACAGTTGCCCGTGCACACACACACAAATATAATTTTGAAACATTTTTCTCAAAATTGTTTATTTAGGTTTATTTTCTTTCATTTATTTTTAGCTTTGTTTCCCTCCCTGCTCTGGCCTGGGTGCAGGTAAAGTGGGTGTACAATAAGGGAGAAGTGTTCAAGAGAGGGGATGGGGAGCAAAGAGAATGATAGTGTTTCGGGAGGAATACGCTGGAGTTTGCTTTGGGGATAGGGTGGGCAGCAAAAAGGTAAATGCTAATCGTGATCACTACCATTTATGGGGCACCTGCTGGGTGCTAGACAAGTCATAGATATCCTTATAATCTCTTATAATCCTTGTAAGCACTACAAGACAGAAGTCATTATATCATTTTACAGATGAGGGTCATGTATTTTATACAAAATAGGACTGGGATGCTAGCTCAGGATTGCTTTATTTAATATCCTAATTCCCGCTTTTCCTGTAGTAATAGTAACAGTAATAGTAATTACTATAGTAATATAGTAATAGTTATTCTATTCCTCCAGGACTCTTTACCCCATTTCTTCTCTTTCATATTGCGTTGTTATTTGCACGAGAAGAAGGAAGACAGAAGAATGAGGAGGGTAGGAAATTAAGATTTATGTGTCTATCTATTTAGTATCTCATTTAATTCTCCCACTAAATCTTTGAGGTATAGTTATCTCATGGTACAGATGAGAAAACTGAGGCTTAGAGAAACTAAATAACTTGCCTAAGGTAATGGTTATTGGCATCCAGACTATCTGATTCCAGAAGCAAAGCATTTCCTACTATAAAATGCTGCCCCGCCTCCATGGGGAGCAGTTTCCAGGAAATGAACACTATGAAATCCCCTCTGACCTAGCTCTTGTGTGCGAGGTGAGCTGACTCATGCCAGAAGGCTTGTAGAACTCTCCTTCCAGGCAGAGAAGTGTAAAAAGGCTGGTTAGCCAGTGAAGAACACTAGGAGGGGCATACTTTATGTTTATCAAATTCTATGCCGTAGATATTTACTAAGACCTACCTAAATACATTCCACTGTGGTTAGAGAATATACTTTGTATTATTTCAATCCTTTAAATTTATTGAGACCCAAATGTGGTCTGTCTTCTTATTGGTTACTATTTGTATGGTGTCTCTTTTTCTATCCTTTTACTTTCAACCTATTTGTGTCTTTGAAACTAAAGTGTGGTTCTTGTGTACAGCATGTAGTCAGATCATGTTTTTTGTGCATTCTGCCAGTCTCTGCCTTTTAATTGGAGCATCTAATCCATTTACATTAAATTACTAAAAAGATAGGATTTACATCTGCCATTCACTACCTATTTTTATGTTATATATCTTTTTTGCTTTTCAATTTCTCTATTACTGCCTTCTTCTGTGTTAAATATTTTCTAATATACTCTTTTTATTCCTTTGTTATTTCTTCCAATCTTCTTTCTGCCCTCCTTCCTCTCCTCTCCTCTTCTTTAGGAACTCACATCATGTGTATGTTGGTGAGCTTGTTGATGTCTCACAGGTGTTTGAGCCTCTGTTCATTTTTCTTTATTCTTTTTCTTTTCTGTTTCACAGACTGGATCATCTCAGTTGATCTATGTCCTGATTCATGAATTCTCTCTTCTGCCTGATCAAATCTGCTGTTGAGCCCCTCTAGTGAATTTTTCATTTCAGTTATTGTACTTTTCAACTCCAGAATTTCCATTTGGTTCTTTTTAAAAAATAATAATAATTTCTATTTCCTTACTGATACTCCGTTTAAAGAGACATCATTCTCATGCTTTCCTTTATTTCTTTAGACATGATTTCCTAATGTTCTTGGAACATATTTAAAATAACTGATGTAAAGTATTTGTCTAGAAAGTCCAACATCTGTGCTTACTCAGAGACAGTTTCTGTTAATTTTTTTTTTTATATGAGCCATGTTTTCTTGTTTCTTTGTATGTATCACCAACTGTCATCAATTTTTTGTTCAAAACTGGACATGGACATTTAAAATAATACAATGTGGCACTGTGGACACCAGATTCCCCCCTTCCCAGGGTTTGTTGTTGTGGCTGTTTGTTGTTATTTATTTAGTGACTTTTCTGAATTAATTCCGTAAAGTGTGTATTCTTCATCATGTGTTTCTCTAAACTCTCTGCTTGGTTAGCTTCCTGATCAGCTACTGACTAGATAAGGATTTCCTTAAGTGCCTAAAACCAATAAGCTTCCCAGTGTTTTCCAAGAGCTTGGAGTTATTTGCAGACTATTGGTTTTTAAGACTACCATGGAGCTAGGGTGGGGGTAATGGGAAAAGGTCAAGTTAAAACCCCACAAAGCCTGCTGTTCTTACCAAGATTCAACCACTTTCTTTGAATAAGCATTTTTCTGAATTGTTGCAAGCTTTTTGCTAATTTACAGAGTTCTGAAAAAGTTGATCCTGACAATTTTTGCTAGTTTTCTTTTATGGAGGCAGAATTTTCAGGGGTCCTTATTCTGCCATATTACTCTTTTAATGTCAGTAGACTCTGTAGTAGTAACCCCTCTTGCGTTCCTGATTTAAGTAATCTGTGTTTTCTTTCTTTTTTCTTCATTAATCCATCTAATAGATTATTTATTTTATTAATTTTTTCAAAGAACCAGCTTTTGGCTTTAATTTTCTCTGCTCTTTTTTTCATTGATTTCTTCTCATATCTGTTATTTCCTTCTATTTACTTTTGGTTTAATTTGCTCTTCTTTTTCAAGTTTATTAAGCTGGAACATCAGATCATTATTGTTAAACTTTCTTCTTGTCTAATATAGGTTTTTAAAAATATAAATCTCCCTCTAAGCACTGTTTTAGTTATATTCCACAAGTTTTGATAAGTGTTTTCATTATCAATTTCATTCAAAATATTTTCTAATTTCCTTTATAATTTCTTCTATGTAATTTTTTTGTAATTACTTATAAAGATATGGCTTAATTTCCCACTATCTAGTGCTTTCCAGTATATCTTATTGTTATTAATTTCTAATTTAATTCCATTTTAGTCAGCTCTACTATCTCAGATGTTTGTCTTTTGAAATATGTTGAGACTGACAGGATGTTAATTTCAATATGATAATGAACTTGTCTATTTCTCACTTTGTATTTGTCCCTTTTTTCCCCCATGTATTGTGAAGCTTTATTATTAGGCACTATTATGCATTGAATTATATCCTCCCAAAATAGAGACACTAGGGTGGCTCTAATGCTTTGGCAGCCAACATAAGCAAAATATATGTTGAAGTCCTAACCCCTGATTTGGACATACGGTTTTGCAGGTTTAATCAATTAAGATGGGGTCATTACAGTGGGCCCTAATTCGACATGATGTAGGAAAATGCCATGTGAAGACAAATGCAGGTGACACTGAAGGCAGAGATTGAACTGCTGTAGCTGCAAGCCAAGGGACACCAAAGATTGCCGGAAAATCCTCATAAGCTAGGAAGAGGCAAGAAAGGAGCCTTTCCTACAGATTCCAGAGGAAGTGTGGCCCTCTGATACCTTGATTTCAGACTTCCAGCCTCTAGAACTGTGAGAGAATAAATTTTTGTTTTAAGTCTCCTAGTCTGTGGTACTTTGTTATGGCAACGCTAGGAAACTAATACAAGTACATACACGTTAAGGATTTTATGTATTTTTTATTATTTAACCCCTTGAAAGTCCCCCTTTATCTCTCATAATAATCTTTCTCTTAAAATCTACTTTGTCCAATAGCAACATAGTTACACTAGTTTTCTTATCTTACTACTTGCATGGTATAGCTTTCTAACGTGTTAATTTCTATTTCTCTGTGTCTTTATGTTTAAAGCGTGTCTCCTGTAGACTGAAGGTATTTGGGTCTTGCTTTTTATGCAGTCTGACAAGCTCAGCCTTTTAATTAGTGTGTTTAGTCCATTTGTATTTAACGTACTTATTGATTTTAAGTCTACCAAAATGCTACTTGTTTTTTGGTTGTCTCTTTGTGTGTTTTTTCCCTATGTTACTCTTTTCCAGTCTTCTTTTGGACTAATCCAATATGCTGTACATTTCATTTTCATTTCCTCTTATTGGTCTTTTGCCTATACCTCTATTTCTTTCTTTTTCTAACTTTTTATTTTATGTTGGAATATAGTTTTTTTTTTTTTCCAAAGGTCAATAACTGGACTTTAATGAATAATTCTGGTAAAAGCGTTTGCGCACAGATATGCAGGTATAAAACATATATCAAAAATGAACAAAAAGAGGGCTTCCCTGGTGGCGCAGTGGTTAAGAATCCACCTGCCAATGCAAGGGACACAGGTTCGAGCCCTGGTCTGGGAAGATCCCACATGGAGCAACCAAGCCCGTGTGCCACAGCTACTGAGCCTGTGCTCTAGAGCCTGTGAGCCACAACTACTGAAGCCCGTGCACCTAGAGCCCATGCTCCGCAACAAGAGAAGCCACCGCAATGAGAAGACCACGCACCGCAACAAAGAGTAGCCCCCGCTAGCCGCAAATAAAGAAAGCCTGCGTGCAGCAACGAAGACCCAACGCAGTCAAAAATAAATAAATAAATAAAATGAACAAAAAGATTCCTTCTCTCCTTAAGTACATCTTAGAACAGCCATGACTAAGTTTAACTTGATATATATTTCAGAGCTTAAAACCCAAGAAACTAACAAATTTTTGCACAAGTTTAACTTGAGACACATGCATTTATTGTCCTAACACTGGAAATACTTTCTTGACATTTGATTTGATACTCTTATTGGTAAGCTTTGCCTTTTAAAAGTTTTCCTAGGAGAAAATACAAGAAAAAAGTATCTATCCAGATTACCCATCACTCTTTGAACATTACTTAGGAATAACACAATCTCAAAATAGCTCAATTTTGAAAAACACAGAAAATGCTGGAGTGTTATTTGTATACTCAAGATCTCTTTTTTTTTTTTTAAGACACCAACTGTACTTGAACATTTGTTACTTTTTTTAAAAATTTATTTATTTATTTATTTTTGGCTGTGTTGGGTCTTCGTTTCTGTGTGAGGGCTTTCTCTAGTTGTGGCAAGCGGGGGCCACTCTTCATCGCGGTGCGCGGGCCTCTCACTATCACGGCCTCTCTTGTTGCAGAGCACAGGCTCCAGACGCGCAGGCTCAGTAGTTGTGGCTCACGGGCCTAGTTGCTCCGTGGCATGTGGGATCTTCCCAGACCAGGGCTCGAACCCATGTCCCCTGCATTAGCAGGCAGATTCTCAACCACTGCGCCACCAGGGAAGCCCCCAGGATCTCTTTTTGAAAAAGAAATGAGTATAAAAAAGTAATTTTGTCCTGACATTGGTGGGATGAGATACATTTGTACTGTTCACAAATTCTACACACAAGACTGTCTGTTTTAAATAAGATCAGCACTAATAGGGAACAAGAAGTACAGAAGCCAACTTTAGGAGATGCATTCATTCCAGGGTACTTGGTTAATGCCTCTCAGGTTTTACCAGCACATCTCTGAAAGGAGATGCACATCCTAATCTCACAGCTATTTAACAGTGATCACTTTCCTTATACACAGAAAATATGCTTACCTCTTTGACAGCTCCAGTCTTGACTGCAAACAAAAGGTTATTACAAGAACACAATTCTAGGTGCCCAACTACATTTTATCATCACAAATAGCTCTCAGTGTTTCTTAACAGGAGGATTATTGGCATTGCCTGTAACGTAATTCTTAGTTGTGGGGGACCATTCCAGACACTTAGCATTCCTGTCCTAGTCACTAAAAACCAGCAGTTTTCAAGGTCACTGTGACAAGCAAAAACATACCCATATGTTTCCAACTGCCCCTTAATGAGAATCACTGAGATCCAAGATTAAAATCTATTAACTTCTTGACTTGCACAGAAAGCAATTGCTTCATTACCTTCAGTAACAATGACTGAAGAGGAACACTTTGTTTAAAAAAACATTGTAATTAAATGTTACTTTGGAAAGACAAGCTGATTTCTTCAAATCCACAGTGATCTGAAAGGATTAGATGCACAATGTGCCATACTTATTGTCCCCAAATGCACACATACATTCACAGGAAAATGACTGTTTACCTTCTACTGGCAAATCTTAACCCATTTATCTTTAGTATAAAAATACGTCCATCCACTACAATAAGATAAAAAAACGTGTAGATCTTCTTGATAAATTCCCTCACACTGATGTTCCTGGAAACTGCTGTTGTCTTTGCTCCAAAACTTGCTGATATAATAGTTGTTGCTGTTTCTGTAAAAACTGCACCACTTCTGGACTTCTTAGTAAGAAGTCTTTTTTGATTTAACACTTGTTCTAAAAGAGTAGGTCTTGCAGGTTGATCCCCAAAAGATTCTGTTCTCTCTTTAACAGTGGAGAGTATATTATCTGCACTTTCCTCAAGTTTGACGTTTCCCGCGCTGCCAGCCTGGGCGGCCTCACCGCAGTTCAGGGCCTGGTCACTTTTCTTCTTCTTGTGCTTATCCTTGTACATCTTGTTGCGGTGTTTCTTGCACATCCACGGCTTGCGCTGTTTGGCCACCTGACTCGTGGTCTCGCTGCAGCCCTCGTAGGTGCAGGTCTTGCTCATGCTGCCCCCGCCGCTGCCCTCGCCGCTGCCCCCGCCGCTGCCCCCGGCTCTGGGTTCCCGCGCTGCCGCCCTCTCCCCCAGGGTGGGTCTCCTCGTCCTCCAGATCCTCCAAACTAGCCGTGCTCTCGCCTCCCCCCGGGGTCCGAAGTGTCCAGCAGGTTTGTCTCGTCTTCACCCGCCTCCTCCTCGCCATCCCCCGCCACTTTGCACGGGTACCAAATGGGCTTGCCCGCGCTAGCGCTGCCCCCCCAGGGCCGGAGCCTGCCGCAGGACGCATTTCGGCAGCAGCCTCCTCCTGCCCTCCACAGGGGCGCATCACCAGCAGGGTGAACTGCGAGGCCGCGGCCGGGACGGGGGCTAGAGCCAGGGCCTGGCCGGGGGCAGGGGCGGGGGCCCCGGGGCTGAGCGCGCCGCTAGCGGCGCCCGGCCCCGCGCCCTCTGCGACAGCCTGCACCTCCGTGCTGCTGAGACCTGGTGAGGGTCCACGACCCCAACATGTCAGCACCTGCCGGGCCCAAGTGACCTTAGCAAACCAAGACCCGGGACCCGCGAGAGGAAAAGGGGCTGGAATATAGTTGGTTAACAATGTTGTGTTAGTTTCAGGTGTACAGCAAAGTGATTCAGTTATGCATATACATGTATCTATTCTTTTTCAAATTATTTTCCCATTTAGGTTGTTACATAATATTGAGCAGAGTTCCCTGTGCTATACAGTAGGTTCTTGTTGGTTATCCATTTTAAATATAACATTGTGTACATGTCAATCCCAAACTCCCTAACTATCCCGTCTTTCAATTACATTTCTGGTGGTTGTTCTAGGGATTATAATATGCATCCTTAACTCATCACAGTCTATTTAGAATGAATATATTAAATGAATGAATATGTAAAATATGAGAATCTTATTACATTAAAATTTTATTTACCACCTCTTTTGCTATTGTTGTCATGTATTTTACATATACATACATAATAAACCCCACACTATCGAGAAAGTCATTAACAAGGAAGTCATTAGACTAGGGTGGCTCTAATGCTTTGGCAGCCAAGGCAAGCAAGCCAAAACCTAAGCCAGAGTCAATTTCTATAAATGCCTCAAGGGAAAAAAAATCAAAACTTGAGAACAACCAATCACAAACATCCAACTAGACTTTCCCAAATAATGCAACTGCTCAAGCTAGAGCCAATTAAATAATTTCCTTGCTTTGCTCCTGCGACTGCTCTGTAAAAGCCTTTTCCCTTGGCTCCTGACAGTAAAGTGCCCTCTAACCAGTTTCAGTTTGGCACTGCCTGATTCAAATCAATGTTTGCTCCAATGAACTCTTCAAAAGTTTAATGTGCCTCAGTTTATCTTTTAACAGTATTATATTATTACATTTACTTTATTTTTTTATATATTTATTTTTGGCTGTGTTGGGTCTTCGTTGCTGTGCGTGGGCTTTCTCTAGTTGCGGCGAGCTGGGACTACTCTTCATTGCAGCGTGCGGCCTTCTCATTGCAGTGGCTTCTCTTGTTGTGGAGTATGGGCTCTAGGCACAGAGGCTTCACTAGTTGTGGCACACAGTCTCAGTAGTTGTGATGCACAGGCTTAGTTGCTCCGTGACATGTGGGGTCTTCCCAGACCAGGGCTCGAACCCGTGTCCCCTGCACTGGCAGGCAGATTCTTAACCACTGTGCCACCAGGGAAGTCCTACATTTACTTTAAACAGTCAGTCACCTCTCAAAGAAAATAAAAGAAGAAGAAAATACATTATACATAAAAAGATAGATACGTTCTCCACATATTTACCATTTCCAGTACTCTTCATCCTGCCGATGGCTACAAGTTTACTTCAGCATATCCTGTAGTGCAGACCTGTTGGCAATGAATTCTTTCAGCTTTTATTTATCTGAAAATGTCTTTATTTCATCTTCATTTTTTTTTAATCAGTTCATCTTCATTTTTAATGGGTAATTTCACAGAATATATAATTCCTGGTTGACTCTCCTTTCAACACTTTAAAGATGTCATTCTGTTGTCTTCTGTCCTCCATTGTTTCTGATGAGATGTCAACTGTCATTTGTATTGGTGCTCCCTTGTAGGTAATGTATTTTATTTCCTCTGGTGGGTTTTGAGATTATCTCTTTAACTGTGATTTTCAGCATATTAACTATAATGCGCCTAGATGTCTTTTTTTTTTTAATCCTGCTTAGGGTTTGCTAGGCTTCTTGGATTTGTAACTTGTTCTCTTTTTCCAAATTTGGGCAATTTTTTTTGGTCTTTGTTTCTTCATTTTTTTTGGCCTCATTTTCTCTCTCCAATTATATATATGTTAGCTTGCTTGATATTGTCCCATAGTTTACTGGGGCTTTGTTAATCTTTTTAAATCTTATTTTCTTTTTCTTCTTTAGATGGGATCATTTCTATTGATCTGATTTCAGGTTTACTAATCCTTTCTTCTGAAGTCTCCAATTTGCTGTTAATTCCCTAAAGTTAAATTTTAATTTCAAATATTTTATTTTTCCATTCTAGAATTTCCACTTGGTTCTTTTTTTATAGTTTCCATTGTTTTGCTGAAATTTACCATCCATCTATTCATTATACTATATTTTTCTTTAAGTCCATAAAAATATTTTAATAGCTACTTAACATTATTGTCTATTAATTCCAACATTTGGGTCATCTTGGAGTCTGTTCTATTGATTTTTATTTGTTTGTTTTTCTTCATCAGGGGTCAAATCTCCCAGCTTTTTCACAGTAATAATTATTTTATTGTATGCTGGACATCGTGGGTGATATATTTTTTTAATATTTATTTATTTATTTATTTATTTGGTTGCGCAGGGTCTTACTTGCGGCAGGCAGGCTCCTTAGTTGCAGCTCACCACCTCCTTAGTTGCGGCACTTGAGCTCCTTCGTTGCAGCAGGCAGGATCCTTAGTTGTGGCTCTCTGGCTCCTTAGTTGCAGCATGCAAACTCTTAGTTGTGGCATGCATGTGGGATCTAGTTCCCTGAGCAAGGGATTGAACCCAGGCTCCCTGCATTGGGAGTGAGGAGTCTTAACCACTGCGCCACCAGGGAAGTCCCCATTGTGGGTGATATATTTTAAGAAGTCTGGATTACATTGTCTTCCTTTAAAGGGTATTGATTTTTGTTCTGGTAGGTAGTTAAATTACAGGCATATCCTTTTGGCCATTTTAGCCTTGGTTTTATTCTTTATTAGAGTGGGTGTATTTCAGTTTGGACCTTTTTTTAAAAATAATTAATTAATTTATTTATTTATTTATTTATTTTTGGCTGCATTGGGTCTTCGTTGCTGCGCGCAGGCTTTCTCTAGTTGGGGAGAGTGAGGGCTACTCTTTGTTGTGGTGCGTGGGCTCTAGGTGCGCGGGCTTCAGTAGTTGTGTCATGTGGGCTCTGTAGTTGTGGCTTGTGGGCTCACTAGTTGCGGCACATGGGCTTAGTTGCTCCACGGCACGTGGGATCTTCCTTGACCAGGTCTCGAACCTGTGTCCCCTGCATTGGCAGGTGGATTCTTTTTTTTTTTTTAAAGATTGATTGATTGATTGATTGATTGATTGATTGCTATGTTGGGTCTTCATTTCTGTGCTAGGGCTTTCTCTAGTTGCGGCAAGCGGGGGCCACTCTTCATCGCGGTGCGTGGGCCTCTCACTATCGTGGCCTCTCTTGTTGTGGAGCGCAGGCTCAGTAGTTGTGGCTCACGGGCTCAGTTGCTCCGTGGCATGTGGGATCCTCCCAGACCAGGGCTCGAACCCGTGTCCCCTGCATTAGCAGGCAGATTCTCAACCACTGCGCCACCAGGGAAGCCCCCAGGTGGATTCTTAACAACTGCACCACCAGGGAAGTCCCTCAGTTTGGACTTTAATCTTAGGGCTCAGCCCTTAAACGAAGACATATTCCTGACTCTTAAATTATGTCTTTTCTGGAGTCTCACCTGAAAGCCCAAAGTGCTCATAGAAGTCTCTGCACTCTGGCTTGGCCAGACACTAATACCTCTCAGAACAGCACAACCTCTAGTATCACCATTCAGCTCTCAGCCCACAACAGATCATCTTTGCTAGGCCTCACAGAGCCTCACCCTGTGCCTGTGCAGCCTAGCCCTCACCCGGGGACCATGGTGAATTCCTTTGCAACTTCCTCTTCTTTAATAACCTGCCCCCAATTTTCAGCTGCTTCAGTAGCCCAGTAACCCACTCCCTGCCCCCTCAGCTCAGCAAGCCATCCTTCCACTTAGGATTCACCTCCATGCACCACAGAAGAAATCTGCGGTGATTGTGAGGCTTACTTCACGTGTTTCTCATCTCTCCAGTCTCATACCCCTACACCAACCATCCTTTGCTTGAAAAAAGGTGCATCACATAACTCGCTCAGTTCTATAGTTGTTCAGTGAGAGGGAATCTTGTACCAATTACTCTGTTATAGCCAGAGGTGGATATTATTATGTCTTTTATTATTTTTTTACTTTTTTTAAAATTTATCTTCTCATTTCTAATTTCTTTTTATTTATTTTATTTATTTGTTTTGGCTGCATAGGGTCTTAGTTGCAGCATGCAGGATCTTCGCTGAGGCATGTAGGAATCTTTCTTGTGACACAGGGTCTTCATTGTGGCACACAGGCTTCTCTCTAGTTGTGGCATGCGGGTTGTCTCTCTCTAGTTGCGGTGCTTGGGCTCCAGGGCGCGTGAGCTCTGTAGTTGCAACACGCAGGCTCTCTCATTGAAAAGTGTGAGCTCAGTAGTTGTGGCGCACAGGCTTAGTTGCCCTGCGGCATGTGGGATCTTAGTTCCCCGACCAGGGATCGAACCCACGTCTCCTGCATTGGAAGATGGATTCTTTACCACTGGACCACCAGGGAAGTCCCCTATTCTGTCTTTTTTGACGTCAGATTCTTTCAGAAGTTTTTGTTTCTCATGTTTTTTGTTTTTGTTTTTTTAATATTTATTTATTTATTTATTTTGGCTGCACCGGGTCTTAGTTGCAGCACATTGGATCTTCGTTGCGGCATGCGGGATCCTTTAGTTGTGGCATGTGGGCTTCTTAGTTGTGGCATGTGGACTCTTACTTGTGGCATGTGAACTCTTAGTTGTGGCATGCATGTGGGATCTAGTTCCCCAACCAATGACAGAAGCCGTGTCCCCTGGGTTGGGAGCATGGAGTCTTACCCACTGGACCACCAGGGAAGTCCCTGTTTCTCATGTTTTTGATGCTCCTTTCTACTGGGGCCCTAAACTTAGGCCTAGTCCACCATTTGGATAATCCAGCACCACCCTGTCTCCTATTCCAATTTTTTCCCACTCTATCTTCTAATCCTAAAAATGGATTAGGATCAAGAGAATAAGGAGACAAGCCACAGAATGGGAGAAAATATTGACAAAACACATAGCTGACAAAAGACTGTTACTAAAGATATACAAAGAACTCTTAAAACTCAATAATAAGAAAACAAACAACCCAAATAAAATATGGGAAAAGAACTGAACGAGCATTTTACAAAAGAAGATATACAAATGTCAAATAAGCATATGAAAAGGTGCTCCACATGATATGTCGTCAGGGAAATGCAAATTAAAGCAAAGAAATACCAGTCTACATCGATTAGAATGGCCAAAATCTAGAACCTTGACAACACCCAACAGGAACTCTCATTCATTGTTGGCAGGAATACAAAAATGGTACAGCTACTTTGGAACACAGTTTGGCAGTTTCTTACAGAGCTAAACATAGTCTTACCATTCAATTCAGCAATCATGCTCATTGACATTTACCCAAAGGAGTTGAAAATTTATATCCACACAAAAGCCTACACACAGATATTTATTTCAGCTTTATGCATAATTGCCACAACTTGGAAGCAGTCCAGATGTCCTTCAGTAGGTGAATGGGTAAATAAACTTTGGTACATCCAGCCTATGGAATATTATTCAGTGCTTAAAAAGAAATGAGCCATCAAGTTACGACATGGAGGAAACTTAAATGTGTATTACTAAGTGAAAGAAGCCAAAGCTACATACTATATGATTCCAATTATATGACTTCTTGGATAAGGCAAAGTATATGGAGACTCTACAAAGGATTAGTGGTTTCCAGAGGATCTTTAAGGTTATGAAACTATTCTGTGTGATACCATAATGGGGGGTACATGTCATTTAGTAATACATTTAGTAAATGCATTTAGTAAAACCCATAGACTGTACAACACCAACGTGAACCTTAGCATAAACTATGGACTTTGAATGATAATGATGTATCTATGTAGGTTCATCAATTGTAACAAGTGTACCACTGTGGTCTCTGATATTGCATGTGTGGGGTCAGGGGATAGATGGGAACTCTCCCACAGCACAGTTTTTTGCTGTGACCCTAAAACTGCTCTAGAAAGAAAGTCTATTTTGAAAAATGGATTAGGAGTCAAAATGATGTTGGATTAAACAAATGCTAGAGGGAACTCCAGCTAAAGGAAATGTAACACACTTAGGGAATTTCCAGGAGAATGTGTTGTTTACATGGGTTATGAAGCCATCTAAAGCTAGACAGAATTCATTTATACTTAGAACACTAGCCCATTCTTTTAACTGGACTCACAGAGGAAGCAATAGTTCTACAAATTCAAAACATCAAATAATTGCTTAACAACAAACAAACACGGTGGGCATTTTGGAGCCCAGGAGTTTATCATCCTGAGTAGTATGCTTTAGACTAATTTTAAAAATGAGTTGTATTTCTATGCACTTTATCCCCAGTGATATTCATTGTGGCTTTTTTTCATAATAACAGAAATCTGGAAACTATCTAAATATTTAGTAATAAAGGACTGCTTAAGTAAATTGATACATCCATGTGATGTGACAGTATACAAACCTTCACAAAGATGCTACAGGCGAATATTTAAGGACATGGGGGAATACTTTCATGATAACTTTTTTTTTTGTTTAGTTTTTGAGGTGGTTGTATTTTTATTCTAGCTTTAATTCCATTTTAAGAAAACAGTTTGCTAAAATCTTTTATTAAAAATTATAAAACATTTGGGGAAAACATATTTTTACTTTGTTTCCCTATCTCTCATTTTTTTTTCTTTTGAGAAAGACCAAAGACACACCATCATTTTGCATCTGTTATATTTACTTACATTCTTTTTTGTTGTTATTGTTCTAGCCATGATGTGATATTCTAGGTGAAGTTTTTTGTTTGTTTTTTTTAACATCTTTATTGGAGTATAATTGCTTTACAATGGTGTGTTAGTTTCTGCTTTATAACAAAGTGAATCAGTTATACATATACATATGTTCCCATATCTCTTCCCTCTTGCATCTCTCTGCCTCCCACCCTCCCTATCCCACCCCTCTAGGTGGTCACAAAGCACCGAGCTGATCTCCCTGTGCTATGCGGTTGCTTCCCACTAGCTATCTATTTTACGTTTGGTTGTGTACATATGTCCATGCCACTCTCTCACTTTGTCACAGCTTACCTAGGTGAAGTTTTTAACCACTTTATAGCAACATCATTTGGGAGTAGGTTAAATAGCCATTTGTGTGTATTGATTTTATATTTCTAGATATTAATGTTTTTTCTTTTTTCCTTTTTGGTTTTCTTGAAGTATAGTTGATTACTGTTGTGTAATTTCTGCTATACAGCAAAGTGATTCAGTTATACATATATATATATATATATATATATATATATATATATATATATTCCTTTTTTATATTCTTTTCCATTATGGTTTATCACAGGTTATTGAATATTAGTTCCCTGTGCTATACAGTAGGACCCTGTTGTATATCCATTGTATATATAATAGCTTACATCATGATAACATTTTTAAGTGAACAAAGCAACTTGCAGAAGGGTATATGCAATTTGATCCTGTTTCATTTAAATTTATTTGTGTGTAGAAAGAGGTTATACATAAAAATGTTTAGTTATTTGTGGGTAAATGTATTATGGGCATTTTTCTTCTTTATCATTTATGCATTTTCTAAATTTTTACAAACAATGTATATATTGTTTTTAAGAAGAAAAATATATAATTTTTAAAATGAGTTGAATGATATGAACAAAAAGGAGTTAATGTTAGAACTAGGGAAGATGGTTGATTTTTATCAACTTTATTTCCCCAGAAGAGTGATGGTTCATGACATTAAGCAAAATGTTATTACATTAAATTAGAATCATACTAATCTTCTCATATTGTGCCCCCTGCCCAAAAAAAGGAAGTAGTAAGTGGACAGTATTTTCTATAGTTTAACCTTCTTCTATAGGAAATGGCTGGGTATGCCTCTTATATACCAGGAGCTTTGTATCAATTTTTTAGGAACCCTCGCAACTCTGTTTGCGTTCTCCCTGTTTCTTCAGCTCCCCGTTTCTTCGGAGCTGTTAAGTGACTTGTCCAAGTTCCTATGACTTTTATATGAGACATCTGTTAAAAACAAACAAACAAAAAAACCCCAACAACCTACATTATAAGATTCCGAAATACACACTTAAGCGGCTTAAGATTCTTGTCGGTATGGCACAGTGGTCAAAGACACCAACACCATCTCTGGAGCTCAGAATAGCTGCTTTCAAATCCCAAATCTGCCGTTTATTCTGTGTGTCTTCTGGACAAATTACTTGGCTTCTTGGTGCCTCCGTGTGTTAACCATAAAAGGGAGGCAACATGACTTAGGGTTTCTGTGAGGATTAAATGAGTGAAAGTATGTAAAGCACTTAAAACAGTAAGAACTCAATAACTGATAAATGTCAGCTGGAGTGCAATGTCACATCCATTCTCTTCCATCCTAGGAGCCAGATCATTGCTCAGATGCAGTATTGTGACTGGAAAGCAGGGCTCCAACTCTGCTGATCTATTGTTCTTAGCTCCTGTCTGCCAGGGAGCCCTCAGTAGTTTAAATCGCCATGGCCTCTGAGGGTGTGCGACCTACAAAAAGCCACCTTGAGGGTATGATCGGAGCGTTAGTATACTCCTTCAGTTAAATGAGCCAAAAGAAATTCTCTAAAGTTGGAGTTTTTCATCTGAGGTCCTTGGATCTCCAGTGTTACCAAGGTATTTAAAACTGTGTTTGTGGCTGTCCTTCAAACCCACACAGTAAAATCAGGGACATTATATTATAGTTGTACCTCATTTGGAAACAAAGATGGTATCTCCACTTTGTCCACCAAACTTGGCTGTTTCCAGAAATTAAATCTGGAATTCAAAATAGAAGATTAGCCATATATTTATCACTGCCATTACTGTAATTATTTGACTAGCTTTCTCTAGATTGTTGCCCAAAAGGAGATCCAAATAGGGTTGGCAGACTGGCAGCTTTAATGCAATAAGTGTTTGGAAATCCAAGGGTTTTATAAGACAGCATTTGTTTTAAAAAATGGGAAGGGGGAGCATGTTACCTATATTTCTTCTATTTCTATATTGTTAAAAATCTTAATATGACCATGCATGACACATCATACATTTGGATTTATATGGAAGGGGAAAAGAAAAAAACTAAAAATATTGCACTGGTTATTATCATAAAGAAATTAAAAAAAAAAAAGCAGCAAGACCCTTATTCATGTTGCACACAGAACAGCTCATTCTAATTATCTATTAAGAGGCCAAAAACACATTCTTGAACTCAATTGTGCTTGGCTTTTTTTACCTAATGATTTTGCAAGAGCACATTCTTAAGAGATTTAGCTCCAAACCTTTTGCTCAGCTCCTAATGGTGGAATTTTGTTCGTTTGTTTCTTCTTGCTCAGCTACTAACCAGGTAATGGGGAGGTGGGACCCTGCACGTTTGGCCACACCCCAACAGCCGCTGGCAACTGGCCACTGCCAGGTCTGGATGTCTGCGGAGGCACCATGATTGAGGCCCTGGGTCACATTTCCTTGGTGTCCCCCAGGCTCTCCACCCCCACAGAGGGTTATGCTTTTGGACAATTGCAGATCCCTTATTCTTTCCCCCGTCGCCTGGGGTAACTGCGGAGCCTCAGGAAGACAGAAACATCTATGACGCTCAAGGTTGGCTGTACATTTCTTACTCCATGTTGGAAATCCATCAGGGCCTGCATCACTAGCTGCTTCTGCATCTTCTCTCCCCATGCCCACCCCAACCCTACAACTTCTCTCCTTCCTGTTGCCCCGGAGTTCTACTTCCTGATGTTTTCCTAAGTAACATTCCTATTGATACCATATCCCTTTAAAACATACTACAAAATTATACAGGTATGGCATGCTTGTGGCAATACATTTACAGAGAGGAAGGATTAAAACAGTGAAAAGCCCCCCTCCATCAGTCCCTCTGTGCAGAGGTGACCACTATCAAGTTTTACAGAAGTCCTTCCAGAATATTTGTATCCATATCCTGTATCAGGAGCCTCTTTTTTAATGCAAATGGGAAATATACTCTATAAATATATTATGTGCTACAATTTGCATTTTCACTTAATACTACATCTATGTCTTCCCTGGACTCTTCTACTGCTGGGGAGGTGGTAGAGCTTAGTGATTAAGAGGACAGACCCTGAAACGGACAACCTAGATCTGGACCCCGGCTCCTTCATCTGCTAGCTGTGTGATCACAGGCAAGGGACTTAACCTCTGTGCCTCAGTTTCCTCTTCTGTAGAAAGGAAATACTAACAGTTCCTATCTCATGTAAATGAATTAACACATGTAAAGTGCTTAGAAAAACAGCGGGCCCAGAGCTATCGTCATCATCTCTGTTCTCCAAACTTCCCTGTCATGATTCTCATCTCCAGCCGTGGGTCTCAGTCTGGGGCCAGAATGGCAGCAGTGGCCCCTCCTAGGCTATGAGGATGACCAGGCCAGCATGGTGGTAGGGCTGCTCAGAGCCGCTCAGGCCATGCTGGGTCCATTTCCTGCTCCTGAATGAACAGCTGTGTCATGAAACAGTGTCCAAATGTGTGAGGTGCCCAAAGGGCTCACGGCACCTGTGTTCCAAGACTTGGATCCCCACAGCTCTGGGCCAGCCAGAACCCATGGGTGGTCACCTCTGGCCACTAACAGCGTCATTTTCTCCTCCCAGTATGCCCTACCAATATAATTTTCTATGTGAGCCCCTGTGTGAGAAAGGTCACAAAGCACTGCTCACAGCACTCACTGAATGTGTCAGTCCTGGCCCAAATAAAACATTCAGCCTCTGAAAGCCCTGAGCCAGCCCCCAGCTGGAGTAGCTGCATCACTCCCTTTTTCCTCTGCAATGAAAGAGAATCTCAGGTTTGCCAGGTCAGCCCCCAAGAGAAAGCTTCACAGCAGAGAGCAGGTGTAGTCAAGCGGAAGCCCCTTTGATTAGTCTGATGGGCAGGGCAGTGCCAGCATTCCGACTGTGTCCTCCTCTGCCTCAGTGCTTGGCAGATCTTCCCGTGCACGCGTCCCCTGTTTGGTTGGGGTTTGGTTAATGCAACTTCCGACACAGCAGGTCTGGGGTGGGCGGAGACCCTGCATTCCTAATCAGCTCCCAGGAAGGGGCCGCTGCTGATGTGTGGACCCACCGGAGCAGCAAGGTCTTGGCTTAGCCCACTGAACCCTTTCCCTTAGTGTTTGAAACCCAGGAGCCAAGAGAGTGGCCTGTGCCGTTGACCCTGAGGCTGTATCTCAGCAAAACTGACCTGGTTCAGTGGAAACTTGCTGGCTTGAGGTGTGTAACCAACACAACCAATGCCTTTGGACTCTGTTATGATGGGTTTGTTTTTTTAAAAAAAAAAAATTCAGACATTACCTTATAGCCACATTTCATATAGTAAAACCCTCCCCAAACCCTGCCCCAATCCAGTCACTCAACACATGGGGTAGCATTACTGCAAGGTTAACAAATTTACCAGCCTGTGTGTCCTGCAGAGCAAACTGCCAATCCCCTTATATCCCAAATGCATTTTTTCTGGGGTTTCATTATACTTATGTTCCCATAATCTCTCACTGCTTCATCTCCGAATGACTTTTCTGTTAACTGAAACAAAACAAAACAAAACAAAACAAAACAAAAAACCACCTGAGTTGTTTTCTTAATATAACCACTTTGAAAGTGGAGATCATGTGTTCTAAGTGGCTAGAGCCCTGGGAGAAAAGCTGTACCACTCAAACATTAGAATAAGACACAACAGTTTGGAGATAATGGGTGGATGCACAGAAATCTCCAAGCCTCCTATTCTAAAAAGCATCACTGATGAGAATTAGATGACTGACTTCCTCCTACATGAAAGAGGAAATTAGAGAAAATCTAAACAAGACAACTATGATATGAAATATGACACAAGTTATTTCTAACAGGTGAAAATAAATTAAAAATAAGGGGGTTCAAGTGCTATCAAAAATTTGGAGCAGGACCTTGGGCAAGTCGCATAATGGAAACATAAATGATAACTAATGTCTCATCAGGTGCTTACTACGTGCCAGGGCCTGTGCTAAATGCTTTACATGCATTATTATCTCACTCAGTCCTCACCACACTCCTATTGGTGGGTATTGTGATGAGGAAATCGAGGCTCGGAGAGGTTAGATAACTTGTCTTATGAAAAAACGACTAAGAAGAGTACAAGGCAGAACTGCACCTGGTTCATCAGACTCCAGCGCCCATGTTCTAACCACAAGCATCTCTGTTATTTCACCTACGCTGAGTCTGCCGTTTCAGGGTAAAATGGAGGTTGGGCTTCATTATTCCAAAGGTGGCTTCTGGCTTTAACATTTTGTGACCCTACAATGACCGAAGATTGTATGCTTAGATTCCAGTAAAGACTCACAGTTCAGACCAGAGCTTTATTTCTCCCTTGAGTCCACTGGGACACGGAAGAGATGATATTCTCCTGGCTGACCCATTCCCATGGGGGTTCCTGGACTGTTTAAAGAGCTGGGTGCTCACTGTAACCCCACTCTCATTTAGGCAGTGAAGCTTTAGAATGAACATTTTAGAACAGGGTACCTAAATATAACTTGAAAGTGAAATGAATCCACCGTAAAGAATATCCAATGCTAAGACTCAGTAGTGACTTTTCTTTCTGAAGGTTAAGTTGGAGTTTACTTCATTTTTATTTATTTATTTTCTGGGGCCGCGCTGCGTGGCATGGAGGATCTTAATTCCCTGACCAGGGATAGAACCCGTTCCCCCTGCAGTAGAAGCACAGAGTCTTAACCACTGGACCGCCAAGGAAGTCCCAGAGTTGGAGTTTATTATTATTATTTTTTGGCCACTCCACACAGCTTGTGGGATTTAAGTACCCTGACCAGGGATCGAACCTAGGCCCTCGGCAG
Source organism: Eubalaena glacialis (assembly GCF_028564815.1). Lineage (NCBI taxonomy): Eukaryota > Metazoa > Chordata > Mammalia > Artiodactyla > Balaenidae > Eubalaena > Eubalaena glacialis. Next base: position 28,075,674 of record NC_083734.1, on the reverse strand, counting down.
TAAGAGCAAGGAGCCCTAACCTCTGGACCGCCAGGGAATTCGCCAGAGTTGATTACTTAGCTTCTTTTGAGTCTTATTAAAGTCTTAAGAGTAGACCAATACTTTCTGAATGTAACATTTTCAAGCATTACTTTAACCTTTCATTATAAATCTAAGGGTGGGTTAGTCTCATTCTACAAATGAAGACACTCACCCTTTGTCACCCAGCTCAGATGAGGACCCAACTCGGATTTCAAAACCCGTTTTCTTTCCACTATGACAGCAGTTCTCCAGATGTAGTCTGTGGACTCCTGCAGGTCCTCTAGATGCTTTTGGGGGGGGGGTCTCTGAGGTCAAAACTCCTAAGACATCATTTGTCTTTTCACATCAGCAAGCATTGATGTTTGCAATGACGGTGAAAAGCAACAAATTGCTGCACTTGAGCACCAATCTAGTCAGTGGTGTCCTTGGCCTCACTCACAGTAGGAAAGAAAAAAAAAAAGCCAGTTGCACTTAAGAATGTCCCTGATGGAGCAGAGACAATTGTTGTTATTAAATCGTGACCCTTAAAGGCACAGTTTCCACAGCATACCACAGTATGGCAGTTGTCTCAAGGAAAACCACTCGTGCAACTGGTCCCATTGTGAGCTGGACTGCCCCATTTTTCATGGAACACCAGTGCTACTTGAAATAATTACAGACAGAAAATCAGTGGTCATTCTGACATGGGTATTGGCAGACATTGTCTTGACAACGAATGAGGTGAGCCTCTCACTTCAAGAACAACTGACAGTGTTGGTTGCCAATGAAAAAGTTTGAGCTTTCAAGCAAAAATTAGAATTTTGGAAAACTTGTATCTGCTATAGCGAGCTGATAGCTTCCCAATACTTAAAGACTTTTCTGATGAGATGAGGCGCTTGGCAGTATTAATAAATGCAATTTTAAAATACTGCATAATTAAATGTGTCAGGATTTGAAAGATGGCAGATATCCAGCAACCCTCCCAACAAGGTCTGATCACAACCCAGGGGGCGAGGGTATCGCGAACTCTTCCTTGGTGGCTCTATCTCAGCCCCAGGGATTGTGGCTGCCCCTCATATATGACTCCAGCCCCTGCTATAGTTAGTAGTTCTCTGGTTGAATTACCGTGTGGTCTCTCTCTCTCTTGATTGGATCGAGGCTGATACAGCTGGCCTTGCAAGCAAGCGCTGAGATCAGTCACCAGGGAAGAAAAGCAAACCAGAACAGTCGCTGCTGTGAAGGGAAGAGAGCAAGGAGAGGGGCACGACCAACCACCCTCCTCATCTTTGTCAACAGCAAGAGCTGTCTATTTGACATGGAGGGGGGCGGGGAGGCGGTTTGAAGGAGGAAGTTTGGAACAGCTGCTTTTAGATGTAAATAAAGAATTGAAAATTAGACTCAAATAGTACCTACATCTCGAGCAGGCTAGTTCTTTCACCAGTGAAAAGAGTTTTTGTGATGTCATCCCTTCAGAACAGTTAAAGGACTAGGGAGTGAATGACCCAACCGGTTCAGGTTTGGAAGTAGCTTAAAAAGTAGTTAACAGGTGACGAAGTTACCATCACAGTGTCCAAGATGAGGACAGCACAGAGGAGACCAATCATATCAGTGATGTGAGTTGAACTGGAGAGCTTGAAGGTTTCACAAGAAGAGGAAAAAGATCCAGTGTGAAACTGGACCAAGTCAGGGTCAGAGTCTTTCTATACAGAGTTGAACAGCTGAGAGCTAAAGCAGTTTAGAACTTAACAGTGACCACGGTCACTGCAGCATTATTTACAATAGCCAAGATGTGGAAACAACCTAAGTGTCCATCCATGGATGAATGGATTAAAAAAATGTGGTAATACATATCATGGAGTATTATTCAGCCTTAAAAAAGAAGGAAATCCTGCCTATGTGACAACATAGATGAACCAAAGGGCATTATGCTAAGTGAAATAAACCAGTCACAGAGGGGCAAATACTGCATGACTCCACTTACATAAGGTATCTAGAATAATCAAACTCATAGGGGCAGAGAATGGTGATTTCCAGAGACTGGAGCTAGGGGAAATGGGGAGCTCTTGTTCAATGGGTATAAAGTTTGTTATGCGAGATGAATGCATTCTAGAGATCTGCTGTACAATATAGTTAACAACACTGTATTGTGCACTTAAAAATTTTGTTGAGAGGGTAGGTCTCATGTTGTGTTCTTACTACAAAAACAAAACAAAACAAAGTATATGGAAACTTTTGGAGGTGATAGATATTTATTACCTTGTTTGTGGTGATGGTTTCACAATTGTGTGCATTCATCAAATTGAAAACATTAAACATGTGCAGTTTTTGGTATATCAGTTATAACTCAATAAAGCTGTTTTTTTAAAAATTTTTAATCCAAACCAAAACAATAAACACTTGATTAAAAAAAAAAAAAAAAAGAACTTAATGGTGAGGAGACAACCTAAAGATGGACAAAACTGGGCCATGGGGCCAGAAAGGTAATTAGCCATGAGCTCCCAAGGATAAAGGCAGCAGGGGGAAAGGTGAGGCAGGCGCCCTGAAGCTGCTTACACTCAGGCCAAGACAGAGCCTCTTTAGGGACAGCCACCATCCTGCTCTGAAATGACACTAGATTCTCCCTCTTCTGGTTGGGTGGTCTTTGGCAAGTTATTCAATTTTGAGTTGAGAGGAGTTAGATGAGTCACTGCTTTGAGCCCAGAGAATAATCCTAGTCAGTCCCTGGCATGGGCTTTTTGCCTAGCACCTATGTTTTCACCTCTCCTCTTCTCTGTCACTCCTAGAATAAACGGTATTGTTTAGAGTTTCCACATCTGAAAATTATGTCTGATTTCGAGCAGTAAGAAATACATTTACATTTTACATGGTGATCCAGGACACAGATGGCTATATGTAAATTACGTTTTTCATTAAGCAAACTGAAATTTACTAAATGTGGTGCACTATTTTTCTATTCTATTTCATTTTTCAAAATGCAGGTCATGACCCCCTAAATCAATACCGTGACTCTTCTAGTAGACTGTTATTCATAGTTTGAAAACCACCACCACAGAGGAAAAAGGTGACTCATAAACTGATTATAATCTGAAGAAAAGACACCCTGAGCTCAACACTTTCCTGTGGTCTAGTCAATGTTTAGTAGTTATCTTTTTTTTTAAACAGAGGTATAATTGACATACAACATAAGTCTCAGGAGTACAATATATTCAGTATTTGTATACGTAGCAAAATGATCACCACAAAAAGTCTAGTTACCAGACGTAGTAACAATTTTTTTTCTTGTGATGAGAATCTCTAAGGTCTACTCTGAACAACTTTCAAATACAGTATGCAATACAGTATTAACTACAGTCACCATGCTGTATGTTACATCCCCAGGACTTATTTTATAACTAGAAGTTTATACCTTTTGACCCCCTTCACCCATTTTGCCCACCACCCAGCCCCTGCCTCTGCCAACCACCAATCTGTTCTTTGTAAGTTTGGTTTTTTTTGAAATTCCACAGATAAGTGAGATCATACGCTATTTGTCTTTCTCTGTCTGACTTAATTCATTTAGCATGATGCCCTCAAGATCCATCCATGTTATCACAAATGGCAAGATTTCATTCTTTTTTATGGCTGAATACATATATATATACACACATACCACATTTTCTTCATCCATTCATCCATCGATGGACATCAGTGTTTCCATATCTTGGCTATTGTAAACAATGCTGCAATGAACATGGGGGTGCACATATCTTTTCGAGTTAGTGTTTTGCTTTTTTCCACATCTTTATTGGAGTATAAATGCTTTACAATGTTGTGTTAGTTTCTGCTGTACAACAAAGTGAATCAGCTATATGTATACATATATCCCCATATCCCCTCCCACTTGAGCCTCCCTCCCACCCTCCCTATCCCACCCCTCTAGGTGGTCACAAAGCACTGAGCTGATCTCCCTGTGCTATGCAGCAGCTTCCCACTAGCCATCCATTTTACATTCGGTGGTGTATATACGTCAATGCTACTCTCTCACTTCATCCCAGCTTCCCCTCCCCCGCCCCCTTGCCCTCAAGTCTGTTCTTCACGTCTGTGTCTTTATTCCTGCCCTACCACTAGGTTCATCAGTACCGCTTTTTAACATTCCATATATATGTGTTAGCATACGGTATTTGTTTTTCTCTTTCTGACTTCGAGTTAGTGTTTTTGTTTTCTTCGGATAAATACCCAGAAGTGAAATTGCTGGATCATATGGTAGTTCTACTTTTAATTTTTTGAGGAATCTCCATACTGTTTTCCATAGTGGATGTATCAATTTACATTCCCACCAATAGTGCACAGGGGTTCCCTTTTCTTTTTTTTTCTTTTTTATTTATTTATTTATTTATTTATTTATTTATTTATGGCTGTGTTGGGTCTTCGTTTCTGTGCGAGGGCTCTCTCTAGTTGTGGCAAGCGGGGGCCACTCTTCATCGCAGTGCGCGGGCCTCTCATTATCGCGGCCTCTCTTGTTGCGGAGCACAGGCTCCAGATGCGCAGGCTCAGTAATTGTGGCTCACGGGCCTCGTTGCTCCGCGGCATTTGGGATCTTCCCAGACCAGGGCTCGAACCCGTGTCCCCTGCATTGGCAGGCAGATTCTCAACCACTGCGCCACCAGGGAAGCCCCAAGGGGTTCCCTTTTCTGCACACGCTTTCCAACAATTGTTATTTCTTGTCTTTTTGATAAGAGCCATGCTAACAGGTGTGAGGTGATATCTCATTGTGGTTTTGATTTGCATTTCCCAGATTAGTGATGTTGAGCATTTTTTTTTCATGCACCTGTTGGCCTTTACTATTTGTCTTGTTTTCCAAACCCTGGAAAGAAAGCATGCTTACACAAGAAACCCAGTGCCAAGATTCCATCATTCATGTTAATCTCACTCTTTCTGGAGTCATACCTCTCAAATCAATAAATACACACTTTGATATGTATCAATGTCATGCAAATTAAAACTGGACAGCATCTCCTTTGGTCCAATAGCTCCCAAATCTAACAAACCCCACTGGACTAAACCTTGCAACACCAGAGTCTTTAGTCAAGGCAAACCTTGTTCCAGAAATGTTTAATCTTTTGCATTATTATAAAACAAGACAGCAATTTGCAAAACTCAACCGAACAAGATGACTCAGCACGGAAGTTTAGTTCAATATGACTTTATTTAAAAATCTGCAAAGCTGAAGGAGGGATCTGATGTTTTGTTGAAAGAAAACAATTTTCACACTATATATTTTAGCCTTTTTAGCTCTGTGCTGAATAATAACAGAAAAGGAAGTTTCTGTTCAAGATCCTCACTCCAGCACACTCAGCCAGGTGCTCGGGACCTTGTAGCAAGATAACCCTGGTCTGAGCCCACAGTAAATCCTCTCCCCCGAGTGGAGCCCCAGTTCTTCCCCAGGCACACATACTTATTTCCACTGCTCTCCACAGGCCCTAAGAATCCTTCATTTTAAAGTTGAAAAGAGTATGAAAGGATTCCTTAACTCATTGCCTGCAATAAACCCAACTACTGGTTAACTCTTGACAATTACAAGTATGAAATACTTGAAATGTATAAGATGTTCCATATTGAATGGAACATCTTAAATGCTAAAAAATTAAGTCAAGTAACATGCTTTCACGTTTTAAAATGTTACTTAATAAAACTTACTGAGACAAGATATGCAGCACTTTTTTGTACTTGGTATTATAAACTCCTACTGACAATGGCTACTCGATGGTCCAAAAAAATAAAAAAGAGAAGAAACCATACATATTGCTTTATAAACAATGCCTGAAGAATGTCATGTTTTGAATTTTGTTACTAAAATTAAGCCTGCGGAAAAAAAAGAGGTCTAAAAAAGCAACACCCATGTTATTTTAAATGATGAGGTAGATTTTTTCCTATGCGATAAAGATAACCAAAAATGCATACAACTCTCAAATCTTCTTTTTTAAAAAAAAAAAAAAAAAAGTTCAGGTTATAGTCACTTTCACAAATAAGACATTTATAAACCATGAGGTGGAGCGGTCATACTCAGGGAAGCTCCGCACTTTGTGTTACTTGGAGATTCGATAATCAGTCTTGGATCAATTAATTCTCTCCAAAAAATGGTGATCTGAGGAAAAACAGAAAATATTCAGTTTAGAGACTTCATTTTGAGGTCGTATGAATTTTACTCATTTAAAAAGTCAATTTCCATTTGTGCAGAATGCTTGAAGACCTGGAGTAATTTGAGTCCCAGTAAACTCAGTTCAATTAGGGTAGAAGGTCTTGTTTACCTAGAATGCAGCTAAATTTTACATTAAACATATTTCATCTTTCTTTGATATAGAGCAGGGGCTGTGCGGGGAGGGGTAGCTAGCTGGTTACAAAGCGGTCAGGAGGATTTGCCCAACAAGCCTCTGTGGAAAGGCAGCCCACAGATCTCCTGGGAGGCAGATGTGGCCCAGGAAGGTTATCACTATACTGTTGATGCCCTTTTGTGCAGCTCTGTAGTTCTCTTCCTGTGCTGCCTAAAAATAGGAGGTATTTCACATTTTACCAAGAGAAAGCAAAGCTAACATTGGCCATATGAATAATGAGAGCCATCTAGTGTCAAAAAAGGTAATTACAGGCCCTACTTCAGGCCGCTGTTTAGTAAGGCCTCCAAGAGGAAAGCCTTCAACGTTTAATTTTCCAATGTAGCTTCCAAGAACACATTTCAACAAAAAAGTGGGGCTGCATATATTGCAAATGAAGAAGTACAGGAGACTGGGCAAAATCTGCTCAGCCTACCACAGACCCTAAAAATGTGCTTTTGGAGTAAATCCCTGAGTGTCATCTATCCCAAAGACAAAGCAAAACATACAGTCTGCTTAGGGTTTCCACAAATTCACATTTCAGATAAAACGTGACTCTGCAATACTAAAACTCAGAATAATATCATAACATTTCAAGTATAAACACCTTAAGAAGTGGTTTCTTAAATATAAATTCTATTCACTTTAATGCTACCATACTCTAATGAGGCAGCCATTCCAGCAACTCTGGAAGTCTGGCTGCCTACAAAGCTCTAAACCATATACTTCCTAAAATGGAAACTTAAGGACTGAAACAAAATCAAAAGACAGATTCATCATTTTATGTCATTCTTCAAAATGACCTGTGCTGTTATAAGTCAGAATCATGGTTAACATTTGAGAGGTAGTAGTAACTGCAAGGAGGCGTGATGGAGATTTCTGGAGGGGCTGCTCAGGTGCTATTTCTTGATCTGGGTGCTGGTTACTACATGGGGTATGTTCACTGGTGAAAATCGCCCAAGCTGTACATTTATGTGTACATTTTTTTTCAATAAAAAGTTTTTAAAATGCTACTCTTTTCTACTGACACCCTTATAAAACTGTGATTTGATCTGATTTGATTTGATATTGATTTTTGGCCGTGCCAGATAGCTTGTGGGATCTCAGTTCCCTGACCAGGGACTGAACCAGGGCCATGGCAGTGAAAGCCCAGAATCCTAACCACTAGGCCACCAGGGAACTCCCAAAACTGATTTTATGCAACTGTACACTCTTAAATAAGATTTATTTGTGCATCTTGTCTTATAGGCTCTCTGACGTTCAAGATGGCACCCTAACTTGGCACTTGGCACTGTTACAGCCACCCTGTAGGCATGACAGACATCCCCAAGGCTGAGATCCTTTATGATTTTAATACAGGCAGTTCAGGAAGCTGCAATGTCACCTTCCAGGCCACCAGTAGCCAGTCAAGAGAGTGGACGACCAAGCAATCCCAAGAAGAGAAGCGTGCCTACCCTCTTCTCCTGCGTCACAGCATACTCCACTACCTCAGCTCCATTTTCGTTGTGATAAACCAAATCAAATTTCCCAGGTTCTTTCACGGCTGAAACCAGACGGTAGGAAGGAGAGACAATAAGTCATTTCCCAGTAGTGAAATGTTCCTCTACAGGGAATTCATATCATTAGAAAAACAACCACAAACACACTGTCCATTGATGTGGAGGCTGGGGACACACATGGAAGTATGGAGTGCTCAGTGACGGGAGAGCCTTCGAAAACCCTGCATCAACAGACAGGAGCGTCTCGGCTCTTGATCAGTGACAATCTTTCCTTCACCAAAAAGAAATGAGCTTGATACGCTACCACTAGTAATCCCGGAAAAGAACGTGTAACCACAAGATAATCCCCAAAATAGCTGGTATGTTTCAACAAGGGAAGGTAATGTGAATTCTGCAAAGTTCTTATATCTTGCTGTGTCCTCAGAAATCACACAGGCTTCCTACTTGGTAATACAGCAGTCCTCACTTTACATGGTAGGGTGGGGCCGTTAAAGTGACCATGCAGGCTGAAATCATGCAAAACAATCTTAATCAATGGGAAAACTTATGATTGTCTCATGATCTTTAAAATTTTTTGTCAAAACTTTAAAACCTTTACTGTATAGGGAAATGAAAAAATACTAAAACTGCTATTTATGTAGTACACTGATCTAATTTAAAACAGAAATACTGAGAATTAAAGTGTTCTATGTCTTTGTAAGAAACTTATTGGGGGTAGTTTGAGCAGTGCTCACCTTCTTGTCATGTAACCACAATACAGAGTGAGAATCTTTTCTACGCCTTACACAACTGTCATACTCCTCTCAGTCTGTTATTCTTCGAGCTTTTAACGCCATGCAACAGCTCTGAGAGCTTCTTTTTCACAGTTTTGCGAAGTTTTTGCTGATGTCACTTCTAGGACGTCCTCATCCCTCTCGTCACAACCACTTTCCTCGCTGACGGCGAGAAGCTCACATAAAGCTCAATGTCAACACTCCCACAGTGAGCTATTTCTTCTGTGATTTCACTTAAACTCGATTTGGGTGTCACTTTTAGCATTATCACTTTTTGTTTCTTTGTTGTGCTTTCATCTTTGTTGGCCAATTCCCTATTTCAATTATCCATTTTTGTAAAGTGTCACGTGGGTTTATCACTGAGAGACAAGGAAGCAGCACAACTACACACTTTGCTGTGTTACGGGAACTGAGTAACAGATGCACAGTGACCAACCACCAACAGACTTTGAAAGAAGTGATGTGACTTGTCACTAATCATATGGCCATGTGTTATTTGTGCAGTGATTTGTGGACGGGAGAGCTAGCAGTACTCTATACAATTACTCACAGTTAAGAGTTAACATACCAATGTCACTGGGGAGCTGGTTTTATTTAACTAAACCATGGTAACTGAAATTCATGTATATTAGAACCATGCAAGGTGAGGACTACCTGTACTTCTGCTAGAAAACAGATAAAGTGTTTCTTGATGCTCCCAAAAAGAAAAGTTCTAATTGGATGTCATCACTGTCAATCACCTGACAAGAAGTGATCAGGCTGTGTCCACAGAATTTGACCATGGACAAACCTCTGTCCACCATTCCTAAGAAGGGGGATTTCTTCAAATGAAACCTAATCAGAAGAAAGCTGGGGAACCAGTGGAAGTTTTTGTGTGTGTGGTGTGTGTGTGTGTATGTTTTCTGGCCGCACCGCACGGCTTGTGTGATCTTTGTTCCCCAACCAGGGGTTGAACCTGGGCCCCGGCAGTGAAAGCACTGAATCCGAACCACTGGACTGCCAGGGAATTCTCTGAAAAACCTTTTTGAATGATTTCTATGTACTGGAGTTTTGAATCTTTTACTCCCTACCTTATTTAAACACGAACAGAAAATAATTAATTCCTTAGAGTCTGCTAAAGAAAAAGAGATCTCCTCTACTCCCTGGCCAGGGACCCCTGCAAACACAACCCCAGTTAAGCCATATACGGTAAAAGCCCTCTTATTCCAGGATTTCAGAACCAATAATGGGTGGGGTGAATCAGGGATAAAGCAGGGAACCATTTAAAATAATGTGTGAGAGTGTGGATACACTTATACTTTACACATTTTATTTTGACTTAACACACAGAAGTATGTTCATTTGCCAATCTTTTGAAACAGAGCTAGTAGGTCTTATGAGTCCACCAACTAGAGCTGTCTTTCTTTTATAAATCATATCCTTAATGTAGCTATGCAATTTCCACAATTTTTGAGTTTTGAGGGTTTTTTTTTAAGTGATGCAAGAATACAAAAGCTGGCAACGCAATGTAAGTGCAGAATCTTCCCAGATTTTTACCAAATTCCTCCCAATCTCTTATAGCTGACCCACCACATATAATTCAAAAGCGAATTTTTCAGTAACAATCCTGAGTCAGCATTCAACTTAGGTTTCACAGACATAGTTTTTTCTGCCATCAATTTTCATCAATTTATGTAATTTTACGAAATTACATAACTACAGTAACAAGAACAACGTGCCTAACAGCTCTGGGAACAAACCCAACAACTCTTAGTAGACACGCACCTCCACTTGTGGGAGTGCAGCACCCACCCACCCGGCCACTCTGTGCTGACAGAGGTATGCAGAGTGCCAGGCAGCCATGGGGGCCAAGGAAGACAGCAGCGCCTGTGTGTGAAAGCTGTTTAGAAACCAGTGTAGATGTGAAGAGCCTACATTGCCAAATTCTTTTCTAGAACACTCACCAGGTAAAGATGAAAGAATTTCTATATCTACTTGCTGGGTCTCTGGATTATGGCTTAATATTTTTCCTTCCTTTCAAAAACAAAAGTCCAAGTCAAAAATCAACATGTGAAATATTATGAATATACTAAAACCACTGAATTGCACACTTTAAAACAGTTAAATAGTGAGTTTTGTTATGTGGGTTTTATCTCAACAAAAAAAGTTTTTAAATAAATCAACATGCATTTGTAATAAAACTCCCACATACCAAGCCAGCACCTCCCCTGGTCTCAATCATCCCAGGAGCAGGTACCAAACAGGGACAGCCCCTATAGCCCACAGCCTGCTACTTAGTCAAACTAGCCGATCCTAAGCTGTCTCCCTCACCCTGCCTTGCCTACACCAAGGAAACCCCAATAAAAGCTCCTCCCTCCTGCTTCTGCCTCCCAGCCACAACCAGGTGCTGTCCCCTGTGGTCCTGCCTGGTGTGGCATCCCCCCTCTTCTCTCAGGAAATGTAAGTATCAAATTCCTTTCTCAGTAGCACTGACTTCTCTGTGTCATCACTCAGTCACCTCCATAAATTAAAATCCCATGGATACAAATGAGACAGGTTAGGGGCTGAGGAGACTACATTCTTTGAAGGTAGATTTGACTTTTAAACACAAGCTTAATGAATAAACCCGATGATCTAGCTGGACAACAGTACTTGACATCAAAGCAAAAAAGTGGTACTGATTTTCACCCTTGAAACGGTTTTGAAAGCAACTTCAAAAAAGTTCTAAAAATACTGGGAAATAAAGTAAGCAAATAGCTTTCCAAGATGATAACTATAATGACCAACATCCATTTAATGAGTTTTAAAAAAATCAATATCATCTAGAATCAACAATTGGTAGAGGCTGTGGGACATACCAATTCACGTTTATCTCCATTTCCTCACGTACCACAGAATTAAATTAGTCATCTATGGTAGGGTGAAAAAACATCCTGGTTTGCCCAACACAGGTCCATTTACATTTCCTTTCAGTATAATTATTAATACAATATTAATCCTTTTCACTCACAAGTGTTCTGATTTATATAAGTTATGTGGTCACCTATATTAAGGGGCTAAGATGAAAAAGATGATAAAACACCAGTTACCCAGAACTAACCAACCAAATCCCTTCATGAACTGATTCTTCTTCTAGCCTGCTTTTGAAGAAAGATTCTTACCAAGATTTTAAAAGGCTACCAAGGTATCAACTCAGATTGAATCAAATCTTCTTATACCTTATCTGTATTACTATATTAATGTTATCAATTATTCCCTTAAAAAAAATGGACTTACATTCTGAATCTCACATCAAAATAAGAAAGTATGGATTTTAACAAGATTTTCAACAAAATTTTGAATGGGTGAGAAAGGGAAGGAAACATGTAATTACTGATTGAGTCAAACTTTTACTGAAAACTGTGATAAAGTTCATATGCCAATATGAAGTCCCATACAAATATTAAGTGAGTAAATTCCAAGGATAGTATTTGTGAATTACCTGTGGTTAACTGGTAAAGCAAAACAAACCATATTAGATGATAATAACCAGTAGTAGTTCACAAATATATGAAATAGGTTCTTATGCTGAAAATAATCATATTTTCTGGCTGAGAGCTATCTATTTTTCTCTTTCAAAGTTTAGGATCATGGGAGAGGGGTACTCAAATAACTTTGTGTATCTAAGCTGATTAGAAATAAATGAGTAATAAAAAAAAAATTAAATTTGTCATTCTCATTCTATATTCTTCCCAAGTATTAAGAAAAATAACACTGGGAGACTTCAAAGTGATACTATCAAAAAGTTTACATTTTGAAAATATTTTTATTTTCTACTTTATGACATTATTTACTCCATAAAAATCCATGTTATCCATATTAGCAGTATTAAATATGACTTTAGCTTCTTTAATATACTGACATTTGATTACTTTAAAATAAAGAACCTTACCTTGTAGTCAGAAACATCAGGAGAATAATCGGATGTTAGTTCCAAAAGCTAAAAAAGAAGGAAAAAACTCACAAATACACATGCCCTGTGGCTCCTTTCCCCTACTCCTGAGAAAACAAAACATGCAGTATTGGGGTGCCCACTCCACCACTCTGGGAGCCCTACCATGAGCCTGTGGCAAAACAGGGGTTCCAGTAGAAAAGGTTTTTTTGGATTTGGGAGGTTTTTGGGGTGATATGTAGAGCCTTTTTTTATTGAGCACTTGCTATGTTTCAGACACCAGGCTGAGCCATTTCTACTCATTCAGAAAACAATTACTAGGCACCTACTACATGCTAGGCAAGAGAACACGAAAGATATGATCCAGGAAGAGTTATTATAAATATGATATAATATAAATTAGTTTAATAAATTTATTAAATTTTATTAATATAAATTATATTAAATTAAATATAAATGTAACCTGACATGCTAATGAGTAAGTTTATTTAGAGGGAGAATAATCTTTTTTGTTGCAACTAGTGTGGTTTTTTAAAAATATACCTTAAATGCAATCTTTTCTCCAACTTGAGGGGCAGCTGCTAAAAGCGGTAAGAGACTGTAGTCCTTCTTGTGTGTCTCTATGGGATTCTGAAAAACAGTATTAGTCATGTGATTTTGTTACTAGTGAGAAACTGTGAACCCATGACGTCAATTCTAGAAACACAACGTGAGGAAAGGGGAAGAGGTAAACTCACGATAAATAATACTTACCTGGATAACAGTAGATGAGTTTGTCACCATTTCATTCAACTGCTGTTGCTTCTGATAATCAGCATTTCTATTTAAAACACAGGGAACAGCATGCCCTCGTCCTCGACCTCTGGCCCGCATACCCCGACCCCTCGCTCCCTTCCAAGAAAGAAGGTCCTCTCCCCTACTCCAGCCTCTTCCCAAAGTGATGGGGAGAGTCACGTTGGGAGGAGGACCAAGGGCCTGTCTGCCACCATTTGAGTCCGACTGCTTCCATCCAGCAGCATTTGGAACCTGTGAGGATGGCCCTGGACAACATTTTCCTGCAAAGAGACCTACAGTCTTTAAGAAATCTGCAGTACACACCGGGGTACTCTTTGACATCACACATTGGTCATCTGACTCTGAACTAGAGTCTGAACTAGAAGATGATGTTCTGGAGGTCTTGCCCTTGATGCGGGTAGAGGTAAAACCAGTTTTTGCAGCCACTTCGTCTGCAGTTGTGGTTTTCATAGAGGATCCTTCCTTTGATACTTCAGTCGAGATTTTCTCTGGGGAATGTCTGACCTCCAAGATGACATTGCTGAGACCATCACTGGTTGATTCATGATAAGACTCAGACTCTGAGGAGGAATCGGGACTATCTTTTGTATGAATGCCTGTGCGACCTTTTCTTTTGGCTTTCACAAGGCTGTTTCTAGCAGGAGGACCTTTTGGAGGACTGCACTTCAGGATGGTCCACTCTTTCACTGACTGTGCTTTAGAAGACTTGGGAGTCTTTGCCTGCTTTTTATATTCACATTTCTCCTTTTTCTTTGGTGATTTTCTTTTGGTCTCTCCACCATCAGCATCCACTACACCACATGTGGCTTTGTTTTTCCTCTTGTTTTTTTTACTCACACTCCGATCTGTGACAGCTTTTGGTTCTAGATCCAAGGTCTTCTCACTGTTATTGTTCTCATGCCTCTTCCAATGCTTCTTTGAATTTTTGTAATCTAGTTCGGTTTCTTCATCTTCCTCCAACTTAAATGCCCGCTTCTTTGCTTTTCTAGGTAATAAACGAGTACTATCACCATTACTAACTGTTACAGGACTCTCAGCAACTCCTCTCTCTTCTAATTTAACTCTATCAAAAGAACAAGAGAGAAAGCTTTAGTAAGTAATTCATAAGCATGTCTCCAGGATGTAGTTATATACTAAGAGGACTGCAAACTGTCACTGTCATCAGGCAATGAAAAAATGTCAAATCACTTAAGGACAAAAGACTCTTTTTAACAAAATGGCCTATATGGCATCACTTATGGTCAACTTTCAACAAAATGGCCTATATGGCATCACTTATGGTCAACTTTCAAATGACTAGTTTTATTTATTGATCAACTACTGCACCCTAAACATTTTCTATAGATTTTCTCTAATCTAAACACCACCATGAAGTAGGTATCTTTCATTTTAAAACAGATCACAAAATTACAGTTCAGACAAGTAACTGCCCAGGATCCACAGCTAATAAGCCACAGAAATAGGATTCAAACCTGTTTGTCCAACGTCAATGTTCACAATCTTTCCACTACATTATGTGCCTACGCTAAATGGTGATAATGCTAACTATCCATTTTTGTTTTTAACTGTAAGCTACTTTTTTAAAAATCAGATTTCATTTTTATTTTGTTTAAATTTAGGAAAACACCAAACAATTTATAATTTATGTTCTCTGGGGTACTGACAGCCATCGTAAAATTCCATAACATTTGGTGATTATTAATTTTATGTGCCAACTTGACTAGGCCCTGGGGTGACCAGATATTTGGTTAAACATTGTTCTGGGCATGTTTGTCGGGGTGTTTCAGGATCAGATTAACATTTGAATTTGTACACTAAATATAGACTGCCTTTGTGAGCAGACGGTCCCAGCGTGAATGGCCCTCACCCAATCCACTGAAGGCCTGAACAGAATAAAAGGCTGAGCAAGAGGGAATTTGCTCTCCCTGCCTGACTATCTTTGAGCTGGGACATCAGAAGAACTTCTCTTGCCTCAGACTAGGAATCAGACTGAAACACACCATCTGCTTTCCTGGCCTTTGCACTTGGGCCAGAACTTTATCATCAGCTTTCCCAGGTCTCCAGCTTGCCGACTGCAGATCTTGGGACTTCTCTGCCTCCATAATCTCATGAGCCAGGTCCTTATAATAAATCTCATTTCTGTACCTAGAGCTATAGCTATGTCTATATCTATATCATCTCCTATTGTTTCTGTTTCTCTGGAGAACTCTGACTAATATACAGTTCATCCAAAATCATTTCACTATAGTAAAGGAATTCTGTTCCTCCATGAACTGGCAACAGCTAACTCTAACAGGCACAGCCCACTGACAGAGAGCTGAGTGAGTGTAGTCAGTGTCAAGCACATACTGGGTGTTTAAAAATGCCTGCTGGGGCTTCCCTGGTGGCGCAATGGTTAAGAATCCGCCTGCCAATGCAGGGGACACGGGTGCAAGCCCTGGTCCAGGAAGATCCCACATGCCATGGAGCAACTAAGCCCGTGCGCCACAACTACTGAGCCTGCACTCTAGAGCCCGTGAGCCACAATTACTGAGGCCACATGTCACAACTACTGAAGCCCACATGCCTAGAGCCCGTGCTCCACAACAACAGAAGCCACTGCAATGAGAAGCCCACTCACTGCAACAAAGAGTAGCCCCCGCTCACCGCAGCTAGAGAAAGCCCATGCATAGCAACGAAGACCCAACGCAGCCAAAAATAAATAAAATAAATTTATTTTAAAAAAATGTCTCCTAAAAACATACATTATTCTTTCAATACATTTACATCCAGCTGTATCTTTCATCAAGTACTTTTAGTGACCAGGGAAAGATGTGGACAATCATATTTGAAAATAAAGTACAGGGCTTCCCTGGTGGCACAGTGGTTAAGAATCCGCCTGCCAATGCGGGGGACACGGGTTCGAGCCCTGGTGCGGGAAGATCCCACATGCCGCGGAGCAGCTAAGCCCGTGCGCCACAACTACTGAGCCTGCGCTCTAGAGCCCGGGAGCCACAACTACTGAGCCCACGGGCCTAGAGCCCGTGCTCCGCAACAAGAGAATCCACCGCAATGAGAAGCCTGCACACCGCAACGAAGAGTAGCCCCCGCTCGCCACAACTAGAGAAAGCCTGCGCGCAGCAACGAAGACCCAACGCAGCCAAAAAAAACAAATAAAATAAATAAATTTATTTTAAAAAAATAGAAAATAAAGTACAATTGGTGAGTAATAAGATAGATTATAGGCATTCTTTAAATTTTTTAAGGTATAGTAATCCTGTGGATTTATCTCAATGTGGTAGTTGAAAAAAATCCTCAATTATTCTTTAGAATACACAAATACACAGACACATACAAATGAAGATAAAATAAAAGCTACTGATACCAGGAGTAGGATGAAGAGAGAAATAAAACTCTGAAAGAGCAGGGACTTAAATAAAAACTCACTACCCCGTTCTCAGCTGTGGACCTTGGCACCTAGCAGCAAGGAAGTAATTCTTAAACGGGCAAAAGCTAGTTTGGCATCCTGTGAATCTAAGAACTACTTAGGAACTTCCTGGATATGGAACTTTCCGTAACATTCTTGATCAATTTGTTTTCACTTGTAGCAATGCTATGATTCAAGTTTCAATTCTGAGATGACAATTAGTACCAAACTTTCCATCACACTTTGAAAATGGATGCAAGACCTGTTCAGTCATTGTGGTTCATTAATTCACTGGAACACTGCATGTGCTGCATCCCATGTAGGCAAGACCCCTGGCTTTCAAAGGAGCCTACAGCAGCATCATGCTTTCAAGAGCAGCTCCTGTCATCATCTCACCCATTCTGAAGATCATGGATCTGTGGATACTTGACCTGTGACTGCTGCAGCCTCGCTATCTGCTACTCCTGAAGAGAATAATTTCAGTTTGGAACATATTAAGACTGAGAAACAAAACACCATCCAGAGAACAAGAAACGTTCCACCTGGGTCTGCTCAGTTACCATTCTTTTCAGGGTGGACACTTTCCCTGGCAATGTTCTTCATTTCTCCACTTGGATCACAGACAAAAAATGTAACTGTCCTTTTACAAACAGAAGTGAATGTAGCTGTCCTTTTACAAAGAAAAGTGAATTACCTGTATAATTAGCAATGAAAGAGATTTGATTCCAAGAAATGTTTAAAACAGACTCTCCACTGTTCATTCAAACTCTTTGCAGGGCAAACTGGGCACTAGTATCAAAATGCAAGGTATTCCCTTTAAATCTGCAAGTGCACCTCTAGGATTCTTTCATACATAAATACAGACATGCCCATCTGCACTGCCTGACACCTCCCCACTCCCACTAGCCATTGCCTGCCAAGGCCAAAGTGACTGGATTCAAATCCTTCTTCTGCCTTTAGTTAAAATTTTTAAATATCATTACCTCAACTTTTCTCATCTGTACAAATGGGGGTAACAGTAATAATTATAGTACTCAAATGAGCTATCATATATATTTAGAGCAGTGCTGGGCTCAGAGCAAGTGCTATCTAAACGTTAGCTCTAATTTTTATCAATACAGTGAATGTTGTTAGTCCTCTGAGGGCAGGAGTTGGTGGGTTTTTAATGAACTTGTCCCAACAAATGGAGGTGAAATTCAACAAAGAGGGTGAAAGCAGGGACCTGCAATCTCTTTGGGTCCCACCTGTTCCCTGCAGCCTCCCTCCTGTCTAGCTGCTGCTTGCAGTACCCTGCATTACCACCTTCAGAGAAGCAAGTTACCTGACCAAGGGCACACAGCTAATGAGTCATAGAGCCAAGATCTGAACCCAGGGTTCTGATTCCAGACCCTGAGCTCTTAATCACTCTGCTCTCTTACCTTTCACACAATACTGAACAAAAGTAACTCATATATTTTTGGCATAAATACAGACCTGTACAACTCTTCTGGAGGCCAACTTGACAGTACTTACCAAATTTTAAAATTTGACCAAGGAGTACCCCTTCTGGGAATGTATCTTACTGAATCATTGCCCAAGTACACAAAGATATAGAAGAATACTCACCACAGCAGTATGTAACAGCGAAAACCAGACGACAACTGCCAAGGTCTGAATGTTTTGGTGTTCCCCCCAAATTCACATGTTGAAATCCTAACCCCTCAATGTTATGGTGTTAGGAGATGGGGTCTTTGGGAGGCGATTACATCATAAGGGTAACGCCCTCATGAATGGGATTAGCGCCCTTATGAAAGAGACCCCCAGGGCTCCCTAGTCCCCTTCCACCATGTAAGGACACAGGAAGAAGGTACCATCTGTGAACCAGAAAGCAAGCCCTCACCAGACCATGAGCCTGCTGGCACCTTGATCTTGGGTTCCTCAGCCTCTAAACTGTGAGAATTAAATTTCTGTTGTTTATAAGCTACCCAGTTTATGGTATTTTTATTATAGAAGCCCAGTCAAACTAAGATTACAACCTAAAATGTCCATTAATAAGGGGTTGGTTAAATAAATTAACATGGCCATGCAAAGGAATAATATAGCATTTAAAAAGAATGACGTAGCGATTGCATCACATATCGTATATACTAAAATGAAAGATACCCAAGATACATTAGGTAAAAAAAAGTGAGGTGCAGGAAAAAATGTATATTATAATGTAAAAAGTGTAAGTATATATGTTTGTATATGTATGGAAAAGACACTCCAAATTTAACTGAGGATACTTCTGGAGAGTGGGGTGTAGGAAGAGTACGTGAGAAAAGAAATCAGGGATTTTGTACCCTGAACTATTTTGAAGTATAATTTTTTTTTTAACAATAAGCCTTTTTGTTTGCTTTGTTTTAATAAAAGAATAGGAAGGGACTATGAATGTTCCACAATGAAAGCAGCCCAGGCCTAACTTCCACTGGTCTCTGTTTACCCATGGGCATTGGACAAACACGCTCCTGAACATGAGAGAAGAGCTCTCAGTAGTCTATATCGCCAAAACCATCAGCACGCTACAAAACGAGATTTAGCGTCAAGAGACCCAGAGCTGCACAAGGATCGGCAGCCTTAATGGCAAGTACCTTCTTTGGCTCCCGAGGTTTCAGGAAACCAAACTGCCCTCAGCCCGGCTCAGACACTCTGTCTTCTTCACTCCCACAGCCAGCCTCACAGACATGTCAAGAGGGGCTTGGCTGGCTATCCAAGGAGCCACTGATCACAGCAACATGAAATGAGAGCTCATCTCTAATGTTCAGTACTTAATAATCAGTATTAAATGCCGCACAGTCAAAAGAGTGCCAGAGGAGAGAAGGCATTCTGTTTCCGCACAGAATGACTCTTCAACAGGGAGCTCTCACTCCAGCTGGTCGCTCTCCAGGTGCTGCAGCCAGGCCTCTGTGAAGCTCTCTTCAGAGGGTGCTATGAGATGAACTGTGTCCCCTCAGAATTCTTATGCTGAAGCCCTCACCCATAGTACCTCTAAATGTGACTGTATTTAGAGACAGGGCCTTTGAAGAGGTAATCAAGTTAAGATGAGGCCGTTGAGAGCGGGCCCTAATCCAATCTGACTGGTGTCCTTATGAGAGAGAAAATCTGGATACACAAAGAGACACCAGGTCACGTGCCTTTTTCTGAGAACAGAAAAAAGGTCATGTGAGGACACAGTAAGAAGAGAGACACCTACTAGCCAAGCAGAGAGGCCTCAGAAAAAAACAAAACCTGCCAACACTTAACCTTGGACTTCCAGCCTCCAGAACTGTGAGAGAGAAATTTCGGTCGCTTAAGCCTGTGGTGTTTTGTTAGAGCAGCCCTAGCAGACGGATGGGGCTCCAGGCAAATGGGAGCACTTCCTCCTCCCAGGGGAGATGGAGACCGCCTTCAGGAGCTCCATGTTAGCAGCCTGGGGGCAGGGGAAGTCAGATTCTGGGGGCTCAAAAGAAGGGGCTGTGAGGAAGTGGCCGTGGCACACAAGTGTGGAGATGCTCGCGCCTCCAGGGCTGGTTCTCAGGATTCCCACAACCAGACTCCGCTTTTCCTCATGAGAGCTCTCTCAGCACTCCTGGCAATCCCAACAGAATTCTTCTGCTGGTCAAACTCATCCCTTCACCAAGTCAGGGTAGCTTTTGCCTCCACAACTGTACAAGGCTATCCAGCCTTCAAGGTACTGTGCAATCCCCTGACCATTTGTGTTCCACGATGATCTCTTCTTTCTCAGCCATCTTCTGCACTTAGCAGCAAAACCTGGTATGATTATCTGGTCAGATAATTATCCAGTCCACATGACACAAGAAGATAATACACAGAAACACAAAACTAGTTATTTTGGTCTACTCCAACGATATTGGGTACCTTTGAGAAAAGAAACTGTTTTCTTCTGTAGCTCTGAAGAAAAGTGAGTCTGTCAGGGGAAGACAGATAATGACTATGGACATGAAACCACAAAAACATACAAAACTTTTCCAAGTTCAACTTTTTCCTAAGGTCTGCCCCATTTACCACTGAAGCTAGCTGCAGAGGTACTTCTTGCCATATGCAATTGTGCATTCTGGTGTTTAGGAGGAATTCTGCCTGCCATTGTGCTGTATTTATTTCCCATAACAGCTTTCATGGTTTGTTTTTGACACTGTTGACTTCATTATAAAGAGTCTAATTTCCAGATGATTCATTAAATGAAGTATAACTGCAGTTAGCCATCAGCAAGTTATTAATTCATTAGACAGGAGATAGATCAGAAAGCAAACTTAACAGGAAAGGATGCAGTCCTTACAACTGCAATATTTAAATAGTCCCTGAATTGCAGAGAGAATGGAGATCTATTTCACAGTGAATAAAAAGGAAAAAGACCTCTTTTGAAACTTTTGGATTATTTCAAATTGTCACTGGAAACAGCTAAACATTATTAGTAAATCAGTGTTCCTGCTTTTAAAAGAGAGAAAGACTCACATATGCTCAAAGATGTAGCAGTTGTTCCAAGTTAAATTCCCTGATGCTCTGAAGAAATCTTATGAATCTGACATACTCTGGGGAGAGGAATATTCAACATGCAACAAATGGCAAGCAGAAGTAAGTAGCCTGGTTCACAACTCTAGAATTTTTTTCACTGTAGATGAAGCTTTTAAAAAGAAGCCCTGAATAAATCAGTCCAAGATATGAATCCGAACTGAAATGATCGTGTCTTACCATTTTATTGAGACAAATCAGCCACACGTGAGCAATTTACACCACAACCGCTCCTTAATACTCATCTCAATATCATTTTTTAAAACTTCCAAAAGCATATTTAAAACTATTTTGTTTCCCAATTCACAACCCAAAAGGTTCCAAACACCTATTTAAGTGAACCCAGGTGAGACACAGAATGACGCCCACCAGTCCCAGGGGGTATCACAGGAGCTCTGAGATTGGACACGCTGCAAGTGGTGAAGAAAACATGACTGTTGGTCCGTTTGCTTGGGTCTCTGGCACCTGACCCTGCGAGCTGCCGGGGGAAGGCGGGGTCTCAGGCACGCCCGGCACCCCACGCACCTAACACAGTGCCCGGCTAAGTGAGCGCTTGCTAAGTCAAGGCTGGAAGAAACGCGGGCCCTGCCCACACCCAAGATCAGGGTTTTTCCAAGTGTGGTCCACCCACCTTCTGCATTAGAAGCTTCCCGGGGAAAGATGCTCGTTACAAGGCAGATTCCTGAGCCCCATACCTGACTGGACCAATCAGAATCTCCGGGGTTCACGGAAGTGCAGTTTGACAGCCCCCCCCCCTCAGCTCACCCCGACCCTCACCCGGACCCACACCCACACGCGGTCTCCAGTCGCCGGAGGCGCCCCCCGGGCGTGCGCAGGCGCGTTCCCGGCGCCCCACCGCAGCACCCCCCATCCCGCCCGCGCACCTGAGGCAGTCGTTGTCTCGTACCAGGCGCGCGCTCTCGGTGGGGGGCAAGAGCCCCCCCTCCAAGTAGAGGCCCAGGAGGGCCCCAGAACTGAAGCCGAAGCGCTGGCGGATGAGACTGATGAGATCCGTGACTACTCGGCATCTGTTCAAGTCGATGAGAAGCCAGAAGGACGTGCAGTGCGGGGTGGCTGGCGGCGGGTAATCGAATTGAAGGCGTAGCCTAACCGTCTCGGAGGCTGCCATCTTGCTCGATGCGCAACGGAAGCCGAGAGATTCTACTGGGCCGCCGAGAGGCGTGCTCGGGGCCCGCCCCCTGGAGCCTGTTAACGGGTGCCACCTGTTGGTGGCAAATGGCTGCTCCAGGCTTTGAGAATGACGAGAACGCGGAGGGGCATTGATTCAGGTCCGCTCAAGACAGGGCTAGGGAGGAGAATAAGCGAAATGCCTGTATTCCTTTCCTGCTGAGCCCTACGTAGGGTCCGAATTTAGGCAACTCTCTAGATAAACAAGCACTGCCCAGCTGTGGTCTTCTTCTAAGATATTTGCTCATATACATAAAATAATTTCAAAAACGTAATTCCCAATGCATCTAGTTTACAAAATGTTTCATCATACAGAGTTGCAAAAGATGTAATTCCTAATGTATTGTAAATATTGACATTTTAAAATAAAACCATTAATCACTCTTTTAAAAGTATCCAGTGGAATTTAAATACCTTAGCAGTTTAATACCTACCACCATGCAAATTTTTTTTTCATTAATTTTTATTGTAGTATGGTTGACTTACAATGTTGTGTTAGCCTCCGCTGCACAACAAAAGGAATCAGCCATACACATACAGATATCCCCTGCCTTTTGGACTTCCCTCTCATTTAGGTTACAACAGGGCACTACGTGAGTTCCCTGTGCTATACAGCATGTTCCCATCAGTTGTCCATTTTATACATAGTATCAATAATGTATATGTGTCAATCCTAGTCTCCCAGTTCCTCCCACCCCACCCCTTTCCCTCTTGGTAGCCATACATTTGTCCTCTAAGTCTGTGTCTCTATTTCTCCTTTGCAACTAAGATTAGCTATACCATTTTTCTAGATTCTACATATACACGTTATTATACGATATTTGCTTTTCTCTTTCTGACTTAACTTCACTCTGTATGACACTCTCTAAGTCCACCCACGTCTCTACAAATGACCCAATTTCATTCCTTTTTATGGCTGAGTAATATTCCATTGTATATATGTACCACATCTTTTTTTTTTTTATTTTTAATTCAAACAGAAAGTCACAAAAATTATAATCATCCTCATCAGTTCACTCAGTCCCATGTAATTAATTTTTTTTCATCTTGATCTTTTGTTAGCACTTTTATGAGTTCATCAGTTTTTCATTAGAGTTCTGAAAATGCTTATTCATTCAGTTCAGCAGTACAGTCAGTTACCAGAAACCTGTACTTGTCAGAGTCTTTTCCATGAATTCCTTGAAGATGAAACCCTTTTATAGGAACATATTTGCAAAAGCATCAGAGTACACCCAGGACTGTCTGTAAATGACAAAAGACTTAAAAATGACCACGGTTAAAGATTTGATGAAAGTTCATAATAATGCAATTGACAAGGAAATTTAGTTATTTCTGAGATATACATTTTAAAGTGATAACTAGAATTATGACTTATAACATTATACCAAAACATATAAGATTTTTAGAAATTTCATGTAATGTCTGAAACATTTATATTAGCATATTTCCATACAAATAACCCAATGAAAGTTTAGTATTAGTTGTTTTGTTTGTTTGTTTGTTTATACTGCAGGTTCTTATTAGTCATCAGTTTTATACACATCAGTGTATACATGTCAATCCCAATCGCCCAATTCAGCACACCACCATCCCCACCCCACCGCAGTTTTCCCCCCTTGGTATCCATATGTCTGTTCTCTACATCTGTGTCTCAACTTCTGCCCTGCAAACCGGCTCATCTGTACCATTTTTCTAGGTTCCACATACGTGCGTTAATATACGATATTTGTTTTTCTCTTTCTGACTTACTTCACTCTGTATGACAGTCTCTAGATCCATCCACGTCTCAACAAATGACTCAATTTCGTTCCTTTTTATGGCTGAGTAATATTCCATTGTATATATGTACCACAACTTCTTTATCCATTTGTCTGTCGATGGGCATTTAGGTTGCTTCCATGACCTGGCTATTGTAAATAGTGCTGCAATGAACATTGGGGTGCATGTGTCTTTTTGAATTATGGTTTTCTCTGGGTATACGCCCAGTAGTGGGATTGCTGGATCATATGGTAATTCTATTTTTAGTTTTTTAAGGAACCTTCATACTGTTCTCCATAGTGGCTGTATCAATTTACATTCCCACCAACAGTGCAAGAGGGTTCCCTTTTCTCCACACCCTCTCCAGCATTTGTTGTTTGTAGATTTTCTGATGATGCCCATTCTAACTGGTGTGAGGTGATACCTCATTGTAGTTTTGATTTGCATTTCTCTAATAATTAGTGATGTCGAGCATCTTTTCATGTGCTTCTTGGCCATCTGTATGTCTTCTTTGGAGAAATGTCTGTTTAGGTCTTCTGTCCATTTTTGGATTGGGTTGTTTGTTTCTTTAATATTGAGCTGAATGAGCTGTTTATATATTTTGGAGATTAATCCTTTGTCCGTTGATTCATTTGCAAATATTTTCTCCCATTCTGAGTGTACCACATCTTCTTTATCCATTCCTCGGTCGATGGACATTTAGGTTGCTTCCGTGTCCTGGCTATTGTAAATAGTGCTGCTATGAACATTGGGGTGCATATTTTAAAATATAAAAAATACGTCCTCTTATTAACTCTTAGGTAAGTGAATCAGAAATTTTACATCACTTGAATTTCCATTCCATTTCTTCCACATAATATATTAACTCCTTTAGTTTTCATGACAAAGGTATGAATTATGAGCTATTATTATTCCCATTTTGAAGATTAAAAAACAACAAAAAGTTCAGAGATGTTAAGTAACTTCCCCAAGGTCACTGGACTAAGTACGTGGCTAATACCTTGCAGTCAGTAGATACGTTTAAAAAAATTTTTTTTAAGTTTTATTTTCCTGTGACCCTAATGCTCTAGGTCTTCTGGATTGAGTTATTACTATTATTAGAGGTACACAATTGATCAAAATAGCATAAAACGCCACAGATTTTGTTACATAATTATTAAACGGAGAAAATAAAATGGACATGGACCATATCTATTAATAAAATAAATGGAGCTCTGTGTGGGGTTTTTTAATTAGTCCAAGTCTCTGTGAATGGATATTGCTAAATGAGACAGGGCTCCCCATCAATTCTGGACCTATTTTTTGTTTTTATAGATGTGACGCCCTGAGAAAACATGTTCATTTATGTAAGTAGATAAGAATGGAGGGACTTATGTTATTGGCTATATCTGTCAATTCCTTAAAACTCTTTCCAACTTACATGCTAAAATCACCTAGAGATCGTTCGTTAAAAATTATTTTCAGTACTCCTTCAGTCAACAATTCAGTTAGGTTCAATAATGTTAAAAACAAAGAATTGGGAATCACATGACTTTCAAAGACAGTGTTTACCCAGTCGCTAGAGTTGTTCACTTTCTCAATATCTGGGAAGGCTCTACTAAGATTTAAGTGATTATTATACCACTTACTTTTACAATTAAAGGTGCCTGGTCCATGGCGCTAAAATTAGATGAAACTGGGGTAAAAATGACAATTCCATAAAAATGGGGATTATGATCAAAGACCTGTATATTGATGACAGATGGATAGAGAGATGGATGATTGTCAACTATTATATATAGATTTATTAGCAATTTAATCTGATAGTTGAAATCAATTATGTTTATAAATATTCATTTGATAGAATTGGAAGAGCATATCAACATCTAAGAAAGAAGAGTTAATCCCAATAAAATGAAGCTGGGTTCTCAAGTTCAGGGCATTGTTACATTTTTTGTATGAATGATTGCTGTTATGGACTTGATTTACAGCAGAATCCACTACATGTTTCCCTAAAGTTAATCTAAATTTAATAATAGCTGGTGGAAACAAACAAGTACAGTAGGTGCTGTAAGGCTATGTGGATGGGGTCAGGAGGGACAAAGACACTTTGAGGAGAACAGAAACAGTGCACAGGCACATTCTCAGGAAATCAGCTGTAGGAAGGAGTCCCAGTGAAAGAGGGAGATGAACTGAATTCTCTTAAAACCACACAGGCCTACCTCTCCTTAGAAAGTGCGTGCAACTCCTCAGGACACATTTATGCCCAGTTTGAAGACTGCTACTC
The DNA here is from genome assembly GCF_028564815.1 of Eubalaena glacialis. Classification (NCBI taxonomy): domain Eukaryota; kingdom Metazoa; phylum Chordata; class Mammalia; order Artiodactyla; family Balaenidae; genus Eubalaena; species Eubalaena glacialis. The sequence continues at coordinate 28,049,205 of NC_083734.1, read as the reverse complement.
CAAAACATGGAAAGTTACCTAAGCAGTGTTTACCTAGTCTTGTTTCCTTTCTGGAGTTGCGCAAAACACCACCATTCCCCCTATTATCGGGACCTCGAGTGTGTTCTCTGTGGTTTCTGGTGAGAAATCTGCTGTCCTTGGAATTGTCTTTACTTTATAGGTAAGGTGTCGTTTTTCTCTGCTTTCAAGATTTTTTTTTTTGTCTTTGGGTTTCAAAATTTTAATTATGCTGTGTCTTGGCATGGATTTTTTTAGGTTTATCCTGCTGGAGTTTCACTCAGCTTCAAGAATCTGTAGGTTTATATCTCATGCCAAATTTGAGGCATTTTCAGCCATTATTTCTTTGGGTACTTTTTCAGCCTCTCTTCCTAGGATTCCAATCGCTTAAACGTTAGATCTCTTATTATAGTCCCACAGATCCTTGAGGCTTTTTTTTTTTTTAACTTTATTTTCTCTCAGTTGTTCAGATTGCGAATTTTCTATTGTTCTCTTTTACCTCACTGATTATTTCCTCTCTCCCCTCCATTTTGTTGTAGAGTCCATCCACTGAGCTTCTTACTTTGGTAATTGTATTTTTCAGTTCTAAAATTTCCTTTTGGTTCTCCTTTACATCTTCTATTCCTTTGCTGAGACTTTCTATTTCCTTGCTGAGTCTTTCTTTTCTTTCATTCATTTCAACGTGTTTATCCTGTCTGCTTTAAAATATTTGTCAGAGGGACTTCCCTGGTGGTCCAGTGGTTAAGACTCTGTGCTTCCACTGCAGGGGGTGCGGGTTCGTTCCCTGGTCAGGGAAGATCCCACATGCTGCAGGGTGCAGCCAAAAAATAAAAAAAATAAAAAATAAAAATAAAAAAATAAAATATTTGTCAGATAATTCTAACATCTCCATTATCTCCGTGTCGGCATCTATTAATTGTTTTTCTTTCAGTTTGAGATCTTCCTGGTTCTGGGTATGAAATTGAAGAAGTTGAAATCTGAACATTTTCATATTATGGTCTGAGATTCTGGATCTTGTTTATTCTGTTTTAGCTGTCTTTCTCTGACACTGCTCTGGTAGGGGAGGGGAGGTACTGCAGGTGGGGATTGAAGTCCAAGTTCCTTACTTGGGCTATGTTAACACCTGAAGGCGCAAGTGGCAGAGAAGCTCCTCCTTGCTGCTGCCACTGGTGGGAGTTCCCATCCTGGTTGACATGTAAGAATTGACTCAAGCAAACTCATTTGTCTCTGGTCCCTGATTTATTTTTATCTGAGTTTGGAAATTTGAGAAACAAGGTGCATTCTGATACACCCCACATATAGAGTTGAATTCCTGTTGTTGCACCTACAGGATTTAAATTTAGAAACTGAAGCTGAAAATAAGGAGCATGAAAAATAGCATTGGCCTCTCTGGGTTTTCCTTGCTCCTAAGAATTATTTCTAGTCCATTTCTTCTCTCATATTTTCCTGTTCTCACTCAGCTTTGTCAAGCACATTTATATCTTCACTCCTCCTTGACTTGGGGGCTTTGTTATGATTCCCTGCCTGCTATCATCCTGTTTGAGTTTTGGAAATAGTTGCTATGGCATTTAGCCCGGTTCCTTCAGGAAATTAGCCCTGAAGAAGAGAAAAAACACTTTTGTTGCAACTGTGAAACAAAATTGCCTGCCCTGCAGATCTGGTCATGTGACTGCCTGCCTAATCCTCTTCCCCGGATTCACACCACCTGCAGTGAATCCTGAATTAGTAGCTTGTCAGCAGTAGCTGCATTCTGGTCCAGACCAACCAAGACCCCTTGTACTTTATTCTCCAACAATTCCCCTATTACTTACAGCGCCCTGAATATGCTGGTGCCTCTGAGGCCCTGCATACAATAAAAGAATAATTTATCCCAAACTTGGAAAAAGGCAAAATGCTGTTTGCCTCTCTGATGTCACGGCAGAGGAGTTTCAATAGGGCTGCATGGCTCTCACAGGATACTCTCAAATACTACTTCATGGTCAGGGTCTGTTTGGCCAACCATCCAGGACAGCCTGATCCTCAATCTCATGGTGTCCACAGTTTAGTGAGGAAAATAAAATAAATAACCACACAAACGATTATTTTAAAACAATTATGATGAGCATCAGGAAGTAGAGGTACAGGATGTTGTGAGATCCTATGCAGACTTCACCTAGTCTGCAGTGTTGGGAAAGGCTTCCCTGGGAAGTGACATTTAAACTGACAGCTGAAGTCTCAATAGTAACTAGTCAGGTGCAGGGGAGAGAAAACATGCAAAAGGGCAGTCCATACAGGGAGAACAGCACGTGTAAGTGCACAGAGAAAGACACACACAGAAGGAAGATGGTGTGAAGACACACAGGGAAGAGACTGCCAAGTAACACCTTAGATTGCAAGCCTATGCTCTGAAAATTCACTGGGAGGGCCTTTAACGAGCCCCCAGCCAAAGAGCCTCCATCAGCTTCTCATACCCTTCCCCAACATATAATTTAAAAAATAAAGTATTGTTGCAAACACAGTTTTGAGATAAGTTCCCAATGGATTTCTTCCAATCCTATTGCCTCCCCCAAAGCTCTATTACATTTTTGATCTGTCCCAAGAGGACGAGTTTACATCACAGAAATGCAAGTTCAAACTGAACCACAAGCATCACCTTAAAAAATGTTCTTTTGCCACTCTCCATGAGAGAAAATTCCATTGGCTCTTCAGTCTTGACTCTCTTTTGCTGGTCTTTCTGCACAGTCCCCTTCTTTTCATCTATCTCTCGTCTTTCCTCTCCTAGAAGGAAACCAAATTCCTCTCATATTCCTGTGCAGCACAGTTTAGCAATTCTTTGTTGCCTTGGCTGATGCCCCTATACTCTCAGCTCCCACCTCCTAATGTCAAGGAACCAATAGGTCTTTTTTTTCTCATTATGGTTTATTACAGGATATTGAATATAGTTCTCTGTGCAACACGGTAGGACCGTGTTGTTTATGTATTTTATATATAGTAGTTCTTATCTGCTAACACCAAACTTCTAATTTTTCCCTCCCCACACCCTTTTCCCTTTTGTAATCATCCATTGGTTTTCTATGTCTGAGTCTGTTTCTGTTTCATACATAAGTTAATTTGGGTCGTATTTTAGATTCCATGTATAAGTGGTATTTGTCTTTCTCTTTCTGACTTACTTCAGTTAGTACGATGGTTTCTAGGTCCATCCATGTTGCTGCAAATGACATTATTTAATTCAAAAAGATATTTTTCTTAAACAAAGACCATTCCAGTTCTTGGGAGGAACTTTACTACTGGCTCTTAGAATAATAATCTTTCACTTGGTTCCCAGGTGTGTTTTGTTGCTTTGATTCTAGTGATTATAAACTGTAAAGAAAAGGGGATATGTTAGTGTTTGCCCTCATAAAAGACCACCCAGTGTTGAAGGCCAGATTAAAATGGAGATTATAGGGCACCTACTCACAGTTTGCCGTACTTAACACCACATTTATCTACACAGCCACTGCAAGTGACTCATTGTTTGGTGATTCGTGTGTCATAAGAGCATTTTGGGGGTTCCCTTGTTTGGTTAGCCTTTGCTTATATCGTCAAAAACTTAAACAGATGAAATAGTATGCATTTCAAGTCCTAAGGCATTTTAAGAATGGACTTCTACAATCCACCAGAGGTCTAGTCCTACTTTTTCCTAGCTGACTTTTTCCTTATATCTTATTATAAAAATTTCCGGACACATATAAAGGTTGAAAAAAATATATAGTGAACACCCATATACCTGCCATCCATATTCTACCATTAACATCTTACTATAATACTTGCTTTATCACATATTTATCCATCTATTCATTGCTCTTTCCACCCATCATTCCATCGTATATTTTGGATTCATTTTAAAGATTGCATACACTTCCTCCTAAACACTTCAAACCCATATGATTAACTAAAGGTGAAGTTTTGTTTACAATTTTTCCTTTTCAAGCAAAATTTGCCTCATGAAATGAACAAATCAAGTGTATGTTTGCTGAGTTTTGACAAATATATGCATCTGTTGTAATCCAAACACCTGTTAAAAACAAGACAACAGGCCCCAAATGAAGTCACTTATGCTAAGCCCCACATCACCAAACCGAGACTTAATTACAGTTTTGGCAGTCCCAGAAATGGAATCTTAAACCAGTCCATCAGGATTTGCCTATTCAGCCCTAGTTAATCTGCCTGATAGACCCCTGCCATCCCGTAAAGGCAAGTAAATTTGCAATAACCAACCCACTTTTTTGTCTGTATAACTTCCTCATTCTGCTCCTTTCTACCTATAAAATTCTTTCATTTTGTACATTAGAGCTATTTTCTATCTGCTAGGTTGAATGATGCCTGATTCATGAATCACTGAATAAAGCCAATAAGATCTTTAAATTTACTCAGTTGAGGGGACTTCCCTGGCGGCCCCCGTGGTTAAGACTACACCCTCCCAATGCAGCGGGCACAGGTTTGATCCCTAGTCAGGGAACTAAGATCCTGCATGCTGCAAGACGTGGCCAAAAAAAAAAAAAATTTTACTCAGCTGAATTTTCTTTGTTAACACACCTATCAAAATGTGCAATATTACCACTTCCCCCAGGAAATCTCATATCCCTTCCCTGTCAATGCCTGCCTTTTATCCCTTTGATCCCTGCCTTTTATCAACCACAGTTTCTAGTTGATTTTTACTCCGTCATTTTATCAGGGAATTCCCTCTCCTCCATTACTTCTGCTGAATAAGCCCATCCCATGATTTAAAAATAACACTTTTAATGTTATATTCAGTCGCCCCTCAGTATCTATAGGGGATTGGCTCCAAAACACCCCACAGATACCAAAAATTCACAGATGCTCAAGTCCCTCATATAAAATAGTGTGGTATTTGCATATAATCTCCCATATACTTTAAATCATCTCTAGATTACTTATAATACCTAATACATGCTATGTAAATAGTTGTAGATACAGGTGTGCCTCATTTTATTGTGCTTCACAGGTATTGCATTTTTCACAAATTGAAGGTTTGTGGCAACCCTGTTTCAAGGAAGTCTATTGCTGCCATTTTTCCAATAACATTTGCTCACTTTGTATCTTGTGTCACATTTTGGTAATTCTTCACAATTTGCCAATATTTCAAACTTTCATTATTATTATATTTGTTACGGTGATTTGTGATCTGTGATCTTTGGTGTTACTATTACAAAAAGATTATGACTTGCTGAAGGCTCAGATGATGATCAGTATTTTTTTTAGCAATAAAAAAAATTTTTAATTAAGGCATGTACATTTTTTAAGACATAATGCTATTGCACACTTAATAGACTACAGTATATTGTAGACATAACTTTTACATGCACTGGGAAACAAAAACATCTGTGTGACTCTATTGTGGTGGTCTGGAATCAAACCTGCAATATCTCCAAGGTATGCCTGTACAATGTTAATGCTATGTAAATAGTTGCCTGCATGCAGTAAATTCAAGTTTTGCTTTTAGGAACTTTCTAGAATTTTTTCCAAATATTTTTGATCTCCTGTTGGTTGAATCCACGGATGTGGAATCCACAGATATGGAACCAGCCAATAGTGAGGGAGGGCTGACTTGCAGAATAACGGTTGCAGCCTTTAATGCAATAGTACCACTTCTATTTTATCTTAGAGAAATAACCCCAAATATGAAAAATACCATACGCAAAATATAGATATTTATCATAGTGCTATTTTTCTGTGACAAAGTGAAGTCGTAGAGTCTAATTATGGAAGAGTTTAAGTGTATTTGAGGCTCTGGTGACGCAGAACAACTTTGAATGTTTAGATAGGAAAAGTTTAGGACAATCTTTGTTACATCATTACTTGTGTTTGACTAACGGTGTAACTTTTATATAAACAGTATCTTTCAAATGTTTCTCCAGAGGCTCATCCCCAATACCAGCATTATGGGATTTTACTCATTCTGGAGCATCCCATGCTAAAGTTTAAGAGAACCTGGTTGCATATTTCTCTTCTCTGGCCCAAATCTCAGCACCCTCCCCCTTCATCTGCAGGACTCTGCCATTTCACAAGGCTGCAGATGAAAACATCTGTCCGTTAATGACCTGCAGGGGCAGAAGGTTAGAGAAGGGAACAGGAAAGAGAGAGTTGTCACATGTAGTTCGTTTTTCTGTTTTGTTTGTCATGTGCACCTTTGAAGCAGAATATTTAGAAGTAACCTGACCGTCATACCGCCCTGCACAATCTTGTTTCCTAGCTCTGAGGTGAGTTATTCTATGCACCCTAAAATAAAAATGATATTTAGATACACATGCACACACACACACACACACACACAAGAAAACACCTCTCCCATCCTTTTTCTTCCCTTCCCCTTCCCCAACCTCTAAATGCCTCTTTAAAATGACTGTTGTCATGTTAACGAAACAGTTAGGTGTCATTTAGGGGGCTCGGTCCTTTATGTCTCAGCAGTAAGAATTCAGCGAGAGGCAAACTGATAGATAAGAAGTGATTTATTAGAATAGGACGCTTTCGAGGCTTAACAAGCAGTCAGGCAAGCGTTGCGATGCCCCCGAGTACTTAGTGGGTTATATTTTTATAATCAGGAAGAGAGAGGAGGGGGAGAAGACCTTCTTTGTCTTTCTTGAGTAGATGTCACGCTTTCCTCATCAGTTCCTCCTCCAGATTGGGTTTTTTGTCCCTACGTGGTCAGGCCAGGACTGTCATGGCACTTTGGAAAAATTATTTCAGGTCTCAGTACAATGAGGACCTTTCACTTTGATATGTCACCTTTCCATAAATGATTGTTTGTGTGCACAGAGCATGTGCCGGTTGTCATTAACTTGATGACACCACTGGGCAGGATATAGGTCTCATGCCACCATTGTTGTATTGTTTCGGGGCATGTCTCATGCTTCTGTTGCATGATTTTGTTGCTAATCAAGCTAGCTTTATTTTGTTGTTAAGCAAGCCAATCTGGCTTTGATGCTAAGCCACTTGTTCTGCTTTATGAGTCAAGCAAGCCCACATTTTTTCAGGATTTTCCCATTACTTTCTTGAGTGATCATTAATCTTACTGCGGTTTCCCAAAGTTCCCTAAAGTTCCCTATCAACAATCCCCTAACGGGGTTTCTAAGCTAACTATTTGATTATCCTACTCAATCCCTATCATTACAACACAGAATTATGCCAATGACAAATTATCGAGAAAAAAAACAGAATAAAAAATTTTATTATCGTATTTAAAAAGATGACGTAAAAGACTAGAGGAAAAAAAATCCCAAATGCCAACAATGTTTATGTAGCATCTAATTTTTTCCCCCAAATTTCCAAAATGTCCATTATATTTGTAATTTTGTAAGAAAAATAATTTTAAGAACAAATCTATGAAAATGGAATCCCCCAGTTTCCAGATTAAGCTGGTCAGGTTTAATCTGATTTGGGGCAGATGCAGCAGTTTGAAAGGCCAGGTCTTTTGTTGGGGAAGGAAGAGATAGGCGGGGCAGGAAGGACGGTCCTCGTGGTTATTTCTCTGTAGCGTCTCAGTTCTGTCGCACAACCCAAGTCAAATCAATGCATTAAACGCCTCTTCCTTTCTGCTTGTCCCCAAAACGGCAAAGAACGACGTAGTGTGGCAAGAACAACACCCCGAGCGCCGTTGCAGAGATCCTACGGGGCGGGCTGGGCAGAGGGCGCGCGAGACGTCGCCAGCCGCTGCACCCTCCCAAGCCCCGCCCGCCCCCCGACGCCCCGCCCGCCCCGACGCCCAGGCCCCGCCCCTGACCGCCCAGGTCAGGCCCCGCCCCCGTCCCGGCTGGGCCTCGCCCAGCCTGCCATCGTCACGTGGTGAGGCGCCGGGTCTAGCCTGTAGCTGATGCTGCCGCGCGGTATTCATCATGGAGCTGGCGCCGCGGAGTTGTTCTCTGCTGCTGCTGCTGCTGCTGCTCCTGGGCCTGAGCACGGGTAGGTTCGGGCAAAAGGTGCTTCAGCGGCCGGTGCCTCCTTCTCTTCTTTAGGGATGAGAATCTGTTAGTGGGTTTGTGCTTTTTAAAGCATATTCCTTTTCCCCTGTTTCTACCTTGCGTAATTATTTTGCTTTTGAGCCTCACTCTATTTTTTTTTTTTTTCCCTGATTCAAAGTTCTTTTTCTACTTTATTCTGGCTCTGGGTGGTCTGCTGCCTTGTTTCTTCCCTGCGCGTAGGTAGAAGCAGTTTTGCAAAATGTAAGATTTGGAGAAGCTGCTGATCAATGAGGTTTCCACGATCTTAAGGCCACCTCCCTTTTCCTGCCGTGATTGGCTGCTAAATGAGATTATAAGGTCTTTTTATTTTGAGCTGAAACACACGGTACCAAAAGACTGAAAAATCCTACCACGAATGGGACGTTTAATTGAGAGTAAGCCTTTCTCCCTCTACCTGATCAGAACAGGCAAGATAATATGTCCCCTCACCGCAGTCCTTTTTGGCAAAAACAAATTCGTGTTTAATGGGATGACTTGCAAATTGATTTTCAGTCTTTTCTTTAAGCAAAATGAGCCCTGGTGTGAATCAAGAACTGAGAATTCGAACTGGCCACAAACTTGCCTTGTGATCTTAAGCAAGTTGCTTAACTTGTTTTCCCTTTTGTAAAATGGGGATCATATGACCCTTCGGCTTGTGTCTGGTAAATGTTGTCGAATAGGTTGCCCCCCAGTTTTTTTTATATAAATTTATTTATTTTATTTTATTATTATTTATTTTTGGCTGCGTTGGGTCTTTGTTGCTGCGCGCGGGCTTTCTCTAGTTGCGGCGAGCGGGGGCTACTCTTCGTTGCGGTGCGCGGGCTTCTTATTGCAGTGGCTTCTCCTGTTGTGGAGCACGGGCTCCAGGCGCGCGGGCTTCAGTAGTTGTGGAACGCGGGCCCAGCCGTTGTGGCTCGCGGGCTCTAGAGCGCAAGCTCAGCAGTTGTGGTGTATGGGCCCAGTTACTCCGCGGCATGTGGGATCTTCCCGGACCAGGGCTCGAACCCGTGTCCCCTGCGTTGGCAGGCGGATTCTTAACCACTGCGCCACGAGGGAAGCCCTGCCCCCCCCTCCCCCCCCCCCCCCCGATTTTAGCAGTGGTCACGGGCAGGAAAGGGAGGAGGAGGAGTGCCAGGGGTTAGGTCAAAACGGACCAAGCCTTATCTATCATTTTTAAGGAGACTGTAATCTTGTGTTACTTGAATGTAGGATCTTATAGCCACGTCTATAATAAATATTCTAGCCTTTCTGTTTTGCTCATCAGACCATTTTCTGCTTGTCTTAATCTTCATCCTTAACAAGTTTCAAAACAGCATTGTCTCCTCATATACTCCCTTCTCTTATTTTGGGGACCAGTTTTTGTTTTTTCACTTGCCACAGGGGCAATGAAATTCAAAAAAGGAGGAAGTAGAGGCAGACAACTCCAGTCACCAAGGATCACCCTCTCATCACCTTTCAACATTAGCCTTCTTTACCCACAGAGTAGTATTGGAGAAAAAAAGATACTGTAACTTGAAAGTTGTTACTTTAGCAAAGGTGACATAGAAAATGTGTTCAACCTACTCTTATACACATTTTGCAGATGCTAGAAAAGTTAACTTTGGTTAACTCTAAATTGGAAGAAAATTAGAGTTGCGGGATTAACGAATATATATATGGCTTTTATAAATTTTCTGCCAAACTGCCTTCCCAGTGTGCATTTTTGCCAACAGTGCTGAGGGCTGGTCTCCTGTCTCATTGTGGAGGTTGAGCCCCTGCCATCTGTCAAATAAGCAAAGATTTTTTTAGTGACCTCATTATTGCTTTAATTTTCATATCTTTGAATATTAGTGATGTTAAACATTCTTTCACTTATTTATGACATTCGTATTACCCTTTTCATAAATTATTTTCTCGCGACATTTATCCATTTAATTATTAGGATCTTACTTTTTTTGTTGTTGTTGTTATAATTACTGTTATTTATTGAACGCCTAGTAAGTGCTAGGTATTGTACAACTATCTTGATTGTTGCAAGGCTCTTGCATTTTTTAGTTGGTCTAACGATTAAGGAAATACCCTTTTTCATATTTGTTGCCGATCTTTCTTTGTTGTTTTGCCTTTTATTTTTGTTGTACAGAAATGTAACAAGTTTCTGTCCTCAACTCTTGATATTTTGTTTCATAGTCTCTAGGGTATGCTTTAATCATTTCCCCATCCAGAGGTCAAAAAGACATTCAACTCTATTTTCATATTATTTTTCGCATCTAAATTTTAAAATTGAAATATCTGATCCACTTGGAGTTTATTTTGGTTTATAGTGTTAAGAAAGAACCTACATCTCTATTTTTTTTCTTCAAAAATCTAACAGTTGCCCCAGAGTAATATAGTGAGTAATCTTGCCCCACTAACTTGTGATGCTTCTTTAATCGTATATTAAATGAGGAACAAAAATCAGCATGCTGCATTTTGAGATTTTTTCCTTTTTTCCCCCAAGTGTAAATCTCTCTCTCTTTTCAACAGAATTATAAACACATTTTATGCTTGCTGTTAAAAATCCAAACATTACAGAGGGTGTAGGTGAAAACGTGAAAGCCTCCAGCCCCCTGTGCCACTATTAAGTTTGGTATGTTTTTTCGTAACTGAGTTTTTTGGGGTTTTTTTCCTTATCTCCATAATATATTGGAGTAAATAAATTGTCTGAAATATAAACCAAATCATCACTAGCCTAGCCCAGCCATGTCTCCTGGGCTGGGAATTTAACTGGACATAGACATTCTTCCAGAAAATCGAATTGTGCTTCTGTTTCAGGAGCTGTCATCAGCTGGCCCACAAAAGAGGGCAAGGAAGTATGGGATTATGTGACTGTCCGGAAGGACGCCCACATGTTCTGGTGGCTCTATTATGCCACCAGCCCCAGCAAGAACTTCTCAGAACTGCCCCTGGTCATGTGGCTTCAGGTAAAATTGGTTTCACTGCCTGACCTGAGGTTGAGGCCAGGTTTCCCCCACTTACCACCTTGCTTGCCCTTAAAGGCTCACAGCTCAGCAGTGAAGAACTGATGTGGTCCAGCAGCCAGCTGGGGCTCTTCTAGGCTTGGGGATTCAGCGTCCTTCTGAGGCAGGCAAAGGCGATGGTACAGCCAAGGAAGCCAAATCAGAGAGTGAGAGGTTCTAGCCTTTTACGGGGGTCTTTTTCTGTTGAGCCCAGCACAGGCAGCAGTAGGAACCCTTACTGGAAGCTCCTGAAGACACATTTGACAATATGCTGACAGAAAGTGTTTCTGGAAGGTTCCAAAGCAAAGACTGAGGTACCCTGACCAGCCCTTCCTCTCCCTCCCCTCCCAGTCCTTTCCTAGACCTGAATTCCTTGCCCCTAGAAAAACTGATATTTTGAAAGAACTCAGCCTTTTGTATCTTAGCATTAAGTGTTGGGACCTATCCTTCTCACTAAAGAGTGTTTGCATTTTAATCTTGAGCTCTAGTGGTAGGATTGAAGACAGGAAACTGGTTGAAAATTATTTGAGGGCAGGCAGAGGATCCTTCCTTGCATTCCTAAAATGTCTGTCCAAAGGTGGCCCGCACCCACCTGGAAGACCAAGATCTAGGGAGGGGTTGAGGAACGCGGTCTTGCTTCACCTTCTGGAAACTGTAGGCATGACCCAGCTGGGGCGCCAGGTTGCTCACCAGTAAATAGGGCGCCCTGATACTCACCCCCATGGGATGTAAATGTCACTTCCTCCAAAAATGTCATATTCATAAGCAGCCTCCCAGTGCCCCCAGCTTTGCCTTCCAGACCAGTGGCTACAGGCTTCCTGATGAGATAGTGAAGAAGAGCAGTTTGCAGGGAGGGGCCTTTCTCTCTTGGGATTATCGCAAGTATTTTCTTTGAAGGCTGGGGTGAGGCTCAGCCCGAGAGTGCAGATAGGAAAATGTCTCAGAAGAAGAACCCGTCTGTGTGGCCCAGGGAGCTTTTGTGCATCCCCGGCGGCTGGAGATGAAGCTGTGGCAGGGCTGTCAGGGAGAGCCGTGCAGTGGACAAGCCCAGTTCTGCCTTCCTGCCACTTACAGCCGTGGCAAAACACTTCCCTTCTCTGGGCTTTGGTTTTCTAATCTGCGGGATTTCAGCGCTTTTCAAACTTTTTATTAATCAGCAGAACTTTTTCCACTCCCAAGTGAAAGCTTGCAGACCAGCCAAAGCGGAAGAAAGAAGTGCTGGGGCTGAGGTTGGGGCGGAGTGCCAAGTCCCACCCATTCAGCCTCCCCTTTGTCACATGCTACCCCTCAGGTACTTTTTGGGCTTCCAGGAACACAATTTGAAAACCACTGAATTTCAGAAACTGCAAACCTTCCTTCTGGTTGATTGCAGAATAGGGCAGTTGTTTTATTTGAATGAGTTGCCAACATTTACAAATCAAGACGTTTCCTTCCTTTTTCCAAAAACCAGGAGATGTGATTACTTGGGGCCTGAACTTGCTATCCCGGAGCTGAGCGGTGGGGGCCCTCTTGCACACAGGCAGGAGCTTCTGGAGGAGGGGACCCACCTGCCCTCTTTGCTCTGTGTGGTGCACTTCTGGCGCCTCAAGACCGTGCAGTTTGTGACCTTTGGTTTCTGTGAGCTGAGATGCTATTTGATGGTTATCAACTGGCCAACTGGCCTGCTCTTCATCTCCTCAGAGGCCCAAGGGAAGAGGAAAAGCGTATGATTAAGGAAGAAATAATTAATTCAGGTTAAAAGGAGATCTGTCTTAGCAGCCTACTGAGAATCCGTGCACTGACTTCTCTGGACAGGTCTTTGGGAATCAAGGTCACGTCATCTGAGTGGAGTAGCTCTGAGTGATGTAGTGTGCTACTTTAGGTACACTTTCAAGTCATTTAAGCGTTTTAGTTTGTCCTTTGACACACTTGCCACATTTCAGAGTCACTGCATAGTCCCAGGCCATGACAGTACCCCATCCCAAAGTTCTAGATGAAGAGATTTTGCAGTGGTATGTTATCAAGTAGAACAGAACAGGAGAATGGGATTTCTCCCACAAAGACCATACCTCTAGGATTCCAGCTTCTCTCCTTTCACTTTGGTCCTATCCCAGCCCAGTAAGTCCACTAGGAAAAAGGGGCCCAGCTTTCACTCAAGGACCCTTGCTTTTATTTTATTTTGTTTTGGTTTTTTTTTTTGCTTTGCTTTTTTTTTAAATTGAAGAATAGTTGGTGTACAGTATTATATGTTACAGGTATACAGTATAGTGATTCACAATTTTTAAAGGTTCTACTCCATTTATAGTTCTGTAAATATTGGCTATATTCCCTGTGTTGTACAATATATCCTTGTAGTTTATTTTATACATAGTGGTTTGTACCTCTTAATCCCCTTCCTTTACATTCCCCCCTCCCTTCCCTCTCCCCCCTGGTAACCACTAGTTTGTTCTCTATATCTGTGAGTCTGCTTCTTTTTTGTTACAGCCACTAGTTTGTTGTATTTTTTAGATTTTCCATATAAGTGACATCATACAGTATTTGTCTTTCTCTGTCTGACTTATTTCACTTAGCATAATACCCTCCAAGTCCAATCATGTTGCTGCAATTGGCAAAATTTCATTCTTTTTTATGGCTGAGTAGTATTCCATTGTATATATATACACCACATCTTCTTTATCCATTCATCTGTTGATGGGCACTTAGGTTGCTTCCCATATCTTGGCTATTATAAATAATGTTTCTATGAACATTAGGGTGCATGTATTTTTTCAAATTAGTGTTTTTGTTTTTTCAAATATATACTCAGGAGTGGGATCACTGGATCATGTGGTAGTTCTATTTTTAGTTTTTTGAGAAACCTCCATACGGTTTTCCACAGTGGCTGCACCAATTTACATTCCCACCAACAGTGTTACAAGGATTCCCTTTTCTCCACATCCTCACCAACATTTGTTATTTGTGTTCTTTTTGATGATAGCCATTCTGACAGGTGTGAGGTGATATCTCATTATGGTTTTGATTTGCATTTCCCTGATGATAAGCAGTGTTGAGCATCTTTTCATGTTCATGCTGGCCATCTGCATTTCCTCTTTGGAAAAATGTCTATTGAGTTCTTCTGCCCATTTTTTAATCAGGTTGTTTGTTTTTTTGATGTTGAGTTATATGAGCTGTTCATATATGTTGGATATTAACCCCTTATTGGTCGTATCATTTGCAAATATTTTCTCCCATTCCATAGGTCTTTTCATTCTGTCAATGGTGAGGACATTGCTCTTAATTTATTGCATGTTACATGCATTTTTCAATGTTGCCACGTAGTTTATCATAGTTTGTGATCCTAAATGGCAGTGTCACATTCCGTCCTGTAGACGTGTCATGATTTACTAACCCATTTCCCTACTGCGGGACATTGGAGTTTCATCCTTTTGCTCTTGTAAATACCACTGCAATAAACAGCTCCCTCTGACTTGTGAGCTTTTTACCACTGTATTAGGAAATCTTAAGATACAGAGTGCATATAATTAGAGGGATTTATAGCCTCCCAGTTTTATAATAGTTAGCTTGGTGTCAGTTCAAAACATTAGTTTCATAAAGTCTCTCTGTTGGGGTCCTTTAGTTACCCCTGAGCCCTGACTCTATGTTGTCTTTTTTTTTCCTTTAGATTTCCCTGTACAGATTGCCTTGGCTTCTGTTTTGCCTGAGCTGTTTCCTTCCATCTTTGCGTATCTCCCTTTCCTATCCATCTTGCACAGGGAGACAACATCCTTTTATTCAAGGCCCTCGGCCTATCCTGTTGGCTCAGATGGCCCCTGAGGTTTTGTCCAGAAAAGCACTGACCATCCTTTCCCCTGACCATCTCTTGAAGGACCTCCTCCCCTCTCTTAGCCCTTAGAACCCATAGAACCTCTGCCTCTCATAGTCTGGGGCCCCAGCACTGAGCTTCTGTTCAGAATCCTGCCTCGCCCCTGGCCTTGGATGCCCACGGTATTGAGTGCTTCCTGCCCTGGGACTTCCGCATTTACTATGTTATATCCTGGGGATCATCTTGATCAAACTGCCCCTCAGTCTGGGTCCCTTGTAAATCCTCAGGGACACTGAGGAGAGGGTGGTGGAGAGTCACAAGGCCCCGGGTCCAGTCCTGGTGGAGCCCCTAATTGCCACGTTCCCTCTCTGGGCCATACTGCTCATCTTCGAAGGGAGAGGGTTTGGACGAGATGTTTTGAAGTCAGGAAACCCCACGTGAGGCCAAGGCTCAAGCTCAGAGAATCAGAGGTAGGAACGTTCCCTCTGGGGGCTCTTAGTCTGGTTGCTTCCTCTTTTTAGAAAGACTTGAGCAGTTACCAGGGGGCTCAGTTAGTGTAGACACTGGATCAATTGTGTCCTGTGTGTAAGGTTGACCCAGCCATCACTGACTTATAAATTGTTTATAGTGAATGGGGTCATGGTTGTAATGACGAAGGTTTGACTAACATTTTCTCTGACTTTATTTTTGTTTGTTTGTTTTTGCTTTCACAGGGTGGTCCAGGTGGTTCCAGCACTGGATTTGGGAACTTTGAGGAAATCGGGCCCCTTGACAGAGATCTCAAACCACGAAGAACTACTTGGGTACAGTGAGGAAGGCCTCGAACTCACACTGCCGTGTGGCCTCCCCCAGGCTGAGTCCCACCCAGCCCTACCCCGTTCTGGGTGGCGTCACAAGTTGAGCGATCCCACTCCACCCCCCTCCCTCTTCCTGTGTGTCCAGGGGGACCTTGCGTACTTGTCCACAGGCTTCCTCTCCGGCCAGCCTCTTCCATTTCTTGGGGCAGCTTATCCCACACTGGTCACCTTCCCAACTCGGTGACCTTCCTCTCCACTTGCCTGCAGAAACCTCTGTTAACTCTAGCAGACACCCTGGACCTTGTCATTACCCACATATTGGCCATCCCTGCAATCTGAGACGCCAGGGTCCCACCTTCTGGCCACAACCTGCAGTCCTTTCCCCTCCTACTCTCCTACTTCGATTCTTGTCTTCCTCAGGACTTCAAACCCCTTGTCCTCTGCCCTTTTGATGTCTCTCTAGCTCTCTGTGTCCCCCCGCCCCCTCATTCTTAGCTTCACTTCCTTACCTAACCCCCACCCCTGGTTCCCTCATCCTTCTCCCTCCACATCCTTGCCGCGCCCAGCCTGGGGTCAGTCCCCCTGTCCACATGCTCGGCCCCTTCCTCCAGGCTGCCAAACACTGGTGGGCAACACCACACCAGTGGGCAGGGTGGGGCTGTTGCTCCCAGCTGGTGGCCACCCTCTGCTCTGTGCTTCTCCTCTGCTCCTCTCCCGTCTGTTGATGGACACTTAGGTTGTTTTCACCTTTTGGCTGTTGTGAATAATGCAGGGAACATTAGCGTACAAATATTTGTTTGGGCCCCTATTTTCAATTTGGCGGGGGGTGGGGAATTGCTGGGTCCTATGGTAGCTCTATGTTTAATACCCAAGTGTTGTTAATATTCTTCATCCACCCCTTTTCCATCGCCTCTCATGGGTGCTTTCAAAATGCACCCCCCCCACCCCAAATCCACTTCCCACATGGTGCTTGAGTGAAACCCTCCAATGCCAATCACTCCTTAGTTTACCGTCTTTTAGTTCCCCAAAGATCGGATCCAGATTCCTGGGCATCAACTGGTTCCTGCTACCTCTAGCCACACCTCCCAGCTTCTCTCCATGTGCACTCTTCCTTGAGGCCTCTGTGTGGGCCCTTCCTGGGCTTGGACTTCATTCCTCTGGTCACCCGGTCACACCTAGCTCACCATACTCACCTCTAAGACTCCGTGCGGGAGCACCTCCACCTGAAGATCCCCTCTGAGCCCATTGATTTTCTTGTCTGTCTCCATACTGGTCTTCTTTAAGCACATTTTACTTACTCTTGCCTCAGGGTCTTTGCACATGCTGTTCCCTCAGCCTGGAACATTCACATACTCACTTCCAGTAGCAGAGTACCCCACTGGCTTGTCCCCAAGCCTCCCACGACTAATAGCATAATGTGACTGGGGCAGAGAGCCTGAACAAGAAGTGAGGAGATGCTGGCCTTGGGCCTGATGCTGCCATTACCTATCCAACGTTGTGACCTTGGACAAGTCCTGGGCCTTTTCTGGGCTTTAATGTCCTGATCAGTAAAGGACATGGCTGTAGTGTGTCATCACTAGGGATCCTTCGGGATGTAAAATTCTATAACTCTTAGCCTCTTTGGGAAAGGTGTTAGAATAAATTCTGTTCTTGTAGTGTTCAGCAAAGCCAAGCCAATGTGGAAACTGGATTCATCTTGAAGAAAACAGAGGTGTGGTATTCCGACCTCTCACTGCTTTGAGCTGTTGCTCAGACTGACACCGCATGGTTCTACCTGCACGAATGAATTACATTCAGGACATTTGTAGCGTGTGAAAGTAACAGCCTAGATGCTTCGATCCCTGTGTATATGTTAATCTTTCTTTCTTGCCTCTCCTTTTCTTTGCCTTTCTTTGCCATACTAGTCTATGTTCCTGTTCCAAATTTTTTTTTAATCCATTTTAGTAACAGATCATAACCACACTGATATCCTCACATGTGTGGTTTTTGTTGAGCTCATATAGGATGATCAAAAGATAGTTGGTGACTGGCTGGCTGATTGCAACATTTGACTTTCCTCTGTGGCGTGTAGCTCCAGTCGGCCAGTCTCCTGTTTGTGGATAACCCAGTGGGCACCGGGTTCAGTTATGTGAACAAGAGTGACGCGTACACCAAAGACCTGGCCATGGTGGCATCAGACATGATGGTTCTCCTGAAGACTTTCTTTGAATGCCACAAAGAATTCCAGGTAAGCAAGCTCAGAGCGGGGCTAGCAGTTGCAGCACTGCATCCATCAGATTCAAACTTCCCCGAGAGTTACATGCCCAGCTGATTCCAGAGAAGACCTTTTTGCTCCCAGGATCAGATTGTGGGCTTCTGTCTCAGTCATCACTAAAGGTGGTTTTAGCTTGAAAAACATGACCCTGCAGCCATTATTCTAATTAAACATAATAATCAGATATGGGAGGAAAGATCAGCAAAAGCAGATTTGTTTTGTCTGGCCATTACATGCAATAGAAATTTGAAATTGATTCGTGTGAATTAAAAGGCATTCAGGATATTTAATTCTTTGTAAATTCCTTTTCTTCCTAGACGATTCCATTCTACATTTTCTCAGAGTCCTATGGAGGAAAAATGGCTGCTGGCATTGCTGTAGAACTTTATAAGGTAACAAGGAAGATGACTTTGTTTTTGTGTTGGACAGAAACTGATTATCTTACTTGTTGTAGTCACCTGATAATTGAATATTCTTTGAATAGGACCTTGTACATACAGAGTAAGTCTGTAATAATAACCATGAAAAGTTTCAAAAAGAACAATGAAGTTTGCCCCACCAGATATTGAACAGGCCATACAGCTAAGCGAGTAAAGCAATTTGGGGCTGGCATAGCAACAGAGAAATGCAGATACATGCAGCAGGCTAAAGAATCTAGAAACATATTTTATATATACTTATGTATATGTATATATGTATCTGTGTATGTTTATAACACATACATATGTATCATACTTACATATGAACGTATATAAATGATAAGATGATATTTCAAATCATTGAGGAAAACAGAATGTTCAATAAATGATATGGAGACAAGTGACTATCACTTTGGAAAATAGTAAAGTTAGATTCTTGCCTTACATGAAACATCAGTTCTTTTTTTTTTTTAATTTGTTTATTTTATTTTTGGCTGCGTTGGGTCTTTGTTGCTGTGCACGGGCTTTCTCTAGTTGTGGCGAGCGGGGGCTACTCTTTGTTGCGTTGCGCCGGCTTCTCATTGTGGTGGCTTCTCTTATTGCAGAGCACAGGCTCTAGGCGTGCGGGCTTCAGTAGTTGTGGCTCACGGGCTCTAGAGCACAGGCTCAGTAGTTGTGGTGCATGGGCTTAGTTGCTCCGCGGCATGTGGGATCTTCCCAGACCAGGGCTTGAACCCGTGTCCCCTGCCTTGGCAGGCGGATTCTTAACCAATGCGCCACCAGGGAAGCCCCGAAACATCAGTTCTTGATAGATTAAAAATCTAAACATAAAAATCAAAACTGTAAGAGAACCTGAAAATATAGGAGAAAAGTTTTATAATCTTGGGTACGAAAAGCTTGCTTTTCCTTCATAAGATGAAACACCCAAAAGCAAAAAGAGTAAGTTTGACGTATTTAGACCACATAGAAATTTAAAACTTCTTAGAGTTTCATAAACAATTTTAAAAGATATACACACACAAATAAATATATAGTAGAAGTAGGATTCACATCAATAAGTCCATTAAAAAAAGATAATATTCTAATAGGATATTGGCCAGAAGATACGGGCAAACAATTTATAGAAGAAATGCAAACTGCCTATGGACATGTGAACAATGTTCAACTTTTATTAGTAAGTCAAATCTGTGAGATTTGCAAATATTTTAAAAAATTGGTGGGAAGTCCCTGGGGGGTCCAGTGATTAGGACTCCACGCTTCCACTGCAGGGGGCACGGGTTCGATTCCTGGTCAGGGAACTAAGATCCCGCATGCCACGTGGCATGGCCAAAAAAATAAATCAAATAAAATAAAGTAAAAATTTGGTAACCCCCAGTTTTGGTAAGAAGTCAGGGAAATAAGGGCTCTCATGCACGTTTGATGGGAATGAAAATTGGTAAATCATTTTAAAGGGGCACTTTGGCAGTATCTATAAACTTTTAAAATGTATGTGCCCTTTGACCCAATAATTTCACTTCCAGGAATCTGTCCTGTGGGAATACTTATACATGTGTGTGTGTCAGAGGATGTTAAGTTCATCGTTGCTTATAATGTCCATAAATGGAAAACAAGATCAGTGGCTGTCTGTAGAGGATTACTTAAATGAAATACGTGGATCCTTCCATGATGGACACTTTGAAGCCATCAGAAAGAATGGGTAGATCTGTGCATATGTATACATGTATGTATATATATATGCTTGTGAAAACAAAGAAAGGAGTTAGAAGGATATATACCATGTTAACTGGTTAGTGAGCGTGAGGGTGCAGGTGGGGCAGAGGTAAAACTTTTTTCACATTTTCTCCTGTCTCCTTCTGTGATTAAATTTTTTACAGTGAGCTTGTATGAGCTTTTTTTTTTAATTGAAGTATAGTTGATGTACAATATTATATAAGTTACACATATACAATATACTGATTCATAATTTATAAAGATTATATTCTATTTATAGTTGTAAAATATTGGCTATATTCGTGTTATACAGTATGAGCTTTATTTTTTTAAGATTTATTAATTCTCTTTAAAAATTAACCTTTTATAAGAAGCAGTATAGGTGCATAACAGAAAATTAGAAAATACAGCAAGCACAGATTTTAAAAATTAAAAAGAGATCACCATTGTTAACACCTTAGTGTATAGCCTTTAAATCTTTTTCTGTGCTTTTAGAAATAAGTAAATTTTTTAACCAATAGGAGATAGTAGTATACGTAATGTCTGTAGCCTGCTTTCTTCCATCATTAGTCCTCCCCTTCCTACTTCAGTAAATTTTCATCTCTATTCAGGCTTTAATGATCCCAACACGTCCCTTATAGTCAGTTTGTTTAAGCCAGGACTCAGTCCAGATCCGTGAATTACACATGGCTGGGATGTCCCTAAAGTCTGTTTTCATCTAACACAGTTCCATTTTATGACCCCCATTTGGTAAAGAAACTAGACTACTTACAGAATATCCCATTTTCTGGATTTGTGTGGTAGCATCTTCATGGTGTTATTTAGTTTATTCCTCTCTTCATGGTGTTTCCTACAAAACTGGAGGTCATAGTTAAAGGCCTGATGCATTCAAGGTAAAAGTTTTGGATAGAATATATTATAATAGGTCAGATTTCAGGAAACGATGGCCCATAGGTCAAATCCAGTCCACCACCTGCTTTTATACGACCCATGAGCTAAGAATGGTTTTTACATTACCGAGTGACAGTGGTGGGGTGGGGTGGATTAAAAGAAGAAGAATATTTCATGACACATGAAAATTGTGTGAAACTCAAATTTCAATGTCCACAAATAAAGTTTTATTTTTTTGTAATTTATTTTTAATTTATTTTATTTTTTAAACGTCTTTATTGGAGTGTAATTGCTTCACAATGGTGTGTTAGTTTCTGCTTTATAACAAAGTGAATCAGTTATACATATACATATGTCCCCATATCTCTTCCCTCTTGCGTCTCCCTCCCTCCCACCCTCCCTATCCCACCCCTCTAGGTGGTCACAAAGCACCGAGCTGATCTCCCTGTGCTATGCGGCTGCTTACCACTAGCTATCTATTTTACATTTGGTAGTGTATATATGTCCATGCCGCTCTCTCACTTTGTGCCAGCTTACCCTTCCCCCTCCCCATATCCTCAAGCCCATTCTCTAGTAGGTCTGTGTCTTTATTCCCGTCTTGCCCCTAGGTTCTTCAGATACCTAGCATAAGGTATTTGTTTTTCTCTTTCTGACTTACTTCACTCTGTATGACAGACTCTAGGTCCATCCACTTCACTACAAGTAACTCAATTTCGTTTCTTTTTATGGCTGAGTAATATTCCATTGTATATATGTACCACATCTTCTTTATCCATTCATCTGTCAATGGACACTTAGGTTGCTTCCATGTTCTGGCTATTGTAAATAGAGCTGCAATGAACATTTTGGTACATGACTCTTTGAATTATGGTTTTCTCAGGGTATATGCCCAGTAGTGGGATTGCTGTGTTGTATGGTAGTTCTATTTTTAGTTTTCTAAGGAACCTCCATACTGTTCTCCATAGTGGCTGTATCAATTTACATTCCCACCAACAGTGCACCCTCTCCGGCATTTATTGTTTGTAGGTTTTTTGATGATGGCCATTCTGACCGGTGTGAGGTGATATCTCAGTGTAGTTTTGATTTGCATTTCTCTAATGATTAATGATGTTGAGCATTCTTTCATGTGTTTCTTGGTAATCTGTATATCTTCTTTGGAGAAATGTCTATTTAGGTCTTCTGCCCATTTTTGAATTGGGTTGTTTGTTTTTTTGATATTGAGCTGCATGACCTGCTTGTAAATTTTGGAGATTAATCCTTTGTCAGTTGCTTCATTTGCAAATATTTTCTCCCATTCTGAGGGTTGTCTTTTCGCCTTGTTTATGGTTTCCTTTGCTGTGCAAAAGCTTTTAAGTTTCATTAGGTCCCACTTGTTTACTTTTGTTTTTATTTCCCTTTCTCTAGGAGGTGGGTCAAAAAGGATCTTGCTGTGATTTATGTCATAGAGTGTTCTGCCTATGTTTTCCTCTAAGAGTTTGATAGTTTCTGGCCTTACATTTAGGTCTTTAATCCATTTTGAGTTTATTTTTGTGTTGGTGTTAGCGAGTGTTCCAATTTCATTCTTTTAAATGTAACAGTCCAGTTTTCCCAGCACCACTTATTGAAGAGGCTGTCTTTTCTCCACTGTATATTCTTGCCTCCTTTATCAAAGATAAGGTGACCATATGTGCATGGGTTTATCTCTGGGCTTTCTGTCCTGTTCCATTGATCTGTATTTCTGTTTTTGTGGCAGCACCATACCGTCTTGATTACTGTAGCTTTGTAGTATAGTCTGAAGTCAGGGAGCCTGATTCCTCCAGCTCCATTTTTCTTTCTCCAGATTGCTTTGGCTATTCGGGGTCTTTTGTGTTTCCATACAAATTGTGAAATTTTTTGTTCTAGTTCTGTGAAAAATGCCAGTGGTAGTTTGATAGGGATTGCATTGAATCTGTCGATTGCTTTGGGTAGTAGAGTCATTTTCACAATGTTGATTCTTCCAATCCAAGAACGTGGTATATCTCTCCATCTATTTGTATCATCTTTAATTTCTTTCATCAGTGTCTTATAATTTTCTGCATACAGGTCTTTTGTCTCCTACAGGTAGGTTTATTCCTAGATATTTTATTCTTTTGGTTGCAGTGGTAAATGGGAGTGTTTTCTTAATTTCACTTTCAGATTTTTCATCATTAGTATATAGGAATGCAAGAGATTTCTGTGCATTAATTTTGTATCCTGCTACTTTACCAAATTCATTGATTAGCTCTAGTAGTTTTCTGGTAGCATCTTTTAGATTCTCTATGTACAGTATCATGTCATCTGAAAACAGTAACAGCTTTGCTTCTTCTTTTCCGATTTGGATTCCTTTTATTTCTTTTTCTTCTCTGATTGCTGTGGCTAAAACTTCCAAAACTATGTTGAATAATAGTGGTGAGAGTGGGCAACCTTGTCTTGTTCCTGATCTTAGTGGAAATGGTTTCAGTTTATCACCATTGAGGACAATGTTGGCTGTGGGTTTGTCATAGATGGCCTTTATTATGTTCAGGAAAGTTCCCTCTATGCCTACTTTCTGGAGGGTTTTTATCATAAATGGGTGTTGAATTTTGTCGAAAGCTTTCTCTGCATCTACTGAGATGATCATATGGTTTTTCTCCTTCAGTTTGTTAATATGGTGTATCACATTGATTGATTTGCGTATATTGAAGAATCCTTGCATTCCTGGGATAAACCCCACTTGATCATGGTGTATGATCCTTTTAATGTGCTGTTGGATTCTGTTTGCTAGTATTTTGTTGAGGATTTTTGCATCTATGTTCATCAGTGATATTGGCCTGTAGTTTTCTTTCTTTGTGACATCTTTGTCTGGTTTTGGTATCAGGGTGATGGTGGCCTCGTAGAATGAGTTTGGGAGTGTTCCTCCCTCTGCTATAGTTTGGAAGAGTTTGAGAAGGATAGGTGTTAGCTCTTCTCTAAATGTTTGATAGAATTCGCCTGTGAAGCGATCTGGTCCTGGGCTTTTGTGTGTTGGAAGATTTTTAATCACAGTTTCAATGTCAGTGCTGGTGATTGGTCTGTTCATATTTTCTATTTCTTCCTGGTTCAGTCTCGGCAGGTTGTGCATTTCTAAGAATCTGTCCATTTCTTCCAGGTTGTCCATTTTATTGGCATATAGTTGCTTGTAGTAATCTCTCATGATCCTTTGTATTTCTGCAGTGTCAGTTGTTACTTCTCCTTTTTCATTTCTAATTCTATTGATTTGAGTCTTCTCCCTTTTTTTCTTGGTGAGTCTGGCTAATGGTTTATCAATTTTGTTTATCTTCTCAAAGAACCAGCTTTTAGTTTTATTGGTCTTTGCTATCGTTTCCTTCATTTCTTTTTCATTTATTTCTGATCTGATCTTTATGATTTCTTTCCTTCTGCTAACTTTGGGGTTTTTTTGTTCTTCTTTCTCTAATTGCTTTAGGTGTAAGGTTAGGTTGTTTATTTGAGATGTTTCTTGTTTCTTAAGGTAGGATTGTATTGCTATAAACTTCCCTCTTAGAACTGCTTTTGCTGCATCCTATAGGTTTTCGGTCGTCATGTTTTCATTGTCATTTGTTTCTAGGTAGTTTTTGATTTCCTCTTTGATTTCTTCAGTGATCTCTTGGTTATTAAGTAGTGTATTGTTTAGCCTCCGTGTGTTTGTATTTTTTACAGATTTTTTTCCTGTAATTGATATCTAGTCCCATAGTGTTGTGGTTGGAAAAGATACTTGATATGATTTCGATTTTCTTAAATACGAAGGCTTGATTTGTGACTCAAGATATGATCTATCCTGGGGAATGTTCCATGAGCACTTGAGAATAATGTGTATTCTGTTGTTTTTGGATAGAATGTTCTATAAATATCAATTAAGTCCATCTTGTTTAATGTATCATTTAAAGCTTGTGTTTCCTTATTTATTTTCATTTTGGATGATCTGTCCATTGGTGAAATGGGGTGTTAAAGTCCCCTACTATGATTGTGTTACTGTTGATTTCCCCTTTTATGGCTGTTAGCATTTGCCTTATGTATTGAGGTGCTCCTATGTTGGGTGCATAAATATTTACAATTGTTATATCTTCTTCTTGGATTGATCCCTTGATCATTATGTAGTGTCCTTCTTTGTCTCTTATAATAGTCTTTGTTTTAAAGTCTATTTTGTCTGATATGAGAATTGCTGCTCCAGCTTTCTTTTGATTTCCATTTGCATGGAATATCTTTTTCCATCTCCTCACTTTCAGTCTGTATGTGTCCCTAGGTCTGAAGTGGGTCTCTTGTAGACAGCATATATACGCGTCTTGTTTTTGTATCCATTCAGCCAGTCTATGTCTTTTGGTTGGAGCATTTAATCCTTTTACATTTAAGGTAATTATCT
Organism: Eubalaena glacialis; assembly: GCF_028564815.1. NCBI lineage: Eukaryota > Metazoa > Chordata > Mammalia > Artiodactyla > Balaenidae > Eubalaena > Eubalaena glacialis. Next base: position 28,024,033 of record NC_083734.1, on the reverse strand, counting down.
ACATGTATGTTCCTATTACCATTTTCTTAATTGTTTTGGGTTTCTTATTGTAGGTCTTTTCCTTCTCTTGTGTTTCCTGCCTAGAGAAGTTCTTTTAGCATTTGTTGTGAAGTTGGTTTGGTGGTGCTGAATTTTCTTAGCTTTTGCTTCTCTGTAAAGGTTTTAATTTCTCCGTCAAATCTGAATGAGATCCTTGCTGGGTAGAGTAATCTTGGTTGTAGGTTTTTCTCCTTCATCACTTTAAATATGTCCTGCCACTCCCTTCTGGCTTGCAGAGTTTCTGCTGAAAGATCAGCTGTTAACCTTATGGGGATGCCCTTGTGTGTTATTTGTTGTTTTTCCCTTGCTGCTTTTAATATTTTTTCTTTGTATTTAATTTTTGATAGTTTGATTCGTATGTGTCTTGGCGTGTTTCTCCTTGGATTTATCCTGTATGGGACTCTCTGTGCTTCCTGGACTTGATTAACTATTTCCTTTCCCATATTAGGGAAGTTTTCAACTATAAACTCTTCAGATATTTTTTCAGTCCCTTTCTTTTTCTCTTCTTCTTCTGGGACCCCTATAATTTGAATGTTGGTGCATTTAATGTTGTCCCAGAGGTCTCTGAGACTGTCCTCAATTCTTTTCATTCTTTTTTCTTTATTCTGCTCTGTAGTAATTATTTTCACTATTTTATCTTCCAGGTCACTTATCCATTCTTCTGCCTCAGTTATTCTGCTATTGATCCATTCTAGAGAATTTTTAATTTCATTTATTCTGTTGCTCATCACTGTTTGTTTGCTCTTTAGTTCTTCTAAGTCCTTGTTAAAAGTGTCTTGTATTTTCTCCATTCTATTTCCAAGATTTTGGATCATCTTTACTATCATTCTGAATTCTTTTTCAGGTAGACTGCTATTTCCTCTTCATTTGTTAGGTCTGGTGGGTTTTTGCCTTGCTCCTTCATCTGCTGTGTGTTTCTCTGTCTTCTCATTTTGCTTAACTTACTGTGCTTGGGGTCTCCTTTTCTCAGGCTGCAGGTTCGTAGTTCCCGTTGTTTTTGGTGTGTGTCCCCAGTGGCTAAGGTTGGTTCAGTGGGTTGTGTATGGTTCCTGGTGGAGGGAACTAGTGCCTGTGTTCTGGTGGATGAGGCTGGATCTTGTCTTTCTGTTGGGCAGGTCCACATCTGGTGGTGTATTTCGGGGTGTCTGTGGCCTTATTATGATTTTAGGCAGCCTCTCTGCTAATGGATGGGGTTGTGTTCCTGTCTTGCTAGTTGTTTGGCATAGTGTGTCCAGCACTGTAGCTTGCTTGTCATTGAGTGGAGCTGGGTCTTGGTGTTGAGATGGAGATCTCTGGGAGATTTTCGCTGTTTGATATTACGTGGAGCTGGGAGGTCTCTTGTGGACCAGTGTCCTGAACTTGGCTCTCCGACCTCAGAGGCACAGCCCTGATGTCTGGCTGGAGCACCAAGAGCCTGTCATCCACACGGCTCAGAATAAAAGGGAGGAAAAAAAGAAAGAAAGAAAGAAGAAGATAAAATAGAGTAAAATAAAATAAAATAAAGTTATTAAAATAAAAAATAATTATTAAAAAAAATTTTTAAAGTAATAAAAAAAAAAAAAGAAAGAAAGAAGAGAGCAACCAAACCAAAAAACAAATCCACCAATGATAACAAGTGTTAAAAACTATACTAGGAAAAAAAAAAAAAAACGGACAGAACGGTACGGCAAATTGTAAAAGCAAAGCTATACAGACAAAATCACACACAGAAGCATACACATACACACTCACAAAAAGAGAAAAAGGGAAAAAAATATATATATCGTTGCTCCCAAAGTCCACCTCCTCAATTTGGGATGATTCGTTGTCTGTTCAGGTATTCCACAGATGCAGTTACATCAAGTTGACTGTGGAGATTTAATCCGCTGCTCCTGAGGCTGCTGGGAGAAATTTCCTTTTCTCTTCTTTGTTCGCACAGCTCCTGGGGTTCAGCTTTGGATTTGGCCCCGCCTCTGCGTGTAGGTCGCCTGAGGGCGTCTGTTCTTTGCTCAGACAGGACGGGGTTAAAGGAGCAGCTGCTTTGGGGGCTCTGGCTCACTCAGGCGGGGGGGAGGGAAGGGTAGGGATGCGGGGCGAGCCTGCGGCGGCAGAGGCCAGCGTGACGTTGCACCAGCTCGAGGCGCGCCGTGCGTTCTCCCGGGGAAGTTGTCCCTGGATCCCGGGACCCTGGCAGTGGCGGGCGGCACAGGCTCCCGGGAGGGGAGGTGTGGAGAGTGACCTGTGCTCACACACAGGCTTCTTGGTGGCGGCAGCAGCAGCCTTAGCGTCTCATGCCCGTCTCTGGGGACCGCGCTGATAGCCGCGGCTGGCGCCTGTCTCTGGAGCTCCTTTAAGCGGCGCTCTGAATCCCCTCTCCTCCCGCACCAGGAAACAAAGAGGCAAGAAAAAGTCTCGTGCGTCTTCGGCAGCTCCAGACTTTTTCCCGGACTTCCTCCTGGCTAGCTGTGGCGCACTAGCCGCCTTCAGGCTGTGTTCACGCAGCCAACCCCAGTCCTCTCCCTGGGATCTGACCTCCGAAGCCCGAGCCTCAGCTCCCAGCCCTTGCCCGCCCCGGCGGGTGAGCAGACAAGCCTCTCGGGCTGGTGAGTGCTACTCGGCACCGATCCTCCGTGCGGGAATCTCTCCGCTTTGCCCTCCGCACCCCTGTGGCTGCGCTCTCCTCTGTGGCTCCGAAGCTCCCCCCTCTGCCACTCGCAGTCTCCGCCCACAAAAGGCCTTCCTAGTGTGTGGAAACCTTTCCTCCTTCACAGCTCCTTCCCACTGGTGCAGGTCCCGTTCCTATTCTTTTGTCTCTGTTTTTTCTTTATTCTTTTGCCCTACCCAGGTACGTGGGGAGTTTCTTGCCTTTTGGGAGGTCTGAGGTCTTCTGCCAGCATTCAGTAGGTGTTCTGTAGGAGCTGCTCCACATGTAGATGTATTTCTGTTGTATTTGTGGGGAGGAAGGTGATCTCCACGTCTTACTCCTCTGCCATCTTGAAGCTCCTCCACAAATAAAGTTTCATTAGAACTCTCACTTGTTTACATATTGCCTGTGGCTGCTTTAGCAGTACAGTGGCAGAGTTGAGTAATTGCAACGTAGTAGACTTTTGTTCTTCAAAGTCTAGAATATTTAATATCTGCCCCTTATAGAAAAAATTGCCAGCCTCTGATGTAGGGGATGTTGTGCACTTCATTTTGCTTTGAATCAGAGGGCACATAATATCCAGATCTAGTCTGATCCCTCCATTGAACTCCTATACCCTCCGCCTGGACAGAAAATGATCTGAGTTGTGTTATTTTCACATGACTTGGATGTCCAGTTCTTCATCCATCTTTCGCTGAATAATGGTTTTAACATCAATTTTTAATTCTTACACAAGTCAGTAATTTCATTAGGAGTTTCCAAATGATGGTTTTATCCTCCCTTCATTTTGTTCACATTTGTTAGCTGGTATTCTCCTATAAAGTGGAACTTTTCCTCATCAGCTGGGACTATTTAAGTAACTTGAAATAAGTTCCTTTTGGAAAAGCCAAATAATGGCATAATTTTTTCTCTTTTATTACCAGTGTTCAAAGTCAGGCTATTCATTGTTTTCTTATTTTAGATCTCTGAATAGCTTGTGCATTCACATAATTCAAAATTCAAAATATGTAAATGGTATGCTATAAAAATTCTCCGTCTTGCCTCTGTCCGCCGCCCAAGGCAACCTCTATTAGTTTTTTCTGTACCTTTTCAGAGTATTTCATGCCTATATAAGCTAGTTCTTGTGTATTCTTTTCCCCCATTTTTATACAAATGATTGTATATACTGCACACTATTCTACATGTCTCTTTTTTACTTTAACAATATACCCTGGAGATCTTTTTATATTCGACCATAAAAAGCCTTCTCATTCCTTTTTTTAAGCTGCATCATGCACCATGGAAATAACCATAATTAATTTAGCCCATCCTATTGATAAATATTTCAGTTGTTTCCAATGTTCTGCTACTGGGCAGATGAATTCCTTTTAAGTGGATAAAAGCAGCAAGGGGCATGAGTTCCCAGTCCTAAGGCATCCATCCCACCCTCAAGGACCTTCTGAGGAGGCCTCCCACCTCTCCAGTGACGGCCACGCAGACAGTGGCGATTGTACCCAGAGAGCCCCCAGAGCACCTTGTGAGAAATCAGAGACCTCCAGGGGAAAGGGTGCCAGCGTCCCTTCTAAGGAAGAGATAGGGGCTACACCAGATCCCCCACACATCCTGCCAACACCCTTGGGAAAACTCAAACAGTTCCTACTCATTTTGCAAATGGCAGCAGGAAAGAGTTACCCTTACCCTCTAGTGGGCATCTGTTGTCTTTGGATATCCAGAGTATCCTGGATGGGCAGGAGCTTTCTCTGCTCAGGAAAGGCAGTGTATAAAGGCTTGGCTCCCTCATGTTGAGGAAGGGATGGAGGCCCCTGGGTCTTCTTGACAAGGATATTTCTTGGCTTCTCTTTCAGGCCATTCAGCAAGGGACCATCCAGTGCAACTTTGCCGGGGTTGCTTTGGGTGACTCCTGGATCTCTCCCATCGGTAAGTAGGGAATTTTCAGACATTTTAAAATTCCCTTTCCCTACCGTTCAGGACTTTGGGCTGTGGTGTCTAGATCAAAGAACAAAGCAATGGAATTCTCTGGGTCCTTGAAGAAGTCGGCACAGAAAGTGTTTGCCCCAGGAGTATTCCAAGAAATTCAAGGGTGAGAACTCATTCACAGAGCACCTACCATGGACTGCTACAGGCTGAACCGATGTCTCTTATTTGATTTTCACAACAAAAGAATCAAATTTTACAGTTGAAGACATTCTAGAGACTTAGAAAGATGATGGAATTTGCCCTCTGGCACACAGAATGAGTCGCCTGGGCAGGATTCAAACCCAAGTCTGTTTGTCATCTCATCCTGTCCACCATCCTTATGCTAACATGAGCATTTGGGGTGAAATTCCCACCTGTTGCTCATTTTGATGGTGAGGCAGGGCTACCATCTGGTCCTGTAACTCAGAGGTTTGAAATTTCGTAACCTGAGCATCCTTGTTGGGAGTATAGATAAAAGTTGTTTGGATTGTATACACCCAGGGTGTGGCTTCAGGCATCTGAAATAGTCACTGTGGTAGGATTAACTCTAGTGAGGATTTCTAAATCTCAGCAATGTTGATGTTTTGAGCATCATGTGATTCTTTGTTGTAGGGGGGTGTCCTGTGCAGTGAGGATGTTAGCAGCATCTCTACCCGTTAGATGCCAGTATTTCCACCCCAGCGTGGCAACCAACAATATCTCCAGACATATTGCCAAATGTCCCCAGGGGACAAAATCACCCCAGTTAAGAACTACTGCCCTAACCTAACAAAAGATGACTTTTCACAGGCAAAACCAAACTGTAGAGTTAGATTTCAGAAGAGAAGTTGCCTCTGAAGGAGGGAGGGGAATAAGCTGGAAAGGGTCACGAAGGAACTTTTTAGGCTCTCGTTGGGTGGTTGTTACATGAGTGGATGTGTTAATCGAAACTCTTCTAAATGTATGTCTATGGTTTGTGATGTGTAATTATGCCTCAGGTTTTTAAAAATAATAATTTATAAAAGGTAATATTTTCCCCTTAAAAGATAGAGATTTGGCTTGTTACAGAGCCATGTCCCTGATGGATTCAAGACATTCTGAAGCTGCTTGGAATGGTTATTTCTTGCCCTCGTTCTTGGCATCTCCAGGGCAGGACTGAAAGGACAGAACTGAGAGCTCAGTCCGCATTGCGAAAAGGGCTGCTCTTTGTGTTTCCTTCCTGGATGTACTTCCTAGGACGCCAAGATGTTGCAGAAGCCTTGACCTCAGGCGTGAGGGGGCCAGCAGGTTTCCTGCCAGGTGTCTCACTCAGAGTGACAGTACTGGCCTCACGCTTCCTTCGAGGGTCTCATCACAGCTGTGTTAATAACACTAAACACTTTTCATGTGTTAACTTCACTTAATGCTTGCAACAGCTCCCTGGGATGGATGGTATTATTATCCTAGTTTTGGAGGTGATGAAATGGAGACTCAGAGAGGTTAAGCAATCTTCCTAAAGTCACACAGCTAAAGCCAGGATGCACATGAAGGCAGCAGGCATTGGAATCCATGCACTTAACCATTACCCTGCATTCCTCCCTGAGACCAGTAAGTTAGCCTCATGGCTTTGCATGTGCTCTTCATCTGGTCCAAAATCTCCCGAATTCACCTTGTTGCAACCCACCTCCCCTTTTGAATCTTCCTGCCCAGCTCTTAATCCCTCCTTCCAGGTCCACCTTGATCCCTCCTTCCAGATCCACCTTACATATCACTCTTCCACCCCAGAAGTACTCCCTTTTTTGAAGAAGTACTGTTAATTTTCATACGCAATTATTAATTGCTTGCTAGGGAGTAGTTGTTTTGTTGGGTGCTAGGAAAGACACACAGACATGCTTCATTTCTTCAAGAAGATCTGCACGGTTCAATATGGTAGCCATAGCCACATATGACTAAATTAATTAAAATACATAAAATTTTCCATCTTTCATTTGTACTACCCACAATTTCAAAGTGCCCAATAGCTACATGTGGCTGATGACTATTGTTTTGGACCACACAGATATAGAACATTTTGAGAATTCCCTGGCGGTCCAGTGGGTTAGGACTCTGTGCTTCCACTGCAGGGGGCACGGGTTCAATCCCTGGTCGGGGAACTACGATCCCACAAGCCTCGCGGTGTGGAAGAAAAAAAAAAAAAAAAGAAAAAGATATAGAACATTTCCATCATTGCAGAAAGTTCTGTTGGACATCAGAGGTCCACATCAGAGTTCAGCAAACTACGGCCTCCAAGTCAAGTCTGTCCTGCCACTCTGCTTTGGTAAATAAAGTTTTTACTGGGACACAGTCACACCTATTTATTTACATATCCTCTGACTGTTTGGAGGCTGCAAAAACAGAGTTGAGTAGTTGTAACAGAGACCAGTTGGCCTGCAAAACCAGAAATATTTATTATTTATCTCTTTCTTTCAGAAAAAGTTTATCAGTCCCTGGTCTAGATCAAGCAGGGAATGGGATGCATTGGAGAACTGCAGATGATTCTTTATAAGAAACTGAGGCACAGGCTTGATGGTTTAGCTGGAGAGGTGGATGACAGCTAGGTCCTGAAGGACCTGGTGTGCCTGCATTTCTCAGGGTGTGCTCTGAAGAATACCAGTCCAATGAAGTGCTATGCAAAGGGCTCCATGGCCAAATAAGTTTCAGAAGTGCCAAATACTGGTCCCCTTCCTCAAGGTTCACAGGCACATTAAAGGCTCTGAGAAGTCCTGCAGTAAAAAAAAAATGTGTTGTCTTTTGCATAACCCCAAAGGTATTTCACCAGCAAGTCATTTTTCCTTCTAATACTTAGGTTAACATCCTGCAGAACTGAGGTTATTTGAAACAGACTTTGAGATACTTGGGCTTAGGGGGAACCATTGAAGGCTTTTAAGCAAAGGAGTGACGTGTTCAAATGTGCTCTATAAGTTGTGGTCCTTGATGTAAATCAACTATACTTCAATTTTGTTTTTAATTACAGAAGAGAAAAATCACATAAGCCAAAAAAAAAAAAAGTTGTGGTCCTTGCTACTTTTTTAGCACATCTCTCAATGGCACTAGCCGTACTTAGTGTTATGGTAGTTGTGAACTTGTCCAAACCAAGCCCAACTATTCTCTTTGAAGTCAGGTATTGTCTTACTCATGTTTATATCTTATAAAGCTCCTTACTGGCTTTAGGCCCATAGTAAACTCTCCATACATTTTCGGAATTGAAATGAATCGATTGGCAGTACAGCACAGACACTTGTTGTGAGTTCATTAGTCTTCTTCCTTAATTAGGAAGCTGGCGTCCCCAAATTGGAGGAGCAGGCAGGATGCAGAGCAGAACTGTGAAGGTGGGGAAATATTTTAGGCTGTCACAAAGTCTAGAAGTCTGCAAATGAGAGCCTCCACTGTACACGCACTGCTTGCCTGTGGTGCCATCCCTGGCGATGACTCACTGGCTGCGCCAGTATCAGGCCAAATTAATGTGGCATTTAGTCCTGAGTCAACAGAAAGACCCCCACAGCCTCGCCCCACCTCCCAGCCACTGAGACATCAGCCCTGCATGGGCCCTGGTGAGTTAAGGAGCCTTCAGACCCAAAGCCACTGCATTTCTTCTGTCTCTTTCTGCTTTGGAAGGAAAACTAGTTAGGTATTTTGGGGGGAGGACAGAGCCGCAACAAACTTATTTTATTCTTATGTGGTTTCCTTTAGATTCAGTGCTCTCCTGGGGACCTTACTTGTACAGCATGGTAAGTAGATGAGTCCCCAACTCTGAACCTTCTGTGGTTAACAGCCCAGCTGACCTCTTCTGGCTCTGTCTGAAGGAAGGACAAAGCTAGCTGGGTTTGCCAATGTGGTTGACACTGCCCCTTAGGGACTTATCAAATAATCCATATCAAATCAAAGACCCTAAGCAACAGCCGGCCTTGGGGACAAATTTAAAGAAATATCAGCACAGTTATCCCATTTCTCCAGGTACAAGAAATGCACATTTTTAAATCCCCCACACCAGCTTTTTTTTTTAAAAATTATTTTATTTATTTATTTTTGGCTGCGTTGGGTCTTCGTTGCTGCGCGCGGGCTTTCTCTAGTTGCGGTGAGTGGGGGCTACTCTTCGTTGCAGCACGCAGGCTTCTCATTGTGGTGGCTTCTCTTGTTGCGGAGCACGGGCTCTAGGCATGTGGGCTTCAGTAGCTGTGGCACGTGTGCTCAGTAGTTGTGGCTCGCGGGCTCTAGAGTGCAGGCTCAGTAGTTGTGGTGCACGGGCTTAGTTGCTCCGTGGCATGTGGGATCTTCCCAGACCAGGGCTTGAACCCATGTCCCCTGCATTGGCAGGCGGATTCTTAACCACTGCGCCACCAGGGAAGCCCCAGACATTTTCAAATATGCAGAAAAGTTGAAAGATCATGGTGAACACCCATATACCCATCACTTAGACTCAGTTACCATTTTCTTATATTTCCTTCATCAATAAACACAGCACTTGTAATGCTGTGCTTTCATATGGACGGTCCCCTTTCTCCTTCCTGCCACTGTTTCTGTTACCCATCCCTAACTGGAGCAATGCCAGATTTGTGTCTCTCACAAAGTGGGCCTTTTAGTTCTTGCTTTGCGTTCCAGTCTCTTCTCGACGACCAAGGTCTGGCAGAGGTGTCTCGGGTTGCAGAGCAAGTCCTGGATGCCATAAATAAGAGACTCTACAAAGAGGCCACCGAGCTGTGGGGGAAAGCAGAAATGGTCATCGAACAGGTAAGAGGGGACACGCTCGGGGCCAGCCTGCTTGGCTTTTCCCCTTGGGTGAAGGGACCTTGGTTGGTGTTGTTAGGATTGGGATCTATCCTGAGACTGCCCACAAGTCAAGAAATGATGTCAAACTAAACGATACATCTGACAAGTCTGAGCAAAGACAGGGTCAGAAAGCCACCCAGCCTGCAAGACTTGCCTGCCCCTCGACTGAAGGTATGGCTTCTATAAAAAAGAATATGTCCCACAGAGGCAAGTGTTTGGATCCTTGCCGAGCAGTGCTCTAGCCCCAGTGAGCCAGGAGGGAAGAATGCACAGGCTGAGGACTTGAGTGTGTAGGACACTGTAGCTCAGTTTTCCCTGGTAATTAACACACAGGCCCTTGATTTTCTCCTGCGGCATTGAAGCTCACTACCCCAGGAGACCGGGCTGACACTGCTGGTCTCTGAGCCTTCAGGGCTACATTTCTTTCTGGTCCGAGCAAATGTACAGAGTTAAAGCTGTCCTCGGATAAGGTGGAGAACCAGGTGCCGTTCTCTTTTGCAACTTTGATAATGAATAAATAAAACAAACAGCCAAATATATTTCTTCTGTATTTCAGAACACAGATGGGGTGAACTTCTATAACATCTTAACTAAGACGTCTCCCATGTCTACCGTGAAATCGAGTCTAGAATTCACCCAGAGCCACCTAGGTGAGTGGACCTTGAAGTTGCTAGACCCTGTCTCAGCCTCCGTGTGAGAGGAAGCCAATTTTTTAAAAAGCTTTATTGATATATAATTTACATACCATAAAATTCACCCATTTTAAGTGTGTAATTTTCCATGGTTTTTAGTTTATTTACAGAGTTGTGCACTCATCACCACAATCCAGTTTTAGAACATTTCCATCACCCCAGAAAGATCCCACATGTCTGTCTGCAGTCAATTTCTGTTCCCACTCCCAGCCCCAGGCAACCACTAATCTGCTTTCTGCCTCTCTAGATTGGCCATTTCAGGACATTTCACATAGATGGAGTCATGCACTAGGTAGTCTTTTGCATCCGGCTTCTTGCACTTAGATAGCGTTTTGAAGTTTGGAAACCAGCTTCTGCACATTGAATTATGATGTCAGTTCTCCTAAAGGCTGGATTGAGTTGTCTTCCCTGCGGGTGCTGAATGCCTGGTATCCTCCCGCCATGTAGAAGCTGCAGGAGGCCTCTAGATTCCACTCAGCTGATTGCCTTTGGCCGTGCTGGATAATGTCAGTGGCCCCAGAGTACATAAAATGCAGCAATCAAAACCAATAAAGCATCTCCACTTTGAACAGGTTCCTGACTCCCCCCGCCCCCCGCCATCTGGGGGGAATCAGGGGGACACTTTTCTTTTTCCAGGTGCAGGCCTCCCTCTTACACACAGCATCCCTGGCAGCTTAGAAAAGAGGTTCTCTTGGTCTTATTTCCAGTCCTTTGACTCACCGTGTACCAGTTTGTTTTAGTTCATCTTTTCCAGCGCCACGTGAGACACTTACAGCAGGATGCCTTAAGTCAGCTCATGAATGGTCCCATCAGAAAGAAGCTCAAAATTATTCCTGAAGATTGCTCCTGGGGAGGTAACTTGTGTGACCTAATTAAAGCGTCTTTTGTAGAGCTGGGGGGTGAAAAAGGTGGAAATTCAAAGACCTTAATTTGCTGAGTGGGTTTTGGTGGTGGCGATAGTGTGTTGCAGGTAGAACAGTATCGACATTGATAGATGAGCAAACATAGAAAGACAGTAAATAACATGCCAAAATTGGTTCAAAATCGGGGGTTGGTAAGGGAAGTGGGTGGGGAGAGAAATGAAGCGACGTTTTATAAGTGGAAGCCTGGAGTGAGTATACGGGAATCATCACACCCTCCTCTTTACTTCTGTATCAGTGTGAGGTTTTCCATAATAAAAAATTGAGATTAAAAAAGCCATGCCCAAGGCCGCAGTTGGTTGTGGGTGAGACTTCCAGACAAAGGTCCTTTCGGACGGAGTTTGAGAAGCTCTCTCTGGCTGGCCTCTGCAGGCATCCTGATGTGGATGTGGTCTGGCATCTATTGCATTCTGGTCTGAAGGTCATAGTGGGGAAATACCGGGGTCCTCAGGGACCGAGACCAGGTAGAAATCTTGCATAAGTTCCTGCTCAGTCTTATAGGGAAGCCATGAGTAAGTGGGACTCCCAGACTCCTGGAGGGGAAACACTCAAGCTGAGGAGGGTTTTGTTCATGTCTAAGAGACCCCAAAGCTATGCCTCTGTTAGGGCAGAACCTTGACAGTGGCGGAGAGGCTGGGACTTGGCTCTGGCCCTGGCTTCTTCAGGGGACGCGGCCATCCTCCCAACATGCAGTCAACAGAGGACTCGTCCTAGACCTAGTGTCTTCATTTCCCCCTCACCCCTTAGAGTTTTCTAGAAATGAGGGGAAAGTTAGCTCAAATAAAAGAATGTGGTGTCAGAGCTTTAAGGGGTACAGACACCCACAGGAGGTTGGATGCTGAGAAGGAGGAGATGTGAGCACCCCCAGGAGGCCAGGTGAAGGTCAAGCTCACAAGAGCACATCTTTTCAGCTCAACCCCCTCATCTTACCTTCATGACAGTGTTGTCTAGCCCCAGCTTCTCTCGTTATAGGGACCCTCCCTCCCTGCCCAGTGTGGCTGGACGGGCGAGCCAACTACACTTTTGCAGATGAAAACTGATAAGAGCAAACTCTCCCTGGCTCCGGGTGTGCCTGTGTATGGGTCTGGAAAGGACAGACTGCACTTTCCGGGTACCCTCAGTGTCCCAAGTCCAGTTTGCAGTTAAGGCCTACATACTTCGGAGTCAGCCAGGCCTGCGTTCTGGTCCCAGCTTGCCACTGGCTGTTTCGCCCGGGGCATGTTTCTCAGCCTCTCTGAGCCTTATTTTCTTTATCCATTGCACAGGCTAAAGAACCTAACCTCGCAGGGCTGGTGAAGGAAGGAGGCAATAGGGTGTTGCTTACAGAGTGCTTACTTAGCACAGTGACTGGCAACTAAAAATCAGTGATGGCTGCTGCCGTTGTTCAGTATGATGACAGTGACGGTCAGGGATCCAGCAAGAAGGCTGTGCGGACCGCCTCCTCTCTTGCCTGGGGCTAGTCATCCATGCGACTTTACCAAGGGCTGGCTCCGAATTGGTTTAGGGCTGATTTGTTGGTTACTAAGGTAACAAGCTTAGTTACCAACTAAGAGCTTAAAACTTGGCCCTGAAAAAGCAAAAACAAAGCAAAACAAAAAAACCTTGGCCCTGGTATTACTCAGCAAAGGAGGAAAACTAATGTTGGCCCCAAATCAGTTTGTCCCCTGAGAGGACCAGCCCAATGGGTATTTTCTTTTTCTTTTTTTTTTTTTTTTAATTTTATTTATTTTTTGGCTGCATTGGGTCTTCGTTGCTGCGTGCGGGCTTTTCTCTAGTTGTGGAGAGCGGAGGCTACTCTTTGTTGCGGTGCGTGGGCTTCTCATTGTGGTGGCTTCTCTTGTTGTGGAGCACGGGCTCTAAGCACGCGGGCTTCAGTTGTTGCGGCATGTGGGCTCAGTAGTTGTGGCTCGCGGGCTCTAGAGCACAAGCTCAGTAGTTGTGGCGCACGGGCTTAGTTGATCCGCGGCATGTGGGATCTTCCCGGACCAGGGCTCGAACCTGTGTCCTCTGTGTTGGCAGGCAGATCCTTAACCACTGCGCCACCAGGGAAGTCCCTCAAAGGGTATTTTCTAAACCTCCCTGTTTCCTTGGGTGTTAGCTTTCTCTGGGTTTCCATCCCTCATGACAAATGGCATCTGCTGTCATCACAAGCACCTGGATGAACAGACACGTGTGCTGTTTGGGCTCCCCTTCTACACGGCCAGCTCGGGGCACAGATTTCTGGGCCAGCTCGTCCCTGTTGGTGAAGCAGCTGTGTATTCGGTCTTTGTTAGGTGCTGCGTGGTGGTCACTTGTGGGTGCTGGATGCTCTGGGCTGAAAGGTGCCTCTTGTTCTGGCAGGTTCCAAGCTGCTACCTCTTTCTCCTTCCCCTTGTACAGGCCAGGCTTCCAGTGTCTTCCTGAACATGGAGGGGGACTTCATGAAGCCAGTCATCAGCATTGTGGACGAGCTGCTGGAAGCCGGGGTCAACGTGACCGTGTATAATGGACAGCTTGACCTCATCGTGGACACCATGGGTAGGAGCCACTCGGGGCCCATGGAGCCAGTGTCGTGGGTTGAGCTGGAAGGGAACTGGCCTCTTGGGGGACTGTTGACATTGAAATGGCAGGAGGAAGGCCATTTCCTGTTACATGCATCCACCCCTGACCTTGACTCGTTGAAGAAGGTAGGGCTGCCCGAGGTTGTGACCCCTCAGAGAAGCCTGGCCTGTCCAGCTTTTGAGGCCTTAGGTATGATTACAGAAAAGGATAATACCCACCCCCACCTCGAAATTTAAAAAGAAGACATTTCCCTAGCCACTGGACAAAGGCACCATTTAAATGAGGGAAAACCTCGTTTTTGTGTAGTGTCACAGGGGATGGTAAGCACTGCAGCATGAATCAAGACAGCCCTGCTGACCCTGTAAAGATGAAGACCCAGGGGAAGTGGTCTTGGTGGGGTCCCTCCCACACTGGCTGCCACCTGTGCCCATCTCTGGTTTCAGGGAGGGCCAGGGAGAAGCTCAGGCAAGTTCTCAGAACTGGCAGATAAATCGAGGCACGTGGTCTGGCGGGTGTGAGCGTGCCTCAAAGTCAGCAGGATTGAATATTTTTGCGACTTGGGAGCCAGGGGTACTGAGGACAATGTGAAAAGGTTCCGTGTTTCTTCCATGAGCTCCGCCGTGTGATCCACCATCTCCTTACCCTGAGGCTTCTCCGTCCTCCTGGCAGCCCTGTCCACCTCCAGAGGTCCCCGATTTCCTTCCTACAGAGCGTAGGGCAGCGGGAGGGTCAGGGGCAAAAAGTAGTCACAGCTGTTAGGTTTCTCCCGGGCAGCCTGGCTGTGGCTGGGACACCCAGTGCTACAAATGCAGAGTCCCAGGCCCTGCCCAGACCTACTGCATCGGAATTTGCATTTTAACAAGATCCCGGAGTGAGTTTTATGTACATCCCAGCTTGCAAATTCCAGGCCGAATCATGGGACCCAGATTTTGGTTTCTACTCCACTCAGCTCTTAACGCTGAGCCTTCTTCATCCCTCTTGCCAGGTCAGGAGGCCTGGGTGCGAAAACTGAAGTGGGCAGAACTGCCCAAATTCAGTCAGCTGAAGTGGAAGCCCCTGCACAGTGACCCTAAGACTTCAGAAACCTCTGCCTTTGTCAAGTCCCACAAGAACCTGGCTTTCTACTGGATTCTCAGAGCTGGACACATGGTGAGAGAGGGTCAGCGTTTGTTCCAGATTTGCCACTCGAGTTGGGGGTGGAGGAGCCACACTCACTGGTCTCATAAGTGCATTGGGTTTGGGGGTGTTTTGGGGTCGCTAATGAAACTCTATTTGTGCTTCATTGAAAAAGTAAATCCTCCTGAGAGACTTACGCTGGGTTCTCTATCCTCTGCTCTTTAGGTTAAATGAGTTGAATGTTACTTTCCTCTGGACAGTTTGTCCTAAAGGAACAACTTGTCCTGAGGGAGGGAGGGAGGGAGGGAGAAATCGTCTTTCCCTGACATTTTCAGGGAGCGAAATCAGAGCTCGGTGGTCTGTAAGGCTGAGCACAGTGCAGAGTACAAGTGTTTGTGAGGAGCGGTGGCTCTGGAACTTCAGTTCAGAAGAGGCTTCACCTGCAAAGACGAGCACTGAGGCTGCAGCACTCTTGCACTTGCCTAGCAAACACAGTGTTTTCCCTTAGGCTGTAGGTGGACTGAGTAGCTTTCCCTGGACTGAGGGAGATTATGGAGGGATGGATCCACTATGCAAGCACATGCACACGTGCACACGCATACACACACAGACTACCTGCAAAGGAGCCAAAGGCAGGAATGCCGAGGAAGCAGAAGGGGCCCAGGTGTTTCCCTCATGGTTATGCTTTGGTCCAACCATTTAAATGCAGGCTCTCCTTTCGTCCAAGATGGCAGTTTCCTGGAGGAGATCTGTGGGAGGGATGATGGTAAGGCTTGGTGCCATTGTGCTAAGACAGAATCTCCACAGAGAAGGGGCTGAGGGACAGCTGTCTGGCTAGAAAGGAGGGCCTAAGGAACTGGCCTTAAAGCTTCATTTGCACAGTGAGCACATCATAGAGCATTCACTTGGATCGCCAAGGAAGTGCTGAGGGGCTTGGGGGTTACCAATAGTGGTTCTCAACTGGGGTCAGTTTTGCCCCAAGGGGACTTCAGCGATGTCTGGAGACATTTGAGGTTGTCACAGCATGGGGAAGGTTGCTACTGGTGTGTGGTGGGCAGAGGCCATGGATCCTGGTAAACATCCTGCCACACACAGGCTGGCCCCCCACCACAGAGAATTGTGCCGCACAAAACGTTAGTCGTGTCAAGGTTGAGAAACCCTGATCTAAAGGAAAGTGGGAGCTTGGGTATATGGTATACTTGTTCTCACAATATTTATTAGGTATCTTGACCATGGATAACTTATCCTCAACCTCTCTGACCCTTAGTCTTCTATTGTTTTAAATAAATTTATTTTATTTATTTATTTATTTTCGGCTGCATTGGGTCTTTGTTGCTGTGCATGGGCTTTTTCTAGTTGCGGTGAGCGGGGGCTACTCTTCGTTGCTGTGTGCAGGCTTCTCATTGCGGTGGCTTCTCTTGTTGCGGAGCACAGGCTCTAGGCGCGCGGGCCTCAGTAGTTGTGGCATGTGGGCTCAGCAGTTGTGGCTCACAGGCTCTAGAGCGCAGGCTCAGTAGTTGTGGCACACGGGCTTAGTTGCTCCGCGGCATGTAGGATCTTCCCAAATCAGGGATCGAACCCATGTCCCCTGCATGGGCAGACGGACTCTCAACCACTGCGCCACCAGGAAAGCCCTTCCCTTAGTCTTCTCTTAAGAACCTCCCAGAAATGAAGATGCTGCAAGCTTTAAGAGAAACCAAAGTTACTCTTTGGTTCCTTTATTCACTGAGCAAACATTTGAGTGTCTCATAACTACTCATCCCTGTGCCAGGTACTGGGAGTACACAGATGGATGATACACCATCTCTGTCCTCCGGGAGCTCATGGACCAGAACGGCAGACAGGCAAAGAGACTCTAGTAACATGGGGTGAGAAATCCCAAGATGGGGCTTGGCCCTGGGAACGGGGCCCAGTCCAGGCTTGGGGGTAAAAATGAGGCCCTAAGGATGGGCAGGAGTTAGCTGGGTAAAGAGGAGAAGGTGTGGGGTCAAAGAGAGCAGTGCGTGCAAGTCCAGAGGTGCCTTCAGGCAACTGCAGCCTCAGAGGGTTGTCTCCGCATCACTGAGGAGACATGAGGCTGGAGAGGGAGACTTTGCATACCTCTGTAAGGAGCTTAGACCTACCCTGAAAGCAATGATGTGCCACTGGGGAGTTTTAAGCAAAGGAGTAAAATTACCAGATTTGTCTAAGAAATAACATTCTAGCAATAGAGGACATGGGACAAGACTGGAGCAGAGAGCTGATCTAAGATGCTTTTATAATAATCCAGATGGGAGAGACATAGAGGAATTTGATGTTCGAAGGGAGAATAAGCAAGACTTGGTAACTGTTTGTCTATAGACCAGCCGAGTGGGCTATCCATAGGCAATGGACTATATAAATTGTGTATTTGTGGGTCTGGAGTTAAATGTTTGTCCTTAGAGATAGCGATTCGGGAGTCAAATATGGAAAAGGCCAGGGTCAGGGCCCTGGATACACCAGTATTTAAGAGGCAGGAGGAAAAAGAAGGACCCACAAATGAGACTTGAGAAGAGAACAGCTAGAAAAGTAGGAGGGAGACCAGGGACATCCCCAAAGCAGAGAGGGGCCAGTGGTGTCGAATGCTGCCAAGAGCTCAGATAAAGGACTGAAGTGTAAGCAGTGATTTGGGTGCACCGGTGTTGGTGGTAATTGTGGCAAAAGCATGTTTAGTGTATCGGCAGGCTCAGACGCCAGCACGGAAAGGACAGAGCGAATGAATGAGCAGTGAGGGAGAGAAGACAACTTCCTTTAAGAAACCGGAAGGAAGTAGTAGCCCACCCTTTTAATAAACTTGATCCGAAGAGACAGTGGACAAGGCAGCAGGACACAGGGTTAAGAAGGCATTTTGTCATGGCTCTGAGTACCTTCGGTGTTGACTGGGAAAAGGCAGTAGGAGGTCCTAGAGCACAACACTATTCCAAGAAAGGGTCTCTGCGGGGTCAGAGAGGAGGGGGGAGGCAGGAGGAACCAGCTGTGGGCTATCACTGGTGTGAGGAGTTCAGGCCCGTTTCCTCTTGGTTTGTCACCGGTAGAACAAGGCATCAGTTGGGGGCAGCCTTAAAATAGCTGTTGGAGACTGTTATTAAATCATCCCCCAACCACTTCCTCTTTAGTTGATTGTGTCGTTTTGGCATACCCCACCGTGCCTGTGCCTCCTGGGGACCGAGCCTGGCAGGAGAGTCGGGGGCAGGAGTGTGAGAGAATCGTGGAGCCGCAGAATTTCAGAACTTGGAGCCATCTACTCTACCCCCATCTTTGTGGAGGACAACCTGAGGCGTCTGCCCTTCCCCCTTTTGATGGTGTGTGGGAAGGAGATTTTTTACAAGAATTATTTGAAAAATCTTACAGGAAAACAAAAAGTTGAATAACTGTGTAAAAGCAGGGGTGCCCCAAACAAAGGGTCTTGTTGGTTTACAGATTTGCTGTTAGTTTCCCTTCCACTCTGGGACCCTTCCTACACAGAGAATCCTTTAAAATATTTACAATCTTCCCTCTTCCTTGAACAGTCTGGATCCTAGTAACATAAGCACAGCCCTTATAAAGAAATCAACAGGAACTTCCCTGGTGGTCCAGGGGTTAAGACTCCGCACTTCCACTGCAGGGGGCGAGGGTTCCATCCCTGGTTGGGGAACTAAGATCCTGAATGCGGTGTGGCCAAGAAAAAAAGAAAGAAAGAAGGAAATCAACAGATCAGCCCCAAATGGAATAGGAGATTCCTTCCTAAATGCTGGCTTCTCTAGACCCCTGCAGCCCAGCAGGTGGGGGCCCAGAAGAGGATTTGTCCAGCGTAGGGTCATTTCACAGAAGGGACGCTCTTTTGAGGAATGGCACCCAGGTGCAGCTGTCCTCCCAGGTTACTGTCACAGAGCTGGCCCCCCAGCTCTGTCTTGGGATGCCGGCCCTGACCCCAGCCCCAGGCATGGAAACAGGAGTGCTAACGCGGATACTGCTTGCTTCCAGGTTCCTTCCGACCAAGGGGACGTGGCTCTGCAGATGATGAGGCTGGTGACTCAGCAAGAATAGGATGGCCTGGGCTGGAGGTGAGCTGCTTGCCTTCGGGGCACGGAATCCGAAGCAAGCACCCTGAAGGTGTAGGAACCACTCTTCTCCCTTCGAATCTGACTCAGGGGGAGAACGTGACTTGGGCTGTGATTGTGAAGGGTCCCATCAGCTTCGACAGAGAACAAAATCATTGCCTCTGTGACAACTTGGAAATCATTTCTGCTTCTGAAAACTAAGTTTTAAAAAAATGGATTTGTTTTCATCAGAATGAAGGGTTGAAATAGATTAACATTTTCTTATTACAAAAGCAAATTATGCGATTTATAGAAAAAACAGGAAATACAGGCAAACAAAGAACAAAATGAATACTCATATGCTCCCTTCCCAGGGATAAGCACTGTTACCACTTAAGTGTTTATCCTTGCAATTCTTTGTTTGCTATACATACATATATATTTTTTACAAAAAATGCAATCATTGCTATGTTATGTCACAGTCTACTTTGTTCACACATCAGTATGTTGTCTGCTGAGCATTCCATTTTATGGATGTACCATAATTTACCTACCAAATGCCCAGTTGTTTCCCATAAGCAGTGTCTAGTTTGTCGCTTTTATAAACGGTGCTCTGGTGATTTATCCTGTGAGTTACATTTTTACACACATCCTTATCATTTTCTTACAATAATTTCCTAAAAGCATACTTGTTCAGTCAAAAAATTGTAACATTTCTTTAAAATTAAAATGATGAGTTCGGGACTTCTGAGTTTTAATTCATGGCTCAAGATCTGCAAAGGGACCTGATAGCTTCTATGATAGCCCTGAAAGAAATACCACTTCCTGTAGTTGTGGGGCTGGGATTTTGAAAACCAAACCCGAAGTCTCGTCCTGCAGTGTGTGAGGAAAGAGTTACTAACAGGTTACGCCTTTGTGACCAGCCCCTGCTGACCTGAGACTAAAACAGGCTTCCTTGGGTGGTGCTCCACGCTTTCCCTACAGTTTGGTTTGCTGTTGGGAAGAGAGGGCTCCTGTACTCCTGTGTGGACGGGGAAGAAGGCCAGAGGCTTGTGCTGGGTCCCCCTGGACTCCACCAATGCGTATCGTTCTCCTGCTGCTTCTGCCGGGTATCATTTGCTGGAAAAAAATTGAACTATGAGTATAACTAGTTGCTGAGTCTTACGAGTCCTTCGGGCGTTGAATTACAGCACAAGTTGAATTCCCAGCCTCACAGAGTCTTTTTATTAGAGGTTAGGGTATTTGGGGGGAAGGAGTGAAAGTTTGAACATTAGGATATGTCATATGGGCAGATTCCAATGAACCTGGGACCTCAAAGCTTTTTTGCCACTGGAAGCAGCCCTTCCATCCCTGTCTGAGGAGGTGAGTCTCTTGCCCTAAGATCCTATAGCAAATTCCCAGACTTGCCTAAGGCCCCTGTTCCTGCTACATTGTATTCTCTCTCAACCCACACCCATGCCTTCATGGGATTCCCTATGATGTGTTGACTGAGGAAGAAAAGTCTCAGGCTTGGTTTGTAGATGGTTCTGTGTGATGGGCATGCATCACCTGAAAGTGGACAGCTTTGGCACTGGAGTTCTCTCTGGGACAGCCCTGGAAGGTGGTGGTGAAGGGAAATCCTCCTACTGGACAGACCTGGGAGCAGTGCACCTGTTTATTTTGCCTGCAAAGAGAGATGGCCAGAAGAAAGCGTCTGCCCCAAGTCATGGTTTGGTTGGGTCGTTGAACTGGAAGGAGTGCAACTGGAAAATCGAAAGGTCTGAAGGAGAGAGGTCTGAGGATAGAGCTCTCTGATTGGCAGAGCCTGAAGATATTTGGGTTCCATGTGAATGCTCACTGAAGGGTAGAGGAAGGTTTTAATAATCGGGTGGATGGGATGACCCATTTGGTAGACAACAGACAGCCCCCTTCCCCAGCAACTCCTGTGGACTTGTGAACAGAGTGGCCCTGGTGACAGTGATGGAAGCTATGCATGGGCTCAGCAACATGAACGTGTGTTCACCAAGACTGACCTGGCTACAGCTACTGCTCAGTGCCCAATCTGCCAGCAGCAGAGACAGCACTGAGCCCCTGATGTGGCACCATTGCTGCAAGGAATCAGCCAGCTACCTGGTGTTAGGTTGATTACATTGGACCACTTTCATTTTGGAAGAGCCAGCAAGTTGCTCTTACTGGAATTGACACTTGCTCTGGACATAGATTTGCCTTCCCTGCCCACAGTGCTTCTGCCAAAACTACCATCTGTGGCCTTGCAGAATGTCTCATCCACCATCATGGTATTCACAGCAAATGAAATACAGCAGTGGGTTCATGCTCTTGGAATTCACTGGTCCAACCCTAGTCTTCATCATCTCGAAGCAACTGCTTTGACAGACAATTGAATGACTTTTTGGAGATTCACTTATATTGCCGAATAGGTGGTGACATCTTGCAAGGGCTGGGGCAGTGTCCTCCAGTTTGTGGTAAATTCTCTAAATCAGCATTATGTTTCTCCCATACCCTGGATTCAGAAGTTCAGGAATCAAGGGATAAATATGAAAGTCAATCCTCTCAGTATTAACCCTAATGATCCAATAGTCAAAGTTTTGCTTCCCATCTCTGCAGTTTTAGCATCTGCTGGTGTAGAGATCTTCATTACGAAAGGAGAAATGCTTTCACCAGGAGACACAGCAAAGATTGCATTAAATTGGAACTTGAAGCTGCCATCTGGCCTCTTTGGGCACTGAATCAATAGGCAGAGTACTGGCTGGGGTGATTGACCTGACTATCAAGGGGAGACTGGGTCGCTGCTGCACGGTGGGGGTAAGAAGGGGTACTGCAGGAGACCCTTTGGGGTGCCTCTTAGTACTCCCATATCCTCTGATTAAGATCAATGGAAAACGGATAAACAACAAGGTCCTACTACTGTACAGCACAGAGAACTATATTCAGTATCCTATGATGAACGATAATGGAAAAGAATATTAAAAGAATATATATATATAACTGAATCACTTTTCTCTACAGCAGAAATTAACACAACGTTGTAAATCAACGATACGTCAATAAAACAAACAAACAAAAGATCAGTGGAAAACTACAACAGCCCAATTTAGACTGCTAATGTCCCAGATCCTTCACAAAGGGCTTGAGTCATTCCACCAGGCAAGGAACTATGACAACGGAGGTGTTTGCTGAGGGCAAAAGAAATATGGAATGAGCAGTAGATGATGATAGTTATAAATACTAGCTGTGGCCTTGTGACCAGCTGTAGAATGAGGACTCTAATAGTTTAAAGTATTTCTTCCTTATTTTGATGTGACTATATTTTAATAAATATTAACCAAAAATTTTTTATCTCCTCTCTCAATCTCTATCATCTAACCTGAGATGTGCTCATAATCACTTTATATGTAAGTATTTTAAGTTACAAGATGTCAAAACAGGAGTGTGAATCAGCTAGGAAAAGAATGAACGTTATCCAAAGACAAAAAAGGGACCCTGATGCTCTCCTGGGGATGAGGTTAGAATGGTTTTGGTTGTAAGAGGGATAGTGTGTCATGTTAAGCAGAAGCATAGCTTTGTTTTTGTCTTTATTTGGAGATTAAATGGGGTTTCGGGCAACGTGTGGGTGGCCAGTTGAGAAGGGGTGGACTGTAGTCTTTGTAATGTTTCAACTTGCCTTGGCCAAACTCTGTTTTCTGGAATTAAATTTCCTCTATGTTTCTGATTAGAGTGGCCCAGAAGACTGGAGATTCTATGACCTTTGGAGGATGGAAATTGATTTTTCCTAGTTATGCCAGCTGCTGTTTCACCTTATTAACTGTTGTCTTCTCATCTGTTTCGTAATTTCTTATTTCATGAACTCAGTGTTTGCTTTAATTTCCTTGAGAGGAAGCAAAGTGTTTAGAGTTTCCTAGTACAAACCTTCCAAGGAATGTTTCTCATCTGTTTCATCTATCTTTTGTGTTTTGTGTTGATTTCCTCCCTTTTAATTGAGGTTGGTTGTGTGTGTGTTTTTTCATGTTTATTATGTTTGCTTGTTTATGTATACTTATCTTTGAATGAGGGTAGTTACAGAATAATCTCATTCCCCATCCTGTTCATTTGGTTAATTTTTAGATTGTCCCCTTAGTTCTTATTCTGGAAGATTGGATGTTGTGGGTCCATATGGTCTGTTTAGTTGTTCAGGTGCCTAAGGGAGGCGGATGCTGGGATCTTGAGCAATAAGAACAGATCTTCCTCGACTTTGATGGGCTTACATCCTGATAAATCCATCGTAAGTTGAAAATAAGTCAAAACTGCATTGAATATACCTAACCTACCTAGCTTACGTAGTGTAGCCTAACCTACCTTAAACGTGCTCAGAACACTTCCATTAGCCTACGGTTGGGCACAGTCATCCAACACAAAGCCTATTTTATAATAAACTGTTGAATATCTCATGTAATTTGTTGAATACTGTACTGAAAGTGAAAGACAGAATGGTTGTCAGTGTCTCATGATCACGTGGCCGACTGGGAGCTGTGGCTGCTGCTGCCCAGCATCACAAGAGAGTGTTGTACCAGGTATCGCTGCCCGGGGAAAGATCACAACTCAAAATCTGATGTATGGTTTCTACCGAATGCATATTGCTTTTGCACCATCTAAAGTCGAAAAATTGTAAGTCAAACCACTGTAAGTCGTGGACTGTCTGTATTGGGAACCTTCCTTGAGGCCCTTATTCACGAATGGCAGAGGCACCTAGATTTTGTTGTGGTCCCCTGCTGCAGGATGGACCAACCACTTTGGTTTTTTTCTTTGTTTGTTTTTGTTTATTTGTTTTTTTGGACCAACCACTTTGGTAAGAAGCAAAGTCCAGAGAGACCTAGAGACTCCTTATTTGATGGATTAGTATTAGTTACCTATTGCTGCATAATAAATCACCCAGAAATGTAGTGACTTAGAACATTTTTATCTGATCGTTTCTGTAGGTCAAGTTGGGGTCTCTCCTGGGGCTGCCATCAAGGTATTAGCCAGAGCTGCAGTCATCTCAAGGCTCAACTGGGGAAGGATCTGCTTTCAAGCTCGCTCATGAGATTGTTGGCAAGACTCAGCTCATCACAGGCGGTTGCACTGAGGGCCTCTCTCAGTTATTTGCCATGTGAATCTCTCCGCAGGGTAGCGCATGACCTGGCAAAGTGAGAGAGAAGAATCAGGGAGAGAAAGTGAGCAAGGTACGGGTCACCGTCCTTTATAGCCGAATCCCAGTGTGCTATCTTATCACCTTTGCATATTCTATCCTTAAGAAGCAAGTCAGTATGTCCTGCCCCGTTCAAGTGGAGGGAATTACACAAGGGCGTGAATACAGGAAGCAGACATCACTGAGAGCCATTGAGAGGCTGTCTACCAGGTGGGCCAGCACTCATTTTCTCGTACCTCCCTCTGTCTTTCTTCACCTCAGAACTCTTCTTGTCATGAGAGGGGTCAGAGGAGAAAGTATGGTGATGTGTAGACTTTCAGACTCTCCTCACACCTCACACTCCTGAGGTGGAAGAATGGGCTTCCCCATGGCCTTAGGTTCAAGTCCAAAATCCTTAACCAGACCCAAAGGCCTAATAGAATCAGGGCCCTCTTCAGCCTCATTGGTGTCTCTCTACCCCTTTCTCTTTTCACTGCAGTGCTATTAGAAGTTGGGTTCCTGGAGAGGGCCCTATAAATTGTATCCTCTTCCTTACCCAAGTTGTGAAACTATTGAAAACAACACAATAAAGTCAGCAGATAAGAAAACCAAAATAAATTGGAGGACATAGCTTAGTGTTTGAATCAGAACACACTTGCTAATTCCAAATCCCCAGTCTTGACCTTGGACCAGCCCATCCAAGGGAAAGGTACAATGTGTAGGGCACACACTGCCTCCTGCTCATCCTGGTACTGAGGGAAAAAGAAAGCCAAATCCCCCCAAGCCAGCATTCATGCTAGATTGGCTCTACCCAGTCAAGAAATGTAGACCACCATCTGTGCCCCAGTGTGATGAACACTATGAATTAGCTTTTAACTGCCAGCCCACCCTCATAGGCACCTTCCAGAGTGCAGAGGTCAGAAAGCCAAAACTATACTCACAGATGCCTTTGTAGTTAGGGTTCGTGTTGTAAGTAAGGTGGAAATTAGATGGTGGCCCTTTTGGGTTTTTGTTTTTTTTTTTTCTCGCAAGCCAGGTTGTAGAATCGTGAGATTTTTCAGCAGCAACGTTCCAGTACCCATTCTTCCTGTGTATGAAGGATCTTTTGGGGTGGCAGCTTCTTGCCTGAGGGCTCCTGGTCCCTGACTTACAACTATGGTGGTCTATGTTAAATCAGTGTTCCAGTGGTAGGAGCTACAGTAGTGGACGAGTTCTTCCATGTTCTTGGACTCACCTCTGGAGACCCTATCCTCGAGCCATTTCTTCCCTCTTTCCAGTCTTTACAATGAAGTAGTGAGCACTGATACTGATAAATCCTTTCCTACCCAAAATATCTACAGTGCTTTCTATTTCCTGCACTAAACTTTGGATGATGTTGTAGTGTAAGTGCCTGACAGTTAGCTTATTTGATTGTAATGTAGGTGCCTGACATTAAACTTTCGATTGAATAAACACATTGCCAGCTACACAAGTACATAAAGAGCCAGGCCACTGCCCCTATGAAGTTCTCCCTTTAGAAAGCCCTGGGTGACCTAGATGACTGACTGCTTGAGTGATCCTGCTTTTTCCCTTCCTGCTCCTTCATTCCCAATCCTGTGTTCTAAATTAACCAATAAAGAGTGAACTCATGCAACCCTAGGCACCCCACCTTGACCCCAGTAAAGGCAGAACCCAGGTATGCACTCTCTTTCTCTTTATCCATGACCTCAGTATGTAGGCCCCAGGCATGCCTGTACCCTCCAGGGCTTGTGACTAATCAACCTTGCTTTTTCAAAGTTCCCTGAGGGTTGCTGTGAGGTGCATCTTGCAATCATGATCAGAACCACAAGAGCTAATCCAGCCACAACACTGGCTCCAGTAGGGGAAGAGTAGGCTCACCACAAGTAGCAGGGACCCAGGTGAGTGCCCGCAGGCATTCCTGGCAGATAGGTAGCATCACTGTCAATAGGCTGAGACTGCCACAAAACAGATACCCATCAGATAACTCAGCCTTCCTCACTGCGGAGGATTAAAGTGGGGCAAGAGCTCTGAGTCTTCAGGAAGACTTAAAGCCAGAAACAGGGAAGAAGCCTTTCCCCTCTCCACTCTTCAGCACCCAACACTGGACTTTTCACGTGTCCTTCTTATTGAAAGACCTCCTGCCCCTCCTCACGTAGCTACTTTCTTACTCATCTTTCAGGTTTCAGCGTAAACCTGACCTTCTCTCATAAGCCTTCCCTGAATCCCCTGGGAAGTTAGGAGCCCCCTTACTCAATCTCATAGCCCTCTACCTGTGCTCTGTGATCCTCAGTCTTCTAGTGATTACTTCCTGTGGCCCTGGTACAGGGCAGGCCTTCAGGCTTCGCTAGTTGTTTGGCTGACTGGCACTCCAGAGCGGGAATGAGGAATGAACACAATGGACCTCCTCCAAATTATGCAGTCCCTGAGCTGCACTTGAGTTTGCTTTGTTCCAGGTGCTTACCTTCCTCATTGGCTCTGACTGGGATTTCACCATTCAGTGATACCCACTTTTTGCCGTATCTGTGCATGAAAATTTGCCACATTTTCTCGTTTCAGAAACTTGACCTTTTCATTTGTGCTGTTCTCTTTCCAACTTTGTTGGCAGATGTAGTTCACTGTTGCAGAAGTCTTGGGAGCAACGTCTTCAATGATAGCAAGAACAAGAATTGTATTTCTCATGAGGAATTGTGCCCCTGACTTAGGGCCATCTGTTGCAAGGTTAGTTACACTTTATGGAGGTCTATCTATGCTGTAGGATAGGTAATCGAGCAGGTTGTAGGCTGAGTGTGCCAATACGAAAGCCCTTCTGAATGAGGTATCACCTCACACTGGTCAGAATGGCCATCATTAAAAACTCTACAACAATAAATGCTGGAGAGGGTGTGGAGAAAAGGGAACCTTCCTACATTGTTGGTGGGAATGTAAATTGGTACAACCACTATGGAGAACAGTATGGAGGTTCCTTAAAAAAACTAAAAATAGAATAAAGATGCAGACGTAGAGAATAGACTTGAGGACATGGGGAGGGGGAAGGGTAAGCTGGGACAAAGTGAGAGAGTGGCATGGACATATATACACTACCAAAAGTAAAATATATAGCTAGTGGGAAGCAGCCACATAGCACAGGGAGATCAGCTTGGTGCTTTGTGACCAGCTAGAGGGGTGGGATAGGGAGGGTGGGAGGGAGACGCAAGAGATATGGGGATATATGTATGCATATAGCTGATTCACTTTGTTATACAATAGAAACTAACACACCATTGTAAAGCAATTATACTCCAATAAAGATGTTTAAAAAAAAAAAACACCTAAAAATAGAACTACCACATGATCCAGCAATCCCGCTCCTGGCCATATATCTGGAGAAAACCATAATTTGAAAAGATACATGCACCCCAGTGTTCATTGGAGCACTATTTACAATAGACAAGACATGGAAGCAACCTAAATGTCCATCGACAGAGGAATGGATAAAGAAGATGGGATATGTATATACAATGGAATGTTACTCGGCCATAAAAAAAGAATGAAATAATACCATTTGCAGCAACATGGGTGGACCTAGAGATTATCATACTAAGTGAAGTCAGACAGAGAAAGACAAATATCATATGATATCACTTATATGTGGAATCTAAAAAGATGACACAAATAAACTTATTTACAAAACAGAAACAGACTCACAGACTTCGAAAACAAACTTATGGTTACCAAAGGGGAAAGGCTGGGGGGAGGGAGAAATTAGGGGTTTGAGATTAACATATACACATTACTATATATAAAATAGAGGGAACCAAGATGGCAGTGTGGGAAGACATGGAGTTAGCATCTCCCCACAACTAGGGCACCTGCCGGCTGCTGGTGGGGGACTCTGATACCCCAGGAGACGGGAGGAATGCCAAAGTGAACCGGTAGGATGTAGGGGGACTAAGGGGGGAGGAGAAGTGGAGGCCAGACAGGATTGGCGCCCCTGAGGGTGGGGAGATCAGGAGAGGCAGGCGGGAGGAGCCATCCAGGAGGAGCAGGAGAGGAGCGGAGGGTGATTGCCCTGCTCACTTGGGCCTGGGGAGCCTGCTGAGTTCCCAGGCCGATCCCCTGCCCTCCAAAGCGCCCTCCAAACCCCTCTCCAGGTCGTGTCGGTCCTTGGGGGCATAGGAAGGAAGCCGAGGGGAGAACAGGAGAGGCAGGTGGGAGGAGCGGGAGAGGAGCAGAGGGCAATTGCCATGCCCACTCGGGAACAGGGAGGCTGCTGAGCTCCCAGGCTGACCCCCTGCCCTCCAAAGTCTCCTCCAGGCCGCGCGGGTCCTTGGGGGCATAGGAGGGAGACCGGGGAGATCAGGAGAGGCAGGTGGGAGGGGCCCTTCCAGACCGGAGGAGCAGGAGAGGAGAGGCAGGCGTTTGCCCTGCCCACTCGAGCCCAGGAAGCCTGCTGGGCTCCCAGGTGAGGTCCCCTGCCCTCTGAGACCAGGGATTGGTGGTACGCCTGGACCCCTTCTTTTTCTTGAGCCTAAGCCCCACCCCCCACAGCTCCCAGGGCCTTTTCTGACTCTGTGGGCCCTGAGCATTGGCCCCACCCACTACCCAAACCTTTCCCTTGTTTAGTCCCTGCCCTCCACAGCCAAGGCCTTTCCCCACCCTTTTTTTTTTTTTTTTCTTTTCCCTCCTCTTTTTTACTATTGTGGTACTGATGTACCTTCTGGTTGTTGATTCATCTATATTTTAATATTTATATTCTTCCTAACATATCTGTTAGTTTACTAGTCTAATTTTATTTCTTACTTTTTTTTTCTTGCTGCCCCAGGCAGCTTGAAGGATCTTGGTTCACAAGCCCAGGGTCGGGCCAAAGCTCCTGTGGTGGGAGCTCTGAGTCCCAACCACTGGACTAACAGAGAACCTCAGACCCCAGGGAATATTCATAGGAGTGAGATCTCACAGAGTTCCTCATCTCAGCACCAAGACCCAGCTCCACCCAATAGCCTACAAACCCCAGTGATGGAAGCCTCAGGCCAAACAACCAGTAGTAATACAGGAACACAATCCCACCCATCAAAAAATAAATGACAAAAAAATGTCACACATGAAGGAGCAAGGTAAAAACCTACAAGACCAAATAAATGAAGAGGAAATAGGCAACCTACCTGAAAAAGAATTCAGAGTAATGATAGTGAACATGATCCAGAATCTAAGAAATAGAATGGAGACATGGATTGAGAAAATACAAGAAATGCTTAACAAAGATCTAGAAGAAGTAAAGAACAAACAAACAGAGATGAACAACACAATAACTGAAATGAAAAATACATGAGAAGGAATAACAATAACTGAGGCAGAAAAACGAATAAGTGAGTTGGAAGACAAAATGGTGGAAATAACTGCCAAGGAGCAGAATAAAAAAAAGAATGAAAAGAATTGAAGACAGGGGGCTTCCCTGGTGGCACAGTGGTTAAGAATCCTCCAGCCAACGCAGGGGACACGAGTTCGAGCCCTGGTCTAGGAAGATCCCACATGCTGTGGAGCAACTAAGCCTGTGAGCAACAACTACTGAGCCTGTGCTCTAGAGCCCATGCTCTGCAACAAGAGAAGCCACTGCAATGAGAAGCCCACGCACTGCAACGAAGAGTAGCCCCCACTCGCCACAACTAGAGAAAGCCCACATGCAGCAACAAAGACCCAACGCAGACAAAAATAAATAAATAAAATAAATAAATAAATTTATTAAATATAAAAAGAATTGAAGGTGATCTCAGAGACCTCTGGGACAGCACTAAACACACCAACATTCGAATTATAGGGGTCCCAGAATAAGAAGAGAGAAAGAAAGGGTCTGAGAAAATACTTGAAGAGACTATAGTGGAAA
Organism: Eubalaena glacialis; assembly: GCF_028564815.1. Lineage (NCBI taxonomy): Eukaryota > Metazoa > Chordata > Mammalia > Artiodactyla > Balaenidae > Eubalaena > Eubalaena glacialis. The sequence continues at coordinate 27,994,348 of NC_083734.1, read as the reverse complement.
ACGTCTCTAACATGGGAAAGGAAATAGGCACCCAAGTCCAGGAAGCACAGAGAATCCCATACAGGATAAACCCTAGGAGAAACACAGCAAGACACATATTAATCAAACTAACAAAAATTAAATTCAAAGAAAAAATATTAAAAGCAGCAAGGGAAAAGCAAAAAAATAACATGCAAAGGAATCCCCATAAGGTTATCAGCTGATTTTTCAGCAGAAACTCTGCAGGCCAAAAAGGAGTGGCAGGATATACTTAAAGTGATGAAAGAAAGACACCTACAACCAAGATTACTCTACCCAGCAAGGATCTCATTAAGATTTGATGGAGAAGTCAAAAGTTTTTCAGACAAGCAAAAGCTAGAGAATTTGGCACCACCAAACCAGCTTTACAACAAATGGTAAAGAAACTTCTCTAAGCGGGAAACACAAGAGAAGAAAAAGACCTACAAAAACAAACCCAAAACAATTAAGAAAATGGTAATAGGAACATACATATTGATAATAACCTTGAATGTAAATGGATTAAATGCCCCAACCAAAAGACACAGACTAGCTGAATTGATACAAAAACAGGACCCATATATATGCTGCCTACAGGAGACTCACTTCAGTCCTAGGGACACATACAGACTGAAAATGAAGGGATGGAAAAATATATTCCATGCAAATGGAAATCAAAAGAAAGATGGAGTAGTAATACTCATATCAGATAAAATAGACTTTAAAATAAAGACTGTTACAATAGGTAAGGAAGGACACTACCTAATGATCAAAGGATCAATCCAAGAAGAAGATATAATTATAAAGGTTTATGCACCCAACATAGGAGCTACATATGGTAAATGCTAAAACCATGAAAAGAGAAGTCAACAGTAACACATACATATGGTAAATGCTAAAAACCATGAAAAGAGAAGTCAACAGTAACACAATAATAGTAGGGGACTTTAACACCCCACTTACACCAATGGACAGATCATCCAAACAGAAAATAAATAAGGAAACACAAGCTTTAAATGACACAATAGACCAGATAGATCTAATTGATATTTATAGAACATTCCACCCAAAAGTGGCCGAGTACACTTTCTTCTCAAGTGCACAGAGAACATTCTCCAGGATAGATCATACCTTGGGTCACAAAGCAAGCCTTGGAAAATTTAAGAAAATTGAAATAGTATCAAACATCTTTTCTGACCACAATGCTATGAGATTGGAAATCAATTACAGGAAAAAAAAAAAACACAAATACATGGAGGCTAAACAGTGCACTACTAAATAACCAAGAGATCATGGAAGAAATCAAAGAAGAAATTTAAAAATACGTAGAAACAAATGACAATGAGAACATGACAAGCCAAAATCTATGGGGCGCAGCAAAAACAGTTCTAAGAGGGAAGTTTATAGCAATACAGTCTCACCTCAAGAAACAAGAAAAATCTCAAATAAAACAATCTAACCCTACATTTTAAACAACTAGAGAATGAAGAACAAAGAAAACCCAAAGTCAGTAGAAGTACAGAAATCATAAAGATCAGAGCAGAAATAAATGAAATAGAAACGAAGAAAACAATAGCAAAGATCAATAAAACTAAAAGCTGGTTCTTTGGGAAGATAAACAAAATTGATAAACCCTTAGCCAGACTCATCAAGAAAAAAAGGGAGAGGACACAAATCAATAAAATTAGAAATGAAAAAGGAGAAATCACAACTGACACTGCAGAAATAAAATGGATGATAAGAGACTACTACAAACAACTGGATGCCAATAAAATGGACAACCACGAAGAAATGGACAAATTCTTGGAAAGGTACAATTTTCCAAGACTGAACCAGGAAGAATTAGAAAATATAAACAGACCTATCACAAGCACTGAAATTGAAACCATAATTTAAACTATTCCAACAAACAAAAGTCCAGGACCAGATGGCTTCACAGGAGAATTCTATCAAACATTTAGAGAAGAGCTAACACCAATCCTTCTCAAACTCCTCCAAAAAATTGCAGAGGGAGAAACACTCCCAGATTCATTCTACGAAGCCACCATCACCCTGACACCAAAACCAGACAAAGATAATCACACACAAAAAAGAAAATTACAGACCAATATCACTGATGAACATAGATGTAAAAATCCTGAACAAAATACTAGCAAACAGAATCCAACAGCACATTAAAAGGATCATACACCATGATCAAGTGGCATTTATTCCAGGGGTGCAAGGATTCTTCAATATACGCAAATCAATCAGTGTGATACACTACATCAACAAATTAAGGAATAAAAACCATATGATCATCTCAATAGATGCAGAAAAAGCTTTTGGCAAAATTCAATACTGGTTTATGATGAAAATTCTCCAGAATATGGGCATAGAGGGAAGCTACCTCAACATAATAAAGGCCATACGTGACAAACCCACAGCAAGCATCATACTCAATGGTGAAAAACTGAAAGCATTTCCCCTAAGATCAGGAACAAGACAAGGATGTCCACTTTCACCACTCTTATTCAACATAGTTTTGGAAGTCCTCGCCACAGCAATCAGAGAAGAAAAAGCAATAAAAGGAATACAAATTGGAAAAGAAGAAGTAAAACTGTCACTGTTTGCCAATGACATGATACTATACACAGAAAATCCTAAAGATGTCACCAGAAAACTACTAGAACTATTCAATGAATTTGGTAAGGTTGCAGGATACAAAATTAATGCACAGAAATCTCTGGCATTCCTATACACCAACAGTGAAAAATCAGAAAGAGAAATTAAGGAAACACTTCCATTTACCATTGCAACAAAAAGAATAAAATACCTAGAAATAACCCTGCCTAAGGAGGCGAAAGACTTGTACTCAAAACTATAAAACACTGATGAATGAAATCAAAGATGACATAAACAGATGGAAAAATATACCATGTTCTTAGATTGAAAGAATCAATATTGTGAAAATGACTATACTAACCAAAGCAGTCTGCAGATTCAGTGCAATCCCTATCAAACTACCGATGTCATTCTTCACAGAATTAGAACAAAAAATTTTACAATTCGTGTGGAAACACAAAAGACCCCAAATAGCCAAAGCAATCTGGAGAAAGAAAAACTGAGTTGGAGGAATCAGGCTTCAAGCTATACCACAAAGCTACAGTAATGAAGACAGTATGGTAATGGCACAAAAACAGAAATATAGATCAATGGTACAAGATAGAATGCCCAAAGGTAAACCCACGCACATACGGGCACCTAATTTATGACAAAGGAGGCAAGAACATACAATGGAGAAAAGACAGCCTCTTCAACAAGTGGTGCTGGGAAAACTGGACAGCTACATGTAAAAGAATGAAATTAGAACACTATCTAACACCATACACAAAAATAAACTCAAAATGGATTAAAGACTTAAATGTAAGACCAGACACTATAAAACTTTTAGAGGAAAACATAGGAAGAACACTCTTTGACATAAGCCACAGCAAGATCTTTTTTGACCCACCTCCTAGAGTAACAGAAATAAAAACAAAAATAAACAAATGGGATTTAATTAAACTTAAAAGCTTTTGCACGGCAAAGGAAACTATAAACAAGACAAAAAGACAACCCTCAGAATTGGAGAAAATATTTGCAAATGAAACAACAGACAAAGGATTAATCTCCAAAATATACAAACAGCTCATGGAGCTCAATATCAAAAAACAAACAATCCAGTTAAAAAATGGGTGAAAGACCTAAATAGACATTTTTCCAAGGAAGACATACAGATGGCCAAGATGCACATGAAAAGATGCTCTAACTAATCATTAGAGAAATGCAAATCAAAACTCCAATGAGGGGGCTTCCCTTGTGGCCCAGTGGTTAAGAATCCACGTGCCAATGCAGGGGACACAGGTTCGTGCCCTGGTCAGGGAAGATCCCACATGCCGTGGAGCAGCTAAGCCCACAAGCCACAACAGCTGAGCCCAAATGCCACAACTACTGCAGCCCACGTGCCTAGAGCCCATGCTCCACAACAAGAGAAGCCACTGCAGTGAGAAGCCCATGCACCGCAACGAAGAGTAGCCCCCGCTCACCGCAACTAGAGAAAGCCCGTGCGCAGCAACGAAGAGCCAACGCAGCCAAAAATAAATAAATAAATAAATAAATTTATTAAAAACAAACAAACAAAAAAACTCCAATGAGGTATCACCTCACACCAGTCAGAATGGCCATTATCAAAAAATCTAGAAACAATAAATGCTATAAAGGGTGTGGGGAAAAGGGAACCCTCCTGCACTGTTGCTGCGAATGTAAATTGATACACCCACTATGGAAAACAGTATGGAGGCTCCTTAAAAAACTAAAAATAGAACTACCATATGACCCAGCAATCCCAGTACTGGGTATATACCCTGAGAGAACCATAATTCAAAAAGAGACATGTACCACAATGTTCATTGCAGCACTATTTACAATAGCCAGGACATGGAACCAATGTAAATGTCCACAACAGATGAATGGATAAAGAAGATGTGGCACATATAAACAATGGAATATTACTCAGCCATAAAAAGAAACGAAATTGAATTATTTGTAGTGAGGTGGATGGACCTAGAGTCTGTCATACAGAGTGAAGTAAGTCAGAAAGAGAAAAACAAATACCATATGCTAACACATATATATGGAATCTAAAAAACAAAAACAATGGTACTGAGTAACCTAGTTGCAGGGCAGGAATAAAGAGGTAGACAGAAAATGGACTTGAGGACATGGAGTGGGAGGGGGAAGCTGGGGCGAAGTGAGAGTAGCATCGACATATATACACTACTGAATGTAAAATAGTTGGCTGGTGGGAAGCAGCAGCATAGCACAGGGAGATCAGCTCAGTGCTTTGCGATGACCTAGAGGGGTGGGATAGGGAGGATGGGAGGGAAGCTCAAGAGGGAGGGGATATGGAGACCTGTGTATGCATATGGCTGATTCGCTTTGTTGTGCAACAGAAACTAACACAGTATGGTGAAGCAATTAAACTCCAATAAAGATCTATTTTTAAAATATATAAGCAACAAGGACCTACTGTATAGCACAGGGAACACTACTCAATATTCTGTAATAACCTAAATGGGAAAAGAATCTCAAAAAGAATGGATATATGTATATGTATAACAACCACTTTGCTGTACACCTGACACTAGCACAACATTGTAAATCAACTATGCCCCAATATAAAATGAAAATTAAATTTTAAAAAAAAGAAAGCCCTTCTGTCTTAAAATGGATCTGTCTTATATCTTAGGCCACTTCAACCACCTGGGCAAGTCTTCCCTGGCTGCACCCCACCCCCAGTTCATCCCCAGATGACTAAGGCTCTCTGTGCTCAAAGACTGACTCTCTTGAATTGCCACTGTTTTCTCACCTGTTTCCCCCACCAGGCTGTAGAGCTCTTCTGGGAACAGAATGTGTCTTACTCAGATGTGGCACATATATACAATGGAATATTACTCAGCCATAAAAAGAAACGAAATTGAGTTATTTGTAGTGAGGTGGATGGAGCTAGAGACTGTCATACAGAGTGAAGTGAGTCAGAAAGAGAAAAACAAATACCGTATGCTAACACATATATATGGAATCTAAAAAAAAAAAAAAAAAGAAAATTGGTTCTGAAGAACCTAGGGTCAAGACAGGAATAAAGATGCAGACGTAGAGAATGGACTTGAGGATACGGGGAGGGGGAAGGGTAAGCTGGGACAAAGTGAGAGAGTGGCATGGACATATATACACTACCAAATGTAAAATAGATAGCTAGTGGGAAGCAGCCCATAGCACAGGGAGATCAGCTCCATGCTTTGTGACCAGCTAGAGGGGTGGGAGGGAGACGCAAGATGGAGGAGATATGGGGATATATGTATATGTATAGCTGATTCACTTTGTTATAAAGCAGAAACTAACACACCATTGTAAAGCAATTATGCTCCAATAAAGATGTTAAAAAAATAAATATAAATAAATAAATAAACAAATAAATAAAAGAATGTGTCTTACTCATCTTCAGATCCCAAGTACCTGTCCCAATGCCTGACATATAAGAGCACGCGGTAAATATTCGACAAACCAAACTAAATTATGAGCATCACGCAGGAAGCCTGGAACCTACTTAAGAAATAGAGAAGTGCATTTCCAGTTTAATGTTTCCAGTTTCATTTGGGACTTAGGTGATACATATATCTTTTCTAGTTAGTGTTTTTGTTTTCTTCAGATAAATACCCAGTAGTGGAATTGATGGATCATATGGTAGTTCTGTTTTTAATTTTTTGAGGAATCTCCATACTGTTTTCCATAGTGACTGCACCAATTTACATTGCCACCAACAGTGCATAAGGGTTCCCATTTCTTCACACCCTCACCAACACATGGTGTTTGTTGTCTTTTTAATAATAGCCATTCTGACAGTTACGAAGTGATAACTCATAGTGTAGTTTATTTACAGTGTTTCAGGTGTAGAGCAAACTGATTCATATGTATATTATATATATACATATGTATATATATAATATATATATATATATATATTCTTTTTCAGATTCTTTTCCAATACAGGTAATTACAGGACATTGAATATAGTTCCCTGTGCTATACAGTGTGTCCTTGTTATTTATCTATTCACTGTGGTTTTGATTTACATTTCCCTGATGATTAGTGATGTTGAGCATCTTTTCATGTACTGGTTGGCCATATGTATTTCTTCTTTGGAAAAAATGTTCTGCTCATTTTTTAATTGAGTAGTGTTTTTGATGTTGAGTTATATGCATTCTTTGTATATTTTGGATATTAATCCCTTATAGGAGATATTGTTTGCAAATGTCTTCTCCCATTCAGTAGGTGGTCTCTTCATTTTGTTGATAGTTTCCTTCACTGTGCAAAAACTTTTTAATTTGAAGCAGCCCAATTTGTCTATTTTTGCTTTTGTTTCCCTTGCCTGAGGAGATATATCCAAAAAAATATTACTAAGACTGATGTAAAAGTGTAGTGGTTATGTTTTCTTCTAGAAATTTTATGGTTTCAGGTCTTTAATCCATTTTGAATTTATTTTTGTGCGTGGTGTGAGAACATACTCCAGCTTGAGTATTTTGCATGTAGCTGTCGAGTTTTCTGAACACCATTTATTAGGCTGTCTTTTCCCCATGATGTATTCTTACCTCCTTTGTCATAGATTAATTGCCCAGACAAGTGTGGGTTCATTTCTGGGCTCTCTATTCTGCTCCATTGATCTGTGTGTCTATTTTTGTGCCAGTACCATACTATTTTTTTTTAATTTATTTATTTATTTATTTTTTTTTTGGCTGCATTGGGTCTTCGTTGCTGTGCGCGGGCCCTCTCTAGTTGTGGCGAGTGGGGGCCACCCCTCGCCATGGTGTGTGGGCTTCTCATTGCGGTGGCCTTTCCTGTCACGGAGCACAGGCTCTAGGCGCACAGGCCTCAGCAGTTGTGGCACGTGGGCTCAGTAGTTGTGGCTTGCAGGCTCCAGAGCGCAGGCTCAGCAGCTGTGGTGCACGGGCCCAGTTGCTCTGCGGCATGTGGGATTCCCCTGGACCAGGGGTCAAACCCATGTGCCCTGCATTGGCAGGCAGACTCTCAACCACTGCGCCACCAGGGAAGCCCCAGTACCATACTGTTTTGATTACTGTAGCTTTGTAGTATAGTTTGAAGTCAGGGAGCATGATACCTCCAGCTTTGTTCTTCTTTCTCAAGATTGTTTTGGCTATTCAAGTTCTTTTGTGTTTCCATACAAATTATAGAATTATTTGTTCTAGTTCTGTGAAAAGTGCCATTGGTATTTTGATAGAGATTGCATTGTATCTGTAGATTGCTTTGGGTATTATGGTCATTTTAACAGTATTAATTCTTCCAACCATGAGCACCATATATCTGTCCATCTGTGTCATCTTTAATTTCTTTCATCAGTGCCTTACAGTTTCCACCTACAGGTCTTTTACCTCCTTAGTTAGATTTATTTCTAGGTATTTTATTATTTTTGATACAATTTTAAATGGGATTATTTTGTTAACTTCTCTTTCCAATAGTTTATTGTTAGTGTATAGAAACACAATGTATTTCTGTATATTAATTTTATATCCTGCAACTTTACCAAATTCTGATGAGTTCTATTACTTTTTTGGTGGCATCTTTAGGATTTTCTATGTATAGTATCATGTCATCTGCAAACACTGACACTTTTACTTATTCCTTTACAATTTGGATTCCTTTTATTTCTTTTTCTTATCTGCTTGCTGTGGCTAGGACTTCTAATACTATGTTGAATAAAAGTGGCAAGAGTGGGCATCCTTGTCTTGTTCCTGATCTTAGAGGAAGTGCTTTCTGCTTTTCATCGTGGAAAATTATGTTCAGCTGTGTGCTTGTCATATATGGCCTTTATTATGTTGAGGTATGTTCCCTCTATACCCACTTTCTGGAGAGTTTTTAATCATAAATGGATGCTGACTTTTGTCAAAAGCTTTTTTTGCATTTATTGAGGTGATTATATGATTTTTGTTCTTCAGTTTGTTAATGTAATGTGTCACATTGATTGATATGTGGATATTGATCCATCCTTGCATCCCTGGGGTAAATCCCCTGGATCATGGTGTATGATCCTTTTAATGTATTGTTGCATTGGTTTGCTAATATTTTGTTGAGGAATTTTGCATCTATGTTCATTCATCAGTGATATTGGCCTATAATTTTCTTTTTTTGTGATATCTTTGGTTTTGGTCTCAGGGTGATGCTGGCCTTGTTGAATGAGTTCAGAAGCATTTCTTCCTCTGCAATTTTTTGGAATAGTTGGAGAAGGATAGATGTTAACTCTTCTCTAAACATTTGATAGAATTCACCTATGAAGCCATCTGATCCTGGGCTTTTGTTTGCTGGAAGTTTTTAAATTACTGATTCAATTTCTTTACTGGTAATTGGTCTGTTCGTATTTTCTATTTCTTCCTGATTCAGTCTTGAGAGGTTGTACATTTCTAGGAGTTTGTCCATTTCTTCTAAGTTGTCCATTTTATTCGTGTATAATTGTTCATGGTAATTTATTATGATCCTTTGTATTTCTGTGGTTTTGGTGTTGACTTCTTTTTCATTTCTGATTTTATTAATTTGGGCCCTCTCTCTTGTTTTCTTGATGAATCTGGCTAAAGGTTTATCAGTTTCATTTATCTTTTCAAAGAACCAGCTCTTAGTTTCATTGATTTTTGTTTTTTTGTCTCTATGTCATTTATTTCTGCTCTGATCTTTATGATTTCATTCCTTCTACTAACTTTGGGTTTTGTTTGTTCTTCTTTTTCTAGTTCCTTTAGGTGTAAATTTAGGTTGTTTATTTGAGATTTTTCTTGTTTCCTGAGGTTAGCTTCTATCACTATAAACTTTCCCCTCAGAACTGCTTTTGCTATGTCCTATAGATTTTGGATTGTTGTATTTTCATTTTCACTTGCCTCTAGGTACTTTTTTATTTCCTCTTTGATTTCTTCAATGACCCATTGGTCACTTGGCTTAATTTTCTCTATTCCTGATGATCACTGTCTGAGTACAGTTGTAAAGGATAGCTACCTCCCAAATACTTTTCCTGGACTCATGGTAGTTTCACACCTTCTTTCGTAACTTCAGCCTTACCATCTGGGATCAAGAAGAGAGCGATCAAGCTCAGGCACCATGTGGAAATTTAATTTTTATGTGTTTTTAATAATCATGTATTTATATTTTATATCCTACCCTTTTTTTCATTTAATAGTATTTCATATAAAACTTTCCAGTTATTGGAACTTCTGGATTGGTGAACACATCAAGGTGCTGGGAGGGTGATGTGTCTGGAGAGGACATGGAAGCTGTGTACCCCTCACCCCATACTGTGCCCTATGTATCTCTTCCATTTGACTGTTCCTAAGTTGTATCCTTTATAATAAACCAGTAATAGTAAGTAAATTGTTTCCTGAGTGAGTTGTATTAGTGAATTATTGAACCTTGGAGATGGATTTGTAGGAACCCCCAAACTTTAGCCAATTTAGATAGAAGTGTGGGTACCCTGACCACCCCATTTGTGACCAGTGTCTGATGTATGGGACTGAGCCCTTAAACCTGTGGGCCTGATGCTAACTCTGGGTGGTTAGTGTCAGAATTGAGTTGAATTGTAAGACACCTAGTTGGTGTCAGAGAATCAGAGAATTGGTTGTTGGTGTGAAAAAAACCCCACATGTTTGGTATCAGAAGTATTGTGCGTTAAAACAGCTCTTTCAGTGTCAGAAAAAATGTGGGATTTGCTAAAACGGCCTTGCTCACTGAAACACGTGATTTGGGAAGAGGAAAAGTGAGTGGAGTGTAAGGAACCTTTAATCCCTGGGTAGTCATGTGGCCATCCACAGTATGGAGCAGCAGCTGTGGTGGGATAAATTACTAACAGTAAAAATTAATAGCTCCCAGGGAGCTGGTCCACTGGATACATAAGAGATGAAAACGAGGGCTTCCCTGGTGGTGCAGTGGTTAAGAATCCGCCTGCCAATGCAGGGGACAGGAGTTCGAGCCCTGGTCCAGGAAGATCCCACATGCCGCGGAGCAACTAAGCTCGTGCTCCACGACTACTGAGCCTGCGTGCTGCAACTATTGAAGCCCGCACGCCTAGAGCCCATGCTCCACAACAAGAGAAGCCACCGCAATGAGAAGACCGTGCACCGCAACAAAGAGTAGCCCCAATCGCTGCAACTAGAGAAAGCCCACACACGGCAACGAAGACCCAATGCAGCCAAAAATAAATAAATAAAATTAAAAAAAAAAAAGAACTGCAAACGAATAAGAAAAAAGCAAAACACACAGTCCCTAAGTTATTGTTATCTGTAAAGACTAAAATGAAATTAAAAGAGAGTGCTGGTCAGACCTTGATACTGAACCATGCTCACATTTCTATCAGTCTGAGCTTCAGCCTCAAGCCTCAAAGCCACCCCAAAAAGATGGATTATGTGGGGACAACAGAGAGTAACTCCAATACCTCTGGTCACCAGGGAGGTGGTCCACACTGGGGGAGGGCAAAATCAAGAAACTATTGAAACCAGAGGGTACAGCATGAAGAATCTGTCTTATTTTGTGGATTGGTATCATCAGCTTCCTGAAGAACCTTTACTAGAATAGATTATGAGAGTAATTTAGGAGCACTGTCTTTGGTTTTGAAAGCTGCAAAGTGGAAGAGCATGTTTGGGTTGATGTAGGACCCACAGCTCACGATGGAACAATCACAGGTGGCTGTACAAGATTCAGAAACATACTAGGCTATTCCCAAGGAAACACCAGTCTGGTGAATGACTAAAAGTGAATGTAAGGTCTTTTTACCCTGAGAAGGGAGATTGTCTGACTCTCCCTATAAAGGCCAAGTGAACAGCCCACATGAAGCAGCTGATATGCTCTGTATGCAAGCTGTGTGGGACTGGCTTTATGATGACCAGGGTATTCACCTGCAGCAAAATGGGTTTATTTGGGAACAGTAAAGAACTACAATTCAGGACGTAAACTCTTTGACGAAGCACCAGCAAGTCCGAAGAACAAAGGAAAAGAATGTTCTTTTATAAAGGAAAAGGAGGTGTTGGGAGGGGCTGTTGTAAATAAGGAGTCCATTGGAGGAAACTGGGAGTTCCAAGTGTAGTGACTTTTCATTGGCTGAGTGGTGACAGCCTCTCATTGGCTGGGCTGTTGCTGGGCAAGGAGAAATTCTTCCTTCTCCTGCTGGGTAGTAAAGTAGTAATCTTCTTCCTGTTGGAGCTGCAAAGGTATGTCTCTTCCTATTGGGTCTGCAATTGACTACAAGTGCTAGTGCATAAGAGTTCCCCCTTCTGGACTCCTGACTCCATTTTATTTAATTAATTAGTTTATTTTGGCCACACCGCACAGCATGCGTGATCTTAGTTCCCCGACCAGGATTTGAACCTGTGCCCCCTGCAGTGGAAGCGTGGAGTCTTAACCACTGGGAAGACCACCAGGGAAGTCTCATCCTGACTCCATTTTAAATGGGGTTTCTGTTTATTAATTTTCACACCTGTAACCCAGGTCATGGTAAATTCTGTGGTTAAGGGGTGCCCTTTTTCACTGGGCACCCTGTGTAACTTTACTGCTGCAAAATCAGCAATAATCCCAGAAGCCTTATCGAATTTGCTGTCTCAGTTTCTCCTCATGGGCTTTACAGATGCTAATAAAAACTCTAGGTTAATGAACAAGAGAATGTGGAAAGGTGGGGGGGGGGGTGGATCAAGGGATGCATCCCAGCAGGATGGAAATCCTTAGAAATGAGATAAATAAAACTGGACATTGATGGGATTGAAACAAAAGTCTTAATACAGCACGCTTGAAGGTTGGGTGGACAAAAGGGACCCCCCTGGTGGGCCCCAAACAAGTCCACTCTATTTACTTCAGTTTGAAGAAATTTTTGTAAATTTAAAAAGCTGGCAGACAAAGATTACAATGAGAAACCTGACCTGGAGTAGGTTGGGGCAATAGCTAGTCAGTAAACCAAGATGAAGACTGTTAAAGTACCAGATTAGGGCCAAGATGGAGTCACTCACGCTAAACCACATGTCATCAAACCAAAACTTCACTAAGTTTTTATGCTGGGCTCTCCTGGAAAAGGAGGACCTAAGCCAACCCGTCAGCTCGTGCCTGCTCAGCACAAATTACCTGGCCCAGCTCTTCTAAGACTTCCCTTTGCTCCATGTAAGGAAAGAAACCCTGCCTTAACAAATCAGCAAATGCCCAGTATAACTTCCTTGTTCCTGCTCCCTTCTGCCTATAAATTTCTTGCCTTGTACAGTCCTTTGAGGCTCCTATCTATCTATTGCTAGATTGATGCTCCCCAATTTATGAATCTCTGAATAAAGCCAACAAGGTCTTTAAAGTTTACTCAGTTGAATTTTGTTCTCTAACATACCTGACAAAGGGCCAGGGTCCCCAGGCTCATCCCCTTGCTGGGGACTGAACACGTTGTATACTTGAGTGGGTGAAATGATCAGGGAGTGAAGGAGAAAGGTCTCTGGGACTCCTTGACATGGAATACCCAAGCACTGTGGTACCAAAATGCATCAGTGAAGCCTGAGGTGGGCCTCAGTAAGATGGAGAGAATATAGTGATAAACACATTGATAGAATTTAGATGGAGGTTTGGATGAAAATTGTAAGGTTGAAACTGTCTCCTTCATATGAATGGTCTGTGGGATGGATATCATGTCTGACTTGGGAACACCTCCCCAGCCTACAGTTAGGAATGTAAAGATTGATGGGATTAAGGTGAAAGTTTAGATGAAAATTCGTATACGTGAAGTGGTTGCATCTCTTTTATCTGAATGATTATGGGGCTGGACATTGTGCCTGACTAGGGAACTGTTTTTGAAAACAGAAAGTGTGTAAATCACTTCACAGTATTAATTGGCAGTATTAATTGGATGTGCTAAATTGGAACCAATAAGACTGCCTGAGTGCTGACGACCTGGAGTGCTGACACGAACAAATTCTCTGTGCAATAGCTGTGTGTGGAGCAGAGACTAGGGTTTATTGCAAAAGCCTGTGAGCACCTCCCAGCGTTGAGTACTAGGACTTTAGTCTAGTAAATTGCCATCTGAGGGGCAATTGCTAGCTTGCTAGCAGACATTAGTTAAAACTGCCCCTGTGACTGAAGGATAGAAAATAATTTTGAGACCAGAAATGCCTATGATGTCTTAGAGGACATCAGAAAAACACTCTATCAGGGAGGGCAACGCCCAGAAGAGTTCCATAATAAAACGGAAATGAAAAAAAAAAAAAAAACAACTATACTTCAATTAAAAAATAAAATGGAAAAATGGTTTATACAGCATCATGCTACCTGTGGAATGTAAGGATCATGTACTCACGAGCAGGGAGCCTCTTTTCCCCTAGAACTGACTTTGTATGAGGAGCCGCCAGATTCTGTCATCACTTGGCCAGTGCCCTGTAAACAGCTCTCAACTGACCAACAAAGAGCTGCTTGGTTTATGGATGGCAGTTGTAAGGTAAACGGATAACATCCTGTTTGGAAGGCCACCTCTCTGATCAAAGAAAGTAAAAAACAAATCAGCGAGGTGGGCTGAATTGCATGCTGTTCTCCTAGCAGTGGTGGGAGAATTGAACAATGATAAAAGCCCCTGTGTTTCGAGTTTTATCTACTTATGGGCAAAGACCTATGCCTATGTAATGAAACCTCCACAAAACCCCTAAACAACAGGATCCTGAGAGCTTCCAGATTGGTGAACACATCAAGGTGCTGGGAGGGTGATGCACCCAGAGTGCATGGGAGCTCTGTGTCCCTCACCCCATACTGTGTGCTATGCATCTCTTCCATCTGGCTGTTCCTGAATTGTATCCTTTATAATAAACCGGTAATAGGGACTTCCCTGGTGGTCCAGTGGTTGAGAATCCACCTTCCAATGCACGGGATGTGGGTTGGGTTTGATCCCTGGTTGGGGAACTAAGATCCCACCTGCTGCAGGGCAACTAAGCCCGTGCACCACAGCTACCGAGCCCGCTCACTGTGGAGCCCATGCGCCACAACTAGAGAAGCCGGCGCACTGCAATGGAGAGCCCACGCACCAAAACGAAAGACCCCGCCTGCCACAATGAAGATCCTACGTGCCGCAACTAAGACCCAACGCAGCCAAATAAATAAATAAATAATGATAAACCAGTAATAGTAAGTAAAACAACAACAAACTTTCCAGTTATTTATGTAATTTTTGAAATTATGTAATTTATTGACTCGTAATTCCATGAAATTGATATATAATGGTTTATGTCATTCATCTATCGTTGGCTTCTCTTTATATTTATTGCCACAAGCATTCTGTATCTACAGCAAGATAATATTTTGAAATTATTAATCTTTGTGGCTTTCTTCTCTATTGTACTGAGTATGTGATCCTTCACCTAATCATCCAGAGACATCTTAAATGCCTTGGGAAGAATTGGAGTTGTTAAAACAGGAATGCAAACAGAAAGGAACAGTTAACTTTTGACTTTCCAACCTAAGCTCCTGAAGCCTACTTAAGAAACGTTGGGAAACTATAGCTTTTGATTTTGCAATAGAAAAGAAAGGGCATTTGAAGATCAAAAAGATCCTACAAGAAAAGGGCAGAGAATGTGTGCCTGAACAACACATGGTATCAAAGATAAACAAAGCTGAACACTAGCTAAAGTGGTGAGGCTAGACTTTATTCAGTAATACTATTGCAACAGGAAAGAGAGTCCAGCATAAACTCAACTTCAATTTGTGCAGGGGTCTGAGATAGAATTATAAATTTGAGGTCAATGGTGTATAAATGGTGTGTTGATTGCCTTCCCAATATAATTTCTCTTCCTTTTTTTTCCCAATTGAGATATAATTGACATATGACATTGTGTAAGTTTAAGGTGTACAGTGTGTTGGTTTGACACATTTCTGTGTTGCAATATGATTACTACAATAGTGTTTGCTAACACCTCTATCACATCACCTAATTATCATCTCTTTTTTGTGATGAGAACAATTAAAATCTAGTCTCTTAGCAATTTTGACGTGTATAATAGAGCATTGTTGACTATAAGTACTATGCTATGCATTAGATCTCCAGAACTTTTTTATTTACTAGTAGCAAGTTTGCACCCTTAAACATCTCCCAGTTCCCCCACCCACCTGACCCCACGCCCCCAGCCCCTGGTAACCACCATTCTACTCTCTGTTTTTAGTTCAACTTTTTTAGATTCCACATACAAGTGATATCATATAGTATTTGTCTTTCTCTGTCTGACTTATCTCTTAGCATTATGCCCTCAAGTTCCATCCATGTTGTTGGATGCAAATGGCTGAATTTCCTTTCTCATGGCTGAACAGTATTTCATTGTATATATATAAATTTCCTTCATTCTATCAGAGTCTTAAATTTGTTCAGGATACCATGTGCCCAGTTAAATATACCTTCCCTGACTTCCTGGCTGCTGGAAATTGCCAGCTCTGACCAAAGAGGTAAACAGAAGTAGCCAGGTAAGAGTTCCAGGAAACTTTATACAAAGTGATAGATTAGGCTTTCATAAATTTTTGTCATTCCCCCATCTACCTGCCTGGAATGTGAACTTGAAGCTGGAGGCAGAGCATCTATCTTGTTATTTAAGGCAAAAAGAGCATGAGAATGAAAGCTACATGTGAGGATGGTGGAGAGGAACAGTCAAGGGTCCCTAGGACGCTGATGACATGGCAGAGCCCAGATCATGTATTTTTTTTTTTTAACATCTTTATTGGAGTATAATTGCTTTCCAATGGTGTGTTAGTTTCTGCTGTGTAACAAAGTGAATCAGCTATACGTATACATGTATAGCTATACATATACATATATAGATATATAGTATTTTTAATCTTACTAGAAAAACAAACCCCCGTTTTGTTAAGCTAGTATAGTCACTTTTTTAGCTGTACAGTCGTCCCTCAGTATCCATGGGGGATTAGTTCTGTTGCAGGAAAGGGGATCCCTCCCAGGGCTCTTGTCTAACACTCAGAAATGAATTGTCCCAGGAAACGCATGCTGACAAAGCAAGAGACTTTATTGGGAAGGGGCGCCCGGGCGGAGAGCATCAGGGTAAGGGAACCCAGGAGAACTGCTCTGCCACATGGCTCAGTCTCAGGTTTTAGGGTAATGGGGTTAGTTTCCAGGTTGTCTCTGGTCAGTCATTCTGGTCAGCCAAGATGGATTCCAGCAAGAAGGATTCTGAGAGGTTGGTAGGACACATGGACTGGAGTCTCCTCTCTCCTTTTGACCTTTACCAAATTCTTCCGGTTGGCGGTAGCTTATTAGTTCCACGTTCCTTACCAGGACCTCCTGTTGTAAGATAACACACGCAAGTGGTTACGATCATGTCTGGCCAGGGTGGGCGGTTTTGGTCAGTAGTTACCCTAACAGTTCCAGAACTCTCCCCAAAAGGATGCCAAAATCTAAGGATGGTCAAGTCCCTTATACAAAATGACATAGTTGGCCCTCTGTATCAGTGGGTTCCACATCCATGGGTACAGAAGGCCAACTGTATGTAGGCAAATGCAGTCCTGATACTGATGGCAACTGAACCCAAGGGCCTTAATGCAATTGCACAGGGAAAGAATCTAGACAGTGAGAGGAGAGGAGGGCCTAGGAAGAATCCTGTGAGAACTTGTAACACTTAGCAGCCAGGTACTGGAGGCTGACTTGCAAGAGAGAGTGTTTGAGAAAGAGTGCTTGGAAGTATCGGCAAGACCAAGAAGGAGAGGGATTAAAAGAACGAGCTCTGTCACCAGAATTCAATCCTGGCTCAGGTTACTACTAGCCAGATGACCTACAGTAATTGACTTAATTGTTCTGTGCCTCAACTTCCTCATTTGTAAAATTAGGATAATAATAGGCTTATTGTGATGATGAAATGTGAAGGGCATACAGTAAGCCCTCAGTCAGCACTAGCTGCTGTTATTGTTAATCATTCCACAGAAAGAGGAAGTTTTTTTTTTTTTTTGTAAAAGCTTATCTCTTGGGAAGCCTGGCAAATGGTATTATCCCCCATGGGATTATCAGACATTAGTCATCAGACAGGTCTAATGAAATTTCTCTCTATGGTGTCGCAAAATTCCTTTTCCAAGTCTGCCCGGTTGGCCCTGTAGTTGTACATTGGCAAAAAGTTTTCCATTCAAAAAAGCATTTAGAAGCATTTGTTGAACCCCTTTCATGTGCGAGGACTGTGTTGGGTAATGGTGGGATACAAAGATGAATGTATTTGTGTGTGTGTGTGTGTGTGTGTGTGTGTGTGTGTGTGTGTGTATGCATGGGGGAGGGGGCGGCAAGAGCAACTGCTACTCTCTTGTTTTTGCTAGACTTGAACCAGATCAGATGTGAACCTGAGGAAGCACCTTGTGAAGTCCAAGGATGAAGCTAACTTGGCAGAAGGCGGAGCCAAGAGACAGAGAGATATAGAGAGTCCCAGTGCAATGGCATGTTTGAACCCTGGCTCGAACAATGCCTTGTGAAAATTAATAAAGGGAAACCCTACTAAAATAGAGTCAGGAGGCCAGAAAGGGGAGATCTCATGCACATACAATTCAGATCCCAACCGGAAGAGAGGTACCTTGCGTCTCCAGCAGGAAGTGACAATACTTTATCACCTCCAGAAGGAAGAAAAAAGATTCTCTTTGCTTGGCAACAGCTCAGCCAATGAGAAACTGTCATGACTCAGCCAATGAAAAGCCACTATACTGGGAAACTTCCAGTTTTCCTCTAATGGACTTTTTGTTTGTAATAGCCCCTCCCAACTTCCCCTTCTCCTCTATAAAAGAGTTTCCTCTCCTTTGCTTTACCGGGACTTGCATGTGGTTTTCCGTAATTGCATGTCCCAAATTGCAATTTTTTGCTGCTCCCAAATAAACCCATTTTGCTGATAAAATAACTGGCTGTTTATTGTTTTAGGTTAACAAGCTGAAGAGAGTCGTATTTTCTAACTTTTCATGAATGGGATCCAATAAATTGCCTAAACTATTTTGAATTAGATTTTCCTTCACTTGGAATGGAAACAGAAATGATGCCAGTGATAACATTTGCCTCCTGCCTTAAAATTTACTAATGACTTTGTTCCCAGTTGTTAATGCCCTAATTAAATGAACTGTTGAAGTTGCATAGTTAGCCAGTTTCAGAAACTGGAGTAAATTCTAAGTATCTTTTTTTTTTTTAATTACATTATGGAAAATTTCAAACAAATACAAAAGTAGAGACAACGGTATAATGAACCACTATGCTTCTCTCACTCTTTTCAACAGTTAATCAACTCATGAACAAACTTATTTCACCTAGTCTACCCTCCATCCCCTGAAATGGACTATTTTAAAGCATATCCCATGCTTCATGTCATCTGATTAGTGTGCCCGGATCATAGGACTGCATCGTATCTGCCAAGGAGCAGGGAGAGGGGAGATCTAGCCTGCTTTGGACCCCAAGACTCCTCCAGCAGAGGATTCCCCTTGATGGTGGTAAGTCAAAAAAGCTGACTTTCCATTTTAAGTGATAATAACAGTAATACAAAAGAGAGAGAGGGTAATCAGGAAAAGCTTTTGTATGGGAAGAAGGATTAAACTGAGCTCTATGAGGTGGGTTGAATGTAGGTACCTAAAGAAACAAGAGAATAGGATTTATTTTTTATTTCTAATATAATAAATAAATATAATAGTAAGAAAACTTTGAAAATAAAGAATGTAGGAAAAATAGTCACTAAAATTCTTATTAACCAAAAAGCCATTTGGGTTCGGATTTTAATGTTTGATTTTTTTGTTTTCACTTGTTTTTTGTTTTTCTTTCTATATATAGGTTAATTGTAACTGTACTGCAAGTTTATATCCCTATATTTTTATTTAACAGGGTAAGCAGTTTTCTAAGTTACTGTGGACTCTTTGTAAACATAATTTTTTTTTTCTGGCTGTGCCACGTGGCTTGCAGGATCTTAGTTCCCTGACCAGGGATCAAACCTGGACCCCAGCAGTGAAAGCACTGAGTCCTAACCACTGGACTGCCAGGCAAGTCCCTGTAAACATAATTTTTAATAGATGCATATTTCATTAAGGATGTATAGCATGGTTTATTTGATCAGTCTCCCATATTTTGGCATTCTGATCCGTTTTATTGTGTCTGACTATATATAACTATGTAATGAGTATTTTTTTTTTTAAATGAGTATTTTTTTTGTTTAAAACTTTTTCTGAATTTTGAGTTAATTAAATTGTAGCAAAATTACTGGTAAAAGAGTATGAATATTATAGAATGGGGCATTTCTAATACTGATTTTACACCATCTTATATTGTTATCGCAAAAGGTGATTCAAAATTCTTAAGGTAAAATTGATAGAAACATTAATTTTAAGAACATAAGACCTAGAGTGTATGTCACAGAAATATAATTTTGGGTTTGCTTTTTTTTTTTTCTGGCCGCGCTGCACGGTTTGTGTGTGGGACTTTAGTTGCCCAACCACCAGGGAATTCCCCTACAAATATAATTTTTAAGTGGGCACACAGCCATCCAGAAAACAAGACTACATTTCCCAGCCTCCCTTGTAGCTAAGTGTGATCATGTGATTAAGTTCTGGTCAGTGAGATATAAGAAGAAGTGTTCTCTTGGCAGTGGATGGAAACCTTCCCCAATAGGTGCTTTTTGCCTTTTTGTTTTCCTCTTCTTTTTTTACTTTACTGGCTGGTAATGTGGATGCCATCATTTGGGATAATGAGCATAAGGACAAAAGCCTAGTCACGGTGGGAGACAAGCTGGAAGAGGCCAGGGTCACTGAGAACTTTGAAGAATGCACCCACCATTCCACTCCCTCCACTTCCTTCCCCTTTGCATGGGAGAGAGAAAGTTCCATCTTAAGCCACTGGTGGTTTGGGTTTTCTACCACATACAGCCAAACCTTATTCTAACTAAATACGTGTGGCTTTAGAAACTGGGAATAACATTGTTACACTCTTTTTCATGAGCCCAGAGAAGGAAAGGTTACTGCCCTGGCAAAAAGCATTTCAAATGTACTTCGAGAACACGTCATTAGGTTTGGCTTGAGTATTGCTGATTCCAACAAAAAAGAAAACTTTAGTGTCAACAGCAGGAAATCCCAAGTAAAACTATAGGATTCATGATGTCCAACTTCCAATTTAGTTACCTCAAGTGTAAAAGGAAAAAAAGGAAGTAGGGGTAGGGTAAATATATCCCAGTTTATCTTGTTTCCAGAGATTACCATCCCTACTCCAAGAACTATTAAAAGGTCCTCTTGAGAGAACTGAAACCAAAAATAAAGTGGCATTGGCATCTCTCTGGGAACACATTTAACTCTGCTCTGAGAAGAATAACCTGTTTTAATTTGCTAAAGCCCAAGTCTAGCTCTGTTTTCCTCTGAGCTGGGAAAAAGAAACCACTAAGAAAGTATTTTAAAACAAAAATGTCAATCTAAAAAAGAGAAACAAAATGCCAGGTCAAAAGAAAGTCATGTTAGAATGTATTTTGGTGAAAGCACAGATAACTTTGGGGCTCAGATATGTTGGGAATGGGGAATCAGGGATTTTTGTTGTTGTTTGTCAAAAAAAAGTGCTCATTTCTGGGGGCAGCGAAGGGAGTGAAATGTTTTGCTGGGATGGTTAGAAGCAATCCTGGCCCTTGCTTTTTCCTGCCATTAGGAATTTGTCGGCAGTCAAAATCAGGGTCAGATTCAAAAGCAAAGAGCAACCTGTAGGTGACCCTCTTCAGAATGAAATAGCATCGCCAATGACGTAGCTTAATTTGATGTCTTCTGATGTAAAGAACTCTCTCGACCAGACCTCCCCACCCACTGTCCTCTCTGCCAAACCACGTGTGATAGGTCTGGCCAGTTCCTGTAAGATGCCCTCTTTCCCTCTAACTCATCCTGGATTGAAGCTTTGGGTGCTTGCAAATGAGCTATAGAGGGGCCATCCAGTCTGTGATTACACATGGCAAGATGTCAACCCAGGCCAGCTTCTTCCCGCCAGTCTGCACATCTCTGAACTACTCCAATCAGTGTTCACCTGGGGAAAGCAAAGTTGAGTTTCGTCTTAGGCAAAGCCTAACAGAGGTAGCAAATCTGTTTCCAAAATAAATCATATAGCGCATCTCAAAGCCAATGGGATTAAAAAGAAACCTGCAAACATCCTCAGCCATTCTATTATTGTGATAAATAATTAACCTTCAGCAAGTCAAATTTACATATGGACTTTAGGAGGTTTCTGATGTCATAAGACTTTTTAAAAATAGACATTTCACCTCTAGGGTAAAGGAGAGGGTTGTAGAACTTGGCGATGAAATCTATACTCTCTTGGAGAAAAAGAAAAAAAGACTGGGGCGTATAACTTAAATCATTGATGGGTTTTAGCATTACATTCCAGTGTGTTCCACCAGCGACACAGCTCATTATTACCTTGGGCTTTTCCTTCAAAAGCCACCTGCCTGCTGCCCCAGCGCCTGGAAGTTTGCCCTTGTTCCTTGCTCACTTTCCCTTTAAGACTCGTTAGTGTTTCAGCTGGTAAAGGTCCAAGTGCCCTCTGGAATAATTGGCATGACGTGCAAATTTTCCATTTCGGAAGCGAAAGAGCCAGTTCTCCAGGGAGGGCTCTTCAAGGTAATTGCTCTCTGAGAGATTCCTGCCACTACCTTTGGCAGCCTTCACCAGAGACAAATCCCTTTTGCTGTTAGGACAAGCTAGAAACCCAGAGATAGAAAAACAGGGGCTCAGGACAGACATGCCAAGACCTTTGAAACCAGTGACCTTTCCAAACAGAGGAAATGGGGGAAAGGCCAGCGCAGGCCAAGGCAGGTGAATCCCGCCTCCCCGCTCCTGGCAAGACAGGCACAACAGCTCTGCCCCAACATTTCCATTGCCTTCCTTTCTCAAAAGAGCTTCCTTTTTCGAAGGAGGGTTGGTAGAGGAAGCTAATGTATTAATCAGGATTCCAAGCAGGGAGAGAACAACACTTATTTGGAATAAAGCCTTTAACAACTTGGGCTGGAGGGAGGCACCCAAAGGATGTGCTGGATGAGGAAAACTGGTTTGCTAACCCGAGCGCGGCTCCAAGAGGAATTTGGGTGAGAAGGGGAGAGTGAGAAGGAGAGACTTGGAAAAGAGGGAAGTCCTCCCTCAGCCACCACCTGCCACCCCAGGCAGAGGATGTGTGGGAGAGGGGGGAGGGAGGCTGGAGGGAGCGGTGACAGAAGAACGGGTGGCAGGCTGGAAAGAAGCATGGAGGAATAAAAATGGAATTGTTGTCTTCTGTGAGTTGTGCGCTGGAGATCCCCTTCCTCAGCTCTGCTTTGAAATCTTCAGTAATGTTTCTGTTGTTCCCTGTTGTGGTGAGTGCATCCTTTTGGTTTTTTTGTCGTTCATTTGTCTGTTTTGTTTTGCTTTTTGTGGGGCTTTTTTGGCCCTGCTGCGCGGCATGTGGGATCTTGGTTCCCCGACCAGGGCTCGAACCCGCACCCCCTGCATTGGCAGCGCTGAGTCTTAACCACTGGACGGCCAAGGAAGTCCCGAGTGCATCCTCTTGGGGGACACTGGGGAGCTGCTGAGTTCTGTGGTCTATTGACACTGGGTGAAAAGAGGGAGCGGCTGGACACAGGAGATAGGAAAGCCCCGGCTGGGTTATGGCACTTTTGTTCCTCTGTGTGTGCACATCACAATCCTGGAAAACAGCAGAAGGGAAATGACAGCCAGAGTTGTTTTGGGGTGGAGAAGGGAGGCTCGAAGCCCCCAAGGTGAGGGGAGATGTGAACTTGGAACTGCCTGACTCCAAAGCTCATGCCTTAATTATCTGTACAGTCATATCTTCCCCCATCCCCCCTTTCCCAGCCCCTGCCTGGAGCTTTGGGACTGTGGGAATCCATGTCTACAAGCTTCTGGCCCCTATTTCTGGTAGGAGGAGCATAGCATGGGGCATAAATGTGTGGGTTTTGGAGCCAGACTCTCTGGGTTTGAATCCTAGCTCGGCCATTTACTAGTAATGTGGTCTTGGGCAAGTTGTTCCGAGTGTCTGCACCTTTCTTATCTGCAAAGGCAAGACAATAACCATGCCTTCTTTATAGAGTTGTTAGGGGAAGTAACTGAGATGCGTACAGAAGAATTTTAGCACAATGCACTAAATGTTAGTTGTTATCATTATTTCTAACAACAACACAGGATCATGCCACGAACAGCCCTGCAGTTCAGTGATGATTACGGTACCCTTATATCCATCTTTCTGATCCACAGAAAGAGTTTAGGTTCTGAGGCCAAACAGACTGGGTTCCAATCTCAGCTCTGCCCCTTCTGGCTGAATCACTCTGGGCAAATTACTTAACCTCCCTGTGAAAGGGGTAAAAAAACACCTCACCTGAGGTGCAGGCTTGTTGGGCGGGTGAACTAACATGAAAAGTAGCTGACCAAGGCCTGTCCATCTGTTTTGATCATGACACTGTCTGGGAGCTCCCCTGCCCTACTATGCTTTACTACACACATATTCTAAATAGCTCTGGGGGCTCCTAGCACATCAGACTTTTCCCACATTTGGTTAAGTTTGACTGGAGTCAAACTCAGTGAGAACTGTTCCCTCTGTTTTGTCTGGAAACCCAGTTGGCCTCATCTCAGCATCTTGCTGGGCAGGTTGGCTGAAGTATGACAAAGGCTATTTTGAGATTGCTGGGAAAACTAAACTGGCTAAGATGGAATAAACTAAGTCAAACACATTTATTATGAGCCAGAGCCTTTTCCTCTAGCTTTGGGCAGTTCTCCATGTTAGCTGCTTCCTCTTCCCCTTCCAGGGACCTTCCCAAAGGCTTTTGTCACTGATTGCCACAATCTGTAATGTTTATTCCTCCTAGGATACCAAGCCCCATTATAGTCCCTCTAGAAGGCTTGATTTCCCTTTGTGTGTTGCCCGGGGACCAAGACATTTTGTTTGGCTGTTGAAAGAGTAACCCCAGAAAGTTGAAGGACTTGGGAGCATATATATCCCTATATATGTGGGTAGAGATGCATTGAAACTGTCCTAGAAGAATACATCTGAAGGCTAATGCAGCTATCTCTAAATGTGAGATAACATGTTTTGTTTTTTTAATCTGTACTTTCTAATCTTTTCTACAGCGAAAAGTATGGCTTTTGCAATAGGGGAAAAATCATTGTTAAAGATACAAGTGATATTTTTAGCTAGAAAATCCATCCAACAGATGTTTGTCAAGGCTGTATTGTGGCCAGCACTGGGCGTGCCACTGGATGAACAAAAGGGATGGGACCGCTGCACTCAGGGAAACTGTAATAAATCGAGGGAAACCTTCAGTAAACTAACAAATATGTCATGATAAAATGAGATGCATGCTTTGAAAGAAATGACCTGGGTGCTATGGTTGAGAGTGATGGAACCTGCTTGAGAAAGCAGTTCACTAAGCTCAGATTTTTAGGAGGAAAAGGAGGCTGCAATGCACAGAGTGGGCAGAGGACAGTTCCAGACACCGGAAGTGCCTGCAGGATGGTCCTGAGACAAGAGCAAGCTTGACACATGTGGGAAGGAGTGTTTGGAGAGTGGAGGTGAGATTTGGAGGGGAGGGGCCAGTTCATGCAGAGCCCCTAGGCCTTGATAAAGAGTTTTTTGGTCTTTATTCTAAATGCAAGAGGAAGACTGTTAGGAGGCTCTTGAAAGAAAGGAGGCTGGGATGGTGCCCTTGGAGATGGAAAGAGGTGCGTGGATTTAGGGCATTTTGAAGACAAAACATGCTGTTGGACTGGAGGTGGGGAATGAGAGAGGGCAGTGCCACAGATGGCTTCCCATTTCCTGGCTTGGAATTATCCATCAAAGTGAGACAGACTGTGGGAGGAACAGGTTTGGACTTAAACTTCACATGACTGGGTCTATTAAAAGGGCAGCATTCAGAGGTGGCTCAGACCTCTGATGTGATAAAGTTCAATGCAAACAAGAGAAACAATTCACCCAGTTGCTTTGGCACAAGTTAACGGCTTTAAAAAGGTTTAGTTCCTTATTTATAGAACTGTTAAGGACTTGAAAGAGTCATGTATATGTTTGAGTTGTACTTGATTTCATTTTATGGCTGACAGTACGTGCTAGAGGGGCAGTTGGTGGTTTGAGGTTTCACAAAGATAACAGGTATAACCCTTGTGAAATAGAAGTCTTATTTTTATGGCAAGACAAGAAAAATTTAAACAAAACTCTCTGCCCTTTGGCCTCCTCTCCCCCACTGTGCATTGTGTATCTTCATTGTACATTGACCAGACCTACCCCATCGGTAGAAATACCTGCTCAGCCATAAAGAGCAACATTCTCCCAGCATCAACAAGACAACTCCTTAAAAGATAGCATTCCTTCTTGATCTCGTAAGGGGTCACATGACCCACCACGATGAGGCTTATATCTGGATTATGTAAACTGTCAATAATACGTCATTTGAGGTACAGTCCTCTGTCTCAAAAAACTTATGTAACTGTGCCTTGACTTCTAAGGGGGTGGAACAGTTCTCAGAGCTTTCTGAGATGCTCTTCCCAGGTTATAATCCTCAAATTTGGCTTGAATAAAATTTTCCATTGTTTTCTTAGATTGAATGATTAATTTTTTGTCGACACCCTCATGAAAATCAAAGGTCTACTATAGATATACTAGACAACATATTTTGGACAAATTACTGGAATAATTTCCAATAAAACTTTATGGAAAATATAAAGTGGCTAGTTGGTATATAGTCTACGGATAGACAATAGTTGTCCTTTATCTAGCACTTACTATGTGTCGCTCATTCTGTAATACACTGTAAATAAAAATCCTGTTTGAGCCCCACGTTATTTACCATCCAATTTACATGTGAGAAAAAAAGGCTCAGAAAGGTTAAGTAACTTCCACAGAGTCACAGAACTAGCATGGGGCAGAGTCTGTATTGGACCCAGGTCTGGGCTGTCTAGAAAGCTTGGGCTTCTATGAAGCAGATGTTGTCTTTGGTTTGCAGAAAGGGTTATCTGGGAAGCGTAGGCTGAGATGGGATTGGGAACAAGAAAGGTTTATTGGGGAGTGACACCCATGGAAAGGCAAGACTCCAGTGCAGACCTGTCAAAGTCTTTGGAGCCCAACATGGAGCTCTGTAAGCAAAGACAGAGATGGAGATGGCCAAGCCCTTGTACCACTACTTCAGCTTACCTGTTGGCTGGGGAAGGCACTTAAGAAAAGTGTGATCTCATCTTGAAAGCTGGGCTGGACCCCAAAGGCTGTCAGTTAACTGTACTCCTTGCATCTGGGCAGGAGTCCATCCTTAAGTGGGGATCTGAACACTGCATCTCCTTGTTTTCCACATGCTCTAAAAATTGCCAGTGCTCCTTCATCCAAGAAAAGGCAGTGTATTAGTCATCCATTGCTGTGTAACAAATTGCCCCCAAATGTAGTAGCTTAAAGCAGCAAACATTCATTATCTCATAGTTTCTGTGGGTCAGGAATCCAGGCCCAGTGTGGCTGGGAGCCTCTGGCTGAAGGTCTCTCAAGAGGTTGTAGTCAAGCTGTACTGGGGCCACGGTCTCATCTGAAGGCTCCACTGGAGAGGTAATACGCCTCAAAGCTCACTTGTGTGGTGGTTGGCAGGCCTTCATCCCTCATCCCAGGGACCTCTCCTCAGGACTACCTCATTACATGGCAGCTGACTTCCCCCAGGGACAGTGAGAAAGAGGACCCAAGGTGGAAGTCATGGCCCTTTATAATCGAATCTTGGAAGTGACACCTTATCACTCCTGCCACATTCTATCAGGAGGCAGGGACCATTGGCAGCCATTGCAGAGGCTTCCTCCCATAGGCAGGTGCATATTCAAATAAACAACACTGATGACAATAATAATTTTAGCCACCATGTGTTGACCATTTGCTACGAATCAGGTGTGGGATTTGGCCCTGAATACATCATCTCACCACGACGCCTTCATTCACACAAGATTCATCAGGTATCAGGCCCTGTGAGCTGCTGAGAACAGAATGATACATGAAGTGCACTTCCTGCTCTTGAGGTGCTCATGTCCAGGGATACAATTTGACAAAGGAGGAAATGAGAGGTCACACAGTTAGTGGGTAAGTGGCTGAGCCAGGAGGGCAAAACTGGTTAGTGTGACCAGTAATTTTTATGAAGACAGCCTACTCCAGAAAACATTGCTAGTCTAAGAACAATTGGGAGGAAGGAACAAGTCACAAAGAATATATGCAATATCATTCCATTTGTATGAAGTTCAAAAACAGGGGCTTGCTTAGCGGTGCACAAATAGTCATAACCCTAAAGAGAAAAGCATGGAAATGATTTCCACAGGTTAGGATAGTGACCATCTCTGGAGGAGGAGGGGAATATGATTTGGGATGGGGGCCTCACAAGGCTGAGTGCCCTTTTAGACCTGGTTGGTTGTTATATGGGTGTCCAGTTTGTAATGATGCATTAAACTGTACATGTGTTTTTATTTACTCCTCTGTATATATCAGATATCTCACAATAAATAAAATGACAATAAAAAACCAATTGCATTGAGTGGGATGTTATTTGCCAGGTGCAGGCACCTGTGATGGCAGGTAAAGAGCTCTCTTTTATAGACATGAGGGGCAGAAGGTCTTTTTGCCTTTGGCACAGATAGATTCACAGCCTGGCTCACCCCTATGTCCTTAACATGTGTTACACCCAAAATAAATTCTGAGGAGGACAGCGCTTGGTGAGATCATCTTGCAATTTGATACAGCAAGTCTGAGCAAGTGGGGTTTTCCTATTGCAGAAAGGGCTGCTGGAGACGATTCCCATTATAACAATGGCCACTTAGATCAGTACAAAGCAAAGAGCAACTCTGTAGAAAAGTGCCAGGGAAAGCTCACTCCTGGGGTACCTCAGATTAATTAGGCTTTAGTTTATTCCCTTTTAGAATCTGTCCAAAAAGCAGAGGGGTCTTTTAGGGTGGGTTCTGTGTGAGGCTGTGAAGCCAGACCAGCTGGAAATACTTGAGAGGGATTTGGAAGGCAGTCTGTCCATCGGTAGGAATAGGGGCCTGGGGGTGGGGAGCTGGGAGATGTCCTATCTCTTTGAGGGATTTTGAGCTCCTTCTAACCAGTCCCACCTTAGTCAGATGGAGCTTTGCTCTCTGAATTACCAGCGCTCTAGATGCCCTGGGCTCATGACAGCGTCCTTCCACCATCAATTGCAGAGGAGGTAGGGTTGCCAGATAAAGTACTGGATGCCTGTTAAATCTGAATATCAGATAAACAATGAATAACTTTTTAGTATAAGTACGCCCCAAGTATTGCATGGGACATACTTATACTAAAAAAATTATTCATTGCTTATCTGAAATTCAAATCCAACTATTCAGCTGAGCATCCTCTATTTTTATTTGTGTATTTATTTGGCAACCCTAGGGGAGAGAGTACCCAGCATCTAGCAAAGGAAAGGACCGCTGGATGCAGGCAAAATGCTCCTGGGCTCTGTGCAACCAGCAGTGCCTATGCTTGCCTGATCTGCTCACATTTCTCTCCCTTTTGCCAGCCCTTGGGGGTTTCTACCTAGTGTGCAGGATGCACACCTGCTTTGCACTGGATATTTGATAATATTAAGGAATTATTAATTATGAAGTATAATAATGACATTTGGGTTTTTTTCATTTTGTTTTTTACTGTTTTTTTGGCCACACAGTGTGGCATGCAGGATCTTAGTTCCCTGACCAGGGATCGAACCCATGCCCCCCTGCAGTGGAAGCACGGAGTCTTAACCACTGGACCACCAGGGAAGTCCTGACATTATGTATTTTTAAGGAGCTCTTATCTCTTAGAAGTGTATAGTAAAATATTTATAGATTAAACAGTATCTGACATTTGCTTCAAAATAATATGAGGAGGGAACGTATGTTGTCCAAAAAAAAAAAAGAAAAGGCAGCTCATGGTTGCCTGAGAATGGCAGCAGAGGGAGGGATGGACTGCACATGGGCACAAGAAAATTTGGGGGATGATAGAAATGTTTTGTGTTTTGATTATGGCAGTGGTTTCAAAGATGTATACATCTGTTAAATCTCATCAAATTGTACACTAAAATGGATGCAATTTATTGTATATAAATTTTACTTTAATAAAGGTATAACCTCAATAAAGGCATACCTCAATAAAAGTACTAGTTGAAAAACTAAAATATGGAGGGGACATGGCTGGGGGTATGGATGAGACAGGGTTGGTCATGGGTTCCTGGTTGGGGGGTGGCGATGCTTACACATAGGGTTCATTACACTAACCATCTGCTCTTTGAACTATGTTCAGAATTCTCCATAATAAAAAGGTTTTCAAAAGATAATAAGGAAAAAAGAAGAAGAAAACTCCAAATTAGATGTTTTGGGATTTCTCAATAAGAGACAACTGCTAAAAAAAAATTAGATTTGATTCAAATAACTGCAAATGACTGAAAGATCATTATTATCTGGAAAAATGCTATGCTTAGATTTCCTCTGACTGCAAATTCTCACTGCACATTAATGAAGAAACAAAATGAGAATCCAAAAGAGTGGGAATGCAAAATAATACAGCCACTTTGGAAGACAGTCTGGCAGTTTCTTAAAAACTAAACATAGTCTTACCATATGATCCAGCAATCATATTTCTTGGTATTAACCCAAATGCATTGGAAACTTATGTCTACACACAAACCTGTATACAAGTGTTTATAGCAGCTTTATTCATAACTGCCAAAACTTGGAACCAAGCAAGATGTGCTTCAATAGGTGAATGGATAAACAAATCATGGTACATCCATACAATGTAATATTATTCAATGATAAAAAGAAATAAGCCACTTGGGGGCAGGGGTGGGGGAAATATTGGTCAAAGAGTACAAACTTCCAGTTATAAGATAAACAAGTTTGGGGATCTGAGGTACAACATGGTGATTATGGCTAATAATACTGTTTCATTTACTTGAAAGTTGCTAAGAGAATAGATCTTAAATGTTCTCACCACAAAAAAAAAAAAAAGGTAGCTATGTGATGGGTTGGAGGTGGTAGCTAATGTTATGGTGGTTATCATTTTACAATTTATAAATGTATCAAATCAACACATTGTACACCTTAAAGTTACACAATATTATGTGTCAATTTATATCTCAATAGGCCGGAAGGAAGGAAGGAAGGAAGGGAGGAAGGGAGGAAGGGAGGAAGGAGGGAGGAAGGAAGGAAGAGAGAAAGCAAGCAAGCAAGCCACCAAGCCAGGAAAAGCCATGGAAGAACTATAAATGCATATTGCTAAGTGAAAGAAGCCAATCTGAAAAGATTACATACTGTATGATTCTAAATATATGATGTTCTGGAAAAGGCAAAACTACAGAGACAGTAAAAAGATCAGTGTTGTCGGGTTGGGGGCAGGGGATGAATGAGTAAGTGGAACACAGGGGATTTTTAGGGCAGTGAATCTATTGTCTGATACTGTGCATGACATTATGCATTTGTCAAAACCCATAGAACTGTATGACACAAAGAGTGAGGCTTAATGTCAACTAGGACCCTTAGTTAATAATAATGCATCATTATTGATTCATTAATTGTAACAGGTATAACACACTAATGCCAGATGTTAATAATATGGGAAGGTGTATACTTGGGGAGAGGGGTTATATGGGAACTCTTTGTACTTTCCGCCCAATTTTTCTATAAACCTAAAACTGCTCTAAAAAATGTCTGCTAATTTTTTAAAAGATAAGGAAAATAGAAGAAAAAATCCAAATGAGATGTTTTGGAATTTTTTAAAAAATAAAATTTTTTGGAATTAAAAAAAAAAATCATTGGAATTAGATTTGGTTGAGATAACTACGAACGCCTGGAAGAAAATTATTACCATCTAGAAGGATTGTACACGCTGATTTTCTCTACAAATGTGCCCTTTGGTCTCCTTTGTTTAGCCCAGCGGCATCTTGCCTGTAACTGTCCGGTGTTTGCACCATTGTTCTCTGGTTCAGAAGGGTGACTCCTGTTCACAAAGGGTGAAAGGGCAGGGTATGCAGGGAGGCCTTCCAGAAATTTGACAAGAGTGAGGGGGACTTTGAAATATTAATCCAGCCACACTTACAAATCCTGCTGACAAGGCTGGGAAGTTGGGATACTGAGCTGCTATAAGCCTTCTCTCAGCAGGGGTGGCCTCCTTCAGCTGTTGGGAACCAGCCTCCAGCCTCCTGTCGGGAGGACACACCCAGTTCTGACTAAATGAGAAAGTGAAAGGTTCTGACTGGATTCTGCTGGCTGGGAATGGAGCCACCTGTCTGGAGGAAGAACAGGTCATGCCTAACTCAAGGGTGCTCCCAAGTGGCTGTGGACCAGCAATGGTCCCCTGCAGAGAGGCAAGAAATGTGAGCCCAACTCTAAGTATCAGGACATGGAGAACATGGAGAAGCCTGGGATACAGAATCCTTGACTGCAACTTCCACTAGTGGGCTGGATATGTGAGCATCACAGGGTAAACCAGAAGTTCAGAACAACTACTGATGATAACTAATATTTATTTAGCACTTACTCTGTACAGGCATTGGGCTACGTGTTTATGTGAAATACCTCATTTAATCTTCACAACCATCACAAAGCAGTTACTATTTGCATCTCCATTTTAAGAGATTAAGTAACTTGCCCAGGTCACAAAACTATTACGTGGTAGAGCTGGGATTTGACTCTGCCTGCTGGACCTTCCAGCCTATCCTCATAAACACCGTCCTAGTGAGGAGGAGGGCAAAAAGATTAGAAAGAGGGAGTGTTCTTTAAATGGCTACAATGGCTTTGAGTCATTACTGCTTGATGAGGGCTATAGATGGGTCTAGTGATAATACAAGAACCTGAAAGTGGGGGTGGGGGGGGTGGGCAGGGGGTCGAGGATGGAGAACAGCTGTGATGAGTGCCCTCTTGCTGGATGAAAGCTTTTCAAGAGCAAAAGTGTGGTCTCTGTAGCCCCAGTACCTAGCATGGTGATAGGCACATAGTAGGTGCTCAATAAAGGTCTGCTGAATGAATGCAAGAAAGAATTTTTTTTGGCCATCAGAGCCATTTACATGGAACTATCCCATAGGGCCCTAATAAATACCTGATTGCCTGCTGGTGATATTTTTTATTATGATAAAATATAGATAGCATAAAATGGACAATTTTAACCTATTTTTTCCAGAAGAAAGTAACCTGGCCTTTTAATGATATCTTCAGAGCTGTCATAGGGCATCATACAATATCCGAACTGGAGAGTGGAATTTTGAAATTTGGTATTGTTCATGGTTACGGTCCAATCAGAAACCTCATATATATGCCCCTGCATTGCTCTCTGTGCTGTAGTGGGATTGAGGATGGACAGAAGTGGAAGGGGCTACATCAGCCTGGTGCTGAGCTACGTGAGAGTGAGCAACTTTAAAGTGTAAATGAAGAGCATCATTCATGAAGGTGACTGATGTCACAGCTCCGGTACTTGGGATCACAGCCTGCAGTAAAGTGGTGATGATACTGTAACCCCCTTAAAGGGGCTGTGCCATTTTAAACATTTTTAAGAGTACAGTTCAGCGGCATTATGTATATTTACATTATTGTGCATGCTGACGATTTTTAAATGATACACAGATTAACAAAGCAATAATCCCTTTCCTTTCTAAACTAGTCTATATTAGTGTTGGTCAGGATGGCATAGGTTATGCTGTAGTAACAAAAAACTCCAAAATCTCAGTAGCTTGAAAAAAATAAAGGTTTATTTGTAACTCACGCTACATGTCCATTGCAGGTCAGCTGGGAACCAGGCTGATGGGAGAGACGCTATCTGGAGTATTGCTGGTTGCTATGGCACAGAGAAAAAAGTGGCAGATCTTGTACTGGCTCTTAAAATATCTGTTCACACGTAATTGGTCAAAGCAGGTCCCATAACCACCCCTAACTTAAAGAGGATGTGGAAGTACAGTCTTATCATGTGTCTGGAAAGAAAGAAGCAGAGTATTTGTGAAGAGCCCTGTGAATGCTACAAGTCTCTTTCAGTTACAAATGGCAAATCATATTTGAATCGGCCAGAGCAGTAAGGGGAATTTGCTGACTCACCTGAGTCTAGGGGTCGTTTGGCTTCAGACACAGTTGGATCTAGGTACTCAGAGACGTCTTCAGTGATCCAGCTCCCTTTTGTTTGGGCTTCATTCTCAACTAATGTCTCCCTAGTCATGATAAAAATAGCAACCAGCAGTTTCTTATTATCCACCAACTCTGAGAGGAAGAGTCTCTTCCCATTATTTCCTACAAAACTCCCTGGAATGATTTTCTGGTCCTCCATTCTCTGGGGCCCCCTCCAGTCTTGTGGATACTAGGGGCATAGGAGGGAGAGAGGAGGGGGGGAAGAGGAGAGAGGCTGATGGTGGGGGAGGTTCCCTCCAGGACTGGAGGATCAGGGGTGGCATGGAGGGCATCTCCCCCACCCACGTGGCCCCAGGAAGCCTGTTGGGCTTCCGGGTCTGGTCCCCTCCCTGCCTTACAGGGCCCCCTCTGTCTATATGGCTACTAGGGGCATAGGAGGGAGGGGAGGGGAAGAAAAAGAGATGCCAATGGGGAGGGGCCCTCTGGGATCAGAGGATCGGGGGGAACGTGCCTAGCATTTCCCCCGCCCATTCAGGCCCAGTGAGCCTGCTGGGGTCCTGGACCTGGTCCTCCGACCTCCAAGGCCAGAGGCACTCCTGGGCCCCTCCTGCTGAGATAAGCCTAAGCCCCACACCCCAGCCAAGGCCTTTTCCAGCTTCTTCTTTTTTTTTTGTCTCCTCTTTTTTACTATAGTGGTTCTGTTTTACCTTCTGGTTGTTGTTTCATCTATATTTTTACTTTTTTATTCTTTCTAACGTATCTGTTAATTTTCTAATCTTATTTTATTTTTTACTCTTTGTTACAGTTCTGTTCCTTTTATTCTTTTCTTTTTTTTGCTGCCCCACACGGCTTGTGGGATTTTGGTTCGCAAGCCAGCAGTCAGGCCAGAACTCATGCGGTGGGAGCTCCGAGTCCAAACCACTGGACTAACAGAGAGCCTCAGACCCCAGGGAATATTCATCAGAGTGAGGTCTCCGGGAGGGCCTCACCTCGGCACCAAGACCCAGCTCTATCCAACAGCCTACAAATTCCAGTGCTGGAAGCCTCAGGCCAAACAACCAGTAAGACAGGAACACAATCCCACCCATCAAAAAAAAAAAATGAGATGACAAAAAAATATGTCACAGATGAAGGAGCAAGGTAAAAACCTAAAAGACCAAATAAATAAAGAGGAAAAAGGCAACCTATCTGAAAAAGAATTCAGAGTAATGATAGTAAAGATGATCCAGAATCTCGGAAATAGAATGGAGGAACAGATTGAGAAAATACAAGAAATGTTTAACAAAGATCTAGGAGAACTAATGAACAAACAAACAGAGATAAACAACACAATAACTGAAATGAAAAACACACTAGAAGGAATCAATAACAGAATAACTGAGGCAGAAGAACGAATAAGTGAGCTGGAAGAAAGAATGGTGGAAATAACTGCCAAGGAGCAGAATAAGGAAAAAAGAATGAAAAGAATTGAAGACAATCTCAGAGACCTCTGGGACAACACTAAACATGCCAACATTCGAATTATAGGGGTCCCAGAAGAAGAGAGAAAGAAAGGGTCTGAGAAAGTATTTGAAGAGACTATAGTGGAAAACTTCCCTAACATGGGAAAGGAAATAGTCACCCAAGTCCAGGAAGCACAGAGACTCCCATACAGGATAAACCCTAGAAGAAACACACCAAGACACATATTAATCAAACTAACAAAAACTAAATTCAAAGAAAAAATATTAAAAGCAAAGGGAAAAGCAAAAATAACATACAAAGGAATCCCCATAAGGTTATCAGCTGATTTTTCAGCAGAAACTCTGCAGGCCAGAAGGGAGTGGCAAGATATACTTAAAGTGATGAAAGAAAAAAACTTACAACCAAGATTACCCAGCAAGGATCTCATTCACATTCAATGGAGAAATCAAAAGATTTACAGACAAGCAAAAGCTAAGAGAATTCAGCACCACCAAACCAGCTTTACAACAAATGCTAAAGGAACTTCTCTAGGTGGGAAACACAAGAGAAGAAAAAGACCCACAAAAACAAACCCAAAACAAGAAAATGGTAATAGGAACATACATATTGATAATGACCTTGAATGTAAATGGATTAAATGCTCCAAACAAAAGAAACAGGCTGACTGAATGAATACAAAAACAAGACCCATATATATGCTGTCTACAAGAGACCAACTTCAGACCTAGGGACACATACAGACTGAAAGTGAGGAGATGGAAAAAGATATTCCATGCAAATGGAAATCAAAAGAAAATTGGAGTAGCAATACCCGTATCAGATAAAATAGACTTTAAAATAAAGACTGTTACAAGAGATAAGGAAGGACACTACATAATGATCAAAGGATCAATCCAAGAAGAAGATATAACAATTATAAATATTTATGCGCCCAACATAGGAGTACCTCAATACATAAGGCAAATGCTAACAACAATGAAAGGGGAAATTGACAGTAACACAATAATAGTAGGGGAATTTAACGCCCCACTTATACCAATGGACAGATCATCCAAACAGAAAATAAATAAGGAAACACAAGCTTTAAATGACACAATAGACCAGATAGATTTAATTGATATTTATAGGACATTCCACCCAAAAGTGGCAGAATACACTTTCTTCTCAAGTGCACACGGAACATTCTCCAGGATAGATCACATCTTGGGTCACAAATCAAGCCTTGGAAAATTTAAGAAAATTGAAATCATATCAAGCATCTTTTCTGACCACAACACTATGAGATTGGAAATCAATTACAGGAAAAAACTGTAAAAAGCACAAATACATGGAGACCAAATAGTGTGCTACTAAATAACCAAGGGATCACTGAGGAAATCAAAAAAGAAATTAAAAAATACATAGAAACAAATGACAACAAAAACACGATGACCCAAAACCTATGAGACGCAGCAAAAACAGTTCTAAGAGGGAAGTTTATAGCAATTCAATCTCACCTCAAGAAACAAGAAAAATCTCAAATAAACAATCTATCCTTATACCTAAAGCAACTAGGGAAAGAAGAACAAAGAAAACCCAGAGTCAGTAGAAGAAAAGAAATCATAAGGATCAGAACAGAAATAAATGAAATAGAAACAAAGAAAACAATAGCAAAGATCAATAAAACTAAAAGTTAGTTCTTTGAGAAGATAAACAAAATTGATAAACCTTTAGCCAGACTCATCAAGAAAAAATGGGAGAGGATGCAATTCAATGAAATTATAAATGACAAAGGAGAAATCATAACTGACACCGCAGAAATACAAAGGATTGTAAGAGACTACTACAATAAACTATATGCCAATAAAATGGAGAACCACACAGAAATGGACAAATTATTGGAAATGTACAATTTTCCAAGACTGAACCAGGAAGAATTAGAAAATATAAACAGACCTATCACAAGCACTGTAATTGAAACTGTAATTAATATTCTTCCAACAAACAAAAGTCCAGGACCAGATGGCTTCACAGGAGAATTCTATCAAACATTTAGAGAAGAGCTAACACCTATCCTTCTCAAACTCTTCCAAAAAATTACAGAGGAAGGAACACTCCCAAATTCGTTCTACGAGGCTACCATCACTCTGATACTAAAACCAGAAAAAGATATCACAAAAAAAGAAAATTACAGACCAATATCACTGATGAACATAGATGCAAAAATCCTGAACAAAATACTAGCAAAGAGAATCCAACAGCACATTAAAAGGATCATACACCATGATCAAGTGGCATTTATCCCAGGGATGCAAGGATTCTTCAACATATGCAAATCAATCAATGTGATACACCACAATAACAAATTAAGGAATAAAAACCATATGAAGCCGGAAGGAGAAGAAGATGGCGGAAGAGTAAGACGCGGAGATCACCTTCCTTCCCACAGATACATTAGAAATACATCTACACGTGGAACTGCTCCTACAGAACACCCACTGAACGCTGGCAGAAGACGTCAGACCTCCCAAAAGGCAAGAAACTCCCCACGTACTTGGGTAGGGCAAAAGAAAAAAGAAATAACAGAGACAAAAAATAGGGACGGGACCTGCACCTGTGGGAGGGAGCCGTGAAGGAGGAAAGGTTTCCCCCACTAGGAAGCCCCTTCACGGGCAGAGACTGCGGGTGGCAGAGGGGGGAAGCTTCAGAGCCACGGAGGAGAGCACAGCCACAGGGGTGCGGAGGGCAAAGCGGAGAGATTCCCGCATGGAGGATCGGTGCCGAGTAGCACTCACCAGCCCGAGAGGCTTGTCTGCTCAGCCGCCGGGGTGGGCGGGGGCTGGGAGCTGAGGCTCGGGCTTCGGTCGGATCGCAGGGAGAGGACTGGGGTTGGCGGCGTGAACACAGCCTGAAGGGGTTAGTGCACCACAGCTAGCCGGGAGGGAGTCCAGGAAAAAGTCTGCAGCTGCTGAAGAGGCAAGAGACTTTTTCTTGCCTCTTTGTTTCCTGGTGCGCGAGGAGAGGGGATTCAGAGCGCCGCCTAAACGAGCTCCAGAGACGGGCGCGAGCTGCGGCTATCAGCGCGGATCCCACAGCAACAGGGGCGCAGAGGGAAAAGTGGAGAGATTCCCGCACAGAGGAGCGGTGCCGACCTGCACTCACCAGCCCAAGAGGCTTGTCTGCTCAGCCGCCGGGGTGGGCGGGGTCTGGGAGCTGAGGCTCGGGCTTCGGTCGGATCGCAGGGAGAGGACTGGGGTTGGCGGCGTGAACACAGCCTGAAGGGGTTAGCGCACCCCAGCTAGCCGGGAGGGAGTCCGGGAAAAAGTCTGCAGCTGCCAAAGAGGCAAGAGACTTTTTCTTGCCTCTTTGTTTAGCGGCGCGCAAGGAGAGGGGATTCAGAGCGCCGCGTAAACGAACTCCAGAGACAGGCGCTAGCCGCGGCGATCAGCGCGGACCCCAGAGACGGGCATGACACGATAAGGCTGCTGCTGCCGCCACCAAAAAGCCTGTGTGCGAGCACGGGTCACTCTCCACACCGCCCCTCCCGGGAGCCGGTGCAGCCCGCTACGGCCAGGCTCCCGTGATCCGGGGACAACTTCCCCAGGAGAACACACGGCGCTCCTCAGGCTGGTGCAACGTCACGCCGGCCTCTGCCGCCGCAGGCTCGCCCCGCATCCATATCCCTCCCTCCCCCCCGCCTGAGTGAGCCAGAGCCCCCGAAGCAGCTGCTCCTTTAACCCCGTTCTGTCTGGGCGGGGAACAGACACCCTCAGGCGACCTACAAGCAGAGGCGGGTCCAAATCCAAAGCTGAACCCCGGGAGCTGTGCGAACAAAGAAGAGAAAGGGAAATCTCTCCCAGCAGCCTCAGAAGCAGCGGATTAAAACTCCACAAACAACTTGATGTGCCTGCATCTGTTGAATACCTGAATAGACAACGAATCATCCCAAATTCAGGAGGTGGACTTTGGGAGCAGGATATATTAATTTTTCCCCTTTTCCTTTTTTTGTGAGTGTATATGTATATGCTTCTGGGTGAGATTTTGTCTGTATAGCTTTGCTTTATAATAGCTTTATTTTACTTCACTATATTTTATGCTCTTTCTTTCTTTCTTTCTTTCTATTTTTTCTCCCTTTTACTCTAAGCCGTGTGGATGAAAGGCTCTTGGTGCTCCAGCCAGGCATCAGGGCTGTGCCTCTGAGGTGGGAGAGCCAACTTCAGGACACTGGTCCACAAGAGACCTCCCGGCTCCACGTAATACCAAATGGTGAAAATCTCTCAGAGATCTCCATCTCAACATCAAGACCCAACTTCACTCAACGACCAGCAAGCTACAGTGCTGGACACCCTATGCCAAACAACTAGCAAAACAGGAACACAGCCCCATCCATTAGCAGAGAGGCTGCCTAAAATCATAATAAGGCCACAGACACCCCAAAATACACCACCAGATGTGGACGTGCCCACCAGAAAGACAAGATCCAGCCTCATCCACCAGAACACAGGCACTAGTTCCCTCCACCAGGAAGCCTACACAACCCACTGAACCAACCTTAGCCACTGGGGACAGATACCAAAAACAACGGGAACTACGAACCTGCAGCCTGTGAAAAGGAGACCCCAAACACAGTAAGATAAGCAAAATGAGACGACAGAAAAACACACAGCAGATGAAACAGCAGGGTCAAAACACACCAGACCTAACAAATGAAGAGGAAATACGTAGTCTACCTGAAAAAGAATTCAGAATAATGATAGTAAGGATGATCCAAAATCTTGGAAATAGAATAGACAAAATGCAAGAAACATTTAACAAGGACGTAGAAGAACTAAAGAGGAACTAAGCTATGATGAAAAACACAATAAATGAAATTAAAAATACTCTAGATGGGATCAATAGCAGAATAACTGAGGCAGAAGAAAGGATAAGTGACCTGGAAGATAAAATGGTGGAAATAACTACTGCAGAGCAGGATAAAGAAAAAAGAATGAAAAGAACTGAGGACAGTCTCAGAGACCTCTGGGACAACATTAAACGCACCAACATTCGAATTATAGGGGTCCCAGAAGAAGAAGAGAAAAAGAAAGGGACTGAGAAAATATTTGAAGAGATTATAGTTGAAAACTTCCCTAATATGGGAAAAGAAATAGTTAATCAAGTCCTGGAAGCACAGAGAGTCCCATAAAGGATAAATCCAAGGAGAAACACGCCAAGACACATATTAATCAAACTGTCAAAAATTAAATATAAAGAAAACATATTAAAAGCAGCAAGGGAAAAACAACAAATAACACACAAGGGCATCCCCATAAGGTTAACAGCTGATCTTTCAGCAGAAACTCTGCAAGCCAGAAGGGAGTGGCAGGATATACTTAAAGTGATGAAGGAGAAAAACCTACAATCAAGATTAATCTACCCAGCAAGGATCTCATTCAGATTTGATGGAGAAATTAAAACCTTTACAGACAAGCAAAAGCTGAGAGAGTTCAGCACCACCAAACCAGCTTTACAACAAATGCTATAGGAACTTCTCTAGGCAAGAAACACAAGAGAAGGAAAACACCTACAATAACAAACCCAAAACATTTAAGAAAATGGGAATAGGAACATACATATCGATAATTACCTTAAATGTAAATGGATTAAATGCTCCCACCAAAAGACACAGACTGGCTGAATGGATACAAAAACAAGACCCATATATATGCTGTCTACAAGAGACCCACTTCAGACCTAGAGACACATACAGACTGAAAGTGAGGGGATGGAAAAAGATATTCCATGCAAATGGAAATCAAAAGAAAGCTGGAGTAGCAATTCTCATATCAGACAAAATAGACTTTAAAATAAAGACTATTACAAGAGACAAAGAAGGACACTATATAATGATCAAGGGATCGATCCAAGAGGAAGGTATAACAATTGTAAATATTTATGCACCCAACATAGGAGCACCTCAATACATAAGGCAAATGCTAATAGCCATAAAAGGGGAAATCAACAGTAACACAATCATAGTAGGGGACTTTAACACCCCACTTTCACCAATGGACAGATCATCCAAAATGAAAATAAATAAGGAAACACAAGCTTTAAATGATACATTAAACAAGATGGACTTAATTGATATTTATAGGACATTCCACCCAAAAACAACAGAATACACATTTTTCTCAAGTGCTCATGGAACATTCTCCAGGATAGATCATATCTTGGGTCACAAATCAAGCCTTGGTAAATTTAAAAAAATTGAAATCGTATCAAGTATCTTTTCCGACCACAATGCTATGAGACTAGATATCAATTACAGGAAAAGATCTGTAAAAAATACAAACACATGGAGGCTACACAATACACTACTTAATAACGAAGTGATCACTGAAGAAATCAAAGGGGAAATCAAAAAATACCTAGAAACAAATGACAATGGAGACACGACGACCCAAAACCTATGGGACGCAGCAAAAGCAGTGCTAAGAGGGAAGTTTATAGCAATACAAGCCTACCTCAAGAAACAGGAAACATCTCGAATAAACAACCTAACCTTGCACCTGAAGCAATTAGAGAAAGAAGAACAAAAAAACCCCAAAGCTAGCAGAAGGAAAGAAATCATAAAGATCAGATCAGAAATAAATGAAAAAGAAATGAAGGAAACAATAGCAAAAATCAATGAAACTAAAAGCTGGTTCTTTGAGAAGATAAACAAAATTGATAAACCATTAGTCAGACTCATCAAGAGAAAAAGGGAGAAGACTCAAATCAATAGAATTAGAAATGAAAAAGGAGAAGTAACCACTGACACTGCAGAAATACAAAGGATCATGAGAGATTACTACAAGCAACTCTATGCCAATAAAATGGACAACCTGGAAGAAATGGACAGATTCTTAGAAATGCACAACCTGCCGAGACTGAACCAGGAAGAAATAGAAAATATGAACAAACCAATCACAAGCACTGAAATTGAAACTGTGATTAAAAATCTTCCAACACACAAAAGCCCAGGACCAGATGGCTTCACAGGCGAATTCTATCAAACATTTAGAGAAGAGCTAACACCTATCCTTCTCAAACTCTTCCAAACTATAGCAGAGGGAGGAACACTCCCAAACTCATTCTACGAGGCCACCATCACCCTGATACCAAAACCAGACAAAGATGTCACAAAGAAAGAAAACTACAGGCCAATATCACTGATGAACATAGATGCAAAAATCCTCAACAAAATACTAGCAAACAGAATCCAACAGCACATTAAAAGGATCATACACCATGATCAAGTGGGGTTTATCCTAGGAATGCAAGGA
The DNA here is from genome assembly GCF_028564815.1 of Eubalaena glacialis. Lineage (NCBI taxonomy): Eukaryota > Metazoa > Chordata > Mammalia > Artiodactyla > Balaenidae > Eubalaena > Eubalaena glacialis. Next base: position 27,951,980 of record NC_083734.1, on the reverse strand, counting down.
TTCTTCAATATACGCAAATCAATCAGTGTGATACACCATATTAACAAATTGAAGGAGAAAAACCATATGATCATCTCAATAGATGCAGAGAAAGCTTTCGACAAAATTCAACACCCATTTATGATAAAAGCCCTGCAGAAAGTAGGCATAGAGGGAACTTTCCTCAACATAATAAAGGCCATATATGACAAACCCACAGCCAATGTTGTCCTCAATGGTGAAAAACTGAAACCATTTCCACTAATATCAGGAACAATACAAGGTTGCCCACTCTCACCACTATTATTCAACATAGTTTTGGAAGTTTTAGCCACAGCAATCAGAGAAGAAAAAGAAATAAAAGGAATCCAAATCGGAAAAGAAGTAAAGCTGTCACTGTTTGCAGATGACATGATACTATACATAGAGAATCCTAAAGATGCTACCAGAAAACTACTAGAGCTAATCAATGAATTTGGTAAAGTAGCAGGATACAAAATTAATGCACAGAAATCTCTTGCATTTCTATACACTAATGATGAAAAATCTGAAAGTGAAATTAAGAATACACTCCCATTTACCACTGCAACAAAAAGAATAAAATATCTAGGAATAAACCTACCTAAGGAGACAAAAGACCTGTATGCAGAAAATTATAAGACACTGATGAAAGAAATTAAAGATGATACAAATAGATGGAGAGATATACCATGTTTTTGGATTGGAAGAATCAACATTGTGAAAATGACTCTACTACCCAAAGCAATCTACAGATTCAATGCAATCCCTATCAAACTACCAATGGCATTTTTCACAGAACTAGAACAAAAAATTTCACAATTTGTATGGAAACACAAAAGACCCCGAATAGCCAAAGCAATCTTGAGAACGAAAAATGGAGCTGGAGGAATCAGGCTCCCTGACATCAGACTATATTACAAAGCTACAGTAATCAAGACAGTATGGTACTGGCACAAAACCAGAAATATAGATCAATGGAACAGGATAGAAAGCCCAGAGATAAGCCCACACACATATGGTCACCTTATCTTTGATAAAGGAGGCAAGCATATACAGTGGAGAAAAGACAGCCTCTTCAATAAGTGGTGCTGGGAAAATTGGACAGATACATGTAAACGTATGAAATTAGAACACTCCCTGACACCATACACAAAAATAAACTCAAAATGGATTAAAGACCTAAGTGCAAGGCCAGACACTATCAAACTCTTAGAGGAAAACATAGGCAGAACACTCTATGACATAAATCACAGCAAGATCCTTTTTGACCCAGCTCCTAGAGAAATGGAAATAAAAACACAAATAAACAAGTGGGACCTAATGAAACTTAAAAGCTTTTGCACAGCAAAGGAAACCATAAACAAGACCAAAAGACAACCCTCAGAATGGGAGAAAATATTTGCAAATGAAGCAACTGACAAAGGATTAATCTCCAAGATTTACAAGCAGCTCATGCAGCTCAATAACAAAAAAACAAACAACCCAATCCAAAAATGGGCAGAAGACGTAAATAGACATTTCTCCAAAGAAGAGATACAGATTGCCAACAGACACATGAAAGAATGCTCAACATCATTAATCATTAGAGAAATGCAAATCAAAACTACAATGAGGTATCATCTCACACCGGTCAGAATGGCCATCATCAAAAAATCTAGAAACAATAAATGCTGGAGAGGGTGTGGAGAAAGGGGAAAACTCTTGCACTGTTGGTGGGAATGTGAATTGATACAGCCACTATGGAGAACAGTATGGTGGTTCCTTAAAAAACTAAAAATAGAACTACCATACCACCCAGCAATCCCACTACTGGGCATATACCCTGAGAAAACCATAATTCAGAAAGAGTCATGTACCAAAATATTCATTGCAGCTCTGTTTACAATAGCCAGGACTTGGAAGCAACCTAGGTGTCCATCATCGGATGAATGGATAAAGAAGATGTGGCACATATATACAATGGAATATTACTCAGCCATAAAAAGAAATGAAATGGAGGTATTTGTAATGAGGTGGATGGAGTTAGAGTCTGTCATACAGAGTGAAGTAAGTCAGAAAGAGAAAAAGAAATACAGTATGCTAACACATATATATGGAATCTAAGAAAAAAAAAAAAAAAAAAAGGCCATGAAGAACCTAGTGGCAAGACGGGAATAAAGACACAGACCTACTAGAGAATGGACTTGAGGATATGGGGAGGGGGAAGGGTGAGATGTGACAGGGTGAGAGAGTGTCATGGACATATATACACTACCAAATGTAAAATAGATAGCTAGTGGGAAGCAGCCGCATAGCACAGGGAGATCAGCTCGGTGCTTTGTGACCACCTAGAGGGGTGGGATGGGGAGGGTGGGAGGGAGGGAGATGCAAGAGGGAAGAGATATGGGAACATATGTATATGTATAACTGATTCACTTTGTTATAAAGCAGAAACTAACACACCATTGTAAAGCAATTATACTTCAATAAAGATGTTTAAAAAAAAAAAGACGCAGATGTAGAGAATGGACTTGAGGACACGGGGAGGGGGAAGGGTAAGCTGGGATGAAGTGAGAGAGTGTCATGGACATATATACACTACCAAATGTAAAATAGATAGCTAGTGGGAAGCAGCCGCATAGCACAGGGAGATTAGCTCGGTGCTTTGTGTTCACCTAGAGGGGTGGGATAGGGAGGGTGGCAGGGAGACGCAAGAGGTAGGAGATATGGGGATATATGTATATGTATAGCTGATTCACTTTGTTATAAAGCAGAAACTAACATATCATTGTAAAGAATTATACTCCAATAAAGATGTTAAAAAAAAAAACCATATGAACATCTCAATAGATGCAGAAAAAGCTTTTGACAAAATTCAATACCGATTTATGATAAAAACTCTCCAGAAAATAGGCATAGAGGAAACCTACCTCAACATAATAAAGACCATATATGACAAACCCACAGCAAGCATCATACTCAATGGTGAAAAACTGAAAGCATTTCCACTAAGATCAGGAAGAAGACAAGGTTGCCCACTCTCGCCACTCTTATTCAGCATAGTTTTTGGAAGTCCCAGCCACAGCAATCAGAGAAGAAAAAGCAATAAAAGGAATACAAATTGGAAAAGAAGAAGTAAACCTGTCACTGTTTGCCAATGACATGATACTGCACATAGAAAATCCTAAAGATGCCATCAGAAAACTACTAGAACTAATCAATGAATTTGGTAAGGTTGCAGGATACAAAGTTAATGCACAGAAATCTCTGGCATTCCTATACACCAACAGTGAAAAATCAGAAAGGGAAATTAAGGAAACACTTCCATTTACCATTGCAACAAAAAGAATAAAATACCTAGAAATAACCCTGCCTAAGGAGGCGAAAGACTTGTACTCAGAAAACTATAAAACACTGATGAAAGAAATCAAAGATGACATAAACATGTGGAGAAATATACCATGTTCTTAGATTGGAAGAATCAATATTGTGAAAATGACTATACTACCCAAAGCAATCTACAGATTCAATGCAATCCCTATCAAACTACCAATGGCATTCTTCACAGAATCAGAACAAAAAATTTTACAATTCGTATGGAAACACAAAAGACCCTGAATAGCCAAAGCAATCTGGAGAAAGAAAAATGGAGCTGGAGGAATCAGGCTCCCTGACTTCAAACTATACTACAAAGCTACAGTAATCAAGACAGTATGGTACTGGCACAAAAACAGAAATATAGATCAATGGTACAGGATAGAAAGCCCAGAGATAAACCCATGCACGTATGGTCACCTAAGTTATGACAAAGTAGGCAAGAACATACAATGGAGAAAAGACAGTCTCTTCAATAAGTGGTGCTGGGAAAACTGGACAGCTACGTGTAAAAGGATGAAACTAGAACACTACCTAACACCATACACAAAAATAAACTCCAAATAGATTAACGACCTAAATATAAGACTGGACACTATAAAACTCTTAGAGGAAAACATAGGAAAAACACAGTTTGACATAAACCACAGCAAGATCTTTTCTGACCCACCTCCCAGAGTAATGGAAATAAAAAAAAAACAAACAAATGTGACCTAATTAAAGTTAAAAGTTTTTGCAAAACAAAGGAAGCCATAAAGAAGATGAAAAGATAACCCTCAGAATGGGAGAAAATATTTACAAATGAAGCAACGGACAAAGGATTAATCTCCAAAATATACAAACAGCTCATGGAGCTCAATATCAAAAAAACAAACACAAAAATAGGCGGAAGACCTAAATAGATATTTCACCAAAGAAGACATACAGATGGCCAAGAGGCACATGAAAAGATGCTCAACATCACTAATTATTAGAGAAAAGCAAATCAAAGGTACAATGAGGTATCACCTCACACCAGTCAGAATGGCCATCATCAAAAAATCTACAAACAATAAATGCTGGAGAGGGTGTGGAGAAAATGGAACCCTCTTGCACTGTTGGTGGGAATGTAAATTGATACAGCACTATGGAGAACAGTATGGATGTTCCTTAAAAAACTAAAAATAGAACTACCATATGACCCAGCAATCCCACTACCGGGCATATACCCTGAGAAAACCATAATTCAAAAGAACACATGTACTCCAATGTTCATTGCATCACTATTTACAATAGCCAGGACATGGAAACAACCTAAATGTCCAAAAATAGATGAATGGATAAAGAAGATGTGGTACATATATACAATGGAATATTACTCAGCCATAAAAAGGAATGAAATTGGGCCATTTGTAGAGATGTAGATGTACCTAGCTGATTCACTTCATTGTACAGCACAAACTAACACACCATTGTAAAGCAATTTTACTCCAATAGAAGAAAAAAAGAGTTAAAGGGGAACTAAAGGGTAGTTTCTACTTCTCCGAGACATCCACAGCTTATCCAGGGAAAGAATGAGAACATTTTCTACATCATTGCCTCTGACCTTACTCTCTCTTCTGGTTTTCCTTCTTTTGATCCTGGATTATATTGTTTCTCTCTCTGTGTGTGTGTGTGCATGCACGTGTGTGTGTCTACAAATACCCATGCACATCCATGTATATGATGACATGCTCGACTATATTTACATATGTTTATGTATATCTTTTGATTGTTGATCTACCTACTACTTGTTGATCTATCCATGTTTCTAACTAAAAGGTTATTAGAACACTCAATTCTGCTAATCAGAATTATTATCATATTGGTTAAAAACCTGAGTTCTGTCAGCAGAGAGAACTGGGCTCCAATCTGCTATGCCATTTACTAACTCTTTGGCATGTTTTAACTTATTCAATCTCTCTGAGACTTACTTTCCTAATCTGTGAAATGGGGATAATAATACCTACTTCCCAGGGTCACAGAAATGATTAAATGACATAGGTGAAGTGCTTAGTATAGTACATGGCACATAGAAGTAGCTATCATATACTGAGAATTCATTTTCAATAATAATAATCATAATAATATAGCAGAAGATTCGAAGCCATGAAAAACCATTCATAATATTATAGATTAAAAAGTCAGATTGTCAAAATAGCATTTACAACATGATCTCATTCTTATTAAAATACACACACACACACACACACACACACAACTGGAAGGATATACACCAGAGTTTACCAATGACAGTGTGGGTAGAACTACAGGTGATTTTTAAAATTATATTTTACTTTGCACATATGCAGTTGGCTGTATATTATTTTGCCAATCTGTAATTCCTCTAGTTTGTACAATACATAGCAACTCTTATGGAATGATAAAAAGAAACAAGAAAAACATGTCACTATAAAAGAAAGAGAAACAGTGACTGAGTTTTCTGGAAGATCTAGCAAAGCTTCATGACCAGATGCCATGGGATGGATAAGGTACCAGCCTATCTTGGCAGGCTTCAGTTGTCCTATTTTTTTGTTTTGTTGTGTTTTGTTTTTTGTTTGTTTTTTCACTCTCGCAGTCTGTCTTTGACGAATACAAGCACCGCTCTCAGGGAAATCCTACCACACAGACTCAAGGCATCAAAGAGCCTGGAGCAGTTTGTCGCTTATCTGGATGTGGGCACAGCTTGCCACTAAATTCTTCTCTTTGCAGCTACTCTTAAGGATCTGTGATAATAGAAAGGAGCAGTGATATAAAACATGAGGAGATCCTCCAAACCATTGGTGATTGAACCCAGGGTGTTCATCTACAGGTACTTAGTTTTTGTTTTTTGAACCAGCAAATGTACTGCTCTGACAATTTGAAAGAGCTTGTATCCCACAAGAGAGTGGCTGATGAGAGAGGAAACCAGGCTGGGGACTTTGGGCAAAGGTAAGGGTATAATTCATACAGGAGATCAGTAATTTGAATAATTAATACATAACTTCCCTGACTCTACACAGCCATTTGAGTTCACACAGATGAATGGCCATGATGTAATTAGGCTCTGGGTGAGGAAGATTAGTATAAACTTAAATCTCTCTTCACTTCCCATAGGTCTGGTACTCCAAACACTAGTTGTCTGGGAGTCTAGAGTGTGGGAGAAAGAAGTAGGATCATTTCATCAGCTGGTAAAAGTGTTCATCTGTGAGGCTGCTCCTCACACATGGTTGATTTAGTATGTTTTACACTTTGGAGACTTTTATGGTAGTTACATATGTGCCCTTGTGCCTGAGACCTGATGGTACATCAACAACTAGCTATGTGGGTTGTGGAAGAAGCTGGGAATTGGTGTGACCGGGACTTGGCAAACTGGTGTAGCTACAAGTTGTGTTCCTAAAGGCTCTGAGTCTGCAGACCTGAGAAAGGTGGTGGGTGGCAACTGGGTCTACACCTAACATTTGCTGGGCCCAAGTAAGAATATTAAATAGATTCATGTACCATATGTCTAAATAATTAAGAGTTTAGAATCAAACTAATAAACAGTTAGATAAAATAAATTCTAACTCTCTAACACATACAGCTTCATCACAACAAAACAAACATACTTTCATGACAACAAAATTTTTTAAAAAATCCATAAAGCTGTGGTTTTTAACATGACTTAAAGCCAGCAAAATAGCAAAGATAACTGAATGTAATTATTACTGCAGTGAATATTAATTTCAATTTCCTTGTTTTTTTTTTTCCTTCTGGTGGTTCATCAATATATATAATATAAATTACTTGTTTTCCATGACTTTTGAAATGTTACCTTTATAATAATAAAGAAAAAGAAATAATACTTTTGATTATATTCTGTAATATAATCTAAGTAAGTTGAGTACCTAAGTAAAATTTACTTCTAAGTATGTTGCATATGATTTCTCCTCTTACTTTAAAACACATTAAATTAAGAATCTCATTTTGAGTCCTCCATTCTATATAGTGATCATCTGATGCATTTTTTAACCTATATTACATGCTGAACATTTTTTCCCTTTTTTGTAGTTGTTTTTTCTTTTTTATCTTTGGTTTTTCTGTTTTTAAATTCATTTTTTCTTTTTTTCTCTTTTTCCATGCTGAACATTTTTGCATTATGTTGTAAAATAATTTTTATGAAACTGAGAAAATTTCCATTGTTTTCTGTAAATATTGAGCTGCCATTGCCACAAAAAGCATCATTATGCTTGATTAAATATTGGACACATACAATTTTATCCTCTAATTTTAAAAATTCTTTTCCATTATGGTTAATTACAGGATATTGAATATAGTTCCCTGTGCTATTGAGTAGGATCTGGTTGTTTATCCATTCTATCCATAATAGTTTGCATCTGCTAACCCCAAACTCCCAATCCAACCCTGCTCCATCCCCCTTTCCCTTGGCAACCACAAGTCCATTCTCTATGTCTGTGAGTCTGTTTATTTTGTATATAAGTTCATTTGTGTCATATTTTAGATTCCACATATAAGTGATATCCTATGGTATTTGTCTTTCTCTTTCTGATTTACGTTGCTTCATACGATAATCTCTAGGTCCATCCATGTAGCTGCAAATAGAATTAACTCATTCTTTTTTATGGCTGAGTAGTATTTCATTGTATATATGTACCACATATTCTTTATCCATTCATCTGTTGATGGACGTTTAGGTTGTTTCCATGTCTTGGCTATTGTAAATAGTGCTGCTATGAACATAGGGGTGCATGTATCTTTTTGAATTATAGTTTTGTCTGGATATATGCCCAGGAGTGGGATTGCTGGATCATATGACAACTCTATTTTTAGTTTTTTAAGGAACCTCCGTACTGTTCTCCTAGTGACTGCATCAATTTACATTCCCACCAACAGTGTAGGAGGATTCCCTTTTCTCCACACCCTCTCCAGCATTTATTGTATGTATATTTTTGATGATGGCCATTCTGACTGGTGTGAGGTGATACCTCATTGTAGTTTTGATTTGCATTTTTCTAATAATTAGCGATGTTGAGCTTCTTTTCAGGTGCCTATTTGCCATCTGGACACATACTATTTTATAAGAGCATCGTACATAATATAAGAACATCATTTGTCTCTGTTGAATACTATTTTTGTTTTGCTGTTTATTCAATCTTTTAAAAAATTAATCATAGTAGTTGCATATGTAATATTTTTTGTATGCAAGTAGTGTTTCATTTTAGTCAAGAACCTAAGTGATTCCAGACACAAACACCTTAATTGGCCAAAACTGATCATGAGGCTTGCTTTAAAATTTTGTCACAGCGGTAACAAAATACTGCTTTTGGACCTAGGATATAAAAACATATAACAGCTATTTCTACAATTTCTTTCTCCATCTAAAATAATTTTGCTGTAAAATTAAATACTAAATTTAATTCTGCCATATTCATGCAATGGAAAATTATAATCATTAATTTGAATTGGATTGCATCTTGCTAGAAATATATTTGCACTGTCAGAAGGACGTGACAGCCATTTTTCAGGCTCACTGTCCAATAAGCACAGTAAAGCTCCAGAGGTTTTTCGTTTTCACATTCAGTTTCAGCTTTTATAAATGCAGTTTTCTTCATATGCTATCAGACAGGCCAGAATTGCATTTGGCTCCCTGAGTCATAACTTTGTTATGAATAATTCTTTTTGTTGCTGTTATCATTTTAATCAATAATTAAGCCTTTATTTAATGGAGAATATGAAGTTGCGGGGATTTCATCTAATCTTTCCAAAATATGAGTTGGAAATTTTTTTGTTCATTGTTATTTGATTAGTAATGAAATCTTTATTAGGTAAAAAATTTGTAAAATCCTGTCTGTCTTTTTATGTGGCTCATGCTCAGCAGAAATCTGCTCACTTTCATTGTTTTCTAGTTTTTAGAAATTTAAGCACTGATTTTTTTTCTTATTGAAGTATAGTCGACTTACAATGTTGTGTTAATTTCTGCTATACAGCAAAGTTATTCAGTTATACATACATATATGTATGTGTATATATATATATATATATATATATATATATATTCTTTTTAATATTCTATTCCATTATGGTTTATCAGAGGATATTGAATGTATTTCCCTGTGCTATACAGTAGGACGTGTTGTTTATCCATTCTATATATAATAGTTTGCATCTGCTAACCTCAAACTCCCAATTAGTTCCTCTCCCACCCTCTCTTCCCCTTGACAACCACAAGTCTGTTCTCTATGTAAGCGGACTGCTATCAATACTTCATTTTCCTTCATCTTTTTTCTTCACTGAACTTCGCTTTTGTATTTTCTATCTCTATGATGATCTTGTACTCATTTTCAAAATTATTTAAATAAAGCTGAAATGTATATCTAAATTTTGGAAAAATTTACATCTTATTCAAATGTTAATGAAAATTCATCATTTTAGCATTCAATGTGCATCTAGTTGCCACTGTATTTGTCCACCTAGTTGCCAATTCATATAATGTTTCCTGAATGTTGCATCTAAACTTGCATATATACAAATTTAAGAGTAATATGAATTATTTAGTGTTGCAAAATATCCCTTAGCTTTTACTTGCAACTCTTGCAAATACCAGAACGATGCACCACCGGGAAATGATAACCTTGTTATGCAGGAATCTGTTGCATTCAAGCTAGCTGAGAGGAAGGATTTGACAAGTTAATTGATTTGTCTTTTTTTCTTAAATGCTTCCTCCTCCTTGCGCTCGGAGGCAATGTCTAGCTCTATGTTAGCGGTAGCACCACTGACAAATCTTCATGGCATTTGGTCTCAGTCCCTTTGTATTTCAAGGACATAGGGTTAGAAATGTAAGGAAGCCATTTCTTGGGACCTGAGCAGTGTGAGTCATGAGAACAAATGTTTAGGGTTTACGGATTGTGCTGTGGTAGCACTGACTGCCAAACCCCAAATGATGGGCACTCTTACATTCCTTAATACACTTATCTGTTGTGTAAAGCTCAAGGCTTGGGCCCCTTTTGCCTGGATTAAGGGCTGTGGTGGCCACTTTGGATGTTGTCTTTGGAATAGTGAGAATCTATGGAGACTGGAAAACCTGGCAGATCAGCAACTAGGAGAAAGGAGACCCGCTAGGTGAGATTTGGGAGAGGGGGCAGAGGCAGATCACCATGAGGCTAAATGAAGCTTAAGCTTCCAAGCCCTTTATTTGCACAGACTGCTCCAAGACCCATACCTAATTTTCTGTTCTTTTTCTTAAAGGTGGCCCCCAGTCCATAAAACTTTTAAAGTGGAATACAAGGACTCAAGACAGGCAGGGAACTTCAGGACTGGTCCTCCTTCTGGCAGCATCCTGGAGTACTCAACAGGGACTAGAGACATCTGAGCTGGAAGCAAAGCCTGGTCCAACCCAGTCAGGTTTCACAGTAATAAAAGAAACCCCAGCAGCAAGATTCATCCAAATCCCTAAAACAGTGCTGATCAATAGAAATATAATGCAAGTCACAGGTGTAACTTTAAATTTTCTAGTGGCTACATTTAAACAAGTAAAAATAATCAGGTGAAAGGAATTCTAATGGTATATTTTATTTAACCCAATGTATCCAAAATATTAATGAAGTTCCTAAGATCTGGTGTGTATTTTACATCTTAATTCAGACCTCCCACATTTCAACTGCTCAGTAGCTGCATGTGGCTACGGCTACCATATTGGGCAGCACGGCTCTAGATAAGCCCTCTGTCTCTACCTTCTAGTCAATGTTGGCCGGGGCACTGTATTAGTTTCTTATTGCTGCTGTAACAAGTCACCCCAAATTGAGTGGCATAAGACAACACAGATTTATTCTCTTATAGTTCTGGAGATCAGAAGTCCAAAATGGGTCTTACTAGGCTAAGATATTGGTCAGGTTGCCTTCTTTCTGGAGACACTGTTACCTCGCCTTTTCTAGCTTCTAGAGGCTGTCCATGTTCCTTGGCTCATAGCCCCACATCACTCCAACTTCTGCTTCCATAGTCACGTCTCCTTCTCTGGCTCTAACCCTCCTGCATCCCTCTTATAAGGACCCTTGTGATTATGTTGTGCCCACACAAATAATCCAGAATAATCTTCCCATCTCAAGATCCTTCACTTAATGACATCTGCCAAGTCCCCTTTGCCCTGCAAGGTAGCAAATTCACATGTTCTGGGGATTAAGATGTGGACATCCCTGGGAGGTACTTAGGAGAGGCTGAGACTTCGGCGAAAAGATGCTAGGGCCTCTAGCCAAAGTAGGGTCAAGATAAAAAGGAATGGCTCCATTTTGTCCAGAGAAAGAACAAGAATGAGCTGAAATTCTAAGGGAGGAAAACTAGGGGAAGCTGAAAGTGTTGAATCTTTGGGGGAGCCTGGCTCAGGGTCATCCCAACCAGCAGGCTCTCTACTTTTTTTGCCATTTGGGAAACTTGTCACACTTATCAGTCCTAGAATAGAGCTTCTTCTCCAAGGATCATATCCATTGCACACCACCCTTTCCCTCACTATTGGCTATACACACACACACACACACACACACGCTCAGTGCACAAATCAGAGGCAGACTGCTCATAATGTCCTAAGTAGTAGAATGGATCATTTAAACATTAACATATTCATTGAATGAAAAAATAAAGATGTATTTCATTTCTTCATAGGAATACTATTAAAATGGGACAGTGGGCTCCTAACCACGGACTCAGCATTAAATAAGTCAGAGACATGGTAAAAAATACATCCTAGGAGAAAAGATGATAAAATCTGTAATCACCTAGAACAATAAAAGTGTGCTGCTCCAACTTCTATAAAACAGACTTAAATATGGCTGCAATGATTACGCAAGAGCCCAATGAGCTGTAAGTGCATAAAAGTGCCATTGGATCATACACTTGAACTAGAGCCTAATTTGATGGCTATAAAGGGTAAATGATAATCTTGCTCTACTTGTTAGAGTTTAGATGGCTCATAAGAGGTGATTTAATGATCTAAGATATCTTATGGACTCCTGTATTTTCTCTTGATATGTTTCCCTGGAACCAGCAGAGGTATTTAAAACTATTTCCATGAGTCAGTATATCCAGTGTTCAATGTGTTATTGGTAATGGCAGCCATCCTAGCCAATCTGGTCCAGAGCATTGAAGAAACAAGGTGCACTGGAAGGGGTGGGGACCTGGCACTTGACACACCCACCCAGGATATGCCCTGGGAATGCAGCCCACAGGTTTGGGTGCTAGGAGGCTCTCCAGTGTGGCGGGCAGAACATGGAATCTGGGGAACAGGGCAATCAATGATAAGCAGTTGTTTTGTAAAATAGGAGACATCAGGGTCATCTGATATGACAAGAGGCGGATAGAGGGTAGCAACAGAGCAGCTAATAAATTAACACCCTTGGCCTCCTTGGATGTCACAGTCACCACTTAAAATACTTTTGAGTGACCCCAAAGATCCATGACATGCAGCCATTTGTCATTTTGCCAGGACAAGCATCTTAAATACCTGAGCACATGTGAGCTGATTGAGTGAATGACTGGTCTTCCATCTCACCATGACGCTGTGGTTCTTTGCTCAGTGTTGGGCATACAGAAATTTTCCTTAGGTAATTAAAAAATAACAATAACCACAATGGTTTTTTCTTTGAAAGAGTAAGTTAGCTGCTGATGCTGGTATTAAACTGAAGAGAAATTTAGTCAGAAAAATGAAATATAACTGAATGTCAAACTCAGCTGTGCTGGGCTGGAAGGGATGAACAGGTCCCCTTGTGTTCTATACAAAAAAAAGAAATTAAAGAAGCTGTTTGAGTATGGCACAGAAACTGGTCATCAAAAGAGAGTTAAATTTTAGCGAACGTTGAAAGGGAGGTGAGTAGGTGATGAGAGGCTACGCACGACAAGCAGGTGACCCTTTGATTCTGGAGAACAAGAGTCACTTGTACAACGTTGGGGCTCGAAATGGCTTGGAAGAGTATTGCTCAAGCATGTCATGTCAATTGCATTGCTGCAATTGGAAATCAAACCTGTAGGCGCCGGTTTCGGGAAAGCATGTTTGCAGGTAGCAGCCATTTCTCCCAGCTGGAGTTCAGAGGCAGGACTTGGGTGGGGCTTGGGGAGAGCCAAAGCCAGGTAGGGACTTAGTACTGGGAGGACTAGGATGATAATAAAAAGGGCCTTGTTGGCCCCAGCCAAAGGAGCCTAGGACAGAGCAAGAAGTCAAAGATGATCTCAGAGCAAACTTACCTTTATGTTGTGTCCCCGATCATCAGACTAAACATTAATCTTCCTTTTCTAAAGTTAGAATTGGTCCTAGAAATTGTGACAGGGCTGAGTCTACAGATCTGGGAGGAGGATCAAGCGCTCTTAGGTATAAGAGAAGAGGGCTGCAGAGCTAAGAGCCTGGAAGGGGGTGAGAAAAATTGCCCCATGAGAGGTATCTGGAGGGTCAGACTGTTGCAGAGCCCACGGTCAAGTCAAGTGCAGTAGCGTCTGGATGTCCTTCTCAATGGAGAACGTTTACAGGAAGTTCTCAATATGTGCCTCCTGGATAAAGTTAGGATAATTTGTACTGTGTCTGTTTGACTAAGTTGGGATGTACATTTCCCAGGATCCCCTTCTCTGTATGGTTCCAGGTAGGATTTGGCCAAAAAAGGAATTGGCATGAGATTTAGAAGGTGGAGGGGAAGCAGCAGCCATCACCCTCTGCAGGTTGTTGTGGTCAGAAGCCGTTACAGATAGATGCAGAGGTGCCTGTGGGTTCCAGCTCGTCCGTGTTCTCCTCTGCTCCGGATCTTCCTCTTCTTACCAACTGTTAACCCTGATGACTAAGAGTGGCCCCCGACACCAGATGCTTGACAGTGATCCACAAAGGCAGTCAGTCACTCCCCAAAGGCACAGCTTCCCACTGACCTCCCATGAGACTTGGCTTTGCCATCTATCTCATTTTGGTGCTGGATGTGCTTAGCTTCTCAGATTGACCAAAAGTGATCTCTTCTCTGATCCCCAACTTTCCTCCTGGTCCTTCTCTTCACCAGTTTCTCCCATCATTGTGTAAGTCTCCTTCCTATAATAAATTCCTACTCTATGACTTGGAGCATTTCTGCTTCCCTGAATAACCTCTGACTGCATTACTAGTAGCCTGTGGAGACTCCTGGGAAATCGATGCACGGAAGCTTCCACCTGCTTACTTATCGCGAAGAGTCTTTGGTTGCAAGAGACGGAAAGCCATACTGAACTAATTTAAGCAAAAGGGGGACCTTTTTTGGCTTATATCCTCCACCCATGAAAGAAGAGGGGTGACTGGAGCCAGGGGTTCAAAAACTATCAGTCTCTTATCTCTTCTGCTCTTTTCCTGTTAGCTTTATCCTTCCCTCTATGAGGAAAGGCTGATCAGCCCAGCTCAGGTCATGTATCCACCACTGGTCCAATTACAGGCCTGAGGAATGAGGCATTATAATTAACCCAGGTGGGATTGCTTGCCCACCTCTGTGACTTGAGGTTGAGTTTATTATCAGGGGAACTGTAGCACAAATGTGGCCACTAGGAGTATTATTGTGAGCCAGGAAGCTACCTTCATTTATCTGTATCGCACCCTGCTTAGTAAATTAAATTGGCAATTTCGAACACAATAAAAGCCCTTTCTAGCTAAGCCATCCAAAGAGATATCCAATGGTTGGAAGACACAAATAAATTGCCTAGGCCCCTCACAGAATCTGATATTATATGAATATTACACTGGAAACCTTAAAAACAACTACCAGGATATCATTGGGCCTCTTTATTTTTTTAAAAATTTTATTTATTTATTTATTTACTCATTCATGGCTGTGTTGGGTCTTCGTTTCTGTGCGAGGGCTTTCTCTAGTTGTGGCAAGTGGGGTCCACCCTTCATCGCGGTGCGCGGGCCTCTCACTATCGCGGCCTCTCTTGTTGCAGAGCACAGGCTCCAGATGCGCAGGCTCAGTAATTGTGGCTTATGGGCCCAGTTGCTCCGCGGCATGTGGGATCCTCCCAGACCCGGGCTTGAACCCACGTCCCCTGCATTAGCAGGCAGAGTCTCAACCACTTCGCCACCAGAGAAGCCCCATTGGGCATCTTTAGATGGAGCTCTAAAATGCGTCTCACTAGAGGCTTATTAAGATAGGCAGAAGACATTCTGGCAATGAAAGAGCTACTACCTTCTTTGTTTTTGGACATTACAAGAAACAAGAAAATGAAAGGATGAGAGGTAAAGGTCTTCATTAGGAAGCAAAGGAAGTGAAAGATGGAGACTATTACATCTTTACTACATTGAGTCTCCCCAGCCACAAACCTGGTATCATCTCTCCATTTGTTTAGGAATACTTTTAAGTCTTTCAATAAAAGCTTTAAATTGTTTTTCATAGACGTCTGACCATATTTTATAAGACTTATTCCTGTATAGCTTATAGATTTTTGTCCTATTATGAATGGTATTTTTAAAATCAAATTTTCTAATTATTTGCTTTTTTTTTTTTGCAACTTTCTTTTCACTGGAAATTGTAGTCAACTTTTTCATCAGTTCTGAGGATTTGTCTGGAGAGGCTCTTGAATTTTCTAGAAATTTTATCTCCTAATTTTTACACAAAAGTTAATTTTCCTTAGGTGAAATATGCAAATTTAGTAATGTAAACCTAGGATCATAATACCCTGTATTAATTTTCTTTGACTTAACAACTAACATTTATTTAGCTCTTATTGGAAGTCATATGGTCTATGGAAGTGTTTTGCAAATCACGTCTCATCCACCAAGAGGAGGTTTTCATATTTCATACTACAATTCTTTCTCAGAGATTCACAAAGGCCCTGACAAGTCCTGCAAAGAAACCTCTCTACCTCAGTTAAATCCTGCATTCCAAATTTATTTCATCATGGAACCCCTTTTCAGGCAATACCTTTCAGCCTTCTGAGGAACTGCTTTTTACAAAGAGCTCACTTTGGGAAATGATGGTCTCAGGAAACAGTTATTGTGAAAATTGGTTAACTCCAGGATTTTCGCAAAGAATCTACTGTCTCTTTCACTATATTCTGTGGAAGCTAAGTTGGGTAGAATAAGGCTCTATTTGGCTTTATCTGTTCCAACTCTTCCGTTTTTAACAATAACTGTCTATGGGTTAATGTTAGCAATATAAAAAGAAAGAAAAATATGCATATTAATTTTCATGAGCCTACCCACTACCTCTATTCCTCAAGAAAGGGCCACAGCTGGTCACAGTGGAAGATGATTCTTGAAATTCTGTCAATATCTTTTGACTGATATGGAGATGAGATTTTTTTTCTGGTGCTATTACTCTTCCTGCTAAACCCCAGGTCATCAGCTTTTATGTCATGTTGTTTCCTTACACTGTACAGAACCACACATGTTTATCGAAAGCTGTCCTTTCTGTGTTCTGGATTATGTACAAAGGCCACAATTTATCAGAGTACAACTAAATAACGGGAAATGGAGAAGGCCCATAAGTAGGAACCAATTTTATTAGGGAAAAAGAGTTCTAGTTATGTAAGTTTTCCTTGTATTGCTATTTCTGATCAGACAGAGTGTTTATTAGATCATTTGAAAGGATAATGATGAGTTTCACCCTTGTGTACATCAAAATCATTTGTGGAGCTCTGAAAAAATATAAATAACTGGGCCCTATCTGGGACCGTCTGAATTAGAATCTCCAGGGAGGAGGTTGGGCATTTGTATTTTTAAAAGCTCTGCAATTTATTCTCTGGCTTTTATGATGTGGCATTTCTTTTTTAATAAACCACTTTCCCACAGGGCCCTGCCTAAATTTTTCTTCTGATTTTGATATAAAAAAATAAGGAATATTTTTAAAGAAAATAAATCAATTTCAAAACCACTTCCCAAACACTAACAAATTTTTTTTCCTTGTTTGTCTCTAGTTGTTGTTTATGTAGAGAAATTCTTTAATTCTGAACTTGTCACTTAGCATTTTGTTAAAAAATGTTTCCATGCTTTCATGTAGTGATAATAATTGTCACTTTAGGAATCATGTAATATTCCAACAAGTTTTTATTCATATCATAATTTAGCTAACCATTTGTTTATTACTAGACATTTAAGCTGTTTCTCTATTTTTAGCCATTCTACAGAAAATGGCAATGAAGAACTTGATGTATATGGATTTTGCTTTTCTTTTGAATCAGTTCCCTTGGAATAATTTTCTTGAAATCTGGTTATTGGGTCAAATGATATGAACGTTTTTTACGACTCTTGTTAATAATTACTAAATTGCTTTCCAAAAGGTTGAACAAATTCACAAAGCCATGCCTCAACTCCGCAGCATAATTGCTGAGGTTTTCAGGGAGGGGCAAGCAATACTAGAGGTCTGTTAGGTGTTCCCCTGTCAGGTAGAAGAAACCACTCTATTACCGGTCCTATTACCTTACTTAAGAAGAAAGACAGGGCTTCCCTGGTGGCACAGTGGTTAAGAATCTGCCTGTCATGCAGGGGACACGGGTTCGTGCCCTGGTCCGGGAAGATCCCACATGCCCCAGAGCAACTAAGCCCACGAGCCACAGCTACTGAGCCTGCGCTCTAGAGCCTGTGAGCCACAATTACTGAGCCCGAGTGCCACAAGTACTGAAGCCCACGCACCTAGAGCCTGTGCTCCGCGACAAGAGAAGCCACCGCGATGAGAAGCCCACGCACCGCAACTAAGAGTAGCCCCCAATCTCCGCAACTAGAGAAAGCCCACACGCAGCAACAGACCCAACACAGTCAAAAATAAATAAATAAATAATAAATATTAAAAATAAAATGTTTCTCTTTGCCCAGGAAATGGTCAAAGACCCGAAGATAACTGAAAAAAATTAAATTAAATTAAATTAAAAAAAAAGAAGAAGAAGAAAGGCAGTCTAATAACAACAGTATTACAGAACTGCTCAGCTATCTCATCTACCAGGCGCCGGCACTTTCCATGCATTCTCTCTAATACTCAGAATAACCCTGGCAAATTAGATCTTACTGCCCCTCATTTTACAGATGAGGAAAGGGTGGGAAGAGAGGTTTGATAACTTGCCCGAGGGTCATACAGCAAGTTAGTACTGAAATGAGGATTTGAACCCTGTGTTTTATCATTGCTATACCACACTGCATTTCACGCCACTGATTTCTGAAGCAGCCACGGAATCTCACCAATTATTGATAGATACCTCCTAACTCATAAATCGGCTGTAATGGGACTTCCCTGGTGGCACAGTGGTTAAGAATCCGCCTGCCAATGCAGGGGACGTGGGTTTGAGCCCTGGTCCGGGAAGATCCCACATGCCACAGAGCAACAAAGCCCGTGTGCCACAACTACTGAGCCTGTGCTCTAGAGCCCGCGAGCCACAACTACTGAGCCTGCGTGCCGCAACTACTGAAGCCCGCACGCCTAGAGCCCATGCTCCGCAACAAGAGAAGCCACTGCAATGAGAAGCCTGCGCACCGCAAAGAAGAGTAGCCCCCGTTCACCGCAACTAGAGAAAGCCTGTGCACAGCAACGAAGACCAATGCAGTCAAAAATAAATAAATAAATAAATAAATAAATAAATAAATAGGCTGTAAAATGGAATATGACATAACAGATGTGGTGGGTTAAACATGTCCCCAGTTCTCTGCCTCTTCTCCCACCCAGAGGTGGAGTCTATTGGCGCTTCCCTTGAACCTGGGCTGGCCTGGTGACTTATTTCGACCAGTAGAATGCAGCACAAGTGATGCTGCCTAGGTCTGGACCTAGGTCTTAAGACACCTGGCAGATTCAGCCTTCATCCTCTTGGAACCCCAAGCCACTATATAGACATGTTCCACTTCCTTGCTGGAGAGACAACGAGGAGGGAGAGGTAAATGCCTGGCCAGCCCAGCTGTTCCAGCCATCTCACCTCAGGCACCAGACATGTGAGTGACGCCATCTTGGATCCTCCAATCTCAGTTGAGTCATCCGCCAACAACATCTGGAGCAGAAACAAACCCTCCTGATGAGCTGACAATCAATGGTTGCTGTTTTATTTAAATTTATTTATTTAATTTATTTAATTTTGGTTGTGTTGGGTCTTCGTTGCTGCGTGTGGGCTTTCTCTAGTTGTGGCGAGCGGGGGCTACTCTTCATTGCAGTGCGCGGGCTTCTCATTGTGGTGGCTTCTCTCATTGTGGAGCACAGGCTCTAGGCGTGTGGGCTTCAGTAGTTGTGGCTCATGGACTTAGTTGCTCTGTGGCATGTGGGATCTTCCCGGACCAGGGATCGAACCTGTGTCCCCTGCATTGGCAGGCAGATTCTCAACCACTGCGCCACCAGGGAAGCCCTCAATGGTTGTTTTAAGCCATTTCAGTTTGGGGGTGAATTGATACGCAACAATAGAACTAAAGCAATACATTTTATTTTGGTGAATGTCAAATGCAGAAGGAGTACCAATGATATAGTCAAGCTTCTTTAACCCTAACACAAGCAGAATGAAACTCGTTGACATTTACCACCTCTCCTCCCACCTCTGTACTGACCTCTGTCACAGCCCTGATCCCGCTGTACACAGCGTTTGTGTACATTCACGTCTGCCTTCCCTACCACATTGGGGGTATTCACCTTGGTAACAACAACACCCTACACAATGCCTGGCACAAAATAGTTGTTAATACATATTTGTTGAATGAACCTTGACTTGCTCTTGATTGATTGATGAAAGAACTTGAAATGCAATAATTGTTTTATTCTTGGGCTCAGCACTGTGCAAAGTATTTTATGCTGAATATCTCATTTAATTGTCACAACGATCCCATGAAGTAGGTCTTATTATTATCCTCATTTTACAGATGAGGAAACAGAGTCTAGGCAAAGTTCCTTGAGGTCACAAGTGTACCTGTGCTGAGCAAGGCAATGCTTTAGGCTTTGGCAGCAATTAGATGAATGAAGCCACTTCAGTATGGTGCCCAAAACCGTCAGGCGTCTGGTTGGATGACTGTGTCATGGTAGACAGCACTCGCTCTGTGAAGGCTGCCTCCCAACTACAGGAATGTCATGGAGGGTTGTGCAGGTCAAGTTCTGCACAAGGGCATCCAGCCCAAGGGCAAGTAGGGACTGAAATCCAGGCTGTGCTATTGCACTGTGCTCACCATGGTGCCTGGCACAGAGCTGTCTGTCGGGGGGAAGGGACCCTTGTTACCTAATCTGCACAATGCCACTGGGTAGACTAGTGATAGTCCTGGGCAGAATGTGCTAGTCTATGGGAAACCTGAATGCCTGATCAAACAGAAGACAGAGATGACTAAGAAACTTGCCAGGTTTTAGAATGGATAGAGCAAGGAAATGGTTCCAGAGAAATAGCAGAGGGTATGCGGAGGCTGAGGGCAATGGAAAATTTGAGGGGGGTCTGAGCCCCCATAGTGCTATGTGCTCTGCCCCATCCCTCCTAGAGGTGGGTCACCTTGACTAAATGTCTCATCCCCAGGGAAGTTCCTGTCTCTCTGCAGTTACTTGAGACTTCCGGATCTTGCTGTTTCAGACCATCCCAGCTGCAGTGGTGCACAGCAAGGTATGCAAACTAACAAAAATATTTCATAAAGATTATTAACCTTACCAGAGAGGGCTCACTGCAATTTTTCTTACAGAGTCCAAGCAATTCAAACATTCATACAGCACCCAGCATGTGTGGCCTTACGGATCCCAATAGTTGGCCCCAAAGAGATGCCTCTCATGGAACAAAATGAGGTAGGTAACAGTCTATCTATAGAAGATTTAATTGCTTCTCTATATGCACGAGCTTGGCTATAGTTGAAGGACCTAAATTGGTTTGGGGTAGAATTTCACCCTGTCTGGAGTAGCTTGCAGAGTTTCTCAGGCTCCACTTCAAAACTGGAAGAAGCTGGGAAGAGTGGAGGGGGTTCTGGGAAATGGCCAACCTGCCAGACACCCACTGAACAGAACCAGAATTAAGATCTTAAATATGTAGCTGGAAAATTCCCAAGAACTATGTAGTGGTGATGGTGTCAGAGCCTGGGTAGTGCCTATTTGAGGCCCTTTCATCATAGCCACTTGGATGAGGCCTCTGCCTTGTGAAGCCATGGCACCTTGGGTCCAGATGGGAGGAAGGGGACAGCCACCTTTTATCAACTACTGAATGACTTCACATTCTCTTGTACCACCTGGCATCCGTGGGTTCAAGAAAGAAGGGCACTGTATCAGTTTCTTAGGGCTGCTGTGACAAAGTACCACCAACTGGATGGCTTAAAACAATAGAAATGTATTGTCTCACAGTATAGGAGTGATTAAGTCCAAAATCAAGATGTTAGCAGGCTCTGTTCCCTCTGAAGCCTGCAGGGGAATCCTTCCTTGGCTCTTACTTGCTTCTGGTGGTTTGTGGGCAATCTTTGGCATTCCTTGGCTTATAGATGCATAAATCCAATCTGCTGTCATCACATGATGTTCTCTCTGTTTCCCTGTCTTCACATGGCCATCTTCTTATAAGGACACCAGTCATATTGCATTAGGGGTCCAATCTACTCCAGTTATGACCTCAGCTCAACTAATTACATCTGCAACAGCCGTATTTCCAAATAAA
This sequence comes from Eubalaena glacialis, assembly GCF_028564815.1. Lineage (NCBI taxonomy): Eukaryota > Metazoa > Chordata > Mammalia > Artiodactyla > Balaenidae > Eubalaena > Eubalaena glacialis. The sequence goes on along the minus strand of NC_083734.1, from coordinate 27,930,089 downwards.
GTCACATTCAGAGGTACTGGGGGTTAGGACTTCATCATTATCTTTTTTTTGGCGGGGGGCCACAATTCAATCTATAGCAGCCACGTTCCTGTATAAAACTGCTCTCTGGATCCCTAGATCCGCCTCTAGTATACTGAACTGGTTAACCCATGGGTTCCGAGCCAGATTTCTTGGGTTAAAAACTTTGTCTCTGCTGCTGTGTGACTGAGGTTTGTGGAGGTTAGAATAAGGTGCTGTGAACGGCGCTGTGTGTTAAGTGCTCATTAAGTATTAGCCATTAGTGTTGTTACTTCCCAACTCTTTCCATTGACTTCCCTAGAAGGAGATCATTTATTCTTCCCTGCAGACACACATGTCCTGGGGCAGAACCAAATGCTTCTGCAGTTTAAGGGAACAGGGAGTGGGATGGAGAGTAAGAGAGGTTTGTTTCACTTTGTTCGGGGTGTTATATTAATCTAATGAGACAAAAACAATATATTAAAAAAAAAACTTATTTCCACAGAAAATACCATACTTATAAAACTATGTGAGCAATTTCAGGGAGCTCATGGACATCCAGAAGCTTGGGCAACCTAGCTTAAAATCCCTGCCTTAAGCAGGCTTTTGCCCATTATGAGCTCATGTTAGAGTTTAAGTCTAATAGTAGAATCCTATTTTCCTCATGGCCACGTTCTTAGACTCACATTCCATCCTCACCTCCCTTCTCATTCCTCTATCTTCTAATCTCATACTAGGATCACTCTTTGACCTCTGAACTGCCCTGACCTTGTGGCCACCTCCTCAGCCACAGCTGCTGGGCTGATTTCTAGTTGTGATTACAGTTAATCTGTGTTCTCACCTCTCCCCCTTGGACTTGAGTCTTGTACCTTCCCTAGTGTTCCCGTTCTCCCACTCCTCTTTTCTCCCCTCATTCCTTTTATCCTGGCAGGCTTTGCCCTCATCCCCAGGCATAGATATGACTGACATCTCTGCCTTCTTTGCCCCTGCTTTCTGTCCCTCCTTCTCATAACCATACTCATAGCCCCATCTCCCTCTTTCTTCCTCTTCCTCCCCTCTGCCTCCGTCCCCCCATTTTTTCCTGCCACCTTTCCAGGTCTCACCCCCCTGGCATCATTTTTTCAGTTTCTTCCTTGTGGACATTTCCTACCTCCACCACCACCAGGGCATTGCCTTCCTTTAAAATATCCACTTTTTACATGGTTTTCAATACATACTTGTATTTCCCATCCACTCCTCTGAGCCCAAGTCCTCTGAGCTGCAGGCTTGCATATCCAGCTTAATTACTATTTGCACTTGGATGTTACGAAAACACTACAAACTTAATGGGTCCAAAATGAAATGAATGATTCTCTGCCCCCATCTTCCCCCGTCTCAATAAACTGTACCCCATTTCACACAGTAACTCAGGCCAGAGGAAGCATTGCTCCCTCTTCTTTACCCCCAACAACATGAGTGAGTCTTGTTGCTACTACTTCTAAAATCTGTCTTGAGTCCAAAGCAGTCTCTTCATGTTCACTGCCATGACTCTCGGCTCAGCCAACATCATTTCTCACCTGGACCACTGCACCAGCCTCCCAACTGGTCTCACTGCTTCTATGCTAGTTTTCCTCTAGCCCATTCTTTCCACAGCAGCTACAGCTCCCATTTCCAAACAGAAATTATACTGTGTCACTCTCTACTTAACCCTCTTTAATGGCTTCCCATTCATTCACTAAACATATTTTTACTGAGTGCCCTCGATGTGCCATACCCTCAACAATGCCTCCACTCACGAAGTAAAAGAAATATGTAGTATGTAGATAGTGGTAAATGCTGTGAAGAAAAATAAAGAAGGCGTGAAGGACAGGGAACTGTGTGTGTGTGTGTGTGTGTGTCTTTACAGTTATTAAACAGGGACTCCAAGGAAGGTTTCACTGAGACTGAGTAGGTGATCTTTGAGCAAAGGACTTGAAAGAGGTGAGGGAGTTGAGCTCTGCAGAATATTCCAGTTGGAGGGAATAGCAAGTGCAAAGGCCCTGGGGTAGAAGTATGCCTGAGAGCTAAACAGAGTAGAAGAAAATCTAAGCTTTACTATGGTTTATAAAGTGGTCCAGTTCCCTCACACCCCCCACCCCCCAAAAAATACCCTCCTCCCTTTATAGTCTCCAACCTTCTTTTCTAGCACTCTCCCCACCTCACTGTAGTCCATCCACACCAATCTAGTTCAGCAAACGCTGTTTCCTGCAACACAGGCAGTGTTGCTGCCTCTGCTGGAATACTCCCCAACCCTTATTCTCAAGTACAATTTGCAAGGCCAGCTCCTTCTCATCAAGTAGGTTTCAGTTTAAGTTTCACCTTAGGCCTTTTTGAACCACAGAACCTAAAATAGGTCTCTTGTTATTTCTTTCCTGATTGTTTCCTTCATGTCCCTAATCACACCATGCAATTGGGATTCATATACATATATGAACTTATACTTACAACTCAATAGGTATCTCATCATCATTTAAATTTGCATTTGATAACTAGTTAGGATTAACCATGTTTCCAAGTAATAGTTCTTAGCATTATCTCTTTTCACTTAAAGTCCCTATGTCTCTGGCCAGCTGGAACCCCACCCTGTTCACCTGTTTGGGGGCAATTTATTTTCCCAAGTTTCCTCAGGGAGTCACTGATAGATCATGATGACTATCTCTTGGCAGGAATTATTCCAAAACCCAACCCCCTTTAGAGGAAAGTTTATTTCACTTCGACATCACCAAGTTGTGAAAATGCCAAGAATGCCGCATTTGAGTGGAGCCACGTAATCCCGTTACGCAGTTATTATCGTGCTATTATTAATATCACTAAATCATGCGTACAATGTAATGATGAATTACATTGAATATATCTATATAATATAGATCTATATTCTATCTATAATATATAGTATATATAGGCAAGGGAGGCAAGAGGAGCCCTGCGCATCACCTGCCCCTCTGCCTTTTCCAGGGGCCTCTCTATACAGAGCCAGGCAGATGGTCTAACTGGCCCCTCGCGATCTCCCACACCCGAGGCTGGCGAACTCGCGCAGGGCTGGGGTGCCAGAGCTTCGAGGTTCGTAGGTGGGGGAGGAGCGAGGGGCGTTCCGAAGACTCCAGCCAGCCCTCTTTCCCGAGCCCAGCCGAGATTACAGCTCATCTCGCGAGAGCCTGAGCAAGGCCCGGCTGCGGGCGGCGGGGGCGGGATGTTGGCGGAACACTCTAGACCGCGCCCCCTCTGGCGCAGCTGGCAGAGGCGCTGGCGGGAGCGGCTGGCGGCGCGCACGCGCAGGTGAGCCGGGAAGGCGCGGGGGCACGAGGGCGGGGGGCGGGGCCTTGCGTCGCGCCGCGGGCACGTCTCTGCGCGTCCTCAGTATTTAATGTCTCTGTGTTCCACGGGTCTGGGCGAGCACGTGGGGGAGCGGTCTGAGTGCAACGCTGCGGGACCGGCCTGGCAGCGGGGCAGAGGCGGGGCGGGGGCCGAGGGGCCGGGGGGCGGCGGCGGCGCGAGGACTCTGCATCCCGACGGTCGCCGAGGATCTGGTAAGTTGGGGCCGCAGGGAGCGGCTGAACTGGGGACCACCTGCCGGGGCCCCGAGGGCGGCGCCGCTGGGGTGATGGTGAGCCTAGGGTGCAGGTGCAGGGTGCGTCGCGTGCTCCAGGACTCACGGGGTGCGAGGCTCCCGACGCTGAGGGCGTGCAGAGGGGTTCCGGCCCGTCGCCTGCTGTCAAGCAGGCCCTTTCTCTTTCGTCGCCTGCGCGCCCCCTTGTCCTTCTCCGCCGGGCTCTTGCTGACAAATCGCGTGTGCTTGGCTGGGGCCGCGCTCTGCAGCCGCGCGGTGTTCCCCACGCGCGTCACCATCCTCAGGGGCGGGAAGCGAGGGCGCGACGCCCGGGATACCCCTCTGCGGCTTAACTTTCCCTGAGCGCGCACACTCTCCCGAGAGACGGACCTGAGTGTGTTCCACCCAAGGTCGCCCAACCCCACACGCGTTTACTTTTCAAAGGTCGTGTGTACCCAGTCTGAGCCGGGAGAGGCGCCGGCGGGCGGGCTGTGGGCAGGGCCAGGTGCTCACAAGGGCGAGGAAGTGTCCCAAGGCCTGCGGGCACTCCTTCCCCCCTCCTGAGGGATTGGAGTTGAATTGGTCACTTCAGGAACCTCGCCCAGCTTCTGGGCCCCTTCATCTCGCCCGGGGGTGCTCCCCACCGAGGCCGGCGGTGGCAAACCGGAGCTGGTAGCTCTGCCCCTGTGAGTTCAGTGCGGCGAACCAGGGGAAGGGGCTCGGTTTGCAGAACCGGGAGAATGAGCTAGGATAGGTCGTGATTGGAACCCTGTTGCGGGCGGAGGGAAACCGTTTGAACCGAGTTGGGGTCCCGATGTAAAAGGCTTGGTGTCTCTCAAGAGGATTAGCTTTTGCAGCCCCTTAAAGGGTGTCATAGAGGCAGAGGCTGTCCTGTTCCGTGTGCCCGCTGACTTAATGCCCGCGGGCTTGTGTGTCACGTGTCGGGCTCCGCCTGCACCCACCTCCGGTCCTCGGGCAGGAGGGACCACGCTAGTTTCGGGGTTCGGATCAAAGTGTGTTTGGGCAGGCCTGGGTCTGGACGCCTTGGGGGCGGGCTTTCACCAGTTTTACTATTTTGTGCCCTTGGGTGCGGTTCCTCCCATTTCCCCTCCAAGGAAGGCATGAGAGACGGGTAGGAGCTGTTGGTGGTGGGTGGTGCCGAATCGACCTGGGACTGCTTGGAAGCCCTGGGAGTTTCTCGGTCTCCCTTCTCCGCGGAGATGCAGAGGTTGGCCGGCGCCTTCTTGCCCCCCGGCCTCCGCTAACACAAACCCGGTGCACTTAACTCCAGGTGTGAGAGGAGGCCTCTCAAGTCGGGTAGGGTGTGTGGGCAGGACAATTAGGTTAAACTAGCCATCTTTCCCCTATGAAGTTCAGGCTGCTTGGTGTTTAAATTTATTTCCTGCAGGGAAATCTGGGTTGCTGGACACTTGGTACGGTCATATCTGTTGGTTGGTTTGCTATCCAAGCCCCCCACCCCCTTTGTCGAAATTATTGATCAAGAAACACCATTCACAAGAAGCTATTAATTCTGGCAACTAGTAACCTTACCTTGCTACCCTGTTATTGTAACTAAGGCCTTCCCAAATTAGTTTTTTTTCTTAAATTCTATTTAGAAGTTTGGGCTCTTAGTAAGCACCACCCACCCTCTTTGCTCTTAAAGGTACAGAGCATCTTTGAAATGCAGAAAGGGCAGCATGGTTTGACCATTTATCAGATTCCTCTTTCTTGAAGTTCAGATGGTTCACCTGCTGATTATTTAAGACTTTCTCAGCACTGGAAACCAGTGAAGTAATTTTGGGGGAGCTTTTCTGACTTGTGTTGAACCTTTCCTCTTGAACCTCAAAACTAGTTTTGTGGGTTCTGGGTAGTAATTCCTGGGTATATTCTCGGATGAAGAATGGCCCTAGGCTAGAGTAGGTTCTTTGGGTCCTACAGGTATGCAAATCTTTGAAGCCTTTGTGCCTACCTGGATTAAATAGGCTCTATTGTCATATGTATTGTCAGGTGATGGCCCAGAGGTTGCAGGTAACTGATCCCCTCCCAGCCTGTGAGTGAGACTGGTCTACTGTCTAGCTGGAGCCCTTTGTGTGAATATCATTTCCTCCTCCCAGCTGTTTCTAGGAAGTACACTCAAACTTGGCCACTGCAGGGTGACAGTGAAGGTGTCTGTTGGAAGTGGCTGCTCAGGTGCCAAGGGGATGTGTCTCCAGTATAAGGTTGCTCAGCATCAATATTTTAAAGTAATTTGTTTTGCTCTACCTGGTAACCCAAATTATTCTTGGGCTGTGAACCCAGGCCGGGTTATAACCATTGTTTGTGGGTGAAGGCTAGTTTTAGGCTTTTCAGTTGTTCTCTCATCCTAAAGACAAATTAAGATAATATTTGTGGGGCATGGCACTGTGCCTGGTACATGATGGGTGCTCAAGCATTGATTCCCCCCCCCCTTCCTAAAGAGTCTCTGAGACTGACTTTAAGTTTCCCTTGAATCTGTTAAGTGACTTGAATTTTAATAAAAGTACCCTACTCCCCAACCTCTGACCTGGAAACTTGGTTGGAAGGAGGGGGAAAACAAATTGGCTTCCCCACAGTTTGCCAGCCAGCCTCCTGGCTCAAGCCTACAACACCCCATGTGCCTGGTGAGCTGGTGCCTTCCAGCCCGTTCTCGCCAGGCTCCTCCTTCCTAATCTTCCCTGTGAGTCTAGAATGAGTGGGCTTCTCTGCAGTTTGGACTGCTGTGCTCTTGTGGGGAAGTTTTGGGTGTGAGTTAATACCTTCAGCTTGCCTTTCTAGGGAGTTTTCTTCTGCTCTGGGCAGGTGGTGGTGGGTCCTTATGGGCCTCTTATCCCACTGAAATCATTTCATACTGTTTGAGTTGCTAATCTTTGTGGGATGTATTTTAATCCTAAACCTTCATTTCTAGGGCAGGTTGTTTCTTCCACATCCCTTTCTGGTGTAATGTCTCACACAGGTTTCACCTTTGATCATTTAACATCAAGTACCCATTGTGTGTGGCATTTCCACCGAGCAAACCTGCTGGCCCTCGTACCTAGTTTTAAACTTGGGCCGTGTAAAACAGTGACAGTGTTTCGGGTAGGACAGAGTAGCTGGAGAAGTAGCTGGTGGGGACAAGGAAACTAAAATTGAGGGGACACCTCTTCCTTGATAGTTACTCTGGGAGGTGAGTTACAAACAAACGCCTCCCTAATCCTTTAATCCTGACACCTCTGAGTGCAGTTGAGGAGGGTGAAGCTAGAGTTCATTCGGGATTGTTTCAATGGCTAATAAAAAATACAAATAGAGGGATAGAGAAACCGACAAGTGTGGGTTTGGACTTAAACTAGGTCCTCTGGAGGGCTTTTGTGAGAAGGACAAGGAGTCATCAAGTCCATGGGCTTTTCACCTAATCTTTCTGTTGCTTTCTAAGCAGATTGTTGCAGTAAAAGAATGTGTGTTATCATTCAGCATTCTGAGGACTGGCTTTCAGTTATAAGGAACTTTCGAGGTGTCCTTTTCCTCCTCCTAAATGGTTCTACTAAGTGGTCTTTGTTCTGTCCAGTTCTTGCCATCTGAATGTTTCTACAGCTCGGTTTGATAAGTTTGCAGCAGTTGACAGTAAACATTCTGTCCCCATCTGGTAGTACAGCCTTGCTGCCTTCACTTAGCCGGTCCTCACTGAGGCCCATGTACTTAGAACAAAGCAGGGCCCCAGAAGAGTTCTGGAAGTAAAGGTATGCAGTGCTGAGGGCTGATGAGGCTTGTTTCACCCTGGGCTTAGCTAGCAAGAGCCCTGGATTGGGGGTTTTGGGTGGGGTGGAGGTTGAGATCTGGGTGCCGCTTTCAGGGTTGAAACCTGGCTGGGGTTCCAGGCAGGTCTGTTGGTCCTCAGGGTCTTAGTTTCTTCAGCTGGTGAAAGAAGGTTGCTCAACATCAAAGGCATTCAGATTGTGCCCCTAAGAGCCCTGGAGTTAGTCAGCCCCTTAGGGCTGCTGGGAGGTAGAGTTGCCTGCAGGGTTGTGTATGGGAGGCAGGGTGTGTTTGGGCTGGGGATGCCTGGGTAGTACAAGCCAAAGTCTAAGAAAAAAATGACAATCCACTGTTTTAGGTGCATTTGAAGTTCACTTAACTCTAAGGTGCTACTGTACTAAATATTTTTATTTTTTACAATATCTTTATTCTCCTAAATCTGTCTTTAGGGTTGAGGGTCTAGAGCTGCCTTGTCCTGTAGAGTAGCTACTAGTTATGTGTAGCTAGTTAAATATAAATTTTTTAAAGCATTAAGTAAAATTAAAAAATTAGTTCCTTGGTGACAGTAGTCACATTTCAAGTGCTCAGTAGCTTCATGTGGCCAGTGGCTGTAGTACTGGACAGTGCAGGTTCTGGAACATTTTCATCATCACAGAAAGCTCTGTTGGACAGCACTGGACTTAGTTCTTTGCCCAACTCTAAAAGCTTCATTGTCTCGCCTTGTAAAGCATCATGTGTTTGGGCTTAGTCTTCCATATTCCACAAACCCAAGAGCTTTGGTAACAAGTTATTTATCAGCTCTCTCCATGGCATGTTCGGAACAAGTTCCGGTCTGCCAGCTTGGAGGGCAGTGATCAATTATGAAACAGTTTGAGAAAGGAGTGTAGTGAGGGGTCTCGGGATGGGAGTGTGAAGTGAAGGGGCCAGATGCTAAGCCTTTGGAAAGCTGTTTTGGCTTGAGAGCCTGTTTATCAGTGTAAAGGTCCTCGCTGGTTCTCCAAGGCATGTGCTCACTGGCCTTGGTCGTTAAGTCAGGAGACTTGCTATTTGGTCCTTCACTCACCTGATGACTTCCTGCAGGTCTCAGTGTGGGCCCTCTGCTGAACCAGGTTGCAGACACCTTACGGACAAGCCTCGTTTTCATTCTCCTCCGGTCCATCTCAGTGTTAGGAGGCCTGGCTTTACTGAAGGCCTCGGGGAGAGTTGGTCCCCAGTGGGGATCCCGAAGTGTTGGTGTGGGGCCGGCTCTGGGGAGTGGGCTTTATTTCCAGATGCCCCCATCTAGTCCTGGGTGTGCTTAGTTTGAACCCTGCTAGACTGGCCTTTGGCATATAATGTGAACTCTTTTTTTGGACCCCGACAGCAGAAGATGCATAACAGACACTTATTGAGCACCTACCGTATACCTGATAACTTAGCAGGGTTTTTGCACGTTATTCCCTTTTTATTCTCTCTCAGCCCTATGAGGTTAAGAATTCCTAGTTTGTGGACTTCCCTGGTGGCGCAGTGGTTAAGAATCCGCCTGTCAATGCAGGGGACCGGGTTCGAGCCCTGGTCTGGGAAGATTCCACATGCTGAGGAGCAACTAAGCCCGTGCGCCACAACTACTGAGCCTGCGCTCTAGAGCCTGGAGAACCACAACTACTAAAGCCCTCGCGCCTAGAGCCCGTGCTCCGCAACCAGAGAAGCCACTGCAATGAGAAGCCCGCGCACCGCAACGAAGAGTAGCCCCCGCTCGCCACAACTAGAGAAAGCCCGCGTGCAGCAGTGAAGACCCAATGCAGCCAAAAATAAATTAATTAAAAAAAAAAAAAGAATTTCTAGTTTGCGTATGTGGAAACGGAGGCCCTGAGGAAGGTAAGCTGATCCTAGGGCACAGGACTGGGCTGTCTTGGGGCTTAGATCAGGGTTCAGTATCTCTAGCTCCATGCTTAGAGGCTGTTTCTTGTTAACTGCCCCATTACCCCTCCATCCTCATCCAGAAAGTGAAACTGGGTTTTTAAAAGAATAAAATCCCACAAACTGAGTCAAACTGTTAGGTCATTACAGCCTCATTCAGCCCTAGGAGGGAGGTATTTGTATCCCATTTCTTTGGATATTGTCATTTTACAGGAAACAGAAGTTAAGGATCTTTAAGGCAAGTGTTTTATCAGAATTATGCAACCGTCCAGTGCCTTCGAGCTGCACAAGTAGTGACACCTGCACAAGTAGTGATTGTGACTAAGGGCAGACAGCCTCCTAGGCTACGTAACCATGCCTTAGGGCCTGGAAAACTGCTCTGAAGACTCTGGCTTAGTTTGGTCACCTGGTTGAAAAGGCAGCCTTGAAGTCACTCATTCCCTGGCTAATAATAGTGTGGCCTCTCAGACCTCACGCAGGGTTGCAAGACCATCCCCTGGCCTCAACAGGCCGTCGCCTGAGAGTAGCTCAGCTTGCTCCCTGTTGGAGCAGGCAGCAGGATCCTTCAAGCCCAGCCCTCAGCCCTCAGCACGCTGCCCTGCCCCCCGCCCCTTCCCTCCAGCCTTGGCCGGGAAGACAGATCTCCTGCCCCTCCCCCCTTCCTGACCCTCCTGAGAGATAGGAGTGGCTTGCCCTGAGCTGCACTGGGATGGGCGTGAGCTCGGTCTCTAGTGAGGAGAGGCCATGCTGAGACTAACCTCCTTGCTTTGTCCTTTGACTTTGGTGAGGCCCGCCCAGCCAAGCATGTGCTGTCCTGCTATTTTTAGCAAGTGGTATCCTTTAGGAGGGCCAAGTGCATGTGGCTTCAGTGTACGGGGCAGGTCCTGGTGCCAGAGCTGCTGCCTCTCCTAATCAGGGGAGGAAGGAGAATAAAGCCACCCTAGAGACTGTCATGGGGGATGTGTATGTGTGTGCGGCCACTTACGAGGTCCCTGGGCTGCCTTTTCTATCTGGACCTGTGGCAAGGACCCACCCCTGCCTCCTGGGCCAGGCAGGCATGTGACCGAGGCAGCCCAGTGAGCGGGCACTCCTAGGTCAGGATTGCTGTCCTAGGGAAGGACGACCCAGCAGCCGATTTCTCAGGAAATCACATTAGTTCTGTCTTCATGGGAAGTCACCCAACCTGAGGACAGGCCACTAAAAACTCTGTAAAACTATGAATCCGCGGCAGCCTGATAACTGGCATCCTCTGACTTAAGCCAAAATAAAACCACGAGAGAAGGCAAACCCATGCCCTTCAGCAGGAATTCTTACTGGAAAGCCACTGAGGCTGAAGAGATACGAAAAAGGGGTTTGACAAACAAGTTTTGTTCCTTGCTGCCCTCCTTTCTCCCCCCTTTCTTGTCCCTTCTTTCCTCTCACTTGGAGCTGCCAGCTCCAGCCCATCTCTCTTGTTTCTGATTAAGAAAGCTTAGAACCATATAAGGTCCTCTGTTGCCTATGGTTTATGTTGGCTGGAGAACAAGGTTGTTTTCGCAGAGTCCGATTCAAAGAAGTGGCAAGGACTTCTGTGGGGCTGTGTGTGTGTGTGTCTGTCTGTCTCTGTCTTCCATCCGCAACCACCCCCCCACCCCCCGGAGTGGGGCTGGGCCACCTTACTGGGACAGATTCATTTGATGGTGTGGAGGCGCTGTGGGTGAGGGCTTAGCTGTGGTCCTCCAAGGCTAACGACCCCAGGGCTTCCTGGCAGATGCATTCGCTGAGAACTCAGGGGACCTCTGTTGGCTCACACAGTATGTACCCGCCATGCTACCTGCCACAGAGGCACTCTGTCCTGGAGTGGATGCTGCAGTCATCTTCTGTTTATTCAGAAACTACAGTCCCCTGGCTCTTCGGGCAAGTTGGTCCCCTTCTCTGGAGGGGGTTGGGTGAACCTGTTCTTCCAGGTTCCTAACCTTCAGCGTGGCTTCTGTGCAGTGATGCTGGGGAGCAGTTTCTCTGGCAGCAGCCCTACAACCTCATCTTTGCCTCCCCTTCTTGCTGTCTCTTGAGTCAGCCAGGCTTGTTCCTGCCTTAGGTTGCTGGCACGTCTTCTCCCAGCTGGAACTTTCTCCCCCTCTCCTTTCCCTGTCCTCTCAAGATCTTGGCAGAGCTGCTCCTTGCTGTTCACTCTCCTGCCACCTCTGCAGAGAGACCTTCCCTGACCATTCTGTCTAAAGCTCCCCCTCTCCCAGGCACACTTTATCCAGCCTTCGTCAGCCTGGGTTCCTTGTTTAATCTACACAACACAGAAAGTGATTTGCTTTCTCAACTCTCCCAACTAGTACCATTCTGGATGCACAGGAGTATGGTTAATTCATTACATGCAGGGGATGCCTAGGGCTCAGCTGTCTGAATCTGTTGAGAGAGGCTGCAGGTTCCGGCGGCGTCTTTGCGGTATTATCTCGTCATCTGAAATGTGACTCCCTACCCCTCCCTCCACCTTTGTTTCTGGAGGGCTCCCCCACCTCCCCGCTCCCAACCCCAGTGGAACCTGGCTCGCTGTGGGTATTAAAATCTTTATTAAATGGCTAGCCCTGGGGGGTTCTGCTGCCTGATGCTGGCGAGACCTCAGCGGGCTGGGGAGATCATACGCCTTGTCTCTGAAAGGGTCTAGCTGTCAGTAAGCATGTTCTCTTTCTGATTGTTACTGTACATCAGCGGGGCAGTTGGGGGTTTCTGAAGGAAGATTGGTATCAGTTATTATGGGAAAATAAAGCAGTATAAGTTTGTACATAGATGAATTGGCACTAATACATGTTTGTTATAATGGTTAACAAGAAACATAAAGTTGTATGGTAGTAGAGCATCCACTGTAGTTAATACTTAAGAATGTATTTTTCTATCAAAGTGTTGCTTGTAGACAGATTTGACTTTTGACTCTGCTAAGGTTTGAAAGAACAGCCCTTTGCCCAGAGTGCTTCCCCACCCCACCCTGTTCTCTTCTAGAGGCAGCCGTCCTCCCTGCCATTTACCTCTACACAGTTGTCTCTTGGTCTCCTGGGGGATTTGTTCCAGGACCCCCGCAGATACCAAAATCTGTGGATGCTCAAATCCCTTACAGTCTCTATCCTCGGGTTCTGCATCCGTAGATAGGGAGGGCTGACTGTATTTCTAAATCGTATACTACTCCTTTTTTTCCTTCTTTCCTTTTTAAAAATATTATCTGTTTTGTTTTTCTGCTCTGGAAGATAAGGACTTGGCCCATTCCTACACTTTTCCCCCCCTCATCCTCTCAGTATAGAGGTAACCCAACATTTGGTTACATTACAGTGTTGTGATCTAAATATTGCTATGGCTGCAATCCATATTTCCTTTCTTGTCTCCCCCCTCCCTTCTCTTCTCCTAGTTAATTTCCTTTGTTTCCTTAGCTTGGTTTTCTTTGTATGTCTCACCAGTTCTCTGACTCTCCCCGGGGCCTTGGCCACTGCAGTCGATTGCCGGGAAGCTCCTCTCCGGAAGCTCCTCTCGTGCTTAAACTTACCGCAGACTCAGCAGTTCCGAGTCGCTCCTGGGAAGCATCCCCGGTCCCCTGGCTCTGCTTCCCCTGCATCCTGGGACTTCCTTCTCCCCTTCTCTTGTGTTGCTTCCTGGATTGGTGCCCCCCTCCTTTCTTGTTTTACTCCCTCGTCTTGGTGAGAAAGTGTGCGAGGGTGGGCAGCCAACCAGAAGCACGCTGATCTGTGCCCAAGGACAAGCCCCTTTGAAGGCAGGGGTCGGAGCTGTGCAGCTGAAGGCGGAGGGTTGGTGGAAAGACCGCAGAGACAACCAGGCCCCCAGGTCCGTTCTGCCACACCAGCAAAAGGCCAGGCTTTACTTCAGGAGTAGTTGAAATGAGAGGGGATCTGGACCTGGGTACCAAGTCGTGGTGAGAATGAAAGTCTGCCTGCTGAATGGGGCACCCCAGCCCCCTTGGCTGCCACAGCACTGCCATTAAAGCTAACGTCCTGGGGCTTCCCTGGTGGCGCAGTGGTTGGGAGTCTGCCTGCCGATGCAGGGGGCACGGGTTCGGGCCCTGGTCTGGGAGGATCCCACGTGCCGCGGAGCAACTAGGCCCGTGAGCCACAACTACTGAGCCTGCGCGTCTGGAGCCTGTGCTCCGCAAGAAGAGAGGCCGCGATAGTGAGAGGCCCGCGCACCGTGATGAAGAGTGGCCCCCACTTGCCACAACTAGAGAAAGCCATTGCAAAAAAAAAAAAAAAAAAGGAAAAAAAAAAAAAAAAAAAAAAAGCTAACGTCCTTTCATCTCTCACCCCAGGACACTAGAACATCCTAATTTGGGGTGTCTGGCAGCCAGATTCCTACCCCCGCCCCCTGGCCCAGCCAGGACACTTGCCTGACTTTTGGGCTGTGGCAGACTTTTGGGCTGGCTTTTGGTCAGTGGCAGAGGGTGGCAGTACCAGGCCCACTGGAGAAGAGGTCATTGGGGGGGTTTGCCCCCAAAGAAATTGAAAGGCTTGAAAGAGGGCAGTGCGTTTGTTGATTCCTGTCTGTGTCCCACCGAGCTTTGTACCCTGTTAGTACCAATAAATATTTGTTGAGTAGAAATTACTTTATGCCTTTATGTGATTTCTGAGTTGGTCATATTGCACTGTCTGCCATTTGGAAAGTCAGTGTCTTACCAATTTGCTTTTCCCACCCGAGGTGGTGGTGGGAAGGGTCTTTTGCCTCATACCAGCATCTTTTCTGATTCCTTCTGAAGGCACATGCCGTCCTTCTTAGCTTTCAGGTGAGCTTGTTGTCAGAGCACACCTTCATACCTTTTGGGCAGTCTTGTGTTCTGTGGTCATGGGTGGGAACTCCATGTGCCTGGGAACAGTTTCCTGGCACCTGCTCTATCACTGTCCTCAGAAACCTGTCAGAATTCACTTGTAAAGCAAGAAGGTTGCCAGGAGCCAGGGATAAGGGGCAGGATGGATGTGACATAGTCGTTCACGTTTTTAAAAACCACATCCCTACCCCCAAGGGAAGCAATGGGAAGCCCTTTGTAGGAGATGCTGATTTTCCCATATCATCTGAAGCCTAGTGAGACTGGATGGCTGTGGGTTTGGTCAGAGGAGGAGGAGAGAGGTTGGGCAGTTAACCCTGCGTGGGTCCCTGATTTCTCAAGTTTTCCTAAGTGGAAGTTTAATTATCAATTGAGCTGGAGGAGAAAGAGCTCTTAATTTGAGACCATGTCCAGATGGGATTTTTTGCTTCTGACTCTTCTTACCTGGAGCTCAGGTACTGGACCCCGAGTTTCCGCTTTGGTTGGAGAAGACTTCAATGAGCAGGTTCTCCCACCCAGATGTTACTGGGCGAAGCCTCCGGTCTCCCGGAAAGCAGACTGCAAGTGTTCCGTGACTTTTGTGGGACAGCTGGTCCACCCAGAACGGGCAGTGTGGTTTGTCTGGCCGCACTGGCTCCCCTGGCCGCTGTGCTGGGCCATCACAATGGAGGGTGTGGGGAACAGTCCCCACTGTGAGCTAATTTGGAATCTTTAGGGTGCCAACATGAGTCACAGCCCATCCAGGCCCCCCTAAGGATGAAGGTAACAACCCTGTGAACATGGGCCGGGCGAGACCAACCGCCTGAGGCATGGCCCCAGCGCTGTGATTCCTGGGCCCCAGCCATGCTGCTGAGGGTCTGTGGCCCAGCTCACCATCGTCCCCCACCCCCAGGGGCAGGAACAAAGTCTGCTCAGCAAGGTACGCGCTGGCCATTGCAGCATTTATCCAGCTCTTGGGTTTCCTTCAGGTCTTTGGGGATACCGTCTAGCACTGCACTGTCCACTAGGTAGCCACCAGCTGTATGTGGCTATTTAGATTTAAATTAACATCAAATAAAATTTAAGATTCAGTTCCTCAGTCACACTGGTCACATTTCCAGTGCTCAGGAGCCCCCTGTGACTTAAGTGGCCACCAGTCCTGGACTGCAGTCGCCCCTCGGGGATGGCCCAGGCCTTTGCCTCTTGCGACCTGCTCTGCTTTGGCTGTGTCACAGCTGCCACGGCTTCTTCCCGTTGTCCTGACAGTAAAGGTCAAACACCTTTTGTCCGGCCCCGCCAGCTATTCAGCTCCAGCTCCCACTCTGGGACTCATCCTGCTCTACTCTGCTGCCCCCTCCATCCCCCAAGGCATCTTGGGTTTAGAACCTTAATTTATGCTGTTAGCCCACCATTACAACCTAAGGAAATCACGGCCTTCTTTGAGACAGCCTCCTTGTGTTCTCTTTGCCCACTTCTGAAGTCAGGCTCAGCTTGGTGCATCTGTGTGTGAGAGGCACACAGAGAGATTCCTCCATCGGGATTGTGAGCTTCTGGTGGCCAGAAGTGTTTTCTTGCAGCGACTTAAACGTATTTGTATGTGCGGAACCTCAACCTGATGAGGAATTGGGTAAATGCATCCTGTACAAACCCAGAGACACCCTTGTAGTCTTGTAAAGACCTCTGTGTATGTGGCCTTCCTCTGGGGTGGGGGGCAGGTGGGGGACGACATGGGCCTAGCCAGCAGCCTGCTGTTACTCTCTGAATGCAGTGGCAGCAAGTGCTAAGCTTTAGGTTCTGAGCCATGTAGCTGTTCCCTGTCCTTGGAAGGCCCCCTTCAAGAGGGGAAGCCCCTTAGCAAGAATTTGATGTGCTGGACACTCTAGAGATGGGCTGTCTTGCGCCCCCTGTTGGTGAACACCCAGGGACCGTCTAAAGCAAAGTGAATATGTAACGCTGGAATAATGGAAGAAATGTTCAGATTTCTTGGAGAGTGTTTAAAAGTCAACTCAGAACACAGAGTAGGGACTTCTGTGGTGGCCCACTGGTAAGACTCTACGCTCCCGGTGCAGGGGGCCTGGGTTCGATCCCTGGTCGGGGAACTAGATCCCCCATGCATGCCGCAACTAAGAAACCCACATGCCACAACTAAGAGTCTGCATGCCGCAACTAAGACCCGGAACACAGAGTAGATCTGGCTTCACCGGCCAGGCCCAAGCCCACACTGGACTTGTAGGGCTCTTGGCCCCCTAAGCTCTTGTTTTAGGATCAATTTTTTTTCCCCCTATCATTAATCACATGCAGCTCTTTTTCCACAATAACCACAGCCAAATTGACTTAGTGGAACCAACACTCTTTGTTTTCTTGTTTAGTAAATCTCCCAGAGATTTGCCTTCTTACTTAGCAGAAGGCTCTAGACTGCAGTGACTGCACTGGTCATCACGCTTGGGAGTGAGAACATTACTTCTCCAGAGGTAAGCTGTTCTGAGAAGCTGCCTACTTCTCTGGGAGAAGGAAGAAATCTTTTTAGAACCTGAACAGACCAGGTGAATGCTGCAGCCTTGTGGGGCTGTGGCACGTGCCTGCCTTGAGCTCTGTGTGACCACTGGGCAGCCAGCCAGCCTGCATCTATTTCCCAGCAAATGGACCTGCTAAAAATAAGCAGGCAGCTATTCAGTGCCACCAGATTCAAAATAGCCAGGTCTCCTCCCCACCAATGCTAGGGCTGGCTCTGCATTCTTCTGCGAGGTTTTTCCTGCGCCTGAGTGTCCTGGGCCTGGGGTGGGAGGCCCTGGGGGAGGAGGCCGTCTTCGTTAGTGAGTGATCGTTAGTGAGTGAGTGTGAAGGCCGGTAGACCTCCAGTGTTAAATGCCACTTACATCTTCAGAGGTTCAGGTTTAAAAAAGAAAAAAAAAAAAACCACATGCACACAAAACCAGGGCAAAGAGAGCAGCTCATGAGTCTGTGCCCAGAGAAGGAAGGTAGCAGTGGGCCTCGTGAGGGCTGCCGCTGTGTGTGCGCGTGAAGGCAGCCCCGTCAGGCTTCAGGGAAGGTGGGTGCGTCCTGCACCAGCTGTCCAGACCTATCAGACCGGGTAAAGCAGGGAAAACGGTGCCTTACCGATGCACAAGTCTGAGTGAATTGGCTCAGGTCGGGCCCTTCGAAGTTGAAGGGCCGAGGAAGTGAGGGACTCTTCTTGACTGGTGAGAAGCGGGGCTCCCCGTGAGGTGCCCCCAGGCCGCTGCACCCTTGGTGAAACCCACTAGCCTCCTGAACCCGCCACCTTTGGGCGGGGTGTGTGCTGATCCCAGCGGCTCCTGGCTCTGTTCTCGGTGGAGCTGGCTCCTGAGACGACTCACCATCCCCTGGTTGCTAGGAAAAGGTGAACGAGCCCCACGTTCCCCTTCTGTCTGGGGCTCTCACACCTCTTTTCTCAAGCGCCTGGAGCTCTCCCTGTCCCGGTGGGCGTGGAGAAGAGGGGCCGCCGCTGCTCCTCACGTAGAAGCAGCGGCTCCTGGTGCCTCAGCTCCAGTCCCTGGGGTGAGTGCTGGGCACCGGGATCAGGTGGGACATTCAGGGTCCCGTGGGGTGGGTGACACTGCTTCACGGTGGCAGTATCGCCCGCCTTCCCTGAGGCCCTTCTGGCACAACAACGGGGTATTTGTCTGGCTTGGAAATGCAGAAAGTGTTTCCTGAGCTGTCATTAGCTGAGTAGCCTGTTGGGGGGCAGGGGGGGTGCTATAGATGGTGGATCTGGGGGCTTGAGCCTCAGTCCCTTGGGGACCGAGCTCGGCTGGCAGGGTTAGTTGGGCAAGTGGCAGCGGTGTCCCTGGGCTGCAGAGCAGCAGGCAGGGAGCACGTGTCATGGCCCCAGGCGGCTGGTTCTGTGCGTTCAGTCTGAACTAGGACTGGGAACGGAACAGATGAGGTGGCAGGAGGCGGCCCGGGAGGCCCGGGACGTGGGGGCTGTGGTCTGGGTCGCGGTGTGGATCTCCTGGAGTGCAGAACCAAAGCTAGACTGGTGGTTTGTGTTGGGCCTCTGCCTTATTGTAGTGTAGCCAACTTTTGAGATCTTGGGGGTGGGATGGGGACACCTGCTGGAGAGCAGACCCCTGTGATCAGCTTTTAGTTCCAAAGGGGGGTGGGTGGGGGCTTCTTCCAGCTATTTTGAGAAGCAGTTTATGTCTTGGTAGCAACTCACCCCTTACACACACACACACACACACACACACACACACACACACACACACACATACACCAATGTAAGTCTGTGGCCTTGGGTCCTTGGTGTGTAAAGTGAGGAGACTGCCCCCTATGGGTAGTTAAGACATAGGATTCTTTTTCTTCCTCTCCATCCCATTCCATTTAATCTTTTACCTGAGAGCAGAGAATTGCTAGAATACTATGGGAATCACAACTGTAAGCCCTGCTGAAATGGGATTAGAATAATAAGGAATTAGAATATAACTTTACTGACGAGAAGAAAACCTGTGTTCAGACCCCAGCCCCACTTCCTGTTGCACGTGATCTGTTGGGTGGGACTTGATTTCCCAATAACGGGCCGAGGACAGACTGCCTTATCCTGAGTGTGCCCGTCCCCCATAACCTCTTTTCCTTCTCAAATTTCATTTTATTTATTTATTTTTTTTATGTGAAGGACATTGAAGAGAAAGCAAATCTCCATAATCTACCACCACCTTTTTGCGGGTGTGTGCAGGTTGTTACAGAACAGTGATTTCCCCAACTTGACTGCACATTGGAATCACCCGGGTTGAAAAAAAAAAAAAAAACCCAATGCCCAGGTCTCACCCTCAGATTCTGATGTAATTGATCTGGGTGCCACTGTGAGATTTTAAAAGCTTCCCAAGTGATGCTGATGGGCAGCCAAGTTGGAGAATCTCTGTTAAAGAAATTTAAAAATCTCTCTTTCCAAAAGGAAAAAGGGAAGACTATCTCTATTTGCAGATAAGGGAAAAAAAAAGTTTGGGAAGGTTTGTAGGATACAAGATCAATGTACAAACCTTCCCCTCTTCCCCAGCTGAAAGGCTTGGTATGGATCCTTCCCAGTTTTTCCATGGGATTATGTGGACATAGATATCACATACCCACAGTGGTCTACAGCTTTTATTTTCTGTATCATGGCAATTTTTCCATGTCAGTACGTGAGAATCAGCTTCGTTCTCCAAAACTGGTATGACCATGGAGTCTACAATAGATTTAGCAGCCATTGCTTTGAGTCTTGTTTCAAATGATACCCCAGTGAGCACTCTTATATAGACCTCTGCCTGTGGTTTTTTTTTAAGGAAAGATTCCAGGTGTGGGATTTTTGGGTCATAGGGTAGGGTCATCAAGGTGTTTTGTTTTGTTTTTTTAAATTGGGGTATAGTTGTTTTACAGTGTTGTGTTAGTTTCTGCTGTAGAGCAAAGAGCAGTTAAGTTCCCTGTGCTATATATAGCAGGTTCTCATTAGTTACCTATTTTATACATAATAGTGTATATATGTCAATCCCAATCTCCCAATTCATGCCACCCCACTCCTTTCCCCCCTTGGTGTCCATTCATCTGTTCCCTACATCTGTGTCTCAATTTCTGCCTTGCAAACAGGTTCATCTGTACCGTTTTTCTAGATTCCACATATATGCGTTAATATACGATATTTGTTTTTCTCTTTCTGACTTACTTCACTCTGTATGACAGTCTCTAGGTCCACCCACGTCTCTACAAACGACCCAATTTTGTTCCTTTTTATGGCTGAGTAATATTCCATTGTATATATGTACCACATCTTCTTTATCCATTCATCTGTCGATGGACATTTAGGTTGCTTCCATGACCTGTAATTAGTGCTGCAGTGAACATTGGGGTGCATGTGTCTTTTTGAATTATGGTTTTCTCAGGGTATATGCCCAGTTGTGGGATTGTTGGGTCATATGGTAATTCTGTTTTTCTATTCTACTGTTCTCCATAGTGGCTGTATCAATTTACATTCCCACCAACAGTGCAAGAGGGTTGGTTTCCTTTTCTCCACACCCTCTCCAGCATTTATTGTTCGTAGATTTTTTGATGATGGCCATTTTGACCGGTGTGAGGTGATACCTCATTGTAGTTTTGATTTGCATTCTCTGATAATTAGTGATGTTGAGCATCTTTTCATGTGCCTCTTGGCCATCTGTATATCTTCTTTGGAGAAACGTCTATTTAGGTCTTCTGCCCATTTTTTGATTGAGTTATTTGATGTTTTGATATTGAGCTGCATGAGCTGTTTGTATATTTTGGAGATTAATCCTTTATCCATTGATACATTTGCAAATATTTTCTCCCATTCTGAGGGTTGTCTTTTCGTCTTGTTTATGGTTTCCTTTGCTGTGCAAAAGCTTTTAAGTTTCATTAGGTCCCATTTGTTTATTTTTGTTCTTATTTCCATTACTCGAGGAGGTGGGTCAAAAAATAGGGCCATCAAGTTTTAAGAGGGGTACAAACTTCTCCTTTCCTTGGCCTGTACAATGCCTCGTCTGCACAGACTCATTAAAGTGGGTTCTAGATTTAATGTGGAGTAGAACCTGAGTTCAACCTCTTGGCTGTGTGACCTTGAGTTATTTTAACCTTTAGGATGGTAATACATATTCCAAACCCGGTGGTTGAGGATTAAGCAATGCAAGGGAAAGCATCTAGTGAGGTTCCGTGTTTGAATCTGAAGCTCTAAGGTAGCATCATTGAAGTTTTCTGCCTGAAGGGATTAATACAGTCTTCTGAGCCCTGGCCATTGTTTAACTCTGCTTTGTATTTTCCAATCCCATTGCTTCATCTTCAAATATTAGCAAGAAGGTTTATCTTTACAGATGAAGGAGTTTCTGGAGATGACCCCTCCCACCCCTCCCCGACCCCCTCACTTTGGAGCAGAACACTTTTCCTCGATTCCTTCACAAGCTGTCATGTTGCTTGTGAATCCTTTGCTGGTCTTGTTCAATGGTCTGGGGTAGGGCTGAGATACTGTATTTATAGCAGGTTCTCAGGTGATGCTCAGTGCTTCTGGTCCATAAACTGCACTTTGAGAAGCAAAGTCTCCAGGACTTTTTTTTTTTTTTTTTTTTTTTTTGTAGTGGTTGAACTTTTTTTGCCTCGGCTGAACATTAGAACCACCTGGGGAACTCTGTGCTCTGGTTTTTCCCGAGAACATTGATATAAGTAAATTAAACATTGACATAAGTAAATAAGAGTTGTTAAAGCATTTACATTCATCTCTGCAACAAAGCACAAACCAAATTAAGGAGTAATTCACCATATCAGTGGAGGATTTTTGGTTTTAAGAAGACTTACAGTTTTTGCAGACAGAATAAAATTTGCTGTATGGGAGGCAGAGGATACAAGTGTGTATTCTAGAATAAGTTTGTCACATACCTCTAATGAGAGCTAACCCTGCTTTACAAGGATTAACACGTATCTCAAGTGATCTTATACCAGCCATCCTTTACAAGGTGTGTCCCCATCTTACAGGTGAAGAAAACAGTTCCCTGTCTCCTTTATGTGTCTACCGCCTTCCTCTAGGCTCTTATTTCTGCTTACCTGGATCTAACAGACTAGGTCTTCAGCTTTCTTTCGCTTGATATACTCTTTATCCTGCTCCCAGAATAAGCTAGAAACACAGTTTGGTGTGTGTGCCTTGCAGACCAAAGCTGGTTCTCTGTTGTCTACAGGAAAAAGTCCAGACTCTGCAGCGGGTGCAGGACCCTCATCGAGCCCACTAAACAACTTGACTCTCAAACATGACCCTATCTCCACGCCACAGTGTGTTTTACTGGTCCCTCACCTTGGAGTATCCCCTATCCTTTTTCTGGGAGGGCTGCGTTGTGTCTTTGTTGCTGCGTGTGGGCTTTCTCTAGTTGCAGTGAGCGGGGGCTACTCTTTGTTGCGGTGCGCAGGCTTCTCATTGCAGTGGCTTCTCTTGTTGCGGAGCACAGGCTCTAGGTGCGCCAGCTTCAGTAGTTGCAGCATGTGGGCTCAGTAGTTGTGGCACACGGGCTTAGTTGCTCCGCGGCATGTGGGATCTTCCCGGACCAGGGATCGAACCTTTGTCCCCTGCATTGGCAGGCAGATTCTTAACCACTGTGCCACCAGGGAAGTCCTCCCTTATCCTTTTAAAAATCTTACTCATCCTCTGTTCTGATTTTACTGCTGCGAAACTACTATTTCATTGACTCATGATTTTGGGGGTGCACGTGAGGGACATGTACATGTGGATTCCACTGGTATTTAAAAATGCTCCAACACCACCTGAATAGATAAGTGTTCTGGGAGTTTAGAGAACTAAAGCACTAAACATAACTAGTCCCTTGGGGGAACATAGGGAGAATTTGGCATCAAGAAGTGAGGCAGGAAGGGATTTGGTTTCCAGAGAAGGCTCAGCTTGTTCCAAGGGAGTGTGCGTGGATGAGGGAGCAGGAGCGGGGGGAGGTGTGTCTTCCTGCCCACCCACCTCCAAGGATCACCCAGGGTCAGGGAGAGTGGGGGAGCAGAGGCTCTGCCGTCACCTGTTGGCTGTCTTTGCTGTGCAGTCATATCAGGATCCTCTTACCTGGCTCTCATAGCATCCCCTTCTCGCTCCTGTTCTCGCAGGTATAATTGCTTCAGGCCTCCAGGATGGCGATCCAGTTGCGCTCACTTTTCCCCTTGGCACTGCCTGGAGTGCTGGCGCTCCTCGGCTGGTGGTGGTTTTTCTCTCGTAAAAAAGAGCACATCAGCAACCATAACCAACAGATGGGGGCCAGCGCCGTGAAGCTGAGGGCTGGCCCTGCCGCGGAGGAAGCGGTCCCCGTGGAGGACCCGTCTCCTGGAGCAGTGGCCCCGCCCCCCGCTGCCACCCAGCCGCCTGAGAGGGAGCTCCGCACCGCCAGCAAGCCCCCTGGGGAGCCGCCCGCCCTGCTGCGGGCACACCCGGCCTACCGGCGATCAGAGTCCTCGCGCGGCCTTCCCAGCACCGCGGACACAAGGTTTCGTCCAGGACCACGCAAAGAGGACAGTGCAAGGGTGGAGCTCGCTCTGACGGGTGACGAAGCCAAGTCTGCTCCTCTAGAGTGTCCCCTGCCGTCCCCAAAAGGCGTTCCGTTCCCCCACGAAGCAGCTGAGGTGTGTAATCGAGAGACCGTGATGGGCAGGCCGGCAGGGTGGCGCCGGCAGGGCCCGCCTGCAGCCCCCGCAGAGAAGGTGGGCCCTGGGGAGAAGACCAGGGAGATGGGTGGCGCCGAAGGCACAGGTGACGCGGTGATGGGAGAAAACGTGCTGGAAGAAGGTCCCGTGTCCCAGGAGCAGGGCCCCGAGTTGCCGAGCAGCAGAGCCCCCAGCCTGGCTCCCTTGGGAGGAGGGGGAGAGAAGGGGAGGAGCAGCCTGCTGGCAGTGGGCGAGGACCCCGTGGGGCAGTTGCTGAGTAGCTACGTGGAGTCGGCCCACTCAGAGCTGGCGACACCTGATGAGACGCCAACGCCCCGGGTCAGGGGGAGCAGAGGCTGGGACGGAGACTTCAGCCGGGAGCTGGGCAAGGAAGAGACCTTGGACAAAAACGAGAAGGTCGAGCAGGCTGCCTTCCAGATCATCTCCAAAGTGATCTTGGAGGCCACCGAGGAGGTGCTGACCACCACGATGGGCAGGATCACGGGTCGGATGTATCAGGCCTCGGCTGCTCAGCCCCAAGGGCTGAAGGAGGAGGAGAGCTGTGCCCGAGCCAACCAGAAAACTGCCCTGGGCCAGCATGCCGCGGAGCCTGCTCTGGCCGCAGCAGAGGCAGCCACGGGCCCAGCGGGCGCCGCCTTCCCCTCCGCAGACCTGCTGGCAGAGGATCTGCCGCCACCAAAGACCTACGTGAGCTGCCTGACCAGCCCTCTGTCCAGCCCCACCAAGGACAGGAAGCCAAAGAACTCCACGTACCACGTCTCCCTGGCCCCCCACCCTCCACCGGCTGCCCCCCTTGGAGAGTCACTGGACGAGGCAAGCATCCTGGCAGAAGATGCCGCTTGTGTCACCTGCATGTCCAACAACGGCCAGGGTGTCCCCTCAGTGGCCTCCTCTGGGCAGTGCTCAGATTCTGTCAGCACTTCGGGGCTCGAAGACTCTTGTACAGAGACCACCTCCAGCCCCAGGGACAAGGCTACCACCCCGCTGCTGCCAGAAAGTACTGTGCCCTTCAGCAACGGGGTGCTGAAAGGGGAGCTGTCGGACCTGGGGGCTGAGGATGGATGGACCGTGGATGCGGAAGCAGATCATTCGGGAGGTAGGAGGGCCTGGGGTGTCCCTCAGAGGACCAGGGGGTCTCCCTTTATTTGGTTGGGAAAGGCAGCCGGCCTGCAGAAAGTCGGGGTACAGCATAGAGCTGGTGGGTAACTGCGAAGTTAAGCTGCCCTGAACCCCAAAGCCACGGGAGCTGTAACTTGGTTCGTCAGCCAGGGACCCTTCCCAGTCCTTCCGAAGGAATCAGCTCAAAGTTGGGTTCACCCATTAACCTAAGTGTGTCTCTCTCTCCTAAACGCTAACCTCGTAAATAGCTTTTTTTTTTTAAAAAAAGGAGAGGCCTCCTCAGCTTTAATTCCCTTGAGTACCAAGAATGGGTAAGCTTTTTTAATGATTTATTTCCTTTTAATCATGTGCTTGTTCCCATGTCTTCGCCTGCTTTCCTTCTCCAGAAGCTCTTTCGGGGTAAGTGCCCAGAGAATGGCCACAGCCTTGAATCCTTGCGGGAGGCTTGCGCCTTCCTGCGTGTTGCTGTCACCTATACCTTCGCAGAGAACCTCAGCCATTTCCTTTCTGTGCAGCTGCAGTTCCACCCCCGGGAAAGGGGCACTTTGGTAACGAAGTGTCCACTGGGTTTTTCGAGTGCTGACCCCAGCGTAGACAGTTCAGACCGCTAACTTACAGGTCAGCAGCTCCTGAGCCTGGTTGTGCAGCTTCCCTGGGGGTATTTTCATTTATCTCACGGAAAGAGGCCATGGATTCCCTCCGTGGGTATCCAGCTTGCTTGTCTTGGAGCCACTCCCTACCGTTTCAGCTCCAGGAAGGTTGGGACTCTTGGGAATTTTACTGCTTTCAGCAGCATCTGGTGTGTACCACACGCTACAGGTTGTCACCTGTAAGATGCTATTGTTGATTAAGACACTACTGTTTTGTGTGTTCCTCTAAAAGAAAAAAAAATGCTGCTGCTCATGAGTGTAGGAAGCCAGAGACCGTAAGATGCACCCAACTTCAGGGATGTTAAAATGTTTTTAAATTATCTTAAAACATCTTAAAACGGGTGAAAATCTTTTAGGAATAAAGAAGTTTTTCCCTTTGCCTCTTGCCCCTCAGCCTCACCATGCTGACTCCAGTTTGATTGTAGTAGCTACTCAGATGTGTCCAGGCTGCAGGGGAGAGAGTGGTGAGCAGGGAGGCGTGGGCATGGCAGGTGGGAGCATGGTGGAGCCACCCACTGAGCACTAGCTGTGCCCGGCTCCAGGCTCGAACCTTCCAGCATTCTCCCGCAGTAGCCCTGCCTTGGGCGCGAGGAAGTCAAAGCTTAGAGTGGCCCAGGGACCACCCAGCTGAGTGGAGCCAGCCTTGCCGGAGTCCTGGTGTGGCTGGAGCCGCCTCTAGGTGTCACTGGGGTGACAGGCCTGTCCTGTTCTGTCTGGCAGCGGCTGGGGGCCGTGTATGAGCCGAGCCCCCCATCAGCCGCCTCCGGTTCTAGCAGGTCGGCTAAGCAGGCTTCTCTCCAAAGGGGTGGGGTTCCCTGCGTGAAGCTCGTCTGAGCCCCTGGGGTTGAAGGAGTCACTTTGCGGTGACTCGTCCTTAGCTGGCAGCAACGCCTGCCTCCTCGGCATCCAGGTAGAATGTGGATCGCTCGGCAGAGGATTATGTCCGTCCAGGGTTTGGAGAAACCATGTGAAAAATAACCTAGTTAGTAGACTCTCAGGGGTGATCTCCTTCTGGCAGTTGAGTCTTCCATATTTAAGCCAGAGCCACTTCTCTGAAGCTGGTCTGGCCCCCGTTTTCCTGTGATGGGCCCCTTGGCACACCCCGCGCGGGAGTGGGGCAGCCCCTGTCGGAGCCAGTCCCGCTCCCCGCTCTCTCCTCTCGGGACCAAGCTTTCGCTCCGGTTTTGAGCGGGGGTCCAAGACCCACCCTGAGCCCAGAAGAGCATTCAGAGGGGCACGAGTCAGGCCTAAGCAGAGGGAAGGGGGGGCCTCCTTCCGTCACCTTCTCTGGCAGGACCCTGTCCGGGATGAGGGCGATGGAGGACTCTCTCTAGCTCTGCTTGGCTGAAGGCCACCGCTTGTGTGCCCAGGCCTGGGGCCTTGGGGACCAGGGGCCCTTCGTCTGAGGGGCTGCATAGTTGGAAGGGTGCGGACCAGCTGTGATGGGTTGGTCTCCATGGGGGCCTGAACCTCCTTCCAGCTGCTGAGACCGTGGGACCTGCTGGCCCCCCCCCACATCCCCCACCGTGGACCCCCCTTCCTGGGCCAGCGTCGGTCTCTTCCCAGTTCACCACTTGTCTCTGCTCCAGCAGCTGTGCTGGGCGCGGCTGCCAATTAAGCAAGTGGGACTGTAAGTGACAGGCTAAAATTAGGTGTCTCTACACCCCCAGGCCTCCTTTCATTGGGGCTGTTCTGAGCCTTCTAGACTGCGAGTTGACAGTCACCTGCCAAGTTTGAGGGAGGGGGCATGGGGCGGGGGCCTCCCAGGAATGCGAGTTTGGAAGTTGGATGTTATTAACTGGTCTGGCTGGTGTCTGTGCGTCTGTGTGTGTTGCTTCCTCCCCTGCAGGTTCGGACGGGAACAGCATGGATTCGGTGGACAGCTGCTGTGGCCTCAGGAAGCCTGACGGTTTCCAAAATGCCCAGGCAGGCTCCCATCCCAAGAAGGTCGACCTCACCGTCTGGGAGATCGAGGTGCCTAAGGTAAGGGCTGCGAGCTCTTGGTGCCCCCAGGCGCAGCGTCATCCGGCTGGGGGCAGGGGTCTGAGGGAGGGGCCGTAAACCGGAAGAAGCCCCCAGGGAGCCAGAGCCTGAAGGGATGGGAGCGCTCCACTTTGCCAGGGTCCAGAGAGCTTCCTGCAGAGTGGAATCCCTCCAGCTGCCTTCAGGAGCGTCCTCTTCAAACTCGCAGGCCTGCTCTCCTCCTCTGGGGCTTTTCTTGTGGTTCTGGGGCTCAGATCTGTTTGGAGATGCCAGCAAGACCGGACCGAGGGCAGGGGCCGGCCAGGAGCCCCTCACTGTGTCCTGCTCATGCTCTCCAACGCAGAGTGTGTTCTATAATTGAGCACAGCATAAATCTGTATCTTAGAGGGCTTGAGAAGTATAGCAGTGTAGGAAGAAAATAAAAATCAGCTCTAATTCTACCCCCGAGAGTGACTGGGAAGACTTTTATTTCCTTCTCATCTTGCACCCTGTGGTTTTTAAACAAAACTAAGATTATGTTGCTTTAATTAATGCTTTTAAATGTTTAACAATTTAGTTTTCCTGTGTTATTCTTTGAAAATGTAATTTTAACTGCATTATACATTGTGTGAATGTCAATTTATTTCACCAGTCCCCCAGTTCCAGGGTGCTCAAGTGGTTTCTAGCTTCTTTTCTAACTTACATCTTACTAGCTTGATCGTGATGTTTGTCTCTGGGGCTCAGAAATAATTGGCCGACTGCATTCTCCTGAGGCTCTTAGCCTCCCACCGAGGTGGAGACTTGGATTGGTTTGAACTCGGGGTCTAGGGGGCTACTCTGCCCTGCGGTTCTGGCTCCCTCAGTTGTTTCTTCCCCTGGTGACCCTGATGGCAGTCCTGCCCTCTTCTCCTTCAGTGGTTGCAAAGGGCACACCCAGGCAGCTCTGGGTGAGGAGTGACCATGTCCCTAGCAGCTCCTCGGGGTGGGGTCGTTGGGGAATGTTTCAGGGCTTGTCTTACATTGTGGCTAAGTTTGGCTCCTCTGGCCTGCGGGGCACCTGTGTCCTGGAGTTGGCAGCAGGAGCCCAAGGGTTCTTTCATAGACCTTTATTTTCAAATCGAGCCTCTTCTTCGGACCTGAGCAGACTTGGAGAGGTGGACGACTTGTAAATCAAACTTTGTGCTAGTGAAACATCTATCTCACAGTGTGGATCTGGGAGGAGAAAATACTGCCTTTGCAGCTTCTGAATATGGGCCCCACTGTCGGGGATGAAATGGAAACTGCCGAGGCCTGGAACCATACTGCCTAGTTCAGCTGCTTAGTAGCTGTGTGAGCTTGGGCGAGTTACTTAACCTCTCTGGGTTTGTTCCCTCAACTGTAAAATGGTGATAAACACATGCTGTTTGTTTCATACATTTACTCTGAGTAAATGTAAGTGCTTAGAACCGTGCCTGGCAAGTGAGTGCTGACGTGTTAACAGATATTATGTTCGAGTCTGACTTGGTATAAAACAAAGGCAGGTCTTGGGGATGCAGGGAATTGATTTCTCATTAAGTTCTCATCTTTCTTTCTCTCTGGAAGCACCTAGTTGGTCGGCTGATTGGCAAGCAGGGACGTTATGTGAGTTTTCTGAAGCAGACATCTGGTGCCAAGATCTACATCTCAACCCTGCCATACACCCAGAACATCCAGATCTGCCACATAGAAGGTCAGTGGCAGCTGCTGCCCTGTGTTTAGTTTTCTTACCTGAAATGTAAGTAACTTGAAGCATTTGAGTCCCAGTTGCTCCCCTTTTGGAATTTAAGCCTCTGAATGGAAAGCCCTGCTTCTCACCCTAGGTGAAGGGAGTGGGGCTTCCCTTTACCCTCATCTCCACTTCTGGTGCTTGAAGGAGACTCGGGTCCACCCCGAGTCTGGTCTTCTGGTCAGGAAAGGTGTGGGCACTCGGGCAGGCCAGGGGTCCTGGGTTGATGGTGGATGAAGGCCGGGCCTCCCTGTCTGCTAGGCTCCTGTTACCTTGAGTGTAGTCACAACAATAGAGGTCTCGCTTGAAAGGTCGTCAAGCTTCTTTAGATGCCTTTCATCCTAAGGCGAGGCAGGGCATTTTGGCACATTAAAGATGTACCTGAACTCTAGGAAAAGTCCCGTGCAGTGGGAGGTGTGCCTGAGTTCACTTTTGCTGTTTGTCTTACCCCTGTGACTGTGTCCTGCTCCCCACACCCCACTCAGGCTCTCAGCATCATGTGGACAAGGCACTGAGCTTGATTGGGAAGAAGTTCAAGGAACTGAACCTCACCAACATCTACGCTCCCCCACTGCCTTCGCTGGCACTGCCTTCTCTTCCAATGACTTCCTGGGTGAGCATGCTCCTGGGGGCCGGGGCTGCTTGTGCCCCTTTCCCCCAACCTGCCCCAAACAGAAGACTCCCAAGACCGTGGGCCAGGAAGGCCGGGAGCGCACTGCCTGTGCCCTCTCACCTCTGCCCTCCACCAGTCAGTTCTGCTTCTAGCCTGTGTTCTCTGGATCGGGTTGAGGGCCGGAGTGCTGGTAGGAAGCCACAGGCCTCTCGGTCCCTGCTTGGAAGGACCACTCTCCCCTGGCTCTGCCGCCTGGGCACCCTTTGTGTTTTCAGGGCATTTGCCTAGAAAGGATTATAGTCTGTCCAGACTGGGTGTGTGCAGGCTGGCTCGGGACTCCTTAAAGCTGGTGCTGTGTCCTGGGTCACCTCTGAGACCTGGTTGGGACCCACCGTTTTGGGCTCGAACGGGCTCTTGCTGTGTTGTTGTTCCTTCCTCCTAGTTGAGCCAGGTCTAGCGGTGGCCGTGGCGAAGGATCCCCTTCGCCTTCCCGCCTCGCGGGAGGTTCCTGGGTCATAAAGGAGAAGAACCCCTGCCTCTGCCCCCACCCCGGAAGCCCTGGCAGAGGGGGAGCGGGCGCATCGGGGGCCCGCGTGCTGGGGCTGCAGGCTCTCTGGGGCCTGTCACCCTTCTCTGCTGTGTGCCCCCAGCCCTGTTGAGCCCCGTCCCACCGGGAGTAGAGCTGTAGGGTTCTGAAGGCCGAGAACACTGCATTTCACAGGTGGAGTGAATGTGCAGCTCCAAGCAAATGGCCTCCCTGGATTTTGTTTAGGGGAGGGTATCTTCCTCCCTCCAAAGACCCTTGTGCTTTGCAGGAAGAGGTGAATGTCCCTTTCCTTTCCCATGGGTATTTCGGAGTGGGCTGAACCCCACTCCATGCTTCACTTCTGAATCATAGGGTTTTTCCCACGAGGTTCGACCCCAGACCCACTCTTTTTTTAAGTAATTGAGTGGTTGGTAAGGCTTCCTCCCCTTGTGCTCTGTGGCTGGGTGGAACTGGAGAGGTGCCTCTCAGCCAGCAGCACTGAGAGGATGGGGGCGGGAGCAGGGGGGAGGCACAGAACTCTCAGCCAGAGGCTCTTTTTGTGGCCACCTGGCTGGAAGGTGGAGTAGATGCCCTACTGTGTCCAGCGCATCTGGATGTTGTCTTAGTATCAGGGAAGCTAGTGCCTTAAGGACAGTTTTGTTTTATTTTTTGAGAGACCAATCTTGGCCTCTTCTAGGGTCTTTAACATGGGACCTCGCACCGAGCAAACCTACATTCCAAATCCCAGAGTGGGAATGAGTTGGGAGGATGTCTGTGGAGAGTCGAGAAGAGCAAATGACTCGGACTATGCAGACCTTGACAGTGGACCTGACCTCAGGCCGCTGCTTGCTGGTAGAAAGGCAGAGCAGAGAGATGCTGTCAAACCGGAGCTCCTGGGGTCAGCTGCCAGTCCCAATGAGCTAGCTGGCTGAGGGGTCCGAGGGCCGGTCTACCTCTTATTCTTGTTCTCAGTGGCCACCTCATTCCTGTTTGCCTTCCCTGGCTCTTATAGACTCTTGAAGAGGCGAGGGAGGGAAGTTGTGCCCAGGCCAGTGGGAGGC
This sequence comes from Eubalaena glacialis, assembly GCF_028564815.1. NCBI lineage: Eukaryota > Metazoa > Chordata > Mammalia > Artiodactyla > Balaenidae > Eubalaena > Eubalaena glacialis. The sequence continues at coordinate 27,899,258 of NC_083734.1, read as the reverse complement.
GGGACGTTCCAGCCACAGCTGGCTCCTGGGAGCCTCTCTGCCCAGCTGAGCTGAGGCCGCCTCTAGCGGTTACTTGTGGTATTGCAGGGCAAGGGCCACAGTGGAGCCAAACACTGCACGGCTAAAATAGTTTTCCTTGAACCTCTGTCATCTGGGTGCCATGTTGCTTTGGGTAGTCATGCCTTTTTCAAAGATGTGCCCGTTCAGAGACTTGCCCTGGGGCCTCAGTGCTTACCCCGGACATGAGAAGAGTTGCTGCAGTGCTCACTACCCCTCTCCTCTCTGCAGCTCATGCTCCCGGATGGCATCACTGTGGAGGTGATCGTGGTCAACCAGGTCAATGCTGGGCACCTGTTTGTGCAGCAGCACACACACCCTACCTTCCATGCACTGCGCAGCCTGGACCAGCAGATGTACCTCTGCTACTCTCAGCCTGGAATCCCCACCTTGCCCACCCCAGTGGAAAGTAAGTGCTGCCCTGGGGGTCGGAGGGGAACCTGAGCTCTGGCCAGGCTTGGGGAGAAGCGTTGGGGGTCTCCTGTTGTTCTGCCCTTGGTCTTGACCGGGAGGAGGCTGCTCTGGACCCTTCATGGGAACAGCATCCCTGGGTTCTTGCTGTTGGCATGGAGTGTGCTGGGCTGAGTTTCCTGGCTAGCCCAATATGGCGTTTCCATCGGCTGACGGAGGAAAGGGGTCAGAGTAGAGTGTTGGCACCTGGGTTTGGATCCAGCTCTGCTACTTACCTTTTGAGTGGGGCTGATGCCCACTTGATCTAGGAATTGCAGTTGGCTACTGTGTGTGTTAAACATGCACAGTACCTGATGCAGATGCAGGTCCCATAGAAGATCCCCAAGTGCAACAAAGTCCTGTGGTGGGTTGGGTCATCTCTAGTCGACAGGTGAGAAAGTCAGTGACTTGCCCAGGTGGTCCCTGTGCAGGAGCTTCAAGTCAGTGAAGTCAGTGACTTGCCTAGGTGGTCCCTGCGCAGGAGCTGTTACCTTTGTTGCCCTCGTTAGCAGGAATCGAATGTCGAAACGTGTCTCTAACCCACCCCATCAGGGACTCCTAACCTGGAGCCCCCAGAGGGCTTTAAGGCATAAAGAAAACCTTTGAAATTTCGGTAGCACTTTTTTTTGGTTTTTCTTTTAGAGGAATAAGGATTTCACTTTTGTCAGATTCTCTGATGTTGCTTCAACCCAGAAGTAAAGACCAAACTGGAGGCCAGGAGGTGACTGCGCCAGGGGCTGCCTTTAAGGGTTAGGACACAGTGTGACCAGCTGTGTCACAGGCCCCCACCCCTGCTACCCCAGGGTGTGGTTGGTGACACTTGGGGGCACTTGCTCTCTGGCCTGGTTGGCTGCCCCGGGCATTAGTGCTCTCAGTACCTTCCTGAAGCAAAGGCCAGAAGAAGTGGGGTTTAGGCCTGGGAGCCTTCTGATGAGCCCTCCATCTGAGTTGTTGTGGGCCAGAGCAGGTGCTAGCAACCAGCCACTGAGATCTGCACTTGGAGGCTCTCTTTTTTTCTGGGACATTCCCTTAAGAGTATAAGGCAGATTTGCTGGTCCATTCCCTGAATTTTGGAATTTACTTGGTTTATTCCAATTATCTGTGTCTACCTCTGGCTTCAGTAAGTCTCAGAGTAAACAGATGTGGATGAACACTTTTTGGTCTGGGTAGCTTTTTGGGTGGCACAGATGCAAGGCGGGCCAAGTCCTTCCCTTGGGGGATGCTTGCTGTCGCCCTGCCCTGCGCCAGGCCTTTGCACATGCTCTCGTCCTGCCCTGCAGTAACGGTCATCTGCGCTGCCCCTGGCATGGACGGTGCCTGGTGGCGAGCCCAAGTGGTGGCCTCCTACGAGGAGACCAATGAAGTCGAGATTCGCTACGTTGACTACGGTGGATACAAGAGAGTGAAAGTAGACGTGCTCCGGCAAATCCGGTGAGTCGGGTGTGGTTTCTGCAGAGCTGGAGCCTGGGACGTGGGTTGATTCTTCCCTGCTGCTGCCTACTCTGTTTTAGCAGAGTATGATATAAACAAACTCCATGCTCGCCTCAGCCAGACGGAGCTAGAAAGGCCCGTCTGGTAGAAGAATTCCCCCAAGTGTCATTCGGCAAAAGTGAGGCGGCTTCTCTTTGGGAGCTGGATGCAAGCAGCGCCTCTGAGGCCAGGCCTGCGGCAGGGCGAGCTGGGCGCTGTGGTCTGCTGCTTGTCGTGTGTACCTCTGTGTGGCTTCACCCTGGGTTGTGGGGGTCACGGCGCTAAGCAAAAGGTGAACGTCAGCCCAGAGTGAGTCAGCTGTGAAGTCCGTGTTCAGCTTGTGCCTTTCTTGCCTTTCTAGGTCTGACTTTGTGACCCTGCCATTCCAGGGAGCAGAGGTCCTTCTGGACAGCGTGATGCCCCTGTCAGGTAACAGGTGGGGCCTCTGGCTTGGGGGGGGTGCAGGCAGGTGTTGAAAGTAGGTCTTTCTCTTTGAGAGCCTTGTTCTCACCTACAGGGCTTAAGCAAACACAGATTGCTGCCACTCTTTGATGGAATAGGTCTGGGCGAAAGCCCGAGAACTTGCATTTCTAACAAGTTCTCCAGTGCTGCTGGCCCATGGACCACCCTTCCAGGTCCACTGTTCTAGACTCTACCCAGGCCTCCAGCTTTGAGAGGCTTCCAACAGAGGCACCTCCCAGAACGTAGTTCATAAGACGTTCCCAGACCTTAATCCTGCCCCTCCCGTCCTCACTGCCTCTCGCCTTGGGTATGTCCTTGTACAAGGACGTGACCTGTATAATCTGACAAAGAATGTGGTCTGCGTGCCCTGCCCACTTAGAGTCACTGCCTGAATTGGGCTGTGTGGCCAGCTGCCTGGATCTGAGTTCCACCTACCTCGCTCTGGGAACTGGTTGACCTTTGGCCACTGGCCTGTGTCTCCATGTTCTCGCCTGTAAAGCGTGTTCTTGATTCGGTGTGAGAACACATACAACCTGCTCAGTCCACTCGGCCCCCAAATAAGTGGTGGTGGTGGTGGTGCTATTTCCGCTGAAGGCAGAGTTTCTTTCCCTTTGGCCCTCCGTCCCCCAGTGGTTGGCATGCAGCAGGCACCCCGAGTGTACCCACTTGGAGCCCTGGGGAGGCTTGGGGCTCTGAACCTGACGTAGGTGTGGCTACGCCCCGTGGAGTTCTTAAGTCCGCGGGAGCGTGTGAAGTCTTCTGCTTGGAAAACACCTGCCAGCTGTGTGAGTGACGAGTACGTCGCCTCAGTGAGAGTCTAAATACTGCTTTTCCTTCTCCTAAAGATGATGACCACTTCTCACCTGAGGCGGATGCAGCTGTGAGCGAGATGACGGGCAATACAGCACTGCTGGCTCAGGTGTGTGGCTGGGGGGCGCGGGGCAGGCTGGACAGGGTCTGTCTCGGGAGCCTCCTGCCTGGCATCTGCAGTCCGTCCCGGCCTCGCCTAACTCTCTGGGCTTCTTGGGAACCGGCTCTTCGGTGCCTGCTTTCCTGTGGCTCGCGCCCGGCTTGGCCAGCAGTCTTTAAGGAGAGGTGCGTGGCGTGGCTCTGAAACGTGCTGTGGAGGGTTTTGTTTTTGTTTTTGTTTTTTTCAGGTGACAAGTTACAGTCCGGCCGGCCTTCCTCTGATTCAGCTCTGGAGCGTGATTGGAGACGAGGTGAGTTCTGTCCTCCTTTCCCTTTTAACGTCCAGAGACGCTGTTGGTGGCCACAGTTGGGAGTAATGCTAGTGTCATCTTCGTGGGTAGAGGCCGGAGATGCTAAACATCCCACAGGGCACGTGACAGTCCCCACAACAGAATGTCCGTGAGCCTTCCTGGACCTTGTCCATTTGGGTTTTCCCCTTCATCTCCTGGTCCTAAAGCCTAGATTTCCTCAGCCTATTGGAAAGGCTGTTCGCATGCCGACAGAACCTGTTGGCCCAGAAGATGAATCAAATTTCTACCCCATGACTCAGGCGCCTGCAGTGGCAGCCTGGGCTGTGAGGGGGGAACCCACGCTGGCTTGGGAAGTGGTCCCTGGTGCCGTGGCCATGCTTTCAAGGGACCTCTCTCTCCTAGGTGGTGTTGATAAACCGGTCGCTGGTGGAGCGAGGACTTGCTCAGTGGGTGGACAGCTATTACTCGAGCCTCTGACCCCGTCTCCACGCCGCTACTGGAGTCTTTTTTGCACTGTTGAAACTGGGCTTGGTAGTCAAGGCTAAGACTTTACATCAGAATTACAAACATTTGTCCTCCCCAGAAAGTCCTTTCTTTCTGTACTGTAGTCATGTTGAGATGTTTCGTCTCTGAGACAAGGAAAGAACTGTGGGTTCTTTTCAAAGCCATAGATAGCATGGCGCGTAACAAGCCAGTCTGCTTAACCTGGTTGCAAGCTGTTTATTTAAAAAAAAAGTGGAAGGAAAACTGTCTCAACTAGGTTGTCCTGCCCCCCTCCATTCCGTTCCTCCCTTATTCCTATTTCCTCCCCTCCCCAAACCCAAACCCAAACCCCTGTAGCAGACAGGCCAAGGGAGGTGTTGCTTGTGGGGAAGGGTTTCTTTTACCTTCAGAGTCTATCTTCAGGGAGCAAGACATGAACTGACTGATGGGCATCGATCACTTGTACAGCTCACAAATGAATTTATGATATTTAACCGTTTTTTATAAATTCCATCTAGGTCTCTAAGAAGGCAGACTTTTTAATGCATCTGTAAATACAAAGCAATCATACCTCCAGCCTCGGTCAGTGGGAGAGGGGGGAACTGTTGTCTTGCCAAGCCTGGTTGTAATTTGTAACCATTTTCTATTTGTGCAAACTCTGTAAATATGTTTAAAAAATTAATTATTTTGTACAAGATACACTGGAGAACAAAGGGAACCCACAATTTTTCCACATCCCATGTTGTCTGTGAGCAGAAGTTACTTGTGCCGGCTACCGCTGCCCGTCCCAGCTCCCATCGCATCCTGCGTACCTGACAGGGTGACTGTGTGGTATAGGTGTGATCCGGGGATTTTTTTTTTTTTTTTTTTCTGTACAAATTTGTTTAAAAAAAAAAGAAAAGAAAAAAAAGCAGCTCATTGAATTACCTTGCAGTGGTCTGTGTTTGATTCTTTTTTAGACTGCATTCAGCATTGTGCAGTTTAAATAACTTAAACTTATAAACTTATATAAATCTCAAATTGTATACACTATAACTTTGAGTCCATTTTTTCCATGGTGAAAAAGGGGGGTGAAGGATGGTTGTAAGTGTGATGGGCTGTAGGGTCCCAACTAAACTAGGAGACCCATGGCTCTTTGAAGACAGTTTAGCCAGAAATTTCCATCTGGTATTTTCCCCACCTTTGCCCCACATGGTGGCAGCCAAGCTTCCTCTGGCTTCCTCCAGTGATGGTCTCAACTAGCCAGGCTTGAGTTTAAAGCACTGGTTTCCCAAATTCCTTGTGCATTCTTAATAGATCTGTGAAGTTATTTAAGGTACTGTAGTGCTAAGAATGATATAAAAAAATACATTTACATGGTGAGAGCAGAGCTAAGTCTTGATCCAGGGGCCCCTCCTCTTAAAGGTAGTCCCAGGCCTCTGTGCCTCTGGGCTTGCCCACCCCTCCAGGGGTCTCTGGAGAGCTGAGATAGCCCCGGGGTCCTTCACACTGAAAGCATCCTCCTGCAGAGCTGCAGCCACTCTCCCGGGCTGTGGGTACCAAGTGGTTAAAATAAAAACCTCACTTTCCCTCATCTGTGGGATCAGGTAATGGTACCAACCTCGTAAGGCAATGAAATGAAATGGAAATGTTGGGTTGGCCAAAAAGTTCGTTTGGGTTTTTCTGTAAGTTGTTATGGGAAAACCTGAATGAACTTTTTGGCCAACCCAATATCTCTGCTTGTACAGAGCTTGGCTCACTGCTGGCTCTCATGTGGTCTTACCTGCCAACAACCCTAAGTCCCAGCGGCAATTGGGTGTGACTTCGGCCAAGGTGGATTATACTCTGGTCTAAGCTTTTTCCCTACAGTTTGCATCACTGGAGCAGGAAAGGGTGTGTGGGAGCCTTCAAGCTAGTTTGAGGAAGGCTCACAAAGCTGGGTGTGCAGGTTTGGTCTCTATCTTTGCGAGCCATGGAGGGAATTTGATGGTGGGAACCACATGATTCTGGTGCAGGGAGGAGGATGGGCGAGGTGAAGGAGCAGAGACCAAAGCCAGGGTGGTCCAGCCGAGACAGGCTTCCTCTGGGATGGCTCTTGGTCTGACAAATGAGGGGGTCAGGATCCTTGGATAAGGCCCCAGGACGGGGGAGGGGAGGCTGTGGGGATGCGGAGGTGGGCTGTGCTTGGTGTCTCGGGTTTTAACCTTCAGGGTTGGAATACTGGAGGAAAAGTCAGTTGGAAGTTGCTGAAAGGCATGTACTTTTCGGATAAACACTTCTTAGATTGCTGTGGGCCTTTGATTAATTTCCAGAGTTCTGAAAAAGTTGGAGTTTGACCATTTTGCCGGTAATCTTGCTGCTTTTACAGAGGAGTGGGTTTACGGTTTTACAGAGGTGCTTATTCCACCCGGCCAGACGGCGACCCTCCGGGCAAGTACATTTTTGATATGTTCTTTGAATTACCTGTGGGCCATCCAGGGGCCAGCTTAAGTGTGAACTTGACCTCTTGGGAGAAGGGGTGGAGAGGGTGTAAGGGAGAGGTGGATGGCTGAGCACAGGAGCTAGAGCATCCAGCCTGTTCTCATTGCAGGTGTTTGTGTGGACTGTAGCCCCTCTCTGGTTCTTGGGGCCCTGCTGGGTACGGGAGGAGTGACCAGACCTAGTGGGGTGTCAGCGTGGAGGCTGGGTTCTGGGGTTACTGCTGCACCTTGTACAGCTTAGAGGTGGCACCTAACCACTGCAGGCTGAAGATCGAACAAGGTTTAGCTGGAGAACTTCCTGTCAGACGCCGTGCTCTTTTACAGGTACTTAGTTCTCATGACAACCCAGTGAGGCAGGGCCTGATGCCAGAGGTAGAAGATGGGGACTAGACCAGTTTGCAGATGGAGTGGAGCTGAGACTCAAAGCCAGGTTCTCAACCATGATTGCTCTGCAGCAACATGAGGATGATCGTGCCTCGTTCCGTGTCCCCGAACACACGCCGCAGTGGCTAATTGACCAGCCCACAGGAAAGCTTTGGAACTGAGAATTGGAAAAACACTGGCGGGAGAGATCCATCATTTTGCCTGTTTGAAAAATTAAAGTTTATGTAAACAAATCCAGGAGAAACTTGGCAGCATCTAGGCCAGAGAGTGAACATTCTTAACTCTATGATGATCAAAAAGGAAGCTTAAGACTCCGTGAACAAGTGTCATAAAGGATGTGGACAGAAAATTGAAAACCCAGGCCTGTTTCAGGACCAGTGCCGTGCAGTAGACATAGTTTAAATTTTCTAGGAGCCTCAATAGAAAGGAAAAAGCAGATGAAATTAAAAATAGTTTAACCCATTTTTTCAACATGTAATGGACATTAGAAATATTGAGATATTTTACAGTGTTTTTATACTAAGTTTGGAATCCCATGTGTGTATTTTACACTCCAGCCTGTGGGTTCAGACTCACGGTAGCTCAGGTGCTCCACAGCTACAGGTGGCTGGAGACTGCCAGTCTGGACAGCTCAGGACTGGAGTATTCCGTTGGTCACCATCACACCAGTACTAACAGCCTCATGGATATGTTCTTACTCAAAAAGTGCTAGATTCTTTTGTGCATTTTTTTCTCCAGATGAACTTTAGAATGATTTTTTGGGGGAGGGGATCATGGAAAACGTTCTACCACATTTGAAAATAATGCATATTGTTGGTTTGGTATAAAGTTTTATGTAATCTGTTAAATTCAGCTTGTAAATTATTTAAATCTGTTTTTCTTTTTTGCTGTCTCCCTCCACCCACCCCCCTTTTTTTTTTGGCCTGTACTATCTGTCCATTTCTAAGAAAAGTACATTAAAGGATTGTATATTGGTATTATCATGTTTTCCTGTTTTTCCTCAACAGCTGCTTTGTATAAGTTTTGGTTGAAGCTTCGTTTTAAAAAGCTCATGGGAATTCCCAGGTGGTCCAGTGTTTAGGATTCTGGGCTTTCGCTGCTGTGACCCGGGTTTAGTCCCTGGTCAGGGAACTGAGATCCCACAAGCCACGTGGTGCGGCCAAAAAAAAAAAAACTCGTGAATGGTATTTTCTCATCAACATAAAATGTCTTCCTGTTTGGGGCTTTTTGTTTTGAACTTATATTCAAAAGCATCTTTTCTCCATCACTTTACAGGAGGTAGGTGGTTTGTAAACAGCACATTGCTAGAATTTTTTCTTTTTTGGTGAAATCTGGAAAGTCAATAGGTGAATTTAACTTGTTGATTGTGATCACTGTTGCAATATTATTTGTCATTTAGTTCATTTTCCTATTATGTTTTCTAATTGGCTCTTTTTTTGCTTTCATCATTATTTGTTTGGTCAAAAATTTTCCCTGTAGTAAGTTAGCATTCAACGTCTTGATTCTATGTTATCAGTGGATTTCAGTTATCCACTTTCTCCCTGAACAAGAAGAAACTCAGCAGAAGGTCAGATTTCTGCCCTTCCTACAAGTGCACGTGCGCACACACGCGCACACACACACACATGCAAACACACACACACTGTGTCTCCTGGGTTGTTTTGAAATCATCTAGAATTCAGGATTACAAACTTCTCACATATGCCTTTATCTCAGGAATCTTCTAATGGTGATATTGAACTTCAATCATGTTATCAAGAAAGTTTTTGGTCCAACTCCCTATTGGGAGCTCTGTTTGCTCACCTGTTTCTTATATACCTGTTCCCAAGTTCTTTATTTTGATTCACTTTTGTCTGTTGTATTTCTTTTGAGTTTTTTTGTTTTCTGAACAGGTATGAATCCTTGCATGTATGAATCCTGTCTTTTTGTCCTGACACACCAGTGTTTGTCAGGCTGAGCATCTCTGCTGGAGTGGACATCTTGCCAAAAAATTCACCCTCTCTCCCCCTCTGCACAGTAGGATTGCACATCTTGGCACTCGGGCATCTCAGCAAAAGGTGGGTCGAGGTGGCCTTTGTCCCAGGACAGATGCTTCAAGAGCCAGCGTGTGACTCACTGGGCCTCTCCCTCTGGCCCAGCATCCACCGAGTTCCAAGTGGAGACTAGTCCTTGTGCCGGGGCCCCGGCATGAAGATGGTGTAGGACAGAGCTGCAGCCAACCCAAGACAGGGTGTGGTGTACGAAGCAGGTCTGGCATGAGTCACGAGGTCTGGGGGTCACATGTGGCCTATCCTAGCTTGTCCTGATCAACAGAACCATTCTGGGTCCCAGACTTTCCTCTGAGGACTCGGAGCTCTGGCCATGGCCTTGGGGCAAGTTCCTTGTCCTCTCTGTCCCCTTAACCGAATTAGTACACAGAGGTACTTGCCAGGTTTGATTTTAGACTGATCTGTAAGGGCCTTCCTGGAGATTCCTCTTAATGAGGCTGACTTATTTTGTATTTTTTACAAAGCAGATTATCTAGGAGAGATCTTGGCTGTTTGTTGCTAGCAATAGGCCCAGCTGACATCTGGTGGCGACAGACGGTGTGTGAGAAGCTGGGGAAGGCGACCACCTCCTACCTCGACCAGATGTGGGTTTCTGATCTCTCCCGGCCCCCCTGACTTGGTGAAGGGCAGGAGCTCTGCCTACTCCCACTGATCTCTTCCTCTGCATTGAGTGCCTGCTGTATGCCAAGCATCCTGCTTAGAGGGCTGCAGGGATGGGACGCACTCTGGCCCTTTAAGAAGCACCTCTATTTGGGAGGTGGGCTCCGTGAGGTCTGCACAGAGGGTGCTTTGCTGTGGAGTTGCCTTCCCTCACCTATGGGATCCTGGCAACCACTGGTTGAGGTGGGCACCCGGGGCTCAGAATCAGCAGAGCTGGACTTGAACCCAAGCCTTCCAGACTTGACTGTGCTTTTCCCTGCATGCAGTGCCTCTGCTTCACTTCATGGAGCCAAAGGAGCCGTGTGGACAAGGACGAGTGAGGCCAACCTTCCTGTGCTGCTGCGGGGGCTCCCGGCAGGAGGTGGCCTCCACCAGGCTCCGCTGAAGGAAGGGGAGGCCAAGGAAAGTGGGGTGAGGGGGAGGAGAAGCAAGGCCCTCCTCCTGCTGAGATGGGGCTTGTCCCGTGGGTCTGGCTCACGGCACCTGGACAAGGGGCTGGTGAAAGAGCAGACACAGCTTCACAGCAGGCTGTCTGCAAATGCGTCCTGTGGTCAAGTTCTGCCTCTGTTTTTGGTTTTTTAAAAGGCGATGAATGTACACAGTACACAATTCCAAAGATACGTGAAGATAACAATGCAAGGCTGCCTCCTTTCCTGTCCCCCAGACATACATTTCCTCTCCGGGGAGACTATTATGAGGTTCTCATGTTCCTATTCAGCCGCGTGCATGATAGTGTGATGTAAACACGGTCACAACCAGGCCTGTGTTTGTAAATAGTTTTACTCTCACACAGCGATGGCCATTGTTTACCTGTTGTCTAGGGCTGCGTTTGTGCTGCAGCCACGAAGTTGGGAACCTGTGATAGAAGCTGCCCTGCAAAGCCCCAAATACCTAGTCCTTTACGGAGAAAGTTGGCTGAGCCACCCCCCACTGTAAACTCTTGTGCACTTGTCCCCCCAATTTAAAAATCCAACTCAGTATGTCCTGCCTCTTCCAACCGTGAAGTCTTCAGACGTTGAGAATTACAGAATCTTGAGGTTCCTTGGGATTCTCCGTAGGGGCAGCTCTGTGTCTTGTAGACTGCCCCCTGCTGGAGGCCTTGTTCCTGGTTGGGTGACCAGGCCAGAGCCCTGGGTGGACCAGGAGGGCCCTCATTGGGGCAGCAAAGTGTGGTCCACAAGCCCAGTGCACCGGCAGCAGCTGGAGAGACTCTCAGGCCCCCCACGGACACACATCTTCATCTCAATAAGACTCCCGGTGATTCGTGTGCACATCAGGGTTTGAGAAGCACTGGTCCAGGGGGGTTGGTTGTGTCCAACCCTGGCTGCATATTGGAACTGCTTCTAAAACTACCAATGCCTGGGACCTGTTCTCAGAGATGCAGATTTAACTGAGCTGGGCTGCAGCCTGGGCATTGAGGTAAATATATATACACGTGTATATATATATTATTACCTTTGAGGTACAGTGTATACTCTATACTTACGTATAAAGTGCACAAATCTTGAGTGTAGAATGTATACATTTTTGCATATAATGACACCTTGGGTAACCATGCTGTGGTGAAGAAAGAGGAACATTTCCCGGAGTTTCTCTCATGGAGTTTTCTAGTCAATACTCCCTCCCCAGGTAATCATCATTCTTTTATCACCTCAAGATTAGTTTCACCTATTCTGGAACTTCATATAAATGGAATCATCCAGTAAGTACATGAACATCTTGTAACATCTTGTAACCTCCAAAAGTAACAGGAGGTTACTTTTTCAGACAGTCTTTCTCAAATCAGGGGCTCATGCCATCTGCTTCAGAGTTTACCTGGAGTGACTGTTAAAAATGCAAAGTGTTGGGTCCTACCAGAAACTCTTAAGAATGGGAGTGGGGATCTGCATTTTCAATAAATCCCCCAGCTAAACTCCTGCCCTCTTAAATTTGAGATCTACTGCTTCTAGAACTTGGGGCAATTTGATTTTCCTCTTTAACAGTTATGCCACCTTGCTTCAGATTGTGAAAAGATGGAACACTTATTTCCTTCTTTAACCTGGCTGCCAGGAAGTGTTGAGGACCGTTTTGGGTTAAATTAAATTAGCAATTAAATATTGTGTAACCTGGGTGGCTGTTTTGCTGTCTGCCAGTGTGTCAGAGTTGTCATGCCTTAGGTTAGAATCTGGGGGACAAACACCAAAGTCTGTACAGTTGAATTTCTGGCTTCAAAAGACTTGTCCTCCAGTCTCAGTTCTGCCTGTGGTTGCTCAGAGGATGAAGAGAAATCATTTAACTTCGATAAAAAGCTTACCTAAAAAAAAAAAAAAAGTAGAGATAACAAAGGGAAACGCACTCCCCGCAAGCCAAGAATTTCTTGGGTAATCTTCAGGGTCTGCAATTCGCCCAGCACAGATTGCTGCCACTGTGGTTTTAGACCACTAGATGGCGCCATAGCACAAGTTTCTGGAAGTATTGACTCTACCAACGGATTTGTCTTCGAACAGTGGTTCTTCAAGTAAGGTCTCAATCTCAGAATTTATTAGAAATGCAAATTCTCAGGCTCTACCCCAGATCTACTGAATCAGAAACTGTTTTTACGTGCCATCCAGGTGGGTCTGCTGCACGCTTAAGTTGGAGAATCACTGTCCTAGAATCTACCTTGGGGTAGCTTGGGTAAACGTGAGTGGAGGTGGGTAGAGGTCTTGCTGGAGAGGGGTGAGCGGGGGCAGGGGGGAAGGCTGGGGAGGGGGACAGTGAAGGTCGCTGGTGCAGGGACATCCACGTTGTCCATATTTGGACAGGGCTCGTCCAAATAGGGGAGCAGTTAAGGAACAAGAGACTGGGTAGCGATTTTTTATTTTTCTTTTTAGGTTAGGCATGTCAACTGGTGTCAGCTGGATGGAGGGGAAAAGGGGGGATCACTAGGGAACCCCCACTTTAGATGAAAGGTCCTGGACCAGGAGCAGGAACACAGAGGCTGGCCAGCCTATGTTCCCACTATGGCTATTTTTTCTACCCGTTCTGAAATTTCACCAAAGCAACCACTGTGTTAATGGACTAAAATCTTGCAACCCTCCCAAGATGATCCAGGAAGATGGATGCTCAGAAATCAAAAAGAACCTTGAGACTAGGTGGAAAAATCACTAGTGTATTAAAATCGTATTTCTATCTTTTCAATCCTATCTGTGTCCTAAGGGGAGGCCAATGCCAGAATGAATTCATATCTTTTTTTTTTTTTTTTTGACACAGACAAAAATTCCTTTTGCAGGTGGCTCCACCCACAAAGGGGCAATGCAAATAATTTTTTTCAGCTATGACATGTACAGTTTAGTTTGATTTACTTTTGATGTCAGAAACAAAATGGAAAGTTAGTGCTTTAAAAATCAGTGTGGCTGGCTGAATAAATAAATAATACGCTCTTGGCCAGAATCTGCCAGTGCCTCCTTAATTGCCCATTGATTCTTTAATTCTCTGCACTTTAACATCTATGGAAATTAAGAGGCCACAGAGCATGGAGATGTCTTTTGTTAAACAAATGAATGAAGCCGGGTTTTAGAGGGTATAGTTCTTCCTCGGCTCTGACCTGGCATTTAAAGGCAGGATGACAAAAGCCAGGTGTCCTGGGTGGTTTCTTCTGGAGCACGGAGGGGCCTCACTTGTATTTCCAGCTATGAATATTTATGGTGTGTCCTCGGACCTGAGAACATATAGAACATGAAGCAACTTAGCAACAGGGACACTGTGTGTCCCTCCTGCGGCTTCCTGGGCGTCCGGAGGCGGCATGGCGTGATGTTCCTCTGAAAGGGTCACGGTTTGATGTTCGGATCCTCGCCCACTAGCCTGAGTGGACCGGCCACAGGTCCTAGGGAGCCGCCTCCATTTCTCTCAGGGAGGGAAACACTCCCAGAAGATTTCTTTATCCTCATTTCCAGGCTGGATGGGGGCTCCGGCCATTCTTCACCACCCTCAGGGGAGACCCCTGGTGTGTCCAGAAAGGCTTCCAGAACGCTGTGGGCCTTCAGAGCCTCTGGACTCACCACCCCCCTCAACCTTCAACTCCAGTCATTCCAAACTTTGGAAAGTCGAGTTTTCTTGCTCTTTGCCTCTGCTAAAGCTGTCTCTGCTTCTGGTTGTCCCTTCTTCCTCTAACACGTGAGGGTCCCTCTTCTAGGAAGTACTTCTGAATTCTCCTCCCCAGGTGAGAAACGGTACCTGCAACCCATCCCTCACGGCCGCCCGGACCGTCACAGCACGTGGAGCACCCTTCTACTGAGACGTCGCCTCCTAGCATTTGTGAGTCTCTTGAGAGCAGGACATGTCTTCTCTTTATGTAACTAGTATATGAAACAGGACCCAGAGCATCATAGGCCCGCAAAAATATTTTGTTGACAGAATAAACGATTAAGTGCATTTGCCTTCAAGCAGATACTACAGAAACTCAGTTAAAAGAGGATGAAATGCCGCAAAGGGAATTCTGTGACTATTTCCTTGTTTTTTGGCTGTGACTGGCTAAGAGCTGTGTGATCTCAGGGAAGTTACTTAAACTCTCTGGGCCTCAGTTTGCTCATCTGTGAACTAGGGTCAATAATAATAGTGCCATCTCAAATTGTGGAACTCTAACCTAAAGTTTCTGACATCTAGGATGTACTTGATAAATATTTTGTTTATTATTTATGCCCTTCAGCTGCTGAATGGGGTAGGTGTGAGGGCAACATTGGCTGAATGCTTCTTTCAAGAAGTCTCTCGGATTTCCCTGGTGGCGCAGTGGTTAAGAATCTGCCTGCAAATGCAGGAGACACGGGTTCAAGCCCTGGTCTGGGAAGATCCCACATGCCGCGGAGCAACTAAGCCCGTGAGCCGCAACTACTGAAGCCCACACACCTAGAACCCATGCTCCACAACAAGAGAAGCCACCACAATAAGAAGCCCGCACACCTCAACGAAGAGTAGCCCCCGCTCGCCACAACTAGAGAAAGGCCTTGTGCAACAAGGAAGACCCAACACAGCCAAAAAAATAAATTAATTAAATTAAAAAAAAAAAAAAAAGTCTCTCAAACAGACCATCTTTATCTGCTTCTGTGGGTTCTTCCAGGGTGGGGTCTACCCCCTTTCCTGGATCCTTTCCTCCACATTGAGGACCCAACTGCTGGTCCCCCCTCCTCTGTCCCTTGAACCACCGTGGGTTGCCTCCTTGGCCATAATTATAGCTCCAGGGGGATGACACCATCAAAATGCCTGCTGCCCAGGCCCCTGCTGCCAGATGCCCTTTCCTTCCCAGCTGGGCTGGGCGGTGAGGCTGGGAACCCCCCATCCGGGCACACATCCTCAGCTGGCTGCCTGCAGAAGCCCTCTCCTTTCTTAGTCCCAATTCCCCTTTCCATCAGCATCTCCATTACATTAGAATTCTCGCCCTTCTACTTATCAAATCAGCATCGCACCTGCCTGTCTCCGCCACTGTCAACACCCCTGCTTCTGTGTCTCCTGTAGCCCGGAGCCCGCGGCTCCTCTCTCTCTCTGGCAATTATGATTCCCACCCCGGCTCATGTGAAAGTCTTTGTTCTTCTCCCTGAACGTTCAAGTTAATTTCTACCGACTGTTTATTCAGCCTTTGTACTGGCGGGCTTGCTACTTACTCAGGAAACAAAGCCCCAGAGGGAGAGAGCAGGGATGCGGAGTAGCACTTTAGGACAGGAAGGAAAGACACTTCAGAGAGTGAGGGGGTGAGGCAGCAGCTCTGAGGGCCCCCGGGACGTGGGCGTGGGGAGGGGAAAGGAACCCAGGGGGTGGGGTGGCTGGCCAGTCCCCGGGAGCTGCTTTTTGGGTTAGCATCTCGGTAGTTGTTTGGGGGGTAAGCCTGTGTGTGTGTACACATGAATACATACGCATGTGCAGTTACAAACCTGTATATATATATATGTAGGAGGCTGGAAAAAAATAGCTGTCAGTGGCCACAACTATCCTCTGTTGGTCTTTTGTTCTGTCGAACATTTTGAGAGTTTGGGAGGAGGCTCTGGGCAGGCAGAATGCCCTGCTCTGAAGAGAAGAATCTGAGGTGGTCCAACAGGGCTGGGCATAGAGGAAAGTGGGGAGCCGGGAGGGAGGAGGGCTGGGTGGTGGGGCGGAGGAGAAACCCCAACCAGGGTGGCCCGAGGAATAAGATGCCCTATTAAGTTGCTTGCTGTGAGGTGCTGCTGTGAATCCCTAGCATTCACGGAAAATTCAGTTTTTAGGCAGCAGCTTTGTATTCGAGGTTACTTGGGGAGTAGCAGGGGTGTGGTGTGATAGCAGAAGTGATGTGTGTCTCGTTTATGAACTAATACCGGGGTGCAGATAAAGCCACAGCCAGGAGACAGAGGCTGCAAGTCTAGAACTTCAAACAGTTGGGAATTTGGGGAAATCTTGGAGAGAGCTTTGGCTGATGGGATGAGGCGATTGAATCAACCACCCCTTAGGGAACCTGGGATTTTCTTTATAAACACACATACACATGCAAGAACATGTTCATGGGCTTCCCTGGTGGCACAGTGGTTAAGAATCCGCCTGCCAACGTGGGGGACATGGGTTCGGGCCCTGGTCCGGGAAGATCCCACATGCTGTGGAGCAACTAAGCCCGTGCACCACAACTACTGAGCCTGTGCTCTAGAGCCCATGAGACACAACTACTGAGCCCACGTGCCACAACTACTGAAGCCCGCGTGCCTAGAGCCTGCAACAAGAGAAGCCACCGCAATGAGAAGCCTATGCACCGCAAGGAAGAGTAGCCCCTGCTCACCACAACTAGAGAAAGCCCGCGCGCAGCAACGAAGACCCAATACAGCCAAAAATAAATAAATTAAATAAATAAATTTTAAAAATATATATGTTCATAATATATAAAACGAATAAATGCAAAATTTTATATAGCACACAATATGTATAAATTATATACAGTATGTTAAATATATTTATAAATGTGTAAACTCATATAAGATAAAATATAAGATACATAAAAATCAAATATATTTATATAACACAAATACAATACATAGAAGTATACATTATAGTATATAATCATGTATAAAATTATAACACATGAAATATAGAACATGTAATCATGTTTTAAACATATATAAAGGTACATATATACATAAAGTATAAATAAAATCTTGGAAAATAAAATAAAGTCACACCTTTTATTTTTCCCATTCTATCTCTAACTTTTACTTGGAGTGTTTACTCCATTTACATTTTTCAAATTTATTGATGTATAATTGGCATACAATAAGTTGCACATATTTAAAACATACAACTTGATAAATTCTGACATATGTACACAACTGGGAACCCATTTCCACAGTCAAGATCATGAACGTATTCATCGCCCCCCCAATTTACTCCAGTCCCTTTGAAATCCCTCCTGTCCCTCCCTGCTGCCCTCCCATCCCCAGGCAATCAGCAGTCTGCTTTATGTCACTGTAGATTAGTTTGTGTTTTCTGGAACTTTGTATACATGGAATCGTACAGTATGTGCTCTTTTCTGGCTGGCTTCTTTTTCTTTTTTAATGGCTGAGTTGGGTCTTCGTTGCTGCGCGCGGGCTTTCTCTAGTTGCGGTGAGAGGGGGCTACTCTTTGTTGCGGTGCGCAGGCTTCTCATTGCGGTGGCTTCTCTTTGTTGCGGAGCACGGGCTCTAGGTGTGTGGGCTTCAGTAGTTGTGGCACGTGGGCTCAGTAGTTGTGGCTCGCGGGCTCTAGAGCGCAGGCCCAGTAGTTGTGGCACACGGGCCTAGTTGCTCTGCGGCATGTGGGAATCTTCCCGGACCAGGGCTCGAACCCGTGTCCCCTGCACTGGCAGGCAGATTCTTAACCACTGCGCCACCAGGGAAGTTCCTCTGGCTGGCTTCTTTCACTCAGCATCCTTTGTGGAGACACATCCATGTTGGTGCCAATATCAATGGCTCTTTCCTTTTTACTGCTGAGTTCCATTGAATGGATGGACCACACTTTGTAGATTTAGCCATGTGTAGAAGGACATTTCGGTTTAATATTCACATGAAAATATCTCTAATCGCCCCCCCACCCATGCCATGAATTGCAGGAAGTTCCTCTTGCTTCCCAAGTTTCTCCTAATTTCTCAAGACCCCCAAGAGCTGCAGGGTTCATTTCTCCGTGGGTTGTTAAGTTCAGGGCCTGCTGCCAGCACAGGGAGACCTGCCTGGTCAGTGCCCTGCCTCACTCCGCCCCCATGGGCCCCATCCGAGGGCAGGCTGGGCGTGGGAGGCTGGCTAACACCCATTCCTTGTGTCTGTGGCTCCTCAGGGAGCTGGGTCAGGAGAGGTGCCAGCAGCCGCCCTAGCACGGTACCCAGGCCAGCCCTACTCTACCAGTTCGCTCCATGTAAGGATACATCTGAGATGCTCCACTGTCTGTCAGGGTGTATTCCTGCTGCCCCAGGGATGCACACATGGTCACACTCGTATGAAAGCTCAGACTATGAGTGCTCAGCCCCTGCTGCTGACCTAGAGCCTCAGGGCTGCCCGAAAGTCTCCAGCTATCATTTCTGGAAGGCTCTGGGCAGCCCCTCAGGTTCCATCCAGCCTCCTAACTGGTCTCTCCCCCACAGCCTCACCAGCCCTCTTGCTGTTCCTCAAGCACACAGGTGTGTTCCTGCCTCAGGGCCTTTGCACTTGCCAATCCCTCTGCTAGGATGCTCTTCCCCAGGATGTGTGCTCCTTCCTTATCTAAAATTTCACCTCCCACCAACCTTTCATGTCCCTTTCCCACTATGTTTTTTCTCTAGGCATCACCATCTAGCACATCGTATAGTTTACTTCTCTCTCGTTTATCATTATCTCCTCCACTAGAATATAAGCTCCGCGAGGGCAGTAATTTGTCTACTTGACCCATTGGTAGCCCCAGCTCCTAGACTGCCCGGCACATGGCAGGTGCTTAAATATTTGTCAAAAGAACGAATGAATAAATGAACGCCTGGTTCATGTTCATTCTATTGGAGAAGAGCATCCCAGTCCCTTCAGGATGAACAGCCAGAGGCTATTTCAACCTAAAGAGGGCATGAAACTTCCGCACTGAGAGCTGGGGACTTAGCTCTCTTTAGCAAGTCCTGGTAGACCCAACAGTGTTGGAACTGTGCCCCATGGGCTGCTGGGATCACACCGACCTCAAGGATCAGCTCCTCCAGGTGTTTGCAAACTGTTTAAAAAAACAGTGTATCCCTGCTCTTTTCCCCCAGAGAGTCTTCCTGGAATTTCATTACACAAAATAGATAAAATTTTATTAGTATAAAACTACAGGCTCGGGCTTCCCTGCTGGTGCAGTGGTTAAGAATCCGCCTGCCCTGGATGCAGGGGACACGGGTTCGAGCCCTAGGCTGGGAAGATCCCACATGCCACGGAGCAAAAAAGCCCATGTGCCACAACTACTGAGCCTGCACTCTAGAGCCCACGAGCCACAACTACTGAAGCCCGCATGCCACAACTACTGAAGCCCGTGCGCCTAGAGCCCGTGCCCTGCAACAAGAGAAGCCACCGCAATGAGAAGCCCATGAACCCCGTGCACCACAATGAAGAGTAGCCCCTGCTCGCCACAACCAGAGAAAGCTCGCGTGCAGCAATGAAGACCCGATGCAGCCAAAAATAAATAAATAAATATTAAAAAACAAACAAACTACGGGCTTATATTTAGCACATTTATTTGTTAAAGGAGGATATTTAGATTGAGGAAAATACAAATTTTACTAAATGTAATGTGGTATCCTGGATTGATTGGATCTTAGAACAGAAAAAGGACATTAGTGGGGAAAAAAACCAGTGAAATCCGAATAAAATCTAGGGTTTACTTAATAGTAATATACCCAGGTTGGTTTCTTAGTTTTGACAAATATACCACCGTAATGTATGATGGCAAATATTAGGAGAAACTGAAATTGTATGAGGGTATTCAGGAACTCTTGGGACTACAAGTCTCCTGTGAATATAAAATTAGTGAAAGAAAAAGGTTATTTTAAAAATTTTATTGCATTAGTAAATAAAATTTAACAAAAAGTACAAATTTGAAATTATGGATGACCATTATCATCTTCTAAAACACAGAAATTATTGCTATGTTTTGCTTTGGTTACACGACATTGAAACAAAACCTTGACTTTCTCAGCTGAGCAGTTGAAAATGGCAACAGATTTTAACAGCTGCTGCCTTGCCGTCTCAGGATGTGCTCCGATGAAACAGGGAAGGCGGGGAGCTCACTCTGAGTTCTGTAGAATAGGAGTGGAGCAGCCTTCACACTGCCCTGGCACCACCAGTCTGCGAGGGGTTAACATTTGTACAAAGCACATTGGAGTGTGCATGCTGTTTCCTACAGTTTTAAAATAGTTTAAAATCTTTTTGAAAGGTGACATTTGCATCTAAATTTGCAGAACCTGTGAAGCCTCTCTAGGGCTTTGCCAAGCACAGTTTGAAAACCACTGGTCTAATCACACATTCCCATTTTACAGATGAAGAAACTGAGGCCTGGAGAGGAGAAGGGACTAAGGCCTCACAACAGGTCCCGCGCCAGCCCAGGTTGTCCTGTTTCCAGCCATGAGGTTTATTCCTGTGAATGGATATAACTGGATTATTCTTTCTAACCACTGGAAAGAAAGTCTTCGAATGCTTCAACTTATGTTTTCCTCTTGATGGTCATTTACTTTATTCCAATTTTTAAATCTCCAGTGAACCGTCTTTAGCATATTTCCTTATTCACATGTCTAGAGCTTCTCTAGGGCACAATCCTAAATCACAGGGTGTATATACCCCAACTTCACCGGAAAATGCTAAATCATCTCCAAGGCTTATAAGAGTTGCATTCCCCTCCAGAGCAGAGCACACCCCCCTGTAACTCCCCATCCTCACCTGTGTTGGAATTGTCAGAAAGGAAGGGGACTGTGCCCCCCACCATCCCGCTAGTGTGTGATACCCTTGCCCTCTGGAAACCTTGATTGTCCCGGGACTGGGTTCTAGCCCTGAGCCTGTCCTAACTCACCGTGTGGCCTTGGGTGAGTCACTTCCTGGGCCCCCACCCCAGCCTGACTCTCATCTGTGGCATGAGGAGGTAGCGCTAGCTCAGAGCTTCCTAATCTGAGTGTTTTCACTCAAAATTAAAATTTCACCACCTTCCCCATAAAAAACAGATGTACTCACAGTATTCTGTGATTGAGAAAATACAACACCATCCTAGGCTACTGTGAGTTCATGAGTGATTTACAATGAATTTGTACTTCATTAAACACTGTAACATGTAATATATTTTGAAATGGTCATAAATGTATCTGTGATCAACATATTTCTTCAACACCATGTTTTATACACATATGGACATGCGCTCCACATCCTGGATTTATACACATTCCTCCACCTCTCCGTCCGTGGTTGGAAACTACCGGACTAGAGATGTTGGTGATGGGAAAGGTAGCATTGTGGCTTCAGAAAGCCCTCGATCTGAATCCTGCTTTTGCCATTCACCACGTTGCCTAACTTCCGGAGACCCTAGTTTATACTTATGTGTGGGTGTGTGCACCAGGCACTATTGTTAGCACACTTCACATACTAAATTACATGCTTAGAACAGCTCCTGGCAAGTAAGTGCTCTCTAAATGTTAGTTATTTTTATCTCAATTAATCCTCCCAACAACCCTACAAGGGAGTTATCCTCCATTCATTTAAATAGAGGTTTAGATATTATTTATTTATTTAGAGATTTATTGAACATGACCGTGTTCCAGGCTCTGATTAAGCACTGGAGATGCAACAGTCACAAATGTCTGCCTTTATGGAGCACACCACAATTCCGATGTTACACTTAAGGATGCTGGAGCACAGAGAGGTTAAGTGCTTTTTCTGAGTTTACACAGCGAATGGAACAAATGGACAGAACAAGCAATCTGGTGGCTTTGTCTACTGGCACTTCTTCACCAAAATCCCTTCACTTTCATCTGGGAACTGCTTCTTCTCACACCCAGTCTGTCCATATGTTGCCTGCAGTAGCTGCTCTGGTCTCTCATGACCCTGCTTATGGCCCTTGGGCCAAGCAGGGGACAGGAGTTCAAGTCCATGGGTTTTTTGTACTCGGGATCAGAGAAAATGCAAAGTCAGCCTGTGGAAGCAGTAAGAGGAGAACTTGGGAGTGTCTTCTTCCATATGGAGAATGTCACTCTGGAGAGAACAGGAGGACTGGAAGCATGGAGAGAAGCAGAGGTGTGAGGGGGAGAGACAGACAGACAGACACACTGGTGTTCATCTCTCCAAACCCAGCCATTCCTGATACCCAGCCACATTCCTCTCTGGGTTCCTGGAGACACCCAGTATCTTTATACCAAACTCCCCCTTTTTGCTTAAATTTGCAACCAAAGGGCTCCTAGTTAATGGACCAGGGTATGGCAGGTGTCTGTGAGCAGGTGCTCTAAGCCTCTTTGAGCTCCTGCCACGCCCCAGCCTTGTCTTTTGGTGTCTGGAGCTGAGAGTGTCCTGTCCTTAGATAACTTTGCAATAGATTCTCTACCTCCGGAGCATGTGGCTGCCACCTAACTCTTAATAAATCAGATGGGAGCTTTCTGCATGAAAAAGAGCCTCAGCCATACATCATTTTTGTTTTCCTCTTGGGGAGAACAGCTATGCTACAGCAATAACCTGCCACGTATATGTCTCAAAGCCCTATTTATATAGCCATATGGATAAATATATATAAATAGGACTGTGGAATAATAGATTAAAGGATGTGCTCATCCATAGAAGACTTATGGGACTTTCAGGACCTAATGGTGGCCTGATTCAGTAAGAAAAATGGGTCTTCAGCAGGATGTGGCCAAGAATTAGATGAGCCCATAACCTGATAGAGAGCCCACCCGGGAGACGGTGAGGTGGGAGGACTGTGTGAGGTGATAGAAGCTCTGGCAGAACGAGCTGTGGGAGGGAAGGCGCAGGGCAGGGCTGTGGCGAGTCATGAGCCCTGAGCCGTCTTCCCAGCTCAGGTCACATATTCTGCTATGTGACCTTGGGCGGGTCGCTTGCCTTCTCTGAGCCTTGGTTCCTCACATATAAACGAGGAATGTGGACTCGCTGCCCACTAAGGCCAGCTTTTTTCACTCTGACATTAAAATGCCTTTGAGCTGCACGGTCACTGCCTCGGAAGGTTGGGAAGATCTCAGGTAGGCGGAGGTTGTCTCCCAGACCTTGAACCATCACTGGTGTGACCTTCTTGAAGGCTTCCTCAAAAGGGACCTGCAGCCACAAGACCAGAGGTCCTGGGGCCGTCTAAATAGCAATAACGATGGTTGCTACTACTACTCCCTTATTATTCTGCACGACAGTGTCTGGGTGCACTATGCTTGTGACCGGCAGCTAACATCTATTGAGTGCTTCCTATGCCAGGCACCGTTCTGTATACCATACATGTGTTATCATCCTCACAAGAACCCCAGGAGGCAAATATCATTATTTCTTCCATTTAGAGGTGAAGAAGCAGAAGGACAGGGAGCCCCATGACTGGTCCCAGGCCAAGCAACTGGAAAGTGATGGTGTGAAGACACCCCCTGGAGTCTGACTCCAGAATCTGCATTCCTAGTCTCCACTGTGTGCATCCCATGTACAAGGGCAGAAACAGAGGCTACGAGAGGTTAATTAATGTGTGAACAGCCAGACTCCTCAGACCTGTCAATTTCCTGGGAAGGGATAGAGAGAAAAAGTATTTCTCCCTGCTCCTCGTATTTCTTTCCGTTTTTCCAAGTCAGTCAATTTTTTTTTTTAAACGAAAGTCTATTTACAGAAGCGACACATAGGACCCAAGATAACCACACGTCAGCCATGCTTCAGTGAACCCCCAAATCAAAGATGGACTGGATAATGTGTACCTGCAGCTATTGGCTTTTTCAGGATTTCAGACTATTTTTGTTGTGTTGTTGTTCCCTCTGTGGGTTGAAACCAGCCTTTTGTGACTTGATGAGGACATATTTCTCCTGGGGTGTAACAATGCAGCTAGTGTTAGACCTAATGCCAAAGAGAAAACATTTGCTATTTTGGAAGAGTTAATCCTAAATCTTCTTTCTTTGGCTCCTGCCTTTAGAAAAGGCATTTCTGAGGCAGGTCCAGGCAAGACTACAGCCGCAAAAATCCTCCCTCGATCATCTTAACACTAATCACGAAACTTTATTGAGCACTTGTAATGTGCCAGGCCCGGTGCCAAAGGCAGATTTAATTCTCCTGACATCTTCTCTAGGAGTTTTGCTGTTACCCTCACATTGCAGCCAAAGGGCTGAAGCACAGAGGTTTATAGCTCGGCTGAGATGCCTCAGCCAGCAAGAGACCTAACTGGGACTAGAGCCTGGACTGAGCACCCGAGGCCACTCTCCTGCCCCATCAGGGCCCCCAGTGTGGGCACTTTCTCAGACCCTGTCCCATCTCCCACCTCCCACAGACCCCACCCGTCTTCACCTGTCCTGTGGCTGCTTTCAGGACGGGGCCTCCCAGAGGTTCAGAGGGGGCCAGAGAGGCCCTTTCTTTAAGCTTTGGTTTATTACCCAATGAAGACATGCCCAAATGGCTTGCAAACATTGTAGTGTATTTCAAATGTGAACAAGTTTAAAATTAAGGCCATTAGCGCAAAAAATAATATAAAGTAATTTAAGTGTGCTTTTTCCAAGATAGTTACTGGATTTATTTGTTCACAGCTCACACAGACAATAGAATCTGGTAAAGGAATATAAGTATTCTTTCGTTTTTATTGGGATATAACACATACAGCAAAGTATGTGTAAAGTACTCTAATCCTAGGTATACAACTTGGTGGTTTTTACATTCTTACATGCATCCCTGTAACCCTACCCAGATCAGGATATTTACAGCACCCGGAAGGTTCTCTTATGCCCCTTTGCAGTCAATACCCCCCAAGAGGTAACCACCATCATGACTTCTATCACCATGGGTTGATTTTGCCTGTTCTTGAATTTCATGTAAGTTGAGTAATACAATGTATATTCTCTTGCGCCTGGCTTCTTTCGCTGAACGTAATATGTGAGATCATCCATGCTTTTGCATTTAGCGGTGGTTTATTCTTTTTATTGTTATGTAGCATTCCATTGTATGAATATGCACGATTTATTTACCCATTCTCTTATAGATGGGCATCTGGGTTATTTCCATTTTGGAGCTATCACGAGTAAACTATTATGGGCACTTACTATAGACCGAATGTTTGTTTCCCCCCAAGATTCTATGTTGAAACCTAATCCCCAGTGTCATGGTGTATAGAGGTGGGGCCTTTGGCAGGTGATTAGGCCGTGGGATTAGTGACCTCATAAAAGAGACCCCAGAGAGGCCCCTTGCCCCTTCCACCGTGTGAGGACACAGCAAGAAGACAGCTGTCCATGAGCCAGGAGGCAGGTCCTCACCAGACACCATCTCTGCCCGTGCCTTGATCTTAGACTTCTCAGCCTCCACAACTGGGAGAAATAAATTTCTGTTGTTTATGAGCCACCCAGTCTGTGGCATTTCTGTTATAGCGGCCTGAACAGATGAAGACAATGTTCTTGCACGCTTTTTTCGTGGCCATATTCACTCGTTTCCCTTGGACAGGGTATGTGTATGTTCAGATTTCAAAGATATGGCCAAAGCGTTTTCCCAAGTGGTTGTACCAATTACCACTCTCACAGCAGCACATGAGTATGGAATAGACATTTAGAGATGGAGGACAAATGTCATGTCCTTAGTCCTTTCAGTGTCACGCTGTGAATGGAGTATTTTGGAGAGATGTCAAAGTTTACACAGGACCTCCTTGAGGCCTGGGCGGCTTCCTGGTGCCCCACTGGGTTCATATCTGTTAAGAAAACTCCACAGAGGCACTGCTTTGTCTTAGGAATTGCCTATATTAGGGTTCTCCAGAGAAACAGAACCCGTAGGATATATAACAGAAACAGAGACCGATTGGTCCCCGTAAGAGGACATTTGTTATAGGAATTGGCTCATGTGAAGTCCCACTATCTGCTGTCTGCCAGCTGGAGGCCCAGGGAAGCAGGTGGTGTAGTTCAGTCTGACTCTGAAGGCCTGAGACCAGGAGCGCTGATGTCTGGGGTCAGGAGAAGATGGATGTCCCAGCTCAAGCAAAGAGAGCAGTCCACTCTTTCGCTGCCTTTTTGCTCTACTAGGGCCCTCAGTGGATTGGATGATACCCACCTGGATCGGAGAAGGCGATCTTCTTTACTCTATCTCCTGATTCAAATGCTAATCTTCTCCAGAGACACCCGCAGAGACACACCCAGACATAATATTTTACCAGTTACCTGGGCCTCCCTCAGCCCAGGCAAATTAAGCCATAAAATTAACCATCACATTGCTGTACTTCAGCCTTTCCTCATCCTCCAGCCACTCAAGCGATGGGGGTGGGGGATGTGTTCTCCCAATCAATGAGGTCGGGAAAGGGCAACTAACCTGAGAAGGAGACGGCCCGATGGGAGGAAGGAGAGGAAGTGATCCCGAGTTGCCATTTCTCACTGTGGGATCAGGCAAAGCCACGTGGACCCTAACTCAGGGTCCTTGACTCCTTTCAGCTGACATTTTTTGGGCAGCTCCCACATGCCAGGTGCATTTGCTACTTCGTGCGACCATTCCAACAACCTTGCAAATTTGGCATGATTGGCTATTACCCTGTGTCAGGCACCTCGTTAATGTTCATTATCACCCATCTTCACGACTGCTCCACTTACAAAAGAGAAAAAGGCAAAGCAGAAAGACAAGGAACTCACGCAGGGTCACAGAGCAAGGAAGCACCAACACAGGACCTGCCCCAGCCCACCCGGCACAGTGGGGAGGCCACATGGTTCCTGGGCCAGCAGAGCCCCTGTGACTGTGAGTTACACGTGTGCACATGTGTGCACATACACACAGACGTGTGCGTGTGAACACTACTTCCTGTGACAGGCATGGCTCTTTCTGAAAGATGAAGCACAAAGGGATGTTTTGTGAATTGCATTACATTATTTACCAGGAGAGGTGACTTTTAAACAAAAGATCTAATAGGAGATATAGTGTGAGGCCATTGGAAAATGTGACCCTGTCTTTTCTTGGGTGTGAATCTATAGGTTTTTATCATTGACACTTGCTTAAAGCAGGGGTGCATGGACCACCTCCCCCTCCCACCCACCCCATCTGCCGCCATCACGTGTACATTGCGGGAAGCTCGGCGTCCTGCCTTGATCTGCAGTGGCCTGAAGTGGGCAAGGCCCCCGACTGGCTCTCTGCCTTGGCCTGGTTGGGTAGGAGGCGTCCACAGCCCACAGGATTTGGAGTGGTGCGTGAGGGCCAGGGTCTTGCTTTCTCCACCCCTTACCACCACCCTTGCCAGCTCAGCATCCACAGAGGGGCTGGTCATTTCTGCCAGGTCTGATTATTTCAGAGTCTGTGAGGTAAGCTAGCGCAGTAAAGCTATAGAAAGTGATGCTATGGGACTTCCCCGGTGGCGCATTGATTAAGAATCTGCCTGCCAATGCAGGGGACACGGGTTCGAGCCCTGGTCCGGGAAGATTCCTGCATGCCGTGGAGCAACGAAGCCCGTGTGCCACAACTACTGAGGCCTGCGGGCCTAGAGCCCTTGCTCTGCAACAAGAGAAGCCACCACAATGAGAAGCCCACACACCGCAACAAAGAGTAGCCCCCTCTCGCCGCAGCTAGAGGAAGCCCGCACGCAGCAACGAAGACCCAACGCAGCCAGAAATAAGTACATAAATAAATAAAAATTAAAAAAAAAAAAAGAAAGTGATGCTTTCCAGGTCCAGAAGTAACTGTCCCTCTGCTTGTTCCCTCGGATGGGTAGGAGGAGCAAGTCGCCAGCCCCGTGTGGGGCTCAGTCATTCTGTGGGACGTCGACAGCCTCGCAGGGGGCACAGTGGTGCCCTCCCCACCTGTGATCTCTCGTTCATTCCAGGGCAGCAGCTCTGGGGCCAGCTGCACAGCTGTGGGCTGGCCTTTGCTCACTCCTGCAGCCCAGCCTGCTCCTCCCAGAACTTGCCCCTTGAACTACCCAGGCAACAAAGGGTCTCTGGAAGGGGGTCCCTCCCTCACTTCCCAGGGGCAGCAGAGATAGCAGCTGGCAGCCACAGCAGGGCAAGGCCAGGTCCTGGGCAGGGGAGGGCTTTGCTGTGCGTTCCCAGCAGGACCAAGCTCAAGGGTTAGGACTGGAGCCGTGGAGCCAAGAAGGCTTATTCTGCGGGGTAACAGATGGGTGGAAGAGGAAGGTAAGATGCAAGGAGGGAAATTTGTGTTCTTTTAGCAGCTACTATGTGTCACGCACTATATAAGGTCTTCCACATACCTTATGATACTGTTTGGTCTTCACAACAACCCAATGGACCAGATACTATTTATTATCGCACCCAGGCCCAGCGGCTTGGGTACACACGCAAGCAGTGTAGTCACGCAAGTCCCTGGGCTCAGAAGGAGCCCTGCACTCAGTTTAATGTTCTGCTGTCAACACCTGGAAATTCTTCATAACTTTTTAGCAAGGGGTTCCGTGTTTCCATGTCGCACTGGGCCCCGCAAATTCGGTACCAGTCCTGATTATACTCAATTTACAAATGAGCAAACCAAGGCCCGTACATAATCTGCCCAAGGTCACACCTGGGAAGTGGTGGACTTAGTACTTGGACTCAGGGCTGTCCTACTCCCAAGACCGTACACTCCAACCCGTCACGGGGTTGTATCCCGGCAGGGTGTGTGGTATGTCAGCACAGTGGTTCTCAAAGCCAGGTCCCTGGATGGGCAACGTCAGTATCACTTGAGGACTTGCTGGAATCAGACCCTCTGGGGGGGGGGCCCAGCAGCCTGTGTTTTAACAAGCCCTCCAGATGATGCTGATGCCACTCCAGTTTGAGATGCTCTGAGCTAAAAGATGGTAGATGACAGACAACGAAAAGAAGAGCCCAGTGAGGGAGGGAGGGTGGGAGGGAGATGGAGAGCGCGCGCGCGCGCGCGTGTGTGTGTGTGTGTGTGTGTGTGTGTGTTTTGGGGGGGTTGGTCTGCAACTGTAAATAAGTTGGTCACAGTGGGCTTGGTGAGAGGTGATGATTGAACCCAAATGTGAAGGAGATGGGGCGGTGCTCTCTGGGCTTGTGAGGGGAAGCAAGAGCCAGGAAGAAGCAAGGACCAGCCCCGAGGCCCGAGGGCGGGAATGTGCCTGGTGAGCCTGAGGGACAGTAAGGAGGCCACTGGGGCCCAGACAAGTGCGGCAATGGTGAAGTCACATTCCCTGTGTCACCAAGGCTCTGGATCCCAATCCCCTTTTCTTGCTTATTCAATCCACGTGACAGTTACCTGGGGAGACAGTTTGGGAACATTACCCAAGAAGGACAAATGAGGGTCTGTTTCTCTCGATGGGCGGTCGTACCCTTCAGGGAGAAGGCGTGAGGACCCGCCTGAAAGTGGGCTTCGTGGAGAAACTGATCAGGCCTCATTTAGAACTGAGGCCCCTTGGCCAATATCTTCGACATGGCTTTCTCACTTCCTGGGGGGTAGCTGCTGAGAACAGAGCAGTAGGTCTCAAGGATGCCTTGAGCTCCAATAAGTAACACGGGAAGTTCTGGAAATGACTCTGCTGCAGGGGCAACAGTTCTGCAGTCTTAAGGGTTTTCTTAAAATTTCAGGGCAGGTTTAAAGCTTAGGGATACAAATGACTTTGGATCAATATGCCATAAGCTATGTAAATTAGCTAATATGAGATTTCTAATTTTGCAATTTTAGAATTTCCCCAACTCCACAGGGCTTCTTCTCCAAGCTTCTAGATTCTGCTGAAAGGGTTCTGGAGAAACCTTTCCTTGGTTCTCCCAGATTTAGAAATAATAGCTGCCTCTTATACTTATTATTTCTGTTTTGCCGAGCTGCTTTATCAGTTCTCCAATATCTATTTAACAAATTATTTGTATTAAATCTTATCTGTTGATTGAAAAAAAAAATTTCAGGCCGAACTTGCCACTCAGCATGAAATCCCAAGAGGAGAGGATTGGCACAGTTGGCCAGCATTGGCTCATCCTCTTCCTCAGAAGTGACCCTGCCCCTGATGACCTTGTGAACTTGTGTCAGGGAGGGGCCCTGAGCTCCTTTGTCTCGTTTCCTTTGTCATCTCATTCCTAGTCTCAGCCCTTGTGCAGAATCTGCATTTCACTCCAATGGGGGGTGATGAGAACTTGGACTCCAAGGCAGTAGTGGAAGGAGGGGAGAAGAAGGGAAGAAATATTGAGTGACAGATGGATAGACTTGGTCAAGGATTGGATGGGGGGGCATGGTGGGGAAGGGAAATGGGGGATAACTTCCAATTTGGACACCTGGATAATATTAGCTGACGTTTAATTGAGTGCTGATTCTGTATCGGATAGTATATTAAGTGCATTCTGTGCTTTGTTACATTTAATTCCTCATTATGCCCATTTTATAGATGTGAAAACTGAGCCTCAGCTAGGAAAGCACTCAGGTCACAAAGTTAGTAAGTGGTGGTTTGGGATGGAAGCCCAAGCCTGACTGAATCCATGATACCAGTGGTCCTCAAACCTTAGCATGTATTAGAATCACCTGGAATGCTTGTTCAACTAGAGATGACTGGGACCTACACC
Source organism: Eubalaena glacialis (assembly GCF_028564815.1). Lineage (NCBI taxonomy): Eukaryota > Metazoa > Chordata > Mammalia > Artiodactyla > Balaenidae > Eubalaena > Eubalaena glacialis. Next base: position 27,868,966 of record NC_083734.1, on the reverse strand, counting down.
AGAGTTTCTAGTTCAGTAGGTCTGGGGTGAGGCCCGAGAATCTGTATTTCTTTTTTTAAAAAAAATTATTTATTTATTTATTTATTTATTTTTGGCTGTGTTGGGTCTTCGTTGCTGTGCGCGGGCTTTCTCTAGTTGCGGCGAGCAGGGTCTACTCTTCGTTGCGGTGTGCAGGCTTCTCATTACGGTGACTTCTCGTGTTGTGGAGCACGGGCTCTAGGTGCACGGGCTTCAGTAGTTGTGGCGCCCGGGCTTAGTTGCTTCACGGCATGTGGGATCTTCCCGGACCAGGGCTCGAACTCGTGTCCCCTGCATTGGCAGACGGATTCGTAACCACTGCGCCACCAGGGAAGTCCCAGAATCTGCATTTCTAATGCGTTCCTGAGTGATGCTGATGCGGTTGATCCAAGGACCACATGTTGGGTACCACTACATCCCAATAACAAGGCCGTGCCTCGGAATCATCTGAGCACTTACACATTCTGATGCCAGCTGGCTCCCCTCTCTGAAAGTCTGACTGAATTGGTCATCAGTGGTGTCCGAATTTTGGCATTTTTTAAAAAAATCCCCTAGGTGTTTCTAATGTACAGCCAGGGTTGAGAACCGCTGCTCTAAACTCTGTCAATAGGGAATACAGGAGAAATAGTGGGTTTCTGGAGGAAAGAATGGTCCCTTTTCACTAATATATAGAAACATAATGACTTCTGCTTTCAAGCTGAAAATCCCCAGCATTATGAGCCAATCTACTCAGGGCCCAGCTAGATGCTAATTGAGTTTCCTCTTTGGGCGGGGTGCTTGTTCTGGGCAGCTTTTCCAACGACCTGAGTGTGGACTGATTGGGACCAGCCGGTTGGTGGGAAATGAAGGATGGAAATCCACTGAGGAGCTGATGACAGGTATCCTTGTAACTGGGCATTTTTCTTACGAATAACATTTGTGGTGATTTCTCTTAAGTTTGCAGCAGCATGTTTTATGACCAAAGCCCTTGCATAATTATGCAATGGAAATGTATTTGAAATTGCTTAAATGGTTATATATAGGTAGGATTTGTTCAAGCATTTGAGGTACTTTTAAGAATTCTGTATTCAGTTGGATTACCTTTGAAATGTGCTTTGGACGTTGGAGTTTGCTATTCCCAGTTCAGTGCTGGGAAAGAGGAGGGTTCTCTGTATAACCTAAAAGCCACAGTGCTTTTTAGAGGGCTGGCATTGTTTCCAAGGATGATTAACTCATATCTGGTGATTATTTTTTAGGAAATAACTGGGGAGGCTTGTGACTACTGCCTTAAAGTACAAGGAAAGTAAACAAACAAACAAACAATCAAACAAAACAAGGGGACTTCTTTGGTGGCACAGTGGTTAAGAATCCTCCTGCCAATGCAGGGGACACGGGTTCGATCCCTGGTCCAGGAAGATTCCACATGCCGCGGAACACCTAAGCCCGTGTGCCACAACTACTGAGCCTGCACTCTAGAGCCCATGAGCCACAACTACTGAGCCCACGTGCCACAGCTACTGAAGCCCACGCGCCTAGAGCCTGTGTTCTGCAACAGGAGAAGCCACTGCAATGAGAAGCCCGTGCACCACAACGAAGAGTAGCTCCCGCTCACCGCAACTAGAGAAAGCCTGCATGCAGCAACGAAGACCCAACACAGCCAAATAAATAAATAAATTAAAAAAAAAAAAAACTCTAAAGGTCAAGTAACAGGCTCCACGGACCTCAGGAATCTGCCTTGGCCTGCGGTTGCCTCCAGGCTGAGGGAGGGATGCGGGGTTGGCTGCCTTCTCTGAACTTGAAAAAAAGACAGAAGTCTCATAAATCACACACTTCCTTGGAGCAGTCTGCTTTTGTCTCATGTGGGCCCATTTTGCTGATTCAATGGCAATAGGTCACTGTGTCCCATCCGTAATGGTCTGTGTCACAGTGTTATGATGGAGAGGGTTGTCGAGGTGCCCACCAAGGTAAGAGCACTTGTTCGGCAGCTAAGCTGAGCTGTGTTGATGCTGCTGAAACCTCCTGGCAGAAAGCTTACCCTTATCCCTCATCACTCGAGACAGAGCGTTTTCCCTCAAGCTTGGGGTAGGGCTGGGCTTGCTGGGGGCAGCCTTTTAGCTGCAGATGAAGGCAGTTAGTAGGGACTTCTGGGAGGCTGCAATCCTATCCTCTCTTCCTTGTCCTCCTTCTTTTTAAAAAATAGCTTTATTGAGATATAATTTACATACCATACAATTCACCCCTTTAAAGTGTATGATTCAATGATTTTAGTTTATTCATGGATATGTGCAGCTATCACCACAATTTTAGGGCATTTTCATGACCTCACAGAGAAACCCCATACCCTTTAGCCATTGCTCCCCCTTCCCCAACCCCTACCCTGTATCCCCCTGCCCTAAACAACCACTAATCTCCTTTCTGTCTCTATAGATTTTCCTAGTCTGGACATTCCATATAAATGGAATCATACAATATGTGGTGTTTTGTGACTGGTTTTTTTCACTTAGCATAATGGCTTCAATGTTCATTCATGCTGTAACATGGGTCAATATTTCATTCATTTTTTTAGATTTTATTTTTAAGAGTCATTTTATGCTTACAGCAAAATTGAGGAAAAAGTACAGTTTCCACATACCTCCTGTTCCCCTCCCCTGCACCCATAACCTTCCCCGCTGTTAAATCTGCCACCGGATTTGACATTTACTATCAAATGTAAATTCATTTACTACATTCGATGTATTTACTACAGTCGATGAACCTGCATTGTCACCCAAACCTAAAGTTGATCATTGGTATTGTAAAGATCCACTCTTGGTGTTGTAAATTCTGTGGATTTTGGCAAATGTATCCACCTTCTCCTTGTATAGAGTCATACGAATAGTTTCACTGCCCTAAAAATCCTCTGTGTTCCACCTATTCATTCCTCCTTCTCCCCAACCACTGGCAACCACTGATCTTTTTACTGTCTCCATAGTTTTTTCTTTTCCAGAGTGTCACATACCTGGAATCACATAGTATGCAGCCTTTTCAGACTGTATTCTTTCACTTAGTAACATGTCTTTTCATGGCTTGATAGCTTATTCCTTTTGATGGTTGAATAATATTCCACTGTATGGATGTACCACACTCTATTTATCCATTCAGTTACTGAAGGATATCTTGGTTACCTGCAAGTTTGTGCAATTATGAATAAGGCTGCTATACTTCATCCATTTTATGGTTGAATAATATTCCATTATATTTTATAATTTATACTATTATTATCTTGTTTATCCTTTCATTATCTGATGAACATTTGGATTGTTTCCACCTTTTGGCTACTGGGAATAATGCTGCTAGAAACATTCCTATACATGTTTTTGTTTGAACACCTGTTTTCAATTCTTCTGGGTATTTACCTAAGAGTGGAACTGCTGGGTCATGTGGTAATTCTATGTTTAGTCACTTTGAGGAGCTGCCAAACTATTTTCCAAAGTGGCTGCACCATTTCACATTCCCACCAACAGTGCATGAGGGTTCCAACTCCTCCACATCCTCACAAACACTTGTTATTGTCTGACTTTTTGATTTTAGCCATCCTAGTGAATGTGAAGTGGTATCTCATTGTGGTTTTGTTTTGCATTTCCTTGATGACTGATGCTGCAGAGCATCTTTTCATGTGCCTATTGGCCATTTGTATTTCTTTCTTGGACAAATGTCTATTCAGATCCTTTGTCTTCTTTAAGTTGGGTTATTTGTCTTTTTATTATTGAGTTGTGAGAGTTCTTTATATTTTCCAGATACAAGCCCCTTATCATATATATGATCTGCAATATTTTCACCCTCCCATGCACTCTGATATAGTGCTTGCCTCCCTCTCCTTGCCCTCCACTGCCACCCAGAAAAGCTGGAAACAGAGAGTGTAAACAGAGTTTTGATTTGTTTTTAAAAGCTCACCCACTTCTTTCAAAATAATTGAAAGCAGAGACTCAAACAGATATTTGTACACCAGTGCTCAGAGCGGCATTATTTGAAGTAGCCAAAACACAGTAACACAAAAAGTAAATTATTGGAAAGAGATCTGGCTTTGGAGTAAGCCTGCCTGGGTTTGACTCCTGGCTCTGCCATGAGACCTTAGGCAAGTTACCTCCCTCTCTGGGCCTCAGTTTCCTCACCTGTACAATGAGGTGGTAATAATTCCTTCCTGAGAAGGGCCCTGGCTCAACAAGAGAATGAGCTGAGCGATGCCCAGCATCGAGGCAGTGTGACGAAAGGGGTTCTCAACTTGGAGAGAAAAGACCCAGAGGAAGGTTTCCCCTCAGCCCCATCTTTGCTGCCAGTACGACCTTGGGCAAGCTGGTCTTCTAGATCTCAGTTTCCCTGTCTGTAAAGCGGGGATATTAACACCTGCCCCTATTACACCCTGTAAAGTTGTGAGGTTGATAAGAAAGTGTTCAGTAAAAGGAACAGTGTTATACAAAATGGAGATTAGAAAATAAAGAAATACTTGGCAGAATGATGAACTGTTAACCCAGAGTGGTGTTGTTAATTAAAAATGATCCTGCATAATATGCAGCCATTAACATGGATAATTATGCAGACTATGTAGAAACAGGCGACACCATTTTTGAGAGGTAGAATGCTTACAAAGTTATATGGACACAAGTATCAGAACTATGCCCAATGATGTATAATATAGACAAAGACTAGACGGGATCACGGAAAAGATGTAAGTAATTATTGGGCACAGGACTCGGGAGGATTATGGGCGATTGAAACACATTCCTGGAAAGTCATCGTCATGTTTTTACAGTAAGAATATGATTAAAAAAAAAATAAGTGTGGCGGGAGTCATTTGGGGACAGGCTGCACTTGAATTCTGGCCCTCACGCCCACTGGCTTTGTCGGCCACTGGAGACCGAAACCACAGCAAGCGTCGCCCTGCGGAAGCCCTGCCCTGTCTGTCCTGCCCCCTGGCCTTCCCTGCCCTTCCACACTCACATCCTCAAATGAGAGACGGACCACAGGCCGCTCAACATATGGGACATAACTGTGCTTCTTTAACATACTTTTTTTTTCAGTCAAAGTAAGAATCCCCCGTTCTTCTATTCCAATCCCCAGGGCAACCACCTCTCACCTGTTTAGCTGTTTCTTCTGAATGTTATCTGCATATCCCTGTGCAAACACTGCTATTTCTCTATTTTATGTTTTTTTTTTTTAAAGTATTTGTTTATTTATTTATTTTTGGCTGTGTTGGGTCTTCGTTTCTGTGCGAGGGCTTTCTCTAGTTGTGGCAAGCGGGGGCCACTCTTCATCGCAGTGCGCGGGCCTCTCACTATTGCGGCCTCTCTTGTTGCGGAGCACGGGCTGCAGACGCGCAGGCTCAGTAGTTGTGGCTCACGGGCCTAGTTGCTCCGCGGCATGTGGGATCTTCCTAGACCAGGGCTCGAACCCGTGCCCCCTGCATTGGCAGGCAGATTCTCAACCACTGCGCCACCAGGGAAGCCCTCTATTTTATGTTTTAACAATATATTCATTGACTTCCTGCTATTGGAAGAGGGTTTAGCTCACTCAAGCCCAGCCTCCCTCTCCCTTTGTCTCATTTTCCCAACACAATTATATCACTATTTTGGATTATATCACCAATTGTCACTTTAGGAAACACACTACACTCTTCTTGTTCACCCACTGTTATCTCCAGACGATGATCCCCACCGATGCTTCCTGAGAAGGGCAGCAGCTCACGCCGCAGCCTCGCCTCATCTCTCCTCCTTCCTCTTCTCCCCCGTTTCGGTCATATGTTCTTTTACATCGTCTCCATCCATAGCATTCCCATTGTTTCGTAACTGTAATGAAGCCTTCCATGCTTTGCTTAAAGATTGATTCTAAAACTAATAAACAATGTTTACCTTACTGAGATTTATATACATACACATATGGCTCGTTGCCCGGCCAGTGACATACCTGCTTATGTTTGCTTTCTTGCAGTACTTTTCTTGAATCAGGAATTTCAAATAGCTTTTCTTTTTTTCTAGCACTAGTTGGCTTCATCATATTCTCAATTTCTCCCTAACTTTCCATCCCAACAGGTGTTCTATTGAGTTTTCCCCCTCCCCAAGGATCTACTTTCTGGAGTCTTCTGTGCTCCTGCTTCAATCTGGACAGTAATAATCCAGGAACTTCTTTTCATTGATTTCCTGGGCTCGATCCACACTTTCGGAGATTTGGGTTACATTCTTGAGTTTCTTTCCTTATTTTGCCAGAGCATACCATTAAGTAACATCTTATGCAGAGGTGTATGGTGGGTAAAATTTCTAAATATTTTATGTTTGGAAATGTATTTATTTTGCCTTTAGACTTGATTGATACTTGGGCTTGGCATTGAGTCGTAGGTTGTAAATCAAATTCCCTTAAGACTTTGAAGGTACAGCTCTGTTGCCTGCTATATAGATTTTCCTATTGAAAACCCTGATTCATTCTCATTCTATCACTTTCTAGGCACCTAACCCTCAGTGGAAGCTTTTAGGGTGCTCTCCTTATCCTGGCTGACCTCTAGTTCAGTGATGTTCCCTGTTTCAGGTGTGGGCCTGCTTCACACACTGTTCTGAGGTCTTGTGTCCTTCATCTCTGAGAAATTTTCCTTTATTATTTCTTTGATAATTTCCTCTCCTCTGTGTTTTCATCCTCTTTTTTCAGAAACTCCTAATGCTTGGATACTTTTTTGATCCTTCCTCCCTATCTCTCCTCTGTTGGCTTGTGTTTTCCATCTCTTTGTCTTGATGTTTTCAAATCATGCAAGGATATATAAGCTCGAGAACAATTTGTCTTTTCACTTACAGTCTTATATGAAAATGTATTTCTTGTTATATTGTGTCTATAATAACAGAGTGACAGACATTTCAAACAAGAAATGTTCACTTAAGACTTTTAGGATAACCATAAAACATAAATCAAAACTACCTTCAGTGAGCGAGGCTCTGAAAACTTCACTACAAAAATGAGAGTGAGGGCTTTTAGCGGCCTAAAATGAAGACTGCAGTAACTAGGTGAGGCAGGAGCCAGGGAGGAGAAAGAAAACTGTGGTCTTGGCAAGTGCTTCAGGTGCTACTTCTGGTCCCCATGCTCTTGGGGCATGCTGCCCCCTGCTCCCCACCCATGCCAAGAAGTGGGTAGGGTCAGCCAATCGGGCAGAGGAACTGAAAGGGTCAGATCTCAAGTCCGTGATGGGATCTTCCCTGAGCAAGGCAGCTGGACTGGGAAGGGCAGGGGAGGCCTCCCTGCCAAGGACAGAAGCTAATCAAGGCACTAGGCAGGGGGAAGCAGGATCCAGGCAGACAAACGGAGAATCAGAGAAGGGCCCAGAGTGAGGCTTGAGTGGATGTCAAGGTCAGTTAATACACTGACAGAGGCTCCGAATGCTAACCAGCATCCAAGGTCGTGTGGGTCAAGGGAAGCAGCATTCATCTGGCTTATGAGGCTGAGAAGGCTCTTCCCCAACCTAAACCCATTACCTCCATGATGCAGGGTCTTCCTCTGAAGAAGGTGAAGCAACAGAATAGAAACATATAACAGAGGTTCAAGGGCCTGATGTTCTTGGACCCTGAGTACATGACTGGTCCTCCTTAAGCCTGTGTTCGTCCTTTGTGTGCTGTGATGTTGCCCAGAGCTTTGTATTAAGCACCCCCTCAACCCCACCCCATCGTCAGTTGGCTTCACTGTGAGGGGAAGGAAGAGACACATGCACACAGACACACACAGAGCACCACCACCCCCCCAAGCTGGTTCTTTCCTTATGCACAAATATGCTGTGCACGAAGGAAAGAACACTCTGCCCAACACTGGGGTACGCTGAGCTGGGACTGGAGCTGCAGCACTGAGTCAGATGCCCTTCCCGCTTCCGTGTCCCGTGGGGGAGCAGACAAGTGAACAGAAGAGGGCTGGCGATTCCTTCATGGGTCAGCTGCCTCCGAATGAGATGCTTGGCAGGAGAGGAGGCCTGCAACCTGTTGTCCCTCTGTTCATTGTTTATTTGCTGAAAGAATAGTTTAGATAATTAGTCATTCATGCAAATGTTTACTTACTCAACAAATGTCTATTGGATTCCAATAATGATAATAATTAGCGCTCATTGAGTGCTTGCTCTGTGTCAGGCACAGTGCTAAGCCCTTTGAACTCCATTGTGCACCAGATGTTAGGAGGACAGAGATAAAGACGCAGTAACTGCCTTCAAGTTGTTGAGAGGCCAGTAATGAACACTGCAACCATTTCATGTAAACTTCACAACAACATCCTGTGAAGTACTGTTCCTGAGAGGTAGTATAGTATAACAGAGTCCCTTTTGTATCAGGGACCTGGGTTTGAAACCTGTTTATACTGCTTTTTGGCTGTGTAGCCTTGGGCAATTTACTTAAACTGTTTAAGCTTCAGTTTTCCCATCTATAAAATGGGCATGGAATTCATAACAGCTATGTCTTATGGAGTTGTGAGGGTTAAAGGAGATAATGCATTTAAAGTGCTACCGCATTACTTGGCACATAGTGAGTTATTATTAAGCCTAGGGTATTACGGGATCCCAGGAATTAACTTAGCATAATGTTAAATTAAGGCAGCTCAAAGGCATTTTTTACCCACAGGATGAGTAGGAGTTAGACAAAGAGGGAAGTGGAATTAGTCTAAATGGTTTCTATTATTCTGGTTGGAAACCCAGCATTGCCTTCCTGCTCCCCAACAGTATTTCTGTGGAGCCACACAGACCTCTTCAGTTCCAACTTCTACCACCATAACTCACAGTGTGTAATTGCGGTTGGCCTTGGAGAAGTGTCTTCTTGTTTCTGGGCTTCAGATTCTTCATCTTCACAGAGAAAATGCTCTAACAATCCCACTTAGGAATCTATCCTTAAGTATGTTCACTACAGCATTACCGATAATAGCAAAAACTTGTAAGCCATATAAATATATAGCAATGGAGAAATAGTTTAATAAATTATGATGCATTCATATACAGAAGACAATATAGCTGCTACAAAGATAGAGGTAACTCCATATGAGTTGATATAGAGAAATGTACTCTAGTGAGCCATAATTTATATGCAATAAATGCATTAATTTGGAGGAATGCAATACAGCTCTATGCATTTTGGCAAAGGTATTCACTTGTCACCATCCCTCCCATCAAGAAAAAACATTTCCATCACTTTAAAAATTTCCCTCATGCCACTTTTCCATCAATCCCTCCTCATCCACGCAGAAGCAACCGCTATTCTGATTTATAACACCATAGATCCATTTTGTCTCTTCTTAAACTTCGTATTTTTGGAATTATAGTTTTTAAAATATTCAGTTATGTTGTTTCAAGTAACAGTAGTTTCCTTGTTGTTGCTGTTGTACATTGAGTGCTTGTGTTCCCCCCAAATTCATATGTTGAAGCTCTAAACCTCAGTGTGGCTGTATTTGGAGATGGGGCCTTTAAGGAAATAACTAGGTTGTGAGGTCGTAAGGGTGGGGCCTTGATCCAATAGGATTAGTGGCCTTATAAGAAGAGGCACAAGGCAAAGGTCATGTGTACACACAGCAACATGGTGGCCACCTCCTAGCCAAAAGAAGAGGCCTCAGAAACCTACTTGGCCAGCACCTTGATCTTGGACTTCCCAGGCTCCAGAACTGTGAGAAATAAATGTCTGTTGTTTAAGTTACCCAGTCTGTGGTATTTTGTTAAGTTACCCAGCCTGGGCAGACTTGCTGAGTAGCATTCTGCTGTTTATTTCTATACCACAGTTTGTTTATTCCCTATAAATGGACATTTGGGTTGTTCCAGTTTTTGGCCATTATGTGCAAATTTGTGTGACCAACTTGAATCTCTGTATTATATGATAAATGTATGTTTAACTTTATTAAAAAGCACCAAACAGTTGTCCAAGGTGGTAGTATCATTTCATATTCCAACCAGAAATAAATGAGAGTTCCAGTTGCTCCATAACCTTGCCATCACTGGGTATTTTCAGTGTTTTAAACTTTATCCATTTAAGTGTGTGTAAAGGTCTATCTCATTGTGGGTTTTTTAATAAATTTATTTATTTATTTATTTATGGCTGCTTTGGGTCTTCGTTGTTGCATACAGGCTTTCTCTAGTTGCAGTGAGCGGGGGCTACTCTTAGTTGCGGTGCGCGGGCTTCTCATTGCGGTGACTTCTTTTGCTGCAGAGCACGGGCTCTAGGCACACAGGCTTCAGTAGTTATGGCACTTGGGCTCAGTGGTTGTGGCTCATGGGCTCTAGAGCACAGGCTCAGTAGTTGTGATGCACGGGCTTATTTGCTCCACGGCATGTGGGATCTTCCCAGACCAGGGCTCAAACCCGTGTCCCCTGCATTGGCAGGTGGATTCTTAACCACTGCGCCACCAGGGAAGCCCCTCATTGTGGTTTTAATTTGTATGTTCCTGACGACAAATGATGTGGAGCACCTTTTCACATGATTAATGGGTATCCAGATATCTAGTTTTTGAAATACTTAAGTCTTTTGTTCTTTTTTATTGCATTGTCTTTTATTTTTAATTTGTAGGAGTTTTTATATATTTTGAATATGAGTCCTTTGTCAGCTATATGTATTGCAAGTATTTTCTTCTAGTCTGTGGCTGTCTATCCACTTTCTTAATTATATATTCTGAAAAACAGGAGTTTTTAATTTTGATGAAGTACAATTTATTTATGTTTCTTTTATGGTTAATGCCTTTTGTGTCTTAAGAAATTTTTGCTTACCCCAAGGTCATAAAGATATTTCCTGTTTTAGAAGCTTTTTTGAGAAGCTTTATTGTTTTAGCTTTCACATTTAGGCCTCTAATCCATTTGAGTTAATTTTTGTGTATAGTGTAAGGTATGAACTGATGGTCATTATTTTCCATATGGATATCCAGTTGTTCCAGAACTATATGTTGAAAAGATTATCTTTTCCCCATTAAATTACCTTTGAAACTTTGTCAAAATTCAACTGAACCCTATGTGTATTTACCTATTTCTAGACTCTCTATTCTGTTGCCATTGATCCTTATGTTAATAACATAGAACGTCTTAAAAGCAGGTAATATAAGTCTTCCAACTTTATTGTTTTTCAGAATTGTTTGATTCTTCTAGGTCACTTGAATTTCCATATAAACTTTAAAATAAGCATGTTGATTTCTACAAAAAAAAAAAACAGCTGAGGTTCTGATTAGAATCTATAGGTCAATACACTGAATCTATAGATCAATTTGCAGAATTGATATCTTAACAAAATTGAGTCTTCCAATCAATGGACATTGTAAACCTTTAAAATTCCTCTCAGGAATGTTATGTAGTTTTCAGTGTACATGTCTTAGTCCCATTTTGTTAAAATTTTCCCTAAGTATTTAACATTTTTTGGTATTTTTGTAAAAGTTCTTTTAAAATTTTATTTTTCAATTATTCATTGCTAATATATAGAAATGCAATTGATTTTTTACACTGTCTTTTTATTATGTAAATCCTCCCATTAGTTATAGTAGCGGTTTTATAGATTCCTTTGAATTTTCCATGCATTATATCATGTTATCTGCAAGTAGTTTTATTCTTCAATATCAATTTTTATATATTTTATTTCTTTTTCTTGCCTTGTTACATTGGTTAAGATCCCTGAATCTATGTTGAAGAGTTGTGGTAAGAATCTTTGTGTTGTTATGAATTTTAGGGGAAGGTGTTCAGTCTTTCACCACTAGGTGTGATGTTAGCTGTAGATTTTCATAGATATTTTTTATTAGATTGAGCAAGTTTCATGTTATCCCTTGTTTGCTGAGAGTTTTCTTTCTCTTTTTAAAAAAATCATGAATCAGTTTGATTTTGTTATATGCTTTTCTTGAATCTATTGATATGTTCAGATGGTTGTTCTCCTCTATTCTATTAACATTGTGAATTACATTGATTGGTTTTTGCATATGAAACTAGCCTTGCATTCCTGGGATAAACCACATTTAGTCATGATGTATTGTTTTTTATGAATTGGCAGATTTAATATGCTAATATTTTGTTTAGGATGTTAATGTCTATATTCATAAGTGATTTGGGCTTGAAATTTTCTTTTCTTATAATGCCTTATGTCAGATTTTTTTTTTTGCCATTCAATTGGTGTCTTTATTCATACATGTTGATTTTTCCCATGGAGAAACTGTTGAAGGGAGAGGAGGGGAGGGCTGGGTGGGGAGCCATGGCTTGTTTTTCCTCCATCCAATGGAAGAAGTGAGAGAAAAATATGGAACAGTTTAAGAATCTGTGTATCATCCTTGTGCAGGAGCCATACTGATCTGCTCCGTATCATTCCAATTTTAGTATACGTGCTGCCAAAACAAGCACCCTTGGTCAGATTTTGATATTAGGGTTATGTTATGCTGGTTTGGAATTGTTTGTTCTTCCTTTGTTCTCTGAAAACATTTGTATAAAATTGGAATTTTCTTTTTAAATTTTTTAATAGAATTCACCAGTTAAGCCACATAGGCCTGGAGTTTTCTTTGTGGGAAGGTTTTAAATTACGAATTCAATTTCTTTAACAGATATTGGGTGATTCAGATTTTTCACTTCTTCTTGGTTCAGTCTTAGAAAGTTTTGTTTTTCAAAGAATTTTTTGATTTCTTGTAAGTCATTGAACTTACTGCTGTAAACTAGAGTCAAAATGGATTGTCCACTTTAAAATATTAACTTTTTAATAGATCTTTATTGGAATATAATTGCTTCACAATACTGTGTTAGTTTCTGTTGCACAACAAAGTGAATCAGCCATATGCATACACATGTCCCCATATCCCCTCCCTCTTGAGCCTCCCTCCCGAGCCTCCCTCCCATCCTCCCTAACCCACCCCTCTGGTCATCACAAAGCACCGAGCTGATCTCCCTGTGCTATGCTGCTGCTTCCCACTAGCTAACTATTTTACATTTGGTAGTGTATATATGTTGATGCTACTCTCACTTTGCCCCAGCTTCCCCCTCCCACCCTGTGTCCTCAGGTCCATTCTCTATGTCTACATCTTTATTCCTGCCCTGCAACTAGGTTCATCAGTACCTTTTTTTTTTTTTTTAGATTCCATATATATATTTTAGAATATGGTATTTGTTTTTCTCTTTCTGACTTACTTCACTCTGTATGACTGACTCTAGGTACATCCACCTCACTACAAATAACTCAATTTCATTTCTTTTTATGGCTGAGTAATATTCCATTGTATATATGGGCCACATCTTCTTTATCCATTCATCTGTCAATGGACATTTAAGTTGGTTCCTTGTCCTGGCTATTGTAAATAGTGCTGCAGTGAACATTGTGGTACATGTCTCTTTTTGGTTTTCTCAGGGTATATGCCCAGTAGTGGGATCACTGGGTCATATGGTAGTTCTATTTTTAGTTTTTTTAAGGAGCCTCCATACTGTTTTCCATAGTGGTTGCATCAATTTACATTCCCACCAGCAGTGCAGGAGAGTTCCCTTTTCACCACACCCTTTCTAGCATTTATTGTTTCTAGATTTTTTGATAATGGACATTCTGACTGGCATGAGTTGATACCTCATTGTAATTTTGATTTGCATTTCTCTAATAATTAGTGATGTTGCACATCTTTTCACACGCCTCTTGGCCATCTGTATGTCTTCCTTGGTGAAATGTCTATTTAGATCTTCTGCCCATTTTTTAACTGGATTGTTTGTTTTTTTGATATTGAGCTCCATGAGCTGCTTGTATGTTTTGGAGATTAATCCTTTGTCTATTGTTTCATTTGCAAATATTTTCTCCCATTCTGAGGGTTGTCTTTTTGTCTTGTTTATGGTTTCCTTTGCTGTGCAAAAGCTTTTACGTTTAATTAAATCCCATTTGTTTATTTTTGTTTTTATTTCCGTTACTCTAGGAGGTGGGTCAAAAAAAGATCTTGCTGTGGTTTATGTTAATTTTATGTGAATTTTACCTCAATAAAAATAAATGAATAAAAATATATTATGGATTTTCTAGTTCCAGCATGACTCAGTAGCTGTGATCAGCCTTAACTTCTCCTTATAAATAACTATAAAAGCAAACAAAAGATATGAAACAAGTGATTTCAGGCTTTGGGCAAGTGCTGAGCTGCTACCCTGAGAGAAGGGTGGCACAAGAGGCAAACCCCATATTCATCCCAGCTTTCTTGCAGGGAAGGTGGTTTCCAAGTTTCAGAGGGTTAGGTGGAGCCCAAGCATAGAACAGCAGTTGCACTGGGTAGAAAAGCAGGGGCCTCATGGAGGAAACTGACCAGAGTTCAGAGCTGCTAAGGTGGTGGGAACTCACAGGGTATGGAGTGGAGAAAACTGCAGAAAGAGACCCCAGAAATCTGCAAAGGGGTTCCCTTCAGGGACCTAGACAACTGCTAAGCTGCCTATGCCCGGGGTGATCATTCACAAGGTCTGGTAGAAAATAGCTGCTGAGGGGCTGAAAGTTAAACAGAGATTTCAGAGACTTCAGGATACTGGGGCAACCCAGTATTGGAGTTCTGATCCAGCCAGAGTGGAGAAACACAGGGCATTCAATGGAGACCCCAGGAAGACTGTGTTTTAGGGATAAGGACCATGCCCCAGGAGTAAGCACCATGCTGTAGGATTAAGGACAAAACCAAAATAGACCCACCTTAGCAAAGACTCAAACCAAGCTTCAACAAGGCCAAGGTGACCCATCAAAAATTTAACTGTCTGACAGAATAAAATTCAACACTCTGTAGCAAAAGACTTTTAAAAACCCAGTCTCCATGCTACATCAATCATAATACCAAGAATGTAATGAAAAATTACTACCCATGTTTCTTTTTCTTATTTATTTATTTATTTATTTATTTATTTATTTATTTATTTATCTATTTATTTATTTATGGCTGCATTGGGTCTTCGTTGCTGCGTGCAGGCTTTCTCTAGTTGAGGAGAGCAGGGGCTACTCTTTGTTGCCATGTGCAGACTTCTCATTGCAGTAGCTTCTGTTGTTGAGGAGCACGGGCTCTAGGCGCGTGGGCTTCAGTAGTTGTGGCACGTGGGCTCAGTAGTCGTGGCTTGCAGGCTCCAGAGCGCAGGCTCAGTAGTTGTGGTACATGGGCTTAGTTGCTCCACGGCATGTGGGATCTTCCCGGACCAGGGATCGAACCTGTGTCCCCTGCACTGGCAGGTGGATTCTTAACCACTGTGCCACCAGGGAATTCCACTACCCATTTTTCTATTCCTATAAATTTTCTTGACCTTTGTTCTGAGATATGATTAAGTTACTTAGACACAGTTTGATTCTTTTAGGTTTGTTTTTAAGCTTCGTCAGGTGGACCAAAGCAGCATTTATTCTCAGGCTAGTCTTGTCCCGCTTTTTCTGATCCAAAACTTTTCTGAGGACACCAACTGAATATTCTATCTAAATTATGTGAATAGTGCTGCTATGATCATGTATGTACATGCATTTGTTTTAGTACCTCTTTGCAATTCTTTTGGGTGTATACTGGAAGTGGAATTGCTGGGTCATACGTTAAATCTAATGTTTAACTTTTTTGAGGAACTGCCAAATTATTTTCCACAGTGGCTGCACCATTTTACATTCCCATCAGTAATATACAAGTGGTCCAATTTCTCCACATCCTTGCCAACACTTGTTATTTTCCATTAAAAAAAAAAATTATAGCCATCCTAGTGGGGGTGAAGTGGTATCTCATTGTGATTTTGATTTGCATTTCTCTGATGACCAATGACATTGGGCATCTTTTCATGTGCTTATTGGATATTCTTTTAGGAAATGTCTATTCAAATCCTTTTCTCAATTTTAAATTATGATGTATTTTAAGTGAAAATAATCAATATGGATACTATGATCCCGATTTGGTAAAGTAGCAAACATTGTGTGTGTGTGTGTGTGTGTGTGTGTATACGCAAATACATACTAGAGCATAATGGTTAGATACACAAACTTTTTAACACTGTCTGGTTGTATCCTGCTTCTGCCTTTTACCACTTGTATAACCATAGGCAAGTTACCTAATCTCTCTGTGTGTTGGTTTCCTTGTCTCTGAAACGGGGATAATTACCTCTTAGTGCTGATGTCAGGATGAAATGAGAATGCATGTAAAGGGCTTAGAACAGTGCTCATATAATAATAATAATAATAATAAATAATGCTTATATAATAATAATAACATCGACAATGATATACAGATATATGTTGGTATATGCATAGAAAAAGGTCTGTTAGGAAAGACAGTCAATTGCTAACAGGGATTTCTGTTGGAGAATAGGATTGTCAGGGGACAGGGCACATTCTCTTTTTAATTCATGTAGTTTTGTATTGTTTGAATTTGTTAAAACAAGTATATAAAAGAAAATTTTAAAGCTCAGTGATGTAAAAATAAAGGAACTTTCTCCTTTAACATTGAACTTTAACCTTAACCCTCAATCCAGGCTCTTCACAATTGCCGGATGGCCTTATTTTTCTTATGGCTTTTCAGAGGCTGCAGTTTGCAGTAGCTTTCCAAGAAAGGACGGTGAGGTGGCCCCTGTGCGGCCCTCCACAGCATTCCCTCTCCACTCCCCATCTCTGTTCTCCAGCTACTCAGAACTTCCTCTAGTTCACTCATGTCTTGCTTTCTCAGGCTTAAGAGACTTTTCACTTTGTTCCCTCTGCCAGGAAATACTGCTTCAGACTCCACCCCTATGTGCCTATTATCCTCCTGAACTTGCTTGCTGTGGAAAGCCTTACTTTGTCCTTCTTCCAAGCTGTGTTTTGTGTCCCTCCCTTCCCTCTGCTTGTCTAGTGCTCTGTGGGATGCCGAGTTTACCTCTCATCACACCATATTGGGAATGACGTGTCTATATCCTCTGAGTGAACAGGTAGAATAGGAGCCATGTTTATTTCCACCATGGCTTTGTGATTTTATCCCCAAAGGCTAGCACATGGCCAGAAACATGGGAAGTGTCCATAACTTTTGTTAAATAACAGAATGAAAGAAGGAGAAACCCAAGCTGCAGCCCTCATCTGTGTATCCTGGCTTATTTAGTATATGACGCCACGCCTCATAAACATAGAGCTTTAAGGATCTAAAGAAAATCCTCTGGAGGAAATTTCCCCAAATGGAAAACTAAGTAGACTGAAGACCCTTGGCCCTTCACACAATAGAGCTGCCTACAGATTCAAAAAAAGCTGATGACTATCTCCCATCCAATTCTCCTGGATATTATTGAAAGATCATTTCTTTCTTTGAAATAAAGCAAGATGGGTTTTGTCCTAAGCCTGTGAGTTTCAAAACAGCCACCCCCTCAAGTTCCAGTGGTGGTGCAGCTGTTCCAAAAATGAAAATAATTAGAAAAATATTTGTAGCTCCCTGAGAAACAAATAGCTCAAAGTTTCCCAAATTTCCCTACAAAAAAATTCAGAGGTACTGAGTGTCCAGTATGTGTTTCTTGCACAGGGACATCATAGAGTTGAGAGGCCAACGCTGAGTTAGGCTTCCAAGCATCCTTCAGAACAATGGTGTGCAAATGAGGGGTCACATGACTGCATCACCAGAACAGCTGAGTTCCCATGAGGCACTACTCAGGAAGGCACCCGGCCAGGAGAGTACATCCTTCCATGAGCCAATGTCCGGATCATAGTATTGCTAAACTTGAAAAATTCATCGCGGGTAATTATTGTTAGTATTGGTGTGAGTTATTGTAACCTATTCTCTTTGGCTTGTGTATTTGATGGTTGTGTGTTTAGGTTGTTGTTACAGTGATGCTGGGGTTGAGTGTGTATTTTACTTGATATTTTAAATTTCTCATGGAATTTATGAGATTTTTATTGGTAATAAACATGGCTCGTTATTCTGTGTGAACAGGTAATAGAGTTATAGATGCAGGGATGAATAAGATATAGGAGGGATCACCTATATAGGATATAGGTGAGGCACCAATCATAGCCAACTGGAAGGGATGCTTAATGTGGCCTGACCCACAGGGTCCAGAGAGGCCACTTGCCCCTCAATCTCAGCTGCCCTGCGGCTCACAACAGATGAGAAGAACCTCTTTCCTGAGCATGTTCATCACTTAACAGACTTCCAGTGGCTGGGAAGCTGGCACTGTTGCCTGGCATCCCATGATGTCCCAGCTCCTAGCTGAGGTTGAAACTGATCTCTCTTAAGATTTCTGGAGCAGCGAAGGATGTGGATCTGGCCTTCACAGAGGGTTTTGTAACCAGGGTGGAAGTAGCCATAGTCAGAGTTACATTTCTGCTTCTTAATATCCAAGACAGACCTGGGAATCAGTGCCAGTACTATTAATATTAATCACCACCACCGTCATCATAGCTAACATTTGAGTGTTTATTATGTGCCAGGCACTCTGTGAAATACTTGAGATGGAACATTTTATTTGATCTTCCCAAGAATCCTATGGGTTTTACCCTCATTTTACAAATGAGGGACCTGGGGCTGAGAAGCTAAGTAACTTGCTCAAGGTCACCTAAGTTGTTAGTGGAGGAGGTAAGATACAAACACAGGCAGGTTTGGGGGCAGTGGTGGTGGACCCACCCTATGGTCACCTCCAATGAGTCATGTCCTTGCATTATCCTGTCCCCCTGAGTTTGGGCAGAACCTGTGACTTGCTTCTAATGCATAGAAAATGCAAGGGTGATGGATGTCACTCCCAAGGTTATGCTATTTATTCAATAATATATGACTCGGGCTTCCCTGGTGGCGCAGTGGTTAAGAATCTGCCTACCAATGCAGGGGACACGGGTTCAAGCCCTGGTCCGGGAAGATCCCACATGCCGCGGAGCAACTAAGCCCGTGCGCCACACCTACTGAGCCTGCGCTCTAGAGCCTGTGAGCCACAACTACTGAAGCCCACGCGCCTAGAGCCCATGCTCCGCAACAAGAGAAGCCACCACAATGAGAAGCCCATGCACCACAACGAAGAGTAGCCCCCGCACGCCGCAGCCCGCACGCAGCAACGAAGACCCAACACAGCCAAACATAAATAAAATAAATAAATTAAAAAAAAATAATAATAATATATGACTCCGTCTTAGCCAACTGGAGCAAGATTCTCCTGATGGCCTCACAGAACAAGCACCCTGCTGTGAAGTACCCGTGGAGAGGACCACGTGGCAGGGAACTTTGGGTGGCCTCTGGGACTTCAGGGCAACCTCCAGTCGACAGCCAGTAAGAGGCCGGGGCCCTCGCTCATACAGCCACAAGGAAATGAATTCTGCCAACAACCTGCATGAGTTGGGGAGCAAATTATTTCCTAGTTGAGCCTCCAGATGAGAACACGGCTTGGTAGGGACACCTTGATTGCAGCCTTGTGAGACCCTGGGCAGACCCAGGTAAGCCATGCCTGACTCCTGACCCACAGGCACTGTGAGATAATAGTGTATTATTTTAAGGCATTAAGTTCGTGATGATTTGTCACATGGCACAGAAAACTCATCCGCAGCCCATGCACTTAACCAGCCCACCCACATTTGCAGCTGGTCCCTAGGCTCTGGTGTATGGATCCCCCTGCAGAGTTGCTTTCCAGGGAGTTCCTGCCTAAGTTCTTGGAAAAGGGCCAGAGCAAGGAAATCTTGAGCTTCTTTCTGACAGAAGGCTGAGAAGTGGGGGACCCAGAAACAATGACCTCCTTATCTGAAAGAAGGGTCAGCAAGAAGTACATGGAGCCCTCTGGCCTTCTGACATTTCTAGGAAAGTGGAGACTTTGGGTTGGGATTGAGGCAGAACATCCAAGGATTGGTCCTAGCAGAAATGTGCTCTTGTGACATTGTACGGTGGGAAGCAGTCTGAGATTTGAACCTAGATGTATCTAATGATGGTGTTTCGTTCAGTCAGTGTGGGGCTTCCAGGCATATTTCACCTTTACTTTCAGTGCTGGAATTTCAAGTATGGCCCACAGGCCACATGCACTTGGAGTGGTGCCACATCTGCTAGACACTTTCAGTTTCTCTGCTCCAGTGAGCATGGCCCTAAAAAGTCAATACTGCAGGACAGGGCTGCCTGCATAATTCTTCCAAAGATAAAGTACAACCCTCTGTATGGGGACTAATCAAACTGGAAGTTTCCTCTTCCTGCTTGACCAGTGTGTGCCCAGCCAGGCCTGTGCAGACCCGCCTGAACAAGCGCTGCTGTGTGAGGATGGAACAGGGCGTCTCCAGGCTCCAACCCGACTAATGGGGATACTGGACCCCTTCCCTGGTCCCCACGGGAACTGAGGGCCATGCAAGAGCTGCCCAAGGCAGGTCTGCCCTCGGGCTGAGCTGGCTCCATCCTGGTAGCCATGGGGTCACCTTTACTGATCATACTTTGCAGAGAAGGGGAAGGAACAGCCATGGCCTGAGCGCAAAGATGCAGGCTTGGGCTGGTGTCTGGGAGTCGGCCTGCCCAGCCTGGGGGTGGCCATGGGGATTCTCCGCAAGCTGCCTCAAGAAGTAGCAACAGCTCTGATTCATCTCTTTGTAGGAGCCACAGGACATTTGCGCCCTGCTTCTACGTGCACATTGAAGGGACAAAACACTTGCCTGTTCAAAAATGTCCCTTGTGTAGGGGACACCTGGACAGGGCCGTCCCCCTGCTGTGCCCTATCCAGTCTATCTGCATTCCTGAGGCAGGACTTCCTGCAGGTGAGGCTCTAGCTTTTGAGAGAAGTGGAAGAGGACTTTCTCCCCGGGACTGGGTAGGAGGCCGGAGAGCAGAGCGTGGGGGGCAGGGCGGGGGTGGGGAGCATCCCCCCTCAGGCCTCCCTCAGAGATGGGAGGATTCCCACACCACTGTTCACACATGACCCCTCAGAGGCCAGACCCAAGCTGGAGCTGTGGGCTGGGTTCCTGGACCCTCCTGGGAAGGTCGATCAGAACAACAGAATACATGCAAGTGAAATAGAGGCAGGCATCAACTTTGGCCAAAATTAATAAGGATATTTAGGAAGACACAGGAAGCTGAAAACAAAAGGTATGTGCAGATGCGCAAAAGTCCAGTGTATCACTCACATCCCCATCTGTGAAAAACACTTGAGAAAGACTGTGACAAAGCAACACATGAATCCACGAGAGACCTCGGGAAGGACAAAGACGAAGTGACCCCCGAATCTTGCCAGTTTTAACAACAAAGGTGCGATCTCGCTCCGGCTGCCGGTCCCTTCTGAGCGCTGAGGCTCACTTCCACGTTCTCTTCAGTGTGGACCTGTTTGGCATCTAGGTCCATCTGTGTGCTTTTATTGCTTTCATTTTATGTTGATTTTTTTTTTTTTTTTTTTTTTAATGTTGCTGTTTCCTCTATTTCTGTTCCCTGACCAACTGGTTGGGTCAAGTTACCATTGATTCTGTTTCCCACTTGTTCAGCTAAGGAATTCTCCTGCCCTCTCCTAAATGCAGCTAAATATGGGGGCCCACCCTTTCCTTTCATTTCTAAAAGGACACACGTTTCTCTCCTATTATTTGAAAATAACACGCCAACTAAGGATGATAGGACAGAAATATAGAAAGTGTGGGTCCCCAGTGACTGGGGAGCTTCTTGTTAACCCAAAACAGTCTATTTGGGGGCTTATTTTACGAGAGAGAGGAAGAGCTTCCCTATCTGCCTCTGGTATTTGGGATTTTCTGTTACATGCAGCAGTGATAGATTATACTGTTCTGTCTGTCCCTGTGGGAGAATTACATAGTCCCACTTTACTGAGGACAGGCTTGGCCATATGACTGGCTTTGGCCACTGAAAACCTAGCAGAAGAGACCTCTGCCACTTCAAGAGAAGCTTTGAGAGCCACTGTGTTATTCCACCATTTTCTCTTTTCTGTTGCCATGAGCCCAGCAACGCCCTGCATAGGAGATTCTCTAACAGTCCAGGTCGCAAGGTGAAGGGCACAGGGAACAGAGCTGTAGCCACCTCACCATGGACCACTTGTGTGAGCAGAAACTGAATCTTGCAAACCCCTGAGATTTCGAAGTTATTTCTGAACACATAACCCAGTCTATTCAGACTGATATAATCGTCAAACGTAATCCTAGCTGCTGGTGTTTGTGTCTGAAATAGATTTTACTTAACAATGCATCACGCCATCTAATATTTAATCAACACCCTGGACTTATAATTAACTTCGTTTTCCTAGAAAGTGATGAGGACATAGATTAGGTCATCTTCCCAGAACCGCACAGCCAGTAGGGGGAGCAGAGCCAGATTTCAAACTCAGGACTGAATCCCTTGCTCATTTCACTGCAAGTAGCTGCCACATGAGACAGTTCCAGCCTCCCTGGCACCACGACCGAAGTGCACAAGGGACTGGCCTCCTGCGTGGGGTTTTCTCATTTAATTCCATTTTTAGCTGGAGTGGCACATAGTACTAGGTTTCTGACTGTTACCTTTGGAGTCTGACGTATCACAAAATAAGTATCTTCCAGCCCCCTAACTTCCCATGCTTTAGCAAAAAAGGAAGAAATAGGTAACTGTCAATGCCCAACAACTCCTGCTGCCAAACTGGGCATAAAAATTAATGTTCAGTTTAAATGCTGCATACTTTCTGAATTAGAGGCCTGAATAACCCATTTCCTGAATGCAGGGGGAGGTTATCCTCAGTCTCACCTTTGTGCAGGAATTCTAGGCTTCTTGCGAGATTCAGACCTCAGGGCTGTGTACTTAGCAGAACAGGGTCCGCATTATCTGGGAGCCCAGGGCACACTGACTGTCTGCTTCACACTTCAGAGTCTGGCAGAATGGCCACCTTCTCCAGGAAACCCAGGCAGTCCCACCTGGCTCCCCGGGAGAGAGCAAAACTTTTTCAAGGGCCCCTTTCACGAGGGGAAAAAAATCCTCCAAAAACCTTACACTGGCATAAACCTAACCATTCAAGGGCCCCTCACAAATTTTTACACAGGACTTCAGCAGGGGAAGGGAGGAGGTGGGAAACAAAGGCAGAAGAGAGAAGAAAGGAACTCCTTGAACTTGATACTGGATGTGAACAAGAAAATTGTACAAGTTGATGGTGGAAGGAAGGGGTGAGGGGAAGCAGGAAAAATCACCGAAAGTCCCGTAGACTAGATGGTTCATTTTTATCTTGACAGTTTCCCTACCTGAGCTTTTCCGTAAATGGATTTCTAGATCTCCAGGCTATAATTTGGGGACTAGTTAATGAAAAAAAGTTGATTTGGACCAAAGCACACTCAAAATCTCTGCTTGGGACTTCCCTGGTGGCGCAGTGGTTAAAAATCCGCCTGCCAATGCAGGGGACATGGGTTTGAGCCCTGGTCCGGGAAGATCCCACATGCCGTGGAGCAACTAGGCCCCTGCACCACAACTATTGAGCCTGCGCTCTATAGCTGGCGAGCCTCAACTATTGAGCCCACGTGCCACAACTACTGAGGCTGTGCCCTAGAGCGGCGATCCGCAACTACTGAGCCCACATGCCGCAACTACTGAGCCCACATGCCACAACTACTGAAGCCCACGTGCCTAGAGCCCGTGCTCCACAACAAAGACAAGCCACAGCAATGAGAAGCCCACGCACCGCAACGAAGAGTAGCCCCCGCTCTCTGCAACTAGAGGAAGCCTGTGTGCAGCAACGAAGACCCAACGCAGCCAAAAATAAATAATAAAATAAAAATAAATAAATTTTAAAAAAATAAATAGAGCTCTGCTTCTCAAAAGCTGATTTATTGCCTTCTGCTCCTCTTGGAACTTCCCTTTAAAAGAGGGATGGTGTGGTTTTCTGATAAAGGCTCTTCTCCACCTCCATGCCCATTCTGGGGTGTACAAGTTAGGGACCACCATCCCCTAGCCTGGGCAAAGCTGGCATCAGGAATAGGGGAAAAACTTGGTGGGCTGGGAAGCGTAAAATAAGAGTGTGCCAAAACAACTGCCGAAACACCCACAGGTGGTGAGTCTGCTGGGGTGTCTGGGTTGCTATCTGCATGGTAGAGAAGGCAGTGTTGCTACCTCGCCCATGGGAGAGGCAGATGCTATAGGTTGGATGGGGCTTCATATCTTAGTTTGGACTTGGATCAAGATTTCTGAGATGGCTTGAATAGTCAGATGCGAAGAGGTGTCTAGAGTCTTGACAACAAGATGAATCACAGAGCCCTAGAGGAGTGAGACTTTCCCCTGAACAGCATCCCACCCTGAACTCAAGGATTAATCTCTTCACATTCAGCCTTTGACCCTAATCAGCTAGCCATGAACAGATTTAACAGCATGGTGTTCACTGGCACTAAGAAGTTAATCCAGGTTGGAGACATGGATTTCTTTAGAGCTTGTGGGATTCATACAGGCATAAGAAACCCCAACGTCACCTGCAAGACTTTGAGCAGGACTCTCCACCACATGCTGTCCTGACACAGAGGAGAGGATGTGCCCAGCTCCTGGTATCACAGGCACTTTCTCTCAAAGTAAGGATGAGTTGGGAAGAGGCTCAAGTCACCTCCATAACTGATGGGGTATATGTTAGCGATTGCTGTGTAACAAACCACCCCAAACTAGCCTAGGCTGATCATGGCTTGCCTTGTTCATGCCTCTCTTGTCAGCTGGTGGAGTGGCTGGGCCCGGCTGGTCTAGGATGGCTTCCCTCACATTGCTGGCTTTTGGCTGCAGCAATGGGGGTGACTGAGTCACGAATCTCTCATCATCCAGCAGGCTAGCCCAGGCTTATTCTCAGAGAACAAGCAGAAGTGGGAAAGGCTTTGAAGCCTAGGCACAGAACTGGCTCAGTGTCACTTTTACTACCTTCTACCAACCAAAGCAAGTCACGAGGTCAGCCTGGATTCAAGGACTGGGGCAATCATCTCCACCCCTTGATGGGAGGAACTGTGAAGTCTTATTATCAGTGCTGTAGGTAAAGGCAGATGTGGAGAATTAAGGCCATGTTTGTAATCAGATGTGGAGAATTAAGGCCATGGTTGTACACAAATGGATTAGCTGTATTTGTGAGATGGCTGACCCAGCCCATGGGTGTGATGTATGCCCTGGAACCCAAGTCATCTCTGTGTGAAGAGACTAGACTCACAGAGGAATCAGACCACAGCGTTGACCTCATTGAGGCCATGTCCCTAAGCAAGCAATTGTAGGGCCAAAGGGTTTCCCACACTCAAAATATTGCCTAGGAATTCTTCTCTCAGTACCTTTTGAGTGCTTCCTGCATTTCACAGAAAGGGAAACCATACAATCAAGCCTTTCAATTTTTTCTTTTTGAAACAAGGTTTGAACTACCTAAGTCTTCTTTTTTGGAAACACCAGATCACAGTATGTCTGCTCTGTAGTTTCATGGGTTCCCGCTGACTCCCTAAGACACTGCATACATGAAGAGATAGGAGGAGTAACATAAGCTTTGTGGCTTAAGGGTTATAAATCAAGCTTCATAAATCTGGGGCACAAATGTGACCTACTAAGAACAGTAGTGAACCATGGTTCCTGTCTACAGTTATTGAGATCTGGGCTGTCAAGCACTCAACTTGGATGTATGAGTTGGTCTTCAGTGATGACCTTGAAGATCTCTAGGACCACCTGCACAAGCCAATGATGCCTCCAACTCTGGAGAGAAAAACAGCAACACTAGTGGGATGGCTGGATTCTCTGATCACCCCACACTCACCCCACCCCAGGGTGATCCTATGGAAAAATGAAAAGTTGCTTTTCACCAAAAAGGTCAGTGTGGCTGGTTTCTTGCCTATAAGTTGTTCCTCACTGCCCCCCACACTCTGCTTTCTTCCATGCCAACAGAACCTTAATTTAGTTCCAGTACAGGTAGCAATGTGTTTTGGCAAGGTAGAACCCTCCCCAGCCCCAGAGAGTGAACGATGGATTGGTCCAAGCTAACCAATGTAGCACATTCTCCTGTGCTAGTGATTGGTTTAAGGATGGACATATGACCCACTTTCTGGCCAATAGTACTTAAGAGGAAGTCGGCTGAGGGCTTCTGAGAGAGATTTCCCCCTAATACAAAGAGAGATGGACTAGGAGAAACTTTCACTCCTTCCTTCCTGCTTTTAGATTTCATTGTTAGGGGAGGAAGTGATGTTTGGAGGCATGGCAATCAACCTCTCACCACAAAGGGAAGGCCAAGGGAATCTCTCGAGGGTAACCCAACCAAGCTCCAACACCACTGAGCTGCAGGGCCAAGCTGGAAGCAGGGATAGAAACCCCTATCGTTTAAGCCACATTAATTAGATATTAAGTTACTTGCAGCCAAAAACATCCTAACTAATGCAGTTAGGGATCACGGAAACTCTGTAACATGTGAACTGAACGTATGGCTATTTCACTTGCAGGGCTTTGGGGGTTGCAGTATCTCCCTGAGGTGTGTGTGTATATATATAAAAGGTGGCAGTGGCAGGTAAAGGCAAACTATCTAATGTCTGTGGTCTGGAAAAGGAAGCTATTGAAGTTCTATCAGTGTGTTGTATCTGCTCTTCATGGAAGGTTTGAGATAGAAATTTATCCTCTTTGGCAGAATGTAGGAGATTTAGCGAACTTCTACCTAATCTGCCCATTTGCTCTTTTGCTATACCATTTGATTAGCCATATTGATAATGTCTCTTTTAGGAATGAGGCTTGGGTATCCATCAGTCAACCAGAGAGCCAATCAATCTTGATGATGTGTGCCTTCAGTATCAAGAGGTAACTTCAGGGTCTATGGACACACTTGCTCCACTGTATGGTAATTGTTTAATTTTTTTTTTCTGTGTCCATCTTCCATGTTGGCCTATGAGCAACTCAGTGGCAGGAACCATATCTTTAATCTCAGTATTGCTAAGTTTGGCACAGGATCTGGACCATACAGTGTGCTTCACAGATGATTTTTTGAAAGAAAGAAAGAATGAATTATATACAAAATTATTTGTAAATGCAAGTCCTACCAAGAGTAGATGACTTTTATGGCCACAGAATGACTTACTTTTTATCTGACTGCCTGAAAAAACTCTAATTAGGGATATTAGAATATCTTATCCCATTTTTAAACCTAACACATCCAAAAATACACTTTAAGGGGAATCAGCCCATCTTTCCATGTGCTTTTTGAGGCATAGCTTGTGCCTAGAAAGTCTTTTTTAATGGGAAAGATGATGCTTCCTAAAACAGTTCTCCTACTAAATGTGAAGGCGAGAAGTGGAAATATTATTCTCAGAGTTAAAAAAAAAAGATTTTTCATAAATTCACTAAGTAGTGTGTTTGAACTAACTTTAAAAGCTGACAAAGAAACAAGATAAAATATACTTATATCTCTGCTAACCATCTCTCAACATGTCAGGTCCTCTGCAGCCTCCCTGAGATCCATGAGAGACAGCATGTAAGCTGTTCTTTAGATGGCCATCTGAAAACTCATCAAATAGCAAGGTAGGAAGAACAAAATCACCTCCAAAATTTTCGAATTGCATTGATCTGTGGCATAAGCCCTCTCCACAGGAAGAGAAATGATGGATTTGAGACTCACAGGAGGATTCGTTTAAAGTGCTTTGTGTTTTGTTTTGTGTTTTTAATTTATGTATGGAATTGCCCGGGAGTAGTAAATAGACTTTATTTGCTGTATTTTGAGGAAGATAAAATTATCAGGACTGTCTATGTATTTCAAAGCCAGGGAAAACACAAACAGCTTTGAAGCCTCTCCTCCTGGACTTTTTTGTCCTAATCTTCTAAGAGATGGTTTTGACAGTGTTTATTCTTTTCTTCTTTCCAAAACAGTTCAAAGTACCATTTTTCTCCGTCAAAATAGCAATCTGCTTTTTAATTACGTCAGGTAAAGTACCCACTGAACACCACAGATTACTTAAATGATTGCAAAAGGACAAGCAAAAATTTCTGAACAGCATGGCCACCCTTCTCCCCAAATATCCCTCCTCCTCCTCTCCCTAACCCTGGACGCTCCCAGCAGCAGCACACCCCGCTCTTTGCGGGTGGGTTTCTCATTTGGATTCATACACACCATCTGGACAAGTTTTTCTGCTGTGTTTCCCCAATAACCAAAGAGCTAAGCCATTTCCATCTGCTTGGAGATAATTTGTAGACTTGTTAAGATTGGTGGGCATGGGGAGGGGAATACAGAGCCCACACTACACGCTGCCAGCAAACACTGAGGGGCAGGGCTTTATTTCAAATTTCACGTACTCGGAAACAGCAGTTTCTCATAAAACTTCATCCTGTGAGTCTCCCCATAGCCTGGAGCATGGGTTGGCAAACTTTTTCTGTAAAGGGCCAGAAAGCCTTTTTAGGCTTTGTGGGACATTTGGTCTCTGTTGCCACTACTAAACTCTGCACAAAAGCAGTGCTAAGTAACATGGAACTGAATAGGCATAATTGTGTTCAGTAAAACTTTATTTTCAAAAACAGGTTGTGAGTTTTAGACCCCTGGCTCTCAAGGAGGGGGAGAGCATTGAGCAATGACGGGAGCGGGCCCAGGTCATAGTTTTTGAGGGATGGGGCCCTGCCTGCTCTCATAAGGAGATAGTGAGCACAGCAGTGGATTTGACCCTTTTAGGTAAGTGCATTGCACCACCCGACCTGTGCCCAGGCTACACCTTTGCATGATGGAAAGCTGGCGAGCATTATAGCATGTAGATCCTCAAATTAATGAGCTTTCCAGCTGCGCTTATTAAGGCCCTACTAATGTCCCACCTCAATCATGGTGATCATCTTCTCCCTGGTCCAAAAATTCCATTCTTTGGCCTCTTCTTCACTCTCTCAACCAGCACTAGCTTCCTGAGACACAGTCTACTCCCAGAGGTCTTGGTCCAGTCATGTTTAATCGTGGCATTCAAGGCTCTTTATAGGCCTACTTATCCATTAGGCATGGCAAGTGTGGTGCCTGGGGCCCACGATACTTACAGAGACCCATGAACATATTTAATTTCAATGTCTTTCAGAGTGGAAGAAAAATGAGTATAATAATAGTAATGAATATGTAATAATGAATCCAGCTTGAATTGTATTCATCATTATACCCACACAGTCATAAATATAATTAAAATTTTTTTTTCTTAGTTGAAGGGGCCCGTGAAGGCAAAAGTACTGAGAGCTCTTTCTAAGGATTGCCATGTAAAATACAGAACGCCCAGTTAAATTTGAATTTCAGATAAACAGTGAATAATTTTTTAGTATAAGTATATCCCAAATATTGCATGGGGGTATACTTATTCTAAAAAGTGGTTTGGTTTTTTAAATCTGAAATTCACATTAACTGGGCATCCTGTTTATCTGAAGTTCAAATTTTTACTTGCTAAATCTGGCAACGCTAAGGGCAAGTCAGTGTGGCCCCGGCTGGCACCAACTACAGTTGCAGGCTTCTCACCCATGCTCCTTGAGCTAAATGTCTTAGGTCGGGTTCCCAGGAAGCAGACCTTAAGATGAAGATTCATGTGCAAGTAATTTATTTAAAGAAGTGCTCCTAGGAGATACTAGTAGGAGATTGGGAGAACAAGGCAGGGCCAGGGTGAAGACTCAGACAGGCCCCTGCAGAGGGTGCTTCGGCCTCACCCCACAGGGGAGTGTAAGTTTCACCTCAGAAACATCCCAAAGGGTGTCTGGGCACTGCACTGACATTGTCATCTACACCAGGTCAGAAACAGAGATCAGCCCAACTTCAAAGCTCAGCAAGAAAAATCACCCTGAGCCTGTTGGGTTACTTTCATTAACCTACACAGAAGCTGTGCAAAGAATGATGAGATCAAGCAGCCATGATAGCGTGAGTGGATGCAGCTGTTCCTGCGCACCTGGACTCCACAGAGGTGGCCTCCACCTCACAGTTGGTGATCTCCGTACCCTGCACAAAGGGAGGGATTTGGTAATTCAGAGGAGCAGACTTGCTATCTTTTAGAGCATTTTGGGGGGGGCCAAAAGAGGCCCGTACCTCACAAAGGTGGCCTGGACCTTACGGAGGCATCATGTCAGAACTTTACCATAAAAATACTTTCTTTCTTCACTACTGTTATTAGCTCCACCTTTCTATACCTGAACCCTTGCTGTACCATCAGGCATGCTGACCAAGGCCTAGTGTTGCCAGCATACCCCACGCCCTACTCCCAAGCTTCCCATGGCTCTCCAAATGTGTCCTTCACTTTCTTACGTCTATTTTCCTTCTGCTGTTTGCTCTGCCTGCAAACCCCTCACCATCCTTTGCCATCTGACAAATTCCTATCATCCCTGATGGCCCAAGAAAACACCCTCTCCTCTGTGATGCTTTCTCCTACCTCCCTGAGGTAACCCTGAGGAACAGACGTACCGTTCTGTGATGGCTCAGACATACCTCCCTATGTCATTGGTCCCTTGTGCTATAATTGTTCACAAACACGTCTGCTCCCTGCCTGCCTGTGGCCTACCCTCTGGGGAGGGATTTGGTTTTATCTGGCTGGTTATTCCCATCGCCTAGTCCCTCAAATGTTTCCTGTATGAATAAATAGATGGATGAATGAATACAGGAATTCAATCAGTGACATTGAGCAGGTGAGCATTGTTCTGCATTTGGCCGGTGTCCCATTCCTGTAAGTAAAGTGTGCGTATGTTTACAGAACCAGCAAAGCAGAGGCACCAAACCTCACACCGGTCAGAATGGCCATTAATTAAAAAGTCTACAAATAATAAATGCTGGAGAGGGTGTGGAGAAAAGGGAACCCTCTTACACTGTTGGTGGGAATGTAAATTGGTGCAGCCACTATGGAGAACAGTATGGAGGTTCCTCAAAAAACTAAAAATAGAGTTGCCATATGATCCAAGAATCCCACTCCTGGGCATATATCCAGACAAAACTATAATTCAAAAAGATACATGCACCCCCTTGTTCATAGCAGCACTAGTTACAATAGCCAAGACATGGAAACAACCTAAATGTCTGTCGACAGAGGAATCGATAAAGAAGATGTGGTATATATATACAAAGGAATACTACTCAGCCATAAAAAAGAATGAAATAATGCCATTTGCAGCAACATGGATGGACCTAGAGATTATCATACTAAGTGAAGTAAGTCAGACAGAGAAAGACAAATACCATATGATATCACTTATATGTGGAATCTAAAATATGACACAAATGAGCTCTATGAAACAGAAACAGACTCACAGACATAGAGAACAGACTTGTGGTTGCCAAGGGTGGGGTGGGGGGGAGGGAAGGACTGGGAGTTTGGGGTTAGCAGATGCAAACTAGTATGTATAGAATGGTTAAACAATCCTACTGTATAGCAGAGGGAACTATATTCAATATCTTGTGATAAACCATAATGGAAAAGAATATGAAAAAGAATGTATATATGTGTATAACAGAGTCACTTTGCTGTACAATGGAAACTAACACAACATTGTAAATTAACTATACTTCAATAGAATTTTTAAAAAAAGAAGCAGAGACACCAAAATGTAAGTGGGAAAATGCAAACCTAAGTCCTGCATCAGATACCACTGAGCTCCCTCCTGGTGGGGCTGGATGGATATTAGGATCCCCTTCACCTGAGATGTCTCCAGCCTCTGTTCCGCCAGACTGAGGCCTTTCCCAATCCCCACTAAACAGTTCCATCTGATGATTTGATTTTTTTTTTTCAGTTTTGTTTCCGCCTGTTCTTCCCCCCAGTGAAGCTCTCTCTGCAGGAGAGTCTCTCTTATCTTCCCGGTTTGATTCCATCACTATGAATATACATGCACATCAAAAAGTTTAATCAGATCTGATGATTTGATTTCCACCTCCATTTTCAGGAGTGGGGGCCTGGCCCTCATCCACATCCACTTACTGGTTGCGGCCTCGCCTTTACCAACTCCTCGCCAATCCCCCTCTTCTGTGGGCTTCTTGTGGTACTCTGCATCCCCAGCTCTAAAACCCCCGGGCCTGATGGGCCTTAGATAGCCTGATGTGAGGAGCACCATGGAATCCCATGGCCGACAGGACCCTTTGGACTTGAATGGGATCCTCCCTCACATCTACATTCACCTGCCCCTTTAGGCACCTGAAGTGTCTACTGGTTCTCCCTCCCCTCAGTCCACTGGGCAACCCACTCCCACGGCCAGAGGTGAAGGGTGGGAGGGGGGGAAGGAGAGCAGTCAGACACTGGGGTGGACGGATCAGGGCTTGGACTTTGGCTCTGGCACTGGGAGGGGAGTAACCTTGGGGAAGTTGCTTCATCTCGGTTTCCTCACCCGTCAAAGGGAAAACCACCACCTCATAGGAAAGACAGAACTAAGTGACGTAACTCAACAGATGCACAAAGCAATATCAACTCCTCTCCCTTCTGTTTTGGGGCCCAACCTGTTCCTAGATTTCTCCCTTTCCTTCCCCTACTGACCCTTGAAGCCCAGGGTTCAGAGTGACTCACGGTCCAAGCCTTAGGCAGGAGAGGCGCTCTCCCGAGGGCCCAGTCCCCCACAGCCTGGGGAGGGCAGGGCACATTAATCAAAGGGACCCGGCAGCAGACATGAGGGGCAGACTAGGGTGCAGAGGGCACAGCACATTTTGATCAAACTGAAAAGACCACCATCATTAGGAAGAGTCATAATGGATTATTCCTCCCGACATGAGCAGGCAAAAGGGACAAAGTGATAAGGGCACAGTGATGTGCAGGAAACCTGGAATTTCACCTTCAGGCTTGATCCTCAATTATTCAGGCTGCGTGGGAGGGCACACTTCTGCCGAACGGGGCACCCAGCGCGCCCAGCATTCGGCCTTTGCAGAGAAACAGGTAAGATTCGCTTTCTGGTCAGTTCAGCCAGTGCGTGGCGGGATCCTTCAGGAAGAGAGGTGCTCGGTGAGGGTGAAATGTCCATTGTGTCGTTACAATTGCCCACCTTTTCTGCCTGCTTCAATTCCTGACTCCACCTCTCGCCTTTTGCCACAGCAGTAAATAGAATGACACGGAGAGCTTCAGGGGCACTGCCCTCAATCTCCAGTTTAACTCAGATAGTCTCCTCCTGTGCAAAGAAAAAAAAATTCCCCAGGTGTACCCTTCAAGACAAAAAGTACTGAGTTACTTGTTTGTTTATTTCCCCCCACATCACATGTGGAGGGAGGGGAGGGTGATGTTTAAGATGAGCGCCTCAGTCCCCATGGTCCAGTAGGGGAGACAAGGATGGAGATAAATCCTACCAGGACGAGTGTTAAGTCCTGCCACAAAGGGCCGGGCGAGGTGCTGCGGGAACATGAGAAATGAGTGATTGACAGTCACTAGAGAATGCACCCTTGAACTGAGTCTGAAAGATGAATCAACGTTTGCCCAGGTTGACAGATGGGTCAGAAAACATTCTAAATGGAGAGACCAATGTATGCAAAGGTTCAGATGCATGGGCTGGCCTGGCTTGTTGGAGAATTTGGCTACAATACAGGATATTTGGGGAAATAGCAAGAGCTGGAGCTACCACACATGCGAGACCATGCCAAGGATGCGTGAGACCACCGTGGTACCTGCCCCCTCTGGGCATGCCCACTGTGAAAAATACACAAGGAGAGAAGTAGTCAGTGCCATGTCATGAAGTGTCTTCAGATGCTGTGTGAAGGAATCTCCTCTTTCATAGTATGAAATTAGATGGAAAGATTTTAAACAAAGCAATGTCGTGCTCAGTTTGACAAGGTAGAAAGTTAGTGGAAGATGGAATGGAGAAGGGTAACCCTAGGGACAGGGGACCAAGTAGGAGGTTACTGTGATAATCCAGGGAGGATATGACAACGGTCTAAACTAGGCAAGAGAGGTTTGCCTGATTTGCAAATGATCTGGCTGGACAACCACACCCTGACTCCATAGTGAAGATTTCTCTCTCTCTCTTTTTTTTACTGTGGTAAAATACACATAACATAAAATTTACCATTCTAACTATTTTAAAGTGTACAATTCAGTAGCATTTAGTACGTTCACAGAGTTGTAAAACTATCACCACTATCTAGTTCCAGAACATTTTTGTTACCTTAAAAAGAAACCCCATACTTAGTAAGCGGTCACTTCCCATCCCCTGGCAACCACTAACCCTTTTTCTGTCTCTATGGATTTTCCAATTCTGGATATTTCATATAAATGGAATATGTAGTCTTTTGTGTCTGTTCTTTTTCACTTCGTGCACTGTTTCCAAAGTTCATCCATGTTGTAACGTGTACTGGTACTTTGTTCCTTTTTTATGGCTGAATAATATTCCATTGTATGGATGTGCCATGTTTTGTTATCCATTCATCTCTTGATGGACTTTTAGGTTGTTTCTATCTTTTGGCTATTGTGAACAATGCTGCTTTGAACATTCATGTACAAGTTTTTTTTAACGCCTGTTTTCAATTCTTTTGGGTATATACAAGGGAGTGGAACTGCTGAGACTCCTTTTTAACTTAAACTTGGTAGTTCCCAAGAAAATCCATTTTTTGAAACACTTCCAGAAAAGTTTTCTTTCCCTGCTTAAGGATTATGAATGAGAGTGGTATTATTCCTTTCAGCTGTGATCCTAGTGGGATCAATTTTAATCCTAAACTTTTGCTTAGGACCTGCCTCCTTCTCAGCAAGAATTGATTTCCAGGTGGGGTCTGGGTTTTCTGAAGTGGCCATGGAGGCAAATTGGCTTGGACTCCTTGACCTAGAGACATATGGTCAAATCTCTTGACTAAAACAGAGTGCATATTGTCAGTCCTGATTTCCTGTCTAGATAATTCAAGGAAGGCCTGAGGGGACCAGTGTTGATAATGAGAGACTCTCAGCTTCTGAACTCAGCACCTGTTTCAAGATATTGGATGATTATCATTCCATGGACATTTGGAGGACAAGCGTAACACTATTTCCTCCATTAGCCTTGGTATGGTTTTCTAGAATGGCCAAATTAAATTTAGAAATACCTTAGCCCTCTTGATTTTCTATGTGAGTTTGGGGAGTGATAAATGCTGCCTGAATTTTTCTATTTGTATTGGTATGGTCTAGTGGACCTGACAGACAGAACTGAGTTTAAATCATGCTATTTCCCAGCTATCTGACCTCTGAGCCTAACATCCATCATCTGTAAAAGAAAAGTAGTAATATCATCTATATCAGGATGTTTTGGTTTTGGCTGAGGCCCCAAAGTGCTGAGGAAAAAAACCCGACATGTGGCAAGTATCTCTCTCCTTCCAAAATGAAGGTGCTAGAATACATTTGCAGGACTTATAAGGAGGCACCCTGAAACTGATTTTGTGACCCCTACACCTACCTACCTCAAAGTTATACGGAAGCTGAAGTTGTAAAAGCCAGAAGTTGAAATTAGATTTCTTTGGATAGAGTTGTCAGTGGGTAGGAGTTGTATTCTTCCCCTGAAAGAGACCTAAGGAATATTTCCCTCTTGTTACAAGTTTGGTGAGACGGTTCTAAGGAAACTCTGACTCCTATAAATTGGGAATAAGGCAAGAATGTGTATTCTCACCAATCCGATCAAATATTTTACTGGAGGTCTTAGCTAGTGCAATAAGGCAAGAAAAAGAAATAAAAGTCACATGGATTATAAAAGAAGAAATAAAACTCTCTCTATTCAAAGATGACATAATTGTGTACATAGAAAAGCTCAAAGAATCTGCAAAATAAGCTACTAGAGCTAAGCGAGTGTAATAAGATTGCAAGATAAAAGGTCAAAAGTCAAAAATCAATTTTATTTCTATATGCTAGCAATTAACAATTGGAAATTTAAGAATTTTTAAAAAGTACTATTCACAATAGCATCCAAAAACTCAAAATATTTAGGTGTAAATCTAATAAAATCTGTACAAGATCTGTATGCTAAAATGTACAAAACATTCATGAAATAAAAAAGAAAACCTAAATAAATGGATGGTTCATGGATTAAAAGACTCAGTATTGTTAAGATGGCAGTTCTTCTCAAACTGATCTACTGATTCAATGCAATCCCAATCAAAACCCAGGAGGATTTTTTTTTTTTGTACAAATTGACAAGTTGATTCTAAAATTTACATGGAAAGGCAACAGATCTAGAACAGTCAAAAGAATTTTGAAAAAGAACAAAATTGGAGGACTCACAGTAACTGATTTCAAGGCTTACTATAAAGCCAGGGTAAACTAGACAGTGCAGTATTGTCTAAAGGATATACACAGATCAATGAAACCAAATAGAGAAACCAAGAAATAGACCTATACATACATGGTCAACTGATTTCCATCAAAGGTGTAGACAAATCAATGGAGAAGACAGTTTTACACTAAATGGTGCTGAAACTATTAGACATCTGTATGCAAAAGTGAACCCTGATCTACACCTTGCACCATATATAAAAATTAACCCCACGTGGGTAATAGACTTAAATGTGAAGCCCTGAAAAACTTCTACAGAAAAATGTAGGAGAAAAATCATTGTGATCCTATATTAGGCAAAGTCTGTAGTTACAAAATTATAATAAAAGCATGATCCTTAAAAGAAAAAATTGATATATTAGATTTCATCAAAAGTGAAAACGTCTGCTCTTTGAAAGACACTTAAGAGAATGAAGTACTAGGGATGTAATGTACAGCATGATGACTATAGTTAACACTGCTGTATGATATATATGAAAACTGTTGAGACAGTAAATCCAAAAAGTTCTCATCACAAAAAAAGAAAGTTTTTTCTTTTTCTTTCCTCATTCTTCTTCTTCTTCCTCTTCTTCCTCTTCTTCCTCTTCTTCCTCTTCTTCCTCTTCTTCTTCTCCTCCTCCTCCTCCTCCTCCTCCTCCTCCTCCCCCTCCCCCTCCCCCTCCTCCTCCTCCTCCTCCTCCTCCTCCTCCTCCTCCTTCCCCTTCCCCTTCCCCTTCCCCTTCCCCTTCTCCTTCTCCTTCTCCTTCTTCTTCTTCTTTTACTTCTTTCTCTTTTTACTGTATATGAGATTATGGCTGCTAACTAAACTTATAGGGGCAATCATTTCACAATACATGTGAGTAGAACCACTATGCTGTACACCTTAAACTTATAGAGTGATGTCAATTATATCTCAAGAAAACTAGAAAAAATCAACACAAGCACACACACAAATAAAAACACCAAATTGTTATTGAATCTCAAATTCTTAACTGATTTACAAATTGAAGATTTTAAGTGGTCATCTCATAGTATCTAAACAAATGAGCTGGTAGAGGAAAATATTTTCCAGACCTTTTACTTATTCTTTACTAGATGAGATTTAAATCTTACTAAAAATAAATCATCTACAATATCTTAAAAAAGAGAGAATGAAAGACAAGCCACACAATTGAAGAAGATATTTGCAAAATACATATCTGATCCAGAATATATAAAGAACTCTCAAAATTCCATAATAAGAAAACAAACAACCCAATCAAAAAAAGGCAAAGATTTCAATTGACACAGCATCAAAGATGATATATGGATGGCAAATAAGCACATGAAAAGATGCTCAGCATCATTAGTTATTAAGAAAATGCAAACTGAAACTATAAGATACCACTACACACCTATCAGACTGGCTAATTTTTAAAAATTGACAATACCAAGTGCTGATAAATATATGGGGCACTGGATCTTTCACACAGTGCCAGTGGGAATGCAAAATGGTACAGCTGCTGTGGAAAACAGTTTCTCACAATATGACCAGGCAATCCCACAATCCCACTCTTAGGTACTTAACTCAAGTGAAATGAAAACTTATGTTCACACAAAAACCTATCCACGAATGTTTACACTGGCTTTATTCGTAATTGCCAAAACCTGGAAACAATTCAAAAGCCCTTCAGTTAGTGAATAGGTAAACAAACTGTGGTACATCCATAGAACAGAATCCCACGCAGCAATAAAAAGGAACAAATTACTAATCCTCAGGACAACATGGATGAATCTCAAAAACATTATGTTAAGTGAAAGAAGCCAAACTCAAAGGCTATGTGTTGAATGAATCCATTTATATGACATCCTGGAAAAGACTAAATTTTAGGGACAGATAACAGATCAGTGGTTGCCAGGAGCTGGGGGAGAGGGAAGGAGTTCATTTCAAAGACAGAGAGGGAATTTGGGGGTGATGAACTGTTCCATATCTTGACTGTGATGCTGGCTATATTATCGTATGCATTTGTAGAAACGCATAGAACTTGACACTCAAAAGGTGAATGTTACTATATATATATTTCAATTTTAAAAAAATATAATTGAATTTTTTTAAGTGGGCATTGGGGGATTGAAGATGAAAAGGGCAGAGGTTTGAATTTCTTTGGAGACAGTTGTGGTGTGATGTGTCTCACTTTCCTCTTGGGGAAAAAGTAGGGGGTGCTTCCCCCTCACCTGAAGTCCAGTAAGAGAAGCTCCGAATAGATCACCCACTAAGAGTTCACTATGTGCCCTTTGGGGTTGGAAGGCCACAAGGACTGGAACCTTAACTCAGGCTTGAAAGCAAAGTCACGGGGCTGGCTGAAGCCACCTGGGCAGCAGAGAAATCACTATGTTGGAGGAGTCACTGTACTACTACAAAAGCTGAAAGCATGCAGTACCAGATCCCTCTAGGAAGGGTGGGGTTGTTTTAAAAGGACACTGTCCACCAAACTTCCTGCAAGGAGACCTGAGCAGAAACAGGTAGAGGGAAAACTGTCAGGTGCCCAGCTGAGGGGGGCGGGGCATAAGCAGTTAGCCTAAGAGAGCTACTACCTGGACAAAGGATTCCATTGTAGGGATCCGGGGATGGGGGACCTAGAGGACCCCATGGCAGCCCATGAGAGACATGCCAGCTCTAGGCATCCACCCCAGTGGCACCACGGTCAGATCAGACCTTTCATCCCTCTTCCATGACCCTGGTGGAGCCAAAGGGAACCTGGTGAGTGGGGTAGAGGTAATGGGAAGGACTCACAAGGGAGAAGCAGCCAGCAAAGCTGCTATGGATTTCTGGAAGCTCCAGATCAGAGAATCAGTTTCTAGAACTCAATAAGAGGGAGATGAAATATAATGAAAGTCATTATTTTTTCTTTTAGATAAACATGAATCATTCACCAAAGATCTAGATTTTGTTTTGTTACAGCTTCACATTTATCAAGGAGAAAAAAACATTTTTTTTTCCTTTTTTGTCTCCATCTCTGGGGGGGAAGTATGACCTCAGCTTGCTCAGTGCTACAAACATTGAGTGTAATGGTCACTTTTAATCGTGGAAGAGGTGAACTGACCATGGGTCAGGGTGCTAAACAGTGTGGTTATTTACATACTTCTTGTAACCGTTCTGAATGATAATGCCCATACACCTCTGCTGCCTGAAAGTAGCGAATCGTTCTCTCCAACAGAGAGAAAAATATACGACTTTTTGTGATGATCTTAAGGTTCAGCTGTTACACTCTTTTAAAAGGATGTTAGTGGTCTACTCAACTTACTTGCTGGTTCTGAAGTCTGACCTTAACATGTAAAGTCAGAGGGTAAAGTTCTTTCTGAACCTGGGTGGGAAGGGAGTGAAGGTGAGGTGGTCATGGGGCCAAGAGTTAAATCCAAGGATGGATTTGAGCCCATCGCTTGATTGAGCTCCTGTGTAAGTGACTCCATTTTCACCAAGGGCTGTGTTTGTCTCTCATGACGAGGGGCTTCTAAAGGCTCAGTCACTCTTGGAGGTGACTGGGGTATCGTTAGCTGAGCTGAAGAAGGTGACTCCAATCCTCAGGGAGCGAGA
Organism: Eubalaena glacialis; assembly: GCF_028564815.1. NCBI lineage: Eukaryota > Metazoa > Chordata > Mammalia > Artiodactyla > Balaenidae > Eubalaena > Eubalaena glacialis. The sequence goes on along the minus strand of NC_083734.1, from coordinate 27,829,465 downwards.
GCCCTCAAGTGTCTGAGCTCACTCTACTGGGAGACTGCAACAGTGTTTATCAACCCAAGCAGTGATGTCAGTTTAATTTTGCTGCCAAGGGCTTTGTAAACCTGTGATAAAGTGTATCCCAGAACCTAAATTACTCTTGTTGTTGTGATTGTCATCCCTGAGATCCGGTCTTTTGTGATCATCTTTCGTGATATTGAGTACAGCTGCACCCCACTCCCCGTCCCCCCAGTGAAGGATGACTGGCTTGGTCTGTGTTGACATGAAGGTAATCTATGATTCTCTCTCTTAGTGTTAATTTATCTCCCCTGAGATTTGGCTTCAGACCTAGGATGGGGAAGGGAAGAAAGTACAAAACATCTCAACTCTGTGTATCCTGAGTGTGTCTAAGTGCATATAAAAAATATTCATATTAATTTTAGTCCTCATTACTCAGCTGGTACAATAAGTACTGGGTTATTTTTCTGTGTCCCTGGATCAGCTAGGACTCCTTTTTGCAAGTGTTAGAAAACCCAGCTTGAGGCTCATGTAACTGAAAAGACCAGACATTGAGGAAAGCTTTAGGCATCGCTGGATCCAAGGGTTTAAATCAAGGCTTCGAGACTCAGTCTTTAATTTCTCTTTCTTTTGCCTCATGCCTAAACCAATCACTGCATCCACGCATTTAGAATATAAGGAATGACCCAGTCTGGGTCATTTCCTCAGTCTTTGAACCCAGGACTAGGTAGTCAGCTCCAACCGAACCACAAGACTAAATGTGAGAAGGGGTAGGGCACCCCAAAGAAAATTGAGGGTGCTGTCATCTGAAGGAAAGGGATTGGATGTTTGGCAGAAAAGCTACAGTTGTTAACAGCAAATCTTGGCTTTGGCTTTTCTGAGCTCTGAAAGTTTGGGCAAGTTATTAAATGTTGCTGTGCTCATTTTCCTAATTTTTTAAATTGGGAAAATACTAGTCCATACTCAAGGACGTCAAACAATTAAATGAAGTAATGTATGTTAAAGTGCTTAGTGCAAAGTAGACACTCAATTAAATGTCATTTGCTACAATAATGATAATAATCACATCAATTTTTATTATTAAAACTCCCTGATAGATAATAAATTAATATCTGTATTTTCGGTATCTAGTATAATGCCCAACAAATAGTAAACATGCAACAAATTCCTGTGGAATAAGTGAATGAATGAATGAATGAGTGAATAAGGACACACAAACCTTGAAATTATCACATTATCTCTGTTTATAAAGAAAATATACATCGGTTAGGTTAATTTTATTTTAGGTTTATTAATTTACTAATTGAGGTTAATTTTATTTTATTACTTTGAAATGTGTCATACATATAGGTGAGTGAATAAAACATGTAAGTACATGCTAAGGAATAATAATGTGGTAAGATGCAAGTGACTAGCAACCAGGTCAAGAATGAATATTGGTGCCCTTCCCCAACTGCAATTCCCTCTCTCCCAACAGAGGTAGCCATTATCCCAATGTTCTGTGACAATCATTCTCTTGTTTCACTTTACAGTGTTACCAGTTATGTATCCATCCCAAAATAATATAGCTTAGTTTTATCTTTTTTTTAACTTTATCAACATCAAATCATACTGTATGTATCCGTTTCTCTTTGGCACCTTTTGCTTCAACACTGTATTTTGATACCCTTCTATGTCAATGGGTGAAACTGCAGTTCATTCCTTTTCAATGCTATACGGCATTCCATTTATGTAGTATTCCAATGCTAATAGTAATCCGTGGTATTCCATATATATATATATCTGTAAAGTACAAGTATTTTGTTCATTTGGGGGGGACTATTTGTTTTCTTATAAATTTATAACATTTATTTATATATCCTGGATATTTTTCCTCCATCAGTTGTATGTATTAAAAAAAACATATTCTCCCAACTCTGGCTTGCTTTTGTACCCTCGTAGTGGTGTCTTTTGATTTATAGAAGTTCTTATAATAAAGACTAATTTATCAGTCTTTTCCTTTATGCTTTGTTTTGTTGTGGGTCCTACTTAAGAAATCCTTCCTGCCTCTCATGATATTTATACCTGTTCTTGTTATCTTCTAACAACTTTATAATTTTGCCTTTCACATTTAGCTGTTAATTCATCTGGAATTGATTTTTGTATATGGTGTGAGATAGGGGCAAGGTTTTATGAATTATAGATAACCAATCATGCCAGCATCACTTATTGAAAACTTTAGTATTTTCTTGCTGTTCTAAGGTGACATCTCTATTATACATCATGCTCACAATTGTGTGGGTCTTTTTTGAAAAGGGGTTTCTCTGTTTTTTCTAGTCTTTTTTTGAACTTTGTGTCAATACTATGATCTCTTCACTAAAATAGCTTAGTCTTTTTTTTTAATATTTATTTATTTATTTGGTTGTGCCAGGTCTTAGTTGCAGCAGGCAGGCTCCTTAGTTGCGACATGTGGGCTCCTCTAGTTGTGGTAGGTGGGCTCCTTAGTTGCAGCTCGAGGGCTCCTTAGTTGTGGCATGCATGTGGGATCTAGTTCCCTGGCCAGCGAACAAATCTGGACCCCCTGCATTGGGAGCACAGAGTCTTAACCACTGCACCATCAGGGAAGTCCCAAAATAGCTTTAGTCTTGCTATCTGATATCTGGTCAGGAAAGTCACTCGAATTTATTTTCTTTCTGGAGTGTCTTGGTTATTCTACATCATTTACATGTTCATATAAACTTATTTTGCCTTTTATTTTTAAAAGTATGTTTTACTGAAGTTTACATACACAGAAAAGTACACACATCATAAGTGCAGAGCTCAATGAATGATCACAAAGTGAACAAATCTATGAAACTACTAACCTGGTCAAGAAATAGTAGATTGAAACACATGAAGCTGGTGTTACTGTAAGTTAAAAAAAAAAAAAAGTTTAATATATGCCACGAAGGATTAACCATATAGGATTGATCTCTCACCATAAACAACTAGAAAAACAGACAAAATATATTAAACCACCATTTTCAGACATTGGACAACAGGTAGCATAGGACTATGATGCCTGAGAAAGAACAAACAAATGAGGCAAGCCCTTTGGTTGCCCCAGCTTACTGGCTGTGGACAGTTTCCAGCTGAAGCTCAAGTCTGGAAAATCCAAAGAGAGCCCAGGATTTTCACTGAATGGAGGGGATAGATATTGGAGTTCAGGGAAACCAAGGCACCTAGAATTTGCAAAGCAGAGTACTGGGAGGAGGCAGAGAGAGAGAACAAGAGTGAGAGAGAGAGATATCCAGGAATTTACAGAGAGGTCTTCACGATTCTTTGGGCGAAAACTGATCAGTGCATGTAGGGATTGGCATTCCACAAGGCTGGAGAAAGAACCTCTGGAAAGCAATAGGCCAAACAATTCCAGTAGTTCATACAGGGCTGAGAACAGTTTGTGTTTCTGCCAACTGGGGTGGTGATGCCTGTAATGCACTGTGAAAGTTAATTTTATGTGTCAAATTGGATGGTATTTTTGGATGAGGTTAGTATTTAAGTTGGTAAACTCTGAGTAATGCAGATTGCCCTCTATAATGTCAGTGGGCCTCATCCAATCTGTTAAAGGCCTGAATAGAATTAAAAGACTGGCATCCTTGAGCAAGAGAGAATTCTCCAGCAGACTGACTTTGAACATCATCTGCACTATCAGCTCTCTTGGGTCTCCAGGATGCTGGCCTTTGGACTGGAACTGCATCATTGTCTCTCCTGAGTCTCCAGCCTGCCAACTCATACTGCATATTTTGGACTTCTTTTCTGGAACTATGCATGCCAAAAGTCAATGGAACAGCATCCCTAAATTACTGATAGAAGTAAAAACCCCTGCCAACCTAAAATTCTATTGCCAGCAGAAATATCTTTCTAAAGAGTAAAAACTTAAACAAATGAAGAATAGAAACTTTATCAAAGATACCAAAGCTAAAAGAAATCATCACAAGTAAACCTTTGCTACAAGAACTATATTAAAAGTTCTTTGGGAAAAAAAAAAGATACGATGTGAAAATTACAATCTATACAAAGAAATACAAAGAGTGCCAGAAATGATAAATATATAGGAAAGTATAACAGAATTTTCCCTTCATTTTTTAATCCCTTGAAAAGATAATTGCTTAAAGCAAAAATAAATGTATTGTGGGATTTATAATATATGTAGAAGTAAATGATATGGCAAAAATAGCACAGGATGGGAAGAGGGATATGGAAATATACTGTTGTAAGGCTCTTACATTAAATGTGAGTAGAATTAATCTTATTTGAAGACAGAGTACTTTAAGTTAAAGGTGTATATTAAAAATTCCAGATCAATCACTAAATAAATAAATACATAGATAGATAGATAAATAACTAAATATATCACTAAAATGTTGCTAAGATGACAATAGTGTAAATTTAAATTGAATCATTAAAAAATACTCAAGCAATTCAAAAGAAGGCAGGAGAAGAGAATCAAAAGAACTAAAAAAAAAAAAAAAAAAAAGGAACAAATAGAAGACAAATAGCAAGATAGTAGATTTAAACCCAACCACATTGATAATTACATTAAATATAAATGGAGAATACTCCAATTGAAAGGCAAAGATTTTCAGATTGGAAGAAAAATGGAAGACCCAAAATGCTGTCTACAAGAAACTCTCACATATAAAGATGTAATAGGTTTAGAGTAAATAGATAAAAGAAGAAATATGATGAAAACATTAATATCTGATCAAATAAACGTCAGAATATAAAATAACACCAGAGATTAATAGGGACATTTCATAATGATAAAGGACAACAAAATCAAGAGGACATAATAACCCTAAATGCTATGCAACTAATAAAATAGCTTTAAAATACGTTAATAAAAAACTGATGGAATTCAACAAAGAAACAGACAAATCTACAATTATAGTTGGAGAATTCAACATTTCTCTATCAGTAATTGAAGAACAAGTGGACATAAAATCAGTAATAATATAGAAGTCAATCAACTTGACTTAATTGACATTATAAAACTATCCAAAAACAGCAGAATATACATTTTTTTCAAGTATACATGGAGCATTCACCAAAGGTAGAATGTATTGTGGGTGATAAAGCAAGTCTCAATAAATTTTAAAAAGATTGAAATCATCCACTGTGTGCTTTATTTTTTTTACTATAATAAAATTAATCTAGAAATCAATAACAGAAAGATATTTAGAGGATCCCCAAACATTTTGTGATTAAACAATACCCTTCTAAATAATCCATGGTTCAAAAGAGGAAATCTGAATGGAAATTAGAAAATATTTTGAAGTAAATTAAAATGAACGTAGAACATATGAAATTTTGTGGGAAGCAGGTAAGAGGGAGGGAGGTATATAGCCCTAAATGTTTATATTAGAAAAGAAGAAAAGCCTCAACGCAATTACCTAAGCTTTCACCTTAAAAAATTAGAAAAAAAAAGAGCAAATTAATTCCAATGTAAATAGAAGGAAGGAAATAATAAAGATAAGACTAGAAATTGCTGATACACAACATGAAAAATCAGTGAAACCAAAAGCTGATTCTTTGAGAAGATCAATAAAATTGGTAAACTAGCCAGACTAATGAAGAAAAAAGAGAAAGGAGACATAAATTATCAACATCAGGAATAAAAGAGTATCAGGAGTGGATCTTACAGACATGAAAGGATAATAAAGGAATATTATGCCAACTTTATGTGAATTAATTCAAGTAGTTAAATGAAATGGACAAATTCCTTAAAGGACAAGAACAGTCAAAGCACAATCAAGAAAAAATAGATAACCTGGATAGCTTTAATTCAATTAAAGAAAGGTGTACTTAAAATCTATCCATAAAGGAAACATCAGGCCTGGATAACTTCAGTAATGAATTCCAACCAACACTTATGGAAGAGATAATACTGATTATATACAATTTCTTTGAGAAAATAGAAGATGAGAGAATCCTTTCTAATTCATTTTATGGTACAATTACCATGCTACCAAAACCAGACAAAATCATTACAAAAAAAGAAAACTACAGATCACTATTCCTCATGAACATATAAACAAAAAAAAATTTAAGAAATACTTAGCAAACTGAATGCAGAAGTATGTAAAAAGAATAATCATCATGTTCAAGTGGGATTTATCCTGAGAATATAAGATTAGTTTAACATTCAAAACTCAATGTAAGTCATTTTAACATAGTAAAAAAGAAAAGCCATATGATCATCTAAATAGAAACAATATTTCACAAACCCAACCTTCATTCATGATTAAAAAACAAAAAACAAAAAAAAAAACAACAAAAAAAACAAAAAAACTCTCAGAAAACTTGGAATAAAAAAGAACTCCCTTGACCTGATAAAAGGTGTCTTCAAAATAATCTACAGCTAACATTATGCTTGGGGACTTCCCTGGTGGCACAGTGGTTAAGAATCTGCCTGCCAATGCAGGGGACACGGGTTCAAGCCCCAGTCCGGGGAAGATCCCACGTGCCACAGAACAACTAAGCCCGTGTGCCACAACTACTGAACCCACGTGCCACAACTACTGAAACCCACGCGCCTAGAGCCCATGCTCCACAACAAGAGAAACCACCGCAATGAGAAGCCCGTGTACTGCAACGAAGAGTAGCCCCTGCTCGCCACAACTAGAGAAAGCCCACGCACAGCAACGAAGACCCAACACAGCCATAAATAAATAAATAAATTTATTTATTTTAAAAAAGCAAAAAACAAACAAACAAAAAATTACGCTTGCTGGTGAGATAGGTGTTGCATGCCTTCTTCCTAAGATTGGAAACAAGGTAAGTATGTCTGTTCTTACCAATTCTTTTCAACATTTTAATGGAGGCAAGAGAATAAGGAAAGAGAAAAATAAAAGTCATACAGATTGTAAAGGAAGAAATAAAACTTTCTGTTTTCACTGATAACATGATTATGTAGAAAATCTTAAGTAATCTATGAAAAAGCCACCAGAACTAATATATGAGTTCAGTTAAGGTCCCAGAATACAAGTTCAAAATACAAAAATCAATTGTATTTCTATATTTTTAGCAACAAAAAATTGAAAATTGAAACTTTAAAATCCTGACAGGATTTTGATTGGGATTAAATTGATTCTATAGATCACTTTGAAGAGAACTGGCATCTTTACTAACTTGAGTCTTCCAAAATGTGAACATGATATAACCCTCTTCATATTTAGATCTTCTTTAATATTTATTGATAATGTTTTATAGTTTCTGTGTAGAACTCTTGCACATCAAATGAAGATTCATTCCTACATTTTACGTTTTCTAATACTATTATAAATATTATCTTTTTTTTTTTAAATGGGAATTATATATTTATTTATTTATTTATTTTTGGCTGTGTTGGGTCTTCGTTTCTATGCGAGGGCTCTCTCTAGTTGCGGCAAGTGGGGGCCGCTCTTCATCGCGGTGCACGGGCCCCTCACTATCGCGGCCTCTCTTATTGCGGAGCACAGGCTCCAGACGCGCAGGCTCAGCAATTATGGCTCACGGGCCCAGTTGCTCCGCGGCATGTGGGATCCTCCCAGACCAGCGCTTGAACCCGTGTCCCCTGCATTGGCGGGCAGACTCTCAACCACTGCGCCACCAGGGAAGCCCCTAAATATTATCTTTTAAAATTTCATTTCAACTTGTTTATAGCTAGATTATAGAAATTCAATTGGCTTTTGCAATATTTACTTTGTATCTAGCAATTTTATAAAATTGATTTATTAACTGTAATACTGTGTGCATATTCCTTTGGCTTTTCTATGTACACAACCATGTTGTTTGCAAATATTGATAGTTTCTTCCTTTGTAATTCTTATACCATTAATTTCTTTTTCTTGCCTTGTTGCACTGGTTAGGACATCCACTACACTCTTTTTGGTGACAGCCTTTATCATGTTAAGGAAGTTTCCTGCTATTCAAGTTTTCTAAGGGATTTTTTAAAAAACAATCAGGAATGGATGTTGAATTTTATCAAGTGTTTCTTCTAATGATCATGTGTTTTTCTTATTTATTATGTTGCTTTGCTCAGGATGTATTATCCTTTTTTTTTTATCCTTTTTATATATTGCTGATTAAGATTGATAATGTTTTGTTTATGGTTTTTCAATCTACATTCATGAGAGATTTGCCTGAAAGTTTCCTTTCTTATGCTGTCAGTTTTGGGCATCAAGTTAATGCTAGATTCACAAAATTAGTTGAGGGAATGGGAGCTCTTCTTAAATTCTTTGAAATAGCTTGTATAAGATTATAATTATTTATTCTTTGAATATCTGGAACTTGCTAGTGATGCCATCAGGACCAGGAGTTTAATATGTAGAAAGTTTTAATTCATACATTCAATTTCTTTCATAGTTACATGACTCTTCAGGGTTTCTATTTCTTAAGTCAGTTAGATTTTCCTGAGAATGTGTCTGTCTCATATATGTTTTCAAATTTAATGGCTTAAAATTTTTCAACAACATCCTCTTATTATTTTGTTTCAAGGTCTGTAGTCTCTGCATTTATATCACTGTTTCATTCCTGATATTGTTTATGCTTTCTCTCTTTATTTCTCAGTCAGTGTTACCAGAGGTTTGTCACTTTTATTAGTCTTTTCAGAGGACAAACTTTCGGCTTTGTTAATCTTCTCCATTGTGTTTATTTTCTATTGCATTAATTATTTCCTTGACTATTGATTATTTCTTTTCTTACCTTTCTTGAGTCTATTTTGCAGATCTTTTTCTAACTTCATAAAATGAATGCTTAGCTCATTAATGTTCAGTTTTTCTAGTTTTTTTCAAACAATATTTTGGATCATACATTTCTCTCAGCATTGTTTAGCTCTATCCCAAAATTTTTGTTATGTATTTTCATTATAGTTCAAGTCTTAATATTTTCCAGTTTTCACTATGCTTTCTTCTTTGATTCCCTGGTTATTTGAATAGGTAGTTCTGAATTTTTAGGTATATTGGGAAGGGTCTTCTATTAACTTTTTTTATTGTCAGAGAATGTAGTCTGTATGATTTCAATCCTTAAAAAATGTATTGAGATTTGCTTTATGACCCAGTACATAGTCAATTTTTGTAAATATTGAAAATAATGTGTTTTTGTAGTTTGGGGTATGGTGTTCTAAATATGTCTATGGTGTCATGAACATGTGCAATTCAGTTCTCCTGCTGAGGACAGCATGGTTGACTGGAGCCCTATTGCTACTACTCAGGATCCACCAACACATTTGTGCTGAGACCACTCTTCCCCAGGTTGTTCCCAGCCAATGACAGGGTATTAGTGCAGGTCCATTCCTGTGGGGTGTGAGACTCCTTTAAATGGGCAACTTTGGCTAAAGGCCACCCCATCAGTCTGGCCAAACCATTTGAAGAACCGCACTGTAAACTGAGACTCTTCCTACTCATTTCTCCTTCCTTCTCATTCCTTTCAGAACTGCATTGTGGTCAGAAGGCTCTCCCTGCCTCCTCCTGCTTCCTTCTCTTTATCCTTCACAGGCAGTTTCCCCAATAAACATCTGGCACATCTAATCCCATCTTGGCATCTGTTTCCTGAACTCACATAATGTCCACTAGGTCAGTTGTATTAAATGTGTTGTTCAAATCTTCCATATCCTTATTGATGTATTTTTACTGTTCGTTCTAGCAGTTACTGGAAAAGGGGGGTTAAGTGTCCATTATGATTGCTGATTTGTTTATTTCTCTTGGTAATTGTCAGTTTTTGCCTAATAAATTTGGAAAGTTATTGAGTGTATAAATTTAACATCAACATGTCTTCCTGTTCAACTGAATTGCTTAACATGTCAAAGTGACCCGCTTTGTTTCTAGCAATACTTTTTGTCTTAAGTCTATTTTGCTTAATATCAAGGTAGTTAAAACCCAGTACACTCATCGTTTTCACTTTCAATCTCTCTATAAAATATGTTTGCATAAGATATGTTTCTTATGAGTCGCACATAGTCAGATTAAAAAAGTACATTCTGACAAGCTTTGTATTTTAGGTGGAGCATTTAGTTCATTTATATTTGTCATAATTACTAATATTTTCAGGTTTATAGCTATAATGTTTTTTGTTTTATTTCTTTTTCCCACAAGTTCCATTTATCATTTTATCCTTTCTTGCCCTCTTTTAGATTGATTTATAGTTTTGTCCTTTATTATTTTTTTCTTTCACCGGTTTCAGAACTCTGTTTGTATCCTGTAAGTGGTTTCTCTAGAAATAACAGCAAATAACTTATCAAAGTTACTCAATAATTTTACTCTTCTGAAAAATATAAAAATCTTACAATTTCCATTATATATCTTCCTGATTTAGATGTTATTATTGCTGTGCATTTTAACCTATCAACTTTTCTTTTGAAACCCCAATATATCTATTGTTGCTTTACACACTCAATATTTCACCTATTTTTCACTTTTTGTGTGGTTTATTCCCTCTTGCTTCTCCTCACACCTTCCATCAGGACTAATTTTTCTTCAGCCAGAAGTGAAGTTTTGTCGGTACCAAATTTTCTCAGTTTTGTTTGTCTGAAAGTGACTTTTTCCCTTTAATTATTGATATAGAATTGAAAATGACAATCATTTTTCTCTTAGCACATTGAAGATATCATACATTGTCTTTTGAATGTTATTGTTCCTGAGTTGTAAGTTATCTGTCACTCCTTTAAAAATAAAATAATCTGTCTTTTCTCTCTCACTGCTCTTAAGATATTCTCTTTGTCTTTGGGGTTCTGCAATTTCACTGTGGTGGACTATATATATATGCCTTCTTTGGATCCCTTGGATTTCTTGATTCCATGGGTTGATGTATTTCATCAGTTCTGAAAATTTTCAGCCCTTATGTCTTCAGATATTGCCTCTGCCCCATCTTCTTTCTCTTTTCTTTTTGGAACTTTAATTAGATGTTTGTTAAAATTCTTGATTTATCCTCCATGTCTTTTTTTCCTCTTTCATATTTTCACTTTTTCTCTCTATGCTGTATTATGGGAATGTTTTTTCAGGTCAGTCTTTCAGTGTACTCATTCTTGTCACATATGATTATTCTAGTAAATCTGTCCATGCAGTTCTCTTTTCCCCAGAAGTTCTTTTGGTTCTTTTTCAAAATTGCTTGATCATTTTTTAATAGTTTCTTTTTCTTGTATATTTTCATGTGTGTATTTTATTTTCATTAAACATGTTAAACATGGTTATTTTATAGTCTTCATCTTATTATTCCAGGATCTGAAGTTTTTGCAGGTCTCTTCCAGCCATCTGCTGCTTCTTGCTCTTAGTTCTTGGTGCCTTATTCCACTGTTTCCTTCCTTCCTTCCTTCCTTCCCTCCTCCCTCTCTTCCTCCCTCCCACTTAGTCACCCCATGCTTTTATATCATGTAGTCATTTGCTCATGATCTGTCTTTCTCTGTGTGTGTACATGTGTATTTGAACTTTAATCTGATCATTTTCCTTGACATTTTATATGTGGGACTACTTTGAGGTCTGGGATAAACTTGGCTTCCTCTATAGAGGATTCACTTTTGTTCTGCCAGGTGCTGGAGGCATTACTAGTTCCTGGGATGATTCCAGTTATATCCTCCACTTGGGGTATTCAGACCACCCAGATAGTGTGGATCTTTTGCTACAAACTGTGTCATGGACAGCTTAAGGTTTGAATGTTTTATAGAGATTCCTGGCACATGTGTCTACACACACACACACACACACACACACACACACATCTTATCCTCTCCAGTGCAAAGTTTGAGACAGATTTTCCTTGCAGTCTCCAGGAGGGTCTGTAAGGTGTTTCTAAATTCACCCTTATACTCCACACATAGCCTTTCAGATGTCCCATGTTCATGCTGGAAAATGTCTTATTAGACTCCTCATCTTTAACAGCCCTGGGGCTTTGGCTGCTTTTTCAAAGTCTTATGAGGCCATGAATACCAAAGTTCAAGTTCACCAGGTTCAGCAAATGCCCCTGGAGTGCTGGGCTCTACTTACACCTCTGAGCTCCACTTCACTCGATCCCTGGACTAAGAATTCTTAACTTTTCTGCTTGTTCATTGATGCTGTTAAGAAAATCCCGAATTTTTAGTTGTTTTCAGTAAGTATATTGATTCACTTGCTGTTTTTCTGGGAATGGAAATCAGTTTCATAAAAAAAAAGAAAACACTCATGTTTTATAATTCAATAGTCTTCATTTAAATAGTGTAGATATACAGTATTCACTGAAAATCCACTGCAGTTTTATAGATTAATCATACTATATATTTGAAAAGTGTTTTTAACTTTTCAAATTGCTTTCACATGTATCTGTGGTTCTCAAGGAGGGTGGTACTGCCCTTCAGAGGAGTCTAAAAAAGCTGAAGGAGTTGTTTTGGTTATCATTATGAATGGGGTCATTATCGGCATTTAGTGGGGAGCCAGGGATGCTAGACTCCTACAATGCACAGGACAGTCCTGCCCAAAGTATAATTGTCCTGTGTCTCATATGACTTTTGAATTTCCCCCCTGCTCATTGAGAGACTGAATGTCTGGAGAGATTTTAACATAAGAGGTGTGTTTTTTCTCACATTTCTTGTATCTTATCCTGTATCATAATATTGGGAATTATTTTAACATTACACTTCTTAATGAGGCCCAGCTCATTTCTAAGAATATTTTCTTTTTCATTTTCTCCACTTTGATAATCTTTAATTTGTCTTGGCACATTATTCATACTTCAATTCAGATTATATTCTTGTTTCTCACTGTATGCTAACAAGTCCAGTTGTTATCACTTATCCTAATATTATTTAATAGTGGGGAACATCTCTGCTGCTTGTTTTTTTTTTTTAAGTTCTAAATCCAAACTAATATGTTCATTTTAACTCTGTGCTATCATCTTACTTCTTCACTGTGCCTTTTAGTGGAATTATGCCAGGGCACTTATAGATTGGACTAGATTTACAGATTGAACAAGAAAGCTACTCAAAATTACTCAATAACTACATGTAGCAGGAGAGCAGCCATAGATGCTAAATAACCGAATGTGTGTAGCTATGTTCCAATAAAACTTTATTTGCAAACCAGGTTGTGGGGCAGGAGATGGCCTTGGGGCCCTCTTGCCGTACATGAAGCTGTCTTTCAAAGCACTCCAGACAGACACAGAGACAACCAGAAAAATCATGCTTAATTATAAGTCTCTCCTTCATACTTTTCTGTATTTCCCAAATTCTCTAACATGTATTGTTATTTTTATGTATGTGTGCATTTATTTATTTTCACCACTCCTTTTATTCATTTATTTTTGGGAGGAGGAGTTTCCATAACAGATGCACATGGTTCCAGACTGAAAAGGCACAAATGCTGTATTGTGAAAATTCTCCTTCACTCCTCTATTCCAAGCCATCTATGTCCTTCCCCACAGGTAGCCAGTGTTATTTGGTACTTTGTGTTCTCCCAGAGACATGTTACCATGTGCAGCTAAGTGACCAGGACCATTCTGGTACACAACTCCAAGGGACGCCATTTATATAGAGCTCCTAGGATGCCACTGACAAGGAACACAATGGAATAGTGCCCCCTGGAGTTTTGCAATGCAGTGGCCTGATCAAAGATGTTTATTGTGTATGTGTGTGTGTAAATATACACCTACAAATATATGTATATATGTGTAATTATACACTTACAACAAATATTTAGGTATATACATGCATGTGTATTTTCTTCTACTGCCCTCTTTTTAAAACCAGGAATAGTGTATTGTGCACACACCCCTCTGCACCTGGGCTTTTTTTCCCACTTGATAATACATCTGGATACTTTTTCCATATCAGTTTATAGAACATCCTCATTCTTTTTGATGGTGATGGTGATGGTGATGGTGGTGGGGATGGTTGTGGTGGTGGCGATGGTGGTGGTGGTTATGGTGATGATGGTGATGGTGGTGGTGGTGGTGGTGGTGGTGGTGGTGGGGGTGGTCATGGTGGTGGAGATGGTGATGGTGATGATGGTGGTGATGGTGGTGGTGGTGGAGATGGTGGTGGTGGTGGAGATGGTCATGGTGGTGGCGATGGTGGTGGTGGTTATGGTGATGATGGTGGTGGTGGTGGTGGTGGTGGTGGTGGGGATGGTCATGGTGGTGGAGATGGTGATGGTGGTGGTGATGGTGATGATGGTGGTGATAGTGGTGGTGGTGGGGATGGTCATGGTGGTGGAAATGGTTATGGTGGTGGAGATGGTCATGGTGGTGGCGATGGTGGTGGTGGGAATGGTGGTGGGAGTGGTCATGGTGGTGAAGATGGTGATGGTGGTGGTGGAGATGGTCATGGTGGTGGTCATGGTGGTGGTGGTGGTGATGGTGGTGGAGATGGTCATGGTGGTGGTGATGGCGGTGGTTGTGGTGGTGGTGGTCACCGACTGAATCTGCTGTGGGTGCCAGACATTTTTCTAAGCACTTTTCAGGTATTAACTCCCACAGTGCTCACAACAACCCCATGAGATAGGCATGGGAAGGCTAAAGGACTGACTCCAAGTCACAGCGGGTACATCCTCACCCTCTGAGGTTAAAAAAGAATTCTCCCCTGGTTCCTTTTACTATTTGTGTGGTATCGTGGTTCAGATTTGAGTCTCATCTCTGATCAGAGGTCTTCCTTCTATAAGCACAAGGTAAGGACCCAACTTCACTTTTTCCCGATGGCTCCAGTTAGTCTCAGCTCTGTTTCCCCACTGTTTCCAGATGCCACCTTTCCCACACACAAAAGTCTTGAATTATTTCAGTCTATTTTTGGACTTTCTATCTGTTTCATTGTCTATGTAATCAAGTGCCAACACCACACTTTTAATTCTGGAGGTTTTACAACTGGTGTTAATATCTGGTAGGGTTTCATCTCCTCATTACTTTTCTTCCTCAGTACTACCCTGGATATTCCTGACTTATTTCTTCACATTAAATTTAAAAATTATGGTAAAATGTACATTGCATAAAAATTACCATTTAACCCTTTTGAAGTGTACAATTCAGTGACATTAAGTGCATTCACATTATTGTACTACCATCACCACTATCCATTTACAGAACTTTAAAAAAAATTTTTTTAATTGAAATTCAAATTGAAATATAGTTGATTTACATTGTTGTGTTAGTTTTAGGTGTACAGCAAAGTGATTCAGTTATACATACATATATATTCTTTTGTAGATTTTTTTCCACTTTAGGTTATT
This sequence comes from Eubalaena glacialis, assembly GCF_028564815.1. Taxonomy (NCBI): domain Eukaryota; kingdom Metazoa; phylum Chordata; class Mammalia; order Artiodactyla; family Balaenidae; genus Eubalaena; species Eubalaena glacialis. The sequence goes on along the minus strand of NC_083734.1, from coordinate 27,814,292 downwards.
CTAAGATATTGAGTATAGTTCCCTGTGCTATACAGTAGGTCCATTGTTGTTATCTATTTGATATATAATTGTGTATATATTTTAATCCCAAACTCCTAATTTATCCCTCCTCCCAAAGAAATTATGGTTCTTTCATAACCATCAGTTTGTTTTCTATGTCTGTGAGTCTATTTCTGTTTTGTAAATAAGTTCATTTGTATCATTTTTTATTCTTTTATAAGTTTTTTTTTTTAACCTTTTTTTGGTGTGTATTTTTTCATGTATCCCATGGGATCTTATTTCCCTGACCAGGGATCGAACCCATGTCCCCTGTAGTGGAAGTGCAGAGTCCTAACCACTGGACCACCAGGGAATTCTCCTGTATCATTTTTTTAGATTCCACATTTAGGTGATATCATATGATATTTGTCTTTCTCTGACTTACTTCACTTAATATGATAATCTCTAGGTCCATCCCTGTTGCTGCAAATGGCATTATTTTATTCTTTTTTATGGCTGAGTAATATTCCATTGTGTATATATACCACATCTTCTTTCCACTCATCCAGAATTTATTTTTAATCATCTCAAACTGAAACACTATACCCATTAAACAATAACTCCTGTTTCCCCCTCCCCCCAGACCCTAGCAACCACCATTTTACTTTCTCTATAAATTGGACTATTCTCAGTACCTCCTATAAATAGAATCATATAGTATTTGTCCTTTTGTGTCTGGCTTACTTCACTTAGCATAATGTCCTCAAGGTTCATCCTCATTGTAGCATTCTTTGTTATAAGTGTATAGTTTTCCATTGTATGTACGGACCACATTTAGTTTATCCATTCATCTGTGGATGGACACTGGGTTGCTTTCACTTTTTGGCTATTGTAAATAATGCTGCTATGAACGTGGGTGTACTCCACATTAATTTCAGAATCAGTTTGTCCAGATCCAAATACAAAATCCTTTTACTGCTTTTGTAATTACCCTCTACTCCCCGCCCCCCATACACACACCTCCCAATGGTCACTTATTATTTTGTTCAAATCACAACACACCCCAGACACCGTTTTGGACTTACATTTCATCACTGCAGTGCCTCTTGTGGGTTTGCCTGCACAGCATGCACTCCCTTTCTTCTAGTAAAGCTTCTAGTAAAACTGTCTCCCATCTTCCACTTGGAAAACCACGTCTCCTTTGCTCTCAGCCCAAGACTCCAGCCATTGGCTTCAGGGATTGGTTATGGCAACTTTTGGTAGTAAATTGTTCTTCCTGCACTTACTTGCAGGTCCTACCCTCCTCCAACCTAAGGGAGCGTCTAGAGGTCTCCAAATGTGCCCTGGCTTCCCTGACTCTGGAGGGCCCTCCTTGCCAGGCATCTCCTGCACTGGCCCTTCTGGGAAGCCTTTAGGCTTCTCCCTTGTCTGTAACTTTGGAGCTGCTGGCTTCCTTCCCCTGCCACTTAGCCCCTCCGTCCCGTTTAGGAGCCGTCCTTGTACTTGCTTCATCCACCCACTGGCTGTTCTCACCTTGGGCACATGTCCCAGTCCTTTCACCTCTCCATCATCCACTGCATGTGGCACAGTGTTTTTCACATAGTAGGTGCTGATTTGAATTGGGCTAAACCAAGATCATCTTCTTCTGCAGGATTAGGCTCAGGTAAAGCAACCAAAGCCCTCCCACACTAGGCAGAGGACTTCAAGGAATCGTTACTGACGTCATCCCACAGGTGACCTGTGACATCTGGGCACAACCTACTTCCCCTTAAGTTCTAGCTCTGTGTGCTGATCCTGGTCACTTACAGGTTCCTATGTGTCCTGGGTCGCTGTGCCTGAGTCACCTCCTTCCCTGTCCAACTCTGAAAGTTCTGAACAGCAGGAGGCAGAGGGGCTGCCAATAGGATCTCATTCGTGCCTCGCTCACTGTGTGGTGGGCTCTCTACCCTTCAGGTTGTAGTTCTCTCCCTGAAAAGTTCCCTGCAGCCTGACTTCTTTTGTGTACATGTGTTTGTTTGTATGTTTCATTGCATTTCATGTCCATCTTAATTGTTTCTTTCTCTTTATTTCTAAACATTTAAAATTCACTTATTCATCAAAGGTTTACTGGGTGCTTCCTTTGTGCTTGGTGCGTGCAATGAACATAAGCAAGGTTTCTAATCTCATGGATTTTATATCCTTATAGATCCGGGGAGAGAGCAGGCAATTAGCAAGGAAACATAAATTACCACAATAATTTCAGAGAGTGAGAAGATAGATAACATAGGATAATGTGCTAGAAAATTATTTGGGAATAGGTGGAGAATATTTTAGATTTTGGTGTTTCTGCTTCTTCCTTCTTAGAATCCAGCTTCCATGTTATTAGGAAGCCCATGCTGCCACATGGAAAAACCCAAATAGAGGATAATTGAGCCCCTCAGCTGAGCTCCCAGCAGGAAATTTAAGGCAATGAACTAGAAAGCAGTAGATGGGGAGGCAACTTTAGAGACGTAGATGAGAAAAGGTATTTTTGAGGAGGTGGTATTTGAACTAAGATTTGAAAAGTAATCAGGAGATATCCATACAGTGAGGAAAGAACAGCACACGCAAAAGGCCCGAGGAGGGAAATTATTCATTTTGTTTGAGAGATAGTGGCATGATATAGGTTGGAAAAGCAGGCCAAGATCAGATCATTCAGGGCTTTTTAGGCTACACCAAAAGGGTTGAGTACAAGTGAGAAGCCGTTGGAGCGATCTGATTTGCAATGACCTCTCTGGCTACTGTGAGGGAGCATGTCCTGGGAAGTCCCATGGGGCAAGTCAGAGGAAGAGCTAGCCTACAACTTGGACTCCCTTTGCAAAAATGTAACCTCTGAAGGAAGCCAACATACAAAAGATACATTGGATGTGAAACAGATGGAGAAACTTAAGTCTAGAGAAGTCAAGTGACTTGAGTGATTGCACAGGACAGATGCAGAGGTCCATGAGGAGCTCACGATTGCTCAAGGAGGCTGAGGGGATGTGCAGCAAATGCCATTTATTTTAATTCCCTCTATTTTGCTTCAGTCACCAGTTTGGTAAGAGGAGAATTTCAACCATTTGCAAGTAATCCAAATGCCTTAACTAACCTGCCTACCCACCCACACCCACAAAAAAAAAAAAAAAAAAAGAGGAAAAGAAGCCAACCACAGAGCTTGTATGCCTGCACTCACCACAATCATTTCTCTGTATCACAGCTCTTGTCATCTTACATTATACATGAATAACTAATCAACCAAACACAAACCCACTGATGAAAAAAACATGCCTTGGATTGAGAATGTGAGCAGGGTAAAGAGTAATATTAATTTCACCGGTAAATAACAAAAAGGAAGCAAACCCAAGGGATATCAGGACAAGAATCGTGTTTCTGAACACTTCTGGGAAAGGAAACTTGCCAAGAGGCAACGAGAAGAGGAAGGCAAGGATCAGGCTGACCATCTTTGGAGCACACTAATACCATTCTTTTTTCTTCTGGTACCATCAGCGTCAGGAACATCACCCTAGGTCAACCAACAGGCTGACGCCCAACAACTTAAACCCCCATCTGTCGGTCTCACCCAGTTGAGCAATTCATACAATAATCTTCCACTATTCCCTAAAGGACCTATAGGTGTTAGTCTTAACTCACCAACCAACACTGAAGTGAACTCCAAATGCTTTTTGAACTTCCATAACGCATAGCACCATGCTAGGCATGTAATAGGTGTCTGATAAATGCAACCTTCCTCAAACTCCCTAAATGAAGTCTGTCTCTGTCTCCAGCATTTTCCTGGAATGTGTCTCTTGACCACTAAGGGTGAACCCCTCATCTCCACATCTAGGGAGTGGTCTGGAGCTTTCCTCCCCCTCCTCCTGGACTTCTTGACGGCATCTGACACAGTTGAGATCCTTCGATTGTCTTTTCTGACTCTGAACTTGCCTGGTTCTAATCTTTTCTACTAATGGCCTCTCCTCCCTGACTGCCAGCGATTGCAAATACATATGCCACAGATTCTGTGTTTCTCTCTTATCACTCTTTCCCTATAAGAAATAAACTGCATCTCATTTCAAATCAATGCATGTGTCTTTCACCATCAGTCACATTCTATGCAAAGTACCTGTTTATGGGCCTCTCTGTCAAGTAGACTTCAAGCTCCTCTTGATGCCCCAGGGCCTGGCACAGAGCTGGCAGTAGGTAGATGCTCAGGACACACCAGCCCAACTGGGCAGACTCTATCCTTCAAACTACACTTGCAGGTGGACTGAGTTGAGTCTTATCCCCATTATATTGAGAGGGGACCCCCCCCAAATATCAGGGAATTTAAGTAAACATTGAAAACATGATTCCTGGTGTTAGCTGAGATTCTGTATCTTCAGCACAATCATCATTCTGATATTGCCAATCGTAAAAGGACTGTCACGCTAATCTTGATGCTGTCTAGATACCGGTGTCCGATCTTTTTCGTGCTCTTCTGAACAGGCTTGCATTTGCCAGTGTCTCTTTTAAAAGACAGCCTGCAGGACTGAGCATAAAACTGCATGTGGCCTGACCCGGCAGCACGCGCTGGGATTATTGCTTCCCTCCTCACACTCTGCTGTTCTATTAATAGAGCCGAAGATTGCATTAGGGTTCTCAACAGCCTCCTTGCGCTGTAGGTTTGCATCAAGCTTGTGATCAGCTAACCCCCCGGGTCTTCCTCATGAACGTCTTCTGTCAAGCCAGGCCTCCCCATCAGCCACTTGGGCAACTGATTTTTGGAATGCTCATGATTATCCATGACCCAAACTAGAAGATACAAAACCAGGTCTTGCCTTTCTTTCTCGTGTGGGATCTGCTGAGTAGGTGCCGGGGTCTTGGGGGCCAGTTCAGATCCCAGAGGCGTGTCTAGCCACTGTCGAGGGAATCTCCGGAATCCGCAAAAGCAAGAGGATGGTGATGAAATTCATTTTCAGACTCGCTTCAGATAATGCTTAGGCTCATCTCTTCTCCTCTGAGATTACAGTCTCTTCTTCATCTTGTTCTGATGCTGGGTGTTTATACGCAGAGCCTCTTGTTCCTCCCACCCATGGGCACAGCCATGCTTTTATTTCTTCTGCCCTCTCCAAGCAGTATTCTTTTTAGCGTGAGTGTCTAACTCAGCTCTGTGGTCTGTCCTCGACTGTCCTCACGTCTAATCTTTTATCTTATCTAATCTTTTTTCTTCCCTCTGTCTCTGTATGTGTGTCAGTATCGTGTTTGGTTACATAGCTCTGATTTCAACCTGCGTGAATGCCCCCTTCAGAGATGACAGTGCTTCCCCCCCGCCCCCTTCATTAGTTTTTCAGCCACTTGGAATTAGCCGATTGGTAATTGTAGAAATCGCAGTGCGGGCTATTGTGGTGAGTCTTGGTTTCCACTTCAGGAAACGTCTAGATTTGTGGGACTTGGGTCTCAGAATTTGAGAGCAGGGTCTTGAACTTTGGAATCTGGGCCCAGAAGGGAGAGAGAGCTGCTTTTTCCTCAGCCAGTAGAGGGAACCGGAACGCAGGGGTGCAAGCAGGCGTTCCCTGCATCCACCAGAAGAGGGCGTCATACCCACGGTCCTCCAAAGTTGGAATTTCTGCCACAGAAATAGATCTTGTCCCGGTGGCCTCCTGAAGACTCAAAGATGGGATGGGATGACAGTACAGCCATGCTACTTATTGGTGCTTTGGCCACTTCCGATACTGTGTAATGGTAAAAAGCTAAGAATTTTGAAGAAGTGGACCCAAAGTTGGTCCAAATTAATGGGTGGGTTTGTGGGCCTGGGCTATGAACGTGTGGCTGGCAAATTGGAAAGCTGATGGGGCCATGAGGCTTGGTGGTGGAAATGACGATGAGAATGTCTGGCGTCCTCTGATGTAACCTGTAGAGCATGGGAGCCAGCCTGGTTGGAGGGGCCCTGCATATTTCCACCTATGACATTTAGAATTTCTGTTTGGCAAGGCAGCTCACGGAGGGGCTAGAGCAAGTTTCCAAGTGGAGACACAGGTGAAAGGGAAGGTGACGGTGGCACCATGTCACCCATTTCCAGGTGGAGTTAAAAGGCATAGCTGTTTTCTTTGGGGGCCGCCCCCGCACCCTTCATTAAGACTAAGTTGGTAACTGATTAAAAAGAAGAAGAAATGGAAGATTAAGCCCAAGAGGCTGGAGGAGAAAATGGTTTTCAGGTGGAGAGGGCTGCTACTTCATTAACACCACTGAGTGTTCAAGGAGCCCACTGCCCTCCTACCCTCCCAGGCAGTGCTGGGCGCCGGCCAGGGCTAGGAGGCAAAGGGCTCTGTCACTGCCAAGCAGTGAAGCCGTTTAGTAAAATATTTACCCACGTGTATAAGAATAATGATGACAGAATGACGAACAGCAGTTCAATGGCTTTAAGGTACGTGGGAGAGCAGGCCTGGATTTTTTTTTTTTTTAATTTTATTTATTTATTTGGCTGCACAGGGTCTTAGTTGTGGCAGGCGGGCTCCTTAGTTGTGGCATGCGAACTCTTAGTTGCGGCATGCATGTGGGATCTAGTTCCCTGACCAGGGATTGAACCTGGGCCCCCTGCATTGGGAGCATGCAGTCTTAACCACTGCACCACCTGGGAAGTCCCAGACCTGGATATTTTTTAATGAGAATGGCGACTTTCTGTTTAATTCCTGAGGCTTCTGTCTTGCGCCAACCGTACCCACATTCAAATAAGAGAGCCGTGGCTGGGGAGGGGGCTCACCAGGCTGGCAGAAGGTTGTTGCCTGCAGGATGCTGTCACCCAGAGGGACTGGAGCCAGCCTCACACCCAATCCCAAGCTACCGTCCACTTCTGAAGAATAAAGATTTTCAGTCCCTGTCCCCACTATAGCTAGAATGATCCTCTGCTGTGGTCACTCAATTACTGATATTGATTCATTACGAGTGTGACCTGTTCTTATTCAGCTAGGCATGTAGGGAGCGTTTGCCCTGGTTGGCGTGGTAATTCTGAGTTGGAGATGAGAACAGAAGAAGGCAGAGGGAACAAAAGACAGCAACACTCTGCAACCACACACTAGGTGTCTAGCTGTGTCCAATGTGGAAATGGAAAGGAAAAAAGGAAACTTTTTGGCTAAACACTTCCCCCCCCCCCCATTAGGGAGCTTTTTGCATTTCCATCCCCAGTTTGGAAAAGAAATAATGAAACAAAATGTATTCTCTCCATCATTTAAATAAAGGAAAACTTTATGTCTCTAAATATATCAAACAATGTTAGGAGTAAATAAATTACAGATATTTGTGTGTTAGATCAGTAAAGAGTGTTTGAAAAATACAATTTCACTTTCTCTCAGCCTCACACCCTCTGCCTTTTTTCATGTCTTTTCCAGATACTGTATACCTCCAGTTATGACCGTTAGAAAGAAACCATCTTGGCTTTCCCATATTATACATTTCTAGAAGGACTGACTTAGGATCTGTACACACATGCTTATTTTTTATTTCCTGGAAGAAAACAAACTAGCCCTGAATTTAAGAGCATGCTCAGAAGTCAGTTCTTGAGGAAAGAAGCTGTTTATTTATTTAAGGGAAATACAAAGGGCCCATTACCTTTAGACAGGGAATTTATGCTTGGTGGAATTTTCATGAATAAAAATTCATTTTATTAAAGATTTTCTGGTTAAAAATACGGTTTGCTTTTTTGGTGCAAAGTCCGCCATGTCTGTTCTGAACAGTAAGGCTTGTGAGGCTACCGAGACAGATAAAGTGTACGGACTCTTTTTTTTTTTTTTAATTTATTTTTATTTTTATTTATTTATTTTTGGCTGTGTTGGGTCTTCGTTTCTGTGCGAGGGCTTTCTCTAGTTGCGGCGGGCGGGAGCCGCTCCTCATTGCGATGCGCGGGCCTCTCACTGTCGTGGCCTCTCTTGTTGCGGAGCACAGGCTCCAGACGCGCAGGCTCTGTAGCTGTGGCTCACGGGCCCAGTTGCTCCGCGGCATTTGGGATCTTCCCAGACCAGGGCTCGAACCCGTGTCCCCTGCATTGGCAGGCAGATTCTCAACCACTGCACCACCAGGGAAGACCCGGACTCTTCAATCAGAGAGGCGCTTGGCCTGCCGGTAAAATGCAATACCAAGGGCTTCCCTTGTGGCGCAGTGGTTGAGAATCTGCCTGCCAATGCAGGGGACACGGGTTCGAGCCCTGGTCTGGGAAGATCCCACATGCCACGGAGCAACTAGGCCCGTGAGCCACAATTACTGAGCCTGCGCGTCTGGAGCTTGTGCTCCGCAACAGGAGAGGCCGCGATAGTGAGAGGCCGGCGCACCGCGATGAAGAGTGGCCCCCACTTGCCGCAACTAGAGAAAGCCCTCGCACAGAAACGAAGACCCAACACAGCTATAAATAAATAAATTTCAAAAAAATGCAATACCAAGAAGTAAAGAAAGAGACTTTTGCAAAAAAGACAGAGTTTAAATGGATCTTGCTTTTCCAATTTGAAAACGTGCTCACGGTTGTTAGTAACTGAGTCAAGACATTTAAATCATACGTATACTTTTATATAACAGCGACCTTTTATAAGTGTGCAGTGGGGATAAGCAGATGAGCAAAGCGATGCTCCAGAAAGAGCATTGTAGGTAATTGAACATGAAATATGTTGCAATCTGATAACATTAATAATATGCAGTCACTACTTTATATCTAATATGCAGTTCATTTGGCTAGAGTCTTACTAAAGCACTCCAGAACTGTTAGTGTAGGAATCCTGCCACAAACCTATGAAGTAAGCAGTTCTGTTTTCGTGCATTTTGAAGTATCTCTGTATTAACCATCTATTCTGTGCAGCAAATTAGCCCCAAACATAGTAGCTTCAAACAAGTATTTAATGTCTCACCCAGTATCTGAGGGTCAGGAATTGGGAGTGGCTTAGCTGGGAGGTTCTGGCTCCAGGTCTCTAGGGAAGTTGTTGAGATGTGAGCTGGGGTAGCTGTCCTCTGAAGGCATGGCTGGGGCTGGCAGATGCACCGTTAAGATGTCTCACAATCCTGGCAGGTTAGTTCGGGCTGCTGACAGGAAACTGCAATTCTTCTCCACGTGGGCCTCTCTAGCAGGCTACTTGTGCATCTTGGCGGCATGAAAGCCGGCTTCCCCTAGAGTGATCAGAGAGAGAGAGCCAGGCGGAGGGCACGTGCCTTTTCTGATCCAGCCTCGGAATTCAACCGCCATCATTTCCTCCACATTCTATTCATTAGAAGCCAGTGACTAAGTACAGACCACACTCAGGGTGAGGGGAATTAAACTCCACCTCTTACAGGAGGACTAAAGAATGTGTGGAGATACTTTAAAACCATCATGACCCGGTTTACAGACGAGGGTGGCTTATCCGCTCAAGGTCACCTGGCTACTAGAAGACCCTACATGCAAGGCAGCAGACTGCTTTATTTCCCCTCTGCTGTGCCATCCACACACAAAACAAACCAGAAGACCCCACATTCCTGAAATCACTGCACACAAATTCAGAATCTCCCTTTTTAAACTGGCCAAGATCTTCTAAAAGCAGCAGGAGACTTTATGTTGGAAATGGATGAAATGGACACAAGACTGGAAGGTAGGAGTCAGCTTTCTTCTTAATCAGCTCTGCGACCTTGAGAAAAAAAAACACTTCTCTCTGGGCTGGTGTCCTCCTTTGTAAAACAAGACGGGCTAGCTGAGTGGTTTCCAAACTTAGTTGGCCATCACAGTCCTCTGGGGAATAAAAGACTCTCTGGCCTTACATTAAATCTACCAGGTCACAACCTCCAGGAATCTGTAAAATTAAAAAGCTCCCCAGGAGTCCAATGGACGGGTGTGCAGACACTAGGAACCGCTGGACTAGATTATTGCTCATGCTTCCAGCTCTAACGTTATTTTAACTCCTCCCTTCTGACTGGATGTACCCAGGTAAATCATCAGTTCTGGACCCTTGCTACAATCATCAGGGAAATTTTAGATGTCTGGGGCTCCCCTCAGGCAAAATAAATCAGACATTCTGGGAAGGGGCCTAGGGATCATTACGGTCTGTTTGTTTTTATCAGTATGTTTTCCAATAGTCATGTTCAACCTTGGTGGCACATTAGAATCAGTTGAGAAGTTTTAAAAAAGATCGCTGCCCACACTGTCCCCCAGAATAATTAAATCAGAATCTTGTGGGTGGAAGCAAGCATCAGTATTTTTTAAAGTTCCCAGGTGATTATAATGAATAGTCACACTGACCAGTGTTTGCCTCATTTGAGATAATTCCAATGCTGCCTCACCTGTAAAAGATTATTCAGAAGAAAAATTATTCAGAAATCCTAGATGCCACAGTATTCTAAGAAAAAATGCATTTGAAATGGAAGATAGTAAAAATTAAATGGAAGTGAGTTTCCATTTCTGTCAATATGGCAGACTAAATAACTTGAAAATCCTCCCACTATAAATACTGGTTTATAAATATAAACCATGTATAAATATTGGTCAAGATGCAATAAACACCCATTGAAATGAGCTCATGGGACAACAAGGAAAGGCCTCCAGTGCCAGAAGCAAGAGAAAGATGACAGTTAGCATGGTGAGCAAGAAGGAGGATGCGGAGCTGGTCTCAGGCAGGTTTGTTGGCCTTGAAAGGCTGAAGTTTGAGCATCAAAATGGAAAGAAGACTGTGGTCTGAGTCCAGTAAAGCGGGGAGATGGAACTGAGATACCCGAATAAATGTGGGACCTTGAAAGGGATGAATCATTATAGAAATAATTCACTGGAAAAAAATCTCCCTAGTGGCATAGGGAGACAAGAAAATTTGTCTTGGCATAAGTTGAAAGTGGAGAAAAAAGTCTTCACTGAGAATTTGGGACTACAGCCCAGTCTCATGTAAATCTGGGACTGAAATTTACCCTTCCTCTATGGTCCAGGAACCCTAAAGTGGAAATAAAAAGATAAAAATACTGACCCAACACCAAACTACAAAACATACATGGATACAATCCACCATAACCAAGATGTAGTAGATACAAGAGTCCCAAGAACCTCAGATAACAGAACTATCAGACAGACTATAAAATAAGTAAGTTAAAAAATTATTAAAGACATAAAAGAACATTTGGAACCATCAGAAAATAACATAACACTATAAAAAAAGGTAGATTTGAAAGATAACTAAACAGAACTTCTAGAAATGACACATATAGTCATTGAAATGAAAAGCTCAGTGGATGAGTTACACAGCAGATTAGACACAGCTGAAGAAAAAATAGCAAATGGATCTGAAGAAAATGCCCAGGAAGCAGCACAGAGAGTCAAAGTGATAGAAAGTCTGAGAGAAAAGTTCAGGCTATGTTGCATAGAAAGAGAAGGTGCATTGTACACCTAATATGAGCACCAGAAGGTGAGAATAGAGAGGGTGTAAGGGAGACAGGATTTACATAGACAACTGCTGACAGTTTTCCAGGTTTGATCAAAAACATGCATCCTGAGATTTTGGATATGCAATGAATCTTGAACCATGTAAATAAAATAAATTCACACCTGAACACCGCATGGTAAGAATGCAGGAAGTCAAAGACAAGAGAGAAAAATCTTAAAACCAGAAAGAAAAAACAGATTACCTACAGAGGAATGACATTTAGACTGACAGCAAATGTCTCAACAATAAATAGAAAACAAGAAGACATGACATATTCATAAAAGTGCTGAGGATAAAATAACTTTCAATCTAGAATTTTACACCCAGAGAAATCATCATTCAAGGATAAGAGTGAAATAAGACAATTTTATACTAATAGAGAAAGCACGTCACTCACATAACCTCCCTAAAAAAAAACTACTAAAGGATATGTTTCAAGGGAAAGGGCTGGTACCTAGACGAAAGGGAGAAAAACATGCTAGAAACAAAGGTGAACAAATTGGTAAACATGGGCAAATTGAAACAATGACTGTATAAAACTAAAATGACAGTAGTGATTAAATTTAGGGGTATAAAAACAGGTGAGTCTAAAATAAGAAGCAATAATAACATGTAAAAGGGAGGACGTAATTGAAGTTGAATAATTCTCTGTTTATTGTAGAGTTTCAGGGAGGCTGGATTAAGTGTACATGTTAAAAATTGTAAAGTAATCACTAAAGGAATAGAAATATATCTTACAACTCCTAAATGAGTTAAAGAGGAAAAGGGAAAAAAGAATTCTTGATCAGTTCAATAGAAGAAAAGAAAGGAAGTAAACAAAAAACTTAGAGAAAGCAGAAGAAAATGAGACATCAGTTCCAAATGTCAGAAATCAGTAGATCAACAGGCTGTCTTATACATTGCTAGTGGGAGTACAAATTGGAAGAGCAACTTTGGAAAGCAGTTTAGCATTATTTTGCAAAGTTTTACATTTACATAGTTCATGACGCAGGAATCACTCCAAAGAGAAAATTCTGCCCGCATACACCGGAAGATAAGACTACTTATCACAGCTGCTTGTAACAGCAAAAAATTGGAACAACTCAAAGGCCTGTGACAGGAGAATGGACAAACTAATTTGTGGGACAGTCATGAAATGGAATTTTATACAACTATGGAAAATAATGAACTACAGCCAGAAGCAACAGTCTAGTTGAATCTTAGTAATACCATGTTGAGTAAGAAATATAGGCCTCAGAAAATTTTCGTAAAATTTTAAACCGAGTATATGATAAAAATTTGATAAAACTTTTTAAAAAGCAAAGAAGAATAATAAATACAAGATTGAGACTGGTGGTTTCTTCAGGTGGGGGAACAGATAGAGGAGGGGCATATAAGTAGTTGTAAGTCACTGTTACTGTTTTAGTTCTCTAGTTGAATAGTAGGTTTACAAGTGTTCATAATATCAAAAAATAAAATAAAATAAGGCCATGGATATACCTAATGATGATAGTATGTTTATGCAAGAGATTGTGATTAATACAGTTTTGTGCCCCTAAGTTTCATTAAAAATATCAGCAATTACATTAAATGTAAATGGACTAAACTTACTAGTCAACCCAATAAATAAATGAATAAGATCCAGGTACATGCTGTTTATAAGAGACTTATCTAAAAATCAAAGACATAGAAAGGTTGAAAGTAAAAGGATGGAAAAAGATATGCCAGACAAATGCCAGCTAGAAGTGAGAGTAGTTATATTTATTGCAGGCAAAGTAGACTTTAAAGCAAAAAGCACTAGGGTTAAAGATCATCTGTGCGTATATTAAAGAAACGATTCACTAGGAAAACAGTAAATCTAAGCTTGTATGCACCTAATTACACAGCTTCAAAATAAATAAAGCAAAATGAGAAATAACATGTTAAAAAATAAAAAAATGCAGTCATAGTATGAGATTTTCATAGCCCTTTTTGATGTACCTTATCGCATACTTTTAAAATATAGAGAGCAAAATTTGAGAGATTTACAGTAGATATTGGCAAATTCAGTCATATAAGGAGATTTTAATGTACCACTATAAAAAGTGATAGATATTAGTAAGGCTAAAGAAAATCTGGATAATATAATTAACAAGCTTGATTTAACAGACTCATACAGAATGCTATACAACAAATAAGATATACACATTCTTTCCAAAACCACAGGAGTATTTATAAAAACTATTTACCAAAGCAAATCTCAACAAATAATAAAGAATGTGCTTCATACAGACCACCTCTCTGACCTTAATTAAGTTAGACATAAATAACTAAAAACCAAAACAAAAACTTGTGTTTAGAAATGTAAAAATACACGTGTATTGAGGCAAAGAAGAAATCATACTCGAAATCTAAACATTCTTTGCCTGGGATGGTAATAAAAATTCTACATATTTTGTGGAATGTAGTTTGAGTGGCACTTGGAGTGAAATCTGTAGCCTTAAATGTTAAAAAAAAAAGAAAACAGAAGTGTGAAAATTAATTACTTAAGCCATCAAGAATCTTTTTAAGCCAACAAAATAAATCCAGAGAACAGAACAAAGAAAATAACATGATATATTAACAATACACAATTAGATCAGGAGTCCCCAGCCCCTGGGCCGCGGACTGCTAGTGGTCTGAAGCCTGTTAGGAACCCGGCTGCACAGCAGGAGGTGAGCGGCGGGTGAGCTAGCAATGCTTCAACTGCCGCTCCCATTGCTCGAATTACTGCATTACCCCTTGAACCATATCCCTCCCCCCCCCACTACCGTGGAAAGAAAAAGGTTGGGGACCACTGATTAGATTATATTTTATATATGGTATATATTCTTATACATAAGAACATAAAATATATAATAGTATATAAAAGTGAAAATTAATGAAACAAAAAAAATAGTATTAACCAAATTGAAAGTTGATTCTTTGAAAACACTAGTAGAAAGTAGAAAGAAACACTAGATAAAAATTGGGAGATCTCTGACACAACTGATCCAGAAAAGAGAAGATACATATACAATAATATTTGGAATGAAAAAAAATGAAGGGTATGGATAGATGCAGCAGAGATTAGAATATATTAAGAGAAAACTATGAACAGCATTTTGTTAATAAATTTGAAAACCTAGCTGGTATGGACAATTTCCCTGAAAAATATAATGAGTAAAAATTGAGTTAGGAAGAACATAAAACCTAAAGAGATCCATAGCCATCAAAGAAATGGAATCAGTAGTTAAAAATCAACCTAGGAAATGTTTATCCCAGAGCCAGACATTTTACTGGCAAGTTCTACCAAACAGTCAAGGAACACATAATTCCAATTTTATACACACTGTTCGAGAAAATGGAAAAAGAAGGAACCAGTTCATTTTTTGAGGCCAGTATAACCAGAGAAGGGCAATATGAGAAGGGAAAACTGCAGCCTATTTGACTTATGGACATGGATACAAAAATGCCTACAATGAAGTTAGATGTTGACCTTCATTCATTCATTCATTCATCCTTTCATTCGTTCAACAAATATTTGCTTAGTGTTAACCATGCACCAGTAGGCACTGTGCTAATACTTGGAGAGCAGAAATGGACAGGAGCTTATGGCTTAGTGGAAGAGATAAGCAATAAAGCAAATGATCACACAGGGTAGGGTACACAGAGGGCATTCTGGCAGGATAACAGTGCATACCGAGGGGGATTCAACCTGGTCAGAGAGGTCAGGGAATGCTTTCCAGGCATATTAGTGGAGCAAGAATGAGTGTGGGAAGAGCGTTTAGGAGGTTACTGCAGGGGCTCCAGTGGGAGATCTGAGATGCAGTAGCAGGAAAGGTGAATTTGAGAGACATTGAGGAAGTAAAACCAACAGAGCTTCATGATGGATTGCACATGGGAAGGTGTCAACCTGGAGAGGGGTCAACCTTGTCTCTAAGATGGCTGGGGCTCTGTTCATCGAGAAAACTTTAAAAGAGGTTCAGGTTGAGGGGAAACGAGCATGCATGTGGCTTTGGAAATGTGGAGTTTGGGGTAACTTTAGGAAGGCTAAGTGGAAATGATGAATAGGAAATTAACCAGAGCCTGGAGTTCTGTGGGGAGAGCAGGCTGGAGATTTTAATTTGAGTGGCATCAGAACGTAGGTGGTATTTAACCCATCCTTCAGAGGATCTCATCCAGAGAGGGTGTGTAGTTAGGGGAGAGAATGAACACCACTATTTAAAGGAAAGGCAGAGGAGGAGGAGTCAGGGCAACGAGAGGAGGAAAGGCAGGAGAGGTAGGAGGAAAGGCAGGAGAATGTGGGCATCAAGGATGCCAAGGGAAGAGTGAGTTACAAAGAATGGAGTGTCCAACAGTGTCATGGGCTGTTGAAACTTTAAGAGGGTGGAGGACTGATGTGCTCCTGGAATTCTCCTGACCCAGGGGCTACATTAAGTGAGTGAGCTGGAGGAGAAATGCATAATGATAATAAACTAAGAGCAGCAAGAGTGAATTTTTTGGACAATGAGACTCTTCCTGTAACCTGTTTATGGTGATGGTTACTAGACTCCATGCATTTGTCAAAACTCAGACTTATAGACCAAGAAGAGTAAATGTTACTGCATATAAGTTAAAAATAAATAAATAAAAACAATGCAGTATTGGTGATTTAAGATCTAACTTCCTCTTTATAACTGCAGGGCTAGCTCCTGCAATTTAATTCAGTTCAGCTTGTGTAGGTCTACAACAGGGAACAAGGGCACCCCACTCTCACCTTGTTAAGGACAGAATAAATATGCATGCAGCAGAGCCAAAGGGCATGGGACTGATGGCCAGAGCTCCTCTAAGGAACTGACAGGTGGTAGGTAGGGTGTAGCCTGGTAAACTTGGTTCCTCTGGGCCCCTGATGTAAAATGAGGGGGGTGGATCAGGAAAGGCCTTTCCACCTCTGATGATCTGTGGTTCTAGTGTAAAAATCCCCCACAAAATCCCATTAGCTCTGTTGTCTGCATTTTGTTATTGAGAATAGTCATAATAAACAATTACCATAATAACAACTGGCTCTTTAACACATGGGACCCCAGATGATTTGGGAAGCAGCTTGGAGTGAATTGGAAAATGCTTGGGCTTCTGGTTTAAAGTTTTAAAGTGCCTTCTAAAAATCATATGATAACAAGCATAACCCATATAGGCTTGCAATGAAAAAGGGACTTTTACATATGTTCATTTCAAACCCTCCCCTCACCTTATCAATGCTGTCAAGGAAGAATTATCCCAATTTAGGAGATAGGGAGATTAAGAGCCTGGTCACTCACGGGTTTGGCTGATGTTGGTATTTTCCAAATAGTCCATTTTTCAAAGACCCACAGTGGATTTGGTACAGTTTTGGTGTTGAGTGTATTCCACTGTATCCTAATCCTATGAAAATTAGTGGAAAAGTGTTAATTGGGCATCAATTCATGCTTAACATTAATTTGAGTATTTGATGAACCACAAATACTCAATGATGTTGCCCCCTTAAGCCATATTAACTCAATTTATTGTAATAATTAAAAACAATAAGGATAATCATATCCTTATTGTTTTAAATACCCCACAAATTGAATCCAGCCTGAATTTAGCCAGCCTGAAATCCGCTGGAGAAGTGGGCTTTGTTTTTGGGAAGCTACAAAATTATCTTTTAGGAATTTTCAGCGCGGGAAAGGATAAAAGCCAGCATTTATTAAGCACCTACTGTGTGCCAGGACCTGTGCCGCACCACACTGCTCCCAAGGTGGCGGGGGTGCGTGTTTGAAGCCTTCTGCCACCCTCAGCTACATCCCCAGATGGTGGGGGCTTGGGCTATTCACATCTCATGCATTTTACTACCTCGGCATAGAAACAATAACATAGATACAACAAACGGGTTGGAGAGGGGTTTCCTGAAATAACCATCCTTCCCGGCCCTCCCAGAGATGCTCCCAAATTATTTCTCACTATATAAAAAAATTTGATTTGAACTCCGATCATTTGACCTTGACCTCTATAACCCTATGTTATTATATTTTTTAAGCGCCTTATGATTAACGCGGAAACCCTTCCTTCGGCATTTTCTCACCACTGGAATCGCGACAGTTTCCTCAAAGTTCCAAAATAACCTTTCCCGGGCAAGGATTCGTACCTCTGCCGGGGAAGGGCGGGGAGCCGCGCAAGACGTGCCGGTGCGGAGCGAGAGCCAGAGAGAACTTCCAGCGCGAAAGGAAAATAAAACTTGTGGCTGGTGTTTGTGCGGGAGAGTCTCCGCAATCCTGAAGCCCCGCGATCCTGAGGGGTCTCGGCGGCTGCCCGAGGAGCGCCAGGGTTTGGATTTGATCCCGACGTCCTTGACCTAAATTTCTGCGCGGTGGCTGGAAAAAGGGCGCAGAGCCGGGCAGGCGGCTGTTGCCATCCCCGGATCCAGGCGGCCGGGTCCGGGGAACTTGAATGGAGAGGCCGAACTAGAGGGGTGGGGGGCATCTTCTCCCCTGCCCCAGTGAGGAGCCGCGGCGAGCTCCCCGCGCCTCCCCCTCCCCCGATCCACCCGCCCCCCGCAGCCCATGTGATCCAGGGAAGTCGGGGTGCGCTCCCCTTGGCTCGGCCCGCCCGGAGGCGGGGCTCCTCGGGCCGCGGGGTTCGCGCACCGCCCCCATGGGTCGGGCAGCGGGGGGCAGAGTGTGCGCGCGCGGGCAGGCGGGGGCCGCACCGGGGTGCGTGACGTCACCGGCATTGGTTACACGACGTTCTAGAACTCCGCCCCACGTGCGCCGCGGAGGAGGGGGAGGAGGAGGAGGGGATGGGGGTGGGGAGGAGGAGGGGGAGAGGTGGGGATGGGCCGGGGGGGCGGGGACGGGGGGTGTGCGAGCAGCGGGGCTGAGCCAAGCCGAGCCCACGTGTGACGGCTCTCGCCGCTGCCCCGGCTCCGCCGCTCTTAGAGAGATTCGGAGGAGCCCGGGCGGGGGGGAGGAGGAGGGGGAGGAGGGAGCGGGAGATCTCGGGGCTCGGAGCCGGCCGCCGCTCCGCTCCGATCGCTGTGGGGCTCGGTTTTTTGGGGGTGGGGGGGCGGGGGGGCTCAGATATGGAGGCAAATGGGAGCCAAGGCACCTCGGGCAGCGCCAACGACTCCCAGCACGACCCCGGGTAAGTTTCCAGCCGCTGCCCACCGCGCCGCCTCGGGCTCGCTCTCCTTGCAGCGGCGGGGACGACGGTGCGCGGAGCCGGGCATCTCCCGCGCCCCCCCCATCCCTCCCGCGCGCCCCCCCCCCCCCCGTGGAAGTTACACACCTTTGGATTGCATTTCGCCGTCACCTTCTCCCCCACCCCACCTCCCGGCTCTCGCTCGCTCGCTCCCCCCCCTCCCCGCTTTCCTTTTAGCTTTTGTAAGTTACACGTCAAAATGGCCGATCTGACATCGGTGCTCACTTCTGTTATGTTTTCTCCCTCTAGTAAAATGTTTATCGGTGGACTGAGCTGGCAGACCTCACCAGGTAAGGGAGGGAGGGGGGGACGCCTGGGTCCCCCCCTTCTTGGCTTCTTTATTGCTCTTTGTTATCCCGGTGTAGGAGCCCCCCCCCTCGCCATTGGCTCCCCACTTCTCCTGTGCAAGGTTATTTTTTTAAATAGCAAATCCTTTCCGAGCCCTCTACGCGACCTCTGTTGCCGAATTTCCCCCGCGTGTGCAAAGAAAAAAAAAACCCAGAATAACAACAGAAAACTACTTTTGGTTTTTGTCCTTGATCAAAATTTGCATTGCTTTTTTTTTTTCCACACCTTCTCCCCCCCCCCCCCAATCTCTCTCTTTCTCTCTCTACAGATAGCCTTAGAGACTATTTTAGCAAATTTGGAGAAATTAGAGAATGTATGGTCATGAGAGATCCCACTACGAAACGCTCCAGGTAAAGCATTCCCTTCTGGATTTTGTCTTTATTTTAGAACAAAGTTTAAGTGTTATTTTTGGAGGTGTCTTCGGAAGTAGCTAAGCGGATTTAGAATGGGGCTCAGGCATGTGGCTGGTTTCGAACGTTGCTCCATCCTCCCCCCTCCTCCATTAACCCCAAAGGTTATTGTTAATTGGGGCTGAATTCTGGATACACAGATGCCCACATCTCCGCTTTAAGTCATTTTCCCGTCGCTTCTTTTTCTCCTGTTTCAAATGACATTCAGCTTCATTCACTTTCCACATAGTTTTTTTTTTTTTTTTTAATGTGTGCTTCCCCCGCACTCCCAACTCCCCGAACTCTTAAGCCCCTTTAGAAAGCTGGTTGGATCTCCTCTAAGTGCCTGGGTTTCTTCGGAATAAAACAAAGCGTTAAAGAAAGGGAAGGGGAGGAGGAGAGAAACTGAGGTGGCGAAAGAGTGGAGACACCAGCGTTCTCCAAGTTACCTCCACCCGCCCTGCCCCCGTTCCACTTCCCCCATTAACCTTGATGTGTTTCCTTGCGAGGCCGAGGGCTGTAGGCAGGAGGGGGTGGGGAGGGTGGGGAGTGGGGGTGAGCGGGGGCAACTTTGCTCTCCATTCTGCATTAGGGCTCGCTCCTTGTTGCTCTCGATGGTGTCACATTTTCTTGTTTGTTTTTCTCCCTCTTTGTCTCATTTCAGAGGCTTCGGTTTCGTCACGTTCGCAGACCCAGCAAGTGTAGATAAAGTATTAGGTCAGCCCCACCACGAGTTAGATTCCAAGACGGTAGGTTGCTTTTCCTTGTTGTTGTTGTTTGCCCCTTTTCAAGACCGATCTGGGCATTGACAGCCCAATTTAAAGAGACAGTGTCTTCTTTTGCTTCTGTGCTGAGAACTGGGTACTTTGAAGCCGAGGTTGCAAGTCGGTCCTAAAGTTTGCCGCAAAGGCTGGATTTGGGGTTTTCTTTTTAGAGCTTGTCCCACTGCAGCCCCAGATGCTGCCAGGCCTAGGCTTGGGGGAGGGGTCGGCTTGGGGAGAGGCTATCTTCCGGGCCAAAGGACCCTGCGAAGAGACTCCACCACCGATCAGAGGCAACTTTTCTTTGTCAGCCGAGCCCAGCCCGCGTTAACCAACTGTGGCTGTGGGAATCGGCTCTTAGAAGGCACAGCTTGCTTCATGGCCGAGGGGGACAGGGGGCCGAGGGGGACAGGGGGCCGAGGGGGACTGGGGACGGGAGGAGGTGAGGGGGCGCTCACCACAGTCCAGGCAACAGGTTCCTCTTGGGCACTTCGGATTTGGAAGGTGGTTTGAGAAGGGAAGGATACCTCCCAGATCCAAGCTGGGCATCCAGTGGGTGACTCCAGATGGTGTGAAATCTAAGGCTGATAAGGTCTTGGGTTTCAAAGTGGTTTTTTTTGTTTGTTTGTTTTTTCTTTTCTTTTTCAGGTCCTTTGAGTGTGGGTACTTTTACAGCATTAGAAGGTTTTAAAGTCCATTGTTGAGGGGATAAAAGTCTCTAAGGTCAGAAGAGGAAGGGAAGAAAGTATCAGTGTATAATAATACATTTAATGGGGGAGAGGAAGGGGAGTTCATAGCATTTTATTGTGGCTCTCCTGCCTTCCTTGTCTACTAGAATTTCCCCACGGTTTTTATTCATCCGCCTTAAGGCAGGGGCCCTGAGGTGACTTTGGGATGCAGTGCTGGGCTGCTGGGGACTTCACCTCTCTGTGGTGGGTGAGTGGGATGGGGGCCCGAGTAGGGGTGGGGTGGGGAATCTTGCTCTAGGCCCAGCTGCCCGTGCAGAGCTTGGGCAAGTTGTTCCCTGCCTCTAGGCCTCAGTTTCCTCTTCTGTAAAATAAAGGAGTGGAACAAGTAATCTTCTCATGTCCCTTTTGGCTTTAACACTGAATGGCAGAGAAGACAAGAACCTGACCACCTTTGGTACCCTTGAATTGATTATGCAAATTTACCCTTTTTCTCTGATCAGAGGTCAGGTTCATGCCTCCTACCACCCCCACCCCCCCACCCCCCAGAAAAAGAGGCCCACACTTCAAGTTGCTTTATTAATTGCACTGAACTTGTCCTAGCTTGTGGCCCAGCCTTTTTGCACTTTCAGATCATTTAATTTCAGGGACAATCGTTTGCAGGGTGATAACGGATGTCTGAAGAATTTTTATCTCTTTGACTTCTTGGCTAGACAGTTCAAAAAGCTAGTAAAATTAAAGAGGAAAGATATTTCAAGGCAAATTCGGGAATTTATTATTCACCCCTCTGTCCACCCCGGGTGGGAGAAGTATTATAGTATTTGATTTCTATGGTGTCTGGTGGGTCATCTCCCTCAGTATCAGTTGCAGCGCCTGCAGTTTTCCCTCACTAATTGTTTGTAGACATGTTTTGGTCACTATTATTTAGTATAACCTAGCTTTTGACTTTGTTTCAACGTTCAGTGCCGGAGGCAGAAGCGGTTGGTTTATTGACATGGAAACGAGGATCTTGTTTACTGTTACCTTAAAAGCTTTGTTTAGGTAACGGCCATTCACATCCAAAATAGTACCCTAGTCTTTTCCTAGAGGATTTGTAGCTACAGTAAGTAGAGTTGTACTTAACTAACTAATGTTTTCATTTTTGGTAGTTTTCTTTTTCGTTCGTTTTTAAAAAACAGTTGACAGGGATGTACAAAAGGTTGGGATTTGCCTTACTTCTCTTGACCTGTCCTCTCCTTTTAAGATCTCAGCGTGTACACTTGGCCCACGGAAGATCTCTCATTGTGGTATAACACGCTGTTACCGCAATACCCTATACAGGAGATCTGAATTGGCTTCGAGTTTTGTAACTTTAGATATATATAATTTTTTAGCGCTCTGCTTTCTTTACTTCTCCCTACTGTCCTCTGGCTCCTGGCCTTTCCCTCACCTCTGACATGTTCCTCAGCTTTTGCCCCACAAACAAGGTGACTTATTATTGCAGTTGTGTGCTGATCAGCTAAAAAAAAAAAAAAACTTTGGGAGAGTGTTTATGAAAAGACATATCTGTCTTACGTTTGGTCAACAGAATGGAAAATCCACACCTGTTGTATTTCTCCTGTCGACAGCTCCTAGTCAGTGCTGAATATACCTGTAGCTGTGGTAATGTTAATCTCCATGAAAGGGTAGTTTCCTAGATAAGAGGTTTTTGTCTGTTTTAGTTTTTGCAAAGTAATCTCTCATTTCTCAGGTGATGTTTAAAGGTGGAAAACATGCTGCAGACTTTTATGAGGTCTTTAAACTACCTTAATAAAAGTGGTGAATATGTCTTACTGGTTAGGTCCTAGGGGCTGTTAAGTCTGGGAACAGAATTAGCTCTGGTGTGACTTTCCCCCTCCTCTGTGCTTTTTCCCAAAGCATCACTCTCCCCGCCTCCGCCCCCCATGGCAGAACTGAAAACAAGGTTGAGATTTACATTTTAAAAGGGGAAAATTTTAATATGAAAGCCAAAGCGGATAAATAAATAACTTGTAGCTGTATTCATGCCACGCTCCGTGTTGAATTTTACCCAGAGATTTGTGACATTTAGAAATCTAATGAAAACTAACAATGGGAATATTTTTTCATTCTTTCCTTACCCATATTTTCTGTCCAACAACTTTTCCCCCCTCAAATCAGCCTATTAGACTCAAATGCTTCTGTGGGAATTGTTCAGAGTTTTAAAGCCAGTCCCTGATTCAGATCTGCAGATGTCTGATCTGGTGTACTGGTTGTTTTTCCATTCAGACTGGGGTTGGGGTAGGGGGAGTATCCTAAATATTGCACTAGATTCTGACTGCTTTTTTTCAGTACTTTTTTTTTTTTTTTTATCCTCTCCCCATAACGGCCTTACTTTTCTAATATGGGTTTAGGTTGCTCATAGATTTTTACCCCCTGTGATTTTGAAAATCCAGGTGCATTTATCTCTGATGTTTCCATTTATTTTTATTCATTATTATTATTTTTAAGAACCCACTCAGACTCTGTAGTTTTTGACACCTGCTTTCTTTTGAGGTATAACTACAGAACGAACTATCCTTTTGATTCATCTTAGGTAATTTTACTTTTGCCAAGATGAGTGAATTAATTCAAGCAGAGCATGGTGTTGCATGTTGATGGGGAGTTTTTTGGACGTTGTTGACTTAAAAAATTTTTGGAATCCCCTTCCCCACCTGTGTTATTTAGTTATCATTGACGAGAAGAACTACCATCCAGTTACGTGCTGCTGGAAGGGTCTTCCATGTAAATTTCAGGTTATGATTTTTTTTCAGTGATGATGTTCTCATCTTTTCTCCCAGAAGAGATGCAAATTAGATGCATGAAGCCCTAATGCAAGCGAAGCCCTTGCCTAAATAAGAACACATGAGAGCTGGTGTATTACAGCATTACACATTGAAATTCATGGTGGGATGTTTCAGAAAGGCTCGCTGTGTTTGTTACATTTTGGGAGAGACCATTGCAATTTAGATCAAACTTTAAGGAAGCTTTTAAGTTGCCTGAGAAGTTACTAAAAGCTGGGTTAAAAGCCTGAGAAATGAGTGATTAATAACTAGGTGATTAGTCAGAATTGTTTTTCTCCCCTCAAAGTCATGCAGCTGACTCCTGCTTTTGCATTTTTTCCCCAGATTGACCCCAAAGTTGCATTTCCTCGTCGAGCACAACCCAAGGTAAGTAGGAGAATCAGTAATAGGATTTTAGCCCTCCGAGGTGGTTGCCAAGGATTTCAAGTTTCCAACAGAGCACTGGCAAGGAAGCGTTGAAACCTGGTGCACACCGTTTCTTCAGGGTATCAGCACGTGGCTGTGGAGAGGCCAGGGCAGGCGCGCTCTATGAAATAACCGTGCGTCTGCAAGTCAGCCGTCCCCAGGTGGGTTCTGAGCATCCAGCTGGGGGCAGGGGCAAGCCCGATCCTTCCTGGGAGGACATAGCTCCATCTGTTGCAATATTTATGCAAGTGTTCTATTTATTTTTTAAGCATCGCTGAGATCATATCAGGAAAAGTTGGACATTTCCTCGTGACTCTTTGTTGGAGGGTACTCTTCTGAGGTCTTACAACTTAGAGTTTATGGAGAGGAGTAGAATTTAAGTAAACAGCTTGTCCTTTCTTGGAAAAACAACTTTGTAGACCCATGAAGCCCTCAATCTGACAGAGGAAGTGGTTGGATGTATTGGTTTCAGGTAGGTTGGGTAAATCTGGGCACACTTGAAGCTAGCAGTGCTACCCTTTGGTGCAGGTGCTGGTGCCTGGGCGGAGAAGTGCTGGAAACGTTGTCCCTTTGTAGGAGTGGTACTACAAGGCTTGCTGAAAGGCTTGAGATAGGCCTTCACCTTTTCCCAAGTGTGTAGTTAACATAATTTTCACTGAGCTTGCCAGGTGTGGCCACAATATCACAGCTGCATAAAGCTTAAGGTGAAATTTAAAGGGCCTATGGCTTCCACACTAAATTTTCACTTTTTAATTATACTTTTTTCTTCCCCGGGTAATATCGGAAGAAATACTTTTTCCGCATCTTGTGGTCTTGGCACTCTTTTAAGGGAAAGGGGAAAAGGTGAAGCGTCTGACTGTAGGTCATAAAGGGATAGTGCTGTGGTTTTAGCAAATTCAGTTTATTTCTTTAAGCATGGTCTGCCAGAAGTGAAACCTTTTAGCTGTGCAAAGGAAGGAATGGTTTTGTACATTAATGAAGAAATAGTTGGCTGTTGTGGATGGTATTTTGAGAATTTCAGGTTGGAGCCTACCATGCGATTCCCTCCTTCCTTCTTTCCTCCTTCCCTCCCTCCTTCCCTTCCTCTTTCCCTCTCTTCCTCCCTCCCTTCCCTCTCTCTCTCCCCCCTCTTTCTTCCATGTCTTCCCTTCCCTTCCCTTCCTTTCCCTTCCCCTCCCTTCCCCTTCCCCTTCCCTCTTTCGAAGGAAACACAAATCTCTAAACAAAAATAGTGAAATATTTTCTTTAGGCATTTTTTTCCCTAAAGTTTAAGCAAATAATAGGAATTAATGAACCAAAGAGGTTAGATTATTTCTGTACTGAGCACAAACTTTGGGACCGTATTAAGTGTTTAAAGGTTGCTTTCCAAACTGTGTGTGATCCTTGACATTTCAGAAGGCTTCCAGAATAAGCAGTGTTTCCTCAGTTTGGAAGAATTGCTGTTTCTTCCATAAATGTGAATCTTCATATTTCCAGGTTAGTCATTTGATCACCGGGAACTCGGATCAGATTACCCTAGAGGGAAACTGGAAAAATCCCTGACTTGGTCAAACCATGGGTTTGACCTGTTTTCTCCTCTCCCTTGCTGCTCCTCCCCAACCCCCATTTTTTTTAAAACCAGGAGGACAATATTTTATTTTAATATACTCTGGCATTTGGTTTTTCACTGATGCATTGAACTTAAAAACGAGACAATATTTCTCAAACTTGTCAAAGTGTGCCCCCCCCGCCGCCCCAACCCAGGAGTCTGGGTTGGCTTAGGTGAATTATCAGACTTTTGGATGTGAGCTAACATTAAACCAGTTGGGGAAGGACATCTTTCCATGGAATTCTAGGAATTTCATAACAATACTTTACTTTTTATGACACACGTTACTTTACAAGGAACTTACCTATCCACTATCTCCATCTGAATCCCAGGTCCTGCAACACTGAGAAATCATCTACTCTCAGTTTGCTCATCTGTAAAATGGGAGTGATGACAGTAACGCCCTCAGAAGGGGGTTGTGAAGAGTAAAAGAGCCTGGCACAGGGTGAGGGCCTTGAGACTTATCATCCTCATCCTCACCAGCATCATTATTGTTGGTTTAATCACCGTTGTTGTTGTTTTCAAGCTTAACAGCCTGTGTTTGGATCCGAACTGTGCCACTTGTTAACTGTGAATTTGGGCAAGTCATTTAACTTCCTCAAATCTCAGTTTCCCTATCTCATTGAGTTTTGGTGAGACGTAAATAAATTAAGAAAGGTAAAGTGCCTAAAAAAAAGAGCTAGCGTATGGTAATACCATATGTGGGATCTGCTGTTTTAGTTTTTTTAATTTCTTTTATTGACGTACGGTTGATTTACAGTGCTGCGTTAGTTTCTGGTGTACAACAAAGTGATTCAGTTGTATATGTGTATGTGTGTACATATATATGTATTCTTTTTCGTATTCTTTTCCATTCTGGTTTAGTTACCTAATGTTTTTCTTGTTATTTTCGTGAGGCCCTCACGCTAATCCTGTGAGAGGTCTAGTAATAATGACGACGTTCATTGAGTTTATGTGCCAGGCACTGTGGTAGGGACATGATGTGTTTTCACCCCCTCAGTCTTCACCTCTGCCCTGTGAGGTGGGTGCTACTATTATCTCCATTTTCTGGATGAGGAAACCAAGGCGCAGCTGGGTTGAGAAGTGGTGTACCGTGGCCCCAGAACTGGGCCCTCTCCCGGCATTTGTCCTGTGGGGGCCCCGAGGGGTACGGAGGAGGCGGCAGCTCTGAGTGGTCACCAGGCTGTGAGGAGTAGAACCGCTGCCGGCACCTCCGGACCTCGATGTTCCATGGTTGGGTGATTCGCCCAACCCCTGTGATGTCATACCATTGTGTGACACTGGTGTGTCTCTCCATCCGAGCCCTCGGGGCATCTTTCAGAGGGTTCTGGGCTTGAGGGCGGGGCGTGGTGGTTGGGAACTGGGGCAGGGTGTGGAGAGAGCGTCTTCCTTGTCAATGGTTATTTTCCAGTAGAATTTGAGTCCGACCAGGGGGATTTCAGACTGAAGGGAGTGTTGGAGGCCAAGACCCAGCTGGCAGGAGAGTAGAACGTTAACTCAAGCCTTATTTATTTATTGTTTGTCTCCAGTAAAACTTGTGTGCGTTTGCGTTAGGGTCTCAGTGGCAAGGTGAGCCGTGCCCCTCCTCGGGGACTGGGTGTAGAACTTGTCAGTGATGCGTCAGCGTGTCTCTCAGTTAAGACTCATTTCTCTGCTCTCTGGCCGTCCCTCCGTGCTAACACTTGCCAGAGAAATATTCCGTGGAGGTGTTAAAACAAGACTGGTGGAAAGAAACTGTAACTGGATACAAAAGAAAATCCACGGCAGCGAAGAACAGATTTCGTATTAGGACTGTCATAATATTCTTTAATGTATCACATAAATAAAAATCTGTTTTGACGAGAATTTTAATGAGCAACCCAAGGAAGGGTTTTGAATCCTGCAGTTCATCTCTCCCTCTTTGCGATAGAAATGTTAACATCTCAAGTGAAGTATAATGGGCATTATTAACTAGTCGAGGGGAACTCTTTGGAGACTAGTGGCCGTTAATTAGTGAAGTACATTTTGATCAGAAGAAGATAGGTCTGTTCTGTATCTTTCTATTTCTCTGGATGATGACTTCATTTGGTAAAATATGTAAGAGTTTCCCTCCCCTCTATCTTTAAAGATTAAAGTGGTCATGCTACTCTAAAAAGATGACTTAATTTGAAGCCGTTGGAGAAACGGGGATGATTGGGATCAATCATGTCATATCCTTTTGTCGGTCTTTTTGGGCAGAAGTGTTGGCTACCTGGAAGAATTTCTCTCAAGCTTTTGGGTTCTTTTTCTTGTATGGAGAAACCAAGAGACAGCCTAGCATCTTGGGGCAAGAGTGAGTCTGGGCGTAACTCACCATCTGCCCTAATTATCCTCATGTATAGTAAAGCATTCCCCACTCCCCTGATTACCATTTTCCTCCTTCAGTTTTCGAGGCCAGAACCTTATCTGTTGATCAAGAGGGATCTCATTTGTTCAACCTATCTCCAGTTGCCTTTGGTCACAGCTGGGTGACCCTGGGCAAATCACCTCGGGCCCGCCAAGCCTCAGTTTCCTCCCCTTTAAAACTGGGATCCTGGAGCACCCCACATGGAGCTGTTTTCTTTTTTCAAAAATATTTATTTAATTAGGCTGTGCTGGGTCTCAACTGCGGCACGCGGGATCATCGTTGCAGCATGTTTAGTTGCGGCAGATGGGCTTCTTAGTTGTGGCATGCATGTGGGATCTAGTTCCCTGACCAGGGATCGAACCCGGGCCCCCTGCATTGGGAGTGCAGAGTCTTAGCCACTGGACCACCAGGGAAGCCCTTGGAGCTGTTTTCAAGAGGAATGCAGAAGTCTTTGCCGGCAGCCTGGCACCAAGTAGCACCCGGCAAAGGTCTGCTGATACTATTATTATAGACTTATTTTTGTAGAATAAAAAACATTACGATGGTGCCAATGCCCTAAGAAAATTCTTCATTGGAATGTAAGCCCCCTGACGGCAGGGGGCTGCTGATGGTTGGCATTTGGTAACTGTTTGTTCAATGAGTGCGTGGAATCCAGCCTGCCTTTTTCACAGGGGAGGCAGTTGACACTCAGGGGATTTATGTTGATTGCCACAGGCCACATAGCTAAGTTGTGGCAAGGCTGAGCTAGAAGCCGGGTTTTCCTGCCCCCTAGAAGGCTCTCCAGATGGGTTCAGTGCAGGCTGGGTGTTTCACGCACCCATGTCCTGTTCCGGGGGAGCAGTTTCTTGGCAGCTTCTCAAGGGCGAGGGGTGAGTTTTCGACATCTGGCCTCCCCTGCTGCTGCGGGTCGGGTCCTCCTAGTGTCTTGCAGATCCTGGGTGATGTGCAGCTGTCATCTGGGCAGCCACAGTTAACCGACCTGCCGGTGGGTTTCTGTCCCCAGCAGGGATGTGGTGGGGTGTCTGCAGCCCTCGTCTGCGGCAGCGAGGGCCTCGGGGGATTAGTGGCTTAGCTTCTTTCTTTTCGGGGAGCGTGGCTTCTTCCTTCGTTCCTGGTAGCAGCAGGTGTCAGCTCAGGGGGGAGGGCACCTTGTCCTACAAATGTCCTTTCCCTGGATTTTTGCCTCTCCTCATGTGCTTTTGTTTCAGTGTTAAGGTCAGTCCACGCGGATGCTGGAGGGCCTGTGTTCTATGTCAGATGTTTCTGGCGGACAGGTGAGACGCCTGTGCCCCTCCGGGAAAGGAGAAGGAGGAATGCTCTGAGGAATCAGCCGACCCTCCTGGGTGCCTCTTGAGGCTGCATCCATTCTTTTTGTCCTATTCTGTATTTTTAAACCCCGAACGTTCTTCAGCCAAGAGCCCCGAGAACACAAAACAGAGATGGGGCTCCTCATTTCTGCCCTCTTGTTTGATCTGGTGTGTTCATTTACTAAGAGCTCCTTTCATTGTTTGTACTTGCTGACTGTCTGTGTGTGCACCCACTTTCGGGGGGATTTAGGAAACCCTCCTTGGCTTCCCAATGCCCACCGAACAAACTTTAAACTTAGCCTGGGAGGCAAGGTCCTTCAAGATCTGTATGGGGGTCTTCTTCCAGCCTATTCCCCAACTCCTCTAACCTTTTGCTGCTTAGAACCTGAGTGTTCTGCCTTCTCTGAAGAGCTGCCCTTTTGTGGGTCCCCATCTGCACTGCCCTTCCTTCTCTCTACTGTACAAAAGAGACCCCTCTTTCAAAGCCCGAGTTAGTCGTTAACCTTTTCCACGAAGCTGTCCCTGCTTCTTCTTGGACGTAATACTTCTTTCTCTGGATTTTCACAGCACTTTACCTTTTCTTTGGTTATGGCCCTTCCAACAATAATAAATTAGCAAAAACCGTATCGATACCTCCATTAGGCATTGTGCCGGGCACTCATTCATTCGTTTATTCACCAAACGTTACTGAGCACCTGCCATGTGCCAGACACTTGTGTATGGTTCTGGGGATGGTGTGGAGAATAAGACAAAGGCCCTGCCCTCGTGGGGCTTTCACTCTGGTGGGGCAAAGAAGCGGTGAGCAAAGTATACAACACACCGGCCGGTGTGAGAACCTCAGCAGGGTAAGAGTGATGGGGGTGGGCACTGGCCATGTCTTTAATACATTCAGATGCCACATTCAGTGTTCAGTAATTATTTCCCAGTCTCTGCCCAGCACCAGGGACCAATCTCTGTGTTAGGTGCTTTGTTCTGGGTTTTATAGTTCCTTAGGTTCATGCCTTATTGCCTCTACTGGGCAATAAAGGCACAAGCATATTTTACTAATTAAAAAATAACCCTCAGCTTTTAGTCGTGCTCTTTTGCACACTGTGACCTCCATTTAGATAGAGTGAATGCAGGATGACAAAGGAGACACAGCGCTTGTCTTCAGGGGTCTTACCTCTAGGTTGGAAGGACGGGGTGCTGCCCGTGCTACAGGAGAGGATTCAATAAGCACGGTAAGAGAGGTCGGAACAGCATTTGGAAGAAGGAGGAGTGAAGCTAGCCCCTTGAGGGAGGTGGTTTTTGCCCCAGATTCTGAAGAACAGGTAGGAAGGAAGAATGGCAGGAATGCAGTTCTTCCTACTGGGGCCCAGGAGGTCAGGAGGTCAGGAGGTCAGGACGTGCAGCTGCAGGAAAGGGTGTGTGCTGCCGGGTGCCCTAGGATGGGGCCTCGTTGGCAGGCTGGGCCGGCTCGTGGAAGGCCTTGAATGCCAGGCCAAGCAGATGCGGCTGTGCTTTGTTGGGCAGGCACTGGGGAACCTGTTGTGTGTGTGCAGGACCATGGAGCTGCTCCGTACCACGTGCTGAGCTCTTTTGGACCAATGTAGAAGCTGGGTCCCTGATAGGACTGTGGCTGTGCTGTTTCATGGAGAACTTCCCGCCCTGGACTTGTGCCTTAAGCGTAATTCATACTGCGTTCTTTCGACCCTTTCTCAGGAGTGATGTTCTGGGCAGATACCACCCCTGATCTGTGGGGTGTGTGGCAGCTACAGAGAGCTCTGTCATTCTCTTGTTTCCGCCTTCTCCCCTCCTCTCCTTTTTGCCTCCTTAACAAGGGACCATGATATAGATAGAATTCCAGAGGTTTGTACTTGTGATCTTGACCTTACTGTGTGTAGACATTGAGGTTTGGAAATCACAGGTTGTATGACACCAACGGCTGCTCTGTGGCTCAGAGCATCCTGACCTGTGATTTCATAGGTAGTGTCTGCTTGGGGTCACCTTGGGTGAGTGGCTGCCTAGTGTGCGGGACGTGAGGTTTTGGAATCATGACCTCTGCCTTCCGTGCGGTGTGAGAGGTGTGAGCCGGTGGGGTCTTGGGCCCGAGCCCCCCGTAGTACATTGTCGTAGCAGCGGAGGATGGTTGGTCCAGTTGGGACAGTATTTGGCTCCCAAATACAACAAGGTGTCCCTTTTCACCCTCTCCTTCAAGGGTAGATAGCATCAAGCTCCCAGCTCTCTGGGAAGTTATTCTTAGAGAGGGGACTTCTTTATTTTATTTGAATAATCAAAAAGAAAAGTCTTAAACTCAGAATAATGACTGCCACATATTGTGTTTCAGTATATGTGCAAGGAACCATATGAGCCTCTATCTGCTTAATCTTTAATTTAGTCCTTACAACAGTCCTTGGCAATAGTTGGTATTCTCTCCATTTGACAGATGGGGAAACTGAGTCCGAGGGGAATAAGAAGCTTTCCTAGGGCCACAGAACTAGTAAGGGTCAGGGTTGGCCTTTGGTCTGAAGTCTGTCTGAATCCCAAGTCCCTTTGCCCTCTTAACCACTCAACCCCACTGCATGCAACACGAGTGGGTAGATTTTAGGTGCTTGCGCTTTGCCTGACTATTATAAAATGCTCAGGCTGAGCGGTAGCATTTGTTCTCCTCTGGTCAGGAAGTTTCAAGTTAGTTTCTATTGCCTACTTTTTAAGAACCTGTTTAGCACAGTTAAATGCCACTTACTAGCTACGGAGTTTTAGACGAATCACTTAATGGTTTTGTGCCTGCGTTTCTTCATCTGTAAAATGAGGATTTTAGTATTTCCTACATCCTAGAATTGTTCAGGGAATTAAGTAGGTTAACACATATGAAGGGCCTAGGGTGATATCTGCACATAGAGGGTCCAGTGTAGTCATCTGTTACCGTCCCCAGAGACGGCACTGCCCAGATTGTAACAGGCCCTTACCTAGTAGCTCATGGGTTGATTGGTACTGTTGGCCCTTTCTAGGGGTGATGGATAGAACAGCACGTTGAGATTTGGGAAATTCTATGTCAGTGGCTCGGTCTCCTCCTGGGGTCCTGGCTCTCGAAGGGAGCATCCTTTATCTTGGGGATGCTCCATGGGCATTGGGAATGCATTTCCTTTTCTGCATCTGATGCCTGTTTTTGCTGCTTCTGAGAGTGGAGTCCTGGGGAGCAGCCGGGGGACAGCCGAGACACCGCTGTGTGAGAGGTGTCCCTGTGAGCTTTCTGTCTCCCAGTCCTGGTCTTTATCTGCCTGGGGGTAGTTCCACCAATGACTGATCTGAAAGCATCACATTCATTTATTTGTCACTGGCTGTGACAGGCAAGTTAATGCTAATGGATTCTTTTTTTAGCCGGTTGTCTGGGATGAGTTTCACCCAAATGTCCTGAAATCTAAGGCATTAGGGGAACATGTAACTTTTATGGCAGGGGAGGATTTAAAAGATAAATAGGGTTTTGTACGCAAGGGCCTTAAATTTAGGTTAGGGACAACAGCGGCCAAGGAGGGGATATTGGGCCAGCCCAGAGTCTTCTTTTTAAGAAATCCATTCAGAGCTCTAAATTGCTGTTTCTGTTTCAATTATGTGACAATTTCAAGGGTTTAGAAAAATCTAATAAAATGGTCTTGATGATGCATTCTGGGGACAGAGTGCTTTAGAAGATCCAGGAGAATAAATTCCTTGGGGGTCAAGAGAGTCTGTTCATGCCACCCCGGGCCTTCTTTCGTCTGGGTTTTTACATTTTTATTGTTTTGAATGGCAGAAAACGGTGTGGGAATGTATTCAGGGCTTCATCTGTATCCTCCACCGAAATGAATTATTCTCTTTGGGCAATTGCAAATAGATAGGCCCCTGCAATCGCTAGCTTTTTTATTTCTTTTTAAAGCCGGCCTGTTGTAAGTGACTTTCAGAGTATGGTTTGTGTGTGTAGTGATTTTGAATAAAGCACCAAAGAGAAGAAACTGGAGGAGGGGAAAGTGTGAGCAGAGAGGCCCTCGGAAAGTTTTTTTTTTTCTTTTCTCCAATTCAAGCTTTTGATAGTTTCCCAAGGAGCAGAAGTTTACAATGGCAGCTGGCTTCGGGCTGCCTGCAGGAACAGAGTGCAGAAAGACCTAGTGTAGCAAAATGTGATGCTGAGTGACATTAATGAGGTGACGGCTCCGGTGGGAGGGGGGCAACTGTCCAGCGAGGTAGAGCGGTTCCCAGGACTTGCCCTCTGCTGAGCGTGTCTCCTTCTGCACACGTGTGTGTGTGTGTGCACGACGCACTCGAGTTTCCTATCTTCCAATGAAAGTTGTAACACCAAATCCTGCTCAGGTGGCTGCAGTATTCTCCACCCTCGAGAGGCCATGTGTAGCGAGGGCTGTATTCCCACTTACTGAAGAGTCAAGTTTTCAACCGGGAGGCATTTTGTTTTACCTTCTGAGCATCTGCTGGGGCCTGGGTGGGTGGCTGGTGAGGCCGCCTTGGAGCACCAGGGCCAAGAGTGTGAAAAGTCAATATCCTCATCTCTGAGATGGATTCCAGGGAGGCAGGAAGAGAAGGCCTGTTGGCCAATGGCTTTTTTTTTTAAAGCCCTAGTCTGATAACATTTCATATTGATGGTATAGATGGAACATTGCAACAACTGCTTCTTAAATATTTTAGCGCCTTAGAGAGTATTTCCATGTTGCTCTTGTGCAAGAATTTCCAGTTACTCCAGAAAAGCTGCAACATTTCAGGTAGATTACCTGGTAAGGAGGTGAGGAGCCTGGGTCTTGCTGCCTTACTGGATAGGACCTTGGGAGGGCGTATCTGGCCAGGTTGTCAGGCACTTTCAGAAATGAGGCTGGAATCTCTATCTGATTCCTCATCCTGGTG
Source organism: Eubalaena glacialis (assembly GCF_028564815.1). Lineage (NCBI taxonomy): Eukaryota > Metazoa > Chordata > Mammalia > Artiodactyla > Balaenidae > Eubalaena > Eubalaena glacialis. The sequence continues at coordinate 27,780,222 of NC_083734.1, read as the reverse complement.
TTGACATGAGCCTTCTAAAGAGTAATGGGCAAGTGTTTGAAAATCTGCTGTGAGATCTTTAAGAAAAAAAATCTACATGGGACCTGGAGTGGGGTGGGTGGGTGGAAATACAGTGTGTATTTATTGGCACATGCCTGTTTTTGTTTTTTTTCCTTTCAACTCAGTTCCCTCTGGAATATCTCTTGAATGTGTCACTTTTGTAGCTAAAGGCAAACAAAAATGGTTAAACTTACACACATAACACTTAATAAAAGCCAGCCAGTAGGTTCATTGTCTCTTTCACCTGGGGAAAAAGGATCAAATTAGGATGCTTGAACCTAGGAAAAGATTGGGCTGTGAATCTCCACAAGACTGCTACATGTATCTGTTTCCTCTTCTGTTTTCAAAGCAGATAATTGGTTTTAGTAAGAACTTCTGACTTGATTAGGGGACCCTTAGGAAATTAAAGTGTGTTTGAATTTCACAAGTATAATTTTAATTATACAAATTTTGCGTTTTTCACTAGGGAGCCAGGTTCAGAACTTGTTTTCCTGTGCTAATAGGGGTAGTAAAGCTGATTATGGCAGAATGCCTTACTTAAATCACTTTGAAAATAAAAATCCACAGATTTGATCATTGTTTGTCCCTGCAGTACACGATGTTCAGGTTAACGTCCGTACGTGTCCCATATCCTTGTTAAAAGTGATTTTTCACTGGATCCACACAACTGTAGAACCTGACTGACACAGTGGGGAGGGGGAACCTCATTATGAATTTTTCTGCTGCACTTGCTGAAAGAATTCTATTAAAGTGCTTTTGAGCACAAGTCCTGCCCGGGCAGCTCGCGTTTGGCTCGCTGCCATGTTAGCATGTTGTGATTGCCTTTATCGCCACATCATCCTGTTTGCTCAGAGCCTGTGCATTCACAGCGTTAGTTCTCCTCGCTGCCCCTCTTCAGCATGACCCCAGTGGATTAAGCAGAAGGTACCGTGGAAACAGTCACCTGAGTTCTTCCCCAAGCTGTAAGAGATGATGGAGTGAGAATGATCAGACCCCCCGGGCATCCCCGGAGAAGGACTGATTGTGCTTATGGGAAATGACCATTTTTCAGGGCTATATAGACAAAACCCCCCAAGTGTTGGGAAGTGCTTTGGGGGTTTGAGCTTAAACATCCTCAAACATCTCCCCCTGTGCCGGGGGTTTAAAAGCTCCCTAGAGACCAGCTTCTCAGACCCTCTGGGCTCTTGTCTTAGATACTGACAGGAGAGCTTGAATAGAACAATTATTCATGTTAGAGAAATCGTGAGACCGGCTTGGGAATGAGTTGGAGTCATACAGGTTTGGGGCTGAAAATATGGGGGAAAAAAGCTCCAAATGTAGGCCTGATCTCACTCCATCCCCCACCCTGCCTTGAATCACTGACTTTGTTATTTTTTTCCTTTCTATTGAGGTGGTATGGCTTAATGTTTAAGAGCATGGGCTCTGGAACTAGGCTGAGTTTGAATGCTTGCTCTGCCACTTAGCAGCTATGTGACCTTGAGCAAGTTATCTAAATATTCTGTGCCTTAGTTTTGTCATCTGTAAAATGGAGATAGTGTTGCCTTCGTGGGGTTGTTGTGAGGATTACATGACTTAACATTTAAAGTGTTAAGGACAGTGTCTGGCACACAGCGCTATGACATGTGAGTTACCGTGTTGTCAGGAAGGGTGATGTCCTATGGCAGGTTTGGCAAAATGACTGCCTTGGTAGTTGGAGAATTGTTTTAAGGGCAGCAGTCTTCTGCCTTACTATTTTTTTAAATGTAATATTCGAGAACTACAAAAGAGCAAATATACACACACACGTGGATTGTGTTCGTATATGAATGTATACGACTTGAGTGGAATTGCATGTGATTTGGATCCGGACAAGCGCGTGTGCTGTAACACACGAGGCTTGTGCTTTGATAGGAGCACGGCCTTTGGGCTCACAGGGACCTAGTCTGAATCTCGCTGCACTAACTCTGTGACCTTAGAAAGATGTCCACACTTTTCTGAGCTTCAATTCTACACCTAAAAAACTGGATGATAGAGTTGTGGGTCTGAAATGAGACACTGTAGATAAGGCACCTGGTGTATGGTTGACCCTCAGAACATGTTAATTTCTTCCCCGTGACCAGGGAATTTTTTTTTTTTCTTTTGTATCTTGAAACTGAGGGAGATGCAAAGTGTTCTGTTCTTACTGGAGATGAGAATAAAAGTCAGCTGATAAGTCCTTAGCACGCTGAGTGGAGAGAAGCAGATCTTAAGAAAGGGATGTTGGTAGCCTCAATCTACCCAAATTTTCAAGCGTAAGGCAGTACTTTTATTTTGTCAGGAACCTTAGATGGTATCGGCAAGTCTTTGAAGGTGGGCTTGTTCCTTTGACCCCCGGTGGTCCCTAGACGCACTGGCTGGGTGGTTGAAGAGGTTTGGGGGATGCTTAGAAGGAAGGAATAACTTCAGGGAAAGATGGGCTCCCAGCTGTGAATGAAGACAGTTGGGAGGGAGGGAGAACCTTGGGATGGGGGGGGTGTGACCTTTTCACGGAACTTTTATTTGGGGACTTGAAATATTAGGTTTTGATCCACGAGCCCGTGGGTTCAGTCTTGTGAGTGGGAGCCTGTTTGGCAGTGCTCCAGGAAATGCCCACGGGTCCCAGCTATCACCTGCTGGGTCCCTGACCCTCAAATCTTCTGTGGGGGATGGGAGAGCCCCCAACATCTTAGGGCATCTGCAGTTTGCCTGTCCTCATCTCTTTGCTCATTTCCAAATTCGTCCCCTCCACTTCATATCTGTCAGGAGGAATCCACCGGCCAGGTGTTGCTGGAAACGGAGAGCAAGATTATGATTTTAAGTGGATCCTGGGCTGGGGGAATGGGATGTGTGTGAGTGTTAGCATGTAGAGGATGGAAAGGGGTGGCCTGGAGGAGGGAACTAGTAGTAGATTACATTGACTAATTATAGGGAAAAAGCCATATTTGCTGCTCCATTAAGTGATCGCTAGGCTATGAAGCAGTTTATTGTAATTAATGCAGAAACAGCAAATAAATGTTGGGTCTGGAGTGGAGGGTCTCCAGACACCCCTCCCCCTCCAGTGCTCTGTGTTCACTGCACCCGTCATTATCCTGTAGGTAAAGAGCCTTGGGGGACGCCTGCCTCTGGTGGACTGAGGTGTGGAGTCTTCGACCAGTTTTCTGCTGGTTTATTGTGACAGCTATAAGGAAGATCTCTAGCCTGATCTCCTCCAGACTCTTCCGTTGGGGTTTTTATGTTTGCTAAGGATGAAGGAGGAGGGACAAACCCAGGCCATCATTGCTATTCTTGCCACAGTCATTTTAATTTCAGGGCATGAGAGTGGCAGGTTATATACATCCAAGTCCATCGCGCTACGGGCCGTGTGGAGTTGTGATTGCTTTCCTTGATGATTTCTTGTTCAAATCAGCGGTGCTCTTAATTTTCCAGATGAAGTAAGAAGAAAATTGGAGACTCCTTTCCCACCCTGTGTCTCTTCATCCAAGGTTTTCTGAGCATGACTCTGATTTGGAGGGTTAATATTAATTAGGAGCCAGTTTAGACCTCAGTGGCTTGATGAAGGAGCTTCATGTCGTGACAAAGGTGGCTTCTTTTTGCACGTGCCTGCTTTTGCTGAAAGTTTCTGTGTTTAAAAGCCAAGGGAATAAAGAGAGAGAGAGAGAGAAAGGGATGAGGGCCTGTCTCTTAAAGAAATGCAACAGATTCTCCTGGGCCTTCAGGGAGGAACATGACGAGAGCTGTGCGTCTGGGTCCGGAGGAAGTTCTGCCTCTGTCTGCCCTCTCTCTGTCCCCAGCATCGTGGGGCCGTGACCGGTTTGCCGCCACTGCTCTTTGCCTCAGTTTCCTTCTCTGTAAGGGAAGGTCCTCAAAGAGGCACGACTCATTTCCTTAGTTTCCATATTGGGTGATGCTTGAATTTCTCTGAGGCAAGTGCCCCTGTTAGTGCCAGGTCACAGGCAGATGCTTCATTTTGTGCTGAGGCTCTAGGTTCTTGCTTCCAAGCCTTACCAGTGCTTACTCAGTCTTTTTGGGGAGGGTGGCAGAAAGGACAAGGACAGAGAGAGCCAGCAAGCTCCACTGTCCAGTTAGGGGAGAGGAGCCCTAGACAGCAAGTGAGCTGCTCGCTTCAGGTTGGATCACATGAGGGATCTTTCTTCTTTAGCCTGTGGGTTTGGGTTGGTTTTCCTTTTGCCAGGCGTGGAGTGGGCAGGAGGGAGGGCCGCTGACCACGGACGTGAATGTTCCAGGAGCAGCGGGAGAGGCCTGGCTTCTCGTTCTTAGGTCGGTGCTGAGTAGCTGAACTTGACCTTGGGCTAGCTGCCTTGCAGCCCTGTGCCTCCGTTTCCTCATCTGTAGACTGAGGAAAGACGGGGGAGTATGTGGTGGGAACCAGCTGCGCTTAGGGTTTGAGAGAATAGGCTTAGGAGGCGGGCAGTCTTAGAGTTTTCTTTCTGGCCTAATAATTTCCTAGCTGTGGGACTTTGGGAAGTTCACTTAACTTTGCTGGCCCTCAATTTCCCCATCTGTAAAGTGGGATAATGCAAGACTAGTACAGGGTTGTTGCTAGGATTGCCTGAGAGTGTTCATAAAGAGCTCAGCATGGTGTCTGGGGCGTGGTTGGCACTTTGATAAGTGGGAGCTGCTTTTACTGTGAACAACTCTGCAGAGGTCCGACTGAAGGTGCCCCAGACATTCGCCAAGGTGTGGCCACCTCCAGAAGACATCCGCGCTGCACAGATTGACGTTCTGATTTGGACAGAGCCTCCTGCGGAGGGAGATTTGCGGTCAAGGAGGTGACGTCTGCCTGAGATGCCTGGTCCGGAGCTTAGATGACGACATACCCGGGCTGTGATCCGCCACTGCCCAGGGTGTGGTCCCCGGCTGCCTTGTGTACCCTGCAGGGCAGAGGAAGCTGTGGGGTGGGCCCACCTGTGTTCCCGGGCGCCAGACAGCTTCACGGGTGTGCGGACTGCATCCTCCCCGTGTGTGACATCTCAGCTGCAGCAGGAGGGAAGAGGGAGAAAAGGAGGGCCAATCGCCAAATGATGTGGAGACTCACATTAGATTTTGGAAGCCCACGTCTGGTACTCTCTGGAATTCAGAGGCCTCGCTTGACTGAGGCAGGGCTGGTCAAAGGCCATTAGCGATTTCGGAATGTTAAGTGTGTTGGGCAGACAAAGGGTCTGTCTTTTGATTGCTTCCTCTCCCACAGTCCTCCCCCCTTGGTGAAAAACAGGCATCAGCACCTGTTTCTCATGCCTGGTGTGTGCAGGAGGAATGTCTGACGTGGGGGCGGGTCCAGCCCTCTTCGGCCACCTGCCCTGAGGAGCGGTGGACGTGGCATCATGTGGCCAGCCGGCTCCCACCCGCTGCAGCCTGACTTCCTTTTCGGGGGCGGGTCTGATTAGGTGTTGTAGGTGGAAAAGCCTTAGGAGGTGTGGGTATACTATTACTGTTATTCCCTTGAAGGGAGGATAGAAAGAGGGAGTGTGGCAGAAAGCATCTTGTGGGAGGGGAAAAAGGGGGTCTATGCAGATGAGCACAGCCCAGGCCATGTATTGGACAAACATAGTCTCTTAGGGTGCTGTCGGGCCCTGTAGAGACTCAGACTCAGGCACTGGCCCTGCCCTCCCAGCTCCCAGGCTGGAGGGAGGCAGGTGTATAAACCAGGCAGGGTGCTAGGGTGGGGACAGTGGCCGTGCTTGTCTGGACCATGCACAGGAGGGGCACAGAGGAGGAGAGGGCAGGGCAGGGCAGGCCTATCAGAGGAGGCCTCTGGGAGCTGCATCTCGAGAGGAGAGATCCTCCAAGTCAAAGGAAGTGTGGGAGCAGTTAGGCAGCTTGGCTTTTGCGGGGCGGGGCAAATTGTTCCTTACGGTCCGGAGTTCACCATGCAGAGGAGGATGGGGTGAAAGACTGATTGGCTCACCACACAGCAAGTGACTGGAGCTCTGACCCCGAGTCAGACCAAAGCTGGGGAGTGGGGTACAGTCCCTGCGTTTGCATCTGGCAGGGGACATATCCATTAAACAACTTATTACAGCATCCATTATTGGAGGACGATTATCATAAATGCTACAAAAACACATAGGGTGTTTCAGGGCATGTATCTTTGCCTCTGGTTCCCTCTCCCAGTGCCTCCCAGCAAACCGGCGTTGCTGCTCCCTCTCTAGCTGGGTTCTCCTGGGCTGATTTTGCTGCAGCCCTTTCCACTTAGCTCTCCCTTCCAGCAGAACCCAAGCTAGGATCACGCCTTCCAGAGAACGCTTTAAAAAGCCTTGTTTCCCAACAGACTGCATTTCAGGCATTCCCCCGAGTGCAGCCGTGCTCAGCAGAGGCCTCGAGCCATCTTTACATGTGAGAGGTGAGCAAATCAAAGGTGAGCCCTTCTGCCTCAGTGAGGCCTTTTGTGTAAAAAGGACCTTCTGGAGTAAAGCAGTCAGGTTGACTGAAAACTGCCAGAGCTGCCCAGCAACAGACCTGCTCCGTGGGGTAACTCGGGGAGAAATCAGGGCCAGGAGCAGACAAAGGATGCCCGGGACGGAGGTGGAGGAGCCTGGTGGAGATAAAACTCAATCTGAAATGTGTCTTCAGTTCGGATGTTCCGTGGAGCCAGGTTGAAGTGGCCGACTGGGGACATCAGCATTGGCAGTTTGTCCCTGCTCTGACTGCTCTGGCTTTATTTCCTCTGAGATCAAAGCCGGGAGATGAGGCTTGGTTGCAGGCTGCATTGGTGTCCCTTCCTTGGTGACCTTGGGGTCTCGTGTCTTTGCTTGGGGTCACTGGGGTTCGTTTCAGACGAGGTGTGTTTGGTCTTGCGGTCGGAGGGAATGCTTAGACGGAAACGCTCACAAAGGGCTTCGAGAGGCTGGAAAGCAGCCTGGAGGCCAGCCCCATGTTTCCCAAGGATTCCCAGATAGCAGGAGTCTGGAAGTTTCTCTTTGCAAGCCTTGCTGCTCCTCCGAGGGGCCATCCTGCATGGTGTTCATTTTGCACTGAGACAAGGCAGAGGCCTGGAGAATGCCTGCCTCCCCGCCACCCACCCCGGCTGCAGAGTGAATCCCATCCTAAAATTAGTGCGGGCTTCCAATCCGCGATTCTCGCCGGTGTGATCAAGCAGCACGTGTGTGGCCGGCTCATCTTTCAGGAGGAAAGGATGCTGCTTCATGTCAGAGGAGTGTCCAGGTCTCAGGGCGCCCCCTTCCCTGCTTCCTCTCTCCCCTCTGTGTTCTGCAAAGGTGGGAGGGGAGTAGGAAGGGGTGTGTAGGCGGAAATGTTTTAGCCTGTCTTTCGGTTTTGCGTCAAGTCGCTGTCACAGTAGGTAGATGTGCCTTGAGAATCCTTCTGAAGGTTTTATAATCGAGTCCTTTACCTCAGTGACAAGATACTACTCACCTTCCCTAAAGAGTTTACTTTATGCTCTGTGGACGGAGCGGGAGGGCAAAACATTTTTTTTTTCCCTAAGAAAATACGTCGTAGAAGAGGCTTTGCCATCCAGGGCAGTTGGGTGGCCACCTATTAAAGCTTTAATAATTGAGGAGGCATCTGGGTCCCTGAGTGGAAGGCAGCCCTTCTGGCAGGGATGATTCTGCTTTCGAAAGAATGTGCTCACCTTTAACTGCGAACGGCTGTGACTGGAGTTGTATTTAATTTTAAATTGCCCATGTCCGGCAACCCTCTGTTGCTCTTTAGACAATAAAATGTTTTTCATCTTCCCGCAGCTGTGTTCTCTATGTCGGGGCTTGCCTTTTTGCGGGGAGAGGGAGCTCCTGGGCCTCTCCCTACTCCCCTTCTTTCCCTTTCAAACTCGCCAGGATTTCTAGAGAACACTAGCTGTGGAGTCCCCACCTGTAAACTCTCCAGAGTGGGTGGCTGGGAAGTTTATAAGCAGAGGCATCGGGCAGTAATGTCAGCCCCTGGGGCTGAAATGCTTCCTCTGTGGGCAGGAGGACCCAGAAGTCATTTTGTGTCCCGGACCCTTAACCAGAGCTCCTATCTTTTTCTCCAGCTCAGGGGGGCTTGATTTGTCTGTGATAATGAGAAACAGATTTTGCCTTCTGATCCATTATAGATGTGTTTGAGATGGATGCCAAGCCTTAAGCGACTCAAAGAGCATGTGAACATGTATTTAGATACAAAATAAAGAAGGGCTAGCAGAGAAGGGTCTTCTTCAAAATCCCCCAAACCAAAAAAGTCTCGAAACGACAACACACAACAGTGACAAAAAAAACTCCATCCAGACCCTGGAAAGGCAGCGAATGGGAAGAGAACATTTGGCTCCAGAGTCATCAGAGTTGGTGAAGGATGTGAAAGGGTGGAGGACACACGTGGCCGCCCCAGAAGCATGGTCATTGGTAGGGGGGAGGGGTGCATTCCCGGAACCTGGGGGCTCGCAGCTGAGGTGGCAGGTCGGTGGGGACTCGGGAGGCGTTCACAGTGTGCCCAGCGGGGCTCTGTTCCTTCTCAGGAGACCCTTCGGTTAGGAAATATCTATCGCTCTGTATTTACAAACACTCTTAAAGGGGCGTGAGGCCAACAAAAATAGGCAACTTTAGGCGATTTCAAGTGTGTTCAGGGCGGCTCTCAGCGGGGAAGCCCATTGCTCTGATGCCCTGGATCAGCACGGCCCAAGGTTTATTTTCCTTTTTCATTCTAAAAAGGGGCCTGCAGAGTTGAGCAGTGTTGGGGTATTGGTTTCTTTTCATCCTTGTGGACTTGTTTCTCTTTAATGAAGGCCCCTCCGGCCCTCCACCCCGAGGGGTTGTCCGGGTGACGCCTGGCTGTGAGGTTCCCAGGTGGCCCTGGTTTCAGGCGTCCTTAAGGCCCAGGCCTGTGCTTGTCCCCAGCCCTACCCCCACGGTGTTTCAGTTCAGCCGCTGGACCAGAACTCGCACTCATGTCTCTCACTCCAAACAAAAAATAAACCTACGTGCTCTAGATATGTATTTTAGAGGTGTGTATAAGTGTTTTTTCTCTTAACAAGTTTGTTGCCTGCAGCTGTGCAGCCACAGCTGGCTTTGAAATCCAGAAAATATACATGTTTTTAAGTGAAGGAGGAGATGGGGTGGTGTGGTTTGACTGTAATCACACATAAAACGCTCTGACCCCAATTTTTTTTTGTGGCCGCGGCATGTGGGATCTTAGTTCCCCGACCAGGGGTCAAACCCGTGCCGCCTGCAGTGGAAGCGTGGAGTCTTAACCACTGGACCACCAGGGAAGTCTCCTGACCCCAATTTTTAAAGAAATCATTTAATTAAAATATGGTCAAAGACAGTTATTGGGAAGAAGAACGTTTTTAAGTTTGGGATTCCTGTTTATCCGAGTGAAGAGTGTTTCTGGTCACCATAGAGATGAGAAGCATGGGGGGAGGGCTTAAGGGTGCCGTCTCCTGCCCGCACTGGGGGAGGCAGCTGCTTGGTGGGAATGGGAGCAGAGAGGTGGAGAATTTGGGGAGGCAAGTTGGTAACAATTTATTGAGGCTCTGAGCTGAGCAGAGATCAGGTTTTGGATTTGTTTTTGCCCTTAACCCCTCCCCTTTCTAGGAGCCTCGTAGGAGGAAGGGACGGAAGGTTTCGGTGCACAGAGTAGCTTCGGTTTCTCAGAAGTTTCTTCTTTCCAACTTTTAAAAGACGATTTGCATCCCTCAGCGGGGACTCGCCTTTTAAGATAAGGAGTCCTCAACTTGATTGTTGAGCCAGGAGCGGCTCGAACATACTCTGTTTTCAAGGTTAGGGAGCAGCTAACTTTCAGGGAGGCAAGGGGAGGCAGGGGAGGGGAGTTCTTTGGGTTCAAGGATACCCGTTTTCTCCCCTCCTGGGAAGAAAGCCTTTGTTTTTGTTTTCTTTTGCTGTCTTCTTCCAACTGCTTGGAGTAACTAGATAAACAAACCGGCAGAAACCAAACAGATGAACCATTAAAGAAGTTTGCAATGGCATAGACGGGGCTCTGTTTAGGAGGCTAGTTAGCATTTTTACATTTTCGCATTGACCCACCATTCCTCAGCGCTTCTCTGGGTGCTTGCAAATCAGAAAAAAGCCACACACACACAATAAATGGGAGGGGGCGGCACGACACTTTTCAGCGGAGGAGAGGCCCAGAGGAGAGTATGCATAGCTGTGTGCTGTTAGCAACCTTCAAATAAAATCGTTTGTGGATGACCTGTATTTGTGCCTGGGAAGCTGCTGTATTCTTAGTAGCTGTTTTGAATTCTGTGGTATAGAACTGAACGTTTAAAAACAGTTACAGGTACCCCGAAGAGGTATTCCTGAGGATTTCTGCATAAATGGAACCCTGTTTTCCCAGCAAGCATCATTATATTTTTAGAAATGTTTTCTTTCCTGATTGCCTATCAGTTAGTAAGGCTCCTAGCACTTTCTGTCATGCCGATATGATATCCTGAACAGGTGTTTGGAAGATTGAGGGGTTATATTAAAAAAAAAAAAATACTGAAGGATACTTTTTGTCCCAGGCATCGATACCTTTGCATCCTCCATGGACGCAGCGGGAGTGGAGACCCAATGGGTTTTCTCCCCCCGCTTTCCTGGTGAGGGCAAGGAAAGGGCCCTGCTGTTCACACCCGCTGGGTAGCTTTCTCTCTCTCTCCTTCCTTCTCTCTTCCCCTCCCCCCTTCTTTCTGCTCTTCTTTTTCTTTCTTTCTCTCTTTCTTTTGACTGACACCTCACTCCTTGTCCCATTGCCAGGATTTGGGGAGAGTAATTTCATGGGGACCAACAGAACTGGTGGCTGTAGTTTTACTTGTTTTTTGGCATTTAGGGAAATAACTTACAAATAGATTTTTCCGTAAAGGCTGAGCACCATAAATAAGAATGAAATAATGTCATTTGCAGCGACATGGATGGACCTAGAGATTGTCATACTGAGTGAAGTAAGTCAGGCAAAGACAAATATCATATGATATCTCTCGTATGTGGAATCTAGAGTCACAGGTGTAGAAAACTTACGGTTACCAAGGAGGATGGCGGAGAGGGATAAATTGTGAGATTGGGGTTGACATACGCACACTATTCTATGTAAAATAGATAATTAATAAGGACCTATTGTATGGCACAGGGAACGCTACTCAATACTCTGTAATGACCTATATGGGAAAAGAATCTAAAAAAGAGTGGATATATGCATAGGCATAACCGATTCACTGCTGCACACCTGAAACTAACAACATTGAGAATCAACTGTACTCCAATACAAATGAATTTAAAAAATAATAAAAAAATAAAGACTGAGCACGGATTTTAAGTGTTTTGAGGGGAAAACTGAAGGTGGCTTGTGGCGATTTTTCCTCCCTCTCCTTGAAGCGGTGTGTCCTTGCATTTTCCTCGAGGGTCACTAATAAGAACTGCTGGCCTAAATCAGTGTCTCTGAGAATCATTGATTTACTAATTGCTCATAATCGCCTCCTGGCTTCCCCCTCCTGCTGAGAGCACTTTCGTTTTTCACTGTTCTGCGAGGAATTGGACGGATCTCTGGAGTGTTTAAGAGGCGCCCCATGCAAGAGTTCGGCGTGCCACTGTTACTAATTGTGCTTCTCAGAGGTGACCATGCCTTGGTATCCGGGTTCCAGAAACCAGGGGCTGCCACTGACCTTTCCCAAGGTCGCTTGTCTGATGGAGAGCGGATTCCCCAGCCCACTGAGGGCCTCAACTTAATTTCTTCCTTTCCTAAGGCAAAGTGACCTCCTAGTAAACCCCACCCCTCGCCTTCTTTAGAGTGAACAAACAGAATTAGGAAGGTGTGTTCTGGTAGAGAGCAGGCAGCATTGGGAAGAGACACGGGTACCACTCATTAAAACGCCGCGGTGGGGTGAGGCTTGCTAGGAAGTGCAGGGTCCTGCAGGGTAGAACGCAATGCTCGGCGACACAGCAGAGGCCAAGAGAGGGACCAGCCTGGAGAGACTGCAGAGATTTTTGGAGTAACATTTCTCGTGGCATTGGGAATTTAAAAAAAAAAGCAGCCCCATTCGCTGCACATCCATGGTCTCTTGAGAGTATTCTGCAAATAAGTAGTCTCAAAAAGCCCCTTCCTTCCTTCCTTCCTTCCTTCCTTCCTTTCCTTCCTTTCCTTCCTTCCCTTCCTTTCCTTCCTTCCTCCCTTCCTTCCTGCCTTTCTTTCCTTCCTTTCCTTCCCTCCCTTCCTTCCTTCCTTCCATCCTTCTCTTCCTCCCTACCTCCCTCCCTTCTTTCCTCCTTCTCTTTCTTTCCTTTCTTTTCCCCCCCTCTCCCTCCCTCCCTTTCTTCTCTAAACCTTCATAATAAGACCCTTTGCAAGGGCCTCATGAGGAGCTCAAGGATGCCTCCTTGCCGTGTTCATGTGGGAAATCAGTGCCGTGCAGAGAAAAGAAGCTCAACACTGCTTCCCTCAGTGAACACTGAGCCCCACGGGGGCTACCCCGAGTAGCTTACGGGCTGCTGAGCTCGGAAGCCCTGTCGTACCTGAGTGTGGGTGCTGTATGGTTGGCTGGTGGATCATCTCTTCCATAAATCCTTCGCGGCCAGCCCTGAGGAAGGGGCGCGGCGAGGACAGGGAGCCTTAGGGACGGTTTTCAGAGGGAGGATCTCCAGTTCCTCAATCCCAGGGTCTTGGGTGTTGATTCTCCCCTGACCCGGTTGGTCCCATGCTTCTGTTCTGCACTTGTTGGTTAGTGTTTGGTGTTTGATGTTCTGCTTTGTGTTGGGTGTCCAAACACAGGTGGGGGCTGGGGCTTCAGCACAGGTAAGAGGCTCGAGGTTCTTCTAGGACTTTAGGCCTTTCTTCTCCTAACTAGGGCATCAGAGAGCTCTCTCCCTGCCTCGTTAAACCCTCACAGTTGCACGCGTGGCCAGCCTGGGTTCTTTTGTTAATTACATGCAATCAAATGGGTTCCATCACAGGCCCTGCCTGGAGGGGGCAGGATATAGGTTTCAGCAGGTTGTGAGTGAAATCAGTCCCAGGGTCAGAGCACCCAGGACAGAGCCCGGAGTGAGAGGATCGTGCTGGGCCAGCTTCCTTGCGGGACGCTATAGACCAGACGGAGGTGGTCAGACTATCTATCCCCTTCTGCAAACAGCAGTAGGGCTGAGTGTGGGAGAGCAGGCCCAGGGCGGATTTGGGGCTTCTTCCTGCTTTATTTCTCCATCCCTCTTCCAGAGGCATGTTTGGCAGAAGAGAGGCGATGTGGTTTGGTAGATAGGGCCTCTCTTAGAGACAGTTCTGGCATTGAATCCTGGCTGTGTGGCTTGGCCAGGTTACATGACCTCGCTGAGCCTCATGTGTGTCATATGTAAAGTGAGACTAATAGACTTGCCTGGCGGTTGTGGGGACTGAAACACCTTCTCTAGAGCACCTAGCACGATGCCTGGCATTCAGTAGGTGCTTACACAGTGCCGACTGTTCAGCCAGGCTGTTGCTGTTGGGAGAGGCCAGAGGTTGTGCAGGTATCAGACCTTATACCAGTCGGTTAATTTTGCTCATTTGGACGGAGGGGCTGCAGTGTGCTGTCTGGGCTTCCAGGCCCTGGAAGGTTCGTTGTGCCCTCCTCTGTTTTCTGCAGAATCCACCCGCATCCTCACACGCGTGGGATCTGCTCAGTTAGGGGTAACTTCCCAGTCAATTCGAGATGGTTGGCAGCCCAACTTCTCCTGGGTCCCCCCGCCTTTTCTGTGACCCCTGTCTGAGAGCAGCTTTTGCCAGACACTGGGGGATGTTCTAACCGTGCAGACCCTCAGCCGAGAGCTGAGGGTGGTCCTCAGCATCCAGATTATAGATCGCTCCGGTTCGGTTTCTAATTCTTGCTTGATTTAGTGAGGTGATGGGAGAGAGCAGTGATAGAAGGAGTGGGGGCCGAGGAGGGTTGTATTGAGCGTGGATGTGTGATTACTTTCAGTGCTCTGGCCCAGGGTTCTCAGCCTCGGCGCTGTTGACGTTTTGGGCTGGACAGTTCTTTGGGTGTGGTGGGCTGCACTGTGCATCGTAAGATGCTTAACAGCATCCCCGTCCTCTACCCACTGGACGCCAGTGGCACCCCTTCCCCAGCCGTGACACCTAACCATGTCTCCAGACATTGTCAGATGTCTCCTGGCGGACGCAGCCACCTTTGGTTGAGAATCACTGATCTAGCCCCGCAGGTGGCTTCTGTGCAGGAAGAACGGGAAAGGTTTGTATGTGTTCTGAGGGTCTGTGGGTTTGAACCTGCACCATGAAGTATTCATGGAATTCAAGAGCGGGAAGGCACTCAGGCACGTCACCTGGGCCAGGCCATGACCTGGGCAGTCCTCTCTGCGGTCAAGTGGAAAGGCAGAGAGAGGGATGCTCCCCCAGGCCAGCCTCTCTGTGGAGCTTTTCACGGAGACCTTTTTTGCAGAGGGATTTTGTGCCCGGGCTCCCGGCAGTCCCGTGTTTCGGGCCTCCAGGAGTTTGGTTACAAGCTTGTGCGTTTGATCTGCCTTCTCATCCTCTGCACACACACATTCATCACTCCGGAGCGGGCCCCGCTGCATGCACAAAATGGACTTTTACTTGAAATGAATTCATTAAAAAAAAAAAAAAAAGGTTCTCTTGCTAGGACTCCGCTGTTCTCTCTTTTCCCCTTTTATTCTTCTCTGTCGTCTGTAAGATGAGCCCTTAAGAGGGTGTCTGGTGAGATTGGTTGGCCAGGGATCTTCCTAGGCCCTGATTAAAGGCAGATTATCAAATGGAAGGTGAATGTTGCCGCCGTGCTTGTAAACAAGTCAGTTGTGTGCCATAGAATCCATCACGGTTCCCTTGGTGAGAAGGAGGAGGGCCACGAAATAGTTAGTGATGTTAGCTTAGTTTCCAGCGGCTCGGCTGCCATGCTAGAGGAAGGGAGCCCATCGGCACCGGGCGCCGTGACGTTTCTAGCTTTCGGTAAGTGAGTGGGGGAGAAGCTTGCTTCCTCTGATCCGTGGGAAGCTCAGAGACAAGACCTGGGTGTTGCCAGCAAGTTGCCAAGCAGTAGCTTTAGATTTTTTTTTTTTAAATTAATTAATTAATTTATTTTTGGCTGTGTTGGGTCTTCGATGCTGCACGTGGGCTTTCTCTAGTTGCGGCGAGCGGGGGCTACTCTTCATTGCGGTGCACGGGCTTCTCATTGCGGTGGCTTCTCATTGCGGTGGCTTCTCTTGTTGCGGAGCACGGGCTCTAGGCACACGGGCTCAGTAGTTGTGGCATGTGGGCTCAGTAGTTGTGGCTTGTGGGCTCTAGAGCACAGGCTCAGTAGTTGTGGCACACGGGCTTAATTGCTCCGCGGCATGTGGGATCTTCCCGGGCCAGGGCTCGAACCTGTGTCTCCTGCATTGGCAGACAGATTCTTAACCACTGTGCCACCAGGGAAGCCCAGCTTTAGATATTGAACTTGGGGGAACCAGACGGCTTTACGGGCTGCATGTGAGGCCCGTGATGTCTCAGTGACTTTGGCCTCCTTCTCATTTAGAACAAAAGACGCTTGTCCAGTTGGAGCGGGTGTGGGGATCAGGGCTGGGAGAGGCAGTATAGCCTAGTGGTTGAGAGCATAGGTGCTGGGACCAGACTACCTGGCCAGGTATGAAGATGGGACTCTGGGCAAGTTATTTAATCTCTCTGTGCCTCAATTTTCTCATCTGTAAAATGTGGTGAGAGTATAGTGCCTTCTCTGGGGTGGTTGTGAGGAATTAATGGAAGTAAAGGGTGAGCCTAGAACCAGGCAAGGAGGAAGGAACCTACTCTTACTTAAATTATTCCAGTATGTTATTCTGGAATGGATGGTCAGCCTTACTCCTGAGGTTTTATGACAGTTCGTGGTTCTTACACTTCACTGTGCAGAAGAATCACTTGGGCCCTTCCCTGGATGTGTTGAAATCGAGGCCTCAGTTGAAGGCCCAGGTGGTGTTGACGCGGGGGCGGGGGGCGGTGAGGGTGTGGGTCTGCACAGAGCTTTGTGACTCCTTAACGGCAGCGTTTTTCAGATTCTCAAGGAACAATGGTCCCCAGTGTCATCACAGTGTCCGTCTTCAGCTCGGATTATCTGGCAACAGTTCTGCCTGCTCCAGGTTGCCCGATTTGGGCGCTGCGTGGGCGTGGCGGGTGTGGATGGCTGCAAGCTGCTCATCTCTGCCCCTGGATCTGTCTGTTGGGTCCTGCCTGCGTCGTCCGAGGGCTGGGCCAGCACCGGCGGCAGTGAGGTGACAGGAGGATCGTCTGCTCTGGCCTGCAGCGTGTCCCTGTTTCTGGCCAAACCAGCGCCCCACACCTGGTTCTCACTTTGCTGGCAAGAGCTGTGGGCCCGTTTCAGTGGGTAACTGGTATGTGTGTGTGTGCACGTGTGCAAAAGAAAACATCAAAATGTTTGGGGAGTGTTTAGGGAAAACAGCAAGGAGCAGATTGCCAAGATTCGCTTATATGTTCCTTTTCCTTGCCTTTTTGCTGTGTACATGTGTGATTAGGATTCTGGAGCGTTCTGGAATACAGCTTTGCCTTTTCTTACCCCAACTGTTCTTTCTTACAGCGGATACAGTTCAGCACCAATGATACTGAGCAATAAATAACCTGGAGAAGATGAATAGCCTTGTGTGGTGGTAAATTAAAGTTGATTTATTGCACATAATATATACAGGTGCTCCTAATGTAATTAAGCAGCGAGGCTTTTAATGCTGCAGAATCTGAAAGAAGACCCAAGAAAATTGGGTCTTAATAAGGCTTATTGAAATAACAGCTAAACATGCTGCTTAGGACCATTATCGGATGCTGAAAGATGGATTGACTCCGCTGCTTTTTCTTATGTGCAGAGATGACACACCTGACCCGTCATCAGCAGGGCACACACCGGAATTGTTCTCCGCGCACTAGGACTGGCTCGTGTCGAGCTGTCTGTGCACTCTGGCCTCGCCTCCCCTTGTGACCAGCAGTCAGGTGGCTGGCCATTGAACTGGCTTTTTCCAAGTGTAGGGCAAGTTTGCCCAGGGGGTTGGAACTCAGGGCCCCAGCCTCACTAGCACCCTCTCCTAAGAACCAGGACAGGCAAGAGGGGGCTGGTAAATTCACAGACTGAGGCCACTCCCCCAGCCCCTCCCCCTGCCCCCCGCCGTAGGCTGAGCACTGTGCTGGAGATGGGGATACAGGGATGCAAACGAAACACAAAATAGCCCCCATCCTCAGCGGGGTTGGGAGAATGCTGTGATGGAGGCAGAGGCAGGAGGACACAGGAGGGGATGGATCCCTGGAGGAGGTGCATTTGTGGGGACTGGGTTGGGGGCTGCGAAGGCCCTCGGGGGCACCATGAGTGCAGGACAGAGCCGTGGGGCAGCGGTCTCAGGGGAAGGGGGCTGGCGGGCGGGGTCAGGGTTTGGGTGGGAGAAGAGGCTGGACAGGTGGTTTGGGGGCAAGAACAGGAAAGATTCTGCGTTTGAAGCCAAGATATGGCTTGATAGGGCCTATACCCGAAGCCAGTCTGGAGTCATGCAGGCTTGTGAGGAACGGCAGGACCAAATTCATCTTTTAGAAAGAAAATTCCCAGCAGCGTTGTGGGGTTTGAGGGAGACCGCTTAGCTAAGAGAACAGGGCCTGGACAAGAACAGAAGCTGAGTGAGTGTGACAAGGTGGCAGTGAGAGTTAACCACCCCCCCCCCCCCCCGCCCCGTGCCTTAGGCCTGGTGACTCCAGGGGAGTGGGGCAGGGGGCGGGGGTATTTGGAGAGATGGTGAGTCAGTGCTGAGCCAGTACTGGTGTAAGAATCCCCCTGGCATCTCCAGCTGCTGGCGTTCCCCCCTGTCTGGGACCGTAACCAGGTCCGCGAGGTATGCCATGTGGAGAGGTGGCTCCATGTTGCCCTTGGGAGCATTTGGGGCCAGGAATGATGGAAGAATTTCTACAGCCTTTCTGTCAATTGCCTTTAGGAGCTTAAGATTTTAGAGAGGTGAAGGAGATGCATGCTCTACTCTGAGAAAGGACCCTCCTTATGGTAGGTGTACCCCACTTTAAGAAAACCCATTAGCTTACGGAACGAGCTAGGTCAAGGAGAGAGTTCATTCCCAGTACCAAAGATTCCAGAATAAGAGCCTTTTAAGTAAAGAGCTACTCTTTTGAACCAAAATGTAAGATTTTATTTTCTTGGTAGAGGGCCTCGATTGCAAAACTGAAGACATTTGAACAATTTACTGCTTAGGCTCACCAAGGTTAATAAAAAAAAGTCCATCTACTTGGTTGGCAGTATTGAGCTCCTGTGGTTTTCAGAGCTGCTCCTGGTGAATCAGGAGTGGTGTTTGCTCCAGAGCCTGGAGTGGCAGGTCAGGCTGGGGAGAGGGAGACCCAGGGCCCTGACCATTGGAAGGACCTTCACACGACATGTCCTGCTTCCAACTTGGAGTACGGAGCCACTGAGGGGTATGTGTGGAGCTCTGGGAAGCTCCTGGCCTGGGTAGGGAAGAGGGGGTGCTGGTGGGCTGAGGCCTGCTGTGAGCTCCTGGGCAGTGAGAGCCCGCCTCCTCCTCCCCCCCAAACAGGGACAGAGCTCGGTGGTACCTTGCCATGACTTGATTATTTGCACAATCAGTAAAGGCTCAAGTATCTGATCATAATTTTTTCCTGGATGTATAGCACATCCTCTGAATATATAATCAGTGCTTCTACTTTTTTTTTAAGGAATATAGGATATTAGATGTAGATGCATAGGTGATGCATGTTTACCTTCTCTAAGGATTATTCAGAGAAACTGAAAAAAGTTCTTTTGTCTCTCTCAAGTGTGTTTGTACATCTCTGATTCTGCCTCTCCCTAGTGGTGTGGGATAGGGGGGTAGACGGGCCCTACAGATGACCCTGATGAAGGCTTCCTGAGGCAGACTTGTTTCTTTTCTTTTCTTTTTTTTTTTTTAATTGAAGTAGAGTTGATTTACAATGTTGTGTTAATTTCTGCTGTACAGCAAAGCGACTCAGTTATACGTATATATGCATTCTTACTTATATTCTTTTCCATTATGGTTTATTCCAGGACATTGAATATAGTTCCCTGTGCTATACAGTAGGACCTTGTTTTCCGTGCATTCCATATGTAACAGTTTGCATCTACCAACCCCAAACTCCCAGTCCTTCCCTCCCCCCCACCCCGCCCTTGGCAACCACAAGTCTGTTCTCTATGTCTGTGAGTCTGTTTCTGTTTCATAGATAAGTTCATGTGTGTCATATTTTAGATTCCACATATAAGTGATATCACATGATATTTGTCTTTGTCTGACTTACTTCACTTAGTATGATAATCTCTAGGTCCATCCATGTTGCTGCAAATGGCATTATTTTGTTCTTTTTTATGGCTGAGTAGCATTCCATTGTACATATATACCACATCTTCTTTATCCAGTCATCTGTTGATGGACATTTAGGTGGTTTCTATGTCTTGGCTATTGTGAATAGTGCTGCTACGAACATAGGGGTGTGCATGAATCTTTTTGAATTAAAGTTTTCTCTGGATATATGCCCAGGAGTGGGATTGCTGGATCATATAATAACTCTATTTTCAGTTTTTTGAGGAACCTCCAAACTGTTTTCCATAATGGCTGCACCAACTTGTATTCCCACCAACGAGTTGGAGGATTCCCTTTTCTCCACACCCTCTCCGGTATAAATCGTATCAATGTTTTCTTACGTCAGTCTCCCAAGGCAATAGAAATAAAAACAAAAATAAACCAATGGGACCTAATCAAACTTACAAGCTTTGGCACAGCGAAGGAAGCCATAAACAAAACGAAAAGACAACCTACGGAACGGGAGAAAATATTTGCAAATGACGCAATGGACAGGGGCTTAATTTCCAAAATATACAAACAGCTCATACAACCCAGTCGAAAAATGGGCAGAAGACCTAAATAGACATTTCTTCAAAGAAGACATACAGGTGGCCAAGAGGCACATGAAAAGATGCTCAACATCGCTAATTATTGGAGACATGCACATCAAAACTACAACGAGGTACCACCTCACATCAGTCAGAATGGCCATCATTCAAAAGTCTACAAATAACAAATGCTGGAGATGGACTTGTTTCTTTTTTGATGGGTAGAATGAATCCTAGACTTGGGAGCATCCAGGTCTAACCGGCACCAGATCGAATGAATATGACCTTTTTATTCCAGTGAGTGGGGAAGAGATTGGTGCCTCCTTTCTCATAAATCTTGCCTGGTTGTTTGCTCCGGTACAGCACTCCAGTTGGGTGCTGCTTGAGCATCTGGCTTTGAGTTTTAAGTACTGGCAGGTGCAGGGGGCTGTGGCAGATGAGTGAGCTGAGGCGTGGCCCTGTTGGGGTGGGTTGTGGGCAAAGGCGCGGTTGAGCCTGTCCTCGGACAGCTGGGCTCTCCTGCTAACATCCCTGAGTTTGCCACACAAAGACGAGCTCCAGGGGACTTGTTGCCCTGGGGAAGTGAGCTGGATTGGTAAAATCTCAGTGTGCTGCCAGCTGCAGGACGGGCGTGGCCTTTCTTCCCTGCCTCTCGCACACCCCTTCAAGACAGGCCGTCTCGTCTTTGAACCATCCGACGACGGCCACAAGTCAGTTGGTCCCTTTGTGCTCCTGAAGGACTTGGCAACGTGGCTAACAAGGAGACAGTTGTTAGTTCATTTCTTCATTCATTATTCATGCAGCGAGTGGTAATTAGCATTTAGTAATGTGGTTTCTGGGGGTAGCTGAGTTGTGTCCATTCATTGAACAAACATTTGTTGATCCCCTGCTCTGGGCTGGGTGCAGGGCATGGTGCTGGGGTTACAGAGATGAGGAAGGGGCCTGCTTGGCCCTTGAGTTGCAGTCTGTTTGGGAAGGCAGGTCATCAGCAGGTGTAGGTGCTAAATCAACAGGTTGAAGGTTGCTGAAGGTGGTACAGGACCTGCGAGGGGGGAGTAGCGGGAGAGTTGGGAAGGCTTCACAGAGGAAGGACATTGGACTTGGGCCTTGAAGGGTCAGCAGGAGAGAATTGGGGTGTGGGAGACTGCTCACCCTCAGGACAAACAGGATTCTTGGGATTTCGTTTCCCATGATGGATGGTCACGTGCCTTCCCGTCCCTCCTTCTCTCCTTGAGCCTCTGTCACTCAGGAATTAATCCGGTGGTCCTGCTGCCTTGCGGCTTAGTATGGTGGCTCATGGTGGGGAGGCGGGGGAGAGGGAAGAGTGCTGGTGAGTCATGCAGGTTCCCTGTGGCTAAAAAGAGAGCAAACTTCAAAGCCTAGGGCATATCAAAGATGCAGTGTGTCACACCCATGGAGCATTTTACACAAATAACAACCCAGTTTCTGGCTCTGCCACAAAAAGCTGGTCTGCTTTGGGGACATTTTTTTTTTTTTCTTTTACAAGCAGGATAGGTTGAGAAGCATCATTCAGAGCAGGGGGCTGGGTTGGTATTAAGATGGTGGGGTGTGCTCTTGGTGCCTTTTTCTCTTTTTCAGACTCTGTTTTTCTTTGTTCTAGCCAGTGTTTTATTACTGATAGGAATCACTGAGGGGCTTGGAGGGAGAGAGGAAAGGGTTTCTGTATAAACAGCTGTCTTGCTGATTCAATCTACAAAGTGGATTTTATAGCTAAAGTATTTGTTCTTGCTTTAAAATGCCAAAACAGCACCGTCATTTCCTCAGCTAAAAGAAGGGTCTTTGAGAATATGGGGCCTTCTCCCATCACAGACTTCTGTTATGGGGAGGGAATTCCAGAGAACTTTCTTTGAACCAGTCGTATTTGATAGTCTCATGCTCAAGGAGAAAATTTTTCTTCGCAGAGTTTGAGTTACTGGTTCAGGTACCTTCTTCTTTCTGCCCTACCACAAATTCTGGTTAAAAAAAAAAAATTATAATCCTCTCTGGTTATCACAGCTGACTACCTGCTTAATGTTTGTGTGTAGATATTTCATTTTCTTTTTTATGCAAGATTTCATCTTTGCATGATCTGAGGTAGTTGGTTGCCCTGAGATTATTAATAAATTGAGTTGGTTAATGGGGTGTGACTCAGAACATATATTTAAAAACAAGTTGGAATAAGAAATAGGTCTTTTACAAAATTAATTTTTTGTTAGGCTCCTCTCTTGAGCCTTTTTGTTTGAAGCCAACTTGCTTTGTAATGTTCATATATGCCCGATTGCAATTAACATAAATTACTTTTAAATACCAGTTAGTTGCCGTGGAGAGAGGCCAGGGTTGTGGCTGCTTATGGAGGGTTAAGAGGTTTGGTCATTGTCTGGGTTTTTATCTCACTGTGGATCAAATTCTGTTCCCTTTGGAGGCTGGCAGATCTGTCAAAGATTGCTTGCTTTGATGGTGAGGAGAAGGACGAAGTCTTTGCCCTGAGTGCCAGCACATTTTCTTAGCAAGAGAGAATAAATAATCATAAAATGTTTGCTTGTTTAAAAGCAAGTTATATTAAATGCAGTGTGGTATCCTAGATTGGATCCTGGAAGAGAAAAAGGACATCGGTGGAAAAACTAGTGAAATCCAAAAAAAGTCAGTAGTTAATAGTATTGAATTAATGTTAATTTCTCAGTATGATAAATGTATTATGGTTCATGTAAGATACTAACATTAGACGAAGCTGGGTGAAGGGTATAGGGGAACTCTCTAAACTCTCTTTGCATTTCTTAGAGTCATTCTAAAATTATTTTAAAGTAAGTTTTTTTTTTTAAATAAATTTATTTATTTTATTTATTTTTGGCTGTGTTGGGTCTTCGTTGCTGCGCGTGGGCTTTCTCTAGTTGCAGCGAGCAGGGGCTACTCTTCTTTGCGGTGCGCGGGTTTCTCATTGCGGTGGCTTCTCTTGTTGCGGAGCACGGGCTCTAGAGCGCGGGCTCAGTAGTTGTGGTGCAGGGGCTTAGTTGCTCCGCGGCACGTGGGATCTTCCCGGACCAGGGCTCGAACCCGTGTCCCCTGCATTGGTAGGCGGATTCCCAACCACTGCGCCACCAGGGAAGTCCCTAAAGTAAGTTTTTTTAAAAAGGTATATTTGGGATATTCCTTTTGGCTTGGTTGAGATTATATTTGGCTTATGTGCATTCAAAATGATCTACTTATAGGGAGGGCAGATTATTCCATACTGCTTTGGAAACTGGGAAACTAAGACCTGAGAGAGTCCAGGGAGGTTGTCACTCCTGGCTTGGCCCCCTTTTCATGCCATCCCTCTGTTCCCTTCTCCATCCATCGCCGTAGCAAATCCCTCTCTGCCTGCACACCCTTCTGAAAACTTGTGGCCAGCTGATCTCTGCTTCTAATTCCTTTGGCGTTCATTGTGCGAGTTGGACAACTGGCATCTTGTGGTATCCTGTCCTTCTCCTGGAAGGAGCCGGTAACTGGATTTTTTATGCTATCTTGTTCACTCTCATTCTGTGTGTTAACTTCTACTTTAGCAGCCAAATGGAAGCTTCCTGAGAGTTGGAATTTTGTCTGGCTTTCTTTCTTTTAAAATTTATTTTTAAAAACTCCCTATTACATAAATATTGCATGCTCATAATAAAAAATTAAACATTAGAGAATTCATAGCATCCAAAGTAAAGGTACCTATATAGGGCTGCCTGTCCTCCACTACTACAGTTAATGAATTGGAATATATTCTTCCATATGTTTTCTGTGTGTACTAAAAATATATATTATGATTTACAAATAAGAGATCCTTTTATATGTATAATTTTGCAGCCTGCTTTTTTCAGTTAACAAAATCCCTTTTTGTGGTTATGCATATGGGCGACTGTGTCTCTTTCTTTTTTGTGTACTCTTATGTTGACCAGCACGTTGCTAGGTGCATTGTAAACATGCGGTAGGTAGGCGTTATTATTATTGTTTTGTTTATATTATTATATCAGGTGACTTGATTTAGAAGACAGTAAATGAGTGCTCAGATGAGGAGAGAAGATGCAGGTAGAGGCAGGGGTGGTTTACGATACAGCTTTGATTTTGCTGTGAGAAAGACTTTATCTGCTTAATACGTGGGGTCAGCTTCCTTGAACAGCATTAGAATTTCAGGAGCTAGGACTGTGACATGGTAGGAGAGTGAATCGGGAGAGGGAAGAGTAGAGACTGAACCCTGGATCACTTGGCTCGGGTGGAAGCAGGGATGGCAGCGTAGGGATGGATTCTTGGGAGTCCGAGGAGGTGATTTGAGGTGTAGGGGGTGTCCAAGGTGGTGTGTGAATCAGCTGAACCAGATGGGTGGAGGGTAGGGGGTGGTGCTGTGGTGGAGGAGGGGGCAGTTGGCTCAGGGGCAGGACAACATCTGGTCACCAGTAGCTTTGGGGACTTCTTGGAACAGAGGGGACAGTAGTGATACAGAGAAAATTTCGCTAGATTGAAGGGTGAATTGACCAGGAAAGGACTAGGAATTTGTACGTGTTAAGAGGATGAGCCCTTTGAAGAGTTTCTTGTTGAAGGAACCCATTCCACTGCTAATGCTCCAGAGGGAAGCTCTGCGTGCTGCCTGTGAGGTCTGTCTCTGACCTCTTGGGTCCTAGGAAGTCTCAGGAAGCTCTGTTTCTTCTCTGGAAGAGGCATGGCAGTGCAGAGTACCCAGGACTGGGAGCTTCCTTCTTAGGAGAACCATCCCGGAAGCACTGTCTCTGCTGGTACGACCCCAGTTAGCATGTGCTGTGAGTGCAGAGATTTTTCTAGAGTAGATTTTGCTTTGCAGTCTGAATAGATTAATTTCCCTTTTGGTTTTGTGTCTCCTTGATAGAATTTTGACTTGGCTCAAGGGAAAAGGGTGGTAGTCAGTACTGGGAGCCCTTAACACGTAGATTCCTTTAGAGAGAACAAGAGGTCCCAGAGGAAAAAAATGGTCGTACGGAGGGGAGAGGCCTTGAGTTGAGTTTATTTTTCCCCCATGTGTAGAATATTGCATAGGTACAAAAACACGTGCTGTGCACGAGTCAAGGACGAACACCAATAAAACAGTAACTTACGTAGTCACCACATGGCTGAGAAGTGGAATGTTGTTCCCAGCCCCCTTCACACCCCTGTGTGTTTCTCCCTAGTTTGAAGCGCGGACCCACCCACCACATGAGGTTTGCTTCTTTCCACCCTTGAAGAATACTTTGTGGCATTTAGCTTGCTGTCTGCATGGGCTGCCCCATTGATGCCTTTTAGCTGCTGTTCACTGGGACCACGATTTTTCTTTTGTCCTTTCAATGGACATTCGAGTTCCTGATTTGTCTGCTCAGACAGTGTTGCTGTGAATATCCTTGTGCATACCTCCTGGTGTATATATGGGAGAGTTCATAAGACTATGCATCCAGAAGTGGAATTGCCAAGTCATGGGGTCCGGACAACTGAAGTTGGCTAGAAACTGTGTTTAAAGATCCCCTTCTTGCATTATTTGTATGGCTAGGAGTAGATAGGTAGGAGTTTTCATTGCTCCGGATTCTAAGCAACAGTTGTTATTATCAGACTTTTTAATTGTTGCCAATTTTGTGGTGGCTCATTGTGGTTTTAATTTGCATCTCCCCAGTCAATAATGAGGTTGAACGTCATGCTTATTTTTCTGGGAAAGGAATTCGGACACTAAAACATACTTCTTATTCAGTGACACAAAAACTGCTGCTTTGGTAGGACGCGTCTTCCCTAATGCTGTTTTCCTGCCTTGGGACAGAGTCAGAGGTGTGTTTTTTTTAATGTACTGGGAGCATTTGGGGAGCATCTGTTTAGCTTGTCACACTTTTCTGGGGTTCTGTATATTGTGTTTGGAGAAGCCAGATGATGCGCAGTCCTGTTGACCCTTTATTTTATAAAAAGCCCTGAGATGACAGCAAGCCAGCCTTTTCCTCGTTTGATGGGAGCATATTGTTCCTTTTAATGTAAATAGGCAGATAAATGAGAGCTCAGGCAGAGTCCCCGGGGTGTGTGGTGGCAGCACATCCTGGGGGGAGTGGCTGTGGGGAGGCGCTGGGGACAGCCCCGGGCAGACATCAGGGACGGGGTTGGGCCTGGCTGGGCTCGCTGGTGAGGGAGAGGAGAGAGGGAGGAATCACACACTTGTAGTGCGGGGAGCCCAGGGAAAAGGGGCCAGGCTCCCAGGAGTGGTCAGAGATCTGAGAAGCGTTGGGCAGGATTCTGGAGTCCAGGAGTTGGGTATTCCCGGGGTGGTTCCCAAATCTGTACTGGGAATCCGTTCACCAGGGAGGATCCTGCATGGGTGAGGCTTCTGGGGGAGGCCAGTTTGTTTTACTACATATTCAGTTGAGTGCTTTCATGTGAAAATAGACCTTTGATGTTCTGGAAAACGAGAAAAGAAAATCTGCTTTAACACCTGGGGAAGAGAAGTTGCCTATGGGAAAAAAATGTTCCGTTACGAAAGAATGGAATTGCACAGCTCGACATCTGGGTTGGTTGTTCTAGAAACCCCATGAGGAGAATCTCAGGACAAAATACAGGCTTTCAGTCCCAAGTGAAAGCATGTTTAGAGAGGCAGTGTTAAGGGGAAAGATATTGGAGGCTAACATTGTGTTTATATTTTGAATATAACTATATAAATCTTACCTGTGCTTATGGACAAGGTCTGGGAGAGAACAGGGAAAAACATATTAGTTGATTTTGTTTGTATGGTGGGATAGTGTTTTAAAAATTTTTGTAGTATTATTGTGTAAGCAAAAGTCTTTGCTAAAAATGAGCCTGGACTTGGCAATCTGTTATTTGATCACACCACCCTGAATGCCTGTCCGCATATTTAGTTATTGAGCTCCTAATATGATGCACACCTTGAGGAAGTGCTTGTCTTCAAGAAGCTCACAGACTATAGGGGATCCCAGGATGTTAGTGCCCTAGGGCTAAGCTATAGTTAACTAGAGGGGTGGGCGTCATGCTGGTGGCACCTGGTCACCTGGTCATCGCAAGTGGGAGAGAGCGCAGGCTCTCACTGGGGCCTCCGGGAGGACCTCTCAGAGGAGGTGGTGTGGAGGGAGCTCCTGAAGGGAGGGAGGGTCTGACTAAATGGAGGGAGGAGGGGAGGCAGTCGGGACTGAGGGGGAACTTTGTTCAAAGTGGGGAGAGGCCGTTAAGGACTGTTGCCTCTGAGGGTAAGGGGTGAGTGTTACGAGTTCACCCACAATTCCCACCTGAGAGCTCAGCCTTTGACTGTCCTCAGAGGCTATTTTTGGTTTGGTCCTCTTTGAGCAGTTGATGAAGCCTTTGGACCTCTCCTAAGAAAAATGTTTCAGTGCACATGCACTTCAACCACAAGAGGCCCTCACACAGAGGCCTTTGCATACAGTTTCAAAGGACTCCCTGCAACTCATTTTGCGGGGGGGGGGGGGTCCCAGTCCAGAGTAACAAACATGTATTGAGCACCTACTGTGTACCAGGTGTTTTATGGGGCTTTGGGGATGTGGCAGAAATAGACCAGCTGGGTCTTTGTCCTCAGGGAGCTTCCAGTCTGATGGGAAGGACAGACCGTGGAGGGGCAGTGACAGGCAGGGGTGTTACTGAGGGATGACTGATGCTGGCCTTAGCCTCTAGGAAAGACCCCCTCAGCTGGGATTCAGGGCTGGGATATGGGGGTGGCCTGGTGCAGAATCGCATGGGGAGCCCCAGGGCCCCCGGGGGTGTGTGGTGTACCTTCTCACTACTCGTGGTCCAGCCAGGGTCTTGCAGAAAGCCAGGGGTCTCTGGCATTGAAGAGAAGGGGAGGAGCGGTATTGTCTTCTGGGCCTTTGTCTTTAGCAACACAGGTTCACCAAGCGAGCCAGTTGTGCATTCTCCTTCCAAACAGACAGCTTTCAGGAAGAGTTAATAAATTAATCTTCCGGGCAGAGAATCTGCTGCAGCACCAGCGAGGCCTTCAGTAACCCGCCCAGCCGGGGACTCGGCCGATGGAGTCAGACGCACGTCGATGACCGTGCGTGGCCGCCGATGAGGTCTGGGCAGCTGGCTCCGGACCTCAGATGCCCGGCCCTCCCTGTGGTTGGCGTGCGGCTGGGTTCTGGAAGGGGAAGGGCAGCCAGTGTGAAGCTGGCCCCCATCTCAGCCCTGGGAGGAGACGGTCCCGTTTCACAGACGAGGAATCTGACACACAGGTTAAGGCTGACCTGCTCGAATCAGAGCTGCATTCCAGGGAGGCCAGGGCTGCAGATTCTGCTGCTTCTTTGCGATTTAGGTGGCCTTCCCTTGATCCTAGGTCTTTATAAACAGGTAGCACGACCCATAGAGTATGTGAAAGACTCTTTGTGAATCCTCACTTCCAACTGGAAAAGCATTTCCAGGCATCTGCTCCATCTGTATTCAAAGAGGATACGGTGCTCCTGTTGTACGGTCTAGATACATTCATCCATTCAACAGATATTTATGGAATGTCTGCTAAGTTGAGTAGAACTGACAGGGACCCCGATCTGGCTTTCCTTGCAGCCATCCACGTGGAGGAGAGAGCAGCTTGACACCTGCCTTCCCTGGGGTGGGGTGAAGGCGGGGCTGGGGCAGCAGTGGCCCCTGGGGAGACTGGATCAGGGGCCACTTGTTCCTCTGCCTGACGAGGAAGAGTTATCTCCTGCCTCTTGTGCTTGACTGCCGGTTCCTCTCCACCCGCAGGCCTTCTGGGGCTTGGAGTTCACTGCCACCCACAGCGGAGAACCCTTCCTGCCTGCTAATGAGAGAGAGAGAGAGAGTGATTCCCACTGAGAGCTGCTTGTTAGAAAGTTAGACTCATCTGCGGTTTCACCAAACAGATGACCTTACGGTGACCGAATAACAAAACGCAGTCCTTTTCGCCTCTTTCCCTCCCCACGCTGTTGTCTCCCACTCCTCAGCTGTAGGTCCCGGAGTTCTGGTCCTCAAGTGAGGATGAGGTTGGAAGATTTAAGTGGGACATGGCCATTTGTCCTTAGTGGATGGGGAGGAGGGAGATTCTGTGGACCCCTAGTGTTCCCAGGAATTGGGGGCGCCTGGTAATAGCTAGATGCACATGCACCCCCTTCTTTTTTGGCTCATTACTGTTCAGACGCTCTGCTCCCAGCCTTTAAGATTCTTTGGCGTACACCACCATGACTCACTTTATGAAAATATGGTGTAAGGATACCCCCTCATATCATATTAGGAAGCAGACTGATGGACTAAGGAATTATTTGGTTCTCAAAAGGATTCACTGGGGCTCCTTTAACTAGGGAGTCCCAGGTACATTTGTATGAGGAGTTAAGTCTTTGATAAGTAAATTTCCATAGTTTCTGAGGAACATTTTGAGCTTCTGATTCTTGCTTATTTCTTAAATCTTTCAACATTTCCTAAATCCTCAGGTTTCTTCTCTGTGTTTCCTTAACGCTCCATATACCAACCCCCCCAAACTAGTGTTTGGTCAAACACTAGTCTAGATAATGCTGTGAAGGAATTTGTAGATAGGTTAACATTTATAATTATCTGACTTTAAGTAAAAGCAGATTGCCCTCTATAATGTGGGGTGGGCCTGATCTTATCAGTTGATGGCCATGAGAGCAAAGACTGAGGTTTCTGGAGGAAGAAGCAGTTATACCTCAGACAGCAACATAGAAAACCCTCTGTGAGTTTCCAGCCTGCTTGCCTTCCTTGTAGATTTTGGACTTAAGACTGCAACATCAATTCTTACCTGAATTTCCAGCCTGCTAGGCTGCCCTGTGAATTTCAGACTTGCCTACTCCCCTAATTGTGAGCCAGTTTCTTGAAATAAATATCCCTCCCTTCGTCTCTCTCTGTGTCTCTATAATATCATACATATCTCCTGTTGATTCTGTTTCTCTGGAGAACCCTGACTAACCACCTGCTATCATAGTAATTGCTTGCTTAATTGTCTTTTTCTCCCTGTTGGACCACAGGCTACATGGGAGTAGGGACAGTGTCTGTCTGCTCTGCTCTATTTCAAGTGCCTTCCACAGAAGCCTGACACACAGAAGATGGTCAGTAAATATATGAAGAATGAATGAAGGCATCTTTATTCACTAAGTGAATGAAGGGGTCTGTATTCATCGATTTTTGGTCAGACAGACCTGAGTTGCAGTCCTGGATTCACTGGGATCACAGGTTCCTTATTTGTAATGGAGGGGACATGATATCTGTCTCCCGAGTGGCTGTAAGAACTAAATGAGATGATGTGTCTGGCATGTGGTAGTTGTAAGACAGAGTAAACCAGACAGCAACAGCCATTACTGTTACCACCCCGCCCCCCGATCATCATCATCACTTTCCAAGTTTGTTTCCAGGTTATGTGCTATTCCTAGCACATAATAGAGGGTCATATGTGCTGGTTCCCTTCGAAGTACCAAGCTTTTTCATGTGCATTTTTTCATTAAATTTAATTTCTGTTTAAATCCTATGACACCATTTTAATTGCCCCATATTAATGATGAGGAAACTGAAGGCTAGAACTAAATGACTTACCCAAAGTTCAATAGCAAATTTTTCTTGTGTGCCTACTTAGTGGCGGGGATTCAGACTGGTACCGGACCAAGCCCAGTTCCTGTCGTCTTTGCTCTCTGGCGTGTTGCTTTGGGAAGTCTGTGTTATTTTTGACCCTGGTTTTCCCCTCCCCTGTCATTTCATTACCACCAGCTTCTGCTTGGTATGGGAAGGTGTGTACTTCGCTATAGCTCCATGGGCTCGGGTGGCCCCGGACTGGAAAGTGGGTTGTTTTTCTTACAAAAGATGCTTTGTAAGTTGGTTGTTGGGAGTGAGGATTCCCATGGAAACAGCATAAAAAATAATGCTTTAGTTTTTAGGGCAGCCCATGAAGCCTGGAAGAAGACCATCCTTTTGAGGCCCGAGTCTCCCTGAACCTCAGCTGGTATGAAGGAGGAACTGGGTTCCAGCGGGTGTGGGGTGGGAGGCTGGTGGAGGAGAAATCACCACCATCCAGTCAACTGCAGTGTGCTCCGATGGGGTGAAGATGGCCCTCAAGCTCAGGGAATTCCTCGGGCCATGCCACAGATAAGCCTGTAGACTCCTTGGCTCTCCTTTTCTTCCTCGATGTGGCCCCCGGGGACTCAGCCTGCTCCCTTCTCCTCTGACACCGCCACCGTCTACTCATCCCTGGGGCTTCTTCTCTAAGATGGGCGCCTTGGGAGGGTGCATCCTCCTACCTCCCTCTTCCACATTGTCCTGAGGATGAGCCCCTTTTCCTAACAATAAAACAGTAGGTTTTACTGTTAGTCATTGCAGGCTCCAGTAGGAGGAAATTTCAGTGATGACAGAGGCCAGGGTGCGACTGGACTCTTCTGTTGGTCCCGTGGTACCACTGAGGAAACTGAAGCTTGGAGCTGAGCTAAGTGACTTGTCCAAGGTCACTTGCTATCACCTGGTAGGTTTCCCAAGTTGAGGGCTGCCTGTATTTTCATCACAGTGTGGCAACATCACGTCCTCAGCTGTTAGCCTGTGTGATCCTACAGGCTCAGTAGGACTGAGACGCCTACTGAGTCTTCTTGGGAATGTCAACCCAGGTTTTCTGTGGATTAGAGAAAGCCTTTGAAAAGAAAAGTTAATGTTTTTTAATAAGTTAAATGCACTGCACAGAGACTCTTTGAACATAAGCAAGTCTGTAGATCATCTGGTCTACTGGGCTTAATCATCGTAGGGAATTTTAGCCTCAAGTTTCAGGCTAAGCAAGTTGTAAGTGCATCTTTCTTTCCTACGAGCTGGAAACTGTTCTGAGCAAGGCCCTCCTGTTACTTGGATCATGCCCACCCCTCACCCCCTGCCAGTTTACTCTGAAATTGCTTTGGCCTTTCTGACAGCTCATATTCCTCTCTGCCACCAGTCAGCTTCCAGGATGGGCTTGCAGAATAAGTGGCTTCAAACCTCTGTCAGCCACATGTTTTCTCTACCATGGGGAAAAGTGTATAATAAAACATGAATATATGTAGGGGGGATTTGTACATGTCATGTGTATTGCATGTGTATATGTGTGTGGTATTGCAAGAAAAGTGTATGCTATAAATATTAGGAAATGTTTGCACAAATAAAGGAGGATTTAGTTGCTGTGACTGGATCGTCCTTGAGGGGAATTCCTTCTCAGAAAAGCAGGTGTTGGTTCCAGATGGTCATGTGTCAGTTACCTGAGACCCGAGCTCAGAAAGGAGAACGGGAATGGGAGGCAGGGAGGCCCTGCCTGGGGAGTCTCGCCAGTAACAGCCAGAACGGAGGAGAGGGAAGTCACAACTCAGTGGCAGAAGGGTTCTTGAGGCCAGAGCTAAGTGCTATTAGTATAGACTCAGGAGCAGCCTGAGATATGGGCTGTAGGTCTCTGTCCACTGGGCTTCAGCCTCTCGCCCGGCAGAGGGTGGTGATGGGGGCGGAGGTGCACCCTCCGTGGAGTTGGCCCCGGGGCAGTTAATGTTTAAATTTCCCCGTCAAACAATGAGCTCAAGTATATGCTGGCCCCTGTGTTCAGATTTTAAAAATAAAGATAAATGGACAGATAGCTTTAAGGGTGCTATGTATTTAACATTGCACAATATATTCAACAATTAGAGAAAATCTCGGGGTTGGTATATCTATATACCTTTATACACTTAGTAGCACAAGTATAGGGACAGGTCCTACAATTGGAGGAAAAACCCACCGTTCAGGACTGAACAGAGGTCCTTGGCAATGGGGATATTATTAATGAGTGTCCCACCCGTCCCCCTTCCCATGTTGGGTGCTGTGCAGATAGAGGCCAGACAAGGAGCAGCCCCAAAACCTTTGTAGGTGAAGAGAGTCCCGGTGTCAGACAGACCTGAGTTCAGATCCATTGCGGCTTCTTAATTACCTGGGGACCCTGGGCAAGTTGCTTGTTCTTTCTCAGCCTCAGTTTTCTTAGCAATGTACAAGGAATATAAGTTTTTGAATGAAATGGTGATACCTGCTTGACAGCGTTGCTCTGAGGATTTGGTGAGTTTCTGTGTAGCATGTGTCAAACTGCTACAGTGCCCAGAACATAGTAGATGCTCAGTAAGTGGCCCTTGTTACTATTGTTGTTACTGTTGTGGCAGTGGTGGTCTGTAGGAAATCAACTGCAGGAGGGCTTTTGGTCATTGAGACCAGTTGTGGGCGTGTCTGAAGCATCATGTCTGCAGTGACCTTTGAGCAGATGATAAAGGGGTGCTGGACCCTTGAACAGCTTGGGGATGGACGTGCTTCTTTGCCAGGAGCAGGGTGCCCTCGATTTTGAAATCCTATTTTGTGAATGATAAGAGATGATAGAAGGCAGTCAGCAGCTGCACATGCAATAAGAGACTCATCACCGTTCTAGAAGGTTCTAGGAGGCCCCTGAAAGGGACCTAAATACTGAGGGTTGGTGGTGAAATGCCTTTGGCTCAAGAGAGGTGGGAAGGCAGGAGGAGAGAATTCAAGCCATCGTAGTATCTTTGATCCCTGCTTTCTCGGGAGACAAGCCACCATGCTCCTGTCTGGAGGGACGACTGGTGAGGTCAGGGGGGAGCAGGGCACAGTGTAGCAGTAGGGAGTCAGCTGCCCAAGGGGCCCCTGGCCTTGCTGTCGGAGGGTCCTGGAGAGCACTGAACTACCCTCTCTTACAGTTTCTTGTGGCCTGAAGGCAACTTTGCAAGGAAGAAAGTGCCTTAAATCTGAAGCCTCTGTTGGGTCGTATAGCAATTCCTGCCTACCCTCTATACCCCCTTCCCAATTTTTCTTTTTTCAGACCACCAAGTGGAGGAAACCTGATGTGGGTACACTCGAGGGGCTCAGAGTGGGCACTGACCTCTGGATTCAAGGCCGTAGGCTCCCCGGGGGCCCAGGTTGAGAAGACTCCCCCAGGGAGGCTCCTGACAAGGGATCAAATGCTGTGCTGGAGGTGCAAGGCTGGCAGCCCCATAACCTTCAGAAGAGCAACCTCTGAAGTCTCCGGAGTAGAAATCGACACCAAATAGAAAGGGACCCTTTATGTTTCAGGTTCCGTGTAGAAAGGAAAAAAAAAAATTCTATGATGGTACCCAGGCTGTGCTTGGAGGACACCGTAGCTTTTAACTTGACTCTCTGATCTTTGACCATGAAGGATTTCGGTATCTTCTATTTATATGAATTCATGGCCTTGTTTTGGACCCTCCTCTAGAACACAGGTTTCCAGGTACCATCTTAATCCCAAAGAGGGGGTAAGATTCCCCTTTGCAGATGTGAGCATTCCTTTTCCGACGTCTCAGCCCTCCTTTTAGGGCTGCAGCGAAGTTTAACCGTAGCAGCGGGTTTGCGGAAGCGCTCGGTTACGTAATGCACGTTCAGAACGTGTCCGTGTGACTTTCTTTGGTCTCCTTTCCCAGCATAAAACATGTCCACACCTGGGTGAGGTCTAAGCAACCGTCCAAATCTGCCTTCCCTCCCTGCCCCGTGTTTAGTTACCACTACCTTTTGACAAAAGAATTACTTTCTCTTCCTGGTTTTGAATCGAGGACCTTTTATGTATTTACTGCAAATGTGATAAACGCTAGTCTGTAGAAACCAGCTGCCTCTTATGCCTGGGGGCGGCATTTTTAACCCCTGGCAGTTTGCATTTCAATATGGTAGATTAAAACACACACACACAATAAAAACAAAACCCAGCTCAAAACAGAGATCATTCTTGGCTGCCTAGAGGGAAACAAGAGTCGGGGAAGCTGCAGAGTGCCCTGGCACAGACATGCAGGAGGGCAGGGGACCTTGTTGGGAGGTGACTGCCCTCGGGGGGAGGATGGCTTTCCTTCGGTTCAACCCGGTTGACATACGTCGCCACCTCCCATGTGCCATGCACTGTGCGAGGTCTCTGCCGTCCAAGAGCTTACACGTAGCTGGGTGTCTGGTGGGCAGGTACCTGCAGGACAGGGCACCCTGGAGGTGGAAAGGAAGACCAAAGTGCTGGGCCTGCTGGGCCACCAGGGCAACTTCTCAGACGAGGTGATACCTGGATTGGGTCTTAAAGGATGGCAGATTAGTTTCCTAGGGCTGCTGTACCGAAATACCATGGACTGGGTAGTTTAAACAGCAGAAACTTATAGTCTCACAGATGTCTGAGATCAGGGTGTCAGTGGGGTTGTCCTTCTGACGACCATGAGGGAAAGATCTGTTGTAGGCTTCTGTCCTTGGCTGATAGGTGATCCTCTTCTCTGTGTCTTCGTATTGTCTTCCCTTGGTGCATGTACACGTGTATGTGTGTCTGTGTCCAAATTTCTTCTTCTTCTTTTCTTATAAGGACACCGGTCATATTGGATTAGGGTCTACCCCGATGACTCATTTTAGTTTAATTACTTCGTTAAAGCCTGCACCTCCAAATGGTTACATTTTGGGGAGCTGGGGTTAGGTCTTCAACCTATGACTTTGGGGAGAGACATGGTTCAGCCCATAACAGATGGTAGGAGTTTTCCAGGGAGGTGGAGTAGTTGTAGGAAAGGCTTTCCCCCCAAAAGGGCATAGCAGGTGCATAGCTACCAAGGAGAGAAATAGCCCTGTGTATTTTGGGAGCTGTATGTATTTGGGGGTATATGAGTTGGACAGTGGCACGTGGTGAAAAAGGGGAAGTAGAGGGGTCAGAGTATATGCGAATCAAGAGTTTGAACTTGATTCTAGAGGCTTGCAGCTCAGAGAGTCATCTCTGAACCAGTAGCATCAGCCGGGAGCCCCTCTGGGAGGCAGGATCTCAAGCCCCACCCCAGACCTGCTCAGTCAGTACCTGCATTTTGACAAGATCCCCAGGTGATTCACGGGCGCATTTAAGTTTGCGAAACACCAGATCTAGAACAGTGGTTCTCAGCCTTGGTTGCCTGCAACTCTTCCCTTCAAAATTCTCATTTACTCGGTTTGGGGTGTGGCCTGGGCTTTGTTGTTGTTTGTTTTTTTTAAATCTCCCCAAATGATTCTAATTGCAGCCAGGGTTGAGAGTCACTGTTTTGGGCAGCGGGGAGCCAGGGATCGTTAAAGCAGGGCGTGGTGTGGGATAGGAGGCACAGAGATGGCTTCTGTTCTCTTTCCCAGAGCGGATCCTAGGCCTTGGAACCAAAAGGACCCCTGTCCACCCAATGACTGTCCTGCTGTCGTTTGCCTGGGGCAGGTCAGGAGAGCGAAGGACGAAAGCCCGCTCACCTGCCTGTGACAGAGGCCCTGACTTGAATGTGGCTCAGTCTTCTCAAGGCCCCTCGGTGGGGACATTTGACCCCACTGCTGCCAGCATTTTTGAGTGATGGGGGTCGGTGAGTGCAGATGAGCCTCTACTGGGGGAGGTAGGGCAGGTGTGCAGGAGTTGGAGCGGAATTCCCAACCAGGTTGTCGGGAAGTGGTATTCTTATTTCCCATTGCACTGGAGGTTCTTGAAGGCTGGGCCCACTCCTCGGAAAGGATGCTTTTCATGGCTGTTGCATGCACCAGATAAGCTCTCCAAAGCCCACTGTTGATAAAGGTGATCTACAGAAAACAAACATCAGTGAAAAAGCAAATAAACCCAAACACCCAAACAGCATTTATCCCAGTTTAGCAGCGAGACGTGGATTAGGCAGGTCACATGACCCACAACTTTACTTCAACCCTTAGGAGACTTCTTCCGTGGAAATCTTTTTCGGCAGCTTTGCAATTTTGATTTTCAGTTAATTAGATTTGTGCTGTTTGGGAGACTCGGTTAATGCATTTCACCCCACAGAGCTAATTTGCCTCTGTCTAAATTAGGTCTTTGCTATGGCAGAGGGTGTACCCGGGATATGTGAATATAGACTCACAGGGGTATCGAGAGGCCTTTAGACAGTAAACAGGAGAGGGCTTTGAAATCACCATTTGTCATCATCATCATTATTATGGGATATCTGAGGTCCCACTGAGTGGGGAGAGGTGTTCTTCGGAGAAAGGGCATCATCATGTGACTGCACAGTGGCCTTGTTAAATGCCTCTCGAAATCCAACATGGTGTATTGTCAGCTTGGGGTTATAACATTAACGAGAAGGGGTCTATTTGGAGAGTATAAAGTAGTGGATAATGCAAAGTAATACATTTGCAAACCCTAATCTCTTGAACTGAGAGGGACTGTAGGAGTTATCTCAGCCAGGTCCGCATTTTACAAGCCCAGGAAACTGAGGCCTAGGGTCCTGCATTTGAGTTTGGAAAATCATAGGCTTCTCTTCCTTCTCCATGTGTCCTCGTCCCCCTCTCCCCCCACTTTGGGTGGAAAGGTGGGGAGGGAGGTTAATCTGAGTGTGTGGATATTTGAGAGGCATCTCTAGGAACTGAGTGACAGCTTGGGGTCCAGTTTTATGGATTCATCACAAATTCTGTACTTTGTTCCTGTTCTCCCGTGTCAGAGATTATAGACTGCTTGTTAGTGATATGACACCAGGAATCATAATTTAATAATTTACATCCTGCTGCTCTTCTCAAAAGGCTTGGAGGCAGCAAAAAAGAAAGGGGAGCTAGGTAGATAGAATCAGGCTGTTCAGAGGAGCGCTCCGGGGCCATTTTTGTAGGCGGGCTCTGTTTTCAGCGTGCCTGTGGATAAGATAGGACCTGTGTGTTAGAGATCATGGGTACCGTCCAGACCAAGGGTTTAGATTCCCTTTGCTTCCCCTCTGCCATCTCTGATCGGTTGCAAGTAGCTTGCCTCCTGGAGTGCTGCTGATTAGTGGGCGGAGTGTGCACTCGATTAGCCATGCCTGTCAAGGCCAGGGGGTGGGGGCAGCAGCATGCTTGCTCTCCGTCACCATCTCTTCTGTCTGCATCACCAGTTGAGATTTTGACGTGTGGAGAATGTGTGGAGAATCCTATTTTAGGCATTTTGGAAAAGGAAAGAGACATAACCTCTGTCCTTGGGGGAAATTACAGTCGCATCAGGGAGGCAGAATATGTGCACGAAGAGGACTTGAAGCCCAAAGAATCTCAACCATCTCAATTAGCATTATTAGCATCATTTAGTAATAACTGCCCTCTAACACTCTATCACATTTTCTGGTCTTGACAACATGCAGTGCATAGGACAGAAAAGAAATTATGTGGCAGAGAAAGAAGTCAGGCTGCTGAGATGGGGACTTATTTAAGGCCGTGCAGCTGGTAAATGCAGCCCAGGACATCAGGGCAGTGACGACCTGCCTCAGTCGTGCTTCTCAGGAAAGGGCCCAGGAGGGGTTTAAAACAGGATGTGGAGGGCGGGGAAGGTGAGCATGTCTGGGAACAAGGGAGGAGGTCCAGGGAGGGTGTTCGGTGCTGGTGGGTGGTATCTCCCCTGGACATTCTGTTAGTGGAGCCTTTTCCCCATTCTAGACTCTAGGCTGGTTTTATCTGAGTCTTCATCATCAGACAGTGTTCTGAGATAGTTGGAGGGCTCCTGCCTTACTTTGGATGTCAGCCCTGGGCCCCGGCCTTGGGGAGCTGCTCCAGTTTCACTTTCTTCCCTGTTCTGAGAGGGTGGCCACGTGACCATGGACGGTGGGGGCCAGAGAACTTGGGGGGCTGGCTGCAGTTGGGGTGCTCTTCATGAGAAGCTTGAGTGGAGCAGGATGTGGGGACCTCCTGTCTGATCCCGTGGTGCCTGTAGGGGTCTGGGGTTGCAGGGCCTGGGGAGAAAAGGGAGCCAGACATCAAAGCACCTGGAGCACATCCCTAAATCCAACTCTTAGAGAAAAGGGAGTGTCTGAGGTGCAAGTTTCCCCTTTTCTATTTTCTTGCGTTGTTTTGCCTTTTAAGTGCAAAGAAGATGCCGCACAGCGGGAACATCTGTGCTCCTCAGGATTCTGTGGCTGATTTGTTCAATGTAAATTTCCTAATGTAGCTTATGGAGCTGGTGAAGGGGAGAAGCAGGCAGGCTGGCTGGGGAAACATCTCTCCCCACTCAGCTTCATATGGTGCATGTGGCTCCGGGGCCAGCCTTGAAGAAGGTGAGACCAAGGTTCACCATGCCCTAGGCCCGTGCTTGTGCCCATGGCCTTGGTCTTGTCTTTTTCTAAGCTGGTGAGAAGGAGCAGCTGGTGATTATGTGACTGGGTGGGTGGAGACAGTTCCTTAGACGGTTTTGAAGAAAGTGGTCCGCAATACGCAAAGCCTGCACTGTCACTGATGACTGGGGACCTTGTTAGAGTTTTTTAGGGCCCAATGGTTATTTATTGAGAAAACCGAGGAAATGGAGACTCAGAGAAGTAAAGTGACCGTCTCAAGATCATGCGAGTGTTTTGGAGGCACAGCCAGCACAGGGGCTTGAACACCCCGATTCCCACTGGAAATACCACATTTCCTCAATTCAGGATGCATTTTTGCTCACATTTGCAGCGTTGAAACTCAGGCCACATCTGACAAGTGGATGGCATTATGTCAGAATGGTGACCCTTACCATCTGTGGGGCTCCGGGTCCATCAGATAAGGGAGAGCCTGTTTCTCGAGGGCTTGCTTTGTGACTGGTGTTGTGCAAATTACTTCGGACATGTCTGCTTGATTTAATCCAAAACGAACCCAAATCCTATTGAGTAGGGCTTTTTTTACACCCATTTCTTTTTTTTTTAAATTAATTAATTAATTAATTTTATTTTTGGCTGTGTTGGGTCTTCGTTTCTGTGCGAGGGCTTTCTCTAGTTGCGGCAAGCGGGGGCCACTCTTCATCGCGGTTCGTGGGCCTCTCACTATCGTGGCCTCTTTTATTGCGGGGCACAGACTCCAGACGTGCAGGCTCAGTAGTTGTGGCTCACAGGCCTAGTTGCTCCGCGGCATGTGGGATCTTCCCAGACCAGGGCTCGAACCCGTGTCCCCTGCATTAGCAGGCAGATTCTCAACCACTGCGCCACCAGGGAAGCCCTTTACACCCATTTCTGATGAGAAACCTCAGCTTCTCTCCAGCCACACTGCTGGTCAGTGGCAGAGCTTCCAGCTCCAGGGAGGCCTCTTCAGAGGGAGATGGGCCCTCAGACCTCTTTATTTCTCCTCGGTGCCGGGCCTCAGATGGGGTGACGGTGTGAGTCCTCGTCCTTTCCCCCCGCGTCATCCACTGTCAGTGTCTCTGGAACGAGACTGCTTTCTTCCTTCCAGTGGTCACCAGGCTACTGCCTGCGAGTTTTCCGGACACTCGCCGCTGAACTCTATTCTGATCGAAAGAAACACGATTACTCTTGGAGACTCGAGGGCAATTGTGAACACTTGCAGCCTGCTTTCTTGTTCAATACTCGCTTGGAGGAGCTCTCTGGAGAGGATTGGAAAGTCGTCTTTGGGTGGAGAGTGATCTGTGCAGCCTCAGCCCTATAGCGGGGATGGGGACGGTCAGCTCTTCATCTCTCTTGGGGAGGGGGAGAGTTATTTTTTTGTCTAGGCAGTAATGTGGGGACTTGAATCCGGGGCAGAGGTGACATCTCGCCTTTTCAGGTGCAAGCCAGTTTGTCGCAGGGTAGCGGAGGGGATCGTTAGGGATGCCGGGCTGTTTGGAGAGTCCTCAAGGGAGAAGACCTGAGGGGAGGCACCGTCAGATGTTCCTCGCCAGTTTGCAAAGCACTTGGAGGTAATATTTTAAGACAGTGGGGAGGGTCAGAGGTTCCTACCCTTAGAGTGTCATCAAAGAGCTAAGTGATGCCCAAAGGGGATGAATAATTCTCCCAGAATTCTTAGTTCTAAGCTTTCTTCTTGTTGAAATAGGCAGGCGTGGGGAGGGCTGCCTCTCACCCCCACCTTTAGGTGCAGTTAGAAAGAATGCTAAGCAGACTCTTGCTGTCTTTGTGCCCAAGCGGTGGGGGGGGGGGGGGGTCCCGTGGAGGGTGACCCAGGGAAGGAGAAGGAAGAGACATGGGGGCATAAGGGGTTTTGGCAGCTGTCTGAGCCCTGTCCAGTGGTCATTCACTTCCCAGAGATGGGAATGGGCCATCTGAGCCTCCCCCTCACCGGCTCTCTGCTGTGCTGCCCTTCCTCCATCAGGGTTCCGTCGTCCAGCCCTCCTGACTCTGCACCGCCCACCTGGACCAAGCGGAGGAGAGTGTAAGGACATTCCACTGTTCCCTTACTCTGGCCTGTAATGGGGAGCCTTGGATTTGGAGCCTGGGGGGCTCTAGCGGCTTCCCATGGACTCTTGAGTACCACTGAACCCTCTGAACATGGCTCAGCCGGACAGGCTGGGACAAGGGACCAGGAGCCTCTTGTTTCAGCGTCTGAGGCTGCCGTGTTTCTGTTGAGCTTACACCCGTGGCTTCCAGGCCTCATCTCTCAGTTATTACTGTGCACCACCAAGCAGACAGCAACTGTAATTATCAACACTTTGAGAGCTGCCATTCGCCTCGGCAAGGTGATTCAGAACATTAGATCAGAATTAGAGAAGGAGAAAAAAAACGATCCACGGAAGCTCCCTGCCCCACCCTCCTGCGATCTGCCGGCACTCCAGCACTCCAAAACATGCGTTTTGGAGACAGAGCTCTGTTAGCCAGAAGTCACTCTGGCTTTCTCCTGCACGAGGCACATGGGTTTCCCTGCAGTGGAGGGGGCTGGCTTGTCTTCTGGCTTGTGTCTGCTACCCACCCCTGCCTCAGGAGCCATTGGGTGTGTGCTGGAGAAGCACATGGGGAGAGGGCTGAGCTGGAGAGGCAGATGTGGTCATAGGAAGGCGATGCCAGGGCCGTGCTGTTGGCTGCTCTGATTTGTCTTTTGTGTTGGCCTGGGAAGCTTTGCCCTAGTTTTAAATTTTAAGCTCCATGAGGGTAGGACAGGCTCGGTCTCATTCACAGGTGTACCTACAGAACCTGGAGCGGAGCCCAGTATGTGTCTGTGAGAGCAGGATTTGGGACTGGATCCCCTGTGCTGAGCCATGAGGCGGGGAGCCCCGGCCAGCTCCTTCAGCCCCCAGGGCAGGAGGCAGATGTACTGGATCTAGTCTGTTCTGGTGTCCTCTGCACTTTCTGCTCAGGGATTGGCCTGCGGAGTCCAATCAGAACTTGAATGGAGGGCTTCCCTGGTGGCGCAGTGGTTGAGAATACGCCTGCCAATGCGGGGGACACGGGTTCGAGCCCTGGTCCGGGAAGATCCCACATGCCGCAGAGCAACTAAGCCCGTGCGCCACAACTACTGAGCCTGTGCTCTAGAGCCCGTGAGTCACAACTACTGAGCCCGCGTGCCGCAACTACTGAAGCCCACGCGCCTAGAGCCCGTGCTCTGCAACGAGAGAAGCCACTGCAATGAGAAGCCTGCGCACTGCAACGAAGAGTAGCCCCTGCTCACTGCAACTAGAGAAAGCCCACGCGCAGCAACAAAGACCCAACACAGCCAAAAATAAATAAATAAATTAAAAAAAAAAAAAAAGAACTTGAATGGAAAAATTTATTCCTGCTTCAGGAAAGCGCAAGAAAAATATTTGTTCCCATCATCAAAGTGGAAATTTAAGTCAATGACAATGGAAACTATTTCTGGCCATTCACAGACTAGGAAGAGGAGGGAGTGGGTTGACTCAAACAGGGCGGACGAATTCAGGCACTGAAAACTGTAAATTTTAGGGGTGACATAACAGCGTGGAAATAAAAAACTCCCCAAGGGAACATAAACCAACCCTTAGTCAAACATAAGCTGCACACCCCGTCCCGTTCACCGGTTTGTGCTAGCCTATGGGGGTGAGTGGCTGCCAGGAGAACTTTGCACACTAAGGGAGAAGCATTGGGTTTTCTTTCTTCTCCTGCACACGAGAGTTGTTGACAGCAGGCAGCTTCTCGGGGCGCCCAGTCACTGATCCGTGCCTGTCTCCTTCATACCCACTCTCTGCTTTCAAGCTGGAAAATCCAGCTGTGGTTGTAGGTCTCTGGCTTAGTTCAACACCTGGCAGGTTTCCAGGTGAAAATATAAGGGGCACACAGCAGTGAGCAAAAGCCCACTTGGGAGTTGGGTGTTTTGTAGGTTAGAAGCAGGTTGGGAAAAACCCAGCTGATGAGAGTAATCTAGTGGGGGGA
This sequence comes from Eubalaena glacialis, assembly GCF_028564815.1. Taxonomy (NCBI): domain Eukaryota; kingdom Metazoa; phylum Chordata; class Mammalia; order Artiodactyla; family Balaenidae; genus Eubalaena; species Eubalaena glacialis. The sequence goes on along the minus strand of NC_083734.1, from coordinate 27,737,415 downwards.
TGGGGAGTTAGATGAAGTAGGATGGACCTTGTGTGGGTGATGGTTGGTGCTGGGTGATGGGTGCAGTGGAGTTCATTATATTAACCTCTTTAATTTGGTGAATGTTTGCCAATGCCCATAGTAAAAGGTCATAAAAAAAAAAAAAGAAACACCTGACCCTCTTGGGCATCACCCCCCTTGTGTTAGCGTAGGTCTGTTTCCTCATCTCTTCTACACAGACTGACTCTCCCAAGACCTGGGTTCCAAATCCTGATGGTGAGTGGAAAAGGAAAGATGTGAGACAGACTTTTATCAGGGTTTTGACTGAGAGCATTACTTTTCCATGGACTGGAGATCCATGTCTGAGAAGCAGTTTGGGTTTTCCCTGCTTCCAGGGTAGACATCCAGGGAAATATGGAGGCCAGCTGGACACTTAGTGGACACTCCCAAAGACCCAAGTTCCTAGTCTAGTGGAGGCCTTTGCTACTGCCCCAGCAGTCCCTTGGGGCATGTCCCCTCCTTCTGATGGGCACCCCTTCCTCGATGGCAGTGTCAGGGCTCGGCTCCCAGGGTGGCTGCCGTGCCTGCACGGGCACAGGCTGTGCTGCTCTGACTGTGTGGAGGGACCGTTGTTCAAGCCAGAGGAATTGGCAGGGGAGTGCGGGCAGAGCTGCCGCTGCCATCTCCCAGGTGGCCGCTCTTCACGGCCGTGGCCACCTGGCTCTGTTTGTCGCACTGAGCTGTCTCCTCCTCTTCAGCCTGACTTCGGGCTGGTGCTTGTTGCTAATGGGGGAGCAGTGACCATTTCAGAACGGGTGGTGGTAGGTCGTCCTCAAGAGTGGGCAGAGACCAGATGCATCCCAGCCTGGACCATCCTGTGGTTTCTCCCGGTCACCCTGCTTGGTAAACCTAGTGTCAGCCCTGTGGCTCAGAAGGATGGGTGACAGGTGCTGTCCCCACCCCCTGACCCACTGCTAGGTCTTCTCTGACTTGCTTTCTGAGCCAGAGGAGCCAGGACAGACTCAGGCCATAAGCACATGACTTGTGTACTTTGCCCACCGGCTATAACCGGGAAGAGGAAGGGGAGGGGGCGTCGGGGCGGGGAGGCTGCCTCGCCTCAGATCCTCTACTGTTAAAACAGTGATGTCATTTGGTCCTTCAGAAAGTGGCCTCTAGAAGGGGGCCTCCGTAAGTCCTTGTGAGGAGTGTGGGCTGTCTCTGGCACTAAGCACCGTCCTCAGCGATGTTCGAGGTCCATGCGTGCACCAGGCTGGCTGTGGTGGCCTCCCTCTCTTTTACCCCCTCTGCTGCCTGCCTGAGTTGGCATCATCAACATTCCTTCCCTGACACTGGTACCGTCTCCCAGTTGGGCACCTCCTCCCTCTCTTCCTCTTCCTGTCCTTTTACCAGGCGGCCACCCCAGAGCATTTTACGAAGATGCAAATCTGATCATGACCTCCCTTCTTCCAGCTCTTCCAGGGCTCTCTGTGGCCCGCAGTGCGTGTGAGGTCTTCAGCGAGGCCAATGTGATTTTAGGATGTGACTCCGCCCTCACTTTTCGGCCCCTCCTCTTGCCACGCCTGCACACACATCTCAGGTTGCACCTTACGACCTGTTTCGTTCCTGACCGTTCTCTGCTGGTTCCAACCCCCTCACCTTTGCTTCTGCCAGCCCCTCTGCCAGAAATGTTCACCTGCCTTGTGCACTGAGGCTCCTATTTCTCCTTCAAGTTTCAGCCTAAACTGTGCCTTTTTGGTGATGCCTTTCCTGTCACCCCCATTTAGTTGTTTGCTGTTGCTTCCTTTGTGGGACCCCAAGACCTTGTTACTTATGGAACAGGTCTGCAGACCCTTGTCTGCGGTTCTGATATTCAAAAAGTTCTGAACACCAGAAGTTATTTTGTAACTCGTTTGACTGCAAAATCTGATGTGGACTGTCTTGAGACTCTTTGTGGTATTTCTTGATCCCACTTAGCATGGCTTTACAAGTGGTTGATCACAGGCGCTGCTCCAGGCCCCAGGGAGGGGGAGAGGAAGGAAGGGGAGATTGATGCTTCATAATAAAGTACATGTACCTGTTACCTGTCTGAAATCAGAAACATCTAAATTCAAACCTATCTGGCCCTGGGGCTTTGGAGAAGGAATCGTGGGCTCATATTTATTGGTTCAAGTTAGCCCCTTCCCACTAGACAGTAAGGGTCTTGGACTGTGTCCTATTCAATATTTTTGTGTTTCCTTAGAGTCTTCAAGAGTAACTGGCACTGTTAGAATAAATACTCAGTAAGAGTTTGTTGGATGAATGGATAATAATTGCTAGCATTTATTAACATTTATTAAGCACTCACTGTGTGCCAGGCTCCCTTCTAAATGCTTTACTTATTTCCACTCATTTAATCTTCACAGCAGCCCTCTAAGAGTGAAACAGCACAACTCAGTTGGGATTTGAACCCACGGGCGGGGACTCGAACCCAGCCGAAACCCAGACCGGAACTTGAACCCACTGTCTTTTTTTTTTTTTTTTAACATCTTTATTGGAGTATAATTGCTTTACAATGGTTGTTAGTTTCTGCTTTATAACGAAGTGAATCAGTTATACATATACATATGTTCCCATATCTCTCCCTCTTGCATCTCCCTCCCTCCCACCCTCCCTATCCCACCCCTCTAGGTGGTCACAAAGCACCGAGCTGATCTCCCTGTGCTATGCGGTTGCTTCCCACTAGCTAGCTATTTTACGTTTGGTAGTGTATATATGTCCATGCCACTCTCTCACTTTGTCACATCTTACCCTTCCCCCTCCCCATATCCTCAAATCCATTCTCTAGTAGGTCTGTGTCTTTATTCCCGTCTTGCCACTGTCTTTTTTTTTTTTTAATTAATAGACTTTACTTTTTTTTTTTTTAAAGTATTTGTTTATTTATTTATTTATGGCTGTGTTGGGTCTTCGTTTCTGTGCGAGGGCTTTCTCTAGTTGTGGCAAGCGGGGGCTACTCTTCATCGCGGTGCGCGGGCCTCTCACTATCGCGGCCTCTCTTGTTGCAGAGCACAGGCTCCAGACGCGCAGGCTCAGTAATTGTGGCTCACGGGCCCAGCTGCTCCGCGGCACGTGGGATCTTCCCAGACCAGGGCTCGAACCCGTGTCCCCTGCATTGGCAGGCAGATTTTCAACCACTGCACCACCAGGGAAGCCCGCCACTGTCTTTTAATTGAAATCACACACCTGGTCTCAGGACTTACTGGAGCTCAGGTTCTTGATGTCTCATCGCAGAAAGAGTTCAGTGAGAGACAAAGTGATTGATAGGTAAGAAGTGGCTTTATTTAAAGAAATCCACGTTCCACAGATAGAATGCAGTCCATCTCGAAAGGTGAGAGCCGGCTCCAGGGCATGGGGTTGTCTCGGAAAGTAAGAGTGGCCATGGGAGAAGCACACTCCACGGACTGTGGGTCATCTCGGAAGGTGAGAGGCCCTGAAATATGGGGTGGTTAGTTTTTATGGGCTGGGTAATTTCATAGGCTAACGAGTGGGAGGATTATTCCAATTATTTTGGGGAAGAGGTGGAGATTTCCAGGAATTGGGCCACTGCCCACCTTTTGGCCTTTTATGGTTAGCCTCAGAACTGTCATGGCCCTGGTGGGTGTGTCATTTAGCATCTGGTAATGTATTACAATGAGCGTATAATGGACTCAAGGTCTACTGGAAGTCGAATCTTCTGCCATCTTGGACCTAGTTGGTCCTAACCAGTTTATGTCAGATCCTCAAGGGCTGTGTCATTCTTTTAGAGGTTGTGCCCTGCCCCCTTCCCTCCTGTTTCAAGAGGGTGCTTATTTTATACCTGTTTTATAGATGGGAAAATTGAAGCAGCTGCTGGTTAGGTAACTTGCCCAGATCACATGGCCAGAAAGTGGAGAGGAGGGATTTGAATTCAAGTGCCCTGATTTTTAACCACTGGGCTCTCCTGCCTCCTTGGAGGCGTGAGGACATTGTGCTTAGCAGTTCAGGCAAAGCTGTAGGATAAGGGGGAAACAATTTTAAGGACTTTGCCTTCCCCACTGCAGTGTTCGTGCTTTCTTGCTGTCGTGGAGTTGGAATAGTACCACTCATCCCCAGAGCATTTTTAAGAGGGTAATAAAATGATTGGATGTGGGAATTTAAAAAGAAAAAAATCTCAATGGTCACTGAGTTTTTACTGAGTGCCAAATGGAATTCAGCACTTACAGACAATCCCAAGTAATGTGTCTTTGCTTTCATCTTGTCCAACATTTAGAAGGATGACAAACCAGAGACCCAGAGAGGTCAAGTGACTTGCCTGAGGTTACACAGCCAGAGCATTGCATTGCAGGGACCCAAATCTGATACCCCTCAGTGGGTACCTTTTCTCTCGCTCCAGGGAGGTACTTGAGCATGAGGGCTGAGTCATTGTATGGATTTCAGCCCAGACCGTGGAAACTCTACCCTTGGTTGGTTAGCTTGCTGGCTGACCACATGACTTGTGAATTGGTATCAGACAAACTTTTAGAAAAAGAAGTGTTCCACTCAACACATGCTTGCTCTGTGGCATCAAGGGGAATGCGGTGTGTGTGGGGCAGTCCTGTCTACCCTCTGAGCTTCCTGCAGACAAAGCTGAGGATTGACTGTGTGTATTCCCACAGTTGAGTGGTGGCTGCTTTTTTTTTTTCTTTTATAAATTTTTTAAAAATAAATTTATTTATTTTATTCATTTTTTAATTTTTGTCTGCGTTGGGTCTTTGTTGCTGCGCGCGGGCTTTTCTGTAGTTGTGGTGAGTGGGGGCTACTCTTTGTTGCGGTGCGTGGGCTTCTCATTGGGTGGCTTCTCTTGTTGCAGAGCATGGGCTCGAGGCATGCAGCCTTCAGTAGTTGTAGCACTCGGGCTCAGTAGTTGTGGCTCATGGGCTCTAGAGCGCAGGCTCAGTAGTTGTGGTGCGTGGGCTTAGTTGCTCCGCGGCATGTGGGATCTTCCCAGACCAGGGCTCGAACCTGTGTCGCCTGCATTGGCAGGCAGATTCTTAACCATTGTGCCACCAGGAAAGCCCCAGTGGCTGCTTTTATAGTCATGTCCCCCAAGATCACTGGCTGGTGTGGTTGTGCTGGGGAGACCCTAGTTTGTAAGTAAAGCCAGGTGTCAGAGGGGCCTGTAGTGCATGCTCGGCTTTTTGTTCAGGACAGGGAATTTGCCCTTGACTGCTTTGTACCTGGGAGTCCACTGCCAGGCCTGTAAATGGGTCTAATTCAATAGTTCTTTCCTTCTCTACCTGGGAGTGGACAGACCTTTCCTCTCCCCACCTTAACGTTCAGTATGCAAAGGCCCTGCTGTTAGGGTGTGGGTGTGTGTGTGCATGTGGGCACACAGATTGTGGTTTCTTTACTAATTTCATTTATTAATATAATTAATTTTTAATTGCCTGTTTTCCTCAGCAAAGTTAATGTACTAAAAGTAAAATACACTACCAGAGTAACATAACTGCGTCTTCCTTTTTTTTTTATTTGGCTGCGTGGGGTCTTAGTTGTGGCATATGGGATCTTCATTGCAGCGCACGGGCTTCTTTCTAGTTGTGGTGCGCCAGGCTCCAGAGTGCGTGGGCTCAGTGGCTGCGGCGCATGGCTTAGTTGCCCTGCGGCGTGTGGGATCTTAGTTCCCTGACCAGGGATCGAACCCGCGTCCACTGCCTTGGAAGGTGGATTCTTAACCACTGGACCACCAGGGAAGTCCCCATAACTGCTTCTTGATGATAAAATCTCCCAGAATACCAGTATCAGTTCCCATCTATCTGTATCTATCTATCTGTTTATCTGTTTATCTATCTATCTAGTTCACTTATCTATCTAGCCATCCCCTACGTTTCTCTCCTTCTAGGCTTTCCAGTGTAAATATAGACATAACTTTGTTTATATTTCTCTTTCTTTAAAATTTATTTATTTATTTATTTATTTTTGGCTGCATTGGGCCTTTATTGCTACGCGTGGGCTTTCTCTAGTTGCGGCGAGCGGGGGCTACTCTTCGTTGCGGTGTGCGGGCTTCTCATTGTGGTGGCTTCTCTTGTTGCGGAGCACGGGCTCTAGGCACGTGGGCTTCAGTAGCTGCGGCACGTGGGCTCAGTAGTTGTGGCTCGCGGGCTCTAGAGTGCAGGCTCAGTAGTTGTGGCACATGGGCTTAGTTGGTCCGCAGCATGTGGGATCTTCCCAGACCAGGGATCGAACCTGTGTCCCTTGCATTGGCAGGCGGATTCTTAACCACTGGCCACCAGCGAAGTCCCTCTCTTTTTTTAATGAACCAAAATTTTTAAACTTTATTTTTTTAGAGCAGTTTTAGGTTAACAATACAATCGAGAGGAAGATACAGAGATTTTTCTGTTGAACCCCCCTGCCCCCCTCCACATGCACAGCCTCCCTCATTATCTATGTCCCCCCCCCACACCCCCGCAGAGTGGTGCATTTGTTACAATTGATGAAACTACCTTGACATCATATTACCCAAAGTCCATAGTTTACCTTAAAGTCCAGTCTTGGTGTTGTACGTTCTATGGGTTTGGACACATGTATAGTGACATGTATCCATCGTTGTAATCTCACACAGAGTCTGTTCACTGCCCTGAAAATCCTCTGGGCTCCACCTATTCATCTCCTCCTCCCAGCCCCCACCCCTGGCCTCTGCTGATCTTTTTACTGTCTCCATAGTTTTGCCTTTCCCAGAATGTCATATAGTTGGAGTCACACAGTATGCAGCCGTTTCAGATTGGCTTCTTTCACTTACTGATAAGCGTGTATTTGTCTGAAAGAACATTTAGACCACATTACGCACACAGTTTTCTAACTTGCTCTGAATGCCGTTTTCAGCCTGTGTGCGTACCTCGGTGTCAGTGCTTTCGGGGGGCAGCAGGATGCTCCCTCGCATAGCTCTAACCTCATTTAACTAATCCTCTGTGGTTGGACAGCTGGGTGGCTCAGCTTTGGCTGTGTAAACAGTGTGACAGCGAACATCCTTGAAGAGACTTTTTTTAAACCCACTTGTTTGATTATTGCCTGAGGAGACATTCCTCTGTGTGGAATTGCTGGGTCAAATTTTGTGTATTTTTTGGGGTGTGTGTGTGTGGGCTTGCGATACATTTTGCCAAATTATACTACTGATTTTAGTTACCTTGCTGATTCCTCACTCAGTTGGCTTTGGGGGTCCTCAGATAGGAACCTCAACTCATTTAAATATTTGTGAATGATTAGGAAAGGAGATCTCTCCTGGGGGGTGGGGTGTAGCAGCTAGCACGCACCCAGAAATTGTGCTATGGGTGGTACCCCGGTAATGAGATACCTGGAGGATGTGGAGATCGTGGGTTACCTCACCTGGTGAGGAGAACGCATTCCAGGGGCTCATTTGAATTTCTCCCTGCAAAACAGCTCTACATTTTGTAGAAATAGGATTATTAGAAGAGGTTTTCAGCACCTCCGACTACATTTGGTAAAAGCTGTATTTCCTTTGGCTTGGTTGTAAAAGACAAGTAAATACCTTTTTTTTTTTTAAAAAAAGGTAAATGGTAATATTTTGCATTCCCTAGAGCATGCTCTGTCCTTTAAATGGAGTGTTCAACAGTAAATTATTTGAATCCTTCAAACAGTGGCCCTATGTGGGAGGCATGTAGAAACTTCCGTTAAGGGTGGATGGCATGGTAAACCCAAGCTCTGAAATGTGCAATTTCTTACCCAATCTGGGTGGGCCAGAAACCCATAGTGGGGTTTTACTGGGGAGTAAGCGTGGCTGCAGGGGGAGTCACTGAGGGTGTAAAGAAGGTTTCTCAAAGACTCATTTACATGAGTTAGTGAAAAAGGGTTTGTCCTGCTTCCCTGTCTCCTGCTCACCTTCTCTGTGTTAGAGTCGCTTGTGGGAAGCTGGTGTGCCCAGCGAATTCGGCTCAGCCAGCGGGCCGTTGAGAGCATCATAAAATCAGAATCCTCGTTTTCTGAGTTACGTAATTTTGCAGAGGGGACCTAGAGGCTCCTGGGAAAACCTGCCTGTCCTCCTGTTAATTTTAAGGTCCATTTATAAAATTAGAAACTGTTGAGCAGATGAATATGAGGTGGAAGTTGCCTATGAAAGTGGGGTTTTTTGTTGTTGTTGCTGTTTTTTTTTGGTCAGATAGCCTTATTTAACCTTTCTGTGTCTCAGAGGTTGGTGGCCTTTGCCTATGGCGCCTTCATGGAAAAAGTTCTAAAAATAGCTCCTGTTTGTTGTTAAATAATGACTCTGGAGGGCGGATGGTAGAGTTTCCAACTTCTTTCAGTCAGCAAACTGGACCGAGGGCAGCCAGTCCAAAGGCAAACTGTAGGCCTGGGCCTTCAGTCCAGCCCGGCTGCAGTTTGCTGGGCCTGGGGTTAGTCAATGCTAAACAGAGCGTGGCCGTGTCTCCTGGTTGCCCTTCTGTTCCTCACTTTTACTCCCAAGAGCCTCTCATTAATGCTGGACTTGTAAACAGGTGAAGACTTGTGTGATTCAGAGCCCGGGAAGACATTGGTCTCAGGTGTTCCTGATCCACAGGCCCTAGGAGTCCTTGGTCTCTTGCCTAACAGTGTCTTGAGGGAGGTGGATAGTTCAAAACCCACTTGGGTTTCACTCTGCCTGTTTCCGGGGAGCGTCACAAAGTGGTAGGAGGAGCCCTGGCCAGGCAGGGGCGGGACCCTGGAGTTCAAGTTCTAGTGCCTGTGACCTTCAGTAAGACTTTGATTTCTGTTCTTGGTAAAATGAGGGGTTGGATTATATTCCTTTTCTAAAACAAAGAGGTTTTGTTCCTTGGTGTCCCCAGGCAGTTTAAACCAAATAATGAAACTGTCTTGAAGAACCGACCCAGGACGCAGCCTTCCCATGTCCAGTCTTCCCATGTACACATTTCGACGAGGTTCCTTGGTGAACCCTCAACCATACGCAGACATTTCTTTTTTCAGGCCTGCGAGCCGGGAAACGGGCAGGCGGAGGAGGTAGGAGGGGGTTTCCAGTAACTTCTTCTGTAGGAGAGTTGAGATGTCAAGAAGGGGACTTTGTGAGGTGAGAACTCTACCACAGGTCACATTGGGGCTGGTCATTCAAAGGGCTGTGGCTTTCCTTCTGCCACCTCAGAGCAAGATTGAAAGCTCTTAGAGACGCATCTGTGCCGCAGCAGTGTGAACACGGAAGCCCCAGTGGTTCCTGAAGCCCCATTTCATGTGATGGGGGGACAGATTGCCTGCCTGGTGTGTCCTGGTTTCTCAGGAGCTGTCTTAGAGCACTGAAGGCCTGTCAGCCACCCCAAGGATCTGCCTGTTTACAGAGAAAAGTTTTCTGTAATCCTCTCCGTTTTGTAACTTTACACTCGTGGAACCTGTAGGGTGATATTGTCCCACTGGAAGGCTAAACACTCGGACAAAATTACTCCAGGCTCTTTGTAGAATTGCCTTCTCTTGAGTTCCTTTTAAGGTTACAACCTTGATTTTAAAATCAGAGTAAAAATATATCAGCAAGGACATTTATCTACCACCTCATTGTACTTTTTCTTATTACTAAATGCAAAAATTCTATGGAAATTTAGTGACAAGAAAAGTTTGGTTCTCTCTGAGGAACTTGATAAGCTTTTCTCCTTTTGATAAAGAAAATTCTGTAACTGATCATGTTGCCCTTTTTACCTGGGCTGCCAGGAAGCTTAGAGCAAGGTGTGAAGAGTCGTTGGCCTTTTTATTGGTGTATTAATAATATCCCCTTTCCATGGGCGTGATTTTCCTTAATTTTAATTTTATTGTTGGTTTTATGTCTCTTGTTAGTTATCTCAGAGCCTTTGTACAAAGAAATGGGTTAAGAAGAATACTTTATAAACAAACACATATAAAAATACATGGTAAATTACAAGGATTTCATGCTGTTAGAAAAGTGCAAAAAGTTTCCGAGATAGATAGAGAGAGAGAGAAAGGATAGATTAGTGAAATATTTAAGAGCATGGATGGATTCAGAAGCCAGACTGCCAAGGCTCAAATCCTGGCTCTATCACTTTATTGGCTGTGTGACTCTGGGCAAATTATTTAACCTGTCTGTTCCTCACTTTCCTCATTGGCAAAATGGGGATGATAATATCTCTTCCTCATAGGGTTGCAGTGAGTATTAGGTGGGTTAATACCTAAGACCTCAAGAACTATGCCTAGCACATATAAATCGCATGTATATATGTGTGTGTGTATATATATATATACACACACACATACATATATTTTTATATATATCACTAGCAAATTACTATTACTGTATCTAGCATTATTTTTTCTACCGCTTTGGAAATTTCACAATAGCATTTGATGTCTTTTCTTTCCTTCCTCCAACTCTGTTTTTCTTTAACAGGTTTATTCTTGATCTACCAAGCCAAGTTTTTCTTATTAAAAAATTTTTTTTAATAAGAAAGGAGAAAACAATGTGCCCTCTAGGTTTGGCGTACCTTTCCGGAAGATAAAAAGATGAAGCTCTTCCTTGTCTCAAGCTATCATGTGGCCCGCCCAGGCCAAATCGACCTGTTTGGCTGAGCAGTGAGGGCTTCACCCCAGTCTGTCACCTTGGAAGGTCACTTTCCTTCTCTGTGCCTTAGTGTCCCTCTGGCACCGTGGGGATCTGTTCCGTCTCATTGGTACTTCCAGGGAAGCAAGGACTGTATCCCTCCCCACTGCCACAACATACACACGGTGGCCACTCGGTAGATACTTGCCGCACACCTGGAAGGATGGAGAGTTAAGCTTTGCTCTGCTGCCTTGTGCGTTTCTTCTGAGTTTGAAATAAGAAAACCGAAGTTGAGAGTGAGTTTAGGAAGTCAAAGTTACCCTCAAGTGGAAGGGCTTTTGATTCCTGTTTTTTCCCTCCTCTTTGACAGTGGCAAAATGCTGATAAAATCCGAGAGTTGGATGAAATGAAACAGCCCGTCAGGGTCCCCTGCCATCTGGGTAGGTGGTGATTAAAAACGGCAGGCCTCACAGCTTCCCTGGGAGGGCTGTCTGGGGTGGCGCTGAAGGTAAGCGTACAAAGGGGGCTCGGCTGAGGATTGGCAGGGCGGCCGGGGGAGTGCCTTTGAAAGCAGCGCTCCCCAAGTTCTCATTAAAATGCTTCCTCCAGTGGGCTGAGCTGGAGCAAAATGGTTTGGGAAGAGAAACAAGCTAAAGCTGGTAGGAGACACTCAACTATGAAATTATTGGCAATTAAAGCAGAAAAACTTGAGCACAAGTTTTTTTTTTTAAACTGTGCCCCGTGGTTATCTACCTTTTTTCTTGGTGCTTAATTTCAAAGAAGCGTGATCTTTGTCTAGTAGCCTGGCTGCCAGAGTTGCATATTTTTCTTTTCATGACTGTTCTTTTGTGTTGCACAGGATCCTGTCAGTACCAGGATATTTTTCTCTGGACATATTTTGGCTCTGTTGGTGTTCTCCTGCACCCCGCCCCCATCCCTGAGAAGTCAGCAAGCATGATTCCGTAGGTTTTCTTCTGGAAGAAAGATAGTGTAAGTGGATAGCGTAAGAACTGGTTGATGTCATTCTGGCGTTGGTGGGTCGTGCTAGAATCTAAGACCTGTACCTGCCTAGCAGTTCTTAAGAGATGTGAGCAAGGCAAGCTGGCCTACCACCTGCCTTTACATCAGCCACCTCCTAAACGCATAAGAGCATCTGATCTGTGCTGGAAGACCCCAGAAAAGGATGGGCCAGCCTGCTGTCCATTTGGGTTTTTATCAGCCATTTCACCTTGGGAGAAGTTCTTGTTGAATTCTGCCCAGAACCCTCAGAGATGCATTTCCAGCCCATCCTCCCTCCCCTGTATTGTTCAGTTTGAAGATGGAAAACAGTCTTATATTTGAGAAGCAAATATATTTTTTTAATAATTAATCAAATAGGTCAGGGTTGGCAAACTACAGCTGTGGGTCAAATCCGGCCCACCACCTGTTTTCATAAATAAAGTTTTATTGGAATCCTGCCACTCTTAGCTTGCTGTGTATTCTCTGCAGCTGATTTCATGCTGTAACAGCAGCAGTGAGTACAGTTGTCTCTCGGTGTCTGCAGGAGATTGGTTCCAGGACCCCTGCAGATACCAAACTTTGATGCTCAAGTCCCTTAGAGTTGGCCCTTGGGGTTAGTTGAATCCAGGGATGCAGAATCTGTGGATACAGAGGGCCGACTGTAGTTGCGGCAGAGATTGTAAGAAATGCAGAGCCAAGTATTTACTATCTGGCCCTTTATAGAAAAAGTTTGCTGACTCTTGACATATATTATGACCACCTGCTATGTACCAGGAGCTGTTTTAGGCACTGGGGATGCAACAGTGGACTTAACAAAATCCTGACAGTGAAACGTGAACAGATAGGGATATAATATGTCAATTAGAGATCAGTGCTATGAAAGAATAAAGCAGGGCATAGGGACTGAAATGGGGAGGCGAGTGTCATTTTAGATAGGATTGTCAGGCAAGACCTTTATTCGGAGATGCCGTTTGTGAGGAAACTCTACAAATGCTCTCTGGGGACGGTGCTCCTGGTGGAGGGCACCGTGATGGCAAAGTCTTGGAGGCAGAAGCTTGCTTGTGTGAGGAGTAGCGGGAAGATCCGCGTGGGCTGAGTTAGGGGCTAGCAGAAGGAGCCAAGGTGGGATAGGCAGGTCACCTGAAACTCTGGTAAGGACGTGGACATTGATACTGCGTGAAAGGGGGAGCCTCGGTAGGGTTTGGGGCACAGGATTGATAAGAGAGGGCTTGTATCTTAGAAAGACCACCAGCTGCTGTGTGGCGTGGAGACTGCAGAGGGGCAGAGGTGAAAGCAAGGAGGCCAGTTAGGAGGCTGCTCTGCTTGTCCAAGGACCAGGGTGGTGGTGGTGAGAAGTGGTTCGATTCCAGATATGTCTTGAAGGTAGAGCCTGTGGGATTTGCTGAAGACGGGGAAGGGGGAAGTGTGGGAAGAGGAGAGTCAAGGGAAAGACCAAGGTGTTTGGCCTGAGCAAGTAGGAACCTCTGATGGGGAAGAATGGCAGGAATAGCTTTGGAGGTGAAGATCAGACTTGGGAAACTTTCCACTTTGGATGCATCTTATACTTAATGTATATGTTTAAAACAGCAGCATTTCTTGTTTCTTGAAAAAGCTGTTAGTAATCAGTGTTGCATCTTATGACTGTTTTGACATACAGAGAATGAGGGATTATTGTAGGAACCATCCATTGAGCTCTTGTATGCCAAGAACCAAAATCTGAATTAGTTATCTATTGCTGCGTAACAATCACCCCAGAATTTAGCAGCTTAAAATAAGCCAACATTGATTATCTCACAGAGCCTCTGAGGGTCAGGAATCTGGAGTGGGATTAGCTGGGTGGTTGTGGTTCAAGGTCACTCATGAGGTTGAAGTCAAGCAGTCGTTCAGGGCTGCAGTCACCTGAAAGCTCAACTGGGGCCAGAGGGTCTGCTTCCAAGTTCATTTGCAGGGCTGTTGGCTGGAGGCTTCAGGGCCTGTCCACATGGGCCTTTCCAAGGGTCCTCACAGTATTGCAGCTGGCTCCCCCCGAGCTTGACAACCACAATTTCTTTTAGCTCTTACAGTTATCTTCTAGGCTCAGCACTTTTTTTTTTTTTGGCCATGCTGCGCAGCTTGCGGGATTTTAGTTCCCCGACCAGGGATTGAACCCAGGCCACGGCAGTGAAAGCGCCAAGTCCTAACCACTGGACCTCCAGGCAATCCCCATAGGCTCGGCATTTTAACCTGGACTTCCAGGTGAGGAAACTGAGGCTCAGGGAGGTTGGTTACACAGAAGCCAGCAGTTAGAACAGGATGCCATCCCTGATGAGGTGGACTTCAGCTTTGTTTTCTTTTCTGAAGCCCCACAGGGTTGCTTGTGTTTTTCTGATTCTGTGGTCTAGGATTGATGCCAGGAACCCCTTTGGGGTCATTATCTTTCACTTCAACTGTTTGATGACGCTGGCGTGGTCCATGTTTAAAAACACTGTGTTGTCTGAAACTCACTTTGTCTTCAGCCCTGACTCCCAACCCCACTTTCTTTCATCATTCTCCAGCCGTCACGACTAGGGAGTCTCAGAGGCTGGTTCTGTCCTCTGGGAAGGCCCTGGCCTCTGTGTCACTGGCTAGCCAAGGTGCTCAGGTGCGCCGAGAATCCCTGGCGGCTGTTCCCATGGTGACCACCCCCTTGGCAACGAGCGGTGGTGTTGGGTTGTTGTCTGGGTGGTGACTTGGGTTAGGGGGTCCTACTTTACAACCCAGATTGGTCTGTTGACAAGCGCAAACTTGTGGCTTCCTCCTTTCCAGAAGTAATGGTTATTAATATTTTTTCTAAATTAGAGAATGAATGCCTGCTCCTTACAGAAGATTTAAAACATATAGAAAGGTATTAAAAAAAAGTTCACAATCCCACTACTTAGACATAACAGCTTTGTAATGTGTTGGTGTGTTATCATTTTGTGTATACCTGTATATTTAAAAACAGATTGGAAAAAACCCAGAATTGGAATCACACTGAGGTGCGTGTGTGTATGTGCGTTTTTGTTTTTCAATATTTGTTTATTTATTTATTTATTTGGCTGCACTGTGTCTTAGTTGCGGCACGTGGGATCTGTATTTTAGTTGCAGCATGTGGGCTCTTAGCTGCGGCATGCAGGATCTAGTTCCCTGACCAGAGATCGAACCCGGGCCCCCTGCATTGGGATTGTGGAGTCCTAACCAGTGGACCACCAGGGAAGTCCCGTGTGTGCGTTTTTGTATTCAGCTTTTTTCATTTAATCGTGCTTTGTAATAATTTTCACGTCATTAGATGGTTGTAAAAACATGGTTTTTAATTGCTGTATAACATGCCATCATTTCGATGTAGAAACTGCAAGGACGAGATGTGAAAGGATTTAATTTCATACCCCACAAGACTGCACAGGGTAGAGCAGAAAACGGGCGCAGCTTGAAGTTAGAGAGCCTGGATCTGAGACCTGATTTTACCACGCTGACAAATTATTTAAATTCTAAGTCTCAGTTTCCTTATCTGTAACATGTGGATAATATTACGTGCCTTACGGTTGTGAGGACTAAATGAGATAATGCCTTTATAAATCCTTAGTAAACTGCAAGTTGTGTTATTTTTGTTCAAGACCCTCGTTATATTTCTTCCAGATCAGTCTTCTGGACATCCATACTCATGCCTTGGGAATCATGGTTTTTCAATGTTTGTTTGCTCTGGGTGTCGTCCTTAGAAGACCCGTTGAAGGCGATTATGTTTAGGTTGGGCAGGGTGGTCAGGGAGATATCTTACTAGGTTAGATGGTAGTCCCTTTGGAGAGCAGAGAGCCAGGCGTGGTTAATGTGGCCCCAGGAAGTTTTGATGATGGAGAAGGTGTCGGGAGCTTGGGGCAGGCCCAGGAGGCACTGTGAGTGGCTGGTGCTGGAAGAGGTGCCCAAGGGGAACTTGACCCTGTCCATGATTTGGGGCGTTGTTAGCTGTGGGCATCAACGGTTTCCAGTCAAGTGGGCAGGTAATCGCCATAGCAGGACACACCTGGGAATGGGGAGGGGACAGGGAGAGAGCCTTTCCTGGCAGAGATGCAGGCAGAGGTTGGCTGAGGGGTGCTTTCCTTAGTGAGGAGCATCCTGTACCTGCCCCTCACCTGCGTTTTGGGCTGGGGCTTCTCTAGAAGGGACGGGGCAGGGTCTGCTGGTCTTACGTTGAGAGGGGAGGAGGAGATAAGAGCCTGTCTCCACTCCCTGTTGTGATGGGGGAGCACCTGTCGGCATGTGTGGACTCCCGGAGGTGACCGTGGACGGTCATTTTTGTTTATTTTGCTCCTCTTGTTCGTGTCTGTGTTGAAGGTAGATTTCATGAGAGGACCACCCCGCTTGTCTTGCTGGCGCCTTACCCTCAGCGCCCAGAATGTAGGTGCTCAGTCACTGAGCGTGGCGGAGCGGCTGAGGACAGGAGATGCTCAGAGGACAAGTGACCCGCCAGACCAGGGGCTGTTGAAGTGACTTGCAGAGGGCCTGTCTAGGGCACAGGGACAGTTGTCCAGAAGGCTGGGGCCCCCTGGTCCGTCTCCCTGGTCTCGTTTTGCTCCTGGGAGGAGTGGGGAAGATACTGCCCTGCAGGGGTGGGGATTGGGGATTGTGTGCCATGCACACAAGTGCCCGGTGCTGTCTCTGAGGCCTGGCGGTTGTGATGGGTGCCGTTACCCTTCAGCAAACAGGAGGCTGCTGAGCCGGGCACAGAGGATGCGCCTCTGGGACATCGGAGAAGCGTGGGGCACGTGGCCGGTCCACGCCTGTGTTTCTCTGCAGGAGTCCTCGAGAGCGTAAATAAAGACCAGTGATTCAGGCCCCTCTGAAGATGGTTGGTCCCAGTTGCTCGGGGACCCTGAGGTTGCGTGACTCGGAGCCGGCCTCTGCCTGGGGAGCTGGCCTGGATGCACCGGCCCAGGGGCCGGTCTCGCCCGCAGGCCTCCCCCTCCTGCTGGTGCAGAAACCTCTCTTCCTCATTTTGGCCCGTATGGCTTTTTGTTCAAGGCTGCGGTTTCAGGGCGCGCAGTTGAGTCCTACCGCAGGCAGATAATGTGGGGCTTCCTGCTCTGCCTCCGCCCTCCCTGCTGTCACCTCCAGGAGGCCACCTCCTGGGTGGGGAAGGAGACCCTTTCACGCCTCCCTTTGTCTTTCTTGTCTTCTTCCCAAGGAGAGTCCTTTCTTTTTTCTTTTAATGCAACCAGCCTCTGAAGATCCTTTCCAGATCAATTTGGCTTGTCAGGGGTGCCAGGCTTAAGTTTTCAGGCTGCTGAAGAAGAGGGGAATGGTGGAGGTGGGGAGGGGCCGCGGAGCCGACTTTCTTTCTCTTTGTGGCTTTCAGAAGAAAATCACGCATGTTAAATGATGCAAATATCTGTATATTATGTTTCAAAAAGACAAATGGCATAAATGCAGATTATAGGGTATTCCTTAGAACTGTCCGTCACACAGCGCTCCTGGGGACAGCAGTCAGGCAGGCACAGCCGGATGGGGGAGCCTGGCTTGGCTTTGGGGCGGCCTCCAGGGGGTCGGCATATTTTGGTCATTGTCTCACGCATTGATTCAGGACCAGCTTCAAAGCCAACTAGTTGGGACCTCCCTGGCAGTCGAGTGGTTAAGACTTCGCCGTCCAGTGTAGGGGGCGCAGGTTCGATCCCTGGTCGGGGAGCTGAGATCCCACATGCTTTGCGGCCAAAAAACATAAAACAGAAGCAATATTGTAACAAATTCAATAAAGACTTTAACAGTGGTCCACATAAAAACGTCTTAAAGAAAGAAAAAAGCCAACTAGTTTTCCAAGTGTTTCATCTTACAGGTGCACTTAAAGTAAAAGCCATTTCCATTTTCTTGGGTTTGCTCCGCACTGACCAGCCTTCAGCTTCTTGTTCCACTTGTGGGATTCTTTCTCTTCTGGCTCAGGAACTGCCACATCTGGCACCTTCCACGCCTGCCTTCCTTCAGTGTTTGGTGCCCATTTGTCCTGGCTGTGCTGTCGTGGATTAAGGTCCATGGTGGAGAGGGGTTGATAAGATTTCTCGGCCTTTCTCCTTGCCAATCCGCCATGATGGCCAGTATGGCCGTTTTTCTCTCCCAGGAAAGATTCTTCAAGTACGTGTTTAGGGAAGGGAGCTGTGGCTGTCTGGTGCTTAGAGTGGTCGGTGGGGCTGCTTCTGTGGCGCTGTGGCTCCATCACTAGGTGAGGACTTCTGGGCCTCACAGCTCTAGGCGCCTCTTCCAGCTTCTCATGGTCTGTGCTCTGTGTGATTTGGATCGTGGTCTCCTGGAGAGAGCTGTCCCCAGGGTCCCCTGTCCCCTGTAAAAGAGAATGGATTCTTCTCTTTAAAGTTGTGGGCCTGCCTGAAACTGGGTGTTGGAACCCAGCCCCCTGCGTCCAGGTGTGGGTTCTATCCCTTCCTCGCTTGTTGACCCTGCGTGATAACAATAAATATTTCTTGAGCATTTGCCATGGGCCGGCTCACCTTAACCCCACGAAGTCCCATTTGGTCCTTACAGCAACCCGATGAGAAAGGTTTCATTCCCCCATTTTATGAGCCTTCATGAGGCCCAGATACACGCAGCCAGACATGGAGGATCAGTGTCCAAACACGTGGCGTCTGCCTCTCGATCCCACACCCTGATGGCCACTGCACCCTGCAGCCCTAACCACTGTGCTGTGATTTGCTGACTCTACCGAAGGCCTACGAGACGGAGATCCGGTGTCAACACTGCAGGGCTCCTTGGAGGCTAAAATGAGATGAAATGTAATAATGACTCAGTCCCTGACACATAGGAGGAGCCCAGCAAATGTTAGTTCCCTTCTTTTGTCCCCTTGGGACAAGGGGGTGGGGCACGAGAAACAGAGGGACATTCATGCCCTGTTTGGCAGCCTTGGTGGTACGGAGGGCAGGACCAGAAAGGGAAAGCGTGGGGGTCCCCCTCCCTGTGGCCGGCAGCCTTCCGGGACATGGGGTGCAGCGGGACACTTCTTCCTGGAGAAAAGTCTGTAGTTGGCAGTGTCGCCAGGTAGACACTTGAGTCTTATTGGAGTGGAGATTGGGTGCTGGTCCTTCTGACTCTGGGCCAGGCCTGGAGCTGGGCCCTGGAGACTGAGCGTGTGCCCCTCTGCCGAAACTCCCGGTGTCCCAGATGCCCTTGTCGGTGCTGGCAGGCCTGGCCTCTGGTCAGTACTGCCATGTCGGGCTGCTCCCCACGAACCTGCCAGGAGGGGACCTCAGCAGGAACAGGTTTCTCCCCTGAACCTGGATTTGCATTGCTCTACCCCAGTCTGTCCTGAAGGTGCCCAGGTGGGACTGAGAAACGTGGTACACTGTGGAGAGATTCAGGGGCGACCTGGGGGAGCGTGGAGTTCCGGGCCTGGTGTGAGGAAGCTCCTGGACTTTTTCCCAGCCCTCTTTTTTGTTCTTCCAGGGGGATCAGGTAAGGAGGTCAAGTCAGGACAGAATCTGGAAGGTAGATGGGGGAGGGGGGGGCGGGGAGAAGCCGGGAAGGTGACCCCTGGAGCCTGTTAGAATTGCAGAAGCTCAGACCCCACCTCAGATCTTGGAGTCAGAATCTGCATCTTAACAAGCTCCCCAGATGATTCCTGGGCACCGGAAGGTCTGAGCAGCCCTGCTCGAGGTTTTCTTTGGAGCCGTGAAGAACTAGGATCGTACTCTTCCACACACCTACCTTAAAAAACATTAAGAAGTAATAATGCGTTTAGAAGATTGAAATCAGTTCAGCTTAACTAAAACGAAGGAAAACAAGATACAACAAAGCACCACCTGGTGCCTGAGTGAGAGATGGAGTTGGGTGCTTCCTTGCTTGGTCCTCACACCCTCACCTGGCTGGGGACCTGCACCACCTAAGGCCAGAATGCTGTCTGTCAGTCCTTCTCTGTTCTCTTTCCGTGGTACATGATGTGGATGAATGACTTTAGGGAGAGTGCTTGTAGCAAGTGGGAGCTCTGGGTAAGCTGCTCTTTGGGCCACATTTGCTTTTTCTTGCTTGTATTTCAGACCTTAATGTGCTTTTTCTTTCCTTGCTTTGTTTTTTGGAATAATGGCAAAATCACCGCTCGTGGGCACCGCCACAAATATTACACAAAAGCCCTTTGAAAAGAGCTTTATCTGAGCACAAAGTACTTAGAATTGAAGACCCCCAGGGATCGGCCTCCGTGGCTCCTGTTTTCCCTCTCCTCTCCCTCTTCTTCATCTCCCCTCTCTTCTCACCCCCTCCCTCCCTGTCCTCTTTCTCTTTTCTTCATTCAAACTTGCAGTGGAACCGGAGTGAGCTACAGATTGCCCTATTTTCAGCTGATTTGCATGTTAGAGAGAGCAGAGTAATTGGTGTTTAACCAGAACAAAAGAGGATCTGTTTTCTAAAAGAAAAAGAATTTTTGAAGTAGACCCTACTGCGTCTATTGCCTTTGTCTTTCCTCTCATTAGGAATTGAATAGGATGGCCCTGAAATGAGGATGTGGGAGATACTGCTTTGGTTGTCATGCTTTTTGAGCTAATTGGTTTGAAAATTATATTTGATGTGGATCTGAGGGATGTTGGCAAAACACCTCATTGGGACGTGGACATCCTATCGCCCCATCTGCGGGAGGATTGGGCTGTAAGAGGTGGTGTTGAAACTCAGTTCACCTTCTGAGTTGAGTGCTCTGATGGCCACCCCGGAGATGGTGATCTTTCTCCAAACCTTTGGATTGGGCCTCTGCCCTCTGGGTTTGGAGGAAGCCCATGGGTATTGTCAAGGGGAGCCTCAGAGGGCAAGGTTCAGTAGAACCTTCCTTGGCTGATGTTTGACTTCTAGTGAAGAAATGTCTAGTCATTACTCTGTGGTATTTTAGTGAGGAAGTGAAGTTGGAAAATGCCGTTTTACCTTGGTTAGAGAGAGAAGATCTAAATCTGGACTAGGAAATCGGCAGCGTATCTGGTGGAAACCTCTAGATCCATTTTATACGTAGAAATTGTTTCATCAACTCACACAGTTATGTTCTCCTCCTTCTGGAGTTTACCCACATCTGGTGGTGTCATATAGTTGTGTGAAACTTGAATGAATTTTGAAGACTTTCAGTAATGTCTCAGTGACCACAAAAATATCTTTAAAAAGTAAAAAAGTGGGCTTCCCTGGTGGCGCAGTGGTTAAGAATCTGCCTGCCAATGCAGGGGGCACGGGTTCGAGCCCTGGTCTGGGAAGATCCCACATGCCACGGAGCAACTAAGCCCGTGAGCCACAAGTACTGAGCCTGCGCGTCTGGAGCCTGTGCTCCGCGACGGGAGAGGCCGCGACAGTGAGAGGCCCGCGCACGGCGATGAAGAGTGGCCCCCGCTTGCCGCAACTGGAGAAAGCCCTCACACAGAAATGAAGACCCAACACAGCCAAAAGTAAATAAATAAATTAAAACAAACAAACAAACAAACAAAACCTTCCTATTTAAAAAAAAAAAAGTAAAAAAGTAAAATAACGTAATATAAACTTTGGAAAATAGAATGAGAGAATGAGTTACAATTGTATCACTCTTGACAACCACCGGTTTTAATTTTAGTCTATTACCCAATCTTTTGTCCTTGCAGTTCTCTCTCTCACACACACACACACACACACACACACACACACACACACACACATTTTGAAATGATCCTAGGATATACATCGATGACTTTGGAGATTGTGTTTAGGCAAGTATATATTTTAAATAATACTAACTTAAGAGTTCTGTGACCTTGATTCCTTTTTGAGGTCACCCAAATTAGCAAAAAGTTCAATATTAAATCTCACAACATCTGATACCAGATAAGAAAGAGATACAGATCCTAATACTCTCCCTCAGAAAATGTGATTAAAATCATTCCACTGTCTTTGTACGTTTGTTACTTTATGTTTCTCCAAAACCTGTGAGATAGGTAAGGGTTAAGCCATCTGGACCCACTTTACAGATGAGGAAACGGAGCCCGTCTTAGATGCAGGGGTGGGCGACCTGAGACGAACTGGATGCTAAGCCAGTAGGTACAGTCCCCAGGTTTAGCCACTAAACCATCCACCCTCCCTCTCTCCATTCCCCTCCCCCTCCTCTTTATTAGGAAATGACTTAAAACTTACAGGAAAGTTTTTAAGAATAAGTAGGGAGGACACCTAGTCAATCTTTTGTCGGCATTCTTCCCCCCCATGCTCCATCAGTTACTCTCTTTCTCTTTGTAGACACACTTTTTACCCTGAGTGGTTTGGGAATAATTGTATACATCATGACCCTTCACTCCTAAATAATCCCTGTTCCTAAGAACGGGGTGTTCCCTTACATAACTCCAGTACAGTTATAAACGTCAGGCAATTTAACATTGATGCAGTGTTTTTATGTAATCTACTATTTGTTCTCCAGTTTGTCAGTTGATCCAATATGTCTTTCATAGAATCCTTCTTCCCTCTATATAGGGACTAAGGCAGGATCAGGTATTATATCTAGTTTGCTAATGTCTCTTTAGTCTGCTTTAATCTGGAATATTTCCACAGCTTTTCTTTGCCTTTTATGATATTGCCATTTATGAAGAATATAATCCCATTTTTCCAGGAGAACATACTTGCCTAATATTTCTTCATGATTAGATTCAAGTTACGCATTCCTGGCCAGGACACTACACAAATGTGTTTGTGTCCTTCTCAGGGTGTCACATCTGGAGGCACTTGAGGTCCATCTGCCCCTCTTTGCTGATGTTAATTTTGATCACCTGGTCAAGTGTTGTTTAGTTTTCTCCACTATGTAGTTGTGATGTTTTCCCTTGTAACTAATAAAAAAGTCTGGGGGGGGGGAAGCCCTTTAAGACCATGCTTCTCATTAGAATTTCCACTGAGAGTTTGCATGTGCTGATGATTTTTGCCTGATCTAGTCTTTATTCTGGTGGTTGCAAAACTACACTCCCTCCATGCTTACCACTTGGCACTTGGCATTCTGCTGTAAGCAAGAGCCATTCCCTCTGTTAATCTGTTTATTATGGGTATGGACTCGTGGAGTCCTCTTTTTTCAATGGCTTCTTATTCATTACGGTACCTAATTATTTGGTGCTCAAATTGTCCCAGATTTGGCCAGTGAGTGGCCTTTCATTCTGGTTCCCAACATTTTTTTAAACCCTTCTTTACTTTCTGACACAAAAAGATGTTCCAGGCTCACCTTGTGTGTACCCCGTCCCAGCCCTGGAGTTAGTCATTTCTCCAAGGAGATGGTTTCTTTTTCCAGGGAATGGATTTAGACACCAAGCTCTGAGTGCTGGGTGTGTTCATTGCTCCTAGAGTGCCTTTGCTCATGGTTACCGCGGGTCTTTGCTTCTAGGTCTTTTCAGTGGAGAGTTCTAGGAAATGTATGAGTGTAAAGATACATATGCACACACACCCATACACATATGGACATATACATGCATAATACCCATAGGTATTTTAGAAATCGTGAGTTCATACCATACCTGCATCCAGTGCATCTGCACAGGGTTTTTTCTTGCCTCCTCCATGCCATCCTTGGGCAGCCGTCCCTCCGCAGTGAGAAGGCTGGCTCTCAACATCAGCCCACTTTCTGGTTTGCTCAGTCCTGAATTACATTGAAAACAGAACCAGAATTGCTTGCCCCTCCACTACCAAAAAGCTATTACAGAGTTCAGGATTTGTTTGCAGTTCTTTCCCAACTCCCACCCCACCCCCCAGCTGGAAACTGAGGTATATAGTCAAAATTGTCAAATAACAGTGTTCGTAGATTACTTGGATTTTGTAGTTAGGGTTTGCCACTCCCATATTTCATCCCTCTTGCCTCCATCTCCCTACCCTCAGAGGTAACCAACTTCTTTATTTTCTGGTTTGTCTTTCCTGTGTTTTCTTTTTGTAAAGATAAACAAATTTGTATGTTTTCTTATTTCCTCTTCTTTTTTATGCAGAAGGTAGCACAGTATATATTCTTAAAAGCATCTTATTTTTAAAAATGAACTAAAGTCCACACTTTAATTTCTTCAGTTTTTCTTTTCTGCCTATTTTTCTGTTCCAGGATCCCATCCAGGACACCACATTACATTTAGTAGTCTTGTCTCCTAGGCTCGCCTGGGTTGTGACGGTTGCATCTTACTTTTTGACATACATAGGTGGTGGATGGAGAAGGAGAAAGAGGAAGGTCCAAGGTGGGAGATGAAAAGTGTTAGGTCTGTATCTGCCAAATGTTATTTATCACCTTCATGTTTTTGACCATATCCTCATGCTACATGTATTCCTGGACTTAATACTTTTAAAAAACATTGATTCATTTTTTGACCATAAGGACATTTTATAAGAAAACTTTACATCAATACCATAGATTGTCTTATTATTACTTGCCCTCTTGCATTTCTTGAGAGTTGCATAAAAATTGCAACCTTTTGAAGTTTAAAAAGCATAACAAGTAAAGTAGCCCCTTCTAATATTTGTTCTTAACAAGACTTGAAACGTAAATAATAATATATATATTTTTGGATCTCATTTTTTCTTAATGAAGATGCAAAGCCATTGAGTTCATTATTCCAACCCACTGATTGAATATGTGTGAGAAACAGGCTGGGCCCCTCAGGGGGTTTGAGAAAGAGCTGTTTCTTATAGGGGCAGAAGATAAAAACGTGAATAACTATAGTCCAAGCTGAATGAGTTAAATGCTTTTTTTAAATTTAACTTTTTATTTGATATTGGAGTATAGTTGATTTACAATGTTGTGGTAGTTTCAGGCGTACAGTGAAGTGATTCAGTTATACATATATCCATTCTTTTTCATGTTCTTTTCCCATATAGGTTATTACAGAGTATTATGTAGAGTTCCCTGTGCTGTAAGTTAAATGCTTTTAAGACCAAGTATTCCTTTTGTGGTTGTTTGAATCATTAATTAAACATATGACAGAGTGTCCCATTTCTAACAAAATTTAAATAGAATATACAGAGGGTCCAGAGCATCCGTGTGTGCGTGCCCACGCGTGCACTTTAAATTTACTCTGGTTATTTTTAAGACAATGCCTTAAAGGTTTTGGGCCACATCGTAGTCTTATCAAATACACACCAGTTGTGTTTCTGTCTTTGTCATGGAGTTCCAAAGGGAAAACTTGCCAGCATTTTACTATAGCAGATTCCTTAATTAATCAGCCAGTGGTCAATACTCCTGTTCACCATTGTTCCTGGAAATGAGTTATGACAGTCCTGGCCCTTCCCACTTGTTCTTTTATTGGCATAGATGATAATGATGTGATGTGTTCTGGACTTGCATTCTAGAAAGGAAGTGGGCATTAATGGATTACTCCACAGTGTACCATCTTATCAAAGTTTGAATTATGAGACTTTTATTCCAGAATAGCTCTTTTAAAATGTTCTTAACTATTCCTGTTTTTAAATAATGAATGCAGCATTATAGCAGCCCTTTTCAAATTCTAAGAGAAGAAAAGGAGACCCATCCTCCCCGTGGGTCTCCTTGCTTTGCACCGTGTCCCTATCGGGACAGACCCACCTGTGTGGGTGTCACTGTGCTGCAGATGTGCGGTCTCCTGTCCCTCTCTCCCCACCGGGGCTCTTTCATTGAGTTGTTCTGTCTTCATGGTTGTCAATGGCATGTTCAGCGAGGTCACCTCCCTGGGTTTCTCCCTCTGGCACCTGTACCCCCTGGGAAGCAGAAAAGTAGGATTTTGTCCTGGGGACTCTCTTGGCAGAGTAGGTTCTGCAGGGTTTCCCACATCACCTGCTTCGGTTCCTCCTCAAGTTGTCCAAGTGATCCTTTAGTCTTTGTCAGAACTTTGGGTTCAGGACATGTCCAGCTGTCCTTTCCTTCCCTCATTCACTGACGCTCTGCCAGGCCCTGGGCTAGCTGTGAGGATCCAGCGGTGAGCAGGATAAGCGCATTTGGTTTCTGCCTTCTTCGAGCTCGTGGTTCATTTGTAGGATGCGTGCACAGTTCCTCTGTGCTTTGCTGCGTGTCTAACCCTTTCTTTCCTACTCATGGATGCACACATTGCAATAGAAGCGGTGATTCTTCTCTAGGAGGAATCTAGAATCTGCTGTGCCTTTTTTTTTTAGCTGTACTGCGCAGCTTGTGGGATCTTAGTTCCCCAACCAGGGATTGAACCTGGGCCGCGGCAGTGAGAGCTCGGAGTCCTAACCACTGGACCACCAGGGAATTCCCCAGCTGTGCCTTCTTAAATGCTAAGTTCCTTGCGCACTCCGGTGCTTTACTAGGGGCACAAGTGACTTGCGGTGCATCTGACAATGGCTTGGACACACCTGTGGTGACGAGTGTGAGGATGGCTGGATGGAGGGGCTGAGATGGGGGAGTCTGGGAGCTGGGTGGGTAGTGACAGACGCCTGAGCTGCCCCATTGGACTAGAGGCCACCAGTCAGACTCCGGAATTCAGGAAGGTGACCTGCAGGGGCATGGTGGGTAACATTTGTCAGTTACCTCTGCTCCCCAAGTCACATCCCCTCTAAGGATATTTTGCCTTCTTAGCTTACTGCTTCACCTCAGTTAGGAAAGATCTGATATTGTCTACATCTGTGCAGGTTAACTCTGCCAGGTAAGCCTTTTACCTCAAATTATGGACCAAGAGGCTTTGTCTCTAGTGCCAAGGCTTGGAGTCCTGGCCTGCAGGCTAAGGAGATATTGGGGGCACAGAGACGCCTTCTTGAAGTTTCTGAAGTAAGAGCAGTGTTGGGCTCGCCATCCATCAGGGTTCCTGGCCGGCCACTCTTTTCCTCTGTCTGGGGTTGAGAGGCCCAGGTTGAGGGGTCCAGGCTGTTGTCTCTGAACCCTCCCTCCTCCTAACTGTTGGGCTTCTCCTCTGCCCATCATCCTCCCGCTTGTGTGTGTGTGTGTGTGTGTGTGTGTGTGTGTGCGTGTGTGTGTGCGTGCGTGTGCATGTGTGTGAGCTCATTGGAAGGGGGTCTGAAGGAGCAGACCTGGAGAATGAAAGCTCACGGGAAGAGCATGGGAAACTCAGAGCTTCTCAATTTGGCACAGTTGGGGAGTAACATTTAAATCTTCTTCTTAATTAACATTTATGAGCGATCCTGACAGTGATTAAAGAAGTACGGGAAAGCTCTCAACATTTGAGTCCATTATATGCACTGGGGGAAGAAGAAAGAAGAAACAAAGAAGAACAAAAATGAAACATTTGAAAATCTGCTTTGGAAGCGTGAATTGTGTACATTAGTATCTAAGTGCCATGTAGTGAGTAACAGTGGTATAAATACTCTAATAGGCTAACAGATGACTTTTAATCAGTTGTATTTCAGTAGCTGGTTGGTACACATGTGTGCTTGTGTTCCGTCCCGTCTGCTATGACCCAGGAACAACAAAAAGAGTGAGAACACTGGTCACGGTGAGCTTATCAAGCAGATGGACTTTAGAAGTCATTCTACTTGAAGTCTTTCAAAGCCAATTTTAGGAATATATATATATACATAAAAACCAAAAGGAGGGGGGTGGGAAGCCAAGAAGTAGTTTTTTAACCCAAGAATATTCTAGAATCCAGTGGTACCTGAAAATCTCTTGAATACACCCTTTTGGAAGAATAAAAGCACATCTAGTGACTCTAGTAGATGTCATCTGAGTGGATGTTTGCTGACTGATGCCATGTGAATTATAAATGAACCATGTGGAACCACTTTATATTAAGTAACCTATGTGTTCCAATGATAGTTATTTAGGTTGTAATCTCCTCAAAATCTGTTGTTAATGATTGGTGTGTTTTCACCCGAGGTGGTTATGCTCCAAAGCCTGTTGTTAACAGTGCCAGGTGTGTGTGTGTTTTCATAGAAGGATATTACTGTGCATTATGTTTCATGGTCTGATTGCTTTTATTTTTTTGCCTTAGATTTTAGACACATTTCTCTGGAATACCCGTTTTAGGGATTATGTTTATTTGTCCCAAATGGATGCCAGTTTTCAGTTTGTCTAGGGAAGGGATATGTCTGGAAACACATGGAGTATTGGGTGGAATCACCATGTGATTGGCATTTGGAGCCTGCCCATTGCTTCAGGATAAAGTCCAAATGCCTTAGCATTGTTCCGAGTTATCTGGTCCCCCCTCCTCTCAAGCATCGTCACTTGTCCTGCTCACACCCCACTGTACGGAGCTGCTGGCAGTTCCCTGACGCTGCTGGCTGTTGATGCTTCTGTGCTGCTGATGGGCTCCTTGGCCTGGGATGGTCTTGCCTCCATCTTGCTTATTCTGCTGAAGTATCGCCTTATCTATGAGCTTCTGCTAATCCTCCTTCCCTTCTCCTCCCGCACCTGGAAGGCTGGGCTTATCTCTGTTGATGCGCACAGCACTTCAGACTTTTTGTTCACCCACTAGATCATATCAGCCAAGGTCCCTGTAGGAAACAGATGCCTCACGGGAGGGGGTCATTGAAAAGATTGAATGAGGGGTCTATTTACAGAGGTGTAGACAGAGTTAAAGGTTCAACGGGGAGTGATGAAGCACCCGGGGATCATGGCAGCCCAAGCAGTTCCTGCCTTTCTATCCAGAGGGGCAGAGGAGGGAGCAGTGAGTGGAATGGAGCCATGGGAAGGGGTCCCCTACAGGAGCTGTGGCAGAGGTAGAAGAATTAGGCCCACCATGCAGGGACGGATCTCCAACTTCTCTCTTCCCACCTTCTCCTGACAGTGTCTTCTCTTGGCCAAACCCAGGGGAGCCCAGGAGACCCATCCTGCAGAGATCAGTCTTGCCAGGCACCAAGCAGAGAGGAAAAGAGCAGATAGTGATGGTTCTGGAGAGTCAAACAGAGCATAACCAGTACATGAGTACATTCACCAGTGAGAGCAGAACCTCAGGAAGGGCAGCGGCCACGTCATCCTCATTTCCTTGTCCCCAGGGCCTCTTAGAGGTGGGGCAGGGGCTTTGTCCCCTCCCCCAGTCTCCATCAATGCCTCCCAGCCACCACAAACAAGTGCACCATCTAAGCAGGAACTGAGTGCTTGTGTAGCCTTAGGACAAATCCATGACCCCTTCCCCTTTCCCACTGCGGAGGTTGCAGCTCCGAAGCCCCTTCTGTCTATAAATGCTGGAGCTCTCACTCCCCTAGCTCAGTGCCTGACCCAAGTTTTGTGTTCAACACAGAGTGTTGATGGGAGGATGGATGGATGGATGGATGAGTGAGTGAGTGAGTGAGACGGTAAATGAATGAGAAGGCATGTTGTGTGGAGAAATACTGAGGGAAAGGTGTGATGTAGGCTGTCTTCTCTTTGTGAGCCTTTCAAATCCATAGGGTACATGGGGTGTCTGAATATAAGCCCAGGAAGGTAGGGGATTTCTTGTGTTTTGTTTACTGTTGCGTCCCCCCACACAGCACCTCCACGCAGTAGGCGCTCAGCAAATATCTGTCGAGGGACGTGGGTGTGAGTTCGTGGCGGGTTTCTTTTGGAATCTCTGAGCTGCACCGGGCATGAATCTTTGGGGACCTAAGGCCACTTTGGTATTTTTCCAAAGTAGAGAAATCTGTGGCTGCCCTTCCTATTTGTTCTTTAGAAGTCTGGACTTCAGAAGTTTGAATAGAGGACTCTTAAGTTTGCTCCTTTTGTTTTGGAGAGGAAGAAGGGGAGAAAACAGGATTTTAAGACTTTGGTGAAAAGAGAAGGGAGGCAGATGAAGGGGGGGAGCTCCTGGTGATGGTGGCCAGAACCCCTGTTCCTACTGTGCATATGTCTGCGTGGCCTTGCCCAGTGCGGAGCTTCAGTGTGTCTTCTTGCCCTTCCAGGCTCACAGGGATCTTAATTCTAGGAGCAGGTACCGAGGGGCCCTGCTGAGAGACAAAGGGAGGGTTGGGAGTAGATGTCACCTGATCCCTGAATACCTGTTACCTTGCAAAGGCTGTACCTGGACTAGGTTTTAGGTCTTGAAGGAGTTGTTTTCACGTGTTCAAGCTTCTCGGTGTCTCACTGGGTGGATTTCATTTGGATGGGGTCCCTTAGGCTACCAGTTTGCTCTGGCCAGGAAGGCTCCTCCTCTACCTCCTCCTATGTCCTCTCGGGCACAGAGCAGTTCTGCAGGGAGGTGTTAAGGATCGGGGTGTGGAAAGCAGGAAATTAGTAATGACTGGACTGGGTGAGGGTGATTCCTGTAATTTTAAAGAAATGCTTAAAAATTATTTGGTTCTCTACTCTGCAGCGTTATTCCGTGGAAGCCAGAAAGAAAAGTCAAGATGGAGAATTTCCCACTGTGACGCCTCTTATTTCTGGAAAGTTGAGTCATTTAATGATGATTTGAATATCAGCAGCCCACTGGCCCATCTTTGCCCAGACAGTTCCCTGTCTATGTGCTCCCTTCCAGGGAAGGACACGGTTCTTTCCTTCACTATTCTGGCAACTCAGGTAGAGTCTGGGCTCCTGTGCTTCCCAGACCATTATTGCGCTTTTGCTGGCCAAGATGGGAGTGGGGTGGAGCCTTTGCCTGTTTAAGTCATCCTTGGACCAACTGTGGGGTGCAGAGCAAGCGCAGCTGCGCCTTCCACATTGGATGGAGGTGTGTTGATGGATTTGACGGGCTTCCGAAGCGCTGGGTTTTCTTGGGGTTGTCCTAAGGGCGTCTGTGTCCTGTAGGATCTCCAGTAGCATATGGCTAATGGCAGACTCAAAGCACTGGTGCACAGTCCAGTTAGGAACGAAGAGAGACTCTAAGGTAAAACGTGGACTGTTATTTCCTCAGTTACTTATCTAGCGGGTAAGTGGAGATGGACAGTGGCGCAGGTAATGTGGTCATTTCTCTTGTAGGGGTGTTTGTTGAACCAGAATGTCTATTTCCTGTCGAGGGTCTTTGAATTTAAGAGTTTTCTGTACGTCAGAGACTTAATCTGATTTTTTTTTCTGAGTCCCAGGACATTAAGAGCAACTTGTGACCTGGTCTTGTTTCCTCCTTAGCTATCAGTCCTGGATGGTACCATGGTTGGACTGACGTGTAACTCTTCTTTTTCCCCTTGATAAATAGTAAGTCTATAGCAGGGGTTGGCAAACTTCTTTGGTAAAGGGGCCAGATGGTAAATATTTTAGGCTTTGTGGGTCAAGAGGCGATATTGAGGATATTAGGTAAGTACTTACCATAATGAGAGAGAAAACAAATTTATACAGATTTTTTACTGATGAAATTCAAAATGTAATAACAGTAACAGTACAATTTTTTGTAATACAGATTTACTAATGAGAAGAATGGAACTGAGTTGGAGTTCAAAGTTACTGTTTTCTCTTATCAAATCAGTTAAAGTATTCATCTGTAAAAACCATTCTTAGTTTACAGATCGTATTAGAATAAACGGGAGACTGGATTTGGCCTGCAGAATGTGGTTTGCCAACTCCTGGCAACAGCATAACTCCGATGATCTAAGTTTCGGGGTGAAAAGCCTGAGGATATTAAATGGCCCAGGATTCCATGCTGTCCTTATTTGAGGTGTTGTGTGGATGCCATAGGACTGGAATTTTCTTTATTTATTCAGTAAATAGTGGCAGAGAGGCTGGGATCTAGGGATGCAGAAGTGAACAGGATGATTTAGGTCACTGCCCTGTTGAGAGAGGCAACAGCAAATGCGGGTGTCTTTAGGCAGGAGCAGGCTTGGGGGTGGGAGCGGAGTGGGTACGATGGGGAAGGGGTGGGATGTGAGTTTGAAGAGGGAGGCAGGGGCCAGATAAGAGGAACCTTGAAGTCCCTAAAAAAGAGATTGTGATAGGACATCCTTGGAAGGATTTGCGCCAGAGAATGATGTAATATGATTAACTGTTGAAGAAGATTACTCCAGCTGCTGGGTCAAGAGTTGATTCTAGAAGGCAAGAGTGGAAGTGGTTTTATGGGGCCACAAAACTGAGTATTGAAAATAGAGGTTGTTTGAAAAACGTGGAGTTTGTGGTCAGTGTATATTTAACATTGTCTTATGTGTCATAAGTCAGCATCCTTTTGGTTTCAAATGACCCCACTCAAACGAACTCAAGGAGAAAAGGGAATGTATTGGCTCATGTCACTGTAAAGTCCAGGAGTTTTCCTGGCTTTGTCACAGTTGGTTCCAGGGGCGCAAATGATATCATCATGGCCCTCTCTGGCCCTCATCTCTCCCCTTTCCTTCCCTCTGTGGGTTGCCCTCACTCACTGCTTTTGTAGATAAATGTTTTCCTTGAGTTGTGGATAAGATGGCTGTTGGGATCTTGGATTCACATATTAACTTGGCAACTCCAGTGGAAATGTTACTGCTTTCTTTCAGCATCCGCGTGCCACTCTCAGGGAGGTTCACTGATTGGCCTTGCTTAGGTCACAGGCCCAGTGCTTGGACCAGTCTCTGATTGCCGGTCCCGTTAGAACTGCATGGGGTGAGGGAGGGTTGGTTCCCCAAAGGTAGGGGTGCTGAGCAGACAAAACACTGTATGTTTATGACACAATGGTCTGTCCCCTTTGGTCTCCCATATTTTTCTTTTCCTGGGACCTTTCTGTGGGGGAGCATGGCAAAACCCAGGTGAAACCTGTATTATTACCCTCAAAACACAAGACTCTTGAAGAAGTACAATCACAGGCCGACTCTTGGTTACCGTTGTTGAGACCACATGATTCTCTTGTTCCAAAGGCTGGGCCAGAACCCCTCCCTTGTTCTGGCAGTGCTATTTTGAGAAGCAGTGGGACAGGCAGGGCCTGGCTGGGTTCCAGGCTCTGGTCTGTCTCTTACTAACTAGCTCTGTGACCCTGGATAGGCCATTTAACCTTTCTGAGACTTAGTTTCCTTATCTTTGTGTTACCAAGTTGCTGTGTGCATCAACTAAACTACCCCACCCAGCGCTTTGTTAAGATGTAAAGCTGCCATTTGGATGATAGCTGTTAATTGGTCTTTTTTAATCCCTTGCTCAAGGGGGAGAGTGACTGGGGGAAAGAAGGATGTTATACTTTAATTCTGGACTTTGTTACCTATACATACCGGCTCTCCCCTCTTTGTGTAACTTCTTTTCCAGTGGGCATGCTTCTTCATTTTTATCTTCCTGTTACTTTTATGCCCTGGCTGGGCTTTTAAGCAGATAGCCTTGGGTGGGCATGCTGGCATGGGAGAACCAGCCCAGATTAAGACAAGTGTGTTTTGTCTGACAGCTGCAAGCACCCTTAGCAATGTGACATAGACATCATTTTAGATTTGCGGAGAAGACAGGACACCACGTTCTGTATTAATAAGATTTCAGCAAGACTCAAAACAAAGTAAACAAAAAAAGGAAAGAAAGAAAACACAAAACAATACATCACTATGTAACGCCTTGGTTCCTAGTTTCTTAGCAGAGTGCATGGTCTCAATACACAGATGGTTTTTATGTAAAAAAATTTTTTCAAATGTTAATTTCCAGTGACTGATGTTCTCTGCCTAAATCATTTTCCATTGTTTGTATTTGATAAGAACTCTGTTTGAACTGCTCCTTTATAAGTTGAAGTCTTTTGTAATGGGATTTAACTTAGTGGTTTTACAGGTGTATGAAAATGTTAAGCTGTGTATTGTACTTGAGAGTTTGGAAATTCTTCCTTACAGCTAATTTAAGGAAAAAAAAAAATGAAACAGGTGATTAGCAGCTGCTTTCGGTTTTGAATGTCCTCGCTTTGGGGTTTTGTGTTTGCTTATTCGTGTGCAAATCGGTGTGGTTATTTTGGAGCCCTGAGATGCGCCAGCAGCGAGCCTCCCGGCCAGCTGCCCCTCCATGCAGCGGACCCTGCCCCAGTCCTCCAGGCTGATTTGTTCCCTGCTGGCCCGCTCAGCACAGGCTCTCTCCCTAATGATGCAAGCCTTCCTGAGCAAACAAAGCAGGCTTGGCCCGTTTCTTCTTGAGGACAGCCTCCTTCATTGCCACAAAGGCCCCCTTCACCCCTGGCAGAAGAGTGGCCTCTCAGAGCAGCCAAGCACTGCAGACCCAGGCAGCCACACTCCTAGCATCTCTTGGGAGTCCTGAACTTCTGGTCTCCCGAGTGACAGCTTCTGGGTGGCTTTCAGCTCCAGGACCCTCCAAGGCCACCAGAGTCGGGGTCTGTGACTGGTGGGAGATACAGTAGGAAGTGGGCGGCTGAGGTGGGGCTCGTTAAGGGTTCTGGGTTCAGAGCGGGATGGAGCCCCCCCAGTGTCACTGGGACACCTCCGTGCTCCCGCTCAGCCCCAGCCCCCGTGCTTCTTTGGCACCACGGGCTATGCCCGCTCAGCCCGGTTGGCATGCTTGCCAGGCCAGGCGAGCTTTGCACAGGCCACTGCCGCTTACTTATTAATGATGACGCCAGTGGGAGCTGTGCCACCAGCTCCCTTTCCAGCCCTTTGTGGCCACATACTGTTCACTCAAAGGTGAAATCACGACCTGCTGGACTAGATTTTTCAGTCGAGGGGCTTTTGTGTGTGTCTTTCTTTATCCAGTAAGAGGGTTGTGCTTTCATTCACAAAGATTTGATCAGTAAATATGGAGAGAAAATGCTCAGGGAGAAATGCTTGCTGTCCAGATTAATAAATTAATTAATTATTATTATTTTTTGGATTAGCCAAAGGCACTTTGCTGTTTCTCCTGACTGAGTCTGCCTTTGATCTTACCTTTGACTTTGGCTGACTTGGTAACTCAGCCAGGATTCCTGTCCATCCCCATCTCCTATCTGGGGTCAGTTTTCTTTCGTCTTTCTTGAATGGTGCTTCCATGTACCCCTGTACACCCAGGAGGTAGCTGATGGGGGCTGCTGATCTAAGGACCCAGAGCTTGGCGGGCTTGGCTTCAAAGGGGGTTCCAAGGTTCCCAGTGATGGACCATGGCAACTTTTTGCCCCTGAAAAGCATCAGTGAAAAATTGAGGGCAAAGGGAAGAAGAGAAAGTCTTTATGGTTTTTTTTTTTTTCTGGAGAGCATGTTGTACCTGTAAAACCAGAATGACTCCTTTGGGCATTTTTCTCCAGGCTGGTTCCAGTCCTGGGCTGAAGTTGGCTTCTCTGAAGGCTGCAGGGATGTTGAAGGTTAAGTGTTTGCCAGGTAACACGTTTAATGACTCAAGTCTATAGCTGGAGCCTCATCCATGACAGTCTGCCTTTTCTTGGAAACTTAGAGTTCTTCTCCGTATGTGGGTGTTTGTTTTTCTGTGTGTGTGTGTGTGTGTGTGTGTGTTGTAATAAGAATGTAAAGGCCAGGATCAAAGGCCAGGAGTTTAGAAGTGGTCTATGCTGACCATTGAACGCATGTCTGCTACAGAATCCTCAGTTGCAGTTCTGATTTGAGCTTCTCAAACAGGTGGGAAGGTAGCATTACCTAGGAGTCAAGAACGGGGATCTGCATTCAGACAGATCTGTGTACAGAGTCAGGCCTGCCTGTAAGTGCCTTGAGGGCAGGATTGGGTCTGCCTCCTTCATGCCTCTCCCCTCAGCCACACTGCCTGGTTAATACTGATTGCGTTATGATTTTTCATCAGTTGAGTTCGAATCCCAGCTGGGCCACTAACCAACCATGCAGCCTTGGGCAAGTCATTTAACCTCCCAAAGCCGAAGCCTCAGTTTCCTCATCTGCGGAATGGAGCCATTACTATCCACACTGTCATTGTTGTGAGTGGTGAATGGCAGCTTCAGTACTGCAGCTGCCTGCAGCAACACCGATGACTCACTGACCTAGGAGAGAGACCAGCAAGCCTGGAAGAGGCCTTGCACTCTGATTCCTTTTACATAAGTCCAAAAATATGCAAAATTGATAGTGGCAAAATGATCAGGAAAAGCAGGAGAGTGGTATATACAAAATTTAGGGTAATGCTTACCTCTGAGTAAGGAAGGAAAGGGATGGGATTAGGAAAAGGCAAAGTTAATATTTTGTTGTTTCTTAAACTGCCTGATAGGTGTATGGGTGTTGGTTGTTTGTCTTTTTTTTTTAATAATTTTTATTTTATTTATTTTTTTATTTTTGGCTGCTTTGGGTCTTCGTTGCTGCATGCGGGCTTTCTGTAGTTGCAGCGAGCAGGGGCTTCTCTTGTTGCGGAGCACGGGCTCTAGGCGCACAGGCTTCAGAAGTCATGGCTCGCGGGTTCTAGAGCGCGAGTAGTTGTGGCGCACGGGCTTAGTTGCTCCGTGGCATGTGGGATCTTCCCGGACCAGGGCTCGAACCCGTGTCCCCTGCATTGGCAGGCGGATTCTCAACCACTGCGCCACCAGGGAAGCCCCTGGTTGTTTGTCTTTATAGTGTACATATATGCTGTTAATGTTTTTGATGTCTATTCCATAGCATTTAAAGCAAAAAGAAGTTACCACAGTGCCTGATACGTATAATACAATCAACAAATATTAGTTGCTATTTTTATTGTTGTTGCTGGCACAATTGAGTGCTGAGGCCCCAGTAATGTTCAATAGAAAGGTACAAGGCTGCCATGTATGGTTGTTCAGGTGGTCCACTAACAAGGCTTCTGATTGACTGAGGGCTGAAAGCCAAGTTTTGCTCCAAGGTGAGGCTGTGTCTGTTTGGAGGAAGTAGCATATTTTTCTAATTCACACAAAGACGTCATGTGAGCTAGCAGTCACCCTGGAAAGGCATCCCTCAACACAAGGATCTTTCGGAAAGGTGAGATTGGGTTGGGTTGAACATCAAAGTGGTGTACCAGAAGGTGAATATGGGATGTGTGGTCTTGACTGTTAGAGTTTGGAGGGACCTTGGAGATTTCTTAGGTCAGAGCTCTCATTGTGCACATGAATGGACTCAGAGAGGTTAAAGATTGAAGGTCACACTGTGATTCTGTGAATACAAGAAGTATGAGGCTTGAGGGAAATAATTTTAGGGCAAATAAAAGAAGTACTGATTTTCACAGCACTTCTAACTGTTGTGTAGAAGTTCCTATACCTGCAGTGTTGTACCAGTTGAAGTGGAAGCATGCTCAAGGATGCTATGACTAGGGCTCTTTGAGGGCTATTCCTAATTCTTTGAGATTGGTTTTATGGAAGGCAACTCTGTTCACCCACAAAAGTCCCCCAAGGCCACTGTCCGTCAGAACCTGGGCAGGAGACTGCTTTTCAGATGGTTTAGCAGGTGGTCCTGCCATCTTAGTGTCAGGAGACAAGGTTTTGCCCCTAATCCACCCTCCCTATTTCCCAGAACCCCGGAATCCCACTGCTTGCGGTGGGAGGTGGGGAAAATCTCAGTGGAGAGCCTCCAGTCAAAAGCTTTTCAGGCCCCCACTGTGACAGATCTTTGTTCTGACTCACTGTCGGTATTTTAATGTTATTATGAATCCAGCAGTAAGGGCTGGTAATTGAGAGCGTGGGCCTCTAAGTTACGAAGACAAGGACTCCAGATCTAGCTGGCAGCTTGGGTAATTCTGAACAGGGACTTACCTGCCTGAGCCTCAGTTTCTTCATCTATTAAATGGGCCTCCCAGTACTTCATTTCCCCCAGGGCTGTGTGAGTCAACAAGAAAAGCCGGTAGTGGCAGGGTGGGTGGGGGAATTGTCTGTACCACCTGCAGCCAGTGATGCCCCAAGCTACAGGGCCCCGCCCCGGGAAATCCCTGTTGTTGAGTTGCTGAAGCCCTGCGGGGCCCTGGGGGACCACTGCTACCATTTGCTCTATAGTTGACTTACTCTGCTCTCTTTTGCAGTGAATATCATTTTCAGTTCCCTTGTTATTGCTCTCCTAGTCACCCCCCCAGTTTGTCAACCCCATGCTAAGCTCCCCACCCCATGTGCTGTCACTCAGCACTTTTATTTGTGACTTAGGGTATTCTGGGAAACTCCTCAGGGGCAACTCAGGGAGCCTGGCCCTCTGTCTTATCGCATAGGAAATCCCCTCGGGGTGTCCCAGGGTTCAGTACCACAGAAGAGCCACAGACACGATTTTCCAGAAAGTTCTGTGCCCTCATGCGTGCTGAAGAAGCGGACGCTTGAAGCAAGTGAAAAGGTACAGAGGTTGGACCCATGTTTTGTTAGGAGCCGGGTGCCTGCAGCCCTTGGGAGCCAGCCATGAATCTTCCATAGACTGACGTTTCAGGGTTTGGGGAAGGAGCTGGGTGGCTGCTACAGGCTGGTGCTTACAGATTTAATTTGTATATCGGTGTGATTTATACCCTGTCTGACTTCCCAAGGGATTTGAGGCCCAGGATGCAACAATTGAAACTTTTTCTGTTTTACCATTTTGCTTTTCCCCAGTTTCTCTCCGAGCATCTCTCATCTCTAGCAGGGCCACTCAGAGTAGGTTTAGGGTCTCTCCTTGCTGGGTTTGGCTTCACTGAGGAGAATAACAGGCTGAGGAGAGGTGGCTTGGTGATCAGTGAGAGGAAACCTGTCCAGGGGCCGTGAGTCCCACTTTGCTGCCCCAGAGCTGACTTGCCCCGTGTCCCCGAATCTCCCCCAGCCCGAGAGGGGCTGCTGGATCCCAACTCGTTTAATCTGGTAGCACTTAGGTCAGTGCTGTCCCTGGATGTTCTTGCGAACTCACAGAGAGAAAATGTTAGAACTAAGCTTTATGCCCATGGAGTGATTCTTCTCTGATTTCTCAGTTCTCATAAATTTTTAATACACCTTACTGCATCCACAGAAGACAAATTTTAGAATATAGGAAAAGTGAATATAACATTTTGTTCCAGATGAAAAGTTAATTTAAGACAGAACCAGAGGACATGACAAGTGTCTTCATTTTCTTCATTCGGTGATGTAAGTGACCCTTCATACCACCATAGGACTTAATATTCACGCGGCAGAGGCTAATTACAGGGAGCGAAGGTACAGCTCGACTAAGGTGAAGATGCGGATTTCTGTGTGAACTGCTTAATTCTGATGGCTTATAACTTGTCCATAAAATTTGCTATGGATTGTAACAAGTAGAATATTAACTCCCTGTGGGGGGAGGTCCGGAGTATCTCCCATATTGCTTCTCTTCTGAAGGGAGCTCAGTTGAACTAAATGGGGTGTATGTTGTAAACAGTTAATAAACTTTCTGAACCCCAAACTGGAGCACATGACCTAACATTAGATCCCTCCCCTGTGTCAATCTATTTAGTCCTCCTTCCGTATCCTTGGGGGATTGGTTGCAGGACCTGCCTCGGGTACCCAAATCCATGGATGCTCAAGTCCCATAGTCAGCCCTGTATCCTTGGTTCTGCATCCAGGGATTCAACCAACTGTGGATGGTAAATATAGTATATGACCTGTGATGGTTGAATCTGTGGATACGGAGGGCAGACTATGTGCGGTTGACCGTTGAACAACATGGGTTTGAACTTCACGAGTCCAATTATATGTGGGTTGTTTTTTTTTTTTCAATACATAGGTACTACACGATCTGAGGTTGGTTGAACCTGAGGATGCAGAACCTCAGATATGGATGAACCTCGTAGATGGAGGGCCAATTTCAGAGTATTATATGCAGATTTTTGACTGCACCCCTCACCCCCATGTCATTCAAGGGTTGACTGTGTATGGTTAGCTTTACAAAGGTGGAACCAATGAAATTCCATTCTCTTATATAGTCTGCAAATTATCTTTACTAACGATAAGAAAATATATAAACTCTCTTAGGGAAGCCAGAGTTTATCTCTGGTGTTGGTTATTAGACAGGGAGTATACCTTGGTGATCTGTGATCCTGATTTTCCCTTCTGGAATTGAGCAAACCCTTACCTCTACCTGGGCCTGTGGAACAACATGAAACTGCATGGAACCCAAGGGCAGCAGGATCTTTGTCAACAAAATGAGGTTGACTTTCAATATTCAGTGAATGAATGTGGAAACCAAATTGCAGTTTGTAGAAGCAGAGTTGGACTCAGACATTTACATTAAATGTAAATTTCCATTTCCATTTTGCTCTATAATATTGTTATAGAGCACTATACTGGGAAGTCTTTATTTGCTTGTATTTGGTGGGGGGCTCAGGCTTGATTCCCTAAATTGAGGACCTAGGGCTTTCTTGAGATGAAAGCTCCCTGGATGATCTGAAAAGGGAGATGGTGAAGTAACTTGTCTCTAGTTACCCTGCCCTTTGTGGAAATTAATACCTGACCCAATTCATTTGCCCTGTGAGTTTATGGCTTGCATAAGCGGCTGTCGTAATGATCCATCGACTGTTGCAACTGCATTTCCTGAGAAATTTATTTTATAGCTGAAGTTTTAGTCCATAAATCTTTTGAACTTGAGGTTTTAAGTAAGGGGAGCCACGCGCCGAGTCCATTTTTCACACCTGTTAGCTTTGCCTTTCCCACCTTCTCTTCTTTCTGTACACGCCCGCCCTGCTCTGATATTTCCCCCTTGAAGAAATCCACACTAAAGTGTTCGTCTTCGTGTAATGCCACTTGCAGAATATTTATATTAAAAAACAATCTGGAGAAGGCAGTGTCCACCCCCAGTGCATGAATTATCACTGTAAAGTGTCCATTTAAAAATGAAGGCCCTTGTGCACTGCTGGTGGGATTGTAAAATGGTGCAGCCGCGATGAGAAACAGTGTGGTGCTTCCTCCAAAAATTAAACCTAGAATTACTGTATGATCCAGCAATCCCACATCTGCTCACATACCCAAAAGAACAGAAAGCAAGGACTTGCACAGATATTTATACACCAGTGTTCATAGCAGCATTATTCACAGTAGCCAGAAGGTGGAAGTAACCCAAATGTTTATTGACAGATGAATGGATGAACAAAATATGTGTGTACATATAATGGAATATTATTTGGCCCTAAAAATGAAGGAGATTCGGACACCTACTATAACATGGATGAACCTTGAAGACATTATGCTAAGTGAAATAAGCCAGGCACAAAAGGAGAAATATTGTATGATTCCTCTTATATGAAGTTCCCGGACTAGTCAAATCCACAGAGGCAGAAAGCAGAATGGTGGTTTTATGTTATGTATATTTTGCCACCACAAAATAAATAAGTAAATAAATGAAGGCTGCGGGGAAGCCTTATGTGGCTGGGGGTCGTGGTCTCTCCGAAACCAGGCAGGTGAGAAACTGCCCTCTGGATGTCCCTTGACAATTGCCAGCATTGGCAATTGTAGCCTTGCCCAGGCTCATCAGTCAAGATTAGCCAGCTAACGTGGACCCCAGGTCCCAGGCTTCCCTCGGGCGTGGGGTCCGTCCCTGGGCTGACCTGCATGCTCCTGGCTGGGGACTTTGGGAGCTGAAGCAGCTCACATCTGAAGCCTGTGTGCCTGGCTGCTTTCTGTGATAGTTAGTGGGTTCTATTTTAAGCCACTTCTTCGTGTTTGGTAACTGTCTGGGATTCTGTTTTGTTAACTCTCTCCGTGACACGCAATGAAAGGACAGAGAGACCCAGTGCTGCAGGTGGTCCCGCCTGAAGGCTCTCCTGGCTGGGTTTAGAGACACGGTCTCACCTGTGCAGCAGGAGACTTGATTCCCTTTGGGTGAAGACTGAGAAAAGGCTGAGGCTTAAAAAGAAAAGAAAATACATATTTTCCCCCTGCTCTGGAAACGCGCTTGGCTCCATCACAGCAGGTGGCCGAGGAGCTCAATCTGTGGACGGCATCAGCGCTTCAGCGCAATCAAAGTTAAGTGCAGAAATTTAATTAAATGGCATCAAGGATGGCAGAAACTTTGTAAAGCTGCAGTGCATTGTCAGATTCAACAATTATTTCAAGGAACACAATCCACAGATGGCGTCTAATTGATAAATTAAGGCTCTGCTTCTCTAATGGGCCCGTTTTCCACCCATACTATAACCATCACCTCCCTCAACCCTGCATCACGCCACCCAACACCACTCGGGAACCCCTGGGACCGGAGGATCCAGTCTTGAATATTTGGTGTGAACAGCCTCCGGCTCCTTTTACTCTGAACCCCAGAGCCCCCATTTGGGATCGAGTCTTGTCCTAAAAACAGAAACCGTAGGGCTTCCTTGGGCCTGTACATCCTTTCTGCTCTGTGAACCCGGATGTGTTGCTCAGGGATGCCTGGGCTATTTCTTTCTTTTTTCCTTTTTCGTATTGCTAGCTTCTATCCCTTGTAGCACAGGGTTTTGCCCAAAACAAAAGTCTGTATTTATTCTTAAAAAAAAAAAAAATAGAACCTCTGTTTTCAAGACCTTGTGGCACTTCCTGTCTGTTAAGAGTTGATACCCAACTTATTTTTATTTCATAAGAAAATATTTGCTGCCTCTAAAGATCTAGCCCTGTTCAGAGAAACGTATCCTGTGTTGAGACTTAATTTAAAAAAAACTGAAGGTCTTGGATGTTCACGGCCCTTCATCTTGCAGGTGAGAATGCTGAGGCACAGTGGTTTCATATGCCTTGGGACTAGTTCTTGGAATCGTGTTTCTAAGAGGTGGAGGAGAGGCCTTCAAAGACACCTGGACTACCTCCATTAAGTGGTTCATTCATTTGTTCCACCAACAGATATGCATTAGGTACCTACTAGTGCTTTCCTAGGTGCCAAGGGGGAATTCAGTGGTGAAGGAAGATGCCTCTATGGAGCCTACAGGAAACTGGGGGACAGACACGAAAATAATCTCGCAAGTAGGTGCATCAGAACAATTTGTGACGAGTGCTGTAGAGGAAGAGTAGAGGGTGACATGAGAGCAAAGTATCAGGGCATCTGTTGGGAGGCATCCAGGAGTGACTTAGCATGAATGGAGTTAGGTCAGGAGGGGTAGAGCAGGAGAATAGTCTGCTCGAAAGCTCAGTGAGGGGCTTCCCCGGTGGCGCAGTGGTTAAGAATCCGCCTGCCAATGCAGGGGACACAGGTTCGAGCCCTGGTCTGGGAAGATCCCACATGCCGTGGAGAAACTAAGCCCGTGCGCCACAACTACTGAGCCTGTGCTCTAGAGCCCGCGAGCCACAACTACTGAGCCCGTGTGCCACAGCTACTGAAGCCCGCATGCCTAGAGCCCATGCTCCACCAACAAGAGAATCCACTGAAATGAGAAGCCCACGCACCGCAATGAAGAGTAGCCCCCGCTCGCCGCAGCTAGAGAAAGCCCACACGCAGCAACAAAGACCCAATGCAGTCAAAAATAATAATAAATAAATAAAAATAAAATAAATAAAACATTAGAAAAAAATCTGGTGAAAGCTCAGTGAGCTAGAATAGCCAAAGGAAGGCCTTGGGAGGGAGGAAGTGGGGTGAGAAGCTGGAGATGGGCAAACAGAAGGGTCATAGCGGCAGGGTAGCCCCATGCACAGAGCACTTACTGTATTCCTGGTGTTGTTCAGAGCATCATATAGCCCATCTTGTTTAACTTTTAATTTATTTGTGAATGGATCTCAGCATTTTCTGTGGTACCTGGTACATAGTAGTGTCACAATAAATGTTTGTCGAATGAATGAATAAATCCTGCCAATGATGGGTATTATCTTCCTGACCTTATGGTTAGGAAACTGAGACTGATAGGGTGTAAATCCATTTGCCTGAGGTCCAAACCCTCTGATAGGGTTGGTCTCTGTGCTGGAGTCTGACTCCCCAGCTGGGTCCTTCTCTGCTCCTCTCCCCTACCCTTCCCTCCCCTGAAGGGATGAGGTATATGAACCACCTGGTGAAGGGATCTGTAATGAATAACTGTTACCACCCTGTACTCTAAATATTTCCATCTCTTGAAAGAAAGAAATTAAAATAACCCTAACTTTTATTTCCACACATGTAGTAGTTGGTGGTGGAGAGGGCCAGATTTCAAACAGAACCTTTGCAAAAGCAGAAACATAGGGTCCAAGGCGTAATTGAGTAACCTTGGCCTGGTTCTTGCTCAATCAATAATCCATTTGTCCTAGACTGGGAAGGTGTGAGGGTGGGGTGGTGCAGAGAGCCAAGGAACAGATCATATTTACTTATTTATTTGTTTATTTCTAAGGGATAATTGTGGGGATTGCTGTGGCAGAACCCTTTCTAATTGCCTTTTTTTTTTTTTTTTTTCATTCGCGTGGGTGGCTTTTGAAATTCCCTGTAGTTTACAGGCGAGGGTTCTGTGCCGGGGACGCCAGATGATGTAGTTGAATGGCTGC
Source organism: Eubalaena glacialis (assembly GCF_028564815.1). Classification (NCBI taxonomy): domain Eukaryota; kingdom Metazoa; phylum Chordata; class Mammalia; order Artiodactyla; family Balaenidae; genus Eubalaena; species Eubalaena glacialis. The sequence goes on along the minus strand of NC_083734.1, from coordinate 27,694,002 downwards.
TGGCTGTTTATTTGCGAGTCTGTCGTTACCAACACAGTCTTCTTGAGTTCAGTGGCACAACAGTGTTTTATCCCCCTCCTCCCCCGTATCTAAATATATCCAACTAGTCAATCAGACTTGGCAGCCGTCAGGGCTGTGGCTGTCAGACCGAGTTTGCCTTGGATCCTCTGAGCTATTGGCTTGTTTTCTGAGCTACAGTGTGTATTCAAATAGCAATATCAGCATTAACCTTGCAAACGCACGCCCAGGTAGGGGCTTTGGAGGGTGAGAATGAGGCAGCAGTTTGGTATAAAAAAAGGCATCTCTTTCTCCTCCACTGGCAGTTGTAGAGTAGAGACAAAGCCACATGGGGGGAATGGCTTCACGCTCGGTGAGTGAGATGCGTGGGTGTCGTTTCCTGAATTGTGGGGTTTTTTTTTGAAGTTTTCTGAGGAGAGAAAACGAGAAACTGGCGGCTGGTAGAAAATACTGTGTGTGTAGTAGGTGGAGGTGGGGGAGTGGCTGGAAGAGGCAGACGGAGTTTGGGGCATTTTTCTAGGGACCTTTCTAGGAGGACTGGCCACCGTGGTGATTGGTCTTAGCTGAGAACTCAGGGAGAGTCTCGGGCCTTACAGAGGCCCTTGGTTCCGTGGCCTGCCTGCCCCGCTGGACCCGAACAACCCCTTTCTCGGTGCTGCCTGAGCTTCTGTAGCCTAGGAACCGTGGGACCCAGCTCCTGGGTCCTTCCCCAGAGGCTTGTTACAGGGGATCGGTGGAAAGCAAATCAGAAGATTTAAAATCCCCACCTGAAAGGTATCCTGCGTTCTCCAGGGAGCAGCCTTTTGTAAATAAATGTTATGAACGCTCACCTCCCGAGTTGCTTATCTGCAGAGAAGCTTCTCTCTGGGAGAGGGTCAGGGTGACCCTAGCATAGGCCTGTGCCCAGAGGCACCCATGCACCTGCCAGACCGCCCTCTTCCAGCTGTGCCGCGTCCTGGAGGCCTGGTGGGAGATGGGGCGTGAAGCAAGGTTGCCTCCGTGAGGGGAGCTGCGGTGGGTTTTGCAGGGTTCCAGGGAGCGGGAGGTTAAAGGAATTCACCAGTGTGGGCATCAGGACACAGGAAGACGTAAGATAAGGCCCTGGCTCGAGCAGCTTCCAGAGTAGGAAAACACAGTAGGAAAACACATGGCAAAAGCAGCTTCCAGAGTAGGAAAACACATGGCAAAAGAATGCACTAGAACAGTGGTTTTCAAAGTGTTGATTGGGGACGCCTGGACATCCCTGAGACCCTTTCAAGGAGTCTATGGGGTCAAAACTTTTTTTTTCATAATAATTCCAAGACTTTATTTGGCTTTTTCACTCTCATCCTTCGCATGAACGTACCGTGGAATTTTCCAGAGGCCACATGGTCTGTGTTGACATCATTGTTCTGATGGCTAATGGGATGTGTGTATTCTTGTTTAAAAATGTCTGTTTTAATTTCTAATAAAAATGTCTGTTTTAATTTCTAATACAGTAAACATTGATAGATATAAGATGCATAAACAAAAATGCTTGGGTGATCCTTACTTTTTAAGAGTGTAAAGGTATTGTGACACCAAAAAGTTTGAGAACCACAGAATTAGCAAATAGGCAGATGAGTGGCATGTTGAAGTTATGTACTAGGTACTGAGGTAGCACAGCTCCAGGGGTAGATGGCAGGTGCCAGCGGGTGAGCCTGGCAGGGAGTTGTCAGGGAAGGTCTTGTTTGAAAACAGGGTGAGTTGTTTTCTTACCTGGACTTTGGACCTGGACTTTGAAGGATGAATAGGAATTTTCCAGATAGACAAGGAAAGGAAAAACATTCTAGAAAGAAGGAACAGCATGTCTGAGGGAATTGGGATAGCAGACATCATGGCGTGTCGGCCTTTTTTCACCCATCTGTGGGGGAGAAATGGTTTCATACTGGCCTCACCATCTTTGCCAGTGATTTCAAAATGAGGCTGCATCTCAGAATCACTCAGTGAGCTTTATGGAAACACTGGTGAAGCTGGTTCTCAGGCCTGCTTTTGACCCATTGATTGGTAGCACTGTTTGCTTCTTTCGGGTGGTGGGAATGACTAGGTTCCATTCTTAGTTATTTCGTCAAGAGTGACATCACCATTGCCCCTGCAGCAAGCCTAGGCCATGCCATACAGTTGGCTCTGTGACACAAGTGTAGCAGGCCTCACTGGACACATGCATTACCTCGTCACCTCACCCATCAGCCTCCAGTGGGGAAACAGATGAGTTAAAAGCATAACAAGAGGGGCCGCCAGTCGTGCATAGTTCAGGGACCATGGGTACTGAGACCTGTTTGCCTCCGGCTGCTTGATCTGTGTGACCTTGAGAAGGGCTTTGGTATCTCTGAGCCTGTCTGTTCCCCTGGGAATAAAGCATGTTGGACAGACCTTATTTAATAGACTAGCCTAAATCTGCCATTGTAAAGGACCCTCCTATTGATGAATAATTCATCCTGGTTCTGTTCCTAGAAAGTATTCCATGGGGCACGCCACCTTCTCAGGTGCTCTTGGTTTCGCAAAGGAAGATGTTGAAATGTTCAGATTAACAATTTAGACAGTTTCTGAACCACCAAGGAAGGGAAAAAAGGGGCCTGAGGCTCTGGGCGCTTACTCTGTCAGGCGCTAATCTGAGGGGTTTTTGTGGGTCATCTCATTAAATGGACACACTAGTCCTGTGAGTTAAGTACCGTCATTCCCATTTTATAGACGGAGAAACAGAGGCACAGACAGGTTCCCTTAACTTGCCCAAGGCCACACAGAATCCAGGCTTTCAGGCTTTATGCCTTCTGTTGTTAACATCATATCCTGTGTCCCTGTAGAGGGGGGGGGCTGTAGTCTGGAGGTGTTCAGAGGAGACCAGAGCCTGAGTAACCACCACTCTTTCTGAATAAGAATAGAAGACAGAATAAAAGCATAGGAATAAAGTATCATTAACCAGACTGGTAAATCAATAGACTAATTAAAAATCAAACATCTTTAAAACACTGTTGCTGCGTTAATTGTAAACCAACATTGAAATGTTAAAACTTGCCCAGCCCATGGGTTTGAATTATTAACCAAGGGAGTTAATTTCAAGCCATCAGTTGGGGTAGCAGTGAAAGCCACCATTGGAAGAAAGGAAATTTGTGTGCCCTTTGTGTGCCTGTTTGGACCTGCCTTGGCATCCAAGGTCATTATTATTGCTGCTGCTTTCATTCTTAGGTGAAATATCTTAAACATTTAGGCAGACTTCACAAATTCAGATCGATTGTGGAAAAGGGCAGTTTGAATCAGGAAGGGGTTGGATTACATATATCTTTCCAAATGGAAGGAAGGCCATTCTGTTTTGCAATAAAACAGAGTCCTTGGGAGAAAGGGCCCATTTTATAGTTCTTTTGGCTTCCAGTGTTTGATGCGAGGCTGGTGTCCCACCCGCTGCCTTCATTGCTCTCGGTGTTCCTTTCTGTCCAAAGACACCGAGGTGCTGGGATGGGTGTCGTCAGGATTTGGTGCTAAGACGGTCTGCTCTGCAGTGAGACCTCTGGGGTGTTCAGTGAGGACCAACTGGCCACCAGCTCTTTCTGCTAGGTTTGTTTCAAATAGAGGGAGACCCTGCTGGACCTACTTTGATTATAGATAAAATTCATTAACAGCCAGCTGCATCGATTTCCCTTCTGTGAACTGTATTTCTAACCTATCTTGGGTCATGGATCATGCTGGGAACATTATGGACCCTTTACCAGAGAGATGCTGGATGCACAGTCCCAGGGAGCTTTGCACGGAAGGCTCAGACGTTACCTCACTAGGAGTTAAGAAATCCTGTGTCAAAGTCACCAAACAGCTGGACTTTAAGCATATTAATAGTATTTCACTATTACCAAGACACCCCCTCCCCCCAAGTTCTTTACCAGACAATCTCACTTGACCCTCATGGGACTCCTGCAGTTGCTGTTTTATATGTGACACATGGGAGTGGGCACAGTAACTTCCCTGAGTGTTGCTGTTTTCTTGTTAATTTGCTAAATGGGCTTTAAAAAGGGAGATAAATGTAAATTTCAGCTCCATAAAATAGTCTCATTTCAAATGCTTGTGACTCAAATTAATTAATTAAAAAACAGCATAAAACACCACGCCAGCCACAAACATGGCAGATGAGTAATGTCTGTCCATTCAGACAGTTGATGGAGTAAAATTACAAGATTGGCCTGTGATTTTAAAAAAAACGCTTTTGACTCCAATTGGGCATTTACAGAAAGGAGAGACTTGGGCAGTTTGTTTATTTAGGACATTTATTACTGCTTTGGCCCTATTCCTCCAGTTACAAAACTTGGGAAGTGTGTGGAAAACCACAAGAACTAAGTAAAAATCTCCCTAACTCTACTATTTACCACTTAGGGATGACCATTGTTAACATTTTGGTGCGTTTTCTTTCATCTTTTCATGACAAAAAAAAAAAAATGGGAAAACATACACCCACACATGCTATTCACTAATCTGATTTTTTGAAAATGATTATTACTTTTTAAAAAAAATAATAAATTTATTTATTTTTTTATTTTTGGCTACATTGGGTCTTCGTTGCTGCACGTGGGCTTTCTCTAGTTGCCCCGACGGGGGGCTACTCTTCGTTGCGGTGCGCGGGCTTCTCGTTGCGGTGGCTTCTCTTGTTGCGGAGCACAGGCTCTAGGCACACAGGCGTCAGTAGTTGTGGCTCGCGGGCTCTAGAGCACAGGCTCAGTAGTTGTGGCGCACGGGCTTAGTTGCTCCTTGGCATGTGGGATCTTCCCGGACCAGGGTTCCAACCTGTGTCCCCTGCATTGGCGGGCGGATTTTTAACCACTGTGCCACACGGGAAGTCCCTCACTAATCTGATTTAATAACTGTATCATGAATATTTTCCCTTTGTAATTTACTGTTTTTTTTTTTTTTATGGCATGGTGTTTACTGTCTCCATGGTATTGTGACTTATAAGTATAGTTTATTTTACCAAAGCCTACTGTTGAATAGTTAGCTTGTTAATGATTTATTATAATTATGAATAACACTGTGGTGAACATCCTTGTACGTGACCCCCTTATCACCATCTCTGATTGCCTTCATACAACATACACCATGATGTGGAATTTTTGGGTTACAGACTATGAATATTTTTTTTTTTGGCCACACCGTGCAGCTCGTGGGATCTTAGTTCCCCGACCAGGGATTGAACCCGGGTCCTGGCAGTGAAAGTGCTGAGTCTCAACCACTGGACTGCCAGGGAATTCCCATTAAAGGAGATGATATATATGGACACACACATATAAATAATTATAATCTTTTAAATATACCCATAATGTATTATATATATTTACATATGTAATCTCCTTATAAACTATATTTTTATCTTGATTGATCCTATAAGGAGGATGCAACTACTGTATACCCTCAACAGAAGTTTGAGAGATTCAACTTGATTTTGAAAAGTTAACTAGATTTTTAAAAAAATGTGTTTATAATAAACAGTTTTATTTGTGCTACAGGGTAAGGCTTAATTTTTAAAGGACCAGTGTTTCTTGACTCAACTTGTACTGAATTTATTCTTTAAACTTGCCCCTTCTTCAGTGCAGTTTGGCCCAGCTTTCTCTTTAGCGTTTGTTTGTTTACCTACCTACTTATCTTCAGCAGGCTGACCTAGCCACCTGTCTATCTTACTTGGTTAACATTTATCCAAGTTTGAGGATGGAAATAGCTTTCCTCTGAATCAGAACTTTCGGAGTAACCATTCCAAGGGGCCGCCTGCAAAGATGAGGGAAGGGGAGAGAGCGTGGAGGCTCTTCAATGTCCTTTTTATCCACTAGGTTAATAAATGTGGCCAATTTGGAAAATGTCCTAAAGTACAAAAATGAAAATAAACATTCCTGAAATCTCACCGCACAGAGATAATCATAATCAACATACTGATCTATTTCTTTTTTTTTGGTGGGGGTGGATAGTACATACGGGTAAACAGAATTTGAAAGCAAGCTATGCCTGTTTTCTATTTGTTTAATTATACAAAGAATTGATGAGTACTTTCTGCTGTAAAAAATTATAAACAATGACAAAACCAAATCTACCACTTCCCATTCTAGGACAAACTATAATGGAATATTATTCACCACCCCTACCCACCCGCCCCTACCACCCATTTCTTCAAAGGAAATGTTCAGCTTCAGGTGAAACTGGAGTTTCTTGGCCTGGAACCCTGTGTCCCAGAACATGATTTGAAAGCCACCACCCTATTAAGAATGAGGACTTTTTTTTCCTCCTTACTGAGGGGCATTGATCTTACTGATTGCGAAAATAAATTCAGAATTACGAAAGTAAAGGGCATTCGGATTTAGAGTCACTGAATGTTAGGCTTGTTAGGGACCTTGGGGGTCATCCTGTTTCACCCTCTCATTTTATGGATGAGAAAAACTGTGGCCTAATAAACATTAGTAAATGCCTTGTCGCAGGCCAGTCAGCCAGTTCGAAACTTAACTGAAATTACAGGGTTCTGGTTTGTGTCTTCTTTTTAAATGAAGATGTTGATCTACTTTTAAAAACAAGAACAAAAGCCAAGTTTTGGTCTGGTTTCGGTTGCAGAAAGCTGAATCCACTCCTATCTAGTTTAAGCAGAAAGGAATTTGTTGGAGGGCATCGAAATGCTTACAGAAATCATTGGGTGATCTAGAAAAACCTCTAGGTTGTGCTCTCAGAAACGGCTCAGAGCCTTGCAGCAGATCTGGGTCTCCAAGTAGCTGCTACATCTTCTGTCATCTGGGAGCCACCTAGCAAACTGGGAAGCTGATGCTACAGCTGCAGGGTTCAGAACCATGGCCATGTTGCCTGATCAGAAAGCAATGCTGCTGCTTTGCTGTGATCTTCACCAGCAAAGTAGATTCTCCGTGAGGAGTCAGCTGAGATGCAGGATGTTGCTGCAGAACATCCAAACACCTCCCTGGCCATTCTGCCAGAGCAAGCAACTGAAGCACAGAGTCCCCTATTTCCCTTTTCACGGCTAGCTGCAAGGGAGTCTGACACAGTAATCGTCAGTTTCTCAGTTCTGCGTAACAGAAAGGCTTGGATTGGATGATGGACACCTATTTACCATGTGTTCTCAGCAATAGGAAACAGATCAAATGATAAGAAATATGCTTGAGTTCTGTATTATGGTCATGGAAGGTAGACTAGCAGAGAAGCAAAAAAACAGCAGGAGAATTGTGCAAAATATGAAAGGACAGATCAAGAAAGAAGCTATATGTAGAAACACATTATCATGGGGTGACAGTACTAACTTGTATTGTTTTAGGAGATGTCATTTGAAGTTATATTGCATTTTTGCAGCCATAGGCGTAGTGTGGTAATTTAGTATTTGACCTGACTAACAGTAAATTCAGGACCGTATCCAGCCAGAGGATTGAAGGTGTTTCCCATCCAGCTCTTGAACTTGTATCCTGATATTTGTCACTAAAACTTTAACATCCTAAATATTTCCCCTGCCCTTTTTCTGGTTTTATTCCCTTCATACTATTGAGGAACCCTACTTTCCCTCTCAAAGTCCATAATTTAGGAAGATGTTTACCTCCGATCTATCACTTAGCATGTATGCTCTGCACAGTTGACATTTGGGAAGTGCTTTAGACAAGGTGGCAAACAGATTGGAGGTCCTGCATGTTGTTGGAGTGATCATCTTGGTTTTCATATCTTCAGTATCTTTACTGGGACTTCATGTCACTCCCCAAATTTCCCCGTCATTCTTTGCTACTTCTTGGTCATTGCCAGCTTCCTGGTGTGGCAGCTGAGTGCGTAGTGTTTGCAGCCCTGAGTTTAGATTTGGCTGGGTTAATATGAGGTTTATTTAAGAACATCCAGCAATGATTAAGTTGAAAATGAGACATTTGGGAGAGGAAGGAGGGGATAAATAGAGAAAGCGTCAAAAATTCAGAGACGGATGGCATGACGGGTAGTGGTTAGCAAGTTTAATTCCCTGGCAACAGGTGACCAGCAACCTTCCCAGGCCTTGAGCTGCTCAGGCGGGTCAGCTACTCCTACTGAGTGGTTGCTTGTAGAACATTCTGCTTGGTGGGGTAGAGCAGGGAGCAGGGGAGAGGCAACCTAAGAAAGTAAAGCAATGATTCTGTCTCCAGAGGAGTTTCCTTTTCTGCTCAGATGGTTAAGCCCTGCTAGGAAACAATCTCTGAGCATGTAGAAACAGTGATGGAATATGGGGTCATGTGTCCAATGATGTAGTGGATTTCTGAGCAGCAGTGAAGGCCAGGGGTTCATGGGGTGAAGACAGGGGCTGTTAAGCCAGGCAGGGCTTCTTGGAACAGCAGAGGTTTGAACAAAGACTTGAAAGAAGGAATCACCTAGACTGGGGGAGGATCAGTGGGTGCTGTCTTCATTTTTGGTCTTTGTTCCCAGTCCAAGTGCCTTTGACGAGGACTTGGGAGCGATCAAGCAAGCTTTTGGGGCCATCATCCCTTGAGTTGGCCTTTCCTTGGGTGGCAGTGGATGCATCTGCTGACCATGAATGACATCTTACGGCCAGGCCTCTCCTCATCTGGAATGTCATCTGGGCACCTAATTGTCTTCAGTTTTCTCTTTGCACTTCTCACCTCCTGGACATGAGCCCTCCTTGCTTTGTGTATTCTAAGGATGCATGGCTTGGGGTTAAAGACATCCCGTGGTCTGTTCATCCATACGCGTGGCTGGAGGACAGTGGGTACCATGCGATTAGGGAAAAGTCATGTAGATAATGTTTTTGGACCAGGCTGGGTAGTTTCAGCTCTGGTAGATATCTGGCTTTGGGCGAGTGATTTAACATCCGGAAGCATCAGTTTCCTCAAATGTAAGATGGGATAATGATGACCCTGAGTTCATAGAGTTTTGGGGAGGATTCAGTGAAATAATGCACATAAAATGCTTAGCCTGGAGCTGGCCTCGTGGCCCACACACTGTACACGGCATCTGTCATGGCTGCTGCTGTTGTTCCCGTTTTTCCGAGCTTTACCGCCTCCCACTCTTGGCGGGGGTGGGGGGTTGGGGAGGTGGTAGTGGGTGTGGGACTCCTGACTCCTCTTGACACCTGCCTACATAGGAACCCGGTTCTAAGTTCCTGATCCCGGGACTCACAGCCAAGACGTGACACCCCTCCTCCCCGCTCTCTCCTCTCCTTCCTCTTTTCCTCATCCTGTCCTCTCAGTCCTTTCCCTTCCTCCTCTTCCATTTACCGAATCTGGAGTTTGTTTCCAGTACTTGCTGGGTGCTTGATAAGAAGGGATACCCAGGCGTTGCATTCTGGGAGAAGAAGATTGAGACACACCATGTACTACCTTCAGAGGAGGTAGTGTGGACCAGCCGGTGGAGTGTAGGCTTGGAACCACGTTGCCTGGGCTCGTGGTCTAGCTCATGTCCTTGCCTCTGCTTCTCTGTGCCTCTGTTTCTTTTATCTGTAAAATGGAGATAATGGTAATTCCCACCTTATAGGGTTGTGGTGAGAGTTAAACAGGTCAGTATGTGTCAGGTGCTTGCAACAGTGCCTGACGCAGAGTGAGGGCCCCAGCAGGTTAGCTGATGTGCTGCCGCTGCTAAAGATGCGATGGTGTAACATTATCAACCCTGCCGCATAAGGCTTCCACAAGGACCGAGAGCAGTGCACTTGAGGCGCGCCCAGTGAGAAGAAAGGTGCTCAGGCCCCTCTGAGTGAGTGTGTTTGGGGGCCCCTGGGTTGAGCAGCCTGGTGGGAGCGGGCGCCAGTAGAGGGCGCAAAGGGATGTGTTGAGAGGTGCGCGTGGCCGTGCTCCCGCCCCTTCCTTCTCCCCTCCACGTGGGTGGTGGCCCTGGTGGTTGAAAGGTGCCCGTTCCCCCAGCAGAGGCACCCCAGACCCCGTCTGCCCCGGCCGCTCAGGAGCAGCAGGCAGAGCAGGGCTGCCTGCTTTTGAACGTGCGCTCACCTGCCTGCTTTAATTAGATGATATGCGGTTTCCCTTATCTTCCTGAGAGAGGATTTCTCCTTTCAGGTGATTGCCGCTATTGATGCCAATGGGAGATTAGAATTCCTGCTCCCATTTTCCCTCAGGCCCTGTTACTGGACATCTGAGGTAGAAAAATCACATGTCTGTGATGGGTGAGTCACTGGGAGGGTCCAGGAGACTGATGCCTCCAATGCCTTTTCAGGCGAACAAAGCACTTTCACATACAGCCTGATTGGATCCTCACAGCAATGCTGTAAAATACTGGGAATATGGCCCCATTTCATAGATGGGGTAACTAAGGCTTAGAGAGCTGATGTGTCTGGCTGAGGGTCAAACAGCTAGCGGCAGGCAGCAAGCTGGGAGCGCAAACCAGGTCTGGATCCAGTTTACTGCCCTCCCCTCCGGGTCATGCCAGAGTCCATCTACACCTGCTTGCGCATAAAGCTTCACTGTTGGTTCAGTACAATTCAACAAGCATGTTCTGAAACCACGTATTACTTCTTCAACACCACACAGTACAACACCCCACCCCACGATAGCACTTGTCTACCTGCCAGCCCAGCCCTCAGACCCCTTCCCCTCCGTAGGGAGTCCCTGGAAAGCCTCAGGAATGGGCGTGTGAGGTGAGATCTTGACCTCTCCATGACCCCGTGTTCTGGAGTTGGAGAAACTTCTGTTACATGAAGTCACTGGTGGTCTAGTTTTTAGTTTGTGATTTTTTTTTAAATTTATTTTTTATTGAAGTATATAGTTGAGTTACAGTGTTGTGTTAATTACTGCTGTACGACAGAGTGACTCAGTTATCCTGGTATATACAGAATGGATAAAAAACAAGGTCCTACTGCAGTAATTATGTTCAATATCTTGTGATACACCATAATGAAAAATAATAGTTTGTGATTTTTAATTCTCCTTAAGTTTTAGACAACAGAAATCAAAACTCTGAGGCCCTTCTTTGTCTTCCTAACCCCCTTGAGGAGTGGGTCTGTTGGTGAGCAGCTGATTGGTTAAACATTAACATTTCAGAAACGGTATTTTAATCTTTTGGGAAAATGTGGCCTCCCTATCTCTTTCCACAATCAAGAATTTCTGCCTCTTGCCTTATGACACATTTGCTGCTAAAACCTCCGTGTGAATGAGATTCCACCCTCACCCTGGGGAGGGAAAGCACGTGGTCATTCTGGGGGCTGTTTTTAAGGGGCTTGGGATGGGGTCAGAAAGGAAGGAGTGTACCAGGCCTGACTGCAGGTACTACTACTAGTCTGGTAATCGTTAACTCGGCCTGGAGTCGGGGTGTCCAGTTCTCCAGGGCATTTGCTTAGAAACACTCCCGGCTGTTACATCACCCTCTGGTGTCACATCGCTGGGGCTGGCTCCTGAGTTGGAATCCTGTGTCAGGGAAAGGGCAGGGGCCTGTCCAGGTTGAGCGGGGCTCCCATACACTCAGCCGTGTGTGCAGAGGGCTTCCGGCCGGTTCATCTCGGTGGCCACTTGCGCCTTGAAAGTAGTTGTCTTACTACAAGGCCTTCAAATCTATTTGACCACAGATCTGTTTCTCTGGATTCTGCAAACGGCATAATTTGGAAAGAAATACATTCATTTCTTTCCCTGCTCGTCATCACTTAAAAACACCCACGAAGCTAATTTGTTTAGATGAATCAGGCAGACGAGAGGCTGGAACCAGATAAAGACCCCTCATCTAGTCACTCCTCCCACCTCGCAGGCTGAGGCACTGGAGGAACATCCTAGTTCCATTCCCAGTTCAGGGACGGCAGCGTGTCGAGCTTTCAGGGTGAGTAACTTGGGGAGAAGATTCTGGAGTGACCAGTCTTCCTTGAGGAAGGAAGGCCTTCCTCCAGCTGAAGCCCCCTCCCTGACTCTGCGACAGAATTGGAGCAGGGGGGGCCGGTGAGATGAGCGGAAGTGGCTTCTTCTGCCACCACGTGGGCCCACCGTGATACCTGTGGCAGTGGCTGGGCGTGGCTGGGCTGGTTTCATGTATTAACTGGCCGCTGATGCACTAACTGCTGGCCCCCAGTCTGATGTTCCTCCCGTGGGGTTCAACCACGGACGCTTCTCCTCCTTCCTCGCGTCTGATGCTTTTTGCAGACCCATCCCAAGTCCTGATTTCACTCTTGACCCCCTCGTCAGACGGACCCACCCCACACCCTGCAGAGCAAAGCCCTGCCCGACGTGTTTGTTCTCCTCTGTGCTGTGTTTACCCCACGTCTCTCCTAGCTTCTAGGTGCCCATGTTTTGAGAATAATGGAGAAAACCCACCACCCGTCTCTACTGCTGAATCTCCTTTCCCCCAACCCTTCTCTGTCTCAAAGTCGTTTTCCCTCCCGGCCACCCTGGGCTGGGGGAGATGTCCAGTCTCTCCCCGTTACTTTACAGAAGGGTGTCTTTATTCAATTTGACTGTTGCTATTATGTGGCGAAACTTTCAATAAAAGCCGTGATTTATGAGATGTGTGTGGCTGCGGTTGTTTCTTCGTTTTCTTGCTTTTTGCCTGTTCTGCTGCTGCTTCTTTTTCTTCTGCTGTGTCATCTATCAGGGAGAGAAAAGCCAGGCCTGATAATTTCTTGGCATATCCTGTGTGCACTTCGAATGTCAGCTGTCGGCCTGGCAGGAAGTTGTTTCTCGGGTGGGTTTCTCCCCCTTTTACTTCTCCCTGCGGCCCCCCCCCCCACCCCGTTACACAGGCAGAGGCCCTGCTCCATCCTGCAGGCTGGCGATAAGGGGGAGGCAGGGCGCTGGGGGTGGGGGGTGGGAGGTGGCCCCCGCGTGGCCCTCGGCCCCTTGCCCTCCTCAGCCGCCGCGTGTCCACAGCCCTGTCAGCTCCTGATTGCTGAATAGCGAGAGGCAGGCAGGGTCCTTTCGGGAGGTTTCCAGAATTTTCTTTGTTCTGAATACAGCACCCCCCAGTCCTCTTAGTTTTTTTGGCCTGACCGCTTTAGAAATCCTTCCCTTTTTCTTTTTTGTCAAGTATGTGCCTGCTAGATAAAAGGCTCTTGAATAGAGGGCCTCGCCCGCATTGGGTCTTGGCCCTTGGCCGATGAAAATAGGCTAATTGGAGATAGAAGCCAGTTGTCACAAAGGTGCCTGTGGCGGGGTGGGGAGGAGGAGGGTCCCCGGGAAATGCCAGGTTGACTTTTCCACCTTCCCCCCACCTCCTGCTTTTATTATTAGCTGCTCCCGAAATGCATCCTAGGCTTTGTGGAGCCCTACAGTAGCATCACCCAAGTTGTGCCCTGCATCTTCACCACCTGCTTAAGGCCTCGTGCTGTGTCTGGAATTGTTCCGCGCTGAGCCCCCAGAGGGTGCGTAAATACGTCTTTAACCCACAGTGGGTGGCCTGGGAGGGACCGAGGAAAGCTGGCCTGCTGAACTTGAACAGAGGGTGGACCCCTCGGTTTCCCAGCAGCAGCTTCTGAGACCGAGCCATCCGGACTTGCGTGTTGGTTAGTCTGTGAACCCCCCAGCCCCAGACTCCGAGCAGATGTGGGATTTGCCTTCCAGCTGCTTACAATCTCAGGGGGACTGTGCTATTGTGAGCTCCCTGGGCCCTTTAAATTTGGGTGTTCCGTCTCCCCAAGGGTCATTGGTGGCCTCATCCCTGGCCTGCTACTGCCACGTGTCCGTTCCCTCATTTCTACTTCTGCTGCCATCATCCATCAAGACCTCTCATCTGGTTTCGAGTGGCTTCTCTCTGGTGGCCTGTCTCTGACTCCAGACTTACATGCCCCCGGCTCCCGACTGCCCAGGGGATCTGGAATTCCAGAGCTGGAAGTCCAGCCTCACCTTCTTGCGTCATGTCACACAGGTCCCCAGGCACCTCTGCTCTAGGGAGTGGGCCCTGGAGCCCCTCTGTGTGTGGGTGCTCCCTCTCCAGGCTTCTGGAATGACCTTCCTTTCTCTTGCCTAGAAAAAAACTCACTCATTTTTAGAGGGTCATCTCACGTATCTCCTCCCCTCTCTTTCTCTTTTTCTTTTTTTAAAATATTTATTTACTTATGGCTGTGTTGGGTCTTCATTTCTGTGCGAGGGCTTTCTCTAGTTGCGGCAAGCGGGGGCCACTCTTCATCGTGGTGCACGGGCCTCTCACTATCGCGGCCTCTCTTGTTGTGGAGCACAGGCTCCAGACACGCAGGCTCAGTATTTGTGGCTCACGGGCCCAGTTGCTCCGCGGCATGTGGGATCTTCCCAGACCAGGGCTCGAACCCGTGTCCCCTGCATTGGCAGGCAGACTCTCAACCACTGCACCACCAGGGAAGCCCCCTCCTCCCCTCTCTTGAAGCCTCTCCCACTTCTTCCTTTCCCTCAAGCAGTGACAGCTCTTACCTTTCCGCTCGCAGCCCTCTGCTGGTTCCTGTATGACTGGTTAACATATTGTTTCCCTGGTCCTTCCTGTACCTGTCCTGTGTGCCCCACTAGAGGTTTAGACGCTGAGGACCAGGACTATCTATGTCACTGCCGTCCAGTGAAACTTTGTTCGACGAGCTATACGTTCTGTGCCATCCAGTACGTACGGCCCCCGCGCATTTGAAACGGGGCTGGTCACATGTGGCTAGTGGCTATCACGTAGGACATTGCACGTGCGTGTCTTGTTTATCTGTATTTTCAGAAACCCTAGCGCTGTGCTCTGCACCCAAGACAAGCCTCGTAAGTACTGCTGAAGGATACGAGAATCATTTAGGTATAGAGTTACATTAGCTGTGTATTCTTTGCCCATTTTCCATGCAATTTGATTTTTAAGTTGGATTCAGTAGATTATATACTTGAGCACCACCAATGCTTTGGGGGATACGAAGATGAATAAACAATGGTCTTTTCCTGCAAGGAACTTGAACATGATGAGTAAATATGTAGTGATAATGGGAAGCCACTGTTTAGGAACAGTTTATATCCTGTGCGGGTGTAGAGACAGGAATCGTTTATGGTGTCTGAAGGGAGATGGGGGAATGCTTTAGAATGTTCGTTCATTCACTTAGCAAATATTTATTGACTATCACTCATGACCCAGGTACTAGGAGTACATCTGTGAACAAAACAGACAAAATTCCTGATCTCACAGAACTTCCTTTCTGGTGGGAGGGAGACATGATAAGTAAAATAAGTAAATCGTAGTTGTTAGAAGATGATAAGCCAAAAGAAGGGCTCGGGAGTGCTGGGGCGTGGGGTGGCTTGCAGTTTTGAATAAGTTGGTCAAGGAAGGCCTAGTAGGCAACATGGCTTTTTTTTTTTTTTTTTTTTAATTTATTTTTGGCTGTGTTGGGTCTTTGTTTCTGTGCGAGGGCTTTCTCCAGTTGCGGCGAGCGGGGGCCACTCTTCATCGCGGTGCGCGGGCCTCTCACGGTCGCGGCCCCTCCCATTGCGGAGCAGAGGCTCCAGACGCGCAGGCTCAGTATTTGTGGCTCACGGGCCTAGTCGCTCCGTGGCATGTGGGATCTTCCAGACCAGGGCTCGAACCCGTGTCCCCTGCATTGGCAGGCAGATTCTTAACCACTGCGCCACCAGGGAAGCCCCGGCAACATGACATTTGAGCAGAGACGTTTGGACCGAGGGGTGAGGGCTTGGAGAAGGGTGATGGGCAAAAGTAGGTGGAGGGAGGTTTCTGGGCGAGGGGGCAGCTTGAATGAAGGCCTGGGGGTGTAGAAGTGCATGTAGTGGTGAGAGCAGCAAGGCTGCAGCATGGGGTGTAGAGAGAGTGGGAGGCGGGGCTGCAGAGGTAGTTTGGAACCTAGTAATAAAGGCTGAAACCTTGAAAAATGTGTTGATGATTTTCAGTGTCTCTGCAGATATCCTGTCTCCCTGATTAAAATATTAGCCCCCCCCACCCCCCCAGGACAGTGATTCCTGTTATTACTCTTCATTTCTCTTCCCACAAAGTTTCATTCCAAGTAGCTGCTCAGAAATTGTGTTGATAAAGGGACAGTTAAAACTCAGCCATGGGCTTCCCTGGTGGCGCAGTGGCTAAGAATTGCCTGCCAGTGCAGCGGACACGGGTTCGAGCCCTGGTCCGGGAAGATCCCACATGCCGCGGAGCAGCTAAGCCCCTGCGCCACAACTACTGAGCCTGCGCGCCACAACTACTGAGCCCGTGTGCCACAACTACTGAGCCCACGCACCTAGAGCCCATGCTTCACAGCAAGAGAAGCTGTGAATAAATAAATAAATAATAAATTTAAAAAACCACAAAAAACAAAAAACAACTCAGCCATATTCTTATGATGAGATTTTTGCAAAGGAAAAGGTGTGATAAGATCAGGTTTCTCCGCTGGTTAATTGTACCACTGGGTCTTATTTCCTTTCTGGGTCTCTCTTTGTGCAGACTGAGTATTCTGCAGGGTCCCACGTGGCTCCGTCTCCGTGTGTTAACACACTCCTTTGACCTGGATTATCTTTGGGGCACAGAGAAGATTTGGGGGGAGCAGGGCAAGAACAGAGTGGAAGACCAAGCAGGCCTTTAGGGGGCAGGGCTGTGGCCAGGGAGAGGAATGCTGCATTTCCCAGCAGGTCAGGAGACCCAGAGACTTGATGGCTGGACAGGAAGTGAGTTGCCAGAGTTGCAGATGCAGACTGTGCAAGACGATCATAGTTTCACATGTACCCTGAGTATCAAAAATCCAGCGTTCACTCGGGAAGAGAGGAGTACCCTTGGCCAAGGGCAAGCAAGGGCTTTTAAAACAGATTGCTTATCAGCCTGTTTTCAGGTGGCTGCTTGGAACTACTGATATATACAATGCTAACCATTTCTCTCCAGAAAAACCTGACTTTTTAGACTTCTACCTTTCTAAAGGCAAAGTTGACCACAGCGAGCATATGGCAGCATCCTTGGAACAGTTGTGTTCATGGGCAAATCTTCAGTGCCAGTTGCCATCAGCAGTCAGGTTTCCCCAAAATGAATACTCACAACTATCCACAGAGAGCAAGTCACTCCAGCCCTCAGCACCCCCAGGGGCCCGTCTGGGACAGTGGCTCACATGGCAGCTTGGAGTTTGTGGAGGAGCCGCGTGTAGATTACTGGCCCTGCAGGTACTGAGATCGGTCATGGAAAGTGTGTGGCTGAGGTCTGGACCCAATGAAACGGAGACCTGATTCCTCCTTACCGGACTAAACATCTTTATGTTGTTGAACACCATTGACCATTCCCTTCTGTTTGAAATGCCCTAACTTTGGCATTACAGTTCTCATTGCTCTGTAACAAATTGCTCCCAAATTTAGCAGCTTAAAGCAACCATTGTATTATGCTCAGGGAATCACGGGGTCAGGAATTCAGACAGGGCATAACAGGGATAGCTGGTTTCTGCTTCACCATGTTTCGGACCTCAGGCCAGAAGACTTGACATCTGGATGGTCACTGGAGGGCAAAGGGCTGGAATCATCTGAAGCCTTATCATTCATATGTCTGGTGCCTGGGCAAGGATGACTTGAAGAGTGGAGCTCCAGCATGTGGTCTGTTGATGTGGCTGGGCTCCCTTACAACATGGCGGCTTCAGGGTAGTTGGTCTTCTTACTTGGGTGGCTCAGGGCTCCAAGTATGCATGCCCCAGAGAAAAAGCTGGAAACTACAGCACCTTTTATGACCCAGCCTTGGAAGTCACATACCATCCCTTCTTCTGTATTCTATTGGTTGAAGCAGTCACAAGCTTACTCAGATTCAAGGGAAGGGGAATGGACCAAGGGGCCATATGCCACACTTGGCAAAACAGTTTTCTCTCATTTCTCTCCTGGTTCTTTGGCCAATTGTGTTGATAAAGGGACAGTTAAAACTCAGCCATGGGCTTCCCTGGTGGTGCAGCACCTTTTATGACCCAGCCTTGTGTGGCCATTGTTTTGGGTTTGCAAAAGATGTTGGGATTCCTCCTGAAACTGTCCTTGTCCCTGCTTTTACTCTACCCTCTCATCTCATTCACTCCCACGATTTTAGAGTCCACTTAGACACTGGTAAATTCAATTTGGGTCATCTGGCTTAATCTTTCTTCTGAGCTGCAGAACAGATGCCCAAATTGTCCTATGGACACTGCAAATTTAATACACCCAAACTGAACACATTTATCGTTCCTCTGCAAACCTGTTTCTTCTGCATTCCTTATCTCTGTTGGTGAAACCCCCCTGACTCAGCCACCCAGTAAATTCAAAACTCCTTCCTCTCCCTCATTTCTGCATCTGGCCATTTACCCAGTTCTGATAATTTTGTCCCTTGCTCACTCTTAAATCTCTTCCTGCTTTGTTATGCAAAATATCCTTGCTTTAGTTCAGGGCCCCTTCATCTTGGACTATTATGATAAGCTTCTGACTGTTCTTACCCTGTCTATTTTCAAGCCCTTCGATCTATCCTCTGTAGAGTGACTTATCTAAAACACAGAGCTGGTGGTCATGTTAATCCTCTCTTGCAAATCTTTGACCTCTTGTCTTCAAGATGAAGTCCAGTCTCCTTGGTCATGGTCTACAAGACTCCACGTCTCCATCCGTATCTCCCATTAAACTCTCCTCTCCACTCGATTCCTAGCAGTGCCAAACTTTTAGTACCTGAAACAGGCAAGGATATTTCATGCTGTTATGACTCTGTCTGCCTTTGTCTTTTGTCTTCCTGGGAAATTCCTGCTTATCCTTGAAAACCCTAGTCAGGCATCTCCTCTTTGAAGCCTTCTCTGACCCTCCTGACACGATTCACTGTATTTCCCTCTGTCGTACTTTGCCCACTCCTGCCATTGTGTGTTTTTGTCGGGCCCCTGCGAGATCTTTAAGGGCAGAGAACTAAATCTTTTCGTTTGGGCTCCCAGGGCCTGGTGGGGACTAGGTAGTCATTAATGTTTGATGTCGAATAGAATCAAGAGCCAGTAATAAAGACACTGGTTGTTGTCACTGAATCTGTGACTGCCAGGGGTTTCAGGACCCTCCCTGTTTCATTTGACGCTTTAAGTGGTTTCTTATCAAGAGTCACTAATTGTCTTTTTTATATATAAAAGATGACCCTACCAGATCACTAACTGTGTTCGTCCAGAGAAAGGTCTGTCTGACTCAGTCCGGCAGGACCTTTCAGAGCAGCGCTCTGTGTTGTCTGTGCCTCCTGAACAGGACTGTGGCCAGCTGTTCTGCTTAGGAATGAAGCTTTTATCTCCTGAAGCTTGTGTCCAGCTTAGCAACCAGGAGTGCTGGGAATTACCAAGGGTCCAGAGAGGAGATGAGGAAGGTACCCGGGGACCTTGAATCATCCACAAACTGGGTAATTCAAGAGCAGGGAGTATACGTTCACTCTTTTGTTCAACCCATATTTATTGAGTGCTTGCTGTGTGCTAGGCGTTCTTTGAGGTGCTAGGAATGCAGTGGTGAACAAATCAGACAAAAGTCTTACCCTTATGATACTTCCATTCTGGAGGGTGAATTGACTCTCCCTTATGAGGCTTCCATTCTCAGGGGACACGGGGCATCCTGACCATGGCTGATTTGCCTGTGAGCCTCTAGCTCAGGGCCTTATGCATGGCAGGCACTGAACAAATGTTTGTGGAGGGAATGAATGAGTCTTGTTGGACAAATGAGGTTTAACTGGGCAGATTTTTCTTTCTTGAGGGAAGGGAACTAGATTTTATGAAGCACTTGTCAGGTGTAGGGTAAGTTCCCCATAGAAGACCCTCATCTTCCAGGCAGAAGTGCCCTTCAGAGAGACCGGGCACCATTTGTCGGGCCACGAGGCTGATTTGACAGCCCTCCAGAGTGAACTACGAAATGAGCCCTCCACCGTTCGGCCGGCAGCTACAGGTCCCCGGTTACCTCTTTACCTCAGTAAACAGCCAGCCCAGACCAGTTAGCTGGGTTGGGCACACTGGGGAACATATCTTTTCTTTCTCTCTTTCCCGTGGTTGGGTTGGCCGAGTGCAAGTGTTTTAAATAGAACAGACATCACGGCTATAAAACATCTGTAACATTGCACATTTAGTCAAGTTCCTGGTGGACCGAGTTCTGTTTGATTGGTGAGGTTTTGCTGCGACTGTTGTTTCCTTTTTCTCCCCTGTTTATCCCTCTGGAAAGTAAAGTTTTCTTTTATGTGAGGATTTATAGAAATATGTTCCTGGCATGAGGAGGCAACAGGCATGTTAGGATATTGGTGTTGCAGAGAAATATGACCTCCAAGGCATGGACAGCTTTTATCTCCTATAGAGAATGATCTTCCTCATGTGGAATAGTCTGTTTCTCTTTGTAGAGTAAGGGGCTGCCTAGATTAAGGCGGATAAAGACGCTGCTTTGCACTGAGATGGCATCCTTTTTGCTGGAGCATCTTCAGCCCTTGGAATACTGTGGTTGCCCAGGACCACTGCTGGGGGTGGGCTGATTCAGGTTGGTGTCCGAGAAATCTGAAAAAAGTAGAATCAATAATAACTAGTCTTTAAATTTACAAGTGTGCTTCTTGCCTTTTCCAAGTGTTTTTCCTTCTGTTTTGTCTGCGGGACAGGCAGGAAAGGTTTGATTCTCGTTCATGGCCAAACCGGGAGAGTTCAGTGACTGGTGGGGCAGGGCAGGTGGCGGGGAAGCGGGAAGAGGGAATTTGTCTGCCTGTCATTCCAGCCCCGTGCTAAGCATGTTTCATGTGTTAGCTCTTTTAATCCCATTTTATAGAGGGAGAAACTCAAGGTCAGAGAAGCTTAGTCACTTGTCACGGTCACCTAGTATATACGCGTCAGAATGGAGATTCCTGGGTTCCTCTTTCTGCTCTATCACTTGACCTGCTCTGGGTGCTGGGATTGGAACCCGGCCCTCCCATCTCCAGAATCTCCAAATCTGGTGCTCTTTTCTGCCTCCAAGGATCTCTTTGGTTTAGAAAGATCACCCTCCCTCTCTTGAGGGGTGAGGCATTTAATAACAGGTAGAGGGACTTGCTCATGATTATCTTGGCTTCTCTCTTTTACTGCAAACACTTCTTTGGGTACCCTCTTTCCCTCAAAGGAAGTTCCCTGTGGCGGGTGGCAGGGACCAGACCAGCACATTCTGGGAGGGGAATTTGACTTTTATTTTTTCTTGACAGGTAAAATTTATGGCCCAACAGGTGGCTGAGTGTGTTTACCAAAGACGACCACGCCAAGGGTGCAATGTGCTTCTCTCTCCTTGTGCCTCCCCCACCTGCCCCGACCTTTCCTCCCACCCCCGGGATGTTTCTGGAACAGTAGAATGAGTGACAGAGCAGGGAGGGACCTGCTCATGGGGAAGTGAACCCCAGGCTGCATGCAGGTCACTAGGTCTGGGAACCTTCCTTCTGGTTCATGCTTTTCTCGCCACTCTTGCCTCCTTGCCAGTATCTAAGTGTTAAGGTGACCCAGCCCCCCACAGTGGCCCTGCTTTTCTCTTTAACAGCCGATTGAAGAGTTGCTCCCCTATTTAAACCCTGTGGAGGCTTTCTGTTGCTTCCTGTCATGGCCTTCAGGGCCTTCCCTGCCTGGCCTGGCCCCCCTTCTCCTTGCATTCCATTGATACCTTGAGCTACAGTATTTCAGGTTCGCTTGCAGCCTTTCAGCCAACACTGAAGATGCTACAGCCTCAGCTGGGGAGCCCCTTCTCCCCTTCCTTTCCTGGCTCCCCCACTGCTGACTTCAAGCCTCAGGTCACACCCAGTCTTGCGCCCCAAAGCCTCACCAGGCTGCAGTAATGAGCCTGCTACTTGACTGTAAACACCTTCAGAGCAGAGACCAGGTCTTGGTCCACTTAACATCCATCAAGCCGAGCACCATGCTCGGCACATAGTAGGTCCTCAAAACACGTTTGATGAGAGAATGAGTGAATGAATATGGCTTGCCACCAGAGACAGTCCTCTGCAATTTATTTTCTTCTCTGACTCTCTTGGTCTGCATTCTCACTCTCCTGGGATTCAAGCAAATGTTTTTTGACATGTGCCAGGTGCTTTTACATCCTTATCTCTGGTGATGCTTATGGCAGCTCTGTGACATATAGGTATTGCCCTCACTTTTGCCCATGGCTCACCTGCAAGGGACTCAAGCCCAGTGCTCCCTGGTTCAAGTCCCAGCCTCCTTCTGCTGTTCCCTGGCTTTTCCCCACTCTTGTGTGCAGGATGGTAATAACGAGACCTTTTGTTGAGGTCTCCGTCGCCCACTTTCTCTCCTGTGAGATGGCGCAAGCAGCTTCTTGCAGAGCCCTGACTGTATGTTAGAGTCGTCTGGAGAATGTTGAAAAAATACTGATGCCCAGGCCTCCCCACAGACCAATGACATCAGAATCCCCTAGGGTGGGGCCTGTATCTGTAGGTTTTAGGGGCTCCCCAGGCTGTTCTAAGGTGCAGCTGGGATTGAGCCCTGCTGTCCTCCGGGAGTGTCAGGGAACCTGCAGTCTGGTTCAGCTCCGTGGATTAGGTAAGACTTGCTCATCAAGAACTGATTGCCATGTGCATCTAAAATATGTTAATGAAGGTAATCAAGGCTAAGGGTTAAGGCTGCCATTTGTTCTTTTCATGAAATCAACTGGAGGGCCTGGGGGATGGGATACCTTGGCTTCAGAGCCTGCCTACCAGCCTAGTTTTTATCCTTTCTCTCCCAAGAAGAGCTGTGTCGTTGTTCCTGAAGTCCTCTATCGACCAGTCTTCCCCAGAGTACAGTGGTGCCCTACTAAGCCTCGTTTTCCTTAACCAAGGGTCTGTCTTCTGACCATCCTTCCTGACACGGTTTTCAGCGTGCGCCTTGAGCTTTCCTGCACGTCACGTGGAGGACACAGAGACTCTTCTGGTTTCAAGGAACTTTTAAATGCTTAACTTCTTTTTAAAGATTAATTAATTAATTAATTAATTAATGGAAGTATAGTTGATTTACAAAGTTGTGTTAGTTTCTGGTGTACAGCAGAGTGATTCAGTTAACATATATATATATTCTTTTTCATCTTCTTTTCCATTATGGTTTATTACAAGATATTGAGTATAGTTTTCTGTGCTATACAGTAGGACCTTGTTGTTTATCTATTTTACATATAGCAGTTTGTATATGCTAATCCCAAACTCCTAATTTTTCCCTCCCTGCTTTTCCCCTTTGGTAACCATAAGTATGTTTTCTATGTCTGTCAGTCTGTTTCTGTTTGGCAAATAAGTTCATTTGTATCATATTTTAGATTCCACATATATATGATATCATATGATATTTGTCTTTCTCTGTCTGGCTTACTTCACTTAGTGTGATAATCTCTAGGTCCATCTATGTGGCTGCAAATGGCATTATTTCATTCTTTTTTATGGCTGAGTAGTATTCCATTGTACATACGTACCACTTCTTCTTTGTCCATTCATCTGTCAATGGACATTTAGGTTGCTTCCATGTCTCGGCTGTTGTAAATAGTGGTGCTGTGAACATGGGGGTGCGTGTATTTTTTTCAAATTATGGTTTTCTCTGGATATATGCCCAGAATAGCATATTGCTGGATCATATGGTAGCTCTATTTTTAGTTTCTTAAGGGACCTCCACACTCTTTTCCTTAGTGGCTGCACCAATTTGCATTCCCCCCACCAGTGTAGGAGGTTCCCTTCTCCCCACACCCTCTCCAGCATTTGCTGTTTGTAGACTTTTTGATGATGGCTGTTCTGACTGGTCTGAGGTGGTGCCTCATGGTAGTTTTGATTTGTGAAATGCTTAACTTATGAGTAGAAACTGCCTCTCTGGTAGTTGCTACCCAGACAACCTGAAATGTTTCAAGAAAAGAGTGGTTTGGGAAGTAGGAAGGGACGGTCTGAACCCATCACCTCAGCTGTGTGTTCAATCCTGGGGCCTGCACACGGGCTGGCTTCAGGTAACCCTGAGCACGGCTGTGAGCAGGGCCTCAGGCACCTCTCTGCCTGGAGGTTGGCACTGGCGAGGCTGGAGCCAGGGGAGAAGCTCTGAGGAAGGTGTGTGTTAGCGACGTGGGCTCGGGGGTTGGGTTGGCCTTGGTGGCTTGGTTCGAGGTACAGGGGCTTCCTATGGGCCATGGTCTTGGAGTTAGGATTTCACATTTGCCATCTCAGTTTGTGTTGTTCAGGCCAGGGCCTTATGCCCATTTTTCAAAGGAGGAAGGTGTCTCCCAGCGCTGTGGAGAGACTTGACCTCTTTTCATCTGACCAACCAGGGGAGTTATTCCGTATGTCTCAGTGTACACAGATGTGCTTGAAAACGTGAAACCGGGTGGACAAAGAATTTTAAACTTGTTATTATTGTTTCCCTTGGACCATTTCTGTCGGCAGGGTCACCTTGGACCTAGGCTCTAGCCACGGGGCCCCGGGACCATCGTGTTACCATGCCTAGGGCCCTCCCCCTCCCCGGGAGCCCTCCTCTTTGTCTCCAGAAGAAGTCCACCCTGGGTGGGTGAATCGGGCTCCTGCTGCTGGAGGGACAGGCACAGGCGGAGTGAACTGAGTTCATCCCAGCCTGCTGTCCTGTCTGGCCCTTCTTTCCCACCTCTTTCTGGGGTTTATTAAGAATCTGCTTTGGCTGCCTGTCCCTTGGCTGGGGCTGTGGAGGGGCACCTCTTTCATATGCAGAAATGCTCAGCTTCCTCGAAAATTCAGCAGTAGTAAAGGGTACTTCATTTAGCTTAATACCGTTGCTGTAAAAGATGATGGGTTTTAATTGCCTCTGTGTGTTGGTAATCATTTGAACCCTGGAGAGAGAGTCTTTGGGGCCTTCTGTGTACTGAGTCCATCACTCTGTGACAAGTACTGGGGGCCGGGGGCTGTGAGAAGGATGGAGGGATGGAGACACTACCCGTGGATGCAGAGCAGCTTGGGTACCTGGGATGATGGTGTGATGGCCAGCCAGCCACCTCGCTCAGCATCAGGTCACGATCCTTAATTTCCTGTGCTTTCCAAGGCGGCACTCCATCTCTGCACCTTTTTCTGTTACCCCCCCCAGCCCCCAGTCTGAGTGCCACTGGCTAGGATATTACTCTCTGATACCAATCTGTGGACCGGTCACCCTCTCTGGCTACAGATTTTCCCCCAAGGGTAAGAGGAAGTAGTATTTTTTAAATTAGCCTGGGAGGGAGCTGGGTGAGGGCTTGGAAAGGACTGGGGGGTCAGCTCCCTGCTGAAGCAGCCTGATCACCTTCATTAGGAGATCACACTTTCTTTTAGGTGAGTTACTGTTTTAATCAGAGGTAATGCTGTACCCTGGCTATGTCGGCTAATTGTGTATACATTATATTCTAGCCCCATATAGATGAAGTCTAGTCTCTTCCTTCCAATTTTAAAGCTATTTAGAGGGAATGCCAAATTGTAGCCTGAACACTGGTGCTCTCTGGCTAATAGCTACAGATGGGGAGCGAGTGCTCTAAGAAACATTTGGGGTTATATTTATAATTAGTTTCCTCTGAAGTTAAATTAATTTCTGCAGTTGACGACATCAGATACTGTTACACCTTTGTCCAGTGGTCCACCGTGGGTGAATTGAGGCACATGGAATTAGCTGGTGGATGAAACAGGGGAAGCATGCTTTCTTGGATGCTTGGGTTTATTTTAAGCCCTTTTTGCACTCAGATTCTTGACTTGGGGATCTTTTGGGCCTGTCATTAAGAAAAACTCCAAAAACAGCTTTAGTGAGATACAATTCACATGCCATGTAATTTACCCATTTGAAGTGTATAGTTCAGTGGTTTTTGGTCTGTTCACAGATACGTGCACCATCACCACAGTCCGTTTTAGAGCATTTTCACCACCTCACAAAGGAGCCCCATACTCTTTAACCACACCTCCTGACCTCTCCCTCATCCCTAAGCAACGCCTATTCTACATGCTGTCCCTATGGGTTTCCCCATCAAACTTTCATATGAATGGAGTCATACAATATGTGGTCTTTTATGACGGGCTTCTTTCACTTCAGACAATGTTTTCAAAATTCATCCAGGTTGTAGCACGTGTCAGCGCTCCATTCCTTTTTGTGACCAAATAATATTCCATTATATGGATAGATCACACTTAATTTATCCATCCATCCATCCATCCATCCATCCATCCATCCATCCATCGGTGTTCCACTTTCTGACTGACAAACAAGGCTGCTGTGAACATTTTCTGGGGAAGATTTTGGGTGGACATACGTTTTAATTTCTCTTGGGTATATAGTAGGAGTGGAATTGTTGGGTGCTATGGTAACTCGACAGTTAATCATTTGAGGAGCTGCTAGACTGTTTGCCAGAGCGGATGCAGCATTTGACGTTCCCACCAGCAGCATCTGGCCTGTCGGTTTTGCATCTTGGCTTCAGAATTGAAAAGGGCAGAATCAGACTTGCTTCTCATGGCACCCCCTCATCTCCCTGTCCCCAGTTGTCTCTTTTTGCTGGGATGTCGCAAGTAAAGGTGTAGGAGATTCAACGAATAGAAAGCTCAAGTTGGGGAATTCCCCGGCGGTCCAGTGGTTAGGACTCTTCCACTGCCGGGGGCCTGGGTTCGATCCCTGGTCAGGGAACTAAGATCCCACATGCCACGTGGCATGCTCCCCCCCCCGCCCCCCACCAAAAAAGAAAGCTCGGGGTTGTGATGCCCCATTTTGTCACCCGCTAGTGCTGTGTGACTTTGGACGCTTCACATCTCTGAGCCTGTCTCCTTGGCTGTGGAAGAGAAGCTGAGACCCGTCTGAGGACTGACGTGAGGCCTGAGGAGGGCAGCTGTGAGGAGGGCTCAGCCCAGGGCCGGGCGCACAGTGGGTCCACAGGGAGGACAGCGCATTCTGAGCGTGGAGGAGACGCGGGCACCACCGCTTTCCGTAGGAGAAGAGGACCTGCTATTAGGAGGGACCCTGCCACGTGTCAACCCTGGCCCTACATGTTTTATCAGAGGAACTTAAGTCGCATTTGGGCCGCTTCTCTTCAAAAGCTGGCTCTGCTCTCCTGACTCCTTTACCTTCCCACTTCACCTTCTGGGGCAGAGCCTTGACCGTGCGGCCCCTGCCATAGTGCTTGTGCAAATGATGAGTGTGACCTGCCTTCCTCGGGGGGCAGATTCAGATGGTCACACCTGGGGCGTAGCGTTCTTCTCCCCCAGGGTGGTGGAGGCGTCCTTGTGGGCCACGCCCCACCATCACCAAGGAAAGGTGAGACTGAGGCCGTGGTGTCTGAGAGCCTCTCCCAAGGAGGTCCCCATGTTAGTTACCTGGGGCTGCCACACGCTGGGTCGTTGAAGCCACAGAAGTGTTCTCTGATAGTTCAGGAGTCTACAAGTCTGGAGGAGACAGAGCCTCCCTTCTGGAGGCTGTGAGGGAGAAACCATCCCTCGCCTCTCTCCTAGCTCCTGGGACCTCCTGGCATTCCTTGGCTTTTAGACACATCACTGCAGTCTCTGCCTCTGTCTTCACACAACCTTCGTGTGTGTGTGTCTGTGTGTGTGTGTGTGTGTGTCCCTTCTCCTCCTCTTATAAGGACACCTCATTGGATTTAGGGCCCACCCTACACCCAGGGTGATTTCATCTCAAGATCCTTTATTAATTATAGCTGCAAGACCCTCTTTCCAGATGAGATCACATTCTGAGGTTCTAGGCGGACATGAATTTTGGGGGGGGACTCATCAAGCCACTGTAGTCTCTTTTTCCACATATGATTCTAGAAATTTTTGGAGAAGATTCCCAGTTCCTGACTTGTGTTGTGATTTCGTATGTTACATGAGTTTTGCCATTGGATTCGGATGTGATTGGGGTGTTGGTGGTGGCAAGAGTGGTAGTTTAGGGGGAGGAGGGCAGAATGGAAGAAAATATTGGGAGAATGTAAGAATTTTAGAGGACAGGTCCCTTGGAAGAAACACCCTGGGGGAGGGGGCCATGGAGTTTGGGACTTCTAGGATCTCAGTCAACCTTCCTAGAGCTTCTTTACCATTAAAGATTGGGCTTCATTCTCAAATGCAGAGTTGATGATACCACACAATCTCATCCCAGATCCTGAAGAACAAAGTGCTCACCAAATTCAGAATCTAGTATGAAACCACATGGTATCTGCCAACTTACTTACCAGTTCTCCCTTGTCACTCTGCCTTGCCTTTAACTAGCACATGAGTCACCTTGCTGGGACTTGATTTTTTCATCTGCATAATGGGGATGATGGACAGTCAGGTTTGCGAGAGCTCGCCCAATGCTAGCATTCTCATCCTTCCTGGGCTCTTTCAACCTTGGGATTCCCATAGATGGGAGAGCATCTGCAAAGATCCTGCGTTCTTGGGCCCTGAAGATGGCTCGTGGTTTTTCACCGAGGGGAATTTGAACTCTTTTCAGGAGCATGGTTATGGCAAGAGCTGACTGAGTTTCTCTGGGCCTCTCTCACACCCATTTAAGACTCTTCAGAGCCATTTCCTGCCTTTCCATGCATTTATTAGGATCAGAAATATTTGTTGTTGTTCTGTTGTTTTCTTGTGTGACAACTAATATCTTTGGGCCAGTGCTGTTGGAGCTAAAATTTCCTCTTCGATCTCATCATAAAAGATTCTAACACCTCCACCCTCTGCTTTCAACACACACACACACACACACACACACACACACACCCCTGCTTTATTCAATTTTATAAAAATACAGCCAGTGGCTCCACTCTGAGTGACCATTTCAGATGGAAACACATTTTTTTTAAAGGGAATTTTTGAAACTCGAAAAAAAAAGCCAGCTCTCTGGTTAGAGGCAGGAAGGTGGAGTGTTCTTTGCAGCTCTAGTTAGCAGCTGGCTTTGGCCAGTTCTTGTGTGTAAACAGCAATTTTCCGAACTGGAATGGATGCTGGGGTTTTCTTTCTGGAGCCAAGAGTTGTGCGGAGAGCAGTAGTGTTTAGTTAAATTACAGGTCCGGATAACAAAACTTTGCAGCAGTGATTTGTGACAGCCCAAACCCTCCCCATGCCCCTATGCGTGCTACACACACACACACACACACACGCACACACACACGCCTTCCCAGAATGCCACCCTAGACCATAAAAGGAGGCATCTGCTAGGGGAGGGGCTGTCCCCAAGAGTGTAGGGCCCTCGCTCTGGGTGTAGCCTTCCACCACAAACTCCAAGCCAAGGATGTTTCACACCCATTTCCTTGTGGATTTCGGACTGAGCTCTCTCTGGAGCAGATGGGTGGCTCTCTCCATCTAAGTGTGCTGTGGAGGCCCTGAGCCTTTTGGTGTGCAGCGGCTGTGCGTCGGTGTGAAGGCTGTGGGTTGGGAAACGGTTACCCAAAGGGCCTAGCACAGGAAGAAGACACAGGTGGCGCTCTCCACTGTGGGCAGAGAGGACTTTTTATAACACAGAGGGCTATAGAGTCGGGGGCCAGTGTGTAACTGGTCCTGCTTGCTGTTTCCAGGGTCAGAGAGGGTTAAAGGTCTGGGGTGCTGGATGGTTCCTGGGGCACACAGAAGCCAAGACTCAAGGATTGGGAATAGAGAGGTACCCCCAATACACACACACACACACGCATGCACACACACGCATGCAAACATGTACACAGAAATGAAACCTTGACAGTATTGATGGGAATTTGAGGACCTCCGTTTAGTCCACTGAGACCTTGGACACCACGTCCCCACGCTGCCCCCTTCCTGCTGTCCTCAGGAGCCATGGAGGTGGGAGGGAAATGGAGGGAAGAGTGTGTGATTCTAGCATCCTCTGCCTGCCCCCTGCGTCCCTCTCCAGAATGCAAATCACGGAGCAGTGCACAGCCCATTTAGCAGTGATGCCATCAGAATTCCCAAAGTAAATCACTCCCATTTTCCCCAGCGCCCCTGGTGGGAGGGGTCACCTGCAGAGCCCCATCACCCCCCAGCCATGCTCCCCTCTCCTGAAGCTGAGACGTCGGTGAGCAGCTAACCAGGTGTCGCCCATCTTCCCACTGGCCTCTGCACGTTTGGAAGGTTTTGATTAAAGCAGTCTCCTTTTCGTGTTTGCTGAAGAGTGGGATCTATCTCTGTATCTGAGCTGGTTCCTGGAGAGTATGTTTTAGTAACTTGGACACTTTGGCCACATTGTCTGGGGCCTGGAATTTCTCATCCTTGTTTTAAAAAAAGTGTTTTAAAGACTGTTTTGGGACTGTGTAGATTTATAGCTGGATGTCTTCCCCAGCCTTTAGGGCTCTGTCTTGGCAGGTTTACGGCTGTAGGGCAACGGTGGAGGGTGTAAGAGGGGACCTTCTCTTTTTACCAGTTACTGGGGAATGAACATTCTGTTGACTTCTGTTATTTGGAATGAAGACACGTTGGTCGTTTAATTCTCTGCATCCATGTGAACGTTTGGAATATTATAGGGCCTGCTGTCTATACCCACCTGGCTCTACACAATGTCTGAATGAGACCGTGGGGTTCATTTTATGGAATACCTCTCCAGAGTTTCTTTAAGTTGAGAACTCCACGAGTGCATGTTTGTAGATCACATTAGTGTTTCTTTATAGATATTTAATTGCTTGGCTGGGGTTAAAAAAAAGGAATGAAAAATCTAAAATGAAACTATTGGGAGTCTTTGCCCATCTGAAATCACGTAGAGATGTAGGAAAGTGTTTTTAAAATGACAGTGGAAGAGAATGGTCAATAAGAGTTGATTTATCAAAGTGTTTGCTAGAAGGTATCTTCCTGCTGCGCGTTTCTTCTGAGCTCGAAGGATGAATTTAGTAACTGACTTTGGATTCAGCTAGTGACCATTTATTTATCATCTACGCACTGTCCCACCAGACTCTTGGGCATATGTTATTTGTAAATTTATTTATTTTATTTATTTTTGGTGTTGCTGCGCGTGGGCTTTCTCTACTTGTGGAGAGCGGGGACTACTCTTCGTTGCGGTGTGCGGGCTTCTCATTGCTGTGGCTTCTCTTGTTGCGGAGCACAGGCTCTAGGCGCGCGGGCTTCAGTAGTTGCAGCATGTGGTCTCAGTAGTTGTGGCTCGCAGGCTCTAGAGCACAGGCTCAGTAGTTGTGGCACACGGGCTTTGTTGCTCCGTGGCATGTGGGATCTTCCTGGACCAGGGCTCGAACCCTTGTCCCCCGCATTGGCAGGCAGATTCTCAACCACTGCACCACCAGGGAAGCCCTGGGCATATGTTATGTAATTTAGTTGCAGCAGGAACCTTGTGTGGTAGGCTAATTATTATATCTCCGTTTTTAAAGGGGATTAAATTCCGCACTGTATTTAAATGTGAGTTCCAGCACCTCGCACTTAATCTATTTGTTGAATGAATGCATTAGGAAAGTTAGATGAGTAAAATTTGGCGATTAGTGAGTGTAGGGAGAGATCTAAATCTGGAGAGGGCCTGATGGAGCATCACCGTGAAGGTGACCTTGATCCACCAGGGGGACTGAGGGATAAGCAGGGAGACGGATAAGGAGGGAGATGAACAAGGAGCTGGATAAGATGCCCACCAGTTAACCGGAGGTTCTTGGAGCTCGGAGGTGTGGACACTGGTGGGATCTTCATAGAATGTCCTCACGTACATTATCTCATCAAATTTCTCATTCATCTGAAAAGAGATGAAAAAATAGTAAACAACAGTTTTAAACACACATGCAAACCACTGCATGGTGGCCAGTGAGATGTATGAGAGTCACCGGGGCAGTGTCCTCCTGAGGCAGCACAGGGTGTCCACTACAAGGGTATTCCAGGTTGGGGGTCAGTCAGCGGGCTGAGGTGGCATGTGTCCCCTCTGGGAGCTGCAGAGTTAAAGTGTGAGGTCCCTGAGGTCTGGGAGCTTCCCTGTCGGGCCCACCACGCTCACAGATTCAGGAGAGTTCAGGGTTAGGCGGGACAGGGAGCTCTGGTCCAGGACTTCACGTGCAGAGCACAGAACCCAGCCCTCAGGCGAGTCCTGTCCAGGGTCACATCCAGACTTAGACACAGAAGCCAGGTTTCCAGAGCCTTTCACACTCCTTAGAACAGCCTGCCTGGGACCGCTGTGCCCTTAGGTGTCACTCCGCTGAGTCTCTACTGTTGGGAGTGGGTTGGTTGGTTCATTCTCTCCACACATGTGTCAGGAGACTCGGTGATAAGTGATCCAGGCAGCCATGGCCCCCATACTTAGGCAACCTACATCGACTTTTTTTTTTTTTTAATAAATTTATTTATTTATTTTTATTTTTGGCTGCGTTGGGTCTTTGTTGCTGCGTTGGGTCTTTGTTGCTGCGTGTGGGCATTCTCTAGTTGCAGCAAGCAGGGGCTGCTCTTCGATGTGGTGTGCAGGCTTCTCATTGTGGTGGCTTCTCTTGTTGTGGAGCACGGGCTCTAGGCACACAGGCTTCAGTAGTTGCAGCACATGGGCTCAGTAGTTGTGGCTCGCAGGCTCTAGAGCGCAGGCTCAGTAGTTGTGGCACACAGGCTTAGTTGCGCCGTGGCATGTGGGATCTTCCCAGACAAGGGCTCGAACCCGTGTCCCCCGCATTGGCAGACGTATTCCCAGCCACTGCGCCACCAGGGAAGTACCCCCTGCATTGACTTACAATAGACACGTGTGACATTGTGGCTGTTTCTTTTTTTTTTTTTTTTAATGTTTTCAGATTCCTCTCATTCATTTATTTTTGGGTTTTAGTCTTGCTTTTCTTTGTATGTTCTCATCAAAAATTTTTTCCCCAAGCTTTATTGGGGTGTAATTAACAAATAAAATGGTAAGATATTTAAAGCGTACAATGTGATGATTTGATGTATGTATGTATTATATATTGTGGCAAGATCTAGCCATTGAGTTAAGACGTTGTGCTTTTATTATATGCAACCAAACTGGTGAGACCCTGTATCCACTGAGTTTTAAAAATTTTTATTTGACATTAAAGAAGAACAAAAAAAGACAAAGAAAAAACCAACCCCAAACCCCACACAGCCTAACTTAGTCTTCAGAATAAAATTTATTGTATTTTATTGTCTTTCACTCTTCCATGTAAGATTTTTGGTCCCACTCTGAACAGTGGACATCATCGAGTTCCCTCCTCCCTTTGCTTTAGGGCTGGTGGGATTCTGAAATGTGGCCATTGCAGAAATTTGTTTCTTTTTGCATCCACCAGACTTTGGCTGTGGACTTCTGTGTGCCTGGCCCTGTATTTGCACCCCGGGGGGTACCAAGAGGAGTCAGGAGCCCACAGTCTGGGGGAGGAGGTTAGAACGAAGGCAGGATTATCACTCACTTCAGTGCGAGGTGGAAAGTAGTGAGTGTGTGAGAGGCAGAGGGGCGCAGCGTTTGGGGTTCAGAAACAGGAGAAACAGCTTCTGGGTGGGGCGGCTATACAGGTATTTTGAATTTTGGAGAAGGGCACTGGATCTCGGAGGAAAGTCACAACTTGGCAAGGGAGGTGCAGGAGTGGAGAGGTCTCCCAAGGAGCAGGACCTGCGTGGACAGAGGTGTGGAGGCCTGGGGACCAGCTGCGCTTGGCTGAGTGTAGGACAAATCAAAGTGAATGGTGAGAAATCCAGAGGGGAAGGAGCCCTGGGGGCCGGGCTTGGAGGGCGGTCCCGGTGTATGAGGTCCTATCTGTCCTGTTGGCAGACGTAAGCCAGCACCCAGAATGGCTCTGTGTAGGCAGTCTGCACGTGGTTTTGAATTATGTGTGAGTTTCTTATTGACACACTTTATGGGTACTTTCAGGGCAGCAGACCTTTATGCACGTAGCTCTCTTTTGTTCATGTCTCTTAGGTTTAATATAGCTTTGACGTGTGACTTAACATCATAGTGAAGCTGTGTGTTATAGCCAAAGAGGTTCACTCTCCATCTGTATGAAACTCGAGCTTTCAGGTTGCGGCCTGAAGGCCTAAGGTATCCAGAGTGACGGTCTCCGGTATCCTGAGACGTCCAACGGGCCCGCTTGGTGCAGCTGGCATATTCCTAACATCGCCTTCCTCTCTAGAGAAGTGTGGAGAGTGGCTTGCTCAGCATCTCGGTGAGTGTGGCTTCAGATAACCTAGTTAACCCATGTCTTCCTCTTGTCATTTCTTGCAGATGGTCACAAGAACAAAGAAAATCTTCGTAGGCGGATTATCTGCGAACACGGTGGTGGAAGATGTGAAGCAGTATTTCGAGCAGTTTGGCAAGGTAAGCGGTGCGTGGAGGTGAAGCAGCCTGCTCAGTCCGTAGCAGTGGCTGCCGTGGCCCCTGCCTTTGCCACTACTGTGTCCTCAAGAACCTTGTCCTTGGACTCGGCCGTCAAGATGTAAATGAAATTTGGCAGGAGCCGAGATAGCAGAGTCCGGCTTGTGGTGGGCACGGCACCCCACGTGCCTGCAGGAGCAGACAGAGTGGCCTTTGAGTGCGGATTCACTGGCATTTGCCGGCCACGTGGGGCCTGGGCTGGGAGCTGACGGTGGCAGCTCCTGGTGAGGGATTCAGGGCTGTGAGTCACAGGGCAGGAGCTCCCGCAGAAGCTGGCCAGTAAGTTGGCGCTGGACTTCCTTCTGTGCCCTTCTGGAAAATGCATTGAGAGAGGAGGCTCCCTGGGGCCCTTGCGGCTGAACCCTCCCCTGTCAAATGCCCGAGGAAACTCAGGAAAGATGCTAGGCTCGTACCTGTCAGAATGTCGGTGAGACAGCAGTACAATTATCCCCTGGGCTCTGCTGCGGGAATGGGCTGGGAGCAACTCAGAATGCCCCAGATGAGTCAGGATGTGGAGTGTGGGAGTGTGTGTGTGACAGACAGAGTCACACAGACAGACAGGGCACGTAACCATGGATGATTAATTCAGCCCCTTTCTAGTTGGTGGGGGGGACCCACTGCCTTGGAGAGTGGGTTCTTCCCCTGGGTGACATGTTCCTCCAATGACTCTGTCGCCCCAGGGCTCCAGCAGGGCAGCTTGCTGGGCACTGAGCCTTGCTGGCGTTTGTGTGGTGCCCCTCCTACGGCTCCTGTGTCCCAGGAGGCTGGCAGGTGAGTGGGTGCACAGGGCCTACGCCTCCTGCACCTTTGGGCAGTTGTGGACATTGTCCTGGGAGCACAGGTGTGGGATAGTTTTCTTCTGTGTGTCTCGTCATGTGTCTCCCGCCTCCACCGAAGGACTGATGTGGCAGAGGGCCGCCGAGGCATCCTGAGAAGACACCGTGGCTGTTCTAAGCTCTGTCACTCATCTGCCCCATGACACCTGTCACACTTGCCCTGGGTGGTACGAAGGCATTGCCGCCCACTGGCCAGTCTGAAAGTTCTGTGCTTTCATTTGTTTGCCCAAGGCAATGGGCAGCTATGATCCCATCTCCAGGAGTGTCCCGTTGTGAGCCGCTCTCTGGGATGAGTGCTGTGACTTCTATTTAGCCTCAAAATAGAGATTTTCCTGTCTCTGGTATTAATCAATTTCTGCATGGATGGGAGACCATGCTTCAGAGAACCCAGCCTCCTGCAGCCCAGCCTTGCGTTTGGAATGGCACTCAGCTGCCCTTCTGGGTCGGTTATGAAAGACTCCTTCCCCACGGCACTGTCTGGCATTGCCGGTTGGGGGCTGATTCATTCTGGCAGATTCTAAAAAATAGCTGGGTGTGTTGGGGATTGTGTACACTATGGCGCTTCTCTTCGAGACTGATTTAAAGCATTAAGGGGGATTGGTCCATCCCCCAGCCCCACCCTGCCTAGGGAGAGAACCTGGAAATAATTTAATGAGACAAATCCAGCTTGCGTAATGGAAGGCTCTGGAGTGCGAGCCCTCTTTGCTACCATTCTGCCTTTAAAACCAGGCCGGAGGTGGTGTTTGCAAACATGAGGTGGGATTTCTTTTTCGAGCCGTAACCTGCCTTGGAATCTCATGGGCCTATTTGCGGGTGTCGGGAAAGTTGATGCTGCCCAGATGGGCTGTTAGAATTTTCCACACAGGCTCATACTCGCCACACCTCCGCACATGCCCAGCTCTGGGTCTCTCCCCCTCTCTCTCCTTTCTCTCTCTTTGTCTTTCCGTTGTTCTTCATTAACACTTAGCGTTGTGACTCAGTCCACCGGCAGTTGGTGGGGGGGTGCGAGCCCGCAGCAGTGACCATCCCTGCCCCGGGAACAGCCGTCCTCTTGACTGGGAGGCGGCCACACACTCTTCCCTGGCTTGGCACTCGCCGGGTCTGAAGCCGCTCAGTTAATTGTGCAGTAACGTCGGTGGATTCCTGCAGGATGCATAAACCTATCAAGTGTTTTATTAAAGGACTAAGGAGGCTGTTGAATGTATCACAACCCTCACACTCTGTATAGTCATGTGTTAGTGGCCTGTTGCGTACATATGCTCTGCGTGTTATCTGGGTCTGTCTTCAGAATAGCTTATTCCCTGTTTGGCTGGCGGCTGGTGTGACATGTGTGTTCCCTTGGGCAGGACCCACCACCTCTCAGGATTCTGGTATAATTCATTTGACTCCAGAATGGTCAAAGGAGGGGAGACCCTGCTACTGGGCCTCAGGGGTGATGAGTAAATCCAGTGGCTGTGAAAGGAGTAACAGTAAATTGACAAACTGATTGAAGGAAACGGAAAACACACGCACACACACTTGCATAAAGTATACGCACACATAGGCACACACTCCCGACTGTGTCAAGTTGTTTGGGGCTCTTTTCAGTTGGTTAACTGCACATTAGTAAGGTGTAATTCAGTGAGTAATTTAGTGAGTACATGTTAAGTGTTGGATACGGGCCAGGCCCCTGACTTATGTTACCTCACTTAATTCTTCTCTGGGATGCTGGTGGGTGTACTGCCCATTTTGTAGATTGTTAAATGGCCACAAGTCTTGGTGGGACTGCACCTTTGACTCAAGGTCGCAGCCTTATGAAAGTTCACAGACTTCCCCTCTAGGCTTGTCTGATAATAGAACCCAAACCCTGGGCCCGTTCCAGCTGCTTATCAACCCCCAAGATAGAATTAGGGTGGGGAGGATGCAAAAGAGAGGAAAAAATGGTGTCCCCTCTGGATGCCCAAGGACAGTGCCAGGAACTGGGCCTACGTGGCCTCATTGCTTCTGCACAGAGGATTTTGGCATCATCCAGCCCATTTGACAAAGGTGGACAATACAGGTCAGGGAGGTGAAGTCTCAGCAAAGGTCACCCAGGTAAGGCAGTATAACAGCCAGAATTCACACCCTACTTCCTCCAAGTCTAGAACTGTCCATCTTTCCACAGGCTCCATTCAGAGTTTGCCACCTTCTTTTTAGGTTTCCCTCGTTGTCATGCTTCTTTCCTCTTCCTCTTCCCATCTTGCCTGAGGTGGCAGCTGTTTCGGCTGTTTATTTCAGGTGGCAATCAAGATGGGTAAGAGTGTTGTCTTGGGGCTCTGAGCTAAGGGAGTCTAAACATGTCATTACTGTAAGCGGAGTGGGTGCAGGATGGCACATTGAGAGCTTGAAATGACTCAAGTTGGAGGCTTGTAAACCCTTTTTTGCTTTTCTCCCACCTTCCTCCCAGAAGATTTACCCCCCTCCCCCTGACCCACAGGTTAGGGATGTCATTACTTGTTTATATTTAAGATGAGATCATGAAGTGCAGCCATCGGCATAAGGACTCTGCTGACTTGGGTGCCGTCCTCACCCCTGGGTAGCTGTTCTGGTCCCCTCGTTGGAGGAAGGTAAGAGGAGGTGTCCCAGACCCTCGTACTGGGCATGACCGCATGGTGATACCACTGAGGCACCTTAACAGGCCACTTCTTTCCTGGCCTCAGTTTCTCACCTGAGGGAAGGGCGTGGAAAACTTGGGTTAGATAGTAAATATTTTTGGCTCTGTCACAACTACTCACTTCTGTCATGTGGAGAAAGCAGCTGTAGCCAACACATAAACCATTGGGT
This sequence comes from Eubalaena glacialis, assembly GCF_028564815.1. NCBI lineage: Eukaryota > Metazoa > Chordata > Mammalia > Artiodactyla > Balaenidae > Eubalaena > Eubalaena glacialis. The sequence continues at coordinate 27,656,355 of NC_083734.1, read as the reverse complement.
GTGGCTGAGTTCCAATAAAACTTTATGAAAACAGGTTTGGGACCCCATCTGTCCCATGGGCTGTGGTTTGCCAACCTCTGTACTAGATTATTCCTATGGTTGGTTTCAAGCTTGAAAATTGAATAATTTAGAAAGTGTTTAAGGAAACATACATAGGTGGATGGATAGATAGGTATCTACGGTACCTATAGACTGTAACCAAGACAAGATGTTATTGGTAGTAATGAGCATGATGTAACAAATAAAACAGTTGTAACTGTGGTAGAGTTAATTTCTGCACTTCAATATCAAAGGACAATGAAAGACTCTCTATTCGGAAAAAGCTACTGTTTATAAACTGGAATCTTCATCCTGTGAGTATAAAGTATTTCCAATTTCCTATTACGTGTGCTAGATCTCCATGAAGACGCAGAATTTGTGAAGTTCAGATTTTAGTATGAACTTCTTTTACGGTGTTCTGATGTTTCTGAATTAGAGGGTCGTGTGCTTTGTGCTAAGCTTCTTAATGCATTTAAAAATTTGGTTCTGGGCTTCCCTGGTGGCGCAGTGGTTGAGAATCTGCCTGCTAATGCAGGGGACACGGGTTCGAGCCCTGGTCTGGGAAGATCCCACATGCCGCGGAGCAACTAGGCCCGTGAGCCACAACTACTGAGCCTGCGCGTCTGGCGCCTGTGCTCCGCAACAAGAGAGGCCACGATAGTGAGAGGCCCGCGCACCGCGATGAAGAGTGGCCCCCGCTTGCCACAACTAGAGAAAGCCCTCGCACAGAAACGAAGACCCAACACAGCCAAAAATAAAAAATAAAAATAAAAAAAAAAGAAATACATTAAAAAAAAAAATTGGTTCTCAGGGATGTCAAGTGAGGTAGGTGAAATATCTATTAAGCGATGACGAAACTGATGTTGAGAAAGGTCAGTATGTTGTCCAAGATCATGTAACCTGGAGAGTCACTCATTTTCAGCATTTATAAAACCTCATCTCCCACTTTACCACTGAGCAGCCCCATCCTCAGAGGTAGCAGGTTTGGTTCATTTGTCAAGAACGTTGATCTATGGCGATTTATTTTACTGCTTCAGGTTTCCTAGTGGACGTTATCTGTGCTGACGATTTCATGCCTACAGGAATGATGTATACAGACCGTTCCGAAAAATGGCGTGTAAACAGCGCTCTAGATGCGCACATACAGACCGAGACCGTCCATCGGGCTGTTGTGCTCCGTTCCCCCTGCACGGCCATCCAGACGAGCCCAGCGTGGTCATTAAAAAGCCCTGGGATCAAAGCAACTCCATGTGCCAGGGCTTCCTCCTTCTCCCTGTAGGCCCCTCCTTCTTAAATTCTCACTTATAGGATTTGGGAGATCAAAAAGAGGCCTTTAAACTTAATGAATTCTCGGCTTCGTCCCGGATGGAGCAGTTCTGCACCTTTCAGCTGTTCACCTCGATGAGAGGGCTGCTCGGTGCCGAGCTCGCTAGGTAATTCTCACTTTATATAACTCCTGTGAAAGCAGAGCAGGCCGCATCTGGAGGCTCCCAATTATACTTCACATGGTGAACTGTGTAATTAGTTTGGAAGACTTACGCTTAGTCATTGGTTTATCCTAATCGGCTTTGGCTTTCCCCACCAACAAAGTGAGCTTATTTTGCTAAGCTGAACCGACTCTGCACCCTTTGTTCCAGCCTTTTATTGTCTCATTCCTTTCATTCTGTTTTACTGCCAAAGTTCTGTTTCATTAGGCCTACAAGTCATTTCCAATTCAGTGGGCTGCTACAATCCGGCCTTTATCACTCGGCTGCCCTGGTTCCCATGTCCCTTCTGGGCCAGTGCCCGAGTTTGCGGTTTGACGTGAGGGCTTTAACCCTTTCCTGGGCCAGCCCCTCACTGTGGCGGATGGGAAGCCAAGGCCCTAAAGGAGGTGGTGGTTTGGAAAGTTCCAGCTCTTTAGGGGAGCCCCGTGGAAATGGGGCGAAAAGGGGCCTTCGAGTCCTTTTGTTGGGTTGGGGTTGTGTGTGGGCTATAAAAGTTAACTTGAGCTACAGAGAATGGTGCTCGAAAGCTTTGGGGGGAAAAAAATGGAAAACAAGAATGAATTGGCTTTTTAATATAATGAGATCTCATTGATTGCACTTGTGTGAGGTCTCGGGAGAGGGCCCTCTGAGGGAGTGTTGGCTGCCTGTTATCTTTTAGCTCCAGGCTTTATGTGCAGGTACGATGCTGGCACCCCCGGCCACCGCTCAGATGCCCCTTTTGATGCTGTATGTGTGAGGAGAGAAAGATCTAGAATAAACATATCATAAAGCCTTTGAAATGTGAAAGGCAGGAGATTTGTGAGAAAATGAATAAGCAAGTTAACCGTGTTCCTGAGAGTGGATTCTGATTGTATTGCTTCCTAGTGCAAGTTGCAGATGAACAGAGCTCCGTGAGGTGTGCGGTTCCTTCCGACCGGGCCTGGAATACAGAAGTCCTGTCTGTCCTTCGTGGGCCTCACAGCTCCCACGAGGCCTGTGTCTTCTGAAGTGGTTTGTACAGGTGGACTCACTGGAAGGTGGTCGGCGTGCCTGGGCCTCGCCCCTCACCTGCTGGCCTTTGCTCTGGAGGGCCGTGACGTTTCTCAGACCTTGACTTAGAACTCTAGAGTGGACCAGGAAGGACCATTGGCTCTCCCCTCCCTGGCCCCTCACGCTGAAGGCTACCTGCACGTTTAAATTTTCTTCCTGTAATAGCCCAGAACAAGGCCAACACTGTCCTGGTATTTGATTAAATCTCTGCCTGGTTTGTGTCAATCTCTCCCTTTGGAAGTTTTCCTACGGGGGAGGGGACTTTACGTGCCCTGTGACCCCTGGCAGAGCTGCTGAGGGCAAAAAGTCTCAGTTAGCAAACAGGTGACTCCTGCCTCATCTGCCTGCCTCGGCCTCCTGGGCCAGGTGGTGGCAAACGAGCAAGCAGGACCCACAGGTAATATGAGCCTTGGGCTTTGCAGGTAAACCCTCTTGCCAAAGGACTTCGTGTCTGCCTGATGAACTTTTTCCTCCGTTTCTGCTGCAGCCGGTGGAGAGAGCTGCCTTCGAAACACATTGAGCACCTCAACCTCCCTTCTCCTAAATCCTCTTTTTGTATTCCGCTTCGAAAAGGAGTTCCTGAAATAGATGAGTGGGTTTCTAGGAAAACTGCCCATTTCCCTTTTAGTGTATAAAATATAGCCAGCTGTTGTTAGGCAAATGCATCAGACATTATTATTGCTCTGTTAACAGTGTTTTAAAATATACAAATAGAAAAATAGGATGCCTTCTGGGTAGCAAGCTGGGGAAACTTTGAGATTATGCTAATCACATGCGTGTGCATAGTAAGGTAGGGGAACAAGGCTCGGACTTTCTGGCTCTGCTGTTTAACTGTGTTTCCCAGTATGGTTTAGCTTTATTTAATTCTTGTAGGGGGCAGGAGAGCCCTTGGGCAGGAAGGAGTTAATGAGCCTCGGGAGGCAGAGGGAGAAGGGGTTTAAGGGCTCCACCAGCTTACCTTCCCAGAGCCCTCCTGGCAGGCTCTGAGGACGTCACTTACAATGGAGTTTTTAGCATGAGAAAGAAAGCCTTTCTACCCCTGGATGTACTTCAGTGGGAACTGAAAGTGTCTGAGAAATCACGGTTCAGGCTTGTGCCAGTGGGTGCAAGGAGTGGTTCTTATGGAGGAGAAAGCTCCGTTCATTTAGACTTGGCATAGAAATCGGATTCCATTGTTTTGGGGTGTGAACATTGATATGGAGATTCCTGCCCATCCCCCAGCCCATCAATAGGATACCCCATTACATGGGTCGCATATGCTTTTCTTCTTTCTTTCTTTCTCTTCTTTTTTTCCAGCTTCCTTTGTCCTCTGAGAATTAGGCTCTCTGTAGTGCAGCAGGATTTGTCAAGTTACCACCCTCTAAATTTTTACAGCTCTGTATATTCAGACTTGGTATTCGTGAATTAGCTGAAAGTGGGCTGCCAATCGGTACTTTATTTACATTCGAAGCCATAAGAGTGAGAGCCCCAGAAAAAATGTTAATATGCAGGAAGAGGCAGAAGGGTTGAGTTTCTGACTGTTGCTAACCTCACCACTGCCTTTCAAACCAATCATGAGGCACACGGCTGATATTTAATAGCTTTTAGCTGATTATTTTTCTTCTCCTCCTCTTTCTTTTCTATCCAAGTTGACCTGGGTGTACTTGAGCGGAAATGAAGTCATCCAAATGCTGAATTAGAATAATCGCAGGCCTCCAAGAATGAAATGGAAGCAGAGATTAAATGGTAGAGGGAAAGCTGGCATTAATAAGCAGTAGGAAAACTTTGCATAAAATAAATAGGAGATTTGATAGATTGAATTTGTATATGCTATTTCCATTTTTCTCCACTTCGTATTGTCTTCCTTGAGCTGAGTTGCTGGCAGAGTGGGATTTGATTTGCCTTAAGTCCACATACCTTCTGCAGCCAGGGTGATGGTCTTTTCTTCTTCATGGGACGTTGGTGTAACCAGGACGTTTCCAGGATGGAAGAATCTGGGTGGAGGGGCCGTTACTGTGAAAGGTTGATGATTACTGGTTCCAAAGTGCAGTGGTTGGGGATAGGGGGTGGGCACAGATGGAAGGTAACACACAGCAGGCAAACAAGAAATATTATTGATGGATTCCTGATGGTAGGGAGAAGAAATAGGCTGGATAAAGGTAGGGCGACCAACTGTCCTGGTTTGCCTAGGACTGAGGGGTTTCCGGGAACTCAGGACTTGCAAACCAGAATAAGTTGCTCACCCTAAATAAATGGGAGGTGGGAGAAGTCGAGACGCTTGGCCTCAAACTCCAAAAGGCATGAAACCTTTGACCACCTCCAGGCAGATTTAAGTATTCCTTCCTGCATGTTCCAGAACACTTACTTCATACCTATTTACAATCTGCCTTCCTGATTTAACTCAGCCACTGGGGTCAGGAGCCAGCACAGACCAGTAAGTGTAGTGTTACCTGAAGTGGCCTGCGGAAGGCAGGACAGACAGACAGACACACAGTCCTGGGCAAGGGCAGCTAGCTCATCAGTGACTTGGAGTGTAGGATTCCTTTGGGCTCCGATTTGGGCTCCTCCTTGGGGGTTATTTCTACATCTTTTGAAAATAAACAGTTCTGCCCCATGTGGCAAAAAAGTGAGCTTCGTGTAGTTAAAGAGCAAAATAAGGATTTAATTATATTAAAAAAAAAAAAACCCCAGCAGAGTGGTTTGTTTACAGGAAGTCGTTTTTAGGTGGTCTGTAGTAGAAAATGTAATTTGCAGAATCAGATTAGTTGTAAATTAGAAATTTTTGGTAGTTGAGGTCGCTAACGATCCTTTATAATTGGCAGCAGACGTAAATATTTTCAGACCTGCTTATTGTTTGTAGAGTGTTATTGTTTGAAAAAAAAAGACAATTTAAGGTGCTTTTCCCTTCAGGAAATATAAACGAGAGTATGGAATGATCAGAGGCAGTCTTTCTGATCTTATTGTCAGTGTTCTTAGGGAACGGCAGGAGGGCAGGGTTAGCGCCAGAGAGAGAAGTGCTGGGGTGGTTTGTGAGGGAGCTTGCCAATTCTCTGATATAAAAAAAACCAAAAAAAGTTTTTCTCCTTTAAAAAGACCACCCCGAATGTAAATTGGTGCAGCCACTATGAAAAACAGTATGGAGGTTCCTCAAAAAACTAAAAATAGAGTTATTATATGAGCCAGCAATCCCACTCCTGGGCACATATCCGGACAAAACTATACTTCCAAAAGATACATGCACCCCTATGTTCATAGCAACACTATTTACAATAGCCAAGACATGGAAGCAACCTAAATGTCCATCGACAGACGAATGAATAAAGAAGATATGGTACATAAACACAATGGAATACTACTCAGCCATAAAAAAGAATGAAATAATGCCATTTGCAGCTACATGGATGGACCTAGAGTCTCATACTAAGCAAAGTAAGTCAGAAAGAGAAAGACAAATACCATATGGTATCACTTATGTGTGGAATCTAAAATATGACACAAATGAGCTCTATGAAACAGAAACAGACTCACAGACATAGAGAATAGACTCGTGGTTGCCAAGGGGAAGGGGGGGGCAGAGGAGGGTTGGATTGGTAGTTTGGACTAGTAGGTGCAAACTATTATATATAGGATGGATAAACAACAAGGTCCTATTGTATAACACAGGGAACTGTATCCAATATCTTGTAATAAACCATAAAGGAAAAGAATATGAAAAAGAATATATATATTTACATATATATAAAACTGAATCACTTTGCTGTATACCAGAAACTAACACAACATTATAAATCAACTATACTTCAATAAAAAATAAAAAAAATAAAAAGACCACCCATTTCCTTTATTGATAGATGTATTTTAGAAGCAAAAAGGAGGATTTATTGATGTCGCAGGTCTCCATTCCAGCTAAGTTGGCATATATTCAGAGTCAGAGATTGCTGTTTGCCCAAACCTTTCATGTGCCTTTTGACTTGTAATTGTCCCAACGGCCCTGTGGGGTGGGGGGATTATCCCCATTTGAAAGTCAGGAAAGGAAGGCTGGGAGAGCGTAAATGACTTGCTCAGGAGCCACAGCCAGACAGCGGTGGGCCGAGGTGCAGACCTGAGCCCTGGCCAGAAGGCCTGGGCTTGTAGCTCCATGAGGGCTGCTGGGCTGGGCCACCTCCCTCAGGTGTGTGAGCGCTTGTGGCTAGCAGTGTGCTGGGCCATAAGATTGCTGTGACATATCTTGCAGGAAGCCGACTGTGACTTTATGGTTGTTTGTTTAAAACATATATTACGTTAGAACAAATATTATGGCATGGACTGCAAAATTTGCATAATTGTTTTTGAAAAACCTTGAGATTTGGAGACATTTCAGGATAGGCTCCTGGCTGCATTGGGCTCCGTCCCCCGTCATTCTGGGCTGTCCCAGGATTTACTGGATCACTAGGAGTACTTGGGTAGAAATGCTGAGAATCACTACTGTTTAGCATAGGGGTTGGCATACTTTTTCTGTAAAGGGCCAGATAATAACTGTTTTCAGTTTTGTGGCCCAGATGGTCTCTCACAACCACTCAACTCTGCCATTGTAGCAGGAATGACAGCAGTCGTAGACAGTATGAAAATGAATGGTTGTGGCTGTGTTCCAATAAAACTTTATTTACAAAAAACAGAAGGCTGCAGGATTGGGGTCTTAGCCAGGGTTTGCCAACCCCCTGGTTTAGCATATTGCCTGGTAATAAGGGCATAGATTTTTTTATTTTCAGACTGTCTGGTGTCAAATCCAGCTCATCTATTTATTAGCTCTGAAACCGTGGGCAGGTCATTTAACTTCTTTCTTCCTGAGTTGCTTTATCTGTAGGATGGGGATGATACTGCATAGGACTGTCGAGACAAGTAAATGAACTAAGGCATATATAGTTCTTAGCATCCGGCCAGAACCTAAGTGCTTAATAAACGGTAGAAACATGAGCTGCTGTTATTTTCATCCTAAGACTCAGGTTCCGCCTCTGGCGTTGCCGCTCCCATCCTCTCCAGCAGTAGCCCTGCCACACACACACACACACACACACGCACACACACACACACACACACACACTCACTCTCTCTCTCTCTCTCTCTCTTTTCCATCTCTCCCATCTGTCTTTTGGGTGGGCTTACCACTCAGTTCTTCCACGCACCTCGGGGATAACACAAATTGAAAGTCTTTCCTGGGTCCTCTTCGCCTGAAGATGAAGATTGAGTTTCGTTTAGTTTTCAATGGCACGTATCTTGAGTTCATTCCAGCTACCCTGATGCCTTGAGTTTGTGGAATTGACTTCAGGCTGCTCTGGCTTTGATGGAAAACATTGAACTGATACGGGCCAAAAGAGAATTCTTTCGGTTGGACCCTGCTGATGAGCTCTTTAAACTTGCTTGAATAAATAAACTCTTTTGTTTTTGGGGGCGGGGGGAAGAATAGAGGATACGGTCTGGAAATTGTCCCAATATCATTTAACTGGTGTTTATTAAAATATATTTATATATATTGATCCACTAACCTGTTTATTGAGCTTATTTAGCCTCTTGAGAGAGCTTTCCACATCCTCATTTAAGTTTTCTTTCCTGAGTCTAATAAGCTTGGTCTTCTGGTTTTTGAATTTATTGCAAACATTAAGGGGGGGGAAGATGTTGTTAATAAATTCAATGTAAAGAGGAGGGAGAGAAACCTATAAAAACAAAAAGATTTCAGTCTTAAAAAGTACCACGTTGTAGGACCATTTGGTGCAGGGAAACAGCCATCCTTCCTCGTTAGGTCCAGAAGGCATCTCGTCTGCAGCCTCGCACATCGTTCATTGTTCATTGATTCATTCACCCGATCTTCTGAATGCCAGGCCCTGAGCTAGGAGCCAGGGGTGCAGCCATGAACAAAACAGACAAGGTCCCTGCTTATTACTTGTAGATGTTTTCGGATGAGGTTGGAGAGCACCAGCCAAGAGCAAACGAGTAAATAGTAAACGTAAAGTAACTACAGATTGTCTCATAAAGAAAACAAACCAGGATCTGGAAGACTCCATAAAGGAGCACAAAAGAGGGGGTCTTGGTTTATCAGAAAAAAAATCAAATTTACATGTAACCTCTTTGCCCCGAGTAGACTGCAGATTCCACTGAGGTGGGGCTGGGTCTGTTTCCTAGCCATGTGCAGCACCAGGATGGGCCCAGGGGCTGGGCCGTAGTTGGTACTCAGTAAATAGTGGTGGGATGAATGGGCCTCTGTATCAGAGGGCAGGGCTGTGCCAGACATTGGAGGCATTTCAAATGGTAAAATTATGATTTTTCTTTTATAAAATGGGGCTTTAAGAGAATATATTCAGTTATCGGGAGCATTTCCTTGTGTGGATCCTATCTTTCCCCTGAAGCCCGGGATAAATGAGCTTTTTCCACCATGGAGTAAAAGCTTGTTAGAACTGAGAGGCTATCTGGGCAGGTGGAGCTGGCCAGCAAGGCCTTTTCTGGAGCCGGTAGATTCTCAGGCAGGTCTTGGTGTCGAGGGTGGGCGCGCAGCTGCCCCAGAGAAGGGCCGGATCAGAGGAGGGTGAAGTGGGCTCTAATGCATCTCAGGTTGCATCTTCCCCTGCTCCTCTTTCTGTCTTTGGTCTAAGAAAAACAATGGGCCTGCTGAGTGGCAGGTATCCAGTAGGGTCTGTGGTTTTCAGAAGCCGGCAGGAGCATTGATTCATTGTGGCCCGTGGATGCTTGGCTCTCCCCGGGGTGGAGGTAGCAGGTAGGCTCTCAGCAGCTTCTCCCCGGACTTGCCTTTTTGTGATCAGCCAGGCTGGGGGGTGAGAACGGGTTCAACAACATTAAGCCAAAGCACGGACATCTCTGATGCTGGGAAATCTGGCTGTGGACAGAGAGAACTCATTTGTGGGTACATTTTTTCCCTCTCGAAAGAACGGAGGGATGCCGCTGGCGTTTATTGCCCGGCTCTTGGGAATTGTCAGGGTTGCGTGGGATGAAATTGAACGATTTTGGACTTTGGGATCAGGTAGACCTGAGTTTGAATCCAGATGCCATCATTTGCTATTAGTGTTGTGCCCTGGGGCTGGTGATTTCACTGTCCTGAGACTCATTTCTTGTCTCTTAAGTGAGGATACACAGTCATTTACGGTGAGGGTGGGGAGAAGCATTGTAAGAATTAAAAGAGGCAAGTTTGCCGATGTCTGCTCCATGAGAATCTCCCCTCCCCACATTCATATTCTCTCTCTCTCTCTCTATTTTTCACACCCCCTGCCCCTCGTGCATCCGAAGTCCCAAACTGCTGACTTCACCAGGTTCACCCCCCCATCCTGTAAACACCCCACCATAGTCTGCACGACACACGCCCTATGTGTCAAATGGATGTCTTTCAGTTGTTAAAAGGACTAGTTTCTTGGCCTCTCCCAGCCTCTGCCCCATCCCTCTGTAACCATCAGCTGTACGACAAATCCCGAGCCACAGAAGTCCTGCATCTGAGATCCTGCTAGATTTAACCCAGCTGGAGCTACTGTGGGGGGAGGCCAATGGGAGGATTTGGCTTTTTTTCCTCTTATGCTAATGAAGTGAACATGGCAAGGAGTCACAATATTTTCTTTCCAGGCAAAGAAATGTTGTAGTAGGAGAAACAGCATGCAGGGGAAGCAAACGTGATCTTACTGGATTCTCTCAAGGGAGGAAAAGGACAAATTGTCAGCGTCTGTTGAGAAGATAATGCTCTCGCTATGATAAATGCCAAGTTTCTATTGAAAACCACCATCTTAATGGTGGCGTCCCCAAGAACTCGGCACATGCCTGGCAGCAGAGGCCGTCGGCGCAGGAAAGCAGATATTTGTAGGGGGTTTATTTGTTTGCAGTGAGAAATCAGTTTAAAGCAAATGAGTCAGTGCATTAAAAATGTTCTTTTAGGCAGCTTTATAGAGCTAACTGGAGTGCTCCAGTGCGGCCTGCACTTAAAACACACCTATGGGGAGACTTCCACCCTCAATAAATATTTCTTGCCTATGACTTAGATTCAAGGAGCATGTGGGGCTGGAAAGCCACCTAAAATAATTTCCCCTCCCATAGGAAGTAGCTGCTGCAGTTCACTTGCAAGTTATTTCAAAAAGCCTGTTCTGATAGAAATTTCTGCCTTCTCACGGACTAGGATTTTTCTAGAACTGTCTATTTGTAGCACCCTTTTTTGACAAGGGCATGTCTGGTTGTATTTAATTCAATGCCACTCCCTCAAAGGGCTTCTCAGCTTTTGGCTGCCTTTTGGGGGGTGCTTTATGCTGATTTGTCTCAGCCTGTTCCGTGTAGCTGGTCTACCTCCTAGACCTGTGCTCAGGGACACCTGCAGGTTAGTGGGGTGGCGGGGGGTGGTTCCTGGAGGGCTGGAGAATACATTCAGGAGCTCTGAGGATGCAGGGCCAGTCAGGACCCTGGCCGGCTGGGACCATGGGGCCGGATGGAGGCAGAGGAAGGAGGTCTTCATCAGCTGTTCAAAGGCCCTGAGGTGGTTATGCTTGTCCAACCCTCCATTCATTCCGTAACCTGATTTTTGTGTGTCTACTAGGTATAGGGCACCATGTTGAGGTCAGAGATCAGAGGAAGAGTCCCTGCCCACAAAGGTCAAGGAGTAGAGACACCTGTAAACAAAACTGCAGTGCAGTGAAGAGAGGCCAGGAGCCTGCTGACCATCACTGATGGATGGGGATGTAGTGGCCGCTGTTGAGCTCTTGTGCCTCCCATGCTTTACATCTGCCATCTTGCCTGTTGCCCAGGGCAGCCTCTGAAGGTGGGTCATATCTTCATTGGCCTCAGCAGCAACCTGAGTGCTGACCTGGAAGAGGTGCTTGACAGACATTTATTCTGGGTTCCATCAGAGTTTGCATGGAGGGTGGGAGGAAGCCCACCATGTTTCTTGGCCACACGCTCCTGAGGACAGCAGCCCTGCCTGTGCCCACTTTGGAAAGAACCAAAGGAGAATGTTCACTTCAATAGATCTTGAAATAGTGAATCTGACTCTTCATCAGCTGGAGAGCAGGGAAGGAGGCAAAGTTCAAGTTGGATTCACCTTGCCTTCACCTTGCCCAAACGTATTAACTGCTGAGGAGATGCCCCAGGATTTTAAAGACCCTCCCCTTCTTGCCAAGTTTAAAGTTCCTCTCTGAGATCTTACCCTTCAACCTCACCAGAAACTACAAGCCCAGTTTGTTTATTTGACCGATGGGTGGGACAGTGAACAGTATCTTTTCAGTGCCGGAGAAGCTCACAGAACATTAGTTAGGGTGTCTCAGTTATATTCCGTCTCATTATTGCTTCCCAAATGCATTTACCCTGGGCCCTGCCAGTGGATGGATTTGGCAGCCCAAGAAAATTGACAAAGATGACTCCTCAGATGCACCTAGAACAAAATGATAGTTGAGGTTAGTGGTTTTCTGCAAAACCCATAACTTGTAATCACTGGAGTGAAAGTTTATATAGAATGTTCCAGATCAAATGTGTTCATTCTAGATGTCTTTTTTTTTTTTAAAGGCAACAATAAAAAATACCGTTTATTTTCAGATGTGTTGAGTCCTCCCAGTTTCTAGGAATCATGGAGTCACACTTTCTTATCCATATTTTCATTCCTAGCTCCATGCTCATGTAGAGCAGGGGTTGACACACTGAGTGTAAAGGGCCAGATAGCAGGACTCTGTGGGCCAGACTCTCTGCCATTGTAGCAGAAAAGCAGCTGTGGAAATACATAAATGAGTGAGCATGGATGTGTTCCAGTAAAACTTTATTTACAAAAACAGGCAGCGGGGGACTTCCCTGGTGACGCAGTGGTTAAGAATCCACCTGCCAATGCAGGGGACACAGGTTCGAGCCCTGGCCAGGAAGATCCCACATGCCATGAAGCAACTAAGCCCGCGAGCCGCAATTACTGAGCCTGTGCGCCACAACTACTGAAGCCTGCGTGCCTAGAGCCCAGGCTCCACAACAAGAAAAGCACCATAATGAGAAGCCCGTGCACGGCAACGAAGAGTAGCGCCCGCTCGCCGCAACTAGAGAAAGCCTGCGCACAGCAATGAAGACCCAACACAGCCATAAATAAATAAATAAATAAATAAATAAATAAATAAATAAATAAATTTATTAAAAAAAAAAAAAGACAGGCAGCGGGCCAGATTTGGCGCAAGTTGCTGTAGACATTTCTAGTCCCCAACTGGAGTCTCAAAGAAAGCAGTGATTTCCTAGAATTGTGGATATTTTTAGGGCCATTCATAAACTGCTTTGGGGAGGGCATACGTATACTTGTTTGGAAGAATACTTGCCCTTTTAATGGAGACATGCATCAGAAAGGTACTTCGTGTGGTCTCACGCTGCCCCTCCAATCCATTTGGAAAACTCCTTCAAAGTAAGTAGCTGCAAATATAAGGTCAGCTAGAGAGAGTAGAGCCCACAAGCAATGTTAGGGTGGACAGGCGAGGACCCTGGGGTCTTGCTTCTTCTTGGGTGACCCGGTGCTGCTGCTCCGTGATGGGTGCTCTGTGTGGCCGTAGCAGCCACAGCTAGAGGATTCTACCCGACAGCGTGCGTGGGAACGCTAGCTGGTGGCTCCAGCTAGCATTGCACGTGCCTAAACGTGGAAGGCCCAAATGAAAACTTGTGTGCGGCTTCCTACAGCCATCCTTTACCCTGCAAACTCACACCCACGAGCTGAGAATTTGGTTATAATCCTTTTTTCTAAAAGAAGAAAACCCGATCCATGTGGATTAATTTGCACTCCTCAGGTCTGTAAAAACACCCAGTGACCTGGACATGTTGATGAAAATGTGGAAATTAACACTTGGAAATTTTTATATAAAACCTGCATTGAAATTTCAGCTAAACATTCTCACACTAAAAAGAGCTATATACTTATACCTGAAAAACTCAATTGGATGCCAGCTGCTTATTTCTCCATTGTGGTCACGTGGGCTGAGGTTCTTAGTATGAAATGTAATTTACACAAATTAGTCCAAGGCAGGTAGAGTGTGAATTTAAATTGATGCCTTGATTTCTGTATTCTCTAGTAAGTGTTTTTCTGAAATTTGTCATTTCTGCCCTAGGAACTTTGAGGTATGGGTTGCTTTTTTATTTATTTATTTATTTATTTATTTATTTATTTATGGCTGTGTTGGGTCTTCATTTCTGTGTGAGGGCTTTCTCTAGTTGTGGCAAGTGGGGGCCACTCTTCATCGCGGTGCGCGGGCCTCTCACTATCGCGGCCTCTCTTGTTGCGGAGCACAGGCTCCAGATGCGCAGGCTCAGTAATTGTGGCCACGGGCCCAGCTGTTCCGCGGCATGTGGGATCTTCCCAGACCAGGGCTCGAACCCGTGTCCCCTGCATTGGCAGGCGGATTCTTAATCACTGCGCCACCAGGGAAGCCCCTGCTTTTTTTTTTTTTTTTAACAGAGCGAAGAAGTTCTTATTGGTTAAGGATATGACACAACCTTAATTACAGGCTAAAGAGATGTTTTATTTTGTTTTGTGGCTAAATATTAGAGTAAGCCCAAATTGGGCTTACTGGTCGATGTAGAAAACAGAATTTAACATGTGTATTAAATTTTTCAACTATCTGGACCAAGCCACTTAATCTCTTTAGCTGTGGCTAGGACAGTCTAGGGCTCCTAGCTGTGTAGACCTCCAGAGAAGGCTCTGGAGACCTTTCCCAGATGAGAAAACTGTAGTTCAAGTATAACACTGTGACCTGGTCATTTCCCCCAGGACCCCCGGGTCCTGGCTGGGCCTGTCACCACCCCCAAGCCCCAGCTACTGCCTCTTTTGGAGACAGTTTACAGTGTCTTGTGTTCTTGTCTCAGCAACCATGGTAAGAATGAGTCGAGTATGAGGTATCCTGGCTCAACTCTGATAATCCCAAGAGGAAGGGGAATCACCACGTGTTCAGAAATCATCCCTGAGGCCAGCTGCAGGGCCACATGAGAACGTTTTAACAGCAGCAGCCATGATTTGACTTCCCCTCACCAGCAGAACATCAGCCCTCCAGGGCTGAACCATCTGCTGAGTCCTTGGGTGGCTCTTGGTGACCCCCCCTTGGCTGAAAAGGAGTCAAGTTGCACCCGGGGTCTGTGGTTGCATTTTATGGGTGTCTTTCTGCTACGCCACCCCCCAGCAAGGTGGACCTGGGTGGGCCCTGCCGACTTTGGAGTGAATCATTTCCGCCCACTGACTAGCGGCCAATGTTCCGGGCGCCCTGGAAAATGAATTACGGGCGCTCATGACTTTTTATTTGTCCATGGTGGCATGGGTGGTATTTATCTCTCTTGTCCCTGTTCTCCCTGCTTTCAGAGCCTTTGTCTCCATCTGAGTCAGCATGACATTGTTTGAAAATTGCCTGTTTGCCTTTTAATGATGATTAATGTCCATAGCCACGTTTCAAATTTAGGATCTCTTCAAGAGTCTGGGAGACCGTTACCAAGAGCAACCTGGGGAGGGAGCTGGTCGTGCAGAGCTCTGTACTTCCCCTGCCTGAATTAGATGCCTCCTCCATTTCTGCCTCTTCCCTCCAGCACCTTGTGGACCCTTCTTGGGTCTTTGGCACCAGGAGCTGAGTTGGAGCAGATGGGCGGGCAGGCTTAACCGACCCTCTTGGTCACTTTTGGTCACCAGTGCCTCAGCAGTGGTATCTGGAAGGGTCACTCCTTCTTGCCCCTTCCTCCCTGCCCCCTGATCAGGGAGGCCAATGAGGAGCTAAATTTCCTCTGCAGCAGGTGCCTGTCATCTATCTGAAGATAGTTGCCAACATCTGGTACAATTGCCTCTGCAAACGCAGTAACAAGGCGGCCTGCAGTTCAGGCGCACAGTGAACATCGCTGCTTTAATGATAACAAGCTGTTGGCCTTCCCTCTGAGATGAATCCATCTCACAGATGCTTGTCTAGTTTTGGCAATCGTATCGCACTATAGCTTTGGTGATTATGCTCAACTGGAGACTATTACAATAAAAGAAGTTTGAACTTGTTCCATTTTTACATCCCACCCCCTTCTCCCCTGTTCTGAGGTATAATTTATATCAATGGCTGTAATATTGGTTCCATTACGGAGGCCTCTTTTTATGATGTCGCTGGAGCTGCAGCTTATAGCCTGGCTTCCTCTACAGGTTAATGTGTTTTAGCTACATCGATGCTTTTAATGTCCTCACTTAATGGCCCCGTGGCCGTCCTTCTCACCCTCAGTTGAAGCGCCTGTGGGCACTGCGAGGTCACGTGATTGCTTTGCCTTGCTACCTCCAGCTGTAGAGAGTTATGGCTCATGTGCACATGGGGGGAGTGCACGGTGTCGTGGGGGAGGCTTGGTGCCTGTACAGGAAGGGAGAGGATGGGAAGAGGGGTCTTCCCTGGAGGTAGCAGTGAGAGGCAGGCCTGGACATGTAGAACCTTCTGGACGGTCGTTGGCCTTCCTCTCTCCTTCTTTCCCTCTCTCCCTCTTCCCCAATTCATTCTTCTGCTACCGTTCCTCCTGCTTCCTGAGAGGGCACAATATTCTTTTATTAAAACAAAATAAATAAATCACAAAATAAATAAATAAAGCAAAATAAATCAAAATCACAAGTTGGCGAAGTGGCATATGGAGGCCCGGCAGGCAGTTACTGCTGCAATGTTCAATATTTGGGGCTTTAATATTACACAGTGGTTTACTAGTTTTACTATTATAGTTCGAGATAGGAAAGTTGGAAGGAACTATCAACCCATTCAAATCCTATTTAGTGATAGTAAATGCTGAGTTTTGTTGTTGTTGTTTTTTAATTTTATTTGTTTATTTATTTATTTTTGGCTGTGTTGGGTCTTTGTTTCTGTGCGAGGGCTTTCTCTAGTTGCGGCAAGCAGGGGCCACTCTTCATCGCGGTGCGCGGGCCTCTCACTGTTGTGGCCTCTCTTGTTGCGGAGCACAGGCTCCAGACGCGCAGGCTCAGTAGTTGTGGCGCACGGGCCTAGTTGCTCCGCGGCATGTGGGATCTTCCCAGACCAGGGCTCGAACCCGTGTCCCCTGCATTGGCAGGCAGATTCTCAACCACTGCGCCACCAGGGAAGCCCAATGCTGAGTATTTTTAATAGCAACTATCATTAATTGGGTCTCTGCTGTGTACCAGGCACTGCGCTGATTGCTTTTATTTTACATAATTTTTTAGTACAATTCATTTTATATAATTTTTAAAATATAATTCTTCATATAGTTCTTAAAGTGCCCGTGCCAGGTGCATATTCTTACATCCCTTGTCATAGATGAGGAAGATGAGGCCCGGGGGCATGAAGGTACATGCGTAGTAGCCCGAGCTGCCCAGGGACAGAGGAAGCTCTTAGTCTAGGACCAGCGAACTCCAATCCCATGCTCGTTCTGGAGTCATCATTGTCATCGTTAAGCCCACTTGCTGCCTGAATTGATGTCATGGAAAAATGTGCCTATCCGAGACGTGGTGCATTATATAAATAAGCACAGGATAAATCACCATCCTCACTTGACATTTAAGCCTTTTTCATTTTAATTTGGACATTTCTTTGTCAATGATTAGGAAACGCAATTTTGGCAAGGTGTTATTTTTGGCAGCAGGCTCACGAATGGGTGAGTCAGCCTGGTGGTGGATGTATCATTGGTGGCCGGACACCACATGTTTCTTTCCTCGGTCAGAAATAGATGTTGGTGTCTGTGCTGGTGACACGTCAGGAGCCCTGGACCGCGGCACCAGGCACTTGTGTAGGAGCTTTTCTGCGAGCCCCAAGGGAGGCAGTTCATCCTGTCCTCAGGACAGGACGCTGTTCTGTAAAGAGTTCCTCAAATGTGTGGGTTTGAGTCCAGTACGGAGAGAGAAAAAATTTTTCCCTGAAAAGCTAAAATAGAGTGGTTTTTTCGTGATGCATGTCAAATTTAAAAACCATTGGGGGACTCATGAAAAATAATAGTTCTCAGAAATGACTAAAAATGTGAAACTTGAAATCCAGCAGGTTATTGAAGACTTGACATGATCTTTGCCATCAGAGTTAGCTTTTAAGTGTATGCTTTTAACTTGGGCTATACGGAGGTCATAGAAAAAGCCCCAGCAGAAATTTGAAGACTTACCTGCTAGTTCCTTTTGTGGTCTTTTTTTGTTTTTTTTTTAATAAATGTATTTATTTTTTAATTTTATTTTTGGCTGCATTCGGTCTTCGTTGCTGTGCACTCTAGTTGTGGCGAGCGGGGGCTACTCTTCGTTGCGGTGCGCAGGCTTCTCATTGCGGTGGCTTTTCTTGTTTCAGAGCACGGGCTCTAGGTGCGTGGGCTTCAGTAGTTGTGGCACGTGGGCTCAGTAGTTGTTCGCAGGCTCTAGAGTGCAGGCTCAGTAGTTGTGGCGCACGGGCTTAGTTGCTCCGCGGCATGTGGGATCTTCCCAGACCAGGGCTCGAAGCCGTGTCCCCTGCATTGGCAGGCAGATCCTTAACCACTGCGCCACCAGGGAAGTCCCCCTTTTGTGATCTTGGGCAGCATTTATCTTCTCTGGGTTTCGGCTCTCCCTTCTATAAAGTTGGACTAAATGACAGTTTGAATCTGTCCTGGCCCTAGAATTGTATTCTGTTGGCCGGGACACGATTGAAGTGTCTTTTTTATGCATGTCCATTGCTTCCTTCTGGGTCTGAACCAGATCCCACGTGACCCAGATTCAGGTCAAATCAAGCAGAATTGACCACGGAGGGTAGTCTGTTAACTTGGCATCTTCTCTTCCTCAATTTCCCGCCCTTGGCGCAGGCCTCCCATGCCAGTGGTCAGCTGTATAGCTTTTCATGCCTCCATCCTCACCTGCCCTCCCCAGGGCCCTTCATCCTCTCCTGCCTGCCACTCCACGCCAAATCAGTTCTTTCTTTGCAGCGCTAGAGCCAAACCACCCAAACGCGGCAAAAATGTGTGGTGTGGCTTTTTCCACTTTTTTCTCTTGTGGTGGTTACAATATTATTAAAAATCCATTAAATTTTAATGTACCCTATAAAATATGTGCTCTTGCGAAAGCAAGCACAGATAATTATTTCTGATGAATAAACCAAGAGGACAAGTATGTATGAAGTTCATGCTGCAGCATTCAATTTTTATTATATACATCTCCTGCAGGGGCAATCACTGTGATGTTCCAGCTGGTTGTGTCGAGGGCCAGTTCTTCTCACAGATCCTTTGGGGTGGCGTGAACCCTGAACTATCTGGGATGTTCTCAGAGCTCGTTTTTTACGTGGAAAGAAAGAGCCATGTATGGTAGCCGTCTTCTGTTAAAACTCTTCAAACCAAAGAATGAAGGACTGAATGATTCAGGAGGAGAGGAATGCTGTCTCTCCATACTGCCAGGTTGCCTTGTGGGGTGATGATCAAAAGCAGCCGTACCTTTGAAGTTCTACCCAGTGGCTCTGTGCTCTTGGATTAGTCTCTTAGCTTCTCTGAGCATTTGTTTCCTAGCTGAGGGATGGTAGTTCTGTGCATCTTGGGGCTTGACTGGCAGGTTCCCCCCTTTCCCACCCTCTGTCCTTCGCTTGAAAACGTTCTCCTAGCTCCAGAAGTTGGAGGAAGAGCTGCCTCCTGGCCTCCCAGAGTGCATGTGGCGTGAGGCTTGGAGCTGTGGGGTCTGCGTGTCCTGTGGTCTCCGGAGGGGGGGGGCTTCTGTGTTGTGTTTTAAGGGCTACACCTGCCACGTGCATGGAGGTGCCTCCGTGGGGCACAGTGGGAGACAGCTGCCTCCCCTGCCTCACCCCACCCCTCAGGCTGCCTCTGCCTGACGACTCCACGTCCTGCAGGAGCATCCTTGCCCTTGGAGGTGAGGGGGCTTAGAACCAGAGGGGCGGGGCCGGGCCCAGCAGATCTTCTGGGTCGTGTTTGAGGCTGTGCCTGGGAACTGACCCCTGATCTTTGCAATTTGATGAGGCCCAACTCCTGATCTTTAGGCCCCTTTTCCTTCCTGGGGCAGGGTTAGTCATCCTACAGGATCCGGCCCCGAGGGATTCAGGAAGTACTTGCAGTGGTTTGAAAATCCCGGTTGGCTCCTGCGAGCATCTCTTCCCAGGCGGCAGAGTTGCGTTACCCTCACTTTCAATCCCACTCGGCTTCCTGAAAAGGGGAGGGCCATGGTTGTGGTTGGGTCCCGAGGAAGCGTCCTGGAATATTCCAAAACGAGAGCTGGAAATCAGCCGCTGGGATCAGGAATGAGGCAAGTGCAACACTTCGCACTGCTATGGGTGATCTGTACATGAAGGAAGTTTATTTTTAACACTGTTATGATTTTGTTTAAAAACAAAAGGCGTACTGGAAAAAATTAAATACAGAAGTAAGCAAAGAACTAAAAACTGTTTCCCCTTGTATTTCATTGCCCTGAGATAACCCATGGTAACGTTTTGGTGTGGCTTTCCAGATCAGTTTGTACGTACGTAAACATACATATGTTTATATAAATGGTTGTATACACGTTTAGCGAAATGGGATCCTCTGTGTTGTTTGCCAGACTGCTTGTTCTGTTCAGTGATATGTCGGAGACATCCTTCTGTGTCGGTGTACTCTGTATCACCATATTGGACGCTTGTATTGTTTCTGTGATACCCACGTACTGTGATTGACTTACTCAAACCCTTAGTTAGGAACGTTTAGGTTGTTTTCTGTATCGTTATCATTATTTGGTCTTATAACCAGTGCTGTCAGGACTGCCCTTGTGAATGCATTTCTCTCCTGCTCGTGCTGTACGTTTGACCCAGCAGTTCCACTTCTAGGAATTGACAATAAGCAGATAATAATACAGTGTACAGTTTGCTGTTTGGTGTCAAACTGTCCCCCAGGGAGGTGGTACTGATTTACCTTTCTACCAGTGAATGGTGGTAAAAGTGCGATTCTGAGCTTTGGTGCTCCAAATTTTGTACCCAAGTTTTCCTAAAATTTACATGTCTCTGAAATTCGTCATTTGAAACATCGAAAAAAGTATATCGGAGAGTGAGGCGTCTGTTTTCTCGTGACTTTTAAATACTTTACACTGCTGATCCTTGAAGTCGTGAATTATGGGGAGGGTTTCAGGATCCACCCAGAGTTGAGTGTGTGTTTCAGGCCATCCTCTTGAAACAAAAATGGCGGCAGATAAAATGTTTTCAAGTGGGAATGTTCAGTTGTGATTTTTTTTTTTCATTTTATTTTATTTATTTATTTATTTTAAAAACATCTTTATTGGAGTATAATTGCTTTACAGTGGTGTGTTATTTCTGCTTTATAATAAAGTGAATCACTATACATATACATCAGCTCTGTGCTTTGTGATCACCTAGAGGGGTGGGATAGGGAGGGTGGGAGGGAGATGCAAGAGGGAGCACTTGTGATTTTTTAGTGGATTTTTGATCATTGTTCCTAGCTTCGACCCGTTTTGTCCTAGAAAGGATATAACTGAAGACAAATGGCGACTTTTTTTCCTTCGTATAATACATTTGGCAATTCCATCCTGCCTTGTGAATGCATTACTATTGTTATTTAAATTTTGCATTGCTCTTTTAAGATAAAGATTCAGCTTGTTACCTGTTTTATCTTTTCCTTCCAGCTCAGTGGGGACTACAGACCTCTGCTTTTGTGTGTGTCCCCAAGGCCCTGGTACAGTGCCTCACACTCAGTAGAGCCCAGGGTCCATTTTGTGACTTTTGTCCAATCAATCACAAAGTTTTTGCATTGGAAGGTCTCTAAGAGTCAAGTTGTCCCCCACTGTAGACATGTTTTTCATCCTTTGCCCATTTTAATTTATTTCTTTTATTCGATAAATAGTTGTGGAGTGCTTTTGTGTACCAGGTGCCGAGGGGACAGTGCTGTGACAGGGTCTCCACCTTCGTGGGAGCTACAGACAGAGCAGGAGGGGCTTCAGGATGGTCAAAAGTGCTGTGAGGGGGCAGAAAGCCAGGCCTGGCATGCAGCCCACCGCCCGGGGCGCACACCACCTTCCTCATCTCGTTAGTTTTTACGCCTGCATTTGATTAAAAAAACCTTCGCAGATAAAGGTTCAGAGTCCACAGAACCTTTATTTCAATAGAGTGAAGGTTTAGTTAAGTAGGGCCTGGTGGAGAAGTGTTTGGGGAAGGGGTTAAGAGGAAGCCGACTCCTTTCATCCAAGCCGAAAGCAAGCAGTGCCAGATGCCCTCAGGGCCCAGGGCTCCAGAATTCTAAAATCTCTGCTTCCACAGCTGAACCGGGGCTGAGCTGGGGATCCAGGAAAGGTACTGTGATTGCTTTGCAAGATTCTGATTGAGAGAAGCTCCGAATTTCTCCGGGGCGAGACTAGCATGAGCAAAGGCGAGAAGGTGTATAGGGACCTCTTCGGATGTGAGGAAGGCAGTCTGGCTGGGGTAGAAGGTGCGATGGGGACCCAGCTTCTCTCCAGCTGATGAGTGAAAGGTGCACAGCCACCTTCTGCATCGAATGGCTCTGAGGATTAAACAAGTCAACACAGGTGAAGTGCCAGATGGGAAGTGGGGGTCAATAAATGTTATGGTGTCATTGTTACTACATTAAAGAGAAAAGTTATTTAGTCTACCCTGTTCATCCAATCCATATGGGAATCTCTTCTTTGCAGTATTCACAATATTCCCAAATATTCCCACGTTTGATTTGTTAGGTATCTCTTTCAACCCTCCAAGACATTAACTTCCATTTTTGACTGGCTTTTAATGGTTTAAGGAAGAACTTTCCAGGAAAAAATCTGCTTCCCTCTTTTGATGAGCACATAGTTCCTTATTTTGGCTTTCTGAGGTTTGCAGTGGAACAACTCTGTATTTAATGTATTATGAACAGTGTTCTAATATGTAGAGATATAGCTATAAGTATAGCCATATTTGCATATATAAGTATGTATATATATAGGTATATACATTGTATATATATATATATATATATCTCTCAGTGGTTTGCTGTATATATGACAGTGGTTCTCAGATTTGGCTGTGTACCAGAATTACCTAAAGAGCTTTTAAGAAATACAAACTCATGGACTTGTCTCTGGGGATTAAGTGGTAGGACTGGGTGAGGCCTGGGCATCTATTTTTAAAAGCCTCAATATGCAGCTAGGGTGGGGAACCACTGATTACCTGTTTCCATATTTAGAATAACTCTTCTGGGGGCATACAAAAATTAATTCAGTAGCAAAAAGCTGGGTCTCAAACCATGTTTTGGCTACTTTATCATGAAGCTTAATTCTGTAAGCACCATTATGAGTTCCCCTTTGTCCCCCACCTGTGTCACATCACCTGTTTTCTAAGGTAAATAGCCCCAGTGACTTGAGTTCTTCTTATGCTATGATTTTGAGTGCCCTCCATTCTCCTGGGTAAGAACATGTTTGCCACTTAGTATATATTTGTGAGTCAGTCGTGATGCATTCTGTGGGCCGGATGCAGGGCTGGGCATTGGAGATTCAGAGTGTCCAGAAGAGAAATCTCCCAACCCACACACAGCGACTTAGCTAGAGCCCTTGTCTGTGGGGTCATGGAGACCTCTTCTAGCATACTTGGCTCTTCCTAAAGTGGGGAGCAGTCCTTCCTGGATCTGAGAAGTGTCCTCAGTCTAGCTAGGGCAGACCCCGGCAGACCTGGCTGCAGGTGGATAGGACCATCTAGTGGTACCTGGGCCGTTCCGAGTTAGCCCTGTGTTGTGAATTTCAGCCTTATTCTACTCAGCCACCAAATACACAGCATTGCTCTAAGATCACTGGGGAAAGAAGCTGGCCCTGATTCTGGAAGCTTTTTGCTTTTTTGTGTCTAAGAGATTAACCTCCGTAGTTGTGTCCTTCTAATAAGAGGAAGGGAAGCCGATCGTGTGTTGTCAGACTCTCGGAAAGGCGTTTTTGTAAGGCGATCTTTGCATTGATCGTCCAGTGGCTCCTGCTGCCGCGGCCCTTCCCAGCTAGCTGTTTTTGGAGCTTCCATCCACTCACGCAGCATCTGGGGAGGCTGTGATGAAGTGAGGACCATCTGTTAGGGCCAGATAGCAAGGACGTCTGCAGCACACTGAAGGTTGGTCTAGATGGCCAGCAAGGATTTTTCATGCCCTGCGTGCCTGGACTGCCACCTCCCCACCACTGAGTTGGCTTCTGGACAGGGAACGTTATGGCTAGTGTGGCTGTGGTCCTTAATAACAAACCAACCCAACAGTAACCCCCCAACACCCACCCACCCCTGTAATTCATATTCATTATACTGTAGAATTTTCAAAATTATGTAGGGCTTCCCTGGTGGTGCAGTGGTTGAGAATCTGCCTGCCAATGCAGGGGACACGAGTTCGAGCCCTGGTCTGGGAAGATCCCACATGCCGCGGAGCAACTGGGCCCGTGAGCCACAACTACTGAGCCTGCGCGTCTGGAGCCTGTGCTCCGCAACAAGAGAGGCCGTGATAGTGAGAGGCCCGCGCACCGCGATGAAGAGTGGCCCCTGCTCGCCGCAACTAGAGAAAGCCCTCGCACAGAAACGAAGACCCAACACAGGCATAAATTAAAAAAAAAATTATGTACATATAGCTCAACAAACGGAAGAATTATAGTCTCTTCACTGAGAGCTAGCCCCCATTAGCATGTTGGTGTGCGCCTTTCCTGACTTGCTTTCTGCACGTTCGCTCTGCAGTTGTCATATTGGTGGTGAACGTGGATTCTAGAGGCATGCGGGCCTGGCTGCCAGTTCTTGGCCCCATTACTTCCCAGCTGTGTGACCTTGGGCAAGTTAATTTCTCTATAAAATGCTGCTGTTTGGTAGAACGTACTTCATAGGATGAGGAGTCTTAAAGGAGATGGCTGCATGTGCATCCTTAGCAGAGGACCTCACACACAGTGAGTGCTCAGGACCATGTTAATTTAAATCATTCGTGCATTATTATTTATAAGATCGGGACTCCCTCCAAAGCCTGGAGGTTTTGTTAGCAGATGACCGTGAATAAAAGTATCTACACGTTTGCCCATTCACTGGAAATTCTGTTGCCACCAAAGAAAACTCACCCCAAAGTGACAGCGTGATGCGTTTTAATGGTAAACGCCATCATTTTGCTGCACGGTAATTAGGCATGAATGGCAAACAGTTCATGTCAGTGATTATAATTAATTAGTATTGCTTTTAAATATTTTTGCAGCCAAATCCAAGTTCACTTTCTCTTCTCATGTGGTTCCCCACAGTATCGGTAATGACGGTGTTGATGCCGCCCTTGTGGGCATGTGTCTCAAGGGCAGGAACGGTGGTTTCTTCTTTGTACCCTGACGGTCTGGCACGTTGGGGTTCAAGACATGCTAGTGATCCAGGACAGCGGTCCATTTGTTCATCATTCACTCACAAGTCTTCACCTAACACATATACCCCTAACGGCAACAGTGCTGTTTCCATTGGACTTACTTTTCTTATTCCAGCTCTTCGCCCCTCATCTGGCCACGTAAGAGACTCTGGGGCTGCCCTCAACAAAGTCCATCTGTCTGTCTGTTCCTCAAGGCTGAAGGTCTCTGAGCACCCACTCATCACCCTTCCTGGCAGCACCTTGCCTGAGGGTTGAGACTGTGGCCCATTGTCTCACCCATGGGTGTCTGTGCCTCGTTGGGGCGATTAGAAGAAGTGGGGCCAGGCCACGGTGGGGCGCTGGTGGACTGGTCAGAGTGAGGGCAGGAGGCGGCTCTAGTTCTCTGGTCACAGAAGTCAAAGGGCTTTAGCTGTTTAGAGGGTCAGGGTTGGCTGTTCTGCTTGCCTCTTCTTCCTGAATTTGGCCCTGGTTATCATCTCACGGGCATGCAGAAGGTCCTCCAAGGACCACAGACCAAAGGAAACTCCATTTGCTGTGCCCTTGTCTGTAAAGCCTTTAGCTGGAAACCATGTTCTTTATTCCACTCTTAGAGATAAAAGGCCCCCCTGTTGCTGAGACCCAGTCAACATCCAGTGGTAACTGAGAGCAGCCCCCTTCCCTGTTGGTCAAGTGGAGGATGGTAAGCTGGAAGGCCAGTAGAAGTGCCACCACCAAGCAGGTGGGAGGCATGACAACCCTAGCACGGCACTTCCGCTGTCCTGGGCCTGGACACCTCACCCCTGTTGGAACTCACACTCTGAGGTCAACAGACCTGGGCTGGGAGCCAGCACTTGTGGGATGTGGGACCTTGGGTGAGTTCCTTGACTCCTCTGAACTCAGTTACCTCCGTTTGAAAAGTGAAGACAATAGTCCCCTCCCTCCCCTGGTTGGGGTCAGGCTCAGGAGAGAGAACTTAAACAGAATCCCTGTCACAGCTGTTCATAGTAGACGCTCAGTAAGTGTTGGTTTCTCATCAAATACCCTTATGAGGATGGGGGTATTTTAGCGTGCCTGATATCTACTGCCTTCATGGAAAGTTCCAGCTCACCTTGGTTCAACTGGGGAGTGGAGACTTTGTTCTCTTGCCCATTAGACTTGCTCTCCCTGATACTATAAAGTTAACTAACCACTCTTGGTTAACAGAAGGGCAAGTGATTGAAATCGGTGAGCCCGCAGCTCCAGGGACATTACCCTTGCCCACCCTGTTTTGCCCTGGACCTCGGTCCTGCCTCTGGGCATCTCGTAGCTGCAGAGCTTCAGTTTCTGGTCAGCAGGTTGTCCCGTGTGGGCCCGAGGTGGGTGCACCAAAGAACAGGTGTGGCCTTCTCCAGTCACTCCAGAAGCGGAAGATGTTTTCTTGCTGACACTGAACTAAGCTATTTCTTACTGATTGCTTTGGGTGTCCAAGCCATTCCTTCCTGTGGCCCTCCTGCCTTGAACAATCAGTCCCTCCAAGGCCTGGCTTTGCTGTTACCCACACAGACTCACAGCCTGGGAGGCCAGGATGCTTTTTGGGGATCAGAACCAGGTCTCTCCTGAGCACAGAAATCAGAGCCCTGTGGTTCGAAATGGCCACCATGTAGGATGTGGCGTGGCCCCTGCTACGTGGGGCCATGTGGCAGCCTGGCCAGGTCAGCCCCTGAGATGTGAAATGGGTCACAGATGGACTCAGGCCCTGAGCACTGCACTGTGGGTGTCACAACTTCCATTGAATTGACGGGTAGAAGCAGCCATGGGGGCAGGAGGCCAGGCATAGTGTGGCTTTCCTTTCACACACCCTCTGCATGCAATACTGGAGGTCTAGGGGTGAGCGTCTCCCTGACATGAGAAGACAGAGATGCCAAAACAGCCCCCTGCTGCCCCTGGAGCAGTTTGACAGAGCTCAGCCCATCCCCTCTCCCTTCTGACCAATCATAGTCCTTGTCTGACTTATACGACCTCCTGGAAGACTTGATTGCACTGGAAAGAAAATGGGACCACAGGTCAGAGTGGGCCTCATGCCAGCTCTGCAGCAAATAAACTCTGATTTGTTGGGGAGGCTGGGAGGAACCCTACTTGGCACTCTGCCCCCAGTAGTGTCCTGCTGTACCTGGGTGAATCTGCCAAGTAGTTCTGTCCACAGGGCTCTCCCTTGGAGCACAGAGTCTGCTGGGCACCTGGTTGGGGCGTGGAATATGGAGAGAGGCTTCCCCTAGTCTGTGGGTGTGACTTGCTGTGTCCCTTGCAGCACACATGTGTTTCTATCAAGCCTTGCCTTTCTCCCCTCAACACGTTCAGCCTTTAATTGTAACTATTAATCACCCCGAGTTGTGTAGCAATTCCTAACCCTTCCATTAAATATTAAGCTTTTTTAAAAAATCGAGCTTTCTTAATTGAATTATTGAATTACCAGGCACTTAATGTGGCTCTGGTGGATGTGAATCACGAGTTCCAGCATCAGAAAGGATCTTAGTTTCCTCCTCTGTGACTTAGAGGGTGTGTGGGGTCCAGGGGGGCCGGCGACAGGCTGCTCCAGGTTGGTGGCCTCTCTTCCCCTGGCTTGCCCTGTTTCCTGTTCTGTTCCCCGGGGCATAGCCCTTCTCAGGTCTCTGCCGTTTGTGTTTTTCTAGTTGTTCGCAACATTAGAGTTGGGTTTAGGTGGAGACAGTCACATCCATCATTTGGAGCTCTGATGCTTCTGTCTGGAATCAGGCAGTCTGTCCTTGGGATGAGATGCTTCGGGGCCTCTTTTTTTGCCCTTGGCCCTTTTCTAGAAATGCTCAGCCTCAGCCACCATCCCTCCCCCTCCACACTGTCTACCTGCAGCTGCAGCCTAGGCCTCTCCCCACCTGACTTCCGCACACTCCTGACCGCCAGACATTTCCATTTGAATGTTCCCCTCCCGCTCCTCCACCCCCCTCCGACTGACCTCACCCACTCCCATCTGGTCTCCTGCTCCGATTCCTGCCTGGGAGAACAGTGGTGTTACTGAGGGCTCTTCCTGACTCACTCCTGATATTTATCTGCTAAGTGGCTCTGTGCTCGCCTGTCTCCTCTGCCTGCTGTCCTCATCCAAGCCAGGCTGATTCACTGCTGTTTCTCCTCGCCGCATGCCTTCCTGCTCTAATCTGTCTTCCACTCACCTCCCTTAAACCTTGTTTTTACTGGACTGTCCTCTGCTCCCCAACTTGCGGTGGCCCTCTGCTTCCTGCCACAGCAAAGCTGCAGTCTCCTCAACTCAGCTCACGTAGATGAGCCTTCCGATGGCACAGGCATCAGATTGGTACCGCCCCCTCTCTTTAGGGGAGGGATCTGAGATCGGTGGTGGAATGATGGGGAAAGGAAGGCTCAGATGCTGTAGGTGAGATTGTACTCTGGGTTGAGTGGGCAGTCATGTTCACCTGGAACCTCAGAATGCAACATTATTTGGAAATAGTGTCTCTGCAGGTAGAATTAGTTAACATGAGGTTGTACTGGGTTAGGGTGGGCCCTATAATGCAATGTCTGATGGCTTTATAAGAAGAGGGAAATGTAGACATAGAGGACACACATAGGGAGAACTCCAGGGGAAGCCGGATGTAGAGATTGGAGTGATGCGTCTACAAGCCAAGGAACACCAAGGATTGTGGAGCCCCCAGAAGCTGGGCAAGAGGCGTAGGACAGATTCTCCCTCAGAGGCTCCAGAAGGAACTGGCCCCGTCCACACCTTGATGTCAGACTTCTGGCCTCCGCACTGTAAGGGAATAAATTTCTTCTGTTTTAAGCCACCCAGTTGGCAGTACTTTGTCGTGGCCACCCTAGGAAACTAATACAGTGGGGAAGCTGTGTTTTAAAACCAGGTCCCCCAATTCTGAGTCCGGGAATCTTTTTACTGTACACAGCCACCCCCCCCCCCCACCGGCCTGGTTTCATGGTCCTCCCTAATGCAAACCCTCCCCATGAAGTCTTAATGGCAGTGATTCTTTAGTATTTGTCTTTGGAGTTGATCAGCCCCAAAGGAGTGCGTCTTCTCCATGTGTTGTGCTCATTTGGACCTCCTGTCCTTTGTTCATGCCTGTGGCCCCCTCCTCCTTCCCTCCCAACACATTTTTATTGAGCGTCTGCGATATGCCAGGTGCTGTGTTAGGCCCTGGGGGATAAAAGATGGCCAAGGTTCTTGCTTTCATGGAACATACATTTCCATGGAGGGTTGAGGGGAAGGCATTCAGATGGCAAGCAAATAAACAATCAATATGCATAAAATAATATCAGATAATGTAAGAGTGAGTTCTTGGGGCTACTTTTGAAGCTGGCTCTCTCAGAAGCTGGCTTTGAAGCTAAGACCTGAATGAAGAAAGGGGCCAGATGTGTGCAGATCTGGGGAATGATCATCCTGGCAAAGGGAACCAGCACTGCAAAGGCCCTGTGACAGGACTGAAGGCAAGTGTGACGGAGTCTGAGAGTGGGAGCAGAGGCGGAAGGTGACACTGAGCCCTGTGAGCCATGGAAAGAAGTTTGAATTGTGTTCTAAGTGCGAGGAAAGTCTCTGAAAGGTTTTAAGCGAGAAATGACATGATCAGCATTTTTAAACATTACTCGGACTGTTCTGTAGAGTCTGGATAGTGGGGAGCTGGACCACCGAAGGTGATCTGGCCTTAGTGCCCCAGCGTGATTCTTTTTTGTGGGTCTCTAATCCTCCCCTGAGCTACTCTTGCACGTAAAGTCAATACACCACTTAATTAGAAAATCATTTCCCTGTGTTAAAGGGGCCTCCCCAGCCAGGAGGGCCTAAGGGCTGTGCCGTTGCACACATGGCTCCTCTGGAATGCCCTGTGGCACTGGTGATGGAGTCATTGCTCTTCAGATGGGCCTGAGTGACAGACTCATGTTTTATGTGGAGTTTCCCAAAGCATAGGGAGTATTCTCATCCCTCCTAGAAAATTGTTTATCTGTCCAAGAATTGCCAGACTCGTGTGATAACCAAGTTGTGACCTGAGACCTGGGGGCTTATTAGCTCTGCTCTACACATTGGAAACTGAAACTCTGAGAGGTTCTGGGGCCCTGAATAAGGATTAGAGCCCAGGTCTGCTCTACCCTGAAGCCCACATCTGCTTCCCTGCACCCCAGTGCTGCAAGTGGAGGCTTAGCTCTTGGAAGGAGTGCATGTCTGAAAAACCTGTAACTGAGTGATGAAGCAATTAAAACTGGGAAATTTCCTAATGGACTGTAGAAGCAGGCACCTCTATGCAGTGGTTAAGAGCTTTGGAATGAAATAACATGGGGTGGAATCCTGGCTTGGCCTTGAGCAAGTGACCTGACCTCACTGAGTCTCAGTATACAGACCTGTAAGATGAGAAGAATGCTAGTGAAGTAACTACCTTACTGGGATGTGGTGAGGATTAAATGAGAGAATTCATGGAAGGGGCTCAGTACAGTGTGTAGCGCAGACTACGTGCTCAGTAAGTTATGACAAGGACTAAGAACAGATTATAGAAGAGGGAGGAATGTATATTCACAGATTTTCTGGGATAAACTGTTGTACTTGTGTCCTGGGTATTGGGTTCTCTGCAAAGTCTGGACAAAAGAAAACTGAGGTCACATTGGGGGATGCAGGGAGAGACATCCAGCCTGGGCCTGGCTCTGCTAAGATGCGGGTTGGCAGACGTGGGAATGGAAGTTTAGAGAGTCAAGAGACTGGGATGGAGGAGCCGCTGGGTGTGGGCAGCCCATCCTAACAGGAGGCAGAGGAGTGAAAGCATGCAGAACTGAGCTTGAATGTGGAAGTGAAAGCTTACCGACTGCCATGGGTGTTCCAATAAAACCGCTCCTCTGAATATGACAACCGTGAATCATAAAGTCATAAAAGTTTTAGAATTGGAAGGACTGAGGAGAGCATCCAGTCCTGCCCAAGTTCAGACAGGGTTTATTTTGCAGGCAGAGCTGAGTGCTGACATGCCCAGGTTTTAGAAGAAAACGTTTCCCCTACCCTTTCTGTCCCTTCTCCTGGGTTGACTCCAGCAACTTGCCTCTCCCCCCCAACTGCGAGTGTTTGACATGGGATTCAAGGACATCAGAGACACCTGCAGCCTGGAGCCTGGTGTGTGCCCTGTGGATGAATCCCCAAGGCCAAGCCCAGACACTCGTAGGGTGGGTAAAGTGTCTGTTGAATATCAGTGGAAATATTTCCCATCTTCCTGTTGAGGGTGGAATTTGGGAAGGGAGCCTTGTGGATCTCATGTCTCAGGAATGCCTTTATCAATTATGATGTATACTTTTGGGCAGTAACCTTGCTTTTGGATTTATTTTATTTCCCATCCTCACTCATTTCCTCATCTCCTTTTATCATGCTGTAGGCATTTTTCTGACACCTCCAATCCCTTTTGGAACAAAATGAGGTAGAAATAAATAAATAAATGAAGTTTCTTGGCTTTTGCTCCTGGTTATCAGAAGGATGACTCCCTGAGGCACACCTGTTAGATGCCAGTAACGAGCTTGTGTCAGGTCAAAACTCGAATTCCAACTCAGGGAAGGGTTTGACGGTGGGTCTGCCATTCCTGGTGATCCTGGCACGGAGTGTGATGAATTGGGGGTTGAATTGGGGGAAACATGCACAAGGGGCTGGGGAGAAGGAAAGGATGCTTTCATGTTTCCAGGTAGAATTCCAGTGTTTGCTGCAATGAAGCTTTGAAACGCTTGTCCTTGGCTCTGTCTTTTCTTCAGTGTGGGGCAGGGTTACATTTTTCTGGCATGTTACCTCGTCAAAAATAAGGAGAGGTACGAGGGAAGGAAAAAAGAGAACCTGTAAGTTCATATAGTCTGTTCCCCGCATTGCAGCGTGGACCAAACGATTCCCAAAGAGGCCCAACCAAAAATAAGTTATTATCCTGTTTCTAGTAGCCTGCGGTAAAGTGTTTCTTTTTTATACTTATTTATTCAATAAATATTTATCGAGTGCTTGATACTGTGGGGAAGAAGGCAGTCAGGGTCTGCTCTCAGGGGGTCTAGTCTAGTGGGGGAGACTGACATTAGACAGATACACACATGCAGTTAAATTGCCGTGGGTGCTTTGCAGGGAAAGCCCAGTGTGCTCTCTGAGTGGGAGAGGGGGCCTAGTCTGGGTTGGGTGGTCATGGAAGGGTCTCTCCAAGGATGTTTAGCCTTCATTCTTCACTGCCTCCTTTCCCTTCCCTGCTTGTTCACCATTAGAGGCTGTTTGAGCTAGGGTGCCTGGCGGGTGACACGCTGAGAAGAGGAGGATTTAGCCTAGGGCGAGGCGGGCTCTCCACAGCAATCTTTCCGCACCCTGGCTGGGCCACCTGTCCCCAAACGGCTGGGTCCCAGGGGGCAGCCCTCCCGGGGGTTCAGTAACGGGCACCATTTCTTAGAAGGGGCTGGCCACGGAGATAAGACCGCAGTGACAAGGGGGCCATAAATTGTTACCTGTGCCCTTCGGTTACCCCCTCTTCCTCCATCACCTCCTTCCTGAGCCTGCGGGGTTGGATTTAGCAACCGGGTTCCTGTTCTTGGGATGGAGCAGTAAAGCTGACTCCTGGTGGCTGGGTGTAATCATTGAGATGCAGAGCACTGATAGCGGAACCCATTTAATTTCTGTTGCTCTGCAACTGGGCAGGGGGCGGGGAGCAGGAAGGTCAGGAGTAGCTTGAAAGCCGCAGTTCAGTTACAGAAACAAAACACTCCCCCTAAGGAATTAAAAATTACAATATTTGAGGGGAAATAACGGAAGTGATTTGAGGTGAGGGGTTTAATCAGAGGATCGTGGAGATAGAGCAGGTCACGGCTGTGGAAAGCCCAGACCAATCTGGAACCGGGGCCTGAGAATTTTAGCTTTTCCATCAGAGAGGATTGGGTTGTATGTTCGTGCAGTTGAGTTATTTGAGACTTGTTGAGTAGCCCTTAGGTGTCTATTAGTTGTCACTGTCAATTAGTTGATGTTCGGTGTCAATTTCCTGACACACGATCGGAGGACCCGTCCTCTGTCTTGCTGGTGATGCTGCAGAGGTCCTGGCTTATCTGGTGATTTATGGTTGATCTGATCAAACCTGTGTGATTTTATGGGATTCTACAGGGTAGAGGCTGACAGGTGAGATTCACATCCAGAAATCTGTGGAATTTTCTAGTCAATCTATGGCCTAGCCTGACTCAGAGGGTGTGGGAGGGCCCTGCAGAAGAGTCTCCTTGGCTGATTAGATAGGGAGTGGACATTTTGGGGGCAAAGAGTTGGGCCAACCCAAGTCTTCCTCATCAGGACCACAAAGATGTATCCTGAGGTGACTTGCATTTATAAATGGATGGCGGCTATTGCAGGTTATGTGCTCGGCACTGGCAAAATGGTCTTTGTCTTGAAGGAGCTCTCAGCGTAGAAGGTGGCCCAGATTTGGGGGCATTTCCTAAGAATCTGATGAGTGAATAAATTTCCAGGATTCTTATGGGATGGGCCAAAGTCTGGGTTAGTGTTTGAGGGCCAGAGAGGGAAGTTGGAACAATGAAGAGAAATTGGAGGTCTATAACTGTCTTAGCTTAGGTGCTGTAACAAAATACCATAGACTGGCACCTTCAACAACAGAAACTTATTTCTCACAATTCTGAAGGCGACTGGAAGTTTGAGATGAGGGTGTGTCTTTGGGCTGTGGTGAGGAACCTCTTCCTGGCTTGCAGACAGCTGTGTTCTCAGTGTGTCCTCACAGGGTGCAGAGAGAGAGCTCCAGCTCTCTCCAGCGCCAGAATCTTCCTATTCTTATAAGGACACCAGTCCCATCCCAAGAACTCCACCCTCATGACCTCATCGAAACCTAATCACCTCCCAAAGGCCCCACCTCCAAGTACCATCACATTGGGGGTTAGGGCTTCAACATATGATTTTGAGGGGGACACATATTCAATCCATACTAATAACCCCACAGGTGAAGGGATCCTAGCATGCCTGGTTCCCTGGAATATAAATGTTGATCATGTGTCTCTGATACCATAGATGTGTTTGAATGAAGATAACTGGGTGGAAGTGTGTATGCCTTTCTCCTGTAATTAGATGCACACTGTAAAACTCGTACCTGTGATGCTTGAGGTGGGGAGAGGAGGGGAGGGGGTCTATTCTGGCTGAGACTCAGTACCAGCAGGCTGTCCTTGGCTGTGGGTGGTGATCAGGGTGAGCTGTCTGCCCTGTCCGGTCTCTCCAGAGTTAGGTGGTTATGTCAACCTTGGATCACCTCTCTTTTTGTCCTGGAAGCCATGCGAGGCGGTTTGAACTGTGCTTGGAAACAAGGCAGGGCTTGCTCTGAGCTGTGAGCCGAAGCGGCGGCGATGGGTATGCCATGTGCAGATGAAGGTCCTCGGAGCCGGCTGGATCGCCAGCTGGGCCCCTCTGCTCAGCGCCGGCTGGGGTGTAAGAAGCCATGCCCCTCATTCCTTTTTAAACAGCTTTGTGTTTGTCATCCCTGGGACCTGGTGACCTCTTTGGACCCCGTTTCTCTGGGCTTCACGTCAATCAGCTCCTGTTTATCAAGTCTTACCCGGGTTTGTTGTGTGTGTGTGCACACGCGCGACCGTTCTCTGTGCTTGGCTGGGTTGGCACTGGCCTGTTTGTGGGGCACTGAGCTAAAAGAGGTTAAGAGGAGGCAGAGCTCACACCACTGCTAAAGGCCAGAGAACTCTGCTGAAGGGCTGGTCGTCTTCAAGATGAGCCGGTCTATTTCTGATTGGGCTGCTGCCATGGGCCTTTGATGAATGGCAGTCTGTGCAGGCGCTGGATCTCAGTGTTTGTTCCTTTATGTGTCTCTGCCCCGGGAGTGGACATGATTTCCCAGCCGCCTGGGGTGAGGAGTGAGGGGCTGGGGGCGCGGGCTGTGCGGGGAAGAGCTGGCATCTCTGGAGAAACCAGTGAGGCAGTGGGCCTGGACCACCTCTCTTTACTGCTGGGGAAACAGAAGCAGGCTCAGGCCAGAGGCCCCCTGGGTCAGGGGGGCTGTGGCCCGGCCTGCTTGCTCCTGACAACACTGCCCCCTGCTGTTCTGCCGGGGCTGCGGGGACCTCACCGCCCTGAAGGCAGAGTGTGTGCAGGCCCCATCTTCAGGCCCTTTGCCCGAGGCAGTGACGCGGGCAGTCCACTGATGGGAGGATGGGGTCTTTGTATTTTGTTTCCACTGACCAGGATGGGTTTGCAGAGCCACTCACACTCCTGCCTGGTCCCGGTGATTTCATGTGCACAAGATGGCTGGACAGGGAGTGGGAGGGGGTCCCACAGCCCTGGGAGGCCTCCTGCCACTCAGAGAGGATGGTGTGCAGGCGTAAGCCTGTCACCCAGTGGGTCTGCATTAAAAGAGATTTGCCCACCCCCTCCAAGGCCCAAAGCTGATGCTTCTTAAGACATTTGGCACTGACTTTTAGCCCTGAGGCTCTTGCGTATCTGTGAAGTCTGGCCTTCCTCTCTGCCTCTCCTAGAGTCCAAACCCCCTGGGAAGTGTCTCTCTGTGCTGCTTGCCCTGCAGCCTGCCGCTGGTTTTAACTGCAGGGAAGTAGGGTTTTGGTGGTTTTTGTTTTTTTTAAGAGAGGTATAAACATCAACATGCAGACACACCTCTGCAGATGGACCTGGCTTTGAACCTCAGCTTCAGGGTGCTATTTGGTACGTCTGTGAGCTTCTTGGAGTCTGTTTCATCTTGAGTAAAAGGGGATCCTGTGAGACAGAGCCCCTGCATGAGGCACAGAAGGCGTGTCCTATCAGGGTTGCTCTCTTTTTCCTTTTCTCAGCCTGATTCTAGTCTTTCTTTTCCTTAGTGGTGTTGTTATTTAAACGTATTCATGTAAGTTCAGTGTTATCAGGGGCATGACGCTGGTTAACTGGGATATGAGAAGCACTTAGCAGGTTGCCTGGCACACAGTATGTCCACAAGCAACAGTAGTCGTTGTATCTATAGTTGTCTCTTTGGGTAGAAGGGACACCTGCAGGGTCTCTTTTATTACTCCTTTATTACTATTTCATTTGGTGAAAAGCAGCTTGGTGGCTTCAGGGGGAGGATGCTAGGGCAGAGGGATCTAAGTGAAGCATCCCCTCCATCTGCCTCAACGCGGCCCCCTTGAAGCCTCCACTTTTAAATTCGGCTCCGTGTCACGTTCACTGCCAATTTCGACGAACCTTCTGGAGATGTTTACCTTCTTGGTTTTCAAGCATGAATAACCTCACTTCCCTAAAGGGGAGCTGCTGTAAGTTTCAGAACTTGGAGAGGTTTTTGTTTGGGGATTTATGTTTCTTAAACAGCATAGGGCTCCTTGGCTTCTGTAGGGATTGATGCAGCCTGTCCGGTTAGCCACCTCGCTGTCTCCCCGGAGGAATTGGGCGCTTTGTTCTCCACTGGCCTCTCCTGTCCTCTCTTCTTCAGGCTGGGTTCAGTTGCCCGCGATGAGAGTGGATGAGAATGGAGAGAGGATGCTGAAGAACCGTGGAAGGCTGGGAGCCCGGGCGGAGGTGGGGACGCACGAGGTGGTGCTGGCTTGGGGCCACGTTCCCCTGCCTTTCTTTCTGGCAGGTGTAGAGCATGGCGTCTCCTGCCGGCCTCCGTGGGGCCTGGGATATCTCTGGCAGACAGTGCAGGAAATCGGATGCGCAGACTCTACGGAGGACCGGAGAGCACCAGAATGCTTACAGAAATTGCCCTTGTCAGAACGTGAGGGGGTGAGGAAAGGCAGTGAGCACGGAGACTCATATTCTTTCAAACCAACCTGAGAGGGGCAGGAGCCGCCTCCCACCTGACTAGCCGCCTCCCACCTGACTAGCTCCTTCCCAGCCCTGGGAAACAGGGCCCCTGGAGACACTTTGTGACTGTCCACCTGGCCGACGATGCCCAGGCCCACTCCGGAACCAGGCTCCGAGCTGGGTCAGAGGGAAGCGTGTGCTGGGGGGCCTTTTGGCTTGAGCCACGGACGAGAGGAGGACCCCACGGAGCCCGTGGAGGTTCTGGAACCTGCTTTAGTTTGGCTGCGCCTGCTCTGCAGCCACCCCCAAGGTTTAGCAGCGTCTCGGGTGCGTCCCCATTGGTGCCACGTGTTCCGTGGCAGCAGCTGTTGGTGCTGACTAATGAGACTTCCTGGCAGCTGCGTTGGGCACACTTGGCTCCGGCGGCCTCTCTCCACCACTCACCCTACCCGGAGCACCCGAGGAAGGTGCCTGCAGGCCGAGTGCAGACAGAGGCTGTCCTGTGGGGAAGCCCAGGAGCTCGGTGACTCAGGGATCCACAGAACAGTGGGAGGGCCAACCTCCGTTGCGCCTAGGAGAGACTCTGAGGTCAAAGGGCAAGTTAGGGGCTGAGCTGACACTTAAAGCTGTGTCTGCTCTCAGCCCTCTGAGTTAAGCCGTTCCCCCTCGGTGAGGCAGGCCTGTCGTGGGTTTGGTCTCATTTGATGTCCCAGGCTGCACACTATCGCCCACTAGCTGTGTGTCCTTGGACAAAGCATTTCACCTCTCTGAGCCTCAGTTTCCTCAGAGGCCAAAGGGGATGTGCCCAGCACAGCCACTTTCCTTTCGTTCTCACTGAAAAACTAGGCTGGATGCCTGTCTCGCCATGAATCCAATGGTGCCCTCGTGGACCATCCAAGGAACTGCAGCTGCCGTCTGCTTAGCCCCGGGGGGCAGATGGGCAAGGCGCGGAGCCAGGGAAGGAGATGGGAAAGGAAGCAGGAGAAACTAAGTGCTTGCTGATTCCTGCCCTTTTACCCCCTCCCCAAACCTCTCTGCTTTCAAGTCGTAGAAGGGACTCGAGCGAGGGGCCCGAATTCCTGACAAATTTACAGAATTCCCGAAGAATGGCCAGGTACTCTTTGCCTGATGATCACAGCTACTACTCGTGGAACTTACACCATCAACAGCCTTACGAGGCAGATTCTGCTGTCACCTCCAGCTTATGGACCAGAGCGCAGAGGCTCAGCGTGGACGGTGCACTTTGCCCAGTGGTGGTCACTGCAGGGCCACAAGATGACCCAGATCCTTCCGCTAAGCTGTCCTTCTTCTGTGCTGGGAACTTTGTTCCCCAGAAGAGCGGGAAGATGATTCTGGCTGTCTGAAGGCCTCCCGGACTTGGCTTGCCCTCCACATACCGCATCTGGTTAGCCTGGCACTGAACGAGGCCCAGGCAGAAAAGAGGGCTTTTCAAGGCACATCTAGAGTGACGAGAGAAGGCCCTGTGGGGGCAGGTCCCCTCTGTGGCTGTAATTAAACCTCCCTGCCTGGTCTCCTTTTCAAGCACCAGCTCTTCGGGGGTTCAGATAGCACGGCTTTGTGCACAGGACCCTTTCAGTACTTGAAACAGGAGGACATGGGTCTGGTCTGGGATGCCCCCTTTTTCTCTCCATGAGGCTGAATTTTTAAAAAGCGGGGTGTTAGCATCAGATGAGTAGCTGACATCGGGGCCTTTGTCATAGAAATTCCGTGATGGATGTTTTCCCCAGGATGCACAGCCAGGGTCCCAAAGGGAGATTTATCCTTTAAACCTGCCTGCCTTCAGAGGTGTCCCCGCTGACTTCCTGGTGAACACCCGCGGGCCAGGGATGCTTTTGTGATCTGTTCCGGGGATGATGCCAGAAAAGCCTTAGCTGGTCACCAAACTGTGTCTGGAGATGAACTGTGCAAGGGAAGATGTTGCTCCTGGAATAAGACATTTTGTACAATCCACGCAAGCCTTTAATTTGACACTGCAGTCAGATGCTGAGCTGTCAGATGCTGGGTTTGAAGTTGAAAGTTGACTTTCCCCCCTGTAGCTACAATGTTGTGTCAGCCCGAATTTCAATTTCCTGGGATTTTTGTGTGTCTACAACTCAACTTGGCGTTCTAATTTAGCACCCTTGTTTTGTTGTTGTTGTTGTTGTTCTTGTGTTGTTTGTTTTTTGGTGGCGGTGGGTAGAGGAGGGATGGGTTGGTGACAGGGCAAGGGGGGCATTTAATCATTTATTCTTTTAAGTAGGTTTAATTGTATAAAGATTATAATGCATACAAACGTCTGTAATTAGGGGAGTTGGTTCTGTTAGACAGTGTTTTAGTGAAGAAAATTACAGTGTTCATAAGGCAGAGGCAGCATATATTAACATGCAACTAGTTTTTGTTCATTCATGCCGAGTGTTTCCCAGTGCTCCCCGGAGGTATCTCCCCAAATTCCCAAGTCTTCCCATTCTCTCCGCGCTGCCTGGGCTGCCTTCAGCTGAACCACGCCACTTTCTTAGAATACGGAGCCTTTCTCTAGGGATTTAGACCAAACTTTGTTCTACGACAGCGTGAGTTTCCCTCATTCGTGAAACAGCTGTTTAGGGGTGTCTCCCTTGTAGCAGGCATGGTCCCGGGCATTGTGGGTGTAGATGTGGATGAGACAGCCGGCTCTTCGCTCTCGTGAAGTTTGTAATCTAAAGGAGAGTCAGACTGTAGACAAGAAAGATAAATGAACGTGCTACTTACTGATATTGATCCGGGTAAAGAGGAAATGGAATAGAGCGTTAGGTTGGAGAGGGACTGAGGGCCGGGCTGGGCGTGTGAGGATGCTCGTTTAGGCAGAGCGGGCAGAGGCCTCTCAGGCCGTGGACCATCCAAGGACTGGGGTTTCCAGGCAGATGGCCGGCCGTGTAGTGCCCAAGCTGTGTGAGTTCAGGGAACAGGAGGAAGGATGTTGGAGCTGGCGCTGAGTGAGCAGGGGCTGGGAGATGAAGTTGGAGAGGTGGGCAGGGCACCGTCGGGAGTGTGGGTTTATTCTCAGTACGCTGGGGGGCTCTTCCGGTCCTGCCCACGTGGCCCCCCTTGGGGCTCTCTGCCACGTGGGCTTCCACATCAGAGGTGCCAAGCACACAGAATAGGTGTTTTCCCCTGGAGGTGAGCCCTTTAGGCCCTGGAGAGGTGCTCTCAGTTGGGGCCCCTCCTTGAGGACCTAGTCAGTTACTGGAGTGTAGGCACCACGCGGGACACCAGTTAGAGAAAAGGGTGAGCATGCATTCAACTCAAGGAATGTTCTTCAAGTGCCCACTAGGCTGTAAAAGAGATGGCGCCACGTGCTCTAGGAGCATC
Source organism: Eubalaena glacialis (assembly GCF_028564815.1). Taxonomy (NCBI): domain Eukaryota; kingdom Metazoa; phylum Chordata; class Mammalia; order Artiodactyla; family Balaenidae; genus Eubalaena; species Eubalaena glacialis. The sequence goes on along the minus strand of NC_083734.1, from coordinate 27,616,518 downwards.
ATTGATTCTCAATGACTCCATCTGGAATCTGAAGGGTGAGTAAGAGCTTGATAGGACAGATGAAAATGGGAAGAACTTTTCTGGCAAGGAGAACCCACTTGGGCAAAAGTGTGTTAGGGGAACACCAAGTAATCTGGTGTGGCAAGAAATGAGCCTTTTGGGAAGAAGTGCCAGGATCAGAGTGGGCCACGCCTTGAAGCTTTGGACTTTACTGTTTAGCTGCACTCACATATGCTTTGATGCCATGTTGATTCATAAACCCTGAATCCAACAAATCCATTTGCTCCAAGGAGATTGACCGTCACCCTTAGCAACTCTGAAGCCAGCTGCGGCAGTTTGTTCTAAATTTTAAAGCCCCCTGCTCGGGAAGGGGGACCCCTGGACAGATGGATTGGTTGTGGAGGGCTGGTCCATGTTTTGTCCGAGCCTGCTGTCACATGAGTAAGGCCCAGCTGACCCAGCTGTCCTGCCGAGCTCTCGGTCAGATGGTGAGTGTGTGGAATGACATAGGCCGTCTCAGGTTTTATAGCTACGCTCCCAGCAGCCTCTATGCCCTTTTCCTCCAGCCCCTGGGAGGCCAGACAATCAGTCCCCTGTTGATTGCCTGACCGCAGGGCCCACATCCTTTGCTCCTTGTTGCTTAGCCTCCAGAATGTCAATTCTGGCCATCATCATGCTCTTGCCCGTCCCCCTGATCATTTACTTCTGGTCGAAAGCCTGAAATACCAAGAAGCGCGTCATCTGAAACATCACTGGCACGCCTCTCCTAGTTGGTGTGGGGCAAGCAGTGAACTACTAGACTCTCAGTGTAGGTTTCAGCCGACTGAGGGCAGAGGTAAAGTTACAAGTTACGGAACACGAGGCAGGCATTTGTGTGCCGGATCCAGAGCAGGCGGTTCCAGGGCTCTCTGGTGGGCATACTCTTCCTGGCCTTGCTGAAAGCCGATTTGCTGCGGTGAAGTAAAATATGTCTCTAATTGTTTGTGGTGCGGGAAAGCAGTCCCACAGGCATTAATTTGCCTAAGCCCAGAGTGTGTGAGAAAGAGCCTGCCTGGCATGTTTTTCTTTTCCATTAACACTTCTGTGATAAACAGCTTAGATGTACCGAGAAAAATTAATGAAACTATTGTAACAATCGTGCACGTGTAGGTAATTTATTAAGGACAATTAAAAAGCTTTAAAAATCATCCGTGGGGCAAAATAAACAGGAAGACAGTGTGTGGTGGATTTTGGCAGGGACCCTGCCCGTGGGTTTGTGGAGCGGGTCCCCCCTCACCCCACTCGCATCTCCCTCACCCCCAGTAGAACGACACAACGGCAGGGAACATGGATTTCTGCTGTCGAAACGGTTAATAAGAAAAATCTCATGCTGCTTCCCTGTTGCAGAAAGCCGGGGTGGGGGGTGTGGCTTGGGGAGGGGTGAGGAATGGATCTGTGAGGTCCAGGACAGCCTGTTCGGCTTTCACGTCTTTGGGGCAGAGGCATGCTTGCTCCAAGGTTCTCATGGCTCGAGGAACGGTCATACTTGGCTGTCTCTATAAGGACTTTGTGTTGGCTCTGGGAGCCTCAAAACCAGGTGAGGAGTAGAAAAGGAAGCCTAGAGAGGTTGAGGTGGCACAGTCATGGTGTCATCAGCCATTTACTGGCTTGGACATTGGGCTGGCCTCTGCATAGCTGCTCTGAGCCTCAGCTTCCTCTTCTGCAAAATGGGGGGTCACGGTTAGGAATGAGTGGAGAATTGGAGAGAGGGTCAACCGAGATCATGCGTGCAGAGTCTGGCACCCAGGAAGTAAGTGCTTAGTAAATGTTAAATAGCCTTTGTCATCAATAAAGGCTTCATTATTGGGTTGTTGACTGAAAGCCAAGCTAGGGTGGAAACGCAGATATCTGACTCCCAGGCCGATGCCCTTTTCGTGATGCGCCAATGCCAATACCACCCATCCATCCTGTGTGCCCCCGTCACAGCTCCTGATTTACAGGAGTGCACACGTAGTACCCGTGTGGGTGCCAGGTGCACTCACTCAGCCTACTCCTGCTTGGGGTGAGGCCCCTCTTGGGAGGGGTGAGGCTGCCATGCTTTCTCCCTGTCTCATCTCCACCTCCATTCCTTCTCACCCACGTCCTGGTCTATAGCCCCAGAGAAACAGGTCTCCCCCACTTTGGAATTGTTTTCACATCTATGAAGGACTGGGGTTGCTGGGGGGGGGTTTGTTTTTTTGTTTTTTAATTGGTTGATGACCAAAGAAATCTGTGACTTTGTAGACCAGCAGAGATACATTTCATAAAGTGTACCTCGGCTGCTGCAGGGTGCTAACTGCCCTCTGGATGGCTGCCTTCGTGTTCCTCGGCATTGCCCAGGCTTGATCATAGACACATACTTTGTGTGTCCATTATAGACCTTTGCATCTGTTTGCAAGAAGTAATTTCTAGTTCGCTTACTGACTAGAGAAGAAAGTGAAGTGTTTTAGTGCAGACACGTCAGACACGTCAGACACGGCAGATTTTTTTCCCTTCCCATGCTGCAAGTGAACAGTGAAGAATTACTCACTTTTGCTATTAAAAGCTATAGAGCCTGTAAAAAAATAGTAAATTATGGAGACATTATCAAAGTTTATAGGCACTAGAGTTTGACCTTCAGCAAATTCAACATTAGAGGGAACAGGGTTTCCTTTTCCCTCTTCAAAAGGAAAAATGAGAGGGAGGAAAAAGATTTATTTCCTTCTGGGGCTAGAGCAGCAACTGGAAATGGCATCCCCCAGCTTAAAGAAAGGATAAAAAGCTTTGTTAAATTACATAAAGTAACACAGGAAGACAGTCTCCTTGGGAAAAATGAAGACCTGTAGAAAAGGTGAATTCCTTTTGGACAGTTTACTCCCCCTCCCTGTTCCTCATCCCTACACCCCGAACTTGCTTTTATCATTTTGGTGAATATTCATACAGAGCTTTTTCTGTGCATTTATGTACTTTTCTATATACTCGGAGGAAATAATAGAGTCTTGTTTTGTTGTGGTAGGCTTTCCACTTTCCCCCAAACCTTCACTTTTTCTTCTCTCCTTTCCTGAGGCCTAGCTGGGAGAAGAGGGAGCTTGGATGGCTCAGTGTAGGGATCGGATGGCCTGGCAGGTGCTGGTGCTGTTTCTACCCTCTTAGTTCTCCTTGGGCTCCGTGAAGCTTCCTCACTGTTACGAATCCGGGAAGATGGATGGTTACGAAGATTGGGGAGATGGGTGGTTGTACGGTGCAGGTAAGTGTCCAGAAGGAGCAAAGTGTTGGGGAGTTCATTGGGGGCCAGGTATTTAGACTTAAGCTTCCTTTGCTTAAGATCCTGACAGTCTTTTGAACCAGGAGGGCCCAAAACTGTCTGCCAGACAGTAGTGTCCGTGGCATGGTTTTGAGTGTGTAAATGCATGAGAGTGTGGGTGTGTGCGTGCATATGTGGGTGCACACTTACGGTAGGGATTTTATGGGGAAGGCTCCATCTCCTTGGCAGACAGTCTTGTCCTGGAGTGCACAAATGAGATCCTTAGCTGAGGAAGTCAGTCCTCAGACATGAATGATGGTGTTTGAGGAAGGCTCCTTCAAAGAGCTGGTTGCTATTTCCGAAGTAGCGGGCCGATCTGCCCGTAGTGGACGCCCAAGGACCTTCCGCGAGCGGTCGCATCCATGCCGCCTGTCCTGTGACATCTCTGCAGCAGCAGCAGTCTGGGCCTCCCATCTCTGAACAGTAGACACTTTGCCCTTTTTCCAAGAGCAGAGATCCTGGAGCTGTTGCTGGATCTTCACAGAGGACAGGTCCCTCATCTCTTTCTCACCTGCTTGTACCTCTGCCGAGGCCAGCAGAGAAAATTGCTTTGGTGTTTTGCTTCTCTCTGTGATTTAAGGTGGGATGTGGAAGATGCAGAGCCTTAAGAAGGCAGCTGTGTGATTCGGGAATTACAGTGAAATTGGCACAGCTGTCTGGCCTGGCCAACTTTCCTCCTCCTCGCCTCCTTATAGGGCTGCATATAGTCTTTAAGACTCTTCACAGCTGCTGCCCAGCAGGGGCACTTTGGGCCTTTCAGAAAGAGGGAAGGGACAAGTGTGATCTGTCACTTCTATTAGCTGGCTCTCTGGTCCCAGCTTCTCAGGGGGAAGAAGAGCACTGAGGGATCTGGGGGTTGTGAAAATGAGAAGCCTGGACCCCTCCAAGCTTTGTTGACCGTGACCAACGGTGATGCCCTTTCCTTCTTGCCTGGAGAGTAGCTCTCCTGTGTGCGCACATCCACCTGACCTGGAGGTGGGCCCCTCTGACCACACCCCCTTCATCAGGCTCCAGGTAGAGGGCATGGTAAGGGTTTCCATGGTCAGCACCTTGCAAACCAGCTTAGCGACTTCCCTAGACGCTCAGTGGAGGTTTGTCCAGCTGGGGTCCGGCTGGGAGATTCCGGCCATCTCCACCTTGGCTCTAGACAATGCATCATGCATCTCCCTCCTCTTCACTGGGAGAGAGGGACCCTCTCCTCCAGATGGGGAGCAGGTGCACATTCTTAGCTGGAAGGGGCCCCAGGGGCCTGTGTCCATCCTGCCAGAGGGAAAATGACTTGCCCAGGACTGCCTTGCCTGCCGGTGGCAGAATCAAGTCTAGAAACCAGACCTCTGCCTCCTGGCTATGTGTGCCCCACCATAGGCCAGAGACCCCCGACCTGTGTGTCCCGGACTCTTGAGGGGCAGACAAGTTATTGTCGTGATCACCTGCTCACTTTCATTCTCTATAGATTAGGATCATTAAACGTGGACTGTCTTTTCTGGACTTAGATTGAAAGAGCGAAGGGGGATGTTGTTCTTGAAACGGCTGGTCTCTAAGAGGGTTCTGATCTGTAGAGAGAAGGCCTGATTTCTCTCATTTTTGCAGTTGGAACAGCTACCATTTACTGAGTGCCCACAACATGCCAGGCCCTGAGCCACACACTACTTGGGCATCATCTTACCCATTTCTCCTACCCGCCCCCATGAGGCTGGTACTGTCCTCATGCCTGTTTCACTGCTGAGGACCTGGGGAGAGGTTCACGTCCTGCCCCCAGCTGACACAGCTGAGACATGGGGAAGTGGGATTTGGACACAGGGTTTAACCTCAGAGAGGAGGGGACTCCTGCGTGGCAGATGTGGACCAGAAGTTCCTGGCTAGTCCTGACCAAGGGGCTTCTCACCCGTGCACATAGTCCCTGTGGTGCCACCTTCCTGGTTTTGGGGGCATCTCGTGACAGCTCATGAGGCCTGCTGCCCCGGCAATGGGCACCACAGGTCCCATCTGTAACCTGATAATTTGGGGTTGAGCCGTATCCCTAAAATTACTGCGTGGTGAGGGTTCACTGGTATCATGGGATACTTGATTTCATTTGCTCTTCCCAGTGCGGTAGAGGGACAAAGCAAGAAGCTTAACTCCAGCATCGGAATGGCAGTAAGAGGGCTTCCCTGGTGGCGCAGTGGTTGAGAATCTGCCTGCCAATGCAGGGGACACGAGTTCGAGCCCTGGTCCTGGAAGATCCCACATGCTGCAGAGCAACTAAGCCCCGTGTGCTACAACTACTGAGCCTGCGCTCTAGAGCCCGCGAGCCACAACAACTGAGCCCACGTGCTGCAACTACTGAAGCCCACGTGCCTAGAGCCCGTGCTCCACAACAAGAGAAGCCACCACAGTAAGAAGCCCCCGCACCTCAACCAAGAGTAGCCCCCACTCTCGGCAACTAGAGAAACCCCATGCACAGCAACAAAGACCCAACACAGCCAAAAATACATAACTTTATTTTAAAAAAAAAAAAAGAATAGCAGCAAGAGCAAACACATCTGCCTGTGTAGAGCACGTCTCCTATGCTGTGTACTCTTCTGTATTCACTCCTTTAGTCCTCACACAGTCTTTGGGGTTGGTACTATTATTATTTCTTACTTTACACAGGAGGAGGTGGAGGCACAGAGAGGTTGAGTGACTTCAAGGTCACACAGCTGGGAATTGGCAGAGCCCAGATCCAAACCGTCTGACCCCAGGGCTCCTGTCTTCATCTTCCTCATCAAACACCGCTGGTTGGATGAGTTGCTGTGCTGGGCAGAAGGGGCTGCATGGCCCTGTGTTCTGGTATCCAGTTGGCTGCCTAGACCAACACCTAGAAGGGAGCCCTCATTCCTAGGGCGTAACCCTCAATGAAATAAACGGCCACCGAAAGGCTGAGTGGAAAGGACTGCACCCCCTAGGAGTTCTGTGTGGATCTTGAGCACGTTCCCTAAGTGTGTCATTGACCTGAAGGAGCCTCGGGCTGAGCGATGATTACTACGTGTTTGCCGGCCCCTGAGACCAGGAACCACAGAGAGCCAGGACCGCTTCCTTCAGGGGTCCAGACGCTGCTGCGGATGTGCGGGTGGCCATGTGCATCCATTGACTGTTCTCAAGGGTGATCACGAGTGGTTCCAGCCCCCCTCTCCCTCTCCTTGTAGCTGCCAATGGCATATTGTTTTGAGACTCATTTCAGCCTAGGTCTGTGCTTTAGACTGTGGCCACAGAATGGAACAGTTCTTCATGGCCAGCTAGCCCACGTGGCACTTGAACTCTTGACCAGGTTAAAACCAGCAGAGTTAGTTAGTAGTCCAGCCCCTGGCCCAGGAAGCAGGGGTGCCGGCACGGCTCCATTTGGGGGTCCCAACCCATCCTCCGTGCTGGCCCTGCCTGTGGCTGCTCCTGCCCTGGGATCAGAGGACCTGGCCGGAACCCTACTCCTGCCGTTGTCAGTTTCATGACCTTGACACTGTTAAGTAACTTTCTGAGAGCCTGGGTTTCCCCCGCTTACCTTAGAAAGTCCCGTAAAGCACGTGCTCAGGTGCGTGAGAGCCGCCGGGTGACTGTGAGTTCCCTCCTCGTACCTCTTCATATGGCTCTGGGCCCGTGTGTGAAAAGAACTTCTTTTTCTTTTCAAGTACAGACAGCTGTCTCTTGCTCCTCGTATGAAACTGTCTCTCTATGGTAACTTTGCAGAAGAGATGGTTTTGTCATCACCCCTGAATAATGCAGCGACGCCCCTGCCTCTCACCTCATGCGCAGGGAGCTGTGGTCACGGTCACTGTCGGACCCCTTGGCACCAGTAACAAGACTGGGGAGCTTGAAGCCATTGCTTGTAAATGAGCATCGTTTTCTCTCTTTTTTGCTTTTGTGAAAACCAACTTCCTGTACAGCCGCTTGTGTTTAACACCCACCCACCCCACCCCCGCAAGGAAGGGGGTGGCCCTCAGCCCTTGTCCACTGCCTGCCTAGTTCATGAGACCGTTATGAATTAAAGATTACAGCCGATAAAAAGCGATCGACTGTAAGCCAGCACCGTTTTCACTCCTCATGCCCCCTGAGTGTTTAAGTTTTTGTGTAGAGTGAGTCCAAAACAAACAGAGATGCCTTGAGAGATGTGGTGAGCTGGAGCCCAGCACAGCAGGGGAACTGGGCCAGTGCAGGGAGCTGGGGGCCGGGGAGGGGGGCCCAGGTTGCGTCGTTGGCCTCCTGTTTGTATTCTGAGAAATAGGACACCGGGAGAGCTCAGTAGACCCTGCCCCGGGCTGATTTGCTGCCTGATGTTGGGGAAACTTCAGCTTCGTCCCTCCCCTCCACACGCAGGCATTCCCCCCCGCACACACACACACACACACACACACACACACACACACACACACGCTCGCATCGCAGTCTTTGCCTGTGTGCAGGTGTTTTGTGCAGGCTGATGTCTGAAAAGGCTTTGGGCTCTCTGGACAAAGCTTTAAAGATTAATTGGGGCAGAGATGTGGTAGAAACATCACCAGGAAGCTTTTTATTGCATGCCTTGTCATCACATGTGAAGATGGTCCAGCTGCCCCACGGGGGCGACCCTCATGAACTCTCACCTGAAGCAGACGCGGCAGAGTGAGGGATTTCCAGGCAGTCGACTAAAACCATCAAACAACCACCACCGTTTAACAGGAGCAGTCATCGACATTTCTGAGCTGGTCCCTGGGAATACGAGGAAGTTGAAGAGTAGTTCCTGCTTTTGGCAGAGAGCTCGTGGTGCCGCAGTGGGAGCGGGGGGAGACAGACACAGACAGGATGGGATGAGTGCAGAGCACTTTTATATCTGTATCTCCTCTCAGCCTCATAGTGTCTGGGAGAGGGAGTGAGGGGCACCAGAGCTGACTCCCCTGTCTTGGAGCTGGGTGTGCAGTTATAGTCTTGGTCAAGGACCATGGTCAGGAGCATAGTTAGGGCTAAATCTCAGGCCTGCTGCCTGTGGGTCAGCAAATCTTCACTGCAGAATGTTGATGTAGTTCTCAGGGCTGCATCATCTCGCAGTTTATTTTAGGCAGATGATTGCCTTCTAGGTCATTCTCAACCATTTCAGTATCCTTGGCAGGAGACTCACCTGAACCTTCCAAAGCTCCTTGAGAAGGGAACAAGGCATGATATTTCCCCCACCCAATCTCCATGCACCCTGGGCCCTGTGTTTTTATTGGCATCTCATTTGGAAAGTTCCTAGCTATTGGGAGGGGAGGGGAATGGGAAGTTTGTCAGTGTCATGTTCCAAGGCCCAGAGTTTTAGTGTGTGGTCAGATTGACCACTCCTGCCAAGTTCACCATTTCTTGGGAGCAGAATTAGACTGGAAGACTGGACATTCTCCCTAGGGCTGCGCTTTCCCAGAGGCAGTGTGAAATGTTAAGAGACACAAGGACTCTATGGCCAAATAAATTTATTTATAAATAAATTTAGCAACTGCTGAATTCCCTAAATGCAGGACATCGTAGAGCCTTTACTCTGCTAACAAGTGTTCTGATTTTCTAAGATCAGGTTAAGGTAGACACTGTTTCCTGGAATTATTTGGCCACTGAACTTATTTTAAGGGGACTAATGTCTATTGGAGTATTCCTTGAGAAACTTTCTAAAGACACTACCCCTTTTAGGTCTTCAGATTCATCAGCTGTGAAATGATAGGAGTTATTAGAGTGTTCTGTAACACCTTTACTTCTTTTTAAATTACTTTTCTCTCTTAAAAATCAATTAATAAATATTAGGGAGTCAGATGAATTTTGACTTGACAGATTCAAATCAGATATATCTATATCAAGTTGATATAGATATATCTATCTGATATCATGTTGCATATATAAATGTATACTTAAATAAAAATATATCAAATTGATATAATTTTCATATACATACATATTTATGTGCATATGTACGTACATACACATACACATATAAGCATATAATTTTGTAATATACAATATAATACATATACTATATGATAAATACTGCATAATATATAATATTAAAAGTTATTCATAATGTTATAACTATGAAAAATATAAACATGTAAATAAATATACACATATAAATATAATCTCTCAATGGCCATCAGAGGTCAGGTCAACTACTGTTACTGTGCTTTAGTCAAAGTCAAAGAACTTTGAGTCATTGTGTAATTTCTGGTTGACTCTTGGAAGCCGCAAAGCTTCATTGTTGGTATCATCTCTAGAAACACAAGGAGTCTGATTGGGAACCCCCTGGATCAGTGGGTGGAGAACCTCACTCCAGCCCTGATATTCTCTGTGTTCCTTGCCTCTGAGTGGTCAGCAGGAAGCCTGGCAGCCCCGCCCATCACTCAGATGGGCCACTGCATAACTCCAGAAAATAACCAGGCCTTTAGTTGCTCCCAATCCCATGTCTTGTACCAGGCTTGGTGTGTGGGGAGGGCACCCTGGCAGGCCAAGGGAGGATAATTCGAGAATTCCCTTGCCTATCCCTTGCTTGGTGGTTGCCAGGCGCCTGGTGAGTGCGTTGGTTGTTTGCTTTGGGAAGATGTGGCAGCTCCTTTTAATTGCCACCAAGTGACCTCAGCCTGGTCTCACACGGGTTCTTTTGCTGCATCACTCAGGAGAATGCCGCCCTTTCTGTAAGAGCTGGGTAGGAGCACAGCAGAGACAGGCCTACACTGCTTCATGTTTTCTTCCCATTTAATGAGGCTGTAGTAAAGCTTGAGTTTCGGGGTACCTACGAGGCACAGAATTAAACTGTTTGCAGTGTTTTGGGACTTGGGCTAAATGTTTCTGACAAACATCCTTCTGACCTTTTAAAGACTGCCTTTGTGTTAAACTTGGGTCTTTGTCAACTTTCTTTTGAAGTGCCCCCTGCTTTATTTCGGGGGCCAGGAGTGGGAAAGGAGTGAGGTGAGAGAAGGTGAGGCAGGACATGGGGGCCACAATGCACGGCCATTGTCCATGCAGACTTTTCTGGAAAAGGCATCAAGTGCCTAGAGGTGGGAAGGGAGAGATTTGAATCATCCGCTGTGACTTTGGCTCCTCTGACGTCAGAATGTTAGAGGCCCTGAACCTTTGACCTCTGGCTCCAGGTCTGTAAATCTCCCGTGGTTTCCACGCTTGTTAGGCTGGAACCCTAAGGCTTGATTAGAGGAGTTCTAGTGAACACCATTGTGTGTGTGTGTGTGTGTGTGTGTGTGTGTGTTCATGCATCCAGTCAAGTCTGACCAGGGGTCAGACATAGCGCTAGGTACCAGAGATGGGGACACAGTCCCTGGGGACCTCAGGTAAGCTAGACTTGTGCAGAGCAAGTCATTAAAGTACAGTGTGGGGTGTGCCGTGATAAAAGCGTCTGGGAGACAGAGAATTCAGGCACAGGAGGAGGGCTCATCCGGGGAGAGCCTTGCAGGGACATGAGACCTCAGCAGAGGTTGGAAGGATAAACCTGATTCAGCAGGTAGAGGCGGGGTGGTGAGGGGTCCAGAGGGAAGGAGCTGCCAAGGCCTTAAGGGGTGACAGTGAGGAGTTTGCAGAACTACAGGCAGTGCCTGAACCTACAAAAGGAAGGTGGGAAGTGACGGCCCTTTCGCTGTTGCAGGCTGAAACCTGCCCTTCATCCGGGATGGGAGGGGAGCTAACCAGGAGAGGGGAGGAGAGAGCACCACTGAGCTGCAAAGAGAGAAGGGCTTTTGGGCTGAGTGTCTTCCAGGGAGGGTGACAGTCTGGCCAGTGCAGGCCATGTGCTTGGCTGAGTGGCAGAGGAGGGGGTGGCTGCGTGTCCCACGTACCCAGCTCACTCACCGGGCCCAGGGCTGAGACTCTGCAGAGGCCTCACCCCTCTCTCTTTTTTTTTCTTTAATATTTATTTATTTATTTGGTTGCACCGGGTCTTAGTTGAGGCAGGCGGGCTCCTTAGTTGTGGCTCCAGGGCTCCTTAGTTGCGGCTCGTGGGCTCCTTGGTTGCGGCACGCGGGCTCATTAGTTGTGGCATGCGAACTCTTAGATGCGACATGCATGTGGGATCTAGTTCCCTGACCAGGAATCGAACCTGGGCCCCCTGCATTGGGAGTGCGGAGTCTTTTCCACTGCGCCTCCAGGGAAGACCCTGCACCCCTCTTTTTGAGCACTTCAGTGGAGAGTTAGATTTGAACACCCCATGGGCCAGTGGCAGGACTGGTCTCCCCTCCTCCCAGGGCCCCGTTTCCTCTGGAGTGTTGGGATCGGCGATGCTCCCGAGATGCCTGAGCATGTGACCCCAGGGCCCTCTGGAGGCTCCCTGCCCTTGACTCGGACGCAGATCACACGGCTACAGAGCCATCACCCAGCCTCTCTCAGAGCTGCGCACCAGCAGCCCCTGCCCGCTCCCTGAGGGCCACACAGTCATCCCAGGCAGCTGTTCAGCGGTAATTAGTCAACCCAATCCTTGCAGGTTCCATGACTCATTGTCTTAGATTTTAATAAGTACAGAAAAACAGAGTGCTGATTTATTAAAAATTAATCCTCGTAAGAGGTAGCTCTGGCCAAGGGAGCGCAGAGGAGCCGCTGCACTGGGAGGGCTTGGAAGGCAGGCGGGGGGTGGAGGGAACGTGCAGGGAGGTGGGCCCAGGGTTGCTGGAACAGCAGGGCGCAGCGCTGAGCCCCCCTCCCAGTCACGGCTGGATTTTAGGACGGAGATGGCAGCGCTGTGCAGATGTCTCCTTTTATCCTCCCTCCTCCTTCCCTTCCCCTCTGTACTAGTGTCCTAGGGCTGCTGTAACAGCCACAAACGGGGAGGCTTCAACAGCACACATTTACTGTCTCAGTTCTAGAGGCCGGAGGTCCCAGATCAGGGTGTCAGCAGGCTTGGTTCCTTCTGAGGGCTGTGAAGGAGCCTCTTCCATGCCTCCTCCCGGCTCCTGGTGGTTTGCTGGCAACCGTTGGCGTTCCTTGGCTTGTTGGCCCATCACCCCATCTCTGACTTCATGTTCACATGGCTTTCTCCCTGTGTGCAGGTCTGTGTCCAAATCTCCCCTTTTTACAAGGACACCGGTCATACTTAGATTAGGGGTATGACTTCATCTTAACTAATTACTTCTGCAATGACCCTGTTTCCAAATTAGGTCACATGCTGAGGTGCTGGGGGCTGGGACTTTCACATACCAATTTTCGGGAACACGACTCAGCCACTTTCTTTTCCTCTCCCCTCTTACCCTTCTTCTTCCTCCCCCGATACCCTCTCGTTCTCTCCACCCTCTGTTCCCTTGACCTTGCTCTGCATTTCTCTGTTGCCCCCTCTGCTGCCTTAGCCCTCATGATTCTCCTTGTTGTTTGGGCCACGCACGTCTACCAGAGATGGATGGGTGCCTTGCGGTGTGCCAGCCCCGCCAGGACTTCCTCCCCTGCCCTCTGCCGAGTGGCTGTTGTGCCCACGTGAGCCCGGGACGTCTCGCCGTGCAGCCACCAGATTCCCCCGCCCTTCTCAGACACAGCTTTTCTTCCGGGAGGCTAAGAAGTCCCCTGTCCAGAGTTCAGTTCCAGGCAGGGGGTTATGTAGGTGGGGACAGGAAAGAAAGGTGTCTATGTGAGCCTGTATATCAAGAGAGAATTTCCTTCTGTTGATCAAAAATATTCCAGCACAGGGCAGGGACATCCCCTGGAAGAGCCTTATCATTTAAAGCATTTCCTCCTCCAAGGCAATCAATTTAGGCCAAATGCAGAGCTAGCTGCAGCGTTGAAATTCAGCCAGAGGGGCATGTTGGCCCCTAAAGCATTATGGGCCATTAAGTCTGTAATGTAGCAGAGGCCTCTGGGTAGCTGGAGTTCCTTCTTTCCTTGCTAATCGCAGGAATACCTTGCTCTCATCCTGTTAACACTCAGTGTCATAACCACTAGCACGCAGACACGTGTTCCTGGTCCTGCTCCCTTCCTGTGTACCTGTGTTGATAAAGGAGTTTGGAGAGTAGCCAGGTGACCGCCCCCCCCCCCCCCCGCTTGGGTCTTTCTCTAACTGCATCTCAGTGGAGGCCATCAGGTCTGGGGATTAAGGAGCTGCTGTTTTTTTCCAGCTGTGAACACCCTCTCCTGCTTGCATTTTGGTGGACCCCGGACCTGAGCTCTGGGAGGGATGCAGAGGGACACCTGGATCTGCCTGCTTTCTCCCTTCTGCTGGAGCCCTGGTCTGCTCAGTTCCCCCGACAGGTCGTTTTCTGTCTGGAGTGCCAAGCCCGCGCTGAGAAGGGTTGGGGCCGGGCTGGATCCCCCAGCATTGTGTATGGAAGGGTGGAGGGTAGTGGGCAGAGTGGGGAGAAGCTTTGTCTGAGTAGCACCAATAGTTTTGAAATGACTTGAAAAAATTTGATCTTGGGGAATTTCCATCATGAGTAAAATCTAGAAGATTCTCAAAGTTTTGAGAAAGCCACCAGTTTCTGTCTGAAAAATCTATCCCCTCAGCCCAGGTCTTCTGGTTCCTCCTGAGGCTCTCTCTGGTCCAGACCCTGATCACCCGTCCCCCCAGGGCTTTTGCCCCAGCCTTCCAGCGGGTTTGGTCTCCTCCCCCTGCAGATACTCTGCTTCTCCACGAACCCTGCCTTCACGATGTTCCAGTGTATTCTCTTTCCTGTCCTTCCAGCCCGAAAGGGAAACCAGTCCAGTCACACTACTTTTCCAGCCTCTTCTCCGTCGGTTTTATAGTGTGAACTCTCTGCTCCAGCCCCCTGGTCTGCCCCGGGTCCCAGACAGCATGTCTGATGTGCCCAGTTCGGAGCGGTCCCCCACCTCCATCTAGGCAAACTAGGCCCATCCTTCAAAGCCAGTTCTGTTCACTCACCTGCCATATTACCCAAACAGGAAGCCCTTCTTCTCTGTCATTTACTAGACACTTCTTAGAATGGAATATTCCGTACTGAATAGATTTCGCCCTGAATGTCTTCTGTTTTTGTCACCCTCACAGTGTCTCCACCTTATCTCCTGGCCTAAGTTTGGTTCAGTTTAACAAACATACAATGGTCAATAAGTATTTTCTGGTCTCTATAGGATTATAACTCTTTAGTTGATATTGGGGATGGGGTGGGACATTGAGTAAGGAAGGAGCCCTGATTGATTTCTGTCCCTTCCTCTTTCCCTGAGATTGGTCCAGCAGGCGTCCTGCAGAGCCTCCTGCTTCAGCTTGGCAGGAAGACGCAGGAAGATGCCTTGACCTTGTTGAAAGGTCCTGGATTCTGAGCTGAAAACAGTCCCTCTCCATCATCAGATAGGACAGAGGCCCGTGGGCACTGCCCACCTGGCATGAGGTCCTGTGTGAAACCTGGCTGCAGCCTCCCTGTTAAGTGGTGTGGTTTCTTTGCTTCCTGACCTACTTGGGAAATGCCCCCATCTTGGACCATGGGAATGTTTCTCATAGGAAAAAATATATATTTTTTTGATGTAACCGCCTAGAATCATTTTAAGCATGTGATATTATGGTTATCCTTTTCATTACCTTCATATTTCTGTTTAACGTAATTCGGTGACTTGTTTCGAAAACCTAAAGGAAAGCGTGGAGGAGGCATTTTGTTTAGACGAGAGCCATCCCCGAGTCACTTCACACTCACCTGTTTGTCCTGGGCTCCTTATCCTAAGCAGGGAAAATGAGGTAGATCCCTGCCTGGGTTTCATCAAAAACTGCTTTGTTGCTTTCCCATGAAATAAGTTGCTCTTAATTCAAAGGACTATCGGACCTTGGGGTCCTGGGGTGGGTGGAGGGCGGGGCAAGGGAGGCAGGAACCGGTGTGTGGTAGGGTCTGGGCCAGGCTTTCCTGAGGCCTCCACGTGCGTCATTTAAACCTTGTCTGGAGCCCATGGGTGGCGGGTGTTGTCTGTCCCCTTGTACAGGGGCCTCTAGGCTGGGGAACAGGGAACGTCCTATGTCCCGTGGGAGGTGCAGATGGGGCTGCACCCTGCTCTTCTCAGCCTGAGTGACCATCCTTTCCTAAATTCCAGCCTCTTCTCCGCCCCCTCCTATCTACTTCGTGGGGTTGGAGCAGCCCAGAAACCCAAGCTGTCCTTGCATTGCAACCGCTCCTTTTAAGACTGGAAGAACGCGTGGCTTTGTTGCGATGCTTTTAGAGAATGTTTGCTCCGCTCTGAGACCCGTAGAAGGTTTCTAAAGTCTATCAGGCGGCAAATGCTTTCATGGCTTTGGAATCATAAGGTTGATTTGGAAAATTGGCACCTAGTGGCCTAACAGCTGGAATACAGTTTGTGAAACTGGACCTAGGAGGGGGACGTGGGTGCCCACGGTGGCCTCTCCCCAGCTCTGCTCACCGCGGCCATCAAGAGTGGGGTCTCCCTAATGAGGGGAGAGGCCCTGTCACTCTTCATTTTTCAACTGGGACCCAACATATAGTGGCGGTGACTGTGGGGAGACTTCTGGCTGGAATTTCTCCCCACTGGCCTTTAAAAGGCCAGGGCCTGAGAATTCTTGAAAAATTAATGGGGTCTCTGTGGGTTCTTTACACTTGCTGGTAACCTCGCCTCTCCCAGGCGCTCTGTGGCTTCGCAGCATAATAGCTGCTCAGCAGCTGGTGTTTTGTATGCAAATATGACCTAAAGAAGTCCGGAGGTAGCGGTCCATTGTTGCCTGAGACGGTGCGATTTCAAACAGACACACGGCTTTTAAAATATTCCAGACATATTGAAAATGTCAGCAGCAGGGTTCTCCCACTTACTTCTTGCCCAGCTAGGCTCTCTTTTTCCTCTCCTCCTCCCCTGCCACCTACCCCACCATAAAATGTAATCAAAAAGCTAGTAAATAATTTAAAGAATTGCCTCAAAGGATTTTCAGACTAGAAAGAGACACCCTTCTCTGGTTTAAGTTGGGAGAAACTGTTTTCATTTTTTTTTTCCCCCAAGATATTTAAAATATTCAGGAGTGTCCCACAGGGTCTTGAACTCATAAATGTCTGCATTTTTCTCACTATACTCTCATTTCCTCTTTTCTTTATTGAATTTTTTTAAAGGTAGCTGCTGGCAACATTTAGGTCCAACTTTCAAATGAAAATCATATTTGAGATCCTGGTCTTAAGTCAGACCAACCGAAGTTTTCGTTCATCTGAGTTCTGTGCCCCCTGTTCTTCAGTTTAACGAGAAGGTGGAGTGAATCGTAGCTGCTGTGATCTTTCATCCTATTAACTCTTTTCATTAGGGTCCCTTATCCTGTGAGCAGACGGGAGTGATGTCTCATGTGTGGGATCACTACCCATCTTCTTCCAGAAACTTAGTCAGGACTGGACCTTTAGTCCTTCTCACTGTGAGAGGGGAGGGAGGTGGTCAGGCCTCTGGCTAGCCAGGAGCTTAGACCAGGATGAGGGTGTACAGCATGGAAAACCCTCAAATCCACCCATTCCTCACCCCCTGAAGACAGGCAGAGCCCTTCTTGGAAGAACTCTCAAATAGGTGTGCATTTCTGGGTCTCTTAGAAGTCCTAGCGCCAGGAGTCTGGCTGGCCAGGTGGAAATTATTGTACCTGGGAGATTATTGTACCTCTTGATCATCAGTATTAAGTGGATGGAAGGAAGGGATGAAGAAGAATGAATGGATGGGTGAATGGAAGGAAGGAAAACAAGGAAGGACAGATCATGGATAGAAGGGCAGATGAAGGATGCATGGGTAGATGGATGGAGGGAAGGAAGGAGAGATGATGGGTAGAAGGGCATATGGAGGGTGGATGAGTAGAATGGATGGAGGGAAGGAGAGAGGGATGGTGGATATTTGGTTTCCCTGTCAGAATTTGTTCTCTCATGCGATTTTCAACCAGACAGCATTCCTGAGGCCTGCTTCTAGAAGCTGGGGAGAGGTGACCTAGAACTCTGGTGCCAGGGGACCCTTACAACATCCTGTCCTTTAATACTCATAGAGGCCACTACTGACTGACCCCTAAGAAGGCCATTCTCTTGGAGTTTCTTTCCCTTTAAAAGGATAGTATTGTACCCTGTTGCCATCGCCTCTTTCCTGCAGGACCTGCACGCTGGGACTCTCTGGCTCATGGTTGGAGTATCTGAAAGTCCCCTGCCAAACAGCCAGATGTACCCTCTCTGGGTCCAGCCAACTAATGTCACATCCTTGGCACTGTGATCTGTTAACTAAAGCAGTTGCTTCAAGCTCAGGAGTGTAAGGCATAGTGGATGAGAGCTCAGGCTCTAGAGGCAGATGAGGTGAATTTGAATCCCTTGGGGCCACCGCCTGCTACTTGTGTGACCTTAGGTGAGTTATGTAACCTCTTGGGGCCTCAGTTTCCCCATCTGTAAAATGGGGGAAGTCGTCTCTCCCTAAGGACATTGTGAGGATTAAATGAGGTGATGTGTACAAAGCCTTTGAATAAGTGGTGCCAGGCATGTGGTACCCACCCCAGGCAGCACGTGTGACCTATAGCTTTGCTATCACAGAGGTTGGGGCGGGGGGGGGAGACGGACTGTCGTCTCCTAGGGAAGAGATATGAAGAATCCTGGGCCGAGATGAGGGCACCAACAGTGACCCCCCTCCTGTCCTGTTCAGACACACAGCAGGCACACAGCTTGCCGAGGTGTCCTCAAGCGTGGGGCAGGGGCGGCACACATGATCAGTTTAGCTTAGGCTGCTCAGAACACACCTCTCAGGCCTCATCTGGGCGTCTTCTGTGGCTCTGTTGCTGTTTCTGTAAACAGTGGAGGCTCTGGGAAAATACTGCAAAGTGGGCCAAGAGGAGTCCTTAGCCGGCCTCTCCCTCCTTGAGGCCATAGTCTTTCCCTTTTCCTTTTGTTCTTTTAAATGACCCTCTCTGACTGTTTCGCCTCCCTTGAAAGCAGAAGCCCTGAACTCTCCCCTAGCGGCCTCTCACCGGGGTTGGGCCCCAGACACGGGCTGCCTGGGACCAGCTCTCGCCTCCATATCTGCCCTGGAGAGAGGCTGCTTTCAGGTCCGTAGCAGCCTCAGGAAGACAGTGGCCGCTTCCAGTCGGAGCCCCACTGTGCTCCCAATCGCAGAGCAACCAGAGAGCCTCCCAGAAAAGCTGAAGTTCTGTGCTTTCTGTTTCCACCCCTTCCTCCTGCTCTTTTCTATTTTACAGCCCTTAAGAAGGGAGGTATGAAGACCATGATCTGTAAGCATAAAGGATTTTTAAACTAAACAAGAAAACCAATTATTTTTCTAACTGCTTTACTTCTTCAAATCTTGCACTGTAATGGAGATTTAGAATCCATCACAGTTGGGCTATTATTTCCATGTAAACAGTGTCATGCCCTATTGCACCAAGCAAACAGTCAATTTTTTCCATTACTCTTGGACACAGATGACGAGGGTGCCCAGTCAGTGTCTCCCCAGCAGGTTTTAGTTGATGGGGAGTGCGTGACCGTGGTCAGAGGTGAGGAAAGGGTTAAGGCCTACAGGGAATTTCGATTTTACCCAGGGCTCGAGTCTTTGGCTTCAGAGCTGTATTAATCTTTAGGCCCTGGCTTGTGAACCTGGTGTATCCAGAGCTGGGTGGGAGGTTGGGGAATAGGGAAGAGTTGATGGGACGCTAGGGCTGAAGTGAGGGGCCAAGAGCCCAAAGTTTGGACTTGGTGCGTTTCCGGGCTCCCCTGTCCCCAGTTCCTCCCTTCTTCCAGGCGGTTCTGCTGGTGGATCTTTCTGTAGTGCACATCTGATTTTGCATCCCGTTGCTTGCATCCCTGGGATAAAATCCAGACAGCCTGTGTGGCCCTCGGGCTCCTGCCCCGCAGTGCCCACCTGGACCTCTTTACTCCTCCTACCCCGACCCTCTGGCAGTTCCCTGACCATGCCGTGCTGCATCTGCCCTCTGCCCAGAACATTCTTCCCAACTCTCCACTTCCTCTGGCCTCAAGCCTTTTTATCCTCCAGGACCCAGCTCAGACGCTGCCTCCCCCAGGAAGCCTGCCTTCACCCCAAACCTGAGTGCACGCCTGTCCCGTGCTGCCTGGGGTTTGATCTCTTCTAGCCCCCAGACTCTGTATGGTAACGTCTGGTCTGTCTTCTCCAGTCAGGTGTAAGCTCCTTGTATCCCAGTGCCCCAGCACAGCTGTTGACAGGTGGTACCTTCTCAGTGAATATTTGTAGAATGAACGAACGCGTCCCCAGACCAGGCTGGGAAAAAGGGTGCAAGCACCTTGGGGGCCACAGCAAGGGTGGGCAGGGTGGTGTGCCTGGCAGCCAGCAACCCCCCTGGGTGGAAGGCAATAGAGCAACGTGGTGAAGAACAAGGACACTGGAGCCAGGCTGCCTGGGTTCAGGTCCCGGCCCCACCACTGTGACTTGGGCCAGTCACTTCGACTCTCTGTGCCTCAGTTCCCTTATCTGCAAAATGGGACTGATCACCGTGCTGAGGTCATAGGGCTGTTACGAAGGTTGAACACTCCCGGTGCATGGAGCACCCAGCACGGTGCCTGGAACAGGGTGACCGGAGCAGGGTCGCTGCTGCTATTCTTCTTGGGGCTTCTGCTCTGGTGGCTCTGCCCCAGCCGCCTTCAGGCTTCTGAGGGCCTTGCTTGGAGCAGAAGTCGGGGCCCTCACGTGAAACGTGCTTTTGCACGTGGCGTGGACCACACTGCTGACCCTCTGGGTGGAAGCGGCCCCTTCCAGCAGGTGGCCCCAGACCCCACCACCCTGCTCTCTCACTGATGACACTGGCCTGGCCGCTGGGCGCTGGAGTGTGTGACTGCTGTATTGACCTTTAGCCCGGTCAAGGCTTCTTGAATCGAGCTAGCTCTGCTGGCAGACTCAGCCAGCCCATCTAAGGCATTTATGGAGCACCTTCTGTGTACAAGCTGTACTCACAGATGACCAGTTTGGCATAGATGCCTTGAAGAGCACATTTGATCTGCTCCCTAATCCCGCGAGGTCGGCCAGGCTGGTATTTATCTTGCTTTTTCCAGATGAAGAAATTGAGCCAGGGAGTAGCTCAAGGCGATGCAGCTGTGGACCCCCTCCCCGCCACTTCCCGCCCCCAGGTCTGCCTTTGAGCATTTTGGCTTATCCAGTGCAGATGGACAGAGACCCTCTCAGCCCTGGACCCTGCAGCAGGCTTACTTGTACCCAAGGGCACGGGCTTCCTGGAAAGCGTCCCGAGGAGAGGAGAGCAGAGGGGGTGGGGAGAGGGGGAGAAGAGGGGAGGAAGGGAGGAGAGGGGAAGGGGGAAAATGCCTGGTCCCCTTCTCACAGCTCCCCGGGGGCTTGTCCTCTGGATTTGAGGCAAAGCAGAGGGATTGGGAACAGGAGAGTGAGGCGGCTTCTCTCCTTTCGCGTGGGGCTGCCCTCACTGCCAGGCGGCCAGGTGCCCGGGAGAGCCAGCCTGGGGCGGTGAGGGCCTCTTGTTCCTGCCTGTGAGTGGACCTTGCTCCCAGCAAGCTTGAGAGCAGAAAGGACGGAGCCCCACAGAAGACAAATTAGGTGGGGATCTTCATCTCACCAAAGTCTTATGTATCATTTTTTTAAAATTCTGCATATAAGTGATATCATACGATATTTCTCTTTCTCTGTCTGACTTACTTCACTCAGTATGACAAGCTCTTAAGTCTATCTATGTTGCTTCAAATGGCATTATTTCATCCTTTTTAATGGCTGAGTAATATTCTATTGTATATCTGTAATATTCCACTGTATACTGTATATCTGTACCACATCTTCTTTATCCATTCTACAGAAGAAGTCTTTTAAACATACCCATGAGTCTCCAAAGTGAGAGTAGGTTCACACGCAGGTCGGCAGGCATACCTGTGTTCCCTTGGGGATGGACCTCCTCGGAGGGCTGTCGGAAGAGCACAGGTGACACTGGCTGTCCTTGATAGCTGTTCTAGGGAGAAGCCTGCAGGTCCCATTAGTGAGGGAGTGGCGACTGGGGGCCCAAAATTCAAATGGTCTGGCCACAGTAGACAGGGGGAGGGACAGGGCAGGCCTTCTGACCTCTAACTGCTGGTGGTGGGAAGAGGGTCACTGTGTCTCAGAGGCTGGGGACTGGCTTTGGGATCAGCCGCATCCGGATTTGAATCCTAGCCCTGCCGCCTACTAGCCTTGGGACCTTGTGCACGTCCCTTAACTTTTCTGAGCCTTACTTTGCGCGTCTGTAAAATGGAAATAATAATAGTAATGATAATAGTATCGACTCTCCTTGGGTTGTTGTGAGGTTGAAACGAGGCAGTGACTGAGCACTTCGCGGGTTCTTGGTGCAGAGTACACACTCTGTGGCTATGGCTCTTGCGGTTGTTGTTTGTCCTTTTGGACCTACAGGACTCTGCTTCCATGACCTTTTCCCCACTCCCAGGGCACTGCCCATCATTGGGTTTTCTCATCAAGCCACTTTTCTCTGAATGCCCTTTGATGCTAGCCAGCACATTGACTTCTCTTCCCAGAGGCTCAGGGCTGCCTGGCGGGGTCTTCGCCCCACGCATTTTGTCTGTGATGCATAATATATGTGTGTGTGTGAGTATGTATACGTAGACCCCCCCGCACAGATGTATGTATAACTCATTCCCCAAAGAGAGATTTATTTCAGGGAACAAATGCTTCTGGTTAGCTTCTGTGTGGATGCGATCCAGCCCCAAGCTGTTGCCATGAGTAGAATTCATTGACGGCAAAAGGAAATGAAAACAAACGTTCCCTGACAAGGGGCATTTCCGCTGGGGGGCCTCTGGGAATTCTCTCCTCTGTTAAAATAGCCACCAAATTGGACGGAGGAACTTGGCAGCCATGGCCTGAGCTCTTTAATTGTTTCTGTGGGGAGGGCATGGGCAGAAGCTGTGCGCTGGCCTCTCTTCCAGAACCTTCCTCTCGCCACTGACGCAGGGGAGGAAGGGGCTGCTTGACATGGGGCAGGGCTGGTGCTGCCAGAATCCAGCTTCTACCCTCACGTCTGTGCAGGCGCCCCAGGGTGGCAAGGCCGGGAGAGCTCTTTCTCCCTGGCCTTCTGGAAGCCACTGTTTGTAAAAGTTTGGGGTAGGGATGGCGCTGGGAGCTCAGATTCCTGAGATGCTCTGAAGCCTTCCGTTTAGCCCCAGCAGACAGACTGTGAATGTGGTTTTGATCACAACCAGCTGATGGGAGCTGACCCAGACTTATTACAATTTGACTGTTTTTTGGTTTTGTTTTTTCCTTCTCTCTCCTCCTCTTTATGGGGAAGATGTTTCTCTTATGAATGAATTTGCTTCAGGAGACAGAGGTCAGGATGGAGGCAGAAGATGGGATACAAGAGCTCTCACGCGAAGTTGGGGGTATTTGCTGATCGGTAGCATCCAGGGTGACAGTTTTCTCCTTTCTACCCCTTGAAAATGGGCCAGGAATAGTGCTTCCCGAGTCCTCTAGACATGTATTAGCAGTAATAGCAGTTGGCTTTTTGGCGCTAGACAGTTATTTGGCACTAGACATTCAGCATCTTCCTCAATCCTTCCACAGGGTAGCTGTAACTATCCCCATTATACGTGTCTGAAAGCCAGGTCTCAATGGGGTCAGTTATCCCGCCCAGAGTGACAAAGCTGGTAAGTGGCAAGTCAGCTCAGGCAGCTCAGGTTCTAAGCTAGGGTTTCTCCATCTCGGCACTTCTGACATTTTGGGCCAGATGATTCTTTGCTGTGGGACTGTCCTGTGCTTTATAGATTGTTTAGTGACTTCCCTGGTCTCTCCCCACTAGATGCCTGTAGCACCCCTCTCCCCCCCGCCACCCCCGAGTCATGACCATCAAAAATGCCTCCAGACATTGCAGAGTCCCCTGGGAAACCAGATTGCTCCTGACTGAGAATCGTCACTTGGAACCTGTGCTCCTTCTTCTACCCAGTGCCTCACCCCATGCCCTGTTGCTCTGGGTGGGAATAGGAAGGACTCTATATGTACTTGTGAATTCTGAGGCGACCTGTGGACATCTGAGGTGCCTGATGCAAATGTGTCTACACATGTCCAACACAGTAACTTTTATTGAGCATCTACTGTGTTCAAGGCACTGTAAGGTATTGGGGCTGAGAGTGAAACCACAGACAGGAGCTCCTGACTATGTCCAGGAGCTAAAGGATGGACCGAAAAACTAGGAGGGGCTCCCTGTCCTCACTGAGTGTCCAGTTGAGTGGACACTCATGGGCTTATTGGGTAACAGATGCTCACTTCCCATTCTTGGGTGGTGAGGACTGTGGGTGAGTACTGGGGGTGCCCCCAAGACACGTGTACACACAGGGGTGGAAAGACTAAAACTCATGTGATGTCTGTGGGGCTTCTAGTCATTCCTCATCAGGACCTAATAGGCAATATACTGTCACTTAAACTTCCCCCTTTGCTTTATCTGAGGATAAAGCCTCCATTTTTCATTTCTGAAAACCAAAGACCTTTAAAAAAAAAAAAAATCTCTCACTGTTTTGGAAATGTGCCTTTAAAACAAACACATCAGGAAGAGCTCTTGGGCCTTTGCCCTTGTAGTTTCAATTAATTGGTGCCAAAAATATCTGTTAGTGCCACCCATAACGCCATATCTCTGGGTAGATCAGACCCCCAGAGAGACCAGGATTCCTTGGGAATTATTTCTGAAGACCCCAGGAGAGGAGCTAGTAAGAAAGAGAGTGTGTGTGTGTATGTACACAAGGTTGTGTATACACACCCACAAGAAAAGAACATCAGATTGTTCATTTTTCTCCTATAAAAACTCCCAAGAATGCATTTCGAACTCTTCCTGTCTGCCAGTCTCCCCTCCTCCCCGCCCCAAATCCCCAGTTAACTCTTAAGACTCAACAACAACAAAGAACAAAGCCACAGCCCATCTCCCCCTCCCGACAATGTCAGCTGTGAACTGAAGATCTGAATAGCCTTTAAAATTGTTTTATTGTTGTCAGCGCTGCAGAATGGTGTGTAATCTTTGTGTTCTGGAGAATCTTTAATTGGCACAAAAGGGCAGTTTAGCCGGCTTCTTGTAGGAGGTTTGTCATGCAAACGGTTAGTGCCTGCCACTCACAACATATAGGGCTCTCCAAGCTGATTTGCATCAGCAGCTCCCTCCGGTTAATAGCCTTGTATGTTTCCTGCGGAGCCTGAGCAGAAGCCCTGGGAAGATGAGGCTCCCCTCCTTTGCATCCACACTGCATTCCAGGCATTGGGAACCTCCTGGCACCTTCCTCTGAGCTCATCAGGGGGCAAGAGGAGGTGCAGAAAGGGTCTCTTGTGTAGGTGGAAGCCTTCAGCTATTTAAGTATTTTGTCGGAGTTAAGAGCAAGGAATCCAGAATTGCCTGCCTGGGTTCAAATCCTGAACAAGAAGCTGTCCTTATGGCTACTTGCATTAGGGTAATGCTGGCTGCTGAAATAACTAATGCCCCCCCCCCCCGAATTTCAGGGCTTAACCCAATGGAGGCGTATTTCTTGCTCACCTAACAGTTCTGTTTGGAGGTTCCTGGTTGGCCTTTCTTCCATGCAGTGATTCAGGGATCCAGGTTCCATCTTGTGGCTTTGCCATTGCTGAGGGCCTCAGGGTCTCTGCAGCAAGAAGCTAAGTACTGAGACTGTATCATTTAATCCTCACAACGGCTCTTAGAAGATGGCAGTGTTCTCATTTTACAGATGCGAACACTGAGGTTCAAAAAGGTTAAGTCATTTTTCCGGGATCACACGGGAGCATCATAGGTGCTCTGGAGCCAAGTAAGGAGAAACCTGGTTCCCCCTCGTCCACCCCCCAACACAAGGCACTTGGGTAGACCTATCTGTTTTCACTCTTTGCCACTGAAAACTTGAAAACCAAGTTCTTCTTTTTACAAAGCCTCATCCCCACGTGGCCAGCTGTCCATGATCTCTTGACTGGTTCAACAGGTCTTTGGTTTGGGGGCTTTGCTCAGAGGGGAGGGACAGAGGCATCCCACCAAACTTTGGAAAGGCAGGGTGGGGTGGGGAGGAGACTCCCGACTGTTCCCAAGCTCGGGTGCAGAGTTCAGCCCCACACGGCCTCAGATGTGTGTGTGTGTTTGGGGAGGTGGAGAAGGGGAGCTGTTTATTTCAACTTTGGAGAGGTAAACACAGCATGTGGCCTCCATGGAAGGAGTTTCTGTTGACAAGCTGGGCTTTCTCCTGACACAACTGCCTATAATGGATTCAGAGTTTGGCAGTTCCGAGGAGAGCCGACTGCCAATGAGCCGGGCTGCTCCAGACGCCTGACACTGCTGATCCGAAATAGGTTTCCTTTTGAGCCCTGCGCTGCTGCGGAGATGGCTTTCTCAAACAGAGAAGTGGTTAACCGCAGCCCATCCCTGGGCAGCTCCCAGGATCCCCGGCCCCCAGCCCCCGCCCCCCGCCCTGTGAGGCTTCACACGTTCCTGCAGAGCCTCCCGAATGCCTCTGAATGTGGCTTCTGCTTGTGCACCGATGTGAATCCACCCGAGGGGAGTGGGCTTAGCCAGGGAGGCCGCCAAGAGGAGGTTCCATGCTGTGTGCTGGGGGCTGGAGGGTAGGTGGGGTTGGTCAAAGAACAGCCCCTGCAGACTCTAGAGCTTTTCTGGAGAAGGCCTGCTCTCCTTCCATAGGGGGGACGTGGTGTCCTGGGTGATTCCTGGTCAGGAACATGTGGCCGTCATAAGTGGGAGGCATTGGAAAAGCTTGAAAGCAAGAGGCTGTCACAGCCCTGGTTTAGTCCATCTGACCAGCCCTTACCTAGCCTGGAGCACAGAGGGAGCCACAGCTAAGTGCCCCGACTCCCCGCCCTGTCCTCCCGGCAAGGATGCTGGCTGCGGCTCGAGGGGGAAGTTTAGTGTGTAGAGAGCATGGGGCTGGAGACTGGTCCTGTGAGGACCCGCCCACCCAGAGGGGCTTTTACTGGCATCTCCTCACTGGCTCTGCAGCCTCCTAGCAGGGTGAACCCCATGCCTGGGCATGTTCATGATGGGCCATGCCTGGGCTGCAGGCCAGAAGCCAGCCAAAGGTCCAATCATACAGCCCCTCTTGAGCTCTGGGGAGGTTGGCCTCTAGCGAAGAGAAGGACCCATTGATCAGAATCAGCCAGTCAGAACTGACAGTGCCCAGTGGGCCCCAGATTCTAGAATCCTCAGCATCCTTCAAAATGTTTTCCCGGTTCAAAAGCACAGGTTCAATCTGATGGAGAAGCCTCGGTTTGTTACTTACTTCTTGTGTTTTGTTTTAAATTACAGGACTGGAAGCTTTTAGGATGCACTGCCAAATATTTTAGTTTCTTTTCTCAAGAAAGAAAAGGCCACAGGCCTCTGAAGTATGTATTATAATATTATCTGCCCCCCAGATCCAAGTCCGATAGAGTTCTACTGACGTCTCTCTGTTACGTTCAAGGCCAGCACTTATGTCACTGGGTTTCTGAATTCTCACGTTATTGAGCCAGAGATGCGAGGAAGGCCACCATGAGGCCCCAGGCAGTCCTGGGAGAAGCACGGGGTGGTTTTCTGAGTCGGAAGGAATTCAGGGATCCCTTGCTAGGTTCTGGTGCGAGCCAGTCCTGTTTTTGTCCTTGAGTAGGAGGCCAAGCTATTTGTTCCCTCTTCCCACCGCTAAAGTATGGATTTCTTCTCTTTTAGAAAACAAGCAAGGACTTAACTTTTAATCCTTTGGGAGAATGGCTACTTGGTCTCGTTGTTACTGCTTTTGTTCATTTGTTCTTTCAAATAGCCATTGCGTGCCTGCTCCGTGCCCATGTCCTAGGCACTGGGGATGCAGCACCAAACGAAACAGATGAAACCTTAGCCCTCATGGAACTTCCAGCCAAACAAGTAGAAGACAGTGGTGCCTGATGGGGGCGAGGGATATGGGGGCAAGCACCACAGAGAAGGGGCAGGGGGACCTTCTGGCCCATGGAGCCCTGTAGGTGACCTGGGAGTCCTGGGCTGCTGGGGCTTGGGGAGACTGATGGCAACAGGGATAGAGGCTCTCTGAGATTAGTCTTGCAGCCTCAAGCTGTTGAGTGGGGATGGGGCATAGGGAGTGGCAGCCCCTCTTCACTCCTGCATTGGGGATACACAGATGGGGAAAGAGAGTGTCACCCAGCTCCTCCCAGGCCCCTAAACCCTGGCTTTTTGGTCTCAGCCCTCTCCTCTGGACTCACTGCTCCTGACTGAGTTGTCTTTTGCTGGAATGGGATTTGTTTTCTCATCCGTGCTCTATGTAAAACCTCCTCAATGTTCCATTTTTACATTTATGGTTTAATCTCAAACAGCATTATATTTAATAACGGGTAATTCATCATTTCCTCCAAGAAAAGAGCAGGAAAGACAAGTCAAAAGTACCAAGATTAGAATCTGTGGTTCTCAAGTGAAGGCAGAGCAGTGGTAAAAGGTTCAGGCATGTCTGCGCTGATCGGAGCCAGTGAACTTTGGATTTGTGTTTGTTCTGTGGGGTGGGGACAGCAGGGTCCTCCGTGGCCACATTTGAGCGGCCATTTTGAGCCCTACTACGTGCTGGCAGGCACTTTCCCTAGCCTGTTACAAACATGACCCATTTAATCTTTGATGATAGGTTTGAGGAGTGAGAATCTAATTTTTACACATGGGAACTGAGGCTTGTAGAGGGCAAGTAATGTGTCCAGGGTCCTGCTGGCAGCCACACCCAGGTCAGAGCCCCTGAAATGCCAATAATCCTTCCACGGCACGTTAGCAATTCACTAAGGTCCAATCATCAGCAGAAAGAGCTCTTTAAATGTCAGCCTGTAAAGGTAAGATGTAAAGAGTTAATATTAGCATCTGTCAATGTAACTAGTAAGAGCAAAAAACAAAATAAAACCAAACAGGAGTATAACTTCCTTAGTGTTTCAAAGCCAGTAAACACAACCCACATTGACGTTAGCCGAGGGTCGGGCTCCAGCCAGGAGCGTGAGAGTTTTTGAAGCTGGAGAAGAGGTTTCTTGCCGCCTTCATCAGAGTATCTGCCTTACCCTAAGCCCTTGAGTAATATATTCAGAATTTTGACATTGAATCATGTGAGCAGGACTTAACAGGCCTACCTCTGCCTGTGCTTGGCTGGGTTTCAGACCTCAGCTGTAGAGACGAGGCACTATAAATAGACGAGGGGAAGAGATTTAGCACAAAAATCCTGTGTTCTCAGAACTGCCACATTCTACCTTTGGGGCCAAGCCATCCTAGTCTTGGAGACGTGAAGTTTGCAAAGTAACTCGCATGAGTTTGTTTTCATGCCAGCCCACACTGCAGTCACTTAATAGGAGGTGAGCATCAACAAGGAGGTGACTTCAGCCTTGGCCCTCAGTGTCCTGAAGACGGTACAGCACTTCTTGCTAACCAGCTAAGAGAAAGGGGTGGGGTGGGGGAGGGAAGGATTGGGAGTTTGGGATTAGCAGATGCAAACTGTTATATATCGAATGGATGAACAACAAGGTCCTGCTGTATAGCACAGGGAACTATATTCAATAGCCTGTGATAAACCGTAATGGGAAAGAATATGAAAAGGAATATATACGTATAACTGAGTCACTTTGCTATAAGCAGCAGAAATTAACATCGGAAATCAACTCTACGTCAATAAAATTTTTTAAAAATTAAAAAATTTAAAAAATGAGACAAAGGGGTGGGTTTGTATTGCTAGTGGCCATTGGGCTTTGGAGGCAGGAAATGACCTTGATAGGGAAATGGATGGCATTTCAGGATTCCAGTGGCTGTCCAGAAAGGGTAGGAAAGTGCACACAGGGCACTGGAGAAGGGGAGACCCATTTCCTCTAGGTTCATGGTCGTTGTGCACTTCTACAGTGACCTCCCCAAGGCTGTAACCATTAAAAGTCTGCATCTCCCCATAGTTGGTGGTCTTTTCTCGGGTTGATTTTCTTGAGAAGACTACAGAGAAGCCGGTGGCAGGTAATGCGTTTCAAAAGCATACATCCGTTCTGCTGAAAAGCACAGAACCAAAATAATCTGTAACCTATTCCACCCAAATAAATAAGTCAGCAAATAAGTCTACTTTCATTGTATTTTCTTCATAAATGTCCTTTAAATTGAGGCTGAGTGACAAGATGTGCTTCTGCCACTAAAATGGCATCACTGATGATATTGAAAGAGCTTTTAAAATAGCACAGTTGTCACTGAAACTATACTTTGCTTCTTTTTTTCTCTCTCCTTTGCTAGTAACTAGGTCTCTTTGGGGAATTTTAAAAGTGACAATTGGTAGATTGTAGCCGGTGATATTTCTTTCATATAGTAGTTCTGAATGCCACTCAGCTCTGCCTTGATTGGCTCCAGATATCCCAAGGAAGAAAAACATTTCATTTGAAAATATAAAGCTTATTGGAGGACATTTGCTCCCTAACTTTTACCCCTTTGCAGAAGGGGCGAGGAAAAGGCAGCAGCGGTAGGACTTGGCCTCAAAGGAACGTAGCTACCGTCGGAACCAGCCTACACCTGTCGGCTGGAGTCCAGGGTTGTATATGCTTATTAGATTCCCAACTGTTATTCAGTCTGATTGCAGCTCTTATACAAAGGAGTTAAGACACGGGTAGGAAAGATAATAGAACTATAAATTGCAAGACAGGTTCTTATGAAATCAGTAAATTATTCATTTAACAGTCCTCTCCTTGTTGATTTCATGTTGCTATGGCACCTCAAGATGGAGGCCCAACCAGAGGTCTTACACAGATGCACAAATCCTGGTGGAAGGCAGATAATGCATTACATATAACCTTCGGCCACATGATAAAATGCCTTTTTATCTGGCAAATTCCAAGGAGATCTGCTGGAGAGAACTGAAAGAGATATCTCACAGTGACTACCATTTCTTGGAAGAGGCCCAACTGTCTCAGGGTTTGAGTCAGAATCTGTTTAAGAACGCATTAAGAATGCATTGTCTTGGAGTGACTTGCCCATCTCCCGAGATCTTGAAAAGACCGTGGGCTCACAGTTGCTTTGGCATCCATGCTACAGTAAAGCCTGACTTCATTTATTATTTTGATGGGCAAAGAAAACTGCCTACCGACAGTCATGCCCCTCCTAAGCAATTCCCAGCTTTACTTTTGTAGTCCTCCTCTCCCCATTTACAATTGGGTTTCTTGCTGCTTGTTATTGATAAATTATTGTACTTTGGAAACAGAGTGCCATGGCCAAGCCTGTCACTCACGTTTGACAGAGTGGAAGGGTGTTTGGGTGCGAGGGGAGTTGGGAAACTTGGTACTGGTGTTGGCTGGGATGTTGGTACCCCTTTGACCTTGGACAAGTCCCTTCATCTCTGGGGTCTCAGCATCCTTATCTGAAGAGTGAGGGGTTTGGGCTGGACGATTTGGGTGGTCCCTTCTCCTCTAACATCTGAGACTCTGTGCCTGTTACTTATATAGGTTCCCTGTTTGTGAACAGCAGTGCTGCTGTGAGGATTCTGAAGGCCATCTGAATGTGCCTGCATTTAGAAAGTTAGGGCCAGGCCCCCCAGATGCATTGGATTATGTGGACATTTTGTGTGAGAGAGACTGTTAAGAATTTTGCAGTTCATTCTGACAGCTTGATCGACGGAGTGGTTTTGCATGGCATCCATGAAGGAACTGACTGAGAAGGAAGTCTTTTCAAAGAGAGAGTCTGGCTCTGTGTTTATGTTAGGTTCCCCCCACCCCAATTTTGTTCTAAAAGGCAATAATAATAACCCAATCCAATAGCCTTTTATATTTGATTCTATTGACCATAACATCTCTTAATTCTGCCTTTGGCTTCTGTGACCTAATATGCTAATGATAAGTAGTATTAGTATTATGAGGTAGATACTGTTATCCCTATGACATGAATTGGGGTCTACTTAGGGGACAGAAACCATACCAGTTATTTGTGCAGAGAGTTAAAATAAAGACTTGGGATATAAAGTTAACTAGGTAACTGTGAAGGTAAAAAGAAAGTTCTGAGGCATAGGTTCTCAAACATTAGAGTGCATCCGACATCTGCAGGGCTTATTAAAACACAGATTACTGGTCCCTGCTACAGAGTTTCTGGTTCAGTGGGTCTGGAGAAGGGCCTCCAGATTCATATTTCTAGTAAGTTTTTAAGTGATAACCGGTGCTGATTTGGGGCCACACTTTGAGGACCGCTGCTCTAAGGTACCACAGAGGTAGCCACTGCAGGAAGCAGCCACCACCCTAGGACTGACGAGGTTGGAAATATTAAAACTCCGATATTTGGAGAAGGAGGGCCCCAGACGTCTGAGGAGGGGGTCTCTGCCCCGGTGCTGGTGTCTCTGAAGGAGGGGGACGGGGCGCCATGTCCCCAGTTCTGCGGGCGTTGGGAGAAGCTGCAAACCAGGTTCAGCAACTAGCACAGGAAGGCACGTCTCTGCCAGGATGAAGTGTTGCTGGGGTGATGGTCACAGGAACCACATGCTGACAGGAAGCAGATGGGAAGGGGCAAGTCTCTTCCTCCAGCCTTAGGGCCTCTCTCTAGCGCCCCCCACTGGCAGAGGCTAACAGGGAGCCAGTGGCAAAGCAGAGATGTTTGAGGTTTGCAGGGTCCCAGCTCTAGCCACAATACCGAGTGTAATAAACACGTGGGTTTGGAGCTGAGACCCCATTTTACAGCTGGGGAAACCGAGGCATGGAGACATTGACAAACGTTCCCAAGGTCTCCCGGCCGGTAGGTGGCAGAGCTGGGACTTGAGTCTGGCTCCAGAGGCTGGTCTTTACCCCTCCAGCAGTCTGTCTGTCAGGATGCTGGTCTCTCTGGCTGTCCTCCTTCCTCTCTCTCGCTGTCCTTGACCTCCATTGGTAGTTGCTTCTCTTTTCCTGCCCCCAAAGTCCATGTCCTTATGGCTCCATCCCCTGCATCTTCTCCCTGCACCCCCATCTCCAGCATCACCATTACGTGAATGGGCCCACATCTGTACCTCTACCCCGGACTAAGCCAAGCTTGGAAACCTCAAATATTTCCCTCCTTTTTCTATCACCCTCCTCCCCAAATTAATTTTAAAAATGCGATTACCTCTGCAGTCCACTTCTCTCCCTGACTGTGGTGCCATCAGCTTCAGAAGCTCTCTTTCCTGATTATTTCAGATTCTATGTACATTTTTTACTTAGACTGGCTCAGTAGCCTACTTAGTGCCTTCTTTCTGTACTTCCCTTCTACCCAGTTGATCCAATAAGCTGTGATTGGAGAAATGTGCTTGAAAAACAACTTCATTCATGTCATTTCTCTGCTTGAAAATGCTTGCTGGTTCCCCGCGGCCTCCTGAACAAAGCCTGGGCCTCTCAGAGGGCAGTGTGTCTCTACTGCTTGGTGGTAGGACCCCGTCTCCTTTCCCTGTTATCCTCCCAACTTCTCCAACCCCCATGGGCTACTAATGGTTCTCCTGACTTGTTCCGGTCTCTTCCGGATTGCCAGGGTTGTTCTTGCCACTCCAGTGTCGGAAACAGCACCATTTCTGCCCCATCAGAACTCTCATTCTTGCTTGAAGACCCAATTCTCATGCCACCTGCTTCCTGTATCCCCCCTCCTCCGGCCATGGAAGGGAAGGGATCATGGGGTGGAGGAGGCTATCGGGGAACCTGGCAGCAAAGCGGACACCCATGTTCTAAGCCCGGTCCACACTTGCAGGCCGAGACTCCTGTGTTACACGAATGCCCCAGACGCGGCTTCCCTCAGTCAGAGCTCTGGGAGGCCTTTAGGGGTCTGTTTCTCTGACCAGACTCACTCCCTCTGTCACCTCCCAAGGATGCAGTGCCAGAATAACAGCTTTCCACTGCCTCTGAAATGGGGTTTCTCCCCTCATGCAGATTACTCTCTGACTTAAACACTCACATGTCTGGCGACAGTGTTTTCACTGCCCACTTGTTGAAGGAGGAACATCACAGCGATAGTTTTTCCTCATGGAAAATGCACATAATACCTTTCCTCTAATCAACGAGCGTTTGAGAACCAGAAATGAATTTATAAGGGGCTCTCCTAGCCTTGTGGAATTAGAGCAGTGGTATTGCTTTCTTTTCACTTCAGTTAATCTGAACGAGCTGAGTCTCCTTTCTATGGGGAAGGGCAAAACCAAACAAAACCCAACCCAGCAAAAAACAAGGCTTTCTTCTTTTTTCTCTTTTTTAATAAATTTATTTATTTTTATTTATTTACTTTTGGCTGGGTTGGGTCTTTGGTGCTGCGCGCAGGCTTTCTCTAGTTGCGGCAAGTGGGGGCTACTCATCTTCATTGCGGTGTGCGGGCTTCTCATTGCGGTGGCCTCTCTTGTTGCGGAGCACAGGCTCTAGGCGCGCGGGCTTCAGTAGTTGTGACACGCGGGCTCAGTAGTTGTGGCTCGTGGGCTCTAGAGCGCAGGCTCAGTAGTTGTGGCGCACGGGCTTAGTTGCTCCGCGGCATGTGGGATCTTCCCAGACCAGGGCTCGAACCCGTGTCCCCTGCATTGGCAGGCGGATTCTTGACCACTGCGCCACCAGGGAAGTCCAAAACAAGGCTTTCTTGCTGCCAAAATTGGGCTCTGAAAATAGTCTGGGTCATTAGAATCATGAAAGAAATGGTGTTTCCGTATCCTCTCTCTTGCAGGGCACCTGATGGTGGCTTCCTTACAGGATATGCAAATAACATAGGGGATTCCGAGCACCGACTTTTGTCAAACTCACCTTCCACATGTGAGTGTTTAGAAAACTTATTCGCTGGTGACAGGGTGTCTTGTGTTTCCTCTGGGTAAGCTGTCTTTTAGGCAATAAATTCCGAGCTCTGTGATTCTTTTAGATTTGGGAGGATATAAGTGGCGGCCCATCATGAGTGTGGAAGTGAGAATCAGTTTGAAAGAGCTCCCTTATCTCCGCCACCTGGGGTTTCCATTGTCTGCTGATATTTTGGTGTATGGCTGGACTTATGGAGCACTTGGTGTGTCCAGACTCCACGAGGGCTGCCAAGATACCTGCGGGGAACTTAGAGTCTGGAGGGGAAACAGTGGCAACTCCATTCTACGAGGAGGGTGCTGGCTTTGTGCAAAGTGGAAGGGGGAGGCGGCGAAACCCAGCATGGGGTGGGGGCCTGACGCTAGACCCCAAGGACAGGTTGAGTGTCTGCAGGTGTGGGGGTGGGACGTGGCCTGAGGTACGGGTGTGGGAAGTGCAGGATGCCTGGCGAGGGCTGCCTCACAGGCTCTGTGAGGAGGTGCGATGAGAGGGAAGAATAGGCCTCAGCCCCTGAGACGGCAGAGCCAGACAGTGGTGGGCTTTGGTGCCCAGGTAGGAGTTCCACTTGCCCTGTTGGGAGCCACTAGGGTGTCCCCTCAGGTGAGGGCCATGATCAGATCCTGTTCCTGTGCATCCCGTCTACACTCATCATTCCTTCCATCCCTGAAAATACTGCTGAACTCTCGTCTCTCTCTTCAGCTACTCTGCCCTTGGCCCCTGTTCCCTCGTCACTCATCTGTGCGATTCCTCAAGTGCCACAACTCTTCTCTTGACCTTCAGCTTGGTCCTCTGCTCCATCCTTCACATGCTGCCAGAGCAAAGTTCTGAAGGGCTGGTCTGGCCGCGTCATTCCCCTGCTCAACACCCTCCATCAGCCCCAGTCACCCCCCGAGCAGAGCCAGCTCTCTGTGTGGCAGGGGGAGCCCTTCAGGGCCCTTCAAGGCAGGCCCTCTCTGCCTCTGCCTTCTCACCCCTCAGCTCCAGCCCCAAACTGGATGTCCCCTCTCCTCTGTCTCTTTGATGGGGCTGTGCCCTCTGCTTGGAGCTCTCTTCCTTTTGTGCCCCCCACTTTATCCATCCTTCAGCCGGCAGACATCTGCAGGCCGTGGCAGCCCCCCTGCCCGCCCCGGCCCACCCCCCTGCCCGCCCCGGCCTGCCCCCCTCCGTCTGTTCCCACAGCACTTTGTGCCCCTTCTGTGCGCACGGCCCCGTGTTCAGTCGTTATTCTGTTGCCTGTCCACGGGTCACCAGACGCGGAGCCCCTCCCGGTGCCTCGCCCTGTGCTGGGCCCCCTCGGAACATGCGCGGGAGGCATCAGAAGGAGAGAGCGCGTCAGAGGAGGACCCGTATGGATCCCAGGGCAGCAGCCAACCCACCTTCATTTCTCCCGACAACCTCGCTGGACCCAGTTTGCCTCATTCCTCCTGAGGGTGGTAGAGAGATTTCTGGAGAAAACGACCGGGGGAAAACTCATTCGTATATAACGACACCACCTCCCTCCTCCTTGTCCCAGGAGGAAATGATATTTCCATGCATCCTAAACATCCGTCTCCTTTCAGCATCTGCGGAAGCTCAGTGGAATAATGAAAGATAATCAGCAATGGGCTGAAATTTCCTCTCCTTGGGCAGATCGTTTTTTCCTACTATCATATTTAACTCTGTCCACCTACCCCTTGGGACCTTTGGAGCTTATGTTTCTGGACTAGGGGCTGGCTTATTCTTCCCTTTAGTTCTTTTGGGATGCAGTGCTGTGTATCGCGCACTTTTCAGAGCCAGAAATGCAGCTTCGAAATGTGCTCAGATCCTGCAAAATGACGGCACGTTAGAGCTGGCGGTGCAGACAGGGCAGGAGAGGAAATCAGATGTGCTGGTGGAGGGCTCCAAGCGCCCTTCCCACGCGGGCCACTCTGTCTGAGAAGGAACAGGCATCCAGGAGTCAGGCAGTGGCCCGAGGCCTTCATTCTCAATTCGTGCCCAGAGATGCAGCCCCTTCCTGCTCATTTATGTGTCATCAGAGTCATTAAGGGTCATTAAGAGCTTTGGGTTTGTGTCCCAGCTCTGCTGCCAACTGGCTGAGTGGCCTTGGGCAAGCCACATGGCTTCTGGAGCCCAGGTAGCCATCGTCTGTTAAAGGAGAGAGTTGGACGAGATCTCGGAGGGCTTTCCAGCTTCCCAATTCCATGCATTTGTGAAAAACCGAGGGTGTGGGATTGGCAGTGGGGCCTGATGAAACTTCTTGAGGGAGAATGTATCACCAGGAGAGGGGAGCAATAGCAAGGGGAAGGATGGGAGGGGCTGCGGGGGGCAGGAAGAGATGCTCTCTAGTGCGTGTGGAAGGAGAGGAAGGGAGAGAGGTGTGGGAGAGATGAGCAGGTCTGCTCTGTAGGGAAGAAGCAGCCCTTGAACTGGAGCCAAATGGCTCTGGGGTTCTGAGCACGAGCTTTGGAATTCCAAATTGGCCAGGGAGGCTACTGCACAGCCCAGCTCTCAGTGGACAGAGCCCCTGTACGCACCTGTCCCGGTGGCCAGCTTGTACCACTCAGCAGCTTTCGCAGGACCACCGTGGTTTGAGTGCCTGGCAAGACTCCATTAGCTGTGGCCCCTCTTCTTGTATCCTCTGAAGCTTCTTTCCTGTAACTCCTCCCTAGCATGTGCAGCTCCCTCTCAGTGATTTATCATCAGCAGCATCAATAAAGAGCCCACTGTGTGCCTGGAGTGGTCAGTGCTGGACACTGGTGACTATGGCCATCGTGTGGTCCTTATCCTGGTTACCACGCACACCTGCCGTCCTGACTGTGTGTTTACCTTTGGGCACCTGGGGAAGGGGTGGCCATTAACCCAGCTGGAATGGGCACCCAAAGGCTGCTGACCTCTGCCCTGGGACAGATGGTTACCATCCCTTCTCCTGATGGTAAAAACTTTGCTAAGAAGGACTTGAGAAAGAAGGACAAAAGCGGCAAATTGATCCGCTTATAAATCTAAGTATCTCCAGGTGGGCACTGCAGACTGTAACACTGTATGTTATCTGAAGGATGAAGAATTGGGGTCAACAGGAGGGTGAAGAAAGAGTGTTTGGGATGTCCAGGTGATAGAACCTTAGAAACAAATTGTATTCGCTTCAGATTCACCTGAGTTTATCCAATGGGAGACTCAAAGACATAAAAACTTCTTTGGAAAAGCCCTCTTAGCTTCCACTTCCAGCAAACAAGAATATTCCTAAGGGGAGCAGCCTTTGGCAGAAAGATCATGGATCTTGGAGCTCTCCTGGAGCAAGCTATTTAATCTTCCCGAGCCTCAATTTCCTCATCTGCAAAATGGTGATCATCAAGCTTGTCTGGAATGGTCATAGTGGAGATGTGAATGAAATAATGTACATGAAACATGTAGCACTCAATAAACTCTACTTCTTTCCTTTGCTTGCTTAGAATGTTTAGCAACAGGCTTTCCTTTAGGTACCCAAGGGACCTCTCCTCTGCTGTGCTAATGATATGTTTAGATCTATTGTTGAAACTTGATGAAGTTTGCCAAGTGTCTTGGGGTGGCCATCATGCCAAAATGCTTGTCCTTGGCACGTGCCATATTGTCCGTTTCTTAGATCTCCTTTGGCAGGAGTTCTGCAGACACCTTCTAATTAGAGCCTGGAGAATTGGGGGCTATTTAAAATTTTTCTCACACTGCAAGTAGCCCTCTGCCTCTGAAAGCCACCCTCAGTCATCCCGGAAGGGCTTGTGGTTGCCTTTAGTACAGGCCAGTGAGCACAGAAGGGGGCAGCGGTTGGGTTGGATTCACACGCATGTCCTGATTCCAAAGCAAATAGATTATCCTTGCCAAAGGGGATGCATTTGGAATAAAATGTCATGGCTCTTGTTTCACGATACCAAGGCCCAGAAGTGACCATGGTCTTGGTGAGATGCCCCGATATTTTGTTTCCATAGAGTAAAAGTGGGGGCACATCCTAAAAGAACTTTGAGTAAACACTTTGGTCTTCCAGATTGTTCTGAGTGTCTGAAATGCCTTCTGGGGGGATTGTTTTGTTCTTTGCTTACTCTTATCCCCACTCCACCCCCTTTCCCCTCTGTTTTTTTTTTTTTCGCCTTAGCCAGCGGCAGCAGCTTAGTGCTTGGAACCAGTAACTTAGAATGGCTCAGACTCCTTGGCGCCAAGGTGCGTGCTGGCAGGGTCCATCGAGCACCTGGCCAGGGTTCCGGGGTGGGAGGGGCCACGCTGCCCCTCGTGGGCCTTTTGCTCACAGCTCGTGGTGGCCCTGGCGCCAGGATAAAGGGCTTACCCTCTGACCTCAGGAGTGTTCCTGCCAAGCACCCACATTGGTCAGTTTATTTTGATTCTACCACGAAGGGGACTAACTTGCTTCTTCCTAGTTCATTTATCAGCAGACCTGGCTGGAGGCCTCTCTCAGATCATGCCCAGACACAGAGCTGAGCAGGGGAGTTGGAGAAAAGGGGTCATGGAGTGAACGAGTGAAGGACCCCTGAGATTTTAAGAAGTTAGCTCTTAGAAAAACCACATCCTATGTAGCTGCAATTCAGCGAACATTGACCTTGGCATCAAAAGTAACTTTCAGACTAGTTGAGGTGCTGGAAAGCAGCCCAGGAGAACACTTGGGGCAAAGAGGCAGCCAGCCTCGGGTTAAACAGTTGTGGCTGATCGTGGACCCTGGATAAATTGAATGTAGGCGCAGCATAGCTCCTGATGCAGAACTCTGGCAGCCAGAGGGTCTTGGCCATTTGGGGGCTCTTTGGGAGAGCGTGGAGGTCAGCTGGGGGTGTACATGAGCGTGAGTTCATCAGAGAAGGTGTGTGTTTGGGGAAGGGAGGGACTTTGATAATGGCGGTTCTTGCTCTCACGAGGCGGGGGGAAGAGAAACTGCCTGCCAGCCCTCAGGAATCACCGAGCGTTCTGGCGGAGGAAGGCCAGCACCGTAATGATGATGATGATGATGATTTTTTTCAAAGTTTTCACAACTCAACTAATGATAGGAGTATGGGGCCACAGTTTGCCTTCTTCCTGCCATTCATTCAGCCCTTCTAGCATGGCAGCCTCTGCCTCAGTTTTTCTCCCTGGATGGATGATGAATTCATAATGTCGGCCGTAAGGAAGATAAACATTGCTCTGAAAGTCATCATTTTGTTCTTTTAAAACTTATTTTTCTTTCTCTGAGGACTGTATTAGTGTTGTAATTTGCTCCTGATACCACCTAAACCAGTTGTGATTAAAGCTTTTTCTTTTTCTTTCTTTTTTTTTTTTTTAAACCAGGTTTGCCGCCTGGAGTTCATATATTAACGGAGATGAAAAAGATCGTTTCTGATTTATAATGTTCTGAATTGCTTCAGTCTTTCATGTGTATTTCTCAGCAGTATTTCTCGAGAAAAGGGAGGCATCCGTCCTGTTGTCAGGGTCTCAGTAATCCCCATGAAAAACGAGGGAAGGATTTGTGAGAGTCCACGGGAGCGTTGGAGGTGATTGGACAAGTAAAGTCAGAACAATGTAAATTACCAAGTGTCTTTCTTCCCCACAGCTGTTTTCACTGCAGCGTTGCTATATTAGGTAAGCCCTCTGGGACCCTCTAAGGTCAAGAAATCAGGAAAGAAAAACCTTGTAACATTTGACCTAATCAATACGGAGGCTTCTCAAACAGGTATCTAAGTCTTCGGCAGCCAGTGCCGGATGGGCAGGGGAAAACATGCTTTTGGGATAGTATTGAAGATGTCACAGGAGCAGCTGTGGATACAGCACCTCTTTCCCTTGCATTTGACATGCCCAGGCCAGTCTCTGGGTGGGAGGGGGTGGTCCCTTGGGATTCTTTTTTGGAGTATCTTTGTCCTGCTTCCATTTCCATCGGTTTTCCAGTTTGGGGAGCTGAAAATTTGTTAGACTGGGATGAGCCAGCATGAAATGGGTTGAAAAATGAAGCCCACTGTAGTTAGTCCTTGTTGGCGCCAAGGAGACTCAGGCTCCTGTACCAAAGGTTGGATTCTGGATTCTCGTCCCATCCAGGCCCCCAGAATTCCGAGCACCAGCTGATGGGCGCTCAAGATCAAGTGGGCGCCATGGACACTTGGAGAGCAACCGTTTTTCCTCCATACTCTGTCTGTTGCCTTTCCGGAGTTTTTGGAAGTGGGAGTTTTGGGTGGTTTTGTCATTTGCCTCTGTCAGAAGATAGGTAAAAGGGATGATTGCTGTTACGCTGGGGATTCCTGATTTTGTCTCATGATAAAATCTGGTTGCATAGTTGATCTACAGCAGAAAAGAAGAGATGAATGAAATCACTGTCCTCACTTGCCACCTCCTGATTCTTTTATTCTTTGCTTGTTAAGTGCAGCACAAATATCAATAAAGAGGCTGTCTGTTCAGATCTCAGTCACGGAAGGCTTGCTGGGGACAGTCCTTTCCCAGCGGAGCTCTGGTCCAGATGGGCACGAGCGCTTGGCCTGCGTTTTGAGTCATGACATGTTTGACAAAATTTCTGTTCCCCTGTCCCTTCTACCTGATGAAGGCATTCAAGATCCCACGTTAGGCGGGATCTAGTCTTGAACTGGCTGAAGATCTGTGTCCTCGGGGGGAAGAAATATTAGCTATCGGATCTTCCAATCTGCCTGTTGTTATTAGTAAAACCTTTGTCAGCTGCCCAAACCGCAGGGAGCAGGTAGGCCCTGGGGTCATTTTCATGTCCTGTACCTTTGGGTGTGAAAGTGATTGGCAGGCTGTGAGGGACCTGCCCCAGCATCACTCAGCATCGTGAGGCAGGTGGAACAGGGAAAGTTGAATCCCCCTCGTACAGAGAAGAAAGTGGCCCTTTGGAGAAGGTAAGTGGTTTGCGTGCGCCGTGGAGCTGGCGCTCCATGCCACGTCTCCTGCCACAAACTGCACGTGCTTGGCCCCTTGCCGTCTACCTCTGGTCACTCTCTAAATAGCAGAAGCCGCCACCAGCACTTCCGGTTTTCACAATCACCCCATGAGATGTGGTCGTGAGGGTTACTATAATCCCCCTTTTCACAGATAAGGAAACCAGGGCTCAGAGAGGTTAAGTAACAGAGAGTAATAATTCTTCCTTTCAGAGTATGTTCATTTTGTTGTGTTTCATCCTCACCACCTACAGTAAGGGAGACCCATTAAAATACAGCATCCCGATTTTACGTTTTGCCCAGATTCTTTTTGGCCTCCCGGACTCCTGTGCCCAGAAGTCCATGGTGCAACAGTGCCCTGCAAGAGCCTGATGCTGTTTCAGCCGTTTTCTGGTGGTAGAAAAGGTGCCAGACTGTGGACCTGGAATGGGATTGGGGGCTGGAGAAGTAGAGGAGGTGAAGGTTCTAGAAGAAGGAAGGGTATATTGTGATGGTCTTGAGACCAGTGACTGAATGAAACCACTGCCTTTGGTCTGAGCAGTGAAAATTGCATCTTTAGCCTCAGAGGGTCTTGTTTTCCTCTAGTAAATAACGTGCTCTGAGTGCCTCTGTTGTGCCAGGTGCTTTCGCATCTGCTTGATCTTCTCAGCAATGCTAGGAAGTAGTTGTTATTTTCTTTGTGCAGTTAAGGAAACTGGGTCTCCATG
Organism: Eubalaena glacialis; assembly: GCF_028564815.1. Lineage (NCBI taxonomy): Eukaryota > Metazoa > Chordata > Mammalia > Artiodactyla > Balaenidae > Eubalaena > Eubalaena glacialis. The sequence continues at coordinate 27,575,104 of NC_083734.1, read as the reverse complement.
AATTGAAAAATCTTGTCCCCGGGTCACACACCTGGTTGGTGGTGGTGCCCCTCAGTCATTCAGCAGACATCTATGGAGCACGTGCTGTGTGCTGAGTACCGTCCAGGGCAGCAGGGATCCATCAACACACAGAACAGACATATAAATCTTGGTCCTTATAGCTTGGAATTCAAGTGGAGGGAGACATACGGTAAACAAGTATGGTAACTAAGTAAATCACATAGCATGTTAGAAGATGAGGACCATGTGAAAGGAACAACAGTAGAGCAGAGTAAAGGAGGTTGGGAGCACCCGGCCTGGGGGGCAGTTTTACATCAGTTGGTCCTGGTGAGCCTCCAGGAGAGGGCTTCAAGGAGATGAGTCATATGGGTCTGACGTAATGCCCTCTTTTCAGAAAGGGAGGCCCAGGGAGTGGGAATGACTTGGCTAAGGTCACCACCACAACACTTAATGTTCAAGCCAGGTCATGAACCTGGAGATTTGTATAACTGACTTGCAAAGCCCCACTCAGCCTCTTTATTTCCCCTGCGTGTCTCTGACTTGGCTCTCTTGACTTTGTTGCCGTCTCATCCCATCGCCATGGCTACTTCCCACCATCTTCCATGACCCAGCCTTCGGCATTGGGTGGCATTGATTTCTGGTATTCCCACACCAGCCCCAAAGCCTTCCCTATCCTCAGAAGCCCTGTATTGCTTCTTTCCCCATATAAACACGCATCTCTTCACCCTAGCATCCCAGCACCCTGAGTGGGGAATTCATGCTTTTTTATTTGAAGAGATCTGCCACTGTCATTTTTGATATCTTCTGTTTTTGTATGCAGGAACGCAGAGCACAATTAGAATACAGTTATATATCCTCATAGTTATTAAAGCTTGGATTAACATGACATAAAGTTTTGTCTGGGGAGTCTTTTGCTATGGCTCAGGGAGCATTTTTTGTGACAGTAATAGGCTACAGTTAATATACTTGAATGATACTAGAATCTGTGTTATAAGGCAGAACAAAAGGGGTTTATCTGAAGCTGAATTACAAAGGTGGAATTATCACTGCGAATGATCCACAGAGATCTGGGCTTAATTATTGTCACTTGTATCATTTCGGCATGACACAAGTACGGGTAGTTACTGGAGCAGAGTAGAAGTGCGGGAGGGCCAGCTTGTCAATCACCTGGTGGATGCCGGGACTCCTGCCTCTTCTCCTGAGCACAGCCCTGGCCACTTATCCAACAGATCCATGGAGATTGAGACCTCTGGTCCTCCGTGGCTGTGTGGTGCTTCCAGGTTTTGTACTGTTTCTGCCAGGTGGTCTTAATGACTCCCCTGTCCCGAGGTAGACAGCCCCTTCCCTTGTCCCCCCATTTACAGATCCCCTGCCCACCCGGCCTGTCGAGCCATCCTTGAGGCTGATGAATGGGCTGATACACTGATGGCAGTTTCTCGGCTGCAGTGCCACTGCCACCTTCCAGAGTGTAATTGTTTTGACCAGCGGAGGAGGCGAGCTGATAAGCATCTGGTGGCAGAGCCTGGCCGGCCGTGGCCAGCCCAGGTGTCTGGCTGCACGTGGGCGTGCTCAGGTAAGCCACCTCCCCGCCTGCCCCCGGAAGACAAGCCTGGGGCAGCTGGGCATCCGTATTCCTCTGGAGGTCGAGTCAGGTCCGAGAGGTGAGGGGTGGGAACAGGATAGCTCTGCCCTGAACAGGGCGGGGCACCAAAAGGCTTTAGAAATACTATTTATTTGGACCATAATCCTCTTTTTTTGTATTCTCCAGCTGCCAGGTGTAAGATTACAACTTCTGTTGGGGGCTACATTTGGCTCTCACCCTCACCTTTACTATTAACTGAGCCATGTGGCTATTTTCGATGGTCCAAGAGCTGCCGTTGGCCCTCTGCAGTGCAGCTTTTCCTGCCCAACCTGTCTTCTGAGAGCTTGTTGTTCTCAGGATTTTGAAAAGCCGCTCTGCAGTGTCCCGCTTTCAGAGCGAGAAGGGAACAGGTCTTGGTTAGGCAGCCGCGTGTGGCAGGCAGTGGACGGGGACTTGGTGGCCTTGGCCCTGGCAGGGCCGGGAGGCTCCTGTGCTTCTGGGAACGGAGAGGGGCAGGGACGTGGAGTGCCTTGCTCAGGTTTACATGGCTGCAAAATCAGGAGGTCGGGATTTGAGACTAGGACTTTCTGAGTCTGCAGGCCATGTTTTTCACCTAGACTTGTATTTATCCAAAACACAGATTCCTGGGCCCCGCCCCAGAACTACTGAATCATGCTCTCCGGGGGAGTGGCCTGGGACTCTGCACGTAACAAGGTCACCGGGTGATCCATGTACATGCAGGTGGTTGGGAACCACTGTGGTGTCAGATGGTCAGCTCGTTGCTCCGGGCCTGGTGTCCCGTGGAGGCCAGTGATGAGTTTGGGCACCACGTGCCCTGAAATACTCTCCGTTCCAGGAGAGCTGGTCCATGGTATGTTATACCTCAGTGGGCTGTGGAGACAGGGAGTGGGAGTGATGACCTCGTGTTACATTAGAGCCATTTTATAAACGAGAGCTGAGGCTGGAAGTAAGAGAGGTCCATGGCGAAAGGCACACGTTCAGCAGATCCAGTCCTGGTGACTGTCACCCCACTGCCTGATACAAATTAAACGTATGTTGTCCTTTGCCTTGCCATTGCTAAGATGATTTAAAAGAAGGGTTGGTTTTAATTAGAATAAACACAGTATTTTTCTTGCTACAAGGCCTTCAAAGGGAAGAAAAACTCAGTACCCCAATTATGCCAAAGCATTCCCAGCCCTATCCAGGAGTAATTAAAAAATTCAGCTGATGCTTGTTCTCTCACTTGTTTTTAAATGAATAGCTAAGTATCTGTCAAGATGATGAGTGCCTAGGCTGCTGACAGCCTTACCATCTCAATTTGCTCCCAGGAACTGCCGTGATGAGAACGCGGAAGCTGTGGTTTTGAAAAGCAAGGCACCCACCTCCCCAGGCACACTTGTTTTGTGGTTGGTGGGGAACATCTCCCTGACCCCAGCACCAAGCTGTGGGGTGGAAGCCAGACTCCAGCTCTGCATTCTCAGTCTTGCAAGGATCCTCCTCTCTTCCTGTGGGCAGATAAGATGGGCTCTTCTTGTGCGCTCAGGGAACGCAGCTCCTCTACAGAACACGGGACGTTAGGGTTTTGAGGATCTTTGCAGAGAATTAGCTTGCCTTTGCTGGGGGAAATCCTCTTGCTGCAAGCTACTATTTAATGAGTTCATAGATTTTTTTATTTCTAAACAATGCCTCCAGGTGAATTGAGATGTCATTTTGCATATTGACACCATTCATTTGGTGACAATTGGGCTTTTTTTCTCCGCAGCTAAAGCTAATTGGGCTTTTTTTCTCAGCAGCTTTTTTTCTGTATGCATTCTCCTCACCCCATCCCCAACACACGTATTTTTCCAAAGACAAAATCAAGGGCAGACTTGAAGAGGAAATGATCCTAAAACTTATTATAGCATTAGTAGTTCTTAATATTTACCCATCAGTTTACAGCATGTTTTCATATGCATAGTGTTCCAGTTATCTATTGATGCAGAACAAATCATCCCAAAGCTTACTGGCTTAAAACAACAATCGTTACATTATCTCTCATGGTTTCTGTGGATCAGGAATTTGGGAGGGGCTGGGCTGGGTACTTCTGGCTGGAGACCTCTCATGAGGTTGCAGTCAGACAGTGGCTAGTGCAGTAGAGGGCTGACTGAGCATCGCTCTCTCTCTTCCTGTGGTCTCAGCACTTCTCCATGTGGTCTCTCTCTTGTGAACTGGTTTGTGCTTCCTCACATCATGGCGGCCTCAGGGCAGTCAAACTCCTTAGGGAGCGGCTTAGGGCTTCAGCACAAGTGTTCCAGCACGTGAGACAGAGGTGACCTCGCTTTTTCTGACCTAGCCTTGAAAGTCTTGGAACACAAGTAAGTTACAAACTCATCTAGAACAAAGGGGAGAGGATACAGACCTCTTCTCTTGATAGGAAGCATATCAAGGTCATATATCGCATGTGGGGTGGGGGACGTATGTGGCCATCTGTGGAAAGTGCAATCTGCTACACGTGGTCACCTTCTGACACACTTAGGAGGTGTTGCTGTCACCATGTTACAAACTAGAGAAGTAAAGCCAGAGAGGTGATTTGTTTGATGTCACTCGGTTACGGAGTAGTCATTTGAACCTGGGTCTTGAGCTGCTAAACCCTGCGTTCTTCCCATTCGCCAGGTTACCTGAAGGCTGTGGGGAAGGAAGGCATCCCCAGTTAGCTCATCCAGGTGACATATGGGCGAGGGTGGGACTCAGCGGCTCTATACCTCAGATCTCTTTTCAGCTGTCTATGAGGGGCTGACGTTGCACCTTTTTCCTCTTCCTGAGGCTCTCAGGTGCAGAAAGAGGAGGAGGTGGGGGAGCTGGGAGGAGGAGGGTGGGCAGGTGCCCTCTTGGTAGACCAGCCAGTGTTTGACAGCCACTCTTGGTGGAGAAGGGCCAGCTGGTATATGCAGTGTGTGTGATGACCAGGCTTTACCCAGAGCTCTGTCCTGTCCCTTCTGAGGCTGAGTGTGCTCAGTTAAGGACAGGTTCACCTGCGGCCTTTAAATAAGAAGACTAACCAATATTAATATTATTAATAATAACAATAATAGCATCAGCAGCTAACCCTTTCTATGCATGTCCATGTGTGTAAATGCACTATCTCATTTAATCTTATTTCATCCCCCTGTTAAGGACATTCTATTAACTGAGGCTCAGAGTTAAGTAGCTTGTTTTGTTGCTTGCCCAAGGTCACTCTGTGGTCCCTCAGCATCAGATGTGAAGCCAAGTCTCTGTGACCCTGGGGCCCGAGCCCTTGGCCTCTTTGCTAGTGTCCAAGTTGGCCACTGCTGGGCCTTGGTCTAGAGGACCCGCTGGACTGAGGACCCCACGGGGGTGTTTGCTGGGCCGAACTGGGCTCCTCTGCCAGACTTGTCAAAAACAAACACTTGTCTATGTTTAATCCACACATGCTCAGCCAGAAGCTCTTGCTTTTCATCTAGTTCAACTTGAAGGGGGGGAAGCTCCATCACGAGGACCTGACTCATTCTCCATCCACCTCTCTCCTGCCCACCGGCCCAGGCCAGGCCATAGTCAGCTCTTAGGGATGCAGGGCTGCCTCCGCCCCAGTGGTGGCCTTGCCTCCAGGTCACCCCACCCTGGCTCCCTGCAGCCTCAGTGCTGTTCTCCCTCTCTCTCAGGGCCTAGAGCAGATCCTGACGTGCTCCGGAAAGTTCTCTGGAATGACCAAATGAACAGCGCATATGTTGGCCGATTCACTCCCCTCATTACTGTCAGGGTGAGCCCGAGTCGGCTTTTGGTGATGAGATGGACCTGGAAATTTTATTCCACGGCCCCTTCAAGAAGGCCTGCCCTTATGTCACAGCCATCCCACGTGGTGGGGTTCTCAGGGAGGTTCCTTGCAGAATGTAAGGCATACGGGAAGGAGGTAGCCTAGACTGAGAGGGTCCGAGGGCCTCTGGAAGGGACACCCAGGGGAGAGAGGACAGGTGGGGGGCGGGCAGCGGAGAGGGAAAGGGCTGAGAAGCAACAGGTAACATTTATTGACTATTCTGTGTCCACCAGGCGTTTCACACTTGACACCTCCTTTCTTATAGGTTGGTGAGATGGCCATCTCTTTTCCCGTTTTATGGGCAATATGGGACAGAGCTTAAGAGCGAGGGCCCCGAAGTCCACTGTGGGGTTTAAATCAAGGCTCTGCTCCTCGTAAGCAGGGTGAGGTTTGCCCAGCTGCTCAACCCTCTAGACCTGTTTCCTCACTTATAAATGGAGACGATGATAATAGTAGCTCCCTGAAAGGGTTAATGTGAAAATTAAGCCAGATAACCCTGTGCATCGCGGAGCCTGGTGTTGGGTATATGGTGATTGTAATAAGAATTTACTGCTATTGTTATTGTGTTGTTATTATTAGCAACCTAGGGATGGGGACAGAGAATGAAGGAGGTGGCTCTGTCATATACTGAATCCCCAGTCATTATTCTGGCATCCAGGAAAGTCAGGGCTCCAGGCTTGGGTTTTCCAGCACCTAATGGGGGGGTCACTGCTGTGATCAGAAGGTCTGGTGAGGCTGTGTGTGTGTGTGTGTGTGTGTGTGTTTGTACAGGCGTGGCATATGGGGACCCGCCTCCCGCCCTTCCCCAGCTCTGACCTTGCAGCCCACCCTCTGCCCCAACGTGGCCTGGGGGGGCAGATGTGCAGCTGATAGCTGGGGTCCAGGCTCTGACTTGCTCGCCACACCCTGAGCTTCCATTGATGACTAATTGCTTTGTTTGTTCTGTAGGAGACAATTTTTTTTTCAGTGATTTACCCCTGTTTGTAATTAGGTGTAGTGATTAGAATCTTGTTCCTATTACAGTGGAGTTTCCCTTTTAATTCATGCACATTCGCCAGGCCTGTCTCCGGCTGTTCCATTGATTGTCCCCAGTTGGCTTTTCCCAAGCTGTCACATAAATCACAGTTTAGGGGTGGCTTAGAGACTGATGTGAGTCTAAGGAATGGAAGAGAACTGACTGGGAGTTTTGTTATATTCAGCTACCAGATAGTGATACACACTTGGGGATGAAATCTCAATAATTCAGGACAATGAGGAGTTGGCAAAGTACGTTAATACGTACGCTTTACTCTATTTCCCTATTAATTCCTTTTCTTAAATTAAAGATGTCGTTACACACAGACACAGATACATTTTGCTAGGAAAAATAAACACCAAAATGTTAACAATGGTGATTTGTAGTTTGCCAACTTTGCCAAATTTTGCCAAATTTGCCAACTCATTGGCAGTTTCTGCTACGTACATGTAATGCATGTATTAAAAAATAAATGTTTTGCAAGCCCTCCTTTATAACAGATTAGGCACGGTACATTTGTCAACTGGCCCAAGGTCACTCCACACATCAGCAAGAGTCCAGGTCTTGAAAGTCCCAGAGCAATTGCTCTGTCCCCAGAGCTGCCCTTCATCTGTTAGTCAGTCAGAAAGCCGTGAGCCCTTGCCATGGGGTGAGGGGCAGAGAAGGCATAAGATGTGGTTTCTGTTCACGAGGCGCTTATGGCTGGGGAGAGAGGTTTCTATTCAAACTTTCTCTTCCCTAGACCATGGCTCTGTCCTCTGCATTTCCCCAGAGTTTGGTTTCTCCTTCATGACGCTGTAAAGGGAGCTGGTGCCGGGTTGTTGCCCTCTGGGTCGTGCTGTTTCCTGTGCAGTCCCCTCCCCTCCCCTCCCCTCCCCTGCTCTCACATCCAGCCTCCTTGTTGAAAGCTCCCTAGCCTGTGTCCTGTCATGGTTTCAGAACGTGGCTCCCAGGGCCAGTCTCCCCTGGTGTCCTCATGGATGTCCCCGTGTTGTGGCCTGCCTTCTGTTCTCTGCACCACAGAGGCTGGACAAAGGTGTGTTCCCGTAAGCAAGAGGGCCGGAGGGAATTCAGGGGAGAGTGATCCACCAGTGGCTGGACCGAGGGGCACACCTATCAGTGGCGGACAGAAAGACCTGAGGCTGGCCGGCAGGGTCAAGGCCAGCTACACTCGGACGCATGGCTGGATCAAAGTGGTCCTTCGGGAAAAATAACCAGGCCTCACTGAGTGGAACTGGTGAACAAGGGTGGTCAGTGATCGCAGGGAGGAGGTCATCATGTGGTAGGTCCAGACTTACAGTGACAAAGTCCTGAAACTAAGAGGGATGTGGAAAAGGTAAGAAAGGGTGGGGCGAAGGTTGCATCAGAGGATGATATGGCAGATGGGGGCAGGGTAGCTTGGGAGAGGGAGGGGTCAGCGAGGGCATAAAGCTTTCAGCCCGTGGGAGGTGGTGGTCCACTGGTGGAAATGGAGTTTTAGGGGGAAGGCACATACATCTGCGTTAGGATGGGTTGGGTTTTGAGGTCCCAGAATATCCACGTGGCAGGAAACAATGGCAGGCAGAGGAGGGAGGCTGGCATTCTGGGGACAGGCGTGCAAGGGGACTCTAGAGAGGTGGCTGACTGTGGAAGTCACGTCCTCTCGTGGGGAAGAATTCAGAGGGCGAGACTGGGGGTGGCAACAGTTCAGGGTGGATGACAGCCTGAAGGTTTATGGAGCGGGAGAAAAAAGAGGAGTCGGGCAAGGTTACAGAGAAAGGAGCAGAACCCATGGTGCCTTGAGAGACCCTGGAAACAAGAGTGTGCTGGCGAAGGATTGTGGGAGATGCTGAGCTTTCCTGTTTAATAAAGGGTTGGGGGGGGAGCTTCCAGATTTGTCTGGACGAATTTACAAAGTTAACTGTCATTCCCTGATACATGCAGATACTCCTTGCTTTCCCAAAGAATGCCTCACCAGAGTTCCTGGAGCAGGAATTTGTACGGCTTTGTAGTGTGTGCTACTTTGCATGGGAGGGAATGAAATTGAAGGTGAAATTTAAGAATGAAGTTGAAGGTGAAGACTATGATCATACCTATTTGGTACGGGTTGGGTGGCATCTGTGTTTGTGTATTTATCCAAGAGTTAGTATATAAGTCGGGGTGGGGTGGGGGACAAGTGGGAAGCAAATAAGGAAATAGAATCAGTTTCTCTGAAATTCCGTGCCTATAGATTTCTTTCTCTGGAACCAAAGAGAAACTTTAGTGAGTTTTTCCTTTGCAGGTAAAGCATAGTTTTGTTCTGTAGCTGAGACTTTTCTAAGTAAAGCAGCCTTCCTTTTAACCTCCCCTCCTCAGGCCTGTCCCCCTTGCTGCTCGGGCCCCTCCCCTCCTCCAGACTCTCTTTAAAATAGACTTTCATGCATGAGGAAGCATCATAATGTAATACTCGTCTTATCTTCACATGTACCCAGCAGGCATTTACAAAAGGACAGTTGGCGAACCTCAGATATCACTGCAGCCAGGGAAGGTTGGATGCTTTTTTTTGAGACGTCCCCACCTGGGTCTGTCCCGAGTGAGACCCTGACAGGCAGGTAGCTGTGTCCCGAGCCCCAGTTCCCACCTTCTGAAAGGTGTTTCTCAGGCCCCCAACTTGTCTCCCTGGTGATGGGTGGTGCATCCGCAGGACTTGGGGAAAACCTGTGCGGTTATTATGGCTCATTTGGTAGATGAGAGAAGTCTGTAATTTTCCGTGGTGTATTTGCGTGCACAGAGATGTGATATACCTGGCCTGGTGGCCTCTTTCATTTTGCAGATGTCTCAGGAGCAGATCAACGCTGCTTCTGTAGTTGCCCGCGGCCTCTCCCTGTGGTTCTGCAATGCCACCACCCCTGGGGTGTGCGTGGTCACTGCGCTCTCCCCAAGGAGCGGACCTTTGCACTAGGAGCCTGGAGTTGGGGGAGGGGAGAAGGTTGCCCACAGGAGGAGGCCCTGTGGTCCTAGGGCCTCCCCCAGGCTTTATCGAGCTGTTTGAACATCTGGATGTGTCCAGCCTGTTGGATTCCAGTTGAGCAAAGCTGGAGCTTGGCTGTCATGCCTACTGAGGGAAACCGTCCGATGCCCTCCTCCGTGCACAGGTTACAGGACACGAGGGTTAGCTTGGGCGGCTGAGCAGGAAGGCAGATTTCTGACAGCTCGGAATGCATGGAAATGGTGTGTGTTGGAGCGGGGGGAGGGGGTGGTCTGTAGAGTGATTTTCAAGCAAGTGTGGGTCCAGCCCAGACTCACAACCTCCTGGTGCTTGGGAAACACATCCTGAGGATGCTGATGTCGTTGTGCATTGAGATGGCAAATGTTTTCTTACAGTTGAATCCATAATTCATTTGGTATTAGGCTATGAAAAATCCTTTCTTATTTCTCTTCCTTTTATTTCACTCCCCAAGATTCTTTTTTTTTTTTTTTTCCCCTAATTTATTTTTGGCTGTGTTGGGTCTTCGTTGCTGCACGCGGGCTTTCTCTAGTTGTGGCGAGCTGGGGCTACTCTTCGTTGCGGTGTGCGGGCTTCTCACTGCGGTGGCTTCTGTTTGTTGCGGAGCACGGGCTCTAGGTGCGCGGGCTTCAGTAGTTGTGGCACGCGGGCTCAGTAGTTGTGGCTCACGGGCTCTAGAGCACAGGCTCAGTAGTTGTGGCGCACGGGCTTACTTGCTTCGCGGCATGTGGGATCTTCCCGAACCAGGGATCGAACCCGTGTCCCTTGCATTGGCAGGTGGATTCTTAACCACTGCGCCACCAGGGAAGTCCGCACCCCCAAGATTCTTTTATGATGAATCGACCTTTCTCAGTCTCTCTCTCTCTCTGTCTCCCGTCTGTCTCTGTTTCTCTCTGTGTGTCCCTCTCTGTCAGTTTCTGTCTCACTCTGTCTATATTTCCCCCCACTCCCTCTCCCCCTACAGTGACTAGAAGCATGAAGACCAGTGCTTTTTCCTACAAATGCAATGTGTCCTCTTCAAAGTGGGAGTCTGTGTACTTATTCCAAAGATCTCGCCTTTGCTCTGAGCATTTTCAAAGCTTTCACTGTGAACTCATATTCAGACTCTGTGGCATTTTCTTCTGAATATCCTCACTGGTGATAAATCTTTGGCCTTTGAAAGTGGATGTGATTTTTGGAAACCATCACCAGCCTTAGCTCCAAATAACTCGTGGCCAAGATTGATTATGCTGTTTTTGGATCGGAACGCAGCAGGACTATAAAATAATAAGACTAGTTGTCTTGCATGACTTGGGAAATGCCTAGAAGGGAATCCCTACCCACCCCGACCCCCCAAATCTCAAAAATATATTTGAAGTGTTCGTGAGTAAAGCAAGGCTTTTCGTGGTAAGTTCTTTGAAGGGGACAGTGACCATTTTGGTGTCCATCCTGGTGTGTTTGTTTATCAAGCAACAAGGTGGAGATTGTATTTGATTTAATCTTTGTTGTGCATTAGACATCAGACCAAGCCAGCTGATGAGAGATGCAGGGCCAGGGTCATTATGAATTAGTGAAAATCTGGCATGGGGCATTGGGATCAGCAGAAATTGTCCTTTTGCAACTCCTGCTGCAGGTTAGTGGGGGCTGTATTGGGGAGCACCAGGGGCCAGGAAAGAGGAAAAGCCACCCCGAGTGCATCCTCCCCACTCCCTCCCCTGTGGGCAGCTCAGGAAGGGCCACCCTGGTGGGCTGGGCATGCAGTTCTGCGTTGATTGGAGTCCACCGCCCCCAGGACCACACGCTGTGGCCAACTGCCCCTTCATCTGCTGCCCTCACCTGCGTGGACTTCTCAGACTTCTGGCCCCGTGGTACACAGAAACTGAGGTATCCACACTGACAGCCCATTCTTCCTCATTGTGCTCCTAGGAAAATCAATCCATTTGCTACATGAATGACTAATAAAGTGAAGACTCAAACGACAGGAACCGTAACGTCCTTTTGAAATGATGCACACACATTCCATCTGAGGGCTAATGGGTGGGGTCCTGAGTAGGGCTTGAGAGGTTTGATGCCAGCTGCAAAGAAGTCCACGGGTGTTTCCTTCAGGGAGAGAAGAAAAGCCACACCTTGGGACATAAGTCCCCTTTTAGAAGGCCTTCTCTGAAGCCTGTATTTTGTCCCAGAAAGTGATGTTTTAGTTCTAAATGGTATCAGGTGTCAGATGTGTGGGATTGACATGACATGGGAGCTAAGAGTGCAGCTCACACAGATACGCTGATGAGCCCAGCGGGACTGGGTCGGGGATGCAGGGGAGATAGAACCTGGGAGATGGGGGCACCTGTTGATGGCAGCGGGGGTCCTGGGAGAGGCGGCCTGCACCTGGCCCTTTAGCGCTGAATCCTCAGCACAGTGTGGTCTTCACGGCGCCTGGGGTCCAGGTGAGAGTATGCCTGCGTCAGACAGGCATCACTCATCACAGAGATCGACGGGGATCCCAGCGCAGCCCTGCCTCTGTCTTCCCAGTCTGAGAGATGGGGCAAAGCGCTGCTCCTCGGGGGGGTTGAGGATTAATGAGCTGACATTTGAAGACTGCTGGGGAGATGAATTGGAAGTGCTCAGTACTACTATTTCACGTGGAAGTCTGAAAATAACCTCGCTGAAGCGTTCTGATAAATAACTAAATCGGGCCAGTGAGGGAGAAATTTCAGCTGTCTAGAGAGTATTTCTCTTAAATATTTTTCTCTCACGTGGAAAGGAGGAGCGAGGGAGAGATTTCTGCAGGAGCATTCATCCCGGCGTTATCCCGCCCACGGAGGCAAGAATGTGGCGTCACGGACGTGGATGTGACGCGGGAAAGCCGCGATGCTCTAGGGATGCCCTGCTTTCTTTTGCTCCTTTAACTCCAGACCCGAGGCATTTCCAACCAAATGAAGTCCCGCCAATATTAACTCAGCACCGCCCCCCTGCCCCCTGCCCCCCACAATGTGAACACTTTCCCAAGGTCTTCTCTGGTTTTTCTAAACTTTCCCATCCTTCAGGACCTGGCTTCATTCCATCTTCTGCTGGGAAACGGTGCTTGAAGATTTGGTCGAACGGTGATTTCTGCATCCCTCTGTTCCTGCAACTCTTTTTGCTGTGATAAGCCACTGTTTTTGTCCTTTGGTTGTACATGTCTGTTTCAGTTCGCCTCTCCACCCGGGCCATGGGGGGCAGGAGCGGTGCCTTGGTGACCTGTGTTGGGCCTGCCGTGTGTTTGTTAATTGTCCACTGATTGTTGTTTTTTGAAGTATGGTTGATTTACGATGTTGTGTTAATTTCTGCTGTACAGCAAAGTGATTCAGTTATACGTATGTATACATTCTTTTTTATATTCTTTTCCATTATGGTGTATCACAGGATATTGAATGTACTTCCCTGTGCTATGCAGCAGGACCTTGTTGGTATCCATTCTATATATAATAGTTTGCATCTGCTCATCCCAAACTCCCAGCCCCTCCTCCCCTGCCCGCATGCCACCCTGCCTCATCACCCACAGGTCTGTCCTCTATGTCTGTGAGTCTGTTTCTGTTTCGTACATAGGTTCATTTGTGTCATATTTTAGATGCCACATATAAGTGATATCATATGGTATCTGTCTTTCTCTTTCTGGATTGTCCATTGATTTTTTTTTTTTTAATTTATTTTGGCTGTGTTGGGTCTTCGTTGCCACGTGCGGGCTTTCTCTAGTTGCGGCAAGCGGGGGCTACTCTTCATTGCAGTGCGTGGGCTTGTCATTGCGGTGGCTTCTCTTGCTGCAGATCATGGGCTCTAGGCATGTGGGCTTCAGTAGTTGCAGCATGTGGGCTCAGTAGTTGTGGCTCACGGGCTCCGGAGCGCAGGCTCAGTAGTTGTGGCGCACAGGCTTAGTTGCTCCGTGGCATGTGGGATCTTCCCAGACCAGGGATCGAACCCGTGTTCCCTGCACTGGCAGGCGGATTCTCAACCACTGCGCCACCAGGGAAGCCCCATGTCCGTTGATTATTAAATTGGGCTGTCGTACTGCTGCTCTGTCCCTGGTGGCTCCTCTCTCTTCTCCTTCCTGTGTCTCATTCAGTGGAACCTGCAGCCTCTTGGGTGGTAGGTTTTCTGTAGGCCTCTTTGGGAGCTGGTCCTGGGTGGGGAGGATGTTGGGAATGGTGGCTCCATCCCCACACAGCCCTCCCATTTTTTCCTACCCTGATTAGCAAGATGCTAATAAGCCCTGGCTCCACTGGTGTGGGGTCCTCAATAATACTGAGCTCCTCACCGGATTCTTAGTTTTAAAAGTCACACAAACTCTGAAGCTGCTCGAGCTGGCTGGGGCAGGTACACGCATCTGCAAATAACTTTAAATATATAGGTTTATGGCACGTTGCGTTTTTCTCTGGCTTCAGCCCTCAGCACATAAACTGGGATTAGGAGCAGGCAGTTTAAAGCCCCTGGGTCCCCTCTCGCCCCGCTTCTGCCTCTCACCATCTCACTCACCCGCAGGTGCAGTGGACGTGCGCCCTCCACTCATCCGGCAAACAGGACGATCTGGAAGGTGGAGAAGACGCAGGCCCTGCTCTCAGGGAACTTACCCTCCAGTGGGAGCACATCCAGTCATGCAGACAATGGGGTGCTGATCCGTGGAGCAAGGAATGGGAGTTAACGAGCTCAGAACAGGAAGCGAATGTAACACAAGGCAGAGTAGTAACCCCCTCACTCAGATATATTGAGTTGACGCCCCTGCCCCCTTTCCCTGCCGCTGCCCACACAGGAACGGGGGGAAGGCTCGTTGAGCTGGAATAATTCTCTCCTCCCTGCGTGCCCTGAGATGGGGCTCCTCAGCATTCCAGGCCATGGGGCTCCAGGCCTGTCGGCTCAGAACGATGTCATTTCTCCACGAGGGATGCTCCTTGGATCTGGTGTGCCTCGAGGAGGGAGGTTCCTTTCTGCCTCGTTCTCACGGTCGTGGCGATGCCGTTTCCTGGGGCTGCTGCAGTCTGCTAACCCCCAGCTATGCCTCTGACCCACCCTGTAACCGTGGGCGGCGGAGGTTTAAGCCCCTGACCCCTCAGCCTCAGCCAGCACTCTGGGATCACCTCCCAATCCATTGGGGGAGGTTGGTTTCAGCCAAGACTGAGGGTGGGCCCTCTGATGTTACTCTGCCCTCCGGTTCCTTTCAGGAAAGCCCAGATGGAGGCTCGGCCCCTCCGTGGCTCATGTGGCCCAGGCTCTCACCGATTTCCCTGCCCTGCTCTCTTGGCTTAGATGTCTCCCCAGACCTGCTGCTCTAGTGCCAGGCCCATGGGGCCTCTTTGCCTGGAATGCAGTCCTGCCGTTTCCATGACAAACTCTCTGTCTCCTCTGGCCAAGTGAGTGAGTTTTCACTCTGAGTTTTCAGAGCCCTGGAGGGCAGGAATGAATGATTAAAGACTACAGATGTCTGTACGTGCCCTGCAGGGGGCTGCATCTCTCTTAGAGCTCTCCTCACATATCGTGCAGGGATTGTCTCTGCCCCCTGGACCCCCAGGAGTCAAGTCTTCCTCATTTTAAAATCATTGTGCCTTTTATGGTACACTTAGTAAATATGTGTTGATTGAATGAATATGAAAAACGAATGAATGAATTCTAAAGGTAGTAGTTTGCCTCTGACAAACTCATTTCTTTCTAAGTGGGGGGCTGCCTACTTGCTAGGGCCATAACTGGCCTAGGATGGAAGCCTAGGCCTCTGAAAGGCTTGTAACCTGTTGGCATCTGGCTAAAGCACCTCTTCAGGTGCAGGATGGCGTAGAGGGGTCGTGACTAGCCTTGGGCTTCAGACTCAGGTCCAGAGGGTGAGTGACCTCAGTGAGTTCATTTCTTTACCACAGAACTTAGAAGCAGAAGAGCATTGCTTGGTTAAGGCTTGGCGGCAGGTAGCAGGAGCCATCTCGTGCTAGCACACGCCTGCCTGTTTCTCTGTCTTGGCTGGTCTTCCATGCTTCTGAACCCTCATGGCGGGGCATAGCCACCCCGCGTGTGGCAGGGAGAGCTGGACAGATGTTTGAGAAAGTGGCCAGCCCAGGGAGGTTGTTTCATCCTTGGTCCTGCTCGCTCAGGTAAAGCCAATCTGTCCTCTAGTTTTAATTTCACTTGGCATCAACATCAGTTGAAATAGGAAAGGCCTCAGGTACAATGAACAATATTAGACGTTTCTCCTGACCAGCTCACTGAGGCAGTGATAATAATGGATGACAGCTATTTAGTTCTCCTTGTGTGCCAGAATGCTGCACATGAGTTAACTTCTCTTAAGGTTCGTAACAGCACTGTGACGTGGGTACCAACTTAGAGGCGAAGTAACAGAGGCACAGCAAAGTTGAGTCATCTGCCCAAGGTCACACAGCTAGTGAGTGGTAGAGCCAGAACGTGAGAGCAGGGAGTTTGCCTCCAGAGTTACTGGGCTTTCCTGCTAGTCATCACTGCCGAGCTGGGACCCAGGTCCAGGTGCCCCACTAAACACTGCTTGTAGACACATGCATCACTGACAGAAGAGCCATGAGGCCTTTTATAAACCTAGCTAGATTCCAATGGTGTCCACAGGCTGATGGGATTTGGCAAAAGACGGTACCACGGGTCCCTTCTCACATTTACCATTTGATTTCAAATTGGTGGTGGTGGGGATCCCTTAACTCTAGTATCTCAAAGGAGCCTGACCCCCTGGGCTCTCATAGCCTGTGGCCAGTTCCTTGTAGCCCACCTGTGATGGCCAAGGGCAGGTTCCTGAGTGCCACAAAGCACCTGAAGTCTTCTGAGGCATCTTGGCCCTGGAAATTTCTGTCATCCTCTCAGAAATCCCCAGCCCTGGAGCTAAAGAGGGAGAAATTACAGATCTGAGCAGTTGAGGAGCAATTTAATGAAAAGCAAAAAGAAATGTAAATGAATTAGCCAACAATCTTCATGGGGCATCATCATTGGCAGAGGAGGCCGTGAGAGGAGGAGATTAAGGCTGCCTTTTATTTATTAAGTTCCGTGGTAATGGAACCCTTAGGCTTGGTGGGGTGAGGACTTCTCACAGTTTGGCATGTGGCAAGCATTTGTCTCTGTTAATTTACATGGGGAAGGGTAGTAAATCCAGGGACGCGCTGCCGGCTTCTGTGCTATTTCACAGGGGTATTTAAAGTAACAGCACCTGACAGTTTACCAGCAGCTAAGAGGTTTTTCTGCTTCAGAAAGCAAAATATTGTATGAGTTGTGCAACATGTATAAATGATTTGAAGAATTAGGGTACAGCACATAGTACAGTTTTCAGCAAAGAGCCGAAGGCTTCATCAAATCATAGAGTTCGCGAATGGAGGGCAGGCAGGGGTGGGCCTTGGGGTACAGCACAGGTGTGCCGTGTGGCCTGTCGTCCGTCTTTAATTTCCTTTTACCCTGGTCCCAATTTGAATTGCCAAAATATGTTAGATGGCGGTGCATTATTTCATTTGCCTCCTTTGTAATTCCTCTTTACCTCAAACAGATGAAAAACATGGCACTAAAGCAAATTGACAGCTCTTGAAATGAGAAAGATCTTTATCCTTCAGAGTGTTGATGTAGAAATAAATGAAAGAAAAACATGCTTGTTGGGTCTTGAAGCAGCTTGAATTGGTACTTTTTTTTTTAAGGGTAGATGAGGCTTTTTCCCTCTCCTTTCTATTTTCCCCTTTAGGGATTTGTGTGGCTCGGGGATTAAGTGGGAGGTTGGTTATTCTGTCAATACTCATTTGCAAAGATCTGAGTCATGGTCAGATCTTGACTCAGAGATCAGGCCAGACCTCTCAGCAGGCCAGAGGGGTCCAACCTCGGGGTCAAGAGAAAGAGGGTGGGTCTTCAGGTTGACTTCATTACATCAAAAAACCTGTCAGGCCTTATGGTTACCCCACCCCAGACGGCATGAGGACCAACTAAAATGTCAAGTGTGCTTGCTTTTGGAGAATACCCAAGTCACTCTGCCCCTGGTCACCCCATGCTGCCAAAAGCCCCAATTGACAATTATGACAAGTGTTGATAAATACATTTCCGAATCTCATAAGTAGTAATAAGTACAATTTGGTGTATGAAATATCTCAAAAGATATAAGATCTGTTTTCAAAACCTAAATGAAAGAGAGGGCCTTGATAGCTGCAAAAAGAAAAAATGGAAACCACTGGATTTGAGGCTCTTCTCTATCTGAATTGTCTTTTCTTTATCCTGCAAAAATCTTTCTGAAACTCAATCAGCAAGCACTTACTGTGTGCAGTCATTTTTGTATTAGTTACTTTAGCAGGTGCTGTGGATTTGCAGAGCTGTGTATGAAGTTTCCTGAGGACCAGGGTAGATGGTGAGACAGAGGTAGTGGGGACTACCAAAACAGATACTCATGTGACACAGTACTAGTTAAGAGTAGTAAAGGCCAGTGCCAAATTGGGGACATAGGTAGGGGCTAGCTCTTTCTACTATAGGTGTACCTTATTTGTGCCCACGCTATCCAAGTCAAGAGAAATTAGGGCATACTTATTTGCATTATAAACTGATCTGCCACTGAGTTTCTTGATATAATGAGCCCCCTTGTGGTTTTTAAAAATTATTATTTTAAATGTTTATTTTTTAATAGTGTAGGACTCAACAAAAAGTTGTAAAAATAGTACAAAGAACTCTTGTGTACCCTTCACCAAGCTTCCCACGATGATAATATCTCCCATAACCATAGCACACTGTTAAAACCAGGAAATTGATGCTGGTACATCATCGGTTTTGTGTGTGTGTGTGTGTGCGCGCACGCGCACGCACACACAGGCTATTCTTTGACATTTTATCATGTGTAGATTCGAGTGACCATGACCACAATCGGGGTGCAGAAGTGTTCCATCACCACAAAGAAATTCCTCACGTAATGGTTCGTTCCTTCCCCCGCCCCTGACCCCCGGCAATGACTCATCTCTTCTCCATCACTATAATTTTGTCATTTTGAAAATGTTACGGAAATGGAATCATACGGCCTTTGAGATTGAGAAGTCAGCGTAATTCCCTCGAGATCCATCCACGTTGAGTACCAGTGGTTTGTTTCTTTTTATTCCGAGGAATATTCTACTGTAGGATGTGCCACGGTTGGCTCTGCCATTCCCCTTGCTCTCTAAAAGATGGTTTATTTGCGTCCGACTCATTACAGCACAGCAAGGGACCCTTATGAGGGTGACCCTCGCTCATCCACACTGAGTTCACTAAATTGGAATTTGCGGTCATGGACACGAAGTCCGTTCCTCCGTTATCCAGCCCTCAGATCCTCGTCAAGAAACTGTGTGTGCCAAGTACTGGAGATAGCAAGGGGCAGTCATTTACCACCGACCCGAGTGCTTTCCTGTGTGTTATGTCATTACTTTCTGCTTCCCAAGGCTGGGGTGAAGGCTCCCAGTGGTCATCACCCCTTTTACGCACAAGGATTCTGAGGCGCCAGAAGCCCTGCCCCTGACGGTGTGGAGGTGGACGTGGTGGATTGGGATTTGAACCCAGGACTCCTGACGCCCAGCAGGCTCCCTTGACCCCAGGGCTCAGTTTGCCCGGCATTGCTCAGAGCCAGTTTGCTCCTCTGCAGAACGACTGGCCTGGACGCATATCTTTTTGGTCCTTTCCAGCTCAGATATTCATGATCCTTTCTGAACAAGAAGTAACTTTGCTGAGTGACGGAGTCCTTTAGCCTCTGTTGCCGCAAGTGAACTTTGTTTCCAGCAGCATTCTGTTTCTATTAGCCATTATTTGAAGACACTTTGGGAATTTAAAAGTAACAATGTAGAATTCCTTTAAAAAAATCGTCTGTTGTTTAGACCTTCCTTCCTTCTGCTGATATTTGATGGAGCGTTTGACCCAGGACTTTAGGGGGTGACTTGAGGGACCAGGGCGCCGAGGAGATTGGCTCTCACGTGGCCAAAAGGGGAAGGAGCAGGAGCTTCCTGAGATGCCATTAAGCCCCATTAAGAAGTTTTGGGGTGGGTGGTGCTTGGTGCCCTGATTCAGATGCCTGATGCCGTGCAGTTTGCAGGATTCTGCCGTGTGCCAAAACTGGGCTTCGGATCAGAGGAAGCTGTTATTTCAGACATCTAAGCCCTGCTGCTCCTGAATTCGACTGAGGGATGGGCCAGAGATGCTCTGAGTCTTTGAAGCTCCAGAAAGGGTTCAAAGGAGCCTTGGAGAAGGGATTCCTGTACCAGGTGGGAAGGGGAGAGGTGACCTCTGGGTCACCTCTAATTCCTGAGGATTGATTCCGAGATAAATGGAACCTCCGTCTTCGGCTTCAGGCATTCATTACAAGCCCCGCTGTATCCCTCAGAATCACAGGCTGGTGGAGAGCGAAGGGGAACCGTTCCTATGACCTCTGGCAAATCACCTCCCCCTCCTCAGGTGCAATCCAGGAGAGAGGGGGGCTTTGGAATCCGATAGACCCGTCTACCTCCCATCCCAGTGACGGAGTGGTAGGCAGGCACCATGGCATGCGGGTGTCAGAAAGGCCAAAGGTCATTTTAAACCCAAATTCTCTTCATCCGTGCTCTGCAACCAACTCTTTGTGTCGGCCAGACAGGAGAGCCTTGATAAGTATGGGTTAATGAATAAATGTGTCACCTTGGCAAAACTCTCCCTCTGCCTCCTTCTCCATCCTCGTCAGCCAGTCTGTTAAAGGGGGCAGGATAGAACGTGCCTGAAGGCCTGTCCCAGAGGGTCCACGGCCCTGGCCTTTCCAAGGTGCAGGCAAGCCCTCCATCGCATCATCAAGCCACACCGTTTACCCTCCCTATCCTCCAGGCTGCAGGAAAATGCAAATAGCCCGAGGGACTGAAATCAGGCTGGGAACCTAGACTCTCCAAGCCTGCAAAACTCCGTTCTCCCCGGTCCCTCCCCGAGCGTATGGCTGCAGCTATGCTTGTCACCGTTCGAGATTGCATTGGCCACAGGAGATGTGGATGATTTTTCCATTTGGTCCTGATGTTTATTTCATGCCCATCAATATCAGCCCATATGAGGACAGATTAGGTGGTTATTTGCAGGCTGTGCATTTTCACACTTGGTAATTATAAACCCTTCCCCTGTTTGGTCAGAGTCTTGGAGATCTATTTTGGCAATTAGCAGTTTAGTATTTGTTTAATGGGAATGCAAGAGAGTGTTACGGCACATCAGTGCTCCACTAATGATTTGCCTGTCTCCTCCGGAGCTGGCAGGTTTGGGCCTTCTTCGCGGTAGGGGGAGGCCTGATGGGGAGAGGCTGGGGGGCGGGGGAGAGGCACATTAGGAAGCCTGCCTGCCCCTCGCCCACCCACGGCACACACTCGCATGCCTGCACGCACGCACGTGCTCACAACCGGTGTTGCACACGGGCCGGGGATTTCCAGAGCCCAGCAGCCGCCACGCAAAGGCGCTTCGCACGAGAGGCCGTTAGGCCAGATGCCATTTCCACGTGACAGCTGTCAAGCCTGTCGGAACCAACTGCTTCTCCTCCAGCAGCTTGTGCCCGGCCTCTGTCTGTGTCCCTTTCCCACCGCCTCCCTTCCTTCGCAGCCTTCTGTCTCATCCCGGCTGGGGTGTCCCCAGAGAGAGCCTCTTGCCCCGCCCTCTGGGGTAACGCCAGGCCTGGGCTTTGCCCGCACAGCCAGGGCCCCCAACTCCACCTGAGGCTGTACAGGCAGACTCTTACTTCCCTTGCTCGGTTTTGAGATGGTGCCCCCCGGGACTGCTCCCCCAAGGACGTGCTGGTTTCATTAGTGGCTGTCCCTGGATGTGACCCATTGGCAGCGGGAAGTTGCACAGTGTTGGGTGCAGTTCCCCCACTTAACTGCGTGAGGTATGTGTGTACGTGTGCACAGGCGTGTGTGTAGGTGCACACATGCGGGGATTGCCAGGGCTGGGGCAGTGACTTGCAATAAATGTTATGATGAGAGCATCCTGTGTGTCAGGCACTCACCACCCACCACCTGAAGGCTTCCTAACAACTCCGGGGGGCGTGCTCACTCAGCATTCTTAGGGCTCGTGTGCAGCACGGATTCTGGTGGTCTGAGCCCTGGACTGAGTTCTGGGACCCCTCTGCCAGTTCCAGCCCTGCCACCAGCTTGCTCGGTGACCAAAGAGCGGACAAGTGAGCTCTAGGCTATTTGAGTTTGCCCATCTAGAAGGAAGAGACCCCTCAGCCTCCTTTTCTCTTTGCTTCTCTCTCTGACCATTCCCTCCTCTCCTGAGCCTGCTGGAGGTGATGTACGGCTATCTCCTTGACTACCTCATCAGCTCTCTTAACTTTTTGGGAGAGTTTTAAGGCAGTGTTTGTCGGTTCACTCAGGAGACAACAGAGCTGTGCTGAGCCCTAGGGATTCAAAAAATAGAACCCAGTTAAGGGAGACCAGTAGAAAGAAGTAGGGATGCATCTGGTTTTAAATCCCGGCTCCATCATTTGCTGCATGTGTGATCCTAGGCAAGTCACTTAATCGCAATGAGCCACAATTTCCTTACCTATATAATGGGTGTGATAATATCTACCTCAGAGCTATTGTGATAATTAAATGAGCTTTGCAAATTGCCTATTAAGCGCCAGTAAATGGTAGCTATTACAGTAATCATTATTTCGGGGGGAACAGACATTTCATAGCCCAGAGTCTGATATTTACGTGTGGAATCAGAATCCCTGAGCAGGAGGTTTTGCCTGCCTTTATGTAAGTAAAATATCTGAATCTCCAGAATAGAGTCGTTTGGAGATCCCACACCCTTTGGCAAGTATCTGTTTTATAAATTCACAACTGCTATCTGATGAACACCAGGGTTTGCGTTTCTGTTTTGTTTTGTTTAAGTTAAATGGGAAAATGGAATGACCCCACAAGAATTAAAAAAGAGTAAAAAAATAGGGCCAGTAAAGAGTAGAAAAAATAGGGCCAGTAAAGAAGAGTCTTGCCAAATGGGGATTGAACATTCTGGCCATAGTTAGACTTAGGAGCCTTCTATGAAGAGTTTAGGAAATGTACTTAATGCCACTGAATTGTTTATCAAAAAGTGGTTAAAACGGCAAATTTTATGTCTATTTTACAACCAAAAAAGAGAAACTAGGCAGACTGTCTGTCTTGTTACTTAATTAAGGCATGGGCGTGAGTTAAAATAGACAAGCTTTCAGGTGGATGCAAACTAGAAATTTTTGAGCCTTGGAATGAAGGAAGAAGTGCCTAGTGGCAGCAGCTGCAAAATCACTCAGACCGCGCCTCTGTTGCCGCAGCCTTCCAGGAGTAAGTGCACAGAGATGGGGCGCTGAGGGGCTCGGGTGCCTGCAGCCAGGCGTACCAGAACCTGAGCCACGGCAGGCAGGTGGGGCTGGCCGGCTGAGATTTGGACTCAGAAGACCAGCCGCTGAGTCCTGGGGGCCCAGTCCCCGCCATCTCCAGAACCACGAGGGAGGAAACTGCGGCTCAGAGAATTTGTAATAATCCCTGTCTTCTGGGGTTGTCGTGAGGACCGAAGCAGTAATACATGTGAAAATATTGATGGTCGTGAAAAAAACCCCAGTGATTTCTTTAGGTTTCTTAAAGTCCTGTGTTCAGTTTTTGGCCCTTCTCAGCTCCTTCCAGAACAGAACTTTGGCTCTCTTTTCCTAAGACCAAGACAAGGTGAGGAGACGCCCCCAAAAGCCACCTGTGGCAAAGGGTCTGCGGATCTGGCAGGGGACAAGCAGCCAGTCTTCAGGCAGCTGAAGATCCAGGTAAAGCCCCTTTTATCCAGGGCCCATCTCCACACACATACACTGCGATTAAGGCTCAGCTCAGCTGGATTTAGCCATTTAGATCAGTGGTTCTCAGCCTTGGCTGCACCCTGGAATCCCTGGGGGAGCTTTAAACACTCCTCTGCCATCCCCACCTGCTCCTGAGTGCTGATTTCACTGGTCAGCGTGTGGCCTCGGCAGCAGGGATTTTGTTTTTTTTTTAAGTTCCTCAGGTGATTCTGGTGAGCAGTCAAGGTTGAAAACTACTGATCTAGATTTCAGCGTGAACTAATGGGATTTTCCTGCCTGCTCCCTTTTCTCCTCCATTCTTCCTTTTGGGCAGTGATTAAAGATAGACTGTCCTTACCCTTTGCAAGGCTGAAGCATGCTGAGAAGTTTCATTTCAATAAACTAGACGCCCTTACCAAGCTGTAGGGCAGGAGTGGATTTTGGTTTTGTGCAGGCTGGTTGGAGGAGGAGCGGAGAGCAGTGCCGTCCTATGTACAGAAACAATCCCCAGAATAAGGCAGCCTCCGTCTCCAGCAGGGATCCCAGGCTTCTCTGTTCTGGGCAGTGCTGCCTCGTATACGAGACTCACTCCACTCTTATGACTTTAGTGCCTTGAGTTTATAGAGCATCAGCAGGCCTGTTAAACCCTGCGCACTGTAGTGTCACGGTATCACATTTATGGGCGTTTATTTAAACTAACGCTTGAAGTATTTGAGTGGGAGCAGGAAGTGAAATTGAAAGGCATTTGTTCTGGGGGAGTTTGAAGAGCTGCGTTTCTTCTTTTCCTTTTCCTCTCCCTCCTTGTGTCTGACCAGATAATTTAAGGATCATTTGAAGTGCCATTTCCTGCTTTGTTCTTCATACCTGTGGTGTGTGGGGGTGTGTGTATTTGTATCCCAAGAGGGGTAGGACATTTCTGAGGGTGTGTTGGCCAGCCACAGCAAAGCTCTGGAATATCCTCAGTCACAGAGAATTTGTGAAGGACCAGTGGTGAACCTGATGCTCCTGGATGGGGTCCCAGCAGGTTCTGTGGTCCGTTTCAGCATTCTAGGCAGAATCTCTATGGATGGATCGTAGGTGACCATCCCATACAGTTCCTTCCCTCCATTCACAGATGAGAAACTAAGGACCAAGAAAGGAGGTGACTTCCCCTCAGTGAGCTCCTCATGGAGCTGGGATTGGAACCTGGATCCTGCCCATGCTTTGTGCCACACTGTCTGCCATGCTCAGCTGTGTCCCAGCACCTCCTTAGTTATTACCAGCAACTCTTTTCCCTTTTACCATTTCCTGGGAACAAGTTTTCTGCCATCTCCAGATCAGCTTCACCTACTTGCTATGTACTTGGGGAGCCAAAACCTCTGGCAGAAGCGGCAGTGGTCAGAGGGCACACTCTAGGGTCCCAAACTTTGGCCAACCAACCTGACAAGGAGAATTTCTGACCTCTCTTTCGAGCAGATTCTTTGCTCTGTGACTTGAAAGTTTTCCTCTTCAGCCAGTACGTGAGCTGAGATGGCTAAAGTCTCACCTCTGGATATGGTCAACATCTTCTGCCTACTTCTACAATCACCCAGCAAGAATGTCTGGCTCACAGTAAATCTTTAGACTCATTATAAAGAGGGTTCGCTCATTCATTAAATGAATTAGGATTAGAGAGGCATCACCCACTGACTTGAGTGCTAACGATTGCAGATTTTCCTGGTGCTCATTTAGGGCGGAACGTGTTGCCAATTTCTCTTGGCACTTCCAGGATCTCGGTCTCCAACCTCACTGCTG
Organism: Eubalaena glacialis; assembly: GCF_028564815.1. Classification (NCBI taxonomy): domain Eukaryota; kingdom Metazoa; phylum Chordata; class Mammalia; order Artiodactyla; family Balaenidae; genus Eubalaena; species Eubalaena glacialis. Next base: position 27,550,253 of record NC_083734.1, on the reverse strand, counting down.
AGGTGAGATTTAGAGACGGTCCCTTCACATCCTAGTACCTGTATTCCACTCGGAAGGTGGAATCGATAGTTAAATACTCAGCTGACATTCCGCCTTTTACCTCCTTCCACCCATTTTCTTGCCTTTCTTCACTGTCTAGTATTATTTGAGACTGTGTATTTGCTTATAGACTAAAAGCTTTTTTTTTTTTTTGAGAGCAGGGACCATGTATGAGTCACCTGTTTCCACAAGAATGCCATGTAACAAAGAACCACAAAAACCTCAGTGGCAGATGATAGCTGTTTATTTCACGAGTCTGCAGTCTAAAGTCCACTGGGAGCGGTTCTGCTGATCTTGGCTGGGTTCACTTGCATGTTTTGGGGTTGACCAGCTGTTCGCCCATCTAGGCTGGCCTCAGTTGGGGCAACTGAAGGGACTTGGCCCTGCTCCGCGTGTTTCTCATCCTCCAGCAGGCCAGCCTGGCCATGCCCTTCTCATGGTGATGGAAGAGGTGCAAGGGAGAACAAGCCGAAACACACAGACCCTCATGAGGCTGGGCCCAAAACAGGCATACCATTCTCTCCACCTTTTTTATTGACCATAACAAGTCAAGTCCAGATACAAAGGTGGGGAGATAGACTGCCTTTTTTGAGAGGAACTGCAAAATTACAGGGTAAAGGGTATGGGGTCATTAATGCAATCCATATACTATGGACCTATATAATTTGCCTCTTATTTGGAACTTAGGCTGATACTTTGCAAATAGTGCATACTTAATAAATACTTGTCACATAAAAGTAAAGTTAATTGATTAGATTTTCTAATCACAACTGAGCTGACTGAATGATGTAGCCATTAGCTGGAGTTTGTTGGAAGGGAAGTTTCTGTCATCCTAGTAGAATCTGAATTTTTCCTGCATTGGGTGCAGGGACAGCTTGGTTGCCACTAAGAAGTCCCTCTTCTTGTCATCTTTTCTGTCATGGGTTCTGCTGTTGTCATTTTCAGGATCTTGGAGTATAAATGTCTGAGAGACAGGGAACAAAGCGGGGGAGAACTGTTATCACCCTGACGTGTCTCCGTTGCCTCTGGAAGGGAAATTTGGTTCATGTATTGAGCACTGAATGTATGTAAAGAGGGAGAAGCAGCTCTGTCCAGTGTCTTTAACTTTTGTTCTTGTTTCTGCCCCCTTAGGGCAGCACATGGAAAGTAGGGTCCATAGGCCAGCAGCTGCATCAGCATCGCCCAGGAGCTTGTTAGAAATGCAGACGCTGCTTCCTGACTCAGACACCCTGGGGCTGAGGCCCAGGGGATCTGTGTTTTAACAAGTGCTCCAAGTGATCCTGACAGGGAGGAGGTTTGAGACCCCCTGCCTAACCCCCGTGGGCCGTGGGAACTAACAGTGCGGCTCCCACTACTGACTCTCAGATGCGGGGCGTGCATGGGGCACCTCTGAAGAGGTCACGATGTAGTCTGAGCCTTGCAATAGTCAGGATTACAGGTTCAGGACCTCCTGGTGTTGGACACCAACGGGGGCATCTCCAACCAGCTCAGAGTCACTTGCCCTGCTTTGTCGTTTGCAAGGGTACACCACTGAGGATGCCAGGGCTGCGTTTTATACCTGCCTTTACACCTAACTTTTATACCTAACTTTATTAGAAGGCAGATCTCAAGGTTGGAACAAGCGCCTTCTCCCCAGACAGACCGGGCAGGTGCCAAGACGTGGGACAAAGTGTGCTCAGGTTCAGACACCTCCTCCCCTTCTTGCCCCCTCGCTCTGGGGACCCCCCAGGACCACTAGGCCTGTGGGCCCCCACCTCTGGTACAAAGAAATCTGTATGGCTGGTGAGGGCACTGTCAACACAAAATAAATACCAGCGCTGATCATGAAGAGGAGGGTGGTAGCCTTTGAAGCAGCATTTCACCAGGGTTAGCGGTGTTTTCTCCCCGAAGTCAGAGAAACGCCTGTGTCCAGCCCCCTAACTCTTTTGTGTTCTTTTTAGCTCCGTGAACGAGGCCTGGCCTGCAGGCTGCACTCGGCACAGCCAACTAATCTACGTGTGTGCGTGTGTGTGTGAGACGGACAGAGTTATCAGTTTGCTCTCTCCAGGGCTGAATACCAGCTACCTTGCCCGTATCCCTCACATCCCTGTGATGGAGGCTCACACAAGCCTCTTCTGTTTGATTCACATAGAACCGTGAGAAACAGCCCCGTATGTGAGGCCGTGTTTTTCATTCTATTCAGTCTTTGTATATTCGGATTCTTCCAGTTTCAGCTCTTGCTGTTCTGCCAGATTTCCATCGCATTGATGGCTTCTCTGAATTAATAAGTGTTTTGCAATCGCTGAAAAGTTTTCTTCCCCCAAGCACCGGGACTTATCCATATTGATTTTTTTCCCCTTTCTCTTTCCTCTCTAGCTACTTCTTAGACGTTCTATTTTGTAAAGTGTTAATAGAACTTTTCTTGCGCTCCGACTCTGTATCTATTCACGAGGTCTTTGTGAGGCCCATTGTACACTGGACCATAGAGGAAAGAGCTCTATTCTTTACGACAATGGTTGCCCCAAAAAACATACACAGAGCCCCCTCCTCACTCATCAGGGTGGAGCGAATATTAGGAGGGCAGCATCAGAAAACATCCAAAAGTAGGAAGGAGAAGAGGGACCCAATTACGCACTGTGGAAAGGAGGGGCGTTGAAAATACTTGTTTTTAATTCAAAATATTTATTTCCTAAGGGGATCTGAGTTTCAGTACCCAAACATGGGCAACACAGAAGGGGGGCTGTCTTTCTTACTGTTAGGCATTTTCAGCTCAAAATAAGGACTTGGCAAACATCTTAGAAAATATGGCAGTGGGTGTGAAATGGATGTCATGTTTACCTGCACGATACCCAGCAGGCTTCACCCACCACCCATCCGCACCCCAGGCAGTGGAATCCTCTTCGAGGCCCCGGGTCGGAGTCTGCAATGCCATATGCTCGAATGTGACGGCTCTGTGTAGAAACAAACCAGTTGATCTTCTGGTGGTTTCGCTTGAGGGGTGCACGGGAGGCAGCTGGCTATGGTGTGTTTGGCCTCAGCAGGTGCCTTTGGGGACTCATCAATCCTGCCTGGCCGGGGAGAGGTCTGGTGAGGGCACCCCCTCTCCAAACTAGCATCCCCTACTCCCCTAAGCCTGGTTCCTGGGAGAGAGAGGACAGCTCCTTGCTGGAGGAACAGTCACCGTGCAAGGCCATTTCCCTCCCAGTAACTGACTACAGAAATGGGGACCAGAAGGGGAAGGCCCCAGGAGCCTGTTTGCTCAGACTCCGTTGCTTAGCAACACAAGGGGCCCTGACTCCAGAAGGGATTTTTAAGCTAGACCAGTCCCTTGGAGGTTTGTGTCTGGCTTGCCTACCCCTTCTTCCATTCTTACCTTAACTTTGCTTTTCCCCCTATTATATTTGATAGCATCTAGAAAAATAGATTTGATTTGTCTGGAGGCACCATTTTAAACCTGGTTTTATTGCTTTGCCCAGTGTCTTCCCTTCCATTGGAGACTGTCATCTGGGAGGAGTGAAGAATGAATAGCCGATGGTTCTTTTTCTCAGCTGGCTTAGCTCAGGCCCCCAGGCTCATTTCTGAGCCTTTGAGCTCCAGTGAACAGTGCTTGGTCCTTCGCACCACACACACACACACACACGCACACACGCACACACGCACACGCACACACACACACGCACGCATGCTGAAATTGCTCCAAGCACGGAGCCCTCTGGCTAACAGTTCTGTCCACCCACAACCATGTGGTTGGATTGTATTTTTACTGCCAACTTTGGGCACAAAGTGAATGAGGAGACCAGGCTACTCGCCTGGCCAAACCAGGTACAGTCTGCAAGTGAATGGCTGATTGGTTTAGGACAGCACCTGCACTAAAGATGGGTCTTCTGTGGAGCAAATAAAGGATTGGATCATAAGTAAAAGGAGCGGAATTCAAAGCCAAATCTGGTTTCATAAGTGTGAGTTTCTTGAGGTCTGTGTGGGACTTGAGTGTGGATCCTGACTGTCCAGAAATGACTAAAAGGGTTGCAGTATGCTTGGGAGGACAGAGGAAGGGACTAGGAAGAGAGACAGAGGATGCCTTTGGTATTTTCCTCTCTTTGATGTTTTTGAAAAGGTCCTAGCATCAAGTATTTGTCTGCTGGGGCTGCCATAACAAAGTACCACAGACTGGGTGGCTTAAACAACAGAAATTTATTTTTTCACAATTCTGAAGGCTAGAAGTCCGGGAGCAGGGCATCGGCAGGTGGTTTCTTCTGAGGCCTCTCTTCTTGGCTTGCAGACGACCACCTTTTCTCTGCATCTTCACATGGTCTTCCCTCTGTACCTGTGTCCAGATTTCCTCTTCTTATAAGGACACCAGCCGTACCAAATCAGTGCCCACCCTAATGACCTCATTTTAACTTAATTACCTCTTTAAACCCTATCTCCAAATGCAGTCACATTCTGAGATGCTGGGCATTTAGGATTTCAATATATGAATTCGAGGGGTGGGGGATGGACACAGTTCAGCCCACAACAATCAAGATGTTGAAGTTTCACTGTTTATAACTGGAAACAATTGAAATGTCTATCAGAAGGATAATTAAGTAAGCTATAGCTTCTCCCTCCATGAAATATTATGTGGCAGTCAAGCTAGTATCCATAATACCTCACACTCCTTAGGATGACTACTGTTTTTTTAAAAAAGGCAGAAAATAACAAGTATTGGCAAGGATGTGGAGAAATTGGAACCTTTATGCACTGTCAGTGGGAATGTAAAATGGTACAGGCTCTGTGGAAAACAGTATGACAGTTCCTCAAAAAATTAAAAACAGAATTACCATATGATCTAGCAATTTCACTTCTGAGTATATACCCAAAAGAATTGAAAGCAGGGACTCAAAATATTTGTACACCAATGTTCATAGCAGCATTATTCACAACAGCTAAAACCCAAATGTCCACTGATGGACAAATGGATAAGCAAATGTGGTCTATACATAGATGGAAGATGGATGAACCTTCAGGACATTATGCTAAGTGAAATAAGCCAGTCACAAAAAAGCAAATACTATGTAATTCTACTTATATGAAATGAAATACTTAGAGTGGTCACAGAGACACAAAGAGACAGAAAGTAGACAGGTGGCTGCCACAGGCTGAGGGGATGAAGGGAGTGGGAGTTATTGTTTAAAGCGGGTAGAGTTTCAGTTCTACAAGATGAAAAAAGTTCTGGAGATGAATGGTGGTGATGCTAGTGCAACGTTATGAATGTATTTAATACCACTGACCTGTACACTTAAAGATGGTTATGGTGGCAATTTTTATGTTATGGGTATTTTTACCACAGTGAAAAAAGGATGGGGAAAAAAAGATAGTATTCATGATGTAGTCATCTGGGAATTGTCTGCAATATTGTAATGTTATCTTAAAAAAAGAACAAGGGGAAAATTCCATATACAATATGATTTAAACTATATTAAAATCGGCATATATATATTTTTTAAAGCAAAAACTAAAGGGAAGTACACCAGATGTTAACTGTGGTTATGCTAGGTTAGAAAGACAGACAGTGATTTATTTTCTCTTTCAATATTTGTATTTTCAAATAGGTTTTAACAAGCAACATGACTTCTATAATGGAAACTGTCACCACCACCCCCCAATATATAATGTTTTGTATATTTTGTTAAAATTCCTAAAGCAGACTCTATTTTGTATTTGTTTTGCAGGTGGAGGATGCAATGCTAATGTTTGATAAGACGACCAACAGGCACAGAGGTAAGAACCCCAGTGTGAGGAGTTTGCCCCGTCATCCTCTCCGGGCTCCATCTCTTCTCACCCCCAGTCCTGCAGACAAAAGATACAGTGACTGTTCCAAAATCAGGCAGGTGGAGGTGACGTGTGTTGTGGATCTGTATTAATAGAGGGCCACGATCGTGTGGAGAGTTGATACTGGACAGTTAAAACACCATTTCCTTTTGGCTTGGGAACTGTCATTTAATTATGCAGCCACGCCCAACACGCGTTCTGATACACTTGTCCAATCCTTGCTTTCTTAGTCCTTGCTAAACCACAGCACTAAGTGATCCAGGTGGAAATTATTCACAGCAATTACTCAATTGAGTTCTCAATTTGCATTGAAGGAGGTGGTTGAGAAGCACACTGTCAATCCAAAGAGCCAAAAAAAAAAAAAAAGCCTCATCCTAGGTTTACTCAATGTTTGATATATACAGTGAGTACAGACCTGGAAATGCCCTTTTGTGCCTCTTGGATGTTTGGAGGACATCTGCACCTCCTTGTATTTTTCTCCTGTGCTTACTATCCTGTCCATGTTTTGGAAAATGGGTTTCATCTTGGGGTCTAAGAACCCCTGAAATGACACGCAGGATGTTTTATGTTTCTCTTGGGAGAGGCTTTCTAGCTTTGAATAGATTCTCAAAGGGGTCTCTGACCTCTGCCACCTCACCCCCCTCCAAAAAAAAAAAAAACACACACACATACATTGAAATTATTGCTTTAAACAGAAAATTGGATGACTCTAGAAAATCCTCCCCAGAGGAAGCAGGGTCAAAAGTTATGGTTTAGCGTTCCGTTCTCCGGAAGCTCCTTGGTTTCTGGGGTTCCTATTCACGGGGCATTAATGAGCAGAGCTTCTGATGGGGGTGTGGCAGGAAGCAGTGTTCTAGAGAGAAGGAGCCAGCGAGCAGTGTTTCCTTGCCACTTGGATGGCATTTAGATGTTTCTTGTGTTGTTTACATTCTTGCTGTCCCCTGTGATTAGAAGCAGTTACCCAGTGCTGACTGCATGTCTCCCTGTCCTGAGCAGGCAGGCTGAGTGAAAGGGAGGAAGGAGTGGGTGGGAAGCGATGCTTCCAAGGGTGGGAGAAGGAGGGGCTGTCCTGAGTGTGCCTGGGGAATCAAGCATCTCATGCATCCACCTACAGCATCCTTAAAAGGGAGAATAGAAACTGGGCAGAAAACTGGGGCGTCAAGGGTGTATACGTTGGGGAAGGGATGGGGAGGGGGTAGAGGATGAGGAGTAGGGGGAGGCAAGGAGAGAAAAGAAGAGCTTACAGGTGTGGAATGATTGCCTTTGTCTTCTGCAACGCTCTGGAGTGAGAGGAAGGTGGTGCCGGTGATGGGCGATTCTTGATGACCCTTGATCATCGTCTGCATTGCGTCGATCTTTATGGTTTTCCCAGCACTGCTTCCACATGCATCTTCTAACGATCTTCACAGCAGCCCCCGGAGGGAAAATCACTTAAGTTCTTTATGCCTCAGTTTATTCATCTGCAAAATGGAGATAATATTGGTACCTCCTGATAGGATTGTTTGGAGAGCGTAGTGCCAAGCACATCAACTGTGCATAAATGTTAGGTATTATTATTATTACCATCATTATTATTACCATCACCTCCATTTTGTGGATGAGGTAACCACAGCTCAGAGGAGGTGCCTTACATCCAGGATCAGAGAAGGGACTCACACCTAGGACAGCTGATTTCAAAATCTGCTCTTTGTTGTATCCACATGGGGCAGGTTTGTTGAGAAGGGTGTTTTCGTCCTTTTATTTTCAGGATGGGCGAGGTCCATCTGAACGTGCCACTGGTGTTCAGTGTTAGAATTCATAATCCTGGAAGATTCCTGAGCGGCTTCTAGGCAGTATTGTTATCCTTCTTTTTTGAATATCAGTGAATAAAGGTATTTTTGATCTCCTGCTCTGTGTCAGGCCCTGTGTTGGAGGAGATGACAGATCATCTCACTGAACCCTCTCAACTGAGCAAGGAAAGAGGTTCGTCATCTGAGGGACCTGAGAGGGCGGGTCACCCTCCGTGTCGGGTCACTCAGCTGGTAACTGACAGAGCTGGATTCACACTCAGGACATCGGGCCCAGACACACTGCAGAGGAGGCGCCAGGGAAAGTTCTCCCCTATTTCTAACGCAGATGCCTCCTGCTGTGGTTGAAGCCTCTTCCCCTTCTCCGAGGGCGCTGGGCACAGTGATGGGGTGGGGGTCCCTCTGTGGCTGGTGAGGGAAGTGTTCCCTGTTGTGAGCCTAAGGGAGGTCATCCGTGGCCCAGCACTCAGAGCAGCTTCACGAACGTGGTCGCTCACTCCCCCAAGTCAGGACTCCTGGTGGCGATGGCAGGATGGAGGGCGGGCAGAGCCCCTGGTGCGTGCACGGCGCTGCCCCCTCCCCCAGCCAAGGCAGGGCCTGCCCCGCATCCTTCTGCCCTGCCCGCCTTTAAGATTCCTGTGGTCAGTGCAGGACCCCTTACATAATTCATGGAGTCACAACAAGATGAAAGGCAGGGCCTCTTATTCAGAAACTATTAAGAATTTCAAGATGACAGCAGAACATTCAACCAAGAGCAGAGCCCTTCTGAGCACGGGGCGTATGTGACAGCTCAGGCCGCCCATCCAGGAAGCCGGCCCGAATGCATGCAGCCTGTGGCCGGCCTGATGCTGGTGGGGCGGGGAAGAGAAGGCAGGAGGGACTGTGTGCCCAGAGGTTTCAACAGGAAGGACCTGACACCTGCTGCCTGTTTGCTCCTGTACAGAAATCTGCCCTGCTGTTCCTCCTGTGTCGGGGGGTGGGGGGGTGGGGGCTTTGGCCCATACATGCTTTCCAGCCCCTCCAAACAGCTGAGGAGGAGTTTCTCTCTGGACGGGGTGCTGAAGCTGGGGTAATACTTCAGCGATCCAGAGCATTAGGGGGGGAAAGAATTTTCTCTAAAGAAAGAACGTATCGCAAGAGAAGCACAAATCATAGATGTGGAGCCAGCAGGCCTCACAGCCCTGGCCTGATGGAATGTGCACTTGGAATCAGGAGATAAGCACAGGAAAATAAAATCCTCGTGCAGCCACCTTGCCCCAACCTTTCCTTCACCTCCTCGGCTTCCTGTTTTCCATTATCTTATCAAGAGGAAAGTGCTGCCGGCGCAGACGTTGAGGACACCTCTCTGGCTGGCGCTGCCGCCAGCTTTCTGCTTAAAGAGGCCCAGACCGTTAACCCCTCCGTGTCGTCAGGGCACTTGCTTAGTGCTTTCCGCCAACTTCTAACCCAGCCCCTTTGGGCAGCCTGGGCGGTGACTTGTCCTCTGCCCCAGGCATTTTGAAAACCACCTGTGTGCCCCTGAGCCGTGACCACTGCTGTCAGGGAGAACTCCGTGGCACGGGGCCTGGCCTTCTGGGAGTCAGGCCACACTTGCCATTAGGAGCCAGGGGTCGGGGCAGCATTTCCACTTCTGGCCCCACAGTGGCCGCCTCCTGCCCTGTCCGCCGCTGGTCCCGTAGGCACGAGGGTGGCCCTCAGTTGCATCTGCACGGCAGTTTGCTCCTGCTGTTCGCAGAAGCGCCAGCCTGTGTTTCTTCCCACTTTACATCTGCACTCGGACCTCGGTAGCAGCGTGGGAAAGAGTCCAGGGGAGAGTCCAGCAGACAGTGAGCCCTCCAGGGAGGTGCATCCTCCATCCTGGAAGCAGGAAGGTCGTTCAGCATCCGACTCTCACAGAAGTATGGAGTCTTCCCACCTTCGTCCTTAGAGGGACCGCCTTCCAGCTTCTGCTGTCCCTTTGTGTTTAGCCAGGGGCACTTTTCCTAACCTCCCTGAACCCCTCAGGCTCTGCCTCTGGAAAATACATGAACTGGGACCGATGAGCTCCAGGACCTAAAGTATGCTTCTGGCTTTTAGCTTTTTAACTGGAAGTATGTTCCAGATTGTTTCCTTTTTCTAACTAGGGGAGGGGGAGCAGTTGTCTCCAGTAGGGGTCCCTGAGACGGGGCTGGGTCTGCAGGAGGTTCGTTGGGGGTGCTCTTCACGGGTACTGGGCAGGGGGAGATGACGACCTGCGGTGCCCTGGGGAGTTTGAAGAGAGGGTGTTCCTTCGGCTGCCCCGATTATCCCTGTATGTTGATCAGTCATAGGAGGCAGCCCACCTGGGAAGCAGGTGTCATCTTGGGTTTGTACCGAGGAAGTCCTGGAGGGGACCAACAGCTGGGGCCGTCATCCAGCAGCACTCCCAGTGGCTGGGGAAGATGACTTTCATTCCTGAAGGGGGGTCTGACCACCCCCCATCAGAGTGCACACCATAGTGATACAGGGTTCTGTGTTAACACTCCCGGTGGAAACAGCCACTTTCTGAGCACCCCTGAACCAGGTGCTTAGCGCGTACTGTGGAATCTTTATGAACTGAGCTGCCCAGAGTTGCACACTAGTCCGAGCAGAGCTTAGACGTAAACCTACCCTGTCCTACCCTGAGCCCGTGTTCTTAGCCGCTGTGCAAGCACGGGGCTAGGCAGTGGTTTGAAGCAGGAGAGTCGGTGATCTTAAGGACTTGAGCACCTCCTTATTATTAGTCCTTCTCCACACCTATCCTCTTGCTGGACTACGGTGTACCTCCATTTTTCAGATGGAGAAACTAAGGCATGTGGAGTTTTGGAAAGCCGCACAGCAGGTTCCTACAGCCAGCTGGGGAGCGGAGCTACTGGTAGAAGCTAGGGCCTTCCTTGGCCCCGCCCATCACTTCATGGCCTTCTCTGAGATCCTTTGTGCCCAAGGAGAGAGAGAATGGTGGCTTTCCGGTCTTTTCAGAGTCATTGCATTTGCTCTCTAAACGTTCTTAGAGGTGGGCTGAAAAATATTGGACTGATCATCAAAGGATTTAATCATTGGGGAAAAGTTTGTTGCTTTGTCCTTGCAAAACTCAGATAAGATCTTGAATTCAGCATTAGGTATTGATCCCAGAGTGGGGCTGGAGGTGGGCAGGGAGGGAAGAAGCAACAAGGTGCGATCCTTTCTGACTTGCTCTTTGGTGCTCTTTGGCGGGCGGTTGGGGGGAAGCTGGCTGAGAGCCAGGGGGCGGGAGGGAGGGTGACACAGTTCAGCACTCTCTCTCCACTCTCCCTGCATCGGCCGTGTTTGAGACAGTGGACGGCGGGGATGCTGGTTGCTGAAATACATCTCTCACTCACCTCCTCGTGGGGGTAGGGAGCCCCCCAAGAGCTCATTCCAGGGGAGCCTCAGATGTGCTGCCTCCCTCTGACCTCAGGGCCTGCACAGCCAGGTCCCTCCAAGTCTGGCGCGTCAGGGGAGAGCTGGGTGGCTGGGGGCCCAGTGGAAAATGAGCTGGATGTCTTTGAAGCTTATCAGGTGGCCTGGTGAGGGTCAGCTGGAGAGGGAGGGGTTTCTGGCGAGTACAGAGGAGAGACCTGGGGACAGGGCTTCTCACGCCCAGTGGCTTCCATTACCCAGCAGGCCTGTTTGCTCCGGAACATTGCCAGAGGCGAAGGAACAGGATACAGAGAGAAAAATAAAGATCAGTGTGATGGATGACTCCTCTCCCGACTGTTAGCAGTTGCTTATTAAGTGCAGTGCTAATGGCTTTGGAGAGGAACAACAGCTCCAAGGCAGTCTCCTGTTCTGTGAATCTCAGAGAGCACCATCCCCAGCAGGCTCCCTGGACAAAGAAAGTCCTCTCCCAGGGAGGCTGTGCCCAAGGGGAGCTACCAGGCTGGAAGGGCGCTGTGGTGAGCCCTGTGGCTGGAGGGAGCAGCCTTCTGCAGTCTCACCTCAAGGCAGCAAGACTGAGCTTGGCTTCTCCCAAGAAGCTCGTACAGCATCTCTATCCCCAAAAGCAGTTGGCCGAAGTTTAAGGTCTTCGTAATTTGCGTAATTAGTTTATTTATTTAAACGGTGCCTGTGCGATGTAGCTGAAGCTGTGATAGAAGACAATGCTTTTCTTTTTCTTTTAATAAATTTACTTATTTTATTTATTTATTTTTGGCTGTGTTGGGTCTTCATTGCTGCGCGCGGGCTTTCTCTAGTTGCGGCGAGCTGGGGCTACTCTTCGTTGCGGTGCGCGGGCTTCTCACTGCGGTGGCTTCTCTTGTTGAGGAGCACAGGCTCTAGGCGCGCAGGCTTCAGTAGTTGTGGCTCGTGGGCTCTAGAGCATAGGCTCAGTAGTTGTGGCACACGGGCTTAGTTGCTCAGCGGCATGTGGGATCTTCCCGGACCAGGGCACGAACCCGTGTCCCCTGCATTGGCAGGCAGATTCTTAGTGACTGTGCCACCAGGGAAATACCGATAATGCTTTCCTAAGGAGGAAAAACAGCCCTTAATGTCCTGACTACCTGCCAGACACTCACTTTTGAAATTGACCTCTGAAGTCCAGACTGACTCTTTCTTGTATACTAAAGATGATTAAAAATCACACTGTAATTGTTTGTTTATTGATGCCCATTTCCCAAGGGGGGAGGGGGAAATGTAAAAAGAGTTTCACAAGGCGTAAATTAAATTAAAAATAAAAAAGCATTGCTTCCTTTGTAGGTGTGGGGTGTCAAAGATAATGTATGTGTGTTTTTCCTAATGAGATTCTAACATTTTGACTGTATTTACCTGGGAGAGAGGGTTGGGACTCTACAACCCATAAATGTGACTTTGTAGGATGGAGGAAGGAGTGTGTTTGACAAAGACGGTAAGTCCCTCTGGGTGGGAAAGGGTTGTTGGATGGGGTAGAAAGCATGATAAGGGTTTGGAGAATCACAGCTGGTGAGGACACTTGTGCCGATGTGACACAATGGCATCCTGCACAGCACCGGTGCCCAAGGTCAGGGTCTGGAGCAGGATTTGCTGCGGGGTCTACCCTGCTGGAGTCATGCCCTTTGCGTTTCCCCCACCTCACAGATCTGCTCTCTCGTCCGCTGATGCTGTTAGGTACCCATCACTCTCTAACCCAAGTCTGAGATGTGTTAAGGGGTTTATTGGCAACCTGTAAGCCAGTAGCTGATTATGATTGATATTGATCCCAATTCTGCACCTGAATTGGAAGCCAGTCGACAGGAAAGCTGCTGGTCTGTCGCAGGCCACTAACACCAACTAAGGGTCTTGGTCGGATAGAGCTTTCAGCCTAGGCTATAGTGTGATGTGGTCACCAGGCATGTCTGTGGGCTCTGTTCATGCAAGTAGAGAGTTAGATCAGGTTAGGTGATAATCCTCTTCTCTTCCCAGGGTGGACCAGTGTCAGTGTGGGACACCTGTTTTAGAAAGGTATTGAGGGACTTCCCTGGTGGTCCAGTGGTTAAGACTCCGCGCTTCCACTGCAGGGGGTGAGGGTTCGATCCCTGGTTGGGGAACTAAGATCCTGCATGCCGCGCAGTGGCCAAAAAAAGAAAAAGGTATTGATAAATGTGGAGTCTATAAGGGAGAATGTTAGAATGGGGTAGAAACTCAATACAATTGAATCTCCCCCATCCCACCTGGATAGAAGAGACTGGTTGGGGTGCTGGCAGTCATGTGTAATTTGCTGCCTTTGGGTTCTTGGAGAGGTTCTGTTAGAAAACAATTACGTGCAGACTTGAAATTGGGCACACTTCAGTTAGAACGAGGAAGAACTGCCAAGTCCCACAGCGGTGTAAGTGGACAGCCACATGCCTCTCCACTAGATTCTGTGCTCCCGGCCGGCTCGTTCTAAAGCTGGGCTGTATAAGGTGGTCCCCACCAGGAGGGTGCATCTAGGGCTTTGCCCAGAGGCTATGCAGCCTGGCCCCCCGCCTCTGGCCCCCAGCACAGTCCCCTCAAGGCCTGACCTGTCACCGGGCCCATCTCAGGACCTCCTCCAGAGGAAGGGCGGCCACAGAGGGCAAAGGACGGGAGCGGGGTAAAGAGCTGCAGCCCCTACCCTGAGCCGTCTCTCAGAGACCAGCCCCCGGAGCTGTCTGCACATTTTATTTTCTCGTTAAATAAACACCATTAGCCTTCCCGAGAAATTGGTGCAAACATGACCTCGCAAATAACCAATTAGAAGGGCAGGGTTGAAGGGGACTGTGAATTTGCAAACATGTAGAGGAGGCCATTAAAGACGCCTGTAGCTACCCCAGCCCTGGCAACATCGATCTGAGACCTTAATTTTATTTCTGACAGGAAAGCAAGGAGCACACTTTAATTTTTTTCTTCCCTGAGCTAACTGTATTCCGGAAGCGCCCATTCCGGTGCTGTCTCTTGAGATATTCATCAACATGGGAGCTCAGTTTCTGTTCACCTGCTTTCCCTGTGGATGGGGACTCACACGGAGCCCGCAGCGCCCTGGCAACAGGGGAGGCCAGGGTGGGGGGCGGTCATGGCCCCCTGGATGCCCCTTGGTGTCCCAGCTGGAGGATAAATCTGAAACTCCTTTCCTTCGGAATAAAAGCCCTGGCACCAAAAGGGTGGTGAGCTAGTAGATCTTCCTTCCTCCCTCCTGGCTGTGGCCCACGGAAGCAGAAAGGGAGTGGGCCCGGGGTCAGCCACTTCATTGACCCAGAAATGGTTTTTTGTGAAGAGAGACAATGAGGCTTTTGTTCGGCCGTGTTCCCGTAGAGGCCCAGCTCCCAGCTCCGACTCTCACATGGTTTCAGATCTCTGAAGAGAGAGGAGCCTTCAGCTTGGCCACTTGGTTAAAAGCATCCCCTTTCTTAGCATCACGGCGCTGCTAGGGCTTGAGCCGGGGGACCAGAAGCCGGGGTGCCTGCTTCCTGCTGGGACTCCAGGAGCCCCCGGGATTGTTCAGCTCTGGACTTGAGCTTCTGTTTGGGCCCTGGGCTCGGAGGACATTCCCTGGCCCATCTGTGTCTCTGTCACAGGACACACGGGAAGGAGCCTGAGTTTAGTGCTGCCCATGCTTGGCTTCAGTCCCAGCTTCCCTGGGCGTGATCTCAGGTGGTCCCCGAAGGGCTCTGAGCCCCGTTTCGCTCTCTGGAGGCAGCACATCTGCTCTGCACGAGTTAATGAGCCACTTGCGAAGTGCCCACAGAGAGTGGTCAGTGCCAGTAGTCTTAGTTCTTTCCTTTCCCCCTTTTAAAGAACTGCCGATTTAACTTCTTTAGGCAAGTTACAATGTTTATTTGAATTTTTTAAGACCTAGTCTTTAAAAAAAGTTTTCCCCTCCCCTTCACACATGAAACATATGTTTGCCTGTGCATGGAATATTTCTGAAAGGATAGTCACAAAACCGGTAACAAAGAGTGAGAATGGCCAAGTGGCTAAGAGCACGTGCTCTGGAGTCAGACAGCTGGTGTTTGCATCTAAGGTTTGTGACTTCATAACTGTGTGACCTTGGGCGAGTTACCTACACTCTCTGTGACTCAAGATTCCTCATCTAAAAAACAGGAATGATGACATCGGGTTAGCCTGAGGGTTAATCAGTTAATAAGTATAAAGGACGTGGAATAATCTCCAGCTATAGAAAGCACTAGAATATGTTTTATGCACAAATATATATACTCATCGATGCAAGTATACATAAATAAAAAACAGCATTTGCTTCTGGGGAAGAGGATTAAGTGACCAGTGGTCCAAAGATACAGGAAAACTTTTCACTTTATACTCATTTACCTTTCGAATTTTTGTACCCTATGCATTTATTACCTAGTCAAACAAATACTTTTTTAGTGTAAGCTTTTACAATTCATCCCAATTTGAATTGTAAATATAGTGATAGAACAGCATGAGAGAATTTTCAAAAGGAAAAAGTTCATCCCATCTCAGTATGCTAACACAATAACTGTTGTCACTTCTACCTTGTTCCTGACACTGGCGTAAATATTTTTAAACTTGGTTGTCTTTATGAGGTTAGTAGAACATGTGGCATCTCAGACTTTGCTGAATGAGGGATGGGTCCTGCCTCATCTGAGTTTTCTGTGCTGCCAGAGAGAGGGGGCCTCGGAGCTCCAAACAAGACTTGATTATATGCAGCCGAGAATCCTTTGCCTCTGAGTCACCTCTGTCTTTTTCTTTCCATAAACAGAGAGTCGGATGGATAGATGAGGATTTTCTTAGTAGTTTCTGCTCTTTCCAGACAACGTGCTATTAATAGAATAGCCAGACCAGCCCCAGTCTGAAAAGAAGCCCCGTTTGCTTGAGTTTATCCCAGACCAGAGGTGAGAGAGGTCAGAACAGAGAGACCCTTCGTTCCAGGAGTCCAAGGTCTTTTTAATTAAAGAAAAAAAAAGTTGAAAGCATTTTCCTCACCCAAGTTATGATTACTAAACATGTGGGGACCTTATACAATGTGGCACATACAGAATCCTCCTCTGTGCCCCTGTTGCTTATAGCTTAAGAGTCAAGGCAGGTACCCAGTTAGTGAAGCTCGTGAGTTGTCTGGTGGCAAAGGGGTGAGAACCTAGGTCTCCAGTCACACTGCTGGGTTCAAATTCCAGCGCGACCACTCAGTAGCTGTGTGACCTTGGGGCAAGTTATTAAACTTCTCTTGACCTCAGTTTTCTCATCTGTTTAATGGGGAATGTTATTAATTTATGGACTTGTGAGGTTTAAGAGAGAATTTATGTGAAGCATCTGATTTTTTTTTAAAGGCTTTGCATTTTTTAATTTAATTTAATTTATTTATTTATGGCTATGTTGGGTCTTCGTTTCTGTGCGAGGGCTTTCTCTAGTTGTGGCAAGCGGGGAACACTCTTCATCGCGGTGCGCGGGCCTCTCACTATCGCGGCCTCTCTTGTTGCGGAGCACAGGCTCCAGACGCGCAGGCTCAGTAATTATGGCTCACGGGCCCAGTTGCTCCGCGGCATGTGGGATCTTCCCAGACCAGGGCTCGAACCCGTGTCCCCTGCATTGGCAGGCAGACTGTCAACCACTGCGCCACCAGGGAAGCCCCGCATCTGATGTTTATACTATCTGTAAATATTAACTTTATTACTATCATAATAAAGTTAGGTTACTGTTACGTTACTACTAATAAGAATACTGTTACTATCACTCCTTGAGGAATGAAGGCTAAAGCTTGCTGACTGGAGAAAATATTCACACTCTAGAGAGCTGTTGGCAGATGCTGTTAGGTTTTCCTTCATCTTATGGGTTGAATTGAATCCCCCTCAAAAGGTATGCGGAAGTCCTAACCCCTTTGTATCTCAGCATGTGACCTTAGGCAGAAATAGGGTCTTTGCAAATGTAATCAAGTTAAGATGAGGTCAAACGGGGGTAAGTTGGTTCAATACGATGGGTGTCCTTCTAAGAAGAGGGAGGACATGTGAAGGGAGACACAGAGAAGGTCACGTGACCACAGAGGTGGAGATTGGAGTGTGGAGCTGTGAGCCAAGGATCGGTGAAGCTAAGAGAAAGGCATGGGACAGATTTTCTCCTAGAACCTTCAAGAGAACGTGGCCCTGCCGACACCTTGATTTTGGACTTCCAGCTTCCAGAGCTGTGAGAGAATAAACTGCTGTTGTTTTAAGCCCCCCAGTTGGTGGTGCTTTGTTCAGCAGCCCTAGGAAGCGCACACAGAGGACAAAGCAGTGCTTCCTGTCGGGCGAGTTCCCTGCTCACCGGTGGCCTGCAGCCCCCGTGGGCAAACACAGCCGTTTCTCCCTGCAGGTTCCTGTTCACGTCACAGCTGCTGCCTCCGCAAAATTATGCGCAAGAGAAATTAGAGAAAAGACCTTCTACTTAAGAGAACACGGCCCGCAGATCCTGACGTAGTTCACGGCTTGCCCAAGTCTAATTTGGCCAAAGACCATGAAATTGACCTTAGGGTGTTAGAGGTGACTTTTTGGTAGAGAAAGACACTTGAAGAACTCTGAGGTTTAATGTTGAATTTGTAGCCTTCGGAGCGCAGTCATTTCTTTCTAAGCCAAGGATTTACCAATACACCTAGGAGGTGTCGGAACCCCCAACTCCAAGAATGCAAACCATACCCAGCAGACTGGTATTTCCAGCTGGTTCATTCAACTTGGCTATTTAGGGAGAAAAAAAGAGGGAGAGAGAAAGAGAAGGAAATCAGGAGAACGCATATGTATGACAACACAAACCTTACCATCCTTACATACCTGCCCTGACTTCCACCCTGGAAAAAATAAGAAAGAAAACAGCAAGACAACACTGAACTTCAAACCCTGCCAAACAGACTTCTTGATTTCTTTATGTTGTCCCAGCAACCCTTCCAGGCAGGAACAATTGCCAAATTCAATCCTAGAGTGAGTTTCTGAGCTAAATTAATGCAGTTTAGGGTCAAAGTGGTAACACCTACAAGGTCTCCGGGCGGAGGACGCCGGTAGGCACAGCAGTAATTAATGGTTTCAGCCCCGGATGTGCGTCTCTTAATCCCCGGGTTTGGTTGGCAAACCTGGCAGTGTGCAAAAATAACGGCCATGGTTTTACTGTGATCAAAGTTGTGTGCCTTTGAGCACTCCCTACAAATTTGAAATTTCTTCCTCAACTTGCCACCCCATCTTGATATCAGGAGATAATTGAAAGGGCTTCCTTCTCTCCGAATGTTTCCAGCGCTGGTGCCTGTGTTCCAGCACCCCAGGCGGAGCCGGCGCCTCTGCACCAGATCTGCAAAGCACGCAGTGCCGACATCCGATTTATTATCTCGGAGGCTGGGCTGGTTCATGGATGATTCATGACTCTGCTTTCCACTGCTGCTGGAGGTGACATCATCCATCCCGGGCCCAGAATAGATACAGAGGCAACAGTGGCCCCTGTTCTGTCTCTCACCAGCCCCGGGCTCCCTTCCGTATCACACCCAGCAGCTGTGTGTTCGCTGAGTAGAATGGTGGTGGGTGGACCCAGAGAGCCCGTCGGAAGTATCTCCTTAGTCGGAGGCTAAAACTGTGTTTTGACGCTGCTGTAGCTGCACAGTAAAGCAGAGGAGGGTACTTGCCCAAAGTTCACCTCTTCCCCTTCTGTTCTTTTAGTTGGCATTTAGATTTAACCCTAAGAGCTCCGTAACTCCTGTGGCCAGCTTTGGTTTTCTCACTTGGAGACAGGGTTGGTTGGGAAGGTCTGGGGGACATAAGCCATCCCACAGCCCAGCATTAGACGCCCGTATGATGAATGATTGCTGTCACGTCGGAGGTCTGGACTGCATCAGCAGTTTTCAGCCTTGGGTGCACATTAGAATCGCCGGGGAGTTTTAAAAACATACTAATGTCTGGGGCCCACCCCAGATCAATTAAGTGAGACTCAGGGTCGGAGCCCTGGCTGAGTGTTCACGTTTCCCCCAGCTGAAGCTCATGTGCCAACAGGGCTGGGAACCCCCGGGTCACGTGATCTCCCAGGACCCTTCCAGCTTTAAAACCTTTTAAAAAGCTGTGCTTCGGACCAAGCCTTTGACCCCATCCTTTTCTGGGCAGTGGGGTGGCCTGTGCCCTGGTGTGTAAGCCCGGGAAGGGTGGTGGCCTCCGGTGATGGATGTGGGGAGTGGGAGGTATGAATAACTACCATCCCATTGTGGTGGGTGTGAATCTAGCTACCCCCTCCCAAAACACTTTGCTGGCTTCCCATCACCGTTAGGATGAGGCCTAAAGCACTGACGCTGCACTGTAGAGTCTTTGATTTCTGGCCCTTCTTCCGTCTCCAGCTTCACCCCAGACATGCTCCCTGCAGCCACACTGACCTGGGCCCTTCCTTAACAGGGCCGCCCACACAGGCTGTTCCTTGGGCTGCCAGGAACAGTCTGTCTCTCACTCCTGGCCAGCTCCTCAGCTTTCAGGCCTGGGCTTAAGTGTCCTTTCCCCTGGGGACATCTTCTCGAACCGCAGACAAGGTTAGCTCCAGCCCTGTCTCTGCTCCTCGTAATTCCTTTTTGGCATCTCTCGGTTCTTAACGACTGTGTTATCTGCTTGATTATTTGGTTCTTCTCTGTGTCTTCTTCCCCCTTATAGTTCCCGAGCTTGGCAAACAGTATTAACATATGACCAGAGGGCGGCTGGCGGACAGGCAGGCCCTTCTCACCTTGGTCTCATTTGGCTGAAGATGGAGAGTAAGCAGTTTGCACTGCTTTGCTGTGTGCTTCCCCCCGACTCCCCGCCCCAGCCGGGACCTGCTCTAGCAAAAGGGGTGTGTGTGTGTGTGTGTGTGTGTGTGTAGAAGCCTTGTCAGGAGGATGGTGTTTTCTGGAGAGGGCTTTGGAGAACTGAAGAGATGGTTCTCAACACTTCTGTTTTTCCAGCACCTTAGGAAGGAACAGTTATCTAGCAAACTGATGGGAGTTCTTTCTTTCTTAAGAGGGAAAAAACAAATGCCCTTGGTATTGTTTTTTTCTAAAGTTGATATTTATTAAAATAATATTTTCTACAAAATATTCTGCAAATAATTATATTTTAAAATTCTCATTAAAGTGAAAAATTCTTGATTGTAACCCAAGGACTGAAGTATTTTCCAATGACTGAAGTATATTCCTCTTTTTTTTTAATAGATCTTTATTGGAGTATAATTGCTTCACAATAAATACTGTGTTAGTTTCTGTTGTACACCAAAGTGTACAAGAAAGTTTTGTTTTTCAAAGAATTTTTTGATTTCCTGTAAGTCAGTGAATTTACTGCTGTAAACTAGAGTCAAAATGGATTGTTCACTTTAAAATATTAATTTTTTTAATAGCTCTTTATTGGAGTATAATTGCTTCACAATACTGTGTTAGTTTCTGTTGCACAACAAAGCGAATCAGCCATGTGCATACCCATGTGCCGATATCCCCTCCCTCTTGAGCCTCCCTCCCGTTCTCCCTATCCCACCTCTCTAGGTCATCACAAAGCACAGAGCTGATCTCCCTGTGCTGTGCTGCTGTTTCCCACTAGCTAACTATTTTACATTTGGTAGTGTATATATGTCAATGCTACTGTCACTTCACCCCAGCTTCCCCCTCCTACCCCGTGTCCTCAAGTCCATTCTCTATGTCTACATCTTTATTCCTGCCCTGCAACTAGGTTCATCAGTACCTTTTTTTTTTTTTTAGATTCCATATATATGTGTTAGAATATGGTATTTGTTTTTCTCTTTCTGACTTACTTCACTCCGTATGACAGACTCTAGGTCCATCCACCTCACTACAAATAACTCAATTTCGTTTCTTTTTATGGCTGAGTAATATTCCATTGTATATATGTGCCACATCTTCTTTATCCATTCATCTGTCAATGGACATTTAGGTTGGTTCATTGGTGGTGTTGTAGTCGCCCTTTACAGCTGATCTGGAAGAAAGGCTGAAAATACCGGTTCAGTTTTTTTAAAAAAAGGATCAGTCCTGTACTCCTAACCCATGATGCCTGGTGCCGCCTCGTGGGCTGGTGAGAAGGCTCACTCCAAGCTGGGGTCTGTACCGGGATTTAAAATGCTCATGTGAAAGGTGTGTACTTACAGATGGATTCCTAAATTTCCTCCTCACTTCCAAAATCACTAGGCTTGGCATCTTAAGTCTTCTTTTAATTAAGTTGATTCATTTGCCCTGGAAAGATTTCCTGATTCAGCTAGTATATTTATGTATAAACTACTCTGGAAACACCTGGCAATTTTTCTGAGTGACAATAAGGAAACATAGTCTGAAAATTATGATTTAATTTGTTCCTTCCCCCATGATGTCTTACCTTTTTAAAAAATTTGGTAAGATTTACAAAAGAGGCTTTGTATTTTGCCCATGGTACTAATCCTGTTTTACAGCAGAAATATGTATCAACAATACCTAATAATTTCCCTTTCTGTATTTTTAGAACTCTAGCTTCTAATGGACAATGGAATCATTCCTTGGCAAATGGGAAACCATCTAATTGCATGTTTTTATTTATTGTGAATTTTCAGGTAGCCTCCAGAAGAGATTGGTGAGCGTATAAAAAAAGAGCAAACAGTAATATAATGACTATTTTCTGGAGTTACCACCCTTGGGTTGCATCACAGCTGTGTGGGGGGGGCACGGGGAGGGAGCAGTGGTGCACATTTGAATTGGACGTGGCCTTTGGTTGGTTTTTAAAAAATAGACTGGAATCAAAGATGTTATAAGGGTTCAAAATAGAAAAGTAGGTACCTGTCTCTATTTTTACTTTATTTTAGGTTTGTGGTTCCTTTATTATGGGACTGTAGTTGAAATCCCCTGGTAAAATAGACTGGTGCCCTGGCCTGGTCAGTTAGCAGTATTAACTTTATAAGCAGCTGCCACAAAGTGGTTTGAATCCTAAGTGGCACCTCCTGAGTCCATCCCTTTATTTTTCCTTTTGTTAAAAAATAAGATTCTTTAGCAAGATGTAGGGAGTGAAGCACTGCAGGTAGCCTAGCAAATCTTGCTGCTGCCAGGGTGTTAGCAGCTGGGGTGGGAAGAGGGAGAGCAGCTGTGGCTGGGTTATTAGTCATTCCGTGAAGAAATTGATTTGATAAATAATAAAGCAGTGATATTAGCAACACATGCTTGCGGGTCAGATGACTCCGATGAAAGCCCCCAGTTAAGTGTGTGTAATGGTTTGACAATATATATGCCTTCTAAAAACATCCTATTTTAAAATGGAAATTGGACTGTTCATGCAATTCTTAGCAAATATGCCAAGATCATTACCAGAGGGAGCTTGGAAATCTGAAGGATGATCTTTCTATTCAATTTGGCCTCTACCCTCCCCCTTTCAGACGATGCTTAAACTTACTTTGTTTCCCTGTCCTTGTCTTTTCATTTTGTTAACTGTTTTGATTTGTAAAATGGTATGCCTCACAGTACACTCCTTTATGATGATTTACTGTGCTGTTCTTATCTTTCACCTTAAATCCTTGATAAGAGCATTTAAAAAATGAAATTGCTACCTGACACTATTATAAAATCTTGGCTGGCAGCCAGGGGAGAAACAAGAGCTGGGGGGAGAAAAAGGAGACGAAGTTTAGAGAAAGGAAAGATTTTTAAAGGAAACGTATAGTGCTTTTTTTCCTTGAATTCTGGAAGATTTTTAAATTTCACTGGAACATTAATACAACCCTGTTGATGCCTCTCACCATTGCATGTGAACAATGGGTGGGAGGTGGGTGAAGACAACAGTGAGGGTTTTGTTGGGCCAAGGGTCATCTGCAGTGAAGGCGAAACTCGTGCATATCTTTTGCTGTGGGTTGAAACTGGATGGATGGGTGGATGGATGGATGGCTGGATGGATGGACAGATGGATGGCATTTAAGCACCTCCATATTTATATCCTGGAACACATGTCCTTCCTAACTCCGGACATGCCCTCTCCTGTGCCCTCTGCTACTCTGCTTAAGACGAGTCAAAGCAGAATCTCCTCTAGATGCAAAGCTGTGGTAGCTGACTTGCCTTGGGTAAGATTGTACACTGCGATGAAAACTTTTTTGTGTTTGGCTGCGTTGTGTGTCTGGAGATCTCCATTTAGCCACAAAAGCCATCGGTGATTGGGGGCGGGGGGCAGCAGTAAATAGAGCTCTCTGAACTAGCAAGTTGTTAATTCTAATATTAGTGATTTAATGGACTCTTTAATTCCTGTGACGTGGGGAAGAAGACGGTCATTCTCTCCCCATAATGGAGCTCGTTAACCCCTCTCTCTACTGACCGGTGCTTTTATGGAGATGATGACGATTAGAGAACTTACGTTAGCATAACAGGTTTCCCAAGTGCCTGGCAGAGAAGGGGGTATGTAATGATGATGATCTTTTGTAGGAGTCCCATTGCCCACTGGCTTATCCGGCATGGGCGTTATTCTATCTGAGTCTTCTGGAGTGTCATGTGTGCAGACCTGCTGGTCACTGTGCTAGGTTATTGGAGTGGGGAGGATGTAGCAGCAGGAGGGATACATATCACCCCATCAGGGCTCTGGCAGTCCAGCTGCGGCTGCCGTATGCTGAGGCCACAGCCAGTGGGAGGCCTCTGGGTATAGCTGGTGTTACTGGAGCCATTATGCCCAATTGATCACAAGCCTCATGAAAACATAATCTGCCACCAAAATGACTGCTTTTGGAAACTGTCTTGTCTCTTTTGAGTTGGGACTGGAGACAACCAGACAAGGTTCGGTGGTGATGAATAAAGAAACATTACTTTCTGAAGACAATCTTCTGTTACCAGTCACTTTTCAACAGACATTCAATCAAAATGCTAATAGCGGCGGCAACCAGGGAACGAGGTTATTGTAATACTAATTGATTGGTTGGAGGGTGGGTTTTGATAAGTGCAGGTGAAGATTTTGGAAATACGATTCTCTTTAATTACAGCGACACTAATAAAAATGAACAAATGATTTAATGATTTCCTGGTAATGGCTTGAAGATTTTGAGTTTAAAATGAGATATGGTAGGAAAGCATCAGAAAAATAGAGCCCTGGTGGGTGGCCTTGCCTTTATCAAACCCAGGCATAGAGAGTCAAAGCCAGAGTGCCGCCCTCGGAAGGCTGTATGGAATCTGCAGAGGCAAGAGTGATGCTTACCAAGGATGGTGAGCCAGTGGGAAGATTCCAGCTTGAAGTATTGGTATTTCCAGGGCTGGGGGCTGTGCTGCATTGATCCAGCCGCAAGATCCCTGTGGGTTTTCCCAGGTTGGCCGGGGCCGAGTAACCCGCCCTGTACCAGCAGAGGCATATCCTGTGCTCGAGGCTCTTGGGTTTCATGCTCTAGTCCTGTGACCACTTTGTGCTGGGTACCTTCTGTGCTCCAGGAGCTATTCTAGTTCTAGCAATACTGCAGGGAACAAGGCAGGCCAAATCCCAGCCCTCCCGAGCTCCCCTTTTTTGGGGAGAAGGGACATCGATCGTGTAATTTCAGGGACTGTCAAGTGCTCTGAAAAAGATAAACAAGATACTGTTGGTGAGGGGGCCTAGGGTGTCTTTAGGTAGGTGGGTGGCAGTGGCCTCCCTGAGGAGTAGGCATTTTAATTGGGAAGCAGAGAACTGCGAGAAAGGCATTCCAAGGAGAAGGCAACAGCGAAGGCAGAGGCCCTGACGTGGGAACAAATGCGGCCTGTTTGAAGGACAGGTAGAAGGCCAGTAACTGAGAGGGAGAGTGGTCGGGTGAGAGGTAGGCAGGGCTGGAGCGTGAAGGGTTTGTGAGCTGGGCAAGGCGTATGGGAGCCATCGGAAGGAGGTAAGAAGGGCAGAGGCATATGATCTACCTTCTAGGAAGATCCACTGGCTCCTGAATTGAGAAAGGGTGGCAGGGCTGCACTTTTGGAAGCAGGAAGGCCAGTTGGAGTTCACTGCAGAAGTGGGGTGAGAACGGATGGCGTCTTGGGCTAGGGCTGAGGCAGGGGAGGGTGGAGAAGAGCGGTGGGATTCGGGATATGTTCTTGGAGACGAGACACAAGATGTTCTGATAGGTTGGGGGTTATGAGGCTATGGGGGTGGGGGAGAGAAACTAGGGCTGTGACTGTAGGTTCTTGGGTTGAGCAGCTGAGGGGATGGTGGTGCCCTTCAATAACACGGGGTCTCCTTGGGTGGAAGGAACACATTTCAGGAAGAAGATCAATAGTTCTGTTTGAAATTCCCATTAGAATCCATTTGGTGATTTGAATAGATGGATATACCAAAAGTGCACCAAAGAATAGGTCTCTGGAGAATTAAAATAATCCATCCAATCATTTTTGCAGAAACCTCACTAAGGAAGAGATCGGTTCAGGGGAACCCTGAGTAGATGATGTCAGGGCAGTAGAAGATGGAGTGATTGGTCCCTCGACACTCCAGTTTTACACCTGTGCTTCTCTGTTGGTGATTCATCCAGGGAGTCTCAGGAAAGATGCTGCATTTAAGAATCAAGCATCATTGCATCTGCTGCAGCAGGGACTAGAGACCCCGTGGACACTCTTTGGTACGCCCGTATTGTTCTCAGGAGTGTGTGCCGGGGGCCTGGGTTCACTGTGACTGTCATTGGAAGACAGACCCTGGGGCCCTGAGCCCTGGCCACTCCCTGCTTCCAGCCCCCTGGATCTCTTAGATTTCAGAGACGTAGCCCGTAAAGAGGGGCTAACCCTTTGTGTGCCTTACCATGCAATTCATATGTGGGGATCCCTGGGGTGGGTGTCACTCTGACAAATTAATTGGTTAAAAAACCCCAGAAATCAGATTTGCGTTATTGGGGTGGGATTGGGGCTTAATTGGGGCGGAGGGGCAAGGCTAGCCTTCCTTTCAATTTGTCAAGCTTTCCTTCAAAAGATCTGCCAAAGAAGAAAGGGTACTTAATAGGCTTGAAGTCATTTCCAATGTGTCAGGATTTCTGCCTTGCTTCCAAGTGATAATGTTCACCGGCTCCAGGCCTCTAGGGAGCCTTCCGTCTTATTAACTTGTCGGGAGAAACAGGGAGTGGGAACGGCTCAGACCAGTGGGTGACAAGAAATAAAGATTTGTGGTGCGGTGAGTTGTAAACAGTAGGGCCAAATAAGCTTGGCTTGGGGGGCAGGGAGGGAGAGTGATGGCTCTCGAACTTCACTTCCACACCTTCACCTGGAGGAGTCCTCCGAGGTAACTCAGCACATTTTGTGTCTGTGTTCTTTCCTCACCCCTCTTCTCATTGTTCCCTTAAAAAAAAAATCACCTCCCACCAAAACGGTCTTTGCAGTATACAGTCGTTACTCTCTCCAGCCCTGGAAGCTGCCCGCCCATGCGTAGACCCCAGGCCTTTTATGTTTCCAGAGACAATTGTTAAAAAGCACGTATTAAGCTCCAAGTTGTGCGTGGTGCCATCTAAGACTTGGCCCGTCGTGTGGGTCTGGTCTGTATTCTGGGAAAATAAGTTTGCCTCCCCCCCTTTTTTAAAAATTAATTAATTTATTTATTTATGGCTGCATTGGGTCTTCGTTGCTGCGTGCAGGCTTTTCTCTAGTTGCGGCGAGCGGGGGCTACTCCTTGCTGCGGCGCATGGGCTTCTCATTGTGGTGGCCTCTCTTGTTGCGCAGCACGGGCTCTAGGCGTGCGTGCTCGGTAGTTGTGGCTCGCGGGCTTAGTTGCTCCGTGGCATGTGGGATCTTCCTGCGTCCCCTGCATTGGCAGGTGGATTCTTAACCACTGCACCACCAGGGAAGCCCTCGCCTCCCTTTTTGTAACGAATGAGTTTAGTTGCACAGTGCCCGGTGTGGGCTTCCATCCAGCGAATAAAGTCTGGGTGGAGTGTGTGGAGAAGGAATCCTGTTTTCCCTTCATTTCTGAGAGTCTTCACCACCATGGCCCTCCTGTTGTGATAGCTCTTTGCCCTCTCTTCCACCTCACCTTCACCCCATCCTCAGCTGTAAAACCATTCACCTTTAAGAATTAAGGGCTGAATGAATATTATTTTTTAATTGGGTAAATGGATGAATGATGACAGTAGTCGTTATTAGGCCCTCTGGAGGCTTCTTCATGTATTCTCGAATTTATTATTTACCACCTAGCCACTCCATTTACCTGATGGGGGATTGATACTCAGAGAGGTTAAGTAACATGACCAAGGTCACACAGCCGGTGGGAGGTGAAGAATGAAATTTGTTTGACGGTAGCTCCTTGACCCCCAGGTAGGCTCGTGCATTTGTGTTGTGTTCAGGAACAAGGCGTCTGCAGTTGGTGAGGATATTTTAGCTGTTGCTCAAGGCCCAGCTGAGTGGAAAAAGGAGTTAGGCTTGGAGACTGTCCTTCAGTGGGTCAGTTGAGACCTGGGACTGGACACTGGTTGACAGTGGAGCAGCCGCAGGAACTTTGCCAGCCGTGGTCACCCCTGAGCGAGGGGGGAGGCTGGCCTGCCTCCTCCCCTACCCTAGCCTCAGTTGTCTGCAAACCCGTCTTTTCTGAGTCAATTAGGAGAAATCTCAACAGGACTGAGAATAAATGCCGCAGGATCCGTGCGGGGGAAGAGCTTGCAGATCCATCTTTGGACCTAGATTTGATGACTGGCTGGCATCAGGAAGCTGTGGCTGGCGAGGCCTCGTGGGCAGTCTGGGCAGGAGACCATCCGGGCAGCCTTCAGGGCCCATGCGAGCACAGTCTCCTTGATATGCACCTATTTGGGTCTTTTACTCTTTTTCTTCTCATTTGTTGCAAAAAGTGCTTAAGAAATAAAAGTTAGTATAAGAACCCGAGGTAAATAATGCCGGCTTCAGCTGTCTGCAAGCTGTTCCTTACACACTGTGCTTTTCATTGTTTAAAATAGCAAGGTTGGGATTTTTGGGGGTCATAGGGAAAGAACATGATGTCTCTTTCCCTCCCTTTTCTTTCTTTAATTTTTTTTTTTTTTTTTTTTGCCTTTTTTCACCTTTTCTCTTCCAAAAGGATTTTGGGGGACAGACTGAAAGTTAAGCAGAAATCCAAATTCTTTCTCTGTCTTTTCTTTTTAATTCCCTTCTCCTGTTTTCCTCTCTCTGTCTGATATATTTGAAGCCTGGCTGGAAATTTTTGGAAATCTCAGCCCAGGGAAGTGGGAGACCCAGGACCTTTTTTCCTTTTCCTAGGAAGACTTCGAGTGGGCTTAGGAAGTTTGCACATCCAAGATCTACACACATGTATGTATCCCTCTGTCTCTGTCTGATTAAATCCACACTACAGACGTCTTTCACCCTGGGCTTCATCTCTCAGAATTTTTCAGGAACCATTTTTCTATTAAATTAAAGAATAAGAATGGATGAGGAAAGCGGGGGGGCGCTCTTGGAAGATATAATTAAAATTTGTTTATTATAACGATTAAAGAGAAAGAATGGTTATGTCTCATGAATGACCTTCTCCCAGTGTTTTTTTTTGTTTTTGTTTTTTTTGGTTTATTCAAAGTGGTTTAAACCTCACATAGTGGCTTGCTTCTGTGGAGCCACCAGGGTTTTTGCAAACCATGAACTGAGAAGGAATAAAATCCTCTTGTTTTTGTGCCTGTAGGTAAACCGGTAGGGGGGCAAAGGGAGCAATAGTATCTCTCAGGCTAAATCCAGCCTCCTCCTTTGAGGCTGAACCTGAGTGTATGTGTGTACAGGGGCTCCCTTTCCCTGTCCCAGGCTACATCCTGAATTCTTCCTGCCAATTTGTCTGCCGTTGAGAGACAAGCCCTCCTCAGACTTCTGGGCTGGAGAATCTGATCGGCCTGAGACCTGGTGTGAGCCTCACTGCTTCCTGCCAGGATGGCGGGGGCCTGCCCCAGCATCCCAGATCCAGGGGGGCTGGAAAAGGCAGAGTGGCTGCAGCCGGCACGAGGTGGCAACTGGATTGGAAATTGGTCTTCAACCGAGGGTAGAAGTCAGGTGCGTGAAGCAGACAGGTTGCTGTGTTAAGACTGTCGATCCTCAGATGCACCCATGGGTCACACGTGTGCACAGGAGCGCATTCTCAGACCCTCCCCTCCCCCACTGCCATGACCCACCTCCCTTCCCCCACCCACTGCTGAAATCTTAGCTTGCAAGTGCAGGTGTTGAGGTTAATAACAAGACATTGCTCAGCTGGCCCTTTGCTAGAGAAGCTTCTCACTGGGCTCCAAAGGAAAGGAAAGGGTTTAAAGAGACCACAGACGTCAAATCTGGCAACGATGGTGTCCACTGCTGGGGTCAAGGGTTGGCTGGGAGGTGTTTTTACACATTGACCAGTAAAAAGAGCAGTTCAAGCAGCAGGTAGGCCCTGCCCGTCCCCACCCCAGCCTTCTCTCACCCTTTGGCTACTGTGGTGCCCACACTTAGATCCTCCAGCTTCTAGAAGGACTGACCCTTTCCCTCCACTTGCCGCACTGAGGGGCTTGGATGGAGGGTGCCCGGGACCCAGGCCATGTGACCTTCAGTCGGTCTCTCCCCGAGCTGTCCCAGAACTAGCTACACACTGGGGCGCTGTCCCCCCACTTCCTCACTGGACCCTCAGACCATCATTCGTGAAGATTAATTGCTGATACCACAGAGTAACCCGCATAAGCCATGGGGGAGTTGCAGCAGTTTAATTAAAGTTCAGAGTCATGTTTACGGGTCTGTAATTCCTCACTCCCTTTCTGAGAGGGTCCTGGGAAGCCCAGCTTGGCTTTCTGCCTGCTTCGAGTCTCTGAGCATGGAAGCCGACCAGCACCCCCATCTGGCCCCCTAACTCCACCCCCTGCTGCCTCCAGACCCTGTGTCTTCTGTCCCCAGGTGTTCTGAGCCTAAGCCTGAAGGAATTGGGCCAGATGCTAGGTGTCGCCAATCTGGTCCTGCCTCTGTCTCCGGAGGTCTTGATCGGCGTCACTGAGCCCTGCGTGTCTGCTTTAAAAACCCATTGGTGCCACCTTGGGTACCAGCTGTTCTTCCATATATAGATAAGATAGGTATAAATTTCTCTATTTATTTTGATATATTTTAAAACAATGAAACTGAATAAATAAATGTAATAGAATTAATAGATGAGTAATAAACCTTTTGAATTTTGGGAAAAAAAAAAAAAAACCTATTGCCCAAAGAGGGAGGAGATATGGGGATATATGTATATGTATAGCTGACTCACTTTGTTATAAAGCAGAAACTAACACACCATAGTAAAGCAATTATACGCCAATAAAGATGTTAAAAAAATAAATAAAGTAAGTAAGCTACATGGAAAAAAACAAAACAAAACAAACAAAGAAAACCTATTGCCCAGTGACAACTCTCTAGGTTAGAGCCAGTCTCATGTGTTTCCTCGGTTTCCTAGAGAAACTTGCTGCTTCCAGTGTTTCCATCATCAGGAGCAGTTACAGGCCTTTGCATCCTCCGGCCCTGAGCCTCAGCCTGCCTGCTCTGAGCCCTGATGTGCTTGACCCTTGTTCTCATCTGGAGAGCTCATCTTTTACAGCTTTGATTCATGTTTTTCTTGGTATGTGCTTGAGCATTGTAAGGCACCTCAAGTGCTTTTAGAAAACATGGGGAAGACATCAAGTAAAAAATAACTCAATAATCGCATGACTGCTGGACCGCTCAGAATTTGTAGAGTCGAGGAAGCAAGCTGTCCCAAGTTTTAGTGCTGATGCAGCTTGGAGCTGGGGAGTCCTCACTCTGGAGAGGCTGCTGCTGGTCTTTGAAAGAACTCTTTATCCCACCAAGAAAAGAAAAAGGATCTGAATGACTTATTATTTTTGTCTTAAGAATTTTGAGCATCCCTGGGAATAATAGGAGATTCCTGGTAGGTTCAAAAGTGGCATCAGAAATTGCCAGGTTGGAAACTCAGCCTTTGGTTATCTGTCTCCCAGCCAGCACACTCCCCCCAAGGTCAAGCTCTTAATGGCTCCGTGTCTCAGTTAAGCAGCCCTGATTGAACTGGACTGATGGACACAGAACACTGAACAGGGGCCATGAAGAATACCAAGGCCTGGCCAGCTCAAAATTACCCATTTGAAAGCTGTGTGTGAAGCCACAATGAACGTTAGCATCAATCTTTCACTTGGGCAGTTTTTCAAAATTCAACCACAGGTCTTCCTGGAGCCCTAGCTGGGGTTTGATTTTCTAGGCTGGGATAAAGATGAAAAAAACATTTATTTGGTAGGAGGGGGATTGGGACATTGAACTGCTTTTAAATGATGTGAAGAAACCCTTCTCCCTCCTTCCCCTCTTCTGCTCTGGTGCTGACTTTGAAAACCCTTCCGAGGGAGGCTGAGAGGTGGGGTGCTTTCTCGAGCTGCTTGCTGAGGTTGGTGTTTTGAAATACGCAGGAAATCTATCTCAGCTCCGCATCATCTGTTGGTTCTCATCACGGAGGGACAGAGAGGAGGGTGCCCCGGCAGCTCGGCCGGTGGGCCTTTGTGGCCGTCCCTCCTTCTGGCCCAGAGATAACAGTGTTTGAAAGTCTGTGTTTATCGCAAGAGAACAGCATGGCCAGAGAAGCGTAGAGGAAAGAGCCGGCGGCCCTCCTCTGATGGATGGGGAGCAAATTTTTCTTGTGAAGCCCAGGCAGTCTACAAGTTTGTCTTTTTCAAGAGGGGAAGAAATTTAAAGTAAAGCTCCAGAGAGATAAGTTTTTGCTTCATGGAGGCTTAACGATTCTAGTAGCGCCCTGAAAATGGCAGAGACCTCAATTTCCCCCCTTACAGGCTCCCTAACTAGAGAGGTTTGCAAAGCTTAAGGGGATTAATGCTCTTTAAACCTCTGCAGTGCTTCCTGCTCCTCCTGGGATCCGGGTGCTAATAAAGATGTACCAGCTTGGAAAGGCTGGTAAATACTGCTTTGTTGCCACGGCAACAGGCGAAACAAGAAGGACGCCGAGTATTGCTAACAAGAGCCCTTATGATCAAGAGTTTAAGGAGGAAAAAAAAAAAAGGTTCTTAAAAATGCAGAGAGTCTTGGCGAGGTAATTAGACTTGGTGCTCTCAAAGTAAATTTATAGTTTTACAGAGCATTACTGGAGTGCCTTGTGGCTTGCAGTGTCACCCTCTGTCAGCCGTCGAAGCAGCATCGCTGCTAAGAGCTGGCAACATCTGCTGCCATTTGCTCTGGTGAAACTGGGGCGGCGTCCTGAGACACCTTCCCTCTTCTTCTCCTCAGCAGCGAGTCACTGCATGCCTTCCCGTACTTGGGAATTGTTAAAAAAGCTGTTTCCTGCCTCCTTGGTGTTGAAAGACATGAGGGAATGTTCTACACCTGCCTTACATCTGGGATGTTACTGTTGTTAGCAACGATGAGAGGTGAAAAGGAACTCGTAAGAGAAAGCGCTCCCTGTGCCTGGATGCTGGGCTGTGCTCTTTCCTTGCTTTGTTTCATTGCAGCTGCCGGCGGACCCTGTGCTGCGTAGTTTTATTGTGCCAGTTTTTCAGTTGAAGAAGCAGAGGGGTAAAGGAACCTGCCCCTGGGGACGCAGCCAGCCACGGGGTAGAGCTGGGGTTGAACCCAGGAGTGGCTGTAAAAACCTGGGCTTTCAGCCCCTGGACCGTATCTTTATGGCCCTACTCACAACCATCTCCGCCTGCTGCTATAATCCTCATTCCTGAGTCACGAGCAGCTCCTGCAGCCCCTGCTGGGACCTTCTGCCCGGACGTGCTGAGACTTCCCAGGGAACATGGGGCTTGCGCTCATGTTCTTTCCCTCCGTGGTATTTGATACACTGTGCTGAACTCCTTGGAGAAGCTTATGCTTTTCGTGTGTGTTTTAAAGTTCTGGGGACTGTGGGTGAGAAGTAGGGCCATGTGGAGAGGTGGGTCACTAACCTGAGATGCCCAGGCTGCCCCACTGACTCCCCTCCTGGGTAACGGTGCCCAGCTGCTCAAGCCAAACTGAGGCTTAGTCCTGGACCCCGCCTCATGCACCGTCTGGCCAGTCTGTCTATGTACCCACCTCGGCATTACCCTGTCCTTGGCATCTGCCATCACGCCCTGCTGTAAGCCCCCGTCACCTCTCCCTGGCACCTGCAGCGACTCTCAGGGGACTCCTGCCTCCAGGTCCGCCCCTCTCTAACCCATTCAGAGGAATCTTCCTGAACCGTGATTCTGATGGTGCCAAGGGTGTGGCTTCCCAGCCAAGCGCCTTAATGTGGCCTCCAAGGTGCTGGTTGACCCAGCCTTGCCTGCCTCTTGGCTCCCTATCAGCCTGGGCTGTCTGCTTAGTATGTCCTGTGCCCCTGCAGTTCCTTGATCACCAGGGTCTTTCTCAGCTTTTGGACACATTAATCGCCACCCACCTTTCCTTTGACAAATTCCTGAGGGTCTCCAGGACTCAGCCCAGACCCACTCCAGTCTAGAAGGGTGCCCCTTCCTTCTCCCTCTTCTGTCATCATTTGCTCATGCTGTCCGCGTTCCCCACCCCACCCCCTGCCCCAGGAACTATAAGAACCTTAAGAGTGGGAGGCCAGGTTCTATTCCTCTTGGTGTCCCTAGTACCTGGGACATAACAGGTGCTTGGTGCGTGTTTATTAACTAGAGGAGTGAGAGAGTTTATCCTCACCAGATTGCTATGGCAACAGACTCCACAGCCCTTGGAGGTCAAGTGACTTGGGACCTTGGAGATCCCAAGATCATACAACGACCCTTCCTGAGCTCCACCTAGAGTCCCACTATCCCTGCAGCCAGAACAGGCTGCCTAGCTTCAGAACCACCACTTCCTGTTGTGACTATTAAAGCCATGTCCCAGTGGACCCTGGAGACCATGCCTGAGACACTTTACACCCTTGGTCGTAATGGTAACAAATGATCTGAGTTTTGTTGCTTGTAAATTTCTTTTATGCTGATAAAGTCAGAACTGGATTGGAATTGAATGTGGAATGCTGTCCAGGATCCATCAAGAATGTGATGGTAAACATTTACTATTTTTTTTCTCCTTCTTCCCCACACTATCAGTTTTCTTATTGAATTTAGGAAGCAATGGCAATTGATTAAGTTGCAGTGGAGCTTGCCCTAAAAGGAAATGATTGATAATCCGTTTAGGTCTGAGTTGCTTGCTTTTCCCCTCCTGATTTCCTTGGCCACTTTTTCAATTACCAACTGTATTTAGCTTGGTTTGCTGGCCATAACTCATTTCCCCTTCCCCCAGGATCTGCAGAGAAGTTGTAATGCAGTGTTGGAGTAGTGACATCTAATTATTGCCCTGAGACATCAGTTAGAAATGCAAGAATACAGCTTCTCGAGGGGCACAGACGAGAGCTGTGGGGCTGTGAAGCAGAACAGGTCTGTCCCAACACATCAGCCTCTGGGGTATTGGGAGGGCGGTCAGGGCATCCTGGAACAGCACGGCCTCCTGTCACATGTGGCCCTCTGGTGGCGAAGGTCATGTGATTGATCTCCCAAGTGAAGTGATTGGCTCGCTTCTGGGAGAAAAGCTACTCAGGGGTGTGTGTCACCGTGGGTGGTTCATGCCCTTATCTTTAATGTGTCTTACCTTCTACAAGGTACTTTTCACCTGTCCAGTTTTGATAGCTCGAGATCCTCCCAACAGCACTATTACAACAGGAATGAGAAATTAAA
This sequence comes from Eubalaena glacialis, assembly GCF_028564815.1. Taxonomy (NCBI): domain Eukaryota; kingdom Metazoa; phylum Chordata; class Mammalia; order Artiodactyla; family Balaenidae; genus Eubalaena; species Eubalaena glacialis. Next base: position 27,515,706 of record NC_083734.1, on the reverse strand, counting down.
TTAGCTTCTATGTCAATCCTCCCAAATTAATAGATGTATAGTCTCTAGCCCTTACTTGGTGTTCGGTGATGTTCACTGCTACAGCCACCTTCTAGTGCGGGTACATGGGGTGTGCGATTTAACCCGTGTCACGGATGGAGAGACTCGTCCACCATGGTTCAGTGAGTGGAGTAGGGACCCCACAATAGGGATAGTGAGGGCGCCCCGTAAATAAATAGCATCCCTTGTCCCTGCCTGAGGAGCGAACAAATTGATAAGCAAGGCAAAGGAATAGCAAATGGCACTTCACATCTTACTAAGGTGACGGGCAGGCCGTGCGACCCCACACTGGGGGACTTCCTCCATCGTGGGCGAGGCTAGACTGGCAGGCTCCGGGGCTGGGGTGGGGACTTAAGGCCGGGGAGAGGGGGAACTTGTGCTCGCTGCTGTAGGCTCCCTCTGGACACGGAGAAGGTTGCTACCCAGCGTACCCTTCCCTATTTACTATGAACCGAGTCATGCCACCTCTTTCTAGACAGGATGAGACCAGAAGTATCCCTGAAAAAAGCAAGGAATCACTCAGGAGCTGAAGGCTTTTCCCAAGACGTCATGATGGAGTCTTAAGGCTCTGCCCCGTTTCCCTCCGGTTCCTGACTCTAATGCTTAATGTGTTTGGAATGAATTCATGAATGCCAGCACCACCCAGATCATTTCTAAGTCACCCTGAAGTTCCTATGGACTCTGAGAGGTCTGATTTACCAAAGGAGAACCCGGCCTGGGAGGGTGTGGGGCTGGGGACAGGCTCAGCGGGGGTTGGCTGGTCCCCGGCAGCCCTGAGCAGGGGTGTTCCTTCTGCAAGGCTGTTGGTACGTGTTCCCTGTTTGGGATGGGGGACGGGGGAGACCCAGGGTTTCTCTTGGGCATGCAGAGTCCCTGATTCCAAAACACCGTTGATGAGAGAGAAGCAGCCCCAATTTTGGTGAGAGGCAATGGGGTGAAACAGCAGAGCTGTGTTTCCAGGACACTGAATATTTCTTCTAAATGTTCAGGTCCATGACCAAGGCAGCTGAGTCAGCAGATTGTCAGCGTTCCAGAAAGTGCTGTCTCGCTGGGTGCTGAACTGCCCCCAGAACTGCAGCCCACGGAGCCCTCCCACATGCCTCCCCCGCCTCTGGTTTTCACGACAAATTTTTCTAAGAGCGAGGGGAGAGGAGTGGCGGTTTTTCGTAATAACCCCCCTCCCGTTTTCCGAGAGTGCTCTGGGTTGGAGCTTGCCTGCTGCCGGCGTGGGGAGCTCACAAAACATTTAAATAAAGGCTCTGGGGAGAAGGACGTGCTTAGATTATGGTCTCGGCGTATCAGGCGCCTCTATAATGGCACCTGTTCAGCACTGCCATTTCTAGTCACCACGCAGCCATCCAAGCGAAGACAGATGCTCTAAAAATGGCTCCAGAACAGTCTTTTTGAAAAGATAGTCAATGATCAGAGCTATTAATAGTGTCTTTCCAACCAGTAGCAAAGATGGTGGGTCCCCCCTTGGGCTTTGTTGTTGGGGCCCTGTGTCCTGGGAGTGTTGGGGGCCCCCCAAGGACTTTGAGTTCTTGGACACCCCAGTGTCCGGGTGAGACCCAGCCTGTCGGGCGGCGGTGGACGCGAGGCCCTCGTCAGCTTGAGCTGCCTCCTCCCTGTCTGCTTGTGGAGACGCTTCTTTGCTGGTGGCACAACAACAAAGCCACCACTCTAAGTCACTTGCCTCGTCCCCAGACCAGCCCTTCTGCCAATTCTAAACCACTAGCCCTGCCAAGAGCAAAGCCAAGCCCACTGGATTCCACTGTCTCTGTGGAGTTCTGAGTCACAGAACCTTCCAGGTTCTTCCTGGTTTGGCTGACACGTTTCAGGAACACAGAGGCTCTTTGGTGCCGTTTCATTCATACCCAGCCTCTGTGGGTACCACGGAAGGAACATTACTTACTGTGCAGAACAGGCGTGTACGTCAAGAGAACTACCACATGGGATGATATCTGCTCCACCTACTTTGCAGGGAGAGTTTGGGCTAAAAGACACCCACGTGAGGACAGTGTTTGGAAAGTTAAGGCTAAGGAAATGACAAGGATGGTGGGGGGAGATGACAAGCCCCCTTTCCCTTCTCTCCTGTCCCAGCCAGACCTCCCTGAACGATGCAGTGGTTTCCCCCAACTCATCTGTCCAGAGCAGCAACAGGTGACCTGTTGCAAGGCAAGCTTCCCTGGCTGGAAAAGAGAGGCCCTTGGTGGAGGCTGAGGACACAGGCGGAGCTGGGCGGTCTGGCTCCTGCCTCCCAGCCTGTAATCGACCCTAGTGGTTAATATACAAAATGGACCACGTGGGCCCAGCTTCACTGATGATGCCCTGCAGCCCAAAGGACGCCTGCCCCCACTTCCGCTCCTCAGGCAGCACCCCTCCAGCCTCTGCTTGGTGCCAGCCCGGGTCTCCCCAAGGACCAAGGCAGCTGGGCATCTGGAGAGTTTGTCTGCAGTGGCCTAGTGGTCACCATCACGGGCTGTCCTGCATCCCTGCAGAGGCTTCATAAAGCAGGAGCAGGGTCTCCAATCTCTGCCGGGTCCCCCTTTCAATGTGACTGCTTAGCCACGATTGGTCGGTGGGAAGGTGAGAAGGCAGGGTCGTAAAATCAGTTCTGCAAAATGCCAAGCGGGTTTTCTGAGCGCCCCCAGCCATCTGGATTTGTGCTCTGAACATACCATGTTAACGGGCTTTAAAGTCGAAACACGTGTGATCATGGAAGACTAGAGATGGGGCAACGGAGGAGACAGTTTAAAATTGCTGTTTGGTATCTCCCGGTACAGTAGCAAACGTGAAAAGCTATTACATTACATGCAAGCGGTTCATTGTGTGATGACATCTTCATAACTTGCCTTGCCAGCTGGCTTCTCGCAATAGTCTTTGGGGGGAAATTTTGCTCTTTTAAAATATTTGGGGTGGGGGTGGTGATAGAGGGGGAGACCTCTTGTGTCCTGAGCCCCTCTGCTGAAACTCCAGGGGTAGGGGGATTGCAGTGTCCTGCACCCTCCACAGAACCCTGAAGGGGTCGGAGGAGGATTTGCACTAGACTCCGTGGGGATTTACACAGACTGCTTCATGGACAGGGTCCAAAACTCTTCCCTCTGTACTGCTTCCTCCCACCCCTTCCAAACCACTGTGTTTGGGTAGAAAAGTGGTTAGGAAGCAAGGACTCTGATATCAGACCGCCTGACTTCAGAAATCCCAGCTTTTAACCACGTGCCAGCTGAGTGACCTTAAGCAAGTTACATAACCTCTCTGAGCCTCAGATTGCCCCGCTGCAAAATGAGATAACAGTAACCCCTGCCTCCTAGGGTTTTGAGGGGCGTTGTTCAGACAACGTCTGTACAGCTCCTACCAGGAGCGCGCAGTAAAGGAGGTGGTTTTCAGCGGTGACAAGTGTGCCTTTGCAGTTTGCTTTTGGTAACCTGACCCCTGCCGAGTGGTGGGTTGTGGAGTCCTGTTTTGTGCGCACCCAGGAAGGAGGCAAGCCGGGTTTTCCCCAGTGGAATCCTGGTGGGAGCAAAGCTGTGGGTGGATGGAAAGCTCACCCACCACTGCCCTCCTGGCCACGCAGGAGCTGCTGCCCTGCTGGGGGGCGGGCACAGTGACTTTCCGGGGCCCAGTCTAGCCAGTGATGCAAATGGCAGTGAGGCCGGTGCCTCGGGCCCCTGATGAGATCCCTCTGCCCAGGCCGATCTGCGTATCTGGGGCGTCAAGTCTGGAAACTGCTAGTTCTCCCACTGTCTGTTCTTGGGCGATGATGCAGGGACCCCATGACCCAGAAGAACCAGGACCCTGAGGCGGAGAAACGCCAGCGGGGCTGGGGCTGGGTGCTTTGGAGAGGGCTGTGCCGAGGCAGTGGGTGGAGTGCTTGGTGCTCTTGCCCGTCTGCCTGGAGCAGCTGCTTTGCGCGCGTCTCAGTTCCCTGAGGACCGTCAGCCCAACAGGCCCGCGTAGCGCCCACACCTCTGCTCGTGCTAACCGGTCTCCTGTGTCCAGCCCGGCCCAGCCATGTCTGTGCAGTTGATTCTGGGAAATCCCACATGAACTGTGCTTGAACCAACTTGAACCGACGGTTCAGAGACTCTTCCGTCCCCACCCCTTCCTGGCCTTTCATCCAAACTGCAAACAAACAGCCCTATGAGCCGTTTGCCCAGTTGCTGCTTTTCTGTTCTTGGGCCCCTCCGTGGGGAGGAGACAGGCAAGCCGTGGGGAGGACAGGAAGGTGGGAAATCCACAGCCCGGCCCCGAGAGCAGCCTTCCCTGCCCCTCACAAGCAGTGTCCCATTATCCGGAAAGGGGTCAGCCTGCATATTTAGTCAGAATTTTAGAGGCCTGGAAGGTTCCTTCTAGCACCAGCTGATGGCAGTACCCTCATTTTATAGATGAGGAAACTGACAGCCAGAGAGAATTAGTTTATTCATTATTTGAATTTGCAGCTTTGGAGTCCAACAGGCCTGGATTCAAATTCTGGTTCTTTCCACTTAACTATCTGTATCTGTGTAAGCGGCTTAACCTCTTTGAGCCTCAGTTTCCACATCTGTAAAACAGGGATAAGAATACTTCCTCAGATGGTGATTGCTACAGATTAAATGAGGAAGCATATATAAAGTGCCTGATATGTAGGAGTGTCACTCGCTGGTCCCAAGCCGGCCCACCCTGGACGCTGGCCTAGGGGACGCCACACGTCCTCGCTGGCTTTGCTTACGCCTGGTCATATTTCACCAACATAAAGAAATGCAGTCACTTCAGACTCTGACAGGCAAACTGGTGGCTAACAAATCGGATCCTCGGGGCCTGCACTAATGGATAGATAAGCCTGCCATGGGGACTGCACATTCGATATTTTCGTACAAAGTCTGCAGGCCTTGGAGGCTTGTTCTCTTCACTGTGAGCCAATTGTTCCTCCTGCTGGTTCCCATGGAAAGTTCTGTTCCTTTGCAGCCCCACCCTTGGGGACCATTTACACGATGCTGGGCACTCCACAGACATTAGCTGGTCTGTGAGCCGGGAACCCCTTGTACAGATGGAAAAAGCTGAGCGCAGTTAGGCCGCTTGTCCAAGATCGCAAGCCAGGCAGCAAAGTGGTAAAGTGAGCTCAGGGCCTCCGAACCCAAAGCCCGTTTCCCGCCCACTGTCCCACCTCGCCTTCACAAACAGTGTGACATTGAATAAGGCTCAACCCGTGTCAGGCGATCTCCAGTCCTCCCTAATGTGGACTGTGGTGTGCCAGAAATTACATATCAATAACAGTCACATGTTAGTGGGGGACACACACAGGCCCCAGTGTGCAGATGGCCCCGTCCCCAGAATGGAGGTTTTGCATTTTCCTTTCATCCCCGGCCTCCTGGCCCCAGCCTGCCTGGCCCGCCGCCCTCCCCAAGGTTGCTGTGGTTAAGGAGTTTGCAAAGGTCGCATTGTCTGGCCTGGTACACGCTCCGCTGAACAGCGCACCTGAGCCAGAAGGGGCCTGGGCGCCTCCCCCGACACATGTCACGTTGCCAAGCACAGCCTGGTGAATAGGATGTCCTTTGTGCAGGCCCCCGTGGGTATTCCTCACTGTACAGCCAGTACGTTGTGCTCCAGACACAAAGACCCCGTGTCCCTGGCTGCCCACCCTCCCCACCTGAGCGAGGGGTGTGCTGTGTGTTTGCAGATCTCTTGCTGGAACTGGGCATGGATGCCTGGGTTTAAGCGCAGACTTAAGTCAGAAGTGCCCAGGAGCTAACGTATTTTGGGGCATTGGTCAGGGCAGCTGGAAGGTCACCTGTGCAGACATCACAGGACTCCTATGACCTTGTCATTGGTTGGCATGGCTTTGGCTTGCATTCTTGCCCCTGTGCCCTCAGATACCTTTCTTTTGTCTGGAATTTCTGGATGTGTGGGTTCTTCTACTGCTTGGGGGATGTTTCTGGGCCTTAGTAGGTCCAAGCACGGTAGCCTGGAAACTACCAGTAAGCCCAGGAGTTTGTGTTGGTGGTGGTGTCAGAGGCCAGAGGTTAGAGCCCCTCTGAGGCCATCTTCAGCCACCTCATGGGCATTGAAAGTCTGTGTTGCACCCTGAGTCCTAGGAGAGGTTCTGGAGACACACTGTCAGGGTGTCCCCGCCCTAATGGGAGCTTGTAGCCTGTGCCCAGGGAGGCGGATAGGGGTATAGAGTGTGGTCCTCACTTCAGAGCTAGGAGTCTTATTAAGTTAGTGATTACTGCTAAATTGTATGCATTTCATTTGCTCATTCGTTCAGTAAATGGTGCAAGCACGTGGCAGGCACTGAGTGACACTCTTGCACCCCTGCTGCACACTCTTGCTCAAGAGACGGCTCTGTGTCTTAGGATTTTTTGTAGGATCCACAGTCCCTCGTGCCGTGTCTGGATAGCATTTTTGGAGAAGAAAGAGTTCATGATGGATTTTCCATTTTCTGTAGGATAAGCGCTGAACGTTTTAGCCCAGCATTCGAGCCTTCTCAGAGTTCCGGCCAGTTTTCCCAGCCTCACCTCGTACCCTTCCCTGGTTCTTGAGCCCCATCGTCCTGCCTTGCTGTTTCCAACACACACGTTCCTGCAGCCCTTCCTGACTCCGTCCCTGCCCCTCTCTTCACCTGGAATGCACTTCTCTGCTCTTCAGTGCCTGGAAGCCCTGCATCCTCGCAGAGCCATCCATCCTTTGTCCCACCTCCAGCACAGCCTTGGCGGGTTTGTGTTGGGTTGTTTGCCTGTGCCTCCCCTGCTAAGGGCAGGGCTCACTCTGGAAACAGGGACCTGTTCTGTGTTCACCCCCAGGGCTAGCACCATGCCTGGCACAAGGGGCAGACAGTCTCTGATCCAAAGGATTAGTTTGAGCAGCTTCAGGTAGTGCTGTACCCGCGTTGCCTTCAAAAGGGAAGGCATTTCAGGCAGACGTCCCCGCTTGCCACTCTCCTTGCTCTCTCAGGCTCCCCGGGTTTTTTGAAAATTGGCTGTAGTCACGCGACACCTCTGTTGCCTCCTAAATAACATCTGTTTACTTTCCCGGGGGGAGTAGCAATTTAGGATGAGTGAAGAGGCGTGAAAACCCCTTTCCTTTTCTCGGTTGCCTGCATGGTGCTGGGGCATTTGGGCAAACCCCTACAGACATCCTCACAGACTAGAGAAATTGGGGGCTACTTGAAGATGTAACATCGGCAGATAGAGTACGCGGAAGAGCGGCCTTTTGGGTCTCCTTGTTTGGAGAAGGTGAGAAGTGGCACGGAGGACCCTCAGCCCCAGAGCTTGTGTACGGCTCCGTCTTGAAGGAGGAGCTCCCCTTCCCAGGGAGCAGGACCCAGATCCAGCGTGGAAACGAAGGCAGCACAGTAATATGTACTTGAGGCTTCGTGTAAGTTGATTCCTTTTGGCACGGCCCCAGATATCTTGATTAAATGGCCTGTGAAGTGCTGAGATATCTTGATAATGTACGTTCTACATTTGATTATATAATCAATTACGTTGCTCCTAATAAAATGTAAAATGAGCTACAAAAGCCACGGGAAGGCTGTAGCGTATATCAAAAGGAGAAGGTCTCCTGCAGATGGGTAGCCCTTGCACACCCTGAGTCCACGTCAGTGTCTAGGGCAGCTGCTGTGTTTACCCTCCTGGACCACGCCTGCGTTTTCAGAGGCGCATATGGACAGTGTAGCCCAGCATTGCCTTCCCAGAGGAAAATGGTTTATTCACTCAGTAATTGAGGGAGTGAGGATTCGGCCCAGCTCACGCAGCTCAGGGCAGAAGTGAGAAAAGAACACAGCGGAGCTGGGCTTGCCCCTGAGGCTGCCACCGAGCAGGTTGGGGCCACCAGTCGGTTTATGAAACAGTGAAAGGGAAAGTGTTCAGAGGACACCAAGGGCCTCGTGCAGCCAATTAGGAGAGTCGCCGCGTGGCTTTCTCCGCCTGCCTTGGCAGCCCCGTGCCCGCTGGGGAGGTGGCAGGATGTCATAGAAGGGCTCACTCCAACCCATCCTGCCAGGGAGCAGGGCCCGAGGGTTCTTTCTGTCCACGCCCCAGAGGGCGATGCTTCTCCGAGGACACTTCCTCGTAGCAGGGAGCTTGGGAGGTTTGGGGGACAAATGCTCATTCTCAGGCAGGATGGAAGGGTCTGTTCAAAACAACCCGTCCTGTCCCACTAACAAGCTGCAGCAGCATTTTTGTTTCTGTTTAAAACATTGCTATCAACCAGTTGGAATATAGGCCCGGAGTATCGCGGGGTGTAATCTAATTAGTATGAAGTCAATTCAGTCACTCCTTTTGTATCTCGTGATTAAATAAGTGGGGAAAATGGCTTGAAAATTAGGTGCTAGAACGACCCAATTACATTTCTGTAGCTTTTTGTATTCAATTTCATAAACAATTTTGCTCTTCGCTGGTTAATCAGTGAATGCCTTTTTCCAGTTTGAAAAGCACTTTTGAAATTATAATGCAATTAAATTGTGTGTGGATGTTCTGGCATAGCGAGTGTGAAAGCCGGGGGCTTGGCAGGCTGCCGTGTTGTACCTTGACTGTAATGAGTCCCCAGGCTGGCAGCTTGCGAGTGTCATTCATAATATTGTCCATGCTGGGTTACTGTGAAGTGCAGCTGCCTTAACCGGCGGTTAACCAGCAACCGCCGGTCCCCTCTCTCCAGTGGGACGCGCGTGCCTTGTGCGACGGGGCTGTGCCTTGGAGATGCCAGGATGGCAGGGTTCCTCTGGAGGCTTCCCCGGAGCACTGGGCAGTCGGGTGTCTTCCTGATGGATGAGGCCAGTGCCTTGGAGATGATCCGCTTACCTGTGCCCAGAAAAGTGTGGGATGAATTTGTCCCTCTTCTGCATGGCTGCCCAGTTTTCTCTGTCAAACAGAACAGATGATGGGAGGGGGAGAGAGGAGATAGAAGATGTCTTGGGCGCCTGGCTGTGTGCCCAGCGTTGCAATAAACACCTTTACTGAATCCTTACAATCCTGTCAGAAAAGTATTACTGTCCCAGTTTAATAAAGACACTGAGGCACAAGGAGATTGATAGCTTCCTGTAAGTGGTGTCCTTGACATTGGGATCTGAGCTTGTCTAACTCCGGAGCCTATGTTCTTTCAAAGTTTCTGGGTCAGGGAGACAAACTGAAATAAAGGCCTGGATGGGGTCTGGGTGCAGGAGGTACTGTCTGTGATAGAGGGAACAGGAGCCCTCCCTGTTCTGAATTCACAGAGGGGTACCATGTGGGAAAAGAAGTGTACTTTAGATTTTTTTGTCCTCCCAAATCATTATTTAATCATGTTCCTACTCCTTTGGACTTTGGGATATGATTCAGGACGATCTATAACGTGGGTACAGGATACAAGACAGAGTCCCCGGGTTGGGGTAAAGAGAAGACTCCAGGGGAATGCTGGCCATGGCATAATCCAGTGGGTAAATTCAGGGGGACCTGTCCCGGCCCGCACATTTGGCCCCGTCCATTGCAAATAGCAAATATGAAATATGAAGCCAGTAGGACGCAGGCTCCCAAGGGCCTCACAGCAGGAGGTGGTTAAATCATTCTGATTCTAGAACTTTCTTCTCGACTTTTAATGGCTCCACTCCTAACAGTTAACACCTAGTTCCAGCCGCTAATCTCCCTTCTTCCCTTCGGATTCTTGTTCCTGTTAGAAGCCCTAGAACTGAACCTGGTTTGCTGGAAATGAGTGATATTAAACTCCTGGAGGGTCCTGTTCAGCACATTCCTTCATATTAAACTTGACATTGACTCTCAACTGAAGGGGATTACCTGTGGCCTGGTTATTGTAATGCCTGCTGAGTGGGAATGACAGGCTTTGCACCGAGGCTGGCCTCCAGAGGGCTGGAGAGCTGTGATGGTGTTTATTGGCGAGAGAAGGGGCTGGGAGCTGGGAGTGAGCGCACCTGGGCTGCTCATGGAGCTGGAAGGGGGGCCATATTTACTAAGCTATCTTGGACTTGGGAGGACCGTTTCATGTTGCAGCCTCTTGAAAAAAATTTTTTTTGGCCACGTGCCTGGGAGATCTTGGGTCAGGTGCAACATCTGTTTTGCAGTAAAGCTCGGCAAAGCTAGGATGGGGAGGTGAAGGGGGTGGGATGGTGGATTAGAGAGAGGGAAGATGGGGCTCCTGGGACTAAGCTTAGGTTTTGCTGGGAAGTGTGTGGTAACTGCTAGCATGTGCTTCCAATCATCTACTCGCCAGATGTTCCCAGAGTGGGAAATGGAGGGGCCTTGCCTGATGGGGAACAAGTAGCTTAGAATTGGAAACGGGCCCCAGTTTGCTTGCCAGGTGTTTGCTCCTTCCTAGAACATCTGGAAGGAGGATGGTAAAGAGACATCTCTGCCTCAGTCTGGAGTCCTGGGGTCAACTGTCTCGCTGGTGGATCCTCTAAAAGCTGGACATTCTGGCTGTGAAAGGAGCCATGAGAATCCTCTGAACTGACCCTTCCTTATCCAGGATCTGCTCCACCTCAAAGTTGGAACTTCCAAGACTCAGCCCAAGGCTCCAAAACAAGGCTTTTTGTGTGCCTGGGCCGATAAGACACCCATTTCTGGGGAGATACAGGTTTTGCAAGACGCTCAGAGGAAGGAGTAAGAGGAAATGGGTGTAGGAAGATGAAGAATCAGCTCCTGACCAAGTTTCTGGTCCAAAATGAAAAGATTCAAAATGTCTTTTAAGGAGGCAACTATCCCAAATCATTGAGCCTTGTGGAAATTCCGTGAGGACCTCACAAGGAATTAATGAACAACATAGCCCATCCTGCTTCCTGGACCTTTGTTCAGGGCCTTCTCGGTGTATCTCCCCCACGGAACCAAGTTGATCCTCCTGGCAGAGACAAACAAGTTACCCAATTGGCGAAGAATTCTGGGGTGTGGCACAGGATCCCAGGATGGCAATGCAGAAGACCAGTCCCTGGGTCCCTGAGTGGATGTGCCATCGGCCAGGCTCTCTCTGAGGAGCCCAGGTGGGGAGGGCGTGTGAAATGGGCCTGCCTTGAGGGTTGGGGGGAGGTCTTCTATCTGGACCCAAGCTGCTTGCCAACACCCACTCAGGAGAACACCTACAAAAGCAAACTGGAAGGAAATTATGGGACGTTCATGTGATGGATTATTACACACCCATTAGAGTGATGTTTACAGGGAGTTTTTAAGTGACATGTGGAAATGCTGATGACACAATATTGCATGAGAAAAGCTATAAAATGTATATACACTGTGAATCACATTAGAATTAGAATCAGCTGGGGAGTTCTTGGAGAATACCAATTCCTAGGCCCTACCTCAGGCCAAGTGAATCAGAGTGTCTGGTGATTCTTAAAGCTCCCCAGGTGAGTGCGGGGTGCAGCCTGGGCTGAGAGTTGCTGCAGTAAAGCAGTGTTCATGGAAGGAGAGAAATTCTCCAAACTGTTGCCAGTGGTTTTCTCTGGTGGAGGAGCTATGGGTGGGTTTAGTTAAGTCTGTGCCTTAATCATTTCTGAATCGTCCGAGGCTTTGCAGGCAGCGTGGGAGCCATCCATGGAATGGAGGCCTCTGCCAGCTGGTATAACTGGATGGTACTGGAGGCCCCAGCCAGGCCCCGACTGCAGTCTCCTTGCCCTCCTTCTTGTTTCTGGCCCTGGAGATCCTGTTGATTTATTTTGGTGCTCCCAGCAATGCGGCCATAATGCCTATTCAGAATGTTTATCGGGAAAACAAACAACTAAAACAACCGATGCGAGGCAGAGCGGGGAAGCCAGCCTAGTCCCCACTCCCTTTGCTCCTGTGGGTGTGTCCAAGTCACCAGAGCTGGGCAGCTTGGCATGCACTCTACCTAAGGTGGGGGGGGGGTCTCCCAACCCAGTCTGCCGGGCCAGCAGGGCTTGGCTTTCCTCCCCTGGACTTCTGGGAGAAGGACAGGCGTGGGGCAGGCAGTCAGGGCAGCGATTACAGCCTCCCCCCTGCAGGTTAGGGTGAAGCACGAGTCACGGGGGTGCTGAGGGCCTCTGCCCACCATGGCCGGTGCTGCCCGCTGTCTGGCTGGCAAGGACCGGGCAGGAGCGTGCGGTCAGCTGCGGTGGGCTTCGCGTTGATGCATCGGGTCTAGCTCAGAGCTTCTGAGAATAAGCAAGTGGTGGTGAGCAGAGTTTCATTTCTGCAGCTGTGGTGGCTCTAACTAGCAATCGAGCTTTTGCCCAGTCCTGACATCATTTTATCATTTAGCTCCGAGGAACCAGTGGCAGGGAGCGCGCCACTAACCTTTCACTGCCTGTCAGTGACAAGGGAGAGGGCGGGCCGCCCCCGGCAACGGAGAATCAATCCACCACTAGCTTGTGTCGCTTGTTAAATCTTCTCCCTGCATCGCAGGCCAAGTGGCCTGATCTCACACTGTGGGGGGGGGGGCGGCGGGGAGGGGAAGTGTGGCCCCGTCACCTGGGCCCCAGGCAACCTGCCTGCTCGTCTGTCTTGGAGGCCTGCTTCTGACCAACCTAGCGGTGGTTTTCTTGCCTTTACCTCAGATACCTCCAGACACTGGCTATCTGGCCCGAGGCGAGACTGGGGACGCCTTCTCTTGTCCTTGTCATTTGATTCATGGTGTGGCCAAGGTCAAGGGTCACCCAGTCTATGCCTTGGTTTCCTCTGCGGTTCAGATGGGGATAATAATCCCTTTCAAGATACCTCATTGGATGATTGTGAGGATAAAGTGAAATCACCTATGGGAATGGTTTTGAAAAAGACAGTGGTGACATAATAACAGTAATTATAATAATGACACATCAAGAGCAAATGCAGATACTCGGCAGCTCTTTCTCTTTCTGCCTCCCACTAGGCAGGCGAGCGGCTTACACCGAATGGGAAAGTCAATACCTCCTCCCGCTGACAGTGTGCCTCTAGCCCCCCGAAATCAGGAGAGGGTCCCAGGCCGTCTCTCCGCAAGGGCCCCTCCTCCTCCACGCGGTCTCAACCTGTGCACAGCTGCCCTTGTTTTCCAGATCCCCAAACAAGGGTGCTGTGTAATGAGGGCAACTGTTGGTCCTCTCTGTTTTGGGGAGTGTGGTGAGGAAACTGGAAAGCTGATCGGCAATTCCAAAGAGTAAATCAGTGGCTTATAGCCAGTTGAGGGCAGGTGACCCTAACTGGCGTGTGCAGCAGAATCAGACCCTCCCTCGGGCCTGAGCTTGCTGGGAAGCAGTGAAGGATTCGGCATCCCTGAGGAGGAATGTCACCAGTTCGGATAAGGATTCAAAGGTTTAATCAGCAAAGCTATTTAGGTCCCAGTGAGTCTAACTGTGAGAATTATTTTGAGCGTCACCCTGTTCCGGAAATGTTGGGTTTGCTAAGCATGATGGTATTTGGCACCGGCCACCTGGAAAGAGTGGGGACTTGCCATGCGAGCCTCCAGGATTAGAGGAATTTGCAGAGCTCCCAAGCCCAGGGTTGGCTACCAGTAGTTTGGGGGAGGGGGGGAACAGTCTCAGAACCCAAGCTTCTGAGGAGCAGCCTTTTAAAAGACCAATCTGGGGGCTTCCCTGGTGGCGCCGTGTTTAAGAATCCGCCTGCCAATGCAGGGGACACGGGTTTGATCCCTGGTCCAGGAAGATCCCACATGCTACGGAGCAACTAAGCCCATTTGCCACAACTACTGAGCCTGCACTCTAGAGCCCACGAGCCACAACTACTGAGCCAGCATGCCACAACTACTGAAGCCCGAGCGCCTAGAGCCCGTGCTCCGCAACAAGAGAAGCCACTGCAGTGAGAAGCCTGTGCACCACAACTAGAGAAAGCCCACATGCAGCAACGAAGATCCAACTCAGCCAAAAATAAATAATTAAATAAAATTAATTTATTTAAAAAGAAAATAAACAAATAAATAAAAGACCAATCTGTTTACCCTTTTCCTTAAGGAAATCTGTCCCGAATTAGAGTTATTCTGTGCCCACTTCTCTTGTCCATTTTGTCACCTGGAGGCACAGCTGATTCAGCCTCGGATCCTCCTGGCACACGTGCAGGTGCTGAGCCAATACTGACTGAACCAAAGGGAGGGAATGCCGTCCCTTCTGTGTAAAGAGCCCTCCTTGCCCCGGGGCTGCCACCTCTGTACATCATCGTGGCGCCACATTTGGGTAGCACCTGCTCCCCCGCCGCCCTGATTTACAGGCGACTGGATTTAGGTTTCTGTTACAAACTCTATTTTTAACTAAGCTGATCAGAGGCCTGGCTGAGGTGGCGTAACTCATGGGCATTCGGTGACCTGCACGGTGGTAACAGGAGGCATTCTCACCGGGCCGTGCAAGCGTGGACGTGCCCAGCAACTCCACCCAAGGGTCCCAGATGGACGGGGACCTGGGACAGAGCTTGGGCAGGAGCTCCACCTACTAGGCCCCAGATGCTCGGGGCTGAGGGAAAGGCCAGGGCAGCCTCCTGGGATGCCTCTGTGCTGGTCTCCACTGTCTTACCCATGACTGCTTATCAGCGTCTGCTCTTGTTGTTCAGCATTGCTTACTAGTTATTGTAAAAACGCTGGCTTGTGTTACAGTTCGCAAATGCATTGATCCTTGTGATAACCTTGTGAAGCAATAGCGGTATTATAATACAAGTATATAATAATAGTACTGATAATAACCAGGAACTTCTTGTTGATCCCTAGAAATGCATCATGCTCTATGCAAAGTGTTCTGTGTTATCTCATTAATAAGATGGGTAGCGAGGATGTTACTGAAATTTCCATTTTTCATATTCATTCATTTGACAAGTTTTTGTGGAATGCAGGTTCTGGGTACAGGGAATTTGGTAGTGAGCACTGCAGACTGAAATCTCAGGCCTCAGTGAGGAAGCTGGGACTGTAGAGGTCACGTGAGTCACTCAAGGTGCTACAGCTCATGAGGATGGAGCTGGAGATCAACCCCCTCCTCACTGCAGACCCTCTGAGTATCCCAGACCACCACACTTATCAGCAAGGATAACCCGTCAGTCATTTGGCCTCCATCGTATGGTGGCTTATCCAGGGCTGTTAGCACTAAATCTTCCATTTATCCTGGTTGCCCTTCCCGGGGCTGATGGAGAGGAAAGTCCAGGCTTTAGAGACAGATGGATGTGGACTTACATCCTAGCTCAGCTGCTCACTTATGGAGAGGCCATGGCAAGTGACTTCACTGTGCTGAATCTCAGATCCTGCATTTGTCAAGTTGGGATAATACTACCTGCCTTGAGGGCAGGTTGGAAGGATTGGAGATAATATGAAAGGGTTAAGACTTAGGTGCTAAATAAATGGTGGTGGTTGTGATGATAATGACGATGACCCAATAAAAAGGATCAGCCAGGTGGGAAAGGAACGTGGCTCATCCTAGAGCAGAGCAAGTCAGGGGTAGCTCTGCCCCTGCTTTGGTGGGCTAGGGTCTTTTGGTCCCAGGTTGGGAAGTGAACTTCAGCCCCTGCCCCTCTGTGCTTCCCCAGCCCCAGCGCTCATATCATCCATCCTGGTCCAGCAGTGCTGCTAGTCTTCAGGGAGAACGAATGGCCAAGGCATTACTTAACTCCTGGCATCTCCCCAGGCTTTGCTGGCCTCTGCCACTGCCAGCTTCTTTCCCCATCATGATTTGGTTATGTCCCTTTACAAGCCAATGAAATAAAATAAGCAGGTCCGTTATTCCTTCTGGCTGGCAGAAAGCCAGGAATGAAGAACCAGAAGGCAAGGCTCTCATGAGCTGCAATACAGGTTGTCGGGTAGGACCGTCCTTCAGAGGGATGGGGTGTGGGGAAGGGGTGGCTCTGGGCTGGGGCCTAGAGAGGCCAGCCCATGGACCAATCCTGTGATCCCACATGAAGAACGCTGTTTCAGGTCCTCTCCCCAGTGCTCAAGCCTCCCCAGCCATCCCCAGCCTCTCCTGGGAAGGAAAGGCTGGTTGCATTGAATAGGGCACAGTGTGGTTGTAGGTGCAGCATCGCCAGATGACAATGGGTAGAGCAGAGGTTTCTCTCTGAGCGTGGGTTCTGTCCTAGCGCCTGCCTTCTGTCTGTCTTCTACCGAGTAACCACGGAGCTTCCAGTTCATCAGTCTTGGGATGAGCAGGGCAGACAACCCTCCCAGCCTTCAAAGAGACAGAAATGCTACCTTTGGTTTTAAAAAAGAATCCCAGCAGGAGTAGATTCCTGTCCTGGCTGCCTGCTGGCTGGTGCCCTCCCTTCCAGGCAGCTCGTTCATGGGAGACAGTGAACGGGACATTCGTCCAGGGTTTTGTCTGGCTTGTGGTTTTTGCGGTACCACTTACCCCAAGATGCTGAAACCTCCTGTCTTGCTGGTGGAAGAGGCAGAAGCAAACGTGGCCGGTGCGGTGGATCAACGGGAGCGAAGAGTGTGCTCCGGTCTCACCCTTCAGCCATTGCTCTGCTCTTCCCGCTTCTCCTGCCTGGAGAAACAGAAACTTGTACCTAAGCCTTTACAGTGGGGCTTTTCCAGAGAAGCAAGATGGCCAGGCCCAGGGATTCTGGAGTTGACTTCCTTCCTCCTCTTTCTTCTTCTCACTGTTTTCTTATTCCTCTGCAGCTCAGTCTTGCAGCTAAGCAGACTGTGTGCTCAGGGACCAGGCTCTGAGTAGAAATTGGAAAAGGAGGGGCCTGGTGGACAGAGGGTCCTTTTCGTTACTTAAAACTTGGGTCTGGTACTGAATGTCTCTGGTCTTGATTCGGCCTTTGGGGAGAAAAAAATGTATGTGCAGAGAGAGACGGGCTGATCTACTGGAAGGCCATCCTCCAAAGCCATTCGTTCCTGTAACAGTCATTTGCTGAGCACCTGCTTTGTGCTGGACACTCATCAAGGGGATGGGGACATGGTGGTGAGCGAGACCCACAGCAGTCATGGAATGCACACTCTGTAACTCCATTCTTTGCACACTAGCTGTGGGGATGATGGGGTGTGTGTTTCTCCCACCTTTGAAGGCAGAAGCTGGGTCTTGTTCTCCACTGTATCCTCAAGGCTGGACTAAGTGTCTTCCATATAGTAGGTGTCCAGTGAATGTTTATTGTAGGAATAAATGTTTTCTGTATTTTCTAAGACTCTAAAATGTGTATTACTTTTATAATCAGAAGATGACAATCAAAGGTTACCGTCTAAAAAAAGGAAAACAAGTGAAGGATGGGCGGGGAGAGATTTGGATAATGGTTTGCAGGAAGCTTTAGTTGGCCATAAGCTTTCTTTGAGGCAGTGGGGTGATGGAGTTGCTAAGAAAGCCATGAGAGACTGCGTCAAGAGAAGTCCGGTCGAATATCTAGGACCCTGCAGTGTTCCCCACGTGGAATGTCATATTCCGTTCCAGGTATCCCATGTTAGGATGGACGCTGACAAGGTAGGTTACTATCAGAGGAGGTCTGATGGAGACTGGAAACAGTATGATGGAGAAATTTAGGAGGAACCAGAGGAGACCAGATTCAGGAGAAACAAGATGGCTATGTTAGATCTTGAAGGAGTCCTGCCTCTGGAAAGTGGGTTGGTGCTGGTTCCCTGTCTATAGGTGGCCCTTTGTGAAATTACCAAGAGAAAGATGGGCCCTCAGGATGAAAAAGAACTTTAGCAATGCCTCAAGATGCCCAACTCTTAAACAAACCATCTTTGTGAAGCAGTGAGGGGTGGTGTCCCTTTTCTGAGAAGTAGTCAAACAGTTAGAGAATAGAATTGATGGGGCGAGATGGGGCCAGGACCAGTGTGTTCAGTGGTTACTTTGCAAACCACAGGTGGATCATGCTTTTTGAAATGGCCAAAACCGTCTCCTTTCCAGACCCATAGAGACCAACCAGTAATATTTCAGGAGGATTCTTTATGAAATGATGTCTTTAAGCTCTGCGCTCTGGTTTACTGACCAGCTATTTACTAGCTTGTGCTAGACAAGCAAGGGAAAAGGACAAAACAAAAAGCAAGCAAACAAAAAGCAGCCCAAATCCCCTGAGATAGTAGGAGGAGCCCCTGCCTGCAAAAGATGATTCAGAAATAAAGAAAAGGCCTTTCTTGGAGTCATGATGTAAGCCCAAATGGAAAGTAGGTTTTTATTTATGAAAGAGAGTTCTAATATATACAGCAGTTACATGGAGGAAGATGGCTAAGTAAGTGTTTTTCTGCATCGTCTGATTCCAGCCCCTTCCTCGCTGGGTACCCATTGCTTCTGTTGACAGCAGGTCACTGGGCACTCCAGAGGCACTGCTAAGGATAACAT
Organism: Eubalaena glacialis; assembly: GCF_028564815.1. Lineage (NCBI taxonomy): Eukaryota > Metazoa > Chordata > Mammalia > Artiodactyla > Balaenidae > Eubalaena > Eubalaena glacialis. The sequence continues at coordinate 27,497,510 of NC_083734.1, read as the reverse complement.
CTCTTTTCTCCCCCCACCCCCCAGCAAAGCCTTGGGAAAATAGCCAAGTATTCAGCAAAGTAAAGGCCTGGCTTTCCTTCCTCCCCCTCCTCCCCTTGTTGAGAAATCTCATTATCCAGGAGAATGATTGTGAAACTCCAGTCTGTCTGCAGCCGAGCTGTGGGCTGTTCTCTCTCCTCCGCCACGGCCCTGGTCCCCTTGTCTGTCTGCAGGGGAAGACTAATACCTATATATTAAAGCTTTAAGGATCTATAAATCTGAGTTGATTCTCTGCTGGCGACAGCACAAGCTCTTTCCCACAACGCCCGGCATGATCTAATGGGTTTACAGTTGTTTGAGTGCTTCTGCGAAGCCCAGGAAAGCGCTTAGTTAGGAGACGCGTGAAATGGCATTGTTTGTTCCACCGCAAAGCTGGAGGATCATCTTCAAATGATCCACCCTTTGCCTCGGCCACCCTAGGACAAGAAGGCTTTGTGGAAGGAGCCGCAGAGACGGTTCCCGCCGAGCTGGCCTTTCTGCCTGAGAGGTGCCAGGACGCCGGGGGTAGGAATCATCCCCGGCTGTGTTCATTTTGCCAGGAAGCTTGGGACTAATTGGGAACAGAAGGGATGCCCAGGGGATGAGAAGAGGGGATGCGAGTGGGGGAGGTCTCACCAAGGTAGAAGAGTGATAAATATTTGCTTGTAGCAAAACAAGAGTGAAAACAAGAGAGGCTCCTTAATGAGAGCTTTGGGGCATCGTGTGTTCTCAGTTCTCAGGGGCCAGCAGTGTGGGTTGGTGTGATTAGCTGCCTTGCTACTTGGCACAAGGCCAATCCCTCTTTTCAATATCAAGTTTCATAAGCGTGGAACAATAACAAATCATTATAAACCCTCTGGGAACGGTGGGAGGGTGGTGGGAGAGTTTTTTCCTCTTCTCTTCGATAAACCCATCTTCTCGGCTCAGGTACATTTTTCCCATTGTAAAGAGAATGGCAAGGGACGAGGGTGTCTCTGAAACTTGCTGTATTGCTAATCTGTTATTAGGCAAAAGTCTTAACACCAGGCTGGGTGCTCAGAGGCCTCATTGTGAGCTGGGGATGGAATTATGCATCATGAATAAAAACCGCTGTCAACATGCATTGGTTTCAAAACATTAGAGCATATGGTATGTGATTATCTGTATTGTCAAGTGCAATAAAGTGAATTTGGATATAATAAAGAATGTAATATTTTAGAAATTTGGTAATAAACTAAGGAAGGGATGACAGCTGAGGTTCTTTAAGGCCCCAGACACAAATAAATTGAAGTTACTGGTCTTTGCAGCCAAGTAGCAGAATGGCCCCAACATGCTGCTCTGTGTGCTGTGATTTTCACATCGGGGAGAAGCTCCACTGTTTCTCGGTTGCCTTCTCTGGAGAACAGAGAGGCTCTGGGTCTTGTGTTGACGATGAGAGGAGGATCCAGCCTTTGCCTTCCTACCTGGCCTGGAAGTGTGCTCGGGGCTGCTCTGGGCAGTGGAGGGCCCATCTCTTATCAAGGGCAGTGTTGTCTCCCATCAAGGGCAGCATTGTACTGTTTGTCAGGCCAAGCCACCCTGAGGATCCTTCTCCCCCGGGGGGGTCACCCCTCAGCCTGTCTCCAGCCATCTTTGCCCCGGTGTGGTCAGTGCGAAAAGGTGATACTCAAAGCCCAGGAATCCTTGCAGCTTCCCCTCTGAGCAGCCACTTTCTGGAGGCTGCATCCCACAGGGTTAAGTTATTAAATCAATACAGCAAGTCAATAGAAGTAAGAAAACTAGATCTCCAGAGCAGAGCACAGATGAGTCAACATCTGATTAGAACTAGGCACTGTGCTGAGCTTCATGTCTCAAGCATCGTCTTGTTGAAAAGGTCTACAGTCGAAAATATTACCATCCCCATTTTATGGATGAGAAAGTTGAGGCACAGAGAGACATCACACAGCTGATCGGTTGTGGAACTGGGGTTCCAGCCCACGTCTGAACCCAAAGCCCAGACTCCTTCTACTCACAACCCACAAATAAGGAGGCTCTTTCCACTCACAACCTTTTCTACAAATAAGGGGGGTTCTTTCCACTTATAACCCACAAATGAGAACCCATCTCAGAAGGCCTCGCCACAGGGAACTTTAATTTACAAAGTACCTAGGACCTTGAAAGAATGTTCCAGGAAAATGCAACCAGGTGATTTCTCTCTATTCCCACTTGGGCCTGGTAGAGTCTGGTCAGCATTTATTATTATTATTATTTTTTCCCTTAGCTTTGATTTTTGTATCCTGGCTCCAGCGAGGTAGATTCATTTATCATCACTCTAGCAGTGTGCCTTGGCCTTTCCCTTATCTTCCTCTATGAAGGGCTCCTGCCCCACCTAAAGAGCCTGTTTGCTTTCCCTGACTGCTTTCTCATGTATCGGACCTGGGGCTTCAACCTGACCCCTGGCTTCTGACTTCAGGCTTCCAGCTTCCAGGAAACCCAGGCCTTGACCCTCCAGCTTCCTGGAAACCTAGGTGTGGCCTTGCCACCCTTGCCTGGCCCCTTCCTTCACCCCAGTCTGCTGTGGCTCTTCCAGTACTGGCTTCCAGCCCTGATCTCACGTGCGGCCCAGCCAGGCAGGCTGTTTCATTATTAAGCGTGAAGAATTGGGAGTACCACCATCGGGCCAGGCTAAAGCAATTTGGGCAGCTGGGAAAAGAGAAGACATTTAGTCCATTTCATGCCTGGATACCTCTGTAATTCCCAGGACAGGGTGGGCAGAGGTTTGAATAAACCCCTCTGGCCTAGGGATCTTATGTCCTGGTTTCCATTGGAGATGACAGCAAGGCGAGTCCAAATTCACTTCTAATCACTTGGCTTTGGCACCTCAGGGTAGACCCCACTAGAGCCCATCCCACTGCAGTCCATATCTATTGATATCTACATTATTTTCAAGTCTCAGCTGGTGGCCCACTTATTCCAAGCAATATTGGGTACAAAATCCTTATATGAAAACTACAGGCTTGTGCAGGGATGATGCCAGGAGTGGGCATTATCTCATTTAATCCTCATGCCAGCCCTTGGAGGTGGGCATCCTTATTCCCTTTCTTCAGGTGGAGACCCAGGGTCAAGGAGGTTAAGGGCTTGTCCCAAATCACGCAGCCAGTAATGCTGCACAACCAGGATTTAAACCACATCCGTGGGTTCAAGACTTGAACCTTCCCCAGTGGTCCATGGAGTCTTACTGGTCTGACTTAAATGGATGTGTGGCTCTTTCTCTTCCTCCCCATCCAAACCCTTCCACGTCTGCCCTTTCGAGGAGGCTGCACTGAGTGGTATCAGATCTTACAATAATTTCCTTTGGGCAAAATAGACCTTGATATCCTGTCTCTTGAGTTTCTCTCAGACACGCTCGTAGAACCTGCAGAAGGGCTGAGGGTAAACCACAAAGAACTCTTCTGCCCTTGCTGCCAATTCCCAGGGTTACCCACCAACAACCCCCCACCCGCTGAAGAGCTGCTGACACTGAACTGAATGCTCCTAATGATCTGTGAGCGCATTAATCCTACTTTCTGTTAATTAACAATACGATAAAACCGGCATTTCCTAAGTCGTCGCTTAACACATGTTTTAGCAATTATGTACTTAGTGGTTTGGATTCAGAATGCTAATAGAATAAAATTTTAATGAAGATACGACACTATGAAAGATTTATTGAGAAGAATTCAGGTATTGCTGCCATTAACGTATGGGGGAGGGGTCTCAGTTTGAAGGATGCACCCCCAAAATGCCTTCTAAGCATTCTGTGCTCTGAGCCAGGAGGACCCAGGAGATCCTGGAATTAGCAGGTTCTTGAGTCCCATGAATAGCCCACCTGCAGGCCCCTCCTTGGGGGTTGGAGGGGTCCACACCAGCTGGCAGGCACTGAAGGTACCTATTCCCACCCTATCCTCTGGCTTTAGTAGTCTCTGTAACTAAGGGATGACTTCACAACCAGTGTCCAGGACATACAGCCCCACCTTCTCCTTCTAGAACAGGAGTCTTCAAAAAAAAAATTTTTTTTTTTAATTCTATATCTTCAAAATTTTTGTGCAGAAAAAAAATTAACACACAAACCCCCAATATGTCTTATTTAATTTTCAATTTATATACATGTACTACTATGCTAATATATCATATATATTATAAAACCTATATAAATAGGAATATAATAGGATGGGATACATTTGATATAAGCCATATTTAGAATTTTATTTATTAATAATTAAAATAATTTTTGGTGAGAGCAGTATGATTGAATATGCTTTTTAAAAATTCTTGATTTAATAACATTTTGTGATTCAGCTCTAAAGGTTGGATTCTGAGTTTAGCTTATTATTCTGATACTTGGTTTTAATACCTGTCATAACTGAAAAATACACTTCGAGATATACAGATCTCACTGGAAGAATCACATTTGCTGTACTGACTAAATCATGATACTAATTTTTCAATCCCATCCTCCAATTATGCAAAGGATTTTGTTGAAATTCAGCTTGTAAATTTCCATCTTCCCTGATGTCAATCAGTTTTTCACGCAAACTAATCAAGTGTTGCATTTTTATATTTTTAACAAATGGGTTCAAGATCCACTGAAATGTTCATTTTTTTTAAAAAAAATGAGTCTTACAGTTCTGTTTCCAAGTTTTAAAAGTATGCGGATACAAGCGCTTTTGTACATAACCCAGTCATATCATTTTTAGCAACAAAATCACAGAACAACAAAAATATTTTCCAAACATTTGTTTTCCAAGTGCTTTCTCTAAAGCGCAAGTTTTGTTGAAAAGCGGGTTCTTTCTCATTCACTCAGCTGCTGCTCTCCCATCTGATCAGAACACATTTTGGGGGTGTGAAGTGGCTGGTGAGGAGTCTTGCTAAGTGGCAGAGTAGGGTCAGCTCGCTGTTTTCTGGTAGTGGCAAGGTTTATATCATTAGCATCATCTCCAATCTGGTTTTCTTTGCCCATTTTGCAAGGGTTCCTTTACTTAAAGCCAGATCACGTAATCTATACATCCATTTATACATCCTGGACACACCTGAACAGCACTGGGTACCGGCTACGCTTGCAGCAGGTAACTAAATGAGGTGCCACTCTGACCTCACCCCCATTGTAGCATTTCCTTTTTCTCTCCAGGGGTCTATAAAATACCATCCAAGACAATGTCTCTCTGACGTCTGGATGTATGAGGGCACTAGGACCATTCACTCCATATATTAAATATTAGTGAAGCTGAAATTATTTTTAGATGAAAAATAAAAATTAAGCATTATGCCTTTTTCCTTTTCCCAATGTTTCTTAAACCCAGCTGTACATCTGAATCACCTGGAGAGATTTTAAAACATACAGATGCTGGGGTACTACCCCAGACCTAACTCAATTCTGAAAATGGGGCCTGGGCATCGGTATTCTTAAAATTTTTCCTAAGTGATTCTAATGTAAGAATCACTGTTGAGAATCAGTGTTCCAGATCTGTGCTTCTTCAATTTTATTTTGCATAAAAATCACCTGGGGGATTTGTTAAAATGCAGATTCGGATTCAAGAGGGCCAGGGTGGGGCTGGAGACTCTGCATTTCCAGCAGGCTCCCAGGTGCCTGTGCTGCTGGTTGGTGGAACACCCTGAGTAGCCAGCCTCTAGCCTGTGCTGCCCTCGCCCCTGCTTCTCCCCATCCTTCTCCCTCTCCCAACCCCGGCTGTTGTCTGGGGAGCCGAGGAGCCATCCTCCGCTAGCTCCTGACGGAGCTGCCCCCCGCTACCAGGCTGCCTGGGCTGCTGGTCTCAGCTTCTCGGAGAGATCTGGCCTCCAGATGTTAAGAACAGTTCCTTTACAGCCAGAAAAAGAAAAGAGGCCAGCCCCCAGCCCGCGGTGGATACGCGTGTGTGTCTTGCGCAGAGGCTCCTCAGTGGGCAGCCACCTACCCCCAAACTCCAGGCAGGCTTACGGGCAGCCCGGCCGGATGGAGTCCTGGCGATGTGGGCAGAAATGACCCCTCTGCAGGGGGCACGGAGCTGGTGGCGGGCCAAGCGGGCGTCCAGCCAGGGCTCTGTCGGTTGGGACTATTCTGAAAACATACCTCATCATAAAAGTCATATAATTTGTGGTGGCGCTGAGAACCTGCTTCCAAGTCGTGGTTTTTTGATGGAGTTTTGGAACTTTCTCTGAGGCCAGTAACTGTTCCTTGAGAACTTGTTAGAGGGAAGCGGTGACATCTTGAGATGACTGGGCTTCTCTGAGGGGTCCTCCCTCCATCCTGGGGTGAACGGGGGGCAGGGCTGACTCTGCTCCTTCCTTGCAGCACAGGTTTTGTTGTCCCTGTCGGCGTCCCCTTCCCTCTTTGTTTCTGTCTCCTTCATGTCCCCTCCTCGAGGATACCAGGGCACCCCCTCCAGAACAGCCAGTGCACAGGCTCCTGACCCTGGAGCGAACACAGAGGCTCTGGTGGCGCCTCAGTGATCAGGGTGAAGGCCATGCTCAGCCAGCACAGGGCCTGCCTCTCAAAACTCAGTCCTTTTTTTTTTTTTTTTTTTTTTAAACCTAAAGTGATGTAGGGTCCTTTTAAGTAACAAGTTTGCATGGGAGTTTGACCATGTGACTTGTTTTAACTCTCCCTGTCTTGAATCCTGTTCCCACCGTGATGGCAAAGCACCATGAACATCTCTTTGACACACATGTCAATGTCAAATGAATTTCAGTAAGTGAGGTTCACGGCAAAGGGTAAAGGTGACTGTGGAGATAGAGGTTGGGTTAGGGGAGAAGCCATAGAAAGTCTCTTGATTGTGGGAGAGGGTAGCTCACCCCTCACAGGTGTTTTCAAGGAAGCCTCCAGGCTGGTGAGGTAGATTTTTTAAATTTCTGTCTCACAGAGGGTAGGATACTGAGGGTCAGAGTGGGACAGCCGGTCATTGCTGGAGCCAGGATTTGAGCCCAGATCCACCTGGCTCCAAAGTCTAAGCCTCTTTCTACCCCGCCTCAGCAGGGGCATTAAGGTGGATTGAGCTTCCAGGAGGCTCACTGTATGGGTGGGGCTCGAGGGCGAGTGTCCGAAAAGCGGACAGATTCAAAACCCACTCTTTGGGGGAGAGCCCGGGGGTCCTAACCCAGATGTCCACCTCAGTGGGTAAGAGCCTCCAGCCGGTGCCCCATCTCCCCTGAGCTCAGAAAGCCCCAGGGTTTAGAAGCCTTGAAGGACGCGCTTCTGCCGGTGGAGCCCGCCAAAGCCCCCCAGGCCCTGTGTTTCCAGAGCAGCCCTTGCTCCAGCTGCACCCGACCTCAGCCTCCTTCAGCCCCCTCCGCCCCCGCGCTGCCGTCCTGGCACCTTCTGCCGGGGTCCTGATCCGAGCCAGTTGTCTAGCGATTTAATTTGGTGAATTTACCACTGCGTCCCAGAGTTTATATTGGCACTTAACAGCAGTAATATGTGTCTCTCTCGCCAAGAACTGACTATTTTCCCTACCAAGATGGAACACCACGCACAAAAAATAGGTTTGTGAACTAATCTGCTGCCCTGACAAGTGTCATTCACAGAATCACTGCTATGGAGCGCGCTCGGAATGAAATGAGATTGGGGTTGTCTGGCCTGGATCACAGGTGCTTTTTCCCCCTCGGTTAACAAGAGTCTGGGATGAGACACCCTTTCGCTGTAGCCACAGGCACTTTCAAATCACGCTATCAGTATTCATGGCAGATTTCTCTCTTAGAAAAATGGTTTCGGGGTGGTTGGCCGTATCACTCTCTCTCCTTCCGCCCCACCTGCCCCTGAATCTCTTTCTCTCCTTTCCTCCCTTATTCCTTCCCTTCTTCCTTCCTGGGTGGGTTTTTCAGTCACACCCTCCCCCTCATTGTAAAGCTCTCTATACACTCATATAATTTCACAGACTCAGGGAGGTGCCCCTCATCAGTAAAAAAAAAAACATCTCCCACCGCCTGAATGCCTGTTTGGAATTCTAAAGTAGAGCTTAATTGCTTTCACATAAGGATTTGATCTGAGTAAACCACCATGACCTCTGGGAGTAGAAGCAAGATCAGTCATTTACACTTTAGTATGAACTGGCTTCCAGTCCTTTCCTGAGTCTGGGGGGGAGGAGCTTCGTCTTTGCCCCGATCTCCCCCTGCCTTGGATGAGGGCTGCCCCTGGGGCTGTGAGGTCCAGCTCTCCATGAAAGAGATATCAGAGCCTTTTTAGAACAGCTTCAGTCTCCCCCTTCATGTGAAAGGGGGGCCTGAAGATTCTCTTTCCAGTGGAAGGTTCTGGATTCTTTTCTACCAAATGGTCTTCACTTGGCTCATCCTGAATTGGGAAACATAAAGCAGAGTCAGACTTGGGTGGGCATCAGAATCACCAGAGGACCAGTTAAAATGCAGATTCCTGGGCCACACCCACAGCACCCACATTAGGGGGCAGACAGAGCTTGGGGATGTGCATTTTTAACAAGCCCCTCACCCATCAGAAGACTCTGCCGAAGGACCACAGCAAGAAGCACTGGTTTAGGAGCACACTTCACTTTTACCCCCAACTTGGTTTATGGTCTGTGGGCCTCCATAAATAATCCTGAGCTTATGGTGGTCGTATGAAAAACTTACTTATAACTGAAGCCTTAATGAAACACTTGCTGGTTCACGGTTGGCATCTGACCTTTAGAAGGTTGATGCTCACATTTCAAGGTCAGGTGTTGGTTAGAGCATCCTCGGGCTGAAAGGGAAAGAAAAGCATCTTTCCAGTTGAGAAATTGGCTCCCCTCTGGCAAATGCCGCCAGCCTAGCTTAGTATTAATTTAGGGAATTCAGTCTGGAGCAGTTCCTCAGCACTTGATTGGAGTCTGAGAGTGCCACTGCTGTCCTCCGGGTCCCCAACACCTGAGATCCCGCCCTCCCCGCCTCCACTCTCCCGGCCCCCGAAGGTGGCTGAAGAGGCGCAGGTCCCAGCTGGCTCGCCGAGTCCCTTCCCCTCCTGATGAAGCGGTGTGTGGGGATAGAGAGACCCGTGTCGATTCACACCAATCCAGTCTCTGCCTGCACGCCAGCCACTTATAATTCCCCACAGCCACAGCCAGCTCTGCAAGGCAGAAAGAAATATGATCAGGCAAGTTGAGAAAATAAATTAAACCAAGTGTCAACTTTTCTTGTTTCTCTCCTCATTATTAAGAGATGGAATGGGGCTCGTTTATCAAGCAGGGGGAGAAATTAATTGACACGGCTTTAATATCATGATGTCTGGCGTGTCTGGTCACATTCCTTCATTTTTTGGAAAGGCATTTTATTATCGTTTACAGCAACCAGCTGCCAAACTACTGGTGTAAACGAGGAAGCAGGTGCATGAGTGATGCCACAGTGGAAGGGCTGCAGTGCCACCCTGAAGGGCACGTGGCAGGGAGGAAAGGCCAGGTCAGAAAGGACCCCCCCAAAGAGGCGGCTTGCTGGCTCCAGGTCAGGGAGGAAGAAGGGTATGGGGCAGAGAGAGGACTGTGCTGAGAAGGGATGTCTGCAGACCATCCCATCCATCACCGGCTCGTTTGCCAGCTACGAGGGAGGGTGGTAGCAAGCGTCTGCCTCTGATGGCCTCCTGGCCCACACACCTTTGTTCCCACCAGCCCTGAGGCTGAGTCCTGTGTCCATCGCGGGTCAGTGTGGCTGTCCCTGTTCTTTGTTCTTTATAAGGCCAGGGACGTGAGTGCTTCTCTGTTTATCCCTCCAGGGTGGCTGACCCATTAGAGAGCCAGTTTGCTGCAAGAGGTGTCTACTAGCATCTTGCTTGATGACCCAGCCCCGTTTTCTGGCAGCTCCATGGTTGGGGTCTGGAAACGTTCAGAGGAGTCCCTACCCTGTGCCCATCCTTGGCTAGACTAGCTTAGGTGATGCTCTAGTTGTTTTGCTTTATAAAATTCATCTTTGTGGTGTCACTGTGAAAACCCTCGGCGTCCCCTGAGTTGCCTTTATGAAGAAGGGGTCAGCTACACACACCCAGGAGTGAACACTCAGCTGGACCGGACAGCACGTCTCTCCCCCACTCTCCTGGCTCTCCTGCTGGGTCATTAGGCTGAGGGGCTGTTGCCCGGTTTGTAGAGGGTCTCTCAGAGCAAGGTGATGGGGTGGGGTTCCAGAGCCAGGTTGTGGGACACGTTTAGAATCCAGCAGATACTGGATTTAGAGTAACCCACCTTTATATGAAGAAAGGGGGCTGGGGTGGAACGAACATAGGCTCCCCCCTCCCCTGCTGCCCAGGCCTCAGTTCTTCATTCTGTAAAGTGGGAACAATCATCCTACTTGGCGAGGGTCGGGTGTGAAGACTGAGTTAAAGAAGGCTGATCAATACATGCAGTAAGCTTTCTCTTTTTATAATTATTATTAGAATGTGGACTGATAATAAATAACCACCTTTAGGATACCGGACAGTAGATATGACTGAAGGAATCCCATCCCTGGCTTGGTGGGAAATGACATGCTTATCTGATCGAAATCCACATTAGCGTTTGGGTGTAAGAACAGGCACAGCCAGGACCGTCACCCCTCCTGCCCAGTACCTAACATCTGAAGATGCTCAGGAAAGTAATGGCAGCTCAGACTGGACTTCACTGATGTCCAGGTAACACGCAGTGAGTATCCCAAAATGGGGATCAGTCATCAGAAACATGTCCTTTCTTTTGGAAAGGCAGCTCGTTTTTTTCTTGGAACAGATCAGTCTTCTGAGTTACATTTTTTTAAGGACAAACCCAGGGACATGTGAAGCCACCCCATCCCGCCATGTAGGGGGGCCCTCAGACCCCATCCAGGGCGCCAGGAAAACCCTTCCAAGGAGATGAAACCGATTTGCCAAACCTGCTGTAGCCCATGGAAGTGGCCCTGACATGTTCTGAGTTGGGGATGGAGGGCAGCCCAAGGTGAAGTGTCACTAACGGACACACAGCTATCGGGGGTTGACTCCGTGCTGAAACCCACAGACCACCATGCTCGTGGCCCAGGTCTCACCTTCCCAGGGCTGTAGGGCCTCCAATCCATCTTTGAACACTTACTGATCCAGGGCAGGCCCTGATTGATGACCTTCTCCAGAAAAGCAGGGTGGGGTCGTGAAAGGAGCCGAGTATGACTCCTGGTTCAACTCCTGCTCTGGTTTAGGGTCCACATGCCTGCACGGACGAGGCGTTTAGCTGTGCAGTCAAGCGAAATGATGACACAGGAGCCTGCCCTGCCTCCCTCAGGGTTGCCTTGGGGACCAGGGAGGATGATGTAGGGGAAGCATTTTGAAACCAGAAAGTGCACCCCACGCCCAGACCCAAGGGATTCGTATTTACTCTGGAAGCAGCCCAGGGATGCTGCCGCTTCCCCCAACACTGGGTTATTAGCAAGAGAGGGAGGTTGTGTGGGTTATAAATACCCTTGCGTACACATACCTTAAATTCCTCATGGGATACTCAGAATAAACCTGACAGTCTGGGGTTTTTTCTCTCTCTTTTTCCCCATTAACCAAGTGTGTTAACTCCTGACTTGCATTGATTTTCACTGAAGATGCGTTAGGCACTGTGTGATTGCCTATTAATGTCATTGACCTATATGATAAGAGACGAAAATTATATTTGAGGCTAGGAGAAGGCCGTTCCCATCTTTCCCTCCCTGACCTAAAAACGAATTCTCTGTAAGTTAACTGTTGGATGTTCCTCGGTGACTGCCTTTGGAGCAGGTCATTTTAATTTTGAGGTATCTTGTTTTCAGACTTCTGTGTGTGTGTGGTTTTTCATAGCTTTGTATTGTTCAGATGAATATTCCGTTTAGTTCATTTGAATAAAAGAGGGAAAAAAGGTTTGACTGTTAAATGCTTATCTCTTAAGTAGAGCTTACTTGTTAGTTTCCAATAAGAGCTTCATTCAGGAGAATGCTGTAGAATTTCATTTTTAAATGCTCGCTGTCAACAGCTACCCTATTTATATCCGTTTTTAAGTCCCTTTTTGTTTGGGGTTAACCTTCCCACCACCTTCTTCGTCCCAGTTTTGTTGACTCCTGGGGCCCCTCAGAAGCGCAGTTGCAGTTGAGGTGGGGACTTTGTGAGAGGCCAGGCAGGTGACATTTTGCTGATGACAAGTTGAGAGGGTTTCTAGCCTGTTGTCCCCCAAGTTTTGGCCTTTTGACACTCCCCCTCCCCCCCCGCCCCCCGTTTTCAGCCCCTAGGGCTCCTCTCCGTACTGGGTGGCAGCTCGTGACTTTAAATGCCTAGGGAGGTGTTTTCTGGCTCTGGGGTGCCACCTCCTTAGGACCAAGGGAGATGAGACACTGGGCAGGGGTGTTCACAGGGGCACCCCACAGGGCCCTCGTGGAGCTGGAGCCCCCGTGGACACTGTGCATCAAAGTCCTTGCCTTGGTGGGGACAAGAGCAAGACCCCCCCCTCCATGCACCCCACCCAGTTCTGCCTGCGTCTGTGAGGCCCAGAGAGGTGAAGGGACGCTCCTAAGGCGCACAGCTCATTACCTGGTCTTTGCTTTTGAGCGAGGATAATTGTGTGTTTCTTCCACCTGGCTGCTATGCTTCTGCTTGATGGGCTTTCATGAGACTCCATTTCTGATTCTCTGCGAGGCTCTCTTTTGGAAAAAAATGAGAGGGAAATAATCAGTCCTTCCCGCTCCTTCTCAGGAATACTCAACCTCCCTGAGCCTACATTCGGCAGATTTTTCAAAAGATTGATGCCTTGAAAACATTATGCATAGTGAAATAAACCAGACACAAAAGGACAAAGACTGTATGATTCCAAGTACACGAAGTACCTAGAATAGGCGAATTCATAGAGACGGAAAGTAGAATAGTTACTGGGGGCTGAGAGAGGGAGGAAGGGAGAGTTACTGCTTACAGGGTACAGAGTTCGCGTCTGGGATGGTGAAAAGTTCTGGAGATGGATAGTGGCGATGGTTGCACAACATCATGAATGTACGTCATACCACTGACCTGTACACTTAAAAATGGTTAAAGTGGTAAATTTTATGTTACGTATATTTTACCCAATAAAAAATTAATTTCAAAAATGAAAAAGACTTTGATGCCGAAAAAGGATTTTTCCCGCCCTCTACCGCATCCCTCCTAGATTTCTGACTTCCTTGTTCTGCCCTTCACTCCTCAGTTTAATTGATTTTGGGGGGGTTGTTCGCCCCTGAGTTGCTAATTCATTGTAAATGATAATGCATCTGTGACATGAAAATGATTATACGTTCAGGAATAACATTTATTGATAGTTAAGTGTTTCATTGCTTCTTTGCTTTCTCCAAATGGAATGAATAAATATTTTAGACATATTCAAGTTTGTTTTCTCTATTTGGGCCAAACAGACAGGGCTGTTGAAACGATAATAGATCTTTAAAATACTGCAAATGAGTCTTGACATCGCTGAATTGTGATGCATCCATGGTACATAGGCTTCAAATCCGGGCTCTCTCCTTTGATCAGAAAAATCATTTTTGTGATACTCGAATTTTGAGTCCTGTAGGATTAGGGAAGGGGCCAGCAGGGAGTCCGGATCTGAAATGACGCCGCGAGTCCTGCCCCCTCCCTTCCCAGTGCAACAGTCTGCATTTTAATTCCCGTCTGCCAGCTCTGCCACATCTCTTCCCATCTCTGAGCAGTGGCAGGGAATGGGAAATTGGGGCAACAGTGAGTCCTGAGTGGTGTTGGGCCTGGAGTTCAGATAGTTATTGCACGGTGGACCAGGGAGGAGTGGCCTACAGCAGAAAAGCAGCTTCCTTGGCGGGGAACTCAACCCGTGGCCTGCAGGTAACTAGACTAACCTGGGTGCTATTGCAGGTCAAGTATGTGCTCAGCAGCTGGGTGACATTAAACCACTGTCCTCCGGCTCCTGGGTGGGTGCCCTTGACCGGCACTGACTCATGCTCTTTCCCGGTGGCATGGATGGGTTTGCCTCATTCGTCCACACTCTCCTGCCTTCCATCCAAAGCGCGTGCTTGGCCTGGCTGGAGCGATCTTGTGGGACCTGCCCACCTGTGTGGAGGCTGCCATAACCTGCAACCTTGCTGTCTTAGTTTGCAGTGGCTGCCATAACAAATTACCACCAAGTGAGTGGCTTAATGCAACAGAAATTTATTCTCTCACAGTTCTGGAGGCCAGAAGTCTGAAATCAAGCTGTCAGCAGGGCCATGCTCCCTCTGCAGGTTCTAGGGGACAGCCGTTCCTCTTCCAGCTCCTGGGGGCTCCAGGCATTCCTTGGCTTGTGGCTGCATCACTCCAATCTCTGCCTCCGTCTTCACGTGGGTGTCTCCCCTCTATGTCTCACTTCTACCTCTCCCCTCTCTTTTAAGAACACCTGCCATTGGGTGGCAGGCCCGCCCTAAATCCACAATGATCTCTTCTTGAGATTCTGAACTTAATTACGTTTGCAAAAACCTTTTTTCCCGATAATGTCACATTCATAGGTTCCAGGGGTTAGGACATGGACATACCTTTTGGGGGCCACTGTTCAACCCGTTGCACTCACCCTAATTAGCAGTGGGGTTCTCTCCCTACCTAAGAACTGGCCCATCCTGGCTCCTTTAGGGGTTTGCATGTTGCCTCAGTCTGAGTTCAGGCCAGAGGGGCAACGTCAGAGACAAAGGAGACCCAGAATTTCCCATAGGCTAGAGGTGAGGGTCGAGAGGGAGGGGTGAGGTCTGCACAGGAGAGATCCTCTTCTTGAGTGGGAACCTCTGACCTGTGCCTTTTAGAGAGCGAATTGCTTGAGAAGAGGGATGTTGCCTTGTTGATCTCGGGGTCCTCCACGATGCCTGGCACGGGTGGGAGCCGGTTTATGCCCAGAGAAGGGCTGAATCAGTCTTGAGGGGGAGGCAGTGACGCAGATTAGCAAGATGCTCAGGCCCTAGAGAAGCAGCAATGGCTCGTTCTGTCATTCTCAGCCACCAGCTGCTGTGTGTTAGGGGCTCTGTGCATCCTGGGGACCCAGAGTGAATGAGGCCCCAGCCCAGCCATTGTCCTTGAAGCCAGTGCTAGCAGATTCCTGCACCCTGTGCTGTGCCACCTCGCCCTCCCTTTTGAGGGAGGACCTCTTGAAGGCATTGCATCTTAATCCCTTCTACTAGGATCTGGGCTCTAGAAGGGTGGCCAGAAAGGGGATTAACCAAAACAATGCCAGTCCCCTTCTGTGTGCTGCAAGGGTTCCAGCCTGGGTGAGAGTTTAACCGATGGTTTTCAGGCCCCTTTGAACGGGGGCTTGGGGAGCCAACACAGCAAAGCCCAAAGAGAAATCATTCGGAGACTTGCCTCTGGGTGTGGTCTCGTCCCATTCTGCACATAACACACGGGACCAAGGGCCAAAGAGAAGGTCAGCATTGTAGCTCTCTATGCAGGGACCTGCTTTAGAGGGGGTGTATAAACCTAGTGAAAGGTTTCCTGCTGGGCCTCATTTTAAACAAAATATCATTGTGTCCAAAGACCCAGCTTGTCCAGGACCAAACTGGGAGAAACTTGCCAACTTTGACCCTGTGCAGCGAACGCTTGTGTGTGCCCCTCACGACGGGTCTGACCTCCAGCCTTACATGTCTGTAGTGGGCTGGGCATGGACTGTGTAGGCTGGGAATACCAACCTGGTATTTGGTGTGTGGTAATAAATTACATATCATCATAAGGATCGTGATTGCCGATTCTGTGGTGATCCTAGCCCTCTGTTTTACTGGAAATTGTTTGAGAGCAGGGAGTGGCCTTTTCCATTCCTTTCCTGAGGAATCTTCTAGATCCTGCAGGAGCTGTAATATAGGTGTGCAGTGCCCTCAGCTCCCTATTCCCTGCTGTTCCTTAGAAGGTTGGGGTGGTAGAGTTGGAGGTTGGAGAAAAGAGTGTCTTGAGAGATTCTCTCCCCACCTGGGATTTCTGGGGCCCAGAATAGACACAAAAGCTTAAAAATGGAGCATCTGTATTTGTATTCATTGACAGGAAGCACTAATTATCATAATACAAAAAGAGCCGTTCTGATTTTTGTATTCCTGGTCGGTGTGCCCAGACTTGTGTTCGGTCAGGCTCATATCTTTGCGGAAGATAGTATCTTGGTCAGTGGAGCTGCTATTACAAAGTACCATAGACTGGGAGGCTTACAAACAACAGAAATTTATTTCTCACAGTTCTGGAGGCTTGAAGTCCAAGATCAGGGTGCCAGCATGGTCAGGTTTTTGGTGAAGGCCCTCTTCCTGGTTTACAAACGGCTGTCTTATTGTATCCTCCTATGGCAGAGGGCAGAGAAAGCAGGCTCTCTCATGTCTTGTATAAGGGCACTAATCCCATTCATGAGGCCTCCACCCTCATGACCTAAATGTCCCCCCAAAGGCCCACCTCCTAACACCATCACGTTAGCGTAGGATTTCAATATATGAATTTGGGGGAACACAAACATTCAGTCCATAGCAGAGATTTGGGTTGTGACCTGACGGGGGACCCAGAGTCCAGTCTCAAACCTTAAGGCTCAGGGGGGAAGGGGCTTCTCAGGATGACACATAAGTTCGATGCAAAGTCACAACTGGAACCCAGGTCTGCTGCCTCCCCCTCAGGCTGTCTGTGCTCCTGCATGTGTTCACTGCAGCTGCGTTTCATCCTGTTTCATCCGAGGCAGGGTGCCATCCTGTGAGTGGGTCTGTGTGTCAAAGCGGTGCTTACCGAGTGGGGTCACAGATGGGGCAGCGTGCTGGAACCCAGTCGGGGGCGAGAGGAGAAGAAAGCAAGGGGCAGGAGGGTAGCGAGAGGCACTCAGGATGCTGAGCAGCGGGCGCCTGCCAAAATTCTTCAGTGCAGCTTGTCTAGCAAAGCCGGTCTCCAGCCGAGTAAATACAGTGCATAGCTGACGGGCTGACAGCAGGCATCAAACAGTCTTAAACTGCCCCAAATCCACAGCGCTTTTGAAGCAGCACTAGAAAAAGAATGCCTACGCAGAACAGAGGCCTGAAACTTTTAATAGTTTCTTCCAGGCCTCAGGATGTCCTGATGAGGTATTAGAGGAAGTAATTCAGGAAGAAAAGGACAAATAACCGCCTCCGTCTGGAGGCCGACCCAAGGGCTGGCCATTCAATCGCGGAAAGGGCAAGTGTGGCCCCGCGGTGATCCTCCATGGTCGTCCCCCACCCGCCTGCCTCCTGCCATGAGCCGCAGGCTCTGACCCTTGGAAATAACAGACAAGTAAATTTCTTGTTTGCTTCCGGGCAAATGTAAACCACAGGCGCCCGCCGCCTGGGGGGTGAAATCATTAACTTTTCCTCACTGTTGGAAGGGTGCTCTGTACAAATTAGAAATCGTTTCCTCAAGCTGGAGGCGCTTCCCAGGGATCCATCTGCCCTCATCCCAGGAACCTGTCACCACCACAGGACATCAAAGAAAGACGTGCGGGCCAAAGGGAACTGAACTCACCTCTCCTCTCTGTCTTTTTCCCCTCCTTTTTCCTTTAGGGTTTGGCTTTGTCACTTTTGAGAATGAAGACGTTGTGGAGAAAGTCTGTGAGATTCATTTCCATGAAATCAATAATAAAATGGTAAGTTGGTAGGGGTTGCGCTGAAATGTGATGATGCCTCCCTTCCCCCATATACACCCCTTGTCCTGCAGACTGCTGCAGCCTGGTCATGCTAGAAGGTGGGCAGGGTGGGCGTAGGGACCAGACTAACAGTTCAGCTCTGTGAATGGCAGGAGTTGAGAAGCTTTTTCTGTAAAGGGCCAAATAGGATATATTTTCAGCTTTGCCGGCCATACAACTGACTGTCCAGCTACAAAACATCCACACACAATATATACATGAATAAGCAGGGCTGTGTTTCAATAAAGCTTTGTTTAGGGACACTGAAATTGAAATCTCATGTAATTTTCACATGTCACAAATTTTTATTGATTGATTGATTGCCATTTAAAAATGTAAAAAATCATTCCTAACTCTTGGGCTCTACAAAAGCGGTAGCGGGGGAGCGGGGGGCAGATTTGACCTGCAGGTTGTAATTTGCTGACCCCTGGCTTAGGGTATGCATCTGCTGTTTAGATTGGCTTTTGAGGGGGTCTATCTTATATATGAAGTTTTATCTTCATAAGATTCTCTCTCTCTTTGGGCCCTGCTGGGTAATTAACGCTCTTCCCTTCCGATCAGCTAGATAGTTTTACCCTCATGATTAGCCGCTTTGGCCTCCTTTTGGCCCTTTAAAGTCCCTTTTCTGGGCGGGGCACCCTCAACAGGGAGGGGGTTGGATCATTGAAGTTTGGGGGGCCAGCAGGCCTCCCAGAGGAATGGCCACCAGAGGGCGCCATACCATGTGCAGCTCATGCATGCCTGCTTGCAGTCTCAAACTCCCTTCTTCAAATTGAGTAGGTGGGTGAGAAACCCCTTCCTTGTTGGTTCCAGAAAAAATGGGAGCTCAGCAGGTGTTTCCGGAGCCATAAGCAGGTCCTTGAGAACCAAAACATTTTGGTTGGCCAGCAGAACCTCCAGCCCCAAGAGAAGAGGGAGGGCAAATTTGTGTTCACTTGCAGCTGTAACTTTGATATTTTCTTCCTTTAGTCAAAACATTCCTTTGCTTCTGAAACATGCATTCACATACATGTTGTATATTGGTCCGATATGTGTTCACTGACTTTAAATTAAATAATAGAGCTTTCAGCATGGATAAGATCAAAGTAATCTGCTTAGCGTGTGGTGCTACAGGCCTGATTCAATATTTGACTCGCTAATTTTTTCCCAGGGCACTAAAATAATATTGTTCGTATTGTTCCTAGCCATCATCTGCATCTGAAATGAAAATACTATTTCTTTGCGTTCTGTGGTATGGAGGCGTCAGCTCAGGCATTAAAATGGTACAGGGGAGATAAGTGTGTAGGAATAACCCAGGTCTAGAGAGACAGGAGGCTTAAAAGGAAACCTGCTTCCAGTGCCCGGAGACCTTGTCTCTCCTAGCCAGGCCAGCTATTGACGGACTCCACTGAGGGCTGCCTGGGCAGCGGGGAGTGGAGGGGGCAGCCCAGGGCGCTGGCAGCCTCCATGCCTGTCCTGGCAGGACTTAACGTAACGGTTCATCGGGAAGGCCCGGTGTAGATTGGCAAGAGGCCTCGCTGTGCTGCCACAAATGCATATGTGCGGCCCTTCACTGTTGACTGGCTTGGCAACGAGCCTGAGACACAAAGTGGGAAAGGGCTTTCTTCTCCCCACTGTTCCCGTGGGGAAACAGAGGCCCAGGGGATATGCCCCAGGGCCACCCAGATAGTGAAGGAGCACAGGCCTTGAGGTATTGGCTGCCAGGTGAACTGTACAGACGATTGTTGGAGCTTGGAAGTGGGGAGGCGAATCCCCAGATGACGTGGGGGACAATCAGAACGTAAGAGTTTCAGCCCCAGAAAGGTAACCGGTGGGCTGGCCTGAAGGCAGAGAGGTTTGCAGCCATTGTCCCCAGTCTTTCACACTTGTCACCTTCTTTTCCACTCAGGTGGAGGCCGACTATGGCAGGTGCAGGGAACTGTGTGCAAAGCGTGAGGTTTCTGTTTTCTTTCGAATTTGGGGCTGGTAGTTGTTTTTAAGAGAAGAAGCCGAAATGGAAGCAGGCAAGAGGGATGGGTTGGGGGTGGAGTGGTCAAGAGCACAGAAGCCCATGGAGGCATCACTGCAGGCGCCCAGCCCACCCCCACCAGGTACAAGCCCTAAAGGGGAACTTAGAGGTGCTGGGAGACAGCAGCAGCGGGTCACTGCTGGTCACAGGGCCTGTGATGACCACCTCGTGGGGTGGCTGGGGCCTGGAGGAGATACCACAAGCAAAAGCACAGGGTCAGGCTTGATAAACGTTAGCTCTTGCCATGGTCCACATCACCATCGATGAAAGGACTTCTCCGGCAAGCTCCCCTCTTCCGAAGGGTGGAATTTGAAGCGCATCGGTAGAGAAGCCCGAACCCTGAATTGCTTTGGATTCTGTGATACTGGTTTCTACTTCTGAGGCCCAAAGAAAAGGAAATGAATTTAAACTGTGCTATGGACAGAATTCAAATGAGAGATCGGAAAGACTGAGAACTCAGAGGCTGCCAAGCAGAAACAGGGGCGGTTGTGAGAATGTACGTAGGAGTGTTGTGTAAACCGGACTGTGGTTCGAAACTGTAAAGACAGATCTCCCGGAAGCCTCACAGTCTCTCTGTGAATTGGGCAGGAACGGAGAGCTGCGGGGACCACCCCCCCTCCGTCCCCACAGAGTCCTTGGAGCTACCATTTTCTCATGTTCAGAGAGAGGAGAGGTCTCACTGATGATGAGTCACAAAGATAGGACTCGAATCCAGCTCTTCTGGTCCTTAACCCAGTCCTCGTGTGCCTGGCACTCAGTAGGCCCTGTACAAATAATTGTGTAACGAATAAAGGATTGGGTGAGGGACCACGTGACAGTGAGGCACATTATCATTCCCAGAACCATTTCCCATCTAATTTGGTTGGTGAATCTCCTGGACATTTGTTAAAATGAGGGCCCTTCCCTGACATCCAGGACCGCCAGCAGCAGGCACGAATGCTTCTGGCTGCAGAGGAGCGGGGAAGCCGGACCGCAGGAACTGACACACCCCCACCGCCAGCGTAGAGGCCGCCTCCGTGGCGGTGGTGGCAGGGGGATGGGCAGAGAGCCCCACCTGGTGCTCCCACACGAGATCCCACGAACAGCCAGTATTTTTGAGAGCTAACTCCGTGCTTTGCTGAGTGCTTGCTTTATGTATGTCATTTGACTATCACCCACATCTGATGTAGGTACTAATTATCATCCCCATTTGACTGATCAGCAAGGTGAGGCAGAGAGAGAAGTTAGGCAGCTTGCTCAGAGCCACATGGCCAGCGAGTGGCAGCAACAGATTTCAAGCCCAGAAAGCTAAGGTCCAGAGCTCACCATTTGTACCCAGTAGGCTGTTCCCCGTTCTCCAGGCTGAAAGAGACCTGAAGGGTCATCTCACTGGGCTACAGCCTTCCAAGGCCACTGACCACCCCTCCCAGTCAGCCATGCTGCCGCCTGGGTGGTTCCAAGTTCTCCTAAGAGAAGGGCAAAGGACACAGGCTCGCTCGGGGCCGGATTCCCGGCTGGGAAGAAGGGCCAAGCTTCTAAGGGGTCCCTGTCGGCCACAGGCATCTCCCCCACCCCCCAGAGGCAGGTGAGCAAGGGGCACGGGGGCAGCAGGCTGCCACCGGAGCTCAGGGCCGGACCGATGAGACTCAGCCCTGTCCTCCGACCTGGCACAGTCAGAGCACAGCGCAACCATGGCTCCTTACAGTAAACACACGGATGCGCACGCAGGGCCGCCTGGTGACCGTCCCGAGGGGGCTCCTCCCCGGACACTCAGCGAGCCGGCGCTGGTGCAGTAATGACACGTCCCTCCCGCCGCGGGCCCTGATTGAAGCAGCGGGGACACTTGCCTGATTAGTCACCAGCACAGCCTCCCAGGGCCTCCCGGCGCTGCTGGGAGGCAGGTGGGAATTGACAGAGACCTGCCAGGCCCCTCAGAGGCCTGGCTCAGCCCCCATCTCCAAGGAGTCGGAGGCGACGCCCGCCTCACCGCCTGAGAGCTCGGGGTGCATTTAGAAAGGGGCCAGGCAGGGGCACTTGTGATCCACAGCAGGACATCGGCGGTCACCAGGCACTGTGCCAGCAGCTTACATGCACGCGGTCATTGTCCCATTGTAGAGAGGGGGACAGTAGAGCTCAGGGCCGTGAAGGGACTTCCACAGTCCATGGCTCTAAGGGTAGAGCAGGGATTTGAACCTGTGTCATTCTGGCTCCAGCCCTGGGTCCTTCCCACTCTACCCTGCTGCCACCTTAGACAAACCTCATCATTGAAAAACCTGGATTGATTTGACTGGTAAATATAAGGATGAGTTTTTATTTGCTTTATATAAGGATTACTATAGAATTCCTTTAAGAAGTCCTTTCCTTGTTCCTTTAAGTTGATCCAATTTATGAAAATTGCTAAGCAGTTGGCAAGCTTGTTAGGAATGCAGAGTGTCAGGCCCCACCCCAGATGTACTGAATCAGAATCTGTATTTTGACAAATCCGCAGTGATTTGTATGCACATTAAAGTCTGAATGCACTGGCGAGGATCACTGCTAATGAGATAACGTGGGGGGTTGGGTCATAAATCATCCATCCAGTGTCAGAAGGAAAGAACTCGGGAGTGAGGGGCCTAAGGCCCGAAGAGCATGCAGCCAGCTGAGCTGGCCTGGCCCGGGATCACCAGGCCAGTCTGGGACTCTTGGCACCACTGCACACTCCGTGTGTGTTCAGAGACCAGATGTCCTCCCAAGGAAGCTCTCAGTGTCGGGGCCTCCCCTCTGACTTGGGTCTCGGAGCGTTGACTGCAGGTGTGTGAGGCTCATCCAGTGGGTGATGGGCTGGATCCTTGAGTGATGTCGCATGTCCTTGTCCCCAAGTTAGGACCTGCCGGGTCATTTAGAAGCACCCAGGACTTGCCCAAGCCTGAATCCCAGACCTACCACTGGTTATCCTGTGACCCAGCAAGTACCCCACCTGTCTGTACCTGTTTCCTCCTCCGAAAGATGGGACGGATGATGGCCACTGCCTTTGGCAGCTTATAGGAAGTGCTGGTTCAGTTTCTGGCCCTGGGAGGTCTTGGCCTGCTCTGTTGTCGGGTGTATAATCTGGTAGCCTTGAAGGAATAGGCCTTCCTGAAAACCTCCTTAGTAACTGCAAGTTTCCTGCATTTGGCCTAAGCCAGGCACCAACAATTTTTTTGTAAAGGGCCAGATAGTAAATATATTAAGCCTCAAAGGCTCTACGTCTCTGTCACAACTGCTCGACTCTGCCATCATAGGGCAAAAAGCAGCCACGAATGGCGTGTAAATGATGGGCATGGCTATGTTGAAATAAAACCTTATTTACAAAAGTAAGTGGCTACTGGATTTGGCCTGTGGGCCGTAGTTTTCAACTCCTGACCTAAACTGATACAGCTCAGAGCAGGCGGTCTGCTCATCTCAGTGGGCCCAAGGAAAGGCTCTCAGCCAAGTGGTCACCGAGGTTCATTACTATCGAGTCAGCGTTTTACTAGTTGGCGGGGTGGGGGGGAACGGGGGGACGGGGGGGCGGGGACAGCAAATAGGTGCCAGGGTTTGGGGTAGCAGCCTGCGGAAAGTAGCAGCGCCTTCATTCTTAGAGGGCTCCAAGCACTGAGCAGGTGGGGAGTGAAGGAACGTTCAGAATGGAGTGCTGTCAATCCAAGAGGCCTTCCCGACAGTGGTGCCACGAACCCCTCACTGCTGCATGCCCCACAATGCAGCCACTAATTGCTACTCATTGTGACCTTGGGCAAGTTACTCGGCTTCTGTGCTTCGGCCCTCCTCTCTGTAAGACAGGTAATGTGTCACCTACCATGGAGACTGCTGGAATTAGGACTTGTGAAGGGTTTTACCAGACCATAGCATGCTCGATCAAAGTGATAAGTCTTCTTACTATCATTATCATCATCATCACTATCATTATTCTTAGAATCATTATATTGAACAAAGATGTAATCATAAGGTAAGGCGGTCCTGGACAGATTACAAGTCAGTAAAATGCAGGTGTGCAGACCTGGGCAGGTCTGGGACCTGAGTCTCCAGGGCAGGAGGGGGTGAGGGTGGGTACTCTTGATGCTTTGGCCCAGGGGGCCGGGGGGGCGGGGTCCCGCAGGAGAGGGGAAGGCACACAGCCTGCAGAGCAGAGCAGAAGGGGCCCCCGCAGATGGGATTTTCTAGGTCCCAGAGAAGCTGACTCGGACATTTCCGCTTAATCATCCTTTGGAGAGGTTACAAAAACCCCACTTCTAAGGTCAAAGCCTGGTGGGATCTCAGGCCTGCCACCTTCAGCTGGGGCACAGTTGGGGGATTAACCCCCAGAACGGGGGCTTCTGGGTGGGAGGGGGCAGGAGGACGAGAGAGCAGGAGAGTCCTGGGTTGGCCTCTTGGACTCGGGGCTGTGGTGCTGGGTCAGGTGGTCCGCGGAGGCCCCAGGCTGGGGTGAGTGCTGACCCCGGCAGGGTGCCCCAGTGACCCAGCACGCTTCCCCTCCCTCCAGCTGCCCCTCCTCAGCCTGAGGCCTGAGAGCTCAGTTGGGCACCAGCCCAAAAGTGGGGGGCATGGGGAGGGGGAGGTAATGTGGGTGGAATTAACTAGGCTTCTGTGTTCACCATCCTATTTGTAGCGTCATTCTCACTCGTAAGCTAATTTTAGCCATCCATTCTGCTTCTGTTGCCATTTATAAAATGAGAATGTCAAATGTAACATTAAACAAGCAGGATGAAGGCAAAAAAAAAAAAAAGGAAACGCCAGAGAGGCACTTAATAAATGAATCTCATGTTTACGTGGGAGAGGGAGAGGGCCTTCCCCCGCCCACCCCCCATCGCGCACGCGTGCGCACCCATCCACACGTGCCGTTTGTGTATCAGCTGTTTGTACCACCTCTGTTGTGCGAGCAGCGGTATCTCTGTGTTGAGGGAAGTGGGGGGAGGCAGCGGGGAGGGCTGCGATGGTTGGGTGGTAAATGTCTGTTGCTCTTTAGGCAGAAGTAATTTGGCCTGCAGGGAGGTGGCCTCCCCATTGCCTGAGCTCTGGCTCGTTTGCCCTTCATCTGTCCTCTGGTGAGGTCATTGCAGGGGGGTTGGGGAGAGCGGAGCATCCTTCTCAGTATCTCAGTGCCGAAGGCCTCTGGGCCTTTCCATGTGTGCTACCTCTGCCTCCCAGGGGGTACAGGGTCGGGAGGGGGCCTGGAGATGCCTGGAAGAGGCTGCTCTGCTCCCCTTCTCTGGGGCTTGTTCTTCCTTTGACTGCACTCACCTGCCCTGTCCGACTTCCCAGGGACGTGTGAGCCGATGCCCAAGCTGCCCTTTTATTTTATTTTCTTTTGAATTGAGAAATGAAATTAGGCCTAGGCAGGGTCTCTGGCAAAGCCCACCAGAGACTGGGATAAACACCCAGCTTGTGGCAGAATTTGGGCACCTGCTGGAGGATGAGGTTTCTTTTCACCTTGAAATGCCCTTGCAGGTTCCCAGAAATAAAAAAAAAAAAAAAACAGCTGCTGCTGCCACCATCAGCTTTTTCCCCAAATAGTGCAACCTGGGAAGCTCCCTCAGCACACCTTGCTGATGAAAGCAGGAAGACGGGCCTATCCGGCCAGCAGGTTGGGGAGGTCAGGGAGAAAGTTAGTGGCGGCATGCCAGATCTCCCAGCCTGCGGGGTGGCGGCCACTTTCTCCCTTCCGCTGTGCTCCCCAGGCTTTGGGATTTACGTTTTAAGCGCAGATGTGAACTGGCTTTATCACCTTGAAAGGCTCGCACCTAGGCTCCATGTGGAGGACAGTCAGGTGTGACCCAGCTAACTTTATCCGGCGCGAGCACTTATAAGATTAGCTAGTTTAATTTCTTAGCTCACTGCAGCCCTGTGGTGTGGGCACTGCTGTTACTCTGTTATACAGATGAGAAAATTGAGGCACAGAGAAGTCAGGCAGCTGGTCCCAGCTCAGAGCTGGCAGTGGAGCAGAGATGAAACCAGGGACCTTAGCCTCTAGGTTAGGCTGCAGGACAATGCCCCCTTGGAACTGGGCACCCCTTGGAGGCTGCGGTGGACACTGGGCACGTGTCTCTGGACAGGGTTAGGGACCAGCTCCTCTCTACTCCTTGCCCAGACTGTGAGCTACATCCTGAATTCATCTGTGTCCCCACCCAGCCCTGCCTGCTGAATAGGAGGTGCTAATGGTATTGGTTTATGACTGCTTTCACTTCGCTGATTTTAAAATCGCTGATTTTAATAAAATACTGAGCAGAGGAAACAGTGGATGAAATTAGTCCCGGAAGTGGTGGGGAAATTAATTCTGGAACTAGGATCGGGGATGGCCTTGTGGGAGGAACAACTTCCGAATGGGCCTTGAGGGGTGGATAGAGGGAGGTAGGGAAGGGCTGGCCAGAGGCCGAGAGGTGGGGACAGGGGTTTTGAATTGGAGGACCTAGGATTGAATCCTAGCTGTGTCATTATCTGGCTTTGTGACCTTGGACAAATCCTTCTTCGAAGCCTCAGTTTCCTTTTCTACTCTAACCATGGGGTGAGTCAGGCCAACTCACGGAGGAAATGGGGAGTCGATTAGTGAGGGTGTTGAGAACACTGGGCATTCTTGGAGGACTTCTGTGTGCCAGGCGCTCTGCTTTATGTGCATTACATGTATGTGTCATGACATATATTCTACATTATATAATACATGTATACACAGAGACTTACACACACACGAGGATGTCGTGACTATGCCTTGCATATGGGGAGTGCTCAATAAACAATATGTTCCTTCTTCTCCAGAGTGATTCTGCTGACCGGAGAGGGGAGTCAAGATTCTATGTCTGGTGGGACTCTCAGTGCTTGTCACGAATGGGTCTGGGCTACCTGTAGCAAGTGTGTGTCCTTTGAAGGTAGATGTTTCTGCTGGCCTCCTTCACTTCCCAGGCTGGCATTTCCCTTTTGGTTTGCACAGTAACCCCCTCTTCCTTAGACTCCATGGGGGGGGGTCCCCTATCTGTGAGGACCCCTTTGCATTGGAACAAGACAACTTATCCATACAAGTGGGTCCCCTGGTGCTCGGCCCCGCTCTGCTCCCTACAAGGACAGTGTCTGATGGAGATGTCTGGGGAAGGGAGGAAGGCGGGGAAGGGACATGGACCTCCCTTCCACTCACTTGCCGGTCTTGCCTGGCTGAGGGTCCTCTCCGCATTGGCAGAGGGCACAAGAGCTGGCACTGGTGAGGCGCAGGTATGGCCAGATGGCTGGATGCCCTTTCCCGCTGGAGTCAAGGGCTGGGTCTTCCCAGGGCGGCTGCCAGGATTTCCAGGGTGTGGTTGCTGCCCCCGGCGTGATGGTGTCTCAGGCCAGGCGCTCACCCAGCTGCCGTCCTGAAACTCTGAGTGAAGGTGGGACAAGGGCCCTCATCTTCATTTGCAGCTGCCGCCGTGCTCTTGAGGCCGACTCTGGGCACCATGCACGGGTCGGGGCAGTCCCCAAGGAGCTTGCCTAGGCTTTGTCTTGCTCTGCAGGATCCTTGAGGGCACGAGCCCCGTGAAGGGTCCACCCTCCTGGAGTCTCCAGAAAGGCTTGTGACTGGCAGAGAGGGCAAGAGAGAGCAGCGGGCAGGAGGAAGAAAGGCTGTGATGGGGGACACCACAGTGGGGGGCTGTGTGTGGTTTCTGGGGTGCAGCTCACCCCGCCTGCCTCACTGGAGAGCCTGGGGAGCTGCTGGCTCGGGGAAGGACCCCAGAATCTTTATACCTGAGTGTCATCGCCCTTCCGCTCAGAGCCTGGGGGCTGCAGGAGATGGTCAGCTTGGGGCTTCAGAGAGGCAGTACTGGCCTGGAGCCCACCGGGACCTGGCTGGGGAGGGGGTGCAGCTTGAGTCAGAGGAGATGCCGGTGGTCAGGTGTCTGTGTCTTTCGGGAGGCTCCCCAGAAGGATGGTGCCCACAGCAGAAGCCACAAGCCATCCCCCCCCCCGAGCGCTCACCCGCCCTGAGAGGCCTGACCTACAGCTGTCCCCTCCCCTCCTGCCAGCCACATGGTCCAGGTTGATCTCTTTGAGATCTATTTTATCCTTTGAAATAGGCCCCTCTCTCCCTAGAGGAGTAAATGGTTCTAACATGACCTGTTTGGGGCAAGAAGTGAAGCTGCAAACACTGGCTTCTTCAGGCCATACAGATCTTCCTTGTCCTGGGTGGTAAATCAAGGCCACGGCTGCGGGGCTTGGGTTTCCCCAGACTGAGGCCGGGCCAGGCTTCCCTCCTGGCCCTGGGGCACGTGCTGACTAGGGCCGTTTGTGTAGAGACCAAGGAAGAACAAAAGCCTTTTCACTTCCCAGACCGTGGCATCCTTCTCAGACTGCCAGCCTTTTCCAAAAGGTGCCCGGCAGGGAGCTTGCCTGAGCAAGGGCTGCGGGCCAGCTGCGCAAGAGCGGCCACTCAGAGTAGCTGCAGGGAAGCTGTCCCCGCTGAAGTCCCAGTGCCTTCTGCAAAGCCAATGCCAAGCATCGCCCCCCTAGAGAGGGGGTGGCACGGGGCCCACTGCCTTGGTTGGGCCGTGACACCAGGCGGACCTGGGTTCAAACCCAGCCCCACCAGACATAGACTGGTTCTGAGGCCACAGGCACCATGTATGATGTCCGTGGGCCTCAGCTTCCTGTTCTACAAGATGGGCATACTGCTATGAAAGGGATCATTGGGTAAACTGGCAAAATAGGAGTACAGAAGGCAGATTAGATACAAGTATTTTATAGATGCTAAATGTCCTGAGGTTGCTAATTGTACTGTGCTCATGTAAGAAAATGTCTTTATGTTTAGGAAACGCAAACCGTAATGTATGCAGCCTCCTCTCAGATGGTTCAGGGGAAAATACATGGTTATAGACAGAGACAAAGAGTGTGCAAATGATAAAGCAGAAGCCACAAAATGTTCACAACAGGTGACTCTGATAAGGGGTGTGCAGTGTCCTTTGTGCTGTCCTCTTGAAATTCTTTCTAAATATAAAGTTAGAAACAGACCTCCTTGCTGAGTTGCTTTGGACCCAGATGGGCGGAGGCACCCCACACCAACGAGCAGCCTGCACAGAGGGTTAGAGACCACACGTCACCCTCACAGTAGCCTCCGATTCACCCTCTGGAGGGACAGCCACCAGCCTAGAAGTCCTGTCGTTGAAGAGGGTTCAGCCAGGTCATCCTTCTGAGCCCATCACTGCGTGGGCTACAGGGAAGCCACACCCTCTCCTCCAAGGCCAGTTTGCCAAGCAAAGCAGCATATTTGGAGATTGGAATTTTAAAGCAAATCCATCTAGCTTTGGGGGGGTTGGCATGTCTTGGCATTTGGACCCCGGTGTGGGGTTCCTTTGTGGCTTTGCCAGCCGTGAAGCTTGAAAATGGAGACCTCATCTTCCTGGTGTGAGCAGCTGGTCACGAGTGGCCTCTGAGGCTTCTTACGAGCACAGATCCAAATGGAACTCCCACTCCATCTTCTGTCCCTCCACCCAGATGACTTTCTCCAGCTGCCATTTGAAACAGTACTGATGGCAGCTGTGGGGAGAAGCTGCAGAGGTGGGGTCTGAGCTGTTGATTGAGGAGACCTGAGACCCAAGCCTCGGAGATGTTTCTTCCTCAGACTCTGCCCCGACCAGGGCTGCCTGAGAGTGAGCACTTCGGGTGTGGGTGGAGGGGAGCATTTACCATAAATGAGGGGGTCTAACCGTAAAAGGGACGGTGCCGAAAGAGCTGGAGCGGCAGATCTGATCACCAGGAGAACCACTCCTATTTTGCTTCTGTTTACCTGGGGAGCCAGATAAGTGTCTCTGGGGCTGCCCTGGGAAGGCAGCCTCAGTGCCCTGCCTTGTGCCCCATGGTGAAGGCAGCCCTCAGCACCCACTGCCTCCAGCAAGCCCGTCACCAAGGGTCCCGCTGTCCTGTCTGCTCACTGCTCTCCACTGATCTCATGCGATAGTCTCCAAAGATGGCCCCTATGACCTAGGCCTCCCAGCATTCATGTCCTTGAGAGTGTCCCCCTCCTACACCAAATCCAGGCTGGCCCAGTGTAACCAGTAGAAGGTGATGGAAGAAACAGTGTGACTCCCAAGGCTGAGTTAAGAAGCTGGGTGGCTTCAGCCTTGGTCCCTTGGGACGCTCATGCTTGAGACACTCCCTCTTGGGACTCAGCCACCATGCTGGGAGAAGACCGAGTGCCATGGAGAAGCCACGATGAACAGTCTTAGCCAAAGCAGCGTCCGCTGCCCGCCGTGGGAGGGAAGAAGGCATCTTGGCTGTCCTCTGAGGCAGGCTTCCTCTGGCTCCAGCCCCAGCCATCATCTGACCGCAGCTACATGAGCGACCACAAGCAAGAGCCCCGCTGGGCCCACTCCGCACTCAGAGCCACCAGGAAGCATGATAAATTATTGCTCAGAGCCACCAAGTTTGGGGGAGTTTGTTGCACAGCAATAGAAAACTGGGACAGCGTGTGGCCAGATGACCGAGTGCGTGGAGCTGTGAAGATGGACTGGTTCCCCGAGTTCTGGCTCTGACTGTAACTCTGGTGCTCCTGCCAAGTTCTCTGGTTTGCCCAGGGCCCAGTGGGAGGAGAGCGGGGATGGGGGTGACTCAAATGTAGGCTCACTCAAGAGGTGCCAGAGGCTGACGGGCCCAGAAGTGACAAGGGACAGGTTGACCGATGAATATTTGCCTTAATGTTAGGAGAACAAGGCAGTCAGGACCTGTTCTTTTCATAGACTGATGGCCCTTGGATGGGGCCCTGCCTTGTGTGTCTCTGCACCCCCGCTGCCTAGCGCTCGCTGGGCACGTCGCGTTCCCTGTTCTTTTCATAGACTGACGGCCCTTGGATGGGGCCCTGCCTTGTGTGTCTCTGCACCCCTGCTGCCTAGCGCTTGCTGGGCACGTCGCGTTCCTCAGCATCATGGCATCAAGTAGACCGGGTCTCCCTGAAGGAGCATGTAGGTCAATCCGTGCTCTGTATGGAACCTCACTGAGGGACCAGGAAGTAGAAGCAGACCCTGATCCCTGCCCTGAGAACTCACAGTCTGATGGGCGAAGGACAGAGTTTCATCCTCAGCAAGCCCCAGGCCCCCTGCAAGGACTCAGGATCCAGGGAGAGAAAAGCTATGCCTCTTTTCCCCTTTGTGTGCTTTCTTCATATGAGATCATCAAAGGTAGTGAGGGCTGGGGGCAGGCCTTCTGGTCCTGAGAAGTCTTTCGAGAAGCCTTCCGTGCCAGCCAGGCCAGGCCAGGCACCCTAGTGCGACTGCTGCCTTCGCCTGTCACTCAAGTGCCCGGGACGTGCGGGGGTCCCCCAGAGAGAGCGTGTGCCACGGCCCCTGGCCTCCAGGAGCACTCACTGTTGACACGGCGAGGGGTTGACAGAACTCACGCAGCCGGTGCTGCCCGAAACATCGCCAGCCCAGACAGAGCAGAATTCAACAGAGCTGCCAGCCCTGTTCTGTGAGAGGAAGAGGAGGTGGGTTTGTTTAAAATACTCGCATTACAGTCAGTTAACCTTTATGTTTCCTAAATGAAAATTGTATAAACCTGAAATTTTCGTTGATCAGGTTGCCTAGAAACAGGCAGCAGGTTTTCATAAGACAATGCAGTAGATTGTCACCGATAGGGCTATTAGGAAGTGAGCTGGTTAGCGTATTATTCCAGATCCCGGTGTTGGCGTTAGGTAATTATCTGTCTGCCTCTGTCTGACTCTGCAGAGCACACCCGTCTCCCCAGGCTCGGGCAGCCTCTTGCAAATGAGGCTTCTCAGCCTGCTTCTTGAGTCCCAGGGATGGGATCTGGAGTCCAGGAGCACAGTGTCAGCTCTGGGCTTATGAGAGAAATAGAAAAGACCCAATTCTGATGAATTTATTTCTTGTGAATCACCCCACCTCGCTTGCAACAGTAATGCTCGAAGCAAAAAAATTGGAGGAATAAACAACAACAATAGAATGCATAATGGAAGTAAAGAACAAAGTCACTCTAAGACAACTTTGGCGTAATTTTTTAGTACTTTTCCCCTATATGATATATACACTTGTTTATTTTCCAAAGGCACTGTAATTTGCTTTTTTCCCCACCTCTTGCAGTTAGGGTGACCAGCCGTCCTGGTTTGCCCGGGACTGAGGGTTTCCCAATACCCGCGTATGTTATTATCAGCCTTCTTCTCCGTAGCTGCGTAGCTTTCAATCGGCTTGGATGAAGCAAACTCGGCCTAACTCCCTGTTCTTGGACATTTAGGATATTTCCTTTTTTTAAAAAAAATTATAATTAATGCTTGTGGTGAATAGCCTCATCCCTGCAGGGTAAATCCCTGTAAGTAGGATTTCTCGGTTGCAGGAAGTGTATACATTTATGGCTTTTGCTGTTTCAGAAAGCACACATTTGGGGATGTATGCTTCTTTATTAGCGATTTTCGAATTGCCTGTTCGAGTCGTTTACCCATTTCTCTGTGGAGATGCTCATCTCTTTCCTTTGACTCTATAAAAACTCTTTGTATTAAACATAATCAGTCATGAATGTTGAACCATTTTGTCCATTTTTTTAAAGCATGCGTGGTTATCATTCTTTAAAGGGCAACAGTAAATACTTATTATCCGGCGTCTTTGAAGAAAGAGGAGTTAATATTTTAGGTAATTAAAGCTTCCCCCTAGCCTTAAGCACTAAAATTTTTTTCTTTTTAATAAATTTATTTATTTTTTTATTATTTTTGGCTGTGTTGGGTCTTCGTTTCTGTGCGAGGGCTTTCTCTAGTTGCGGCGAGCGGGGGCCACTCTTCATCGCAGTGCGCGGGCTTCTCATTGTTGTGGCCTCTCTCGTTGTGGAGCACAGGCTCCAGACGCGCAGCCTCAGTAGTTGTGGCTCACGGGCCTAGTTGCTCCGCGGCATGTGGGATCCTCCCAGACCAGGGCTCGAACCCGTGTCCCCTGCATTGGCAGGCAGATTCTCAACCACTGCACCACCAGGGAAGCCCTAAAATATTTTTTAATTGAAGTATTTGGAATGAGAATATCTCCATAACGTATAACCCGTGTAGGTCCTTTTTAAAACAAAGGACATTGCACACAATTTAACTTTTTCTTCATCTCTCAGACATGCCATGAGCAATAGTAATTTTCTGTGTGATAGTGACCCTCAGCAGCTGTTGAGCTTTGTGAAGTTTTGGCTCCTATACTGTATGGCCCCAGACTGCTTTTTAAAATAAGGTACCTGATTCTTGTCTTTTCCCCATCACTATCAGCCTGTCATGCTGTTAGTTCCGGCAGCTTTAAGCACTCCTGCCTTGCTCTACAACATCGCATCTTCATCAGCAATGGGATTGATTACTGGCTAACAAGGCTTGTTAAGTCTATCTGTAAACTAAAAACAAGTAAGCACTGATCAAGGGCCTAAGGAACACTAGTAATAACAGTGTAGGAACTTCAGCAGGCAGCAGTTTTACTTACTTCTTAGGGTTTGTATTACCTATCATTAAGGTTGTTAAGTAAATGACTTCTGGATGTGAGCAGAATAGGATTAAGAAATTTTGGAGGCAGAGGGGGAAACAGAAAGGAAAGATTAGCAACCACTTGAAGACCTAGCTGCAAAGTGAGAAACCGGTAATCCGTGTTTAATCTTATTACTTCCCTCGGGAATGTGCTGGGGCAGGTTTTATGGAGATGGTGGCATCGCTGACCTAGAAATTTTAAAAATCCAGCTTCCGGGGCTGCACCTGCTGGGATATGGCTTAGAGCTTGTTACACAAGCCTTCTGATGCTCAGTTTTCTCATCTGTGAAATGGAGCTAAGACTAACTGGCCTGTCTATTTAATGAGGCAGGATCAAGTGGCCTGCTATGAAGAGTCACTGACCTGATGGAGCCCGAGAGGAATGTGTAAACATGTAAAGGGCTGAACGATAATGACGGATTATTACTATTGCTGTTGTTATTATTCACAGACGCATCCAACAGCCATCGCCCGCCTTCTCACGCCTTCTGTGCAGGTTTCAATTTGAGCTCCAGCCCACACCTGTGCATCTTCAGCTGATGTCCTTGCCGCCCCTCCAAACCCAATCTCATCCTTGTAGGTTTTTGCAGGATTTGCACAAGTGGTGTGTTTTCTTCAATATTTATTTTGCAGGCCATTTACTCTGCATGACTGTTTTTACAGTGAGTAAGGAGCAAGGCTAAAAATAACTTAGCTGGTAACCAGATCAGTTCTGCATTTGACATTTACATGGAATTCATTTGCATCTCATTTGTTCGCCTTTCTGTTTAACAGGTAGAATGTAAGAAGGCTCAGCCGAAGGAAGTCATGTTCCCACCTGGGACAAGAGGCCGGGCCCGGGGACTGCCTTATACCATGGATGCTTTCATGCTTGGCATGGGGATGCTGGGTGAGTCTGGGCCGGACCCTGGGGACTGGGTCACCTTCCAGTTGGGCAAACTGCTTTACCTGTCTGAGGCTCAGCTTCCCCATCTGTATATGAGGGTGATAATCCCTCTTACAGGACAGTTGTGACCATTAAATTAGCAGAGATAGATAGATAGATAGATAGATAGATAGATAGATAGATAGATAGATAGATAGATAGGCAGATAGGCAGATAGGCAGATAACTAGATAGATAGGCATCTTGTCCCATGCCTGGCTCATAGAAGGTATTTGATATTATTTTTTCCCCTTTCCACCCCCTTTTTCAAAAGGAGGAAAGGTTACTCTGCCTCAGCCCTCTCTGCTGACTGGGAGTTCTTAAAGACCTATGGACTCCTGGCTGGTTTAACTTATGTGAGCCGAGGCTACATTTTCTAAAACTTGGGAGAGGAGGGGATGTGGTAATGGTGGGCGATAATCCTGTCTATTTAAGTGATTAACACTTTTCTCTTGGGATATCAAAATTTGTGTTTAAATGGATGTCTTAAATAACCTGTTTTATTCTTCATTTGCAAAAAAAAAAAAAAATGATGAAAGACAAAGTATGTTTGTTCTGATGAAAAATGATCTCTCCTGGCTTTTAGAGAAATTGAGTTGCATATTATGCCCCATCCTTAAAGGTATCTCTGTCCGTCCTGCATAGATAATTGAAAATCTTGCTGCTTAAATGGCATGAAAGATGGAGAAAGCAGTGGAGAAGCATAATGGTGTGGGTCGCAACAATAATTAGAAATTTCAAGGCGAGAGAACGGTATTTTAGTGCAAGTTATTGTGTGTCGGGAAAATACTAATTAAATGGGATAAATGGTAGTTAATGGTAAAATTCCATTCAGGCACACGGTCTGTCTAGTTTTAATGGGTTTCATTTGATTTGGCTAAGAGTCCCTCTTCTACACTGTTTGATAAGCTCTTTATGTATTTTCAGATTTGCTGCTGTTTAAATCATTCTTGGCTCAGTTTTAAATTTATAAAACTTTTCTTGGCTTTAGAATTTAGATCTTTAAAAGAATTGTATCTATTTGTCTGAGGAAGTAACAACGCAGGTAAAGTTATTTTGAGGAGCTTTAAAAAATGGAAAAGGATGCCATGAGAATTCTCAAAATGGCTAAGATGTTAAAGCTAATTTTTTAGCTTTAACAGAGTTTCAAGGAAAATTCCTATTTTAATTCTTTAAAAATTGGCCAAATGATTCTAACACTTATCTGGAAGAAGAAACACATGAGAATAAATAAGAAAATTTTTTAAAAAGAGAAATGTGAAAAAAGAGAGTTTGACCAAATATCAGAACATAGTCCAAAACTACAGTAATTAAAATAGTGTGGCATATAGGAAGGCACCTGTTGATAGAAAAAGTTAAGGAGCCTAAACTAAATGTGTTTCTATGTATGAGTTTAATTATCATAAAGAAATTAATTTTTAAAATTCAATGAGAATTATTTCCTGGTTGACTGTAAGACACTTGTGTAGCTCTTGCTCTAAAAATAATTTGTATGTGGCCTTTACCTTATGTTATATACCAAAAGAAACCCCAAATGGATTAATAGTTCCAAATTTTAAAATAAAATCTTAAAAGAGTTGAGCCCATTACTGCCTGCTGGCTTTCAGAGTCTTGAATTTTAAATGATGAGTATAAAGTCCCTAGGGCATCAAATGGGGGGCTTTTTAGGATCCAGATCTTCAGGAAGTGCCCCCACCCTTCTGCCTCTCACTTGATACCCTTTATGTGAGGTATCATGTACCCATGGTTTTCTCTGCTTGCCTGGGGGAGGTTTTCTTCCTGGGGAAGCAGAGGTGTGGAGCAAAGCCAGCTCACTCATGTCAGTTGCCAAAGAGCAAAGGTGCGGCAGCTGTATTCTCCCCAGATGCCAAGCAAGGGCTCAGGGCTCCACAGACCAATGGTTTCATAATGGGAGCCCAGGCAGGTGCCTTGTTGACCGCAGGAGGCATTCAACAGCAAATAGTCCTTGAGCACCTACTGCATTCCTGGCCCAGGGCCAGCACTGGGAGACAGTGCCTAACAAGGCAGATGTGGTCCCTGCCCTCATGGAGCTTGTGGTCTAGTGAGAGAGGTGACATTTAATAGGTCATCACACGGATACGTTATTACTCATAATAGAGTTGTGAGGTGCTTTATGGGCACATAATGAGGAATGGAAACTAGTTGGAGGAATCAGGGAACACCTCCCTGTGGAGGTGACATCTCAGATAGGATGAGAAGGATGAGCAAGCCAAGGGCAATGCAGACAGAAGAAATAGCTTGGAATGCGAGGGTCCTAGTGTGGAGCCCCGAGGACCATCAAGGCTGCTGCTGGGCAGGCCCAGGCAGCGCGTGTGTGAGGAGAGGTGGTGGGCCCAGTGGCTTGGACCACAGTTGGTGGTGGGCAGACCCACATGGTCCCTGTGCTTCTCCAGACGCCATCTGATTGGTTCCTGCTCTCTGAGGGATGGAAATGTGATGGATGCCACGGGCTCACTCATCTTCCCCGACTTTGTTCTCTCATGTTTCAGGTTATGACTTCCCTGAGCTTCAGTAAAGAGGTAGTAATAGCTGGTTTAAAATGTCATTGTGGTTGAGTCTATTAGTTCTTGAGTCATAGCCTCCCCCAGTTCATCCCCATCCCCCAGTTCATCCCCATCCCCCATACCCTTGCTACTTAAGGGTTTGGCCTTTTGCCCACTTAGCTCTGGTTGAGGCTGCCACCAGGCGAAACCCCCATGCCCCAGCCAGGCCCCCTGAGGTCACTGAGGCTCTCCTCCACCCCCAAGCAAGCAGAGAGCTCTTTGGGTGGAATTGATGGTGTGGGTCCAGCTTCCACCAAGGCGGGCTGTGTGGACCACAGGAAATGGCTCAGGACTTCAGAATCAGGAGATCTGGACTTCTTGTCTTGTCAGCTGTGTAACTTCGGAGGGACAGTCTTCTCTGTCCTTCAGTTACCCCATCCCTAGGGATATGGGAACCCTCACTTCATGGGGTTGTTGAGGATAAATGAAGCCGTATCGTGCCCAACCAGTGCTGTATTTTGTCAAGTTCAAGCTGCCATGGGTGGTGGAATGCACCTTGTGTACCATCCGGAAAGAAAAAATATATACTGTTAACTAAACCACATTGTGAGATGGATCCCACTTTCAGGATGTTAAGATGTGGGAAAAAAAAAAAAAAGTGTGTCTTCTAATCAACAAAATACAGTAATATATACTCAAACTGGGAGCTGTTATTAGTAAGGTACTGGGGAGCCCCGGGCAAATTACCACCCAAGTAGGTATCCAACACCCTGCCACTTGGGATCCCTTCCTGCCGGTGACCGAGAATATAGCTAGACCTGCATCTGTGTGTGACTTGTGCCATGGCACCTGCAGCCTCCTCCTCGGACCCCCAGCCAAGGGAGTTGGATTATCTTTGAATTTCTACCTTCCAACAAGATCCGTGCACTGGACTCCAGCCCTCATCAGCTCCCAGCCCTCCTGAATTCCCCAGCTACTATGTTGAGGCCATCTAGATGCCTGCTGAGACGGGGCCTCCTGAGAGGTCCCCAACTGTGTCCCCAGTTGGGAACCAGCTCAGCCTGAGGTCCAGGTAGAAGGGGGAATCAGACCACCACCCAGGGAACAAACTCACAGTCTCACGATCTGGTTGGCCTGTTGCCTCCCCAGCCAGGCTGGGGTCTTCACCGAGCTTTCTCTGATGCGCTCGCCAGAAACTCCCAGGGCTGCCCTCTCTTTCACTCACTGGCACAGTTTGGCACCCTGGGCCTCTGGACTCTTGGTCGAGGAGAGTTCCATCTGCTGTGCTGTAACTGAAGCCCTTGCTTCTTGCTTCTTTCCTTAAAGTGATGTCACCAATGAAGTCTAATCCTTTGGCAAGACGGCCTGACCTGACCTCATCAGTCACCTGGGTCACCATCTCTGTAGTGCACTAGGCCTGCATATCAGTCCTAGAATCACCACCATTGCCACCACCAACAATTTGGCTGATGAACTTGGCTCACGCAGAAACACTTTTTTTTAAGTTTGTTAATGAGATGAGGTTTCAGTGATTTAAACTTTTATTGTCGAAAGAGCAGAAAAATACATAACACTGTTAGGGATTTTTAGAAGTGAGACTGTAAACCATTAAAGCTTTTAAATCCATTCATTCAACAGATATTTATTGAGTACCTCCTAAGTGCCAGGCATTGTTCTAGATGCTGAGGAGGCACCAGAGAAAGAAGTCTGATATCAAGGAGTAGACATCCTAGTGAGACAGCAGACACACTGGTCTATAAATGACTTAAACTGTGGAACTAATTTTTAAATACCCTTTAAGATTTTCTCCATACTTCGGGAGGTCTCATCAAAGGGAGGCTGATGAGCGTATAGCTGCAGTTATTCTTTCTTGATCTCTCTTGCTGTGGCAGCGAACGTTCTTGGGAGGAAACCTACAGCTGTTTTGGTTTTAGCTTTCATAGCCTTTGACAGAATCGTGGAATAATCAGCCCAATGGGAATTCCTTTAAGAAAGTGTACAAGAGAAGAGGAGGAGTCATCGTTAGGTCAGTCTCCCTGCCTTTGAGCTAGACAAAACCAAAATCAACTAAGACCCTTAGGAAAGGTATTTTTGCAGCTCTCAGACTTTGTTCACTGCCTCACCCACCCAGGGCACTAGAATCTGTTTGGTTTTTCTTAATGAAAGTGGACTTAATAAAAGCAAACATGATTATTGTTGATATATCTGATTCCTCTTGGCCTTCTCAGCCGTATAATCCTACTGCCTCTAACTATCTTGACCTCGCTGGGCACACACTATTTAACATGTTTGGTAGCAGTGACAGAGAAATACCTCATTGCTGAGGCTTTGAAGAAAAGCTTCACCCTGCGGGCCCAGAAGTGGAGAGACATTGCTGACCAGCTGAAGAAAGCCAGAGGCATTCTTAGCAGCGCTGTGAAATCCTGACCCAGTGTTCCCCAACATTAAGCCCCTCGGAAATGAAAGCAAAAAAAAAATTTTTTTTTGTCTGGAAGGGATGAGGAGCTCTAAGCTGCTGGCATTCACTGACCAGAAGGAGATTGGCTGGAACATATAGCCGCACGCCTAGACTCATTTGTAATTTCAACTGGGATTTGTCTTTCCCCAAAATATCTGTTGAGGTCATCCCCAAGGAGATCTCCATTTGTTCAGCTGTTTTCTAGTAAACAGAGGAAACTCAAACTTCAGCTCTTCATTTTCCATCTAGAGCAGCACAATGCACTAGAACTTTCTGCGATGGTAGAAAGGTCCTATATCTGCACCGCCCAAGATGGTGGCCGCTAGCTACATGTGGCTATTGAGCATTTAAGATGGGACTGAAGAACTGAAGTTTTCTTTTTATGTAACTTAAATTAAATTAAACTTTAATGGGACAGCACAGGTCTGGAGGAACCCCTGCAACTCCAGATGATTCTGGGGGCCCAGCGTCCTTGTAGACTATGGCCTGGAAAGGGCCCTTGGCACTTGGTGTCGCATTTGTATGCAGACCTCATGGAGCCACTGTGGTGCCCCAGGCAATGCTCTGCACGCCACGCAGCAGATGTGTCACACGCTGGCAGCTCCCTGGATAAACAGCCCTGTCTCTTGTCTCTTTCAAGTTGGGGGCCTGGTGAGAGCAGTTTTCTGTGACTCTGAGTAGCTGAGTAACAGAGCCTGGAAAAGGATGAGTCATGTGCAAACATCTTCTAGGGTTGGAACAAAGATCTAGAACCACAATTCTGAGAATTCTGCCAGCATCCCAAAAGGGGGGTGCCCCAAATGAGCCAACTGGCAAATTCAAATTCTCTTGTTGATTTCTGTTTTTTTTTTTTTTTCCCCACCATGGAAAGCCTGTCTGCAAGAAAGGTGGTCATCCAGGCAGAAGGCTTGGTTTTTTTCTTTTTGACAAGAGATAATTACTGTGGGCTTGATCAGGCATCCAGAGTACTGGAGCAAATAAATTGTGCAGTGGCCAGTGAGGGAGGGGCCCGGCTGCTAATGGAAGTGGTGGCTGGGTCATCTCACCGTAATGTGGCTTGATGGAACGTCTGCATGGGTCTGCTGTAATGTGCTATTGTTATGCAGCCAGCCAATTTCCCCCATGTGGCTGGAACTGTGAGCCGCTCGAGCAGAGCTGGGCTGCACAGCAGTAAATGAAGAGGAAAATTGAAGTAATGTTGTATTATAAATTTATGATTTCATCTGCCCGACCCAGAGGATGTTCGGCGACAGGGGGTGGAGATAAGATCCCCAACTCGGGCAGATGCCAAATTCTCATCTTTGTTGTACAGGAGACAATTTTGACATGCCCGGGAAGATTGGGGTGAGGCCCCAAACTGGGGTGAACTTGACCATGCTTTTCCTCATTCCTGTTGAAGACTTGCGAGTGTGCCAGGAAGTAGGCAGATACAATGGAATCCTACTGGTGACTCGAATCAGGGAGGGACTGGGCATTCCACCACCCTCCACCCCACCCACCCTGAGGGAGTCTCGAAGGTGACACATGGGCTTAGGCTTTTGCTGTCACGTTAACACTAAAATATTTAAGACCCCCAGCACTGAAGTTAGAGGCAAAGGAGTCATTTTTCACTAGGAAGACCCTTGGGCAGCAGTGATTTGGCTGTTTGCATATTATTCGTTAATCAATATTGTTGAAATAATGGTAAGAAGTCTATTGCTGAAAGATCTGATTTGATAGCAGGTGATTAATTTGGAGGAGAATTGGGCTGGCCAGCCATGAAATAAATACCAAGGAAGGAGCCAGTATGTGTGTGTCCACTTAAGGCACCCGAGTCCCCGCCTCTGTCCCTATTCTTTGTCCCTCTGTCTCTCTTTCCCCGTTGGGTGCCAGAGCTCAATGACTCACTGGGGTCTGTTCCTCTGCAGTCAGGACAAAGCTGCCAGGTCATCCTGGTTGGTCTGGGCATCCCTCTGTCAGCAAGACACCAAGTGCTGGGAAATAAACTCATGCGGAAAGAGCAAGCGGCAAGACCCTTGTGGGGTGTAAACAGATCAATTGGCCAGTGAGCTGTGACTGCAAATTTGGAAAGGCTCTGGTCGAAGCGAGGGAAAGGAGCCACAGCTGGTCTCTGTTGAGAATTGGGGCCCATCAGCACTTCAGGGGACCTGCAAAGCTTTCTGCAGATGGCAAGACTCAAGCTCCCAGAAGGAAGGGAAGAACCCCAATGGCATGGCCTTGGGCCAGAGGCAGGGCTGGAACCCATCTCCTGATGTCTAGTCCAGCAAACTTCTGTCTTAGGTCTGATGACAGATCTTCTGGTCAAGGTGAAAGCTGTGGCACCAACAAGCAGAGGAAAGTGAAGGAGGGTGGGTCCCATTTCTGGACCCCCTTCAGCATAAAACCACTATGAACAGGTAGCAGGAAGACCCGCAAACTCTAACTCGTGATGCTGCACCCAAGCTGGAATTTAGTGAATGATCCTGGTCTTCAGCCATCACCTGCAGGGTCAGAAAATGCTTGTGACATGTGAGAATCTACCTTGGAAGTGGATGATGAGACCCCAGAGCCTGGGTTTAGGGTGTTCAAGTTGCTGTATGGAGCCACAAGGATACATGTGGAAAGCCGCCACTTATCGGCCTTATGGTTGGAGGGCGTGAAGACAGTCCTAAACCCGCCCATCAGAGCAGCTTTCTACTAGCGTTTTGGCGACAAAGCAACAGAAATAACTCTGGCTGCTATAAACAGTAAAAGAGATTATTGGAAGGGGCTTGGGCAACGGACAGAAGTGCCAGGAAGTCTGGGGAACAGGCAGGAACTGGGGAGCTGGGCGGTCAGCCACAGCCCCACCAAGGGACAACCCAGGAATGACCTGGTTAGGGGGCCACTGTTGCCACCAATGGACCCTGGGCTCTGCTGCTGACGCCAGAATAGATTCTGAACCCAGAATAGATTCTGAACCGTCCGCCCTCCTCTGCCCCACTGGCACCTGGAGAAGACTTGCACTGGCCCAGCCCAGGTTCACAGTCTGCTTCCCAGCTGCCAGGCTCAGCAAGAGCAGGAGGGAGGCCTTTCTGCTTCCATGATGGGAGGCAGGCCTGTCTCCAAGACTCAAACACAGAGAAGGGGGTTCAGGTGCTGGGCAGCCGAAAACAGCCACAGGCGTCCCGCTCAGAGGTCAAAGCAGAAGTCAGGCTGGCAATGGTGGTGGTGGTGGTAAAATAGGTGGCAGGCTGGCCAGGGTGGTATTTTAAGAGCGTGAATGGACTGAGTTTCTTCTGTATTGAGCGGAGGGAAGCAAAGGGAGCCTGGCAGGCTGGGAACGGGGCAGCCATGGGTCTCCTATGGCCAGTGGAATTTCCGTCCAAGAAGGCTACCCCAGCCTTCTTTGT
This sequence comes from Eubalaena glacialis, assembly GCF_028564815.1. Taxonomy (NCBI): domain Eukaryota; kingdom Metazoa; phylum Chordata; class Mammalia; order Artiodactyla; family Balaenidae; genus Eubalaena; species Eubalaena glacialis. Next base: position 27,455,267 of record NC_083734.1, on the reverse strand, counting down.
AGCCGAACTCAAGAAGTCGGGACGTGAGGAGTGAGGGTCTGAGTGGGCACCACGAAGGGTAGGGAGCTGCAGTGGCATCTCATGGGGGGTTGGTAACTGGTAACTGATCAGAGACAACCACAGGGACGCCAGAACTTGCCAGTACTTTCCTCTGCACCCCATGCCCAGTCCAGCAGCGGTCTCCACAGACACCCGTCGGTTAGCCAGCACCCCCAGGTAATCCGCTGGGACGGGTGCCTGGAAGGAGCATGCTTGCTGGGAAATGCCTGTCGAGGCTTTGGGTTCATGCTTGTGGTGCACATTTAGTACAGCCCGGCCCTCCCTGTTCTCCCAGGGCCCTGGGAACATACAGTGGAGTGTCCCTGCTTGGACGTGGCTTGGTCCCTGCGTCCCCCGGGCCATGGCTCATTGGGCCCAGTGTTTTTCCAGAGGCACAGAGTCAGCCCCGAGTTTTGCCCCTAGACTGTGACCCCACCCCGCGTTCCTTATGCTCTGTCCATGGTGCTGGCGAAGGACTTTAATCTCCTACTGTCAATAGCCTTAAGGTAAAGTACATACAGGGTAAGCTCTGCAAATGTCAGCGCCCGGCGCGGGCCGAGGGTCTGGGGCTAACCTGTGGCATTTACTCTGCAGGTTCAAGAAAGTGCGTGGGCTTTGGGGGTCTCTCGGCCCAAATACGTGCTAATCACCAGCAGGCTGACAGCAGTGCCCCAGCCACGGGCGAGGGGTGACCCAGGCCCTGGGTAAAGACCCCCACGGGAGACAAGTAATTTTGTGGAGGAAAATAACTCGGACTGTGTCTCACTCCCGCCCTCCCTCGGACTCCCCCAACCTGAAGCAGCTGCACTAACCGACGTGGTCTTTCTCTCTGTGTTCAAGGCTACCCCAACTTTGTGGCAACCTATGGCCGCGGCTACCCTGGATTTGCTCCTAGCTATGGCTATCAGTTCCCAGGTGAGTGGCTTTGTCTCCCAGGGCTTTGGGGACATGGGAGGTGGGCTGCATGGGGGGGAGGGGGACCCCTAATGAGAACCAACTCATGCATACATCCATTCACGAAATGACCTACAGGTGCTAAGTTTCAGATCCACTTGACCTTGTATCCAGCTCAGGATGCAGCCCAGTTTCTGATTAACTGAAGTATTTCACTGGTCCCGGGTCGTTGAGAGTGGCTTGTAGGGGGAAGGGAAAGAACCAAGACAGGAGCCCTCCCTCTGCTTGCCCTCCCTTTTCTGAAACCTCTTCCAGGTTCTCTCTCCTTGGGGAGGGGACTGAACTTGGGGCCCAGGGTTTTCTGTCACCCTGTGCCTCCCCAGCATTCACGCTTTGCTGTCTAGACCTCACCTTCCTTCCTCCCCTCCTCTGGCTCCGGTGCCCTTCTGACGTGTGTTGGGTGTGCTCTTGGGTTTGGGTCTGCTCTCTGTCCTGAGTGATGGTGGCGGTGGGGGGGTGGTTAGATTCTCCCTTCCCTCCATGTCAGAGACTCAAGGCAGAGCGCCTGGTGATACCCACTCACGTGCCCAGGCTGCTCTAGCTCCCATGTAACCAGGAGGCCTGGGACTCTCACCTGTGGGGCAGCGGGGGCCATGGTCCTACAGGGATGGGGGAGGGGTGTGAAGGAAGTGATGTTTTATGGGGCTTGCTTTTCCCTAGAAGGGGGGAAGCCAGCCTTCCCCAGACCTGGAGTACAGCAAGAATGTATCGGGGTGCTCGGGGGTGTCTGTGTTCTAAGGACAGCTGGGGTGTGTAGAAAAGATGCTAGGAGCAGAGTTCTGCCCTCTTGGTTCTGTGTCTTGGGAGGGGCCGCTAGGGAGCTGGGCTTCCACTCCTGCTTGGTCATCCTGCCAAACCCGGAGGCCTGAGCTGCGAGGCGGCAAGGCGAGCAGGACATGGCCCTGGGGGGACGGCGCTCTGAAGGCAGTGGAGGGCAGGGCGCGCGGTGTGTGAGGGGCCGGTCCCACCTGTGCCTCAGACTGAGCTTCGGGTGGGGAAGGTGTGTCGGGGGAGGTCAGGAGGCATGTGGGACACTGAGAGCCATGCTCTATGGGGGACAGATCCTCAACCAGCAACAGAAGCCCTAAGCTCTTGTCCTGGCTGCCCATGGCCATAGGCAGGTCACCCAGCATCTCGGGGCCTCTCTTTTGTCTTCTGGAAATGAGGGGTTTGGGCAGGATGGTCGCTGGGGTCAGTGCACCTTTCTGATTGCGGGGGAGGCGGAAGAGAACAGCAGGTACAGTAGCAGAAGTTCAGGTGGAGGGGGGTGAGTGGGGGGACTTGCCCACAAGTGTGTCCCCTGGGCCGGGTGGTTTCCCCACCAGGGTGGGCCCCTCAGCAAGCATCCTCAGCTGCCCCAAGGGAGCCCTCCGCACTGCTTCTCTGCTGCACATGGCAGCTCAGGTGGCCACGGGCCTCTCCAAGCAGGACACCAGACACCACAAGCTGAGAAGCCAGCACTGGGCCAGGCACGGTCTGCACCTCCTCTAGATTTTCCCTCTACAGATGGTGACCCTGAAGCCTGGAGAGGTAGAAACCCTGTTCAAGGGGTCACAACCAGTAAGGGGCAGGGCCAGGATTGGGACCCAGGTGGCCTGGGTCTTAACTGCCATACCCCATCATCTTCCTAGCATCCGTCTGTCCAGTACAATCACACTAGCCACATGCAGCTACTAAGGTTTAAATTTAACTTAAGTAAAATTAAGTAAAATGGAAAATTCAGTTCCTCGGCCACACTAGCCACACTTCAGTTACTCAGCAGCCACGTGGCTAGTGGCTACTGTCTGTGCAGAATATAAAATGTTTCCATCACCACATAAAGTTCTGTTAGATGGAGCTTTTCCAGAGCCTACATGAAGAGGTGTGTTATGATGAGGGGTGCTTGGTCCCCACACGCACATGCATGTGTGCACTGCCTCTCCTGGGGAGACCTTGTGTGTCACCGTCCCTGTTCTCCATTCCTTGCCTGTCCTGCTCAGCCCAGAAGCTGGTGGTAGTTTGGGGGAAGGCTTTCCTCTTCTTCCCTCCCCTACCTTCCTCCCCAGGGGATAAGAAGATGTGCAGGGTCACACATCCTGGCTCGGAGAGAGTGCCTTGCTGCTCTGTGCGCTTGGTGCAGCCTACCTCCCTTCACAACCAGGTTGCCATTGCCCCCTCAGTGTAGCACTAATCCCAGCAGACAGAGTTAGGGATCCTAACACAGTATAATTTGGAGGAGGGGTGACACAGTGGACCCCTTGCTCAGGCCCCCATCTCATCTGAGAACCTGCCCTCGGGGCCCCATGAGCCAGCCCAGGAAATATCTGGTTGAATTGTGTGTCAGGGACCTGCATCCTTGGGTCTGCCCTAGATAGACATGTATGCAGGACAGACAGGGATGCAAGAGTGACCAACCGAGGCTGGGTAAGATGAGATGGGGTCCCCCAGGTGCCTAGCCCTTCACCACAAGCCAGGGCTTTGGGAACAGAGCCGGTGGGAGGGTGGTGGTAAAGGGACATGGAATGGGCTTGGGGTGACCCTGCCCCTGGAGGAGTGGCCTCCTGTGGAAAGGTATCTGTCTGCTGTCCAGGAGCCTCCAGCAGCCGAGGATTCTAGCACACAGAGCCCAGGTAGGCCCCTGTGGTTTTCCAGACTCCTCCTGGAGCCTCGGCCTCAGGGGCAGGGAAGATTTGCAGCATTCTGACGTGAGTCTCTTGCCCCGTGCCAGTAAAGAATGTCTTCAGTGGATCTGGCCAAGGGGGCTGGGGTGCAGAGGGGTGACCCAGGGGAGGGCAGCCGAACTCTGCCCTCTCCTCGCCCCCGTCAGGGTGGCTCTGCTGACCCCCTCCCCATGCCTGTGAGTCAGCAATGTCAGCACAGCTGGTCTCATCACCACCAAGCTGCCCTGTTGTCTTTTCTTCGTGGTCTTTCTTTTCCATGTTCTCAGTGGTGCCCACTTCACCCACTGCCCACCTCGTCTCTCTTGTGATGCGTGTACCTCCCGCACCCCTCCCAGGCCTTCCTGAATCCATCCTGTGGGGTGATGCGAGGTAGCTAAGAGCAGCGGAAGGACGCCCCCGTCCTGGAGGGCTGCTGAGGTCTGCATCCTGTGTGTCCTCACCGCACACCGAGCGTCCTGCATCCCCTGCAGGAAGGTGCCTCCTCTTCACCTGAGTTGGCCCTTTCTGTGAATCCCCATCCCATCTGCTGGTGTCCCTGCTTTACCTGTGTGACCTGGGATTGCTGTAGACCTTTCTGGTTGCACAGTTGGTGTTAAGAAATGCCTGTCTCTGCCCACCTTTAGGCTTCTATGAAAATAAAGGAGAGCTGCTCCAATAAAGGGGGCTATGGGCTTCAGATGACTATTAGAGTGGGGAGTAGTTCTCTTCCAGAAAGACTGAGTGGTGATCAGCCACCGTGGACGTGGCTCCTTCTTCCCAAGCCCAGATGGCCCACCGCGTGCCCCTCACCCCCAGCCCAGCCCTCGTGGATCGGTGTGGGGACTGGACTTATTAACGATCCTGAGCGGTGGTCTCCTCTCTTTTTCCCCCTCTGGACCCTCATTTCAGTTCAATCTGTTAATTTCTGTTCTTATTTCACTTTGCAGACTATTTGCCGATTTCACAAGACATAATTTTTATCAACTAGCTCTTAAGAGAGGCATAACAAATTGGGGTTTGCTACCATTACTAGAGAGAGGACACAGTCCCTGCCGGGGCCACCCCACTGCTGTCAGTGCCCACTGAACACTGTCGTAGCTGCCTGTTGGAACGAATGTTCTTTTTCTCATTTTTAATTCTTGGAAAAGACTCCTGTCCTCAATGCTTCTTTCAGTTTTTTAAAAGCAATTTTATTCTCCAGTCCCCTCCCAGTTTGCTTCTCGTATGCACTGTGAACACCTCCCCACGTATTCCACCTGCCACCCTCCCAGAATGTAATGGGGCCAGAGGGAAACTTCTCACAAACTTTGTAGAGCCTTCCTCAAGGGAATCTAGGAAGAAGGCATCAAATTATTTTAAATAATTATCAAATAGGCTTGTTGGGGCATTTCATGGGTGAGCTTTTAAGTGCTGGTGCCCACAGGGGTTGGGGATATGTGACTTGGAGCACCTATGTCCTGTGGCGGACAGAACCAGAAGTGAACACACACACACACACAGAGACTATTCAATAAGTACTAATGTGAACGATCTAATCTGGAAGAAAAATTATATAAACATTATCTGGTTGTCTTTGTCTTTGGGGGCCAGTCCCTCAGTGGTTGTTGCTATAATAATACACATCTGTCTTCGGGAAGGGACAGTGGAGGCACCGAGGTGCTGGCACCACATCTCAGGCCCTGTGGGCACCGATCCACACTGGGTCCCTCTTTCCCTAGCACCTCTGCCCTCACCTCGCTGCCTACTGGCCTTGCATTCCCTGCTGGCATCAAGGACCTCTTGGCCCACTGGGGTCAGAGGGCACGAACACAGAGGGTCTGTCCTGATCAGGTCGGTACCCCTGATGGTCACCCCCAGAAGGGCTTCCTTTCCCAATGATCCTGAGCCGTCCACTTCCCCGCTCTCTTGGATTAACGAAGTACAGCTCAGTTGGGCCCTCAAGAGTCACCCCATGTTCACGCTCAGGGTTTGTGAGAAGTGACCTGCGTGCTTCCGTCGGATGCATTCAGTCCCTCCTTTTGAATGTCAGTGTCCCTTAGACCCAACCTGTGCAGTTGTGTTCATCTCATTAAAGATGCTTGATGTAATCATTGGTTACTTTCCTTTTATTTTCCCTCAGGCTTTTTCATGAGTGCTAGTTTTTCTTTTTAACCTGTATGGCTTTTTTTCCTCTTTATTTTGTTCTGCTATGAATTGCTTTGCTTTGGTGAACTTGTCCTAGTATGCTTGCCTCACAGACGTTTTAGCCGTTGTGAATTTTCCTCATCTCTGTAAATAGTTCATCTGTGCTTCTCCCTATTGCCGTTTTATTTTTACCCCTGTAAGCAACTGAGGTAGAAAAATAAATTGTTTACCACGGACATGCTGTGTGCTGCCGTCTCTTAGCCTGACAGTGTCCTGCTCTCGCTCCGGGGGAGGTGAACGCACTAAATAACCGGTACCAGTGACAGCCTAGTGCGGTTTCTGAAAGCATGCGCACTCCCCCTGGCTGCTGCCTGTCCCCAGCCCTCTCTGCTTCCTCGTGTCCCCTGCACTTGCTCGAGGTGGCCCTGTCCTTGAGCCGTGGCAGAGCGTTTGCATGCAGCAGCTGCTCGGTCCGCTCCCACGCCCCTTCCTCTGCCATCGCCCCCTGCCCTCAAGTGAAAATGCCACTGAACATCTGGAGCCCCTCGCATCTGTGCACCAGGTGTGTGTGAGCCCATGCACGCACTGTGCACACCTGCCCACGTGTGGTTTGCACGTAGCTTGCTTTCCTAACTCCCCTGTACGGTGCAGGTCCGAGGAGGCACCTGTGTTGCTGGACATGAAGCTAGAAGGTCTCATTTCCAGGTGCCACTTGGCCCCATAGTAGCCATGTGACCTTGAGCAAGTGACTTAGCCCTCTGAGCCCTCGGGATTATAATAGTGCCTAGTGAGTTAGGTTTTTAGAATTACCTAGGGTCATGTGTATATGTGAACATGCCTTATAAATTGGTGAATGCTATACAACTGGAAGTTTCAGAAACAGTGGGCATTGGTGGTCTTATTCTACCACTCTCCAGAGTGGTTTTCTCTTCCTCGTCACCCCCGATGAAGCTGCCTGCTGGTGGATCTACTTATCAGTGAAAGGAATGATTGAGAATCCCCAAGGGAGTTGCTGGGACTTCTTGCTTCACCCCTCCTCTTCCCTTCCTCCCTCCCCACGTACTGATCATCAGGCAGTGGATTAGGTACCAAATATCTGGACGTGAATAAGGCTAGCTCCTTCAGGATGCTCATGGTCCAGCTGAGGGAGAGAGCCAGTGATCAAACCCATTGAGCATCACGGGACAGGTGCTTAGCTAGAGAGAGGGAACCTCTCTCTGCTATAAGGGGACAAAGACAGGCTGCTGGTCCTGCCTGGGGTGACACCACTACTGGGTCTTACAAAGTCAAATAAAATTAGCTGGGTAAAGAAGAGAAGGAAGTGTATCCCAGGTAGAGAAATGACATGCTTAGGCACTGAATCAAGTATTTTTTTAAAAGAAAGAAAATGCAATATAATAATGCCTGGGCAAAATAAGAATTTGTTTTTTCTCTCCAATGTGAACGAAGCCTGGATGTGGCTCCACAGTTATCAAGGGTCTGGGTTGCTTTATCTTTGTGTTCTATTCTCTTCAATGTAAGACTCCTTCTTATAGACTAAGAAGGCTGCTCAAGCTCCAGCCATTATGTACTCATCCCAGAAGAACACATCTCTTCCCTTTAATAACACTTCTCAGAAGTTATGTGTGGCACTCTGCTTAGATCCCGTTGGTCAGGCCTTAGTCACATGGCCACTTTTAGCTGCAAAGGAACCTCAGGAATGTCTTTATTCCTGGTAACCATGTGCCAGCTAAAAACAGGATTCTGGTATTAAGGAAGAAGAGTGAAATATTTATTAGGGGACACTTAGCAATCTCTGCCACAAACCTGAAAGGGGCTGCAGTGCAGGTCCCAGGGATTAAGAGCAGTTAATGGGGTGGGGGTGGGTCAGGGGAGACAAGGTTAGAAAGGGGGGCAGGTTCCAGAATTCACATTTGATCCACAAAACACATGAAAAACCCTTAGAGGATTTTAGGTAGAGGAGTGATGCGGTCAGATTTCCAAAGTGAGTCAGAAAGGGTTTGGAGAGGTGGCGGGGAGGGTGTGCCAGTGAGGGACCCATGTGGGTGAGTTCAAAAGAATGCTCCCCTCTTTCTGCACTGCCCCTCCTCCTCTCTGCCTCCTCCTCTCTGGGCTCTGTTCCTCTCCCCCTGCCTCAGGTTGGCTGTGGCCCTTTGGGGGTCTTTCAGCTCTACTGGGACAGCAGGGTTAATGCGGCCCCAACCATCGAAAAAGTGTCTGAGCCACAGCCTTGGCTACTGAAGTGACCTCAGACACAGGGCCCTCGGGGCAGCCAGGAGAGTCAGGCTAGCATCCCTGGTTCAGCGCTCCCACCTCCCTCCTAGGATGATTGTGTGGGAACAGCCCAGTGGTACAGGTTCCAGGCGGGGAAACCCTGGGACTCTGGTTCTGGAAGTGCCAGTTTGTGCTTCTGCCTCCTCAATGATGGAAAACAGATTTCATTCAGGTGCTGATGTTGACTGATGGGGACTGGCTTCCCGGAGCACTGGCTTAAGAATGGTCTTGAGGCCAAGTCTTAGCTCAGCAGAAAGGGAGCTGTGGTTGATTAGTGATGCCTGCGTGGTTGCTGGATCCGGAACTCACAACTGCTCACCACGTATTTTGCCTTCCATGTTTCCAGTCTAATGATGGATGGTTCTCAGGTGCTGGTTGATTTTTGGTCCCTCTAAAAGATGGTCATTCTGTTCGACACCGAGGGAGGGGGTGTGGTCTGAGGAGAGGTGCCATAGCTCAAGGATATCCTGTTCTCTTTGGCGGAGAAGCTGCTGTAGCCCATCTTCAGTTGTGGCTCTGCAGTGTAAGCTTCGGTCACATCGTCTAGTCTTTGAGCAAAGACCAAGTCTTAGTGGTCTGTCTTATCCTGAGGGCCGTGGCTTGAATGTGGAAAGCAGAGTGAAGAGAGCCCGAGTTTTTGGAAGGGGAAGGAGTTTGCCTTATGCCAGATGACTGGGGAAAGCAGCCACGGGCAAGGGGCTGCTTCCTGAGCCAGCTCACACCAAGCTGTCCATTCCGTCCGGTTTACGACATGTGTGAAGCGTTCAGACGTGCTGATAGCTGCCACGCCAAAGGCCTGGGGCCCTGCCTGGATGGATAACCTGGGCCACTGCGGGGAACGACTCCAGAGGCCTTCCGTCCACCCCTCCCCAGCCCACCCACGTGGCGGAGACCCTCGTGCTCAGCCCCCACTCGGGAAACCTGTGCTCGTACTCCCACCAGAAAAAGTTATGCTTTTTCTGGTCAGGTTCTTGCAGAGAGAGGAACAGGCCTCCCTCCCAGCCTCTGTGACTCCGTCAGGGGAGGTGATTCCAAGGCCACTGTGGTGGAATCATAAAACCAGTGGCTTGGGATGACCTTTCACTCGGGTGTCTGTTTAAACCTCAGGACTTTCCTCTACTTAAGTTTGTAAGGGGCTCTTTCCTCACCCCCTACCCCAGAAATGCCCTTAGGAGGAACCCTGGTATACCCTGACGTGGTAGGTCCTCAGCCCTGCCGGTGCCGCCTGGCTCGGTGCTTCTGGCTGGGTTCCAGAACGGAGCCCATCTTGACATGCCAGGATGGGATGGTCGGCTTCCCAGGTCCGTTGACATGCCCACAGTCCCAGGCGCCCACAGCTAGATGTTTCAGCACTCTAAACAGAAACGCTCCCTTGTAAAGGGAAGCCCCTCCTGACACGGCAGCCCGCACACATCTGCTTCATCACCAGCCTCTAATCTGCACCTCCCTCCAGCCCTGAGCTTCATCTCTAGGGATTACCCCCTTCACAGATTGGATCCACAGGCAGATTTGAAATCACAAGCCAGCTCTTCCTGTGGCCAGCCCACTCCCACGCCACCTGGCCCCGTGGGTACTGGGGGCTTATCCCTCATTTGAATATTAAAGTCAGGCTTAGTCAGGACAGTGTAGCTGCTGCTTTAAAAGAAAATGAGGAAGTAAAATTCAGCAGCACACCCCCGATTCTGGCATGAGCTGTGGATGGGCCGCCCTCCCACGCTCCTCCCGTCGCGTAGAAAATCAGGAGCTGACGCTATTCCCAGATGATGAAAGCAGAGCATGGTGCCTAATAGGCACTTAATAAATGTTTGCGGAAATGAATTGGAGCAGTCTGAATTGACGAGATTGCGGGTTTCACTTTCAATCAGGTTTCCATGCCTCTTGAAACTCCTCTGCATGAAAAAGGGAAACGTGACTCGGAGTGCCAAAGCCAGAGCCCCCGGTTCTCAGGAGGGAAGTTGGGAGACTGAGTTCTTGCCCCCAGCTTCCTGGGACAGTAAGGCCATCTCTGGGCCTCAGTTACCCCATCTGTCCAATGGGGCTATTGATCTCCTTGTCTTGTCCCCTTCCTCACAGGTTGTTGAGAGGGTCACTGACCAGGCATTAAAAAAACCAAAACAACAACAACAACAAATAATAGAGTGTGAGATTATAGGCAGATAGCAGTGCCAGGCCTGAGGGATGGGCAGCTCATGCCTCCAGGACAGCCAAGGACAAACCAGAAGGCCAAGGTGGGCCCGCATTCCCTCCTTCTCCCCAGGCTGAAAAGACAGAGCAGAGTCCTACCCCGAGATATCTTCCCTGAGTCCAGGTCAGCTTGGATCCCCTGCCTCAGAGAGACCCCAACCAATGGGGCCACCGCCTGTGCTCCCTGTGCCTTCAGTTGCGGGTGGACCATGAGAGCGCCTTTTCTGTAGTGTGCTGGACGCTGTCCTCAGGACCTGCCCGGGGCTACATCCTTTCTGCGCATTGGGAAGGGATCCCGAGCAAGCGAGTGAGGCGGTCAGAGCCTGGAGGGGCGTCGCACAGGCAGCCAGATGTACCCCTATGTGGTCTGACTCGGGGGGGAGGGGTGGCAGGGTTGGGGAGTCATTGACTGCCTGGAAAGCTTTCAGGAAGGGACACCATCTGAACTGGGTTTTGAGGTGCAAATAGAAATTTGCCATGCAGCCAGTGAGGGAAGGGTACCCATGTCCAGGGATTAGCAAGTGTAAGGGCCCAAAAGCATTACATGGCTTCCCTCCCTAGCATTCCTACCTCTGTTGATGATTCTGTGGCCCCCATCTGGGCAGGTGCTGTCCTGTTACCTGGGCCAGGACAGCTGGACAACAGACTTTAGCACTGAGAAGCTGATGCCACTTCTTCCCAGACCTAGGGAATCACGGGCAGACACTTTGTGGACCAGGGGTGCTGTCCCCACCGTTGCCTTAGGCTGTTCCCTGTCGGGGTCTCTGTGGATTGCACTGAGCTGGCCCAGTGGGCCCTGGGTGCTGGCTGCCCAGGGCTGGCTTCCTTTGCAGCCAAGAGCCTCGCCCAGATGCAGTCACCCAGAGAAGGACAGGAGAGCGAGAGTGCAGCTGCTGACCCCCCTTGGAAGCCCTGCTGCCCTGCTCTGAGCCCGAGCAGGCCTCAGGGCGAGCCTGGTTTTGCAGGGGAGGGTGTGGGGCCTGTCCTGCATCTCTCTTAGTGGAGCTGGTTTAGGGCCTCTCCACACTCTCTTCGTCTGACCTCTGGCACCACCCTTGAACGAGCTAGGATTCAGGTAAGGCCTGGAGCAGGTAGAGCCCCCTCCTTGCCCGCCCTGTTGTACCTATCCGTTCCTCCTCCACCCATTCCGCACTTGCTTATCAGCACCTGCTGCATCACAGCCCTGCCCCAGAAGCTGGGGACACAGTGACGAACCAGAGAGACATAGCCCTGCTTTATAGGGCACGTGCTGGGAACAGAGGAGAGAGCAGGATTCCACTGGATGGAAGGACCCCCAGAGGCCCCTCTGGCTGAGCCCTTCCTAGAGGAGCTGGAAGGAGCTGAACAAAGCCAAGGGCAAAAGGGCAGGAGCGACCGCCAGCCCAGCTGACAAACGCGAGCCCCGGGGTCTTCAGCCACCGCAGGCAGGCCCTCCCTGAGCCCCTGCGAGCCCCTCGCCTCCTGCCGTCACATTACCCACCTTGTACTTCAGATAAGACGTATCCTTATCACTCACAGGCAAATTATAAATGTTATCTATTAAAACCCTTTGTATGTGAAATGTCATGTAAATTAATAGGGTTTTAGAATAGGAAGGCTACGCTACTGTTATTACCTTGGGCAATAATAATAAAAATAGAAATAAAAGTTATTATTCCACTTACTGAGAGCTCACCCAGTGCCAGATAACGGTGCACCGGTGCCACCATCTCACTGAATTTCACAGCAGCCCGAAAAGGAGGTCATTAATCGCGCTTACAGAGGAGCAAAATGAGGCCAAGGGGGGGTTACATAACTCGTCTTGGGTGGCGCAGCTAGTGAGCGTGGGAGATGGGATTTTTGCCACCTTGCTTTTAACCATGTTTTGCATGGTTTCCTTTAACCTCTCTGGACCTGAGTCCTTCACCAAGTAACGTCTTCCTGGGGGTATTGCACTGAGGGCTCACTGAGATGGTCGGGGGAAGCCTCTTGGCCGTGGAAAGCACCCCAGTGGCAGCTGCTCTTCTTAGCATCAGTGTAACAATCATTTTCTCATCATCTCGTCTGCTTGAAAGGTGAGGAGACAAAGGAACAGAGAAGGTTCTACACTTCACCTTGTCACCTAGGGCTGACATGCAGTGGCGGGATCTGCTGGCTGTTCAAATTTTTAATGATTTCTGTACTGGTTGGTAAATAGCAGCTGCCTTGAGCCCCCAGAATGCCTCCCCCTCACCTCCCGGGGGTCTCCCCCAAGACGCCCTGACCATCCCATGGTCCACCAATCAGTGCCCAATTCAACACCTAAAAACAGCCTGTCTCGAGTCCAAAAGTGATGGACTCTGCATTTACAGGAGAGAGAGCTTGAGATCACAGATGTTAGTTTACTCACGGAGCTAGTGATGGGGCCAAGTTGGGAGCCTGGGATCTTTCAGCAAAAAGTCTTGGGGTGCTCAAGACTTGAACGTTTGCTGTCCTGGTGCACAGAAGTGGGTGCTATAGGGCTGGTGTTTGGAATTGTGCAGAGCCCTTGCAAAGGCCTGTAAAGAACGAAGCTGGGGAAAGTAGGCAAAGTGAGGAGGCCCAGGAGAGTTTAGGCCATTTAGATTTAAATGGCTCAGTGAGAGACCCTATGGGGAGGATGCAAAATGTTGACTCTTTAACTGGCAGTTGGACGTCTGAAACTTTGAGAACAGGACATGTAAAAAGCCATCTGCACAGCGAGCTCTAGAAGGACCAATGATCAGACCAGTGGCTTGTCCTGACACCCATTGGTGGTAGGTGGGAGAGCGTTTGCAAAGCAGAAATTGCAGTTTATGAAGAGTGAGGGGAGGGGTGGTGCAGGAGAGAAGGAGAAACTCTCAGAATAGTTTGCTCATGTCTCCTTAGAAACTACAGTCTGAAACGCCTTCACTTTGAAGGTCTTGGTCTTGGTCTCTGACAGGCTGATGTTTGTTCTGTGGGCAAGTGGGTGTCCCTGGGCTAGCCAGGACCACAAACTGCTGTCACAGAGCAGCGAAGGCTGGCTTTGGAGTGAACTCCCTGTGGCCACTCTCACCCTTGAAGTCTTGCTAGAGAGAGAGCAATGCGGAACAGAGTGTCCTCCTAGGGCCAGGAGCCAGGGCGGAGCACTTGTAATGTATCAGCCATTCCTGATACTGGCCCTCTGGCCAGCACTGCAGAGAAACCTTGCCTTGTCCCCGAGGTCCCAGGTAGTCGGGCCAAAGCTGGAACTCTCTAGGGCCCAGAAAGGGAAGGATTTGCCCCCAGCTCGGTGGGTCCTGGCTGAAAAGAATTTTGAGGGACCTGTGTCTTGGTCACGTGTACCAAGGGCCTAGCTTGGTGATTTTTTTAACTGAATTGAAGTGGTAAGACCTTTAGGGGCTAGGTCAAGATCATAGCCATGGGAATGCCTCCATTCCCTTTCCTTTTGTTTGCTGGATCTTGGAGAAAAGCATGAGTTGGAATGGCCACCCCCTCCCCTCCACCGTCCTGCAAGGCTGAGTCTTCTGATCGCTGCTTCCCTCTCCAAGCAGGATTTGGTGTAGCCACACCCACGTCTTGAGCTCAGCTTTGAGAAGACCCTATAGTACACACAGTCAGGGGCCTGGCTACAAGCTAGGTGGGTCCAGGGTAGAGCCCCCCCTTCTCGCTGGCAGAGTGGCCAGAGCTCCCCTTTAGCCCAAAACCCTGCTTCTTGGTAGCCAATTTTCTCTCCTTTCCGGGGAGTTGGTTTGTGTGCAGCCTGGTCCCACAACTGGAGACCCCTTTCCCATCAGGACTAGTGACTGGAAGCTCTGTGAGGGCAGAGAATGTGTGTGTTTAGTTCACTGCTATGACCCCAGTGCTTAGAATAGTGCCTGGCACGTAGTAGGTGCTCAATAAATATTTATTGAGCAGATAAGGGGCTGAGAACGGGTCGGGAGTTACGGAGGCCTCTGATGTCGGTCCCTGCAAAAGTCCTAGGTGAGCAAGGGCACTGGGGGCCCCAGCTCTCTGTTGGGAGGTAATACGGCCCCCCTGGAGAAGGATGCCGGGCCAGAGTCCCGAGGGAGAGCTTTCTGCTTCCTGCCTCCCCAGGACCCCAGCAAGCAGTGCCTAAAGCCGTGTTCTCAGCTCCGGCCATGCTTTGGGGAGCACTGGAAGTTTCCTTGGTCCAGGCTGCACCCAGACATATCATCAGAATCTCGGGGGGCAGGGCCCAGGCATCAGAGGAAGAGGGAGGCAGGAGGAATTGCCTGGAGCAGCTGCAGGTGGGTGACAGTGCCCACCCTCAGAGGGACCCTGGGCAGCTCTACACGCCTCCTGGAGATGCAGGGCGTGCTGGGGAAGGGGGTGGAGAGTGCTTAAAGCAAGCACAATGTAGGAAAAATTGTCTTTCCTAATGGACCTTTCGGGATGGTAGTGCACATTATAAGAGAGAGTTTAATAAAGATGCCCCTCAGAAATCACAGCCTGTCAGAGCCATAAGGAACCTCGGAATTCACTCACCAAAGGTCACAGAATTAAGTAGTGACCAAGCCAGAACTGTATCCCAGGCGGCATCTTCTCAAACCAGGAATGGGAGAGGACGCAAAGTAAGAGGTCCGTGACCTAATACCCCGTGGTGGACAGGACAGTGGGGCCCTTCAGTGGTTACTAAAAACCAAGGACACCCCAAGACTTCCTCTAAATCAAAGATTCTCTGCCCTTGATCCCACAGAGAATCCTGTGCATCTCTGCATGCATCAGAATTATCTGGAAGGCCTTTAAAAGATAGAGACAAAGGCCCTACCTGATCCTTTGTGTGCTAAAGCTCCCTCAGCCAGGCTAGAGACCCGCTGCTCTGAACGGAGACCCTGAAGTGGATCTCACAGGAGATGGTCGCAAGGATTAGATTCCCCACCGTGTTCTCAGGAGGGCCTTTCCTTCCACAAGGTTAGCGGGTGACAGACTACGCAGATGTGCGCCACAATTTAACCTTTTGCAATTTTTGAAAGCCTTTAAACCAGAGGTTCTCCCCCTCGGCTGCACCCTGGGGTCACCTGGGAAGCACTTAAAGGTCGCCCTGTCCAGGCTGCACCCTAAACCAGATAAATCAGAATCTCCAAGGGTGGGACCCAGGCCTCAGCATTTGTGAAAACTCCCCAAGTGGTCCAGCGAGCGGCCAGCGGTAAGGATAGTCGGCTAGACAGAGCAGGGCGCTTTCTTGTTGTTGCCTGGTACCCTTCACTGGGTTAATTATGCTCCCGGCCCACTCCTGTGGGCATTTGAGTTTGCTGCCCCCGGGCTGCAGGGTCACGGGAGTGGAGAGGCAGCTAAACATGCAGGCAGTGCTGCCTTTCAGCTCAGTTTACCCAGAGCAGTGCCTCCCAACCCTGGCTCTCCTCCACCACTTTAGGGCATCTGACCATCATCATACCAGCTGATGCTCCGCAAGAATCTAATGTGGGACAGACTCTGGGCTAGGTCCCAAGTGGGACATGGGACTCGGTCCCCGCCCTACAAGAATTTGCCACCCAGCAGGAGAAATCAGATGTGCACGTAAAAATAACTGCTTAGGTAAGGCCAAAACTGGTAAGTGCCACAGAAGCAATAAAAAGTAGGTGTGGTGTCGTAGAAGCCTCCAAAAAACCAAAAGTGCCATTGACTTCTAATTGGCACTGAATTCTCACAGATCCAGAAAGTCCAGAAAAGCATCTCATTCACTGTCAGTGGGATGGCAACAGCTTTCACTTTACATGAGTTACTTACCCCAGAGATGTGACAGTGCCACCCTCAGAGGCGCCGCTTTCCAGTGACAGAGGGACTTGGGTTTGTCATCCTCTTACACCAGGAAGACAGGCTCTTGCAGGCTCAGAGCTGAAGAGATTTTAGAGGTCATCTGGCTTGACCTCCTTGCAGGAGACAGGAGTTGGTTACTCGGGGCGCAGAGAAGTGAAACACGGTGCTTAAGTTATAAAGCAAGCCAGGGGCAGCTAAGGCTGGCGGCCAGCCTTTGATGCCAAACCCAGTGATCCTTCTTTTATTGCACTGGTGGGGCGAGGAACTCCAGACTGGTGAGATTGGGTCTTTAGGTCTGAATGACAGCTCCTAGGAGACGTGGTACCTGCCCGTGCCTGGAATTCCACCATTAGTGCTTCAGTCTTTCATACCCGGGCAGCCTCTTTTTGAATGCAAGATTCTCTAACAGGAGGGCCATACTACCTTCCTAACACCTGAGTCGCCAGGTAGGTAACCTATAGCTCTCAAGTTCTGAGGTTTTATTAGCAAAACATTTTTCTCCTTGCTGCCTGATTTACTGCTAAGAAATGGGAGGTATTAGGCCACTGGGGTCACGCCAGCCAGCTTGGCCCGGTTGTTAGAGCTGAAAGGAACGCAAATTCTAATTTTGAGGTATGGAAATTTAGCTGCACTAAAATGACATCATGAAGTTGGGACATCCTGAAAGATTCCAGACCACTGTTATCAGTAGGAATTCAGGCCTCCTGTGTGCTAATGACCATCTGACCATGTGGCCAACCACGGAGAAGGTGGAATAGCCCTGCATGAGGGAGAGCCCTGTCTTGAGGGCAGGGCT
The DNA here is from genome assembly GCF_028564815.1 of Eubalaena glacialis. Classification (NCBI taxonomy): domain Eukaryota; kingdom Metazoa; phylum Chordata; class Mammalia; order Artiodactyla; family Balaenidae; genus Eubalaena; species Eubalaena glacialis. The sequence continues at coordinate 27,438,518 of NC_083734.1, read as the reverse complement.
GATGGCTGGACAGAGACCTGATGGGCCTCATCAGAATGAGAGCTAACACTTGTTGAAGCTTACTTCCTGGCAGGCATTCGTCTAAGCACTTTGCATCTATTAATCTCTGACTAATATCGTCATCTCTTTTATAAAGGGGGCACCAAGGCACAGAAAGGTTAAGGCAGCTTGCCCAAAGTCACTCAGCTAGTAAGTGGCTGAGCCAGAATTTGAACCGAGACAGGCTTCGTGTCTGTGCACTTGGCTATTGGGCTAACCTGCCTCACGAGGAGAAACCTGGTTGTCCCCTTCACGCATTGGCCAGACAGGCTGTGTTGAGGAGGGAGCCCTTCTCCGCATTCCCAGCAGCAGACGGGGGACGGTCATCTGGGCAGTGGGGTGCTAGGGTGGCCACGGGCACTCATGGACCAGGGGCTCTGCCACGGTTGCCTGGGCCTCAGCCCCAGCAAGAAGCCCTGAGCCCTGCCAGATCTGCCTAATTCCCTGCAGTCTTCCCCTGAATACCCACTGCCAGGGCAGCCCAGACCCCCATCCCTTCAAAAATAAAATAAGAGGTTTCCCAAGGGGGAGTCTGCCGCAGGTGACCCCTGGCTCCTGAGGGCCTGGTGAGAGATGCTGAGAACAGGACCAGGAGCCGAATCTGCGAGGCTCTCCCTGTTCTTCCAGCTCCTCCAGGTCCAGCCCTGGAAGCTCCTGGTCCTCAGGTACCTCCTGCCGTCCTGGAGACAGGCTGCACTCCATGGGAACAGCTTTAGGCCCATGACGGCCCCTGGCTACATACACACACACACACACACACACACACCCCTTTCCTGGATCTGTGCTCACGCATCCCCCACAAGCCCCGCCACCAAGGAGAGCCCATTGGCCTTAGAAATAGCATCAGGGGCTTAGCTGCCAGGTCATCTGGAGAACGTATTTGGGGTGACCAGTGAGGCTGGGCGGCCTACCAGGACAGGAGGGGGATGGCAGGGAGCTGGGGAAGTGGACCAAGAAGACAGCCCCAGGGCAGGATGCTGGGGCAGCGCTCTCTCCTCCCCCCCTTAGGAGATTCCCAAGGAGGCCAGGCTGCGTGGGGGGAGGGGGGGACGGCGGACTTTGTCGCCACAGAGGGGGTGCTGTGAGGGCTGTCTCTGCTGTTCTGGGCACACTGGGGGGCTCCCCTCCCCTGCTCCCCCCCCACACCTGTCACTCCGCTTAGCCCCGTTTTGATGGTTGAGTTTAAATTCAGCCCCTAGCAGTGTCTGCTGCACAGTCTCCAGCAGGAGCCTTTATCTGAGATTAGGGATAATGGATTTTCTTTCTTGGATAAGGTTTTTTTTTTTCCTCCCTCTTTCCTCTCTCTTTCTCTCAGACTTTTTGTCCAAAATGCACTCAACTCCAGAAAAGAGAGCTTTTGTTAAAAGTCTTCTTATTGACTCAACTCCCCTCCCCCAGCTCTGTCCCCCCTCCCTTCTCCCCACCACCAGTTTTTTCATGCTTCCAAGGAAACCTGTTTCAAGTAAGAAGTGAGAGAGTACAAAAGAATAAGGACCTTCCTCCTGTCCCCGCCCTCTTCCTTCTCCCTCAGGGTCCCCTGAGCCCTGCTCCGGGCCTGCAGCAGAGCCTGGTGTAGAGTTGGGATGGGGAGAAATAACTTGACATCTTCCTTATTTTCCTTCAGCACTTTGCGCAAGCACCCACATCTTCAGAAATCTAGATCCTGCCTGGAAGAAATGGGGAGAGGACTTGGTGGGGGAGTCCCTTCCTTGGTCTTGGCAGGGGTCATTGCTGTGTACATTTATTTCACCTGGATCTTTCTTTTTCCCCCTTCAACAGCCCTATTACCATATTTAAATGCAAGTATGTCTCTTTTCATTGGCATTTGAAGTAGCTTAGCCTGACGTTTCTAGAATAGCTCCTTCCCTTTTGAACTTCTTTCCTCCCCAGTAGTTCTGTGTAGCTAGGGCAATAGTCTTAGAGTTTAGTGGGCTTCTAGTTTGCTGTGTTTGGGGGACGGCTCTCTCTCTCCTTTCTCTCCTCCCTTGCTCCCCGCCCTCCACGGTGCATGTTCCCTTACCCCCCTCGTCCTGTAGCAGTTCCTTATCTGGAAGGCTCAGTGGCCAACGCTGAGCTCCTCCGTTGGGCTGTTTGCTGCTGGCTTCTGGCACATCATTTAAAACCACAGTCACCGGACATGGGTCTTGGGATCAGGCCTCCAAGCGTCTGCTTGGAGGCAGATTGTTCCATGCGTGGGGAAGTGTGTCTGTGTGTGTCCCAGGGCGTGGCTGTGTGTGCACATGCTGTGGCCGAAAGAAGCCCGGGGGAGGGGACTTGCCCACCTCTTCCTTCACCTGGACACTCTGCAGCCACACTGGGTCACCTTGTCCTTCTGACGTTTAGTCCCACTGCTGGGACAGCCTTGCTGCCTGGTGCGTTGTCAGATCAAAACCCCCAGGAGACCCTTCAATGCCAACTTGATTGGGACGGTGGAGCTCAGACAGAAGAGCCAGATCTAAATCCCCATAATGTGCCTCCAGAGCCACAGGCCCACCCCACGTAGGTCTCTGCAGCCCCACACTTCCTCCCCCAGCTGGACCCCCAGAATGCTTCACCCCTAGGCCTGGGGCTGTGATGCTGCTGACACTGAAGTCTGGAGTCAAGATGGCCAAGCAAGCCTGAGGCCTCAGGAGAACAGCTAGGCTTAAGCCGTCTCCTGGCCAAGGTGCCTGTAGTGTCAAGAGGCCATCCCCAGGGCCTCCTGCCTATGGCTCAGGGCTGACTGCTCCACAGGGACCCCTGCCTGTGACCGGGCCATGCTCGGCCCCCCAGCTCTGGACAAGCCCTGGGGAATCACCGAGGTGCCCGTGCAGGGGCCGCAGGGAGCTCGCCCTGCTCTCAAGAGAAGTTACTCCTAATCCTCTTCAATTATTTTGGTGTGCCGTCTAGAACCAGCTTCCCGGGTGACAAATGTGTGGGAATCAAACACACCTAAAGATGCTGTGCCTTCCAGAAGCCTGAGAGCCACTGATCCATGTCCCTCCTAAAGGCCGACCCACGGACATCCCTTCCCACCCCTGTCTTCTGTGTCGGGGCGGGGGACATGGCCTGTGAGACGCGTCTGTCCGAGGCCCTTGCCAGGACCCTCCTTCACCCCCACTCCTCTCTCTCTGCCAGGCTTCCCGGCAGCGGCTTATGGACCAGTGGCGGCGGCAGCGGTGGCGGCAGCACGAGGGTCAGGTAGGAAGGTGTGCGGGCCAGGCGGCTCCCAGGCATGCCCAGTGTGCAGGGGAAGGTAAAGGCCCTGTTGGATCTGTGTGGCTGCGTCTGCCCCCCACTCTCACCACAGCCCGGAGGGTGGGGGCGGGGCAGCCCCAGCGGGGGGTCAGTCGCGGGACCGCAAACCAAAGGTAGATGACGATTCTCTCACTCAAAAGAGAAAAATGGATTTCTTTTGGACTTTGGACGGCCCCTTCACCTGACAGCCGGCTTCAGGGCACCCGTGGGCATTTCCCTCCTTGGCTTTTGCTGGTTCACAAGGCCCCCTGCCTCAAGTCTCTGACCCAGCCAGAGAAGTTCTAGGTTGCGAAGGGAGACTCAGAGCCCATCCACGTGGTCCTGGCCTTGGAGCAACCCACCCCTTCGGCCCCTGCCGCACTTGGCAAGTGGGCTTGCTGATCCGGCTAAACCCCGAGTCCCTGAGGGTCAAACGTGAGGCCAACCCTGAACCCAGGGAGTGAAGCTCCTCTTCCTGAAGCCCCCAGGCCATCCCAGACTCTCTTCTTAGCCGAAACCAGAGAGCTCCAAGACTCTAGCCGCCAAGGGAATTGGGATGTTCCCTCCCATGAGGTTGCCCAGGTCATTTGGTCTCCAAATCCAACCTTTGAGGGGGTCTGGGACTCTTGGGGTGAGCTGGGAACCTTTCCCCAGCGGCACTGTGGGGTCAGGCTGGAGCTGGGCCGTTGTCCCTCTCCCCCAGATGCCCTCTGCCTTCCTGAGCAAGCAGGGCTTCTGCTGTGTGCTCCCCCATCCCCCAGGCCACCAAGAGGCCCCCCACCTCCTAAACTTGGGAGCCATGGTTTGCAGCTCTCCCCCAACACCCCGCAGCCAGGGCGCTGGAGCACCCAGGGAAGTTTAGTTTGATATAACAGGGTTCTGAGGAGGGAGGGGGGAGGGAGGTGCTGCTGAGGGTACCAGGAAATGGGGCATTAAAAGCCCAGAGGGCAAACGCCAAAAAGACCCAAACCCTCTGTGGTAAGAGACTGGCACAGTGAGGCCCTTTGGAAATGTCAGTAAAAATCCGTTCCATGCAAACTGGCACTGCCTCAAGCTACAAAGGACCCACTCCCCTGAGCCACCCGCTGGGGGCTTGTTTGGAGAGGCCAGGGAATTCTCAGGGGGCTGCTGAGGGCGTTAGCCAGAGAGCTGGGCGGGGGCACCGGGCGCCTTTCCTCGGCTTCCGCCTGCCCAGCCGGCCTCCAAAGCTCCCACCGGCCCTCTGGCCAGTGTCTCTTGGTCCCCCTGCCCTGGGGGCGGGTTGCACAGCTGCCTAGTGTCTCCCTGTTCCATTTGGTTTTTTAACTTGAGAGCTTTTTGGTATCATTATAAACGAGCCTCTGTCCTACCTGTGCCTGGGGGAAGGGACGACAAAAAGAAAAATCTTGAGATTTTTGAGTGTTGTTGGTTGTTGTTTTCTCCGTTCAGTTTCTTTCTTATTGTAACTTGGATTATGAAACTAAACTTTAACCCAAAATTAACCCTGCCTCTCTCCCCACCCCCATTCTCCTTGACTTCATGGCAAGTTTAAAGGGCAGCATGGGGTTCTTTGAGAGTCTGAGAGTGGTCTCCCCATGGTCTCTGCCCCCTTCTGCCACCCCTGCCCTCTCACAGACCCCCAGAGCCAGGCGGGAGTCCCACCCATCCCCTCTAACTCCTAACCCCAAAGGTCAGAGCCATCTCCAACCACCCTTTTTTTTTCAGGATCAGTGGTGTTTTATTTGTAGCCATTTCCATCAGGAGCAGAGTCTCCCACAGGCCATTCTAGGTCAGCCATGCTCATCACTGCACTGTTAGTGAATTCTCTTCAGGAGTGTGCTCCCAGACCCCCTGCCCACACCAGCCTGGGTTAGTGCAAGGAGTAAATCCTCAGCTCGGAGGTGCCCGCCCCAGGATGCAGACTCAGCCAGGAAGCTATAGGGCACCCGCCCAGTGCAGCCTGGGTGTGCCCGAGGGTGATGACCGGGCTGTGTCTGCCAAAGTCAGAACACTGCCCGCCAAAGTCAGAACACTGCCCAGGCTGGAAGACACCTGCCCACGTGTAGACAGGGTAGCTCGGCCCCCACCCCCTACCCCCTTTGAACCTGGAGCAGGATTACAAGGCTGGGGAAGGAAGATCTCCACCTGTCTTTCTCTTAGTGCATTTTGACCTGTAAGGACTCTCCCCTTCCTCCCTCCCTCCCCCTAGAAAATGATCTGGACTCCAAGTCTGGCAGGATGGCCAGTTATTTACCTGTCATAGTGGCCCCTGGGTGGCATTCTGGCATGTATGGGAGGGGCTGCACAGACTTATTTGGGTGTGTGCATCAGCCCAGGCCAGCAGGGGGGCTCACTGAGGCCTGATTGCCTGATTCTACCTTCACCGGCTCCTGCAATCCTGCCCCACCCATCCCAGCTCCTCCCCCGGGGATAGGGATGCTCCTTCAGCCCCCCAGCCCCCCCAAGCAGCCTCGGCTGTTGGGGGGCATTACAAGTTCAACGGCATTCTCTCATAGGGAGAAGCTGGTCTAGGGAGTCTGTGGAGTGCCTCCCTTGAGCTTGGTCCCATGCTGAACCTGGCCGGGGACTCAGAACAGTGGGAAACAGGGCCTCTGCTCCCCAGGGGCTCTCAGGCTTGGCTTAGGAATCAGGTGGACTATGGAAGGCCCTCTTTGCACTTTCATTTTTGTCAAGCTCCACAGTTTTGTGTGGGTTTTCCCTTCCTTTTATGACGTGCCGGGGGAACTTCCTGAGCGGAAGCGCCAGCCGGGGGCCGTGGGATGGGAAGCAGCTTTGGTTTTGATGAGCTTGGCAACGGCATTCGTCAGGGCTACGGTGTCAGGGTAGGAGGGCCCTGGGCCTGGAGCTCTGCACCCACCTCAGCCGACTCCTCTGGGCCAGCCTGCCCCAGACCTGAGGTGGGCGGGCTCGGGTGACCCCCACGGGGAGGTCCCGGCGACTCCTAGATGACTTCACTATCAGTGTCACTTTTCTTTTACCTTCACACGGAAGTTTGAAATGTCATCTTTTCTTGTGCTCAGTCGAGACTTTGTTTGTTTATTTTGATCGTATCCATTCAGTTCCAGTGGCCCCATCATGCCCCTCCCCCAAAACCTAAATCAAGTTTGGTAAACGACTCCCCCGACAAGTGAGGGAAATGGTTCGAATCGCCAGGCTATTTGATTTCTGGGTGGCATCGCGGGTGGGTCCGTGTATCAGTCTTAGGCCCCGGCCCCAGCCCATCCCCGGCCCCAGCCAGGACCCCTTACTGTGCTTTACACTTGCCAGCTTTGTTCCCATCTAGTGACATGAGCTCCTGACGGTGGTGGTGAGTGTGAGAGTCATGTTCTGTTGTCTTTTCTCTTGCTTGGTTGGGGCTGCGGTGAGAGTGTCTCTGAGGCATACTTTCCCGCCTCTCTTACACTAGGATCTGCACACCTCCTCTCAAACACTCTTCTGAGCACGCTCAGCGGGAAGGTTTGTCCACACCTATTAATCCTCTCTCAGTGTCCAGCTTCCTGTTAGTACCAGCTGGTTTGCATGTTTTTGCTTGTTCAGATGAAACAGTTCAAGAAACAAACTCATATCCAACTCTCGAGAAATGTCTTTTTTTGTACACTTTCGTTTTCGATTTTTTTTTTTTTATTAGTTACAACTCCGAAACACCTGTTGTCCAGTAAAACATTTCACACCCCCTGCCTGTTCTTAGATTGTATGTCTCTGTGGGACTGAACTAAATGCATGCACTGTAGTAGATGTACTGGTAGCCGTAGCTGTAGTTGTAGAACATGCATTGTTGAGTTGATATTACAGGGCCTCGGACAGCTGGGCACAGCACGGCTGTCTGCAGGATAGCGTGGGGGCCAGGAAGAGAAGGGGCTCCATATTTTCAATGTTGCCAAAGGGCTTGGATCCATGTTCCCGCCATCAGCCACCACCACCTCCCCTCACACTCCCTGCTCCCTGAGTCCAGGACTGGGTCACCACCCTCAGCTCTAGCCTTCCCAACTGAGATCTCTCTTGATCGTGTCCAACTATAGTGAAAGAGAATGGAATCAGGGTTGGAAGGAGTCTTACAGTTCTTCCTTGTTCTTGTCTTCCTCCTATGATTCTTGAACAGATCAGGTCTTTTTTTACTTCTTAAGGCCTAGCAGCAAGGCTCCTCCAAGCCCTCTACTTCTTGAGTCCTTTGCCAGCTCACATCCAGCCCTTCAGGAATTCAGGTCCTTGTGGCAGCCCTGTCTACATGGTTGGAGGGGAAATGAAATATGATGGGGAAAGGGATTAAGATCTCAAGATCCTTAGTCTGCACACAGGGGATGCATTTGGTCTTAGTCAAGGTCGGCATTTATTCTTACGGTTGGTGAAGGTAAAAGGAGAAAGGGTGGAGGGCAAGTGGGGTGAGAGAGGTGACATTCCTGCTGTGGAGATTACTGGCACAGCTTCATGAGGAGGGGAGGTAAGGGGAGGGGAGGGGAGTGGTGGAGAGGAAGGGGGCCTGTAATATCCGAAGAGGAGGCCACAGTTTGCCTGCATCTCCCCAGGAAGACTTCCCAGTCCTGCAGCCTCTGCCCTGGGTTCAGGGCGTGTGCAGTCAGCCATCTCTGGACACATTGTCTCCCCTCCATTTGTGGTGACAAATCATAAGAGTGCAGAGGTGTCTTAGAGCTTTTGGAGGCATCCCTAACCTTCTTAAGTTGACGGAAGATGAAGCAGTAGTTGCCACCTGGGACCTGCTCCTAAAGCCAGGCTGGTGTGTGGCTGTGACCCAACGCTGCAGGACGCAGATGGGATCTGAACGTTCAGGGTGCAAGTTATCTATTATCAGAGGAGACAGAAGCCCAGGAAGTCCCCATAAGAGTGTGCAAAATGGTAGCCCGTGGCATGTGGCCCAGTCGGGGTGGACCAGGATTGAATGTGAGCCGGCAGGTCAGCCAGATTGAGGGCCCCGAGGCCCAGGAAGGGAGATCCGGGAGGAGCCGGCCTTCTGGCCGAGTCTTCATGGGGGTAGGAGTGGGCAATGGCAGAGGGAGAAGCTGGAACTGTCAGGCATCGGGGCTGCTGAAGCAGTGGATTGACCCAGAATGGGGAGCAGGAGAAGAGGGTGGGGACAGAAGGCAGAGAGAGCAGAAAGTCCCCACCCCCCCACCCCCGCCTGAATCCCAGGTCTGGCTTTGCTGCCCTGTGGCTGGACATCCCTGAGTTTCTGTTCCAGTGCGTAAAATGAGCAAGAGTAAAATTCAAGTCTGGGGATAGAATAAATCGTTTAACTTGAGCCATAAAATAAACACTTTGGGGAGGAGAGTAGATCTCAGACCTGCCCCGCTTTTATCTCAGGACATTTTCCATGTCCCCAGCGAAATCCTTTGCCTCCTGTGTGTTAGGGGCTGAGGGAGTCCACACACTCCTCCAGCTGCTGGAGGAATGCGGACATTGTTTGCACCGGTTGCGGCACAAGCCTTAGGGTTCCCAGGTGTTGCTTTCAACAAGCCTGTACTGAAGGTCTGCTTTGTGCCAGGCACCAAGGCATATAAAGGCAGGTAACACTTCTTGCCTTCAGTGGTCTGAGAATCTAGATTCCTTCCACTGAAAGCCCCTATTTCCCACGATGCGTTGTTTCTGGCACTGTCAGCTTCATTTAAAAAAGGAAAACGGATCACTGTGCTGCCTTTATTGCCGAAGATGGCTTTCCTGGGCCTCCGTCAGCAGAATCCGATGTCCAGGAAAGGGGGGTGGGGTGCAGGGCTGCAGTGCAGGCATCTCTTCTTTCCCGCCCAGGCTCCCTTGTGCTAGCAGCAAGCATCCTCTGGGAGCTGTGACCCCAAGATGGCCCATCTGTGGGTAAGGTCATGGGGACACCCTCTCACTGGAATAGAGCCAGCACAGTAGCCGAGAGGGAGAGAAAATCTGTGACCTGTTAGGACTGCTAACCAGCCAGATACTTGAAAGACTGTCCCGGAACATATATCTCCCAGTCACTGCCTTGTGCTCTGGGCATGGGCACCTTGTTTCTCAGTTTGTCATTAAAATCTTCATTTCTGGGAGAGCCAGGACTTTGCCCATAAAGAGTCCAGCATTGGATTTCAGTAACCCCAGTGAATTTATAATAATGTGCAGAGCTGCCCACCTCTGACCTCAGCTTCATTCATTTTCCAAGGGCTTTTGGACCAACTCTGTTGAGGATAAAATACATCAGCTCTAATCAATAATTTTGTAATAGAAATACCATGCACTTGATAAATCAACTCTAGCGCAATTAGTGACTAGCCTCAAAGCCCAGACCTAAGTATAAGTTAATCCTAAAGTGAATGGAGTGGGAGAATGTTAATGGTCTTTTAAATCAGTGGAATTATTTTCAGTGGGTGACACATCCGTGCCCGCCCCCTGAGCTGGTTGGCCTTCTCACATGCTGGCTTGGGAGCACAGGCCCTGCTGTCTGGAGGAGGGGTGGGAAGAATGGTGCCCTTGAGAGCTCTATAACAGCACATAGAGCCCAATACAGAGGGGCAAAGGGATCCCCTCCTTGTGCTCTGGGCTGGGTGGGGGCACTGCAGGATCTGGGGAGCCCCAAAAGTTGGTGAACCCACGTGTTGGTGAGAATCACCAAAGGAGCACATACCTGGGTACATCATGGTTCCTTGGGTTCCTACAGAGCTAAGGCTGTCATGTCTATTACCGCAGCTACCCCGTGAGATGGGCAAAAAGGCAGAAGGTTTGGGCTCAATTTTACATGTTTGTTTTTTATGAGAAAGCTGGGCTGCAGAGTGGTTACATGACTTATCCAAAGTCACACAGCTGGTTACCTGGTTAGCGAGGCTTTGGTCAAGGGTAAAGAAAGCTGAACTTGAACCCAGATCTTTGGCCTCCTTTAAGTAGCCCTGGGAGGAACCATGTTTGTTCATGAAGGACTCACCTGCCGCCCAGACACCCTGCACATACAGGAACGTCCTGGGAAAGCCCAACAGCCTCGGCTGCCAGCTCTGTGTTGGCTGAGGACTCAGGCTCCAAGACCTCACAGTCCAACCTTTCAGATGTAGATTTCAGAACCAGACCCAGGGCACATCTGCCGTGGAGTTTAAATCGGCAGATATTTATTAAGTGTTCAACAACAGTAATTATTATTATATGTGACAGGCACCATCCTAGGCCTTGATTCAAGGTACTTTGGGCTGTATCAGAAGACCCAGCTCAGTGTGATTAAATATTATAGGGGATTTATTGGCTGACATCCTGGAAGCTCTATTGGAAGAGTGAGCTTCATGTGTTCAGGGCTCATTTTCTGCAGTTTTCTTAGCTTTGCCCTCCTTCTCATTTCGATATTGTCTTTTTGTTGGTTTCCTACGATGGCAAAATGGCTGCAGCAGTTTCCTGCTTCACATTACCCTGTCTAGGAGAAGAGGGGCGTCAGGTGGTCCAGAATTCTAGCAAAAGTCCAGAACTTTGTGCTATTTGGTTAAGGCCTAGGTTACAAGAAGCAATCACTGAGGGTGGGATCTGACCCCTCTAAACCCAGCTAAAGGAGCTAAAGGAGCTGCAACACAGTGGAAGAAGGATGGATTTCCAAAGGCAAATCGGGGTACTGATAAAAGGCGGAAAAAGAGACTGATGCTGGCAACGCTGGAAGCTCATAGATGACTCCAGAGGACAGTCCCTGCCCTAGAGGCTCTCCCAGCCTAGCATGGAGACTAATGTGTACTTACAATATGATGCCTAAGCCCAGTAAAGGAGGAGCACAGAGCTGTGGGGGGAAGTCGAGGAAGGTTTCACAGGGGAGCGAGTATCTATACTTTTAAAGGACAGATAGGAGCTCCCCAGGGAGCCTGGGGAAACAGCTTATGCAAAGCCACCAGAAAAGCAGAGTGATCTTGAAGTCCTGCAAATGGTTCACTCTGGCTAGAAAATAAAATGCATTGGGGTTGAGGGCAACAGCTAGCTAGAGAGCTGGGCAGAGTCAGAGCAGGGGGTCCTTAGTGCCACGCTAAAGAGCCTGGATTCACCTAGGTGACTGGGAGCCTCAGAGAGGCCTGAAACCAAGAAGTGACATCAGATTTGTTTGTTAGACAAGCCAGACAGCAGGGTGGATTAGAGAGACAAGAGGGGAGGCGTAAGGGCAAGTGACAAACCATGAAATTGTAAACACTCCATAAATGTTCGTATATAGCTGCCCAGTAAGAGGTACTGTGGGCCTTTTACTCTTCCCCATTAGCTGATTAACTCTGGGCTCAACGTCATGCTGGTTGGGGGACAGTGGGAGGCTGTCTAATGGGCGGTGGGGATATAGGCTTGAAGAGGTAGAGACAGGCTAGAGTCTGGGAGAGGGAGACCTTGAAAGCCCGATTGATATAGTCATATTGGTGGGAGAGAGAGGCTCATATTCTTTATGGCAGTGGAACTCAGTAAAGACAGAACCAAGTAAGGAAGATCAACCTGGCAGTGGCCCAACAAAGCACAATCTGACCCCTTAATCCCTGGGGCTGTGCTGGGTTTGTGGTCTGGAGCAAGGGGAAGAGAGCAAGGCAGACCCTGGAGGGCATTCCATCATGGGGAGTCCACCTTAGTTTCCAGCAATTCTCCTTTGCTTCTGCCAACAAGTTGTTGTTCATTCCCTGCTCGGGGCTATTGGTTCCCATTCCTGTGCCCTCCTGGCAGCCACTGCCCTCGTCCTTTCTGCCAGTCCATTTCCCTCTGTCCTCATCTTTGCTCCCTCTGTTCAAATCTGGCTCAGAACACCAGGAAGCCACACCCGATTAACCCTCCCTGGGATGCCCCCTCCTTCGCTCTAGCTTCTCAATGTGATCTTGTGTTCTCAGTCTTCTTCCTGATTGGTGAGTTCTCCTCAATGAAAGGCAGGATTTTGAGTCTTTGGAAGATATTTTGCATGTTATCTCCGAGTGGTGCCTGCCTTCTCCAACAATATAAACCATCAATCTTCCAGGAGGCAGTCAGCCTCGTTCTTAGTATAGATGAGTAATTACTGTGCAATTAGAGAAGGCGGAAAACAAAGGGGCCCTTTGTTCCTGGATGCTCATTAATAAATACAAAGGTCTCCCCTTTCCATCCTGGGATCCTGCACAACAGGAGGTGGGCAAATAATGCTTTTGAACAGCTGTGATTTGCTGTTGCAATTAGATCTGTCAGGATGAGAGAGCCACAACGAAATCCACCTTATGGCATGGACCAGAGGGTTCCAGCTGGCATCTCAAAATTCAAACCCACCTGGGAGGTCCCTTGAGGGAAGGATATCTTGCAAGTGGTGGATAGAATGCTAAAGACACTTCCTAGCCAATTTTAATAAAATAATGGTAATAGTAATATGTTAATGATAACTCACATATATTATGAGTGAGTCATGTACTGTGCTAAGCCCACCCCCCTTATCCCATTTTATTCTCTTAGCCCTATGAAATGGGTGCTGTCATTCCCATTCCCATTTTTAAGATTTAAAAACTGTGGCTTAGCATGTGTGAGGTGGCAAGAGGCAGAATCTGAGCCTAGGTCTGTCTCATCGGACAGCGTCTGTCAGCAGACGCTCCATCGTACCAATCCTGCCATACCTGCAAAGCTCTGCATCTTTGAAACATACCCTCAACAAAAACCAACCGCTGCCATCAACTCAGTTCTCCATATCCCTGGTAGAGGAGAGAACCCAGTCATTTTCGGGAGGCATTATATGTGTTTTTTGCACCTGCTTCTGCTGTTGCAGACTTAACATCACGGTTCTGTCTGGCTTTAGCTGACATTTCCGATCTGGCTTCTGGTCTCTGAATCTCTTCAGACCAAAGGCACACAAAGGAGGCCCAGAGGAGGCATGGTCGGGTAAGTGTGAGCCAGGCTAAAGATCATTATTAGAAAGGAGCCTTTAGCTAAAACAAAACTGAAGGAAGTTAGCCACTGCCTGAAGGAAACTAGGCGATGAAGCAGGGGAGGACGCTTTGGGCAAGACACTTCTCGGTAGGGATGAGTCAACATCCCTTCACGTGAGCTGTGAGGACTTAATCTGGAAGGTCGCTGGGAAGCCCAGCCCAGCCCTGAGGCTGGGAGGGGATTGGCCGCCCAGTTGCCGGGGCTTTGCGTTAAGCCAATGGCTGGGAGGGGCGGAGCCAGAGGCGGGAGCAGTGGGCTCCTCCGCCAATCGTCCTGCAGGGAGGCTGGGCTCCCAGTACCATGGCAACAGTACCATGAGCAGGGGCTCATTTGTTTTGTTGATGAGCAATTACTACGCAATTAGAGAAAGCTAAAAATAAAGGGGCCCTTTGTTCCTAGTTACTTATTAATATTAATAAAACGGTCTGTCCAGTTAACGCAAACCTGTGCGCCTGTGGTAGAGCCCACTGTGGGAGGCTTTCCCCATCTTGGCCGGGAGAGGAGATGCTCAGCCTCACCAACACACGGGACCCAGGATGCCCTGGAATCAGGGGGTCGGTCAGGCACTGACCCATGCAGAAGAGTCTGGTCGTGTCAACCCAGCCTCCAGAGAAAAGACCACAAACACAGCAGCAAAACCAGAAAACATGGACCTGAGTTGGAAGAAACCTCTCGCCCAGTTTTGCTATGTACCCTTGGCCACGTTGTTCGACTTTTCTGGGTCTAGGTTGTTCAGCTCCAGGTGCATAAAATAGCCTCTAAGCCTTCCACTGAGGTAGCCCCTGAGATTTCAATGTCTCCCCTCCCACCTGGCTTGAAGAGAAACAAATCAGACTTGGAAATGACTTGCTAGAAGTTTACTTGGTTGTTCAGGGGTTGACCCCACAGCTTCTGGCATCTGGCCTTGGAGATGGAAACAGCTCAGAGGCATCCCTTATATCCCTTCCCCGTCCTAGGGGACGGGTTGCCTTGTGGATTAATCAGATAAGGATGATAAGAGGCTTTTAAGAAGAAGCAGGAGAAGGAGGAGGTGGAGGAGGAAGAAGAAGATGATGATGATAAGAGCGTAGAAGGAAGAGCAGGGAATCAGAAGACTTGGTTCCAGTCTGGCTTCTGCCAACAACAAGCTGGTTGATTTGGGGGCAAAGGATTTCAGACTGTTGGGTTCTTGGGCACCATTCAGCTCTATAGCTCTGTATTGCTGCTGTTTCCAAAGCTCTGGATCCCTTATCATTGGGAGCAAAAGGTTGACAGTGATAGTGCCTTAAGATCTGAGAGGAGTGACTGAAGAGAAAGCCAGGGGCTTCCAAGTGATGAAGCAACTGGTAGGGATGCATTTGAAAAAATCAGTCACACATTTTTTTAATGTGTGAAGGCAATGAGAGGGATAGAAATATTTCCAGACTTGTGTATCATTAAAAAAAAAAAACCTATAGTCAGATTTCCATCCTTGTGTGTGGTTGATTAACCCTTTAGGGTTTGGCACTCTGGATGGTATTCATTAATAAAGGTGGACCTGTTAATAGCTGTCGTCGATGAGCTGTGGAACTGGGGCGAACGCAGTGGTTCTTGAACTTGGCTACATGTTAGAATCACCTAGGGAGTTCTTAAAATTCCTAGTGTCCAGGCCACACTGTAGATCCATCAAATCAGAATCTACAGGGGGATGGTGGGAGGTGGGGGGCACGGTGGGCAGGCCTCAGCGTTACTTAAAAGCTCCCCAGGCAAGTCCAACCTGTAACCATGGACTCAAATACCATCAGGTTCTTGCTAGATATGGAGCCTCACACCATCTCTGTGACTTTGTCGTCAGCATCCCTACCTCAGAAACAGATAAACAGAGCCAAGCCAGATAGTTCACCCCAGCCTCCTCTAATGAGCAGGAGAGCTGGTCTGGGATCCTTAGCCTGCAGCCTTGGAGCCCAGGCCTCTCCTGCCCACCATTGGTCCTCCCGGCAGGGCCAGGAAATCCACCCCTCCAGGATGGGCTGAAGGGGTCTTTGTCCTCATAGATGGATTCTCCTACCTCCCCCCCACAGGACAGCCCTGTCCTAGCTGAGATTGAGAGCATGTACACATAGAACCAGCAGCCCGGAGCAACCATAAACAGGGAAGCAGCCACCCTCCTTGACTGTCTGATGAATGAGGGCCTTTTGGTAAGGTCGGAGTTTGTTTGTTATTAAAGACCTAATTAGAAATATGAGAGGGAGCTGAATGGCGCCGTGCTTGGCCAATTAGTGACATGTATGCGCCCACTTTGAACTTCAAGGACACAGAGCTATTAGCGCTTACATCAAAAATGGATTAAACTCCTGTGCCTTTATAATCATTAAAGACAGGCTGCTCAAGTGGAAAGCCTTTTGTACAGGTCCTCAAGGGGCTGCCGCTTGGGCATCCTCCCCACCCCACCCCCTGGCTGCTAGAGCCCGAAATAGTGAGTTTCCATGAAATGTGATCAGGCAGTAAATACTGAGGGTGCTAGGGCATGCCAGCTCCCCACAGGACAGCCCTCAGCAGACTGGAGTAGTCTTTGGGGACTGAGACCAGCCCTCTGGTTGCACTTCCTAGGGTGGGAGGGCTTCCTTTCTCTCTGGCAGTGCCCTTTCCACCTCACCCTGACCCCAGCAATACCGCATGCCTGCTTTGTGCCCAGTCTTGTTCTGGGATGTGGCACAGAGGAGGGTGGTCTAGTCCTCAGGTGAGAGGCTGACCCCTGTCTCCTGTGGCAGGCATGGCCCGACCTCAGGGAGCCCCCGGTCTGATGGGGGAGACACCCCTGCCACCAGGGAGCTCCCAATTTGGAAAGGGCAGCAGGACCCATGCCCTCGGGCGCTGGCATTCCAACATTGGAGCTTTGATTCCTTGTCGTTGATTTTGTGACCTCTGTGAGGCCAAGAAAGATCCAAATAAACAGAAGAAACCTTGTCAAACTATGATGCAAGGAAGGACAACCGGGCAGTGTGATTCAGTTTAAAAAGCAGCCAGGAGTGGCCCTGAAGACCAGGTGAGAGCTGGTTTCAGTCGGTCTGAGACACTGTGAGACCCTGGACACATCCCCTCACAGCCCCAGCCCTCGGTTTCCCTGTCTGCAGCTCCAGGGCAATAAAACCCATCTTACAAGTTGTTAGGAGCGTGAACAAGATGGTGTTAAACGCCTGCCAATGCGCCTGGCACGCAGTAGGTGCTCAGTGAATCTTAGTTCCCTTTCTAGCCTGGAACCCCGAGAAACCACAGCTTCTAGAACCCTGTGCCCCTTGCCTCCAGACCCCATTTTGCCTGAACTAGTATGAGGCTTTCCCCCGCCCCACCTTTGCTAACTGGGACAGGGCATCACCTCATTCCTTCCGAGCTTTTCATCGTGACTGAGGATACCACAAGGATGTAGTTCTGGCCTCGGATTTCATAGCGTTTTCTGTTAACCTAGTTATAGCGCAGGAAGTGTACGCTGGGGCTGCAGTGAGTGGAATCACTTACAAGACACAAGCAAGGACCTGACCCTCCTGGCTGGGGGGTGGGCAGGGTGAGAATTAGAGAGCGAGCACACACAGCACGGCTGGGGTGCCTGGGTACATGCGGGGAGAAGCCAGACTGGTTTCTTTTTTGAAAAGATAAAGAGATGGGTGTGCCTCGGGGACACAGGGGGTCACCCGATCAAAACACAGCCAGGCAAATTCTCAGGATTAAACGAGGAGACACTTGGAGCAGCAACACTGTTACAGAGAGAGAGGGAGTCCTTCCCAGGCCGCACACTCTCTATCCTCCTTTCCTCCTGATTCTCAGGTCAGGGAGGGCTGGAATGGGAGGCTTTGGCGTCGCCCATGTGCTGCCCCTTGCCCATTCTAACCTGTGTGGGCCTGGAATCTGAAACCAGTTAATTTAGGGACGAGGCAGCCGGATGTGAGTGTTAAAAAACACCGCCTGCTTCAGCCAAACTATAAACATTTGTCTCTGGGGTTGACTTCCCCTCATCTTCTGAAGCACTTGAGAGGCTCAGGGTGGAAATGTTGTCAAAAGGCTGCTTTATATCCCAGAGGGATCAGGATCACCACCTCGCGTTCACTACTTGTGGCCTGAGCTGCAGCGGCCACTGGGGTCCCTTCCTTGGGGAAGCTGCTGCTGCCGGGCAGACAGTTCACACTGGCAGAGCGAGTGCCACATAGGCCCCAGGGACTCACGTCGTGGCCTTTCCTTCCCTGGGGCCCCTCTCCCCTTTCTTCCTTAGAACATGCAACCAAGGTCAGTCCCTCAAGACCCCTGGGGTCTGGGAGAAACAAGAACCTGATGGGGGCTCCAGAAAGTTCGTTCTTTGCCCTCATGACAAAAGCTTGGTTTCTTTGGCCACCAGGCCCACTCAAGGCTACTGCAGCCCCAGAATTTACCCCATGAACAGATGGAGAAGCCACGGACCCCCTTCCTCCCCCTTCCCTCCATACCAACCGACCCAGCCTAGTCCTTTGCAAGGAAGAGACACACCCACACCCACACCCAAATCAGGGCTGATAATAAAAAATCATCGAGATGGTAAGAGAATGAGATGTTTTCTGCTGAGATTGTACAACAACATAAAGTATAAAGTACCGGCCACAAAGCCCTCCTCGGATAGGTCCTTTGGGGGTGCTTGGGGCTGTCTCCTCTTACTGATCTGAGTGATAGTGTGAGTATCCCGGTTCACTAGTAACCCAGGATGTGAGGGTTTTGGAGCCGACCAGCAGTGAAGTTATCTCTTTAGGGGATGTGATTTGACCGGAAGCTGAGACCATTCTACAAAATAATGAGTCCCAAGTCTTAGGTTCCACTGTCCATCAATTCCCTACTTAAGGTAGGCCAGCACTAACCAACGGACATCTGCACTAACCAACGGACATCTGCACTGACCTCAGTGGTCTGAAGCAGGCTAGGTGTTGAGCAAACAAGCAGAAACTGCAGTCTTCTAAGATTGCCACCACTGAAACCGACAGTTGGAATGTTTGTGACACTGACTCCCTCAGCCCAGTGAATGAGCTGACACTCTCCATGTGTCCTGTGCATTATTTATGATGAGCCAGGCATCTGTGGATGTGTCCAGACTTGTTGATACCAGGCTGAGTTTGTCCTTCTCAGTAATATATTGGTTTGTATATGGAGACAGGGAGAAAGAAATACCATCACACATTGCTCTCTCAAGCCTCCCCCAGTTTTAAATTATGTCTTCTCCTTGCCTTCTGAAATAGCTTGAATTTCAGCAGAGCTTAAAAAAAAAAAATGTCGTATATAAAATTGATTGTCCCTGCATCTGGGTCCCTGAACTGATTTGACTTTAATTTAGCGTGTCATACAGTTTTCCCAGGTTAGATGTAACTGCTGGCCCTCTCTAGCTACCTCTGCCACCTCCAGGCTAAGCTCTAGGAGGAAAGTTTGAGCCAGGATCCCTGGGACACAGTGGCCGGGCAGACTGCTGGATGCAATTCCCTCCTTGCCCTGCTGGTAGTTCACAGCTGAGTGTTTCTCCTTCCGTTATCAGAAGCAGGTGTATCTTTTCAGGCTGACCTTTCCCATCAGACCACCTGCATTAATTTACAGTGGGCACTCCTTCCAGAGGGCACAGTGAGACTGCAGATTGGGGTCGTCAGCTCCGTTTCAAGGAAGGCCTTGGCTGCCTGGCTCCCGAGCAAGGAGAGTTTGGCTGTTCAGAGGCAGGTCTCTGCTTCTGACAGCCACCTGGCATTATGGACCCAACACCCACTGAGCGCCCCCCCGTGTTGTAGGGGAATCGAGCAGGTTGCTCTTGCTCTGGAGGACACAGGGTCCCGTGAGAACCCGGAGGGTCCCCACCTTCCACACGCCCCCAGCCCCTTGAGGGGTCCCTTGCTGACATGAGACACAGGCTCTGCTGCTGTGGAGTTTTAATCCAGGCGGAGAGAAACATGATATAGACAAGGTGAGTGTCGGAGGGGCAGTGACTCTGGCCTTTTCTCTGGCATCAGTCTATCAACAGAGCCCCTCTACTCATTCCTTTTTCAGTCGCTTTCTTTAAATTCTCTAAAACAAACAAAAACCCCTAAAATCTAGTGTGATGAGTTAACACAGCCCTGCCCTCGAAGAGTATCACATCAGCTTATGCTCCGGGCCCTCCATTCTGCGGCAGCTGGGGGTTGGGAACAGGGCCATGACACCGTCCGCCCAGACTCCCCTCCCTTGTCCCTGATGGAGACATAATGAGTTCTGCTGGGCAGCAGGTTACCTTCTGAGCTGGGCTTGCTGAGGACCGGCCCACCAAATGCGTTTGCCTTGTGAGCAGCACACACTGTCCCAGAAGCGTCCTGGGGGCCACGAGGCCCCTCCTGAGATTAAACCTGGCAGCAACAGATAATTCACCAAGCAGATGATTGAAATTGTCTTGAGGGCTGGCCCTGCCTTTTGGCGAAACATGAGACCCACCAAACGAGGACCCAGGCCTAAGGCTGGGACTTGGCAGGGCCCTGGCTTGTCCCAGATATGTGGGCTGAGCTCATCTGGAAAAGACTTTGGAAACAGTTCCTTTCTCTGGATCAGTAATAACCTACTTTTCAAGCCTTAGAGCCAGAGATGCCCTCCCAGGGGTGCCCCCCTTAGAGTCCTGGGCCCTAGCTTTCTGCCCCAGGTCCAGTGGCATCACTTTGGGATCATACAGAAGTACTGGGACTTCCATACCTTTCCTAGACCTACAGTGAGGCTGTCCTGATTCTCACTGCCCTCTCCCACGACTTCCCCACCCTCGGTGACGAACTCCACTCTCAGCCCAGCCCCTTCTGACCACGGTTGGGCAGAACCACATGCAGACTGTATGCCCTCCAGAAGGCAGGCATCTCCTGGGTTTGCTGTAAAACCCCGAGGGGCCCACGAGCTTTGGGTCCAGCCCCTGCAGGTGAGAGTCTGAGCCTGCAGGACAGACCTTGGATAAGGTCTTTGGATGGCTTTCCTGGGTCAGCCATCAAGGTGTTTTCTTCCCTTGATGGGCAGGAAGTTCCTCCTTTTATCTGATGCAAAGTGCCTCCAAATTTAATTCAAATGTGTTTCCTCTTGCTGGCCTCAGTGAGATGTAGTGTCCTTGCTTTCCTGCCCCCAAGTCCCCAGAGTCCTTTCATCAGGTCCAAGGTGATTAAGTGCACCAGGTGGATGAAATAGATCCTTTTGTGAATCACTTCCTGATTTGTATGGCCAGTGAATTGTACTCTCCTACATCAGATTTTCCTAAATCTGCGTATGGTACCTGCCTTGTTGGGCTCTGCATACACAGCTATCTCAAATATAGGTGTATTTGTTTTAAATTTGACAAGTTCCAGAGCACTGTCTCTTTTGCGTTTTCGCCACAGCCCACAGAGAGTCAGGCTGAGTAGGGCAGGCAGCACATGTCGCAGGTGAGGACTCCAACAGGTGAGGGGCTGACACTCAGGCGTGTAGCCGGAGGTCAGGGCCAGGGTCACACTCAGGTCTTCTGACTCCAAGTCCAGTGCTCCCTTTCTCTGCACCACAGCCGCCTCCCTGAGCATACCTGCTGCCTGGGCCCAGAAAGTCCGGAGGATGCTGCGGGACGGGGCGAGGGGTAAAGAGGAGCCTGTCCAGTATTAAACCACCACTGTGGATGCTGCCCAGAGCAGCCGATGGGAAAGTGACCCTGCTCCCTCACAGCAAGCCCCCAAACTGCAACTTGGCCCACGGCTTGCCCAAGGCCACTTAGCACTCACAGCTTCTGCTGCAAAAATGCCAGGGTGTTTGCAGGACACTGCCCTCCTCTGGGACAGGAGTCAGAATGTCCGATTTATAAATCTCAGCACTATTTATTCAGCAGCACATACTGAGACCCCTCCCTCCCTCCCCATCCCCCCCCCCCACACCCCTTAGCTGAGCAGGAGACAGGCGTCCTTGCCCACTAAGAATAATGTCCCATCCCCTCTTCCTGACCTGATCCTGGCCTGTGGGACATTTCTGGCTCCTCAAAATGAGCCTGGAGGCGACCTCCAAAGAGACAGACCATTGAAAATTGACTGAGGGGTGACTGGCACAGAAAGCACCCTTAGGTCAGGGGCTCGGAGTCGTGCTTCTCCCCCTGCCTCTCCTCTCAAGGTCACAGCTTGGAGGGGAGGGCCTCCTCCTTTACTGTGTAACCAGCCAGTGTGCAGTGCGAACCTCCCGAAAGAAGAAAATCGCTTTGTCCCTAATGCCTTCCCACCATCAGACAGCAGGAACAGCCGCCGACACGCTGGCGTGCGCAGTGCCCTGCCCCTTCCTTCCCGAGCAGCAGAGCCGTTGCTGGGTAGAGCATTCCCAGAGATCGTGGGTTCCGGCCATCTCGTTGGCTTGTTAACGTGCTTTCTGGAGCCTGGGTCTCCCGCCCACAGAGAAAGAGGGAGTCATTGACCAAGGAGCCCAGAGACCCGGTTCCTCCATGCCCTCAGCCTTTGAGGGTGCAGCTTCCACTGTCCAGAAGCCTAGAGAAAAAGGACCAGCCCAGAACCAGGTGCTTCTTGCCTGCCAGCTGCACCCTCGGCAGGAACCCACAGCCTGATCTTTCACCCTTGGCTGGGGACTGTCTGCGGGGTGACTCTGAGCTGGGGCTCCGGCATTAGGAGGGCAAGTGTATATTCCTGCGAGACTTAGGGTTTTAGAGCTGCATTTTAATACAGTGCCTTCTCAACCATGATACTGGTGTCATTTGATGGAAGAAGACTGAGCGGGGAGGGGCAATGTAGACCTAAGAAGAGCTGCTTACTGTGAAATTCCCTTCAGGCCAACTCTCAAGCTGCAGGTCCCCTGGGCACACAGGATCGTGAGAGGTAGCCGGGGCTGGGCGGAATATCACCAGCCCTCCTGTCTTCTAAGCCTCCGGAGGGACATGTTTCAGGACAGCATCCTTCCTTCCGTGGGCATGTCGCCTCCTGTCTCCCAGGCTGCCTCCTCTGGCTGGACTAGTCTCTGCATGGCCCTCCCCCTACTGGAAGGAGCCAAGACGGAGACTTCCCTTCTCCCTGGCTTCTAGATGGGCGGGCTTTGCCCACTGTCCTCCTGGATCCTCATCTGGCCACAGGAAAAAGAGGTCAAAAAGTCTTCCTATCTTCCACTGTGGCCCCACTGCCCACACCCCTGCTCTCCACCCTGAAACAGAGCCGGCTAGATACTTTGTTGGTTACTTGGTATAGGAGCGGGGTCAGCTGCCTGGGTGAACCAGGAGTCCACTGTCTGAGCTCCCTCAGTTTTCCCTAGCCCGGAGGAAGAAAGTGTGTGAGACCAAGATAATGCTGCCTTTTGAATATCGCAGCTTGATGCTAGCCTCCATGAGTGAGCAAGGCCAATTGTTATCTGCAAATTTAATCTTCTGTATTCAAAAATCCCCTCCCTTTTGTCTGCCAGTGCCTTCCCAAATCAGCAATTCACTTGCTCGAAACCTCTGTGATTTTTATTCTCTTTAACCTGTTCTTTCCATCGGCCAGTTTCTTCCTTTCTCAGCACAGCTTCCAAGGGGCCTGACCTTGGGGCCTCCTGCCCTAGAGGGCATCCCAAGGTAGCAGCTTGCCTTTTCTCTGCTGAGTCGAGAGCCAGGCCCAGCTTGGCTTGCTCTCCTTTGCATCTTCGTGTCCCGTCCCAGTCTCCCACCGGCCTGGCTGGAGTGCATCTTCGGTCTCTTCCCATCCCGGCGACAAGTGGGTAGAAATCAATCCACATCTGGCTCTTTAGGCGCCCCGCCCAGAAGTGAGGGGCTCCAACCACAGGTCCGCGGGGCAAGGCCATGGCCCAGAGCAGACTTGCAGATGTTCTTCCCTTCTTCCACTGAGGGCGGGTGGCCACAGGGCAGAGGGAAGTGCCGAGGGGGGCAGGAGGGAGAAGACTGTTGTGAGGAGCAGCCCCTGGGAGCCATGGAAATGCGTGGAACCCAGATTGTCTGGTTCTGTGAGATGGGTTAGCTGTAGCCCAGAGCTGGCCAGCCCCAGACTCACCTTGAGCTTTAAAAATCAATGAGAACTTATTTTTACAGCTAAAATAAAATTTTTTTTTTTCCATTAGGGAAAAGAAAAAGTTTAAGCTACTAAGGGGAAATGAAGATGAGATACAATTAACCTGGTTGACAGGCTGTGGCCCTTGCTGGGGAGGGAATGATGGAATTTGGGGGAGGCTAAGGGAGGGAGCCTGAGGCAGTGTCTCCTCCCACTGCCCCCTCCGCACTGCCACTCTCAGGTTCTGTGGATGTGAAGTCCCATCTCTCTGTAGCGAAGGTACATTCCTAGCTCTTTTCCTGTCTGGAGTCTATATCTGAAGATAACCAACAGAAAGCAGACATTTCGGTTAGATATGCTTTAGTGATAAATTGGGTCAGTCAGTATGCTCTGAATTCATACTTCTTTGTCTTTTTTTTTTTAAACGAAAGGAAAAAAAAAAGTTTAAATCCCCCCTTTCCTTCTACTGCAGGAGGTGAGTGTGTGGGTGTCCCGTAGAATCATTGGCATTCACTCAGCTTCGGCCCCAGAGCCTCCAGATTCGCCATCCCCACCCCATCCCCTCCCTCCATCCCCTGCTCTCCACCCCAGAAGGGAACCCTCTGCCACCATCATTACGGTTACGTTAAGATGCCCAAATTTTCCATGACATATCCCATCCTCCGACCACGTTCAGTATTGATGACTTTCATACAGGGATATAAATGGGAGGGGTGGGAAGGGAGGGAGTAGCCAGTGGGGAGGGGGGAGGGGGTTGGTGGGGGGGAGGGGCGCTGAAGATCTTTTTTGTCTTTTTTTTGTTTAAAACAAATTTGTCATTTAATGGATCCAAAAACAAACAAAAAAAGAAAAAGTGAAAGAAAAAGCAAATCAAAAATCCCCTCCCCGAAGATTTTTTTTTTCCTGGACACAAATTGCTTTGTTTCCTGTCACATTTTAATATCAATATTAACACAATGTGTAGTCTAAAACTAGTTCCTTTGTAGTTTGCATGGGATGTGAATGCTGTCTCAACGTGCCCAGATCTAGACAAGACTGCATGAGCATCAATTCAGATGTGAAAAAAAAAAAAACCTCTTTCTCTCTCTCTCTTCCATATATATCTCTATTTCTATTGTGATAATTTGGTGGGCAGTGAAGCACCTCCGGTTGGTTGCCGTAGTGTGTTGAATGATTGTTTTTTTATTCTCTCTATTTTTGGAGCTCCGAGCTTCTTAGTAGTAGCCTGGGCTGAGTATTCTTGAGTCCCTGCTGATGTTTTCGCATGGCCTTGGTTCAGTGTTAGAAGTTGGGCCTCAGCTGTTTTTCTGGAGTGTTTGGCTTGTAATGACCGGTGCATGCCTGGCTTCCGGCCTCATACCCAGCTCTATTCTCTGCACACCAGTCCTGAATAGCTACAGTGCTCAACCGAATTTTGGCGCGCCCGCTTCCCCGGCAGGCTCCAACCCGGCGCGGCCCGGAGGCTTCCCGGGGGCCAACAGCCCAGGACCTGTCGCCGATCTCTACGGCCCTGCCAGCCAGGACTCCGGAGTGGGGAATTACATAAGTGCGGCCAGCCCACAGCCGGGCTCAGGCTTCGGCCACGGCATAGCTGTAAGTACCTCCCTGCCCCTGCCCTCCTGCCCATCTCCTGTGGCCCCCCGGGGCGGGTGTGCCAGAAAAGCCCAGAGGTGGGAGGCCAGGAGAGGGCAGCGGGTCCCCATCCGCATCATGTCAGCCATCCAGGGCTGAAGCTTCTTCGTTTAGGTGCTTCCTGAGCACCTGTGGGTCAGGCACGGTGTGCAGCCGTGGGTGAGTGGAGGGAGTGTGGGCAGGTCAGGTTCAGATCACCACTCCAGCACGTTCAGCCCATGCAACCTTGAGCCAAGTATATAATCCTCTGCTTCCCTGGCTGCCAAACGAATATAAGTGTTCCTCCCTGAAAAGATTGTGAGAGAATAAATGGAAACAGGATATGTCAGCTGCTGGCTCACAGTAGGGCCTCGGTATCAGCCCCCTCTCCTCGATCCCGGCCTCCTGGAGACTCATGTGCGCTGGGACCTTGGAGCTACAGACCCGCCCCACAGGGTAGCAGCTTAGTCGGGAGAGTCACCGCCCAAGGTCCAGAGGCAGCGCCGGGGCCTGGGACATAGCATGGGGTGCCAGCCCTGTCCCAGGAGGTTCCCTCTGCTAATGTTTCTTAACAGTTTCCAGGTTCCAAGTAAGTTCCCATTTGCGATCTTTAGCTGCGCCTGCCCCCGAAGGCCAGATGCATTTGATATTTGTAATGCTCTGTGGTTCTATAATCTGACTAATCCAGGCAATGGAAATTTGCTTAACAGATTTGCATGCTGTTTTCAGATTGTATTGTTCTTCCCCCTCGCAGTGTGTGTGAGCATGAATGTGCCTGAGCCCACTTACTCGCTTGTCCCTTCCATTTGGAAAACAGAAAATCGGCCAACCTCCCCATCTTGGAGGCAGTTTGATTTTGAGCTGAGTTGGGAGTGTCTGCTGTCCCAGGTCATGTCCCTGTCGGGAGAGCCCTTCCTCCCGAGCTGTGCTGGGGAGAACAGAACAAGGGCAGACGGTCTGGGCACCAGGGCAGCCCGTCCCTGACCCTGGTGTTAGAAGTCCTCCATTCCCACCCCAAACGCACGTGTGCACACACGCTCTCACACACACACACACACACACACACACACTCACACACTTCTGCCATCCCTGGCCTGCGCGGTCCGGGTCCTTGTTCAATTCCACTCCCAAGCCAATATCACTTAAGGCAGTAGTTTGATGAGTCAGATCCCCTCGGATCAGCTGTAGTACCAAATCCAGAGTATTATTCAGCTTAGAGCTGCATCAATTTGGGAGACCGTCTGTCACCACGTAGAACACAGTTCATTTCCGTTGTCAGTGCCCAGAAACACAGACCCTATTTGTTCGTGAAAACCTCGGTCTCTGACCTGTGTGCTGTGATGGTTTCTGAAATAAGCACATCAAGTCACGTTTGGTCTGCACGGGCCTTGCTTTCTCCCCAGCTGGAGCCGTTGGGACTGTGGACAGAGACACTGTTATCTTTGCTCTCTGGGGCTCAGGGCAACAGCGCCCATCATTTTCGGTGCAAGCCCTGCTTTCCTATCACCCACCTACCCCTGTGAATCTGGCTCTCAATTTTCCCCTGGGTGAGCGGACAGGCCGGGGGTGGGGAGTCGGGGCTGGGAAGGATGTCATTCTGGCCCCTCATGGCACGATGTCTCAGAATTACATATTCATGCTGGCAACCACAGTCTAGTCCTAGAGATAATTTCCTTTCCCAGAATATGACAATCTGTTCCCATGTATAGTGTGCTGATGACCTTAACAATTGTGCAATTTTAGGGACCTTTGATTGCAACGGCCTTTACAAATGGATACCATTGAGCAGGTGCTTTCGTTGCCATCTCACTCTGAGGTATTACCTTCTCTGCCACGTGTCTCGCCCGCTGGGCTTGTCCGTACATGTATGTGCCCTGGGCATGCAAGTACGCACGGCCCTGGTCTCCTCACGTCCACATCTCTCCTTCCTCTTTCTGGACCCCTTTTCAGGGGGGTGGGGGGCAAAAAAATCCAGTCTTTTAATCTCTTATCCATCCTCCAGCTTAAAGCATGACCCCACTTTTTTTCTTTGATTCTTTTGATTCCTTTTCTTTATCTTTCCCACCCCTCATCTTTCTCTGTCTTGAAATACAATCAAGAGTATGGGAAACTGGAAGGAGATTTTGTGCTGTGCCCGTCCCAGGGGGACGGAGGCAGGGAACCGCTGGGCTTCTGCCAGGCCTGGGGGTGGAAAGGCGGGCAGGATCCTGCGAGCTGGCCTTGTGGGTTGCTGGGCCCTTTCAGCTCCCCAGAGCTCGCTGGGCTCAGCCAGTGGGGTTCATGCAGTCAAACAGCCAGACTCCATCTTTTAGTGAAAAGAAAACATTTTTGCCAGTAACTACTGAGTAATTATCCAGATTACCGCACGAAAAGCAAATTAAATTAACGACATCACCTGCGTTACATGGATTTGGATCCCTGCCAGTTTCCTAACCTTTTAAACTGAGCTCAAGTTAATTAAACATTTTTTAAATCACTTTGATGGGGATATGGAAGGGGTGGAGTGGAGGAGAGGGGAGGTTGGGGCAGTCAGCGAGGGAGCCTCTTGCCACGTTCTCATTGAAAATGAGTATCCGTCATTCTCAGGAACAGCACCAAGGAGGGAGAGGGGTTCTCTCGTGAAAGCTAAACATGACCCGTGTTAGCGAGTTAGTTTGAGGTCTTGAGATATGAGTCTGTTTCTTTGGAAGAGAGAGGGCGACAGCCAAGGCCTGGGAATGGGTCCCACTCATAGAATCCCAGCTGGGGCATAAGCGCCTTTCACTCCAGGAGCTGGGACGTAAAAGAAGCAAGGCCGGAGATGGATTTGCCACTTTGGTTTGCAGTCAGCAGGATGCCCCTCTTGTAGAGGGTTGCTTCAGACCCCTGAGCCAGCCAGGGCTCAGTAGGGTGGGGCCCAGCTGGGGGACCAGGTGGAGCTGAGCTCCATAAATCTCTTGAATTTCTCTAATATTGCTGCTAAGGAATCACCTCAACTAACGCAACTGCCTCTCTTAACCAAGTAAACTCCGTGTGTGAATTCTCCCCACCCCTCGCCTACACTTCCCTTCCAGCACTGACCCAGCCATCGCTGGCCGGCCGGAGCCAGAGGCCACTAACAGTGTGAAGGAGAGCTACTCACGACTAATTAAGCTGGGTCTGGGGGCCCCAAGGGAACTAAGATTCCTCTGAGAGCAAGGCAGACTGATGTACCCAAGAACGTTGGGGATGGAAAGTGGCTCCAGCCCTTTGTAGAATCAGTTGATGAGGGGATTGAACAACTGCCAGCGCTTCCTCCCTCCCTCCCCTGGAAGTGGAGGGTGGTGTAGGTCTCCTCCCACCTCCTCCCCACACCCTCCAAGGCCTCTGCAGCGTTTCCATGGGAGTCGGGGGAGGGCCGAGGCTGCCCCCAGCGCAGCCTCCCTCATCCACCTTTAGGACTCAGAAGGATGGAATAGACGAGAGTGGAGGTAACCACCTGCCCCCTCCAAAATGATTAAGTGGGCCAATTGAGTCACATGGCCACACCAAAGCACACACTTTGTCCCCAACAGAGGTGACCCTCAGACATTTAGTACCATCCATGAAGGAGGGGCCCAGGCTCACAGTCAATTCAGGGAGATTTGATTGGCAAGTCTGTGAATCCCGGGCCTGTTTTTATTCCCTAGAACCAAAGCTGGTTATTTGTTGTGAATGTTTTTATGTGTCCTGACCTTGAGTCTTTGGTATGTAATATGATTTTTTTTAGTAGAAATTAGCATTTTCAGTTATTGACAGTCATTGATGGGTATCTCATAAAGACAGAAGTTTTTAAACATTAAGCTTTGAAAACAGAAGCTTAACCAGAAAAGGCTAGTCACTAGTCACTGTGCAATTGACCATTCCACCTGAAAACCCAGCATGACCACATCTGCTGACCCCATTTCCCACCATTACCTCAAGAATTCTACAGTAGCGTATCGAATCAGCAAACTAGCAAGCCAGCAAAGTGAGCTGCAGAGCTGCCCTCTCCCCAGCATCAAGCGTGGCTCCGATGTCACAGCTCAGGCTGTGACCCCAGTCAGCAGTTAGCCTGGCCATTTTCAAATGTCCTCAGTAGCCCAATGTAGCCATACTTTGAAAGCTCTAGTTAAGCTGGGACGAAGTGAGAGAGTAGCATTGACATATATACACTACCAAATGTAAAATAGATAGCTAGTGGGAAGCAGCTGCATCGCACAGGGAGATCAGCTCGGTGCTTTGTGACCACCTAGAGGGGTGGGATAGGGAGGGTGGGAGGGAGACGCAAGAGGGAGGGGATATGGGGATATATGTATACATATAGCTGATTCACTTTTTTGTACAGCAGAAACTAAGACAACATTGTAAAGCAATTATACTCCAATAAAGATGTTAAAAAAAAAAAGAAATAGGAAAAAAATAAAAAGTTGGAGTAAATGATATGCTTGCCTGACATTTCTTCTTTCTCCTCCCACCCCCACTTTTTGTTCTCTTCTGGACACCCTCGACCTTCTGTACCCTGCAGAGCATACCTGGATGTCCAGGCAAGACTGGGCGAAGTTTCTGAGTGGCCCTTTGTTTAGGTGATGTCATCAGACCTGTTCCCCCACCAGCCTCACTCCCCATCCCAACCAGAGATGGCTCACTTCGGATCGAGGGTTGACTGCATCTCATCATCTCATGAATCTGCTGTAATATAAGACAACAGCTTTTAAATGTGTATATATCCCATGATTTTGGTTTTGTTTTGTTTTTGTTTTTCTTGATGGTTTCCCTCCCTCTTCTCTCTTCCCCCTTCTCCTTTTAAATCTCTTCAGATCACATTTGGTAGTGATTTTGACAGTGCAGTAGTCATATAGCTTTAATATCTAGTTAAAAGCTAACCATAGTATAATTGTTATATTAAGGTATTATTTTTTTCTTAAAAAAAATTTTTTTTTTGCTTGTTTTAATTCTGTTCTCACTTTTCAAGGATGCTGAGATGGTAATATTACTCTCAATATTTTGGTACCAATTCTGAGACTGTATGAATTTTCAGGTGGAATTTGAGCACACACAGAAGCGAGGTTGTGAAATGTGGAGCGGGAGGTGGGCGTCAACTTTCTACTTTGCGTTGTATAAGAAGTGAGATGTCGTAGGCTAATTAACAGACTATAGCGGTTCTTTTTTGTGCTGTCTCTTTGTTAACCTAAGTATATCTATTTTCGGCAATAAGGTAAGGACGACGGTGTTTTGAGTGTCCTCCTTTTCTATAAGTGCTTTTTTTCTGTTGAAAGAGGTGATATTATAAGGTTTTTTGCAGTTGTGAATTCTAAAAAAAAGAAATGTTGTAAATACAATTCCATTAACTACATAGAAACTATTAAGAAAGAGAGAATCAAAAATATTTTTGTGAGGGAGTCGGTCCCCGGCAGTTTGATGCTCTGTGGATGGAGGAGGGGAGGAACAAGAACCAAGTCAGTGACTGAGACCGAAGAACACCCAGCTGCCAGGCCGACCCCGCGACAAGTTAGAACACTGGTTAGGTCCTCTTGTCTGTGTGATAGACCTAAGAACTGTATTAGTGTCATACCAGCATATTAACCTCTCGTCTGTGCACAGCTTCCAACGTTACCGTCTAGTTAGATTTTTATTTAAAATATGAAAAACTGCTTTTCCCAAGACGTTTTTTAAAAACAAAGCTACAATTTTAATATTTAACATATTTAATGTTTCAAAGCACACCTGTTTGGCTTGGGTGGGGCGGGGTGGGGGGACATTCTTTTTCAGTCTTAATTTTTAAATATTTGATCATTTTCTATTGTCCAATCATTTCAGCACCTCCAAAGGTCCCTAGGACACTTTGCCTCTCTTCTCCCCCTGTTCCCCATCCGCCCCCAGCTCTGGGGGCCCGCGGGCCAGGAGTGGATAAGCCTGCATGAATGAAACCTTTTCTCCATTCACTTTCTATTTACCAATTAGGAAAGCAACCTTTCGGTTTTGTTTTGGTGTTTTTTTTTTTTTTTTTTTTTTTTTAATACCTCAGTGCTGCAAGTATCACCAGAGAGGCTATGGAAGAATTTTTTTTTTAATTTATTGTAGATGTGAACAGAATTTAAAAAAATAAAAAGTATAAACATCGCTGCACTGTGACTGGTGGGAAAAACTGACCGTTTCCTGTTTGCACATGTTTAACATTTGGCTGTTATAATATATGGTCCTCAGATGGGGAAAGATACTTATGATGAAGGATATTTTTTAATTTAACTTTTTTTTAATGTTGGTAATAGGTCGGCAACAGCAACTATAGAAGTACAACTCAATAGATGGCATTAAAACATATTGTAGTGTGGATATATATTTTTTTCTTTTTTAAAATGTGATATTGACGTTTTATTAATATTTTTTAAATTGTTACGTTTATAAATTTGGTACTTAAGGCACAGCCAGTATGAGACACTGAATGCGACATTTATTATAAAGAGCTGCTGCACTCCTATTTTTATAAATTTTACTAACAAAGTAGACTAATGTAGACATTCACAGACATGGTAGGGTAAAAGCATCTTCAAGCAAAAGGCTCCAAAATGCTAACTCAGAAAGAAAGAAAAAAAGCCTTTTTCAATTCTAATTAAACAGCAACATTTTTAAAAAAAAAAAAAAATCACGTTCTTTGTTTTTTCCAATAAAATGTTAGGTTGTTTGGTGAGGGGTTTTTTTTGTTTGTTTTACCTTCTTTCTTTTTTTATTTCCAAACAACCAGGTTAAGTAAAATGCTGGGCGCTTTTAAAACATCAAAACTTGTTCAAGTAATAAAATAACAAAATAGAAGTTTTATTTAAAAAAAAAACAAAAAAACAAGAAAAAAAAAAGAGACAATAAATTCCCAGAAATTCAGTGTCTAGACTAGGGAATTTAATTACTATTTTGTCCATGTTGATGATGTACTGTACTACCCTTCCTTTCTCTGCATCCCCCATCACCTCATAGAAGACTCTTTGTTGATCATTGTCTGTTAATAATGTATAAAATGGCTATCTTGTAAGCGTGCTGTCCTGGTACTAGTGTAGTGACTTTTTTTCTCCTCTTTCTTCTAGTACATATTGATAGGTATAAGGTAATTAAGGTTTAAAAAAATTAGACATAGTTATTCAGATTTAGGACCAGTAAGGATAGAACTTTCTCTTATTTATGAAAAAAATGCTAATAATTTGGGGGCAGTTTTTTCCTTTCATTTTTTTTTTTCAATTTCAAGTTTTAATTTTATTTTTGCTGATCTGATGTCGTTTCAACTAACCCAAGGTCTCACGATGTTCAGATGCCGGCAGACTCTACGGCGTTTTGTAGATTCCCACCCCACCCCCCAACTGTGAAGGGGTGTGCCATACTACCTTAAATGCTAACGCTAGATATGCAAAACTGGATTTTTTTAATTTATTTTTTAAAAGAGGAAGGCATGGTATATTAAAATGATTTTACTAAGAGAAAAAATATTTTTTTAAGAATGCTCAGAAGAAATTGATAATCTGTGTGAATATGTTTTAGATGTTTATAATACCTTTTGAAGAGACCCAGTAGCCCATAGCACAAATCTCGTGGAAATCTGATATGTTTTAATGTGGCTACCTAGGTTAAGGTTCACGTTAGTACCCCACTCATCTAGAAGTCCATTTTGGAAGATTTTTGTAAATTATTTTAGCACTGACGTTCAGCCTTGTCTTTGTTTCAGTTAAGCTCAGTGGCGAACATGGGAACCACCTTTCACCTTCCCTGGGGGAGAAACCCTCTTGGCTGATGGCTTTTCCCCGGAATCATAAAGTAGCCACCGGGTGACTTTCTGGCTTCTAGATCCATCTGCCTGGGGCCCCCAAACTCCTCTCCTCCCACACAGAGAAGAGTGAGTTGCGTAAGCTCCTGGACCCATTCCTGGTTCTACCTGGACGTGGAGCTGACGGGGGTGACCAAGTTCCGGGTCTCCTCTCCAGGAGCTTCCGCCCACCTGGCTTGTGGCCTTCCTCACACCCACTGGGAAAACCAAACAGCCTCGCTCTCTATCCCAGTCGCTCATCGGCTTGATTCAAACGAAGTCCCAACAGGCCTTTATGTTCCTATCCTTCATAACCTTCATCTTAATTTGAACTCGTAGCTTGGACTTTAAGGTAGCATGGCTCTATTGCTGTCAATTTAATGTTTCACTGCACAGCAATTCACAGCCAGTGAATGTTACACACATCTTGCTAGACTAGTATAAAAATCATTGGGTAACTGTTGGTTCTAATGACCTGAAAGGTGTTCAGTTTTTGTTTTCGATTTTGTTTTGTTTCTTGGGCTTTTTTTTTTTTTTTTTTTTTTGGTTCTTTTTCATTTGGGGATTTTAAAAAAATGTTTTTTTCTTTTTTTGGTTCCAAATAGAAAAGCAAAACCTATTTTGATCTTTAGTGCAAACGAGGGCTAGGGACTTAGCCACCACCCCACCACACTGCTTCATTCTGCCATTCACTCACTGCAGCATAATCAAGAATAAAGCAATATAGTTTACTATATTTTTTTTATTGAAGGTCAGCCATGCTTTCTGTATTATATTGCATATGAAATTGTTTACAAAAGAAACACTAACATACTTCTCTTTATCAGTTGGGAGTGGCGCGCAGGGACAGGGGGAGGCTGGGGGGTTGGTTGGGGGAGGGAAGAGTTTTTTTCTTTCTCAAATGTGCTTCACAAGCCAGGCTACCTTCCAAGGAAGGCTGAAGCAGGGTGGGGGGCTGGGGAGCAGAGGAACAGATGCAGGCAAACACATGCAAGAGAGACGCTGGCAGGCTTCCCCCATCCCCCACTCCAAACAGAAAAGAAGCAGAAGTCAGCTCAGCCCAGTCCTGGGCAACGACACTACACAAGGAGATGCTGTACGTTAAGCAATACTTTAATACTGTATATGTTTGTTTTCTTTTTCTTTCTTTTTTTTTTTTAACCAAAAAAAAAAAAAGTAAGTAAACTAAAACAAAAATGTATACATAGAACCCACCCCTCTGGGGCAGCAACCTTAATCCAAACACTTGGCTATCAAATAATCAGAATGTATTGTCTCGGACAAGAGTTTGTTTCCAGGAGGCAGGGGCGTTGGGGGGGGGGGGATGGGGACTGAGAGACAAAAGTTCCAGAGCCTTCCAGAAGGCTCTCTGCTACTGTATTCTGTACATACTGTACCATCCTGTGTGGAATCTGTGAGTGTCCTCTTGAGTAGCGTGGGCTAGCCAATCTGCCGTTCATGGTGTATTGTAAACTCGGAATTCCATATGTAATAGGATGCAAGTCTAAGCGTTTCATGTGGACATCAATGTATCTAAATAAAACTTTCCCTAGCACTGTGGCTGACCTCACCCTTACTTTTATACTTTAGTATGAAACTGATGACAACTTTGGTAGTGAGTATTTTTTTTATATATATACATATATATGTATCTATATATATATATCTCAAGCATCTTTCAGGTCTTTGTGTGTGGCTTTCTTAAAGCCCTGTTGTAAAAAATTACTATGTGGATGGCAGTCTCTCACATCACAGATGTGGAAAGTATAATTTTATATTTGTATTTTCAAATAAATAAGTTTGTGAAAGGTTTCCATCCTCTACTGTGGTCCAGAAATCAATGTGTTTGTCTGACAAAAAAAAAATAAAATAAAATAAACTGTTTTGAACAGAGTTGTTTGGTGTTCTTTCACATGTGGAAGAGGGCTGGGTGGGTGGGGGGCAGCTGTTGATTGGTTTGGAGAGGGTGTCACCAGTCACACCTCCCTCCTCTCACCCCTCAGCGAGAACACTGGTCACAGGGCCTCCAGCAGAGAAGAAGCCCTTTCCCTGTCCCCAGGGAGCTTGTGGACCTTTTTTTTGTGTGTGTGTGGTGATTATTTTTATTTTTATTTCATTGAAGTGTAGTTGATTTACAATGTTAGTTTCTGCTGTACAGCAAAGTGACTCAGTTACATATATATTCTTTTCTATTGTGCAACTATTTTTATGAAGTGTTAAGAGAGTATTGCAGTGGAAGAACAGGCGGAGAGTACCTCAGAACCCGTGGGTGAGCAGGAAATAAGCGCCATGGTCTGTGAGTTCGCAGGACCCAGATGGTGGCAGTGTGCAGAAGGAGGTGAGTGGCTTTCCGGGTGGCTGGCCTCAGCTAGTTATCAACAGCCTGCAGGAGAAGGCAACAAACCAACTTCCGTGACTCTTGAGTAGGGATTGAAGGGGTATAGGAGCCCAGCTTTTGCCCTCAAGGAGTTCAAAGTTTCGCCTAATGGAAAAAAATTTTGTAGAATCACAAAATTAAAGGTGTAGAAATAGATGGTATACGGTACTTCCCACCTTCCCACTCTATCAAATCGTTGGGAGAAAACAAAAGAATTGAGACACAGTTCGTTGAGGGCAAGTCCCAAGACCTGGTGGTAGCAGTCAAGGCATGATCTGAACCAGAGGGTTTCTTGGCTTTTAAGGCGGTTTGTAAGGGATGAAGTATAGGCCTGCAGCTGCTTCCTCAAGACCTTGGGTAAAGCCATACTCCCCAGGGCATGTCCTCTGTGGGTCCCTCTTCCAATTTCCTGTCTCCTGATTATTCCAGCTTTATCATATGGGCATTTCTGCTACTCAAAGGGCTGAGAGAAGAAGATGGACGATTCCCCTCTTTATTTAAGGCCGGAGGTAGGAGAATTGGGTTCCTGGCCCACCTCTTGTATGTCCACAGGCAAAGCCTCAGCACTCTGCTGTGTTTTGTTACACTGAGGACAGGAGAGGAAAGTATAACCCTGCTGTCCCACAGAAGTGAAAGACCAGTGAGAATTTGAGAATTTCCTTCCTAGAATTCTGAGAGGAGTGGGCCAAAGACATGAAAAAGTTCATTTTCTCCATCCCCTCCTCTTGATTGCTCAGCTCTTAGAAAGGTAAGGCCCAAACCTAGCCCAGAAGCCTAAGGAGAGAGTGGGCAACAGGAGCACCACTGCCTGTCTTATGTTTTCCTGTTCAAGGAGGGTAGGTAACCTGGCTATGGTCATACTATTGCTGAATGGCAGAACTGAGAACCCAGGACATCCTGCCCCTGGGTGCAAGCCTAGTAACAAATGTCAGTATCGGTGTTGAGTGTGTCTTGTTGGGGGTGGGGTGGAGGAGGGGGCCCCTCTAAGTGCCCACCTGAGCCAACGAAATGTACCCCAAAAGAGGCAGAAAAATATCGATCACAGAGAAAACTAAACTTTCAGGGAAGAATAGTAAAAATACAGAATAGAAAACAAATCAGGACTTCTCTGGTGGCACAGTGGTTAAGAATCCGCCTGCCAATGCAGGAGACACGAGTTCGAGCCCTGATCCAGGAAGATCCCACATGCCGCGGAGCAACTAAGCCCGTGCGCAGCAACTACTGAGCCTGTGCTGTAGACCCCCGTGAGCCACAACTACTGAGTCCATGTGCCACAACTACTGAAGCCCACGCATTCTAGGGCCCGCAACGAGACGCCACCACAATGAGAAGCCTGCACACCGCAACGAAGAGCAGCCCCCCCTCGCCGCAACTAGAGAAAGCCCGTGCGCAGCAACAAAGACCCAATGCAGCCAAAAATAAATAAATTTATAAAATAAAAAGAAAACAAATCAGCAAAAACTTGGAAAAGGAAAAAGAAGAAACAACAGTGTTGTTAAGATAAATATAAGCATAATAAGCAAAGTAAGGAATTTGATCAGGGAATCCATCATTATCTAATAAATGAGAATGGGTTGAATTTTCTACCATTACAAAACAGAGAGATGTGTTTAGAAAAGCAAAATCCAGTAATGTGTTGTTATAGAAACTCACATGATTTAAAAAAAGCTGAAAACAAAGGGGTAGCAAAGAGAAAGGCAAATGTAAACAAAAAAGGGCAAGTATTGAAATGTCAATATCAGACAGAGTGGTATTAACATTAAAAGCACTCAAAAGAATATTCTGTAATGACAAAAAACTCTATTAAAAGAATATAGGGGGGACTTCCCTGGTGGCACAGTGGTTAAGAATCCGCCTGCCAATGCAGTGGACACGGGTTCAAGCCCTGGTCTGGGAAGATCCCACATGGCACAGAGCAACTAAGCCCGTGTGCCACAACTACTGAGCCTGCACTCTAGAGCCCATGAGCCTCAACTACTGAGCCCACGTGCCACAACTACTGAAGCCTGCACGCCTAGAGACCGAGCTCCAAAACAAGAGAAGCCATCACAATGAGAAGCCCACGTACCGCAAGGAAGAGTAGCCCCCACTCACTGCAACTAGAGAAAGCCCACGCACAGCAACAAAGACCCAATGCAGCCAACAATAAATACATAAATAAATAAATAAATTTATTTTAAAAAATAAAATAATATAGGGAATTCCCTGGCAGTCCAGTGGTTAGGACTCCAGGTCTTCACTGCCAAGGGGCCCGGGTTCAATCCCTGGTAGGGGAACTAGGATCCCACAAGCCATACAGTGCGGCCAAAAAAACAAACAAAAACAACAACAACAACAGAAAGAATACAGAGGTGATAAACTCTGTGCCTCAATTACCAGAAGCATTAAACATTAAATCAGAAACCAGAATTGCAAAAAGAACTTGATAAAAATTAAACTATAATTATAGAGATTTTAGTACATCTTTCTCAGAAACAGACATTTTTAATAGACAAAAATAAAGACATAGAGGAATTGAATAATGCAATTAGTAAAAAATCTGATGACCTATATAGCATCTTTAAAAAGAGAATGTACATTTTTTGTTGTATATCCCTATATACAAAAATCAATCCAATACTTGGCCGAAATAATAATTACTGTTATTTTTAATTAATTGTTAATAATTATTATTAATATTAATACTAATGTTAATTAACTTAAACAAGTAGTAATTTTGTAGTCTACATTCCATTATCATAATCCAGTAAATTAGAAACAAAGTGTGGCTATAACCATTATAACTGCACAGTAATCAAGAAACATTTCTGTACATTCTTGGATCAAAGAGGAAAATTTTAAAAAATACAAACTGTCTAGAAAGCAACAAAAAGCACACATTATACATGAACCTATAACATACAGCAAAAGGTGACTCAGAGGAAAATGCATAGCTTTAAATGCCTTCAATGGAAAAATTGTATATTTTTCAGTGAAGGAACTTATTATTCATCCTAAAGTAGCAAAACAGCACCTAAGAAACTAGAAGGTTGCAACTGATAGAAGCTGAAAGCTGTAAAATAGAAAATAATAAAGTCATCAAAGGGATAAATAAATCCAAAAGTTGGCTTTTTCCAAACACTAATAAAATAGACAAATCACCCTAAATAAGAGAGGAAAGAGCAAAAATACAAGGAACAAGAAAGGAGACAACCACAAGTAACAGAGAGAAAAGAATACTTAATGGCAACAAATCTAAAAATTTCGAGGAATTAGAAAATTTCCTAGCAAATATAAATTACTGAAACTGGTGAGATATAGAAAGCTGAAATAAATTTATTACCACAAAAGATATTGAAAAAGTAATTAAAGATCTAATATTGAAATATGGACTGGGTACAAATGGGTTTACAAATGAGTTTTATCTAACTGATAATTCCAATGCTATTTAAACTATTTAAGATGATTTTAAAAATATGGAAAGCTCTCCTTTGCTAACATAGATTTGATGTCAAAACCCAATATAGAAATAAGACCAAAAATACATCTACAGACTTATGAGCTCAGATGCAAAACTTCTAAATACAATGTTAGCAAAGAAAATCCAGCAATGTATCAAGAGTATAATATAGTATGACCAAGTAGGATTTATTTCAAGGTTGCAAGATATTTCAATATCAGGAAAGCTATCAACATGATCTGTTACATTGTCAAACTAAAGGAGAAAAAAAAATATGATCATAACAGTAGATGCTCACAGAGTATTTGAAGATACAATAGCTATTACTAATAAAACCTTGGCAAGTTGAAACAGAAAGCAATTACATACAACATAATAAAGACTATTTACCAAACCCAACAGCAATTATCCTCAGCAGTGAAACACAAAACCAATTTCAATTGAAATAAGACCCCTGTAGAGGAGCTGCTATCTCTATTAATATTTAATATTATCTTAGAGGTTCTAGAGAAAGCAATAAGATAATAAAATAAATCATATAAACATTAGGAGGAAAAGATAAAGATATGACTATATTCCTAGAAAATGAAGAGATTCCAGTAAAAAAAAAAAAAACATAAAAATTGCTACTGAAATTGGTGTAAAACTTTGGTAAGGTGACTGGATAGAAGATAAATATACAAAAATCAGTTGAACTCCTATCCAGTAATAAGTATCTGGTATTGGAAATAGGAAAACATATTTAGGGATAAACTATATAAAAAAAGTATACGATCTATAATAAGCAAATTATAAAATATTATTAAAAGCATTAAAACAAGATCTGAAAAAATGGAAAGATCACATTCTTAAATGGAGAGATCTAATTATAAAACATCAGTGCTCCTAGATTTTATAAATACTGTATTTAAAACACAATTCTAAAAAACTCTCACAGAATTTTTTAACTTGTTTAAATAAATCTTTAAGTTACATAAAATAATAAATGACCCCCAAATTGCAAGAAAAGTATTAAAAAGGATAATAATGTTACCTGTATTACTAGATATCAAAGCTTACCCTCAGTCACTTTATTCTCGTCAGTGTGCCAAAGGTATAGAAAAAGTCAAATAGATAAGTGGAACAGAATAAATAATGCAGAAATAAATCTTGGTATAGAGAAGAATTTAATAGTGTATGATAAATGTAATGAGTAGTTTAATTCTGTTGAAAAAGGGTAGATTACTTAATATAGAGTACAATCATAACTGGCTTTTCAACGAGAGAAAAATAGAAGTTGACTTCCAACATACATTATTCATAAAAGTAAATTCCAGATGGATTAAGGATTTTAATGTAAAACTTAAAAAAAAATTCTTGCAAGAAAATCTACACCATTCATGCATAATCTAGGAGTTTTTAACTTAAAATCAGAAGCCCAAAAGCCATAAAAGAAAATATATTATAAAAACCTTTAAAACTAAAAGAAAACTTAAACTTTGTATATGACAAAGAAACTTAAATAGACCAATGATAGATTTGGGAAAAAAACATTTGTAATGAATGTAGAGGACAAAGGTTAATACACACAGAGCATTTATGAATTGACAAGACAAAGGCAACCCAATAGATAAATGGGCAAAGGATAGGAATAGGTGATTTGCAGACGAGCCACCAAATGGCTCAACATATGAAGCATATGAAAACGTGCTCAAAATCACAAATAAAATGGGAAATAAAAATTAAAGGTACACTCATTAATCTGACAGAAAATGCAAGGAGCTATATATCTACTGCTGTAAAATAAAGGATACTTTTTATATTACTGCTATACACTGCTGCTAAAAATGTGGTGTTTGGTCTTTTTGGAAAACTTGTTCAGCCATCACTGGGATCTTGAGGGATATTCCCCATGTCTTCCTCATCAGGATCATTGAGATTACCCAACCAGAAGTGCATTTTTAATAGCTTTCCCATCATCTCACATCATCTTCCCTTTCAGGGTATTGTAATATGGAGAAATGATTATATATTATTTTCTGAACGTTTTGTACTCTGCCTTCCCTTAGAAGTAAGCTAAGCCTTCCCTGCCTCTGCTATTACAGCCTACAATATTGTAAAGACGCTTTCTCCCAGATTCTTATCACTTCCAGTCGGCCAATTTTTCTTTGATGGTCAGAATTGATTACAGAGTGGCTAGACCACTCATCATTTCCTCTACCTCCTGGGAGATTAAACTGTTGGGCAAGTCAAAAGCAACAGTTGGAATAGATGCCTCTTTGGGGACATCCCTCATCTGCTGATGCCCTCCACCAACCCTCCAAAGGTGGATGGGGATCAGGCAAGAGGAGAGGAAGAGGCTTGTGGCTGCACCAAGCGGCCTGGCTTTCCTGCTGCCCTCGCCACCCCTCCCGCAGGTCTCTGGTTAATTGCTGTGACATATCGACAGGCACTCTCTGAGGAAAGAGCAGGCGAGCTGGCCCACAGCATCCCAGCTCAGCAATCATCGCTGATTAAAAACTAGTTACAGAGCAATGAAGATGGAATCTTGCATTAACCAAATGACCCTGTCCATGGCCAAGCCCAGATAGATGGCAGTGATTATGAGAGCATCACTTACAACGTCGGCAAACGTTAATGGCTATTTGAATATCCGGGAGATTTACGGGGTAGTGACAGCGTTTGGCTGGTTGGGACTCCAGCTCTGCTTCTTACCTGTGTGTTTATGGGTTCCTGTGGACTCACAGCCTAGTCAGAGTGGCCTAGCTCTGCTGAGCTTTTAGGTGTGTCTAATCTGAATACTCTGGCTTGTGTAAGGTTGCAATTTATCATATTGCCAATTTTCAGAGAATCTGAATTAGCACAGCTACACTTAATGCTGAAACTATCCTGAGCATAATTTAAGGTGCTTTGAAGTCTTGCACTAATTAGAGTCATGACTATGAATATCAGAACTTGATACTGAAGAAGTATGAAAGTGCCCATAAAAGAATTAGGTGAAGGGGATTATGCAAAACAGCGCGTGTGGCTATTTCTGTGAGAGCGCAGGAATGACTGTATGTGTCGGGGGGCTGTGGAAGCGTGGGCTCATAGGAAGTCTAACTCCGCTAAAGTTGACACTGCCACGGTCAACATGTGACACTATGAAAAGTCAGCCTTTCTCCTGAGCTCCTGCCCGCTCCCACACCAGCCCAGGAACATTGGGTCTTTGCCAGTTTAGGTCTCAGTTGTGCGGATTAGGAGTGAGGGGAAAACTGTCCTGCCCAAGAAAGGACCGAGAGCCCAAGACAGGATCCCCTTCAACAGATAAAAGAAGAATGAACAGATGTGTAAGGTGAGGGGTGGGGTGGAGAAAGACCAGAGCCCACAAGAGCTGGGTTTAGAAAGAGAAAGGAGGGCTTCCCTGATGGCTCAGTGGTTAAGAATCCACCTGCCAATGCAGGGGACATGGGTTCGAGCCCTGGTCCGGGAAGATCCCACATGCCGTGGAGCAACTAAGCCCGTGTGCCACAACTACTGAGCCCGCGTGCCTAGAGCCCGTACTCCACAACAAGAGAAGCAACTGCAATGAGACGCCCGCTCACCGCAACGAAGAGTAGCCCCTGCTCGCCACAACTAGAGAAAGCCCGCGCGCAGCAATGAAAACCCAACGCAGCCAAAAATAAATAAATTTATAAAAAAAAAAAAAGGAGAAAGGAGAGAGCCATGATTGTGATTGTGAGGTGTGTGCGTGTGTGTGTGTAAGAAATGGGACAACAGTACCTCCCTCATTTGGTTGCTATAAGATCTAAGAAGCCCGCCATGCACGCTTTCTCTCTCTCTCTCGAAAATTTAAATAGAATCATCATTTGGAATTTTTTGAAACACTTCTGGAAAGATTTAAATTGCCTTTTGATAAGTTTTGACTGTGGATATTTCCTTGAATACACCCTCCGAGTGGAAATAGGGGCAAGAATTCAGGAGCAAGAAGGTCTGGCTTTTTAAGGGCTTTAAAGCTGTGCCATTTGGGGCCAGAGACCCTCCTCTTCGTGCCCCCAGAGGGGAGGCCCAGCAGCAGGGTCACACAGATGGTGCAGCGCCAGCCTGGGGATTCAGCCCGAGAGCTACTTGAGCTCATCACCTCTGCCCTCACCTCTCACTAATCCAGACACGGGAGGAAATGAAGGTGCTCCATTGTTGGCGCAGGAGCAGGATGATGGGGCAGCTCCTGCAGCCCTAAGGACTAAGAAATGAATTGCTCCAGGTCTGAGTCGGAAGGGCAGCTGCATTTACTTCCGTTTGGCATCCTCCTTTCCTCCACAGGAGCCAGGCCTGGGAAGTGAGACTGTGTAACCAAGCTGGGGCTAGAGCTGTAAGGCAGCCCGTGTGGGGATCTGGGGGCAGGTGACAGCTAAGGGCTCCATTACCAAAGGACCCAGTGGTCCCAGCTCTGGGGATTGCAGGCCAAAGTGAATTTCTTTCTTTACCAGAGTCCAAATCCTACCCCTGCTCTTAACCCTAACACCTATCCGTGGTCTGAGCGCGTGTTGGAGGACGTCAGGGCCCACAGTGTGTACCAGGCTCTGCTGCAGATTGGAGACCTGCCCCCGATGCCCTCTCCATGCTGACCTCTCACTTGTGCTACTGCAATAGCCACTGGTGTCCTCCCCTGTCTCACCCACCCCTCAATAGCTGCCAGAGCGGCTATACCCTGCAACACTATAAGCCTGACTGTGTCACTGCCCCTCAAACATTTATTGCCCCCCACCCATGCCCTCCAAGAGGTTCTCAGTGTTGGCATTTGGGAAATTTGTGGGATATCTTGGTGGTCACAATGTTGGGAGGGCACTGCTGACACTTAGAGAACAGGGCCAGAGCTGTGGATGCCGTGATGTGTAGGACAATCCCACATGCGGATGACTTGTCCTGGGTCCCACACAATGTGGGTGTGGCTTCGAAGGGTCCACCAGGATATCCATGTAAATGAGAAACCAATCTATAATTATCTGGGTCTTTTGTCTCCTTTTATTTGACAATCAGCTCAAAGTATGTTTTGCACAATTTCAATACACTACTTTGGTAGGAAGGCAACTACCATGCAATGAAGAGGAGAGCAAGCTTTGCTTCATTCAGAACTTTACCAAGTGATTCACCAATTCAGAGAATCAAGTCATCGATGGCCATGGCCCTCAGTCAGTCTGCACTTACAGCGTCACATTCACGGTGACTGCTCGTGTCAGAGCATTTGACCACTTCATTACATCCTCTGCCATAGTCATTCCCAAATGTTTCCATATAAAAATACATTATTTATTATAAATCACTTACCTTACATTTCTCCTTTATAAATTGAGCATTTTATTGAAGGTTTTTGAAAGCATATATGTACATAATTGTATTATTTGAGGACTTTCTTTCAGGCTAAAGGAGGCAATTTTTTATATAAGGGGGGTAGTCTGGGTGTGGAACAACTTTCTGTCACCAAAAATTGCAGTAAGGACCATATCTAAAAGAAGCAAAGGATGTGTATAAATGGGTAAATTCAGTAAGTTTGGTGAATTGGTCATTCAATGAGGTGGTTATGGGGCGTGTTGCTATGAAGATGAGTTACTGTAAGGCCTTCCTGGCCAATGAGGGAATCAAGATCTCTCCGGAGGAGTTCAACTAGAAATGGGAGGTGGGCAGAGAGACGCATCATTTAGCCATGAAAGCAGAGACCCAAAGAGAGTCTCGGGGCCACAGTTCATCTCGTGGGGAGAGGAAGTCTTACACTATAAACTTCAAGTGTTGCAGCCACGGGCAGGACATCTGCAAGGTGGCAGCAGATGCAGGGCTCTGAGCCCACGGATTTCTAGGATTCTCATCCTGCAGAGAGACAGGCGCGCCAACCTCTCTTCGTTGTCACAGTTAAACATTTGCTCCCACCAGCCCGCCTTGCTCTGATTGAACAAGTGCCAGGCAACCTTCTGGTTATAATCTGGCCTCCCAGGTAGTCCTGGATGATGTCAATGAGCTGGTCCTCTGGAGCTGTCCCTCCACTTGAGGGCTCG
The DNA here is from genome assembly GCF_028564815.1 of Eubalaena glacialis. Classification (NCBI taxonomy): domain Eukaryota; kingdom Metazoa; phylum Chordata; class Mammalia; order Artiodactyla; family Balaenidae; genus Eubalaena; species Eubalaena glacialis. The sequence goes on along the minus strand of NC_083734.1, from coordinate 27,394,273 downwards.
GCGTGTGAGCAGAGAAAGGTCCATTCAGGGTGCTGGCGACGCCAGGTGTGCCACCCTGCGAGACCAGGATGGGAATAAATTCCGCAAGGCAATGCCTGCCTCACTGCAAGGCCTGCCCACCCCCACCCTCAGGTGTCCTCTCATTGACGGCAGTGCTCATTTCTACCCCTGCATGTAGGTTACACGTCCGTTTCCCTCCCAGCCTCCAGGCAAGTTCCACAACTTATTTGAGTTTGTGTCCCAACACCTGGAAACCTGCAAGGGTGCAGCCCTGCTGGGAACAGTTCAGAACACGTGGTAGGCCCTAAGTAAAATATGTGGAGTGGATGGATGGATGGACCATCTGTCCGTTTAGCCCACTCGTAGAGATGGAGCTCAGGCCCGCTGCTCTGAAGCATCTCTTGCTGCCTTCAGGGCCCTCTGATGGCTTTCATGCCTGCGACCCTCTCTTGGTTCTGCATAGTTGGGAGAATCTTTGAAACTGTCCTGTCCTATATCCTGTACCACGTGGGCTTTAGAACCAGCCACTCCCGGGTCTAAAGCCAGTTGTGTGACCTTGGGCAAGTTACTTAACCTCCCAGCACCCCCTCAGCTGCTCCTCCTGTGAAATCGAAATCATGCCACCAACTATATCAGAACTAGGGTAGGCTTTTCTATAGCCCACAGGCTTTGGTGTAAATATTTTTCAGAATCTTCCACTGAATGGAAACAAACTCTTCCTGCCCCACTGCCCCCTCTCCTCCACCCCAACTCCTGACCCGGGACCCTTTGAGCTGGGCTCCTGCAAAGAATCAAAGGGCTCCTTTATTTGCCTCTCCCCCTCCCCCCTCCCAGGAGCCTCCAAGGTGAGCCAACTTGGCCTCGGAGCCTGTCTTCTGTTCAAGGTGGGGGGTGGGGGGGGGGCTGGCACCTCCATCTGGCGCAGGAAGCGGACGTGAGCTCTGCACGAAGGAGATCCATCCCTGCAGCCCTGCTCTCCCTCCCGGCCCGACGCGCACAGCAGCTGGCTTCCAGGGGAATCAAGTGACAGCCAGGCTCCAGGGAACTGATGGCGAGACCAATTCTGTGGAGTGATCCACAGTGACAGAGAAGCCTTACAGCCTGGAAGCCCAGCAGGGGGCCAGTTAACCCATAGAGGGACAGACAGTCTGGGGAAAGTGGCCTGCTCCTCTGCTCTGATGGGCACTGACTATTGTCTCTTAATTCCCTGCTCCCGTTAGCCTTCTGGAAGCTGCGAATGACCTCTAACGTTGTCATCCTGCCCACAAGGGATTCTGTCCACTCAGGGTCTCCCTTTACCTTGGCACCTAATGGCCTCCATTCTGCCCACCTGCCCATCTGCCCACTCCTCCCACTTAACTCCTTACAGTTTCCCAGTCACCCCGCGCAGGCCTGTCCTGTGTCCTGCGGCTCAGGTTGCTCCCTCTGCCTGCAGCATCCTCTCTCTGCAGTGCCCTCTTCCACCTGACTCACCCCTGCTCAGCCCTCTCTCCACTCAGCTCTAAGTGCTGGCCTCCAGGAAGCCTTCTAGGAGGAATGGATGGAGCGCCCCTCTCCTGGGTTCCCACAGCCTCTGTGCTCCCTTCCGCGACAGCAGTGAGCCAGCGACAGCGGAACGGCTGACCTGTCTGAGCTCCAGGAAGGCATCGATGGCACGTGTCTTCTATTTCTGAGTCTCAAGCTCTAGCACAGAGCCTGGCCACTTTCTATTGATATCTTTTAAAAACTCTACTTGGGACTTCCCTGGTGGTCCAGTGGTTAAGACTCCTCGCTCCCACTGCATGGGGCACAGGTTCGATCCCTGGTCAGGAAACTAAGATCCCACATGCCTCGCAGCGCGGCCAAATAAATAAATTCTTTAAATAAATAAATAAATCCAAAAAAACACTCCATTGTTCAGTAGGTGCGCCACAAATACATGTTGAATTGAACTGAATTTGGTAGAAGGTTCATATTTTTTCCCAAAGAAATCTCACCAGATTAAGATTACACTGGAATTTATATATTGGTAAATCATGCCTATGCAGTTTGCTTTTTTCCCCTTTTGGGCGGTAACAGTTTTATTGAGACATAATTCATACACCATCCAATTCACCCATTTAATTTAAAGCATATAATTCAATGGTTCTTTAGCGTCTTCACAGAGTTGTGCAATGATCACCACGATCAATTTTAGAACATTTTCATCACCCCAGAAAGAGACCTCACACCCATTAGCAGTCACTCCCACCTACCCCCTCCCTCCATCCCCTGGCTACCACTAATCTATTTTCTGTCTCTCTATATTTGTCTATTCCGGACATTTCCTATAAACCGAATCATACAATATATGGTCTTTTGTGACTGGCTTCTTCCACTTAGCATAATGTTTTCCAAGTCCATTCATGTTATAATGCGTGTCAGTACTTCATTCGTTTTTATTGCCAAATGATATTCCATTGTATGGATACACCACATTTTATTTTATCCACTCATCCAATGGTGGACATCTGGGTTGTTTCCACTTTTGAGCTATTATGAACAGCTTTCTTTTTTTGAATGCTAAAGATATTTTTTTACTCTTAAAATAATTTCAAACTCACAAAAATATTTTGCAAGAATAGTACGAAGAACTTTTTCCCTTTAACCACATGAGAATGAGTGGCTGACATCATGTCCCGTCACCACTAGCAAACCCCCTGTACTTACACACATACACACAGTACTGTAGCACATATTTCCTGCCACAGTGACACTCTCCTACATAATCACATACAACCATTGAATTAGGAGATTAACATCAATTCATTTCTACCAGACAATCCAAGTTTTACCAATAATGTCCTTTATTGCAAAAGATGAATCTAGAATCACGCATTGCCTGTGTCATGTTTCACTGGTCTCCGTCATGACCTTGACACTTTCAAAGATTATGGGCAAGTTATTTTGCAGAGTCCCTCAATTTGGGTTTTCCGATGTTTCTTCATGATTGGTTTTAGGCGATGCCTTTTAAGAAGAATTTCACATTAAGTAGCACTATGTTTTCTAGTGTATTTTATCAGGTGGCACACAATTTCTATTTGTCCTGTTACCAGGACAAATACTAGCTTTGTTCTATGTTTATTTATTTATTTTATTTATGGCTGTGTTGGGTCTTCATTTCTGTGCGAGGGCTTTCTCTAGTTGCAGCAAGCGGGGGCCACTCTTCATCGCGGTGCGCGGGCCTCTCACTATCGCGGCCTCCCTTGTTGCAGAGCACAGGCTCCAGACGCGCAGGCTCAGTAATTGTGGCTCACGGGCCCAGTTGCTCCGCGGCATGTGGGATCTTCCCAGACCAGGGCTCGAACCCGTGTCCCCTGCATTGGCAGGCAGATTCTCAACCACTGCGCCACCAGGGAAGCCCCCAAATACTAGCTTTGATCACTTGATTGGGTTAGGACTGCCAGGTTATTCCACAGTAAACTTACTCTTTTTTTTTTTTTTTTAATATTTATTTTTGGTTGCACCGGGTCTTAGTTGCGGCACACAGGATCTTAGTTGCAGCATGCAAACTCTTAGTTGAGGCATGCATGCAGGATCTAATTCTCCGACCAGGGATGGAACCCCGGTCCCCAGCACTGGGAGCACGGAGACTTACCCCCTGGACCACCAGGGAAGTCCCTAAACTTACTCTTTTTTCTTTGTAATTAACTATTTTGGGTGGGAGGTACTTTGAGACTATGTACATATCCATTGCACATCAAACTTTCACTCACTAAGTTTGGCATCAGCTAATGCTTCTTGGCTGAGTTAATTGTCACTATGGAGGTAGCCAAATGGTGATTTTCTAATCCCATCTCTCCTTCTATATTTATTAGTTGGTATTCTACTCTACAGGAAATTTATTTATATCGGTATAGATTCAGGGATTCTTATCTAAAGGTTATAATTAGTTATTATTTACTTTTATACTCAAATTTTCCCTGATTTGAGTCCCAGCAGAAGCCCCTCAAGTTGGCTTCTGCACCTTTTGACATGTCCTCATTGGTTTTTGAGCACTTTCTTGTTTTCTAGCACAAGATATTCTAAGATCATCTTATACTGTCTCTTGCCCCGGCCCGAGAATCATCTATTTCTCCAGAGTTCTGGCTCTTTTGAGTGGAGGCTGGTATTTACAAATCAGGATATGGGCACTAGGCACACTCAGTGGTATCAGAATATTGCTTCTCGTAGGTGCTCTCAATAGACAAAGCTAAAGTATACACACACACACACACAAATACACTCACAGGTATATGTATTTATACACATTCATACCCCCTTTTACATCTATACTTATATCCATATTTATCTAGCTATGTATTGAAAAACGTGAATTCACACTAACACCTCTAATTCCAATCCAGGTGATTCTCATTGTTCTCTCTTCCGCATTTCCATATTTCTTACTCTGACAGTGAGGGTACCTGGTTCCCATTATCCTGGACACATTTACTTATTGAATGAATGCACATGTGTAACCAATCTCCTATCACTTTCGTGATCACCACCCCACCTCACCCCCCCCACCCCACCCCGCGCCACGGGCATTCTCCTTACCCTGCTTTGGCTTTCAAAGCCCCCATAAGGGGCTTCCCTGGTGGCGCAGTGGTTGAGAATCTGCCTGCCAATGGAGGGGACATGGGTTCGAGCCCTAGTCTGGGAAGATCCCACAAGCCGCGGAGCAACTAGGCCCGTGAGCCACAACTACTGAGCCTGCGCGTCTGGAGCCTGTGCTCCGCAACGAGAGAGGCCGCGATAGTGAGAGGCCCGCGCACCGCGATGAAGAGTGGCCCCCGCTCGCCACAACTAGAGAAAGCCCTCACACAGAAACAAAGACCCAACACAGTCAAAAAATAAATATAAAAAATTAATTAATTAATTAATTTTAAAAAAATGAGAGATCAAGGGATATGCGCATTAAAAAAAAAAAAAGCCCCCATGAGGCTCCTGCTGTCCCTCCCCCACCATGTAGATGCCCTTTTCTGCTCCCTGGGGCTCCAACACCTCTTACCACACTCCACACTCCCACCTCCCCCTGCTCCCGCGATGCCCCAGCCATGAGGCCACTCCTCACCCTGATTCGGCTCTGACACCCGCGTGGGGCTGTTGCCGCCTCCCACTCCCACCCAGGCTCTGAAAACCCATCACGCACCAATGCAGACACCTCCTCACCTGGACTCTAAACCCTGTGTCATGCCACAGAGAGGCTCCCTTCACCCTGCTTGGCCTCTGATACCCCCCACAGGGACACCATTCTTACCTGCTCAGTCTCTGACACCTGGGCTGGACTGATGTCACCAATGCCAAGGCCCCGCCCACCACCCTACCCCCACACAAGCACCTACCTTGCTTATTGAAAAGACTGGGTTCTTGGTGCTATAGGATTTTCGCAGCTGGGATTTCACTGATTGCATCCCCACAGTGTCCTTCAATATGTTTTTCCTCCTCCTTCACGAGAAATGGATAGTTAGATCTAGAGGTCTGATAAAATTCAGGTGCAGTTTTTTGGCAATAAAACTTCATAGGTAGTGTTTCATCAGGTAGCACATGATATCTGGCTGTCCATAATTTCATTTAGGGTTGCAAAATGATAGTATTTTAATTCTATTTCTCACTCCTCATATGAAGAGATACTTCTCATCAACAATATATTTTTTAAAATTTTATTGGAGTATAGTTGATTTACAATGCTTTGTTAGTTTCAGGTGTACAGCAAAGTGATTCAGTTATAAATATACATATATTCATGCTTTTTCAGATTCTTTTCCCGTATAGGTTATTACAGAATATTGTGTAGCATTCCCTGTGCTATACACTAGATCCTTTTTGGTTATCTATTTTATATATAGTAGTATGTGTATGTTAATCCCAAGCTCCTAATTTATCCCTCCCCCTCATCAACCATAAGTTTACCCTGTGGTTCATATAGGAAAGGTAGGTAAATGCTTGATTCTTTCTCTTTATTTGCCAGTTTTCAAAAAAATTAATAGGTTCCCTAACATCTTCCAAGAGTAATCAATGAGTGGTTTTTCTTTTTCTTTTCTTTTTAGATTTTATTCTGAACCCATGGATTGAAATGTATCTTAATTGTTTTCAAATTGCCTATCAGTAGGGTCAGACGTGGGACAGATGGCATGCATAGTGCCCATAGGACCAAATATGATAAGCTCCAATTCATTGTACTTGTTATTTTTACTGATGATCACATTGTCCCATCATTGGCAAGGAGGAGCCTCTTCAAATTGCTACTGCTTAGTAATTTTTGATGTGACAAGATGTTCCAGATTCATCTTGTACATTTTGTGCCCCAGAACTAGAATCTGTCATTTCTCCAAAAAGCCTGGATCCCCATTTTGGGGGCAATACTATTTAGAGGCCATAATCTGGTCTGTAGGGGTGTTCACTGCTACTGGGTTGGCTGTTTTTCCCAGGCCCTTGTGATGGATAGAAAATGGACAGAGCACAGACACGATTAGAAAATAATGACATACTTCCTAAATTCTTATTGATATGTCCAGTCCAGATTCAGGATTACAGGGCTTTTATTTAGCCTTATCAGTCTTGGATAGTATAATCCTTTCTTTCACACTGAACATCCCAATTCCCAACAAAATCAGCATAATTACTCACTTCCTTATCTCACAATATACACCCAACAGTCTCAGATGAAGATAACAGCACTATCATCAGTAAAATGCATATTGATAAACAATTTAAGAATTTTTTGCAGTTATTTTTGTTAGGATACACCCTCACCCTGGGATGATAATCAGATTAATTTGTGCTTAAGTCACTTGACATAGTTCCTCTCTTTGTAATTATGCTACCATACCAAATCAATACACAGTTTCCTTTCTTTCATTCTGTTCTCACAATTTAGATTGCTTTTTTGGGGAACCTAAGTTTCCATCAACAGATGAATGGATAAAGAAGATGTGGTATATATTTATAATGGAATATTACTCAGCCATAAAAAAGAATGAAATATTGCCATTTGCAGCAACATGGATGGACCTATTGAATATCATACTAAATGAAGTAAGTCAGACAAAGACAAATAGTATATGATATCACATATGTGGAATCTAAAAAATAATACAAATGAATCTGTTTACAGAACAAAAACAGACTCACAGACATAAAAAACAAACTTGGTTACCAGAGGGGGAAAGGGGGAGGGATAAATTAGAAATTTGGGATTAACAGATATACACTACTATTTGTAAAATAGATAAGCAACAAGGATTTACTATATAAAACAGGGAACAATATTCAATATCTCATAATAACCAATAATGGAAAATAATCTTAAAAAATAATATAAATAGATTGCTTTTTTCCAATTTTCATGGATTAGTTAAAAAAAATTTTTATAGTTGTAAAAAATATTTACGAGGTTCCAGAGTCACATTCACAAAACAAGTTATCCTAAAAAAATCTTCAACTTCCAATCTATTAAAATTAGAGCGGCTCCTAAACATGCTCAGAGAAGTGTAGGCACCAGAATTTTGAGGTTCTGTGATATCAAGACTCTGGCCAATTCTCAGTTATTCATATGAAAGTGTTCTATAATTAGAATAGAGGCTTGATGCTATAACAAAGACCCTGAAATAGCAATAATGTAGACTTTGCGCTTAACAGTTCCAGTAAGCTCTCTGGGGCTGATGTGATGGCTCCGTGGTGCTCCTTTCACCTTGTTGCTCCAGAACCCTCCACACATGGCTCCCATCTTGCAATCTGGATGGCTGCCCAGAGCCTGTCTCATGCCAGCCAGCAAGAAGGGGAAAGGGGGAGAGGAGGCCACTTCTCATCAAGGGCAGGACCTGGAGGTTGCACACACAACTTCCATTTATATCCCACTGAACACTTAGCTGCATGGAAAACTGGGAGATGTAATATTTTGCTGAAAATTTTGGAGTTCCATTACTAAGGAAAGAAGTACAGATTGAAATACTGGGGGACCTGTCCCTGCTACATCCTCCAAATAATAAGGCATCATATAATCCAAGCATTTCTGCCAGCAAATTTTTCACCCTGATAATACTGTTTAAAGTTTGGGATGAAACCAAGTGGCTAACCAGGAATACAGGCAGACACAATATGGGAAAGGAACCTACATTATGCCTATGGAAAAAATCTGAATTTTTACATAGTCAAATCTATCTTTTATGAATTCTGCCTTTGTTTCTATACTTGAGATACACGTTCACCTTTTTTTCTGTAGTTCTTTTCTATATTATGTTTTTTTCTTTTACACCTACAATTTTTGTTAAATAGTATCAGGGAACTATGGCTATTTTTTTTCCAAATTGCCAGTCAGGGTCAGACATGGGACAGATGGCATTGCATAGAGTACCCATAGGACCAAGATTATCCAGAACAATTTCAAGTCTTTGTCAATGTTGGTTGAGCACTTGGTACCAACCAGGCCCTCTGCCAGGATCGCAGGACATGAAGATAGCGACCCAATGCTTGCTCTTAAGAGGCAATCAAATAACAGAGACAAATCATAAGCAAATCGGCACCATCCATTGCAATCAGTGCTGCTGGAGACAGGGTGGAGGGAGGAGTGGACAAGGAAGCTTCACAAAGGAGGTGACAAGTGTGTTGAATCGGGGAAGACCAGTGGGTATTTTCCAAGCAGACAAGTTGGGGGAAGGGCATTTCAGGGCAAGTGGCTTAAACTCTCTGGTGTCTTCATCTAGAAAAACCCAAGGGTAGTGCCTCCTTCATGGGCTCATTGGAATTCAGGGTTGGGACCTTGTGCTGGGTTTTTTGGGCAGCTGGGGATCAACATAAGGGGCACTCTTTCCCTTCCCTGGCAGGAGATGCCAGCATTGCTGGTTAAATGCCTCCTCTATCCTTTGTTCTCTGAACCTGGGGAAGTGAGATTCCCAAGCATCATAAGGCTTCATGGAGGAAGAGGGCTAAGATGGAGTCAAATAAAGACCCCATATACCTGGGAAGCAGTGAGGGGTCAGAGTGTCCCTGGAATTTATTTGGTTACCTTCACAGTTTCCACCAGAGGCCAACCCAGCCTCTTGCTGCAAAACTAATTTTGGAGTGGAGATCCAGGTGGCAGAATTGTAGAGCGCACGTGGCTAATTCACTGTGACTCTGGGCAAATCATTTCCACTCATTTGAGAACTGATTCTTCTAAGCCCTGGGACATCCAGAGCATTCCCTGTGTCCCTGAGCCAGTCCAAGGGTGAAGACAGGGAAAGGGGGATATCTACCTGGAAGCTACCCCCTGCCCAAATGAAGTCTGCGTGCCAGCTCCTAGTGCAGGGTCCTCGGTCAGCAGTTGCCACCGTGTGTGGACGCGTGTTGCTATAATAAGATGTGTTTATTTGAATACGAAGGTCAGGGAGTTAAGTAGTTGGTATTCCAGTCATATAAAGTCGTTTGCACAGTGTCACTACTAATAAAAGGGGGTTTTGACTTATCTAGTTGCTCTTCCTAAATATACTCTGCTCAAGAAACTCATCAAAGCAGCAAAGTAATCTTTGAGGTTATTAATCTCTTCTGCTTCACAGCTGGGGCAAATTTATTTGCTTGAATTAGCATGTAATAAACTTATAATAAAGCTGCCAGAGCCCCAGCTTGGTAGAGAGCGGCTCCGTGTAATGGGTAGTTACATCGAGGAAATGAGGCGCTGGTCCCAAGGCTGCCCCTGCTGGTCTGGTGAGGCTTGGGGGCTGTCCCCAGAGGCCATGCAGAGAGGGGACCGCTAGGCATGGGAGACCCCAAGAGTGGAAGGGAGCCTTGCGGATTGGTAGGGCCGCCTTCCTCATCTCTGCGTCTCCTCATTTCATAAGTGAGGAAACTGAGGCTGGGAGAAAGGAAGGATGTGTCTGAAGTCATGTAGACGGTGACTGGCAGAACCTAGGTGACAATCCAGGTGGGACCTGTGGCTTCCCACCCACCACCCCATGCTTGGCCATCCTCACAGTCAGGGGTTTTCCACCCCTGTTCTGCTATAGACCTCTGTCCGTGTCCTCCCTTCCCTTTCATCTGCCCCTCTTCCTGAGTCTTCCTTACACTGCAACCCCACCGAGATCTGTTGGCCTTCCCTACTTCTCCATTTTCCAAGGGAATGCTGTCCCTCTGTCCCATCTGGGAGCCATCTGGACACCCAGGCACAGCCAGGAAGAGCTCGGTCTCCCTGGTAACTGATCTACGAACACACTGAGAGTCCACGGGAGGGTGCCACGGTCTCCTTCCTGAGCCCTGGGGCCTGGGGGGAGCCTCACATGGGGGCCTGATAGTCTGCTACTTCTCCCTTCCCTCTTTCCTTTCTTCCCTCTGCCTTCCCCTAGGAAACCAGCTACATGTGGTCTTTGCTTCTTGAGGTTGAAGCTGGGGAGATGTTCTCCTGAATCCCATGGGAGTGGGAGAGGTTGGGGGACCCTCATGTCCTTAGAGGGGAGCAGCTACAAGACAGCCACCTTTCTGGGCCAACAGTGACCACCTTGCATAGCATTACTTTGATGGATTGTATCAAAACAACCTACCCCATGCATGAGGGTGGGAAAAAAGGAGGAGGGTAAAGAGGACAGGCAACACGACTCTACTGCGTACACAGCCAAGCTCCTCATCCCAACCCTTCATCCTCATCTCCATCCTCATCACCCCCATCCCCCATCCCTCATCCCCCCTTTCCCCATCCCCTCATCTTCTCATCCCCCATCCCCTCATCCCCACCCCCTCTCCCCTCATGCCCACCCCCATCCTCTTATCCTTTTTCTTACAGTCTTTGGGGGAGAATGGGAAGAAGCAGGAGAAGAGAGGCTTTCTAGAGTTCCCTCAGACCCAGGACCCTGAGTCTTCCCTTTAGATACTTCCAAGAGGTTGACATAAGTGACAGCCCTCCAGCAAAGCCCACACCTGCAACTTTCCCAAAGTCATAGTCATTTCTTCTCGAGTAATGGATAATAGAAATACGAGGAGTGATCGCTGGGAGTCTTGAACCTCTAAGAGATTGAGGGCCACATGTCTAGGCCCGGTCCCTTTTTCTGTGACTTGCCTCAGGTCACACAGCTGCTGAGCTCAGGGCTGACACTAACACCCCAGATGTTTTGGCTCCTTCTCTGGGGACTTTTTCCACTACACCAAGATGCCTTATGTGGTGAGAGTCCCCTCCTTGCTAACGTGTTCACTGACCTATGTCCTGAGACCTGGATGACTCCCTAGTTTTCCAAATCATTGACTCAAGGCTCCTCAAAACCCTTCTTCTCATCCAATCTCCTCCCATCCCCTCACCCCCACTCCTCATACGTGGCAGTGTAGGACATGTCTTTTCTTAGAACTTTTGAGCCTGGCACAGCTAACAGAAGCAGAGCTTAGACCCTTGGGAGCGAAGAACTAGACCTGACCTGTGGAGGGATGTGGTGCAGGAAGGACAAATCCAGGTGTAGGTGCCTTTGGAAGGAGAACAGTCTGGCAGGCAGAGCCCAAAATCTGGCTGAGGATGACACAGGCAATGTCCCAATGGCAGTCAGCGCCGGGGAGCCCAGTTCATTTGGGACAGGTTGCCCTGGCCTGTGGACAGAACTCTTGCTCCGCTCCTGCCCACACACTCCCCAGCTGAGCTGTGTCTTCCCCATCGCCAAGGTGGTCTGGATCAGCTCCGCCAGGAGGGTTCTCCTCACCACTCTTCGCAATCCTATAATTCTATCCTAAAGCGGAAAAGCAAATAATTTCAGCCCTTTCTTTTTCTCCCAGCTTTATTGAGATGCAATTGACATATAACATTGTGTAATTTTAAGGTATACAATGTGTTGATTTGATACACTTGTATATGGCAGTATGATTACCACTGTAGTGCTGGCTAACACTTCCATCATGTCACATAATTAAGATTTTTCTTTTGTGGTGAGAACATTTAAGGTCTACTCTCTTAGTAGCTTCCAAGTATATAGTACAATATTGTTAGCTATAATCACCGTGTTGTACATTAGATCCCCAGAACTTATTCATCTTCTAACTGGAAGTTTATGCTCTTTGACCAACGTGTCCCCATTTCCACCAACACCTGATAAAGAAGATGTGAGATACGTATATTATATATATGGAGATATACATATATATACATATAATATTCAGACATAAGAAAGAAGGAAATCCTGCCATTTGCAACAACATGGATGGATCTTGAAGGCATTATGCTAAGTGAAACAAGTCAGAAAGAGAAAGACAAGTACTGTGTGATATCACATGTGCAGAATTTTAAAAAGCCAAACTTGTAGGAACAGAGAGTAAAATTTCAGCCCTTTCTTGATGGAGTTGCCAAGGGCGGGGCCTAGCCTGTCAGAGGTGTCGGCCTTGAGGGAGTTGGAATCACAGAAAGGCATACACTTACCCTAAGGTGACAAAATCCAGAGCTAGAGAGGCCTCCAATTATCTTTCATCTCCTCAAGCCTTCTCTGGAAACCTCTGTGAGATTTTTGTTATCCTTTGAAAATTTCTTTTGAAATTCCTCTGGCAAAAGAATTTTGGCAATGAACAGGTAAAGGACGGAGTCTGCCTTCACAAGACCTATTTAATATTTAGACTGGTCTTCGTAGAGGATAAAATCAGTAGGACGAGGGAAGATTCCAGTCAGGAAGCTTGAAAACATGTAAAATATATTACCCGCAACCCAAAGGGCTCTGGACTTCATCGGAAGCGAGAAGAATCTGCCACCCAGAGCAGATGGTGTGATGGGACTGGTCGGTAGGGAGAAAGCAGAACATCTCAACTTTCTATTTTGCTCCTACCATAGAGGAGGGTATTCAGACCCAAAAGGTCTGACAAACACAGTTAAGAGAGAATTGACCCATTCCTGGAATTCTGTGCAAAGAAAGTAATCAGAAATGGAGAAAAGGGGGTGTGTACAAAGATGTTCAGTTCAGCGGTGTTTAATGAAAAACGAGTTGAAGGAGGACGGGGTAGACTATTTAAGCACCTAGGGAGCATCTAACCTATGGACTCTTACAAAGTCATCAAAACTCCTCCAGAGATTGTAAAATCCTGGAAAATGCATGCTGACACACGTTAAGTGAAAAACAAAATAATAGGACTCAAACCTGCTTACACAGTCCGCGTTTTCTATTACGAACATGTTCTACTTTTTCACGTATTACCTTTACATTAGAAAAACTGTCATATATTTCACAATATTTATAAGATATATTTGAACTATATTATCATATATTTACAACTAACTAAAACAAACAGACTATGCCTAGAAAATGGGAAGAGAGTACACTAAATTGTAAACCGGGTGGTGTCTTGGAGGTGGATATTTTCCCAATGTTCTAACAAAGAATATGTATTTATGATATTATATTGGAAAAAATCTAAACATTTTTATTTCAAGAAATAAAAAGTGGGGGAGAGGGAGAAAAAGAAAGGAAGGAAGGAAGGGAGAGAAAGAAAGGAGAAAGAATGAAAAAAAGAAGAGAAAGAGAGGAAGGGAGGGAAGGAGGGAAGGAGGGGGAGGGGAGGGGAGGGGAGGTAAGAGAGAAAATTGGACCCAATCTGTATAAAGCCAGAGCGGCTCTGGTCTCTCAGGAGGCTCAGATCTCTAGACACACTGTTCCTCGACAAGAGCCTCAGGTTCAAGTACAGAACCCCAGCAGGCGTTTTGAGGGATTGTAGAGTGAAGAAATGCCGGACTATTGAGAGTCAGCCCATGTCCTGATTTTTCGAACAGAACAAAACATTAAATGCCAGTAACAACAGGCTGGCAAGTCTGATAACAATCCCTGGCAAATTCCTAAGTGTGAGAACTCACAGAAAAGGCAGAAACAATCCCTAGGAGCCGGCGTGAGTTCACCAAAGATGAGGCACGCCCGACTGAATTCCTATTGTGAGGGGACAAGGACTGGGGCCAGGGGTGCCACTGACAAAGGGCATGGTGTGGTGACTCAAGGAAGACATCCGTCAAAGCCTCTGAGGTCCTGAACAAGAAGGCGGAGTGTGGCCTGCCTGCCGGCACGGGCGCTACAAAAACAGCTATGGGGCCCTGGTGCCAGCCGGCAGACATCTCCAACAATACCCCAAGGCTCAGCCCTTGACCTTGTCCGCCTCAGCCCCTTCCTCAGCAACTTGGATGAAGCAGAACAGAAAATGCGCTTATCAAATTTGCAGTTGACACAAAGCCAGAGGGATTGTTAATAGAAAGAATGGCAGAATCGAGATTCAAAAATATCTTGACAGGTTGAAATAATGGGCTGAAAACATGTAAAAGGGATAAATGTAAATTCCTGCATTTAGGTTTAAAAAAAATAAAGGTTTCATAAACATCAGATGTGAGAAACAGGGCTTAAAAGCAGAAAAGACAGCTAGGTAGGGGCCAGCATAGCATGGTTAGTGGTCAGGTCAAGGGAAGGAAGAAAGAAAAGAACATAGCCTTTACTGGTGTACCAGGAACTGTACTAAACGCTTTAAATGCTCGCATACCATTGCTATGGGGCAGGCACTATCCCATTTAACAGATGAGGAAACTGACGATTGGTAATGTTATTAAGTGATTGAATGGTTCATATCAAGCTATTAAGTGATTCATAGTAAGCTGCTGGAAATAAGCTACAAAGTGATGGAGACAGAATTTGAATTCAGGTCTTCCTATCTCCAGAGCTAATGCTTTATCCTTTCCCTGCCCCAGGGGGTAAATCTTGATTAATCTAAACTAATCACAGATTCCTTTCTCCCTATCAGTTTTGGTTTTGAAAATGGGGGAGTTTTTGGTAAAGTTTTCCTCTTTTTTTTGGGCCGTGCCACGTGGCTTGTGGGATCCTAGTTCCCCGACCAGGGATTGAACCCGGGCTCCCTGCAGTGGAAGCCAGGAGTCTTAACCACTGGACTGCCAGGGAAGTCCCAAGTTTTCCTCTTTCTTAAAAAGAATCCCTAGAAATAGCTGCTCCTGTTCCTCTTCTGCCTCTTAGAGTTGTTAGCATGTGAGGCCTGGAACTGTAGCAACCATCTGGGCACCTTGAGGAAACTGGCATTAGAGGACCAGCCAAATGTGAAGGATATAAGGTGGAGAAATGGAAATGCCGGGGGTCATTAATGACTATTGAGGCATTGAGCTAACCAAAACCAGCCCACCTTGGCACTTCTCCTGGGGAGATAACCAATTTTCCTAATTGTTCAAGCCCTTCTGTTTGGGTTTTCTGTTGTGTCCTACCTATAAGTATCCTGATGAATGCATGAGACCAGGTAAGTCCCCCTCTATGGGCCCTAGCAAGATCACATTTGGAGTGTGATGCTGACAAAAATGACAGTGACTTGGGGAGTTTGCCTGGAGAAAAGACATGGGAGGAAAGTAACATAATGTTCTTCAAATATCTGAAAGCTACAATTTAGAAAAGCAACTTGATTTTTTTCTGAGATCCTCCAGGATGCAGAGCCAGAACCAGAGGCAGATACCAGTTTGGTGGACTCAGAGGTGTCCTCCATGGGACATGTGTCTGGTAAAAGAGAGAGCTCCCCATCACCGGAGGTGACCAAACAGTGTTGAAGTAGCCGCCAGACAGAGAGGTCAGGGAGAGATGTCCTCACTGGGTGGCAGGTCAGACCAGCTGACCAGGGTTCCTTCCAAATCCAAAATTCTTGGATTCTGCGTTATGCACATGGGGTAGTGCTAGAGCCTTCCAGGGAAATAAACAAGTAGAAGACCAAGTGTCTGGTATCTTCTCTCTCCAGTTGGAGTGAGACCCTGACAGCAAGCCAGTGAACAATTTAGGGCAGGGAATTGTAAGTGCCCAGCGGGGAAAAAGAGCCAGTGCTCTGTGGGAGGTCAGAAGTGGGGCAGAGCCCTTCCAGGGAGGAAGGTCAGAGAGGGCGGCTTGGAGGAAGGAGATGTGAGCTGGGCTTGATGAGTGGCAGGATCTGTTCCCAGCCTGGCCTGGTTCCCAGCTCCTGCAGCATCCCCTCCCCCACCCACCCACCCACCCACCCACACATTCAGCCAAGCCCATTGGTTCTTCCAGCCCTGCAGGCTCAGGCCTCTCTCTGTTCCCAGGACCAATCCTAACTGGAAGCAGGAGAGAGTTAGGCAACTCCAGCTCCAGGTTCTAGAGCACAGCAACATCACTGGCGCTGCTGACAGGAAGCTGACCTTGTCTGCCGACTTCACAGGGCTTCTGCTTGTTTCTAAGGCACTTCCTCCCTCTGTTGGTGCCCCAGCTCTGCAGGCAGGACTCTGCGTCACTTGCTGGGGCACTGCTACCTGCTGATGAACATCTGTTTTGCTTCTTAGCTTGCTTGCACCAGCCCCTTTCCTTTGATAATAGATCCCACCCACAGGTGAGGATGAGCATGTGACCCAGGCCTGGCCAATCAGAACACTCCAGCCTCTTGCTACAGGGATTGGCTCAGGGATGGGCATCTGTGACCCCAATCTGACCAGTCAGGGTCCTTCCCCAAAACTGTTGTAATAGAGTTTATGCGGAGAGACCCCTGCCTTTGGATTACGAAACAGGAAAGCTGGAACCTAGGACTAGTGGTGGCCCTGCCATGTGAAGCAAGCCTGTCTGCCAAAGGAGAGAAAGAAGCAGGTAGACTCTAGAGCAGAGATGAGGGAGTGATGGGCAGAGGGAAAGGGAGTCATGGCCTCCTCTAGTCTGGATTTGCCCCACGTCCTGCATTTCTTCAGAGCTGGAAACTGCCCTCTGCTTCCTCCCTGATAGGGTCCCTGTTTTCCTAAGCTCAGCTGTAACTCAGAGTCCTGAACAATACCCCAGCCTTTCCCATCACTTCATGGCTGCCCTGACCCTGGAGCCTTCCGCAGCAATCACATCTGAATGAAGCCCCTGGGATCGTCTGTCCTGGCAGCAATCACATCTGAATGAAGTCCCTGGGATCGTCTGTCCTGGCAGCAATCACATCTGAATGAAGCCCCTGGGATCGTCTGTCCTGGCCCTGTGCATGAGAGTGGCTTGGAGGGGTGCATCCAGCCTGCCCCTTCTGCCCTATCTTGCTGAAAGATCCCCAGGTGGTGCTGTGCCCAGGCCTGGGAGGTGACAACAACATGCAGGGCAGGGTGTCAGCCAAAGGACAGGGTGACCGTGCCAGGGTGAGCTCACTCAGTAAACTAGTCCTTCTCTCACTTATTCATTCATTCATTCAACAGCTATATATTGAGCATCTGCTATGTTCAAGGTGCAAGGGCCAAAGACTTAGCACAGGTATCCACAAACTTTTCTTGTAAAGGGCCAAATAGTAAACATTTTCAGTTTTGCGGGCCATGAGGTCACTGTTGCAACTGCTCAGCTCTGCCTTGTAGAGGGAAAGCAGCCACAGACAATATGCAAACCAATGCGCACGGCTGTGTTTCAATAAAAAGTATTTACAAAAGCAGGCGGTGGGCCAGATTTGGCCGGCTGTCCATGGTTTACCAACTCCCTTCTTAGAATATACAGTTGCAGAAGGTGATGGGAGATAGAATAAGTAAGGTCTTGAGTATCAGCCAGAGAAAAATGAATTTTAGTGAATGGCTGATGGGACTCTTGGCGGATGTTTACCCTGCAGAACGGCGAGATCAAGGTGGGGTAACGGAGGGACTGGTTCAGCGTCAGCCTCCTTGCCAGGCACTCGCAATTCCTTCCTTTATTCAGTGAGTATTTACTGGATGTCTCCCATGTGCAGGCACTGTTCTAGGTGCAGGGGAAACAGAGGCGAGTAAGGCAGACAAGATGCTCGCCTTGGTGGAGCTTCTCCCCTGCCAAGTTTGTCAGCTCCTTCAGGGTCAAGCCCTCGCCTACCTCCCCTCCCCTCCACGCCACACCTATCAAGCCACTCAGAACCCCAGTGTCCCCTTCCAAGTCCATAACTTTGCTGTCACATCTTCTTGAATGTCCTTGCTCGCCGATCCCCCTGCAGAAGTCCTTGGAGCCCAGCTGAGCTGCTTTCCCTGTGAGCCTTTGCTCTCCACCTACCCCGGGAGAGCCAGTCACACCTCCTTCCGGGTTCCTCAGCACGATGGACCTCCTGAGCTCAAGTGCTTCTCACGTGGCTTTGGAATTCTTCACTTATAAGCCTCTCCCCTCTACAGGACTCTCCCCCGCACCTGGCAGAGCCCTGGCACACAGAGGTCTCAAAGAATGTTTGTTGAATGAATGAATGAATGAATGAATGAAAGTAGCGTTGGGAAAGAAGAGGAGGGTTGTGCTGAAAGAGAAACGGGAGACACTCAAACCTGAGAGGAAGGCCATCCACCACCTTAAGGATCCAAACGCTTGAAGGATACAAGGGATCTTATTTGCGGGCTTAAAACTCCTGTCCAAAATTATTTGTTGAGTGTGAACAATAATACAGTCTCCCTCTCTGAAACACCATGGTGTGGGCTCCTTTGTCTGATTAAGGACTGTCGGGAGTGATTGATGGGCTCCCGCTGGACAGCTGAGACCGCTCTCCTCCTGACAGCGCGAGTGATAGCCGAGCGGAAACTGACCCCAGCTGACACACTCATCTTAAAATATCTCTGTTCCCCTGCGGCCCAGATAAAATAGTTGTCGCACTAAAAGTAAGGGCTCCACTCAGGGAGATGCTGGCTTCTCCAAGGACTGGTGATGGAGGAGTCTATGATGTCAGGGTTCAGCTGAAGTCCAAATCAAAAGGACTCTAAGAAACTGGCCCTGGATGAATTGTATTCCAGGGAGCAGTTCAGCGTTCAGCCTCTCAACACCAGGCCAGGATGCACAAGATACGTCATCAACAACATCAAGAAGTGTTTATTGGGACTTCCCTGGTGGCGCAGTGGTTAAGAATCCTCCTGCCAATGCAGGGGACACGGGTTCGAGCCCTGGTCCGGGAAGATCCCACATGCCGCGGAGCAACTAAGCCCAAGCGCCACAACTATTGAGCCCGCATACCACAACTACTGAAGTCCTCGCGCCTAGAGCCTGTGCTCCGCAACAAGAGAAGCCACCGCAATGAGAAGCACGTGCACCGCAACGCAGAGTAGCTCCCACTCGCTGCAACTAGAGAAAGCCCGCACGCAGCAACGAAGACCCAACGCAGCCAAAAACTATATAATTAATTAATTAATTTTTTTAAAAAAGAAGCGTTTATTCAGCATGTATTGGTACGTGGTGCTAGGTTCCGTGCAGATTAAAGAGAACAATCTAGACATGGCCCTTTCCTAGCCGTACCTTGCAACACCCACAGAATGATAATGATTCCCGTCAGTGCTATGGGCCTCTTTGGTTTACAAAGAGCTTTCAGCAACTCAGTGAATTAGGTAGGGAAGGTATGAAAATTATTTCCGTTTTAGAAGTGAAGGAACCTCAGAGAGGTTAAGTGTCTTGCCCAAGGTCACACAGATCTTAAGGGTCCAAGATCCATTTCAGAGCAGGAATCGCACACTCAAAGGGGTAAATGAAGAAGGTTCAACGAAAGGATTCTTTAACAGGCTCGGGGCAGAGCTAAGGGAACCGACAGTGGACTAGGAAGCAACCCCCAGTGTTATGGGTTGAACTGTGTCCCTCAGAGATGATTTGTTGAAGCCCTGGCCCCCAGTACCTCAGAATGTGACCTTATTTGGAAATAGGGTCGTTGCAGATGTAATTAGCAAAGATGAGATTATCCTGGAGAAGGGTGGGCTTAATCCAAAGTGACAGTTGTCCTTATATGAAGAAGAGAGACACAGAGATGCAAGGGGACAACGCCCTGTGACCAGGAAGGCAGAGGCTGAAGTGCTGCACACACTGCGAGCCGAGGAGTGCGGAGGAGCGCCAGGGTCGCCAACCAGCCGCCAGAAGCCGGGAGGAGGGAAGAATGGATTCTCCTCCACAGGCTTCAGAGGGAGCTCCTCCCTGCCATCACTTTAATTTTGAACTTCTAGCCTCCAGAACTGTGGGAGAATACATTTCTATTGTTTTAAGCCACCTGGTCTGTGCTGTTTTGTTACTACAGCCCCAGGAAACTTGTACACTGACGTCAGCAGCTGTGGGCACCCCTAGGCCTCTAGGGGCCTGTGCTTTGGAGTCTTGGGAGAGCGGGGTCCATGGAACAGGACCTGCCGACAGCAGCGGTGACCAGCCACTGCCCCTCACTGCTCTTCAAGGAGGGAGCTGGGTGAATAAGTGCCCTGAGCCCTCCCTCCAAGTGTCCCCGCAGTGTCTCCGACGGCTGAACCGAAGGATGAGACAGAGGGCCAGAGGGTGATGTGGTTTGTAGCTGTCAGCTCCTGAGAGCAGGTGGGGTGGGTGGTGAGGACCCAGCGGGGCTGGCAACTACTCGGCACAGAATCAAGCCCACATCTGGTACTTGTCCCCTAACCCGTGTGCTATTCAGGAAGGGACCCTAAAGAAGTGGAAGGAAGAGTTTCTGCTTTTGGGGGACGCTCTGGTTTCATGAGGTGACTACAAATGCATGCAAAAGCACAAGAGGGGCTTCCCTGGTGGCGCAGTGGTTGAGAATCTGCCTGCCAATGCAGGGGACACGGGTTCGAGCCCTGGTCTGGGAAGATCCCACATGCCGCGGAGCAACTAGGCCCGTGAGCCACAATTACTGAGCCTGCGCGTCTGGAGCCTGTGCTCCACAACAAGAGAGGCAGCGATAATGAGAGGCCCGCGCACCGCGATGAAGAGTGGCCCCCACTTGCCACAACTAGAGAAAGCCCTCGCACAGGAACGAAGACCCAACACAGCCATAAATAAATAAATAAATAAATAAATAAATAAAATAAACCCAAAGTTTTAAATAAAAAAAAAAAAGTAAGCTGAAATATTTAAAAAAAAAAAAAAAAAAAGCACAAGAGAACATGTGCAACAAATAAATAAGTCTGCAGGAAAAGAATATGCCCAAGGCAGGGCGGCCAGGGCCACCTCCCCAGCCTTCCTTGCTTGATACCCCAGGCCCTCAGCGTAAAATAGGAACCGTTTCCTTGTGAAGGAACAGCCAGAGAAATCACATCTAGAAGAAACAGGCCACCGGTCAAGATGGCCTGGGGAGGAGAACGTGGATAGGATCATGACCCATTGGCCTCGACAGTCTGGCCCAGGCTAGGGAGAGAGAAGAAAATTCTCTCCCTGGGCGGGAGGTGGGGCTCCGTGGGTAGGTCCCGGAGCAGGAAGCGCGTCCACAGAGCCACATGCCTGTGTGTGGGGAGGGGACAGCCCTGCTCCCATCACCCAGCAGGCTCGGGGGAGATCTGGGTTTGTGTGGGGCTTCTGGGCGGGCCCTGAGCTGCCCTCCCCTGTCCACTGAGAGCTCTCTCCCCTCCGGAAGCTGGGGGAAGCGTCTGTCTTGTTCATGCTGTATTTCAGGGTGCATAGAGCAGTTCCCTAATAAAAACATGTTGAACAAATGAAAGATCAGGAGTCCAGAGAGAGAGAAAAACACTGCCAAGGGGGAGGTGCCCGGAGGAAAAGAAATCTCAGGCCGGACTCACCTAGGGGCAGACAGGGCTGGTTGGACAGGCACCCCGGCTGCCAGGGCTCCTGGGTGGAGCAGGAGCCCTCTGGCTAATGGCACACCCACCCTGCACAAGGCATGGCCGCAGACAGACAGGACCCAGGGAGAGCAATCCTGTCCCCAGACCCAGGTCTCGCCGTCCCCGCTGCTGGTCGCCCACGCGCCCCTTCCCCAGGCAGGTGGCCCCCTCGGATCTCCACACAAAGGCCTCCGCAGGGTTCCAGAGCGGCTCCACGGCTCCACCGCCTTCTCAGGGAACCAGGCAGATGGGCAGATGAACCCGAGAACGTGGGGAACTCCTGCCAGGTCAGTAAAGGTCGTGAGGACGGGGCGGCCTGCTCCAGCAGACAGACAGAGCAACCGGGAAGAAGGCCCCAGAGACATGCAGGTGGAAGGTCTGTCCTCACCATGGGCTTGACCAAAAGACTGTCCTTCTCCCACTCAGACTGAAGCTGAGGCTTTAATTATAGCTTGTCACTCATGCGCCTTCCCCAGGAGATGGCCGAGCCGGACAGCAACGGAAATGAAACTCTCGCTTCAGATGTCTCATTCTGTCTGTCAGGAAATTTCAGGCTCACAAACCACAATATCTTGAATTGTGGCCGTGTGGTGCCTCCCGAGGGCTCAGCCTGCTCCCCTGCCCCCTCCGGGCCCAGCCAATGAGCTCACTCCTGCGATGGGATGGGACAGGCATCTCACAGATGGAGAAGCTCATCCCAGCAAGGCCAAGTGACTGGCTCAAGGTCACCCAGCAGACAGTCAGTGAGACAGGGAGACCCAGGAGCATCGCTTTATCGTGGACTCTTCTCTGACTATTTGATGATGTCCTAGAAAAGAAGGCTCCCAGCCCTAGTAATACTAACACTTGTGTATCACCTCCTGGTGCCAGGACCTAAGGCTCTGTCAACCACCCGCCTTGATCTGCACAGCAGTCCCCATGAATTGTTTACCATTGTTATTCTCACTCTTCATAAGGAAAAACCAAGACTAGAGAGCTTGTTCAAGGTCACGCAGCTGGAACAGGACCTGAATCCAGATTGCCCAGCAGCAGGGCCTGTCCTCCTAACCCCCATGCTCTCTCCTTACTCTCATCCCCACATAAGTAGATGGAAGATCTGGAGTTCTTTCCCCTCACCTCTGCCAGGAAACACAAATTGTTTCCGGAAACACTCAACAAAGGTCATCTCCCACATCATGGAGAAAGGCTGTCCCTGAGCCCTGGCAGGATCAGCTGTGGGCATTGGGTCCCAGGGGAGGGGTATCCTTGCATCTGTCCCACCAGGTTGGCCTGATGAAGTGCTGACAGCGGGAGGGGCTGTGGGCTCAGGCCTGGCTCCAGGAAGCTGAGTTGTGAGACCCTGTGCTCTCATGGGAGATCTTCACATCCCTCGGCCCCTGGGTCTCGGGTTGGACGTCCAGAATGCAGTAGGGTTCGGCCCTTACAGGGTTTGGAACGGGGCCTCAGCTCCCTGGAGCCGATGTGACCCAGGGGAGCATAGGGTGTGACCTACCACGCAGACCTCTTCCCAACAGCAGTGCCCAAAGCCCCCTAGATTCCCCACAGGGGGCTTAGAGCCACACAGGTGCAAGCTGCTTTGGATTACCTGTGTGGCCAAGGTGTCCACCCGGCTTGGGAAAGGAGCAGAATTTCAGGTTAAGGTGCTCCAGGGCAAGAGCAAGTGCCTTGTTGGCCTGTGGTCCAGGAGTGAGAAGACTGGATCCAATTCCTGCCTCCCCTTTTGCTAGTTGGGGGGCCCTTGGCAGACCCGTTAACCCCTGTGGGCCTCATCTGTACATGGACCTGACAGCCCTGCGTCAGGATGGTGGAGGGGACTGAGCTTTTGTCTGGGTCCTGAGGGGCCTGGTGGTCGGGTGTGGGGCAAGAGGAAGTGTTCTGTAGCCCCAGGACCAGGTCTCTGTTTTTTAGTGAACCTACGCCCCCGGGCTGTGACCTTCACAAGCGCTTCTCAGTCTTTTTTCACCCCCTTAGGTGGGACAGGAAGGCTAGAGTAGGCTAAAGTTGAGTTTTTCCCTTCTCCCAGGTGTGTCAGGCTCTGATAAAACCCCCAGGTTAGGCTCTGGTTGACTGGTTTCTCTCAAGGGCAGGACTTGCTGAGAATAGAGTCCTCCAAAGCGTCTCGGAATGGTTTCTTTTCCCCTCCCCCTTCAGGAAGCAGCTGGGAGGGGTACCTTTCGCCAATCTTCACTATAGGAACTTGCTAGAGCTCCTAGAGGAAAAGCTCACAAAAGCGTGGGGTCCCCCCGGAGTTCTTATCTCTCCGGCTTGTCCACGCTGAGCCCCCAGCAATTCGCCAACTACAGTTCAAGTTTTCCTACTCCAGCCCTGACCCTCGCAGCGGTTTCTGTGGCTAAGTTGTGATTCTCTGTGTCCACCTGTCTCTTTCCAATTCACGGGCAGCGGTCTGCCCAGTGACCTCAATTCTGTGCCGGCTCTAAGAAGCATTGTTGATTTTCGGTTTGTTCAGCTTGTCGCTTGTTGTGAGGACAGAGGGACAGCTTCCTATCTCCTCCCCATCCGTGTGCACGGAAAGGCCTTGTGCTGTGTTGGCCCCATTTCATGAAATGCCCTCTCTCTGCCCGGCAGTGACTCAGGGTTTCGTGTTCTTTGTCCTGTTGATCCTTCACTGCCCAGAAGGGAAGGTGTTACAGACTCCATTTTCCAGACAAGGAAACTGAGGACCAGAGTCACACTGCTGCTGGCGGCGAAGGTTTGCCAAAACCCACATGTTCCCGCAAAGACCACGTGCTGCCACCCCGTCCTTCTCACCGCCCGAGCCCCGCTCGCCCTCTGGTCATTGGAGCACACAGAGCCGCTCCTGGCCACACCAGGAGGCTGTGGAACAACTCCATCTGCGCTTGCGGTGAAGGACTAAGCTGCCTCCCCTAATGAGAGGGAAGGCCCTGACAGCCCCCTTTCTGCAGGATCCAGTTACTGGGAAATATGCTCAAATAGTGCATTATAGTTTAATGAATCCAGCTCTTTCCGTTGTCCCAACTGAAGTGCAGAATGCCTGGGGCAGGCTCCCTCCCCCGCAGACCCATTTGTCATGGGCATTGATTAAGAAAAAAAAAGACAGGCTTGATTGCATCTGTTTAGGCAGGAGGGGGGCTACCACCTGTCTCTGCCATCCTGAGCTTGGCCAGACTGAAGGAACTGCTGCCTCTTTGTCCCCAAAGCAGGAGCTCTCGGAGGAGCCGCGGGGGATGCTGGGAGGAGCCCGGCAGGGTCATATGGTGGGAAAGCAGAGTCTCCCGGGCCTGGGGCCTTAGGGCAGTGACGTGGTCTGTCGTGTGCGACCGTCAGCCTCACGGGAGAAGGTGGAGACCCAGCAGAACATGCCAGTCTGATCCAGCTCACCAGGGGCTGCAGACCAGGCTGCTCTACCTTCAGGGTCAGGGGTAGAGAAAGGGGCACTCTTGTCCACTCTGAGCAGAACTCTCCCACTCCACGCACATGGCTGTGGAGGAAACCCCAGGAAACAGAGGGAGGTATGGAGATGGTAGCCTTTAGGGGTTCACCTGTCCCCCCCATCAAGATTGTCCCGGCGTGGAACTGGAGCACAGCCAGCCCACTCCCCTGCCATGTGACTCACCACAGAGGAGTAGCTCAGACCCTGAGCAAGGCAGCCAGATGCCACCTGCGGAGGGGGGGGTACACTTGTCCCACATCCTCGGGGAGTCATGGCATCTCAAACCGTGGGGTCCCACCCCCTCCTTTGACATGGGAGAAGGGACTTGCCCTAGGGCACACAATGACAGTGGCAGAGCCCAGACCCAACCGGCCTCTTGACCCCCATGTAAGGTGGCAGGAGGGAGTTGTAAGTATCAGCCACCACCCTTGGCCACCTGTCAGTGAGACAAAGGACACCGTCTCTCTGCCAGGGCGAGCAGCTGGGTCAGCCTTGGCCTTCAGCAGGGAGACCGAGGCCTCTGACATCTTCCTTCCGCCCACCTTGCGTCAAACCTGGGTTTCAGGTTCTCATATGTCCAAACCCTGGCCACTGCTGCTTCGGGGGTGAGGGGTGCTGTAGGGAAGGGGACAGGAGAGGGGGCAGGAGGAGGGCAGTGGGACGGAAGAGGAGGCTTATCCACACGCTGCACACCCGGGGCAGAGCTCGGTATTCAGCGTGAGCTGGAAGAGTAGACTCACCGAGATGCCACGTTGCTTTTCCGGGCATCCCAAGGGGTGCAGAGTTGGATGGTCTGAACAGAGCGGGGCTGCTCCTCCACCTTGAGTGGAAGGCAGGAGACCCCGAAGCACCCAGCAGCCCGCACAGCTGTCCCCGAGGCCCCTCTCTCACCCATGGAGAGTGTGCAAGCCCAGGAAGCAGCAGGGGGAACCACTTTGGGAAAAACACAAATGCCATCGTCCATTCCAAGGTGTGTGTCTTGCTTGCCTCTCCACAAATTTAACTGAGTGCCTACAGGTGTCTGGTCCAGGGATACCAAGTCATAGTGTAACCCAGAAACTTCTTCCGAAGGGCCTATCGTCCGATGAGAGCACCACAGGTGAGACGGTTTAAAAGGCTGAGACGCAGGTGAGAAAAGGTGTTATGGAAGCACAGGAGCCAGGGAGGAGAGCTGGTCCAGGAGGGCTTCCCGCAAGACTGAGCCTGAGAGGATGGAGGACTCAGCAGGCCTGAGGGCTGTGACCTACGCATAGAGCTGGGAAACAGCGCAGCGTGCCGGAGAGACTGAGGGAGTTCGGCGTTGCTCACCTCAGAAGGCGAGACCAGGGGAGGCGGCAAGTGAGGTGGGCGAGGCCAAGGCTGAGGAGCTCGGGCGAACTTCCAGGACAACAGGCAGCGTGGCGAGTGAGGCCTGTGGTACCCGCTGGGTCCATCTTCTGTGGTCCTTTCCTGGCCATGAGCTGCCACAGGGGCCCCAAGCCTCCAGCTGTCACGTGCCTGCTCAAGGTCACCTTCAGGTGCAGGAGGCCAAGTCCACGCAGCTTATCTGCTCCCACTTACCACCCCTTAGCCTGTCCAGCTGCAAAGTCCGCCTCATTTAAGGACACAGGGCTCCCAGGGAGGGAATGGGCCTGTAGCTGGAGTTTGCTCCATGGATCCCTTAGGTCAGGGAGGGAAACATGGGCACGACACTGTCAAATGTTAGGTCAAAATACACATGGAGAATGCCCACCAGAGGCTTCATGGGGTTGACTGCCTTAAGCCAACACGGAGCCTTAAACTACACCAGGAGCTCTCAACCCTAACTGCACATTATAATCATCAGGGTTGCTCTCCCAAATACCAGTGCCTGGGCCCTCCCAGCCCCACATGGGTTCTTGGGGTGCAGCCTGGGCCGGGGGGTGTTTTTAAAGTTCCTCACTGGTTCTAGCAGGAGCCAGGGCTGAGAACCATCAGTCCATACCCACCAACTCAGTTCCATTTTTCTCGTGTCTCCTCCCTCTCCTCCACCTCATAACTTCTGTCCTCCCCCTCTCTCTTCTCCTTCCCACCTGTTCTTTCCTTCTCCAAGGCTGACCCCTCTGCTAAGCTTTGGGCCTCATCCTCTCCCATCACCTCAGGGACCAGACACCAAAGAAAATGATAATAATAGTCAGAATGATAATGGCAGCTGAGATTCGTGGAGTCTTTAATAAGTACCAGGTGTGTGAGTCATCTCATTTAGATTTGGTCCTCAGAACAACGCTTTACTGTAGGTACTACTGTTGTCCCTCTTTTCAGATGAGGAAACTGAGATCCAGTTAAATAAAAGCCCAAATCCCCAACACCACGGAGTGGCAGGGCCAGGACCCACACCCAGGTCCCTCTGCCGTCAAAGCCTAGTCTTTAACTGTGGAGGCCACCTCTCCGTCACTACTTTGCTCCGCCCATGAACTTGAACTTCCCTAGCAGGCTGACCTGTCAGTGCTCTGTCTTTACATCCTGGCTGCCGAGCTAGTGTACACGTCCCAGAACAGATGCAGGTCACTCTGTGTCTGGGTCTCCACAAGGTCTGCCCAGGAAGATGCTCATGGCTGGCGAGCCCTGGGCCCCCAGAGCTCTGGAAAGGCTCTGTCATAACCTGCTTACCTGTCAGTCCTCTGACCATACAGTGACCCCTTCAACACTGCACCCATGGCCTCACTTTTCAGGGAGGAGAAGAGGATCATCTGACTTAAATAAAGTTTCACAAATTCCACAAGCTCATAAAGTGTTCCACTGCAGCCAGGTGCCTATCTGATGCCCAAAGCATGCAATTGCTTACCTGCATTCATTCCACCCTCACCTTGCCTGCTGGGGCTTCCTGCCATGGAGAGGATCACAGAGATGCCTTTCGGTTTCTGGCCTGGTTAGAATGAGAAGGAGAACAGGGTGGGTGGGTGTGTCACGGGATACAGCAGATGGTGTGTGCGGTGGGGGAGAGACAGCGACTGTAGGTGCGGGGCACGGGGTGGGAGGAGTATAAAGTGTGTGCGCGGGGTGAGAGGTGTGTTTGGGGTGTGATGGGTGTGTCTCACAGGTGGTACGTGTGTGGGGGTCATCTGTGGGCAGCGTGTTGAAGTGTGGGTGTGCCGTGTGTGTGGTTTGTGGGTGATGGGATGCATATTTGACATATGCTGTATGGTACATCTGTATAGCCTGTGCTTTGATGTGGTGTACTACTGGTGGTGTGTGTGGGTACACGGTACACGTGTGGACCATACTATGAGATGTGGACTGATGCGTGTATGAGATCTGGTGTGAGGTTTAGGGGAGGGAGTGTGGGCGCTGGGTACCAGGTGAGCATATGTGACATGATGAGGAGGAAAGAGAAAGCCCTTTCTGCGCCCACTTCTGGCTTCTCTGCTCAGCCTGGGGTGTGCGTGGACCTTCGCCCATGCTGGTGAGACTCAGAGACTAAGACCAGAGAAACCCCACCCTCAAAGTGACCCAGCAGCCATCGCAGGAAGGGAACACAGGGCTCAGTCCTCCCCATCAAGGTCAAACCAGGCTCTTTCAGCTCTCTCAACTGCTAAGAGCCCGGTGACCTCAGATCTCAGCTTCGGAATACCAGTGAGGAGAGGACAGACAGAGTCCTGTGGAGAGGCAGGGCCTCAGTGACTATAAGCGGGCAGTGGGATGGCAATCCTCATATTCTTAAGCCTCTTTCCAAACCCTGGTGGCCAGGATGATGGCCAGGATTTGAACTGGAGATAGAATTCCCATTTCTCATCTCCAGTTCACAATGGGCTGGGCCCCATGCCGGATGTAACCTGTACAGAGTTTGGGTTCATGTGGCTCAGTCTCAGAGCACTGTCTGACCCAGAGCACAGTAAATGCCATTCCTGACTCATTAAAGCAGACTCACATCCATGGACCCCAGCAGCACCTACCAAAATCCCATTCATCCTCCTTTCTACTTCTTTCTTATCCCACAGCTCAGGTGTGACACACCTGACCCCCTGAGAAAGCTCTTCCTTCACCCAAGTCCATGAGCTCCTCCTCCTCTCCTCTCCCTGCCTCCCCTTGCACTTGACTGTGCAGATCAGCATGGCCTCTCTTCCTGAAACAAGGAACCCTTTTTCCAGGGGGTGAGAGGAAACTGATAGTTTCATCATTCTCTTGGTAAGAAAGGGATGTCAGGGAGTAGCACACATTAATAATCTTGATCCTGGCCCGTGAAACTGTACGGCCTGTGTGAGTTGCATGTCCTCCCCTGGACTCTGTTTCCACAGCTGGTCAAGCAAGCATCATCCTAGCAACTCACTGCTTCACAAAATTTAAGTCTCCTGAAGAGTCATGAGGGTGCCTGGGCAATGCTTTAGGAGAGAAGAATAACACATAGACAAGCTATCTTTCTCACTCTTCCACCAGCAAGGCAGTGCCCATGGCAGTGCAGGGCAGGACAGCAGCCTTGCAGAAACTGATGGAAAGCCACAGAGCCGCCACATGAAACACACATTGGAAACCAAACCAGCATTTCAATACCTTCCCGTGACATTGTGTTGGGGTTTGGAGGAAGGCTGGGAGGGTTTGTATGTGACGTTCCTTCATTGCCAAGGACAGGGAAGAATGACTCTCACCCCCGGCCCACCAGCTGATGCTCAAGGTGTTCCTACTCTCTCGACACCGACCCTCAACCTTTCTGAGTCTCATTTTCTTAACTTGTAAAATAAAGGTGACAGTGGAGTGGAGCAGTGCCTTTAGAACCAGTCTTTGGAACCAGTTCTACATTTTCATACTAGATGTGAGACCTCAGGCAAGTCCTGTCACCTCTCTGTGGCAGTTAGCTATCACTGTAAAACTTCAAAACTTAATAGCTTAAAACAACAATCAGTTGTTATTTCTCATGAATCTACAAGTAGCCTGGGCAGTTTTCCTGACGTGAGCCAGGCTTGGCTAATCTTGGCTGAGGTCGCTGGTGCGTCTGCAGGCAGTGGGCAGGTGCGCTGGGGGCTGCCTGCCGTAGGGTGGCCTGGGCTGGGATAAGTCGACTCTGCTCCACAGGGTCCCTCGTCCTCCACCTCCGGAAGGCTAGTCCGGGATTGCTCTCTTGCTGTTTAAATCCAAGAGAGTGAGTGGAAACACATGTGGGCTTTTCAAGCCTCTCCTTTAAGTTTGCTGCTGTCACACAGCCAAAGAATCATTTGGCCGAGCCCAAGTCAGAATGGAAGAGGCCTGTCGAGTTAGAGGGCAAATGGCCTGGACCCAAGGAGGAGAGCAGTTAGGGCTGCCAATGTGATACAGCTACCATACCCTCTAAGCTGAGTTTCCTTTTCTAGAAATTGAGGTGAAATTCACATAACATAAAATTAACCATTTTTAAGTTAACAATTCAGTGGCATTTAGTACATCCACAGTTTTGTGCAACCATCACCTCTATCCAGTTACAAAACATTTTAATTACTCCCATGCCAAACCTACATTCATTAAGGAGTTACTCCCCATTCACCCCTGCCTCTAGCCCCTGGCAACCACTACTCTGCTCTATGTCTGTATGGATTTCCCTATTCTGGACATTTCATAGAATGGAATATGTGACCTCTTGTGTCTGGCTTTTTTGATTTATAATGTTTTCGAGGTTCACCCATGTTGTAGCATGTATCAGCACTTCATTATTTTTTTACAGCTGAATAATATTCCATTGTGTGGTTAGACCACAATTTGTTTATCCATTCATCCGTTGATGGGCACGTGAGTTTTTTCCACCTTTGGTTATTGTGAAAAGTGCTGCTAGGAAATTCATGTTGAAGTTTTTTGTTTTTTGTGTGTTTTTTTGAGTATCTGTTTTCAATTCCTTTGGGTATATACCCAAAAAAGGAGTAGAATTTCTGGATCATATGACAATTCTGTGTTTAACTATTTGAGGAGCCCAGTTTCCTTTATTTTTAAAACGGAGAAAATGCAATTACTTTGTGGGGATGCTGGGAGGCTTAGAGAAAGTGCATGTAAAGTGTCTTGCACAGAGTCCAACCTCAATAAATAACTATTCTTTTGTTCCTTAATTCAATAACAATTTATTGAGTCCAAGATCAGGAATTATGTGAGGTGCTGGATAGATATACGGAGATATAAGATATAAAATAACTATAAAACACATGTCTGTATTTTTATAGACATATAAATATATCCCCAGGGTCCCTTCCAGCTCAGACTCACAATGGTTCCATCTATGCTTCTTGCCTGGTGTGTCCTTCACAAACAGAGCCAAAAGGCTCTCTCTCCCTCCCTCCCTCAACCAATTCCCCAGGAGGCTGCTGGCTTCATCACTCCCCACCTGAATCAGTTCAGAACACCTATTTCAGATCTGTCGGCTCTTATAAATGTAGCCACACACCCGCAAAGTGAGATAAAATGGCAATGTGATCAGTGTGTGTGTGTGAGTGCAAATGCTTATGTGTCCCTGTCTCATTCCTTTTGTAAAGATTAATACATCAGAGCAAGCA
The DNA here is from genome assembly GCF_028564815.1 of Eubalaena glacialis. Lineage (NCBI taxonomy): Eukaryota > Metazoa > Chordata > Mammalia > Artiodactyla > Balaenidae > Eubalaena > Eubalaena glacialis. The sequence goes on along the minus strand of NC_083734.1, from coordinate 27,362,973 downwards.
CTTACGAAAGGAAGAATAAAAAAACAACAACCGGGTCCAATTCTCCAGACATTCAATACCCAAATGTCACCCACATGGTAAGCAATAAAATAAAAATATATGCTCAGCAGAGGCAATATAAATATGATGTATATTTTGAAGTTGGATAACAGAACAGTGGCATAAACATAATACCCAGTGGCAAGTTCAGGAAAGCAACCTTTTTCAAACGTGGCATTTCTTTGGGCTGCCATTCCTGAAATATTGTGTCTCGGGCAGTAAAGCAGAAGTTGTTTTAAATCTGACAGGAGCACCTAGTGTAATGAGGGCATGGAAATTCTTGCCAGAGTTCTGAAGCCAAGGCGGGGTCTTATTCCTCCTCCACTCTCCCCACCCCCACTCCTGAGACCCTCACCTCCATCTGCCAGCTCCACCCCCTTGGCCCGTCACATAATCCCTTACTTTTCAAAACTCCTTCCCAGACATTATTCCATTTGAGCTTTACAATCTGCCTCTGATGTGGAAAGGACAGATATCATCATTGCCATTTTATGAATGAGGAAATGGAGACCACAAATGTTATGTTAAACCTCAAATTGCAAAGCCACCTCCCTGGGCCTCCATCCTGGGAAGAGAATATTTCTTTCCTGTCTTAGAAACCATCATTTCCTGCTGTAAAATCATTAAAAAGACTTTCAGAGACCTTTCTGTGGCCTACCACAAATCTAGATTCCCAGTTACTATTTTTTTAGGCCATGCAAACCAATTTTTGCATCAGCCAAACAAAATATTATTAGAAAGGTAAACCTGAGGGTGTCTATGTAAACATCAAACTGTATCAAAAATGGGTTCTGCACACTTCTTAAAACAAACACCTTTTGCAAGTCTGAGATTCTCACAGGAAAATGGAGGTCCAAACATTTGAGTGATTTGTCCAAGGCCTCAGAATAAGAGCTATATTACAGATGTAGAGGAAAGAGCAAGCAGCTGTGCATCTCTAGGCAAGTCACTTGACCTCTCTGAGTTTTAATTTCCCCATGATGGAACAAGCAGAACGAGAGCATCTTTTTTTGTTTTTTTGTTTTTTTTAATAAATCTATTTATTTATTTATTTATTTTTGGCTGTGTTGGGTCTTTGTTGCTGCGCATGGGCTTTCTCTAGTTGAGGAGAGCGGGGGCTACTCTTCGCTGTGGTGCACGGGCCTCTCTTGTTGCAGAGCACAGGCTCTAGGTGCGTGGGCTTCAGTAGTTGTGGCAGTCGGGCTCAGTAGTTGTGGCTCACAGGCTCTAGAGCGCGGGCTCAGTAGTTGTGGCGCACGGGCTTAGTTGCTCTGTGGCCTGTGGGATCTTCCCGGACCAGGGCTCGAACCCGTGTCCCCTGCTTTGGCAGGTGGATTCTTTTTTTTTTTTAATTCAAACAGAAAGTCACAAAAATTATAATCATCCTCATCAGTTCACTCAATCCCATGTAATTAATTTTTTTTTTATCTTGATCTTTTGTTAGCACTTTTATGAGTTCATCAGTTTTTCATTAGAGTTCTGAAAATGCTTATTCATTCAGTTCAGCAGTACAGTCAGTTACCAGAAACCTGTACTTGTCAGAGTCTTTTCCATGAATTCCTTGATGGCAGGTGGATTCTTAACCCCTGCGCCACCAGGGAAGTCCCGAGAGCATCTTTAAGCTGCTTTCTATCTCTGAAATTTTATAATTTTATCTCTACAACCGACTATTCAACGATGTTAAGGAAAGCCCCATGTTGCTCACAAAGGGTCAATAAAAGGATCCTTGATGGAACCCCAACACCTAAAGCATTCATGTAGGGAAAAATAGTCTCTCTTGGGCTCTTCTCCTAAATCAGCCACTAACTCACTGTGTAACCTTGAGCTTCCCCTCTGCTAAATGAGGAATTTGGACTAGGTGAAGATGGGAAATAAATTTCACATCGAGTGCACTCTGACTGATAGATGGTGGCTGCCTAGAGTGTGGTGTTGAGGAAAAAAATATGAGTCTGCATCCAACTCAAGAAGAAAGAGGCCTGGGGTTGATTAGTGATGTCTGCCACAGGTAAGGGTGGAGACAGCTGTCCAGGGAGTTGGCTGTCCCTGGAGTAGATGCTCTCACAGTAGATGGTCTCTTCCAATTTGACACTAATCCTCTGTGAGTTGCACACAAAAAACCGGGGGATTCAGAGTCACTGATGCACAGGAAGCAGAACTCAGCTTGTTCAACTGTTTTTATATTACCCATGGCTTGAGTTTGAATAATCTGTCCCCTGATACCACTGTATTTCAGAAATTGCTACCTAAGGCAAATTCTCCACTTTTAAACTCATTTCCTGAGTCGGTCTTTTTAAACCCCACATTAAATATTGATCTGCCCTGGAGAGACCTCATTTATTTCGCAGAGACAGGTTTGACTCCACCAGAACTGTCAAATCCAAAAATGGGGCCATGCCCTTCCTGGAGTGGTAACCATCCAGGATGGTGACAGACAAGCCAAGGACACCAGAACCAGCTTCTTTCCTTTTTCTGAGTCTCAGGGACAGGGCTGCCTTCTGGGTCTCCCTCTCACCCCAGGTCATCAGAGCATCTTTGAGAACATTTTCTACGAGGATGGATATCTGAGGGTCAAGGTGTCCACTCTGTGCCAGCAGGACTCCCCACCCTGCGGGCTCTCCAGGGTGAACTACAGAAACTTCTTCTGCTTACTCCCAGTACGCTCTGTTTCTGGGGCTATTGCTCCCAAGCTCTGAACTTCACACTCTGGAACCTCTCCTCTGAGTACTGGTTCTGGTCCAGGAAGGTGGCATTTCCGCTTGGACCCTGGTTTTAAACCTCAGCCCCAGTGAGCTTTGGCTTGACTGCTTTCCTGAACGACAATACGCCAGCTGTCTCCTAAAGGAACCCCCGTTTGTGTTTATTACTGTGACCCCAAGGAAGACAGAGAGAGACTCAGCCAGCTGCAGCCTGAGGACGGGGGTCCCGAGCTCCCCGACAGCCGGGGTGGACCAGCAAATCCAGGTCTCAGTCTGACCTCTCCCTTGGAGCTGGCCTGCTCCACCTTCCGCACTCAGAAGCACCTGCTTCCATCACCTTGCACTCTGAGTTGACGCAGCGTGATTTCTCTCCACGCTCTACACTTCCAAGCACAAATGCCAAGGTTCCCTTTTGGGTTTCTGGCAACATCTGTTTGGGGCCCCACAAACAAGGGTCCCTGAGGCAGAGAACATAACCTATCTGTGGGTCGGGGAGTCAAATTGTAATTAAAATCCCAGTCAGTTATCCTGCCATACTTGCGTTTCCTCCATTAATTCACCCAACAATCCCACTAAGTAGGTAGGTAGCGTCATCATCCCATTGGGAGATATGGGGAAACAGGCTTTGAGGCTGTAGCCACTGGCCACATATGGCTGATTAAAATTACATAAAATTTAAAATCCAGTTCCTAAATCTTACTAGTCAATCATGGCTGGTGACAACAATATTGACAGGTCAGACTTCTTAGAAAACATTTCCATCATCACAGTAAGTTCTACTGGACAGCACTCCAAGGGGCAAAGGAACATCCCTATGCCATACAGAACTGAGGGGCAGAGTCGGTATTAAAACCAGGCTGGTTTGTCTGCAGAGCCTGCGTGCCTGTCCACTACCCTCTCCTGCTGTTGAAAGGAATTCAAAAGGAAAGAGGTGAGATGAGCAAGAGGTCAACCAAGAAACCTCACCAGAGTAAAGCCTTCTGGAGGGCAGGCCAGAGACAAGACATATGAAGAGCATAAGACCTCTTTACCACCTCCTGTCACGTGATAGATCACACGACAAGTCACATGACAGCTGTCAACAGCACCTTGGGCAACATGGTCCTGATGCTGCCCTTTACCCCATCAGAGATGTCTTCCAGGTGGGAGGGAGGCTTGCGACTTGATCTCTCTCTAGCTGTTCCATCTCCTATGTGCCTGGAGAAGGGAATCAAGCATATAGTTGGGCACAAAAGAATGTCTTACATATGCTGCCACAGTCCTGAGACTTCTTAGATGGTGCCGGTCAATCAAGGTCATTGATCACAACATTTTTGTGCCTTACTTGCCATTTTGATTCAATTATCATCTATGATACACCCGTTATGTGCCAGTTTTTGAATCAGGCACCTTTTACATATATAACCCAAATAAATTTGGGAACCCATGTGGCTCCAGAATGTCCATAAACTCAAAACAATTTAAAATAATTCCAGGGCTTTCCTGGTGGCGCAGTGGCTGAGAATCCGCCGGCCAATGAAGGGGACACGGGTTCGAGCCCTGGTCTGGGAAGATTCCACAAGCCACGGAACAGCTAAGCCCATGCGCCACACACACACAGAAAAAATAAATAAAATAAATAAAATAATTCCGGTCTTGATTCATATCTCTCAATATTAAAGGGGATTTGAACTATAAATGGTAGCATTGCTTCTTTTCTTCCCACTGTGTATTTGAACTTGCACTTTATTTTTTAAACAACTTTATTGATATATAATTCACATCCCATACAATTCACCTATTTAAAGTGTACAATAATTTTAGGGCACTTTAGTCACTTCGAAAAGAAACTTCATACCCGTGAGGAGTCACTCTATTCCTCCAACCCCACAGCCCCAGGCTCCCACTGGTCTGCTTTCTGTCTCTATAGATTTGTTTCTTCTGGACATTTCATACACATGATGTCATACAATATGTGGCCTCTTGTGACTGACTTCTTTCACTAAGCACAATATTGCATCATGGTTAGTATTTCATTCCTTTTTTTTTTATTGCCAAACAACATTCTGTTACATGGATAGACCACATTTTATTTAACCACTCATCAGGTGATAGACATTTATGTTGTTCCACTTTGGGGCTATAATGAATAGTACTATGAACATTCATGGACAAGTTTTGTATGGCCATACGTTTTCGCTTCTCTTGGGTCTGTCCGTAGGAGTGCAATGACTGGTTTACGTGCCAACTCAACAGGTTGAAACACTACCAAACTGTTTTTCCAGGGGAAACAAGGGAAGATCGATACCTGGTGAATGTCAGGAAAGATGCTCACAGCTTGCAGCCCTTCACACTCCAGGAATTACTAAGAGGATCGGATCAGACCAGGAGGCAACGTTCTACGTTTAGCACGAAGCCAATTCCCAGACCCAAACTCTTGCTTCTCATCCATACCGCCCACATCTGCCCAGCCACGTTGTCCTCCAGAGCTCTCTTCTGGGGTCAGGTAAATAGAAAAGATAAGACTGAAGCATGGCAGCTGAGGTTAGTAACCTCTCCGAGCCAAGCGCTATGTGTTTGGCTTTCCCGCACCTCTGCCATCTTGCTGCTCACCCAAGCGTCCCAGCTTGCAGCCGACACAGGACCTGGGGTCCCGGGGAGGACTCCCTTGCCTGCTATGGGTTTTCCTAAAGATGGAGCCACGCGTCTAAAATCTCAGCAGCCCTCTGACTGCTGGGACTGCTCGGGAGGAGCAAGCAGAGCGTTGCAGCTCATAGCAGACCTTTGAGAACCACGGCTACAGGCAGGGAGAAAACCATCTGTTATTTTGTCTTCTGTTTGTTTTAGAATTTCAGAGAAAGTGAGCAGCTGGGCTGCTCAACTCTATTGTTGAAGAAGAGCTGGAGTGAGGAGCTCCATTCTCCAAAACTGCAAAAAGCTGCCTCTTCTTGGTGACACTCACAGACCCTGGGCTCTTTAAGCGACCATGGAGTCCTCTGTGCTCCAGGACTAGGACAGGGAAATGCAGCCTAATCGGAAATGCCAACTGTCCTCACAAGGATCTCCAAGGTTGCTCAGAAAAGGCCTCGCTCTCAAACCTCCTTGCTAACTTGAGGTGGTGGGCAGGGACCCGAGAGCCGGGAGGAGAAATGAAGTCAAGGGTAAGCTTGACTGCTGCTGCCTCTGGTTAAAAAAGGAAGCAAAGATGCACCAACCTGGCAGAGACAGTCACCACCATCTTTGTTTCCTGCCCTGGCCTCCTGTGTCTCACCCCATCCACAGCCTCGCCTGGATCATCCCACAGTGGCTTATGTCTAACGCAAGGTGACCAACTATCCCAGTTGGCCCAGGGCTGAGAGGGTTCCTGGCATATGAGACTTTCAGTTTTCAAACAGACACAGTCCCAGTTAAAACAGGACTAGTTTGTCACCCTAGGTGGTGACATGAGGATCTCTAACAGTGGTTGCCTGTTTTAGGGACTGAGAGATTGCAAAGTCTCCCTGGCACTTTTTGGATCATCTTAAGCCTCTGACTTCAAGGGGGAAGCCTGGGTACAGGGCAGGTGAGTGTGGGGTAAGTGAAGGCAGCAGATTTACACCCACAGCACTGAAGTGTCACTCACACCTCCATCCAGCCCTTCTCCCCAGTTCCCAGACCTAAATCCATGCTTCCAGCAGCAATGTGACAGCCACGCTGTCCGACTGTGCCCAGCCATGCTGTCCCCAGAGCTCTCTTCTTCCTGGCCCTCGTTATCAATTAAGCTGAAGATGTAAGACTGAGGTGTGGAAACTGGGGTTGGTCACCTCCCCAGAGCCAGCGTCACCAGTGGACTTTGATTTGGTTCGGATCTTGGGGAGCAGAGGTGCCCAGGCCCAGGGGCTGAGTTGTGGCAATCGCTTTCCTCTTTGCTCATAATTGGTTTAGGGTGGGCAAGGGACCCGAGACCGCCCGAAGAGATGTCAAAGAAAATCTGCTGGGGGGATTCTGGGAAAGGGTTTCCTCTCTGATGAAAAGGCGGCTCGCAAGGAATGCCACTTCTCTCCTGCCCTGGTAGTCATCGAGTGATGACACATTTTTGGAATTTCTGCAGCCATCCTTGTGTGACCACGAAGGGCAGCGTGAGGGAGGGAAGAAAGAGGATCACAGAGATGCCAACCCAGAACTCTGTCATCGTTGAGTTACTGAACCAGCCATCTACTTCAGATGTCTTTTTATGTAAAAAAAATAGACTCCTCAAAGAAGTCAGTATGGGTACCCTGTGGCTTGCAGCTGAAAGCTCTTGATAGAGGAGAAGCAAGCGTGAAGCCCTGCAGCAGGGAGACCATGAAAGGACACCTAGGCTTTCACCTGGTCTCCAGGTAGGACACCTGTCTAACCCAACCTGGGCATATGCGCACGTGAGCTCTCCTAAACAGGAAATCCACCAGATTCCTGTCTCTTGCTCTAGCACTTCCTCCTCCTCGTCACTCCAGGATGACTCACCTCGTTGGAATTGGAGGGCCTTGGGGCCACCCCCAAGGGACCTTCCAGTCCTTGACTCCAATCCCTTCCTTTGGTGTAGGGTGGTGGTCAGGAGAGGGAACGCTGGAGTCTTGCTGTGTACTCCTAGGCAAGTTACTTAACCTCTCCATGTCTCAGTTTCCTCATCTGTCATGGGGATTATAGTGCTTAGCTCACAAGGTTATTGTGAGGATAAGAAGGATGAAATGTCAAGTGCATCTGACACTGCATCATGGGTCCTCAAGACCATCCTCAAGTTCAGTGATTCACTAGAACTACTCAAAGACTAAGAAAAGCTGTTATGCACATGACTATGGTTCATTACAGCAAAAGCATGCAGATTAATCTTAATTAGCAAAGATCAGAGGAGCACAGGGGAGAGTTCAGGAGAGACCAGGCACAAGCTTCCAGTTGTCCTCTCCCAGTGGAGGGAGTTGTGTGGACAATGCTTAATTCCCCAGCAATGATGTGTGACAACACTATGAAGTAGCGTCGACCAGGGAAGCTCACCTGTCTCAGTGTCCAGGTATTTTATGGGTGTTTTTCTCTAGGCATGGAACACTCCTCCACGGCTGACCTTAGTTACTTAGTTTCTAGTCTCTACAGAAGTCAAACTGATACAGCTTGGCCAAGGGTCCCCACCTAAAATCACGTTGTTAGCATAAACTATCTGGCATGGCCCAAGGCCCCAGGTAAACAGAAACACTTTTATCAGGCAGCATATTACAAGGGCTTAGAGGTTATCTCCCAGGAGTCAGTCAGGGGGTTAGATCTCTCCCTGAAATGTGCAAGATTTGAACATCCCACACCTGCTGAGTCAACCCTTTACTGCACAGACACATAGGAAGCAACCAATGTTATTTTTGTGTCTTACATAGAGCTGAAATCGGCCTCCTGCTAGCATCCATCCTTCGTCGCTAGTGCCACCCTATAGAACAATATGGCTTCAGTCTAACCCTTTTTCTGTTAAGAGGGGACTATTATTTCCCATTCCTCTTTCATTATGGAGGGACCTCCACCCTAGCAGTGTTCCTGGCTCTCCTTCCCCTCACCCTCTCCTCTCCCCAGGAAAGGGAAGTAACTTTCTGAGTTGGTGGATTTGGGAAGAAGGTCAGCTCCTGCACGGCTCTCCCCTTTCCTCTTTCTTGAGCTATTTCTTCATAGAGAGGTCATGCTATCTGGTTTACAGTAGCAGGAAGATGTCCACCTCTGCATGCACCTGTGCCTGGAGACCGCATGAGGCTCAGGGCTGAAGTCTTAGGCCAGCCCACGTGGCTCACAGGGTTTAAACCACCTTCTCGAGCAGCTTTATCAGCAATAAAGGTGATATTTTGTCTCCGTTTGCCTGGCTCCTGTGTCTACCCCTCAACTGCTTCCCTGCTTCCTTCCCAGGGACAAGAGAGGTGACATTTACTAGCCCCACAAACCCCAAACACCGTCAGGCCTTCCCGTGTTCGGAAGGGCATAATCAGGTGTCCCCTCAAACCTGTTCAGCCAAGTCCCCAGGTCCTCCAATCACGCCCCCTCTTCAGGATTGCCTGGGGTGCACTGCGGGCTGTCTAGGACCCTCTAAAACGTTGGGCCAGACCTAAGCACAGATGCTCCAGGTGTGGCTTGGTAGGCACCAATCACGAGCAGCATTTCTCCCCCTCTTCTCAGAATTCCCATGAACACCGTCATTTCTGAGTAGGATGATTACAAACTGATCCATAGGAATTAGCATTAGGTCCACTTTCTTCTGCTTAGGGCAGCTGATTGTTTAACCTCTTATTATAGTTGGCCAATCAAGTTTTCCTTCTCAGATACATTTGTAAACACACACACGTGCACACACACACACACACACACGCACACATCTCCCACAAGGTTTAAGAGTATAGGAATTCTGCCCCCCTCCGACCCCACTGCCAAAACAATCCTTTCTTCCAAAGCTCACCTCACCAATTTCAGTACACTCATATTTTATCTATTCAAGAAGTATTTAGCTTCCAAAAATAATACATAGTGGTTAAGAGCACAGCTGCTGACATTAGACATTCCTAGGTTCAAATACCAACTCTATCATTTATCAGATGTGTGACCTGGGGCAATTTACTTAGCCTCTCTGAGCTTTGGTTTTCTCAAAGTCCTAAAGTGAAGGTTATACTAGTACCCACCTCCAAAGGGCCAAGCCTGGTGCCTAGACTATATCATGTTCTTGATAACTATAAACTAGTAGTAGTGGTAATAATCTTACTAGTATTAACATTATTGTTACCACTTCAGCTAAACCTTCCAAAGTAGAAACTACCTAAAGTTAGAGCAGGGATGCAGCCCTTCAGGGTAGATGGTTGATAGATGGATGTCGCCATTAAGAATGGGTCATGAAGTTCAGCCTGGGCGTTGCAGGTGTTCGAATCTTGTTTGGAGAGATTCCTTGAAAGAGAGAGGAGGGAGGCTGGAGCTGAGCTGGACTCTCAGAGGGTGCAGCCCAGGCTGTAAGTCCCGACCTGGGAAGACAGAGGCCCACTCCGCTCAGGTGCTGACCTAGCCTCCAGACACTCGCTTCTGCTGTTTAGGGGAGAATCCCTGCTGCGTGGCAGAGTTTTGCGGGACCAGAGAGAAAATATGACTTGATGAAACAGAAAGTCTTATTGAAAATAAAAGGCACAGTGACAGCTAAGGAGCACCCAACTCACCTATGTGACAATCCCAACCCTCCAGAAGAACAAGTCCATGGACAGCCTGATACGGTTCCAAGGGGGCAGCAGGATAGCAAATAAGCACAGGTGACCTGGACTTGAACTTTCAAGCACGGAGACCTCGGGGAAAGGACTTAGCTTCCTGAGGTCGGCTATCCACCCTGCACAACAGGGAAACAACACTTGCTTCTAACGGTGCCTGTGGGAGTAGTTGGGATGGTGTGGGTACATCACCTGATGAGTGGCCGGGCATCCTAACAATTCCAGCTCAGACATGAACATCAGCTTCACGGCTTTAGAGCCCCACCTTCTAGGTGTTGCCTCATCAGTGCACTAAGCTCATCTGACTCCACCCCTCGGAGCCTAATTCCCTCTGTGGATCTCACTGGCCCGGCTGCAGCCCAAACAGAGAGGAAGTAGAGGTGGGCAAAGGCGGCAAAGGGAGATGTGACGGTGTAACCATGAAAGCAGGCGGAAAAGCCAACTAGGCGAGGATGAGAACCACAAAAGTAAAGTAGTCTGAGGCCACTCAGTGCTCGGGCGGATGATCGACCCCTCTCAGCAGACCGTGCATGAAGTAACAAGCCACGAGAGCCTGGAGTCATTAAAAGAAGGTAAATCTGTTCAACGCCATCAGTTTAAGAAGATTAAAAAAACATGGTATACATTTGAGCAATAGTACCATTACAAACAGGAAAAGAGTTAAAGGTGAAAGTTACAGGTGTCATTCAAAGACTGAGTGTTGGAGAGCCTCCTTCTTGGGTGATGCCGGGTGAACGGAGCTTCACCAAAAGAACATACCGGGTCTTTTCGCCTCTCAGCAAGGTGTTATTTAGGTAGGAGGAAAGCAGTGGAAATGGGGAAGGGGAGCAACTCGATCAAAACTCAGGGTCTGTCCTTCTATCGAAAAGAATCTTCTACTCGGCTGCTCGGTGAGGAACGCGGCTTCTGCCGGAGGGGCCTCAGTCGGCCTGGATCTTCCCGGGGATGCCCAGTGCCTCGCAGCTCCGGCCCAGCAGCAGGCACTCCAGCCGCCTGCAGTGCTCCCGGAGCTGCTTCTCGCGGGGCAGCAGGAAGGTGAGGACCTTGTTCCGCACGATGCCCCGGTCCTCCTCCTCCCTCAGCCGCTGCTTCACGCGGGCCGCCTGCTCCTCCTGCTGTACCAGCGCCCCGTTCATCTCGCCGAAGGCGTCTTCCAGGTCATGGATGGCCCTCAGTGCCTCCTTCTTGAAGTCCTCCAGCTCCCGTTGCACCCCGGCCACCTTCTGCTGCAGGATCTCCAGGTCGGCTGGCGGCAGGACGCAGGAGGGCCACGGCTGGGGGAGCGAGAAGTCTCCAGATTGGAGGCCGCTCTCCACCATCTTCTTCCCCTGTAAGGTGTTCACCTTCATGAGAATGGACCCGGCCTGATAGAGGGGTTCCATAGTGTCGCCTCCGTTTGGACAAAGAGAGGGAGCTAGGGACCAGCCCGGTCAGTGAATTTGTTTTGGGCCAGAGACACAATCCTTTGGAGTGGAGAAACCCCACACATTGTGACATCAGGGCCTCTCCGGCCAACCAGGAGGAAAGCCGCAATCCACTCATTTGCATATGGTAGCCTCCTTGCTTGGTTATCCTGGGCTTCGTCTGCTCATCTACTCAAGAAGTATTCAGTTGTGCACCCTGAGATGTGGATTCCCATCAGTTCATTGCCCTTCCAGAACCAGAGCTCAATCATTCCTTGTCCCGAGGGACACACCAAAGTAAACTGGCCAGAGCAAGGCCAGGTCGGGTGGTCTCCCACACAGCAAGGGGCCTGGATGGTCTCAGAAGGGTCTCTAGGCTTCAGTACCTCACCAGTGAAGCAAGGACATTGTAAGAGATGATGTGTAATCTCACTTCTAGCTCTAAAATGCTAAAAAACAACAACAACAACACAACTAATTTCTTTTTGAATTGAAGTATAGTTAATTTACAATGTTATGTTAGTTTCAGGTGTACAGCAAAGTGATTCAATTATACATATATTTTTTTTTTCAGATTCTTTTCCATTATAGGTTATTATAAGATATTGAGTACGGTTCCTTGTGCTACACAGTAGGTCCTTGTTGTTTACCTATTTTATATATAATAGTGTGCATATGTTAATCCCAAACTCCTAATTTATCTCCCCCCTCCACACCATCCCTTTTGGTAACCATAAGTTTGTTTTCTGTGTCTGTGAGTCTATTACTGTTTTGTAAATAAGTTCATTTGTATCATTTTTTTAGATCCACATATAAGTGATATCATATGATACCTGTCCTTCTCTGTCTAATTTACTTCACTTAATATGATAATCTCTAGAAAAGTAATTTCTGATTCCAAATCCACACTCCTGTAATGACGCCAGAATTCTCGATAATCTTAGAAGAAATGTACTCAGGTTTTGATATATGGTCCACAGCAGAGCTGATTCGGTATGTGCAGGATAAAATCGGGCCACTCATTCATTTATTCAGCGGGTCCATGCTGAGCACTCACTATGCACCTGCACCAGGGAACGAGTGTGAGCCAGAGAGCAGGGTCGTCCCTGCCCTTCCAGATCCTGCCTGAATGCTGACGAAGATGAGAAAAAACATAGAGAAGGGTGAACTTCCCACTTCTGACCTGTTCACTGTAAGAAAGGAAACTGGTTTGGTCAAGAACAATCCTCCATCCTGCAGATCTCAATCTCTTGCCCAGACTTCTCTCCTGGCCTCCAAATCTAAACATCTCTCCAACAATGTACCTCAAATTCAATCCACCCAAAGCTGGACTAGTTATCATTTCTCCCAAAATGGTCCCTGTTCCAGTGTTGCTATCAGGTTGATGAGACCAGCCTGGGGCAGCACCCACGTCAGCGTCCACATGAGAAACCTGGGCCCCTCCACATCCAAGTGGCTCTCAGTCCTATTGGCTCTACCATCTCTGAACACTCCAGCATCAAACCACCTGGGCTGGGTCTCAGCTCTACCACCTACAGGCTGTGTCTCTTTATACATTGCCTCATCCCCCTGGGCCTCAGTTTCCTTATCTGTAAATTGGGGATACTAATTCAGTGGTGTGCAGGTGGGGGGCAGCTCTCCGGGAGGAAAAAAAAGAAGAAGCTCTGATTTATGGCTGTTGCTATTTTCCATGGTGTAAAGACTCCCATCACAGCTGGTTGAAACTAGCTCAAAAGCTACCAAGGTGATGTCTCTGAGCAGAGATGCTCGCGGTGAGCCTTCGTGAGCCTGTGCGAGAGAGCCAACTCCCACACTACAGGACACATGAGGAGGGAAGCTGCCTTCTCCAGCAGGCAGATCGGCCCATCTAGAGGGCCTGGCAGAGGGCATTTTGCAGGGAGCTTCATGGCTAAACTAAGGTGGAATTTTGAGTCTCAAAGGTCGGGCAACACCAGTTATTGATACACAATGTTGGTGGAAAGAGCACTGCTCTAGGAGTCAGGAGATCTGGAGTCTGGAATTGCTGTGTGACCAGAGGTCAGTCACCTCCCCTCTCTGAGCCTATTCTCTGCTGTAATGTGAGAGGCCGTAATGTGAAGTCTCTGATGCTCTAATATCCACACAGTCTTTCCTTTAAACTTTTCCGGAAGCTCTTACTGCCTCCCCCTCATTTTGTGACCTAGGGCCTTGTCCCTCCGGGTCCCGATGGCACAGTAAATTCCATGACAGGGACTGTGCATTCCTCATCCTATGTACCCTGCCTGGTACCCTGCCTGGTGCCCTGCACATAATGGCACTCAGAAAACTAGATGAAAGAGAATTTCTGTTCTTAGGTGGCCATCAAATCCTGTAGCTCCCCTGACTTTCCCTCTGACATGATGACACCTACTGGCCTGAGTGGAAAGAGCACCCTCCTTATTTGCTACCTAAGATCCAGGTGGGGTTTGGGGAGATGATGTAAACAGCCTGCGGTCTGCTGGTGCATTCATTGGGGGGGTGTGTGCGGGTCAGGCACACAGTAGGTTCTCAATAAATATTTCTTGAATCAACGACAGGAAGAATGTGTGTCTGTCTTCTTGTTTCTGTATTCTTTGAGTGTTTTTCTGTCTCTCTCTCTTTCTCTCTCTCTGACTTAGATTCTCTGCCTCTTTGTCTCTGTCTCCCACAGGGAATGGTGGAAGCCATAACCAGTGCTATGAAAGAAAAGTAGTAGCCGTTAAGAAAGGATAGCAATTGTTCAATTTCCCTGGTGCTTTTTAATGAGGTCTCAGTTCATTTCTCCGCATGTAGAGCCGGCCAGGGAGGACCGCGTTTCCAAGTGAACCTCAGCAGAGGTCGGGAGCAAATACACGCTCTGTCAGCCGAAGACCCCAGGCCTGGGGTCCCCTGGACCTTCGGGGAGCCCTCAGCAGGGGCAACTGGATGTGCACGTGCTCTGAATGCTCTCCTCCCAGAAGTTTTACAGTCCAGCCCTGTGCTTTCCTCAGAATTTCCTTCCGTATATCCTCGGAAAGTAAGAAAGCAAATCTATTTGTCCCCTTCACAGCATCAAAAGAAAGGCACTCTGACGTCTCCTGGCAAGGCATCTCTGGACCACGGTCGGGAGGGTTTCCCTGCCCCTGGTCTATATCGGCAGTGTCTCAGAATAAGGGGGGATGAAAGCAGAGTATCAACCCTGCGGAGATCCAAGCCCCACCCCTGAGAATCAGATTTGACCTGCGTGGAGGGGCTCCGGAGCGGCATGTCTCAGGATTTCCCGGGGTGGTCACCGCTGGGTCCAGGCACAGTCCTGCTGGGCCCTGCCACATGCATCAGTGCCCCCGCCCCGCACCTGTCACGTGCCTCTCCCCATGCCTCTGCCCCTGCATGTGAACTAAATCTCCATCCTTTTTAGGATGCAGAAGAGGGATATGACACAGATGCACCCCTTCATGTACCTGTTTAAAAATGAGGTGAAACCGCCGATGCTCCTCATGTCCCATTAGTTAGAGCCACTTTCACAGTCCCCGGTCCAACCCAAGCACTACTGGAGCTCCCATAGTTGGCTCAGACTAATCATGGGTCCTCTCCCCAAAGCAGAGGCCTCCCAATACAAGGACCAAATTGGGGTTCCATTCTCAAGCAAGAATGGGGAGGGTAGGCGACCAGCTGTGGCTTCCACATAGAGGAGTTGTATTTGAAGAGAAAACAGTGAAAGGACCATGCTTAATTCCCCCAAATGAACCACCAATGTCAGCTTTCAGGCAGAGTGTGCAAAGAGTCTTCTAGAAGTCCCTTAAAACTGGTTTGTCCCCATCCCCAAGAAAAAAAATTATTAAAAAAAAAACCCACAGAATTCAGAGAAATTTCCTATAAACACCAAAGAGCATGTGGTTGGACGTTTCTAAAGCAGAGAGGGCAGCGATTTCCAACACTCCTTTCCCAGAATCCCCTGGGCTCGGGCCTCCCGCTGCTGGCCTGGGTGAGGATGCTGCTATACAACCAGTGTCTCCCCAGATGTGCCCCTACCAACAATAACAATCTTGGCACATTGCACCTTAAAATGCAAACCCATAGAGGATCTTCCCTCCAGCCTTCGCCCCATCCATCCCCCTGCCACCCTTCCATCCATCCATCCATCCACCCATCCACCCATCCAGTTGCCTGTTCAGTGACACCCACTGAGTGCCCGCCCTGTGTAGGCTGAGCTAGGCAACAGGGATTTAAGATAGCAAACAAGAGAGACAAGATCCCTGTTCTCAAGCCACTGGCATTTCAATGGAAGCAGACAGACAATAACGTGGAGCCATCAAGAAATAAGGTGATTCTGGCGGGTGCTAAGTGCTCTGAAGGAAATAAACAGGACAAGGTGATGGAGAGCCTGTAGGGGAAGGGGTGCTCAGGGAGGGCCTTCGCAAGGTGAGGACATTTGGGCTGAGACAGGAAGGATGTGGATGCCTGGGGGTGATGTTCAGAAGGAACAGCAAGAAGAATTTAAAAGAGGCTGGGATGACTGGAGAGAAGCAGGAAGAGGTGCAGAGGAGGGGGAGGTACAGGGCCCCAGCCGCGGGGGCACGGGATGGTGTCCCCAGTGCCCTGGGAGGCTGTCAAGGGCTCCTCTAGCCATGCATGACTGCCACCTCTGCAGCTGGCATTGCAGTCCGGGGAAGGGGGACAAGGCTGGGATGGGGGTGGAACCAGCATCAGGAACCAAACTCAGTGCTGTTCACCGTGATTAATTAACCCAGAGCCAGAGCCCCAAGGCACGGTGCTAAAAATACCTGCTTCGCTCCGAGAGGCGGCGGCTGCCACCCAGCAACTTTTACCCATAGCCATTTGTCATAATTTGGCTCTGATAAGGAGTGTCCACAAGAATCGGGCTCATCCACAGCCCACCAGCAAGCTGGTCCACGGAAACTGTCCATGGTGCTTTCTTACCTGAACTCTCCTCCCGTTCCTGAGCCCCTCCTTGGCCATGCCAAGGATGCGCCAGCCACCTGCCCACCGCCTGCTGAGTTCGCCTCCCCTCCTGGAACCCGAATGAACCAGCCCCCGGAGGTAGGAGCCAAAGCAGGAGCACATCACCACATTCCATGTTTCACACCACTGCAGCCCTGCAACTCGGACTGGAGCCATCCATCAGAGGCCCTGCCAGCCCAGGGCAGCACTTTAATTAAAATATGTAAAACATCCTGGTGGGAGTGGATCTGAAGACACAGGAGTGGTCCTTGGACACGAGCAGTGCAGGCGGGCCAAGCCGGTGGAGCTGGCCCTTCTCCAGCCCCGGAAGCTAGCACTGCGCCAGGAGGGCCCTCCAAAGCAGGCTGGATGTGGTGCTGTCTGCCTTGCACCATCCACCCCTCCACCGGGCATGGAATTTAGCTGGGGCAAAACATCTGCAAGAAAGAGAACCTCACACAGTCCACAGGCCCAGGACAGTGACCCCAAGAGCATGCTGGGAAAGGCCCGGCATTACCCCAGTTGGAATAGTCTATCCCCATTCTCAACACTAATTTTCTTAAATGACCCATCATGAAGCTGGTACCTGGACCTTTATTTATTTATTTATTTATTTATTTAACATCTTTATTGGAGTATAATTGCTTTACAATGTTGTGTTAGTTTCTGCTGTATAACAAAGTGAATCAGCTATACGTATACATATATCCCCATATCCCCTCCCTCTTGCATCTCCCTCCCACCCTCCCTATCCCACCCCTCTAGGTGGTCACAAAGCACCGAGCTGATCTCCCTGTGCTATGCAGCTGCTTCCCACTAGCTAACTATTTTACATCTGGTAGTGATATATGTCCATGCCACTCTATCACTTTGTCCCAGCTTACCCTTCCCCCTCCCCGTGTCCTCAAGTCCATTTTCTACATCTGTGTCTTTATTCCTGTCCTGCTCCTAGGTTCTTCAGAACCTTTTTTTTTTTTTTTTAGATTCCATATATATGTGTTAGCATATGGCATTTGTTTTTCTCTTTCTGACTTACTTCACTCTGTATGACAGACTCTAGGTCCATCCACCTCACTACAAATAACTCAATTTCGTTTCCTTTTATGACTGAGTAATATTCCATTGTATATATGTGCCACATCTTCTTTATCCATTCATCTGTCGATGGACACTTAGGTTGTTTCCATGTCCTGGCTATTGTAAATAGAGCTGCAATGAACGTTGTAGTACATGACTCTTTTTGAATTATGGTTTTCTCAGGGTATATGCCCAGTAGTGGGATTGCTGGGCTGTATGGTAGTTCTATTTTTAGTTTTTCAAGGAACCTCCATACTGTTCTCCATAGTGGTTGCATCAGTTTACATTCCCACCAACAGTGCAAGAGGGTTCCCTTTTCCATTTCCATTTCCCAGACTAATGAGCTCCTCAAGTTTTGTCCATTCACACTGCTTTCTAGGTTAACAGGAAATGTGGTCTGTACTGTTTAGGGCAGCGGTGAGCAAACATTTTTTTGTACAAAGGTCAAATCAAAAAAATTATAGGCCAAAATATTGAATCCCAACGTTTTTTTAAAATCAGAAAATGCGATTGTTTTAAGCATGCTTTTTTTCCCCCATCATTGGAGGAATTTGTGGTATTTACCAAAATGTCAGAATCTCCACAAATATGGTGGCTGCAGTCTGACTCTGGAGTTCAGGCCTGTGACACATTTTCTGTGCCATCACATAGACTGTGGGGAGTGTTGAGGGATCTGGGGAGGCAAATTGGACCCTGAGTCCAGCCAGAAACCAGGGACCACAAAGAGCCCCAGTGGGAGCTCCTGTTCTGGGGAAGCAAGGAGCAGGGGTGCTATCTGGAGACGAGTCTCTGGGGAGAATAGACAGAGCTGCAGGAGGTGTGATGGGTGCCGGTGCTGGCGGAGCGGCTGATTCTCCCTCCCACCCGCAGCCCTCCCCGGGAGAGCAGGGTAGGGAGGGCTCCCCCTGGTGCTAAATCAACCCCCCACTAAATCAAGACAGCTGCCCCCGCCGCGGCCCACACCCGTCTAACCAGGGACGCTTCCTCTGCACAGAGCCAGAGCTGCTGCCTACATGTCGGGGTGTCAAGCTGAATTGTGTGGGCTTAAAAACCAAATCCCCTCCTTCCTGGGTTACTTAACTGTCTGTCTGGCGAGGCCGGGGGATTACTGGTGACAGACACCAGGGCCTGCCTGGCTGCTCAGACAGAGAAGCTTTGATCACCTGGGAAACTCCAGACACCGGCGCTCCTAATGATGAGTAATGAGCTCAAACCATCAGAAAGGTACCCAGGGCCTCGCACAGTGGGGACACACATCGCTTCCCATGGCAGCCCGGAAGCCTGGGCCAGGGAGATGGGGTGCGGTCACCCAGGGTACCGGGGAAGAGTTTGACCTCACCCTCACCCCCACCCAGGGTCCTGCCCGCTCACTGTTAAGGCGAGAAGGTTTCTAGGCTCCCAGCACTGGGCTGTTACACGGGTTGGTTCGGCGTAGAGTGGCCAGAGTTGATCTATTATTTCAAGGGTGCAGCATCCCCACTCATTCAGTCGTTCATGCGTTCAACACACATTTATCGAATGACTAAGATGCGCTGGCATGGCACCAGATGCCCACAACAGAAGAAGGTTAAGATGGGGTTTCTGTCCTAAGAACTTGGGATCCACCGTGGAGACAACCTAGCAAATCCAGCATCCCAGGCTTTGTGATAAGGGGCCCGACAGAGGTGGCTGCAGTGCTCAAGTCCACCCAGAGCAGGGACCTCTAAGTTAGACTATCCCTTCTAGTGGTAGGGACAGTGCTAGGGATGGAATTTGAAGATCCCAGACCCCTCTAGGCTTGAGGTTCAATCTGATCCCATGAGGGTTCCCAGTCTCAAGTCACACCCGCATCCCTTTATCCGGGATTTCCTCCTGCTCAGAGACTAACCGGGAATATGTCAACCTTTAGTCCCCTGTTTGGGCTTCATGGAAACTTAAGCCCAGTGATTCTCAAACTTTGGCAAATATAATAATCATCCCAGGAGAGTGTTAAAAATCAGTTTTAAGGTCTGGATCTCACCCTCAAGAGATTCTAATTCAGAAGGTCTTGGAAAATGGAGTTAGGGTGACCCATCCTCTTGATTTGCCCTGGCATGACAGACTTTGAGTTTTAAACAGGACAGTCTTGAGAAATTTGGGACAAGTCACTCTGGGGTAGATACTGTTAGTCTCCACCTAATAACATTCCTTTCTTCCTTGGGTCATAGAATCCTATTTTGATCAAGCAGTAACATGCTCAGGGAAGGTGAGCCCTCACCAGCCCCAGGTGGTGAACCTGGATACATTAGGTAATTCCATTTCCTGTTGGAAGTCCTTTATTTAAGGTGGGCCTGTGACCCACTTCAGACCAGTGAGTTGTAAAGAGAAGCGTTATGGGAAGGTATTACATCTAAAAGAGACAAACAGGGATAGGGAGAGATGGCTGCCCCTTCTTCTGCCTTGGAGGCAATTGCATGAAAACACGATGGCTGGAACCCTGACAGCCGTTCAGCAATCATGAGGCCAAAAAACCTAAGGAAGAAAATTCAGCTGAGGATGAAGAGTGAGATAAGAAGACCCTCCATTTTTCATAACTTCACTGAGTCACTTCACCAAACTCAAATTACCTAACTCCTACCTCTGGTCTACTTGATGTGTGATTAAATGTCTTTCTTGCTCAAACAGCTGTTGTTTGGTATTCTATTAACTGCAGCCAAACATATTATGACTGTTACAAAGGGTCTAGAAATTGGTATTTTTAACAAGAGCCCCCAAATCATTCTGATGCTCTCCACCAAGCTAGCTAATCCAGTGGTTCTCAAAGTATACTCAGTCTTCAGACTGGCAGCCATGAGCATCCCCTGGGCACTTGTTAGAAATGTAGATTCTCAGGCCACACCCAGACCTTCTGACTCAGACCCTCTGAGAGGTGTGGCCCAGAAGTCTGTGTTTTAACAAACACTCCAGATGATCCTGACGACCTTTAAAGTTTAAGAGCTAACCCGAGACTCCCTAATACCTGAAAACTTCTGGATGAGACTTTGAAACTTAACCCATGTCACAGCTGCTTCCTTTTTACTGCTTGAAAAATAAAACGGTGAGTCTTCTCACCTCCTGTGATTTTTCTCCTTTCTCCCTAGTCTTGCATTAGTGGAAAGCTTTGGTCAGATTTACTGGCCTGTGTTATTATTATTTTTTTTAATTTTATTTATTTATTTATTTTTGGCTGCGTTGGGTCTTCATTGCTGCACGAGGGCTTTTCTCTAGTTGCAGGGAGCGGGGGCTACTCCTCGCTGCAGTGCATGGGCTTCTCATTGCGGTGGCTTCTCTTGTTGCAGAGCACAGGCCCTAGACGCATGGGCTTTAGTAGTTGTGGCACGTGGGCTCACCAGCTGTGGCTCACGGGCTCTAGAGCACAGGCTCAGTAGTTGTGGCACACGGGCTTAGTTGCTCCGCGGCATGTGGGATCTTCCCGGACCAGGGCTCGAACCCATGTCCTCTGCATTGGCAGGCAGATTCTTAACCACTGCGCCACCAGGGAAGCCCTGGCCTGTGTTATTAAACAGCCATGTGGTGATAAGGGAGGGAGGGAGTCCTTGGTGGTCAGGACCGGCCGGGGCAGGAGTGAACTCGGTAGGCCGGGCAGTTAAGGAGGGAGAGTGAACAGCAACATTTCTGACCCTGTAGCCCCGGGTGAGCCTTTGTACCCTCCACAAACGTGCACTCATCAGACATCACATTGCACGGCAGCCAGCCCAGGAGAAGCTGGGGAGGCCCAGGCGGCTCATCTTCTCTTTCCCCAGGGAAGCTCTGCTCCTTTTATATTCCAGGTAGCCCTCTATTTCTTGACATAATGAATTACTCAAAACCCCAGTGAGAGTCCAACAGGCAGAAACTGAACAAGAGACTTCATGTTATGCAGGAGATCATTTCTCAGCTGAAAAAGAAATTATAAAATTCCTAATTACTCTTCCTCTTAAGAGTACTTTTTTCAGCATTTCACATACGTTCCTGAATTCTGTCATTCTTCTTCACAACGGAGTACACTGTCAAATGATTATCCAGGAAGCATCACATTATTAATAATAATTGACAAATAAAATAAAATAATGATTCCCACCATTAATGTAGTACTTCCACGTGCCAGGCCCAGGGGCTCTGCATGCACGATCTCTTTGAGGCTGAAGAGCCACAGCCCAGAGATGCCGACCAAGGCTCACCTTTGTCCCAGTTGAATCAGGTGTGTGAACCCCATAGCAGTAGCTTCCTTCTGTCCATCTCCCACTCATACTTATCAAATAAAGCCAAAAAGCCATAAAATGTTTAAACACGGGCATCACTTCCACAGTGTAGTCTATTGACAGCACTGTCAACACTGACCTGTTGGCCACCACCCCCCGGGGACGCCTGAGAGTGTGTGTCATCAGCTGAGGTTCTAAAAGCCACGTCCAGTCCGTGGAAGGCCTCCAGGGGCCTGGAAACATGCGGTCAGAGAGTAAGGGTTATATCAAAGTCCTGCCTGGACTCTCTCCAGTCAGGAGTCCCTGTGTCTCTGTCTCCCACTCCCAGTGGTCTCAGAAGTCCAACCCCTGTTCTCAGGCTGCCAACAGCTAGGGCTGCCTCCCAGGAAGAGTGAGCTTTTACTGGTTTTCAGGTCCTGTTCACACCCACAGGTGGATACGCTCCATCTCAGGGGTGGTCACTGGCCTGGCACTCCCTCAGTTGACCTCAGGATCGACACTGCTCTTGGCTGTAATCATTTGGTCATTATTACCACTGAGGTCTAGACACCGAATGGTCCCTCTCAGTAGTACCATGACGTGGGGTTGCTGCTAAGGACATGGTAGTTGAGGTAGCAGTGAAGCCAGAAAAGGCCAACAAGCAGAAAGAAACATTTAAGGCTCTTTATGGCCATGCTGATAAGGGGAAGTGACTTGGAAAGTGAGCTTGGAGAGCTAAGCAAAGACCCCACAACCGCCAAGGTTGAGCCGTCAGAGGCAAGCAGATTGTCCCCTCCCGGGCCCAGACGCCAGGTGGATGCCCACTTCACACAGCGCCCCCTTCCTTCTGGTTTCTATCTTGGGGCATCTCAGCTGCTCCCTGCCAGCCACAGAAACACTTTTTTGCCATAAGCCTAGCAGCTCCAAGACATCCTATGCCCATCCGGGGGACAGAGGATAGAGTAGAAAGCCCAAAGAAGGCTTAGAGGCCTGGCTTTGAAAACCTCCTTGGTTTGATTCATGGCACTTGGGTCAGGGAGGGGTCAAAATGATCTCACAGGTTGGGAATGACAGGTCAGTAGAGGTCGGCCAAGGCTTCACGGGGAATTGCTTCTGAGACGCAGCATCATGGGGGCAACGAAAAGTCTGGTCCACGGGAGAGATGCTAAGTGTGAACGTTGCTAGGCTAAGGAGGCTGCCAAAGCCCAGGAACAGGCAGCCAGGGTGTCTGCGCCACCCTCACAACCCTTACACACCCTCAGAGTAACAAAGCCTTCAGGAATCATCAACCTCTGCAGGACGCACCCTCCTGTCTGAGCAGCACCCTTTTCTCCCTCTGTTCTTGCCGGAGGAGGTCAGAGTTCATGTCAAATGTCATTAATCATCCTCCTGGGGGCTGGGGGCGTACTGGACAGTGCTATTAATCAGAGGCCTATCACACTCACAGCCTGGCTGGGTCGCCATTGTCCTGTTCCTCACCTATCATAGAAAGATTAGATTATCAGTGACAGCCGAGACACCCTTTGAGTCACAGGGAAGCCAGAGAATGGAGTTGCTTTTATTTTTTTTATTTATCCTCCTAATTTGAGGATGAGCTTTTTCTTGTCTTGTCACACTGCATCCTTTTCTCCAAAGAATCAGCCTTAAGAATCCAATTTGTCAAACTGGACAATCATTGACAAATCCATAAAAAAAAGAAAAACTAAACCTTAGCGACTTTATCAAAAAAGGTGAAATAAAGCAGAAGGTTTTAAATGGAGCCTGAAAGGATTAGAAAATAAGTTGCATTTGACAACAATTAATCTCTGAAAAGCCAGGGCTTTGTCAAAAGGAACAGGCAGAGATGTGTCCAAAAGGGATTCTGGAAATCCACACTTGAGTCCATCCTTTCCCCAGGCATCCGTGCCCCTTCAGAGGAGGGTCAAGTTGAGGCCTGGTGATGAAAAAGAATGAAAAAAAACATGCCTTGCAAGCTTTCTCCTAACTGTCTGCCTACCAGTGGCAACAGCAGCAACAAGACGAGACGAAACAACCAGCGCACAGCAGCACCCAGCACACAGCTCCCCCTTCTCTGTGACAATTCTGTGATAGACTCAGTCACTCAGTAGCTACAGAGCCCACCCATAGTGGCCGCTGTAGGGGTCATGAGGGAAGGGGCTGCTTTCCAGCACTTTTGAAATGTAGAGAACAGGTGAGCACATGAAACACCTACATCAAGTTAGATGGGCCAGGGCCTTGGTAACATGGAACCCATGGGCTACAAACCCAGATGCCTCAAGGAACCAAGAAGAAATGTGAACCAGGCAAGTGGGCTCAGTGTAAGCCCACGTGGGGGGCACACAGGCTTGCCCAAGTGTGTCAAGGCCCCGATCCCTACTCATTGTTGCCCTGTAGGAAGAGAAGTCCAAATCCATCAGATCTTCCAGTTTTTCACGAGATTCTGGAGACCTGGGTTTTTACACTCCCTATTTTAAGTGTTGGCAATCACTGTGCATACGAAACAAAACCTGTCGGTGGTCCAGTTTGGACCCCACACCTGGGATTTGTGACACTGGTCTGATCTACGTGCCTCGGTGCAAATAAGGACTGTGAGGCCCAGAGAGGCTGTTAATCTGCCGAGGTCACACAGCTGGTTAGAGGCGGAGCCAGCTCGAGAGCCTGGTGCTTCAGACTCCCAGACCAGTGCTCTCAGCTCCAAATTTGAATATATGAACACATTTGGGACCGATTAGCAGGTACATTCGCTCAAGGGCAATAAAAGTGATTGGAATTAAGAAGAGAGCCTAGGGGCTTCCCTGGTGGCGCAGTGGTTAAGAACCCGCCTGCCAATGCAGGGGACATGGGTTCGAGCCCTGGTCCGGGAAGATCCCACATGCCGCGGAGCAACAAAGCCCGTGCGCCACAACTACTGAGCCTGCGCTCTAGAGCCCGCGAGCCACAACTACTGAAGCCCGTGTGCCACAGCTACTGAAGCCCGCGCGCCTAGAGTCTGTGCTCTGCAACAAGAGAAGCCACCACAATGAGAAGCCTGCGCCCCGCAACAAAGAGTAGCCCCCGCTCACTGCAAGTAGAGAAAGCCCACGTGCAGCAGCAAAGACCCAATGCAGCCAAAAATTAAATAAATGAATAAATAAATAAATTTATTAAAAAAAAAAAAAAAGAAGAGAGCCTAGATCTCACAACTTCACCTTGAACTCAGAGAAGGGACTGAATCAGATAAGTCCCAAGTGACTGTTGTTTTACCTTTGATACCATATCATTTAATTTTTCTACCTGAAGAAACAAACAAACAAACAAAAAACAGCTTTGAGGCATTCTCTGCATGGGTGCTAAAGAAGTCTGGGGCAGGAGGCCAGGGGACGCTGTGAGCCAAGTGGATGTATTATCTACTTGACCACAGCAGAAAACTGGGGCTTGGGAGCCAAATTAGCTGGTTCAAATCCTGGTTCTGCCAGGTATTAGCTGTGTGACCTTGGGCAAGTTACTCAACTTCTCTGGGCTTCAGTTTCTTCATTTTCAAAAATAAGAATGATATATGGCAGAAGACCTAAATAGACATTTCTCCAAAGAAGACATACAGATGGCCAACAGGCACATGAAAAAATGCTCAATATCACTAATTGTTAAAGAAATGCATATCAAAACTACAGTGAGGTATCACCTCACACCAGTCAGAATGACCATCATTATTAAAAAGTCTATAAATAATAAATGCTGGAGAGGGTGTCGAGAAAAAGGAACCCTCCTACACTGTTGGTGGGAATGTAAACTGGTACAGCCACTATGGAAAACAGTATGGAGGTTTCTTGAAAAACTAAAAATAGAGTTGCCATATGATCCTGCAATCCCACTTCTGGATAAAACTCTAATTTAAAAAGAAATATGCACCTCAATGTTCATGGCAGCACTGTTTACAATAGCCAAGACATGGAAGCAACAACCTAAATGTCCGTCTACAGATGATATATATATATGTGTGTGTGTGTGTGTGTATACACACACACACACACACACACACACACACAGTGGAATATTACTCAGCCATAAAGAATGAAATAATGCCATTTGCAGCAACGTGGATGGACCTAGAGGTTATCATATTAAGTGAAGTAAGTCAGACAGAGAAAGACAAATATCCTTTGATATCACTTATTTGTAGAATCTAAAAAAAATAATACAGGGAGTTCCATGGTGGTCTGGTGGTTAGGATTCGGCACTTTCACCGCTGTGGCCCGGGTGCAATCCCTCGTCGGGAGACTGAGATCCCAGAAGACACGTGGCACAGCCAAAAAAAAAAAAAAAAGATACAAAGGAGCTTATTTACAAAACAGAAATAGACTCACAGACATAGAAAACAAACTTGTGGTTAACAAAGGGGATTGGTGGGAGGGTGGTAAGGGATAAATTAGGAGTTTGGGATTAACATATAAACACTACTGTATATAAAATAGATAACCAACAAGGACCTACTGTATAGTACAGGGAACTATGCTCAATATCTTGTAATAACCTATAAGGGAAAAGAATCAGAAAAGGAATATATATATATAAAAAATTAAATCACTTTGCTGTACATTTGAAACTAACACAACATTGTAAATTAACTATACTTCAATAAAAGAAAACAAAAACGATAAAAACAAAACAAAACAAAAGACTGCTAACAGTATCTACCTCAGGAGATTGCTGTGAAGATTAAAAGTGACATAGAGCAGAGCCTGCCACATGGCAAGTGCTCAAAAATTTGTTATAGTTATATGTCATCATATTTTATTTCCTCCTCAAAGGTGCCTCATATTGAGATACAACATTATAGGACGTTGAATCTGGAAGGAACCGTAGAAACCATTCTAGTTTGTCATAGAAAAAAACTGAGGTACAGGGATGGAGAAGAGTTTATTTCCTGCAAGGGGCCCACAGGAAAAAAAAAAAAAAAAAAAAAAAATGCCTTCCCACAGGTGCGGCTCATTTTCCCACCTGCCTAGGCCTGGGCGGACCACTTTAGTTTCCCACTGTGACCTCATTGGAAACAAGAAAAGTTTCTCCTATAAATGGTTGTAAAGCAAAGCCATCCGAGCCTTCAGGCTCCCAGATCCTTCAACAACGTCAGCAGCGTCAACACCAGAGAGAGTCCCTAGCCCGTGTTCATCACAGAGAGATTTCTGAGACAACTCAGGCCCTATTTGTCCACTGCAAGTTTGCAACCAGCTTCATTTTTAAAAAGGATTGTTCCCCGGGGCAGTTTGTGATCATGAGTGAGAGGGTGAGACTCAAAGTAATTTCGGTGTTTGGGGAAAGACGCTGAGCATTACGGTCAGGATCATTGATCAGCTGTGAAAATTGAACACTTGAACACGTTAACTGCTGACAGAACTTGACAGGTATCATGCCTGCCTTTATTAGGTGATTAATTAAAGGCTGCTAGACGTGCCGGTGTGGCGTGGAACCCGTATTTGGTGCAAGAGACAGAGATTTGGACACAGAGCTTGACTCCTCTAAGGCTGTGAGCTAGTTTCTAAAACTCTCTGAATCTCCAGTTATTCGAGAGTGAAATAAAACCAACTTCGTAGCACTTGGTGAG
Organism: Eubalaena glacialis; assembly: GCF_028564815.1. Classification (NCBI taxonomy): domain Eukaryota; kingdom Metazoa; phylum Chordata; class Mammalia; order Artiodactyla; family Balaenidae; genus Eubalaena; species Eubalaena glacialis. The sequence goes on along the minus strand of NC_083734.1, from coordinate 27,335,859 downwards.
AATTAAACAGAAAATGCAGGCACTGGCAGCTGGGCGCTCCCTTCCACCTCACTGCGTTCCCTGCAGAAACAGAGCTGCTGCTTCCAGGAAGCCAGGGAGGCATCCCCCGTCCCCTGTCCCCTGTGGACAGGCGTTCCCTGAGCAGCTAGTGTGCAGACCCTTGTAAGTGCCGGATGAATCAGCTCACAGCCACGTTCAGGTTCATGTCAAACGAGAGGAGAGAACAGTGAGCACATTCATACTTTATGCTTCTGTCCGAGCTTCTGATCCAAAGGCCAGTGGCGGATGTGTTTAACTGAGTTTCCACCCTGCTCAGAGCTGACCTGGGATCTGAAGTTGGAGAAGTGGCTGAGTGTCGGTTCAGGCACGCTGTTTTTGATTTATTGACCTTTCTGCAACTTTCCACCATCCGGAAGCAATCTGCAGAGGGGAAGGAGCTGGAGGTGCCTCCCTGAGCATCCTGCCGGGCATGAGGGGCTGGGCCTTAGAGGACATTCCAGAGGGGACATGCCCTGCAGCCCAGTGGACCTCTGGCTCATTTTTCTTGCTCTGGGGAAGAGTTCCCACAAAAGACCATCTACCCAAGGAGTACAAAGATGATTGATTCCACCGCTAAGTAGGAATCAAGAGAGGATGGGCCTGGAGTCTGAAGCCTGAACTAGAGAGAATCAGGGCAGCTAGTGTGGTTTTTGTTTTGGTTTTTTTATATAGTTAATTTTATTTATTTATTTATTTATTTATTTTAGACAATATCATTAATCACTTTATTTTTCTTATTTTAAAAAATTAACATGCAATAAAATTGACTTTTCTGTGTGTATTTGTATGAATTTTGATGGTATGTGTAAATTTGTGTAACCACACCACAATCAGGATACACATCAGTTTCCTCAGCCCAAAAGCCTCCTGGAGTTGCCCCTCCGCAGTCACACCCTTCCCCAAACCTATCCCTGGCAACCACTGATCTGCTCTCCATTGCTCTAGTTTTGTCTTTTCAAGAATGTCATATAAAAGGGATCACATGGGACTTCCCTGGTGGCGCAGTGGTTAAGAATCCGCCTGCCAGTGCAGGGGACACGGGTTCGAGCCCTGGTCCGGGAAGATCCCACATGCCGAGGAGCAACTAAGCCCGTGCGCCACAACTACTGAGCCTGAGCTCTAGAGCCCGAGAGCCACAACTACTGAAGCCCGCGCCTAGAGCCCGTGCTCCGCAGCAAGAGAAGCCACCTCAAAGAGAAGCCTGCGCACCGCAACAAAGAGAAGCCCCTGCTCGTCACAACTAGAGAAAGCCCGCGCGCAGCAAGGAAGACGCAACGCAGCCAAAAATAAAAAAACAAAAAATAAAATAAAATAAATTTTTTTAAAAAAAAGGATCACATAGTACGTAACCCTCTAAGACTGAGCACGGCCGGGGTTGACTGAGCATTTACTACGAGCTAAGCATGTTGCTTAGCGCTCTCACCAGCATCTCATCCAATCCGCACATCAGCTCCACGAGGTAATAGTGATTATCATCATAGCTGAGAACACTGAGAAGTCAGGCCTGTTGCCCAGGGCCTCATGGCTTCCATGGCGCAGAGCTCAGATGTGAAAGTGCGACACCCAACTCTTACCTGCTGGCCTCACGGCCTCCCCAAACACATCTGATTCCTTCGAAGCTCTGACAGGAGCATCCCAGCAGCCGTGCCTGCAACGCATCCCACCTCAGGGCAAAACCTTCCTTCTGCCTGGCGGACACCCTTGTAAGCAGAGGCCCCTGCATGCCACTTGGGGCCCTTCCCTGCACACTGGGATACTGCAGGCCACCTGGGTCTGGGTTCTAACCCTGCACGATCAGCACACAGGTCCTAGAGTATGAATGCAATTCCCGGGCCCTGTCCCGGCTGGGGAGGGGGGTGGCCAGTCTTTCTTCCCATCCCCCCACCCCACCACCCCCAGCCTGCTGGGCTGTTTGTTGGAACCAAGGAGAGATGAGTTTCCGTGCTGCGTCCTTGGCTTCTTGTGCTTACAAAGGCTCTTCCCTAACGTTCTATTTAGGTTTGGGGCCAAGAAGAAAGCAGAGGAATAGCTGAGGCCTAAAGTAAGTATATTAGCGACGAGGGGAGAAACTCCCGGCTCGTAGAAGCAAATAAAGAATCTGGAAGATTTTAGCCTCCTGAAATTGTGGCGCTTTCCCCTGTATGCTTAATGCAAGCTGACAGCCCACATTGTTCCTCCAAGACAAGGTAGCAGAGCCGAGGGACCCTGGCACCGGAGCCGAGGAGGGGGTGGAGGCAGGGGGTGAAAAATAGAGAGGGCCGGGGTGGGGGGGGTGACTCTTAATCGGGGGGCCTGGCAGGAGACCCTGGGAACGGCAGCCCACTGACAGTGGAGACCAGGAGCTCCAGATGGCTTTTTGTCTAGATGCAATAAAAAATGTAATCTGACAGGCCCTGGGATGGGACTCGGGAAACAAAAGTCTGCGGGGCGGGGGAGTGGGAGTGGGAGTGGGCCGGGTTAAAAGGATCAGAGTCTGAGAAAGACAAAAAGAAGCGACTGTCTCTTCAAGCAATTATGGCCTTTGCAAATGACATTTAATTCCAGGGGTGCGCAGCAGGGACAAAGCCAGTTGTTTTCTGGCCTCAGCAAGGGGAGAGGAATGGGAAATGCACTGGACATTTAGCCTCTGAAGAAAGGTTATAACTTTGCCAATTAACTATGATGTGAGCTCTTTGTATCCATACCCCCCCCCACCCCAGTCATTAGGGAGTGATATAAAGATATAGGGCTTCCTGGTGCAGTTTAATTGCTCATAGACTGAGAAATGATGAGCTCCATCACAGACGTCCTGTAGGAGACCAGCTGCCGTATTAACGGGGCTTCTCAGAGGGGGACACAACCCCACCTGCTTCACCGGGAACATACAGATGCCCAGGGAAACAGTGGCACTTCTGTGGCTTCTGATGGGGCTGTCACTTTTTATTAAGTAATCTCTGCCTTTCAAATCACCGCATGTTTTCTTCCCAAAGGTCTGGGTTGCTGTGTGGGCCCAGCACACAGCAGGCTCCCGATAAATATTAAACAGTGGATGCTGGCGATGTCTCCAGATGTCATGGTAGGGAAAAACTTGTCACCCAGACCCCACTCTAGGACTATGGCATGGTCACCATGGCTGGAAAACAGGAAATTTGAGGTATGAAGTTTCAAGCGTTCTTCTAAGGCAGGAAAATGAGGCAGGAGAGATAGTGAATATTAGCAAGAGCCTATTAGAGAGACGAAAATGCTAAAGCTGGAAGATGCACAGTTCTGGTGAAGATGGGAAACAGACATGCTCACACGGAGGCTTTTTCAAAAACAGTGTGTCACTATTGATCAAAATGCTAATATCCATACCCAGCAATGCCTGGAATCCACCCTACAGCAATATGACTGACGTATGCGAGGTGGTAGGCATAGGGTGTTCATGGCAACACCGTTCATAAAACCTGAGAAACAACCTTACCTGTCCATCATTAGAGAAATCAGTGGTTCATCCGTGCAATGGGACACTCTGCAGTTATTTCAAAATAATGAAGGGAATCTATACCTACTGATGTGGAAAGACCTTTAAGACATTGTTTGTTAAGAGGGAAAAAGAACTGGTCAAAAAGTAATACATAAGCATGATAGCATATACATTTTTTTAAAAACCCTAGATACCGAAATATGGGTGCATGAGCAAATATATGTATGTAAATGCAGACAGTGGTTACCTTGGGAGGGTTTAGGCAAAAGGAATGTTGGGGGAGGAGATCTTTAACATGTCACTTTTTAATTTTTATAATGCAAACATCTGTATTACTCACATAGTTTAAAAATTAAAATACAAATTTGACAAACATCAATGTTTTTAAAACATGTTTCAGAGTCCCAGCAATGCCTCTCTCTTGGTGTCTGACTTCAGGCAAAGTACCCCATTTCTCCACTGGGGACTGGAGGTAGTAACAGTACCTACCCCTCGGGGTTGTTGAAAGATTTAGATGAGATACACATAAAGAGCTCAGCTCCTGACACGTACTCAGCCTCAATGGAGAGTAGCCGTTAGCGTCATAAGCCACAGGTTTCTCTGATGGGAGAGAGCAACAGAGGAGCCCAAACTGCCTCTTGAGCAAAGTCTCAAAGTCTCCAGGAGCTGGGGACATCGCCAAGCTGAGGAAAAAGGGTTCACCGACTTCCTCTTTGTCTCCTGGCCAACAGGTCTGAGTGATTCTCCTTAGCCCCCTGTCTTCCAAACTCAAGCGATGCAACAGGAGTTGAAAGGCTGGGTCCCCAGGCCAGTGTTAGCTAAGGGTTCCCATTGGCCTTTGGCAATGATGAAGTAGGTGACAGCCAGGGTACCTCTCTTTTCAAGGGCTTTTAGGGCAACTTAGGTCCACGGCCCTCAAGGGGCTTCACTCTCATTTAGTGTGTCTTCCTGTCCCCGAAAGAATATTATCTTGGAAAAGCCACCATGAGAGCCATCAACTGAGCAGACAGAAGGAGTTGACTCTCATAGTTTGTGCTTATTAGAAGTATGTTGAAGGACTGAGTGAAATACAGAGAGAAAGTCCTACGATTCACCCCTAAGAAAACAGGTGTGGCCCTGGCTCTCCTCACAGCAGGCCCCTCGGAGTGGACGGGGAGAGAGGTGTACGGCAGCCCCTAGGATTGCCACTGTATTCGGAGGCAATGATCCAGAAAAGGCAACAGTTCTTCTAGAGAACTGGCTCGGGCAGAATGTGACTCTGGGTCTCTAGGCCAGCACTGTTCAAGAGAAGTACAGTGAGACCCATACATGTGATTTACAATCATTTAGTCATGATAAAAGAAATGTTCACATATTAAGATACAGGAAAGTCATCCTGGCTTCTGCACTTAACTTGAATTTGATGCTAACTAAAATAGCCTGTTTGTGGCCTATCAAACATACATTGTATATCTGCTTTAATTATTAAAGAAAAATGCACACTGACCAGAAGTAAATAATGTCCACGTTAAAAATACAAATTAAATGCCCCTCTTCCTGGGATGCCCGTGCTGGTCCTCCTTTGATGATAAGACTTCCCTCCCAGGTGCCAAGGCCATACTGACTTGCTCTGTACGTGCTGGTCTGTTTTTTTTGAAACCTTGAAGAAATGTATCACTGACTTGTTTAATGTTCTTTGTTCTGACAAGATACAAAACAGTGCTGAAAATCATGCTTCTCCGGAGCAGTTTCCCAGAGTAATCTGGGAAGCTGCCTTCCAGGCTGTGGTCCTCAATTTGGCTCAGATCAAAGTTTTTTCTAGTCTTATTATTGATTGTTTATCGTAGCCATACTATGAAAAGGAAAAAGATCCAGGTGAAATTAATTTTACTAATATATCTTATTTAGCCCAACATATATAAAATACTATTTCATTGTAGAGTCTATAGATAGTGTCTACTATTAACAATAGTGAACTGTATATTTGAAAGTTGCTAAGAGAATAGATCTTAAAAGTTCTCATCACAAGAAAAAAAATGTGTCACTATGTGTGGTAATGGATGTTAACTAGACTTACTGTGGTGATCATTTCACAATAAATATGTATATCAAATCATTATGTTGTATACCAAAGATTAATACAGTGTTAACGTCGATTATAACTCGATGAAAAAAATGTTTACTAAAAAACGATTGAGATATTTTATATTCTCCTTTTTCATACTAAGTCTGCAAAAATTTGCTGTGTATTTTCTTCTCACAGCACATCTCAACTAGGACTAAGCACAATTCAAGCGCTGGATAGCTGATGGCTGGTGGCTGCCATACCGGACAGCACAGACCCCAGGCCAGTTCAGTGCCCCTCAAGCGTCTGGCTGCACTCTCAGTGTGCGTGTGTGTTGAGGTGCGGGGAGGTGGCGGTATGGACCAGGAAGCTCAGAAAATAAATCCGTGCGATTTGGTGGGTGGAAGGCACCTTCATGTAAGGCCAGCCAGCAACAGAAGGCCAGGCCAGGCACTGGGTGCGCCCATAGCTTTAGAAACGGATGCAAATGAGCCACGAAGAGCTGCAGCCACACCATGGGACAGAGAGAACCCGTGAAGGAGCAGAGAAGCAGCCCAGGGGGTTTGAGGCTGTGTCAGCCCTAAAGAAGGCCTGGCCAGCTCGCTGGGCAAGAGCAACTTCCAAATGCCAGCAAGGGGCTCTTCCTTGAGTCAGAGGACCCAGCCCTGTGAGTCCTTGAGCTTTGCTAGGGAAGGACACTGCTGGGTTTGCTTCTTTTCCTGCGTCTAGGCCACCACCTACAGCACAAGCCTTTATTTGGTCATTCTGAGCCCAAGTGAACACTGCAAGCTTGAGACAGCAATGCAAAGTGAATTGGCATTTAAGAGACAGCCACCACAGGGAGCTTAGCTACAAATCTCTGCCCCGCCACTTACTAGCATGTGACTCAAGGAAAGTTGCTCTCTGAGCCCCTGGTTATAAAACGAGGAGGCTAATTGTGCCTATTGCCAACAGGGCAGTTGTCACATTGTGGGAAATGGCACAAGTCAAGTCTTCCACAAACTGCCTGGCACACAGAATGTCCTCCACCAATGGCAGCTACATGCAGGCAATCTGCAGTTTCCTGCATTATCCACTTGACCTTGGAGCTGCAGGCAGCCTTTGCAGTCAGCTGGCTGAGAAACAGGAAGAAGGGAGGCCCACTGACTTGCCTAAGCTCCCACAGCTAACCCCTGGCTCCCTTTCTCCCAGCCAGTGCGTTTTCCATGACTTGTTAGAGGACATTTCTGTGGCGTGTGTAAGGTGGGATTCTTCTTGCTTTCTCTTTAGTTTTTCAGTCCTGGTTGTTGCTGTTTGTTTTGGCGTCTAGCCAAGAGTTAGGGCAGAGCTTTAAGAAGCTGATATCTCCCCATCATTTCTGTTGGTCAAGGTCACCCTCAGAGGGACCCAGACTGCTCAGGGAGGCCTGAGGGGACCCAGGGTGCTGGCTGAGCAGCTCAAAAGCCAAGACTGTACAAAGAGTACAGTCTCCACAGGTATGTGGAGTGAGGTCTTAGTCGACAGAAAGGTGGGAAGAGATGCCGGGGTGGGGACGTTTGCAGGATGCTGGGCTGGGCTGGGCTGCTCGGCCTCCTGGTCCGGAAGGCCTTGTGGGCCACTGCTTGCTTTGAGGACTCTGTGAGAGCCCAGAAGCCCCGCATCTTCATACCGTCCTGTCCAGAAGAGGGCGGGGTCCTCACTTCCAGGGGCAGGGAGTAGGCAGGCCATAGGCAGTGAGGCCACTACAGCATACCCTTATGAGGCCAGGAAGAACGTGTTATCTTCCCCTGAATCTGTGTCCTGGAAGCAGCCTAGAAAGTCATCTGGTCCAGACATTTTGTTTTGCAGGAGACAAAACCGGGGCAGAAAGAGGCTAAGAAATATGCTCAAAGTCACACAGCCAGAGAGCAGCTGCACAGGTTTTATGCAGCTGATTAAAGAAGGTGGTGGGTGGAGGTGCAGAAGGAAGAGGCCAAGCACAAGGGGGAGGGAAGAAAATGCTTCTTCAGGGGAAGGGGCTGCAGGGGCCTGCTCGTGCCACCAGCACAGGGAAGTGGCCCAAGCTCTTGTCCGGCTCATTCAGAACAGTGGGATTGTCAACAAGATGGATGTCTGACTGGAGAGGATTCTGGAGTCTCTTACACAGACCAGGAGGCCAGATCCCACAGGGCAGACTCCAGAGGTCCATCTTCAGTGAAAACAGTTCAATGATTACTAGTTACATATCAGTTAACTTTGGGGAAACAACAGTCTTAAGTGCTCATACAACTCCCTTCCTTGGAGAGAGGACTTACATCCCCAAGTCATCTGGGGAGGATGGACTCATACAAATTAGATTGCAGTGGGTGGGACTCAGATTGGAAGAGAAGTAGACAGCCTCAGATGTCACAACTGAGATGCCCAGGGGTCCCAAGAATCAGCAGTCTGTTCCTCCAGGGCTTCAAGGACAGGGCAGGCAAGGGTCTTTGGAGAAAGTTTGAAGGCTGCAGACCTTAGGATAGATCTGATGGCCTCTTAGAGTTTCTCTTATCCCGAAGAGTGTTTGTCGAATGGCTGAATGACTCAGTTACTAGAAGACCATCACTGATCCATTCTTCTCAGCCAAGATTCACAGAACCAAGGCCAGGGCCTGCCACTGGGCTGGCAGGTCCCTTCCAGCTTGGAACTTGCCTAGCACTGGGGGCAAGGGAGTGAGGGGGGAGTGGGACTCCACAGCCTCTTCCCAGCACTCTGTCTTCCTCTCCACCTGAAGGGAGAGGGGGTGATGGCTCTGAGCAACCCTCACAGCCGTACAGCGAGAGGGTTAATTAATGTGGCTGACATGCTCAGAGATCTCTAAATGAGGGCGTTAGCCCAGGGCCACCATTATTAGAGTGAATGATGGCTATTAGTATTACACTATTGTTATTATGTTTGCTCTCTCAACCCTTAAATCACACTCCATCTCGCGATCGCTTGCGCATTTTATGTAATTATAGCTTATATAGGTAACAAATGGATATTTCTGCCAGCCTGGGAGAGAGCCTTCTGCATACATTAATTTGCTTGATTAGTTCTCTATTCCGTAGGCTTTGTTCCTCCAAGCCCCCCTTTCCTGCCCAGCTTCGGGAAAAATTAATGAGTTTTAACACCTTGCAAAAGTGGGCTGTACCACGGGAATACCTCCAGTGTACTTTGGCTTTTAAATCCACACATTCAGAGGCTTCCTAAAGGTTAGGCAAAGGTTAACAAACAATTAATATGTTGAAACAGTGTGCTAAGTCTGTTTACCCAATCTTTGCGATCTAAAGGCCATTAGCCATCAGCCTCAACATCTTAGATTGATCTCTCTCTTTCCTAACCCACCCCCACTCTGTCCACTGGATGATCTGGGTGAAAAAGAAAGAAAAAATCTGAACTGAGAGCACCAAATATCTCTGGAAATTTGGAGTTGTGCTGCTACCTAAGGTTCAAATTTTCGGGGGTCCTGATAGACTTGATTAAGTGAGCTGAAATTTTTGAGAAGACAATGCAAGTGGGAGGCACCTCTGCCTTTTTAACAAAGAGCAGAATGTGAGTTAGTCTTATAAACAACGCCATGCTGAGTTCCTGTGTGGATCTCCTCCCTTGTTTACAGGGAGAAGGACGTGGAGGAGAGGTGTGAGGTAGCATCCACGTTGGGAGACTAGTAGGAAAGTGGCCTTCCTGCCACTCTGTCCTCTAAGGAGAAAACACTGCAGAGTAGTCAGGGTCCAGAATGTTCCTTCCTTAGGAGGCAAGAGGAAGAGGGTAAGGGACAGTCAAATGTAATCCAGGTGGTCGCCCTAGGGGTCTCCTAATTCCACAAAGAAACTCATTGCTCCCACGTTTAGGATGCTGTTGTTGATGATGATGATAATGATAACCATGACACCAGTGAAGACAATAACCTTGATCGGCAAGATTTATCATTGGAATCTAGGGTCCATGAGAAAAGCGACATATTGTCCATTCCAGCCTAGCCCCTTGAAAAGAAGCTGTTTTGCCCACACAATCCACCCTTAACCTGGGCTCAACAGAAACAGTCTCCCATGTTGACCTAGACCCCTTCTGCTTTGCCTGTTCCCAGCTTCTCTGCTTGCCAATCACCTTGTCCCCCTACCTAAAACCCCTTTATGGATGCATTCCTACACACAGAGTACCAGCATTGGCCCTTGGGGTGCTTTCTTAGATGTGACATTTGTTCTGGGGATCTGGCCTCTGGGGAGCTGGTGTCTCCAAAGGACCCAAAAAAGAAACACCCAAAGGACACCAGGTTACAACTGTTCCAGTCAATCACGACCTAGCTGGCCCCTTAGCCCTCTCCCCCATTCTTCCTCCACACTGGTGAGGCAGAGGCGGTCCACCAAGTGGGGGAGGAGAAGGGCCAGGAAGAAAACAGAGAAGGGACTGACCCCACTCTGTGCCCACAGGACAAGCTTAGGGAGGGGAGAAGTCACCAGCTGCATGAGAGTTTGCTATAAGCCTGGACTTGACATTTGATTACTGGAAGAAATGAGACTCTTCATTAATACCTGGGAGTATCCAAAAAGCAAAAGAAAAGGAAAAGGAATCCACAGAGCCAGTGCAGGGGCAGTGGGGGAAGAAGAAAGTTGCTTTCTGCTTTCACCCCACCAAGCCCAGCTCATTCCATCACCTGGTGATTCCATATTTTCCATTTTTTTATACTTAACTAGGCTGGACTTAGAGGGTGAAAAATAAATTCTGTGTTTTAAAAGGAAAGAAAAGAACTTTGCCCTCTAAATTTCAAAGTGTTAAGATTGATGAGAAAGTGTCCAGAGAGGAGCCCAGATGGACCAGGAGAGGAAGGAGATGAGATGTGCTCTTGCAGAAGTAGGTTTCTCTGAGGTTTTGTGTCTAAATAAGCCTACAGAATTCAGCAAAGACAAGTAAAGTGGCAAGCTCTGAGTATACGCGAGCCACCCTGAACCGTGGGATCCAGGTGTGTGGTCAGAATAGCCGGCATTTTAGAATACTAAAATACTCTTCTAGCATAAACACATTCTTTCTGGCAAATTCCTTAGAAATGCACACTCAGCCTGCTCCCAGGTTCCTCAGAAGAGAGCTCTCAAGGAGAGAACTCTTCGTAGCCAGAATGACTTGTTCATGAACCCCAAGACGCCCAGGTCTTCTGACTACAAGTCAAGGTCTCCAAGGCCATGTTTCATGTCCAAAGAAAGAAAATAGTTTTATTGTTTAAAGAAATGTCAGGATGATGATGGGAAGGAAAAAAAATAGAGACGCAGTTCCATGCCCTCTGAGTCATTCAAGTGTTTTATGCATTGATTTTATCCTTAAAAATAGAGGGGGGAATTAGGTTACGTTTGAGGGGGAACTACTGAAACCGTAAGCACTGGCTTGCCCAGCCGCCAGCTCCCGATGGAGTGTATGTATTGATCGAGGGGGCGGCAGATGGGGGAAAAGATACTGTGAAGACTGATCCAAGGCCACTGGCTCTGCAGAGGTTGCCCGTGGGGCTCAGTACACGTGTTACCTGGGCCTGTTCATGCAGCGATTGTCCTTGGGAAAGAGCAGGCCAGCTCCAAGCTGCCTGGACCTGGTGGATGGAACCACTCAGCCTCACTCCTGCCCATGAAAGAGACATCCCCCTTGCTGCTGATGGCGAGGAGTGGGCCCATGCTCCGTGGACCTCTACTCCCCTCCTGAGCCTGAAAGCCCAATTCAGGAGACACAGTCCCCCCTGTTGGATGCTGATGGTTTAACTTGAGCTCCTTCCATCCTAGATTTTACTCTCAGTTTGGGAGGATAAGAGAGGGAGACTTTCTGCAAAGGTGATGCTTCCCACTCATAAGTGGAAACGAGCATTTCAGCCTCCTGCACCCCAGGTTGGTGCAAGAAGGAGGGTGGGCAGATCACCTGCAAGGAGATGGGGAAAGATGCCACCACACCTTCGCCAAGAAGTGCTTCTGCCGCCAGACCCTGCCTGTACTGATAGACAGACTACTCACCAGAAGGGTTAGCTGTCACCAGCGCCCCAGCCACTCCCGAGGGGTGCACATCCAAGCCTGAACCTTGGCGTGTGGATGTGCCTTCACTATGCTCTCTTTCCCCTTCCCTGTGGCTGGAACCATGGCAGCCCAGCCTCAACCCTGTAGCCAGAACCAAGGCCTGATGGCAGGAACTTGGGTCCCTCTGACTGTGTGGAAGGCTCACCTCAAACTGTGACATCACAGAGACGTAAACTCCTATCTTATACAAGCCACTCAATTACCACTGGGTCTCTTGGTTACAGCAGCCAAGCCTTGCTTCTAACCAATACACCCCTCACGCTGATCACCCAGGAGTGCGGCAGCTCTTGCCCCCTTCACACATCCTGGGAGGAAGGACAAGAGAAAGGTCTCTTGGAGGCAGAAACCACAACACAGGGAAGCGTTTTCTCTGACACATAACCTAAGTGAGACCAGAGGCGAAGAATCAAACCCCAAACCCCTCTTATTTCTCCTCCGTTCTTAATTATAATCCCATTTGTGAGCCAAACCCTGTCATTCTGTCTCCCTTAATGGCTAGTTTCTATTCTGGGACTCTCTCCACCCTATCATCTTTTGCAATATTCAGGAGCTCAGGCGATGAAGGGGGAAGGCCGCTCCCTGACTGCCGTCCTTCTCTATCTTTTTAAATATTTCAGTTGCTCCCCATCCTTATTTTTGCATTTCGATTTCCTGCGGTACAGGATATTTATCTTGGTCGCTCAATCAAGTTTTGCCCAGCTTTCCTCCCTTATCTTTCCTGCTCCGGGCTGACTGAAAATACCTACATTATCTCTGCAGCTGAGGTGCCAACTGGAGGGAAATCTACAGATGGTCTTGATAGGGAGACATCTGGGGGAATCTGGGAAGTGCTGCACTTGTCAGAGGACAAGGGCAGAGTGTGTGACCTTGGCAGGGACTTTCTCTCAAGGTCAACCAACCTCCCTGCGCAGGCCTCTCCCAAAGGCGTTGCTGAGGATTCCCCTCCCGTGTGGTTCAGTTCGGAACCAAACCTTCCATCGAGTCTTTGTCCTCCCCCGGAATGGGTTTACTGATGCCCTCACCCCCTCACCTAGCCTCAGATGGCCTTGACCATGAGTTCCTTGGCCTTGAGTTCCTGAGCCTCAGAGGTCCCACAGATGATACCAAGCCTCCATTTTTTTTTAATTTTTAATATCTGACAGTTTCTTTTTTTTTTTTCATTTTTGGCTGCACTGGGTCTTCATTGCTGGGCGCGGGCTTTCTCTAGTTGCGGCGAGCAGGGGCTACTCCTCGTTGCGGTGCATGGCTTTCTCATTGCGGTGGCTTCTCTCGTTGCAGAGCACAGGCTCTAGGAGTGCGGGCTTCAGTAGTTGTGGCATGCGTGCTCAGTAGTTGTGGCTCGCAGGCTCTAGAACGCAGGCTCTGTAGCTGTGGCACACAGGCTTTGTTGCTCCGCGGCATGTGGGATCTTCCTGGACCAGGGATCAAACCTGTGTCTCCTGCATTGGCAGGTGGATTCTTAACCACTGCACCACCAGGGAAGTCCCCAAGTCGCCATTTTTACATTAATGGGAGATAAGTAGATCTCTCCCAATGGAATCCTAAAACCATGATTTGAGGGAACAGTTCTATCTTTGCTGTCTGGAATCCCGAGGCTCTTCAACTGGAGAATCTCTCCTTTGACTATGCTGGTCCCCCTCAGGAAGACCAGAGCATAGACGTGATGAAAGATGCAAATCTGTTCTTTTAAAGGTGATAGCCTGATCCCGCAACACATCTCTGAGTAGCCGGCCTTACTGAACCACTCTAAGCCCTCACAGGCTTGGTGACATATGGACTTTGCGTGTTGCTCATGTGATGGGAAAGTGCATGCATGTGCCTCAAGTGGGCCTCAGGCTGGGTCAGATCAGATCAGACTTAATTTCCACCAAACAGTAACCTCGATTTTGGTTGCTGGACAGTGGAAAGGAAGAAGGGTGCAAGTCATTGTCAAGCAGTCTTACTGACGGTCAGTCAACCCAGGTGGATCTGTAACACATAAGCAAAGGTCCTTTGTTTCAGGTTCATGGTGTATCATCTGATCTTTTCAGGGTCTACAGATAATTTTGGGTCCAGCTCCTCAGAGGACACAAGGCCTCCAGCCTCAGCTCTTGGCTTTTTGTGGCCACCCTCTCAAAGCTGATAAGGAAAACCTTTCCATCCCCCTTGAGGCTCTTTCTTCTCCTTTTAGCCCATTGCCCTCCCCCTCCTTCTGGGTTCCACTTCTGTTCAGTCCCTGGCATGTGTTTCAATCACTGGATTCCACTGCATTTGATGACTCTGGGACCGAGAGACAGGGTACGAGACACAAGCTTGGATCCTGGCAGATGGACTCTGCTTAGCAAATCTCTTGTGTGTTATAAGAGCAGCTCTGGTTTCTTCTCCGAGGCTTTAACACTTAGGAACTGCATTTATCTTCCTGTAAGAGAGACCTGATCAATGTGGCCTAAACAAGATAGAGATTTATATTTCTCTCGTGTTATTAAAAAAAAAAAAAAAAAGCATCAAAAATGAGGCAGCCCAGAGCTGATCTGGTAGCTTCCAGGCTCCTTCTAGGCTTCTGTTCCACCATCCTCAGCACATGGCTTCCCCAGGCAGCTTCACTGCGGCTGCTGGAGCTCCAGGCATCATGTTTGCATTCCAGGCACCAGGAAAGAGAAATAGCCAAAGAGCTTCCACTTACATCCCATTGACCACACGTAGCTGTGAGGGAGACTGGAAACTCATTTGTCAGCTGGACATATTGTCCAGGATCCTGATACTAAGGAAGATTAGAATGGAGAGAGAATAGAGGGTCTGCTACAGAGACGGTCAGAGCAGTGGTCAATAGAGGAGGTGCTGGAATCAGATGCCACAAGTTCAAATGCTTTGCTCCAGCTGTGAGAGCCTCGGCAAGTTACCTAATCTCTTTGTCTTTCTCTGTCCTCCTGTATATAATGGGAGTAACCGTAGTACGTTAGTAATACTATTACTGTTTGATTACTCGGAGTCAACAGTGCTCTGGTGCATGGGAAGTGCTGGTTATTATTATTCCTCTGCCTGTAGTTACATTACTGATGCTCCGACTGTTACCCTGCCTGGTATGCACCTTGCCTGTCCGACCACAGAGAAGGAATTGTGCTTGGGGTCAGCTGAGAGTGAGGGGGTAGAAAACTCTGAAATGCATCTCTTTAATTTCTCATTTCCAGGGCCGAAGGAACTCAAGGCACCCTTCACTCGCCTCTCTCTCCTCCCACTAGTAGGGCAGAGGTGCAGGGAATACAAGGAAGTCAGGCAGAAGGATGCCTCCCCACCCTTTCTATGCATCTCGAGCCCTAAGTTCAGTATTAAAAATGTCAGCCCCCCACCTAGTCAGAGTCAAGCCCTTAATCGTGCATAAGCCCATTCTGGGGGCTTGGGGCATCCATCTGACCCTTGCTCCAAGGAATTTACAGTCTAGAACAGGGGTCAGCAAACTACTGCCTGTGGGCCAAATCCAGCCCAACAACTGTTTTGATAAATAAAGTTTTATTGGTACAGAGCCAACATAGCATTTCATCTTCCATATCATCTGTGGCTGCTTTTGCATTACGACAGCAGAGCTGAGTAGCTGCAACAGACACACATACCCCACAAGCCTAAAATTCTTACTATCTGGACTTTTCCAGAAAAAGTTTGCCAACCTCTACCCTAGGAGGAGAAAAGAAACATATTTGTAAAGATACCAGCACGTGTACATAATCAAATATACTTTGAATCAATGTACGTAAAGATACAGAAATGGGCCTGGAAGAACTCAAAGCCAACAGCTAGAACTGGGTACCTACATGGAGACCAGGGCCAGAGCAGAATGAGGATATGGTCCAAGACAACATTAGTCTGATCTGTAACATTTTGTTTTACGAGGAGAATAGACTTGGGTAGTTAAAAACTAATTTTTAACAGAGTACGTTGACGGCTGGAAAGAGTGTGCCATGTTTAACACTCAGAGATTCTTAATAAAGTATAAATTAATATAGCACTTTTGGAAATCAATTTGGCAAAATATATCAAGAGCCGTAAACGTGCTCGTATTCTTGGCCTCATAATTTCACTTCTGGGAATCCATCCTAAGGCTATAAATTAAAATGTCGAAAATCTTTATGCACAAATGTGGGCTGACTTATAGTAGCAAAAGGCTAGAGCCATTTAGTCAGTCATATCAGAGTTAAACAAATTATGATACAGCTGTATGATAGAATATTATATAGTAATTAAAATGATGTTCACAAAGAGTTTATAAGTAACTTGGGGAAATGGGAATTGAATGAATAGGACACAAACTTGAGTATAGTTTCATCACAGCTGTATTAAAAAAAAAATCAACATTACCACCTGGGCATTCCCAAATGGCAGAGTAGTTGTCTTTGGAGGAGTGGATGATTCACGTTTCTCTTCTTTATGCTCACATATATGTCTTTTTATTCTAGAACGTGTTGGTTTTATTTTCATTATGGGGACATGTATATCATCTTAAGCTACTGGGGCTTTTGAAAGGTTCATTGTGAGCCAAGTGGATCAGAGCTTCCATGGGACCAGAGGGGAGGAAGTGGGAGTTAATCACCTCGCTTCTGTAGAGTCAGGAAAGCAAAGGAGAGGAAGGAGAGAGATTTACACTCCACTCCACCAAACGGACAGGTCAAAAGCGCGCCCTGTGGACGCAGCTCAACCAGATGCCACCTTCCCCTGCCCCGTCCTCTGCTGCTGAGGGCCTGGTGGGTGGGGGCTTAAGCCTCTTCCCACTCCATGGGCTGAGGTTTCCATTTCTTCCAGGAAGAGGAGTCAAGCTCATCAGCATCACCTCCATGGGTACCAGCAGAGAGGGAGGCAGAGGATGGACAGAAAACCTCGGTGGGGAAGGGGAGGGCCTATTCGTTTTCCTTCAAGGGGCCTCTACGGCACAGAGATCCCTGCCTTCTGGATGTTTTCCTCTGGTTCAGACCCTCTGCCCAGTTCTGAGACTCCCAGGCACACTCCTCCTAGTGTTCTGTTTTCTCTCAGTGGTAACCACATCTGTTTGGGCCTCCCTGCCCTTATCCTAAAAAAAAGATAGGAAAATAACACCAAAGCTGAGTCCTCAGTCCATGCGCAGTTTTAGGAGGGCTCCAAGGGACAAGGTCTTCTTCTCTTTTTTTTTTAACATCTTTATTGGAGTATAATTGCTTTACTATGGTGTGTTAGTTCTGCTTTTTTTTTTTTTTTTTTTTATTAATTTGTTTTTATTTTTGGCTGTATTGGGTCTTTGTTGCTGCTCATGGGCTTTCTCCAGTAGAGGCAAGCGGGGGCTACTCTTTGCTGCGGTACGCGGGCCTCTCGTTGTCTTGGCTTCTCTTGTTGCAGAGCACAGGCTCTAGAGCGCAGGCTCAGTTGCTCCGCGGCATGTGGGATCTTCCCGGGCCAGGGCTCGAACTGGTGTCCCCTGCATTGGCAGGCGGATTCTTAACCACTGCGCCACCAGGAAAGCCCAGTTTCTGCTTTATAACAAAGTGAATCAGCTACACATATACATATAATCTCCATATCTCCTCCCTCTTGCGTCTCCCTCCCACCCTCCCTATCCCACCCCTCTAGGTGGGACCAGGTCTTCTTGAAGGCAGAAAATTAGGCACCCATACGGGAAACCCCTCAGAAAACACTTATAACCTGGGTCCCTCCTGCAAATTACAATCCCCCTGCTTTGGAATCAGATGAAACAGGCCTCAAATCCTAGCTTTCCCTGACTTAGCTACATGACCTTGGGCAAGAGATCTACACTCTGGGCCCCAATTGCTTTGTCTGTAGATTAGGGTAGGGGATGATCTTCCAATGAGTGTTGTTGTAAACATCACAAATAATTTTTTTTAATGTGTCCCAGGCAATCATTGGCACATAGTGGGTGCTCATAAAAGATCATTCTTATTTATCAAATTACATTTTCTAGGTACCCTGAAGATGTGAGGGGGCAGTTCCCTGGACTTAGGTACTAATCTAGAAAGGATGGTTAGTCCTGTACCTTTTCCAAAGCAAAAAAGAATCATGAATTCGTTTAATAATATCCAATGTACTCAGCCTTCAAGAAGCAACTCGAGGGGCTTCCCTGGTGGCGCAGTGGTTAAGAATCCGCTTGCCAACGCAGGGGACACAGGTTTGATCCCTGGTCTGGGATGATCCCACATGCCGCAGAGCAACTAAGCCCGTGCGCCACAACTACTGAGCCTGCGCTCTAGAGCCCACGAGCCACAACTACTGAGCCCACATGCCACAACTACTGATGCCCACGTGCCACAACTACTGAAGCCTGCACTCTAGAGCCCGTGCTCCGCAACAAGAAAAGCCCGCGCACCACAAGGAAGAGTAGCCCCCGCTCGCCGCAACTAGAGAAAGCCCGCGCACAGCAACAAAGACCCAACGCAGCCAAAAATAAATAAATAAATTTATATATTAAAATAACACATTATTAAAAAAAAAGAAGCAACTCGAATGATGCAGGCCTGCATCCCACCTCCCACCTCCCCCACTGCCCCAGCACAGCCCTTCCTGAGCACAAGGGTCTGAAACACTCCCTCTCTCCCCTGGACCAGGAGAGCAATTACCATCAGAGCCATTCATTTGGTAATTAATCACCTAGGGACCTGTGACATCTACTGTGGCTGGAAGTGTTGCTCACCCCGTTCCCTGGTGCTGCACTTCCCACATGTCTGTATCTCCTCTCTTCAACTAGACTACAAGCCCCTCAAAGACGAGGCTGCTTCCTCTACGTCTTGCTCTGTTTCTCTCTTCAGTCGGAATTGATACTTATCTGTCGCACACTGGATTTTTGTGTTTCTTTAGGTTTAGCCCACAGAAAGTACAGCTGTACTTGGCTGGTGCAGGGTGGAATATTTGCAGCTCTAAACACATAAGAACAGCTCTGCGATGGGCTACTTCCACAGGGGAAACGCCAGGAATCTGCAGGTAGGGGCTTTCTATGCCCCTCCAAGCGTGGCTCCCTGATTCTGAGGCAGAAGGCGAGGGTGAGGTTGGCGGGGCACAAAGCCAGTGCTGCCGGATCAAGGGCTAGATTTGTGTCTGGGGCGATGCCAGGGCACAGCTTGCTTCCTGCCACCCACAGCTGCTTCTGCGGGTCCCGGGGAGCGGCTGCCCCAGGGAAGCCGGACTTAATCAGTAAGCGTGGGGGGAAAGGGGCCACGCGGCCAAGCCAAATCTGGAATCGTTCAGAAAAGGAAGCGTCCGGTTCCTCCTCCTCCTCCCTCTCGTCTCTGCTCCCTGGTCTGGGCTCGTGGGTCCCAGAGGGGGCTGAGGAGTGCCACCCTCAGCGGGAGCAGCTGTGTCACCACCTTCCTCTGCGTCTGGGACGCCTCTGGTCAGGGCAGGAGCTGTCACGTGCAGCTGACAGCTGTGGTCGCACCAGGGCTCAGGCGCCCACCACATGGCTTCCTTTTTCATTCTGGCCCTCCCCTGGTCTGGCTGCTCCTCCCCTGCCACCAGGGCAGCAAATGGCCAGTGGGGTCCTTGGAGACGTGGCGGAGGAGGGTGGGGAAGGGTTAACAGCACCTGCTCCCTGGTCACCCTTCTTCCTGTGACATTCACTTCAAAGTCACAGGAGGGTGTCTCCCTTTCTTTGTTGCATCCCTGCAGATAGGGCAATCTGTCTTTCCCAACTGGGAATTCATACTTCAGCGGTGCTGGTGGTGGGATCTCAGAAAGGAACCTGGGAAAGAAAGGGGGTATTTGTTGAGTGCCAGCCAAGTATCAGAGGGACACCACCCCAGGCTGGACAAGACACCCATTAGCTGGAGTCCAGGGCAGAGCTGAGGACCTCAGCGTGCCGGCCCCCTCCTCTCCGCCCTCACTCCTTTAACATCAACACCGCCCAGCCAAGGGCCAGCACCTCCCACCTCCATCCCACCCCTGCCCCAGGACCCTTCACCGGGGCAGAGGTTTTTCAAGAATCTCCCCAAAGAGGTTCTTCCTGATCCTGTGAAATGGCTTATAGCAGCAGCAGTGAAGGAGCCGCGGAGGAGGAAAGCCCGGCTGGTCGGGGACGGTGGGTTTTCCTCTCCGCAGCTCCGCAGTCTGGAGCGGTGGCCCGTTTTGTTCACCTCTCGTGACGGGAGAGCGCCCCCTGCTGCCCGAGCCCAGCCGGTGTCGCACAGCCCGGAGCGCGTTAGCACCGAGAAGGGCTGCATCCGGGCAGAGCGGGTCATCCGGGGAGCTGCACAGCAGGCCTGGCAGAAGGAGGATGCCAGCTTTTTGTACCAACGTCCGCCTGTAGCGGCCAAGGCCTGGACCAGCCCTTCTTGGGCGGCAGTTCTCTAGGGCAGCGTGATTAAGAGTATGGGATCTGGTTCAGAGCGTGGCGCGGCGACGCACTGCCTGCCGACCCCGGACATGTGGTTTAACCTCTAAAACTTCAGTTCCTTCGTCATTAAACTGAGATAATCAATAGTGTGTATATCACAGAGATGTTTAAGGAGATAATTAATGTAAAGCACATAGTCAGCTTTCAATAACCGTAACTATTATTATTGATTCAGCTGACACCTCTACAACTACGTGATAAGAGAATAACTGACAAGATCCCATGGACAAAAGCCAGGGGATTTGGGGGGGGGGTTTTTTGTTTTGTTTTTTTCAAAGCATTTTCATCATTAAATGGATCTGATCTAGCTCCATGGGCATATTTGAGGGAAACAACTTTGCCTAAAGGGGAAATAAATGCCAGAGACATTCGCAGGAACATCAACCACAAACAATTACTAAACACATTGATCAACGCTCCAAGCTGTGCAATAAAGAAACAGGAAAAAAGTTATGTTTGGGGAGACTCTGACCTGCATTGTCAATTTTTTCCTCCTGGCTGGATTATATCCACTAACTACAAACATGCTAAAACATCTCCCACAGAGAAAAAAAACCTGACTCCACACCCGCCCCGAAGCTAGGCCCCCCCCCCCAAATTTTTCCTTCCTGATATAGACAAACTTCTGGAAGTGCGCTCAGTGGCTCTACTTCCTCTCCTTCTGTTAGCTCTTGAACCCATTCAATCAGGTGTTGTGCCCACCGCTCACTCCACTTTATCTGCCCTTGTCCTGGTCACCAGTGACCCTCATACGGCTCAACAAGTGGCCCATCCTCATCACTCCACCCATTAGTAACATTGCCATAGTTGATGGACCACTCCCTGCCCCTTGGAACACTTCCTTCCTTCCACCACCCCTGGTTCTCCTACCTCCCTAGCCAGTCCTTCTCAGTTGTCTTTGGCTGGATGCTCATCTTCTCAGCCTCTAAATGTTGGGACTTCCTGGGCTCAGTGTCATTATTTACACTTACTCTCTAGGGAACAGCTACCAGCCCCTTGCTTTAACTACTATACACTGGTGATGTCCACCTTTATGTTCCCTCTCCCTGAACTCCAGATCTGCACAGCCAGTGGTCTCTTCACCATCTCCACTTGGAGGTTCTGTAGTCACCTAACTTGCTATGTCCAAGTGGAACTCTTGATCCCCTCTTCTCCCTCTTTCCCATCTGAATAAATGGCAACTTCATGCTTTTAGTTGCTCAGGAGAAACACTGTGGCCATCCTTGTGGTCTCTCTTTCATCCATCAGCAAATGCAGTCCGTTTCACCTCTGAATGTATCCAGATGTATCCAGAATCTGACCCCTTCTTGAATTCTCCCCTGCTAACTCCATTCCAAGCCACAATCATCTCCTGGCTGGTGTCCCAGTTTCTACTCCAAATATTTCCACATAGCAGCGGACAGAGTCTTTTAAAACAAAAGTTAAATCATGTCGCTCCTTTGCTGAAAACTCTCCAAAGTTCTCCCTCCTCACTAAGAATAGAATACAATGGTCCACGGGGCTGCACGTGACCATGCCCCTGGCTTCTCTTCTGACTTCATCTCCTTCCCCGGGTTCACTTCACTTGGACCACACTGGCCTCTTGGCTATTGCTGGAGTATGAGGAGCATGGTTCTGCCTCAAGGCCTTTACACTTACTGTTCTCTCTCCCTGGAAGGCTCTGACCCCAGGCCACCAGAGAGCGCCTTCCCTCACTTCATTCAGCCCCTGCTCATCTTAGCAGAGAGGCCTTCCCCGATGACTCTAAATAAGACAGAAACCCCACCCACCCCTTCCTCCTTACTTTGATGTATTCATTGCCTTTATCACCACTTGACATATAAATTTAATAGCTGTTTTCTGTTTCCTCCAACTAGATGCTAGCTCCATGGAGCAAGGACTTCGTTTTGTTCGCTGCTATATCCCCACTTCCTAGTTCAGTGGCTGGCACATAATACCTGCTCAGTAAATATGTGTTGACTGCAGAAATGAATTCGTCCACACCAGCTACCCCTCCCTGTGATTAGGAGGCAAAAGACCCAAGGTTAACCTCAGCCCTGATTCCAGAGATAGATTCACGGCCCTGGGCTTTGTCTGTCACCAGTAACCTACTAGAGAGGCTTTTATCTAGAACAGGAGCAATAACACCTTGGTCTTCTCAGTCTCAAACATATTGATTATGTAAGGCTCAAAGATTCTAAGACAATATGGCCTCTTTCACTTCTGAGTTGGTCAATTAGATTTCATTTTTTTCCCTTTTTTCCATCCTAAGAACAGGGACAAACGTGTGAAATAATCCACCCCGGATTTTCTTCTGCTGTATCATGTCATCAGGCTCTGTCCTTCATTGTCCCAATGATACACTCAAAGAACTGAACATTTTGGATAATGCCAACTGGCTTACCTTCTCTGGCTTCAAATTTAATTCCTCTCCTTGGCTTTGACCTTATACTTTCATTCAACAAACCTGTGGCCATATAGACAACTATATAAAAGACAATTACCATTAATGTGTGAAACACTAAATATAGAGTTTTACAAGGTGCAAGGAAGCCTAGAGGAAGATTACTGAGGGGGCTGTGGGTGCTGGGGAAGGGGGTGATATAAAAGGTGGATCGGGATGGGGGCTGAAGTGGCTCATCAGTTGGGAAGTCAATGCAATAGTGCAGTCAAGCCACGGGCAGGGCAGGGGTGGGAGGTGGAGCTGCTGCTGCAGGATGGACCGGACGGAAGAGAGATCACAAGAGTAACGGGAGGGGAGGCAGAGGCGCGAGTCCAGGGAGGTTTCCAGGTTTGGGGCCTGGATGACTGGACAGCCAGGAAGATGGTCTGGCAGCCCTTCCTCCTTCCTCTCCCACACCTTCAGGCTCCATTTAATTGTCTTCTGTTTATGCACAGACCCAACTTATAAGCCTCATCACATACCCATTCTGTACCTCAGTTTCCTCATCCATAAGTGGGGAAAATAGTCATTTCCACGTAAGTTTGTAGTGAGGAATAAACAGTTAATCCACGTAAAGGGTTTTGGAAGGATCTGGGACATAATGAGCACTCAGGGAATGTTTGCGACAGTCACCATCATCATCGTTATCATTGCCATCATCACTGTCAACAGCATCACTGTTGCTGGTCTCCCAACCTCCTACCCTGAACCACTGTGCTCTTTTCTATCTCAAGGAGCCATCACTATGTTCTTGGACCTTCTTCTCTAGACCGATGCACAGTCTAACATCTTTTTCCAGCTTCATTTTTCTGGCATTTTCAAGACGCCCAAATTTCTGTCCTGGAGAAACTTTTTGCCACAACTTTCACTCATTCTCAAAGTAAGTTGAATTAAAGTTAAGGATCCCTCCCTCAGCCCCACAGCATTCCCTTCATTCTGCAGCCACGGCCACTCTCCTTCTCCCCTGGGCAGAACGAAACAATATAATCAGGACAGAAACTTCATACCCGGGACAGGCGGGCAGGCGGGTGCTGCCAACCACCTGACGGCTCCGGTTGAAACCTGCCTGTTTGTTTTTCTGCTGTCTAAATGCTCACAGATGTCTGTCTGCTTTCCTCTGTTATGTGCCTTCCAAAAGAGGGGGAAGATCAGATACTTGTAAATATTTTAATCTCTCTTTTTTCTTTCTCTCTTCGTATCAAAAGAAGCAGGGGGTGGTGAGGGGATGTGTTCCTCCTTCCGGGTGGAGTTGAAGTTGGCAAAACCTGAAAACAACTTCATTTCCTATCCTTGGGGGATAGGAATGGTGAATTAGCTGACCAGGGAATTAAGAGTGAGCTCTTAACCCCTTCCTCCTGCTCTATAGACTCTGAGAAGCATTAGAAGAAACGCAAACTAGGGAATCACCAGCATGGACCCAGACTGAAGTAAGGCCCGGGCAGGGTCCAGCATGGGCAGGTGGTTTCTGAATTGCTGCAGGAACTTTAGATAAGGGAATTGCCCTGAGGAGGAAAGGGCAGAATGACCACTGGTGGCCTAAGATGAGACTGGGAGAAGGACAAGGACAGACTACAAGCATATATGCAACACGAGGCTGCTTCACAGCATCTTTCAGAAAGAACCAGAAGGCTTAAAATAGGCAGGGATATTGTCACAGGTGTCAGAACCTTTAAAGTTTATATCTGAGCAGGAAAATATTTATTCTAGAAGGTGTGGTATATGGGACAAAGTCACTCCAGATTTAAAGACTCAAATCAGGACTCCTGTGGGAGTGTAAATTCATGCAAAATCTTCTTTTTTTTTTCATGCAAAATCTTTGGAAAGCAAATTGGCTAAATGATTCAAGAGCCATAAAAATATTCAACATCTTTGACTCAGAAATCCCATTTCTGGGGTTGGATCCTAAGGAAATTGCTCCAAATACAGAAAAAAAAAAAAAAAAGATGTTTGCTATGGTGTTATTTATAATAGCAAAAACAAAACAGCAAAAACGGAAGCATCCCGTCTGCCCATTTACAGGGGAAGAGTGAGAGAAATCTTCTGGAGGAACCATCTGGCAGCATGCCTCTTATGAAAAGCACATGATAACATGGAAGCATTTTATAACAAGGTTGGAAATGACAGTTACATAGAAAATTGTGTAGACTAGACTTTCGACCATCATCACAAAATGATGGGGACTGTGGATTTTTTTTAAAAAACTAGTGGAATAAAATAGACAAAAATGTATTTATGCTTGTGATTTGGTTATGGGACCATGACTAGTTTTTTTCCTTTTTTTTTTTTTTTTTTTTGGTCTGTTTTTTTCCCCAAGAGTTTTTAAAGGAGTGTTTCATTTTTAAAATGGAAAATAATTATTGGTCTTCAAGTGAGAAAACCCATCAAGAGTTTTGGCCTTACCATCTAAATGAAAAGCTTCACATGGAAGCCATCTTTCCAGAATTTTTTTCATTCCATTGTTAGTGATGTTAAATTCTGCCACTCCAGGCATATTAACGCATCTTTACTCCCTCAAAATGCCCACATTGCCTTACCTTCCACCTCCAAGCAGGGAGGATATTGGGTGGGGCAGAAGCAATTATGGTGTACACAGTGCAATATGGACCTGCTTACAAAAAAAGACCCAGAAGAAGTTAAGATAAAATCTTGCACTGGGTGACCTGATTTGCCTGAAACACCGCATTCTCCTGGTCAGATCCTGCAGAAGTACCACCTTCTGTGTTTCAGGCTAGCAGCCTGCAGATATGGGGGAACGGCAGAAATGGAGAAGGAGGAGGGTCTGAGTATGGGAAATCATTCCCTTCAGGCCTGCGGAAACAGTCCAAGACCTGTGTACCAGGAGCAGCAGGAGGAACCTGGGCTGGGCTCCCAACATTACTCAGAAGACCCCTCCCAGCAGCTGCTGCAGAAAAGAGAAACACAGTCAGAAAAGTCTGGCACTCACCACCTTGAATCCTAAAGACACTGAGATGCTGGCAGGGAATCACTCGGCCGTTATGAGACAGGGAGCCCCAGCGGTGCCACGTGAGCCCCTGCTCTGAGTTCCTGTTTGGAACAGGACCAAGGCTGAGACCCTCGGTCAAAGAAGAATCATCAAGTCACCCAGGGGCCCCGGGGTGAGTGGGCTCCTGGCAGGGGGGATTGTTGCTTAAAGGGCACTTTTTTGCATCCTGCTTGAGATAGCCTGTAAGACTTGCCTCTTCATTATGACTGTCCTATTTGTGAAAGTGAAAGGAACTTGTTAATAAATGCATAAGGAAATAAACAAAAAGGGTGCCACCCTCAAAAGGCCCTCACTTTGTCAGAATCACCTCTGGTTTGGCAGCTTCCACATGGCTTGGAGGGTCTTGGGTCTTTGAACTCTCTGACTTTCTCCCTGCCCACATCCCTCCCATCCTGAACACCCATCCCACCTCTGTTCATGTACCTTTTGTTCAGCCAATCAAAGAGCTGGAATTTTTTTTAAAACAAACTTATAAGGAAACATTTCAGAGTATAATCAACCCTATGTACCCTTTTCCCAGATTCAATAGTTATCAACTCATGGCCAATCTTATTTCATCTGCAGTCCCACCATTTCCTCCTTCTCCATCAATTATTTTGAAGCAAATTCAAAATGTGACATCATTTCATCCATAAAGAGTTCATCTCTAAAAGATAAAGTCTTTTCGAAACCATTGTCACTACACCATGCTCAACCTAAAAAAGTTAACAATAATTCTTCAAGATCATCAAATAATCAAGACAGTGTTTAATTTTTCCTGATTATATCATACTTTTTTTGTCTGTTTGAATCAGGATCCAAATAAGGTCCTTATAATTGTGACTGATTGTCATGTCTCAAGACAAGAGCTGAATTCTGAACTCTGAAACCACAAAATCCAAATTTGGGACAGGTAGCAGATGACGTTCTTAAAGGGTGCCAGTCATCAAAGCCAAGCATTCATTCATTAACTCATTCAACAAATATTTATCAAGGACCTCAGGTGTACCAGGCCTGTGCACTCCACTAGGATACAGTGGTGGCTATGATCATTTCTAGAATCTGCACCATAGAGGGAGTCTGGTGAAGAAGGCAGACATTGGTCAAATGTTTGTTAAAATACCACAAGTAAATGTGGTATTGAAAAGGTTGAGAAGTGCTATGAGGAAAGGTCCTACAGGCACCAGTAACCTGGAATTTAAATAATTCTAAAGGACAGAATTAAGATCAACAGATGAAGTGTTGGGGAACCAGATTTGGGCACAGTAGAGGGAAGAATTCAAAAATCACTGAGCACGAAAAGAAGCAAGAATATGCAGTCCAGAGTGAAGAGCAAAACCACGTACCAGAAACAGATCCAGAAATGACACAGATGATAGAATTAGTAGGCAGGGTGCTAAAATAGCTATTACTCAATATGTTCAAGAAGGTAGATGAAAACATGATCATGATAAGGATGGACATGGAAAAAAATTTTTTTTAAAAGACCCAGGTCAAACTTTGCTAACACTAAGCAAAAGAAAGCAGGAGTTGCTATAAAATATCAAAGTGTATTTCAGAGATAAGAGAAGCGTCATTTTATAATGATAAAGGAGTAAATTCATCAAGAGAACATAATATTCATAAAATATTGTATTGGCCAGAAAGTTCGTTCGGGCTTTTCTGGAACACGAAAAATCCGAACGAGCTTTTTGACCAACCCAATATTTATACACCAAATAACAGAGCTTCAAGACACATGAAGCATAATGTCATTATTCACAGGCAACATAATTGGGTACATAGAAAATCCAAAAATATATAGAGAAGAAGTATTAAAATTAATAAACAATTTACCAAAGTCACTGAATAAAGGATCAATATACAATCTTTTCTACTTTAGCCATTCTGATGGGTGTATAGTGATATCACATTGTAGGTTTTTTTGTTTTTTTAATTTATTTATTTTTGGCTGTGCTGGGTCTTCGTTTCTGTGCGAGGGCTTTCTCTAGTTGGGGCGAGCGGGGGCCACTCTTCATCGCGGTGCGCGGGCCTCTCACTGTCGCGGCCTCTCTTGTTGCGGAGCACGGGCTCCAGACGCGCAGGCTCAGTAGCTGTGGCTCACGGGCTTAGTTGCTCCGCGGCATGTGGGATCCTCCCAGACCAGGGCTCGAACCCGTGTCCCCTGCATCGGCAGGCAGATTCTCAACCACTGCGCCACCAGGGAAGCCCCACATTGTAGTTTTCATTTGCATTTCCAGGGTGACATCTTAATATATTTATTGACTATTCAGAAATTTCCTGTACAAGTCCTGTGCCCATTTTTCTACTGGGTTGTCTGTCTTTTTTCTTTATTGATTTGTAGCGTTCCTTATGTATTCTGTATATGAGTCCTTTGATAGATATACATATGGCAAATATTTTCTTCCACTCTCTGTGGTTTGCCTTTTCACTTTTGGTCCAGTTGTAAATTTACTACATCTTTTTGCTTTGCTTTGTGATTCTGGAACTGAACTCTGAAGATGAGATTTCTCCTTTGACAGCTGGTTTGATGATATGCTTTGTCAGTGGAAGAGACTAGAGGCTCGTTGCAAGGCTGGAAGAAGAGGTACTTTATGCCTTCTGTTGTTCTATTTTCACATGGAGCTGCAAATGGAGCAGTGTACATGGGTCCCGGCAGTTAACCACAGCAGTGGGCTGCCCTTGTAGTTCAGGGAGAAGTACTCTCCAGCCATTTCCTTTGCTGCTGCTATAGCAGACAGGGCATTCCCGTGGCAGCCATGCCTCCTCCTCAGAGGTTTGGATCTCACCCTCTCAGGGCTCCCCTTCTAAGTTTTAAGCTCTTTTCTTTTTCACTTTTCCCTTGGACCCAGGTTAGTAGCTGCTTCCTGTAGTTACTACCTTTATTATATCTTAGCATTCTCCTTACCTTTTAAAATAGTGAACCACCCTTTTCCTTTTCTATATATTTTATTTTTATATTAAATTTTCCTGTTCATGTTGTTGGTATAATTTGTCTCCCGACTGGATTCTGACTTACACTCTCCTGATAATAGCATTTGGTGAATAAAAGTTCTTAATCTTAATGTGCTTTGACAGCTTTGTTGACAATCAATTGGTCCAACATGTGTTGGTCTAGTTCTGAACTTTCCATTATGTTCCATTGATCTACATAGCTGTCTTTATACCAGTACTACACTGCCTTGATTCTGGTGGCTATATACTAAGGTGTGAAATCAGATAGTATTAGTTTTACAACTTCATTCTTTTTCAAATTTGTTGTGGCTATTTTAGGTCCTTTGAATTTTCATATAAATTTTAGAAACAGCTTGCCAATTTCTATAAAAATGTCTTCTGGGATTTTAATTGGGATTGTGTTGAATCTATCGATCATTCTGGGTTGAATTAACATCTTAACAATATTGAGTCTTCTGATCCAAGCCCGATGAACTCGGGCTGCCATAAAAAAACACCATACACTGGGTGGCTTAAACAACAGAAATTTCTCACAGTTCTGGAGGCTGGGAAGCCCAAGGTGCCAATTATGTAGTTTCATTCTGAGGCCTTTTCTCTTAGCTTATAGACAGCTGTCATCTGGCTATATGCTTACATGACTTCTTTCTGCATATACCAGAGAGAGAGAGAGAGAGAGTGCGCTCTGGTGTCTCTTCTCATGTGGACACTAATCCTATCAGATCAGGGCTCTCTAAGCTTATGACCTCATTTAATCTTGACTACCTCCTAGGAGGTCCCATCTACAAATACAGTCACATTGGGGGTTAGAGCTTCAACATATGGATTTGGAGGGTGGGGGGTGGGGGGAAACAATTTAGTCCATAGCAAACATCATATATCTTCCATTTATTTAATTCTTCTTTGATCTCTCTCAACAATTTAAAAAATTTTTCAGTGTCTGCACATCTTTTGTTAAATATATCCCTATGTATTTAATAGTTTTGATGCTATTATAGATTATGTTTTTAAAGATTTCAGTTTCCAATTGTTTGTTGCTAGTATATAAACATACAATTTGGGAATTCCCTGGCAGTCCAGTGGTTAGGACTCGACACTTTTACTGCCGTGGCCCTAGGTGCAATCCCTGGTTGGGGAACTAAAATCCTGCAAGTTGCGCACCGCAGACGAAAAAAACCCATACAATTTATAATATTTTTTTATATAATAGACCTCGTATCCTGAAACCTTCCTAAACTCACTTATTAGTTCTCACAGCTTTTCTTAGGATTTTCTATATAAAAATCAGGTCATCTGTGAGCAAGGATGGCTTTATTTCTACTTTTCCATCTGTATGCATGTTTTTCTTTTTGTTTGTTTGGTTTCCCTTATTGCACATGCTAGAACCTCCAGTACAATGTTGAACAGATGTGGTGAGAGAATTCATCCTTGCCTTTTTCCCTATATTAGGGAGAAAGTATTCAATATTTTACCATTAAGTATGATGTTAGCTATAGGTTTTTCTTAGGTGCCTTTTACCATGTTGAGGAAGTTTCCTTCTGTTCATAGTTACTTTTTTTTTCTTCTTTTTCTTTTTAATGATATCGTTTATTGCTACAATAATGCTGTGTAACAAGGAACCACAGAACCTCAGTGATATACAACAATGCTCATTGCTCACCTGTGTGGGGTCAGATGGAGGCCAGCTAGGCAACCCTGCTGGTCTTAGTGAGGCTCATTCACACACTTGGGAGTAGTTGCCTATTGGCTAATCTAGACTGGCCTTGGCTTGTTCCAGACTTTTTTTTTTAATTGAAGTATAGATGATTT
This sequence comes from Eubalaena glacialis, assembly GCF_028564815.1. Classification (NCBI taxonomy): domain Eukaryota; kingdom Metazoa; phylum Chordata; class Mammalia; order Artiodactyla; family Balaenidae; genus Eubalaena; species Eubalaena glacialis. Next base: position 27,305,801 of record NC_083734.1, on the reverse strand, counting down.
ACAATGTTGTGTTAGTTTCAGGTGTACAGCAAAGTGATTCACTTTTATATATATATATAAACTGTGTATGTGTGTGTGTGTACTCTTTTTCAGTTTCTTTTACATTATAGGCTATTACAAGATATTGAATATAGTTCCCTGTGCTATACAGTAGGTCCTTTTTGCTTAGTTTATATATAGCAGTGTGTATTTGTTAATCCCAAACTCTAATTTATCCCTCTCTCCTATTCATAGTTTCTTAAGAATATCTATCATAAATGGGGAATTTTTGTCAAATGCATTTTTCTATTGAGATGATTGTATAGTTTTTCTCCTTTACTCTGTTAATAAGGTTAATTACATTAATTGATTTTAAAATATTAAACCAACCATGAGTCCCTGGGATAAACCCCAGTAGGTCATGATGTATTATTCTTTTTATATGTTTCTGGATTTGATTTCTTAAAGTTTTTGTTTTGTTAAGAATTTTTGCATCGATATTCATGAGGGATACTGTTCTATAGTTTTCTTTCCTTGTAATGTCTTTGGTTTGGGTATCAGGTGCTATCTTAAGATGAGTTATGAAGTCTTCTCTATTTTGGAGAAAAATTGTATAACATTGGTATTATTTCTTCCCTACGTTTGATATAATTCACCAATTAAGCCATGTGGGCCTTGAGTTTTCTTTATAGAAAGGTTTCTCAAATTATAACTTAAATTTCTTTAATAGAAATAAGGTTATTTGGATTTTCTATTTCTTTTTGAGTCAGTTTTGGTAATTTGCGTCTTTAAAGAAGTTTGTAAATCTCTCTTTTGTTGTTGAATTTCTTGGTGTAAATCTGTTTATATTATTTCCTTTTTATCCTTTACTGTCTCTAGGCTGTATAGTGATGTCCCCTCTTTCATTCTTGGTATCAGTAACTTGTGTCTTCTCAGTTTTTTTCTTGATCATTCTAGCTAGAGGTTTACCACTTTTATTCATTATTTTTTGAAATAGCTTTTATTTCCATTCATTTTCTCTACCATTTATTTTCTATGGCATTTATTTCTGCACTCATCTTTATAATTTCTTCCTTCCACTTATTTTGAGTTTATTTTGCTTTTCTTTTTCTTCTTCTTAAAGTGGAGACGTAAGTCATTCATTTTAAACCTTTCTTCTTTTCTAATATAAGCCTTTAAAACTCTAAGTTTTTCTCTAAGCTTTGTTACAATTGCATTCCAGATATTCTATATTGCTTTCATTATCATTCACTTCAAAATAGATGTGATTTCTTCTTTGACCTAAAAATTATCTAATTGTTGTTTAATTATCAAATATTGGGGTGATATTTTAGATATCTCCGTATTATTGAAATCTGTTTTTTTGTTTGTTTTTTAATTATTTGTTTTTTTTTTAAATTTTTATTTATTTATTTATTTATGGCTGTGTTGGGTCTTCGTTTCTGTGCGAGGGCTTTCTCTAGTTGCGGCAAGTGGGGACCACTCTTCATCGCGGTGCACGGGCCTCTTACTATCGTGGCCTCTCTTTTTGCGGAGCACAGGCTCCAGACGCGCAGGCTCAGTAGTTGTGGCTCACGGGCCTAGTTGCTCCGCGGCATGTGGGATCTTCCCAGACCAGGGCTCGAACCCGTGTCCCCTGCATTGGCAGGCAGATTCTCAACCACTGCGCCACCAGGGAAGCCCTTGAAATCTGTTTTAATTCCACTGTGGTCGGAGAACACATTCTACATCATGTCAATCCCTTTAAGGGTATTGATTCTTATTTATGGCCCAGTACATGGTCTATCTTGGTGAAGATCCCTGTGCACCTGAAAAGATGATCCATTCTGCCATTGTTCAGGACAGTGTTCTAGAAATATGAATTGACAGTGGTTGGCGGTGTTGCTCAAGTTTCTAGAGCATTACTGATTTTCTATTTTTTCTATCAACTACTGATCATTGCCAATTATTAGTTCTGTAAGTTTTTGGTTCATATATTTTGAAACTGTTATGAGATGCCTTCAGATTTAGAATTGTTAATGTCTTCTGTTTTTAAACTATGTTTTCCCCATACAGCTAAAGCAAAAAACAAAAGACAATAACCAAAAATAGTTGTCACATTTTTTCATAAATTCCAATTTTTAAATAAATAGTCATAGAACTGAGTAAAAACAGAGAAGAATCAAAATCAAGCATAACCCCACCTCTAGAGAGATAAAGCAACATGATCATTTTAGAACATCTTTCAATACATTTTCCATGAATATGATAATATCTTTTTATAACCAAATAATCATGAACATTTTTCTATATCATTATTATTCTTCACTGTTATTTTTAGCAGCTGTATAATATTCCATATGGATGACCATAATGAAATTTACTTCACATTACATTTACATTAATCTCTTTAATTTTAATCTTATAGCTATCCATTCATTGGAATGTCCTTTCCAACTTTTTTCCCTTTGTTCTATTGCCTTTCCTCTCAGTTTAGGGTAATCCACAGATTTACTTGGATAAGTTCACCATCTGCCTGTAAGATATAGATATAAATGTTTCACAACACAGGCTCCAGGTGGAGCCCTGTGGTCTGCCCCTAGAGCTAGTCCTCCAACTAACAGCCATTCATTCCATACTCTTCTGAAATGTTTCTTCAACCAACACTGCATCCACCCAAGTGTACTATCACCTTGTTCCTCCAACACCATTCTAAATACCTTGTTGTGGGAAGCTAATTCATTTCACTGGTTTTTTGTTAAGGTTGTGCCCTTAGAGAGCCGTTTGCATACCACACTTTTTGGCATCTGTTACGGACTCCATTGAAACTGATACCTTTCACCAGCTCCGCATGCCCACCGCCCCCTCCGTGTACTTTGCTGCAAACGGCTTGCACTGATGAATTTCAGAAGATTGACCTTGGGCACTAAAGCAGCTTCATTCTGGGAATTTTACATTTTCCCCTGGGCAGCCTCTAGCCAATAGCTAACTGATCTGAGAACATAAAAGCCCAGCTCTTGGGCTTCCCTGGTGGCACAGTGGTTAAGAATCCGCCTGCCAATGCAGGGGACATGGGTTCAAGCCCTGGTCCAGGAAGATCCCGTATGCCACGGAGCAACTAAGCCCGTGCGCCACAACTACTGAGCCTGTGCTCTAGAGCCCACAAGCCACAACTACTGAACCCACGTGCCACAGCTACTGAAGCCTGTGCGCCTGGAGCCTGTGCTCCACAACAAGAGAAGCCACCGCAATGAGAAGCCTGTGCACCTCAACAAAGAGTAGCCCCTGCTCGCCGCAACTAGAGAAAGCCCGCGCACAGCAATGAAGACCCAACGCAGCCAAAAATAAATAAATTAAATAAATAATTTTTTTTTTAATTCAAAAAAAAAAAAAGCTCAGCTCTTTTGATTCAAGGTGGTAAGCTCTGAGTTCCCCGTGGGATCAGGCTGAGTTTGGGACCTGAAATCTGACTTTCACTTGGTTTCCCCCCCTTTCCTATTCTGCTTCTCCTGTTCCCCTACAGGTTTCTCCTGAGAGCAGTCCCTTTATAAATCACTTGCACCCAAATCTGTGGCTCAGGGTCTTCTTTTAGTAGAACCCAACCAAAGACAGCATGCAAATGCCACCCAAAGCATTACTCGAAGTAAGTTCCCCCCAACCAGCTCTCACCCACACTACTAACCCCCACCTTACAAACCCCAAAAAACTGGTGTGCTGAACTTCAAAACAACTTGACATCTGACATCTATGCTTGTACTAAAAGAATCGTAGGGGGTTTTATTCCCTTTATAGAAGAATTCACAGTGGAGTTCTAAATATAGGGAATTCCACTTGTGTGTTTAAAATAAAATTACAAAATTTTACCAAAAAAATTGACCTAGAGCAACTTTTACGGAAAAAATGTATCCTATATAAAGCAGTGCCCCGTATAGCAACCCAATAATTGAGACTGAAAGCCCTCTCTGTGAAAGTGGCTTTCTCCTGGGGCCCCCCGGTAAGTTTCTGACTCTTTTCCTTAACCCTCTCCGTGGTACACTGAAGGGAGTTGCCATGGTGACCGTAGGCCAGTGACCTCCAGAGTAGCTCAGATTCACAAGAAAGGGCTTCTGCCGGCTTTACTAAGAAGCAGGGATCTGAGATGCAAATGGCATTCTCCTTGATCAATTGGGACAGAGATTTAACGAGTTTAGCCTTGGAGACCTGAGGAAAGTGCTCAAACAACTTCAGAGGTACCTGAGCTGACGCTGGGCTCACCCTGCTACCCAGGGATAGAAGAGTTAGCAATACACATTGTCCAGAGCCTAGTTCAGACAGATGTGTGCACTCAAAGGAAGGCATCCTCAGGGAAGCAGGGCTGGGACTGAATGGTTCTAATTAATTTATTATTGGAGTTCACTGGTACAAAGAGAGGGTCACTACATATGTAAATGATGCTGTTTTAAATCCCAGGATCTAAACGCACTTAACCAAGGAAATGAAAGCTATCTCACGTTTGTTAAATTAGCTCATTTGAATAGAAGAGAAGCCAAGGAGGGACAAATAGGCCCGCACTCAGGAACCTGCCTGCATGAATCATTCCTCACCCCCTTAACAGAGACCCTGCTGATCTCTCTCCTTAGTACTTTAAAAAAAAATGTTATTAATATTTGCAATTACGAAAAGAGTATGTGCTCATTGTAAGGAGGCTTCCATACCTTTCCTGGCGATGATTTAAACAGACACGGCCATTCCCCATTTTCTCCCCAACTCCCCCACAGGCTGTAACACTGCTCCTGCCTCTTAACCTTATTTCACGGTATCATGGGGATGCCTCCATGTCAAATATATGGATCTAATTCATTCTTCAATACCTCCATAATATTCTATACTAGTCTGTCCTATAATTTTCTATAATACTATAATTTATTCAACATTCACCTATTGACGGACAATTCTGATTTTATCCAGCTTTTGTTACTATAAATATAGTAACAATCTTGTACATTTCCCCAACTACAAGTGGAGCATATTTTCAAATGTTTATCAGCCATTGGTGTTCTCTCATCTGTAAAATGCTTGCTCCCGTCCTTTGTCCATTTTTTTTTTAAGTTTTGTCTTTTCCTTATCAGGTATGTATTAAGGATATTATTTATTGTCTGTCATAGGTATTATTATTAGCCTTCTGACTTAGTGAGACTTGATCATTTTTGTCCCTTTCTTGTCAGTTTCACTTGTGAATGTCAGCTTTTACCATTTTTTCCAAGCTCATGGGCAAAGGTGTGGGACTAGGAAAAAGCATGTCATGACTACAGACCAGAGAGGAGACTCAAGCGACCAGAGCAGTGAGCCTGTGCTGGGAGGCTGGGGAAACCAAGCTGGACAACATTTAGCATCTATAATACTCACATCTGATAGAGACAGAGAGATGAGTAGTTTTTCCAGAATTCAATCAATTTCTGTTCTGCTTTAAATATTCCTCCTTCTCTTAGAATAGGACGCTTTTCCCAGATCCCTTTATCTAGCTCACTCCTACTCATCCTTCAAAACTCCACCCAGACATCACCTCCTCTGAAAAGCCTTCCTTGATCCACCCACAAGCTGACCCAGAAGCCCCTCCTATGTGTGATTCTGTTCTAGCTCTTGTCGGACCACATCATAACCTGTCAATCTCCCCCTCTAGACTGAGTGCCCCTTTAGAGCAGGACTCCCTTTGGAGCTCACGTCCATCCCCAGGGTCTGGTACCTTTGTGAGTGCCCCATTTGTTCAAAGAATGGCTTGAACAAATTTAGCAAACTTTTCTTCACTACCACCATTCCAGGTGCTATGGGAGTGACAGAAGAATTATAACACATGATCCCTGATCTCAGAGTGACTGAAATCTAGCTGAGACATAAGAACGCACTAAAATTGAGATAATAGCATGTGAAAGTGATCACACTTAGGTGGAACATTGTGTAATTGAGACTATAAGTGTTTTAGAAGCCCTGGGCTGGGGTGAGAGGGTGCAGGGAAGAGTCAGGGAGGACCTGGCACTTGATCTGGATTTTGACGGGTTGGGGGGATTGGGGTAGGGAGTAAGAAGAAGCAAGGGCAACCAGGTAGGGGCAGCAATGGGCAAAGGTGTAAACTGGGAAAGTGTACTTGGTGATTATGAAACAGTGCAGATGCTAAAGTGACCAGGGCAGAGAGTTTGTGCTGGGAGGAGGAGGAAAACAAGTAGGATAGTATCTAGCTTCCCAGAAAGGAATTTCTGGATTATTATGAATATACATGCTGCCTCCCCCAGTCTTGCTGGCTGATTATGGCTCTCTGCCATGTACTCTAAAGATGTGGTCACGTGTCTCTCTCACTAAATGGTAAGCTCCTGGTTTGGACCATGGTTTGCAGAATAATGGCCCCCCACCAAAAGATGTCCATGTCCTAGACCCCAAACCTATGAATATGGTGCATTACCTGGCAAAGGCGAATTGAGGCGGCAGATGGAATTAAGGTTGCTAATCAGCTGACCTTGAAACAAGGAGAATATCCTAGATTATCACATGAGTCCTTAGAAGAGGTCCAGGGAGGCAGGAGAGGAGGGTCAGAAGGAGCTGGGACCACGGAAGAAGGTCAGAGAGACACAAGGTGAGAAGGATTCAGCCCAGTGTTGCTGGCTTTGAAGATGGAGGAAGGAGGGCAGGCTCTCTAAGGTGGAAAAGGAAAGGAAACTAACTCTCTCTAGTGCTTCCAGAAAGAAACACAACCCTACTGACATCTTGATTCTACTCAGTGAGACCCATTCCAGACTTCCCACTCCAGAACTGTAAGATATGTATTGTTTAAGCCACTAAGTTGGAGATAATTTGTTGCAGCAGCAATAGGAAACTAACTCTAGAGGGACCGTGTCTTATCTGTATTTACATACACACATAACCTGGCTCTGTTTACTGTGGTGCCCAGAAAATGTTTACTTAATGCAACTGCATAAAGAATTCCTCTTGATGCCTGACTCCTGTCCCTCCCAGAAAACACAAAGCAAACTCTATCAACAACACCCCTGGGCTCAGAGCCACTTGCTCTAAGCCCATTTGTTCCTCAGCACAGATTTTGTTTTTGCTATTATAAATAACACCAGAGCAAACATCTTTCTTCTGTTTTGAAATAATTTGCTTATCCTAAGCAGAATTCCTGAGTCAGATGATGGACATTTTTTATGGCTCTTGACCCATTTTTAACCAACTTACTTTCCCGAGAGTTCCAGCTAATTTACACGTCCACTTGTACTTAAACACCACCCTCTACCACAACTGGACCCAGCGGGGCCCTCATGCACAGCCTCCTACCTGCACATTAAACTTGTTCCTGCTCTGATATCAACTGTATAAGTTCTTGCCCCAGAGACTCAAGGGGGCCTCCCACACCGAGCAGAGATCCTGGCCATTTTGCTATGGTGGCAAGAGTGACTTCTCAGCAGCCATGAGAAACACTCCTTAGGGATAATGCTGGTCCAAGAGGGAGGAACTGGACACATCCTTAGCTTATTTTTAGTCAGCAATGACAACAAAAGATTTTTTTAAGAGTTACAAGAAATGATCTGCCTGTGTTTGGGAAGCTGGTAATTTTCCAATGTCCCCAAATAGGTAGACTGGGAATTGCAGCTGACTGACCCAGAGGGAGAAGCTAGTTGATTTAAAGGTCTGGTTCTTTTTTCCCCTTTGCAACCTACTGGGTGTTGTGTTTGGGGTTTGATTTTGTTTTTAACAAGTCTTTTGTTGACTCTGCTAATAAAAGCATCACGGAAGCAAGAACAAAATTAGTCATTTTTCCACCCACTTCCATCCACAGGACAGGAACAGACCTGCAGGCTGCATCTTCCCTTAGGAATGACTATCTCCCAGCTTTAGGGAAGAAAAAAATCCCGTAAAACAAATTTTGCTTGCCTCTGCTTCCTCACTCACAAAAGTCTTCCTGGGCTTGGGTGTGGATATAGCATTCAAGCCTGGGGAGGCCACCAGGGAGGGGCGGGGCCACCAAGGCCTCCTAGAGAGTTTAGAATCAGAGGCTCCCGGGAAGGGGGCCATTCCTGTCTCTGGCTCTATGAGGTGGGCAGGCCACCTGGTGGCTCTCCCCTCCCTTTTCTGTTCGCCCTCTGCTCTTTGCATCCCACTCGGCTGTTATCTCTGGTGTGTCTATGTGAAATAGGGCCCTTGAAGCCTGGCCTACGAAGGCAGATGACTGTCCAACTGCACCAGAGCCACAGCCTGGGACTGTGTCAGGCCCAAAAGTACCTTGGTTTTGCCTGCATGTGCTTGATCCAAAGAATGGGAAAAACCTTTGGAGTCTGGAGATCTCCATTGTAGTCTCGGCCCCTCCCCAGGCTCCCCTCGTGACTTTGGGCCTCAGGTTGCCTCTCTGTGAAATGGCCAGATAACCCTGCTTCCCAGGGAGCAAGCACATGCCCTGGGAGAAAAGAGCAGCAAATGTTTATAAATCCATCACTGTTGTGGCTGCGGAAACAGCTGACAGAGCAAAGCCCGGGGTCCCAGACCCTCCCTGGGGCCTCTTCCTCCCACTGCCCCCAGCCGGCACCCCAACAGAGCGGCCGACCTCCAGCCTCAGGTGGGCCCCAGGCCACTTCCCAGGCCGTGAATTTCCTCTGGCACTTTGAGGCTTCCCCAGGAGGATTCATGAGACCGCAGCAGGAAATGAGGAACATATTTTTAAATCAGAAGGGGAAGCAATGCCTTTGTGTCAGATAAGTGGCCTGGATCCAGGGCTGAGAGACAGTGGCGCATTTCCCCTTGCAGGCAGCAGGTGCTCTTCTAGATGTGGTTATGGCAACAAAATAAATGATGGATAATTGCTTTTGTGACAACTTGCCAATTAAATTAGACTCAGCAGAATAACATAATGACAATTTGTTATGCTCCGGTGGGCACTAACATACCAATCATAATTAAATGCTATGACTGAAATAGAATATCGCTCCACGCAGGAATATATAACCCCAATTCCCTCTCCGCGAAACATTATAGGTTGAGGCTTGATTTTAATTTCGGGAAGATAATGGCATTAGCGCATATCCGAGTGGGTGTGTGGAGAGGCCTGCGGTGAGGAGAGATGGGCCTCAGTGGGAAGACTGGGCCTGTGAGGAGACGCCCTGGGGGCTGCACTCCAAGGTCAAGGGGAAGAGGGGAGGGGCCCCCGGTTGTGAAAACAGTGCTTCAGGGCTGGGGCTGTGCCTGGCTCTGTCGGCCCAGCTGGGGAGGCCACTGCGATGACTCTGCAGTGACAGGGGCTGCGCTGCAGCATCTCCAAGCCCCACTCCAGAATGTTCCAGGGGCGGGTTCTTGAATGAGAAGCCCAAGCTCACAACACTTCGTGATAAAGGCGCGTGGAAGACGTGCCAGGTATGGACCTGGTCCTCTTCATCCATAAGGCATTTTCTCCTTCACAACCCTTAACTAAAATGAGGAGCCAGCCTCAGAGAGGAGGGTTTTACTCAAAATCCCAGTTTGTCCATCCAAACGCAGATTGTCTGCCTTCAAAGCCCCTTCCTCTATGTCTCCAACATGCTCCTCTCTCCACACACTTGCGGGCTGCACAAGGCAGTTAGGTCAAGAAACACAAGGGAAGGAAACTTGGGGGAGAAATAGAAAAGCTGGCTGAGTGGAGATGAGATGTCTGCTCAGCCCACCCACCCTGGCATGTACAGCCCCACCCTCCTCGTTACAGCTGATTGGGCCACGAGGGGACAGCTGACCCAACGTGGGCCAATCACAGTCTCCCTCTGGGAACTTTGCAATTGGACTACTTCAGTTCCATAAAATGGTCATACATGTATACATCTGTCTCACTCCCTTTGAGCACTATAACAGAACACCATAGACCAGTGGCTTATAAACAACAGAAACTTATTTCTCACAGTTCTAGAGGCTGGGAAGTCCAAGATCAAGGTGCTGGTAGATTTGGTGTCTGGTGAGACGCGCTTCCTGGTTCATTGCCATCTTCTGGATCTTCTGCCTCACATGGCAGAAGGGGCAAGGGCGCTCTCTGGGGTCTTTTTTATGAGGGTACTAATCCCATCCAGGAGGGCTCCACCCTCATGACCTAGTCACCTCCCAAACTTCCTGCCTCCAAATAGCACCGTTTTGGGGATTAGGATTTCAACGGATGAATTTTGGGGGACACAAACTTTTTTCAGTCTATAGCAACCTTGACTTTTTTTTTTTTTTTTTTTTTGACTGCGTTGGGTCTTCATTGATGCACGCAGGATTTCTCTAGTTGCGGTAAGCGGGGGCTACTCTTTGTTGCGGTGCGTGGCCTTCTCATTGCAGTGGCTTCTCTTTGTTGTGGAGTATGGGCTCTAGGCACATGTGCTTCAGTAGTTGTGGCACATGGGCTCTAGAGCACAGGCTCAGTAGTTTCGGCACACGGGCTAGGTTGCTCCACGGCATGTGGGATCTTTCCAGGCCAGGGCTCGAACCCGTGTCCCCTGCACTGGCAGGCAGATTCTTAACCACTGTGCCACCAGGGAAGTCCCAGCAACCTTGATTTTTATAAGAGCTTTGCTATATTATAATATACATACAGTTCATGCAGCACTTAAAGGCTATAACTCAACTATCAAAAATTTGACCTAAACTGGATATTCTGATAGTAATAAGTATTAATTATGTATTCCAATTTTAATATCTTTATTGATGTATTAATCCCAAACCATTCCATCAAAGATTGGAGGTGGCTTTTTTAAATCAAGTAACAATGATTTCATTTGCTTTTTTAACTTTTATAAGGGGGTTTTGTAGAGATAAAAAGGATGGTTGAGGTTTCTCTCTTCCTCTCTTAAAAATCTTTACTGAGGTTTCTTTTACCGTAATAATGTAAAAACAAATTATACACTACTGAAATGTTAAAAATCAAAATCCACCCCCATGAAGCCTACTCCTCAAGGATGACCACTGACATCAAGTTAGTGTGTCTCCTTTCTTCCCTGCCTGCACCATCCTTTGAGCGTGAACGTGGACCTGATGTACTGGGTAGACCAAAAATTTCGTTCGGGTTTAAACCGGAACGAACTTTTTGGCCCACCCAATACTTATGGATACAGTGATAGGATATTTGGGATTTGCTTCAAATAACCCATGGGTTGGGGAGGCAAGTGAATGGGATGGAAAAAGAATAACCAAGAGGTGAAAATTGTTGCAACAATGCTTTGGGACTAGAGGCATTCATTACACTCTACTTTCTATGTGCTTGAAAATTTCTACAGTAATAGCTTAAATTTTAAACTATTCTTTTACTTTTTTAACTATTTTAAAAATGGATTCATACTTTATGTAATAATTTTTAATTTGCTTTTTCCTTTAACTAACTACTTGTTGTGGACATTACTCCAAATCTGTACAACATAGATCAGCCCTATTCTTCTTAGTAGTTTTCCACTGTATGGATATTCCACAATTTATCTAACCTCTCTTACCCTGAATGGTTATCTGCAGTGTTTTTCTATAACAATTAATGCTAACTGAACCTACTTAGCCATATATCTTGTCTCTCTTGAAGGAGGGTTTCCGTATGATAAATTTCTAAAAGTGTAGTTTCTGGGTCAAAGGGCAAATGTATTTTATATTTGACTGATATTGCCAAATGCTTCTTTAAAAATGTTACATCAGCAAAAATCGACAAGTAAGACTATATCAAATGTAAACCTTCTGCACAGCAAAAGAAATGATCAGCAAAGGGAAAAAGCAACCTACAGAATGGGGGCAAAATTTTGCAAACCAAGTATCAGATAAGGTGTTAATATCCAAAATCTATAAAGAACTCATACTACTCAATAACAGAAAAACAAACAGTCTGGGACTTCCCTGGTGGTCCAGTGGTTAAGAATCCGCCTTCCAATGCAGGAGACGTGGGTTCGATCCCTGGTTGGGGAACTCAGATCCCACATGCCACGGGGCAACTAAGCCCACGTGCTGCAACTACTGCGCCCGTGTATTCTAGAGCCGGAGTGCCACAACTAGAGAGAAGCCCACGCGCGGCAACGAAGAGCCCACGCGTCACAACAAAAGATTCCACATTCCGAAATTAAGACCTGACACAGCCAAGTAAATAAATACTTTTTTTTTTTAAATCTGGTTTTAAAATGAGGAGAGGAACTAAATAGACATTCTTCTAGAGAAGACATACAAATGGTACAAGAAAAGGTGCTCAACATCACTAATCTTCAGGGAAATAAAAATCAAAACTACAATGAGATATCACCTCACATCTGTGAGAATGGTTATCTTCAAGAAGACAAAAAAATAACAATTGTTGGCAAGGTTGTGGAGAAAAGGGAACCTTTACACTGTTGGTAGGAATGTAAATTGGTTCAGTCACTATGGAAAACAATAGGGATGTTCCTCAAAAAATTAAAAATAAAACTAATGTAAGATCTAGGAATCCCACCTCTGGGTATTTATCCAAAGGAAATGAAAACAGGTCATTGAAGAGACATAAGCACTTCCATGTTTATTGCGGGGGGTGGGGGGAAGTTTTAGCAAGTTTCAATTTCAACTATGTATGCCTTTGTATCTGTATCCTGTCTTGCTAACACAGAGTGTTAGCAATCTCGTTAACTTTTGCCAATTCTGACAGGGAAAATAGACCTTATTTTGCTTTGATTTGTGTTGTTTTCATTGTTTCTGAGGTGCGGCATTTTTTCTTTATGTGCCTCATGTATTCCTTCTTCAGTGAATTGCCAGTTCACAGCGCTAGCTCATTTGTCCATGGTATTTCTCTTTCTTACTGATTTGTAGCAGCTCTTTGTATATGATAGATGTTAACCTTCTGTCTAGCGTATATGTTTAAAATATTTTCTTCCATCCTTTAACTTTTGTTTGTGGTATTTTTCACCTTACAGAAGTTGTTGTCACTGTTTCTTTTATGCAGTCAGAACTGTCACTCTTTCCCTTTTGTCTGCTGAATTTCGTGTCATGTTCAAAAAGGCCCTATATTTTCTTCTAGTACTTTTATAGTTTTAATTTTTATTTTTAGATTTTTAATTCGTGTGGGATCATTTTTGAGTATGGTGCCAGACAGACAACTAAATTAAAATTTTCCCTGAAATTCATAACCTATTCCCAGCACTGTCTATCTAATAATTCACCCTTTACTCATAGATGTGAAATGCTTTGTCATATACTTAATACCCATACACAGGGTTTTTTTCTGAACTCTGTTGTACTCCCTTGGTCTAATTGCTTATTTACACCTGTATCATGCTGTTTTAATTATTGTTGCCCTAATACATTTGATAGTTAGTAGGTATATCACATTCTTATATTTCAAATTTCATTGGCTATTCTCATGCATTTATCCTTCCTGATGAATTTTATTTTCAAGTTGTTAAGTTAATAATAAAAACTGCAATGGTATCTGATTAGAGTTGCCTTAACTATATGATTGGGAAGGATGCTCTAAGAAGCTCTGGGTAAAAAAGAAAAACAAAAACTATCCATCGATGCCCACACATTCCCAGGATGCCATGGCTGGAATCCAGCAGGTTCAGTATCAGTCCCAGAATGATCCTGCCCCATACCCATGTCCTCTTCCACTCAGCCTGCACTGTATTCAACTCTTGCTTTTTTTCCTGTTGGGTTCCAACTCTGATTTCTACTTGTATGTGAGTTATGTGTTTCTCTGGCCTTCCAACCACCTCTTGTTCTCCTAGCATGTTATGGTCGTTCTATAATCTGCATTCTCTTGCAGGTGAGTGGTCCCACCCACTGAAGCTGGCCTGTAGGGTCAGGATTAGACAATGCCATCAATGTCATAATAACGGAAGGAAACTGAAATGTTCTGTTCTTCCTTCCTTTGACTTTGTTTCCATAACGCAGAGATCATGGGGTAATGACCATGGGCTTAGACAAAGAAAGTCATAGAATAATTGGCACGTTGGAAAGGTGCTCTGAATTTTTTAGCAGTAATTACAGGTAACACCTTCTCCTAGTGTCCACCCTTCCCTGTCCCCTGCCGAGAAGTAGAAAGGAAATATTCTAGAATTATGTTGTCCAACATTCCACCAGTTCCAGAAAGAGGCTGACTTCATGGTGACTGGGAATTTTATTCTGATCAACCTGAAATTTTTACCATTTCCTGATATTAGATTTCCATGGGCGTTTGACAGGCCAGGACTAGGGTAAGGCAAGCGCCAAATCTGCGCTTGTATAATCTTGAGAGTGAGTGACTCAAGTCTGGGCCCCATGCGCCTCACTTGCCTCACCCTAGTGCTAGTCCTGGAATTTGATTCCTGGGGTGGATACTGTGGTCCTCTGCCCAGAACCCCCATGCTCACATTCCAGCAGTTGGAGCTATCAGTTGATGAGGGCTCGCAGCTGTATCCCTCACTGGGAATTCCTCTGGCCACACAGAACTGTCTTGCTCAAAATTACATCCCAGGGGATATATGTATAGCTGATATATATATGCATAGCTGATTCACTTTGCTGTACAGTAGAAACTAAGACAATATTGTAAAGCAACTATACTCCAATAAACATTAAAAAAAAAAATTACATCCCTTCCAGGGGGCAGCCTGTGGCCAAGGCCAAGGGATGTGAGCCCTGCCTCCTTGTTCCTGAAGAACTATCCCAGCTGCGGAGCCTCAGTTTCCACCACCTAGCAGGGAGCATAATGCCTGGTAGGCCTCATCGGGTTCTGGAGATACCATAGCCCATGCTTCACCAGGTAACACAGAAGTCTGCCAGCTTAGAGTGGGAACCAGGGCAGGAAAGGGCTCTGATCAAGTTCGGGCAACCCTGCCTCTTGCGCTGTACAACCCGGCAGGCTCCATGGAACCAGAGGATCTGCGGTAGGAAAAGACGCCACGTGGAGTTTCTGGCAAGCCCCAGGAAGAGAATAATATTATAGACGCCTACGGTTCTGAAGCAAGACAGGACATCTGCAGGAAGAACTACACGCCAGTTCAAAAGCAGTTCCCAGATGCTACAGAACCTGGGAGAGATGACTTTCCAACCAAGTGACACCAAGTGATCAGACAGGCAACCAGAGATGCCCATCGTGAACTTGGTTTTGTCAGATCCACCCAGTCACAGGCAGGCCCAGCAGCGATCCATCATAAGATGGAAGTGGTACATTCAGGATCAGCACGAGTGAGCTTCAGGAACTGGTAGCCCAGACCCCATGTCGTGCACCAGTGTCGCCCCAGCTCCAGGCCTAAGGCTGCATGGGGCTCCTGTATGGCCAGCTGACAGAGGAGGAAAAGAGCCGAGCCAAGTTCATACATGGGTCAGCTCAGTGTATGTCAGTGTGAACCACGGCTGCTGGTTCTCAGTGGAGGCAGAGAAGGATACGTTTGACACCAAGATGATCCACCAGGGCACTTCTTGGTGTTATACCCAATTTTAATGATAAATGGCAGCCAAGGCGTGAAATGAGAGTGGTAACCAAAGCCCCTCAGAATCCTCAGGAATGAGAGTCTGGGTCATCCCACCAAGCAAGCCACTTAGACCAGCAGAGATGCTGGCCAAGAGTAAGAAGAATCTAGTACAGGTGGTGGAGAAGGGGGCATTTGAGTATCAGTTAGAGTCTTGAGATCAAATGCAGTATCAGGGGCTGCAGTTTGCCCCATTAAGCCTTCTCTTGTCAGTTTCCCTATGAAACAACCCACAGTCCTAGAGAAACCATCAGAGATGGGGCAAACTTATTATGAAAAGCAAGTGGGTCTGAGCAGCTCAATGGATGATCTGTCACGAATACTGTCCGCCAAGATCCCCCTCTTCAGGGCCACCCGCCCATCTCCCAGCTGCTGAGAATATGGGCTGCTTATGGCTCAGAGCTTCATCCCTCACTGGAAATTGCTTTACCCAAGGTACATCCTCTCCCTGGGATGGCCCTGGCCAATGACTGGCTGATGGGGGGAAGCAAAGGCCCAGCCCCCTTCCCTAGGGACAACTCTGAAGGACAATCTCATTTGCAGAGCTCCCCATACAATTAGCTGAGGTCTCTAAGGCAACCACATTGGGGGCCTGGTCCTGCCTGCCTTGCCCCCTTATAGGTATATCTCCTGAGAACGCGCCTAACTAATATTTCGCATGCAGCTCTCCATCTCAGAGTCTGCTTACAGGGGACCCAACCTAAGACATCACCCAAGTGCATGCTGAGATATTGGAAAACTCAAATGATGCTGACTTAGTTCTTTGAAACAAGGAACCCCAACAGTTTCACAGCGACCTACTGATCAATAGTTAAGCCTTGGATCAATCTTTAGGTTGGTTGTTTGCAACCTGTCCCCTCTCACTGGGGTTTAAGGAAATTATCAAAAATAGGAGAATGCAGCCTGAACCACACTTTATTGGTGACTTCCACTGCTGTGCCCTTCTTCCTCACTTGAAATCATATGACTCGGGAAAAATTTGACTAATAATAGTAAAGCCTTCAACAAGACAAGGACAAACCCAGGGACCTCTGTCAAGGAACACAACCAAGCTTGTCGTTCCAAAGGCAAGGGCAGGGAGATTAGCATTTAGGATGTCTACAGGGGGTTCAGTGCCATACAGGAATATTTTTAGTAAATGACAGAGAAAAAGGTAGAAAACAGGATGATTGACAAACAACTCAATTTTTAATCTGGACATCTTTAATAAATTTCTGCAATGCAGGATTATCAATCTTATCTCACCTGGATTTCTACCCTTCACAAGGAGATGGCCTTGATTTTAGAGGCCAGAATAAGTGGTTCTTTATCAAAAGGTTCCCTGTAAACGGCCAAGCCTGAGCAGCCCTGAGCCGGTCCCCAGGAGCCAAGTCTCATCAGCTTTTCATGGTAAGAGAGTTTTTCTGAGTAGTTACACATAGGGAATCAGTCTCTTTACGTAAAGCCTTCCTAGATTTAAATGCAAGCAAAATGCAAATGCCAGCTTCCCCTGGTGTGGTAGTGCTATTCCAGGAAGTTAAAGTCACAATGGCAAGTTTCCTGGGTCAGCAGAGTACAAAGCTCTTTCCATCCTGGATCTCTTGACTCTTTAAACACCTTGAAGCAGATGCAGTGCTATTATTATCCCCATTTTGCAGATGAGCAAACTGAGGCTCTGGGAAATTAACTAATTTGCCCAAGATTACAAAATGTTGTTAATTGTCAGAACTGGAGCTTCAACCCAGTCTGTCTGAGGTGGAGCCCATGTTTTTAACTCTGATTCCTAAGGATTTTTAGCAATGTCATCTATACATCATAGCCACTTACATTTCAGATTTTAACACTTACATATCAAATTTAATAGTATATTTTCTATGATAATTTTAAAAGGTGAGGTTGTATACCCCCCTTTATTGTGGGAGAGGGCTGTGGTATATTGTTGGTTGTCTATTTTCAAGATTTTTCAGTTAATTTGTCTGTAAGTATTTCTTACTTCCAAACAAATAAAAATTCAAATTATATATTTTTTAAGTCACAAATAAGAGCCAAAGCGAAGTTCTATATTTGACATTCTTTATTGAAAATAAACATACTGAGAATAAGACAATGTCCTTCCTAGTTTTCCTGGTACCAAGCTAAGTGAGATCTCCATACTGAATTCTGCTGCCCAGAATTTCAAGACTTCTTTGAGGGACGAGGGTTGAGGGTGGAATGGGAGGGGAGAGCGGTGGATAGACAGCTGAGTATTTGTCCTATAACAACTTCTCATTTATTTTCTTCTGTTCTCTAAGAGATCTTCAAGCTCATGTTTTATTTATTTAAACATAATAAGGAAGAAAAGTCATTTATTGTCTGTAGTCTGATGGTTTCAATAACTAAAGTCTTTATAGATCTGTTTCTATTGTCTGTTTTTGCTGGGTCTCACGGGGTCGAGTTTCCTTGTGTGCCTGGTTCTCATCGACCATAGTCCAGTATTTTTTAAATTATTTATAGGAGTAATATGAGGCCAGATGTCCAGAGATCTGCTTCTGTAATGTGTTGGAGCCATAGCACTCTGGGCCCACCTTTTTTTTTTTTGATGTGGACCTTTTTTTTTTTTTTTGTCTTTGTTGAATCTGTTACAATATTGCTTCTGTTTTTTATGGTTTTGGTATTTTTTCTTTTGGCCACGAGGCATGTGGGATCTTAGCTCCCGGACCAGGGATTGAACCTGCACCCCCTGCATTGGAAGGCGAAGTCTTAACCCCTGGACATCCAGGGAAGTCCCAAGGGCCCACCTTAAACCACATCCAAGGCTGAGATTTCCTGGACCTGGACAATCTGGGTAATTGGAACCTGGGTTGTAATTCTGCGTGAAGGCTGCTCCACTTCCAGGTCACCTCCCCCAGGGGTATAGCCCTGGGGGTGCCCACATACTGTGGAGAGGGCTGCCTTCCGGCCTCCATCGCCCTCTCTCTTCCAGTAGCTGTAGGGCCATCAGGATCAGTAACCCTCAGGGTGAAAGCAGCGTCTGTGCTCATTCACCTCTCTGGTTCCTATTCTTCCATCTCTGTCAACCTAGTCATTCTTACTCTCCTATCAGCAATTTAATACTATTTAAGAATATTTCAAAAAATATTTTATGCATCTATTGTAGTTGTCTCCTGGGAGAGCTGGGCCAAATAGTTTCACCTACTATTGCTAGAAGTCTCATCCTACAAGCTTTTCAAGAAATAACCAACTCAGACCAAATTTGAGGCCCTACTAATACCGAATGTTTGATTTGTGTCTTAAAATAAAATAATTACTTTTTCAACAAATGCATCTTGAATTGTGCTCACTGAGGTCTGTGGTCCACAGAGCGCTGGTTTAGGGTTCTCAAAGGAAGCGGGGGGGGGGGTCTAGAAGTGGGAGGGGAGAGGGTAAGAGTCACCTGCAGCACCAGGCCCACCGGCTCTGCCCCCGAGCAGCTGTACAACCTTGGCCGGTAATGCCGGCTCTTGGCTGGTTTCCTCATCTGGAAAATGAGAAGAAGAAGAATAATGCCTGTCTCACAATGTTGTCGTATGGATTAAATGAGATTAAATAACACATGCAAAGCCTTTAGCACAATGTTAAGTGTCCGATAAACATGATTATTATTATTATCCCTGAGATGCTAATGTTCTCAGACACATGCACACACATACTCGCCAGACTGCCCTCTTCCCCACACGTGCACACAGACTGAGTCGAGAACCACTGCCTTAATGATGATTTGAATAAATCACTCAATTCCAACGGACTGCTTGCTAAGAACGTCATTCTGAAGGCCTTAAAGGCAGGCCTCCTGGATTTTATCTCCCCTTAACTCATTCTGTGGCCTACAAATTGAAAGGACGACAGTAACTCAGATGTGGAAAGGGCCTGGAGATTCCCCCCAATAAAAGGTACCCCTGCAGCCACGTGGCAAGTTGTGCTGTTGTGATAAAGCGGAGGGCTGTTTGAAAATAATCAAAAATTCTCTCAGGAAGCCCAATTATATTTTTACATCAAGAATCAAAATGCTGGTGCTGTAGACTTCAACCTATCATTCACAAACCTTTTATCCTGTAATTAAGCCAGATCTGCTGCTGGGCTAATTCTTCCCTGAATGACACCACCCTTTGAGCCAGGCCGTATGTCGGCAGAAGACTTCACTCTGATGATCTATTACACCAATACATCACCGCGGTGAGCTGCCTCCTTAATGATTTATCTATAACACATCATCAAAGTGAGGCACGCTCATAATATATTGCTCAATAAGTCTGCGGTGGCCAAGGGGGGAAGCCACAAACAGCGGCCGAGTCCATGGCCTTACATGGTTGGTGTCAGTGCACGGGGCCCACGCTGGGCACTCCCTTCCTAAACAAATGTTTATGTAGGTGGGAGGGCTTCCACACCAATAGGCTTTTAAAACATGAAGAACCATGACCTTAAGAAAGTCCTATAAATCCAAAACAGAAAAGCCCCTCAGTGGGTAGTGAGATCTACCCTCCTAAGCCTGTCAAATAAGTAGAAAGCATTTTCCTTAAGCTCTTACTTAGTAGAAGGCCAGGGCCACTGCACTGCACAACTCCAGGGGGCGCCGTTCACAAGGCAGTCTGTGCAAATGGTGTCCCCTGGGGTTGTGCGACGTGCAGCCTGAGCCACCCTACGCAGCAGCCCTGTTGGAGGCCTTGGTTAAGAGCAGAGACTCTGGCATCACTGCCTCCTTTGAATCAAGGGTCTGGGAATAATGGTTGTATTTCATGGGGTTGCTATGAGATTGAACAAGATAATGTAACCAGGGCACCTATTATGTAGTGAGCACTGAACATATATTAGCCACAACTGATAGCAACCTTAACAAATCCCGAGAGCCAGGACACCTGCAGGACCAGGGCTGGGATAGCAGGCAGCCCCTGTGTATTGTGACCTCCATTCTGTGGGGTCCTGTCTAATTCTTATGTATTTAGATCCTGCTTCATTCAAAAGAAAAAAGGAGGGCGAATGGACAAAAGAATGCTTACGGAAAGTATGCGAGGATAAAAATGAGCAGATGGGGACATTTGGACAAAGGGAAAGAAAGATCAAGCAAAGTTTAAGCAAAAGTAGTACACAAAACACCAGCAAGAATGGGCCAGGGTGGGAGAAATGGGCACACTCGCCTACTCAGCACAACTGTTCTAGAAGAGCAATTTGGCAAGATGGTTAAGGACATTCCTACAGAAAAAAGTGGGGGAACATCATGCAATCATTTGCTAGCATCCCCCAACGCGTGCCAGTGTTTCATGTCAAAACAGGACTCAGAAGAAGCTGCTCTGTGAGGACCCATCTTCATAGCCGGCGTCTGGAACCTTTCCAGAGAAACAGGTCTGTGATAAGCAAGAGGGAAGCAGGCAGACTCTGGGGGCTGGTGCCTGGAGGCACATGAGATAGCATCAACTCTGGGCAGGGCCCTCCCTCACGCTCCTGCTGCCGGCGGCGCTGGGACCCTCTACAGCCTTCGAGCTGGAGCAGCTGTGGCCCCGGATCAGAAGCATCCGCCCTTTGCCTGGCGCAGCTCAGGATCCCTCCGACTTCTCGTACCCTGGGTCCATTCAGCTGTCTGTTGAAACCTTTGGTTCTTATCCCCATTTCACAAAGTAGAGAATCGAGGTAGTTGACGGAACAAGAAATACAGACATAAGCATTTTACGTAATTGTGATATTGTGATTTGTAACAAGAAATATGTATTGGTCTCTGCCCCCGGCTCCTGACACAGGGCTCTTGAAACCCCTGTAAGTTCCAGGGTGATAGGAGTGTTTTTTGTTCCAATGAGGTGACTCTAGGTGGGCTCTTAGACAGCTGCTGGATGAGGGCTGGTCACCAGAAAGACCAAGCCAAGATTAGACGCTTGGAATTTTTAGCCCCGCCCCCCATTCTCCTGAGGAGGGAGAAGAGCTGAAAATGGAGTTAATGATTGATAATGCCTATATGATGAAGCTTCTGTAAAATCCCAAAAGTATGGTGTTCGGAATGCTTCCAGGTTGGTGAACATGTGGAGGTGCTGGGAGTGTGGCGCCCTGGGGAGGGTATGGAAGATCCACGTCCCTTCCCCATACCGTGTCCTAGGCATCTCCTCCATCTGGCCGTTCATCTGATCCTTTGTCACATATAAACTGGTAAGTGTTAAGTAAGTGTTTCCCTGAGTTCTGTGAGTCTCCCTAGCAAATTAATGAAACCCAAGGAGGGGGCCGTTGGAAGCTCTGATCTACAGCTGGTTGGTCCGAAGCACAGATGATGACCTGGGCTTGTGACTGGCATCCGAAGTATGTGTGTGTGTATGCGGGGTGAGGGTGGGCAGTCTTATAAGACTGGGAGGCTGGGCTCTTAACCTGTGGGATCTGATGCTACCTCTGGGTAGATAGTGTCAGAACTGAATTAAATTGTAGGATACTCAGCTGGTGTCTCAGAGAATCGCTTGTTGTGGGGGGAAACCTCCACCTATTTGGTGACCAGAAGTGAAGTGTTTTATGTGAGTAGTGAAGTAGTGAAGGAAAACTGTTTTATGTGAATAGTGAAGAAGAAACACCCAGGGGGGAAGAACTGGGTTTTTCCCTACATAGGAATGTGGAAAACTGAGTTTTTCCCCTACAGTAATGCTCCAAAGATAGAGGAACCATATTAGTTTCCTAGGGCTGCCATAACAAACTGCCACAAATTGAGTGGCCTAGAACACCAGGAATTTATTCTTTCACAGTTCTGGAGGCCAGAAGTCTGAGATCAAGTTGCCTGCAGGGCCATGCTCCCTCTGAGGGCTGGAAGGGAGAATCCCTCCTTGCCTCTTCCAGCTCCTGGTGGTTGCCGGCAAAACTCAGCACTCTTTGGCTTGTGGTTGCATCTCTCCAATCTCTGCCTCCGTCCTCACATGGCTGTCTTCCCTCTTTGTGTGTGTCTGTTTCCAAATATCCCTCTCCTTACAAGGGTGCCAGCCATTGGGTTTAGGGCTCACTCTAATGCAGTATAACCGCATGTTAATTTGATTACATCTGCAAAGACCTTATTGCCAAATAAGGTCACATTCACAGGCACCGGAAATTAGGACTTCAACATACCTTTTTGTGGGGGGAACACAATTCAACCCAAAGTAGAACCTTAGTAGGTGTTACTATACAGAAGAACTAGGTGGAAATACACCCCAACGGAAGGAAGAGAGAATCTAAGTTAGCTCAACCCTCATCTATCATAGCAGGAAGCCCAGACACTGTGACTGCAGTTGGTAAACAAGAAGTGGTGGTATAAACTATGATTTCTGGGAAGGTAATCACCAGAGGCACTAAAGCCGGAAGTAGTTAACAGTGGTTGGCCCCAGGGACAGACCTGGGGTAGGAGGAGGCTAAGAGCCTATTCAGGGAACTCTGGGGAAATCTGAATATGGACTGGGTATTAGGTGATATTAAATTAATTTTTTTGGCTGCACCGCGTGGCATGTGGGATCTTAGTTCCCCGACCGGGGATCGAACCCGCACCACCTCCAGTGGAAGCGCAGAGTCTTAACCACTGGACCACCAGGGAAGTCCCTAAATTACTTTCAATTACCATCTTATTAGGCTTAATGATGGTATTGTGTTGATGTAAGAAAAGGTCTTTTTTTCAGAGAAGCAGGCTGAAGCCTTGGGTGAGGGAGGTCATGTCTGGACTTGCTTTAAAATACTTCAGAAAAAATATCGGCACGCAAATATGGCAAAATATTAATAAGGGTTAAGTCTACACGATGAACATATGGAGGATCATTACACTATTTTCTCTACCTTTACGAGTGCTTCCATAATCAAAATTGAAAAAGTGAAAAGATTTTAAATAAGTATTTAGTAAGTCTTGGAATGTGCTTGCTCGCCCCATCTTTGTGGCTCTTCTCGGACCCACAGACCCAAAGAATAGGCCTTCTGAGGTCTTGTAGTTCAACCCCTTATTTTCCAGATGGCTGAAAAGGTTTAATGACTTTCCAAAGTCACAGACAATTAGTGGATGAGCGGGGGCCGGGCCGGGGTCTCCAGGAGCCTCAGCCTGTGCTCCATCTACTGTCTCAAGTCTTCTCCTGTGTCGGTTTTGGGCTTAAGGGAGCTATTTTTAAATGTCAGTAAGAAGTGGCAGCACACTCAGTTCTTTCTGTTTCGTCTTGTGTTGTGTTGTTAAGGCAGACATCGCCTGTGAGTTCTCATACATACGAAATTTTGACTATACCCTGAAAGTTTTATTCTCTTCAACGTGACAGTAAAGTACATTCAAGTCCTTTAGATCTTAAAGTAACCCCTTTGGGGTTTGGCAACGCATGCTAGTTGAGCAGTAAGCATCTGTCATCTATCTTTCATTAGTATTAATTATAAGTGGCCAACAGCTCAGGGGAACAAAGTCCTGTGGATGTCAGTTTCCTAAATTCGACCTTCTTGACTTTACAGGTTTTCAAAGTGGTTCTTTTCAGAAGCCAGTCTGAATTTGATTTTGATTACTTCAGCAATCAAAAGGGAAGGAATAAACAGGTCCAACCTTAAGAACATGCTGGATTGGAGGTTAGGTTGCCCAGGCCAGGAGAGACCCGGCTGGAATGCTGTAGGACTATGGAATATTCTGGTGCCCTTTATCTGCCTGGAGCTCAGGTTACCAGACCATTCCTAGTCACCTGGCCTGTCTCCCAGGGCCCCTTCCTCTTCTCACACATCGAAAATTGGGAAAGTGAGGGATGGGGCAATGTTGCCAAAGACAAGTTTGCTTTCTTAGGATTTAATTTGGAATTTTTCTGACATTAAGCCTCTTGTTCTAACCTCAGGGGCCCCATGAGTGTGGCTGGACAGCGAAACCGGGAGCCAGGGCTCAGGCACAGTCACTGAGGTAAGCCAGGCACTGGGCTTGGACCCTTCCTCTGCCCGGTCTGAACTGGAGACCCTGCTTCGCTGTGAGAGGTGACAGCCCAAGGCTGGCAGCAGTGACAGCACAAGCCCACTGTTCCTTGAATGATACCCTCAGGGGGCTGCTGGAAGCCTTGAGGAGCCAAAGTGACACATATGCCATGGCAGGGGGATGGATCCCAGCAGGAAGCCGGGCCTTGGGAAGAGGATGAGCTCCAGCAGGGCGAGGAGGCCGTGACCCTGCCATGAGCTGGAGCAGGGCCGTTTCACCTCACTTGGCAGGAGCCGGGGGAAGCTGGTGATAAAGCCCAGGATCCTCCTCTCCCCGTGTTTAATATTCTAGAGATAATCCTGAGCACGTCTAGAGTTTAAACTGAGCACCCTGGGAGGGGGTTTGAGGAACAGTGGGCATTTCCTGCAGAATTCTTTAGCAGGAGAGACGGGACCATCATCCTCTCCGGCTGCTCTGCACCTTTCCTGAGGCCACAGTCTCCGGCTCTGCTCTCCTGGGAGAAGCCCAGCCCTGCGGCTCCACACCCATTTCCATCTTCCCACACCTTTATCTCGCGTAACTGTAGAAGGCTTGAGAGTTTACAAAGTTCTGCCACACCAGCATCTTGTTGGCATTCTGCCCCCCAAAGCATCCTTGGTGCCAATACGATTATCCCCACGATAGAGATGGGGAAGCATTCCTTTGTTCATTCGTTCACTCAACAAATACGCTTTCAAGGACCTATTAGGCTCGACCCTGTGCTGGGACTGAATGTGGCTTAGAAGGGTTAAGTGACCTGCCCAAAGCCGCAGTCACACAGGGAGCCATCAGGATTTGAACACAATTCTTTTGACTGAGACCTCGAGAGGAAAGAAGGCAGAGAGCTCTTCCTCCCAATGCACCTGGGTGGCACCCTAAGCCCTGTGCTCCTCTGACCTAGCATCCCGGGTGACCAGAGGCAGAGGGGTCCCACGACCCACCTGCAGACCAGCCAGGGTCAAATGGAGGGAGAGGGGCACTGGACAGGGGGAAGGACAATGAACAGATCTTTCTGGCTCTCCGGACCGCACTCCCATCCGACCCACCATTTCAGCCCTGGCACCCACGACCTCCTGCCCTTCACTGGGAGGAGGACCAGAGGGAGTTCCAGAAACTCCTGCCCCAGTTGCTGAGCAGCCCCGGGTCCCAGAAACAATGTCTCTGAGGTTTCCTTCTGCTGGGCCTCTAGGTGTGACCCTCTGGCTTCCCTCCGCAATCTGGGGTGCAGGGGGGAGAAAGAAAGGAGAAAAGTTTAACACAAGGAGGGCAGGGGAGCAATAATGAAGAAGGAAAGAAGGGACAGAATGAATGCTATTAAGACACCGGTTTCTACACACACACACACAAACACACACACACGTACACACACACTATCTGCCGAAGAAATAACTAAAGAAAAGCAAGTTTTTCAGTGAAACCTACCAGCATTGGGTAAGTTCCAATAGTGGACAAGTTCGCAGGATGGTGTTTGGTTTCCTCCTTTGTCTTTTTTGATTGATTGATTGATTGGGTGCTAGAAGGCTGGAAGACGATAAAGGAGATGGTAGCTATTAGGGGGGAAGGGTTGAGAAAAGATAAATGGTTAAACAAGCGGCTGGTGAAAAGGTACACGACACCATTGTTTGGTTTCTTCTGCATTTTGGTCTAAAGCACATTCGTCTTCACCCAGTGGGAATCAACAGTTGCTGAGGCCTTCAAGCAGGGAGAGCGAAGACACATCTGATTTGTTCACGCTCATTTGCTCACAACTCCAAGACGTAGATGTGAGTATTCCTGTTTTACAGATAAGGAAATTGAGGCACAAGCTATTCATTCACTCACTCCCCTAATGTCACAAGACAAAGCGATCTATCTGGGTTTCAAACCTGGGTCTGTCTCTCCAAAGGCCTGGGTTTTTTCCACTGCTCCGCGCTGCCCCCCTGCCTGCACCGTTCTCTCCCTCCATCCTCCGCAGCAAATTCGCAGATGTGTCACTGACTGGAGAAGGTTAGAGAACACTGCTCTGGGCAGGGTCCCCAGGGGCTCAGCACCAGTTAGGTCCTTCCCCTTCTGCTATGATGCAGAGTGCTGGGTCCCCCGCCCCCTACGCGGTAAGTCTGTCATTTGCCCTGAGCCCCATCCGCAACCATCTCTACCCTATCCCAGGCACCCCAGGACCTCAGCTTCCTAAATCTCAGGCAGAACACCATTTTACAAGGACACTCGCCAACCTTGAAAGGCAAGGTACCCCGAGGCAAGGAAATGAAATGATTGTGGCCGATCAGCATGAGAGTGCAGCGCCATCTAGCGGTGCTGGGGCCAAGGTCCCAGGCGGTGACATTTTCAAACAATCAATATCTCATTATTAACCATAATCACAACCTGATGTTTACTTTTGGAGAAATGTTCAGCAGCAAGGGATGCAAGTGCACTTTTCTGCATGTTTCAAGAGGTCTTCGATCCTAAATGCCACAATGACTATTAAACAGTGTCCTGCCCATGAGCAAACAGGAGGGAGCCGAGATTGATTGTACATCTTTTCATCTAAGCTGCTCACCAAAAACAAAGCATCCATTGAAGCGACTGACCTTTCACTAACTGCTGGAAAGAAAATGCTTGATAAATAATAAATAGACCACTACTGGATGTTACTTAGAATCATCTTTTAATTAAAAGAACTGAGCAACTAGAAGGTCAGGTGACTGACATTTAAGTTCCAGTCCAGGAAACGCATCAATCAAGGGTAAAACTATACCCCAAATGTAATTTCATTGTCAGCTAACATTTAACGAAAATCCCTTCTCTGTAATCTGCCCCGATGGTGGGGGGTAGGGGGTGGGCCATGGAGGCGGCATTTGTAGGGAACATAGCACTTAACTTCCGGCCTCCTTTGCCTTCCCCTAGCAACCTTTTCATTTCCATGCTGCAGCAATAAACACTTGTCTGGTTCAGCGCCTCCACAGAAACTGCTCCAGTGCTGGCCTCATCCAATCGGAGACCCACTTGCCACACTGAGCGCTACCCTAGGAGTGACAGGAAAACCATTTCCTGCCTTTTCCACAGGAGGGCATGTGCCCTTCCTCCATCAGCTAAGGTGACCTCAACCAAGCTGCTCACTGAACATGCTCAGGCATCCATCTCATCGAGCACCATCAAAGGCTCAAAACGCATGATTAACCCAGCCAGCCGGTCCTCCACCTTGTGGCTGTTCTGGAATAGCACGCAGGAACACAGGGACCAGGAACAAAGTAATAACCTTGCCCCCTCCCACCCCCACCCCCCAAACACACACGACTCACCTTTCCTTGTTCCTAGCTCCACAGTGTCAGCCTGCTTCCATTATCGGAACCACACCATGTCACATGCCCCAGGTCCCAGGTAGTCAGGGAAACAGACAGCCTGGTTCTGAGCAAGGCTTGGTCAGAGCTGAGAGCCTAGAAGGATGGATAAGGCCGCACAAGGCTAGCGTGCCTCATCTGGATGCCCAAGAACAGAGGCAGGCACCAGTGCTAGCCTCAGAGAAAATCTTATCATCCCACCTGAATGACTTTGTTTAAAAAAAGAATCTGTTGAATGTTTTCAAGTGGCAAGCCATCATTGATTTAGGGGGAAGGGTATCATTCTACCAAAATCAGGAATCCTTTGGAGGCACAGGTTTTCTGTAATACCACTTTCACTATCAGGAAAACAGGACATTAAATATTATATAGACAGTCCCCGACTTAACGATGGTTTGACTGACGATTTTTAGGCTTTACAATGGTGCGAAAACACGCATTCAGTAGACACCGCACTTTGATTTTGGAATTTTGATCTTCTCCCAACCTAGCAATATGCACTGTGATACTCTTTTGTGATGCTGGGCAGGGCAGCTCCCAGTCAACCATGAAATCACGAGGGTAAACAACTGATACACTGACAACCATTCCGTCTTTCACTTTCAGTACAGTACTCAAAAAATTACATGAGATATTTGATACTTTATATAAAAATAGGCTTTGTGTTAGATGATTTTGCCCAAGTGTAGGCTAATGGAAGTGTTCTGAGCATGTTTAAGGTAGGTTGGGCTAAGCTCTTATGTTCAGTAGCTTAGGTGCATTAAATGCATTTTTAACTTATGATATTTTCAACTTATGATGTGTTTATTGGGACTTAACCCCATCGTTAAGTTGAGGAAGACTACACAAAATTACAAAAAGACTTGTGCTTGCCTTTTAAGGACACACAATCAAGGATCGGTTCTACCCAACAAAAGCAAAAGGAGAACTCTGTAAAACCTGGTGAATCTGGGACCACTTAAACAAGCCTCTCTATTTAAATGATGGATGATGCAGGACCTGTTTCATCTGCTGACTTTCTTGTTCCCCCGTCCTGGCTCAGTCACCACACCCTGTGTCTCTCTACCCTCCCCCTGGAGAGCTCATTCATTCTCCTGGCTCCAACCCTTACCTGTGCTAAGGTTTCC
The DNA here is from genome assembly GCF_028564815.1 of Eubalaena glacialis. Taxonomy (NCBI): domain Eukaryota; kingdom Metazoa; phylum Chordata; class Mammalia; order Artiodactyla; family Balaenidae; genus Eubalaena; species Eubalaena glacialis. The sequence goes on along the minus strand of NC_083734.1, from coordinate 27,277,117 downwards.
TCCGCATCTCCCAGACACCCAACCCATCTCTGTCTGCCACTTGAACATTGAACCATGACCTCTAACTCAGTATGTTGAGAACTGAAGTTCTCTTCCCCACCTTGCTGTCTGTTAGTGATACCGCTATTCTTCTGGTCACTCAGGTTTGCAACCTTGAAATCCCTGCCTTCAAGTGGGATGGCTACAGAGACCAAAGTCTTTCTGACATGTCTCTTCTTCCCTCCCTCCCTGCCCACTCCCCCAACCCTATTCTTTATGTCACATCTGGGTGAACCTTCCTCTGACCTGACAGTTTTCACTATGCGTTACTTCCTTGCTCAAACTTCCTTATACCCACTCAAGTCCTCTGTGTAGTTATCGAGGCCACCATGATCTGATCCCATCCTATCTGCTCAAACCTGTTTTCCACTGCTCCTCAAGAGAGTAATAAAGGCACCTGTCACATGCTACAAGTGAGTTTTGCATTCATTATCTCAAGTAATTCTCACAGTACTAACTGGAAGCCAAAGAGGCAAACGTCATCCCTATTTTGTAGTCAGAGAGACGGTGACAGGCACAAGGTCACACCAGTAAAACCTGGAACAACCAGAACTAGAACCCAGACCTTCAGACTTGTCTGGTGCAAACTTCACTGTCACCTGGACACATGCCTTCCTTGGCTTCAGCTCAGCAAACCCACATGGAGGGTCTACTCCTGGTTTAATGATTTAGTGCATACAAATAAGAATTTCTGCTGTTGTTCACACTCTCAACAGGGAGAGGATAGCTACCTCTGGCACGGAAGACCAGGGTCAACCAGGCAGGAGTACAAATAGTGGACCCAGGGTGCCGACTGCAGTGAGCGCAGCCTGGAAGTGTCTCGACAGGGACTTGAGACTCAATTTGGATGTTGGGAAATCTTGTGAGCAGAGACAGCTTTTGAAAGGGCTGTGAAGGTATGGTTTCTAAAGACTGCGGTGGCAGGGAGGTGCTCCGGGCAAAAGAAACAGCACGCACACTTCACGTCCCACCTGCCCTTCAAGGCTCTCCAGGCAGTGGTCCTAGGCTAGTCCAGGGCTGATCCCTCTCCCCGACTCTCTACACTTCCGTAATTTAAAAGGATTCCTGTTCATCTTGTTTTGAAAGTCACTCGTATCTTCCCAACTAGATTTTAAGTTCCTTAAAGCCAAGAATGAGGTCACACTTCCGTTCTCTCCAAACACTATAGGGACCTGGTGATGGCTTTTGCCCACACTGACCATGGGAAGAGTTCTGAATTCCCCAAGGAAGCTTCACACCTTTGACAATGTTTTTTTTCTTTTGAAAGATTTCCCATCCTGGCTTTCTCAGAAGCCTAGACTTTGGTCACCCACCCCCCTAGCAGCTGCCAGCGGGGAGGGGGGTGGCTGTTCAGGGATCCTTCTATTTGAGGCGCTGGGGCTCCTGGGTTCTCTCTCTGGCTCGGGGTGGGGGACAGGGAAGGCGGGAGCACGCTCCCAACCCAGCCGCAGCACACAGACCTCTCCTCGTATCGTGCAGCCCAACCCAGCTCTGTGTGAACTGGCACCCGCCACCCAGCCGCTCACAATGACGTTCCCTTTGACTATGTTTTGATCACTGAGGTTCAGCCTCAAGGTTTGCTACGCATCCATATGAAGGATCTCTGAGACATTAACTGGAAAACAAGGTACAGAACAGTATACATTGTGTCCCCCTGTACACACTCAAAATTATTTCTGCAAAGAAAGGTGACAGTGGTGGCCTCAGGGAAGGGAAAATGGGAGGGCCAGGGGACAGGAGTGGAAAGGAGATTGATTCTTTCACCTTTAAATTTTGAACCATGAGCATGTATAACTTCTTCTTTAATTATGCAACAAATAATTTTTTTAAACGTCTTCATTACTCTGACAAAGAAACCACCTTTTAAATCCCAGAAAGATAAGGTTTCTGAGAATGAGGGAGCCACGATCGTTCCTCTGAGACAGAGCCAACTCTACCACCTGCCGAAGTCTTCCTCCCAAGGCCAGGCCCGGTATCCGGCACCCAGTGGTTGCCTAATGTCGAATGGATGTAATTTACTTCCCCATCTAAATGTAAAGCATTCCCTAAACAAGAGGAATTGTACAACAGTGATAAAGGTGGGGGGGAGAAGCAGCATGGCTGAGAATGGCTTTTGCCTCATGTACTCACTGACCTTCCATTACCTGAGCACCATGTGCAAGGTGTACAGTCTGTGGGGTGTGGGCCCCACCCTTGACATGCCAGGAGACAGAAGAGACTGCACACAGGAACAGGGGGGAAAAGTTACACAAGTTTTAAAGTAAGAAGTTTCTGGAGCAGCAAATTACTGATAGCTGAAAACTAATAGCTGAAGGGTGTTTTATTTATTCAGTAAAAGATAAGGAAATGAAGAAAGCAGGAGAGTCGGTAAAAACTCGTAAACACACCCTGACACCAGGGAGGAAGGTGGACGCCGGTGAAGAGCGTCATCCCTCTTGGCAACCCAGTTACCTACAGAGAAGTCATCTGAATTCAGTCTTCAGCGGGATGTAATCATTCACTCGACAAATCTTTCCTGAGCAGCCTACCACCTGCAGGTCTACGCTAACCACCTCCAGCACTCAATCCATGAGATTAAAGTTATAGTTTTGGCCTTGGTCCATCATCAAGGATAGGTCCTCATTCTCACTGCAAAGCACAAGTCAGCCTGGCCTCTCAAGCAAAAAGTACAAAGATTAGCTGCAGACACAGCTGGCCAGGGAACCACACCTGATGTGCAGGTAAAAGTCTGATGGATCAAGGAAGAGAAACATACCAGAGAATCAAATGTGAACACAAAACTCCAAGCAAACCTACTCAGAATGGGTCCCATTCAAACAATACTTCCAAAGGCGTCCTCATGCTATTTACAATTTTAAAGTAAATTTACTTTATAAGCACCAAGGAATTCTTTGTTTAATACCGCCCTAACATAAAAGTTCACATAACTGCTTCTTCAAACCATGATACAGAGCTTTATGACAACCTAGAAGTGGGAACCAAAAGAAGGCAAACATGATGCCTTAGAGATCAAGAAACATTTACACAGTTCAACTGTTAAAAATAGTACAACATTCATGTAGTGAATCCAGTTTGGATGTCAGTATACACAGCATACAAGTTCTTCAGGGAGGTGAGAGGCCTGTCGACTGTTCTCCAGATGCCCCCAAATGCTGGGCCTGTGGATCTTCTTTCAGAGACTGGTTCTCCAACGCAGTCTGGGGCTCGACACCCATGGGTTCAGATTTCCAGGAAATGTGACTACCATCCTGTTGCTTAAAAGACCAGATATAAGTACGTCACACAGATGTTATGACTTTCACTCAATTAATCAGCTGAAGCTATATGACTAGCACATTCTATCACTGACTCAAAAATCTAACATTAATATCTCAGGTCAAATTTGATTACAACAAATAATAAACATGATAAAAGTCTCTACAGAACCACGATTTTAAAAGCCCTCATGACAACTCACTTGTTCCAAGCAACAATCCTTACCACAAAATTCTAGTCTATTCAATCTAACAGTATTTGACCTGGAGCCACGGTTGGGGAAAGAAAACCAAGCCTTCCTTTAACCTCTGACAAACAGACAACCAATCCTAGTAACAGTTTTGCTAATAAAATACTCACAGTCCTTGCTTCTCCTACTCGTCTTAAAATGACACCTTCTGCCAATAAAGCCTTCCCTGCTTCCACAAATAACTTCTCTTCATCTGTTTCTCCAAGTTTCTGTAGCTCAATGTACTTCTCCACAAACCTAGAATTCCAAGCAGTCACATCTTCAGTCTGTATATTGAGAGTTGTCAAGACATGCTATTACACAGTCCCGAGCATTCCCTTAAGAGAACTTCCTGGGGAGTCTGGGATTGACACGTACACACTGCTCTATTTAAAACAGATAACCAACAAGGACCTATGGTTTAAAAAAAGAAAAAAGAGTTAATTTTAAAAAAAAAGAGATCTTCCTATAGGAACATCTTTTTCCTCAAGTGGAATGCAATAAAACTCCTCAAATTGACAATTAAATCCTAAAAAAAGAAAGGTAACCAAAGACTTGTGGAATGGCTTACCGTTGACAGGTAGACTTGAAGTTTGGATTGAACAGATCAAAAGCTTTTTGACCAGATCCATAGGTTGAATAAAATTTCCTAGAAAGTACAAAACAACACAATATAAATCTCCAGTTATAGATCATGGCCAAGAATGGAGGGAAGAATAACTGCTGGGCCCTGAGGAATTGAGTATAACGTGACCTACAGACCTTTTTTGTTCGTTTTAAATAAGCAATGCATGCACATGGTAAATACATCAAATGTTACAGAAAGGTATCCAGTGAAAAGTAACACTCCTCCTCACCTCTTTACCCTAAACTCCCAGTTCCCCTCCCCTGAAGCAACACTAACCCGTTTCTTGTGTATCCACCCAGGAATGTTCTATCACTATACAACCAAACACGCATCTATCATTCCCTGTCCCCAGCCACACTGTTTAACCCCAAGGATAGTAAACACATCTTGCCTTTTTACTTAATATTTCTCAGAGATCATTTCAAATCAGGGCACGTAGATTGTTTCTAGTCCTTTGCTACTTTAGACAGTGTTGCAATGATTACCTTTATCTATATTTCTTAGTGTACTGTGCAAACATGCCTGTGGAATAATTTCATAAAAATGGTATTGCTGGGTCCAGGTATGTGCCTTTGTAATCTGGCCTTGCAAATTGCCAGAATGCTTGCCAAAGGGGCTGTGCCAACTTACACCCACACCGGGAAGGCAGGAGAACGCCTATTTCTCCATACCCGCACCTAATTACATCTTCCGACTTTTTGATCTTTGTCCATTTGACAGGTGAAATATTATAATTCACTGTAGTTTCCCTTTTCTTATGAAACAGGTTGAACATCTTTTCATGTTTAAAAGCAAATGAATTTCCTTTTCTGTGACCTGTCCACGTTCTTTGCCTATTTTTCCTTTTGGTCTTTCTCTTATTGACTCATAAGCAAACTTTATAGCAATATAAACAGGAAATTAGCCCTCTGTCATACATGTTGCAAAATTTTTTCCCAGTATGTCACCTGACTTTTGATTTTGCTTATGGCAGTTTTTGTGTGCTGAAATTTTAATATTTTCTTCTATGGCTTCTGGGTTTTTATATCATGCTTAGGTAGGCTTTTATCACTGAGATTATTTTTTAAATTATCCCATAGTTTCTTCTAGAACTTTTACGACTTCACTGTTTACATTTAGGTTTTGATAAACCTGAAATTTATTTTGTTGTTGTAAGTTCTTAAAAGTATCAAAAACACCAAAAAAAAAAAAAAAAGGCCAAAAAGATAAAGGTTCAAAAAACTATTTAAGTATAAGGTATTATTATTTTGGCCTTAACAGCAATAAAAGAGGAAGCAGTAAAATATTCCACATTCTCCAGTGACCATCACCCAGTTCCACTGCTACGCACACAGTAGAAGCACAAATGATTTTAATGTGTAAATGACCTTGAAAGCCGAGAGCATGCAATGGACCTGAGCAGAAAAGTACTGAAAAAGTATTTACTGCCCCAAAGATCTCTGAAAATTTACAAGTAGAGCCAGAACATACTCGTTCTCCTACCTCAAAGGAGTGTTGTAGGAGAAAAAAAAAGATTCCTCAAGTGAGAGGTGCCTGGACCTCAATAGAGAAAATGACTTTATAAATTGTTTTCTTACATCCAGGAATAGGGGTAAGAATAAGGTATATGTATTAATTTCAATTAGGCACAATCTCTGATCTTAACATTTAAAGAGAAAAGAAACTGTACACACTCTGGATACTAAAAACTAACTGACATCCGTATTTGAGGGAAAGGGCTTTGTCAGTGAATTCCCAGTAAGTTGACCTTGAGCCTCATTGTTCTCATGACTAAAATGGAGACGAGGATACCGACCTTGCTTGAAGGGTTGAAGTACGACCTAAATGAGATAACGTTGGTTAAGGGCTTAGCACGCTGCCAGCCACCAAACAGATGTGCAGAAACAGGTAGCTATCATTGCAATGATCAGTCAGTTGCTGGGCTCCAGATTCTACTTCTCCGAACTTCTGCTTCTCTCACATGGGGGAGGGGCTCTGATTCCCTAATCCGGCTAGATAGACAAGACCGGCTCCACAGAGCAAGCCCAGACTCAATTCCTACTTAAGTTGCCAGACTGCTGGCTAAACCTTTCCTTCTCAAGTTCTGCAGCCTCCAGTCCACCATACGGGCCCGGCACTCACGCTCTAATCCGATCCTCGTGGTAGAAGATGTCCTGGATGTGAGCTTTAGCTTTGCCGTATCGCAAGCGGGGCCTTCGGAAGACCGGCTCCCTCAGTGGGGGGAAGGCATTATATATGTCAAACCAGAGGGGCTTCTCCTTCAACACACCAGCCCGAATCAGGTCCCGCGTCCTGAAGGAAGGGTAAAGAACGAAGGTCAGAGGGCTTCCCTGGTGGCACAGTGGTTAAGAATCCGCCTGCCAATGCAGGAGACACCGGTTCGAGCCCTGGTCCGGGAAGATCCCACATGCCACGGAGCAACTAAGCCCGTGTGCCACAACTACTGAGCCTGCGAGCCACAACTACTGAGCCCACATGCCACACTACTGAAGCCCGGGCGCCTAGAGCCCGTGCTCCGCCAACAAGAGAAGCCATCGCAATGAGAAGCCCGCGCACCACAACGAAGAGTAGCCCCCGCTCGCTGCAACTAGAAAAAAACCAGCGCACAGCAAGAAGACCCACTGCAGCCAAAAATAAATAAACTAATTAATTTTTAAAAAAAGAACCAAGGTCAGTCAGAGAATCAGTGTAGCCGCAGCATGGGACACCGGCGGGGTCACAGAGTCCGGAAGACAACCGGAAGGAGGGCAGAGCAGGAGGTCCCCTACCTACAGGTAAGATGTTTCCATACTCCAAACCAACCTAACAGTGCTCGGGAGTTAATCCTTCCACCTTCTTATGTGCGTCCCACCCCCCTCGCCCTATCCCCGTCCCGTCAAGGAAAATGCAAAGACGGTCCCGCCAGGCCCATCAGCCCCTTCCTCCCATCCTCTTCCTAGAGACCTCCACTCGGGGAGCGGAGAGGTGCGATCTTGAACGTGAGAGCTAAGAAATTCAAGGGGTGACGCAGTCAAGCACAATTCTTCAGAAACAGGAGAGAGCACAAGAGAGGCCTGGCCGGACTCAGACCCACCCAAGAAAGGGCATAAAAAGGGGAGGCGCCCTCGGCCCACCCCGGCTCCGAGCACGCACCGCGAAAAAATGCTCCCCACGGTTTCCAGGCGGCTCCCCGCCATGCCTGGCGCCTCGGATCCCGTGCGGCTCCTCGTACCGGAACCGGAAGCGCCCGCAACAGGAAAAGTGACTGTAAGTCGCGGGCCGAGCCGCGGATCTCTGGGCTACCGCCCCGGCCCCAACGGGAGGGCGGAGCCAGGCAGAAGCAAAGGATGGCCGCATCGGCACGCCATAGGCTACATGCCATGTTCAGACAGGAGCACTCGATAGCCGAGCCTCCAGGGAGAGAGCGAGCCAAAGCCCGGCAGAAGCAATAAATGACCGATCCAGGGGAGGGGTTAATTGTGGTGGTTGCTTTACCCTTTCTAGCCTTACTGAGCCCACTCCGCCCGAGAAGACCGGGCCGTGCGGAGGGAAGATGATGGGGAGGGAGGAGGGAGGCGCAGCCTACGTCCTGGGAGAGCCAACTAGTCTAGGAATTCGTAAGGCAGAGATAAGAGGTCACCAGCTCTAGGTCCGGGCTGCACCTAATTTTGGTTGGAGTCAAAGACTGCGCGGAAGGAAACTGAGGCCCGGGGAGGAACGTCACCTGCCCAGGGTCACCCTAGAGCCCAAGCCTCCGTCCTCCGTCTCCTACTGTTTAGCGCTCCCCACTAAACCCTTTGGCCCTGGAGCGCCACCTGCATGCGCTCTAATAGGGATGCTGCGGGCAGCTAGTGTTTTCTCCCCGGGAGGCGTCGCTAGCTAGCTGTTCCTTAGAGCTTGAAAAGTGAAAGTGTCCGGAACAAACAAATTCCGGGAAGGAAACTCAAAAATCTGGGGAAGTATCCTCTCAGGATAACCTTTTGGCCCAACAGTCATACTTTGGGTAAAGTACCCCATAGAAATTAAAACACAATTTCATGAGGATATTTGTGCAGAGATCGTCATTGCAGCATTGTTTGTAATGCACCCTCCCATCCATCGAATGGGGAGATGGCTGGAAAATTATGCTTCATATAATCTATGGAGTCCTATGCAGCTATTGAAATGAACGAGCTAGATCCATACGTATTGACCTAGATGAATGCCCACGACTTATTGTTAAATGAAAAAGGAAATTGCAGAGAAGCGTCTGTAATCGAAAGAAAAAAGAAATCTTTTAGACGTGTTTGTATGAGGATAGAAACTATGTGGAAAGGCACCCACGGCTGTGAACATTGATCATCTCCAGTGAGATTACAGGAGGGGAAGGGAGAATTTTTTTTCTTTATGTATCCCTCAGAGTTTGACCTGTGAAGAGTTTGTATTCATTTTTGAACTGTTTAATCCAGTGAAATGTTCTGAATCACATACACACACAATATCTTCCGGGAGCCCATTATCTTTGTCATCAAGAAAGAGTGTCAAGTCATCCCAGAGTCCTTCCTGCTCTCTGGGAGGCTGGTGAGGTGGAGGGGGGGATGTCTGATGAGCAGTTAACGCTTGCTTGTGTTCTCTCACCGAATCCACACACACACCCACAACTGGCTGTTGTTATCCCCATTATAGATGAGAATGTGAGGCCACAGGAGGTTAAGTAACTTGTCTGATAGGTAACTGACAGAGCCAGGCTTCCAGCCCCACCTAGGCACTTTCTAAGACCCCCACAATGCCTCCTCAGCCACGCCTCCGGCTGGAGACTGATGGGCTGAGAAGTCAGGCAGAACTGGCCCCAGGGGCAGGGGACAGGGTGATCTGAGGCCAAGGGCTGAGAGGTGGGTTTCACTGCTGCCTCAGGACCCTCTGGAGCAGGGAAGAGAGAGCACAGCTCCGGCCGCTGGGCCGAGCGTGGAGTCCTAGGCAGGTCTACAAGACTTTGCTCTAGGGAGAGCAAACATACTCGCAGCTAAATATAGTCTTCCCAGGCTTCAAAACAAGTTTCTAATTCCGTCCAAGTAAGAGCTAGCTGCCAGCCCAGACCACAGACACACTTCCCTTCTCCCACTCGGGCCTGCCCTGTAGGCCACTGCTGTTACCCAGTTACCGCTGCTAAAGAATTAGAAGGGCTTATTCCAAGTTCAGGGAGGGGAGCCAAAGACCCAAACGCTCGATGGGGGAGGAATTGCAAGGTGGCAGTTTTCTCTCTAGATCTTCTTGGGGAAGTCCCTTCCTCTTCTGAGCCTTTCAAGTTTCCCCTCCAGCATCCTATTTCATGCTTCTGTGACTGAGAACGGAACGTTGGTGGGTAGTGTAAGGAACCATGGAGATGTGGGAGCAAAGATGGATTGGGAACCCTCAACCTGCAACAGGACGTTGCATCCCAGGGAGCATTCATTCATCACGTAGGAGGGAGCTGGGGGCCGGCAGAATGGACAGTAGCGGTTTTCTGTCTTCTCACCCGGGCCTCTCAAAGCTGCAAGAAGCTGATGCACTCATGCCATGCACCGCACCAGGGACCTGGATTATCTCCTTCAATAGTTCAGCTACCTGAGGCCATAGATCATGTCCTGACAATCTTACAGATAAAGGAATAGAGCTTGTAAACTCTCCAGAAGGTCATATTCCTTCCACAATACCGCTTGGCCCCATTTTGTCCCACTGCATCACACTGTAGATGTGCCCACTAATCCTGTCATCTTGGGCACTTACGTAACTTTTCAAGCCTCTCTTTCCCCATGTAACATCTGGCGGTGTCTGCTCATTGCCAGAGTAAAAGCGATCATTCATGTAAAGCACGCATCACAGTGCCTATCACATAGTAAGTGCTTGTAACAGGCAAGTCTAGTGGCTGTTACAGCATCACTTCTGCTGTTGTGTCCTGTAATCCACTGATTGCCACCTGAGACTGCAACATTTTGATGATATTTCATAGATCGCCTTAATGTTTTATTTTCTTGCTAAATGATCCATTCATCCCACAAACATTTCGGCACCTACCTGACCCTGTGCTGAGTCCTGGAGAAGCTGGCTGTCCAGAGGGGGAGACAGAGAGGCAAATGCATATGTGATAAGTTACATGCTGAATAGCTTATTGACTATTGGGTAGCTAGGGCTGCCGTAACAAAATACCACAGACTGAATGGCTTAAACAACAGAAATCTATTGTCTCACAGTTCTGGAGGCTGGAAGTCAGACAGAGATCAAGGTGTTGGCAGGGCTAGTTTCTTCAGAGGCCTCTCTCCCCGGTTTGTAGATGGCTGTCTTCTCCCTGTGTCTTCACACGGTCTTCCCTCTGTGTGTGTCCATGTCCTCTTCTTATGACTCCAGTCATATTGGATTTGGGCCCAAACTAATGACCTCATTTTTACTTAAATACCTCTTTAAAGATGCTATCTCCAAACACAGTCACGTCCTGAGGTACTGGGGGTTAGGACCTCAATGTATGGATTTTGGAGGGACACCATTCAACCCACAACATTGATCAATAAGAACTGGCAGTGAATAGCTTCCATTTGCCTGCCCAGAGCCACACCCACTCTGTGCCCTTCTTCACCCAGCTCTGCTTCCGCCCCCGGAGGCTGACTTCTAGGACTGCATCCTCCAGCCCCTTGCCCTCTGTTTCACCAATGGGAGGCATTGGCCGGGGACTGGGAAGAAGGAGGAGACAGAAGTCATTCCCACCCCTCCTCCCTATACAATCCAGGACCGTAAAGTCTTAGATCCGCAGAGCGGCCTCTTCACACCCAGCTCTCTCCCCAGGTTCCAGTCTCCTCCCTTCTCTTCAGGCCTAGAGACGGCCAACTGTGCCTCTCTGTACCACCCGTAGGGTCTAGGCCAACCCTTGCGGCTTCCCTACAGTCTGCCCACATCTTTGTAATTAGTGCCCAGGAGTTTGTCTGACAAAAAGAACAAGAGCATCTCCAATAGCAGAAGAGCTTTGGCAAGTGAACCCCCCAGCATGCTGATGAAATCACGAATACTGCTACTCACCTTTGGCAGAGAGCCAGGATCAGAGAGCAGTTAGATGTTGCTTTAAAAGGGGAGGAAAGCAGTAATGTATATTCAATCGACAGGACAGGGCCCAGGAAGAGGAAGGGCACGGAGGGGGGGTCTTCAAGGAAGAGGCAGGAGTGCCCCCTCTCACCTCCATGCTGTTTGTCCCCTGGCCCAGACCCTCCCTCCTTGGAGGCCCACACCTCCACTTCCTTTCAACAGTCAGTCGGGAGGGCGCTTCAGCCCCGGCACACACTCAGCCAGACTGCACGCATGTGCCCCTGGGACCTGCTCGCTCCCTCAGCTTCTCTCTCTCACTTTGCGGGCCTGCTGTTGTAACTGTCTGCTTGTCCGAGTCTGTCTAGCTGGGCCTCTTTGAGGCAGCAACCAGGACTCTTATCTCTGCCTCCCCACACCCAGCCTGGTGCTTGGCCCAGAGCTGGCTCATAGAAAGAATTTTCTAGTGGAACAGCATGGAGAAATAAAACCAAGTTAGAGCAAATGAGGATGCAGTGACCTCAGCCCTCCTTTGCTGCCTTCCTTCCTGGAGGCCTTCCCTGGATACACCCATACGGAGAAAGCTGTGGTTGAATGGAAGCAATCCTCCACCCCATCAGGCCCCTGGTCACTTCCCGTTCTGGCTGTCCTCTGTGCCTCACTGATAGGATAGATCCCTTTTATAAACCTCTGAGCCTCAGCTTGTCTTCTGTGAAATGGGCATCATCATAGCACCCACCACATAGCCTTGTTAATACCTATAGTTAACCAGTGAGTTAACCAGTGTAGTTAATACCAGTGGGTTAATACTTGTAGAGTGCTCAGAACTGTGCCTGGTGTATAGTAATTGCTCAATAAATAGGAGTAATGATGATAACAATTTCTGACCATTCCATGCCTAAGAGCAACAGATCACAATGTATTCAATCACACCTACAATTAAATCTCATCTAACAATTTTCAAGGCATTTTCTTTCTTTCTTTCTTTCTTTTTTCAGGGATTGAACGCAGGCCCTCAGCAGCGAAAATGTGGAGTCCTATCCACTGGACCACCAGGGAATTCCCTCAAGGCATTTTCACATGGCTGCCCATTCATTTCTTCAGCAAACAGCAGCCTTGCCCCCAAGGAGAATCCAGTTCAGGCAGAGGAGAGAGAAGCACTTTGTGCCTACCTGCCCTGGGTGGTCTGTATCACTGTGGCTCCTGTTGTAGCCAAGGAAACAGCTAGGTCTGGCCTTTTGTTATCAGAATTAAAGTCCAGTGGGAACCACGCTGTGGAGTTTTCCCAGCAGAAGATGAGACCCTTGCAGGCACACATTTCAGGGCTGGGGTAGGCCCTTCTTTTCTTGGGGGAGGCAGAGCCCTCCATCTTTAATGTGTACCTGAAGCTCATGGGGTTCTTGGAAAATGCAGATTCTGACCCAGTAGTTCTGGGGTGAGGGCTGAAACTGCATTCTAAAAAAACTTCCAGGCTGACGCCAACACTGCTGGTCTGCAGATAGAGTAATTGACTCACCCAAGCTTGCCACGGGCTTTCCTGGTTTTAGCATTGAAAGTTCCACATCCGAGGAAACCACTCAGTCCTGGAAAACCAGAACAGTTGGTCACCGTATCCACAGACCACGCTTTGAATGGCAAGGTCAGAGCAAGGCAGGCTCGTGCTGAGTTTGTACTGAGCTTCACAACTCCTCCCTGCAGAGTCCCTGGAATAATCCTCCTGGCCTGATAAAGAACTGTGACTCTTTATAGAAATGACAGGCCAGGTAGATGCTGGTTTTGTGGGGCCTGAAGCTTATGTAATCTCAATGGCCCTTTTAAGAAAAAAGGTACAAAAATATCCTTGCTTTGCAAATTTTACCAAACAGAAGACCATGTGAACAGAGTGAACTTCCTCTGTCTGGCTTCAGGCCACACAGGTGCTCGGGTCTTCCTTCGGGGAACATGGTGTTTGGGCCTCTCGTTGACCAGCAACTGCCGCTTCTGAGAGATCACCACCAGGTGGCAGTAGATCTACACAGCCCCCTTCAACACCCCACCCCCCCCCACCCCACCCCACCATCAACTCCAGAAACTTCCAAATATTTCTCCAGCTGGTCTAGCCAACTAATCCAATGAATATTAATCTATGCTGTGATAATGGGCAAAAGGGGTTCATGTGCGTCTCTCAGTAGCATATTTGCCATTTAATGGAAACGCTAAGAGATTGTTTTTAAAATCAGATAAAGTATGCTAATAGGTGACTTCCGGGCATGCTGTTGAAGATGTTGTTAAGCAGGTGGACCTTTCCGTGCTCTACAAATTGCATTTATGCAGGGGTTCTAAGTCTTATCACCTGTTCCCCCCACCCCAATATATAGCTTAGTGTTTAGGCACCAGCTCTGGAGTTCAGCTGCCTGGGTTCAAATTCAGGTACTACTGCTTACTGACGGTGATACTGAGTAAGGACCTTAACATCTCTGGGCCTCAGTTTCCTGATCTGGGAAATGGAAGTATAAATACTGATTTCATATAATAGTTGTGGGATAAAATAATGTTTGTAAAGCACCCCAGAAAAGTGACTGACATACAGTAAGCACTGATAAGCAGCTCTCAGCATCATCATCCCACACCTTACCTGCCTGCTTCAAACCAAGTTCTCCTGTGTTTCCTCCAACCTCAACCCCTTACCAGTTGCTTCAGGAGAACAGAGGGAGGGTTGAGACCCCAGCATGGTAATAACCAGGCCAGTTCTTCTGGGCACAGCATTCCCCAGACCCATGAGCTCCTCTCAAGCTGGGACTGAGCCCTGAGGTCACTAAAGCATACAAAGGGGGAGGGGCATTGGCTGGACCAGACTTCAGTTAGCCCAGCTCAGCATTTTTGCAGAAGATAAATCTGCAAGTATCACCTCGTGGATACCAAGAGCCCAGGACTTGCAGATGAGCATGGTGTGAGGGTGGATGGCTGAGGCAGTCACCTGACCCAGCCTGACTCCTTCCTGGGTCCTCTACACACTGTTCAACTGGGAGGGACTCATCATGGAGCAGGGGCTTCATCTTCTGCACTCCGGTTGCACCTGGTAAGCTTTCTTTGCCTTCTTTCCCCACACCCACCTCTCTGGTTCCAGTCACCTTCAGCCTCATCTACACTAATAGGCATAATAGTGAGTGGTGCTCAAACTTTGCCGCATATTAGAATCACCTGAGGAGCTTTTAATAAATTTTATTTATTTATGTATATATGTATGTATGTATTGGCTGCGTCGGGTCTTCCTTGCTGTGCGCGGGCTTTCTCTAGTTGTGGCGAGCGGGGGCTACTCTTCGTTGTGGTGCGCAGGCTTCTCATTGCGGTGGCTTCTTTTGTTGCGGAGCACGTGCTCTAGACGCACAGGCTTCAGTAGTTGTGGCGCGTGGGCTCAGTAGTTGTGGCTTGTGGGCTCTAGAGTGCAGGCTCAGTAGTTGTGGCGCACGGGCTTAGTTGCTCCGTGGCATGTGGGATCTTCCCAGACCAGGGCTCGAACCCGTGTCTCCTGCATTGGCAGGCGGATTCTTAACCACTGCGCCATCAGGGAAGCCCACCTGAGGAGCTTTTACAATCTGATTCCCAGGCTAAATCCCAAATCAATTAAACCAGAATCTCTGGGAATGGGACCCAAGCATCAGAGATGATTCCAGTGTGCAGCAAGTTTGAGAACCAGTGTTTCTCAAGCCTTACTGTGCATACAAGACAACTGAGGAGTTTTTTTTAATGCATATTCTGGTTCAGTAGGTCTGGAGCAGAGCCGGAAATTCTGTTTCTAACAAGCTCCCGGATGATATAGATGCTGCTGGTCTGCAGACCAAACTTTGAGTAGCAAGGTAGTAGAACTGTGGTTCTCAAACGTATCTGAATCATCTGGAAGGCTTGTTCAAATACACCCCAGGTTCGGATTCAGGAGGTCTGGAGTAGGGCCTGGTAACATGCATTTCTAATAAGCTCACGAGTGATGCCAATGCTGCTGGTCTCCCTAGAGCACACTTTGAGCAGCAGGGGTATAGAGGATGGAGCACAGGTTTTGAAGTCAGGCAGCCCTGGCCCCTTTTCTGACTTCACACCTTGCTAGCTGTTAGGTAAGTTACTTAACCTTTCTGAATTGTCATTTCATCACCTGTAAAGTGGCCATTATTGGGCAAGATTAATTGGGCTAATATGAAACACCTAACAGACTGCTTAGTGTATTGGTCCTCAAACTTGATTGCAAACTTGAGTGTGAACTTGAATTACCTGAGGCGCTTTCAAAGAAACCAACCTATAACTGCTGATTCAATTGGTGTAGGGTACTGAGCATCAAGACTTTTTATAAACTACTCTGGTCATTCTACTCTGCAGCCAGTACTAGGTACTGACCTAGCACCATGGCTCCCGAACTTCAGTGCATAGCAGAAGCACAGACTGCTGGGCTGCACCCCCAGAGTTTCTGACTCAGTTTGGGGTGGGGTTGAGAATTGGCATTTCTAACAAGGTCCCAGGTGCTGGTGCTATGCTGGCGGTGGGGGGATTTACACTGATCAACAGCTATCAGTAAAGAATGCACAGAGCAGGGGTGAGAGGATAATCTTGGGTTGCTGAGGTCCAAACACCAGGTCTGGAGCATCACCAGCTGTCCAGGTATGTCAATTTACAAGCCCACCTCGGTCTACCTGGGCTGGGGGCAGGGCAGGGGTGGGGGCAGAACATTTTTGTAGGGGAGGCAGGAAGAACCTGCATTGTTTATCCAGAAGGAGAAAGGCCACTGAACTCAAACATAGCATGGGGAGGGGGGGGACTTCCCTGGCGGTCCAGTGGCTAAGACTCCATGCTCCCAATGCAAGGGGCCCAGCTTCGATCCCTGGTCAGGGAACTAGATCCCACATGCTGCAACTAAGAGTTCACATGCCGCAACTAAAGATCCCTCATGCCACCACGAAGATCCCGCGTGCCGTGACTAAGACCCGGTGCAGCCAAATAAATGATAAAATAAATAAATAAATAAATATTCAAAACAAAAACAAACAAAAAAACATGGCATCAGGGGAAGAGCAGTGACTTGGCCTGGGTGACTGGAGCCCAGAAACAAGTTGTGTGGGTTGAAGCCACAAGGAGGCCCACAGCTCAACACCAGGAAGAACTTTTTAACCTTGAAAACCGCCCTGTCTGAAAAGGGCACCAGCCTCCTCCTTTGGCAGTGAGCTCCCTGGCGCGGGAGGTAGTTCACCGAAGCCTGGGAGTAGGGAAAGCGAGAGAGGTTTGAACTGGAAGATGTCTGCGGGCCCTTTGAAGCCTGAGACTGCACATCCCCGCAGCTCCAGGCGAGACGTTATTCCGGCAGCTTTCTGTTTATTTAGGAAGGTGACCGGCTGGAGCTCTCGCAACAGACTGGTGTTTCCCTGGCCTGTCAGCAAGCGGTTTACTTTCCCCGGCAAACAGGAAGGCGGGCAGCGCCAGCAGGTGGGCGAGGCTGCGGTGCGACACAGGTGCCACCTGAGGGGCGCTGCGGGGATGCCGAGCCCCGGGGCCCCGCGTGCACTGCGGCTGGGCCAGGCAGGCGGCCCGCGGGCGCGGGGTGCCGGGGGAAGGGGGAGGAGAAGAGGAGGGTCAGCCCACGCGCCGCCACGTCAGAGCACCAAGAGAACACCAAGTCTTTATTACACGAATTCCTATGAAACTGCTCCAAGAAAAAACCCACACGTAGGAGAAAAAACAAAAACAAGAAAACTGACAAAGCCACACACACGGACGGGGGGTGGGTGGGGGGGGCGACTGGCGCTCCCCCTCTTCTGTGCCCGGTCATCAGGGGCCCTTGGGGGGGGGCGGTGGGGATGGGAGGGCGGCAGCACTTCCGCACTCGCTCGGGATGCTGAGCCGGGCCAGGGTCCCCCTCCGGCACCGCGGGGAGCCCGCCACCCCCTCATTATCTCGAGGTGGCCCGCCAGGCTTGGCGCCTGCTCCCAACGCCCCACCGCTGTGCCGCTGGGCTGGCTCCCCGCTCGGGCCCTAGCCTCGTGCCTGCCCAGGCTCCCCGGTTCTCCCGAGGTCAGCGCCTTCCCATCTCCAGCTGGGCCACAGAAGCCGGGCTGCCCCTCCCTTCCTCCCTCCCTCCCGTTGGCAGTGGTTGGTGCCGGGTCAGGTTCGTAGGACCCTTGTTTTCCTCCTGGCCATTTGCCTTCTCACTCTTGGCAAGGGGCACCCAGCAAGCCCTTCTGCCCCAGGGGCTCTGGCCCGGCTGGCAGCCTCTCCTTCTTGTCCCTCAGCCCTGCACCTGCTCAGGGTTACTAAAGAACTGGCCGCTGCCCACCCTTAATGACAGCAGAACTTCTAGGCCAACTGGGGAGTCAGAGCCCCTGGAGCCCCCAGTGTCGTGGAACTACAGGATCCCATCCAGAACTGACTTTTGTCTTCTGTCAGAGTAAAGACTACCCCTGCCTAGCTAGAATCCGCCAGCTCTGGGGTGGCCAGCCTCCCCATCCCTGCTGGGGGCCCTTGCCAGCCCCTAACAGAGGCAGCCCGAGGGGCCCAGGCAGGGTACTCAGCAGATACCTCTCTGCCGTGGCCCATCACTCCTCAGAGCGGGCCCGAGTGACTGCCCAGGGCTCTCTCACCCAGAGCTCCGTGCAGGGGTGTGCCAAGGACCAGCACCCCTGGGGAAAGACTGAGATGCAGAAGGCCATGGGAATAAAGGACCCTAGGTGCCCGAAGGGAGCTGGGGATGGGGTAGGGGATCAGGCAGTGTCTGTGGCCCAACAGGAGAGACCAGGGCAAGACGGGGGCAGGGGCTCCACCTTCAGGCCAACGAGCCTCTGGTAGGATCACCCTCCCCTTTTGGGTACTCCAACGTTTGACAGTTTTCTGGGTGGTTTTTTTTTTTTTTAAGAAGAGGGGTTAGATCCTACATTTCCACTCGTTCCCCATAGAACAGCCTGGCTACAAAAGGGACTGTGGTTGGCTGTTGCCTCCACCCTCAGGCCCTTCCTCCAATGACAGCATGCAACTCCGAAGTTCTAAGTCCCTTGGGAAGTGGCAGTGGCAGTGGCTGGGCTGGACTGTGGCCGGAGAACCACTGGGCCTCAGAACTCAAGCACCATCCATCCGGCTGCAGCTGGGCTCTTCAGCGGAGGGCCGGTTTGCTCTCTGGCTGCCTCTACCGGGTCAGATGGTCTCCGGCGAGGAGAAACTGCTGCATCTGGCAGGAAAAAGGGATGGGAGAAGTCTTTTTCAGTGGAGCCCAGGGGTCTTTCCTCACCACTGGTTCCTGGAGAGATGGTTCTGGGCAGAAGCTTCTAAAGACAGGAGCCTTCTCCTTCCCCCAGGGACTCTATGTCAGCCTTGGAACTCTGCCTGCGGTCACACCCACCAGTCCAAGCTCCTAGAAACATTCCAACTTGCAAAACACCAGGGACTGTGGCAGCTAGAGATGGAGTGGGGGGGTGAAGCAGCTGTCTGTGAAGGGCTGAGAGGTGTGCCTGGGTGCCTGGCCTGTTCTGTGATACAGCGGTAGCCCAGCTGAGCTACACCAAGGGCACCTGTAGGGGCAGAAAAGTAAAATGGGATCAGAATTTGGTGGGATCCCCACACCAAGCTGAGGAGCCTTCACTTGGAAGACCCATTCAGAGAGCAAGGGAGAAATGGAACTGGTGTGGTGTCCTGGTGATGGGTGAACAGAGCAGGGGCAGTGAAGAGACCAGCAGCTGTTAACCAGGTGATGAGAGTCTGCCAGGGCAGTGATGCAAGGAATAAGGAAGAGAAATGAACTGGGGAAATCAGAAGTGGGACTGTCTAGCTTTCAGTGAGTTGAC
This sequence comes from Eubalaena glacialis, assembly GCF_028564815.1. Taxonomy (NCBI): domain Eukaryota; kingdom Metazoa; phylum Chordata; class Mammalia; order Artiodactyla; family Balaenidae; genus Eubalaena; species Eubalaena glacialis. The sequence continues at coordinate 27,258,171 of NC_083734.1, read as the reverse complement.
AGCCAGGGCTAGAAAGACCATCGTGGGCACAGCTGGGGCTATGGAGTGGATCTGGAGAACTAAGATGGAGATTCAGATTTGGGAGCCAACTGCGCATAAGTATTGCTGATGCTGTAAGAGAGGCTGGTGGCACCGCTAGGGAGAGGGAGTAAGGAGACTTTGAAGAGGGTCAAGCCCAGACCTACGGGGAGAGCGGGGATTGAGGGAGTGGAAGGAGCAACGGGAGCCCAAAAGCGCACAGAGAATCCACGGCAGAGCGAAAGGGGAGCCAGGATTCCTGGGGCCACAGGAGCCAAGGGAGGGCAGTTTCAGGGGAGGCGATGGGCATGGCGTGCAGAGATAGCACCAGAGGGTGCGGAACAGGAAAAGGCCCAGGACCTGGCAGGTGATCTTGAGTCAATCTGGGGGTGGGGGGGCGGCCAGCTGGCAATGGGTGAAGGAGGATGCACTTTTCTGCAAACTGGGTGATGATGGAAAATATTGAGGACTCTTGGTTTTTAAGATGAGACGAGGAGGATGTAGACTTGAGGAAGGAGCTGGAAAGGGAAAAGCTGGAAGATTCAGGAAAGAAAGAAATGATGGGGAAGGTCCCGATAAGGGGTGGCTTTGGGCCAGCACGTTTCCCGGGGGACCAGTGGGAAGGAGGTGGCAGAGACACTGCATGGGAGGCGGGGGTCCTCCCCCCGGCTGGCTTTATTTCAGCATTCCGGATACCTGGGAAGCATGGGTGCAGCAACATGGGTGAGGAGAGCCTGAGAGAACAGAAGAGGTCTGGAAGGGCCTGGTGGAGGGTGGCGAGTCAACCAGAGGTGACGTGAAGGCCAGCCGCCCAGGCTGAGGGGAGAGGGCGCCTGTACTCCTCCTGGCTGTGTCCTCCCCACCCTGGTTTCTCCCCTCCACTACAGCTACCCTGAGGGTAGCAAGTATCTCTCCATAGCCTGAAACAGGGCCATACCTGCCACACCGTGAGCTCAAGAAAGCCCTGTAGATAGCTGACCACTGGGACCAGGACAGCGGCTGGGGGCAGGGTAGGCAGGCAGCTTCCTGATGGGGGAGGGGCTGGAAGAGGGGCAGGTTCCCCTGAGCCCTGGAGGAGGTGTTGACATTCCCTGTTTCTTCCCCAGGGATGCACAGGGAAAGAGGAGGAAAAGCAGCCTGGAGGCCCATGGCTCCAGCCAGAAACAGAGCTGTCTTGAGAGGGGCCATTCCCTCATCTTCCCCACCACCAAAACCCAAGAGGCAATGGCAGAGTTCTGTGTGGACATGGCCGGGTGAGGCCATCTCAGTTTTTCTTAAATTGTTCTTAGTGTGCTGTGCGTATCCTGGACTCTCTTCTCAACTGTGCTGTAAACTATTCAAGGTCAAAGCTGATTTTTCTTTTCCTGTTCCTAGCATCTGGCATAGGCAGGTGTGATTATCTTTTGTCAAATGAATAAATAATGCAAAACACGAGTTGCCCCATGCACACGTCCCCCGCCATAACAACAAGGGAAAAAACCCCGGACCTGCGCCATCTAGTTGCCTGAGCCTGATGCCTCTGGACCACGGGGAAGACAGCTGGGGTGTGGGGCAGGGCAGTCCTGCGCCTTACCTCTTACTGTCCTTCCCTTAGTGCTTCCTCCACCTTGGGCACCTCCTGTCGCCTTCCCCGGAAGTCTTCGTCTGAAAAGCAGAGGAAAGCACCTCACCCTCCACCCTGCAGGGCCTCACTCAGGCACTCCCCCAGGCTGAGCAAGGCAGCTGACCCAACTCTCTCCACCCTTGTTCGCCGGGGCACAAGCTGATCCCCGGGGGCGATGCGTGGGTCTGGGGAGGGGCAACTGGGCCTGGTGCGGGGTTAGGACCCCTGGCTGCTGCTGTCTCTATCGATGAGCTCTGAGGCCTTGGACAAGTTCTTCCCTCAGTTTCCTCATCTATAAAATGAGATGGGGAAGTTGGACTGTCCAGATGACCTCCAAGGCCCTTCTAGCCCTTGTTTCTGGATGTCTCCTGACCATCAAAGGGCTCCTCTGCTCTGAGGCCTGAGGATGAGGGTTCAGCTGTGGGCCTGGGAAGGTCTGAGGCAGTGTCTGCTGGCCCACATGCCTTTGGGAGGGACTGAATGAACGCTGAAAGGCCTCTGGGCCCCAGACACTGAAACTGTCCAGCGCTTGGTTCTCAAGGGGAGGCCCTTCCATGTGGATGGGCCTGTCTGTCCCCTCACACCCCAGAGAATATTCCCCAGAAACAGCACTCGGCACTTTGTGCTCCAGGTAAAGATTTAGGTGGAGGTGTGGCTGGGCCCCTTTTCAGGAGTGGAAGGGAGAGGCAATATGGACCAAGTCGGGGGGGGGGAACCCATTTCCTTGGGTCACCTGCCCACCAACCCTGATATGTCCCCCAGGTTGGGTGTCCCCTCCTTTACAGTCTGGGCTCACCTGTGAAATACCCAAGCCCTCCTCTTGGAGGACCACCCATCACAGGCAACTCAGAGCCCCGACTTCCCTGCCCTCCCCGCCTCACCACAAGTGTGGCCCTCCACGTCATCCAGGAGATTGGCTGTTGATGCCGCAGCCCCCAGTCTGCCGGGCCATTCAGGAAAACTGTCCCAGGGATGGGTGGGCACTCCCTGTCCCTGGACTTCTACCCCCGCTCCAAGCTCAGGAGGCCTTCACCGCACCAGCCTTATCCCCCCAACCTCCCCAATACCTCCCGCAGGCTCCTTTTCTTGGGGTCAGCTGAGCAGCCAGGCCCTGACTCTCTCACTCAGCTCCCATCTCTGGGGACAGAGAAGGAACTTTCTCCCTGTTCTCCTTTGGCTGCTCAGCTTCTATAATAATATCCTGGGCCCTGTTTGACAAGCATGGATGGAAGTCTGGGTAAAATTGTGGAAAACCATATTTTTACTGGAGGAACTAAGAGTGAGAAGGCAGGGCCAACACATGAAATGAGGAGGTGGAAAGGTCTGTGGATCAATTCAACTTAAGAAATTAGGGGTGCTTCCCTGGTGGCACAGTGGTTAAGAATCCGCCTGCCAAAGCAGGGGACACAGGTTCGGGCCCTGGTCCAGGAAGATCCCACATGCCGTGGGGCAGCTAAGCCCGTGCGCCATAACTGCTGAGCCTGCGCTCTGGAGCCCGCAAGCCACAACTACTGAAGCCCCCATGCCTAAAGCCCATGCTCCGCAACGAGAGAAGCCACCGCAGTGAGAAGCCTGCGCACCACAACGAAGAGTGGCCCCCGCTCTCCGCGACTAGACAAAAACCCGCGTGCAGCAGCGAAGACCCAACGCAGCCAAAAATGAATAAAATAAAATAAATAAATTTATAAAAAAAAAAAAAAGAAAGAAATTAGGAAAAGGTTTGCTGATTTCCATGGAAGGACGAAGTTTTCTCTCAAGATGCAGATTACCCCAAACAAAAAGTTAAAAAGTGGTAGGACAACTTCTGAGCCTACAGGGGGCCTACACTGGCCTGTTCCCCATGCCTGGTGATGGGGGTCAACATTGGCGTCAAGAGATAGGGCAGCGCCAGGCTGGCAGCAGGGCCCACGGCAGGAGAGGGGAGAGTCACACGGCCCGGTCCCACTCCGGGGGAGGATGCAGCCTCAGGGAGTCCAGCCCAGGGTTTTCAGCACCCTTAGCATCCACCGCTGCCACCCAGTGCCAGGCTGGAAAGGATACGACTGATGCTTCAACAAGTGTTTCCTCTTTGACTTCCTCATCTTGGTCTTCTCCGAGAAGGCCCTGGCCAGTTCAAACAGCTTCCTCCGGGTGGCTAGGGGCAGAGAGACCTGTGAGCCGGCAGCCAGAGCAGCAGGTAGCTGCCCCCCAGGACTGGGGCAGGTGGGCAGGCTGGTGGGGGAGGGGAAGAGGTGACAGCAATCGCAGACCGGGGTCAGGCTGGTGCCCTGGCAGAGTGAGGCTGCCACCCTGGGTCGGCCAGCAGAGGCAGCACAGGCCACCGAGAGCCTGGCCAGGGACCGCAGCCAGCAGCTGAGATCCGGGTATTCCTCCTTCCCCAGCTGTGACAGACGGCTTCGCATCTCGGCTTTCTTCCTGCCACCTCCCCTTCTCCCCTCTCCACCTCCAGGGTTGGTTCTGGGATTTCCATGACTAATCCGAGATTTTCTCTGAAATGGAGCCTGAAAGGATGGCAGCCTCATTCATGCATGGTTGTGTGTCTGGGGGGTGGGGTGGAGGGGAAGGCGCGACCCGGCTGGCAGGACTTTGTGGGAAGGGGCCACTGACCCGGTGGACCGCCCACCCACAGAACGTGGACTTAGCTTGGGCCTCCCCACTCAGGCCCGGCCCGGCCAAGCCCCCTCAAGCCACAGAGAATGTGAACTCTAAAACGGCGGGGGGCAGGGGGGCGCGGTGTCCGGCACATTATTATTTTTCTGCAGACAGATGGCTCAAGAGGATTTAAAACTTAATTTGTATCCAGACTCAGCTGCACAGGGAAGTGAGGCAGGAAAGCTGAGGGAGCCAGCCCGTGATTAAAATGTCACTTTGGTTCACCAAGAGTCAGCTGCATTAAAATTCCGGGTGGCTCCCTCCCTCCCAGGAGGCCACAGGCCTGTCTTAGAAGAGCTGGGGAGGGGGCGTGGGCTGGACTCACATTTTCCCATGTGTTTCAACTTGTCCCTGAATAAGGCATCTTCAGACACAGCGGGGTTGTTGTCGCTGGTTCCTGGAAGGGGGAAGACACCTCTGAGGGCCAGTGGCTGCCCAAGGCCCGGGGAGGTGGGTCAGGGCTGCCCCCACAGGACAGGGGCTCAGCCCCACCCTTCCACTTGAGGAAGGGAGCAAAGAGAAGGCTTCTGCCCTAACCGGGAGGGAGCTTAACGCAAGGAGGACACCGGGGTTCAAGGAGCATTTCTTTCCCCACCCAAGCCTCACTCTCCCCTTTTCTGTAAAAAGGGTCAGCAGTGGTCTGGTCTGTACGTGTGGAGGGCCAGCTCCCGCAGGCTCCCAACTGTCCGCTCCTCTGACCACTCTGCATTCCGGGAAGGCCCTTTGGTGGCTTGAAATCAGCCATGATGGGAGTGTTTACACCGCGGAAGCTACCAAATGCTAAGCACTGGGGCTCCCCCTGCACCCCGACAGGCTGTTAAACATTCACCAGCACGTGGCCAGCCTGCCTGCGCCCTGACGTGGTGCGCCGAGTCTCCCCGTTCACTCAGCACCCACTTGGGTCCCTCACTGCCCTTCTAAAGCTCCCACGCTAATCCCGAGTCACCTTGCCTGCTAAGTCCCTGTGAGTCACTCTGATCCACCTCAGCGGTCCCGGGTGTCTATGGTTAATTTGGGATCAAGGACAAGAGGCTGCTGTTAAACCCCCAGATGCATATCTGGTGGGACCTAAGCTCCCAGCCTGTCGCTTATGAATCAGTTTGACAGGATTTTCTCTCTTCAAGCTGGGATCAGCTGAGCTCCCCATCCTTCTGCCCCCCTCCCCCATTCTACCACGCGATGTAAGATCTGTTTCGGGCAAGAGCTGCGGATTCTTCCTCTGAGGCGGGCAGCCTGTGTGTGTGTGGCAGGCACTGGCTGACCAGGGGCCACTGTGCACACACACAGGCAGAGTCCAGATGTCGAGCAGGGAACCGGGGCCTTCAGGGTGTCCCCAGCTCCAGCTTGACCCTCGTCCGTGCAGCCCAGCAGCCTGCTGTCCACCCCTGGCCCTCCTTCAGCCACTGACGCAATTCTTGCTTCTCACCACCTTGGACGTGAAGCTTCCAATTCTATTCCTCCAACACTAAGGCAGAACCTGACCCGTGGCAGATATTCCCCAGCTACTGAATGAATGAATGAATGAATGAACTCTTCCCAGATTGATCCTGCCCTTCCCCGCCAACACGTTTTTGCCATAATTAACAAGTGTGTCCTCAGCCTTGCTGCTTCATTCTGCCTGTTTCTTGGATGCATCTCCAGTGTTCGTTCCCAGTAAAACCATAAGCTCCCCCGGGGCAGTGACCCAGTCTCTGAGTCCCTTGCCACCCCACCTCCGACACCCCGTGGGACATTACGTGGTGTGGTGTGTCCCCTTCTTGCCTGTGCTCCAGGCACCTCCAAGGAGTTCAGCCAGCCCGTTGGCCAATCCCGGGTGTGGGCTGCAGCAGCTGCTGGGTTGGTAAGAACCCGGGGCTGCTGAGTGGAGGGGCCATCTCCCTCTTGGCGAGTATGGAGAAGAAGGAGAAACCTCCCCACCAGCCTGTTTCCTCAGCCTACCCCCAAACTCCAAATATGCAAACCACAGCTGGGGTGTGAGCCCCCTACACCCTCCAGGCCTCTCTCTTAGGAAGGTAAGGTTACCTGGGACAGGAGCGGGAAAGTCAAAGTCATTTCCCACAGCTACGCTGCTGGATGTAGATTTCTGGGACTCGTATTTCAGTCGATCTGGAAAAGGACCACATTCTGGTCGGGGAAGTTAGCTCCCACCCAGGGGCAGCCTGCGCTGAGATGCAGGAGGTTGCTAGAGGCCAAACCCCCAGAATCACACACACACACATGCACACACACGCACACACGAAATATGTGCACACACGACGCCTACGGCCTCTCAAAGAACCAGAACCCTCAAAGATACAGAAACTATTGCCCTGACAACCACGTGCAGTGTCAGAATGCTAAAATTAGAAGGTCCCTGGGAAATCGGATAGTCCAGCCCTTCATTTAAAAGGAAAGACCCCGAGACCCCCAGCACCTTTAATGCAGAGCTGGGACCAGCCTTGGGCCTCCTGTGTCTCAGGCCAGACTTTTCCCTGCACACTGTGCTCCCTCCCCCAAAACACAGTCAGACACACACACGCACACACACACACACCCCTCTCCCACAGGCCCCTCGCTGTACCCCCATCAAACACTCCCACCCTGAAGGGGGAAGGCAGCCAGGCTGGGGGGGAGTAGAGTGCTGGGCCCAAGGACAACTCAAACACCCAAAAAACTCAAGAGCCCCTGCTCTAACGTCCTCTGCTCAGGGAGGCACCCTCTCTGGCACCCACGGACCCAATCACTCTATTCCTGGAGCTCCAGACACATGGTGCCGAAGCCAGTGCCTGGCACAGAGCAGACAGGCAGGGGAGCAAGGGAAGGGCACCCCTCTCTCTCTCTGAGTTCCAGAAGAGGGAAGGGGTGGCTGGGGACTCAGGTCCCTGTTGGCAGAATTCTGGGGCTCCCACCAGAATAACTCAACAGCACAGAGGCCACCCCGACCTCCAGATCAGTGCCTCTCCTGAGCCCCAAGGCTAAAGCCCACATCAGCCCCTCCTTAGCCACGGAGCAGCGGCCGCGACGCCCCACCCGGGGCACCACCTCTCTCCAGGGCGAGGAGGAAATCGCGGTTGCGCTGCAGCTCCTTCATGAACTCCTCGTTCTGCAGGAAGAGCGCGATCCTCTCGTCCTCCAGGTATTGCTTCCAGCGGTTCTCCTGGTCCCGGGGTCCGGGCCCGGCCGTGAGGGGCCGGCCTCCCTCTGTGCTCGCAGGCTTGGAGCCCCCGGAGTTAGCCTGAGGAAGGGAGCGAGCATGTGGACCGCCTACTCACAAGGACGCGCGCTGCACAAACATCCACGCGCACCTGGGGGTACACGTGTCCTTCCCAGGATGCTGTGGCCACACCCTGCGGCCAGCACCTCCTATCTAACTTAACAGGCCAGAGCCCTCTCTGCTGAGGAAGCAGCAAGGGCTTAAAAACTACTCCCCACCGCCTCCACCTTGGACCCCCCGCCTTCCTTCATCAAAACCTGAATAGTCCTGAAGAGTGATCTGCGAACTGCTCAGGGACCCCAAACTCAAAGCTCTCCCTGTCTAAGCTGTCTCAGGGGAGACCGCTTGCAAAGGGCCAGCCTCTGGGGAGAAGCACCCTGGCCCTTTCCCAGGGGAGGGAAGGAAGGTGCTCTGGTCCTCTGTCGTTAACAGCTCCCCACCCCCCGCCCCTGCCCACCTCCTTCCAGCCTGGGGTGATGGCTGCAGCCAGGGAGCGTCCTCAGGGCTGTCACCTCCCCGGGTGGAAGAGGAAACCTCCAGGCCCAGACAGGAAATGAGGCTTTTGGTTCAGTGTTCTTTTCCTACAAACCTGGCCAGGGCAACAGAAATAGCTCCACCTGGGCTTAAACAGCGGGGAGTGACGCTGGCTGGCATGAACGGTGTGGGCAAGCAGAGCTGCTGCACAGGCCAGGGGCGGGGGAACCCTCCGTTACCTGTATGCTGTCCAGCTGCTGGGGCAGGATGCGGAGAAAGTCTTCAGGGAGGTTGCCTAGCAGTGGGGGGTTCCAGTTCCGATAGCGCCTCTGGCCGGAAGGGGGCGCGGAGCCCAGCACGTCGATGCTGCAGGGTGAGAGGTGACGATGAGGAGGGAACAGTCAGGCCCAAACACAGGCGTCCTGGCCCATCACACCAAGATCCCGCTCAGACTGGCACTCCTGCTGCAGAGCCTCCTGTGGCCTCCGCCGCCTCTGGCACAAAGCCCCAGCACGCTAGCTCCCCTTCTCAACCAGGCTTCGGCTGAGCCCCAGCCTCGGGGCCTGGGCTCCGCTGCACTGGATGTTCAACTACTCAGCGCCTTCAAGGCCTCTGGGCCTAGAGAGCTCTGTGTTGCCGGCGCTCATGTTCAGCGTTGCGGATTTTGACATGGATGGCGGTCATGGCCCTTCATGCTTCCATCCCTAGCACCTAGCATGACGCGAGCTCCTCCTGGCTGCTGAGTGCCAGGCGTGCTCCGAGTGAACAGACACAGAGCTGCCAGCAGCCCAGCCCGCCCCAGTGCTGGTTTGCTAGGGTTGGAGGACATGGGGACACCAGGATCCCCAGAAGGTAAGCGGATCTAGGCTCCAGTTCTGGCGCAGCCACAAGCCAGCCACGCGGTCCTGGGTGAGACCCTGTCCCCTCTGGGGCTCAGTCTCCTACAAGCTGCTGTCTCCCTGCCCAGGTGCGTGGGAGCCCCTCGGGAGGCTGTCTTGAACAACGTGCTGAAAAGGCACATGGAGGTGTGGGATTGGAAGGGTCCTTGTTCCAAGTGGCTCTGGGGAACCGCTCTCCTGGGCCAAGGCAGAGGCCAACGGCGAGGCGGAGAGGAAAGGAAGCAGACCATGGCACGTGGCCTCCCTGACCCCCAGCCTCCCGCCCTGCCGTCCTGGCCTGAGGGCGGCCTGGGGCCTGGCCAGGAGCTCCCCACAGCTCCTCGGCAGCCTGCAGCGTGGCAACCGCAGGACACGTGTTCTGCTGAATCAGGGAAATGACACACAGAGAAGGCAGCCGAGGGCCGGGAGCCACTCTCTCTCGGGCCTGGCTCTGATTTGGTCTCAAGCTCCAGGAATCCCGCCCGCCCCCTCACTGGAGGGGAGCTTTTCCGGGCTGCCCCTGACTATGGAAATAACTTCCTTTCCTTTTCTATTTTGGGCGGGTGGCCTGGCGGCCGAGGGGGAAGGGGGGGGGGCGGCAGCAGACAGGATAACAAGCCGCTAAATGCCTGGTGGGAGCTCAGCGCTCAGACAGGAGCCAAGGAACCCCAGGGCCCCTCTCGCTGTACAGATGCAGGAATGGTCCAGAGAAGAGCCTGCATTAGAGCCCGGGACTCCCATTCCTGGGCGCCTTTCCTTCTCCATCACTCATCCACCTCCTATCACTGTTGGCGGCTTCATTTTTCTCCAAGGGCCAGAGAGTCAAGGGGGTGGATACCCCATCCCTCTGGAACCAGAGGACCTTCTTTGGTCGACCCCGGCACCCTTCCTCCAGCTTCAGGGTCTTCATCTGGGACATGGGTGCCCACCCCAACTCAATCACACCCACAGCTACCCAGGAAAGCCATGGAGAGAGAGCCCCGGAGTTGCAGCTGGACCCCTCTAGCCATTTGTTACTGAGAACCCAAGTCGGGAGGGGGACGAGGAGCAGGAGGCTGAGTGTCCCTCGCTGCTGGGCCCACGGTCCTGGAGGCGGGGCAGGCCAGCCCCCTGCCCTGGCACCGGCTGAGATGAGGTCAGCCCACAGCTGTGAGAGCCAGGGGGACCCTGAGCACAGGCGGCCCAGGCAACTCCACTGTGGTCAGAAAGGAATGTCAGAAATGAGCTGAGAGGCAAATAAAAAACTTCCAAGGCTGTAATTTCAACGGAAGAACAGCAGGTGGCCTGTGAGGAGGGGCGCCTCTGGGCTTCAGAGCCTGTCTTTCATTCAGGAAAGGACAGGCTGGGCGAGGGGAAGGAGAGAGAAGGCTGGGGAGGCTCTCCTGGCCCAGAGCCTCTGCCTCTGGACCCCAGAACTAGAACTGCATGCCCCATCAGACCCACAGGTTTACCCAAAGAATATCAGAGCCCAGAAGGATTTCAGCAACAAGCCTTCCAGGCAAGATTTTTGGTAAAGACTAGACATGGAGGCCCAGATGGGGTCAGGCCTGTCCTGGAACACACAGATCATCCTGCGAAAACCTGGGCCCAGGAATCCTGGCATTCCAGGCACGCTCCCCTGGGATCAGCCTGCCTCTCTGTGCCCCGGCAGGGCCAGCTCCCCAACCCGCTTCCATCTTCACTCTCAAAGGCACCCCAGGGACTGGAGGTGGCAGAAGGGAGCCAGGCCATTCCTGCCCCCAACCCCCCCACTCAAATCTGATTGCCCCCAGCAGCCAGAGAGAGATTCCTCAAGCACTAACCTTACCCCGTCACTCTCCAGCTTAAACCCCTGGCTGGAGGATAAGGTCAAAGCTCCTTGGAGGACCCTCAAGGGCTTCCATGATCTTCTCACCCCTCCAGCCTCACCCAGCCATTCCATACTTCCTGGAGTTCCCTCAGATGGTGGCCTCTTTCCTGCCTCCAGGCCCTTGCACATGCTGTTTCCTCTGCCTGGAACGCCCTACTGTCCTCCGCTTTACCAGGTCACTGCTTGGACATCAGTTCCTCTAGGCTGCCTTCCCTGTACCCTGCCGCGCGTCTGTGCCTCCCCCAGACCCTGATCTCCTTGGGAGGTCAAGGCGGGGCTGTATTCATCTCTGTATCACACATGGTTCAGCACCTGCATGCTTCAGGTGACTCCATAAACACTGGAAATGCATGCCCTGGATGGAGAGACTGAATGAGGCCCTGGAAATGGGCTGGGGGTGGATCTGGGCCTAGCAGGGCCATCCCGGGGCAAAGGGGCATGTGCTCAGAGGCTGGCCCTGCCTCTTCTGAGCACTGGCCTCTGAGGGCAGCCTTACCCCTGGTCTCAATGTTCACTGTCAGAGCTGACCCCAGAGGCCCACTGTGCAGCCAGGGGCAGGAGGGAGCAGTAAAGCACTGGTGACAGGTCTGGTTCATACCCGGCATTGTGCTAAGGGCCCCCCACACAATATCTCATTCAACCCTCACAAGAGTGCTGAGGCGGGGATTAGTATTCCCATTTCACAGATGAGGCAAATGAAGCTCAGAGAAGTTAAGCAGTGAGCCAAAGGCACCTCAAGAATCAGAAGTTAGGCAGCTAAAGGAGGCGGGGTGGGGAGAACACTCTGCCTCTGTCCGACTTCACAACTAAGTTCTCTTCCCTGTATCCACCCCCAGGCCAGCAAAGCCTTCATTTCCGGGTCAGGCCCCTGAACCTGAGGCAAGGGCAGTAACTTGTCCAAAGGTGTGAGCAAGACCTCCTGAGCCTTGGTCTAGTGCTGAGGTCATTTTGCCCCCAACTGGGGCTCCCATCACTGGGCTACACTACCCCTGCCCTACTTCACCCCACCATACCCAGAGGAGGGGAGGGAGGATGCAGCCAGGATATCCATGCCAGGTTTACAATGGGATTCTGTCTCTTATGGGCTTAGTTTTCCCTTCTGAAAAAATAGGTAGAACTATTCTGCCTAATAGAAACTGAACTTTTTGCAAAAGCATCTTGGGATATTAAAAAAATGTCAAAGGAAAATCATTTAGCCCTGGGCATCATGACCCATCCTGGCTGCAAGTCCTGCCAAGATCTCACCCAGACCTATCCACTTACCCCCTGCTTTGCCCCATTACAGCCTCTGGTATCACTTGTGATGGAGGACCTCAGCTCTGCTCCTGTCCCTGACTCGAAACAATGCTTCCTCCTCCCCCTGAGCTGCAATCACAGAGGTTTTCTCATTAGGGGGATGACAGGACACAGCAGGGAAGAGCATTTGTTGGCTTTGGAGTCAGAAATGACCTGGCTTCAAATCCCAGCTCTGTAGTCTTAGGGAAGTTATGAAACCTCTCTGAGGCTCAGTTTCCTCATCTGTAAAATGAGGATGACAACAGTGCCTACCTCACAAATTGTTGGACGGTTTGAATGCGACAGCGTAGGTAAAGAACCTTGTCAGTTTCAGGCATTTGAAGGGCACTTAGTAAATGGTAGGTGTTATTATTATCTATACCTGTATGATCACAGAGTTCTCCACCACCACTGTCTGGGGCTCCCAAGATCCCCAGAAGGGAAGGTCCACTGGAACAAGTTCCCCATCCTATCCTGTCCCCCCACCCCTCCCCACCCCAGGCCTGAGATATTCTCAGGACCAGCAGCTCCAGGACAAAGAGGCACCTGGGCTCCAACGGCCCTCCTCAAACACAGAGCCCAGAAAAACAAGCACTTCAGAGACCCAGGGACCCAGCTGGCAACCAGCTTCATTTTAAACTTCCAAATTACAGAGTCCCTGATCTGGACGAAGTCTCCAGGGACCTAACTCTTCTGCTTCCAATTATCGAATTACCCCAGAAAAAGAGACTTACTTGCTCCCATTGCTTAAAAATCCCCACAACATCCCTAGAACAGGGATAGCAAATAGATATCCATTCCATCAATTACTGATGACTGTCTGGGAGTGCTGTTTTGAGGAGGATTCTGGGGTTGTCTCAACTTAGCAGGAAAGAGCACCGTGATCAATTAGTAATGTTTGCCATGGGCTCAGGAGGGGAAGTGTCAGTACACATTACATGTGCTTGTCATCCCCCACTCTACATCTCCCTTGACTATAAACTACCAGAAAGCAAAGGCTGAGCGTCGTTTATCTCTATGTCCTGTCCGGTGTTCAGCATAGCACCTAGTCTGGAGCAGGAATTTAGTGGATGTCTGCTCTTGCAATCCTTACAGTTTGAAAGTTCTCTTTGGTATCTAGCTAAAATGCCTCTTGCTGCAGTAGAAGCCTGTTCTTGGTGGAATAGAATACTGAAGGGTCCAGTCAAGTTTCCCACTGTGTTTGTACACAATCCCAACCCCTGATCCCCTTCCCCATTGCCTTGCGTTCTGAGAGGAGACGGATTCTTACCGGGGAGGTGGAGTCGGGGGAGCCAGAGGGTAAGGCCTGTCGAACATGTGCATGTGGTAGGCTGGAGGGGAGTACACAGGCGGGGGCTCCTCATCAGAGCTATCAGGTTCCAAGGTCCTCTCCAAAATCTGTATCAGAGACGACAAAGAAGGAATATTAACAATCCTTCCTTGAATTTAAATAACATTTAGACAAAATCAAGTGTGGGCGAGGATGTGTAGTAAGGGAACTCTGCTGCTGCTGGTGGGAGTGTAAAGTGATATAACCAGCACTCTGCAAAACCATTTGGTTTCCTGTACTAACGCTCAGCACATGGGCTACTCCTGAGCCCACGATTCCAACATACACAGCAGACGTGAAAGCACTTCTCCCCAGAGGAACACTCCATGCAGCATTAGCCATCCAAGTAAGGTTCAAAACCAGGCAAAACATGGGACTTCCCTGGTGACACAGTGGTCAGGACTCCACGCTCCCAATGCAGGGGGCCTGGGTTCGATCTAGATCCCACATGCATGCCGCAACTAAGAGCTCACAGGCAACAACTAAGGAGCCCAAGTGTCTCAACTAAGGAGCAGGCGAGCCGCAACTAAGGAGCCTGCCTGTCGTGACTAAGACCCGGCGCAACCAAATAAATAAATAAATAAATAAATATTTGGGGGGAAAACCAGGCAAAACAAATTCACTGGGATTGCAGTTGGAGCAGTGTGACCTTTGCGGGTGGGGAAGGCTGAGAAGGGGCACAAGGGGGATTCCAGGCTCTGTTGATGTTTCTTGATCCAGGTGCTGATGAAACTTCACCAAGCTGCGTATTTGTGACTCATGGACTCTTCTGTCCCTGTGTTACTTCTGATAAATAACTTTAACATCGTTCCTACCCTCTCTCAAAGTACTTCCACATCGATTATCTCACCTTAAGCTCAAACAACTTGGCAAAGTAGGCTATGGATCATTACCCCCATTTTACAGATGAGGAAACTGAGGCCCAGGCTGACTGATTAACATGGCAAGAGCCACACAGTTTCTAGAACTGAGTCTTTAACTTAGATGTGGTCTCTACAGCAAGAGTGCCTCCTTCAGACACAATGCCTGCACACCCAGGTGAGATTCTCAGGGCAGACAGCAGCAAAGGGAGAGCCCAGGCTCTTTCTTGGCCTCCTCTCCTCATCCAGGAGCCAGAAAAAGGGGCAGGAGAGGCCAAGGCTGGGCAAAGGCCAGGCTTCCTGCCATATGGACTGACCTGAACCCTTCTGCAAAGGCGTCTGGAGCAGGAGGAAGCCATCAACCTGGAGAGCCCAGGTCACACAACCCCACCCCCACACCCTCCTCTCCAGCTCTGTGCCCATCTCCTCCAAGACCAAAGAACGTGGGAAGGGCTCAGAGGCTGTCAACTGGCCCAAAAATTGAACCCCAAGTGAATTTGCAGAAATCACTGCTAAGATGCCTCTGCACATCTCTGCCCGAGCCCAGCCATGCCCAGGCAGGCACCCAGTCTCAAAGGGACACCACAGCGGGTGGGCAGGTGGGTGAGTGAGCGCACACACACACACACACACACACACACACACACACACACACACTGCCGTGCTTTGGAAGGCAGCTGTGCTCTCCACTATACCACCAGCACACACACACTGCCATGCTTTGTACACACACAGCCAGCCTGACCCAAGGAGGCCTCCTGCTCTGGAATGCACTAACGTTCTTTCCTTTGAGGCAGAAAGTACTTAAACAGATGCTTTTGCAGAAAAAGAAGAATGCAGCTGCTTCTCGGGCCACTGCTCTCCTTACCCCAGATTTCCACAAGAAAAAGAGAGAGAGAACAGAGTCAACTCCAGCCCTGCTCACTGGCACACACCTGCACAACCTCCGGTGCCCGGCACACAACCGCTCTAAGGGACAGGGTTCCACGCTGGGGCCTGTAGGCCGAGACCCTCCCCCTCAGTGGCTGGCCTGGACCGTCCCCCTCACCGAAGCCGGTCTGCGCGAGACGGGCGAGGAGGGGAAGGCTCAGGAGGAATTGCTCCCAGAAGGAAGCCGCTTGGGGATGCTCTGACTGGGGCCCATAGCAGCCGCCCCTCGGGCTCAGAGAGATCGGGCCTCCACAGCCACGCAGGGGGACTTTCCTCCCCTCTCAGCCGCTCCTGGTCCTCAGCGCGGCCTCCTGGGGCTACAGGAGCCAGACGCTCATCAGAGGCTCCTGGAGCAGAATGAGGAAACACCAAGGAGGCAGACAGCAGGCCAGGCACGCTCCGGAAAGGCTGATCCCCAGTCTCCAGGGAGAAGTAACCCCAGCCATGTTTCTGGTCTCCCCACCCCGCCCGCCCCGCCCCGCCCCCTCCCCCACCAGCCACAGTGAGGCTGTTCTTCTGGCTCTAAAGGTGCTGAAGTTTTTGGTTCTGTGGCTTCCTGGCTTAACTCCATGTGGGTGATGGATGCCTGCCAGGTGCTCTGGGGGCCAAGGTCTGGGCCATTTATCTGACAGGAGATATTTCTCTGTGGCAAGGATACCCCTCGGGCCAGCCCACCATCCATCAGCCCCCAGAGAGGGGTCTTTCTCCAGTCAGCAGTTATTGTCATCCCAGCTGCTACTCATAAATTTTCCACAGCACTTTCCGCGGGCTCAGGAACCGCCTGCCGATGGGCCCACGCAGAGCTCCAAAGATGGGGGGTTGGGGAAACAGCCAAGGAGGGGTGCTGAGAAGGGGCTCAATCTGGAAAGCAAGATTCTTGGGAAAACAGAAGCGCACACAGTGCAGGCCCATCTAGGGCATCAGGCAAGCTTTGCGGAGGGTCACAGGGCTGTGGGTGCCACGAACAGAGAAGGAAATATGATCCTACCTGCCAGACGGTCAGAACAAATGAGACTGTGGAAGGGGTCAGCGTTTGCAGAGAACTTTCCTTCCAGCTCACGCTTAAAGGATGTATCTGCACACACATACACACACCTCCCTTTCACAAAGAAGATCTGGTTTTTCCAAAACTCCCTCCACTGGCTAATCCAGGCAGAGCCAAGGAGTGCTCTCCCAGGGAAAGAGACTAAAGAAAGCCGTGCAAAGACAGCAGCAACATTTATTCATTCAACAAATACTCCCCGAGTGCCTGCTATGTGCAGTGACTGTCCTGGGTGCTGCACGTGACACAGGGATGAGCCAGATGCCATTGCCCACAGAACTTCTCCTCCATCCGGAGGGAGAACTCCCAGGCAGCAGCCCTATAGGAGGAAGAGCAAGCGGGCTTTGCCCTACAGGATGACTCTGACTAACGGAGAATGGCCACCTGCAGGGCTGTGTTGAGAAGGACTCTGAGACCACATCTGGGTCTAGGTTTCCCACTGTAAATGGGGGTAATAATAACGCCACCTCACAAAGTTTATGAAGATTTGAAGAGATGATACACCTAAAGCATGTAGGATGGTGCCTGGCCCAGGCTGGGACTCAGTGAAGAACAGAGCTGAATCCGATCTGCTGGGTCCTTCTGTCCTGTCCGTGGCTGCATGTCCCAGATGCCCCTGTGGGCAGTGACCCTCTCGTTGAAAGACTCTGAGTGCCCCTTCTGCACCCAGCACTGCAGGTCCTGCTGAGACTGGGGGCTCAGACATCTACTGAGCTCTTGGAGGGGCCGAGGAGGCCTGGCCACACCCAGCAAGTGGGCCTTGATGCAGTGGGGTGGTCCCTTCGCCCTCAGCCACCTTCCTGGAGAGAGGAGGGAACTGCTTGGGTATCGCTCGCGCCTCGGTCAGAGGAATTGAACTCGCAAGCTCTCTTGCACGGGTCCCTGTGCTCCAGAACACACCACACTCTTTCTCAGCCGCAAGGCCTCCTGGTCTCTGCTCACTCTAGGATCCTGACAGAAGGTCCCGCTGCCAGTTCCCTAACGACTCCTGCTCTATTTCACCTCTGAGCCTTTGCACAAGCCGTTCCCTCTGCCCACACACCTTTCCCTCACTCTTCACTCTTCCTCTGGGAAGCCATCCCTTCCTCTCTGCTGCGGTTCAGAAAATACAGACCAGACAGCTCCAGCCCGTAAGTGGGGTTCGGGACGTTGGGGTGGGGGCCAGGTGTCTACATTGTGAACAGGCTCCTTCATTCTGATGACCCCTGACCCAGGGTCTAGTACCGTGCCTGGCACAGCCCCGGCGTAGTGCTCAGTGTTGTTTAGTGACCGCATGATTTTTGCCCATAAAATAAGGCCACGGGCTGACTTGGGTACGTTTCCCTGGGAGAAATAAGGCTGCTTGCTAGGTAGAACCCAGACAGGAGTATAACCCAAGTCCTCTAAGAGGTTCAAACAGTTGTTGGAGCTCCTGGGGGCCGTGCCCCTACCTCCGGGGGGATGCTGTCCTCCGAGTCCGAGCTGTCCTCGTAGACGCTGCCGCCACCCGCCTCCAGGTTCATCTGCAGCAGCTGGTCGATGGTGGCGTCCACGGCGCCGCTGTTGGCACGCAGCACGCACTCGATGATGTCGTAATCCATGTTGGGGAACATGGTCTTGAAGTCGTCCATGGCCTGGTTGAACTCGAGGCGGCGCACCTGGCGGGCGGGCCGGCTGTTGTTGAGCTCCTGCGAGGCGGCCGCGCTGCCCCCAGCCCCGCGCGCCGCCGCCGCCGAGCCGCCCCCGCCGCCGCCGCCGCCGCCGCCGCCGCCGCTGCTCCGGCGGAACAGGCTGGTCATCTTGCCGAGCCGCTGGGGTAAAATGTTTCCCGCCGGCGCCGAGCCCCTTCCCCCGGGTCCCTGTGCCGTCGCCGCTCGCTCGGCGTCTTCGGGAAGCTCAGTCCCGCGACGGGCGGGGTCCCCGGGTCAGGCGACAAGGGCGCGGCATCCGGGCCTGGGCCGTGCGGGGTTGGGCGGCTGGTCATCCACACCCCGGGAGCATCCTGGGTCCGGCTCCACGGACCATCCCACCTGAAACCGAGGGAGACAAGAGTCAGGGGCAGAATGCAACGAACTCGGGCGACCCCTGCCAAGCCCACGGGAGAACAGCTTCTTTCTGCTTTCTCTCCAGCTGCGGTCACAGCTCTTTACCAGTTAGCAAGGGGCTTACATCCTGACACCACGATGAGGTAGGTGCTATTATCCCCCTTATGCAGAGGCACAGACCTGAGAAAGTGGATGAGGCGGGGATTTGAACCCAGCACGATGACCCCTGAGCCACTGGTCTCGACCACTACGCACACTGCCAAGGACTCCTAGAGACTTGACTGGGGCAGGAGGGGCTCTGTATAGGCAATGTCCTCCCCCTCTGGTCTCCAGCCCCATCCAGTCTCTGCTTTCCTTAGCTCCCTCACCTCAGGGCGCCACCATCATGGCATCCACTTGTGCAGAGCTCCAGTAAATGTGCAACAGAACACAGTGCAGCCCACTCAGAACCAGGCCTGTAAATCACTTCCAAGGTAGCACTTCTGCTAGTGCAGGTAACTGAGAGTTGAATGTGTCTAAAAACATCAAGTTCTGACTTTCTCATGCTTATCCCAGGATGTACGGTAATTTTGCTAATTGTAGAAAAGCGGCGGCTTTATTTTAAGGGACTGTTCCAGCAAAGGATATTCTTAAGTCCTTTTCTAGTACTCGGGGTCATCATCTTAACAGATGATAGAGAAAAGCTGGTGTGAGCAAATCAGCATGATGATCTTCCTTGCCATGATCTCCACAGTTAACTGATGATGAAAGGAAGACCAGACCAGAGGGTGTGGAAGGTGCAGTGGAAGCGCCCTCCCTCACCCTGAGGCCAGAAGACACATCACTACCACCGATTCCTTCTGTCCCTAAAGGTTAGTCCCCTCACAGGTAAAAATGGGGCTTCATACTGTCCCCCAGTGCCTTCCAGTGTCACCATGCTGAGATTCTTATCTCCTTCAAACCTCCACCTCCTTCGAGGGATGTGGAAATTGTCCGGGGTTCATGCTCTGGAGCTTGCTGGGTGGGTGTCTGCCTAGTCCCAGGGAGGCGGGCTGTGTTCAAGGGCAGGAAACTAGGAGCACATGGGCCCCATGCAGCCTCCGGACACTGATGTTACAAAACTATAATCCCCTCCCACCCCCAGAGAAAACCTCTTAACACTGGAATATCTACATGCAGATACATTTTTCTATGCACATACTACCATATGTATGAATTCATTTTACTGAAATGTGATCAGACCATAAATTCTACTATGCAACTTCCTTTCTTCCACTTAATGATTGATTGTAGCCATCGTCTCATGTCAGAACATAGAGATCTCCTTCGTGGTCTTTAATGCCTGAGTAGTATTCTGATGACTGGGTGAAGTATGATTTATTATCCAACCTCCTCCACCCCATCGCTTCCCAGATGAGCGAGTCACAGCTCAGAGAGGCCAAAGCCAGTGCACAAGGAAGCACAGAGGAGTGACCTCAAATGATCAGTCCAAGAAATGTGTTATGAGGATGAACACGGGAGGGGAGTCAAGTGTGACGTGGCCTCCCACAGCTGGCTTTAGACACCCCAACTCCCCTCACCCACACCTTCCACCCGCCCTTACACACTGTAAGGTCAGAGGATGCTGCCAAAACACCCTCCAAAGTGGGGCTCCACCCTGGTGTCTGCCTTTGTCCTGCATTCTGGAAACTTGCCCTGAGGCTTCTAACAAGGACCTCAGGGCCAGGAGGCCCCAGAAGCCGGGCCCTGGGCTGCAATCTGCTGTCCTGGTGTCGTCACACATGGGGGTCAGTGCCTTGTGCTAACGCCTCTGGAGTCGGCCACCTTCACCACCTTCGCCCTCCCCCTCGAGTAATTTCGTAAGAGAGATTGAGGGACCTGGCCCTCACTTTGCCAAGGGCAGCCCCTTGGAGAAAGAGGCCAGGACCTGATCCACCCCTGACAGAGGAAGAAGGAAGATGATGGGATCCACGTTTTCCCCATTAACAGCCCTCTTTACAGGTCCCTCGGGCTCCGGGCCTGAGTGTCGGGAAGCCCCCAAGAAACCTTCTTGCCCTCCTACGATTTAAGTAAGTGCCTGATTCAGCCCCAGGCTGCAACTCCCGCTCTACCACTCCAGCTGTGGGACCTGGTACCCGTCCCCTGTCCTCTCTGTGCCCAATCCCTCACCTATACGAATGGGGCTTCCATGAGAATTAAACAGGATAATCCTCAGCACAGTGCCTGGAACGTGGTTAGCTGCGTGACTGTTGTTCCCACTGCCCCACAAGGCCGGCAGAGAGCCAGGGGCAGTTGGTATGCCAGCCAAGCTGCTCCTGGAGTGGATGGGGCGGGGGATTCTAGGCAATCCTTCCCCAGCATCTGGATATCAACCCCCGAAATTCTGTCAGCCCTCGGCACGGTGATACTGATCCTCACAGCCCCAGGGGAGGCTGGGCCGCAGCAGCTGCTTCCATTTACCCCAGGTGCAAAGCCTTGAAAAAGAGCACGTTGTGTGTCTGCCGCGACATGAAAACGGCCGACAACTCTACAGCCTGCTCCACATTACAGATGAAGAGACGAGACCCAGGACCAGAGGAGATGCCCAGGACACAGAGCAGGAGCGGTAAAGCCTTGACTTTTCCATCAGGGAGCGTTTCTGTGGATGAGGAGAAAGTGGCTCAGAAACGGTAATGGGAAACAGGATTCAGTGTAGAGAAATGCCATTTTCATAGGACTCTGCAAGGACCCACGGACTCCCAAAGCCAGGCTGCCTACAATTAACACCAGGAGGGGCCGCTGTGAGGGCCCCCACTTCTCAGAGGACCATCTCCCCAGCCCTCGCTGAGCTCAAGTGCAGTGGCTGAGGCCAGGGCTGAGGTTTGGCCAGCGTGGCTGGGAGCAGGGAGAAGGACTGTCCTCAGGGTCAGAGTCATCCGTGCCAGGCTGCCTTCTACAACCGGCACAGCTCGAATGAAAAAAAATTTAAAACACATGAAAAAATGAAGCAGGCAGCTTAGGTGTACGAGCTTGTGCCAGGCGCTTTCACATTTAATCTTTTTTTACAACTCCAGAGATAGATGTTATTGTCCCTACTTTATAGCTGTGGAAACCAGTTCAGAGAAGTTAGGTAACTTGTACAAAGTCACACAGCCAGTGTGTAGAGAAGCCACAATTAGGAACCCATTTCCTAAGAGCCAAAAATGCCAAGTCAGGTTTGCAGGGCTAGGAGCCGGGGAACCTCAGAAAGGCTCAGGAGACGGCACAGCCTGGCTGACATTCCAGCAGAGGAAATGTGACCCAGATGGCACTGGGGGAGGGAGGGCAGGGAGGGGGTCTGTTGGCTCTGCCCCAGAACTGGCTCTGTGACCTTGGGGAAATCACTCCTCTGCCTCTCTGAACCCTGGCTGCTGGGCACTGGCAGGGAAACAGAGGGAGATAACCCCTGACTTCTGAAAAAGGAAGTGAATCGAACCTGCTGAGCCCATTAGACATCTTGGAGGCAGACTCAGAGGCTCTCCTGAACTCACAGGTTGTGAGCAACCTGGGGATTGGGAAGCAGAAACCCCACACCTGTCCTCCCCCAGGTCCCAGGGAGCCAGGCCTTCCGCCTCCCCAGAAAGGAATCCAGGCCTGGCAGGGGCGGCAGACAGCCAAGCTTCCCTCCAAGCGTGCGTAGACAGCCAAGGCCTGAGTCACTCCCGGCCTGGCCCAGGGAGGTGGGCCAGCTGCCCGAGAGTTGGAGAGTCATTCTCCCGGCTTTGCCCAAGGTCATCCCAGCCAGTCTCCTGCAGAGCCAGGTAGGGCCCACATGGGGGATGTGAGAGCCCAGGAGTCAGAATGGATTCCCATTCTGCCTGGGCCTGGTAAGGCTGTGTGACTTGGAGAAATTATTTCATTTCTCTGAACCTCAGCTTCCTTGTCTGTCAAAGTTGGGATCATACCTACGTGGAAGAGGTGTTGTGATAGAATTTATACGGGTGCCTCAGCATAGGAAGCACCCAACGAGACAGGTTGGTGCGGTCTCCGGCCCAGGTCTTGGCCCTTTTCCTGAGCTATACTCAAACCTTGAGTGATCTTATCCAGTCCCACGGCTTTAATACTGTCTACACGCCGAATATTGGCTCCCACATGTCTCTCGCCCTGAGGTCTCCCGGGAACACGCCCTTCAACTCCACACTTGCACAGCCGACCTGCTGCCCCCACGTGGATGTCCAACAGCAGCTCCAACGTAACTTATCAGGCGGATAAGTAAAGAAAGGAAGGAAAGAAGCTGGAGCGCAGCAACTGTGGGTTCCCTTCCCCTCTCTTCCTTCTCCGGCTCATATTAACGGTGGGGACGGGGTGCTTTCTTCATTTCCAAAGCCCTGTCTTCTCTGCATTCTCATTTAGTCCTCACAACAAACCTATCATTTATACAGGGTGTGCATTATTACCCCGCTTCACAGACGAAGCGACCAAGGCCAAGGCTGCTCAGTGACACGGTTAAGGTGCCTGAGCCCCCTGCCACCTGGCCTGAGGGCCTCCTCCCTGGCACACAAGGCTGGTCTGCTGGTCTTCTTTCCAAGCCAGCGACAGCTCCAGCGGGCAGGAGGTCGACCCCCTCCAACACCTGAATTGATACTCTGCTGCCTCCCAAGAGGACCAGGACTCAACCCCAAAAGGTGGGGATTAGAAGAGGAGGCCTCAGGAGGAGGTATGGGGCTGGGAGGCCAGAGGTCCCAATTGCCAGCACTTTTCTGCACGCCCCCCCCATCCCCATTCTTCTGGAGTGACTACCCGAGGCCAGCTCTGTCCCTGCACACCCCAGGCTCCCTCCTCTGAAAACTCCCAGGGACAGGGACAGACCGGGTCTTGTGATCTATCTGTAATTGCTGTGATCACAGCCTGCAGAGGGACTCGCTGTTCCTTCTTGCATAATAAGATCTGGGCCCAGCCCAATGGCACTACCATTCCAGGCCACTAGGTGGTGTCCCAGGGCTCAGGCCACAGCTGCTCCCAGGAAAGGGCATACAGATCAGCTTCTCTCCAAGAACTCAGAAATCAGCCCCACCCCCACTCTCGGGCTGACTAAAAGGAAGAGGAGCCACCCAGCCACTCCAGGGATCTTAGAATCCAAGACTGGAAGAGTTTCAAAATAATTTATTCCCAAGGTGCGAAATACAAGGCACACACGCCACTAATTTATATCCTGTGTCCTTGGCAGGCATCACTAATCCATCTAGGTATTGTCCTATGGAACCCACACAGCCTCAGAAGCCTTTTCAACCCAGCGCTCTGGGCAAGCCACTACCAAGTGATTAGAACTGGCAAGCAAGATACACCCTGCTTGCCAGCCCTTTCATTTCCCGTATGAGAAGACCAGGCCCAGGCTTATTTTGTCTCATTAGGAATCCAGGCTGCAAAAGCCAGCAGGGCCAGAATGAGGTCATATGACCCCTGGGATGCTTGTGTAACCATGGTTAAGTCCTGGGGAAACCTCAAGTGGGTAATGGCAGTGTTAATGGAGAGGCTGCTGGGCCTGGGGCAGCTGCATCCTTGTCCAATTGTCACCTCAGACGCGATGGGGGCAGGGCACAGGGAAGTCTGCCTGAGCTTCTTGGCTTCTGAGCTGGAGGAGGCCCCACAAGGGGAGAAAGGAGGGCGGGACAAGAGACAGAGAGAGGCTGTCAGGGTCTGTGTGTGTGTGTGTGTCCGAGTGTGTAAGTGTGTGTGTATGCGCGTGAGCACCCAGCGGGGGAGGGGGGGCGGGGGGCAGCCCTGACAGAGGCGCCTTGTCCTCTGGTCCCCGCACAGTCTTGTTTTCTTCCCAAGCTATTAATGTCACTGCAGCTTCAAAAGCCGGGTGACCTTTAAATGCCGAGCCTCCTGCTCCAGACCAAGGCGAGGAAACGGCTTAATGGAAACTCAAACGGCCACAGCTGCTGGGGCCGCAACAAAGCCAGCCTCATTCCCGAGGCACCGGGAGCTGCTGGGCAGCCACACCTGTGCCCACTCCCGGGGAGGTGGGTGTCAGGAAGGGCAGAGAGGACCCTCGGGCACGGCCATTGGGAAAAGGAGGCCTTATTGGACCTAAGAGAAGAGGAGGAGGAGGAAGAGAGGGAGAGGCAGACTCAGTTCTGCCATGCCCGGCTGTGTGACCTTGGGTTAGCCACTTACCTCTCTGGGCCATCCCCCATCAATTAGTCCAATCTAAGGCTGGGGCAGAAAAGAAATCCACCTACCCCAGTAATATCTTTTAGAAATCTACAGAAGAAAAAAACTGAAAAAAGATATTTTCTTTCCTAATTTTTCTCTCTCTTGCTTCAACTTCTGTGGGCAGGTCTATAGCTGATGGGGGCTGTTGGGTGTGGATTAGGGCAAGAAGTTTCAAAGGAAGTTAATAAGGTCCCCACCCTATGAAAGGACTGGCCCCAGAGCTTCAGTTCTAAGGACACCATTGTTCATCTTTGTTCCTGAGGCCCAGACATTGGGCTTGGCTGCTGTAAAAGGGCTGAGAAGTCAACTCTGCCTTCCAGTTGAAAAGAGCCAAGATGAAGCTCCTCAGGCATGAGTAACATGTCATTTGTTCGGCTCATCTTGGTAGAATGATGGTAATAATAGCAATAGTGATAACATAACACTTATCGCCTGCTTCTTTATGTACCAACCACTATTCCAAGTGCCTTATGCATGTTAATAACTCTTTTCATCCTCTCTACAGCCCTAAGCGGTACATATTACCAATGCTATTTCCACTTTATAGATAGAAAAATGAGGCACAGAGGAGTCGAGGAATTTGTTCAAGGTCACACAGCTAAGCGGCCAAACTGATCTGACTCCAGATCTGACACTCTTAATCCGTCAGGCCTGACCCCCTTTCTGCATTCCCGAAGCTGAGCACAGAGCCAGGCACACAGCAAGAACTCAGTAACTGTGAACTGAATTGACTCCTAACGGGGCAGAGTTGCCCCTGGAGAGGCTGTGGGTGCCTGGTGCTCATGTCCAGGGAAGAAGGGAGGAGGAAGGAGTCTAGGCAAAGCCTACCAGAAGAAAAGACAGAACCATGGCAGTTTCCTTACAAATACCTTTTCTCTACTCCGCCAAGGTTGTCAGTTGCCTGGGCAACCAACTGTTTTCCATCTCTACCTGAACTGGTTGGGACTATTTCCACAACAATCCCTCTGTCCATCAACAAGCGTTACCAGCTCAGCCAAGACACTCAACCCAGGCGCCTGGGAGGAGATCAGACCTCAGATGACAGAGGGGAAGCTGCTCCCCGCTGCCCCACCCAGGGGCTGCAGCCTTGAGGAGCCCCTCTGGGCTGGCAGGAATGTGTTTGTACCTGGGACCAAGCGCAATGGCCCAAACTGGGAGAAGGGGGCACTGGCAGCTCAGGTGCAAGGCAGTGAGGCTGGGCTGGCTCCAGGCATGAGCTCTTGCTGGCCCAGGTCCAGCTCCTTGGGAAAGAGGGGCAAGCTGCCCCTCCCCGGGCATGTCCTTCAGGCAGTTAAGCTGAAGGCCCCTCCACAGGCTGGGCCTGCATGGTCTGGTGCTGAGCCCTGAAGTCTGGGCAGAAACAGGAGATTTCTCTGGGCCCCTGGGACAGGTGGTCAGTCAGTGATGCCACATAATTCAGTATCTGAGCATGCCCAGGGAGTCCAGGCCAAGGAACCAAGATTAGGGAGGGGTGCTCAGAGCAGAGGAGGGTCCTGGGAACAGAAGTCCCAACTCCTGTCCCCTTACCCCACACTAGCACACACTTTGCACCCACCCACTGATCCATGAATTCCACTTCTATGGAATTCATATAACATATTTAATGGAACACTATACGATGGTAAACAAAAATGAGGCATCTCTGTATGTCTCTATGCCCAAGACCTATTGCTTAGGGGAACAATGCAAGGCGCAGAAAAGTAAGTATAGTCTCTATACTATAGTGCATTATGGTATGTGTATGTCTACATATGGAGAGGGTGAGGGAAAGGGCTCTGAAAGGATTCATAAGAAACTGATAATATAGGCTTCCCCTGGGGAGAATTAGGTCATAAGAGACAGATCAAGGAAACTTTTCTCTGTAAATCCTTTTGTATCTTTTAAATTTTGATTCATGTTCATTAATTTAAAAATTATAAAATAAGCAGATAACCTATAAAGAATATCAAAATCATAGCTCTGCCAGTGATTTTCTATGTTCTCTTTGCATATGCATATTATCTACAATTGACATGAATTACTTTTTAATAATAGTCATAGCAAATATCTATGAGCACATACTATGTGCCACACACTTTCTAAGCACGTGGCATGATCTCATCAAAGCCCCACAGTAAAGCAAGTATCATACTCATTTTGCAGACGAGGAAACTAAGACTCAGAGAGTTTAAATAACTTATGTAGGGTCACACAGTCAGTGACAGAGCCAAAACGTGAATCCAAACAATCTGTCCCCAGAGTCCATGCTCTTCTTAACCTCCGTCTTATACTGTTCTCTGATTTTAAAAAACCAAATCAAACCAAACCAAAAAAAACTGAATGATGATAGAAAAGAATCTTAAAAGCACAGAGCCTCCAGGGCTTTAAAACTTTTGTAATCCTTCGAATCCCAACTCCATCCTTCCTACCCGGACTATTTGGCAAGCCCTCCCCAGTCCTGCCTCGCATGTGCTTCCAGAGCCTCAGCCTCAGGGCCAGGGCCCCGCCTAGCTCCTGGTAGGGTTGCAGGGTACACAAAGGTTCCCGGTGGGCAAGGTGATGGCTGATGCCACAGCTGTTTCAGAGGTCAGACCACAGTGTGGAGGGCCCACCGGAGCCGCGCAGTGGGGCGGGGGTCTAGCCAGGAAGCTCCCCGTGGAGGGGAAACCACAAGTTGGTTTTTACCAGCGCTGTGTCTGGGGTAAGAGCGCAGCGGTTAAGGGTGGGCTTGAGCTCCGGGCTAACCCCGGCTTCCATCCTGATCACTGCTGCTTGGGTGAGTGGAACATCTCTGAGTGCGTTTCCTCATGTGTAGAACGGGGACACCTGTATCTCCTCAGACAGGTTCCTGAGGGGGATCACGTTCTCTCAGTCGGGGCAGCTGTCAGTAAGACTGCCTGTGTCTAGAGCCTGGCCCAGGAGTCAGGCCTGGGGTTATGATCTTTTTTTTTTTTTTTTTGGCTGCGTTGGGTCTTCGTTGCTGCGCGTGGGCTTTCTCTAGTTGCAGCGAGCGGAGGCTACTCTTCGTTGCAGTGCGCGGGCTTCTCATTGCGGTGGCTTCTCTTGTTGCGGAGCACGGGCTCTAGGCGCGCAGGCTTCAGTAGTTGTGGCACGTGGGCTCAGTAGTTGTGGCTCGCGGGCTCTAGAGCGCAGGCTCAGTAGTTGTGGCGCACGGGCTTAGTTGCTGTGTGGCATGTGGATCTTCCCGGACCAGGGCTCGAACCCATGTCCCCTGCATTGGCAGGCGGATTCTTAACCACTGCGCCACCAGGGAAGCCCCTCGGGTTATGATCTTGAATCTGGCCCTGAGCGGGGAGAGTGTGCAGCATGAAGGCTCTTCTCAGGGGCCTCCAGGACCTCAGGCTGTCGTGCTCTGGGACCCCTGCGTGGAGCTCCCGCTGCTGCTGGGGGCTGGGCTTGTATGACAGGGGCCTGCCCCCGGGGAGGGGCTCCGGGCTGGGCAGCAGGAGCACAGGCTCACCGAGTGCCCTTCTCAGAAGTGCTTCCTATAGCAGCTGGGGAATGCAGGCCCCAGGCTGGGGAGCAGGGGCTTGGGGAGGGGCCCAGCTTCAAACAGCAGGAGGCAGCTGCAGCCCAAGGGCCATCACCCCCCTCAGGCAGGCAGCCGGGACACCATCAGAAATTCCACCCGGCCCAGACAGCAGATGGGATTGTTTAGAGCCACTTACCAGGCCCGCTACTCTCCCCAGCCACAGGCTGCTCCCTCCCCCGCGCCCCTCCTCTGCCACCGCTGGGCTAGGCATCCCTCCCCACCTGTGGCCCTCCCTCACCCACGCTGCTCAACTCCAGTACCCACGTGCCCACACATGCCCTCAGGAAGAAACCCCATGCTCTCCCTGCCAGATGGTGTGTGTTGCCTGAGGTCAGAGCTCAGTGGCCACAGAGCTGGGATCTGAACCCAGATTGGGGCCTCCTGGGCCAGTGCCCTGCCCCCGTGTGGGCGTGCACCCCAGCGCAGCGACTCACAGCTCATGCGCCTGCGTGTGCCACATACACCAGCTCCCTCAAGGCCTTCACCGCACGGCGGGTGCCACAGATGCCGCAGGCCCTCACAGCCAGGGGCCACGCTCCCCTCCTTTAGATTTTCCTGAACCCTTCCGCCCAGCCCAGGCACTCAGTCCACTCCTCTCTTCACCCAACTTGGAAGCTGTGTTCTTCCAGCCAGACTGTCCTACACACACGCTAACGTGCACTAACCGCACCCTCAGCCTTCCCACGGCCCACCCTGCAAGCCCCTCCCTTCGCTAGGCTGACAGCAGGGCCAGATGAGGCCCTGATCCCTCTCTCTCTTCCCCAAATGTGCCCAGAATGGTTTTTACAGCGTCAGGTGCATCAGTGGTGAGGGGTGAGGTCAGGCTGACCTGATTTGCAGCAAATCTGGCCAGAACCAGAACCGGGAAGCGGCACACCCTGGCCAAGGCATCAGCTTCCTGGTTCCCTGCAGAACCAACTCCCGGAAGGGAGTGCAAGGAGGGCTGCAGGCCCGCTGGGGCTGGTAGCCCTGGCCCTCAAATCTGACAGTCAGGGGAAGGGGCAGGAGCTCCTGGCGGTCCCAGAACCAGCCTTCTTTGCCTCCAGGGGGCCTCAGTCTCCATCCCTAGAAAATGGAGAGAAAGAGTCCCTATTCAGTCTGAAATTCCCCATCACTGAAACCTCCCAGAGATGCAAGGACATAAGTTGGGGTGGGGGACGGATCAGAGCCAGAGAAAGGCACCACCAAGCTAGGTACAAACCATGATGACACCTCTGCAGAAGGGGGTGGCTGCATCCCAGTCCCACAGGGCTGGAAGGACCTGTACCCTTTCTTTAGCTACAGAACCAGAACCCTTGTCCTCAAATGACATCCTCAGCAGAAATCCATTCCATAAAGACATTAAGCAGAGGCCTGCCCTCCCCTCCCTCCCCCAGCAATTAGTAATCAGAGAACCTGCCATTTACTGAGTGCTGGGCTGTGTTTCCCGTGCATTGTGTTAATCCTCACGATAATCTAGTACTGCAGATTATTACCTTCTACCATTATCAGAGCCATTTTACAGATAGGGACAAGGAGTCGTCGTGTGTGACCTAAAGGTCGTCCAGGGCTGCACCACATCCAAATTGCATGGCCTCACAGGAAAGAAACCAGCGTGCTGTCAAGTCTTCTGACACACCAGTTTCTTGCAACCTGCTTTAAAGCCTAGGTTTAACCAGAGCCGTTTGCATCTCTGCCTGTTCCCCGCACTGCTACCGGCCTGCTCACGTGGCTTTGGGAAGTGCAAATGTGCTTTTCTATCAGTCTAAAAGCAAGTGCCCTTTGCATTATAGCAGTGTATCTCAGAGGATGGTGGAGACCACCTTCACCAGACTCCTCTGAGGGGTTTGCTAAGGACACATATTCTTCACCCCACTATGAAATCAGAATTTCTGGGGATACAGCCTGGGAATCTGTATGTTAACAAGTTCCCCAGATCTTTTGAATGTCCAGTAAAGTGTGAGGACCACTACCTTACAGAGCGATGCAGTTTGGAGCCCCAGATTCTGACTTTAGCTCCATCACTGACCAGCCAAGTGACCTTGAGCAAGTCATTTTGCTGCCTGAGCCTTCAGGTACCCATCTGAAAAATGGGCAAGGAGGACTAAATGATCTTCAAGATCCCTTTCATTCTTGGCATCCTCTGTGTCTGCCCTGAGTCCCCAGATGGTCCACAGCTGTCTGAGCTGAGTTTCATGGACTGTTCAGTCCCTGGAGCATCCGATGTACACCGTAGGCACACATTAAAAAGAATTCCTAGCTGGCTGATTTAGGGAGATCGGCAAAAATACCTTTTCTCTGGCTCCAAGCCCTGAACAAATGGCTTTTGGATTATCCATGACACCTCCCTACTCCCCTGAATATCCATTTTTTTCATTCCAGCCTGAGCCAATCAGGATTCTGTAAACATTAGGCCCACACACCTGGGCTTAATCAACAGTCATCAAACAAATGCTCTGCCAAATCACCCCACAAGCCCAAACTTGTAGCCGCTCTGTCCCTCCCGGGGAAGCCGCCAGCCGGGGATGTGTGGACCCTGCACTCCCTTCCTTCCAGTGTGGGATGGGCACGAGGGCTGGGTCGGAGAGAGGCTGTAGCCGGAATGGCCCCAGCCTACAAGTGGGTTGCAAGTCACCCAGACTTAAGGGGTATGAGGCAACAATGGGGACAGTCCAGCAATTGCTGGGACCTTTCCAAAGCAGCTGGACACTCCTTAGTCCCACGGCTCCTTGATGAGCACCGTTAAAACATGAGGTATTCAGCTAGTGCTCAAGCACTTCTTGCTGGTGGCAAACAGGACTGACTCGTCCTTCAAGGTTTATGAATCTTTGCCAGAGGAGCCGTGGTGCTTTTCAGACCCACAGCCCACAGACACGGGGTGAATTCGGATTCATGCTCCCTTTGTGTGGCACAAAGGGGGGAACCCGTGTGCATGTGCAAAATAACCAAAGAGGAAAGACCGACAGGAAAGGCAGGAGTGAAGACCCAGCTTCCACAGTGGGAAACATCTGTGAATTGTAGCCAAGGTCTGCTGATCCCAGCCGTTTAAAAATCCTGAAATAGATCATTCTCTCACTCTGAACGTGATGACTTTCCTCAAATGACTGTGCTTTACATGTGCACAGCACTTGACAGTTTCCAGTGCCGGGGGCGAGTTCCACAAGCCAGGCTCTAGGCTGGGCCTGTTCCCCGAGAGCAGGGGCTCAGCTGGCACCATGCTGGGCACTTCACCTCCATGGAATCCTAGCAACAACCCTATGAGGTAGGAGGTGTTATCTTGCAGATGGGGAAACTAAGGCACAGAGGAATTAAATAACAAGCGGCTAAGTCAGGATTCTACCCCAAAGCCCATGTTCCCAACCACTCACTGCACTGTCACCCCACTTGTAATGGGGAGCCTCTGATCTCTGCATGGGGCACAGAGGGAAACTGAGGCTCCAGAAGGGTTGGGAACGTGGGGTCACCCTGGGGCAGGAGAGAAGCGGCTGCATGGATTGGCCAGGAGCAGGGAGATAGAAAAGAAGGGGGTGCACCCCAGCTCAGAGCTGAGCAGGCCGGTCCTGCCATCCGCCTCCTCTGCCACAGGGGTCCCAGGGCCAACAGGACCCTGCCAGGGTCCAGCTCCCACCCCCAGCAGGGTCCCCCTGTCCGTCCCTGGGCTCTTCAAGTTGGGTTTCCATCCCAACTACAGCGGGCAGCAGCTGAGTGAGTCAGGCCCAGCAGGAGGAAGTGGCCACACTTGAAAATCATTAACATGCAGGGCTGAGCTCAAGCCTTTGTTCTTGAGCAAGGACTGTAGCATTTCACTTTCAGGAAGGAGCTGGGAGGGTGGGGCAGGATCAGAATTGCATAACCAAATGCACAGGCTCAGACACACAGAGGTCCCACGTGGAAAGTCTGCTTAGACAGCCCCTGCGGAAAAGTACAAGCAGACCCACGACCCTCACATACGGCAGGTCCACACAGAGAGCACAGGCCAACTCATCCCCTCTGCTTTTTAAATCAGAGAGGCCTTTCAACAGGGGTAAATCAGGGCTATGTGGTCAATCGGCTTCTAAGTCAGGGACGCCAAGCAAAGGGAGGATGCAGACAGGCAGCAGAGGGACGGTGGGAACTCAGGCCTCCGACCCCGGCCCGACCACAGCAGGAGCCCCAGGTCGGAGAGGGACAGTTCGCCCTACGTCTGGCTGGCAGGGGCAGCCCCAGCTCTGGGCGACTGCCTTCCTACATGTCCCTCTTCCCAAAACACAGCATCCCTCTTCCAACCATGTGCCCCCCACACCCACCCTGCCCATGTCTCCCAGATGCAAGGAAAGCACAGCAAACAGCCCTCATGGGCACCCCCAGCCGTGAGTGTCCAGGTGAACGTTTCAGGGCTGTAGCTCTTCCGTGAAAGAGTCACATCTCAGCCACCAGCAGTGGTGGGAAAGGCTGTGAAGTGAATTAGTTAATTCTGGAACAGGGTGGATGAAGGTTGGGGAGGTGAGAGGGAGGGAAGGGAGAAAAGTCAGTCAACAAGGAGAAACCTGTTTTTAAAAATGTAATACAGGGGCTTCCCTGGTGGTGCAGTGGTTGAGAATCCACCTGCCAAGGCAGGGGACACGGGTTCGAGCCCTGGTCCGGGAAGATCCCATATGCCATGGAGCAACTAAGCCCGTGCGCCACAACTACTGAGCCTGTGCTCTAGAGCCCGTGAGCCACAGCTACTGAGCCCGAGTGCCACAACTACTGAAGCCCGCATGCCTAGAGCCTGTGCTCCGCCACAAGAGAAGCCGCCGCAGTGAGAAGCCCGCGCACAGCAACGAAGACCCAACACAGCCAAAAATAAATAAATAAAAAATAAATTTATTAAAAAAAAATGTAATACAGGGAATTCCCTGGCGGTCCAGTGGTTAGGACTCTGAACTCTCACTGCCAAGGACGCGGGTTCAGTTCCTGGTTGGGGAACTAAGATCCCGCAAGTCGCGCAGCATGGCCAAAAAGAAAAAAAATGTAATACAAACAAGAAAACAGCTTTGAGCGAGTCCCACGGCCCTTGGAACAGGACCGTCCCTAGATCCCAGGGAACAGACCCCCTGCTCCCCTCCCCACCTCACAGGGGTCAGTCAGAGGCTAAGGTTTTACCCTGCTCCCCTCCTGCACCTCATTAGAGCTTAACCTCCAGGCCTTCAAGGAAATTGGTAGAAATGAGACCCTTGTCCTTTGTCAGTTAGGGCCCTCTCACACTCTTGGACAACCCCCTGTTCCCTTTGGGGGTGGCAGAGAGAAGTGGAAAGGAAAGTGGACTTATTTAGGGAAGCTGCCGGGGCTCCCAGAGTTGTGGGACGTCTGGCAGGGGCAGGCCACCCACCAGGTCCAGCTCACCCCCCTCAAAGCCTCTCTGTTTGTAAAGGGCTTTCGGGGACAGGAAGCAATAAACAGAGTCAAGCGTCCAAGATGCAGGGGCTGATTATGCAGTTTGTGGATTTTCCAGGCCTCTTTGTACTCTCCCACCAGCTGCCTGGGGCTCTGCAGAAAAAGGTGCTGGCAAAAGATAGGCTGGTCCTTGGCTTGAAAGGTGGCCTCTTGCCAGGCCTAAGCTGGGTCTTTCCAAGTGTGTGAGGGCACAGCACGCCTTGATGGTCCCACAGGCTCCTTCTCAGAGCCCCGAAAGAGAAACCCCGCCCGCCCCATGCTGCGAGAGTCTGGACTCTCTCTCCAGCAGCAGCTCACCTCTCTGCCCAGCTCTAAGTTACTTCCTCACTTCAAAGGAGGCTGATTCCCAGAATTCCCAGAGGGGAGGGTGTACCACGCCAGGCTGCAGCTCAATAAGGCCAGGTGGGTGGCCCTCCTTCACAAAACACAGCTCAGCTAGTTTAGCTGCCCCAAGCGTAGAGCAACTTGGGAAAAGCTGAGACTGATGGGGAAGGTGGTTCTGGGCTGCATGGCCTCCCAAGTGCCAAGGTCAGCTCTGGCAGCCAACGTGTGCGAAGCTGTGAGTGCATAGGGTTTGTGAGAATTGTCTCTCACTACCCAGGAACCGATACATGACACAAGGTGCATCCACAGAACAGAGAGGCACACAGTTGAGAACTTCAGGTGCAACATGGGATGACATGGAAGAAAACCAAGTGGCAGGGCCAGGTGTCCCGTCCACTACTTTTGCTGAAATGTCTGAGTGTATGCTTGTATATTTGGAGATGTACAGGGAGGGGTCCAAGTGGATACACACCAAACACTAAGTAGCAGTTGTCTAAAAGGGAGGGTTGCATCGTTACTTCATGTACCTCTGCATCCTTTGAAGTTTTTATAACAAACATGCATTGTTTTTGTAGTTAAAAATTAAGAATTATTTTAAAAGGTACACTGCGACATAAAATGTATGGCTGCTGTGGAAAACAGTTTGGTAGTTCCTTGAAAAGTTAAACACAGAATTACCATACGATCCAGTAGTTCCACTCCCAGGTATATTCCCAAAAGAATTGAAGGCAGAGATGCAGATATTTGAACACCAGTGTTCATAGCAACATTATCACTATAGGGACTTCCCTGGTGGCACAGTGGTTAAGAATCCGCCTGCCAATGCAGAGGACATAGGTTCGAGCCCTGGCCCAGGAAGATCCCACATGCCACGGAGCAACTAAGCCCGTGTGCCACAACTACTGAGCCTGTGCTCTAGAGCCCGTGAGCCACAACTACTGAGCCAGCGGGCCACAGCTACTGAAGCCCGCGTGCCTAGAGCCCGTGCTCCGCAACAAGAGAAGCCACCGCAAGGAGAAGCCCGCGCACCGCAATGAAGGGTAGCTCCCGCTCACCGCAACTAGAGAAAGCCCCCGCGCGGCAACAAAGACCCAACACAGCCAAAAATAAATAAAATAAAAAAAACAAAACAAAAACAAAAAACATTATCACTATAGCCCAAAGGTAGAAACAACCCAAGTGTCTGTCACCGGATGAATGGATGAACAAAAAGTAGTCTACACATATGGAACCATGGAATATTATTCAGCCCCAAAAAGGAATGAAATTCTGATACATGCTATAACGTGGATGAACCCTGAAAACATGCTAAGTGATATAAGCCGGACACAAAAGGACAGACACTGTATGATTCCACTTTTATGAGGTACCTAGAATAGGCAAATTCTTAGAGACAGAAATTACAGCAGTTTCCCAGGGACTGAGGGGACAGGGGAATGGAGAGAGATTGTTTCATGGGCACAGAGTTCCTGTTTGGGATGATGAACAAGTTCTGGAAATGGACAGTGGCTGCATGACACTGTATGTATACTTAATGCCACTGAATTGCCACTTAAAAATAGTTAAAATGGTCAATTTTATGTTATGTTCATTTTATCACAGTGAAAATAAAGACACAAATCAGGCAGGATGAGGCACTGGGTTGTAGAAGAGACTGCGACTCACCGGGCAGAAGGGGGCTCTCCTTGGGCTATGCAGAGAGAGGGCCACCAGCACACAGGAAAACCTGCCTGCACAGAGGGGCTCTTTCCCATCTGCATGGAGTGGGCCAGGGGACAATGGCAGCCCTGTTGATGAGGAATGTTCACATGGTCTGCAGAGTCACACATGCCACGGGGATGGCCGTGCAGGGATACTTTGTGGGACATTTGTAATGGTTGAGTTATGATACACTAGGAAACAGCTATTAGAAAAGGTTAGTGTGCCAGAACACGCAGCGTACATCTTGAGAGCCTCAGATAGAAGGAGCCGGGAGAGGAGAGATGGCTGGCCTGCACTGCAGGGCGAAAGGAAGAGGAGGAGAGAGACAGGATGGGCAGAGGTCTGTCCTGGAGGGCGCTCCGGCAGGCAGAAACCACTTCTTCATTCGTTCATTCAACAAACATCACAGAGCACCCCCAGGTGCTAGCCAGTGGGCAAGTGAGGGCGAGAGGGGGATGAGAGGACCGACTCAGCTGGTGAAGACCTTAATGCACCTTCACCCCACCACCCACCTGGCTCAAAAAATATACCCATATATAAAACAAGAAATTAAAAGCTGTTCCTCGTCCCCACCTTCTTGAAAAAGGCAAAAATCCCTCTTACCTGAGCTGTTCAATCCAGAACAGGAAATAAGATCAAAACTGCCAGCGTGGGCTCCCCCCCAACCCCCCGCCGCCCCCCGGGGCCTGGGCCTTATTCACAGGAGAGGGCCTGTCCGCCAGTTACCAGGCATCCACCCTTACCGGATTCTTTCTTCCTAAAGGGGAGGAGCAGAGAGGAGCACGGGCACGCCGGGGCGGGAGACCAGAGTTTGCGTCCTGTGACCGATGAATCCAGACTCAGATGCACGGTTTCCTGAGGTCTCACACCCCTTACCTCCACGTGTGCAAGGACACAGAGAAGCCACGCATGGGGGCACGTTCACGGTCAATGACAGCTCTGCCTCACTCGAGATAAGAATATTTAAACAGCGGACTTTGTTATAAAAGGACATTGGGACTTCCCTGGTGGCGCAGTGGTTAAGAATCCGCCTGCCAATACAGGGGACACGGGTTCGAGTCCTGGTCCGGGAAGATCCCACATGCCGCGGAGCTACTAAGCCCGTGAGCCACAACTACTGAGCCTGCGAGCCACAACTACTGAAGCCCGTGCGCCTAGAGCCCGTGCTCCTCAACAAGAGAAGCCACCACGATGAGAAGCCTGCACACCGCAATGAAGAGTAGCCCCCACTCGCCACAACTAGAGAAAGCCCGCGCGCAGCAACGAAGACCCAACGCAGCCAAAAATTAATTAATTAATTAATTATTTTAAAAAAGGACATTGTATCCAGGGCCTTCCTGAAATGTGTAATGTGTGTATGTGTGCGCAGAGGCAAGAGGGGAGCAGGCAGTATAGCCTTCTCAGACACCCGCTCCTTCCAGAACTGTACTGCCCAAGAAGGTAGCCACTAGTCACGTGTGGCCAGATAAATTTAAATTTTAATTATTTAAAATTAAATAAAATTTAAAATCGGTTCCTCGGTCACGCGACCACATTTCAAGTGTTCAATGGCCATCACGTTGAACAGCACATATATTAGAACATTTCCAACATCACAGGAAGATCTATCAGACAGTGCTGTTCCAGAACCTAAGGGGAGCCCTCCTCCTCAGCAGCATGAAGTCCTGGTGTACCGTAATTGGGGGGCTTCGTTACAATGATCTGGGGGGGACCAAGGACTGTGGACAATTGATCCCCAACAGAAAAGTCCTTCCACAACCTTCTGGGAAGGGCAGGTAAGTGCAAAGACCCCCTTCTCCTGGGCAGGCAGAGCTAGGGTGAGTACTAGGCCCACTCCCCACTGGTGTCCTTGGCCTCATCCAAGATCAAAGCTTTGGCCCGGTTCCCATGGTGAAACTTGACACCCAGGCAGGGAGAAGCAGGAATCCAGCTAGGAGCCCAAGTCTGGTTTCAGAACCAGCAGGGCCCTGGGCTCAAGGACCTGATTCAGAAAAGTCTCTCCCGCTTGCCCTGCCAGGACGAAGGGGGTGCTTAGCATCGGCAGGGCTCATCCATTGTCCCCTCTCCTGGGTGTGCCCCATGGTGGCCCTTGCATTGCCTCCTTGGGCTTCTGGGAAGGAGTCAGAGGAAAAGGGCAGCTGAGGCAGGGTGTGTGGTGATGGGGTATGGGAGGGATAGTGCTTATTAAAGAAAAAAAAAACATTTGTTTCCAGGAACCCAATGCACCAGACTAAGGAAATGAATGAAAAGGGAGTCTGAAAGCACACAGAAGCCTGGGTGCTTGAGCCTGTATCTTTGAACTAACCAGAGAGAGAGAAATTGTCAAGGCACCTCCTGCCCCTGCAACACACACACCACACACAATGATAGAAATGGCTGAGACAGCTTCACTCCTGACTTAACTGATCTCCTCAAGAATTTCCCCATTTGAGTCAAAGGGGAATCCCTGTTCTCCCCCCAGGCTGTCTCAGCTTGGCCCTGAAAGTCAACCAAAATGAGCTGTAAATCTGCAGTTTTTCCTGCAAGCTGCAGATGGGGGGCTAGGGGCTGGGAGGTGGGTGAGCAGACAACCCACAAAGGGTGGGAACAGTTGGAAATGAAGCCCAAGGGAGGACCGGTGAACAGGGGTTCTGGTCCTGACTCTGCCACACAGATCCTTGAGCAAGCTTTTTCCTTTCAACCTTTTTTAAAAAATAAAACAGATACAGAAAACTGCACAAAATACATGTAAGTTTAATGAATTATCATAAGGCAAACACCTTTCAACCACTCATGTCAAGAAATGAAACTCTGCCAGGTGCTCCAAAACCCTCTCCACGTGCCACAAACTGTTTGCATGGTAATCACTTCCTTGCATTTCTTAACCCTCAAATGTGCATGCCTGAACACTATACTTAAGTCTTGCACATTGTCTTTAAAGTCTATTTTAATCTACAGGTTCCCCCTTCATCCCTTTTTTTCCTTGTAATTTATGAGCTGAACAACCCAGGCTGTTTAACTTCTGACTTCCCTACTATCTGAAGTTCATGGAACAAGTTTCCTTTTCTCCCTGAGCCTTAGTTACTGCTTCCTTACCAGTGCCACCCTGCCCATCTTATGGCGCTCCTGTCAACAACAGAAAGAGCCAGCCTCAAAGCACATCAGGAAATGCTTATGATATTTTGTTAAGCAAAGGATGCAGGATGCAAACGGATACATATGGTATGCTTTCAACTACATAAAGGAAAGATGCATAGGAAAAAGGAGCACAAGGAAATACTCCAATATATCAATAGTTGTCCTGGATGGTGGTGGAATTCTGTACCCCCCTTTTTCTTTCTTGTATTTTCCACAATTAGCATATAACAGTGTGATAGGCGACAAATCATTTTTAAACATTTTCAAGAAACGAGTGCTCTGAAAGTGTGGCACGAGATCAAATGTGTCACCAGGCTTGTCTTCTCTCCTGTCATAGGACCACTTGGCTTTGCTCTCTGCTCCCACGGCCACCACCAACCCAGCTGGGATCCTCAGCATCCCAAGCCTGCTTCCCTTGATGCCTCCTGGCTGGTCAGCCTGTCTCCTTCCTGTCTCTTCTCTGTGCTGCCAACAGAAGAACTCATCTAAAACGCGCCAGGTCACTTCCCAGCTCCTCAGTCTCTTGTGTAAAGATCAGACCCCTTCCTTTTTCTGCCTCAGCTGTCACCACACTCAGTGAGCATCAGGGTCACCTGCAGGGCTTGTCAAACACACACTGCTGGGCTCTACCCCCAATGCCACTGGTTCAGGGACCACAGAGCACAGCCGTCTGCACCTCTCCTCTGTCCTCATAAACAAGGCCTGTCCCGCTTTCAAGAGCCTCTCGGGTTCCCCTTTTCCATGAGGCAGTCTCTGGAAACTTCGGCCAGTATTGATCCCCCTCTGCTCTTCCAGATCGGCCACAGCACTCAAAGCGGTCTGGTGGCCTGGAAGAAGGGAGAGAGCACTGAGTGGCCGTAATGACGGGCAAGGTGGCACCTCATCATTTGCTGTCTCCCTCTATCAGACCAGCTCCTCAGGGCAGACTCAGGGAGGGACGCTTCTTCAGCGCCCCCATGCCACCCAGGGGGTGTTCTGCATGTACCAGGCAAACTGGGTCTGTTTCATTCACAGACACCCCAGTGACATTTACACATGGGCTTCTAATTATTCACTCATTCATTCACTGGCAGGCAAAAAACACTTAGGGAGGACCTACTGTATGCCAGGATACACAAGATAAAAATCTCTTTTCACAAAGAACAAGATTTACAATAGCGTGGGTTACAGCAGAAAGGGCTCTGTGAGGAGCCCTTCCAACTGCAGCCCCGGAGACCACTGCACACACACAACCCTGGCCTGAGAGGCAGGTGTTGGTGCCGCCAGTAAGCACACACAGGTGTGGACGCGCCCTTGTGCAGCCACGGGAAAGGCTTGGCTGCCGGTCACAGGCTTCGTTGTCCCCCAGCTAAGCCACCCTGGAGTCGGGGACAGGATTTATGGGTAGATATTGTTAGGAGAACAGATGTCCAGGCAGGCGGGCAGAGCAACTGGGAACAATGGTCGTGATTGTGCCAGCCTGGAACCCAGCGGAGGGAGGCAAGAAGACACTACAGTGTCTGAGGAGCAGACTCCCTACCCCGCTTCTTCAAACACCCGGGGCTCGGGACCCTTAGGCCCTCTGCCCAGCAAGACATTCAGCAGGCTGAAGACACCGTGGACTCTGTAAGGCAGGTTCTGGCTTCTCCATGACCTTGGACAACGTTTACTTCCTTGTGCCCCAGTTTCACTATCTAATAATACCTTTTTAAAAAGTAGTAAAGCCGGGCTTCCCTGGTGGCGCAGTGGTTGAGAATCTGCCTGCCAATGCAGGAGACACGGCTTCGAGCCCTGGTCTGGGAAGATCCCACATGCCGCGGAGCAACTGAGCCCGTGCGCCACAACTACTGAGCCTGCGCGTCTGGAGCCTGTGCTCAGCAACAGGAGAGGCCGCGACAGTGAGAGGCCCGCGCACCGCGATGAAGAGCGGCCCCCACTCGTCGCAACTAGAGAAAGCTCTTGCACAGAAACGAAGACCCAACACAGCCAAAAATAAATATAAATAAATAAATAAATTTATTTAAAAAAAAAAAAAAAAAAAGTAGTAAAGCCAAAAAACAAGATGATAGAGATCACCGGAAGAATAAAAGGAGAGATTAAAAACAAACAACAACAATGCCACTTTGTAAAAGTAAGAGGAAGTGCAAGGAGATCGGGCAGGGAAGATCCATCAGCACCTCAGTGTGGAAACCCTAAAGGTACTCGGGCATCCCTGAAGCCAGGATTCTCAGGTGGAGGGGTGCAGCAGGATCTCAGGGAGCTTCTGAAAGGCAAAGGTCCAGAGCCCTCTACTGAACCAGAATCTCCTGAGGTGCACACAATCCTCGTCCCCCAAACCCCAAGCAAGTCAAAGAGGCTCAGGGGTATTCTGGGCCCCTCCCAGTGTATCTGGGATAGATACACTATCTCAGAGGTGAGTGGCAAATCATTATCTCAAAGGGGGGGGGGAGGGACAGTGGCTGCAGGGAAAACATCAAGGGAGCTCAGAGACAAGCTGGAGGCGAGAAGGAATGTCAATATTGAGGTGCCCTTCCTTTCTGCTCCCCACTCCAGAAATCTGGTCCTGGAGAGGAGATAACCTCCTCTTCGCACAGGTTGACCAGTCCTCCAGGGACCTGCTGCTTCAGCCACGCGTGGCCAAGTCCTGGGCTGCTCCTTCCTCTGGCCACCATACCATCCCAGCACTTTTCCCTAGTCCTGCACTCTTAACGCCTCGGCCCTAACAGCCTCACCCTGACCAACTGCAATTTTAGGATTCAGAACACAGACCTCCTCCTCCAGGAAGCCTTCCCAGATGCACTCCTTGGCTCTCCCCCACATGGCCTGGGCCTGTTAGATTCTTGCTGCACCATCAAAATGGCAGCACTAGTCACATGATATCAAAGTTACCAATGTGCCAGTTGGTGGCCCTGACAGAGCAGGCATTTTTTGGTCTCATTCAGCTCTCTGTCCCCAATGCCTAGTTCAGTGCCCAGCATAAAGCAGGTAAGCAATATGTACAGGCAGACCTCGTTTCATTGCCATTCACGTTATTGCACTTCACA
The DNA here is from genome assembly GCF_028564815.1 of Eubalaena glacialis. Lineage (NCBI taxonomy): Eukaryota > Metazoa > Chordata > Mammalia > Artiodactyla > Balaenidae > Eubalaena > Eubalaena glacialis. The sequence continues at coordinate 27,216,796 of NC_083734.1, read as the reverse complement.
GATGCTGAGTTTTTTACAAATTGAAGGTTTGTGGCAACCCTGCAACGAGCAAGTCTATTGGTGCCATTTTTCCAACAGCACTTGCTCAGTTTGTGTCTCGGTGTCACATTTTGGTAATTCTCACCATATTTCAAACTTTTTCATTATTATTATATTTGAGATGGTGATCTGTGATCAGTGATCTTTGATGTTACTACTGTGACTGGCTGAAGGCTCAGATGATGGTTAGCATTTTTTTCTCAGTGAAGTATTTTTTAATTAGGGCACGTACATTGTTTTTTTTTAAGACATAATGCTATTACAGACTTAATAGACCACAGTATAGTGTAAACATAATTTTTATATGCACTAGGAAACCAAAAAACGTGTGTGACTCACTTTGCTGCAATATTCACTTTATTGCGGCGGTCTGGAACCGAACCTACAACATCTCCGAGGTCTGCCTGTATATTTATGCTGATCAGGAGAAAGGGAGGGGAGGAAATTTTAAATCAAACAACGGCACACTTTTCAAAACTCTAGGGAAATTATAGCAAATATTTTCTTTAGCGCTGCCTATGTGCCACAGAGAAGCCTGAGACACAGGGAGGGAAGGGCGGCCACGGTGGCAGAGCTGGGTGAGAACCCAGGCAGTTTGGCTCCAGAGTCGCTGCTCTCAACCACTCTGCCGTGGTACCTGTGGTTCAAAGGGAAAAGAAAAAAGAGTAAAACCTGGAAAAAATAGCTCCCTCTGCAGTCCTTGCTCCTGTGGCTTGGGGGGTCACCCTTCGGACAAAGCAGAGATTCAGGCTGCTGTCCACGGGCCAATTGGTGAAGGCCTCTCTCTGTGAGGTACCAGGGACCCTGCTGCAGCCCCTGGGAGAGCCCGGGAGTTAGCAGTCCCAACTGGGAGCTCCCGGAGGTCAGTTTAGAAACAGGGACAGGGATGGTGCCATCCAGGGCCTTTTTGCTCTGGGCCGGTGAGAGGATGTCCCACCAGCCCAGGGGGCTTCATTCAGGAGCGGCTATGAGGAAAAGCAGGGACCCTGGGTGGTATAAAAGTAGGCAGGAAAGAAAATGCATTCAGAGTTAACCGGAATGATGGAAAATGGACCATATGCCAGGCACTTGGTGACGTGTGTCCCCACGGGATTTAATTTTCACACCAACCCAGTGAGGCAGCTGCCACTCTCCCTGTCCTACCAACAGGAAACTCGGGCATTGTTCTGCTGGAACAAGAGAGAGCAGGGAGGCGACCCTCCCAAATCAGGTGTGTTTGGCCAAGGCTGAGTAGAGCTGTATGGGTCTTTGGGTAAAGCATTAACGCTACTTGCTCTCTGTTCTCTTTCTTAAAGACAGGCCAAATAAAATGGGATTTAGGTGAGACTCCAGAAGAAACTTTCTTGACTGTAAAGAGGTGTTAGAAAGAGCACTTCCCAGGAGAGACCCCCGAACAGTGCATCACTCCAGCCAGTGCCTGTTCTGCAGCAGGAGACTGGACCGCCTGACCTCTATCACCACGAGAGCATCACCTGACACACTCGGAGTTCCCCGCAGACATCTCGGCTCCAGCTCCAGTCTCAAGGGAGGCTTTTGGACAACACAAATCTGAGGTTAAACACATCCTTTGCTAAATTTGACAAGCAGATGGGTGGAGAGTTCCGTATTGAAATGAAGCGTGGAGGTGGCGTATTTGATCAGTGAGTAAAGCTGGCACGAGCGTGGTACTGAGTGATAAAAGCCTACTGTTTCGCCTGTTGGATAACATAGCTTGTCAAGCCAGCAGTGACCGAGATGACCACAGGAAGTGTGGCTGGCAGCCCGCTCAGGCAGAAAACTGCTCAGGAAGCCGGGTCCTGCATGGGCCATCCTCGCCTACTCGCTACTGAGCTGCTGGGAGGTCCGTGAGGACACAGAGCAGATCTGCTGTTGCCCTGCCCTGGGCTGCTCGGGCCAACACTTTTGCCTTGGCCTGGAACAGCAGTCTCCCTGCCGTGATCAGCCCGGGAATGCAGGACACCCTGGGCAGGAGGAGGGGGCACCTGGGGGCCTGGATCACATGCAAAATGCTCAGTCTAGTCTAAAGAGAGGCTCCCAATTCTGAAGTTTCATTTCAAACCAGGCAACTCACTGGTTTGAGTCAAACACAGAATTTACTATTTACCACAGAACAATCATATGACAATGATTTTGCAGTTTACCCAGATGTGGGGCTTCCTTAAGGTAAAAGGGGTCACAGTATCAAAGAGGTTCAAAATGTCTCCACCCTCCCCGGAGAAACCGAGGCCTGGAAAGGTTAAAGGCCTCGTGCAAAGTTCCTGCCAGAGGATCAGCAGGTGCCAGCTCTCCCACCAGCCTCCCGCCCCAAGTGGTCAGCAGCTGCCTCTGCGAGTACAGGGTGGGGGGGCCTGAGGGGGCTGAGTGTCTATAAACCATGGCGCACTCGCTCCACCCATGGCCTCATGACGCACAAGGCTCCACCACACAGGCCGGGCCCAGGCACGGGTCCCCAGCTGGAGGACTGACTATGGCTCCCCCAACCTGGGAGCTCCAGGCCACTGCAAGTCTTCCTGTGCGGTCCCCACCTTCCCCTTTGATCCCAAAGAGGGGAAGAGGGTGGAGAGCAAAGAAAAATCCCCAGTCGGCAGGCATCAATTTGCCCAAAGCAAAGGCAACATAAAGGCTGCGCCTGTTTCCATGGAGACGCGATGGGCGAAGCAAGGGAACAAAACAGAGCGAGAAACACAAACCATCACCACCTTCTGGGCCAGTGTGATCCATGTTGTCAGGCCAGAGCCCTGACAGGAAGACATCGGAAGGATTACAGGTAACCAGAACAGCAGCAGCCAAACCGGGAGCCCTTTCCGTAGGTAGAGAGGGAGGCAGCGCCCACCCCCCCAGCTCCCAGCCTACAAATTAGCCTGGCCCCCACTCTTGAGAAAGACCCTGAACAAAAAAAACCCAAACCGAAGTCCAAAGTGAATCATTATTCACTTTACAAAAGGATTCTTTGCTTGACAAAGGGATTCCTTGAAAGGGCCAGAGCCCAAGGTAGACTGGAGCTTTGCTTTGTTTCATTGTTTACTTCTGTGGGCTAGAGGAGGAGGAGGAGAAGGGAGTAACTTCCAGCTGAAAGTTTGTTAGAAAAGATGACAAAATTCCTAAGGGGAAGGCATAGAGGGGTGGAGACAAGACTGTGCTTCTAAAACATTAGCCGGGAGAGGCCCTCGAGAAATCGAGCCAGGGCAGCTTTCAAACAGAAGGCAAGAGAGCCGAGTGCCTGTGGCCCGTCCCCCAGGAAGGGCACAGCACAGGAGGCGGGCAGCAGAGTTTCCAACAGGTCCCCACGGGGTGGACCCCAGAGCCATCAGGCTGCGAGGAAAAGCAGGGAGCAGTAAGGGGCAGCCTTGTGCCCTGGGGCAGCAGGAAGGCAGGAGGCCAGCAGCAGGCTCAGCAGGTGGCAGGGGTGTCACCCTTTATCAGGTGACATTTATGAAGCATCTCTTTGCATGTGCTTGCCATCCTGGGGAGGGATGCCCTGCCCTTGGAGAGTCTCAACCAGGCCTTCACTCCACTCGGTCTTTTTCATAATTCCTACGAGGAACAAGAAACAAGCGTAGCAACAGCAAGAATATTTCCTGAGCATGCTAACTAGCCATTGTCTCCTGTATCCCCTCAACCACCCCATGAGGGAGACATTATTCTCATTCCCATTTACCCATGTGGAGACAGGCACAGAGAGGTAAGTAACTTGCCCAAGGTCACACAGCTAGTAAGTAGCAAAGCCAGGATTCAGATACAAGTCTGCCCAACTTCAAAGCCTGTGAACACTAGGCTAAATGCCTGCCACATCAGCCCATTTCACAGACAGAGATGCCGAGGAGGAGAGAATGCAAGCGAGTTGCACTGAAGCGGGGGATGGACTCTGAGGACCAGCTCTCCTGACACACCCAAGGCTTGTTTGACTTGTGATACCTCCGCTGGGAAGGCCAGCCAGCTTTCTTGGTGGGGTACGTGGACCGCTCTGTGGCCATTAAGTCACTCACCGGGTCTGGGCCTCAGTTTACCTCTCTGCCATTCATCAGTATAGTGTAAGTCCCCCACTACCTCGCTGAGAGAGAGGAATGGGGAAGAAACGTGGGGCAAGGTCCAGGGTTGTCACCAGGGAGCCCACGGGAGGAACAGGCTCAGTCCCAGCTCCAAAGATTCACAGAGGTCCACAGGCTCTGGGTTGAGCAATGTGACGTTCACAGAGCAAAAGCCTAGGCAGCATCTCCAGGAGGCATCTGGTTCAATGGTCTGCCCACCAAGGTACACCTGGGAAACTCGGGGACTTCCTGACATGGTTGGCCTTCAGGGAATCAATTTCCAAAACCTCCACTTCCCCATGGTGTCCTTCCACATACCAATGTGCTGGGAACGATCAGAGCCCACCAGCTCTCTTTCGAGGTGGCCCTCCTCAACACTTCCCCAAAGAAAGGCCCATTCCCCCAGCCACCCAACTTTACCCTGGTGCTTTGCCCTGGTAAAAGCCACCAAACAAAGGGACAACTCAAGAATGCAGCACTCCTGGGAGGAGTCTCCTGAGGATGGACATTGAGAAGGGAGCTGGCCTTATTTTACCAAGACCTTCTCTAGCTTATCTACCCATCTGTTTATTTTAGAATTAGGAAGGAAGGAAGCTGACACAGGGACACCTGTTTAACACATTTATTTGAATCAAAAAATGGAGTCAGAGTTTTTCCAACACAAAGCATGATTTGGCTGACGGTCTAACAACGAGGTCCAGCTTTGCCAGTTAGGAATTACGGCAGATATTTTCCATAACTGTGTGGGCTGAGTTTGCCGTTCTAGGCTTTGACAAAATAAGCCTGGAAATACGCTCTGCTTAAAGTTATGAGAAAAAAATTTTATATGTGAATTTTTAAATGTGTAAGGAGATACAGTTTTTCAAAATTCTTTTGGCAGGTGTGGGAGCAAAAAAAGTTTGAAGCCTGTGTCTTTACTTCCCTGGAGCCACACTCAGAGGCTGTAGCTTCCACACCACCCACTGGGCCATGAGGGTAATAGGTTCTCAAGAGAAGGCAGCTGCAGTGCATATGACAAGCATTCGACCTGGACCCAGGGTGTAAGTTTATTTCTGCTACTTCTTAGCTGTGTGGATCTGGTTAAGTCACCCAAACTCCCTGAGACTCAGCTTCCCCATAAGCAAATGGGAATAATACCATATGAGACATATTAAAAATCCTGATGTGGGGCTTCCCTGGTGGCGCAGTAGTTAAGAATCCACCTGCCAATGCAGGGGACATGGGTTCGAGCCCTGGTCCGGGAAGATCCCACATGCTGCAGAGCAACTAAGCCCATGCGCCACAACTACTGAGCCTGCGCTCTAGAGCCCGCGAGCCACAACTACTGAAGCCCGTGCGCCTAGAGCCTGTGCTCCGCAACAAGAGAAGCCACTGCAATGAGAAGCTCGCGCACCACAATGAAGAGTAGCCCCCGCTCTCCGCAACTAGAGAAAAGCCCGCGCGCAGCAACGAAGACCCAACACAGCCAAAAAAACCTGATGTGATGATGATAACATTAAGTGAATAACGGAGAAGTGCACGGCACGGACAGCACCAAATAGCAGCCAACCAGCAAGTGTTTTCTGTTTGGCTTGGACAACTTGATGGTCTCTGTCTCCAGATGATACTAATAACTGATATTTACTGAGCACTTACTATGTGCCAGGCACTGGACTAGGTGCTTCACAGGCCCCAGTTCATTTTGTCTTCACATCAATCCTATCAGTAAGGTGTCATTCTTATTCCTCGATTTATAAGCACAGAAAGCTTACACACTTGCCCAGCTCAGTCGGCTAGAGATTAAAGGCCCAGTGGGTCTGTTCAGTTCCAGAGCCCATGCTCTAAACCCTCCCTATTCAAAGTGCGGCCTCCGACTAGCAGCATCTGCACCAACTGGGACCTTATTAGAAATGCAGGATCCCAGGGCCTACTCCATACCTACTGAATCAGAATCTGCATTCTAGCAAAATCTAGGTTGATTCCCATGCACATCCCCGTTGAAGAACCCCTGCTCCAGACCACCAGTCCAGCTGATTTACAACCTGGTTTTATCTTGCTGAAGGTAATAATAGAATGTTTGCTTTCTCCACACGTGCACACACACAGCTGGCAAGTAAAGCAAGCAAGGTGGTTAGGGGTTACAATAATCCATCAGTGACACATGCAAAAGGCATATTTTAAAAAGGGCTGGGAGGACTCACGTCAAACACTCATCAGTGGTTACCTCTGAGGAGTGGTATGGGATGGGGAGAAGGGGTGGTGGAAGGGGGGGGCCATTTGTTTATTTTTTTCGTTTTTAATATTTATTTATTTATTTGGCAGCACCGAGTCTTAGTTGCGGCACGCGGGATCTTTAGTTACGGCATGTGGACTCTTAGTCGCAGCATGTGGGATCTAGCTCCCTGACCAGGGATCGAACCCGGGCCCCCTGCCTTGGGAGCATGGAGTCTTAGCCTCTGGACCACCAGGGAAGTCCCAGGCCATTTGTATTATTTGAAATTTTTAATAAAAAGAATGGAGTTGTTTATTGGTTACACAATTTTTCAAAAAAAGCATGACAGTTCCCCGGAAGGCCAGGAAGGGGGTCCCTAGGGAAGTGTTGGTAGAAGAAAAGGGTTGCTGGGCTTGTAGTCATAAGACCTGGATTCAAGGCCAGGCTCTGCCCCTAATTTGCCTCGGGACAGCAGGGCTCTCACTTGGCATCTGTGGGCCTGTGTTTCCCCCACTATAAAGGGGGGTTGCCCCACGCACCCTTCCAAGCCCCACAGCATGGGTGCAGGGACCAACCGCACAGCGAAATGCACCAGAGGCCCGTGTGAAGGGCAGGGTGCTGTGTTTCTTGAAAGGAAAAGCGACGAAAGAAAGCAGTGAAACATTCCCCCTCACTCATTCCATTCCCCAAACACAGACAGTCCATGACTTTATAAGGAAGACACACACAGCAACCTGGATTTAGAGTCCGTGGGAGCCCCAGGCTGATTTTCAAATCCTTATTCGAACTTAAAAGTTAGGTTTGGACGTGGTTCAAAGCACAGAAAGAAAGGGCTGTTTCTCAGCATCTTGCCCATTCTCTTTGCTCCTCTCCGGGTTTCTCTGCAGGCTCAGGACTCGGGGATGCTGTGTTGGGGCACAGATGCTCCCCTCTGCTGTGCTTTCCATGCCTCCCCACACACGGCCCCGGCCCCGGCGCTGCCTCCCAGCTGCTCTGAGGGTCCACAGTTCGGCTCACTCTGGCCGATGCCTTAGGTTCCCCACTTTTATCTTAGAACTGGAAAGAGCAGCAAGTCCTCCCCTAGCTTGTCTCGGGGGAGGGGTGGAGTCTGGGTCCACAGGGATAAAGGCACTCGCTCAAACCCACAAAGCTAGCTTAAAATAAATAGAGCTGGGTCGGGTTCTCTATGACCTTTGGAAATACCTCCTTTTCCTTAAGATTTTTCCATCATTCCTTTGCAACTTGTCCCCTCATTCTGAGAGACGCACAAATCTGAAGACTAAAAGCTGCTGTGCTTTTCCTCAAACTGAATGATCCTAAAACCACACAGTCTGAAGGTATCATTGAAACTGAGCCAGAAAAGAATCCCGTCAGATTTTCCAATGAGAACCAGGCCCTTCGAAACCATTATGAGCTTCAGCTACAGTGAAGTAATGGCAAAAGAAGCCTCCAGGCAGGCAGTTCCAGCCCCAACATACTTACGTGGCCTTAGGCACCTAACTTCACCACTCCGAGCCTCAGTTTTCTCATATGCAAGACAGTGAGAGAACCGGCACCTTTCGGGTTTAAAAAGAAGATTCTAGATAAGAATAAAGCCTTTCATGCAGAGTAGGAGCTCAGTAAATAGCAACTATTACCATCATGATCATCTCGTTCAGGAACATCCATTCCAAAGACAGGGATCTGTCTAAATCAGTTCTCCACTCCAGTCACACATTAGAATCACCTAAGGGAAGTTTTTTCCTTTTATAAAAATACCCGTGCCCAGATCTTATCCCCAGTGATTCTGATTCAGTGGAGTGGATTAGGCCTGAGGGAGTCCGTACATTTTTTCCAGCTCTCCAGGTGATTGTAATGTGCACCTGTGATTGAGAACTGTGCTCTAAATCCTTGCTTCTCAACCTTTAATGTGCACACGAATCTCCTAGGGGTCTTGCTAAAATGCAAGTTCTGTCTCAGCAGGGTTAGCATAAGGCCTGAGATTCTGCATTTTCAACTAGCCCCCAGGTGATGCCAGTGCTATGGTTCATGGCCTCAGGAGGAATGGCACCCAAAACTCAAGGTCTTGGGCAGATGGCTGGCAAGTTTGTAAGATTCTTCTCTGGAAGTCTCAAAGGCCGGCTCTGTCTAGCCAGGCTAGAGCTCACTGCCTCCTGGAAGTAGACAGCCAACTATATGCCCTCAGACTGGGGCACAAGGACCCAGAACCAGAGCTTGTCCTCTGATGACTCTCTCTTTGGCTTCATGTTGTTGTTTTTTGGCGGTGGTGGGTGAGGGGGAGGGGTGGTCTAGCAAGAGCCTGCAGACAAGCGTGGCCACAAAGGCACACTAGCAAGTTAATCATGACACCGCACCCTGCATTCCCGTGGAGTTGCCTTCTCAACACCGTCTAAGACAAAAAAGCCAGAAGGAAAGGGTCCTAGTTACTTTCACTCAGATTGGCGGGGTGTAGGAGGGAGGGCATGGCCCGACCTGGCACCATGTCCCATCCAGGAGGAGCTGAAAACAACTGCACCTCTGGTCAGCCTGCCTCCTCTGATCAGCCAAGCAGGAAAGCTTCCTGCCTGGAGCTGGCTAGGTAAGTGCACAGCTGAAGGGACTCCAGGGAAACATGAGCTGGGAAGGGGCTGGACGGGCAAGTCCCTCCGGCTTTGAGGGTGGTGCATTTTGTGACCCTAAACAACATCAACAACACTGACTGGGCACCTATTATGTGCCAAAGAATTTTACAGAAATACGCTAATTTGATCCTCACATCAACTTTGCAAGTCAGGCATCACTGCTTTCATTGTACAGATGAGGAGACTGAGGCTCAGTGGATAAGTAATGGAACTTACAGAGGACAGAGTCAGGATCGGAAGCCACGCTCAAAACTCTTAAATCTCTCGATGCCTCAACTTACCCTTTCACAAGAAAGGGAAAAGGGTATAAATCAACAGAACTGAAAGTGGCTTTGGGTCTCCAAGAACAAAGGCTGATGCTTGTTAGCATTGTTATTAATCATTATCCTCAACAGAAGTGTAGTTAAGAGATACTGGGAGAAAAGGTTGGTGTCTGTCCTGACGTTCAGGTGGCTAAGCCCAGACCCCTGTAGTCCCCAGGCTCTCGAGGGGAGGATGAAATGCACCTGACGACTCCAGGGTGAGTACAGGAGCCTTCAGGGGAAGGCCCAGCTGTGGGATACAGCTAGGGTCCAAAAACCCAACAGCTCAAGGAAGGAGACAGAGCTGAGTCACAGCTGCATGTTCCTGGCACCTGGGCCACCATGCCAGGCCCAAGGCTGGAAATGAAACTCAACTTATGCGCCCATGGGTCCTGAGGACCAACCTGAACCTGTGCCCCATCGCCTCACGCCTGCGTAAGTCACGGAGGCTTCCTGAAACAGCCAGGGGCCGTTCAAGGACTACGGCACCAAGGGCCAAAGAGGCCATGCTGGGAGCCTCTGTCCCATCGGGCCCCAGGCCCCTCCTCCCAGGACCCTGGCAGCTCTGGATTAATATTACACCCATACAACCCCGACAGTGGCTCCTGACCATCCAGCTCCGTGAAGTTCTGAGGCTTAAAGTAAAGACAAGCTGGAGGTGGGGGGGAACAACAACAGGGAATGCACAAGGAAGTAACAGTGTAGCCACTGAAAATGTTTTAAAACCACACCATTTCATTAAGAATGTTCATTCTACAGTGTTACATGAAAAAGCCACACACAGAAGTATGTAATCAGTAAGATTACAACTAATTTTTTTAAGAATCTATGCATATTAAAATAAAGAACAGAGGGAAATACAATCAAGTGTTATTGGAGGCACTATTTAAATGATCAGAATGATCATTTTTGTTGGAAATTGAGCATTTTCCAGTTTTTCTGGAATGTAATATAGAATGTAAACTACACAGGGGCCAAAGGAGCACATTCTTTTTTTTTTTTTTTTAATTGAAGGACAGTTGATTTACAAGAGGAGCACATTCTGACTAAAGTCCGTGTGTCTGAGGAGTCAGGATGAAGACGTGCGGAGAAGGCATAGCCCAGGCGAGGCAGCTCACAGCAATGAGACAGAACAGGCACGTCTGCAGTCCAAGGCCACGGGGCTATGGTGCTCAGACCTGGGCCAGTGGGGGACCCTTCCCAAGGGGCTGGAATTCTCCAGGGAACATAACAAAAAGCCCCTTAACCCTTAAAGTGCTCTAAAGGACTGGTGAAAGGTGCCTACTGAAATAGTGCAGTCAGGTGCTCTGCCCCAGGGTGGGGGCAGCAGACAGCTGCCACTGCAGGCTCCAGTGTCCCTCGAGACTCCCGGCCGACGAGGATTCCTGCCTGTGCTGCAAAGCCCCACCAGCACAAGGACAGAAGAGAGCCAAGCTTCACCATACGGGGCTCAGGAGCCTCCTGGGAATGCCAGCGGGAAGGGGAATGGCAGGTCCCTAAGCCCTGTGCAAATGTGAAGGAGGGAAGAGGTTTAAAGTGAAGGAACGGCACCAGCTGTCGCCAAAACAACACTAATTACAAGGGCTGTGCCGCCTGAACCAGGCCGGGTTCTGCAAGCAAAGACCCTTCCAGGGGCCCGGCAGTCACCCAGCCGCCTGTGCTTTGCTGCCTTGTGACTGGGCTGCAGGCCTGTCACCCAACTGGGCAGGGAAGCCCAGGTCCAGAAAGCGGCTTCCACAGGTCCTGCTTACTGAGACGTCCCAATCACAGGGTCAGTTGCCTGGGCTGCGGGCCAGGGCCAGGAGACACTGGAATGTGGACAGGACTAGAGAAGCTCCTTCTCTGGAGATTTTTTTTTTTTTTAATTTTTGGCTGCGTTGGGTCTTCGTTGCTGCTCGCGGGCTTTCTCTAGTTGCAGCGAGCAGGGGTTACTCTTCATTGCAGTGTGCGGGCTTTTCATTGCGGTGGCTTCTCTTGCTGCAGAGCACGGGCTCTAGGCGCGCAGGCTTCAGTAGTTGTGGCTCGCGGGCTCTAGAGCGCAGGCTCAGTAGTTGTGGCGCATGGGCTTAGCTGCTCCGTGGCATGTGGGATCTTCCCGGACCAGGGCTCGAACCCATGTCCCCTGCATTGGCAGGAGGATTCTTAACCACTGCGCCACCAGGGAAGCCCTCTGGAGCTTTTAAAGACCTAAGTATCTGGAATAGCAACAGTAAAATAGGAAAAAATTGATGTCCTTGTCCCTTGAAGCTGGGGAAGGGGCAGAGTCAAGTGGAGAGACCAGAAATGCCAGTTCTCAGGGGGCCCTCACTCGCAGCTCACAGCTCATCACAGCAAGGAGCTCAAGTTCACCATCACTGACGGGGGAGGCGGGGGGGCGGGGGGGCGGGGGGGGCGGGCCCTGGATGTCCTCCTGCTCAAGCCGTTTCTGCTGAGACCCTGGGGTGGACTGAAAAAGGCCCACACTCAGGAAGCCAAGGAGGTAGGAAGGGCCCGGGTCCAGACCCGGGTTTTGTCCCTGTTCTGTGGCTTCCTAGCCATGGGGCTGGTGCCAAGCCACTTCACTCCCCTAAATTAGGTGTAAGCGGTACCCATCCTCGCTACTGCATCAAAACGTGTGCGGATCCACGAGAAACGCATGCGATGGTATTTCTAAGACTATCAAATTCTAAACAAATGGAAGGTGTCATTATGACTAGTGGGGCGTCATTATAAAGTGGGGGCGTTTTGCTCCTCTCTCATGACAACATGCAAATTCGAAGCAAAAACAGACACATGCATTTTTTTTCACACCCTTCACCCACACACCCTAAAACAGGACTGGATGGGGCTGCCTCAGGAACATAGGAGGGGAAAGGGAAAGGGAGAAAAGAGTAAACAAAACCAGCGAGACTAGGGAAGAAGTAAGAAGGTTAGAACCCAGATTCTGGCCTCCTGGGAACAAGCCCCGCGTCCCTGGGAAAGAGGCCGAGATGAAAGAGAGGCGCAGCTGGGGGAAAACAGGCCGTGAGAACAGGATGCGATTGTTCACCAGGACAGGCTGAGCAGCCACCCCGGCTTTGTGCGTTGATGTAATTAAGGCCCGGTAGGTGGGGGCCGAGGTTTGGAATCCTTTAGCTCCTCGCTATTCTCCCGGGACAGCTGAGCCCGAATTTGGGGCTGGAACTGGGGGTGGCTCCGCTAAAAGGAGGCAGCGGCCCAGGCGGCCAGAGGCGAAGCCCTCATTCCTGCCTGAGAGGCACTTCCTTCTCCCCAGTACTGTCCCCGGGAGTTCCCTGAAGGCCGGCCTCTGCCCTGACCCCAGTTAACACTCCCACTAATTGCTGGGGCTGCAAGAGCCCAAAAGCCCAGGGAGCAAAAGAGCCAGAGTTAATTAAGGAGAGAAAAAAAAGTCTGCTTCTCTGTTCTTCCTTCCCCTCCTCCCTGCTCCTCTGGGTCAGGCGTCTAGTTTCAGGGAAGCTCCAGAGGCAGGGATCTTCAGCCTGGAGCCAAAACCAACAATGGCACATGGAAATTACTGAACGGGAGCAGCTGGGCCGCGAGGGCTTCTAGGAGCCTTGCTCCAAAGCTGTCCAACTTTCCAAATTTCTCAGAGGTATGTCAGGGGGCCACTCCCCACCCATCCAAAGGAAAGCCTCATGGTCTCAGTCCAAATACTGTTTGCTCTCAAATAAGCACAGCACAAGTTCTTGCTACTAAGGTGGGATTCCTCCAGAGGGCAACGGGGCATTCTGTAAGCTAAACAGTAATAATGCAACACAGGCATTTGACAAATATTACCTCATCTAATTTCACAACTACCCTATGAGGTAAGTAATATCCTTGTCCCGACTTTAGAGATGGGGAAACTGAGGCTTAGAGGAGATAATTAATTTACCCAAGTTCAACAAGCCAGCAAGCAGCAGAGGAACGATTCAGACCCCCGCACTCTGACTCCAAAACCTGCCACTTGGATATTCTAGTACACTAGTAACAAGCCTTGTGGAGCTTCTTAGCCAAGGGTCCTTGAGGTTTCGATGAGGTCCAGGGATCTCCCCCCGGCGACATCAAATGCACAGTTTAATGTGTTTGGGTGTGCATACACTCTTCAGGGTGAAGGAGGATGTCAAAGTTCTCTTTAGATTATCAGAGGGGTCTGGAACCCAAAAAGAGGTTAACAAACATGGGCCAGTGAGGTGATACCCCAATCAATGCTTGCTAAATTGACTCCAGAACACAGATCTTCTAACTTGAGTCCTCTACTTTTTCACTTCACCTCCTTGTTCTGATGAAACATCCAAGAGGGAAGCTGAATTTCTCCACAAAGAGACGATGCACTGGCAGTTTAGAATTAGGCAACTTAGCACTGAAAATCCACCCGGCCTGCTTGGGAGAGGGTATCCAAGAGATACACTGTCGGGGAGGAGAGGGAAGAGTTAACAGTCCGGCCCTGCGGGTGAAAGGGATTTCCTACCCACTGCTTATTACTTCTTTCCACTGCTGCAAAACAAGTTCCAACATTGTCCCAATTCTGATCCTTGGTTTTGCCTGGATTCACATAGAGGAAAATACATTACCAGCGGCCCCAAACTATCAGAACTTCACAGGGGGAAGAAAGTCTCTGTTCCAAACTAATTTGCTACACTTTTAAAGACAGTTGTCTATCTAAAAGCAATGGTATTCCTTAACTGGAGCCAATGTCCTCATTTTCAGATGCTCCAAGACAGCAAACAGTAACAATGCTGCTGCTACCCACAGCTGACAGCCAGTATTATCAAGCACGCATTCTGTGCTTCACCCACGCTTACCTCATTTAACCCTAACTCCAACCCTATGAGGCAGAGGCATTATTATTTCTGACTTACAGATGACAAAATTAAGACTCAGAGAGGCTAAACAGCTGCCCAAGAACACACAGCAAGTTAAGTGACAGAACCAGGATTCAAACCCAAGTCTATCTGACCCAAGGATGGGGCCCTAGACCAGGGCCACTTAAAGCAGGTCTGCAGACCATTCAGAAACTGTTAGTCATGGGTCCTTGGCAAGATAAGCACAGGAAAAGAGAGTAAGGATTTAGAGACGTTTCTAGCAATTTGATATTGCTACCACATTCAAGCATGCGACGGCAGACTTGCCTCTTTGAACAGGGAAAGCATATAGACCAGTTAAGACTTGTGCAGAGGGTCATGCTCATCGGGCCACATATCCGTCCCCAAAAGAATGAAATAAACCACCTGTCCTTCACCTCAGAGTTTGAGAAGCACTGTCCTAAAGCGCTCTGCAAAGACGGGCATCTATGCCACTCAAATGAGGCCACCCCCTCAGCTGCCCCCCTCAGCGAGCAGTCTTCTAGCAAGGCACTCCTCAGGCTTTTACGTGCCCACAAACCACCTGGGCATCTTGTTAAAATGCAGACTGACTTGGGCAGCCCAAGGTGGGGCCCAAGACTCTCCATTTCTAACCAGGTGCCGTGGGTGCTGCTGGTCTGGGGACCCGACTTCGAGGAGCAAGTTTCTAACTGCACATCATACAGGGGCAGATAAGGCTGTTTCCAGAAACTCCACCGGACAAAGCCAGCCAGAGCCCAGCAAAGGGCCCAAGAACAGGCCCTCACCACGGGACTGGCTGTGAGGGGGCAGAAGGCCCTGCATGGGACCGGGTTCCCATCACAGGCAGCCCTAGCAACACACCTTTCCCACCCCAACCTGAGCCTGGGACACCAGGGGCCCTTTTTTCCGGAGTTGCAGAAACAAGGCCTTAAGGGCAGAGAAGAGCGGCTCTGAAGCATTTGCTACCTATAACCAGACCCGAGAAGAGGAGGTATTCTGATTAAACTGTGCTTCCTGCCTCAGCTCTGCTCATGCCACCCTGCAGCTGGATCTCGGACAGTGATGCCCTGGGAGGATTACCACACACGTGTGTTTGGGTCATCCCAGGAGGGCAGAAATGGCTCCTCAGTGGCCACTCCCGTGGCCAGAAAGGGCCACGAGCAGGGGAACTCCAAGGGGAAATGGTTCCCACTTCCTTCAGGTTACCTGTCCTATTCCCTGGAAGTTCTTGACCGTAGAGACTTTCCTCCTTATTACCAATCTCTCTCTCCTAATTTAACTTATGGCCCAAGGACTGAAGGACTATGTACTTATTAAAGGGGCAATTCACAGTAAAATGCTCAGATCTCCCACTCATTCAGGGATTCACTCTTTCATTCAAAAATATTTATGGGGCAACTGCCACGTGTCAGGTACCATGATGGACGCGAAAGACGAGGGACACTTCCTCACTCTTCTCTAAGAAGTAGGGAATAAATGACCGAAGGGGCCATGAAGCCAAGCCATTAACTAAGGCAAGGGGCACTGCGTCTTCCTGGAGCCAGAGGGAAGGCGAGCTTCTGCACAGTAGCTTTCACATACGCATGGACTTAGGGAAAGTCAGTGCGAGCGTGGGGCTGGGCACTTGAGGCCGATGGTACCTGACAGGGGCTCCTTGACTTGACTCACAACAGGGTGCGGAAAGGCCTGAGGGTTACTGACACACACAGCAAACACAGTCAGAGGGGCTTGACATCCGAACCAAAAGTGTCTGGACAAGACACAGACCCAACTCTGGGGAAAATCAGGCTGAAAAACCAACTCCGGATCTCAGCTGACTCTCATGAAACCACGAGGCTCCTTCTTTTTTGCGAAAGCAAACAACATTCTTCTACCTCCAAACCCTGCCATGTGCTATTTCCCTACAAGATGCTCTCACCAGTGTCAGTAGTACTACCACCCCTAAATGTGATAGCCAAAAACGTCCCCAGACACTGCCAATGTCTCCCAGGGGACAAAATCATCCCCATTTGCGAACACTGTACTGGAGGAATGGCCGGAAACCCTGGCTGTGCATGAGAAACACCTGGGGAGCTTCTAAAACTCACCCATGCCTGGGTCCCACCCCATACACATTCTGATTCTGGTCTAAGATTCTATACGTAAACAAGAATGTCTGTCAGTCTACAGGCCCTAATGTTGCTTTAATGTGCTGGCTGACTCATCCATTAGACTGACTCTCTCCAGAAGCATGAACCACATCTTTTCTTCCCCTCTCTCCACAAAGCTCCAGACAATGCTCCATGCAGTGTCTATTTTATGCTAATCAGAAGAGTCTGGAAAGTTCTTGAGCCCTCTCCACCCCCACTTCAAAGAAAGAAGCCACTTCAAATGGCACCATCTCCCCCAGATGCAATAGTAGATGACAAGAAGAATCTACAACCTCCAAACCTCAAAAGCAGGAGGGGACAGAGGAGATGGGGACCGATGAGAACGCAGCCACCTGATTTTGGTCTCAGTGTCCAACCTCTGAATGAGTCCCCCTTCATGCTTTCCTGTGGATGTGAGGACCATTTGCTAAATGGCCAAGGCGCCCACTTATTGATCCCCCACTTTTCTTGACCAGAATGGGGGCAGCAGCAGCAGTAGAAGCTCCAGTCTACCTGATTGAACGCTGTTTTCCTCAGGCTGACGGTGACTTGAAAATAAATGCAGGCCCAGAATCAGCTACTTTCTGAGCTGGAAAGGTTAGGATCTTTCCCCACACCTCGCTCAAGGATCCCCAGGGGGATCTGGAGAGCTGATTGACAGAGGCCTGGCCAGTGTTAACAGTTAACTGATGTAGTCAAGTTCATGTCCTGCCTCCCCATCTCCCCACACCTGAGGCTGCCCCTGCTGGCCACCTCTTCGGACAAGGCCAAAGAGGGATGGAGTGTCAAGGGAGAAGATCTGGCTATTAACCCCTAGCCGCCCAAAGTGGAAATGCATTCATCATTCACACATTCATTAACAAATGTATAGAGAATACCTTAAAAGTGATATAGGTGCTTAGAGAGCAGACATGCCATTCTTCCCAATTTTTATACTTGAGTTAAAGACAAAATGAAGGGAGGGAAATCCAGCGGCCAAGCTCCCCCAAAGACAGCAAAGGCTATTCAAGCTCCCAAGATCAGCTTTCTCACTAAAATTCACTGGCTAATACATAAGAATATAAATTGCCATTTGGTTACATTACACTTAATGAATGACTTAGTATTTTCTCTGATATTTTCTCATTTGGTATTCATTGCCCAAAGGATGAGTGAGTCTTAAAGATCTGCTTCAGGTAGCCCTAGCTAGCTTGCTAAAATCCGTCTAGGGCAGGGGTCCGCAACCCCTGGGCCGCGGATCGGTAGCCATCCGCGACCTGTTAGGCACCAGGCGGCACAGCAGGAGGTGAGCGGCGGGCGAGACGGCGGAGCTTCATCTGCGGCTCCCCATCGCTCGCACGACCGCCTGAACCATCCCCCAACCGTCTGTGGAAAAACTGCCTTCCACGAAACTGGTCCCTGGTGCCAAAAAGGTTGGGGACCGCTGGTCTAGGACACCGAGGCCTTCCATTCTAGGAGGCCAGCAGGATAGTGATTTTTTTTTTTTTCCAAGCTTCCTTCCCTCCCCTCAATTACACACAGACACACACACCCTGTTGCCTGGAGACTGAACACATTCCTCATGCTTACGTTTCTTTTCATTCTCCAGAAGCAGGAGCTGTGGAAACTGGGGCCTCCAGGAAACAAGCCTGGGGCGGGGGAGGGGGGGACCCGGAGTGACACTTCCTCACCAACAGGCCACCCCCTCCCCGCTGCCCCCCTTTCCTCCCCGGGTCTGAAAAGCCCGCTGGCTGGAACTGAAGGGCTCCCACAGGGAACAAGGCCCCCTTTGAAAGCCCGTGTTGACCGCAGCCCGGCCGGGGTTGCCATGGCCACGGTCCTCCTGGCAGCCCGGAGCCGGCGCAGCACCAGGACACCCGTCCTGACCCCCTCCCCGGGGACCCCGCGGGACCCCGACATTCCCTCTCCTGCACCCCGCAGCTGCTGGAAGCGCCGATTTTCCTCAAATCAGAAAACATCCTCCTAAAGGGGACGAAAGGGGATTAAGGCTCCACTCGGAGCAGGCCGGCGGCGCCTCCCTCCGGGCCCTGCCTCCCCGCCCGGCCGTCCGCTCACGGGGACAGGGACCCGCACGACCTCTTTCTGTCATTCATTCTCGCCGTGCCCGGGGCCCAGCGGCCGGGGAGGTCGGGAGGGGCCGGCTCGGGCTCGGCCTCGGCCTGAAGCCGCGGGCCGCCGGGACCCCGGGCCTGACGGCGGCAGCCGGGCAGCTCCAGCCTCGCCAGGCCCACGTTCCTCCCGGTCCCTCCCACCACCACCCCCCGCCCCGCCTCCGAGAAGCCAGAGGGAGCGGGGCCTCTGAATAATTCAGCCCTCAAATTGCTCTGTGGTCGGAAGGGTTTCTTCATTTATTTTTTAACTCTCCAGGATCTGCAGTTTCACCACGGGAAGCACTTTAATCCCAAACCTGGATCTGGTTTGAGACCCAGGGCCTCCCAGGACTGCAGGGAAGGGGTCACTGAACTTCCAGAATCCAGCCAACCGCCCACGCAGCGCCAGGGCTGGGAAGCGGCTTCAGGTCGGGAGGAGGGCGCAGGCCTCCAGGGAGGAACTGAATTACTAGAAAGCCCTGAGCATCAGCCCCCTAGACTGCCCCTAGTGGGCGATGCCCAGCCCCCTCCAGCTTCCCACCCTCCCTCCCCACAGTCCTCTTGTTCACTCTGACTCAAGAGACCTGGAGCACACAGTGTTACCACACGGCCACAGGTCCCTGGCATCGGCCAGCTTTGGCTTCTGTTAATCATATTAGCTAATATTTTACTGAGCTTTCATTTCATATAACCCTCACAATAACCTAATGAGGTAGGTACTATGCATATCCTCATTTCACAAGTGAGGACACAGACTGGAGGAGGTTAGGAAATGTCCCCGGGTCATATAGCTAGCAAGTGAAGAAGGCAGATTCACACACCCAGCTGTCTCATTCCAGACTCCAAGCCTGAATCCCCATGTTACATGGCCTATGCATATGCTGCACACAGCATCCTCAAGGAGCAGAACTAACTCAGCCCAAAGAGGTGAAGAGCCTTGCTCATGGTCACACAGCCCACTGGGGCAGTGTCGGACGAGGACTGAAATGCCATAATCTGGGCTAACATCCTTTTCACAATCACAGTTTCAACTACCGAGGCATCCATATTTACACAGGTGAAAGCACACTCAAAGTACTCCCTCTTTTACAATGTTACGGTCTAATGGCCTATAAACGTAGCTTGACCCCTGGCAATGCCCCATGCTAGTCCTGTCCACTCCCTCCAGTCTCTGCTCCATGACCTTCCAACAAACAGCTCCCCTGCCTCCACCAAAACTTAAATCCTCTCTCACAGCATTATAATCTCTCCCATCCCCCTTCAGGGCAGTGCGATCTCCAAGATTCCTAACGAGAAATCCCACACCACCCCGCCAGCTCATATTTATGCAGCACTTTATGGTTCTCAAAGCTCTCTTACAGACATTATCCAATCAACTCGACAACCCTTGAACTAGGTAAGCACCAGCACCTTTCTGAGGACTGCCCCCACCCCCATTCACAGGGGAAAGCCCCCCAGCCAGGTGGTACCATATGACCATGTGTTCCTGATCACTGCTTGGACCAGCAGGAGACAGCTGACACAAAGGAACAATCAGATTCTTTCCTCAGGAATTTGAATCAAGGTTCTGAGATACAATTCAGTCTGATGGTTACTGGAAGGAGGATGGGTATATTTGGGGGCCGAGGACCCATGACATCTGGCACACATCCACAGACGCAGTGGCATCCTGCAGTTCCAGGCACTTGGGAGGCCAGCCATATTTGCTGCCCTTGATTCCTCCATTCCCCTGTGGCTTCAAATAGCTCAAGCTGGTTTCTGTTACTTGCAATCAGTAGAGTCTGAACTAACAGATGGGTGGATAATTATCCTCCTTTTGCAGATGAGGAAAGAGGCTCACAAAGGTGGAGTGACTAAATGAATATCACATGACCAAAATGTAGTAAAGGAGAGGTTAAAATCCCTGTGATGTGACGCTCCTTCAGTGCCATCTCTTGCCTCCTTCCCTGGATTAAAGAAAGTGGCAGGTGCTCCCTTCTCGTTAGTGTTAAAAAAAAAAAAAAAATGATAACTGAGGATAAGTGATTAGGCTGGAGGCACTCCAGTGGATTAAAGCCAGAGACAAGAAATACAAAATCCTCTCCTTTGAAACCATGAAGACAACCCTTTGCCCCTCTACATTTCCCAGCCTCCTTTGCAGTTAGGTTGGAGCCATGTGACTAGTTCTGGCCAAATTAAATGCACACAGAAGTAACAGGTGTCAGTTCCTTGCTAAGGCAGTTAAAAGCCAGGGGCTGGGGAACTGTGATGGCCCCATATTCCAGATGGTGTGGCTACAGGTGGGGGAGGGCTGTCTAACCCACGTCAGACTTTCCATGAGCACAAATGAACCCTAGATGGTGTCAAGCCACTGGGATGTCAGGGTTTGATTATTACTGCAGCACAGTCTAGCTTCTCTCCTGGCTGAAACACACGAATCATTCAACTGGGGACCTTCAGCACATTTCTCTGGTCTGCAGGATGCTGTATTTGTTTGTCTAACATTCATTTGTTCAACAAATATTTCTAGAACACCAAGACTAGATGCTGTAACATGTACATACAGCCAAGAGCACAGTAGTGAAAAAGACCCAATCCCTCTCCTCAAGATGCTCCCTATCTGGTGACCCACAGGCCCTACCTTGGGACTAAAAGGCACAGTCCTACAGGTGTGAAAGCAGGACCTCCCACCCAGCCACTGGCTAAACTGAGCCCCAAGAAAAGGTAAGCTTCCAGGAGGCAAAGACAGCTTGTCCCAGCGACTCCAGGAGGGTAGCAGCCAAGACTGAGTTCGCACCAGGTTTTCATACCCTGGGCTCTACCAGCTCCCCTCCTGCCAGCCATGCGGCCACACACAAGTGCCTCCCTTGCCCTGGGCACAGAACAGAGGGGAGAAGGCATCAAGGAGCAGTCATCAAGAGAGCAAGTGGCTGGTAGAAAACAGCAGCAAAAGACACAGCTCATCTGCCCTCACCCTCCTCGGCAGCAAGAGTTATCTCCTCTGCGAATTACACCCCTGCTTAATTTATTTTAGCCCCCAAAGTCCCCAACAGCTGAGCTTTTTTCCCCTGACCCCATGTAGTTGAGGGCCAACCAGAGAAATCATCACTCTGTCTCTTTCTGCCAAAAGCTAGATGAGGAGAGCAGTGAGGCAGGTAGGGCCACCACATACAGTTGTGCAGGCTGTTCACTGCACAAGGTGCCCATCCAAAGGGGCAAATGGGGCTGGAATCCAGCCTATGCTCTGCTTACCAAGCTGCATACACTGGAGAAAGGGTCCCTTCTTCTAATTCACACAAAGGTGTCTGCTCTATGCCACGGCCCCAGAAGCACTGGAGCAGGGGCTTCTCCACACGGAGCGAAGAAGTTTGGTGATGGGTCGGTGGGAATGTACTGTACTAGCCTAAGTTTGGAGTATATTTGAAAATTTTTACTATAAAGTTTAAAAAAAAAACCACATCCCACTCAGTAAGTGGCTGTATTACTTAGGCATGTTACTTTACCCCGTAGCCCTCAGCCTTGGTTCCCACATCTAAAAAGACAATAATCCCTGGCTCATAGTTTGGTACAGGACTAAATTAAATGACTGAAGTGAAATGCTTGAAACGAGTGAGTCCTCTTACACATGGGAGCTGTTAACAGTAGCTACTGCTGATGGCTGGGGCAAGAAGGAAAACGAGGCAAAATGGGGGCAGCGGGGCCTTGCGGAGAAAAGCAACCGCTCTGGGGAAAGTTCGCCATGAAGCCAGAGGGTGTCTGAAAACACAGTCGCCTATTACCATTCCTAAACTGGGCTTCCAGGGGGCTGATCTGAGGGAGTTTTCTTGCAATCCCTCCCTCCCAGGTAGACTTCGAATTCCTCTGGGGACTCCAGCCTCCGCTCACAATCCAAATGACAGTCCACAGAAAGGTCACAAAGAGTGGCTCAGAAAAGGATGTGCCCCCCAGCTTCCTCGCAAACTCAGAGACAAACAGGGCAGCTTCCGGGTGAGGCGGGGCAGGCAGGGAGTACTCACACCTGGAAAGCTCCTATCTGAGTTCTAAAGAGAACAAGAGGTCCCCAAAGATGTCCCAGGGGAGTCAGGCGTTAGCACAGGGAGGGCTCCACCCCCCTTCATGGGGTGGAGTCCAAGTGGCCATTCACGTCCCTAAAGGTCAAAAACTATGTTTGCACTGTCTAGTTGTATGTGATGAATTTTTACATTATTATCTTCAAAATTATCACTGCTATGTATGAATTTCACCAGTGGTTTGCCATTTAAAAATGACACACCCCCCAATTTACTTCCCCTTAAGGCCTATTCCTTCCCCAGAGCCTCATGGGGATGGAGAGGGCTGGAGGTGGCAGTGGCACAAAGCTGGGAGCCCTTCCCAAAGCCCCTGGAGGGATCTCACCCTTGGCTCGAGCCACCAAGACCCTGTGTGTCGGCCCGGCCTCTACCTTGGGATACCCACACAGAAGGCCTCTGGTTTCAGTCAAATGCCATCTCACTCACTCGTGCTTTCTTTTCTTTCTTCTTTTGCAAGATGAAAGCTAATAGGATGATTCATTCTCTTAAGTCAACTCATGAGAAGAAAGGAAGTCACCCAAGTTCCCAATTCTCTCTCCTTTGAACACCAGCCACTCCATGGCTCACCCCCATATGCATTTCACAGAAATGCAATAACAAAGAAGAATTTCCACTAAAAAGCCCATCCTTCACCTTGCCTTTCATGTCTCAAGAATTTGCTATCTGTATCCATGGCAGTTAATTCTAAGTTTCTGAAGCTGTCACAGCTGAGGGCTGAGTTGGGATGTAAAGACAGGCTTCCAAATAAAATGTGATAGGAGAGCAAAGAGACACATGGCCCTTAAATCCACAGCGCAGCCCCTCACGGCAGAGAGTAAAAATCCACCCAGAAAATGTCCTTCTCTGTCCCTGTCGGCTCTCTTCAGCTCTGTCCCAAACTTAGAAACAGCTGTTTCCCTATAACTCCAAAAAAAGCTCTCATATGCTCCATCTCCTCATTCTTTCCAACACTGTGATCTGTACACTTAATCTACCTCTAGGCTCAGCTTATCCCTCCCTCAGCTTGTCAAATAAGAAGAGGAACAGTCAAGGAGTAAGAAGTATAACATGACAGCAAAGCCCTCTTGGAAACACCGTCTACAGACTCAGCAGCCTGGCTTTCTGAGTTCAGATCCCAGCTCCTCAGTTACCTAATTGTGTGACCTTGGGCACGCTGACTTAACCCTCTGAGCCTCCGTCTCCTCATATGGAAAGTGGTAAATAATACTATACTCATACGGGGCTGAGTAAATAAATATATACTCTTAAAATGTATAGGAAGGTGATTGGCATGCAATAAATACGTAATAAAAATGTTGTCATTATTAGACCATCACAACCATCTAGTGCAATAGGGATTATTATTAAGAGCTCTAGTTAACAGATGTGTTCAAAAGCCATTTGTTGCCAGGGTACAATAATAGATTAACCTCAAGAAAAGTACAAATTAAGAAATTAAGTGATCTGCTCAGAACAACACAGATGACACAGTCCATACATGGCAGAGCTCAGCCTGGATCTCTCATCTTGGACTCCAAATCGCACACTCAGAAATTTCACACTTTAACACGCTCCCTTCCTCAGGCGTGGAAATTTGAGAAGTCCCATGGATCAGCATGAAAAACAGATTTCAATTCTATAAGCCCCAGAGAGTGGCAGGATCTCAAGGGAATGTTGCAGGATTTGCCAAACGAAATTAATTTCCATTTGTTTTCATATTCCAAGAAAATATACCAAAACGGCCTTATACCACCTCACCAAAGGTGTCAAAAGACCCCTCAAGGCCAAGGATCACAACCATCTCAACAATAGTTCAGGCTCCCTCGGGAGGCTCCCAGGCTGTCAGCAATTTGCAAAAAAGGTCAGCGCAAATCATTTGGGAAGGCATTTGTGCAGGCCTGGCCTAAGACATGTAGACTTCCACCAAGCCCGTAGTTTTTCAAAACATGCACTGTCTTCACCCTTGATAAATAGCAGCCAGGCTACAGAAATATTTCCATTACACCCAAAAGCCTGCTTGCCACCACAACTCATTGAAATGGATGTTTCCAATTTGAGGAGAGCTCAACAAAAATATCGAGAAACACCCCAACCTTTCCAGCAGAGGTAACCATTCTGGCATTTAGGAAACCTCTGAACACTAGTAAAGGATGTTTGTGGACACAGATTATTTGGGAAACATATGCCCTCATGCCCAAAGTCTAACTATATCTAATACATGGATTGAGCCCATTTCTTCCAGCTCTATTATGAACGTTCATTCATTAGAAGATTTCTACACAAGTACTTTCATCAGTGCTCTTTGTGTATTTCAAGACTGTGATGAAATCATCTTATGGCCATGCTGGAGAGAACTAGGAATAAAAAGAGTTTAGCACTGGAGCCCTGGCTCTACCACTAACTAGCCACGTGATTTCATGAAATGATGATAATAACAATAATAACAACAATAACAGCAGTAGCAGCAGCTAACATTTATTGAGAACTTACGATCTGCCAAGCACGTGCTAAGGGCTTAATAAGTGATCCTCATTAGCAACCATTAGGGGATATTATTAGTCCCATCGTATGGGTCAGGAAACTAAGACTCAGAGAGCTTGAGTAACTTGCCCCAAGAACACAGCAGCAACTAGCAAGGGTGGATTCAAACACAGGCAGTCTGACTTGCAGTTCTTAACTACATACCATAGTTCTTTTCAAGGTGCTTAATGACCCAGGACCACAAATTCCTCTAGGAGCCATCTGGATGATCTTCGAAATCCTTTCTGGCTTTGAAATTCAGTGATTCTCTCTTTTAGAAATAAAATGTATTTATAACTTCGAGGAATAAAATGCAATGATGCTCTAGCACTGCTAAGGTGGGATGAAACATCTGTGTCTGCCTCACCCAGATCCGGTCAGGGGAGGAAAAGTGCTGATTTTCTAGGATAATGATGCCCTGTGAAACCACCAGACTGGCCCCAAACCGTCTCAGGAAAAATGACAGCTTGAAGACAGCGTCTTAGAAGACGCTCCAACTTGCAAAGGTCTGCAAGTTCTCAACTATCGGCTCTCAAACCTTCATTTGTCTTTTTTTTTTTTTTAAGGAAACTCAAATGCAAGAAGATGCAAGTTTTAAGGATACTGGTACAAGGTGTGTGTAGGCCTCGTGGCACACTTACACCTGGCTTACCTCTCAGCTCTGCACCTGCTCATGGAAAACCCACCTCATCCAGGTAATCCGTGTTTTACAGCTTCCCTACAACCTCCCAGCTCAGTAGTCCTGTAATTGTGCGGGGTTTTGCCCTGTGCACACCTGCTGATATCTTCCTTCATACGCTGTCTCCCAGCCCATAGACACATACATGCTCAATGGCCGCCTTCCCCGACTCCATCTCTGATTCATCTTCCTCCTCTCCCTGCTAAGCACAGGAGTTCCCTGCCCACCCACCTTGCCACTAGTGGCAGCCAATGGTGAGACTCTCCCAGCTCACTTCTCTCACTCGCCCTAGCTCCCGCGCGCGTGCTCCCTCTCTCTCTCTCACTCAGCTCCTGGTACAGCCTGAAACCGAAACTAATCTCAGACCTGTACGAAGGGAAATCATTTCCTACGCCTGATCACCCTACACGACCACAAAGAATCTTCTCCTCAGAGCTCCAGATCTAGCGTGTTGGTCGCCGGGAAAAACAGAGTTCTGCAGGTGCCTGCTAAAACTCGATGCTTCCTTAACGAACACGCAGGAGGAAGCAAGAGATCCTCCACAGGGTTTTCTGCTGCTGCTGCTTTTCTTTAATTTGCACAAGTTAATTTATATTCACCCCAGGAAGTAAAGTTCACCACCCAGTATTTTAAATTCATTTTCCAGCATCGGTTCATGTTTGGCTCATTCTTAAGCAGACTCTCTTCTGAGAGCAAGCCTTGCTCCCTTTGGAGATCTCTGCAGCCATCTTGCTTGCTATGCAGCTTAGATGGCTAGACCACATGCTTTTCCTAAATTCGAAAAATGCAGCCTTCACTTTCATGCTGGGAACAAAAACAACAACTACAACAAACAAACAACAAGAGCAAGTCATCATAAATGAACATAATGTCTGCCCTTGAAACCCTTTCAAAGAATTATACATTTTGAGAAAAATCCCAAACTGTTCTGTTCATCATTCTTGCCCCCAGCATGCTTTTGGATGCCTTTCTCTGTTGCTGGGGGCATCGTGTAATGATTCAGTTGTTGGCTTGGGCAAAACAGAATTGAAATGGTAAATGCACTGGCCCAACGAGTGTTTTGGTAAAAGAGTAATAACTTGTGGATCGTCTGCTATTTACTCTTCATTCAACAAAGTTTACTGAAGGCCCCGTAGGTATGCCTGAAGCTCATCTAGGTGCTGGGCCAGGAGGGTGAATAAGACGACCGCTAGCTCCGACTGGGCCATTCTCAGAAACATCTTGTGAGTAGGAGCTGAAGCTTTTCTCTAGTGCCAACAGCCAGACAAGCGGTCAACTACTGGCAGGTCTCCTGCAGCCCTCTTCACGAGGCGTGGACTCCATCCAGTAGGGCTGCGGAGTGCCCCCAGAATGCATCCCCTCTGACAGGGATTGACACAGGGCAGCACACAGCTGTTGGGCAGATGTGGTTTGTGTCTTGGCTCATTAATTAATGAATGAGCCACTTAGGGTGATGGGCATTCTTCAGTCACTTCAATGGTAAAATGAGGGGTGAGGCCAGATTTGAGCAACATTCTAGCTCAAAAATGCCAGCTCCTTTTCCCGTCCCGCTGCTGAGCTGACACAGATCTCGAGGGGCCGCTACTTCATCTTCCCGTCTCCAGATGAAACCTCTTAAACCACAAAGACAAATGGAACTTGTTCCCATTTCTAAAGACCTTCGGGGATGGCCATTCCCCTCTGCTCCTGTGAGTCACTTGTTCTCACATCTCACATCCTATCTGCAACACTGTCCTGAGACCTTACTCGAGTCCTTCCTCTGCAGTTTACATTCATTTGCCTCTGGTTCTGCTTCTAAGTACGGAGAGACAAGAGCGAATCACTGTATTCTGAGCAACAACTCTTACAAGATTTTTATTTCTTCTTCAGCATGTTCACTGCAGGCAGTATAGGAGGTGACTTTAAAAACCACAAAAGCATCAAGGTAGCCAAATTAGGCAAGGGTGTTGCAGGATCCAGAAAATTCGACCCTCGGTTTTACTCAGAATTCACAGAGTGGGAGAGCGATATATTCTGTGGTCAGATCAAAAGCCCATGGGGCAGCAGCCACCTTTACCCTCACTCAGCTCAAGTGCCCCCTCCTGCAGGAAGCCCTCCCTGTCCCAGCTCCTCTTCTGGCTGGAAAAGCATCCCCTTCTTCAGCGCTTCGCCTCAGTGCAGCATTTGCCATGGCAGCTGGAGTTCTAGGCTGACATGTTTATCCCCCCAACTAGACTATAGCCATCTCCCAGGCAGGGGTCATGTCTTAGTGACCTTTGTACTCAGGGTCAGGCCCCAGGAGAGTGTCTGGCACTTAGCCAGTGGTTCTCAGCAGGCTGTGCTAGGCTGAACCCTCCAGGCACGTCCCAATGATACTTGAATGTTGCATTATCATCCCTTCACCAAGAGCACGTAACCCCTCCAATCCCCCCACCCAGCATCCCCACCTCTCAGCCCTTGGCTCAGTAGGGGTCTCTCTGAGACTTTCTCTAAAGATGTAAGCTCTCTAGCCAGGCCTCTTGGGTTCAAATCCTGGCTCTGCCAGTCTCTAGCCATGTGACCTTGGTCAAGTTATTTAACCTCTTTATATCTCCGTTTCTTCACTGAAAAATAGATATAATATCTCATAGGATCTTGTGAGGATGAAATGAGCTGATCCACGAGAAGCACTTGGAACAGGGTCTGACCCACAGCAAGTGCTCAGTGAGAGCTGGAATTATTATTTCCCAAACCTATGGCTTCACAGAACCCCTGACCTGCCCCTGGCAGCTTCCACTCTTGACTGACATTGGGCCTGCCCTCCCCCCACTAGACCCCTTCCTCCAGGCCCCTTCTGCCCGTTCCTCCAGGACCAATATTAGCATTAATATAAAAAGCCATTCGGGCTTCCCTCGTGGTGCAGTGGTTAAGAATCCACCTGCCAATGCAGGGGACATGGGTTCGAGCCCTGGTCCGGGAAGATCCCACATGCTGCGGAGCAACTAAGCCCGTGCACCACAACTACTGAAGCCGGTGTGCCTAGAGCCCGTGCTCCGCAACAAGAGAAGCCATGGCAATGAGAAGCCCGTGCACCTCAACGAAGAGTAGCCCCCACTCGCCACAACTAGAGAAAGCCCACACGCAGCAATGAAGACCCAATGCAGCCAAAAATAAATAAATAAAATAAAGAAAGAAAAGAAAAAAAGTTAAAAAAAAGAAAAGACTTTTAAAAAATAAATAAATAAATAAATAAATAATAAAAAGCCATTCAACCCTTTTTACTGATTATGATCCTCCCCCCACCCCACCCTCACCAGCTTAGAGGGCAAATTCTCCAAAGAGAAGGGAGAAGAGTTGGTTCCACAGCAGGGCTACGAACGCCGAGTCATTCTGCCCCCAACTATGTTTCTCTGTCATCCCTTGACATTTCAGCTCCTCATCTCCCCTCTGCTCAAAATTTAAGCCTCACCCTACCCCATCCCACCCCTCCAAAAGCCAGCCTCAGCCTCTAGTTCTTACCAAAGATCTTCCTTAGCAATAAGAAACCTCAGAACATTAGCACCCAAGTGAAGAAATAATGATAATAATAATAATAGCAGCTTCTGTCTGGCATAGATCTCCTTTCATTTTTTCCAAAGCTGAGAAACCGAAGCATCTACAAAGTCATAGAGTAAGATGGAGAGCTGGAATTGCAACTGGGAATATGTATGTAACTTCAGATCCTGCATTCTAAACCACTAAGCTATTATGGAAATGGGCACAGAGTGGCTGGATTGCCTCCTGGGGGTGGAGGTTAGAGGGATTTGGAAAGTTTTCATCCCACCGATCATTCCTCAGTGCATTTCATATTTTATGAAAAGGGAGTTTATGTTGACAGGCATTGTTACTCTATTTATCATTTATGACCTGTTTTAAAGATAAGAGCTATAGCTGCATTATTAGGAGTCCATTATATTACTCTGACACATCAGAGATGCCTACTGGGAGGTTAAAAGCAGAGAGCATCAGAGAAGAACTGAGTGAGCCGACACAACCAGCATCCTAAACTCACCAACCTGTGGCAGCCGGTGTAGCGGCCAACAGACAAGCCCTGGCCACCGATGAATGTGAATCTCTAGTCACCACAATGGGACCCTTACATCCCACCAACACAACTTCCAAGTTCCAAGTCAGGGACCACTGGACCACAGTGTCTCCAAAGCCCTTCATGGTTCTCGCTTCCTGTTAAGTCTAAGAGCCAACAAAATGGAGACATCACCTCCTCCAGGCCACCTTGTATAGTCAGAGGTGATCCCTGTCTGACTCCCAGCTTCTTGCCCCCAAGGATCCAGAATACACCTGCCTATGTTGCTTATCGCCAGGATCGGGGAAATCCATCAGGGCAAAGTAAATGTAGGAAGCTCTGAAGGAACAAACTAGTCTGAGTGCTACTACATGCTCAACACTGCTTGCTAGGCAAAGAAAAATCTGAACTACCATTGTCTGGGGGCACTTGAACCTAAGAAGGGCTTCTCAATACCAAGCAGAGAAGTCACAGACAGCAGACCCTACTAAAGGCTCTTCCAGATCCCCAACAAGTATAAATGCTACCAACACCTGAGCAGCAGCCCAGGGCCCAGTGAGCTTTGGCTAAGAAAGAAAAGGCAGACCAGGTCTCCTTGGGGGTGCACTGGGGATGGTGACAGCCATTCCCTCTGGCCCCGACTTGCCTAGTCCAGAAGGATCTACAGAACCTACAATACCTCGATCCTGGCCTTGAACAACTCTGCCCAAAGACCTCCTCAAAAGGAGGATTGTCTTTCACACTTACACTCTCCACTGAAGCACCTTCTCCCACCTCAACCCCGTGGCCCCAAGAATGAGCTGGGGCTATTAAAGCACCTGGCTCCTATTCCGTTGAAACACCAGAATATCCATCCCTCACCCTAGTCCCTGTATTTACCTCTAATTCAACAGTTCTGTGGCCCTGGCCCAGTTAGTGCCCAGAGCCTTCTCACCACATAGACAGCAAAATCAGCCCCTGGAGAAGGGCCACCCCATCGGCCCCCATCCTCTGGCTAGCTGTAGGGAGCTGGGATCTGGTCCAGAGTTTCCAGGTCTCCATGGCCACAGCCCAAAGTAGCATCGGAACGTCATGAGAAAAGCCCTCTTGAGAGGTCTGCTCTCCGTACCCTGGAACTATTCACTGGCCCGACACAAAGGAGGGAACTGTTCTGAATGGCCTAGGCTGGACCACAGACTCTAGATCAGGGGTCTCAACAGGGGCCCCAGTTCCACGGGGCACAGTGACCTTCTGACACCGCATACAAAATGTGTCCTTACACACATGCACGTGTCAGAGGGAGGGAGGGGGGAGTTAGAGTTGTCACCAGATTCTCAAAGGGACCCATAACCCCAACTCTGGCCCCAAGCCCCTCCCCCCCCCACCCCATCATATCATCATCCCTAGACCATCCTAGCTGCCCAAGGTCTCTCTCCTATTTAAGGATGTGCCCAGGCCCGAGGCCCCACTCCTGATCCCCTGTCTCCTGCTCTTTCCAGCTGCAGAAAGTGAACTGGGGTGGGGTCCCACACACACCCTCCAGCTTCCTGGTGACCTGAGCCAGGTTTCTCTCTCCAGCCCAGGGATGCCATCCTCCATTCAAACTGAGGTTCCAAAGGCCTCGACTGCCAACAACAGAGAGGGACCCATTTCACACTTGATCCCAAGGGGGCCAAATCTCATGGTGAGACAACTTCCTTCATGAGAGAATTCCTGGTGTCCCTCACCTCCTTCAGGCACACCTGGCCAGCTCCACCCAGGCTGTAAAGATGAGCATGCCTGGCAAAGAAAAGGAATGAGAGGCCCAAGCACCTCCCTGAGTCCCTTCTCCCGAGCCGGGTGGCTCAGGGTGCTGCAGGATAACTAACAGGAAGGGTTCCTCCCCGTGCTCAGCGATGCTCCTGCCTGAGGGTCAGGTGGGGAGTGAGAAGGTCTTGTATCCTATATCACCTCTAGGACGACTTAATAAATTCCCAGTCACCCTCCACTCTCACCACAAAAAGGAAAATCTAAAACCTCCCTCCGCTTAAATCAAATTCCTCTCCAGGAATTTCATTTCAGTATAAATTTCTTGGAACTAAAACTTCTTTTAACGGGAAAAGAAACGGACAAGCCCGTGCTAGGTGTAAGACAACAATGCAACCAGAAAATGAAGAGGAAATAAAGAATTAGCGCCGACACCAACCCCCTGGAGCTTAGCGCCCCGGGCATTTAGGACCGGAGGTGGGGGGGGGGGGAGCAGGGGCGGGGACAGTGCCTGGTGAACTTTCCCTGGCCGAGCCACGAGAGATGCAGCTCCCAGGGGACCGGGTGGAACCAGAAAAAGCTGAGCCGACCTGTGACATCGGCGGGGACAGGAAGCGAACCTCCCCTTTTCCTAAAAGGAGCTCTGGCCCCGGCAGGCGCCCCCCGCACCACCCCCCCCTCCAGCCAGCCGTCGCCGAGCAGCCAGCGCCCCACCAACCCCGGCCCGGGCCAAGCGGGGAGGGGCGCCCACACACACAAGGGGGAGCGGCCGTGGAAGGGGCTCCGGGCGGCGCCGGCTCGCCGAGGCCTCGCTCGCTTTCCCCGCGCTGCCCGCCCGCGACCACCCCTCTCCCCGCGCGCCCCGCTCCCAGCCCCCAGGTGCCCGCTCGCCCCGCGCGCCCGCGGCCCGGGAGGAGGCGGCGGCTCGGGAAGGATGCGGGGCCGGACCCGCCGCACGAGGCTGGGGCGGCGCGGGCTCCCGGCAGCCGCGGCGGCCGCCCAGGGAATCAAACTCGCGCCCGCCAGGCCCTCCCGGCGGCGCCTCGGCGACCGGGCCCGGGAAGGTGGGGCCGGGCCGGGTGGGGGCCGCGCGCGGGCCGGGCGGCGCCGGCGGGGAGCGAAGGGAGGTCTTACCGAGCAGCCGCGCGCGCGTCCGCTCCCCGCGGGGCGGAGGGGCCGGGGGCTGGGGGAGGGGCGCGATCCCGCGGCGGCGGCGGCGGCGGCGGCGGGCCGGGCGCGGCGGCGCGGCTGGGGCGCGGGAGGCGGGGAAAGCGAGGCGCGGCCGGCTTCCTAGCGGCGGGCGGCGCGAAATGCAGCTGTCCCTGCGCGGCCGCCGCGGGGCCGCAAGTGGGGCTGCGCGGGGAGGAGCGGGACTGCGGGCCGAGCGCGGGCCGGGCGGCGGCCCCCAGACCCTCTCCGATGCAGACCCCTCGGAGACAGGAGGGAAGCGGTATCGGGGTCCGCCAGTAACGCAGTCGCGGGGGCCGGGGGCTGCCAGGCCAAGACGAGGCGGATCCCCGCCGGACCCCCGCAGCAGCCGCGGGGACTCCCGGGTGGCGGGCCGGAAGGCGTGAGCGGGGAGTCTCGGTCCCGGGCAGAGTGGGTGCGGGGCGTCCTGCCCCACCCTGATCAGGGAGCGACGCCAGGAGGGAGACCAGAGACCCCGGCTGGGGGCGGGGGAGACCTAAGAGCCGGACTGCCCGAGAGGGTGCAGAATTTGGACGCGCATCTGGGACCTGGGACAGCTGTAGTGGAGGGGAGGGAGGCCCCCCGGGAGTAAGGGCTCAGGAAAGTAAACAAAATAAAAGGCTGAGGTCAAAGGAGATGGTGGGGAGGAGGTCAAGAAATCAAAGTAGTACCCATTCACACCATCAGATACCACCTGCCATCTCCCCATCTCCTCTCAAACATACCAGGTCACTTCAGGGGCGTCTGAGTCCTGAGATCTCCCACAGAAGAGCTTGTTTAATAAATGGGAAATCAACTTTGGCTCTTCTTTTCCACATGGTTTAGTTTCAGACTCCAACTGGGGGCTGGGTAGGGTGGGTCAGGTGGTGGGCGACCTGCCAAGCATCCAGCTTTGAAGAGGAGCTACCTAAGGAAGGGATCTGAGGCTGACGAAGGCCAGAATGCAGTTCCAGCACTGCCCCCAGACAGCTTGCCAAGGCCTGCACCCTCCTCCTGGATAAGCGTGCCTTAGAGACCCACTTGCCCATCTGGGTACAGATCTTAGGGAACAGCTCCCTCTCCCCTCCTCCCCTGAGGGCTTGCAGTCCCTTAGCCGGCTGAGACAAATCAACGTGCTCAGCCACAGAGACATCTGAAGGTAAAACCCACAAGCCAGAGTGCCCCAGACACCCATGTGTTTCCATCATTTGCATGTAGAGGGTAAGCTTCTTCAGCAGGTTGGGAACCTGGGAGAGGGAGAAACCTCAGAACCACACCATCTGCGGAGGCCCAGCAGTAACTAGCGTGCGGAGTTGAGCTCCAGGGCCAGTTTCCCAACCCCCTCCCGGGGATCTCCTCTCTCCCACCCACCCGTCCCCAGGCCCCTTCACTTGGTGGTACATTCAGTTTTGGGGGCCCTTGAAACTCCAGGAGGTGGTCCCTAGACCCCAGGTTAAAGACCCTTAATCTGGAGGGACTGACCCATGCCTCCGTGCTGACTCCTGTCTCCTTTCCCAAAGTGGTAACCGAGAGCTCAGGATTTATCCTCCTCACTTGATTATGTTACACTTGCCCACAGTGCAGTTCATCTGTCACTTTTCTGCTTACTTGCAAGATCCCTCTGCAGTTCCTCTCCCTGTCACCTTGGCATTTTGGAGCTGGGAGAATGCACCTGCAAACTTGGAGATTTCGCTGTTTACACTGGGAGGCCAGTGCTCACAAAATCTTTTCATGTATTACTCATATAGTCATCAAATGAAACCGATCACCGTAATGGACGCTCTTTCTTGACGAACACTTCTTAGGCGTTGGTAATATTCTCTTCCTCTCCGGGCTGTCTTCCTGGAAGCTTTTCCTCAGACTCCTTCCCTGCCTCTCACACCCCACTGGGTAACCTCGCTTGCTCCCACCACTGCATCTGAGCTGAATGCTCCCCAGGACCCCAGGCCAGCCCACCCTTCTGGGCTCCAGCCCCTCACACCCAGCTGCCTACAGAGGCTTTCCACCTGCAGGTCCCTTGGACACCCCAAATGCAAGGAGGCAAGAGGTCCGGAGCATTTCCTTCCCAAGCCTCCCCCACCCCAACCCAGGCTTCATAGCTGCAAACCTCAGTCCGAAGTGTCCCTTCCCCTGCAATCTATTGGTTATAGAGTCCTGTTCCTTCCTCCTCACTCTCCCCATCCTTTGTTTCCCTGGCTCTACCCTGGTTCGGGCCCCTCTTGTCTCTGCTCATCTCAGAGCTTGAGATGTCCCTTTGCTTTCAAGCCCAACGCTCCTGCCTGCCTCAGGAAACTCTACCAGTCCTTTCTTTCCTGCCCCCCACCCCCGCAGCCCGCCCCGCTTCATACCCACAAACACTACAGAATGTGCCCTGGTAAGACACCCTTACCCCAACCCTGCCCTACCCTCAGGCCATTGCC
Organism: Eubalaena glacialis; assembly: GCF_028564815.1. NCBI lineage: Eukaryota > Metazoa > Chordata > Mammalia > Artiodactyla > Balaenidae > Eubalaena > Eubalaena glacialis. The sequence goes on along the minus strand of NC_083734.1, from coordinate 27,182,031 downwards.
CTATTTCTCTCTTGCCCACTGATCAGGAGGCTTCCTCTAAGAAGAAACCAACCTTATATCCTCTCTCTGCTTCCTCAGTCCCCATTCAATCCTCGAAATCCAGCTTTCTTCCCCATCATAACAGAGACACCTTTCCATAGGAGGCACCAGCAGCTCCCAGTCATTTCAACCCACCGGCCTCCTCCCCACCTCACCCTTGGGCCTGCTTGTCACCTGGCATGCCGTTAACTCCTCCTTGAGGGGACTCTCACCCCCAAGGCCTCCTATCCTCTTGATTTTCCTACAAACTCCTTCATTTTTTTCTCCTTTTGGCCACGCCACACGGCTTGTGGGATTTTAGTTCCCCAACCAGGGATTGAACCCGGGCCCTCGGCAGTGAGAGCGCCGAGTCCTAACCACTGGACTGCCAGGGAATTCCCACCAACTCCTTCATTACTTCAGCTCTGCCTGCCTCAGGGGCTTTGCCAGGGCACAGTCCTCTTCACTTTTCCATAAATCCTGCAATTCCCAGGGTGCTCTCACGGAGGGAAGAGAGCAGAGTGGGTACCAAGCCCTGACCGCGCCACCTGCTGCTGCGTGACTCTGGGCAGGTTACTTAACTCCCTCTGTGCCTGTTTCCTGATTTGTATTTGGAGCTCACAACAGTGCCTACTTCAAAAGATTGTGCTGAGAATTAAACAAATTCACACGCGAAGTGCCCAGAACAGTGCCTTGCACCTTAAATGTTCAATAAGTGCTGGTATTGGTATAATAGTGTATTGATGGCCCATTCCTGCACCCGCCCCCTCTCTTGAACTCCTGATTGGACAAGCTGCACCACAACTGCCTCGCCTTCAGCATGGCTGGTCTGGAGCCCTTCATCTCTGCATCTCCTGTGCCAGAATTCTCTGTCCTGGGAGAGGGCACATCCCCTTCACTCAAGCCACCAACTTCACACACTGCCTTTCTCCTCTCCCACGTTCACACCCCTAAGTAAACTTGGGCTTACTACTTCCTGAATTTCTCTGGACTCTTTCCCCTCTGCATTCCCAGTGCTCAGGCCACCAAGTCCCCTGCCTTTCAATCCGTCCTCCTCAATGCTTGCAGTTATTTTCTAAAGCATAGACTGGTGATGTCTCTGCCTTGTTGAAAAGATGTGGGTGACTCCCCAGGGCTGGGAGAATGAAATTTAAATGCCTTAGGGAGGCCCTTCCCCCAACAGGACGTTTCCCTTGGGGGGTTCCCCAGCCCAGGACAAATGGCAGGCCTGAATGGTGACAAGAACGTGTGGCTGAGGTTTTGGAAGCAACCACATGGTCCCAGCCATCAGGGGACCCCTCCCCTCCTCGAACCACCAAAGGCAGTTTAACAAGGCCCAAAGTGGGAAAGAAAGTGGGGTAAACATCCAGATAATCTGCGTCATCCTATCCCTTTCTCCATCTTCACTGATTTGACTAAGAAACTCAGAGGAAACTTTTAAAGAATTGGTAATTTCACTTTGGGGTTTTGAAAGAACACATGGGTGAAGCGTGGAAACAGTGGCCCCCCAAAATGAGTAAATGACTCCCTTCTAGGACAGTAACTAAATGGATGCCTGTGGGATTGCCAGTCTGACTCCCACCTGAGAGAAGGATTCCCTGGGACCCTTACCCTTTCCCAGAATGCCCCTGCCAATGTCACGCCTGTGGCACTTCCTTTGAACCCCCTTGCCCTTGCGTAACAAACTGTTCCCATGCCGTCCCTTTGTCCATCCTGCCAGCCTCTATAAAGCGCATGGTATTGTAGTTGGTCTCTGAACGAGCTCCTGGGAGGTAGGGGGTGTCTTCTGTCTCAGTGCCCGCACCTCGCAGCCCGAGGCCTGGCTGGCCCCGTGAGTGAGTAAATATTTGCCAAAGAACTGACTTCTGACAGGTGGTGAGACATGCCTGGTTTTGCCCTTACAAAAACCATGTGTCTTCCCTTCATTGGTAACTGTTTGTAAGGCTCCAGGGGTCCTGCCTTTCTGTTCAGAGGCTGTCAGCTTGTCCTGTACAAGGTGGTGGGGTGGAGATTAGGTGTAGATAAATGGAACTCTGTGCAACCATTAAAGTTGTTTTTAAAGCATATTAAATGTCTATTAAAATATTCAAAATATGTTATGGGAAAGGAAGGCTACAAAACAGTATATGCAATGTGAGGCTATTTTAGTAATTTTTATTTAGTTAGTTATAAACATAGAAAAAAACATGCCAACATGTTAACAACTGTTGGATGAGGGTTTTATAGATAACTTTTACTGTTAGTGTTTTTCATATTTTCCCAGATTTTCCAAACTTCCTACACTGAACATACATTCCTTTATAATCATATATACACACACACACACACACACACACACACACACACACACATATATATATATATATATATATATATATATATATATATATATATATAGCTTTCAAGATCATTATGTGTGAGGACTTCCCTGGCAGGCCAGTGGTTAAGACTCCACACTTCCAACTGCAGCTGGCACGGGTTCGATCCCTGGCAGAACCCTGGCGGGGGAACTCAGATCCCATGTGCTTAGCAGTGTGGCCCCCCCCAAAAAAAAAAATCATTATATATGACTGCAAAGAGGAAAGTTAAATATAAGTAACTTTCCTCCATAACTTTGTCTAACTTAGATTATTTCAATCCAGTTGCATGACCATTTTTGTTGACTTCCCGTGTACTCATACTGAGACCCCAAAGATGAACAATATGTAGCCCCTCTTCACCCCCCCTCCAGATCTAAGGGCAAGGTGGATATAGAGCAGCTAGCAAAATAATACAAGGCAGAGTGTGACACTTACTAAAATCAAGGTGTAAGCAGAGGGCTCTGGGGCTGCCCAGGAAGGAAAAGGTTAATTCTCATGGAGGACCGGTCAGAGAGAGCACCTTTGAAGAGTTGGCTTTTGCGCTGTGCAAAAGAGGCAGGAGATGAAAAAGATTTTAACTGGGGATAAGGGCATTCCCATCTGGGGGCACAGCATAAGCAAAGGCACGGAGGAGGGAATGTTGAGGCATATTTGGATGTGGGTAAATATCCACTGTGGCCAGAGTGCTGGGTGGGTGGTGGGTAACATAGCAAAATGAGGCTGGAAAGGTGAGGAGGGCGTGACAGTGGATGGTCCGGAACACCACACTAAAGAATCTGCGGAGCAGGCACAAGCTTGAATTTAAAAATAGAATATTAACATTTATTTTTATTTTCTTGACAATACCAAGAGTTTGAGGCAGTGAGGTCCCCTGGTCCCGCACCAGACCAGCTCCTGGGGAAAGCCAGCCTGGAGTTAAACATTCACAGAGGTTAAATGTTCAATCCCAGCTTGAAGCAGCAGATTCCTTCTTCCTCCTAAACTCCCTCTAAACCCCCTAAGTATAGCATAGTGGCTAAGCGCCCAGACCTTCGTGCCAGTCAGACCAGGGTACAAATAAATCTCAGCTGTATCCGTTTACAAGCTGGGTGACCTTGGGCGAATTACTTAACCTCTCTGAGTCCCTCATCTCTAAAATGATGATAAGAATATCACCTTTCTCCCCACTAGGTTAAAAATAATAATAATAAATGATAAATTTTCTTGAACGTTTACAATGTCTAGCCCTGTTTTAAGTATTTTTGCACATTTTAGCTCATTTAGCCTTCAGAAAAACACCAAGGGGCAGGCGTTATTACCATTTCTATTTTACAGATGTGGAAACTGAGACACAGGGAGGTCAAAAGTGTTCCCAAGGTCCAGCAATAAGTGATAGAACCAAGACACAGACCCAGCCTGTGACTCCAGAGCCCATGCACTTCACTATACCCCTGGAGATAACAATTATAATAATTATAAATTAAACCCATAATACCAGTTAACATTTACATTGTTAACTCATTTACTCCTCAACGGCCCTGTGCTAGGTACTACCATTAGGCCCTGTTTACAGACTAGGAAACTGAGGCACAGAGAGATTAAGTAACTTGCCCAAGTTTCTTCGCAGAGGCAGAAGAGGAATTCAGGTGGTCTGGCTGCAAAGTCTGTTCCTTGTCACTCTAATACACTTAATGAATGGTGCCTGTTTTACTTATTGTCATTCTTTTAATTCCAAGGAGGTCTGCCTGCGATCAGTTTCATCCAGATGTTCAGATCTGATTCTCTCCAGTGATGAAGATCCATGGAGGAGGTTGGGGGTGGGGCAGGATGCATATTCCTGGGGGACTTGGGAAGCAGGGCCACAGGTGGAGAAGGAGCCTTTGGACCTTGCAGTTCTGGGGAGGGCTCCTTCGTGCTTCGGGCGAGGGAACCTCTGTTGCACCAGTAAATGGCCAGGAAAGGAAGGAGAGGGAGCTGGCACTACTTCCTCAGCCCCTGAGCCAGGCTCTGGGCACTAGGAGAAATGGCAAAAATGTCTTATTCTTCAGCGGAAGAGCCTCCCTGGGGTTATACCACAGCTAGTTCCAGGGTGGTGGGTGGAGGACCCTAAAGGGCTGAGTGACATCTTTGAGGGAGATTTCACTCACCAGGTGTCTCTTTTTTTTTTTTTTTTTAAGGAATTCCTTTATTTTTATTATTTATTTATTTATTTATTTATTTATTTATGGCTGTGTTGGATCTTCGTTTCTGTGCAAGGGCTTTCTCTAGTTGTGGCGAGCGGGGGCCACTCTTCATCACGGTGCGCGGGCCTCTCACTATCGCGGCCTCTCTTGTTGCGGAGCACAGGCTCCAGACGCGCAAACTCAGTAACTGTGGCTCACAGACCCAGCTGTTCCGCGGCATGTGGGATCTTCGCAGACCAGGGCTCGAACCCGTGTCCTCTGCATTGGCAGGCAGATTCTCAACCACTGCGCCACCAGGGAAGCCCGCAGATGTCTCTTTAAAAAGGAAGATAGAAACCTCTCCCCAAGGGGCAGGACTGAGCCCCTTGGGGCAAGACAACCCTAACAGGACTGGGTTCCTAGGGTCCAGACCTTCAGCCCAGGTCCCACACTTGAGGCTGCAAGGCCTGCTCCCTTTGGGGTAGGGGGAGGTAGAGCCCAGGGCTCAGTTCAGCTCCATTCCCTAGTCAGGGAACTGTCACCTGGTGGTGGCTGGTCAAAGGAGCAGCACAGCTGGTGTGACAGCATTAAGGGGCACAGCTGCCACTGCAGGGCTGCTTCCCCAGAAAGCGGAGCTGAGAATTAAAGGAGCAGCAGGATACACTAATTCATTTACTTATGTCTTCATGGATTCTTCCTTTCCTTCAAGAGCTTATAATTTTTTTTTTTTTTTTTTTTTTTTTGGCTGCGCTGCACAGCTTGCAGGATCTTAGTTCCCGGACCAGGGTTTGAACCCGGGCCATGGCAGTGAAAGCGCCAAGTCCTAGCCACTGGACCACCAGGGAATTCCCAAGAGCTTATAATTTATTATTATCATTATTTATTTTTATGCTTAGATTGTTCCAGATTTGGCCATTTGCTGGCTCCTGTGTTCTTTTGATACATTCCCATCTTCTTTGACACATTCCCATCCTGACTTTCTTGTGCAGAGATGCTTCCACCATCACCATAAAGACTGGATCAGACCTTCAATAGATGCTAAATCTAGAGGGAAATTTTGATGAGGAGCAGGATATTTGAATGGTCTTAAAGTGTTTCCCCACAGACTTCTTATTAGTTGCAAGGGGGAAAACAGTGATTATATGATGGAGAAACTAGGCAATGTCTTGACTGAGTGATCTAAAGTAACATCACCTATGAGGCACAGAGGGCCGTCATGTGCCTCTAGATATGACATCCTGAGGACACATTGCCTCAGCAGTATTCCAGCTGAGAATGCATAATCTCAATTTAATCACGGAGAACATCAAACACAAAATGAAGAATGTTATATTTAAAAAAAAAAAGCAGGGGTCTGTAATTCTTTTAAAAAAGCCAGCTATATAAATGGTCCAGATTTAGGGAGACTAAAGAAACACAGCAACTAAACGCAACAAACACCTGACCCTAGACTAGGCCTTGTCCTGGGCGTGAAGATGCTCTCAAGGACATAATCAGATCATAATTGGAATATGGATGGTAAATTAAATAAAAGTATTATATAAGTGTAAATGTAGAAAGTTAATAACTCGACTGTGGTGTAAGAGCTTATCTTTATTTTTAGGAAATATACACAGAAGTACTTAAGGGTAAGGTCCATGATGTATAAAAAAACCATGGAATGGTTCAGAAAAAAAAAATTATATAGAAAGAGAGAGCCCATATGTGATTAAGCAAGGGATAAAACGTTAGCAATAGGTGAATGTGGGTAAAGAGTATACGGATGTCTCTTGCACTATTTTCATTTTTGCAACTTTTTGTAAGTTTGAAATTATTTCCAAATAAAAAGTTTTTCGTAACTCTTCCAGGTTCACTTTCCCTGTTTTCCCTGCCCAAGCCCTGCAATCAGCTTTTTCTCCAGAGGAGCTAGTGAGCAGGAATATTTAACCACATTAAAAAAAAAAAAAAAAAAAGTGAATGAGAAGGAAAAGCATTCCTACCATATGGAACAGCATGACAGAAGGCAAGGAAATGTGAAATATAAGTGTAGATGATAGAAAGGATCGGTGCTGGGAAAATGGCTCTTCTGTAAAGCTAACCCAGCAAACGGCATCCCGGGATAAGCCGCATCCCACGATAAGCCGTAGCCTCACCCCGAGAGGCAAAACACAGCTCTCCTGCAGCTTCTGTCCATTCACCGGCACGTGTGTGATTTGGAAATGGAATACAATAAACTGACAGATTCGGCCATCCTTCAGGGGGCCAACACTATATTGGGAAGCACATCATAGAACTTAATTTTATCTATTTACATAGAATGTGCACGACTATTGTGCAGAGTGTAGAAAGTGAAGCAGCATTGGAGTAAACTTCAGCGGGAGTGGAGCAATGCTCCCTGTGAATGAGCACCCGCACTCGACCAATCAGAACGCAGGAGACATCAACCAATCTCGGCTCCGCAATGCTCTAGTCGGGGCGGGGCTGACACGCCCAGAGTTGTTTGTTTGCTTCCGCTCTAACCCTAGTCTACCCTGGGCGGGGTCGGGGGCGCGGACCGCGGAGACGAGGCAGGCGAAGTAGATTTGGCCAAACGGTGGAGGGCATCGGATGTTAGGCCTGGCAGTTTGGGCACCGTAGTAAGTTGACTGACCCAGCGCTGACAAAACCCACATTTGTCGCGCGCTCTGCGGGGCTCCTCTCTCAGAGCGCCGAGTCCAGGACGCCTTCGGGAAAACAGGTGGAGCTGATGAGGGCTGATTTCGGAGCGAGCAGGTCTGAGAAGTATGTCAGGCTTCTCTCCCACATCCTGCCTGGGTAGGTGGTGGCGCTCCCTTTCCTCTTGGGAAGGAAGGAGGTCAGGTCCGTGCCAGGCTAGCAGCAAGCTATAAGAACTAACTCTGTCAGGATGGTGAGATTGCAGAGGGAAACTGTACAGGCGACTTCTCTGGATATAGTGCATGTTGGGGAATGCTGTGAGATGGAACGACTTCTCTGATAGGCACATATCCTGACATTTTCCATGTCTCCCAACCTGGTGACTATTACCTCGGTGTAACTTGAGCCCTCCCTGCCACATATTGGGCAGCCTTCAATTAGCTGCTGGTCAGATGTGTCTCCCATCTGAATTTCTCCTTCCCGAGATGAGGTTCTGGCTCCCATGCTGGATGCCGATCCTCAGAATCTCAGCGTCTGAGATGGGGAAGCCATGAAGGAAGGCAATCAGCTCCTTTGCTCTTTTGGAGAACGCAGTTGGTGCCTCTGAGGGAATTGATGTTGCTGTTACTACATAGGGTATAGGAGGACCAGGTAGAGGGGGGTGGGTATATTGAATCTGAGGCTCCTTCGTCTATATCAGGCTCTGTACTAAGCACTTTACATGAATTAGATCTTCAAAAACTTTACTAGGTTGGAACTATTATCATCCTTGCTTTACAGCTGAGGAAACTGAGGCCAGAGAGTTTACGTATCTTGCCGGAGGACACACAGTTCCAACTGGCATAGCCTGGATTTACACCCCAGCCTGTCAGATTCCAAGCCCCTGCTCTTAATTGCAACCCTGTATTACAGCACCTCCCAGCTGTCCCTTATGCCAGGTCTTGCCCTGCTCTGGATCTTCTGGGGGCCTCACTTACCTGTTGCTGCTGTTTCTGGCCTTGGTACTTGGTGCCTTGTGTTTCGGGCTTCCTGAACATTGGGACTCATTGATACAAGGGCAAGTCAGCAGCAGGTTGCCGTGGTCCCACTAATTTGGAACCAGAGATTTAGGGGATGTGGCAAAACATTTGGAATATACAGTCCGACTTAGGAACTAGCCTCCCTTCTGCGGGGCCCTGGACTACCTCCACGTTATTTGGGTATCTCCCAATTCTGCCTGTATACCAAGGAGGAATGAACCAACTGCCTAAAAGTTACAGGGAAGGCTTCGGAGGGAACAACATTTTAATTAGACTTTGAAGGATATCTAGTGGTTCACAACAGAGAAAATGTGTTGGAGGGTTGCTTGGGGGAGGACATTCTAGGCCTAAGGGACAGAACATACAAAGGTTCTATCTCCTTCCTCTTTCCACAACTCCACCCTCTCCCCAGTCTTCTCCCTCAGACATCCTTGACAGCCACAGTTTTCTGGTGTTGGCAAAGTGGCAGAACTTCAGTTGTGTGGGACAGGCCACCCTGGAGTCTAGGCCTACTCTCTTGGGATGAAGCGCTAGGATTTCAGGAAGGGGGAACCCCTACCTCCTCAGCTGGAAGTGGCTCCTGGGTCCCCACCACAGGTGGGGATTCCCTACTAATCACCTGAATCTTGCCTGTTTCTTCAGCTACTGGTTTTGTTCTTTTTCTGGCTAAGAAGAGCATGTCTTCTTTTCTGCCCATTGACTGGAGCTGAAATCATCACAGCTGGCTTAGACTAGCAGCCTGTCTCAGGGTCCTCTGAGTAATCATGTCCAGCGCGGGGCAGATGCATGGAAAGGGGAGGGGGACAGGGTGGAGATGACACCACAGGAAGCACAAAGACAATTTCTCCAAAGTCTCTCTCTCTCCCCCTTCCCTGGGCCTCTTTCTAACCTCCAAATTCCCCCTTTCCCTTCTCTCCCTCACCTCATAAGCAAAGCTGATTTCTCTCTGGCTCCTTTCCCACCATTAACAAAGCTAGGAATTTCTTGGCTCACGACCAAGGGCCTTGGGGATCCAGGCTCCTTCAAGCCTGATCTCTGAGTGGATTTAGGCTGACTCTGTAAGAACCGTGGCTTTGGTGGCCCCCAATTGCCCCTGAGCTTGACAAAGACTTAGCTTCCTGTCCCCGTCTCTGAGGCTGGCTCCCCTCTCCATGAGCAGCCTCTGGAATTGGCACATTACTCCTCCCAGCCTTGGACCTGGGCACTGACTGCCAGACAGAGCTGCTGGACCAGTCACTAGAAGGGCATGTCCCTTCCATTTCCCTTGGTCTCCTCGTCCTCTCTAGCTGCTGTGCCAAAGGAATCGCTCACTGGCAGAATGAGAAGTTGTCCTCAAATGTCCATCGTTAGCCTATTAGTTCTTGCCCAGGCTCTTTATAGGTGTATTTAGGAAAAAATGACATTCAGGTGAAAGGGCTGACACAGCCAAATGCAGGTGGACCTCACTTTGAGAAAACTCCATAAACAATATAAATTTACCAAAACACCCAAGAGAATTCTTCTTGCATGGTTGGCAGTTATATACATCAGAAAGGATTTACTCCAATAAGAAGAGTGACTTTAAGTTCTTCTTCTTCTATGTACTCTTCAAAGAGATATTTAAAAGTTGGGAAGGAGGTGGGATGTCAACTTAAAGATCATCAAGAATGAAGAAAATTTCTGAAACTATGATGCAAGTCAGTGGTGATACGGAATCTGAAGTGTGAAACTCCATTCCCTTACCATGACAGGGCAGTTTTTGTAAAGGAAAGAATACTTGACCCTCATGGTCCAAGGCCAAGATGTGGGTCAAGTGCCTGTCTTGGGAAGAAGAGAGCTAACTAGTCAACCCCTGATGGGCTGGTCCAAGGGGAGGGCTAGATCACACAAAGATCCAAAGCAGAGCCCTTGACCCTCCCTCCATTCCTTTCTTGGGAACTACATGGGCCTTTGATTGCCCAAAAGTGAGCAGCCAAGAGAAGCTGGAGTCTAGATCAATGCACAAACTCAGTCAGTATTCAGCCGTGAACCATAATGCACTGATCTGCCTGGCCCCTACTTTTACAAGACAGGGAGAGATTATCCAGTAATCTGCCAGGGTCAGATCAGTTGTGGGGGAGATTTATAGGCCCAAATGGGGACAGATGGCATTCTTTCAGGCTACAAGACTCTTTAGAGAGGAAAGAGTGCAGGACTGAAGGCCAGATTTATTAAGCCTGGGAGGGGAAAGTGATTACCATTCCATGCAACGATACTTGAGGATACTACAGGGAAAACCGCCACCATCCCCTCTACATCCCGAACCCAGGTCTCTCCAGAGAGGACCAAACAGCAGGGCCCCTTGAGAAGAGTGGAAACACCTGGACAGCCAGGACTGTTAACTAGCAACTCAGTGAAATAACACTTCCCATTCCAGACAAAAGCAACCTAAGGAACTCTTCCTCCAGCTGTTTTCACTGAGTCAATAAAGAGACGAAAGCAATTATCAGAGGAAGTTTAGAAAGCCTCAATTATATATGAAACAGATGGAGGTATCCAAAACTTTTAAAACTGGTGTCAGATCCATCTTGATGTGCTGTCTGGTGGTACTGTCACTCGGGTACTTGTCATCTCTTAGCCTCCTTGGAGGCAGCAACCACGTCTTAATCACCTTTGTGTGCCCTTCAGTGCCTAACAGTGCCTGGCACATTGTTGGTACTCAGTAGACATCTGATGAATCTAGTTGAACATAAATGGGTAGGCAACCTGGCCTAAAACCCTTTTCAAGTAAAGAAACTGGATTTAGAGCATGCAAAGAAATGTTTGAAACCCACCTGCTCTGGGCTTTACTCAAGCTGACTGGCGGAGGTTACTTCTCTTACTGCAGCCAGTCTGGTGCATTTCCACTCTCCCTTCTCAGTGGTCAAACCGGCCTGACGTTAGTCCTTCCCTCTCTCTCCAGCCCAATATCAAGACGTGTACACCTGGAGAAGCAGTGCTTCAAAAATGTCTCTATCATCATGGTGAAATGGTGAAGCTTCTGAGGTATTAAGCAATCCATCATAACATTTGTGACCGGTTAACTTTAATTTGTCAAAATAAATCTGCAGTTTTTGCATGTTAGTAATACAGTGCTGGTATTGACAGGAAAAATCATCCATCTGCTTACATAGAAACCTTCGTTTAGGAGCACACCTTAGGAGGGAAATGGATACACAATAAAAGGCAAATGTAGGCCAAGCAGCGAGCCCTAGAGCGTAACAGGCTGGATGTCAGATTTGACAATGATCTAATACAACTGTTTAGCTGCCAATCTGATAAAGGGGAAGCTCTCAACCAGGTTACAACCAGAAGAGAAAAACAAACTCTCTGCTTTTCTCGTGAGCGGTGGCCGTCGTGCCTTCAACACTTGGTTGAATCAGTTCATCAGCATCAAAACTCAATTCCAGTTCCAAGACAGGAGAATTTCACCACACAACCTACTCGGCCCCTGCTTTCAGTGGCCCACTGCCACCCCCAGCCTGCCAACTCTCTCCCTCCCAAAAGAAGACACGACATGGGTTTATTATTGCAGACAAGCTTAAGTGAATAAAGAATGCATACAAAATATCATTTTAACTGAAGTCATACAATGAAGTCTCACTCCTGTTTATTATACAATGAATTGATAAAGCAATCATTCCTAGTATATATCTTTTTTTTTTTTTTTTAAAGAACTAATACTTTCAGGGTTCTGACGACCACACTCTAGCCTGGGGGTAGGGTCCACACCTGCCCCCACTGAGGACTGCTCCTTGGGCCATTGTGGAGGAAGCCGGGGCCATCTCAATCATAGAGGATTGTGATTGCCAGCCCAGCCACAGAGAGATGGCAGGTCCCAGCAGGCAGAGCCAGAACCCGGTCCTGGGGCTGCATGCCAGGAAACGTTGGCTTCCTCCAAATGTGGCCACGACCTGCCCAATCGAGGCCTCAGCAGGGCCACGCATGGGCCTTCCCTACACGAGTCCTTCCAGTAGTCCACACATAATGCTCTACATATTAAAAACAAACCATTTTGGTACTGTGGATAGGAACAGTTGTAACAAAGTCATAGCTACATATTTTTCTCTACATTTTGTTTATTGAGACAAACTAATTAAAAGGCACAAACATAGGGCATGTTTACATGGACATTATAACAAACATATACATTAAAAGTGTAGGAATGTGTTGCCTTCCTGCTAAACAGAAAGTTCCTAAGCTTTTATATATACAAAAGTTGTACAATTTAATGTCCTAAAGTACAAAAGATCATTTATAAAATTATTTTACACTAAGTACTATTTATTTCATTTTTTTACTACGTAGTTCAACCCCCTCGAACTGTTTTGTATAATGACACACAGATACCTGTCCCTGATGTAGGAAGTCTGCCTCAGATGCAAGGTATTTTGATGCCTGAACTGACACAGTGGGGTATAAATGGAAGTCATCCAGTTTGATAGTCAGTCCTGCAAACATTCTGCAAGATTAACACAACTAATGTCCATTTCTCTTAACTTCAAGATTAAAAAAAGGAAAAAAAACCAAAAACATATTGCAACTTAAAAAAAAATAAATCACAGCATCTTGGTTTTAGTAACTTTTTTTCAAAACACAATGTTTTAAAAACATTAATGTGTGGCATGATGGTGTAAAGAGTATCTGTCTCCCTAGCTTTTGGTTTCTACTTTATGTACAGAGATAAAACATCCTGCTAAGAAATAAAAAGCACATGTCTTAACGTGCACAATCATTGCTGGATTTCTGCAGGGAGTGCAGACAGCTGTCTCCCTGAAAACCCGACAAAGCTGATACAAGTGTTTTCTCAAAGGAAAAAAAGTGATGTCCATATTTACAAAGTTGAACAAATCTGCACAATACTTGATTAAGAAACAGAAGGAGAAATTAAAAAAAAGATACACTCTGCTTGTTCTGAAGGGGCATACTACCTAGTTAGTGGTTAGAATAAAAACTGTATACAATTTAATATAAGACATAAACTCTAGTGAGCAACTAACACATCTTTCCCTGTTGAAATATCAACAGACTCTGATTGGGAGAGAGAGGGGCATATCACATCCCAGTGCCTCCAGCGTCTTCCAATTAAAGCAATATATTTTAACTGTTCCAAAGTACTCCTTGACCCCTAGATAGGAGTCCCATTGGCCTCCGTTTGTTAGGAGTCTGCCAGTCCGCACACTTGACTTCTCCTCTGTCAGCTGCGGCCTTTTCTTACCAAAACACAATGTGTATATTTTGTTTGTTTTTTTTTTAAAATTTTTTTAAAAAAGTCAACTACAATGCTATATTCCATCAGGATTAGTATGCTGAGCAATATTTACATCTCCAAATATCAGGTCACAATCCCTATTATATGTTGAAGATAGAATGATAAATTATCATATGCTTTGCATATCAGAGCTGGTATCACCTTTCCCATAGGGAATGCTGCCTGAAATTAACATATTCCCAAAGGTAAAATGCATATTCTCTGAAATGCATTTTATTATGACAATGCATGTATTTACTCATAAAAACAATAAACACAGACAATTTTACACTAGCTCTCAATCCATGGATTTAGAACAGGTTAAGATCAGCCATCCACCTTGTATATATGGGGAGAAGAGTTCTGCTAGTGTTCAGAATAAAATGATTTCTTGGGATCAGAAACAGTAATGCTGCTTTTTAATTTTGAAATGGGTTTTGTTTTTTTATGATTGGTTTTAATTCCGGCGTTTCATCTTGCCAACTACTATCCTGTTTAAGCAATGCTGTCAGCTAAAAGGAATTTCTGATTAAACTAAAGTGGTCCAGTGATAAGTGACATACACACCCTACTTTGAACAATCCCAGCCAAATTGGAGAATAATGCTACTACACTATTATTAACTAATGTAATAAATCTCCCAATTTCATGGTTTACTTTTTGCTTTAATAAACTAAAAGTTGCTGGTAAATATTTACTTTAACCCATATTTTGATTTTATAATACTGTTTACCAAGGTGGTGATGTAGGCAAAGCTTGGGGTAAGAAAGGCATGCTCTCTACAGGCCTCATTGCTATATTGAGAGGGGCAGCTAGAGTCATAGGCGTGGGCAGGTTCATTGGAGACGTGATGGTGACAGGGTGTGCTATATTCACTGGGGCAGTGACGGGGGTGGGGAGGTTGACTGGGGTAGTGAGTGTTAATGGAGAGGTCATGGATAATGGACTGGTTATAGTCACAGGGTGCCCTATGTTCATTGGGCTGGTTATGTTAACTGCACTTGAAACATTTACTGGACTTCTCATGCTCATTGCAGCTGCCACTGTGACTGGGTTTGACATAGTCCCAGACGACACAGAGGACGTTATATTGAATGGAGTAGTGAGAGTCACAGGTGTCGTAGCAGCCGTGGAGGTTTGGCACAGGTTAGCAGCTTCTAAAATAAGAAGACAAAATGGCCTTTAGATTCTCAAAACAGTGAACACAGTTCAGTTTCTGAATCAACTTCTTTTAATTAAAAAGGACAAACATTTAATAAATTAAATTATAGTTTTCTACCCTGTGGTCAACAGGAAGGGAGGATCCTTCTGAGCACAAGACTGGGGGCCAGGAATCCCAGCATGACAGCAGATCTCTTTTCTGATGCTGTGCCTTTCACAAGACTGAGGCAACTGGCTTAGCCTTGGTGCTTTTGGTTTGGAGTTTAGATTTACTTACCTACCTCACAGTGATGCTTGAAGATCAGGTAATTTCTGCAAGGCACTCTGAGGGGCAGAGATATCAAGTAGGGCTAAGTATTCTCACTACCACTTCCATGTAGTTCCTCTGAATTCTAAAGACTTTCCCGGGAAGAACCAAGCACCCACAGGCCAGGCTAGAAGAGCTTGTTTACACAGAGCTGGGCAGATGGTTACACAATAACAGATCATCAGAAAAATCTTCTCACAAGGCACACTGTAACTAGCAGACAGAGGTGTGTGTCCTCGATGCTATGTACTCTAAAGCCTTCTCACAGGTGAAGCCACATTCTGTTAAGGTTTTAAAAATCCATTAAGTAGGGATGGATAAACAAGCTGTTTTAATATCATCTGTTTATTTTGGTCTTAGGAAAATCATTTTAGTTAAATAATCCTGTTGTTTCTGGTTGTTTCTTAACGCTGTTTAGAATGAACAAGTATCCCTCAGTAGGTTTATGTTCTCCTCCCCGCTCCCGTTTCTTCTTCTCTTTCTGAGGCTAACATAACCACCTACTTTATGCCTGGTGTCATTTAACTGTACGTATTCCACACACCACCAGCCATACCAAGGGGGACTAGCCAGGCTAGGAGACCCTGCAGTGAGTTGGGGGACCGTGGTCCTTGTTATCAGCAAAGCCTGGGCACTTCTTAAGGAAAACTTCCCTCAGAGGTGACACCCCTTACACCACCCCTCAACAAAATTCAGCACCACCTGCTGGTGTGTCAGAAAAGTGCAGTAAGAAGACAGACGGGGGTGCTGGCTGTGACTTGGCTGTCAAAACGGAGAAATGCATTTGAGACTGAAGATGGAGGTCTGCCCGCATGCCACGCATGGTCAAATCACCTCAGGTGGACCCCTGAGTCAATGAGCAGCCCTTCCTTGATCAGCATAATGTAACCTTGGCATTGTTCCATACTCTATATCAGGGATTCCCAAACCTGGCTGATGATCAAAATCATTTTTATCTAGGGAGGTTTTTTGAAAAAAACTGCTTCCCAGGAAATTCAATTGTGAGATTTAGATGGAACCTGGGAAATTTATCTATCTAAAAAGCTCCGGAGATGATGATCTGATTGTCATCCAGGTTTGGAAACTTATATTACCTTATTTAAGCCCAATATTTAAAAGGGACGTGCTGATTCAAGTTCAGGTTTTCAGGTCAGGAGTCTCTTCTCCCCCCAGACGTGACATTTACTAACATGAACACAGAAGTTTCTAACAACAGTGGTCGTTTCCAAAGAGATTCATGCAACAAATGGGAATACAATAGCATTTTGTTTCATGCAGATCAGAAGATGAGCTAAACAACTGAGTCTTATTGTGCAAGCACACTGAAATACAATACCAAACAGAAGAGTGCAGAAGAAAAGAATGAGGGAGAAAACCAACTCACTTCTGAGGTGATGGTAGCATGCTAAAAATATTCTCCTCCTGTTTTCACCAAGTAAGCTTTCACTTACTTGGTGGGTGTGCCATCTCCCCACCTCCCCTTCGTTTTCTTTTTAATCTAACCCTATCCCTTTCTGTAACTTAAACACTTTTACTTCTTCTCTGAGCAAAACATCCTTCATAATATGCTTTCAACCCACTACGCAATTATCACGGCACATACACACATATAAATTTTTCTCCCCTACCCGCCATTCTCCACCCCTTCTCTTATCACAAAACATTTTATCAAAATAATGACAAATATTCATCTGGAAGACAGGAATAAGCAGCACCTGAGGCAAAGTGGAAAGCCTATCTGAGCTGCTCCATTCTTTTCCTCCAATGCCAGTAGATACATGGAAAAGCTATTCCTTTTATCTTTTTCCAAGTACAGGATGTTTAGAAGGGATCTGAGGAAGGGAATAGCTGCACTACATGAACGCAAAGGATGGAAGAAACTACACAGCAAAGGAATTACAGCAGAGCCTACATGCAGGGGATTCCTTATGAATTTAAAATAAAACAGTAAGACATGACAAGGGTGGGGAAGGAAAAACGGAATTTAGGAATCTGCCCTGTGGCTGATGATACACTGACAAAATGATTTAACTGAAATGGCTGCACAGTAGTCCAGAAGCCAAAGCTACAACTACTAAGTTAAAAAACGGTGCTGAAAACTGATACTCCAACCGCTTCTTTATAAGATATATATGAGAGAAAAGCAAACCATTCCCAGTTTTAGTAACAATTACAGCAAAGTCACTAACAACTGAAGTACATACATGTTAAGCTAATGCCAGCCCCAGTGACAGACTGAATTAGATTAAGGGTGAGACCGAGAAAAAAAAGACATCAGCATTACAGAGTCTGAAATATGTAATAAATAATACAATTCAGAAAGAACACTAAAGAGCAGAAAATAACACAGTTGTAAGAAAATGAACTTATATACACATGAGGATATTTCATCTACCTTTAAGAGTGGGACTATTTTAGAAACACAAAAAGGAGCCTTTAATGCACGGAGGTTGACATAAAAATGAACATAAAAAGGAACTCTGAGCGTACATAGCAAAGGACCAAATTTGGCTACAAATGTGTAACAAAATTAAGTCAAAAGAAAGAACCTGACAAGAAGTACTAAGAATTTTTATTTCCTAGTAAAAAAAACTTATTTGGAAGCTTGGAAGCTTTGTTGCTAATAACTTTACCAGGTATTTCCTAGCATAAAAGCATTTCCACGAAGCTGAATTCTCTAAGCTGTGGCTGTTTTACTTTGTTACTTGCACACTAGATAAAAACACTAGCCAGGCTGTGAGCACTGGACGCCTCGTCTTACCTTTCTTTCTTGCTTTGACAGCTTCTTCCCACAGTCTCAGCGTCTCTACCTGCTTCCCTGGCCAGCTCGTCACATGCTGCTGCTGCTGCTGCTGCTGCTTCTGGCTGCTGGTCTCTTCACTCATGCACGCTGCTCCAAAGACAAAGACAGAAACGCTAGATTTACCTGGAAAAAGTGTGGCTATTTTTTCAAAATCCGAACTTAGATACTTTGACTCCTCATGCCTCTATGATCTTTATCATTTGACCGGATAGTTTTTTACTACAGTACATCTTTTGTGCTGCTGTGTCTCTACGGGTCAAAATAGATAAATTTTAAAAATCCAGAGAGTTAGGGAAAACCAACATAAAAGAATTCTTTGCTACATTAAAAAGCAAGTATCTTTTAGAATGGAACTTGGGTAATATTAGCATGGAATAATTAATGCTCATCAAAATATGTAACATACTTAGTTACCTGACCACAAGGATGTACATTAAAAGTAAATTTCTGTAAAGTTAACAAAGTTTGACATGCTAGATAATAAACCCAATGTACTTACAAAGAAGCAAAAACGAATGAGATTGAAACACATTAACCGAATGAGATTGAAACACATTAACCGTTCTTTCCCATTCACTTTTGGCCACCTATTCTGAGAATCTCATGTTTCTGCTGCATGAAGTACATATATAATAGAATACAGAATTAGGAAAACACTTTCTTCTGGTGGTTAGGGAGAACTTAGAAAAAAGCCTGGGTAAATGCAAGTATTGAATTTTATCCACAAGTCCCTGGAACATTCTATCTTTTCAACTCTGAATTTAAGGTAAGCAAAGCATTTAAACATTCAAATGGGTACGTTATCCCTTTTCTCTATAGATTTGGGTTTGAGAAGTAAAATTATGTAACACTGCTTTTATCTTTAGGTTGTGAAGGACATGTTATTAATACTATCCGGAGTTAGGGGGCACTCGTGCCTGAGAATCTTCCTAACATTAAATAACAACAGTTAAAACTGCCTGGCATAAGATGCAGCTTCCTAGTATGGCTTCTGCTGCCACAATCCTAACACACTAAAGCTTTTTATTCAAACCCCATAGAAGAAGGGACACACTGAAAAATAGCTGCAGGGAAACTGCGCTCTTCTAACATGGATGTTATTAGTAGACAGTACAGGATTAAAAGCAAAATTAGTGGAGAGTTTATCATTGTTGCCTGTATACATGTACGTAAAGTGTATTTCCAACACTAATATACACCGTCCATTGATGCGTGTTTGCATACTTTAGCAACAGGAGGAAACAAGTAAGGTGAACATTAATATAGTCCTGAGAACACATGTGAAAATATCTTCAATATATTATAAAAAAAAATCTAGATTCCATCAATCTGAAACACAAAAGAAATACAATTTGAAGTGTCACCTACTTTTACTGATGCCTTGTTTACATGTATTACAGTTGATACTTTGGCTCTGCCCGTGTGTCTTTAAGTGGCTGGTGATGTATGCTGCGCTCAGGAGCTTCCCACAGATGTTACAGGATACCTTGCCTTCGTGGCGTACCATGTGTGTCCGCAGTCTGTCTTTGGTGGCAAAGGCAGCAGTGCACGTCTGCATGAGGGAGGAAAACTTTTTTTAAATATAGACTATCCTGTTCTACTCATTTTAAAGTACGTTATATTCTAGGTATTACCCTACTCATGTCAGCAAGCAGACTGAGTTAGCTGAATTTTAATTGCATGTGTTACCTAGAATTGTACTCACAATAAAACACCTGGTGAATTTTGGATGCTTACATTTTGAGGAGAAGAAAAAAAATATCAAGAGTAGTGAAAAGATGTGAGCTGTAGAGTCAGTTAAACCCGGATTTAAATCCAGCTCCCTGACTCACTAAACAATGTAATATTCAGCAAGTTAGCTAACCTATCTGAACTTATTTCATCTGTAAAATGAAAATAATACCTACCTCACAAAATTACTGGTGAATTAAGAGCCTGGCCCAAGGCCTCATGGCAGGTAATCACTCAATGGCACTAGCTTCCTTCCTCCAATTGGATTTTTCTTAGAATTCAAATCACTTACTTAATAAAATCAGTCATTAACAAATTTAACTAAAAGGAGCACAAAAAGACTTCCAGCAAAAAACCAGAATTACTGACGCCTAACACGGTCATTTCATTTAGCAAGATTCTTAACCTTTTCATTACCACAACTTATGTCATTAGAGAATGCTCCAATCTGGCGATAGCAGACAAAAATCCAGTAAGTGGGTAACATTTGGGAGAAAATTCATATTTTCTTTGATTACGGTTAAAACAACCTCAATCATCAGCCCAGAAGTTAATTTAAAACACTTCATTCATTTATTCATTTCAAATAAACAACGACCTTTGCAAGACAATAAATTTTTTTTCTTATAACAATAAATACTGTTGCCCAAGGAAAATGAAATGTAGCTTAACAAAAACAACATTTACATTTTTAAATGATCTTGCCTCACAGAAACAGAAGCTGTCATTTATATTTTATAAAACCAGAATTCAAATGAACCACATTTACTCAAGTCAGTGATTTTAAGACTATTCAAGAAAGGTGAGATTTGACTGGCTCAGACCTTCTGGATAATGTGCATTAAGTGCTACACTAAGGATAAGTCATTTTAACTCTTACTTGGCATTTGAAGGGTCTTTCTGTTGAATGGACATGTTTTACGTGACAGCTTAAGTGGTCAGGCCTGTGAAAGAGAGAGTTTCAACAGAAGATGTAATGGAACACACATAGAGAAATGCTACTTACTGTGATGTTTACATGCTTGACAGATATGGGTGGGGGACATTTTAAAGAAAGCTAGCAGAATTACCAACTCCCCCACCCCCCAGTGCAAGCCTCCTTACCTCTCTTACCATAAACAAAAGTCTTAGTCCTTTACCTGTTAATTTTCTCTCCTAGTCAACATCAAATCATATTAGGTCTCGATTCTTTACAATTACAAAATACCCAAAGTTTAGTCCTAACACTTGCCAGAGACAACTGCTACTACATTAACTTTAAAAGCCTTTAAAAATGAAAATTAGTGAAATGTTAGTAACCACAGAAAAATGGAAAAAAACGTTCTTAAAAGTTTTAAGAGATTCCAAGGTCATCCCAACTTCCAGGATATGTTTCTTTGATTTGTGCAGTGAATCTCATGTCCAGCCACCCAAATGAATTGAAAACTAATGGTTTTGCAGTGATAAGAAGTACTGATGTGCCGAAAGAAGGCCTGAGTCCACCAAGGCACTTCTTAAATGAAATAATAAGTTAATCACTATGTCACCACTTGTCAGCCACACCAAACTGGGGTTAGACCTGGAGGTGTAATACTTTATCTGTCACCAATCTCCTCTAATAACACAGGCCTGCAAATATCTATTCTCACATAAACCTTCTAGATCACACAGAGATCGTACTGACACCATAATGAAAAAAAAGCAAAGCAAAATGCAGTACCTCGAGAAGCCTTTCCCACAAACACTGCAAGTATAGGGTTTGGTGATGCCTCCTTCGTGAGACCTCACATGGTAAGTCATCCGGTCCTTCCTCTTGAAGCGCTGATTACAAATAGGACACTCGAAGGGCTTTTCGTCCGAATGGGAGAGCTTGTGCCGATTGAGGTGGTACACATCTCGGAAGGCCTTCCCACACATCTCACAAGCATGGTTCTTCTTGACAGGCTTACTGGGTTTCTTGACAGACTGCGTCACGGGCATAGCTGTGGTGCTGGCACTGCTGCTGGGGTTGGTGCCCGAGGAAGATGTAGTGACTGTTGACAAGATGCCTGCAATGGTTGAGACCAACGAAGTTCGGCTGCTGTCCCCAGCGATGGTGGAGATAAGGGGAACCACCGTGGTGGGGGTTTTCTTTGGCCGGGACACCAACTTGATGCCTGTGTGGCAGGACTCGTGGCGCCTCAGGTGATAGCTGTCCCTGAAAGCTTTACTGCAGTAAGTGCACACAAAGGAAGTTTTGGGTTTTTCTTTTTTAATCCCAATGGCATCCTTTAATGTTTCTGGAGCAGCCTGAGGTTTCTGAGTTATTGGTATTGGAAGCAATGGTTTCTGATCAGGGGGCTCCACAGCAGAGCTCAGGAGGGGCAGCAAGCTGTTCTGTGCTGCCTGCTGTTGGTGATGGGAGGCTTCGTGGGCCTAAAACCAAACATTTACACTTCAGAAATTCAGCCTCTCACAATGACCTTCAAAATTCAACATGCTTCAGACAATAGAGACCAGACAATAGAGACCAGAAGAAACAATCAAGGAGCCTGTAAGCTACTCTCTGCAGCAGAGATCCAGCAACCACCTAGCTACTCTCAGAGCTCCCAATACAAAGCATTAAAATCAATGCACAGACACAAAACTTCTGCGAGTAAGTTGCTGACAGTGATCTTGCTTTCAAACAGCTGACTAAACTACACACCACCCTGGTTCATAAGGGACATACCAGCTGATGAAATGAGTCTGCATTAGTCTGTCAGTGCTGAAACCAAGTTTAAATAACTTGTCAAAAAAATTACACTCCAGACTTAACTATTTAACAGTACCTTACTGCAGTAATGCACAAGCCACACACTCACACACATACACATATAAACATGTAATCATCTACTTGTCTATTTTACCTAGGAAAATAGATGTCTCTCCCCTTCCATCAGAAACTCTCAGTGACCGAGGAAAGAGGCTGTTGCTAAGTAATACAAGGAATCTAGGTCTCTGAATACATATGCTAGTGGTTAAGTTTACTTTTAAAGTTTTCACTTAACTCTACTAAAAGATTTGGTTGAAATGGAATCTGCTATTAATCATCCTGGAAGGCATCTGTGAAGGCAGCCCCCAGCAAACACCTGTCAATTGTTTCTCAGTTCATTTAATCTTACACTAGAAGTCTGCATCCTTTAGCAACACTAGTTGTTCAAACCCTAAACTCAGACTAATAAGAGAAAACAAACAAACTATAAATAATTTAAATTCCTTTCATTTTCATCTTCTTCTAGCAGTTGTAGGGCTAGTTAAAGTATTGGACATTTGCTGTTATAAAGTGCTTTTCCACTCCAAAACTGGGAGCTGGACACTTTGGAAATTTTCTTTAGCTGCACTGAAACCAAAATTTCATTGTGGGTCAGGTTCTTGGTATTTATGAGTAGCTACTCACTTGGTTTTGATTCTTCCAAAATTCTCCATACCTCTATACTGATAAACATTTAGAAAATTATGGGAAAAAATTCCTGAAATAGTTCTTCCTAATATGTTGTATTTGATCAACATTATTTTTGAAACTCTTGACAGTGAGCTCGAGCCCCTATGCTTGAGTTTTGTCATCCTAAAAGGATACATGCACTCAGAGGTAAGAGTTCTAAATATTTTAAGCATACACTGTCCTAGGAATGGCCCATCCCATCATCTCAGACACTCTAGACACTTATTTACCCTTTTCACTCTATAATCTAAGTTCTACATTACACTCCATTAAGTTAAAAAATACGGAGACAGACACACACACACAGAGCTCCTCTCCTGACAAATAAGAACATTACCACACACAGCTCCATGTTTACTTGATAGCAGCACAACAGCTAAGCCTAGAACCAGACTTCCCTAAATCATCAGGAGGTGTCATATCCAGAGTTAACCACTTTTAATTTAATAATTTTGACTGAATCTTCCTTTGAGTCCTGGAAGTACTCATAGAAATTGTGTGCTTACTTATGAGTATCTTTCTGGACTTAGGGCTCATACTGAATTAAAGTCCACTTTTAATTTAATTTATGGAGCTCCTGTAATTGTCAGGGTCTACCCAAGTGACTTTAGTAAAACTTTATAGAATTTGGACTCTAATCTTACCCCCTTTCCAACCTGGCTGTAGGATGCCCAAGCTTCCGTATAGTATACAAACGGTTAATAGCTGAAGATAGCTCAAGATATACAATTTCAAAGGCTAACAGATCAGATAATAGGGAAAGCAAATCTTCTGGACAAAGTTCAGACTTATAGTGTTTAGAGGCATTTTTCAATTCTAAACAACCATTAGTTCGATGGAGTACTAAAAGCACTTACTGCCATTTTACCAATTCAGATGTCTGTGGCAACATAAAGTATTTTTACAGCATTGCTGAAGCTCACTCTCACAGGAGGGTCACACCAGGTCCCTGCTTCTCGGGTGAAATGCTGTAGAATGCCTCGCCCACTACGGGAATCACTCTCTGAGGATTCCTAGGATCCCCACACTTCTATATGAAGCCTTCTAAGAGGGGAACTGGGTTTCCCCAACTTGTTCTCTGGGGGAGAGACAGAGTAAAATAACAACCATGGCCTGCCTTCCTTCAGTTAAGTGATTTTTAAAAATATATAACTTCTGGGTAGACTTTTATTTGACTAGCATCACCAAACCAAACTTTTAATTTTATCTCCCATCTCTTTCAACTGCAAGGCTTTTTTAACCCTGCCCAAGCTTTCCTCTTCTGGGGCTGGCAAAAAACAAAACAGAAATGTTATTTCATCACCCAGGGTGGTAGAATATGGCACCATGAAATCTCCAGTGCCAGAGGGTAAAAGATTTTGTACTGAAGGAAACTGGCATCAGTGAGTCATATCTTGAATGTCCTGTTAGGAGAATCATCCATCAAACATTTTAACAGATATGGCTTTCACTTTCCACCAGGTTATTTGGAAAGCAAGCAGGTATTAAATTGTTTTAAAATATAAATTCAACAGGATGATCCAGGAAACAAATGAGAGAGTTTAACTCTCCATTTCCCCAGTGAAAATTACTTAAAACTGGAACTGAGTAAGTCTATTCATACCTTTCCAGAGAAAAGACTGAAATATTCTCTTTACCCATTCAACTGTCCTCGGCTCTAAATTATAAGTTTTCCAACAATTTTCACTGCACACATTGCCAAGCCCAGGATCAAATATTAGCTTTCACACTTCTCCATCAGGTGGGAAAAAAGATTTTAATAGCTGAAAAAAATTAAATAATATAAAATCTAATTAAACAGTTGATCATTAAATGCTTGGCATTTGCTTTCCCCAGGAAAAGAATAATAAAAGTATTCCAAAAGATTTTTCAACTAGTTTTCCAAAAATTAGTTACAGGGTTTTCCTTTACATAAAGAACTCTCATTTTTTTTCAATCTCCATTGAGAGCACGTTTAATATGGTAAGTCTAAATCATTCCTCATGTGAAAAATCACTGCAGTGGCCCATTAATCCTATATTTTAAAATGACCATTTGAAAGCTTTTTCTACAGAGGGCATTTGCCACCTTTACACCAACCTGGATGCAAGCTAGTTATATATCATTTTTTTCCAATGCATTTTTAAGTTGACTTATCACATTATCACGCTCATCAAAGCACTTGTTAAAACAATACTAGATCACAATAAGGGCCAAGTTAGTGAATTCCGTAATTTTGGGTATGTTCAATTTTAAGAAGCCCGAATATATTTCAATTGCTTAAAAATCAAATTACCACATTCGAAAGAATATGTCTTAAAACAATAAACCATCTCTAAACAGTAGGCACTGTTTGAATTATCCAGTTCCTTATATTAACTCCACTGGGATGGGTCCAGTGGCTGGGAGGATTTTTTTTGAAAATTCTGCATCCGTTCCTGGTTAGTTCCAAAAGGTCTCAAGCGCCCAAGCTACGCATTTGGGATTTCACGAAGTTATTCAAAGAAGGAAAATAACTCAGAGAGGCGGGAAGAACGCACTTAAAGTGACGAGCTTCCTAACCTCCGGTTCCTAAGTTTCCCCGTGAGCTCATTACTACTGCTCACTAAGTGCTTCGTTTGCAAACAGAAACGAAGTGGGGAAAAAATAAGTTCTAGGTCTTCCAAATAGGGGTCCCCACCTCAGATGGGCGGGCAAGAGGACTGCCAACGCATCGGCTACAGTCACCTTCAAGTTTCTTGCAAAAAGTGAAGACCAACACCCCACGAATGACTCATCTGGGGGCTCTGTAAGCGGACTTTGTTTGCTCTCTCCACTGGCCGTCTCCCCCACTTGGTTGGAGGAAACGCTAGAGGTGGGACGAGAGAGAAACGCGCCCCAGGAGAAGGTGGGGCCTCGCGGAGTCCCGGCCCCCCCGCCGCCCCCCCACCCCGGCCGGGGGATTCCCCGGGCTGAATGGGACGGCGGGAGAGCTGGACAGAGGGAGAGGGTGTCAGCTGCCAAGGCTCGGCACAGGCTTGGGAATGAAAACACGTAAATCCAACGAAAAAGTTTGGGGAGGGGATACACGTTTACAACACCCCCCAACTGGGTAAACATGAGGGGGGCGGCGGGAAGGGGGAGTGGCGGGGAGCCCAAGGATACCCGCTATTCGCGGGGACTCTGGGGGGGGCTTGTCATAAAGTCAACACACACACACAAAAAGAGGACAGGGAGGTGAAAAGAACGGAGAGCGAGCGAAAAGATGGATGAAGTGGGGGGGAAGTGAGCAGGACCCGGGGACCCCCCTCACCCCACGGTGCGGGCCCGGGCCCGGCGCGCCGTGGCCGAGCGCACCGCGCTATCCAGCGGCCCGGCGCCCTCCTTTCTCTGGGCCGCGGGTGGTGACA
Organism: Eubalaena glacialis; assembly: GCF_028564815.1. Classification (NCBI taxonomy): domain Eukaryota; kingdom Metazoa; phylum Chordata; class Mammalia; order Artiodactyla; family Balaenidae; genus Eubalaena; species Eubalaena glacialis. Next base: position 27,155,799 of record NC_083734.1, on the reverse strand, counting down.
GCGACCGGCCTCCTCCCTTCCCCTTCAGGGCGGGAGGGAAGGGTGTGTGTGTGTGTGTGTGTGTGTGTGTGTGTGCTAGGGGGGCCCGGGGGTCACCCCGAGGCCTGCTCTCTTCCCCGCACCCCGTGAGGCCGCCTCCTTTCACCTCAGCAGCCCCGCTCCGCCGAGGCGGGCGGGCGGAAAAACAAAGGGGGATTAAGGCCGGGCCGGAGAGCGGAGCCGGGAGGGAGGGGAGGAGGAGCGCCCGCCCGCCCGCCCGCCAGCCCCGGGCCCGGCCCCCCTGTCCCCCCCGTGTCCCCCCCGGGGGGGCCCCCCGTACCTGGAACAGGAACGCGGTCCAGTTGGCCTCCATGGCTGCAGCGGCCGACCCCCCTCCTCCCCACTCCCCCCGCTCGGGGAGCCTCCTCAGGCGGAGGAGGCGACAACAAAGCGGCGGCGGCGGCGGCGGCAGCGGCAGCGGCGGCTCCTCAACATGGCAGCGCCGAGCGCGGCCACTTCCGGTAACCTCCGGGACGCACCACCGCCGCGGCGAGCGCGGGCGGGGGGGGAGCCCCGACCCGGCCGCCGCCGCCCCCAGTGGCCCGGACCCCTCCCGGGCGTCCCCGCGGCCCGCTCGCCGCCTCGGAGCTCAGCCAGTGCCCGCGGGCGGTGGGGTCAGGGCCCCCGCGGGGGGGCTGGGGTGGGGCCGGGGGCGGGGATGGGGCGCGGCGTCCCCCCCCGCGGGGGTGTGTGGTGCTGCGGTCCGTGGCTCAGGCAGCTGGAACAGGGGGAGCTCAGGAGAGAAGATGGAGGACGCCAGGGTCTGGCGCTGGCTCGCTGGGCACGGCCGGGCCGGCTCCCGTGACTCAGACCCGGTGCCCGGCAGCATCGCGTCCCTCTCAGGCCCTCACCGGAAGGCACAGGCCACGGTGGCACCCGGGCTCTTCAGTCCCTTTCGCGCAGCACAGCCCCTACCTCCAAACTGGGGGAAGCCCCTTCGACTTGGCGTGTCTTTCCCCTCTGGTATTTCATCCCAGCGAAACCTTCCGCACTCTTGCTGGATACGCATCTACCTCTGAGTGGCCTTCCAACTCAAGCAGGGAATCCCACTGGGGTGCAGCCTCAGATCCTCCCTGTGCGGAGGGAAACACTTCCCACGCGTAGAGGTGTCATTACTGGGTTATTCTTGGGTGAAGGGCTGAGCTTCCCCATCCTCTTAACTCCAGATATGATGTGAAATTCTACCGAACACCCCCCTCCCCGCCAAAAAAAATATATTTTTTTTAATTAAAGAGAAAGTACAGACAAAAAATTGTTTTAGTGCTTTAGTACAGTCTACTTCCTCACCCCCCAAAACAAGAATCGAACTTCTGGTTGGACAGCGTCAGTTGTCACTGAGGTGACCCCAGCCTCTGTTTGCAGTTCCAAGTCTTCCGTGTAGGCGTCACTGCTACTGGAACTTTGTATGATGATGCCCTGAACATTTTCTATCAAAGACAAGCTGTTATTAAACAAGTGCCTCCAGTCCAAGAAGTCTCCTGTGGCGGGAAATGAGGAGGCAGCCTCTATCAGTGATATTTTTGCAAACTCTGGCTTTAAAAAATTCCACAGATGGTCACATTATTTCAAGACTTCAACCTCTTTCATAACCGACTGTCTTTTATCTCTTTCCCTCCATTTATTCCTCTTAAATCACATTCTAATCAAGGTCACCATCTCCAACTTCCCCCATACATACACAATAAAAAATAATATGGTTGAAGAATTCTATTGGTAAAAGAAACTGAAGAGGTATAGTAATTTGACAGTCTGTGTTTCCTTTCCATCGACTACACATATATACCCCCTTCCCACACTTTCCTTCCCTCAGTCACCAGAATGAAGGGGCTGGCAAACGTTGGTCTGGTTCCTTTTAGAGTTGATTCCCTACTGGACACTGCCTGGAGGCCTTGGGAACGAATGAGAAGTTCTGCAGTTTGGATCAGTGGCAGAAGCAGGTAACACATCAGGGAACCAGTCAGCCTAAGACAGGAGGGGACAGAAAATGATGAATAGTTTCTGATTACATTCCTCAGCTAAACTGCTACAGTGGCCCCTATGTCTCCTATAAATGTCCATTAGTCTCTTTTGGAAAGAGAAATAAAATGGTTCAGGAAGCCTAAGTTTATATATACATACAAGATAAGGAGAGAACTAAGATGTAAACCTAAGGAATCAACTAGGTAAACTAAAACCTTTTTGCTCTGACCTCGGACACTGCGTATTCTTTTGTTTTCATTCAGTGAATGCACGTCTCTGCTTCTTTCCTGTTTTAACACATTCACTTCCAGGTCTCTGTAATACATCTCCTCAGTCTTTCCCCTTCCCTGTATAGCCTCTCCTGCTTTGCTGCCTTTCAAACTGTGGTGAAAATGAAGTTTCAGGATTTTAAGACTAGTACTTGATGAAGACCATTTTTCTACTGACAATATTGCCGCACTCTCTTGAACTTCTTTTCCCGGGATCTAGAAAACCTTTCTCTAGCAATCCTTCTCACAACCTCTGGAGAGGGGTTTCCCCACTACCACAAAGTAGAGGTCAAGTAAAAACAGGGCAGTTCTCATTACTGAAGAGCTGGGATTCAGAAGTATCACTTTTCTTGAGGTAAATGGCTAATTTTTATCTCTATCCATGAGATGAAACCAGAATTCCTGATTGCTCCGATTTTTCTTTCCCCTTAAAAAGAAAAATTAACAACCTTTTAAATTCAGATGAAATTTTAAATCTTAGGATATTTTCCAGAGAAAATATCCAAAAGTTTGGAATGAGTACTCAAAAACAATCAGCTCCAACTGTTTTGAGGAATACAATGAAATTAGGAAGATCAAAGATTCCATTCTTAGGACAGAAAAAATCCTTAACCACAAACAAAATGAACCCCTCCTCAAGCCTGCTTCCACAGACTACACCAGGGTCCAATCAAAACACTAGCAATGTCTGAAGACAATAAATTCATATTGATTATTGTAAACAACTTTCAGTGAATGAATCAATGGTGTTACCTCCAGATATGATGTATAACTGAAATGTCTGGTGTCTAACCCAAAAAATATATGTGCCTACATCCATCCAAATAAAATTCAGATTCCCTCCCCACCTGGTTCAGTTTCTTCTTTCCCATCTCCCCTGCCCCAGTGTGTATAACCTGTCACTTAATCTTTTAGGGCCTCAGTTTCCTCATCTGGAGAATGAGGACAAAATAAATACCTATCTCACAGAGACAGGACTGTGGATTAAATGAGAAATGTGTATAAAAAGCTTAGAACATTTCCTGGAATATAACAGGTGCTAAGTAGATGTTTTTATTGGTGCTACTGAGTCAGGTTCTAGATTAATTCTGGGGCTAGGAACTCTGCATAAGAGCTCTGAGCCAGTTCTTCTTACTTTCTCTCAAAGTAACAGGTTTTCCCCATGCCCCATCCCCCTCTCCTTTGAAGAGCCCTAAGGTAAACGGCCAAAAGGCTAAGGACACATGACAAAGGAAGAAACCTACCAAGATCAGCATTTACAAGGACAACTTTTAGCAAACATTAGAAAGTAACAGGATATTTCCTTCCCATTTTGGAAAGGATTTTAAAATCCTGTGAGTACCTTAAGGATTAAGATTAGATTCAGAATCCTAGGCATAGAAACCATCTCTGCTATTGTCAATTACCCTTCCCAAGAAAGACTAATCAACAAACCAAAACCAAATCAAATCCAAAACTGTCCATAGAGACTATCTAGTTAGAAGCAGCTTCAAATTGGCAGTTAATGAACGAACTCTTCATGCAAGAAAGCTGGAACTGACAATGAACAGATCTACTAGTAAAAAGCAAGACTGCAATATTTAGAAATACCAAAAACATTGGCCAGAGAGAAATGTTACCCTGCATTACCAGCCTCAGTGTAATCGGGGAGAATGGACACACACTCTACCAGACCAAAAGCAACAACCCACCCCACCCCCCCCCACCCAAAAAAGAGACAAAAACAAGCCTCTCTGGGAGGAAAGCAGAAGTAATCTCCCCACCCCACCTCCCCACACTAAGGGCTTAAGCCACTTGCCTGTGGCCCATGTGGTCAGAAGCTGGGTTTGTGTTTCAATTCTACCACCTAAAGTGTCATCACTAGTTTATTTCTGTTTTAACTGGTAAGGTGAGGAAGGGGAAACAACGAAGAAATTTTTTTTTCCTAAATACCTATTTAAGTTCCTTGACAGCTGGAACATAGTCACAGAGAACAAAGGGACAGGGAACAAACCTACCCATTTTCCTAGTAGACATTTAGTTTAACTGGTAGTTGAGGGTCCTTAAACACTCTATTGTTTGTAAGAAGGGCCATATACCCAAGACGCCCAAAACATATCCAAAGCCATGGAAACACATTTATCACCTTAACTCTTTTTGAAAGAAGCTGCCAGAAATCAATGCTTAACCTATCAGTTTCTTCCACAAAGCATCTGAGTAGAAATACCTTCCGTTTTACAACTTGTGAATGGCTGACAGAGGACATCCAACAAATAGCAAGCAAAACAGCATAGGACACAAGAAGGAAAGAAACTAAGATAGGTCAAAAATACACCAAGTAAGAAATTCAATACAACTGGAAAACATACTCTCAGGCACCAACATTTCTCCTTTGGACACCTGTTCCTCCCTGCCCTCAGATGCCCCAAGTCCAGGGTAATGGCTGAGCTTGAAAAAAAGTTGCCACTTAACAGGTCACGCAAACTTCATGGGCCTGAACCAACAACTACAAAGCTTAGTTCAGTTACATTATGCTAATAGTCAAAAACATAAATTAAATACTTACATAAGCAGTTATTTTGGTACAAAGGAAAAGCTCTTTTCAGTGGTTATAGCCTCCACCCCAAATATATTCCACTGGTTAAAAAGAGGGATGTAATGACACTAAACAGCATTGTGCTAGTAGCCATCTGCACTACCAGAAAAATGATTCATTTGCAAAAAAAAAATAAAAAAATAAAAATTAGTACTTGTTAATGCCTGTCCAAATGTTCTTGTGAAGAGTGGGGCAGGGCAAAAACATACATATATCAAGTGAATACTCTTTACCCAAACTCCCAACAGAAACATCTCTTCTATTTCTTCTTCATTATCAGACTTGAGGATAGTCCAGAGTTCAAATAGGATTCTGTTTCTCAGAAGTCTCCAAAGAGTTACCATATTAATACATGCAGATCTTATGGCTCCCTCTTTCTGAGTTGGTGCTCCTTCCTCGCCCTTTCATTGGCCTAGATAAAAAAAAAGCCTCATTGGGTCAATATGATCTTCGACTGAGGATCCCTCCATTCCTTGTAGTGAAGGAAACAGGAAATAATGAAACAAGTGTTGAGGAACCTATGTAGTATGTTCCTTGAGTGAGGGACGTGAACAGTGGTGACCTAAGACACTGATGTGACATCACAAGACTAGTTAGACTAAGCTTTAGGTAGGCTGCTCCATTCTAGGCAGCAATGCCAAGAGATGGCAACACAAGGTCAGAACAGCATAAAATCTGGCTAAGGCTCCAGGAGAGAGATTTGCTTCTTTAAGGATGTTTCTTGACTCCAAAGTCTCTGAACTAGAAGCTGCCTAAAGTTCTACAGTCAGTTATCTGATCCAGGCATATAAGCAGGTGCAGGGAACCTGGCAAGCTGGTTGTTAAAGCTCTACACAGGGACAACAGCTGTACTCAGCATTTACTCCTTAAGCTGGGGAATAAAACATCAAGCTTACCAGCTATCCACAAATACTACTTGAAGCATTTCACCCTTGGTTGCCTGAGCAGTGGCAGTAAGCTCTTTGCTAGACCTGAAGAAAGAGGACCACAATTCCTAGATTTTGACTTGATGAACAATTTACTATGGTACACAGGAAGATGGGTCAGATTCAGAGAATCTAGATTTTTCTCTTAAGTAACTTTAGTCTCTTAAACAAAGCACACATGGCTCTACTCAACTAGTTGACAGAATTAGCCCTTTACCCTCAAGGCCTGACACTGTCCTCTGCTAGCTTTCTGTTTTACTGACCTTACATAAGTCCCCCCCAACTCCCCAGCTCCCACCTCTTATTTTTCCAGCTTCCTTGCCCCCCCACTGAACCTCTCATTTCACTTTCTCTCCCCTTTCATTCAGCAGCGAATGCTCAGAGAGCAGATGGCAAGTACTCAATTCAAGCCAGTGAAAATGCTCCCTGAGCATCAGGTACAAGGCAATCCCAGAAACAGGAATCCTGGGGGTTGTGATACACACTATCTCTGCCTTTTAGTGATTTACACTTTAGATGGAAAAGGCATAATATGCTTATTCTTCACATATGGAAGAATATCTTCAGACCAATTTATTAAAACTAAATTTATTAAATAACTAGTTTATTATTTAAATGACTAGTTATACTTAGTTATGTTTCTCAGGGACAAGAGGATTTTTTTTGTTTGCATCAGAATTGACAACTTTTATTCCTAAAGTAATTTGTCCAGGACCTAAATAGTACCTTTAGCAAAACTCATGAAGCCTTAGGAATCCCCCATATATGTCCTATACAAAAGTTCATTTCGCTAAAGATCAGTTACTCTGATCACTTAAGCAAAGCATATGGAAGGATCCAAGTTGGTACTACAATCTGTGTTTAGCCATCTCCCCAGAGAAGAGCTGCAAAAACTGAAAGGAAACCTTGACTACTAGAGGTAGGATTGGGATTTGTTCCACAGTGACCTTAAAACTGCAGGAATTTTGGGATGGAAACTTACCTAGGGAAACAGGGAAGGGAGAGGGAAAAGGGCACCCCCAAGTCCAAGAGCTCCAATCAGTAAAGTTGAATTTAGTCTCTCCTGGTGGCTCTAAGAGCCCTGGTAAACACCTGGTCCTAAAGATATTGCAAGGATGATACCTAAAGAGAATCAGCAGATACAGCCCAAATTCAGGCTGTGCTAATTCCAACCTAGAATGACATATTCAAGGTTTTGAAAGGCCAGCCGGGACACCCCAGGGACTAACTTCCTAGTTCATAATGGATTCTAATCAATTTGAAGACAAAACAAAGACCTCCTAATGTGGATTCTCTCCTTAGAAAAATGGCTCATGAGTAGAACTGTGCCATAACTATTATCCTATTTCGGTAAACAAATATTTATCAAGCATCTATTAAACGCCAGGAACTGTACTAGTCAGTCACTGGAATACTTTTAAGAATCTCCTCCAGTAGAAAAATCAAAATTTGAAAAGAAATAATTATAGAACAGTTAGACTTTTATACAAAGTGCTTATAAGAGCACTGGGAAGGAAAATTTTAAAGGGGCTACTTGCTCTAATACTAAATGAGACTGCACCTCATTGGTTCTCACGTAACTGATACCTTTGACACTGAAGATTGTCATCTAGGGTTGCTGAATATCAAAACTAATGCTTAAGAGGCTGTATGCTCAGGGCTAAGTATAATCTAGACTGTTACTGCAAACTGGAAAGTGGGAAGTCACCATGCACTGGTTTTTAAAACTGGTAAAGTAATTCAAACCAGTTTTGTGTATCGGATCTATTTTGCTAATACAAATTTGTGTAAGTGTATACTCAGCTAACAAAACAAATGCATGTTTATAAACATTTACCCATTCTCAGAATCTTTTTTATGCTACTGTCTGTGGGGCTGCAGCCTAGTAAGAGTGACTGGCTAGGCTCTGGCCACTGTCTGACCTGCTATCCTTCTGTGGGGCCAGCCTGACCAGAGGGGGTCAAAAGTTTCTCTGATGCTAGCTGTGCCCTGCACACTGGAAAGACCCACTTTCTTGCTGCTGGGCTCTGGGCCACGGCCACTCTGACAAGATTAACACCAGCTTTGAAACAGCCCCCATCAACTCGGATAAGAACATGGATCAAAGACAGCACCATGGGACACCCTGGTGGCATCAGGTGGACATTACAGGTGGTGATCACTTGGGTCAAAGACTTATCTTCCCCCCAACAACCTCCCCACTGGAAAAAGGCTGTCTTTAAAAAAAAAAAAAAGAAAAGCAATGTAGTAATAAAATAAACAGGAGTTTGTCACTAGAAAACATAGATTCAATTTCTGGGCCTGTCACTTTAACATCTCTGAGCCTATTTCCTCAAACCCCAAAATAAGGCTAATAACATTTGAGAATTAAAAGGAGTCAAAGCACTTCATAAAACAACTACTTCCATTAAGAATGATGAAGTATTTGTCCTATGTCCTTGCATTTTTCCCTCCAAATTTTCCATTAAGAAGGTAGAAAGGGCATGAACCCTTGAAGTCACTACTTTGGAAATAAGCCCAATCTGACTGGAGGACCACACTGCATATCAGATCTAAGCTATGCAGTCCACCTGCCAAGGATTTCATGAACGTACTTATTTATCCATAAACATTTATTAAGGTGTGTATGTACTAACATACTGAGTATCTTGGAAAAAGTGTCAAAAAGTTATTAACATAGTCTTCGCTCTCTAAGAGTTTACCATGTAGCTGGGGGAAATAAAACATACATGAGACAACTAGACAACAACTTAATGGCAACATGCAAGTGTATGCATTATGTGACACTTAGTATGTTGAAGAAAAGCAAAGCAAAAATACAATGCAATTAGTCCAAGAATGCTTTTGTCTTTAGCTGATCATGAAGGGGTGGAAGAATTTTTAATGGCACAAGAAATGTGGGTGCTTGTAAGACTTGTGGGTGTCTGCTAAATGTTTGCTGAGTCTCTTGGCTTTGAGAGAACTGCTTATGCTAGCTGATCCTCGATCAGCCTAAAGACCAGGGTCAGGGTCCTGGAGTAATGTTAAGATTCCCAAACCAAGGAAATGCTATCCAGTTTTTTCACTCTGTACGTGAATGCCTTTATAGATAACTACTAATAAAAAAGAACCAAAATAATTCAATCCCAACAAGAAATCTGTAGAAGTTCTCACTGATACAGGACCACTAAATTCAGAGAGGATTTAAGGCTTCTTCTTTAAGAATCACGCTTAAGTAAGAAAGATGGAAAAAGGAGACCCAGGAGAAAGCAGCAAGAGAGGGAACTCCTCTGCTCTTTTAGGAGACAATGGCATCAATTCTTGAGATCTGTACTGAGAAGTGTGGCACATCTTGCAACAGAACAACTTTCTTTTTGACTTCGCAAGCTTGATTTTGGGGGCAACATTTACTTTTCCAATTATACTTGGCTTAGGCTCGCATTTAAGTTACAGTTGACCCTTGAACAGAGGCTTGAACTGCACAGGTCCACTTATACGTGTTTGTTTTTTTCAGTACATATTACAGTACTACACAACCCGCGGTTGTTTGAATCTACAGATGTGTAACTGCACATACAGAGGGCTGACTGTAGTTATTTGGAAATTTTACACTGCGTGGAGGGATCAGCACCCCTAACCCTGGCATTAAGGGTCAACAGTAATTTGCATTTCCTAGCTTCACATCTGAGGAATTATTTGATGCAATGTTAGGATTATTACTTTCTTCAGTAATCTACCCAGTTAACCAACAGTTCGTAAAATAGGTTTCTATAGCACTTTGCTTTTAAGGAGTACTAAGTTCTTTCTCTTGTCAATCAACGTTTATTAAACTTGGCCAAATGGAGGTGGGAGACAAATCCAAATAGCATTTTGAAGAACTCTATCTGGCAAGTAAACATTTGGCTCCCTGGGAAATACAAATACGACAAAAATTCCACTGGGTAGAAAAAGTTAACAAAAATTTCAACAGTAATAAGATAAAATTGGGAGGAGACTAAATGCATCACAGAGAAGAGAGCTATTATATGGGTTTAGAAGCTTGCTTTTTATAGTTTCAGAAATTAAATTTAACTTGATAGTGATAAGGATTTGAAGCTGCAGGGTGACTGCTAATAAGAGGGAAGGAGAAAAGTCTGAAAACATAAAATACAGAAGTAAAAACAAGCATGGTCAGTAAAATATTTACCAGATCAGCCAGAGCAGGGGAAGATGTGATTGAAAATGGTGATAAATTGTAGACTATAACCCATTGTTTCATACTAGGGAGTGACACTGTTTTAGGAAGATCAGATTTGATGGCCAGGATGGAGACGGGTCGGCAAAACCAGTTAACTAGTTTTTCATTACTTTAGTAATGAATTTGGGTGCACAGACAAGGATGTCAGTATGGCAAATGAAGATGGGACACAAATCCAAACAGCATTTTGAATAACTCTATCTGGCAAGTAAACAGAATCTCTTTATCTAGCTCAAGTCGTAGATACAATGGTACTGTGGCTGAGAACTGGTTATATTAAGTTGCAGAACTTGACTATCACCTTGCTGCATGTTTACTACCTAGTTTTAGAGGACAAATGAGTCATTTTAGATTTTTTTTGTAGTGTGCTTGCTGTACTGCTAACCAACATTTTACATTCCTAGTCTTACGCTATGGACGTCACTCTTATTTTGTAATTAAAGTTAAGAAAAAAAGTCTCCAAAAATTGTTAGAAACATACCAGGAGGTAAAAGGATGGAAAATGTCTTAATGTTACTTAGCTTCTTCTATAAGTATCAACTGAATAAGGACTTATTTCCAACTTGGAAATAGAAGAAACTGAGACTCTAGTAACTGGTTACTTATTCAAGATACTCAGAAAGGGAAGTAAAGTAATGTGAATTTCTAGGTTTCTCTTCAAAAGCAATTGAACTGAGTGCCTCCTCAGTGCACAGCATTGTGCTATGTACCTGGGAAGAAAGGGGATGAGGTTATGACCTGTTAGAAAGGAGATATATATAAACAACTCACTGATAAAGGCAGATTGGCTTAAGTTTTAAGATACAGTAGAACAATACTCTTCAGGAAAAATGATGAAGGACCAATAGTGTTTATTCAGTGACTATCATGTGCCAGACACTGTGTTGGTTCCTTAGAAAGTAAAAACTCATCAATCAAGTAGGATGAGGTAGATAAGTGGATAGAGCAAGCAAGGTAGGTTGATAAATGCTATACTAGACATACACAAAGTCTGTGCCAACACAGTATGATGGATGTTAGTTTTCAGAGAGGTGACTCTTGAGATTATTCAAGGTACGTTGCACTTCTCCGAATGAAGAAGAGATGGACAGCACTGCAGAAGGAAGAAACAGAAGGACCAAATACAAGAAATGCTGGACAATGCCAAGTCCTGGGTTAGAGTATATCAGGGGGAAGGCTAGAGATCAGACTAAAAGGTAGGCCAGAGGCCAGGTTACCAATGGCCTCAGATTCAGTCCAGGACTTCCAAGTCCTAGTTAAAGGCAGTAGGTTGTCTTTTGTTCAACTGATGTAGCAGCCCATTCCTAAGGATTAAACCTTAATAAACACCACAACCTGAAAGCTTATCCCAAACTTACGAAGGCTCTCCTAATACCCAGCACTTCAGGGTACAATTCTGCCATGCCATCTGGCACTTAAAACAATCTCCAAGTTTAGTCTTTTTATTTTACAAAGAGAATTCTAGATTTTCATTTGAGCAGTTTAGGATTTATGGTCTCTCTTCACAAGTTAAATTAGGAAGATATCAGAGCTAACATTTTTAGAATTAAGGAAAGGCATAATCTAGTGCACTTTTAGTACTCTCAATCCAATTTGCAGCAAGGCTGCTAGTCAGCAACTACCTTCTGTAGCCTCATTTGCTACATAAAATGTGAGTTTAGCAGGCAAAGTAATCTCTACTTTGTAAACTTGATTCTATTTTCTCTTCTAAAATACCTTTATTTGTCCTCTTTTAGTGTCTTATTCTTCAAAGTAGACAAGTTCCTAACATTTGTGTTTTAAGGCAAGTGCTCCCATATTGGTGCTGACTAAATTGGATCATCAAGGGGGCCTAAAAAACTTTAATACAATATTCTTAGTGACAATAAACAGGAAGCCTGTGTCCTTTACATTTTTGCAATGTAAAGTTGAAGGGGGGGGTGGGAATGACAAATGCTGAAGTGTTAGTTCCTAATAATTTTTGGCTTTCTTAAAATAAAATGGCATTAAATAAACATGTCAAGAGAAGTCTGTACTGACTTTGTGATCACAAGATACTCTGCCTACTGAAACAAGGCCTGCAGAACAAAAAAATAAGGCTAACCAACCTGATGAATAAACAGGGTTTTAAGGCACACTAACAATCACTGAAAGTCTCAGTAATGCCAAGAAATAAAGATTGGTATCACTCCCCAAAGTGTTTCACACCATAAAAACAAATGATAAAGGTTTCTGAAAGCATACTGCATTTTTATATCATATGACCAATTTTTGGGCTAGATTGGTGGGGGAGGCACGCACACATCTACTCCTGTACCCAATTCTTACACTCTGGCCTTACTATTCCATACCTCGAGATATACAAGGTAGGCAGAAAAACAAGCAGATTCACATCTTTAGCATTTTCTCCTAAGTCCCAGAACCTAGACAGTTTTCTGATTTACAGATTTACTCATCAAGTACTATTCAAAACCTAAATGAAAAGGGAAAGAATTCTGCCCAACAGATGGGGAGGCAAAGGTAAAGTTTCAGGAAAAAAACTTAGACCAAAAAAACCTAACTTTGGCGCTGATATAGAGGATTAATATAGTTTCCACCTCGCTGTATGGATTCTTTACTCTAGGGTATTTCCTGGTTGATTTTGTATCATAGCTCCCTCTAGTGGCTAAGTGAATTTCCCTAGCGTTTACTCAAATAGGGAGCAGAATAGACCATTGTAAAAACACCCAAACAACTCATTAGGCATTTGGCATCCCTACAAAATTAATGTTTGTTCAAAGTATATTTGGTGAGGATGAATATAGCATTCTAGAAAAGCTCTGTTTCTACTATCTTCACATTGATCATTCTATTAATAATTGTAAAAGGAGTTAAAGATACTTTAACCTGATGGTTGAATGTTAACTCCTTTGAACTTTTTCTAAGAGATGAAGATGAAACACCCAGGATCTACTTAACTCTAAGTGTTTATTCTGTTTCATTTGTGTTTTGCGTACCTACCTAACCGGGAACGTCCTTATGCAAAGGCATGCTTGACTTTTCTCTCCCATAACCCAGTGAGGCATCTATTTTGAAATGTTTATTATGAGATTATTTCTGCCTAAATTAACTTGTATTTGATAGAGACTACAGAAGCACCAAGCGACTTTTGTAATAAAAAAAAAAATCCTTCTCTCCTTCTATCCCTACAAAATCACAACCACATTCAAGGTTGTCGGGTATAGCTTTCAAAGTTAGCAAGAAGCACCGCCCCCCACCCCCCAAGTTCTCAACCGTAAGAATAAGCCGGTTTAAGTATACCGTAACTTCTTGGATCTATATTTAAAGCAAAAGTTTTTGCCAGGATTACTATTTATTCAATAGACAATCACGAGAGACACAATGAACAGATGTTTCCTTATAATCTCTTTACTTCATGCCAATCCCACCTTTTCCTATAGGATATTGATCAATGTTCCTGTAAAAAAAAAAAGTACTGGAAAAAATTACCCCCAAATAAGAGTATTCCACCACATAGGATGGGATGGCAGAATATTTCCTTCAATGGAGTACAACTGATGAGAGTCCACCATAGCAACAGAACATAAAGAAATGTGAGTCATACCTTTTCTTGTGGCTGCTTCAGTCTAAAAAGACGGGGAACTTACAGCTCAATCAATAAAGGATCCACAGTAACCGGTTTGTTTTCATTCACATGCTCAAAACTACACAGAAACTTTCGCTCTGTGTATCCTGTAACAGTTCTACAATCCCTTATCCGGAACTCTTTGGGGCAGATGTATTTGAAATTCAGAGCTTTTTGCACTTTATAAAGGTATCATATTATAGACCCTTTATCACATAACACTCTCAGCAAAACCTATGGCAACTGACACATCAATATTTCTGCAGGAAGACAATTCAGTCACAGTTAAGTGCAAAACAAAGGCATCGATTTTGGTCACATTTTATATTCAATTTGCTCCACAACAAAAAACTTTGTTTTTGGAGTTTTGGAATAAGAGATTGTGAACCTGTTTTCTGCCTCTGCATTCTTCATACCATGACAGAAATAAGCTAAACCAAAGGATGGTTATAACAGAACTTCAGTCTAATAGAGTGTCTCTCCTTTTAATACCATTTATGGTAAATACAGACATATAACTTATTTTGTTTGCAATTTCATCACAACTTCATGTACAAAGTAAGCAAAAAGGCACACAAGAAATTCATCTTCACAGAAACTTGAAAAAAAGAACACTAGCCCTAATGAGCAAATATATTTCAAAGACAAAACTGAAAAAGTTAAAATTCTAGAATCATATGGAACTTAAGCACTATGAGTGGATACACGAATAATGGAATATATTATTAAACTATAAAATTTAGGGGAAAAAAACATTTTAAATGAGGGAAACCTGTTCATATTCCAAAGAGTATCTTTTTTAAATTAATAAAATTCAGATCCCAAACAATTAGGAATCAGAAAATGGGTTTCTTACCTTTTGTTTCCAGAAGGATGTGGGCTGAACAGCAAGGTGGGTTACTCAATCTGACGTTATGAAAAATAATTGCTTCTTAGAGACTTAAGTTTTTCCTTGGTTAGAAAATAATAAACTAATTATAGGCTCCCTACAATATCTAAGGGGACATAAATAGGGAGAAAAGGCGAAAATCCAAGACAGCTTTTTTAGTTCCAAAAGGGTGTGACTTTCTTCTAATAGCTGCTAATCTAGGTAGAGATTTAAGGTCCATTTCCTAAGACTGAAAAACAGCAAGTCTGCCTCTCCCCTTACAGCATTTAGCTGTCTGGTCTTACTGAACTGGAAAACCTGCATCCCCCTACCTTTCATACACAGTTAAGTCCTCTCTAATCTTAAACAGCCTATATACTAGGGAAGTAATATTTTCTATCTCACTTCAGTCAGGGGTTGGAACTACTTTTAGTAGAACACATCTTTCAGCGTAGCTTAAATGCAATTTAAGTGATGGCAACTTAACTTTGCCAACTTTGAGCAATGGCAATTTTCATTTTGGTCCTGTTTCCAAAATATTCAATGAACACAAATGAACCCAGGCTTGCTTAAGTCTAGCTCACATTAATCTTTCCAAAGTTAGTCATTAAAAAATACCAATTGTATATTCTACAGATGAAACAGAACTTAATTGTTTTACGTCCCTAAGTCTGCTCTTGAATAGTTTTGAATTCTCACATAATAACTAGAGTTACTCCCTTAATGAATCTATACCAAGTGTTTTGCTTAAATACTTAAAATGGAATCCTAATTTTGAACTTCCTATCCCTCCTCTTCCTCCTGACATTCCATAAGGTTCATTTAAATGTATTGGTTGGGTGACCTTATGCAAATCTCTTTGGGCCCATTTTCTGTACTGCCAAGATTATTTCTAGTGTTTCCTAGGTTTGAAATTACATCAACTGAATAGCAATCTTAAATTCTGCTCCCAAGTATAATTAACACCCAATGGGAATGTTACGACTTAGCTATCTTTTGGGTGTAGAAAAAGAATGGTTTGATGGTTCTGGCTAGCTATCAGGAAATCAGAAGATTAGGAATTCTAAGTAAAAACCCCTCCCCAACTCTAAATTGAAAATTTAGCACCAAGGGGCTATCAGATAAAGATACAAAAACCAGCAGACTACAAGATGTAATCACTGCTTTGGTATGTTCTGGATACAGAATAACTTTATGGTTGAGAAGACTTCCAAGGCAAAATTCTAAAGAATGCCCAGCTTTTTATTAGCAATGATTTACTCAAATAAGCAGTTAATCTTCTAGTGTGCTATTCACACTTCAAACAGAAAATGTAATTTACGTTAAAAATCCTAATCTGTGAATACTTACCAATTTTTTAGATGAGTTTACTTTTATTGAGAAACTCAAAGGCTAACACCAACATTAATTTACTAGTCCTCACCCGATTTTGCACAAAACCCTATGCTCTCTAGATGATCACCAAAAATAAGCAGCATCTATAAGCTTTTCACCATTTTTAAATCAAAGCTCTGAAGCTTATCCTTCAGAGACTAGATCACCCCCTCACTTACCATATTACATACACAATTGCCTTATTCTCATTTTTTATCTTCCCCTGAAGACTTTTTACAACAATTAACAGATGGCTAATACCATTTATTAGAAAAGTCCTTTCAAGAACCTTTAATTTACTAACACATAAACACAAGAATCGGAATCTTATCAATTTAAAGTATTAACTGAGACTAGTCAACCAGTAAAAAATCTTACAAGAGGAAAAAGGACAACCATGCATAGTTTTTTTAAAAAAATGTTTATTTTTTTCAAAGAAAAACGGCAATAGCCAATTGGAAACCTACTTAGTCTTCAACTCCAATTTTGTTTTCTTTAAATTTAGAAGTGACTTACTGATTTACTATTTTAAACAAACCCCCCCTTTCCCCTTTAAATGTTTACCATCTACTCGTGCTGAATCCTTCCAAGGAGATTGCTCCAGCGTATATCTCCAGGTCCTCGCTTTGCTCCTTTTACCAAAAAATGCAAAACACAATTCCATCGTGCATCTTAAGGGCTCCAATCGTCAAAAATAGGAAAAAAAAAAATCTTTGGAATAGCCAATTAAGTTGAATAAAAAAAAAAAAAAAAAATCCACACGAATGCGGTTTGGTTGGGGCAGGAATCCACTCCTATGTTCCTGGTAATCTGATCCCGCTCCATGAATCCTTGTAATTCATCCTCCCTATCCTATCCACATTATGATTTGAATCCAATGATCCAGCTCCAAGGATTGGGATCCAGTGAGCCCTCTCCAATCCAAACCTTTATAACCAGCAAAACCAAAAAAGAGGAGGCAAAATGTTAGATACTGTAATCAAAAAAGGTTTCTGGGGAATGATGAGTTATGTCTGTCATCAGTTTAACAGATGTACATCAATAACTATCAAATTCCCCAAAACAAGTTTCTGAATGGTGTTCAGATAAATTTTAGAAACTTAATCATCATAGAGACTAATTGGAAGAAGCATTTTATATTTACAGTTCAACTGATAATGCCAACACTTGTTACTGTACAGCGTATTACAGGTTTTGTGGTTGCAAAAAGTTATGTAGTTGAGAAGTTTACTGGTATTGCTACCCACCTAAGTCTAAACTAAATCTAATGCTCCCATCTGTAATTTAATTTGTAAATTAAAGTGTTTTAAACATGAGTCAATTATGAATATTAGTTTAAAGGGGAAGGTGAGACTTAAAAGTATTCCCAACTAGATTATCTACACCAATACGTTGGAACTCTATATTTTGCTTTCATTTTGTCTTAAAAAAAAAATGAAGTAGCAACGCTATATCAGTCACACAGAGGACATGCAGATTTAGCAGTATTGATATTATACTCTATCCGGTTGGAATTAAAGACACCCTGTACCCACATGTACACCAACAGCAGGTCACACATTAACAGTTGTAACTAAGCATTGTGACAAATTAGCCAGTTCTTCCCACATTAGTCCCTATTAAAACAAAAAAGGGAAGGGAGCAAAATAAATTGTTACAAAATGGGCAACGTAATTTTGCCACAATTGCCAAGGTTTAAAGAGCAAAGCAATTGTAGCTAAAGGTAACTGCATAAGATGTTTGCAAGTGTTTTAAGGTAGATGTATAATCATTTTAAACCCTTGCCTTTTAGTATAAGGTCAATACTGCCAATTTCATCTGTGACAATAGCACTTGGAGTCATACCATTGCCTCCATTATTGATCTGATCCTCCTCAATCCTCCTTTTGACAATCCTAAAATGATTGAAATGTGCTCCACAATCCTTAATCCAAAGCATTCTTAATCCATCTCTTCAGATATGTCTACAGAAAGACACATGAAAAGCAAGATAAACATAAGAACTTCCCCAGGTAAGATAACCACAAACACCCCCAACAACCCAGTTCACACAAACCAGAGCAGAATAGACATTTACATAATATCACAGTCTGAAGAGCATGGAGAGTTAACTAAATTTAAACAATCCTGTCTATGACATCACTTAAAATACAATTTACCAGAGATGAGGGGAATGTAGATGTTAGGAGCAAGGGGATATTACACAAGAATGCAATTCAACACTTTAGCCCATTCTGAACAAAACAGTTTGAATTAAAAAATGAAAAGATTGTACTGAATAAAGGAAAACTGTATACAACATGGGTTCTACAAAAAGTGTCACCAATCATCTTATGTACGAGAGCGAGATCTGCTATGACGGGGAGAATAGCGTGGTGATCCTCTGCTTCTCCTTGGGGAATAACTGCGACTCCTGCTGTTGCTTCTGCTACGGCTTCTGCTACGACTACGGCTTCGAGATCGAGATCTTCCATAACTTGGACTTCTGGGCCCATCAACTTTAACCCGGATGTAGGCAGTTTCTCCCTATTGAATAGACAGAACTTTCGATTGAAAGATCTAAGCTTTCACCTGTCTTCAGGCATGCTGAATACAATGTAACTTAAACCAGAGGCACTTTACTGGGTTTACTCGGACACCCTTGCCTGAATCTTACCTTCAAATTCCACTGTTAAGACCACTGTATCCAATTCTGGCCAAACAAAAGAATAAATGTATAACCTACCTCATGAGATCTAAACTTAGTGTTATCCAGTTTTCGAACTGCATAGGTCATATCTTCTTTCCGTACAAACTCCACGACACCAGTGCCATCTCGGTAAACATCAGCATAACATACATCACCTGCTTCACGCATGTGATCCTTCAAATCCTGCCAGCTTCCACTTGGAGGCAGTCCTGAAAAAGTTATTTTTTTTCAATACCAATTATCCTAAATTTCACATTAAACTTAAAATTTACATTACAACAAAGATTACTTTAAAATTAACGATGATTTTTAACATCCTAGGTTAAGGAGCTGTTAAGATTCTGGAATCAAGAGCCCAAAATTATTTGCAAAGTAAGGATCTTCATATTCTAGGTACTGCAACCTAATTTGGTAAATCTCAAATACAGTAATCCTTGTTTACTAAATTCACCCATGGGACTAAAATAATTTAAGACCTGGCATGAAAACTTGCATTTGTCAAACTGGTCATGCAAGGAAAACTTTAAAATGGTTTCTGCCCCCTTTCATCAACTCGCACGGAACGGTCAACTCACCGGAGACAACCACTCTGTTTTCAGAACGCCTGGACGGGGGGCCATAGCGGCCTCGAGGAGCCCCGCCACCTCCACCCCCGCCGCCGCCTCGGCCTGTACCACGGCCGCTTCGAGGAAACTCCACCCGCAGACGGTATCCATCGTAATCATAGCCGTCGCGACCATACACCGCGTCTTCCGCATCCCTGCATGATCACAGAAGAGCAAAGGCGTAAGGAAAAGGACCGGGAGGGGCGGCTAACTCGGTCGGAGAGCTAGCGGCCCCCCGCACATGCGCACCTGGGGTGGAAGAGCCCACATGCGCTGCATAATAGGAATGGCCCCTCCCCCACCCAGAAGCACGCCAGGCTGCCGACCACTACGGCAGCCCTCGGCGCCTCAGTTTCCCGCTCCGAGCCTGCGAGTCGGCTCTGGGGACGTCCGGAGGGCCCAGCCACCAGAGAAGCCTCGCCGACTCGGCTCCTCATTCCACTCCTGCATGGGCGATTCGTCTTGCTCCCAACCTCGGAGCCCACCTCCCCATTCTCTATGTGAAGGCCTTGGAGCCTTCCCCAACTACTCCAACCTATTTCCTCAAGGCAGGAAGACCCTGACCGCCTCACCGCGGGTCCTCGAACTCAACGAAGGCGAAGGGCGGTCCTCCGCGGCGGTTCTTCAGATCGATGTCGCGGATAGCACCGTATTTGTAGAACACGTCCTCAATGTCCTTGGTTCGGATGTCTGGAGGTAAGTTCCCCACGTAGATGCGGCAGTCGTTGTTCCCTGCCGGCCCACGAATCACACCACCTCCCGACATGGCGGCGACGAAAGGCGCGGACTCGAGAACAGGTCTTCCCACCAAGCCTAGCCAACGGCAGAGCGAACTCACAGCTACACCACGTCTCCCGCGGCCCCTCCAAAATGGCGCCTTTATCAGCTCGGCGCACGGATATGGGGGGGAGGGAGGAAGAGAAGCGGGAGGAAGCAGCTATTCGATCTCACTACGCACGCGCAGAAGCGTAACGGGTGCTGCGAAAGGGACGCTGGCGCACGCGCGACGTCACCCTCCGCGCGAAGGGAAAAAAAGTTCCCGCGTTCCCGATTTTGTGGAGAGGTTCGCGAATGAAGTGACCGGCTGAGTGGTAAAGATTAAATACAGAGTCCTCATAAAAGGGGTTATTAATCTCTGTCGAGTCCTAAAGAATAATCAGTTTCCCCAGGAATGGGTCTCTTAAAGCAACGGCGCCCTGAAAGGATTTGGTGAAGCCTAGTCGAGAGCTTTGTCCCACCATGCTCTGCGGTGTTAACGGCCTTTGGCGGGAAAGACTCACGGGGGCGGAGTCTAAGGGGGCGGGACCGGGCGGTTGCTCCGGAAACGGGGGCGTCCTTGGAGAGTGCGCCTAGTTCAGGAGTTGCGTTGTCTGTGATTCAATGCAGAGCCAAGCCGTGACTTGGTCTGACCGCCCCATCTCCTGCGAACTGGCCGTGGGCTGCTTACCTAAGTGTCTCATGGAGGGGAACCCAGCTTAGATTCCCTAGTGAATAGTCTACACTAAGTACCGTACCACCTTCGGTTCAGAACCGAGCTTTGTATATAGCTCAATTAAACACTCCTTGTGCTAGTGGCGGTGATTCGTGCTCTGACCAGTCATTGGTGGTACCTGCCACCCAGGACCCAGACCTCTGCTTCTCTCTTCAACAGCGTATCGCTAGGCCCAACGCAGCGGAAAGGTCCAGTGAAGGTTGCAGAATGAATTGTGCCTGTTATTTCTCCAACCGCTTTAAAAGAACGAGAAAAAGCGCTCCTGCCTCTGTGTATTGCAGAATCCTGAAATTCCTTCCTTTTTTTGAATTCATTACCAGGCCTCTCAAGTAATATGAATGAGCACAATGAATGTGTGAGGACTCCTGTGACCACTGGAGACCACAGTTGCTGCTCAGCACTGATCCTGGTAGCATGCTGGTCCAGGGAGATAAGAACTTTTTACATTTTTTCCTCAGAGGCATCTGAAATCTAGATTTTTATATGAAATGCTGGGGGTTTTAAATATTAGTGATGAATTCAAATTTAAAAACAACAACAACAACAACAACCCTGCAGTCATAAATATGCTAAAACAGATCTGCACCCTAAGTGTAAGGATGATTTTTTTCATATTATGTATTTATTTGCAACTCCCTCTCCCCAGGGATGTGAGGCAGTTTACAGAGATACCATAAAACATTACTAAAACTGGATGGAGAAATCATGGGGAAAATAAGGGAGGAGGATTAAAATGAAGGCATCGAGAAGGTTAGTACACAAAATGCCTGCAGTAGTAATTTGGTGAGTTCCTAGAGATGGACTGCAAATTTGCCTTTGGCCATTCCGGAAGTCACAGTAAAGAAGGGAACACAGTATGTTCAAAATCCAAAGTGCCTTTGAAATTTTAAAAAAATAGATTGTTTAGGAGAAGGGCATGTTTTCAGTTCTGAAAGTTGATTGAATGTATTTTACAAATGTTTCTAGTAATCCCAAAATACAAATTTAATTTGCTCCTCAACAGATCCATAGAGGATCTTTGGTAGTCCTTGAAATCTCTTTGGTGGTTTCCAAAATTATGAGTATATGTGCATGTACTTTTTTGTCTGTCCTTTAGCTCAGGAGTCCCCAACCCCTGGGCCGAGGACCGATACTGTTCGTGACCAGGCCGCACAGCAGGAGATGAACAGCAGGCGAGTGAGCAAAGCTTCATCTGCGGCTCCCCATCGCTCGCATTACCGCCTGAACCTTCCCACCCGCCCCCCCGCCCCCCTTCCGCAGAAAAATTGTCTTCCACGAAACTGGTCCCTGGTGCCAAAAAGGTTGGGGACCGCTGCTTTAGCTCATCCTTCAATGACATATTTTTAAACTGAGCTTTCAATTTAAAGAGAGAAGACCCTGGGAATTTCCTGGAGGTCCAGTGGTTAGGACTTCTTCCTTCCACTTCAGGGAGCACGGTTTCCATCGTTCCATCCCTGGTCAGGGAATCCCACATGCGCGGTGCCGCCAAAAGAAAAAAAAAAGAGAAGACCCTGATAATTTTTCAATGAGAAGCTGACCAAAAGGGACACTATTTCAACAGATTTATTCAGTTTCTAGCACTGTCCTACTTGGTTAGCAGCAGAAGAGATGAGAGTTTTTAAAGAATTCCAGGCACATCATGTATTGGTTCTTACATTCAATATTTATTTACTGAGCACATTTTCTCTCTAACTTTATCCATCCGTTTATGATTATTCAGATTCATCTTCTGTTGATTAATGTTAAGTCAGTAATAACTGAAGTGATTTAAACATAGGTGCTTTTAATTTCAAGGCATTTTCATTCCAGAAAAATAAGAAAACCATGAATTTGCTTTGATTTATTCTTGTCCAATTTAATGCAGTCATTTCTGATTCTGTTCAGTTCAGAAGAATACAGGGTAAAATTTAATAGAGAGTGAATAGGACATTCTTGTTTCTCTCTTGGCCTATTTTACTGTGTTTGAGTGTAACCAAATTGTAGGTTCTGGGGTCTCTTGTAACCGAAAGTGGGGTTCAGCTGCTCGCCGCTCAAAAGCCAATAAAGAGGCCAGGTTAGTGGAAAGGAAAGTTCACTTTATTTTGGATGCCGGTGACTGTGCGGGAGGGTAGACGCCTGTCCAAAAGGCCGACTCCTCCCCCCGCCCACCCCTGACAATGGGGGCAAGAGCTTTTATAGACAGAGGGAGGGGGCTACATGCAGAAATAATACAGTCAGCTCTGACAGTCATCTTGAAATTGGTCATCAGTGGTCTTACCAGTGTCATCGTGATTGTTTTAGGTACAGTTAATCTTCAGTTCCAGGTTCGGTTTGTTTCCATTTCTTTGAGGCCAGTTCTCGGAATTGTGGCAGCTTATGTCATGGCTACAGCCTGGTCGTCATGTAGTTAACTTCTTCCACCTGGTGGGGGCTTCAGTATCTATAAGACAGCTCACAGGATGTGGCTCAGAATATTATCTATAGCCCTTAAGGAGTAACTAAAGGTCCTTGACTATGCTTAATGACTGAACTATTATTATTTGGTCTCCTCTGTTTTCCTTTGTTTCTGCATTTTCTCACTTCTCTGATTAAACTTATCCTTTGGCTAAAGTTTTTCCCCAGACAAAAGGCAGGCTGGGACTTCCTTGGTGGTGCAGTGGTTAAGAATCCGCCTGCCAATGCAGGGGACACGGGTTTGAGCCCAGGCCCGGGAAGATCCCACATGCCGCGGAGCAACTAAGCCCGTGCGCCATAACTACTGAGCCTGTGCTCTAGAGCCTGTGAGCCACAACTACTGAGCCCGCGCGCCTATAGCCTGTGCTCCACAGCAGGAGAAGCCACCGCAATAAGAGAAACCTGCGCACCGCAACGAAGAGTAGCCCCCACTCACCGCAAGAAGAGAAAGCCCGCACGCAGCAATGAAGACCCAACGCAGCCAATAAATAAATAAATAAATATTTTTTAAAAAGGCAGGCTAAGGACATGGGTGCGGGAGGGGCAAGGACCATAGGGTCCTGCTCTATTTCACTATGACAAGGTCAGGGTGTAGCAAGAAAAGTCTGGATGGCTGTTTATCAAGGTCTCCTTGGGTGACATTAGCTTGGAAATTGTTACATTTAAGGGTATGATCTTATACTATCAGTGTCCCAGAGTAGATTGGCATGTTTTAGTCCACAAGAGTGAAAAAGAAGAAAGCAAATAAACCAAACCATTTGTTCATTTGTTGGGGGGTGAAGCAGATTCATTTTTGATAACCATGATGTTCAAATTGTACACACCAAGAAAACTTTTTGTCAGGTCTGGAAAGCAAATCAGGGAGTTTCTTAGTAAATAAGGAATCAAAACAAAATGAGGTGAATCGCTTTGAGAGATGTCTCATTCAGATCCTGGTGCAACCTGATAAATGATCCCTGCCCCACAGCAGAGTGTACCTCTTCAAAGACAGGAAGATTCATACCCTCTGGATTTTGCATCTCTGTTCCCTGAATAGTGCTGGGTAAAGAATGGCAATTCTCTTTCTGTAGGCTAATCTTCATGCAAACTTTTCTCTGAACAGTGTACTATACAATTGATTAGATCTTTGCTGACCAGATTACAGCCACTTCATTTTGCCTCCTGAGATTACCTCCTCATCTTAATTAGGGCTTTAGAGTGTTTCTAAACTCCTCAGTTACGCAGTCACAGACAGTTTTAAGGATTGCTCTCACAACCAGCTAATTCATTAAGTATGGATTTTACCAGTTTAATTCTTAGAAGCTGCCTATTTCAACACTGTTGCTGTGTATGTAAAGTTACTTCCGCAGAAAGAAACTTTTTAAATGCTTTCGATTCAATCCAGTAAGTATAAACTAGTGTAAGCACTATACTGTACCCTGGAAATAATTACTTGGGGAAAAAAGGAAACTCAAAGAGTTAGTTACCGTAAGGGTTGAAATCACAAGACCCAGTTTTTCAGTGATTTTCCTAACACTTAAATCTATGCCTGTGGTGATGGTTACACAAATCTGTAAATATACCAAAAACCATTGAATTGTACAAGTAAAGCAAGTGAATTGTATGGTATGTAAATTATAACTCAATAAAAAATTTTTTAAATGACTGGGGAAAAAAATATCTCCACAATCAGCAAAATCACTCTCCAGTACCATTCCTCTAAAGGTGTTATTAAGGCTTGGAGGTGTTCTAGACCTCCAGGCACTGAAATATGCCTTCCCTAATCTGGAAATTCTGTTTTCAGTATTTGTGTATCAATCCCTACTGTCATTTCTGGGGATAACTGTTAGTTTTACTAGGTAAAGAGACACAAAGATTAGGAGTACTTAATTCAGCCGTGAATAGCAGTTACTTCCAGAAAGAGTTCACTTGCATAGTTCTCTATTCCCTTGTTCCACCTGTTTAGTGATTAATATTCTCTGAAAAAGGAAGAAATATTAATAGTATATCCTTTTATTTCATTTATATTTGTCTCATCTTCCCTAGTAAACTAGGTTGAGGACAGATTTTTGCTGTAACTCCCTTTATTACCAGTACATTTTCTGTTAAAATGAATATTATTGACTATTTCCTGAGTGCTCTTTGAAAATAATGGGACTTTAGATGAGCAGAATGTTGTTTCTATGGAAACTGTATCATGTTTCTGTCAGTGGATAGACACAATGGGTACAAGGATTGTTTTTCATTTCACAGTGTAATAATGATAGCCACTTTTCAAGCCCAAGTAAATCATCTAATAATATAGTCTTGGTAATCTTATTTTAGGACTGGCCTCTCTCATTCTTTGATTCTTGTTTTGTTTTTGGCTAATTCTGCCCATCTTTACTGTCCCATTACGGGTAACAATAACATATGATTTTGCCAGAAAACAGCTCTCAAAATGATCTATTACAAAGAGATATATCTTTTCCATGTCTCCCTATTAATATTATTACTCCCTCTCTCCCTCTTCTTGCTTAAGTTCTTTCTATTAAAAATTAAAACACCAAATCATCATATTGTACATTTCTTAATTGGAGTAAATGGCTGTTTAAAGAATTATAATAAAAATATGGCAGATATCCTTTATTTGCTAAAAATGCTACCTTTTTTGGCAATTTTATCTTATACTATGAGTCCTATATAAGTGTTAGCTATTAGTAGTAGTAGTAATAATGGTATTATATGTTAATGCGGCTGTCAAGTATGTTAGAAATAATTTCAGTAAAAAATTTTTTATTTGAAATTCTGAGAGTGTGACTGTATTTTCCCCCCTTTATTGTTTTAAAAGTTAGATTTGCTGAAAACTCAGAATTACTTTTCTAAATTTGCTTGCGGAGTTGAGTAGTTGCAACATAGAATACATGGCCCACAAGCTTAAAATATCTGGCCCTTTACAGAAGAAGTTTGCCAACCTCTGGCCAAGATGGAAAAACCTGCTTTTGTAATTTTTGCCTAAACCTAATTTATAAATTCAGTTTTGTCATGTTCTTTCTCTAGTAGGTGTTTTTGATGGGTAATATCTTATATTGTTAATAGTTGTAAACATAAGTCATACACTCTTTCAAGTGATACTTTGCTTACACATGCTTCAGCAGCCATTACTACAGTGTAATGCTAAGGTAATCTGCCAGCCTGCCCAGCCCAGAAGGGAAGGTGCTGCTCTGTTCCAACCGGTTGCATTTTTTTGTAGTCTCGTTGACTCAAAATTGCTTGTTGTAAGAGTGCAGGTTTCTGTAATTGTTCTTGCATTGATGCAATGTCGTATGCAAAGAGTCCATACAGGTTCTGTTCTAAGTAAGTATCTGTTAATGTCCACTCACTGTGGAATTTGTAGATAAATTTCCAAAATTTTCAGATTGTGTTCCACAGTTCTGGGAGCCCAGCAGCTTTCAGGCTGGTGCTAGTACCACCACTCTGGCCCCAGAGGACTACTAGATGTGGGTACCTGTGTAGTCTACAATCTAGACCCATGCCCATGGGATCCTTCCTTGTCTGGCTCCCACCTGCCTCCATGTGGTCAGGAGCTCACCAGCTGCAATTCCTTCCAAGTTAATTTCTACTCTTAGTAGAAGCCAGACTCCAGGGGAGGAAAAGTTCTTTCCCTTAATTTAGAGTCTCCATTTCCTGTCTTGGGATCTATCTTTATATAAGACAATTGAGAATGAGAATATTTGCTTCTAAAGGAATTTCCCCTCTTTTCTGCAGGAATGTAACCTCTCCCTCTGCCTCCTTATGGGCCATCATTGATATATTTTCCAAAGTCTGGATTGTTCACAATTAATACCACATGTAGGACCTTCTCACTGCATAGTCAAGGTTGAACCTCATCAGCCAAACATGGTCCAGTACATTTTTCTTTTTCCAGTTTCAGTTCTTCTAGTAGCGATGAAAAACAAGTTTGAACATCCTTTATGTGGTCTTCTGGATCTCAATTTCTGATATAGTGCAAGACACAGCTTAAACAGGAACACACATCCCCACAAAAACATATCTACATCCATATAGAGATAAGTGTTTCTGTCTATACATTCCTAATCCCCCATAATAATTTTGCAGTGGTATAGCCTGTGTTTGCCAGAAACAATGATTTATATGCCCAAGTATTGATAATATATTCAGCTTCTCAGTCTAAAATATCTGCGGTCAGAAAGGAGCTTTCTTTATAATTTTTCCCAAGGTAAGTGGGTGTTATTTTAAATTTGTGCAACTGGAGAGCCCCATTAGGTAGGCTTCCTAACACAAAAGAAAAGAAACAGTCTAAAGGATTATTCATATCTTCCACCTTTATAGATACAGTAACTGCTTATCACCTTAAAATGTGTTTTCCTAGCTTCAACTAAATCCAGGTTTTAAAAAAAACTATAGATATTTCTGTTAATGTTTTATCAAGTCACAATTCTAGAACGTTTCTTATAAATTCTTAGTTTGCAAGTAAATATATAAATATTTGGGACTCTAGTTACAGTTCCCATCTGACAATGTACTTTTTTTTAAAATTAATTAATTTATTTATTTTTGACTGCATTGGGTCTTCGTTGCTGCGCGCGGGCTTTCTCTAGTTGTGGCGAGCAGGGGCTACGCTTCGTTGCGGTGCGCAGGTTTCTCTCATTGTGGTGACTTCCCTTGTTGCGGAGCACCGGCTCTAAAGTACATGCCCAGTAGTTGTGGCACACGGGCTTAGTTGCTCCGCGGCACGTGGGATCTTCCCGGACCAGGCCTTGAACCCGTGCCCCTGCACTGGCAGGCGGATTCTTAACCACTGCGCCACCAGGGAAGCTCCCTGACAGTGTGCTCTTAAAGTTCTCTAATTGCCCTTAAGAGAATATAATTGTCTCTCCCCAGTCAAGGAGACTGTCTCTCAACCTCTGTGACTTTGAAATTCCACCAAAAATAGCCCCCTTTTGATATAAGCTGTATAAGTAGGGCTAGACCAAGCTATTTGCCCCCTCCCTCCATGATGACTTGTAATTTGGTGTCCCTTCAAACTGATATTCTTTAGCTTCTCAACTATAATTTAAATAGGAGATTTAAAAGATTTTCTCAATTAAAAAAAAGAACAACAACAAAAAAGAATATATTTCTTTAGACGTTTATGCACCAATTTGTATGCAACTATTTGAATGCCAAAGCCATGCCCTGACCAAACTCATTGTCTTTCCTGCAGAGCTTCAAGCACTTTTGAGCCTTTGTCTTAAATAAAAGTAAGTACTTGTCGGGGATGGTATAAAGTAATAGAGACTCTCACTAAGCATGATTTGCACTGTACCATGTTATTAAAGTGGTTTTCAAAGTTTACGACACTGTATTTAAAGACACCTATACCAACCAACTTCTGTTAGGTAATGCTTCAATAATAAAACAACCCCCCATATCTCAGTGGCTTAGCAAAATAGCCAAGGTTTACTGCTTGCTTATGTTACTTATTGGCAACTAGGGATAGGCAGAGGCACTTCTCTGCGTATCTTATTCTGGAATCCAGAAATCTGGTATGGGTATGGTGGAAAGATGTGCTTTGAACAAGACGGGATTTTGTTTAAATCTCCTATACCATTTACTACCTGTGTGATCTTGCATAACTCCCTTAACCTACTTAAGACTCTGTTTCTTCATCTATAAAATGGGGGATAATAATAATACTTCTGGGGTTGTTGTGACGATTAAATGAAATAACGTGGAAATCAACTAGCGGTACAGTGCTCTGCGCACAGGTTTTCAGTAATTAACAGTCATTCTTATTCAGACTCTAAACACCTATGTGCTTGGATTTTCAATGTTTTTGGCTCAGATATTGGTCCACTTTACTCCTCTTTGGAAGAAGGAAGAAGTGAAACTCAAGTGAGTCTGTCTTGTGACTAATTTGATGTTGTGGATAGACAGCTTAGTAGAAAATAAGGTTGGAGGGCTTGCCTAAATTGATTTTGTTTGTTTTTGTTTTTGAAAGGGAAGATATGACCTATGCTGAAAAGAAGTTGAGAAATCCTCTCCATGTATTACATAGAGAAACAAAAGTGCCCCTGGCCACACAGGATGCAGCCTCTAGTGCTATCCAAATATGTAACTAGAGGAAATGTGATGTAGCTCTTTTGTCTTTCTATGTTTCTGAAGGATGTCTCCCTTGTGGAAAAGCTGACTGGATGATTAAAAACCTCCTGATCAATGTAATGCTTTTTTTTGTTGCTCAGTGTTTATCTATGTGTTCTTTTTTTAACCAACTAGTTGCAAATACATCTCAGGTTCCCCTTTGCTAATCTGGTGTGCTGAGCAGGAGCTTGTTCTTGGAAAAGTACAGACTTTGGAGCTAAACAGATCTGAATTTGAATCCTGACATCTCTACTTACTAGTTGTGTTATCTGGGACACCTCCACTTACTAGTTGTATTACCTGGGGCATCTTCTTTTATTCACTGATTCGTCTATTTGTGTATTCATTCTCATTCAGAACGTTTCTCGAGCACTCTCACTATGCCACGGGTACAAACATAAAGCCACGTGACACCTGCCAAGGACAATTTGCCCTCGGTCTACCCCAGTAGCCTACAAACTTTCCTGACCACTCACACCATCAATAAAACATTTTTGAGCACAAGCCCTTCATATATGTACATTTTAATGTATTGTGTATGTGACTTCTACACAATCGTGCACATAATAAGACATTTGATTTTAAAATGTATAGTATTGTATCACATACCACCTGGGTGCATACACCCAATTTTAGGGGCTACTGGCCTAGTGGTAAGCTTATCTGAACTTCACTTTCCTCATCATTAAAATTGTGATGATGAAATCTGTTTCATGGTATTGTTGCTCATTCATTCACTTAACAAATTTCATTGAACACTCTCCAGTGCTAGATTCTGTCTGAGGGACTGCAGATAGAGTGTTAACTGTCCATTGTGTTTTTTACTAAGGGGAAACTTCCATTGGGGGGGATACTATTATACTTACTTATGTTTTAATTGATATTCAATGCAGCTGGCCTTCTGTATCTGCAGGTTCCATATCTGCGCATTCAACCAACAGCGGATTGAAAATACTTGAAAAAAAAATTCCCAGAAAGTTTCAAAAAGCAAAACTTGAGTTTGCTGTATGCTAACAACTAGTTACATAGCATTTACATTGGGTTTACAACTATTTACATAGTATTTACATTGTATTAGGTATTATAAGTGATGGAATAAGATTATTTTAAGGCAGTACAAGAAAAATTAAACATAAAATTCTCTCTCTGCCTGTTTGAGCCACTATCCCACTCCCCTTTAGCATGCATTGTGCATCTTCATTATACATTAACTAGATCCCCTTAGAAGACGCCTACTCACCAAAAAAAGCAATTTCCTCCTGGTGCCCTCAAGGTAACTACTTAGGAGATAACATTCCTGTCTCAACCCTGTAAGGTGTCACAATAACCCACTACTCACCTTGTTGGACTATGCAAACTGTCAATATGTTACTTTGATGTACAACCCTTTGTCTCAAAAACTTATATAACTGTGCCTTGACCTCCAACAGGTGGAACAGTCCTCAGAGCTTTCAGAAAGACTGTCTCCCAGGTTATAATCCTCAGGTGGCTTGAATAAAATTTTCCATTTCTCTCTTAGATTGACTATTGATTAATTTTTTGTTGACATAAGCAATCCAGAGATGATTTAAAGTATATGGGAGGATGTGTTTAGATTATATGCAAATACTATGCCATTTTATATAAGGAATTGAGCATCCACAGATTTTGGTATCCACAGGGAATCCTGGAAACAATCCCCTGCGGATACTGAGGGATAACTATATTAAAATTCTTAAGTTTTAAAATCTAGTTTTTCTTAAACTTAAAAATCTTGATAATTATTAATCTAATCATACGTTGTATAAAGGTAAGATCCATTATTTATTCTATGATTAATATTCAGTTAATACCGACATTTAAAAGATTAAATCCTCAAACATTTAGCATATTATGTAAGTAGTTCATCAAAATTTATTAAACATTTGAAGTACACATTTAATATATCTGATTCTCTCAAACACTTCGAATTCTTAACATCAGTTCTACATTAGTCAGGGTTCAATGCAGGAAACAGAAACACTCTAGGTGTTTTAAGCAGAAAGGGATTAAATACAGGAGATTAGGTACTTACAAAATTGTTGGAAGAAATGGAGGAGTGGGCTCAAGGCATACCTCTAGGTGTGACTCCCTGAACATTGCAGAACTGACCTCTCAAGAATGCTGCTTCCTCTGCCACAATCAGGAAAGTGGAGATCAGGAGGCCAGAACCTGAACAGTTGAGCCAAAAAAAAAAAAAAAAATATTGGCACACTGCCTAAAACGCTATTCAGGGGTCACAGAGCTGCAGTAGCCACTACCACAATTGCCTCATCATTGAATTGTGCTTTCTGCCACTGCTGCAATTGCTTCTCAACACCCAAGAGGCTGGGGACTGGACACTGGCAACTCCAAATTTTACCAGCACTACACACAGCAAAGTGTCAGGAAGATGGACCTTGCCACACTCCTATCTTCTGACTTATTTGATCATTGTGACTCATGTGTATAATGTGATTCCTCTAAGTGAATTGAAACCTCCATGAGGAAAGGTGTCATGATTTCTTTTTATTTTTCAGCCTGTAGCACAGGCACACAGAATTTGTTCAGTAAACATACATTGATGCTTGAGTATTCAGTACTCAAGGTATTTGATACTGTCATTTTGATGCCTTGGTTTTGATTGATTATTCTAATCCCCCATCTCCTTCAGCTCAACTTCCAGTGTGCCAACCATAAGCAACTGAGCATGCACAGTAAGTACTGTTGAAGAACTGGATCACTTCCATTGGCAATTGGTCAGAGACATCCATTGTAGACATTATTATGTGGTTAAAAACATCTGTTGATGAACACGGGGAAGGGGAAGGGGAAGGGGAAGCTGAGATAAAGTGAGAGAGTAGCATTGACATATATACACTACCAAATGTAAAATCGTTAGTGGTTAACAGCTGCGTAGCTCAGGGAGATCAGCTTGGTGCTTTGTGACCACCTAGAGGGGTGAGATAGGGAGGGTGGGAGGGAGACGCAAGACGGAGGGGATATGGGGATATATGTATACATATAGCTGATTCACTTTGTTATACAGCAGAAACTAACACAACACTGTACAGCAATTATACTCCAATAAAGATGTTAAAAATAAATAAACAAATAAATAAATACCCCCCCCCAAAACATATCTGCTGGTAATAGATGGTTCGTAGTGGTTGTCTACAAAAGAAAGTTTTATAGTTTGTTATATTAGGGCACCAGTACATCTAACTTCATTTATACCCAGAGCCCTAACTGTACAAACATGTTGGGAATGGTACCTGTATGTAACACTCATGGCCATCATGTGAATCTAACATAAAGAAAAATTTCCTAGTGTAACACTACTAGCCAACCCAATGATTATAAAATTTGGGACTTCCCTAGTGGTCCAGCAGTTAAGACTCCGTGCTCCCAATGCAGGGGGCCCAGGCTCGATCCCTGGTCAGGGAACTAGATCCCGCACGCTGCAACTAAAGACCTGGCACAGCCAAATAAATAAATAAATATTTTTTTAATTATAAAATTCTATTTAGAAAATTAACCAAATTCTCTTCAACTTTCAGATTAAAATCACAAATATGAATCAAAACTTTTCAAACAAATCATGATTCTAGAAGACTTCTTATTTTAAGATGGCAGAGTATAGACATTTCTGTCCCATTCTCAAATGAAAAAATACAAGTACAGAAATCAGAAATGCAAACCCAGTCTTTGACGAAACTAGAAGACATCTGAGGCCTTAAATCATACAGGAAAGTAGAAAGTGGAAGTAGAAAGTACATGGGTGACTTGGCAGATTAGCAGAGTTACAGAAGGGCAAAACTGGACACCCTAAGCAATAAGCTGAATTCTCACAAAACCCATGAAAGGCTCAGAAACAGGGGTTCCAGGTATCTGGGTGGGTGAGACTGACACAGGAGATAGACTCTCTGGAAAAGTTCAATTTGACCAAAAGCAAAAGAATTGTAGCCAGTTCTCCCTACAGTGAAGTTCTGCCCATAAATGGTGCTTCCAATTAAGTTTTTAGTTCTGGGGCTTCCCTGGTGGCGCAGTGGTTAAGAATCCGCCTGCCAATGCAGGGGACACGGGTTCAAGCCCTGGTCCGGGAAGATCCCGCATGCCACGGAGCAACTAAGCCCCTGCGCCACAACTACTGAAGCCTGCACGCCTAGAGCACGTGCTCTGCAACAAGGGAAGTCACCACACTGAGAAGCCCACGCACCGCAACGAAGAGCAGCCCCCGCTCAACACAACTAGAGAAAGCCCGCATGCAGCAACGAAGACCCAACACAGCCAAAAATAAAATAAATAAATAAATAAAAAGTTTTTAGTGCCTTACTCCTGTATATGAATGGCCAGTCAAGGGCTGCCAGACATTTAAAGAAAATATCTAACAAGAGAGAGAGACTTGTAAGTGAATAAATAGGAAAAAGAGATTGGACATGTACACGTGGTGTATATATAAAATAATCATGGAATAAGAAAGAAGTACTCTTGAAAATTCAAGATATGATAGTAAAAATTAAAGAAAAAACTAAACAGAGGAGTAAAAAGATAAAATCAAGGAGACCTCAAAACATAAATAAATAAATAAATAAATAAATTAGACCTCTCAGAAATTAGAACAGAAAAACAAATAGATGACAATAAGGAGAGAAAGGATAAGAAAATTAGAGGATTAATTCAAGAAGTTTAAAAACTACTGGTGAGCATTCCAAAAAGGCAGAATGGTAAGAAGAATATCATCAAAGAGACGTATTTCCCAGAACTAAAGGATATGAATCTTCAAATTGATAGAGACCACCAGAATGCCCAGCACCATGAACAAAAAGAATACCCTCGCCAAATTACATCACTGTAAAAATTTAGAATACCATAGATAAAGTATTCTAAGAGCTTCTAAAGAAAAAAAATAGATCATATACAAACCTCCCCCCCCACCCCCGAAATCAGAATATCGTTAGATTTCTTAGTAACAACACTGGAAGCTAAAACAACAACAATAACAATAATGGAGCAAATCCCTTGACATTTTCTGAGTGAAAATTTATTTTCAGTGTTCAACCCTATACTGAGCCAAACTCTCAATCATGAATGAAGCCAAAATTTTCAGTGATGTTATCTTCCATTCACTATTTCTCAGGATGCTGCTGGGGAACTAGAAGAAAGAAGTAAACCAATTTCATTTATTGTGTTGTTCATCATTGCTTGTTTCCTCTTTAGTTCTTCTAGGTCCTTGTTAAATGTTTCTTGCATTTTCTCTATTCTATTTCCAAGATTTTGGATCATCTTTACTATCATTATTCTGAATTATTTTTCAGGTAGACTGCCTATTTCCTCTTCATTTGTTAGGTCTGGTGGGTTTTTACCTTGCTCCTTCATCTGCTGTGTGTTTTTCTGTCTTCTCATTTTGCTTATCTTACTGTGTTTGGGGTCTCCTTTTCACAGGCTGCAGGTTCGTAGTTCCCGTTGTTTTTGGTGTCTGTGCCCAGTGGCTAAGGTTGGTTCAGTGAGTTGTGTAGGCTTCCTGGTGGAGGGGACTAGTGCCTGTGTTCTGGTGGATGAGGCTGGATCTTGTCTTTCTGGTGGGCAGGTCCACGTCTGGTGGTGTGTTTTGGGGTGTCTGTGGCCTTATTATGATTTTAGGCAGCCTCTCTGCTAATGGATGGGGCTGTGTTCCTGTCTTGCTAGTTGTTTGGCATAGGATGTCCAGCACTGTAGCTTGCTGGTCGTTGAGTGAAGCTGGGTCTTGGTGTTGAGATGGAGATCTCTGGGAGATTTTTGCCGTTTGATATTACATGGAGCTGGGAGGTCTCTTGTGGACCAGTGTCCTTAAGTTGGCTCTCCCACCTCAAAGGCACAGCACTGACTCCTGGCTGGAGTACCAAGGGCCTTTCATCCACGCGGCTCAGAATAAAAGGGAGAAAAAAAAGAAAGCAAGAAAGAAAGAGGATAAAATAAAATAAAGTAAGATAAAATAAAATAAAGTTATTAAAATAAAAAATAATTATTAAGAAAAAAGTTTTTAAAAGTAAAAAAAAAAAAAAAAATGTCATGAAGAACCTAGGGGTAACACGGGAATGAAGACGCAGACCTACTAAAGA
Organism: Eubalaena glacialis; assembly: GCF_028564815.1. Classification (NCBI taxonomy): domain Eukaryota; kingdom Metazoa; phylum Chordata; class Mammalia; order Artiodactyla; family Balaenidae; genus Eubalaena; species Eubalaena glacialis. The sequence continues at coordinate 27,120,550 of NC_083734.1, read as the reverse complement.
ATGGACTTGAGGATATGGGGAGGGGGAAGGGTAAGCTGTGACAAGGTGAGAGAGTGGCATGGACATATATACACTACCAAACATAAAATAGATAGCTAGTGGGAAGCAGCCACATAGCACAGGGAGATCAGCTCGGTGGTTTGTGACCACCTAGAGGGGTGGGATAGGGAGAGTGGGAGGGAGGGAGACGCAAGAGGGAAGAGATATGGGAACATATGTATATGTATAACTGATTCACTTTGTTATAAAGCAGAAACTAACACACCATTGTAAAGCAATTATACTACAATAAAGATTTAAAAAAAAAAAAAAAGAAGTAAACCAAGAAAAAGGAAGACATTGGATGCAGGGAACAAGAGGTTTATATATAGAGAGAGAAAGGAAATTTCCAGCATGATGTCAAAGGATAGACCCAAGAGGATAATTCTGTAGCTTCTTTAGAGGACAGCTAGTCTAGATTGGAGCTGGCCAATGAAAAAGTACAGGTGTGGTGCCTCTAGCAGGGGAAAAAGTAACAAATACATCATTGAAAAAATTGATCATGTAAAGCTTGTAATGAAACATTTCCATACTGGGGAGTATTGCAAGATTTAACTCAAGTTCAAAGAAATTTAGGTACATAAAAAATGAGGTTGGTATATCCATACAATGGAATATTACTCAACAATTGAAATAAATAAGTTATAAAAAGACATGGATGAATCTTAAATGCATGTTGCTAAGTAAAAGAAGCCAGTCTGAAAAAACTACATACTGTATATATTCCAATTATATGACATTCTGGGAAAGACAAAACTATAGAGATGGTTAACAGATTAGTGGTTGTCAGGGGCTCAGGAGGAGGGGAGTAGAATAGATGAAACAAATGGGATTTTTTTTAAGGTGGTGAAACTATTCTGTATGATACTATGAGTACAAGACCTAAAACCCGTAAAACTTTACAGCACAAAGAGTATAAAGTTTAATGCATACAAGTTTTAAAAAAATTTTATTGAAGTATAGTTGATTTACAATGTTGTGTTAATTTTGGCTATACAGCAAAGTGATTGTTATACATATATATTCTTTTTCGTATTCGTTTCCATTACGGTTTATCACAGGATATTGAATATAGTTCCCTGTGCTATACAGCAGGATCTTGTTGTTTATCCATTCTGTATATACTAGTTCTCATCTGCTCATCCCAAACTCCCAATCCATCCCTCCCGCACCTCCCTTCCCCTTGGCAACCACAAGTCTCTTCTCTATGTCTGTGAGTCTATTTCTGTTTCATTCATTTGTGTCATATTTTAGATTCCACATATAAGTGATATCATATGGTATTTGTCTTTCTCTTTCGGACCTACTTCACTTAGTATAATAATCGCTAGTCACGTCCATGTTGCTGCAAATGGCATTATTTCATTCTTTTTAATGGCTGAGTAGTATTCCATTGTGTATATATACCACATCGTCTTTGTCCATTCATCTGTCGATGGACATTTAGGTTGTTTCCATGTCTTGGCTATTGTAAATAGTGCTAATGTATACAAGTTTTAATTATCATTCAGGAGGTTTGGGGAACCCAGCATGAAATACAAAGTGTGATAAAAGAATCTAAATATATTGCAAATATGTGAAGCAACCTCTCTGAAGCAGGTAGGGGAATAAAGGAAATGAGTGGAGTCTATAAAACTAAAGGCAAAAGGAACTGTACATAAGCACTGTGCACTAGTTAATAAAAAACAAGTTGCTTCTGGGACTTCCCTGGTGGTCCAGTGGTAAAGAATCTGCCTTCAAATGCAGGGAACACAGGTTCAATCCCTGGTCAGGGAACTAAGATCCCACATGCCACAGGGCAACTAAGCCTGCGCGCCACAACTACTGAGCTCTCGGGCCTCAACTAGAGAGGCTGTGTGCCATGAACTACAGAGCCCACGTGCCCTAGAGCCTGCGCGCCACAACTGGAGAGAAGCCTGCATGCCACAACGAAGAGCCCGCATGCCACAACTAAGACCCAATGCAGCCAAAAATAAATAAATAAAAATAAATAAATCTTAAAAAAAAAGTTGCTTCTTATTTTAACAAATCTGAAATCACTACATGTGTATACTGGAATTGAACAATTAAATAGATGGATGGCTGATGGTGGGAGCTAAATTCTCATTGGAATGGTTGGAATTGTTTTATGGAATAAAGATATAATCATTTATTAACTAAATATATTTATTTTATAGCTCATCCAAAATTGCCACACATCAGCAGAACACCCAGAGAAGCAAATAATTATCTTTATGCCCTTGGATTAGGCAATGGTTTCTTAGATGTTGACACCAAAAGCTCAAGTGACAAGAGAAAAAAAATAGATAAATTGGACTTCATGAAAAGTAAAAACATCTTGTGCTTCCAAGGATAACATCAAGAAGGTGAAAAAAACCCACAGAATAGGAGAAAATATTTCCAAATCATTTCTCTGATAAAGGAACTTGTATCTAGAATATAGAAAGAACTCTTACAAATCAATAATAAAATGACAAAATCTAATTAAAAATGGACAAAAGATCTGCATAGACATTTCTCCAAAGAAGATATACAAATTGCCAATAAGCACCTGAGAAGATGCTCAACATTATCAGCATCAGGGCAATGCAAATTAAAACCGTGAGATACCACTTCACACTTGCTAGGGTGGCTATAATCAAAAAGTCAAATAACAAGTATTGGCAAGGATGTGGAGAAATTAGCACCCTCATATACTGCTGGTAGGAATGTATAATGGTGCAGCCACTTTGGAAAACAGTATGACAGTTCACCACATAGTTAAACATAGGCTACCATGTGACCCAACCCTTCCATTCCCAGGTATATATTCTAGAAAAACATATGTCCACATAAAAACTTGTATATGAATGTTTATAGCAGCATTATTCATAATATCCAAAAGGTAGAGCAACCCAAATGTCCATCAACTGATAAATAGATAAACAAAATGTAAATCCATACAATGGAATATTATCTGGCAATAAAAAGAAATGAAGTACTGAAATATACTACAACATGGATGAACCTTGAAAACATTATACTAAGTGAAAAAAGCCAGTCACAAAAGACCGCTTAATATATAATTCCGTTTATATGAAATGTCCAGAATAGACAAAGTAGATTAGTGGTTGCCTAGGGTGAAAGTTGGGAGAAAATGGTGATGGGGGTATGTGACTGCCAGTGGGCATGGAGTTTCTTTTGGGGGTGATGAAAATGTTCTGGAATTAGATACTGGTGATGGTTGCACAACTCTGAGAATATACTAAAAACCATTGAATTGTGCATTTTTAATTGTACATTTAAACATTGAATTGTACATCTTAATGGGTAAATTGTATGATATGTAAAATATATCTCATTAAAATTGATATTTAAAAAAATGCCACCTAGCACTGTGCCTGGCCCATGGCAGAGACTGAAATAAAAGTTCTTTTTCCCTTTCCTCTTCCCCAAATTTCCCTACCCAGGACACCTCTGAAAGACTTCCTAGATTTTTTCACCTCTGACAGGATTTTACCTACCACTATCTTAGCAATCAAGATTTTCTCTTTTCACACAAATACCACACCCTTTAGATCTTACCCTTCTGCTGCCTGCTGTCACCCTCAAAGTAACTTCCTAAGATAGGACAGCCTTAGATGACACTCATTTGATTGCTGAGGGGCCAGTGACTAGCTTGAAGCAGCTTGATAACCCAGGCTCTGCACAGGCTGTATCTGGGCCCTCCACCTCTGAGGTCACTACACAGCTCTAGCTGGAGGTTTCCAAGACTCACGCCTGCCTCTCCTGCCCCTCTCTTCTTTCTCTGGTCCAAGCCAGACCATTTCTTCCCTCAGCTACCTTAATCAATGACAAAATGCTCTTTCTCTCCGGACGTCAGGTCTAGCCTTTAGTAAAAACTTACTTAAAATTTAAAAAAAAGCAAAACCCACCAACAAAACCCAGTAAATATTAATTTCTTCACAACTCCCTAAAACTTGATGGAGAAATATTTTCCCAAGTCTCCAATTTACCAAAATCTCCCTGAATTAGTCCTACTGTTGGCTTGATGTTACTCTTTGGGCTTTCTTTGCTTATCTATAAAGAAAGAAGAGTTCAAGAGTGAATGGAGTCCAGATTATCTGAGGCTGCTCCAGTTCTTATTACCTTTACCTTCACATAAGACTTTCCTTTCTTTCTTCTTCTTTTTTTTTATACAGCAGGTTCTTATTAGTTATCTATTTTATACATGTTAGTGCATATATGTCAATCCCAATCTCCTAATTCATCCCACCATCACCATCCCCCACTTTCCCCCCTTGGTGTCCATACGTTTGTTCTCTACATCTTTGTCTCTATTTCTGCCTTGCAAACCGGTTCACCTGTACCATTTTTCTAGATTCCACATATATGCGTTAATATATGATATTTGTTTTTCTCTTTCTGACTTACTTCACTCTGTATGACAGTCTCTAGCTCCATCCACGTCTCTACAAATGACCCAGTTTCGTTCCTTTTTATGGCTGATTAATATTCCATTGTATATATGTACCACATCTTCTTTATCCATTCGTCTGTCGATGGACATTTAGGTTGCTTCCATGACCTGGCTATTGTAACTAGTGCTGCAGTGAACACTGGGGTTCATGTGTCTTTTTTTTCTTTTTGACTTTTATTTTATGTATTTTTTTTATACAGCAGGTTCTTATTAGTTATCCATTTTATACATATTAGTGTATATTTGTCAATCCCAATCTCCCAATTCATCACACCACCCCCTCACCACCACTTTCCCCCCTTGGTGTCCATACGTTTGTTCTCTGCATCTGTGTCTCTATTTCTGCCCTGCAAACTGGTTCACATGTACCATTTTTCTAGGTTCCACATATATGCATTAATATACGATATTTGTTTTTCTCTTTCTGACTTATTTCACTCTGTATGACAGTCTCTAGATCCATCCACGTCTCTACAAATGACCCAATTTCGTTCCTTTTTATGGCTGAGTAATATTCCATTGTATATATGTACCACATCTTCTTTATCCATCGTCTGTCATTGGGCATTTAGGTTGCTTCCATGACCTGGCTATTGTAAATAGTGCTGCAATGAACACTGGGGTGCATGTGTCTTTTTGAATTATGGTTTTCTCAGGGTATATGCCCAGTAGTGGGCTTGCTGGGTCATATGGTAATTCTATTTAGTTTTTTAAGGAACCTCCATACAGTTCTCCATAGTGGCTGTATCAATTTACATTCCCACCAACAGTGCAAGAGGGTTCCCTTTTCTCCACACTCTCTCCAGAATTTGTTGTTTGTAGATTTTCTGATGATACCCATTCTAACTGGTGTGAGGTGATACCTCATTGTAGTTTTGATTTACATTCCTCTAATAATTAGTGATGTTGAGCAGCTTTTCATGTGCCTCTTGGCCATCTGTATGTCTTCTTTGGAGAAATGTCTATTTAGGTCTTCTGCCCATTTTTGGATTGGGTTGTTTGTTTTTTTAATATTGAGCTGCATGAGCTATTTATATATTTTGGAGATTAATCCTTTGTCCATTGCTTCGTTTCCAAATATTTTCTCCCATTCTGAGTGTTGTCTTTTTGTCTTGTTTATAGTTTCCTTTGCTGTGCAAATCTTTTACGTTTCATTAGGTCCCATTTGTTTATTTTTGTTTTTATTTCTATTACTCTAGGAGGTGGGTCAGAAAAGATCTTGCTGTGATTTATGTCAAAGAGTGCTCTTCCTATGTTTTCCTCTAAGAGTTTTATGGTGTCCGGTCTTACATTTAGGTCTTTAATCCATTTTGAGATTATTTTTGTGTATGGTGTTAGGGAGTGTTCTAATTTCATTCTTTTACATGTAGCTGTCCAGTTTTCCCAGCACCACTTATTGAAGAGACTGTCTTTTCTCCATTGTATATCCTTGCCTCCTTTGTCATAGATTAGGTGACCATAGGTGTGTGGGTTTATCTATGGGCTTTCTATCCTGTTCCATTGATCTATATTTCTGTTTCTGTGCTAGTACCATATTGTCGTGATAACTGTAGCTTTGTAGTATAGTCTGAAGCCGGGGAGTCTGAGTCCTCCAGCTCCGTTTTTTTCCGTCAAGATTGCTTTGGCTATTCGGGGTCTTTTGTGTTTCCATACAAACTGTGAAATTTTTTGTTCTAGTTCTGTGAAAAATGCCATTGGTAGTTTGATAGGGATTGCATTGAATCTGTAGATTGCTTTGGGTAGTATAGTCATTTTCATGATATTGATTCTTCCAATCCAAAAACATGGTATATTTCTCCATCTGTTTGTGTCAGCTTTGATTTCTTTCATCAGTGTCTTATAGTTTTCTGATACAGGTGTTTTACCTCCTTAGGTAGGTTTATTCCTAGGTATTTTATTCTTTTTGTTGCAAAGGTGAATGGGATTGTTTCCTTAATTTCTCTTTCTGATCTTTCATTGTTAGTGTATAGGAATGCAAGAGATTTCTGTGTGTTAATTTTGTATCCTGCAAATTTACCAAATTCACTGATTAGCTCTAGTTTTCTGGTGGCATCTTTAGGATTATCTATGTATAGTATCATGTCATCTGCAAACAGTGACTGTTTTACTTCTTCTTTTCCAATTTGGATTCCTTTTGCTTCTTTTTCTTCTCTGATTGCCATGGCTAGGACTTCCAAAACTATGTTGAATAATAGTGGCGAGAGTGGACATCCTTGTCTCGTTCCTGATCTTAGAGGAAATGTTTTCAGTTTTTCACCATTGAGAATGATGTTTACTGTGGGTTTTTGTACATGGCCTTTGTTATGTTGAGGTAGGTAGGTTCTCTCTATGTCCACTTTCTGGAGAGTTTTTATCATAAATGTGTGTTGAATTTTGTCAAAAGTTTTTTCTGCATCTATTGAGATGATCATATGGTTTTTATTCTTCTGTTTGTTAATATGGTGTATCACATTGACTGATTTGCATATATTGAAGAATCCTTGCATCCCTGGGATAAATCCCACTTGATCATGGTGTATGATCCTTTTAATGTGTTGTTGGATTCTATTTGCTAGTATTTTGTTGAGGATTTTTGCATCTATATCCATCAGTGATACTGGTCTGTAATTTTCTTTTTTAGTAGTATCTTTGTCTCGTTTTGGTATCAGGGTGATAGTGGCCTTGTAGAATGAGTTTGGGAGTGTTCCTCCCTCTGCAGTTTTTTGGAAGAGTTTGAGAAGGATGGGTGTTAGCTCTTCTCTAAATGTTTGATAGAATTCACCTGTGAAGCCATCTGGTCCTGGACTTTTGTTTGTTGGAAGATTTTTAATCACAGTTCCAATTTCATTACTTGTGATTGGTCTGTTCATATTTTCTATTTCTTCCTGGTTCAGTCTTGGAAGGTTATACCTTTCTAAGAATTTGTTAATTTCTTCCAGATTGTCCATTTTATTGGCATAGAGTTGCTTGTAGTAGTCTCTTATGATGCTTTGTATTTCTGCGGTGTCTGTTGTAACTTCTCCTTTTTCATTTCTAATGTTATTGATTTGAGTCCTCTCCCTCTTTTTCTTGATGAGTCTGGCTAAAGGTTTATCAATCTTTTAAAACAATAAATTTATTTATTTATTTATTTTTGGCTGCATTGGGTCTTTGTCACTGTGCGTGGGCTCCCTCAGTTGCAGCGAGTGGGCGCCACTCCTCGCCATGGTGTGCGGACTTCTCACCATGGTGGCCTCTCCTGCTGTGGAGCACGGGCTCCAGGTGCACGGGCCTCAGCAGTTGTGGCACACAGGCTTCAGTAGCTGTGGCTAGCGGGCTCCAGAGCACAGGTTCAGCAGTGGTGGTGCACAGGCTGAGCTGCTCCGTGGCATGTGGGATCCTCCCGGACCAGGGCTCGAATCCGTGTCCCCTGCATCAGCAAGCAGACTCCCAACCACTGCGCCACCAGGCAAGTCCCAAGGTTTATCAATTTTGTTTATCTTCTCAAAGAATCAGCTTTTAGTTTTATTGATCTTTGCTATTGTTTTCTTTGTTTCTATTTCATTTATTTCTGCTCTGGTCTTTATGATTTCTTTCCTTCTACTAACTTTGGGTTTTGTTTGCTCTTCTTTCTCTAGTTGCTTTAGGTGTAAGGTTAGATTGTTTGAGATTTCTTGTTTCTTGAGGTAAGATTGTATTGCTATAAACTTCCCTCTTAGAATTGCTTTTGCTGCATCCCATAGGTTTTGGATCGTCGTGTTTTCATTGTCATTTGTCTCTAGGTATTTTTTGATTTCCTCTTTGATTTCTTCAGTCATTTCTTGGTTAGTTAGTAACATATTGTTTAGCCTCCATGTGTTTGTGTTTTTTACGTTTTTTTTCTCTGTAATTTATTTCTAGTCTCATAGCATTGTGGTCAGAAAAGATGCTTGATATGATATCAATTTTCTTAAATTTACCAAGGCTTGATTTCTGACCCAAGATGTGATCTATCCTGGGGAATGTTCCATGTGCACTTGAGAAGAAAGTGTAACCTGCTGTTTTTGGATGGAATGTCCTATAAATATCAATTAAATCTATCTGGTCTATTGTGTCATTTAAAGCTTGTGTTTCCTTATTAATTTTCTGTCTGGATGATCTGTCCATTGGTGTAAGTGAGGTGTTAAAATACCCCCCACTATTATTGTGTTACTGTTGATTTCGTCTTTTTTTTTTTTAAATTATTTTTTAAATTTATTTATGGCTGTGTTGGGTCTTCGTTTCTGTGCGAGGGCTTTCTTTAGTTGTGGCGAGCGGGGGCCACTCTTCATCGCGGCGCGCGGGCCTCTCACTATCGCGGCCTCTCTTGTTGCGGAGCACAGGCTCCAGACGCGCAGACTTAGTAGTTGTGGCTCACGGGCCCAGTTGCTCCGCGGCATGTGGGATCTTCCTAGACCAGGGCTCGAACCCGTGTCCCCTGCATTAGCAGGCAGACTCTCAACCACTGCGCCACCAGGGAAGCCCTCGATTTCCTCTTTTATAGCTGTTAGCAGTTGCCTTATGTATTGAGGTGCTCCTATGTTGGCTGCATATATATTTATAATTGTTATATCTTCTTCTTGGATTGATCCCTTGATCATTATGTAGTGTCCTTCCTTGTCACTTGTAACATTCTTTATTTTAAAGTCTATTTTATCTGATATGAATATTGCTACTCCAGCTTTCTTTTGATTTCCATTTGCATGGAATATCTTTTTCCATCCCCTCACTTTCAGTCTGTATGTGTCCCTAGGTCTGAAGTGGGTCTCTTGTAGGCAGCATATATATGGGTCTTGTTTTTATATCCATTCAGCGAGCCTGTGTCTTTTGGTTGGAGCATTTAATCCATTCACATTTAAGGTAATTTTGTTGATATGTATGTTCCTATGACCATTTTCTTAATTGTTTTGGGTTTGTTTTTGTAGGTCCTTTATTTCTCTTGTGTTTCCCACTTAGAGAAGTTCCTTTAGCATTTGTTGTAGAGCTGGTTTGGTGGTGCTGAATTCTCTTAGCTTTTGCTTGTCTGTAAAGCTTTTGACATTTCCATCAAATCTGAATGATATCCTTTCCGGGTAGAATAATCTTGGTTGTAGGTTCTTCCCTTTCATCACTTTAAATATACTGTGCCACTCCCTTCTGGCTTGTAGAGTTACTGCTGAAAGATCAGCTGTTAACCATATGGGAGTTCCCTTGTATGTTATTTATTGTTTTTCCCTTGTCGCTTTTAAAAAATTTTCTTTGTCTTTAATTTTTGTCAGTTTGACTACTATGTGTCTCGGTGTGTTTCTCCTGCGTTTATCCTGCCTGGGACTCTTGTGCTTCCTGGACTTGGGTGGCTATTTCCTTTCCCATGTTAGGAAAATTTTTGACTATAATCTCTTCAAATATTTTCTCAGGTCCTTTCTCTCTTCTCCTTCTGGGACGCCTATAATGCGAATGTTGGTGCGTTTAACGTTGTCCCAGATGTCTCTTAGGCTGTCTTCATTTCTTTTTATTCTTTTTTCTTTATTCTGTTCCATGGCAGTGAATTCCACCATTCTGTCTTCCAGGTCACTTATCCGTTCTTCTGCCTCAGTTATTCTGCTATTGGTTCCTTCTAGTGTATTTTTCATTTCAGTTATTGTATCGTTCATCTCTGTTTGTTTGTTCTTTAATTTTACTAAGTGTTTGTTCTTTAATTCTTCTAGGTCTTTGTTAAACATTTCTTGCATTTTCTCGATCTTTGCCTCCATTCTTTTTCCGAGGTCCTGGATCATCTTCACTATCATTATTCTGAATTCTTTTTCTGGAAGGTTGCCTATCTCCACTTCATTTAGTTATTTTTCTGGGGTTTTATCTTGTTCCTTCATTTGGTACATAGTCCTCTGCCTTTTCATTTTGTCTATCTTTCTGTGAATGTGGTTATCATTCCACAGGCTTCAGGACTGTAGTTCTTCTTACTTCTGCTGTCTGCCTCTGGTGGATGAGGCTATCTAAGAGGCTTGTGCAAGCTTCCTGATGGGAGGGACTGGTGGTGGGTAGAACTGGGTGTTGCTTTGGTGGGCAGAGCTCAGTAAAACTTTAATCTGCTTGTCTGCTGATGGGCGGGGCTGAGTTCCCTCCCTGTTGGTAGTTTGGCCTGAGGTGACCCAGCACTGGAGCCTACAGGCTCTTTGGTGGGGCTAATGGCAGACTCTGGGAAGGATCACGCCAAGGAGTACTTCCCAGAACTTCTGCTGCCAGTGTCCTTGTCCCCGTGGTGAGCCACAGCCATCCTCCACCTCAGCAGGATACCCTCCAACACTAGCAGGTAGGTCTGGTTCAGCCTCCTATGGGCTCACTGCTCCTTCCCTCTGGGTCCTGTTGCACACACTACTTTGTGTGTGACCTCCAAGAGTGCAGTCTCTGTGTCACCCAGTCCTGTCGAAGTCCTGCAATCAAATCCTGCTAGCTTTCAAAGTCTGATTCTCTGGGAATTCCTCCTGCCATTGCCAGACCCCCAGGTTGGGAAGCCTGAGGTGGGGCTCAGAACCTTCACTCCAGTGGGTCGACTTCTGTGGTATAATTTTTGTCCAGTTTGTGAGTCACCCAACCAGGGGTTATGGGATTTGATTTTATTGTGATTGCGCCCCTCCTACCATCCCATTGCGGCTTCTCCTTTGTCTTTGGGTGTGGGGTATTTTTTTTTGGTAAGTCCCAGTGTCTTCCTGTTGATGACTGTTCAGCAGTTAGCTGTGATTCTGGTGCTCTCGCAAGAGGGAGTGAGTGCACATCCTTCTACTCCGCCATCTTGATCCCACGTAAACCTTTTCGAATGGCTGCTCATGATAACTGATCATACTGCCCCCTGTATGTTACTTTTGATTTTTATAGCATTGGTGCTGGAGGGGGTGCTTTGGGACTCATGTTGAAAGCAAGGAAATGAGAGCAAGGATTAGAACCTGGGTCTCTGTGTTCTCTGTCTATGTCCTCTCATTACCCAACCCTACTCTCAAGGGCACAGAGCCAGGTGACCTTGAACCCTTGGTATGTTGATTAATCTTACTGTAATGTGAACCACAAGGGCCAAGCTCAGTGCTAACAGCTTCACATGAATTATTTTATTTAATTCTCATAACCCTATTGTTACTTCCTCTCTTATAGACAATAAACTGAGGCACTGCGAAGGTAAGACTCTAGTCCAACACCCATCAGCAAGTAAAATAGCTGTCTAGCATTGGTACCCAGAGATGCCCAGTCCTTAATGCAAATGTTGCATTTCTGAGGACTAATGTCCATTCTGATGATCCTACGTCCATCTGAATAGGGTTCTCAAATGGGAGAGGAAGGAGGATAGGCCCTGTGACCCTTGATACCCAGAGTGGGACCAAAACAGTCACCTAGTAGCAGATAAGCAGGCAATCCTAACATCTCTTGGCCAGGTTCTTGGAATGTGGGAGTCTCCAGCCTTTCCTGAGTGATGAAATTTCAGTCTGGTTTGGGTTTTGAAAATATCATTGCAACTAACCCTTTGCCCTTCTCTCCTTTAGAAACCTGTTCCTGTGGCCCCAAATGAACTTAGAGCCTTTTGTGATGTTACAGCTTGGCTAGCAGAAAATTTAAAATGCTTGAACCATTTGAAAGGGCTTCAAGTCAAGTTGTTGCCATAAAAACACAAGTACTGAGACCCAGAAGATACTAAGAAAAAAAAAAAAAAAAAAGACAAAATTTCCTTTTCTGGTAGAGCTGCTCATAAAAGGAAAGCAAGCTCTTTGCTGCCCAGGAGAGAAAAATGTGTATAAAGAGTAACAGAAGAGATGAAGTGATTGTCATGGGATTTATGTCACTTGGGCCTGGAAATCACCTGAGAGGCAGAGGTTTGCTTAAAAGCAGAAGAATCACTAACTTTGGACTAGAAACAAACAAACAAAAAAGTCAAAATCATTCAGTCTAATAATTTAAGACAGAAATAAGGAGACCTAGACAGTGAGGTGGCTTCCTGAAGGTCACCTGTCTGAAGAGAGGCAGTGGCAGAGCCAGAGGCGGTGGCCGGGCCTCAGTTCCAGTCCGCTGCTGGCAGCTCTGCCAGCCTGGCTGAGGCCCGGGGAAGCACGTGAACCAGAGAGGCGGGAAGCACAAAGCATCTTTGGGGGTAAGCAGAGAAGCAAAGCTACCGAAGATAGTTTGTTTGGAAGAAAGCACCACTGAAGGTTGAGAAAGTGGGTGATTTGAAACCCTCCTAGGACTTGGGCTACAGCCTGAAGGCAATGGGGAATCTGGGAGCACACCTGAGGAGGGGATGAGTAAAAATGGGACTGAGGGATGTTAATCTGGTTGCGGTGTGCATGATGCATTTGAGGAGGGATATTTTAAGGCAGAGAGGCCAGTGAGGACACGATAGGGAAGGCGTGTGCTAGAAATCCTGCGGTTTTATGTTTTACTTCCTAATGCTGCATGTATGAGAGAGAGAGAGAATGTGTGTGTGTGTGTGTGTGTGTGTGTGTGTGAGAAAGAGAGAGAGAGGTCTCAGCCTGATGCTCAGCTAGAACTCAGACTTGTCGGGACTTGACTAGGGAACAGGTTGGGCTGCCATCCAGAAGCACGACCTCTAAACTTCAGTAATTTCCAGCAGGTCTATTTCCATCTTCCCTTGCCCACCTGCGGGCCTCAGCTGAAATCGGTCTGCTTCCACCCAGGCACTTACGTACAAAGAGGCCTATTGATGATACATTGTGAACAAAGAAGCAAGTGGCACCAACATCTCAACAGGCCCTCGCACTCAGCCCAGAGTAGAATTCCTCCCATCCTGACAACTGGAGCAGATTCTGTGCTCCTGGCTCCTCCTGCACCAGAGTCAGCTCACAATTCTCCATCCTTCCTGTCACAGGAGAGCCGGCGGACACTCAGGGCATCTCAGAACAGGCCAGTGGTGTTCCACCAGCTGCAGACCGTGCTCGGGGCGACCTTGGGTACCGGTTCCCCCAGCTCGACCCTATAGAGGCAGGCAGCTCCCGGCCAGACACTCCCCTCCGGTCCCTTAGTGAGAGTGGAGGTTGCTCTCTCATTGGCTTCTCTCTCCCCAGTAGTCAGTCTGAGGAGTGAGGTCTATTTATGAATGGCATCACTGTTTCTAGGTTTCTTAGGACAGCAATTTAACAAATCAGTATTTTTTTTAATTGAAGTGTTGATTTACAATATTGTGTTAGCTTCAGGTGTACCGCAAAGTGATTCAGTTATACATACATATCTATCTCTTTTCAGATCCTTTTCCCTTATAGGCTATTACAAAATATTGAATATAGTTCCCAATCAGTATATTTTTTGAACAACTGTTACATTAAACAAGCACAACTCATGGGAAGTAATTATAAAGAAACTTAAGTTTTCTCTCTTGTTAAGCCTTTGAATTCGGTAGGGCTGCTGTGTCAGCTGCACCTGAATAAAAATTCAGGCAGGCCCTGTGACTTCCTTGATCTTTCTTAGGCTGTATTCACCTTAAGCCTGAATATAGACACAACTCAGTGTCTAAAATGTTCATATAATCATTAAAATTCCAAATATGATGTAAAATTAAGGCTTTTCCCCTCTCCTTCAGCCCAGGCTGAACACTCACAGTCGACAACACTTCTGTCTCTCCTCTTCCATCCTTTTAACTGTGGTTTTTGATGCTTACGGTGTTGGAGTGGGAACAAGCAGGAAAGTTCCCCCTTGACTGGTGCAGGGGTGGGAATCTGACGTTGGTGTTTTCTGGGCTTGCAGGTGTTTATAGCTGACTTTTGTGGATACTTTATATCCCCTCCTTAGTTCAGGTTGCTATAGCAAAATACCATAGGCTGGGTGGTTTATGAAAACAGAATTTTATTTCTCACAGTTCTGGAGGTTGTAGTCTGAGGTCCGGTGGCCAGCATGGGTGGGCTCTAGTGAGAGCTCTCTTCTGGGTTGCGGAATGCTGACCGGTCTCATTGTATCCTCAAGTGGCAGAAAGAGAGCAAGATAGCTCTTTGGCTTCTTCTTCTACAAACACTAAATCCCATTCATAAGAGCTCCACCCTCGTGATTAATTACCTCCCAGAGGTCCCACCTCCTAACACCATCACATTGGGGTTAGGATTTCTACATATGAATTTTGAGGGGACACAGACATTCAGCCCATTAACACCTCCATTGCTGGGGACCTGTCATATGCAGTCCTTTAGTCTGGGTGATGTACTTTCCTCAGGCTCATCGTTTACTCCTTCCTCCATCCCTAGGAATCTGGCCATACCTCCAGCTTGTCCTGGCTGAGATCTCTTTGCCCCTCTAGGCTGTCCTCTTGGATAGGATCTTTGACTAACCTAGGCAACCCTCTCTCTCTCCCACTCACAGCTCTCACCTTTGTCCCAACAACTCGGCTTGCGGGATCTCAGTTCCCCGACCAGGGATTGAACCCAGACCATGTCAGTGAAAGCGCTGAATCCTAACCACCAGACCACAAGGGAACTCCCCTGGTTTCTCAGTCTTGACACCTCTGAGATAGGGGGTGGAGTGGAACTCATAACACAGCTTTCTCCAAAGAAATTCTCATCCAAAATCTTACCCTCAACTCTTTTGTACCTTAAATAGTCTTTGCCAATTACTTTGTAAATCCTGGTGTAGCACTTCACTTTGGAATTTGGTATTTATTGTGATTCAGCTGAAACTTCTATTTTAATATCTACTTTCATTTGATTTAGGATACATCTTGAACAAAAATGCTTCTATTATCTGAATCCTGAGTGTTGATATGACATTTACTTCTATTTTTTAGCATAAGATACTGTCTACCATTTGGATGTATTTTCGACACCCTGCCTTTATAGATCCAAATCTGGACTGTATTAAGAGAGGAGGCTCTAATTAAAAAGAAAGAGAGGCAGCGTTTCAAGTAAACTCTGTAAGGCCGTGGGGGCATCCTTGTGTGGTACTCTAACTCTGGAGGGGAGTTGCTGTCCCTCCCTGCTTTCCAGCATCTGCAGGGTGTGGTGTGAGGTGGTGGAGCAGTGACAAGGGCGGACTTCTTCAACGGCAGATTGAGACATCGCTGGGGACTCCCTGCAGGAAGAGGCAAGAGCCGAAGAAATTGGGAAACTTGGGCAATACATGACCTTGAGCAATTTACTTCTCTGAGCCTTGGTTTCTACATCTGTAGAATGAGAACAGCAATCCCTATGTTCTTCACAGCTGAGAGCCTATGAAATGCTTTCTAATTTGAGAAATGGGTCATGAGGGTCAGGAATAGGGACTTGTCAGTAGACACACTATTTAGTCCCCCATCTTGGACTGTGTGGACCTTGACATCAGGGTCCGTGTCATGTTGGTTTTCTTCTGTCTCAACGTGAGTACAATTTATTGGATGGAATGATGGTGCTGTTGGCCTGTGTCTCTTTGGAACGTTTGTGGTGTGGATTTACCTTGCGGAGCTGCCTATTTATTTCACACGTGCTCTCCATCAGGCTTAACCCGCAGAAAGTGAGTGAAGGACCAGTGCTTCTTCAACTTCATCACATCCCAGAAAACCCAAGCCAAAGCTCTTTAGTGATTTATGTGATTACTTCAGTTCATTTTCCAAGGTATTGAACCCGGTTCTCTTTGCTTCTACTTTTGCTGTGATGCCAATTCTCATTTCTAAAAGAGTTTTCTTGCTTTCTCCCTGATTCTTGCAATAAAGCTGTTTTCATCTTCACTCATCTCTGGGTTTTTGGTGTGCCCTGTGAACCATATTGACTCGCTCAGACAGGGGTGTGGAGGAAGCCAGACCAGGAAACCCCAGCCACCTCCAGCTAATGCCTTTCTTTTTGTGATTACTACAATTGTTGCCTAGTGGAACAGGGAGCCATTAGCTGGGTTTTCACCCCCCTATTAGTATTACCCTGTAATTTAATCCCAATTAGACTCCCAGAAACATAGGCATAGGAAACAAGTAGGCAAAGGAGGTAGATGGCCGAAAGTAACAGCAGTCAGGGCTTTTCATCAAACACACTGTTTTCCAAAGGTGCAGGGCCAAGGAAGAGTGAGGTCGGAGCTTGGAACAAAGTAATTGGGTAAATGATTAAAAGGACTTGAGTTTTACTTTCTGGCCTTGAGGTTGGGGTCTGTGAGCATTGATCTCATGGGCTGGGCTGAGCCAATTTGTTTAATAGCAGTAGGGACTGAAAGAGGTCTTGAGAGATGACTCCCTGTCCCTTCACCTTCTCTCCTTGGGGTCTATGGGAGGAAGGTCTCAGAGGAGGTTTTTTTTTTTTTAATCTCACCTGGTTTCCTCCCTTGTGTCCCTAAGCAAATCCTTATGTGTATGTTGGAATCAACCTCCTTTCCGAGGGACTCACCGAGGCCCAGACCTGGAGATGACCATTCCCGTTGACTATGTGTCCTACTGGAAAGTGTAGTTGCAGGCAGTGTATACAGCTAGGGCTGGAAGTAGAGGATTGTGAGGTAGAGATGTCCTTGGGAGGAAGAGTGTCCTTAGATCCTTACAAGGGACTGTTGTCCTACTCAAGCTTCAGAATCCTAGGTTGCAGTACAGAAGGGAGGAGTCCCAGCGTTTGAGGGCCCAAATGACAAGGAAACGATTATATCGCTCTCCTCCATGGGACTGATCCAAGAAGAGCCAAGTGTGAAAGTTCAACCCAGCCCGGTCCTTCTTCGTTCTTCAGTAACAACAGCCACCTTCGGCCAAAGTCAAGTTGTTAAGGGCAGAGATGGTTGAGAGAGCTGTGGGGATGCGGCACGCAGGACGGGGAGATTGGAGCAGAGCAGGGCGAGCAAGAAGCCGTGAGCCCAAGCAGCTGTAAGCAAACTCACGACACACTCCGGAAGCCTTCTACTTCCCTTTACTCTCTCTACTTCTCTTCTTCCCAATCAGGAGCCAGTCCTCCTATAAATCCACTCATGTATTTAATTACTGAGCACCCTCAAGGGTATTAGGAGAAGTTTCTGTTATTCCAGAAGGTTCTGGAAGCCCAAGGCTCCTTTCCTCCAACCAGAAGACAAGACCTAGGTGCATGGGAAGAAGGACTTCTCCCTTCTTCTGACTCCCTTGGCATCAAATTCTTCACTTCTTATGGTAACCTTGTGATCCTATGTTGGGGGTTTCCAGGACAGTTCCAGTTTTAAACATTTTATCCTATTGTCCTCGTAAGTACCTGTGAGGCCACATGCCCTGAATTTGTTATGGAAAAAAAACTGTGAGTACAATCTTAGCTCAGAGTATTTCCTGTCCAGCTGAATCTGTATAAACCCTGCCCTTCCCTGGCACCTAGGCATAGTGGCATTTGGAAGATTTGCTGGAATCCCAGCTAAGGAAAAGTTAGCTTGTGGTTTGGTGTAGGAGCAAAGGATAGGTGATCTCCTGTATCTTGAAGCTTGATTCTGAAGTCCCCAAAACTTACGCAAAAACCCATCCTCATGGGCTTCCCTGGTGGCACAGTGGTTGAGAATCTGCCTGCCAATGCAGGGGACACGGGTTCGAGCCCTGGTCTGGGAAGAGCCCACATGCCGCGGAGCAACTAGGCCCGTGAGCCACAACTACTGAGCCTGTGCGTCTGGAGCCTGTGCTCCGCAACAAGAAAGGCCGCGATAGTGAGAGGCCCGTGCACCGCGATGAAGAGTGGCCCCCGCTTGCCACAACTGGAGAAAGCCCTCGCACGGAAACGAAGACCCAACACAGCCAAAAATAAATAATAAAAACAACAACAACAACAAAAAAACCCATCCTCATAATGAACAGAGATTCAAACTTGCTTTTACTTTTAAGTCTCAGATGTGGCTATGTGGCTTCAGCTTTTCAGAATTTTCTTTTCCACTAATTCCCCGACAGAAATCCATTTAAGAGGGAACAGAATCTTTTACTCCATAATGAGAAATGAGAGTTAACTGGCCTCTTCCACCTGGGGCACTGTTTTTCACAGGAAAGATCTCAACCCACTGTTGGGTCATGAAATCAATTTATCAAGAGAACATATCAGAATACATTACACTTGATTTGGATAAGTATTGTTTCATGAAACTTTTGTGTCTTCTGTTTTATCTACCTATATGTATGTGTGTCTTGGGTCGCTATGTAAAATGTTTTTTTTTTTTCCTGTGGGTCCCAGGAAAAAAAAGTTCAAGACTACCCTCCTAGGAGAGGTCACAGAGTTCACACTGAGACTGAAACTGCTAAGGCAGACCCTCCCCCAGAGCTGGTTCCTTAGGGAAGGAGAAAGAGTAGGCTGCAGGGGGTGGGGCGGGGGGGATGGAGCCTGACCAAGGATGTGAGGACAAACAGTGCAGAAAGGAAGAAGGGGCTTGAGTAGAAGCCCACTTCCTATCCCCTCTACCACGGCAGCCACAACGCACTGAGGGCCAACAGCACACCAGGCACTCTGCTGAGTACCTTAAATGAGTTACTCCTTTCAAGTCTCACCACACCCCATAAGGAAGATGAGTACTATTATTACTGTCCCATTTTATAGATGGGGAAACTGCGGCTTGTCAACTACAAATTGGCATTTTCCACTGACACTTGCCATCTACCTCTACAAGGATTGAATCATATGCTGCTGCAGCTGCTGACTTTCAACATCCCCTGAAAGGAGTTCAGGTGGAGAGCAGAAATGAGGCCCTCTGTGCTCTGGGAAAAACTGGCAGAACAGGTCTTCAGATAGTTAGATGTTTTCAGGAGCCAATTTTATGAGCCCAATTCTTGTATCTCCTCATATCTAGAAAAGCACTAAAGTCCTTCATGGTGACGTCTGCTCCTCCTGAGTAGCACTAACCCACACGAGACTAGCAGAAACCTTCTGTAAAAAAATATGTGCTCGATTGCATGTACTCCCCCTTCACCAAAATCACATATATACTGAGCTTCTCCCCTGCCTCTTTGGAGCGATTTCTCAGAGCTATCTGGGATGCTGTCTCCCGGGCTGTAGTCCTCATTTTGCCCCAAATAAAACTTACCTCACGGGCTTCCCTGGTGGCGCAGTGGTTATGAATCCGCCTGCCAATGCAGGGGACACGGGTTTGAGCCCTGGTCTGGGAAGATCCCACATGCCGCGGAGCAACTAAGTCCGTGCTCCGCAACTACTGAGCCTGCACTCTAGAGCCCGCGAGCCACAGCTACTGAGCCCACGTGCTGCAACTACTGAAGCCCGTGCACCTTAGAGCCTGCGCTCCGCAACGAGAAGGCCACACACTGCAATGAAGAGTAGCCCCTGCTCGCCACAACTAGAGAAAGCCTGCGCGCAGCA
Source organism: Eubalaena glacialis (assembly GCF_028564815.1). Classification (NCBI taxonomy): domain Eukaryota; kingdom Metazoa; phylum Chordata; class Mammalia; order Artiodactyla; family Balaenidae; genus Eubalaena; species Eubalaena glacialis. The sequence goes on along the minus strand of NC_083734.1, from coordinate 27,100,873 downwards.
ACGAAGACCCAACGCAGACAAAAAGAAGTAAATAAAATAAATTAAAAAAAAAACCTTACAACTCTCACGTTATGCATTTTTTTTTTAAGTCTACAGGCTCAAGAGGTTAAATAACCTGCCTGAGGTCACACAGCTTGTAGTTGCAGACAACTTGGTCTCACACTCAGGCGTGCCTGATTTTTCAGCTCACGCTCTCATGCAGCCACAGTAAGGAGTTCCTCTTTGGCCCAGTATCAATGATCTAGGTAGGCCAGCCACGGGCCTTGCCCCTGGGTGCAGGGCAGGCAGGGCCAGGAAGCAATGGAGTCCAGGTTTTGGAGCCCAGGGCCAAAGCTGGTGGCTGTGAGGGTGGCAGCCCTCCCCCAGCCCTGCTCCTGCTTGAGGCAGGCTGCAGCTTTGCCATCGCAGAATATGCAGCTAATTATAACCAAACAATGAGCAATCACAGCCTGCTGGTGGTTTAGCTCTCGTTAGAGGCCTGGCAGGCTTTTCATCAGGACTTCCCTGCCTCTTGAAGGCAGTGGCAGGAGCTCTGGGCTCCAGCTCCCTCTCCACTTTCTGCTCCCTCCTCTCCGAGCTAGGTGAGCTAGGTCTGTCTAATTCGGTGAGTGTTTCCTTAGCTTCTGAGGTGTGCAGGCTGTGTTCAGTGCTGCAGGGGGGGTATCTGAGGCAGAACTTTGTTCCTGCCTTCAGTGAGCTCACCATTCTCCCAGCAGTCTATTGATCAGAATCAAAAAAACCAGACCCATTTGAGCCTGGCAGAGAGGAGAGAGGTTTTGGACAGCTCTGTGTCCTTGGCTGCGTCTCTCTGAGGCCCTTTCTTGGGCATGGTGAGAATTTATTTCTGACCTTTAATAATGTGGGGTACAAAAGCGCTTGCTCTGTATAAATGACCTCCAATGGTGCTCATTTTTACAGGATGTCACAGGGAGAGGAACTCTTTCCAAATCTTGGGACATGTAAATCTGGGCCAACAAGAGAGACGCATAAAGTCACTATAAACCTTGGAACCCAGGAGAGTTTCTCAAATGCCTTTTTTTTTTTTGGGGGGGCTGCTTGCGCAGCTTGCAGGATCCTAGTTCCCCGACCAGGGATTGAGCCCCGGCCCTTGGTAGTGAGGAGTCCTAACCACCAGGGAATTCCCTCAAATGCCTATTTTAAGGGCTTTGGGAAGGGTATCAGGAAATAGCCTCAGATTGTAGAGAATCTGCCTCTGAGAAAAGGTACACTGGTTATTGTTCCTGGGCCAAACTTCAAAGTCCTTCAGGTTTATCTTTTGCCTCTTCAGCCCTCTTCACCCTTCCTGACATCTAACTTCCTTCAGGTGTACTCTGGGGACCATTCTTCCTGCTTCCATATTAGGGCTTCCTTATCTGCTATCAACCAATCACATTAAGGCCTTAGTTGAAAATCCGTCAAGATAGTATCCCTCCAGGAACCATCATAAACATGAGGGATACTTGGGTCTGGATCACTGAGGAATCCCTAATGCCTCCCTAGCAGAGTGCCTGCTCAGAGGAGTAGAACATGGTCCATAGTTGCGGGGTGAACGAGTGAGAAGCTGGGAGGGACATGAAAGGGCATCTGGTCTTCATTTTCCAGGTGAAGGCCTAAGGCCCAGAGGTAGAGTGACAAACTGTCTCAGTTTGCCCAGGAATGAGGGATTTCCATGACATGGGACTTTCAGTTTTAAAACCAGACAGGTTGATCACCCTATAAGGGGTGGTGATGAGTAAACCCATGTGGGCAAAGTAGGAAGGAAAGATGACTTGGTCAGATTTTGTTCAGCAGAAAGATGGGAAGTATCTTTCCAGAGGCCTGTGGGAAGGCAATTCTTAAAAGAAGAAATAGATATGGCCAATAAACACATTTAAGCAGTTTGAAATTACTGGTAATATCAAAATACAAACTAAAGCAATTTTCACCTATTTGTCAAAGATTTAAAAATACATAGGGAATTCCCTGGCGGTCCAGTGGTTAGGACTCTGCGCTTTCACTATGGAGGGCTCGGGTTCAATTCCTGGTCGGGGAACTAAGATCCTGCAAGCTGCGCAGCGCGGCCAAAACCGCCCCCCCCCCTGCCCCCGCCACACACACACTGGGAAGCCAACTCTCATTCACTGTTGGTGGAAATACAAACTGTTTCAGTCTTTCTGGAGGGCAATTTGTTAAAAAATGTTTTTAAGATATCCATGCCCTTAGACCAAATAATTGCATTTCTTAGAATCTGGTCTTAAGGAAATAATTAGAGATATGATCAAGGTTTGAGTACTTATTTGTTCATGACAGTTTCATAACAAAGTCAGGTTGAAGACAACCTAAAATTTCTCCTTGGGAGGCCAAATGAAAAAAACAAATTCCTTTGATTTTTATTTATTTATATTTTAATATTTATTTATTTATTTGGTTGCTTCGGGTCTTAGTTGCGGCAGGCGGGATCCTCAGTTGCGACTCACCAGCTCCTTAGTTGCAGCATGCATGTGGGATCTAGTTCCCGGACCAGGGATCAAACCCGGGCCCCCTGCATGGGGAGTGCGTAGTCTTAACCACTGCGACGCCAGGGAAGTCCCTCCTTTTGATTTTTAAGCAAAGTAATTCGACTCTCCTTTCGTTCTGCCCTCTACTTTCAGATTATGCCTAAAAGCCTATATTTTAGACTCAAACAATTCTTTCCAAAAAGGAATTTTGCCATTGGCCCTTTAAATATTGTTTCCAGCCACTCTTGGCTTTCACTGGTCACATAGTCTATCCCAGAACGTTTTTGGTTCTAAATAACAGAAACCAACTCATATTGTCTCAAGAAGAAGGAGAAGAAAAGAATGGTAGCAGATATTGTTAGATGTGGGGGACCCAGGCAAAACTGACCAATGGAGCCTCAGGGAGGGTTCATTTAAGATCTTCTGAGACTGGCTCTTTCTCTCATTTAACACGACTCTGAATCTGAGTCCCTCACCCTGGCCCTTACTAGCTGTGTGCCCATAAGCAAGTTACTTAACCTCTCTGTACCTCAGTGGCTTCATCTATAACAAGGGATTATTAATACCTTACATAGCACTTATTATGAGGCGGGTTGTGGTATAATAAAATATATTTGGTCTTTGTCCTTGGTTCTGGCACAGAGCTCCTAAAACTCATGGAATTTCCGGAGTGGTAGTAGTGTCTTTTGTTGTCCATAATGAGCTCTTTTTGACCACACCAGAGTTTATGCTAATGAGATGACTCAGGGTGAAGCCCCTAGATAGCTTTAGGATGGAGGTTGGCCACAAGAAAGACCTAACAGGTAAATTTAGAGGATGGGAACTTTCAGTCCCATCCCCCAATTTCTGGAGAAAGAGGAGGGCCCAAGACTGTTCAAGATAAAAACTCTTGAACAGCAAGATTTGAAGAGCTTCTGGGTTGGTGAATAATACATCCACATGCAGGAAGGGTGATGCATCCCAACTCCACAGGAAAGAGGCTCTTGTATCAGGACCCTTCCTGACCTACCCTGTGTACCTCTTCATCCAGCTGTTCATTTGTGTTCTTTACTCAATAAATGTAAGTACAGTGTTGTCCTGAGTTCTGTGAGTCACTCTAGCATCCGTACACTTGGCATCATTCCTGCGCCCTTCAATGCCTATTAGATGATCTGCCTTTCCATTAATTAATCTCCTCCCACCTCAGTCACCTACTTCTGTCATCTTATCCTAGATCTTGTCAACAGCGCCAACTGTGCCAAGTCCAAAAATCTTCATTTCAAGCAGCTCTCTCTGGCCACTACCTCATATCTGTTCAATTTGCTTCCTGCTCCGAGATTCTTCCACCCCTTCAGTGACCTTTCTTCCATTCAGTGATTCTCTAGTCCATTCATTCATCCCTCTAGACCATCAGTTCTCTCCCTTCTCAGTTCATGGTCCATCACAAGAAACTCACTTGCATATATCTTTGTCCTTTGCAATGACATTAAAATATGTCTGCAAGTTCTTTGACACTTGTGTTAGTCTTCTTGGGCTGCCATAACAAAATATCATAGAGTGAGTGGCTTAAACAACAGAAATTAATTTATTCACTGTTCTGGAGGCTAGAAATCTAAGATCAAAGTTCTGGCCAATTCAGTTCCTGGTAAGGCCTCTCTTCTCGGCTTGAAGAAGCAGTGAGCTGAGTCTCTTCTTCTTTTTTCTTCTTTTTTTTAATCACTAAGAAAATGTTAAACCTTTTTTTTTTTCATTGTTAATTTAGTTCTAAATATATTTCTTTTTAAAAAATTTTTTTATTTTATACTGGAGTATAGTTGATTAACAATGTTGTGTTAGTTTCAGGTGTACAGCAGAGTCATTCAGTTATACATATATGTGTATCTACTCTTTTTCAAATTCTTTTCCCATTTAGGTTATTATACAGTATTGAGCAGCTGTGTCTCTTCTTATAAAGACATAATCCTGGGGGGTTTCCCTGGTGGTGCAGTGGTTGAGAGTCTGCCTGCCAATGCAGGGGACACGGGTTCAAGCCCTGGTTTGGGAAGATCCCACATGCCGCGGAGCAACTGGGCCCGTGAGCCACAATTACTGAGCCTGCGCGTCTGGAGCCTGTGCTCCGCAACAAGAGAGGCCGCGATAGCGAGAGGCCCGCGCACCGCGATGAAGAGTGGCCCCCACTTGCCGCAACTAGAGAAAGCCCTCGCACAGAAACGAAGACTCAATGCAACCAAAAATAAAAATAAATAAATAAAGACATAATCCTATCAGATCACAGTCCCATCTTCATGATCTCATATAACCTTAATAACTTCCTTCAAGGCCCCATCTCCTAATATAGCTATACTGGAGGTTTAAAGCTTCAACATATAAATTTTGGGGGGACACAAATGTTCAGTTCATAACAACACTTCTCCCTTCATAAGGTGGAGTCTAATTCCCCTCCCCTTGAACATGGGCTGAATTTGGTGACTTGCTTCTAACAAATAGAATGTGGCCAAGCAATCCATTGTGACCTGAGTCTAGGTCAGAAAAAGATAGCTTCAGCTTAGTTCTCCCTCTTGGATTGCTATCTCTGTGAGAAGCCGTATGTCATGTTGTGAGGATGCATGAACACCCTGTGCAGAGGCTCACATGGAGAGGAACTGAGTCCGTTTGCCAACAACCACCTCTGGTTTGCCAGTCACGTACGTGAGCCATGGTGGAAGCAGAGTCTCCAGCCCCAGTCAAGCTTTCAGATGACCGTCGCCCCGATAACATCTTGACTGCATCCTCATGACAGACCCCAGAACTGCCCAGCCATGCTGCTTCCAAATTCTAAGTTCTATCTCTCAAAAACTGTGAGATAATAAATGTCTATTGTTTTAAGCCACTAAGTGTTGGGAACATTTTTTTAACAGCAATTGATAACTAATACAACCACCTTGACCTTCTTCCCTCCCAATCTGTGGGCCTAGCAAAGCCCCAACACTAGTCAAATCTAACTTTCACCTATTCCGCGCCTGTACTCCAGCTGCCGAAAGTGGCTGGAGAAAAACACATGACCGTGCTGAAAGGTCTCCCTTTAAAATCATGGCCTTTAACCTCAGGAGGACCATATTGTTGTCCAGCAATCCTACAATCTCTTCCCAGGCAAGTCACCCTCCTACTTTTTGTGATAACTGTATCACACTCCTCTGTTCCCAGGCCTTCACACAACTATCCCTGCTTCTCACTTTCAGCCAATGATAGCATTTTTTTTTCCTCACTGAGAAAATAGAAGAAATCAGAAAAAAAAAAAAATCCTTACCATCCCACCACCAAAAATACCAACCTCCAGTATCCAGGTCTTTTTACTCTGCCTCCATCCTCTTATGATGAATGGACCATCCATGCATCTATCTGAGGCCAGGCCCTCCCCTTGTGCACTGGATCCCTTCCGTTCCTGCTTATTCAAAGGTATCACTCCAGCAATTATCTGCTCTCTTATATGCATTGTCAAATTTTCTCTCTCTAGTGCACCATACCCATTAGCATACTAAATGGGATATAACTCTCATCTTTAAAAAAAGAATCCTAGACCCTACTTTCCCCTCCAGTTACTTCACCATTTGTCTGCTAATCATTCAGAGCAAAGTTTAAAAACATTATCTGGACTGTTTCTATTTCCTCACCTCCTATTCTTTGTCACACACCCTCCAATCAGGCTTGTGTCCCTATCATGACAGTAAAACCACATTTATCAAGGTTTCCAGGGACTTCTATGATGACAGATTCAATGGTCAATTCTCCGTTCTTATTTGACCCATCAGCAACAATTTAAGTCGTTTGGTCACTCACTTCATGAAACAATTTCTCAGTTGCTTCCAAACACCAGAGTTTTCCAATCTTCCTCCTACGTCACCAACTGTTCCTTTTCCATGTTCTTTCCTGGATTCACTTTTCCCTCTTTAACAAGCTCTTAGATTGGAGTGTCCCTGGGCTCAGTTCTTATCTATCCTCACCCCTCCTCTCTTTCCTGCCCTTTCCTCTTCTCCTCTCAGTCCTTCCTCCTGGGTGTCTTATCTAGCCCATGGCTTTAAGCACCATCCATAATGCTGCAGACTCCTTGTTTATATCTCTAATCCAGAGCCTCTCCCCTGAGCCCAGGATGAATAAAGGCAACATGTGTCTTCAACTCCCTCGATTTTTGGCATGTTTCTCCCCACCTCTCTGTGGTTTCACTTTCTTCTCCTCATATTCACTTTATTCCTACTCCAGGGTAACTGGTAGGATTAAAACATTAACTAGTGTTCAGCAGTGCCTTGCACATGATGGAAATATTCATCAAATGTAACTAAATGTCTCCCTTCAGGGCAATATTTACATTTGGCCTAAAGGCGAAGTTATACCTCTTTACTGATGAAATTTCAGATACGGGCAGATATGGTTTCATCCTAATCAGGGCTGGGATGGAAATGGGGGATGTGTGTGGATTTTTTGGAGTGAGAGGCTTTTTCAGAGTAGCTCAGATCATGTTGATCCCTGACTCAGTCTTTCTGTGGCATGTACTTGGCATTCTTCTATCTTTTTTGGTCTTGTTGTGGTCAGGATAAGGTAAACTGGCTGGGGAGTGCAGCAAAGTCCCACCCGAATTTTAGTGGTTCCTGTCTGGTTAGGGTAGTCCCATAGTTAGATCACGATAGTGACAAGCTGTGGATTCATTTTCCACTGAGCTTTTCAGAGAGACACTGTTCTTCAGCCACTGACTAAATCCTTAACTTGGCCGAAAATGGTAGATATTCCAGACCAAAGATGCAAGTTAGACCTTGACATTTGGCTGAATCATTGTTGAAAGTTTTACATGTCAGAACCTCCATAAATAAGAATGTAATCCTTCCTCCCTCCCCTCTCTACTTCACAACGATAAGGTGACACTCCAGGAGGTAACAAGTCTGTGAAAGTCAGGGGCACTGAATCAGTCCACATCCTGTCACTCCAGGCAGTGAGGAGAGCTGGATGAAGGAGCTGTTTACAGGGTTCAGACAAGCGACAAGGGTGAGGAAGCCAGGGAAGGTGGTAACGAGTCCCAGGGACCAACAACTACAGGGACTCGCTACTGCCTCCACGTTGAAGGGGAAAGTGGGAGTAGTGACCAGAGCCCAGGGGCAGCTGCAGCTAGGAGAGGGCCTGGGATGGGAGTCTGGGCCAACCCTCAGCCCAGCAGCTGGGGAGCTGGCAGAATAAACATCCCAACCTCCTCCGTCCCATCTCTCGTCAATGCCTCCCATTGGCCAAACCCAATCAGGAGCCAGACAGCGAGGGAGCCTCTAGGTGTAGACCACACAGGTCGGCCTCCTGGATCTCAGGGCAGGGTCAAGAAGGCTGGAGAGTGGAGCTGGAGGAACCAGTGGAGAATATCCTTGGACTTGTTCCAAGTAACAACCACAGGAGGAGAAGGTATGAGAAGACAATGTTCTCCAGGTGGATGGTTCATGACCGCCCCCCCATCCCCTACAGCCAAAACCACTAAAGCTGATGTCCTACTTCCAGATGGGGTATGTGATGTTGATTTTGTGTCAACTTGACTGGGATAAGGGATGCCCAGATAGCCAGTAAAACATTATTTCTGGGTGTGTCTGTGAGGATGTTTCTGGAAGAGATTAGTATTTAGAATCAGTAGACCGAGTAAAGAAGATCTGCCCTCATCAGTGTGGGTGGGCATCATCCAACCCAAGGAGGGCCCTAATAAAGCAAAAAGGTGGAGGAAAGGTGAATTCCCCCTCTCTTCTTGAGCTGGGACGTCCATCTTCTCCTGCTCTCAGACATAGGAATTCCTGGTTCTTGGGTCTTCGGACTCCAGGACTTATACCAGTGGCTCCCTGGATTCTCTGGCCTTTGGACTTGGACTGAATTATACCAGCATCTAGCCTTCCTGGTTTTTGAGCTTGCAGACGGCAGATCATGCAACTTCTTGGCCTCCATAACCATGTGAGCCAATTCCTACAATAAATCTCACATATATATATATAAATCCTAGTAAATCCTATGGGCTCTTTCTCTGGAATACATAGCACTAGAATAATTTATATGTATATGAGACTGGAAGTCTGTTTCCCCATTGATGCTTATGTGACAGGGACAAGGTTTATTGAAGTGTGTGAGTACTCTAAGAAGAGTTTTGGCTCAACTTTGATAAAGATCTTTTGGGATGTAGAACTGGGAGAATGAGTGGGAAGAGAGCCCAGAGGAAATGGAACAGGACCTGACACAAGAGATTAAATCACCCTCCATAATAAAAAGCTCCAGGGACTTACCTGTTGGTGCAGTGTTTAAGAATCCGCCTGCCAATGCAGGGGACACAGGTTCGAGCCTTGGTCCAGGAAGATCCCACATGCCACGGAGCAACTAAGCCCGTGCGCCACAACTACTGAGCCTGCGCTCTAGAGCCCGCGAGCCACAACTACTGAAGCCCACGCTCCTAGAGCCCGTGCTCCGCAGCAAGAGAAGCCACCGCAATGAGAAGCCCGCGCACCGCAACGAAGCGTAGCCCCCGCTCCGGCCGCAACCAGAGAAAGCCCGCGGACAGCAACGAAGACCCAACGCAGCCAAAAATTAATAAATAAATAAATAAAAATCAATTAAAACAAAATAATAAAGAGCTCCAAAAGAGGGGAGACATTTGGGTGCTGGAGAGAGCATGGGAGCTTTTGACACACAAAATGCCCTTGAGTAGCTAGGGATGTGAGAGAATTAGGGAGGAGAAAAGAGGGCTTTAGAAAAACGTTGCAAAGTGTTTATATCTCTTCAAAAGATTTAAATAAATAATTGGATTTTTAAAAAAAAATCACTTTGAGTTGCTGAGCCATGTTACTTTCTTCTTTTTTTTTTTCCTAATATTTTTATTTATGTATTTATTTGGCTGTGCCGGGTCTTAGTTGCGGCATGCGAACTCTTAGTTGCAGCATGTGGGATCTAGTTCACTGACCAGGGATCGAACCCAGGCCCCCTGCATTGGGAGCGTGGAGTCTTAGCCACTGGACCACCAGGGAAGTCCCCATGTTTCTTTATATGAGCTCCAAACAGTGCCAGAGCCACATGGGACCTGAAGTTTTGGAGTTACACTAACAGACCTTCTGGATGGTCTGGCAATTGAGGACTGGCCAAAAACCACTCCACATACCACATTCTCGATCCTCTGTGATGTAGCACAGAATCCTGGAAACTTCTGAGGACTCAGCTTCATTCCAAGCTGTCGTACCTTACACAGGATCACTGTAAAAGTGAAGGGATGACCATTTCACTCTTTTTGTAGAGGCCAGAGAGGATAAACACGTCGTTCATGATCATCCAAGCCTTCTAAGGAGGAAAGAGGCATACCCCAGCTCTCTGACTCCCTGCGTGGCCCACATTCCACTCAGCTGACTGGCTGCAGATTCTGTTGCCTTCCCTTTCTAGAAAGTGAAAATCCATCTCCTCTTTCCTTCCTGAGAAGGCCCAGGCTTTTGCCCAGGGCCTGTGTGGGACAAAACCAGAGCCTGAGTTTTTATAAAATCATTTCCTTTGAGTCCTTCATTCCTTTCTTGAAAGCAGTTTAAATTGCAGAGGAGGCTAAACCCAAGGACTTGGAGGTCTGAGCACTGAGGCAAGCCATCTGTACCATGTTCTGAATTTCCAGGCCAGGCAGCACTCCAAGGACAGGGGGTCTGATCAGGAAGGGATGTTTCCCAACGTGGGCTAATGAGATGTGGGGACACATTGACTGAGGGGTTCTGGAAAGAAGCTTCCACTTTCATTCATGGGAACTATCAAAAAAGCAGCTTGCTCTCTCTCCCGAGAATGAATGAAGGTGCATAGAGTTTTGGTTGCTGCTGGCGACCATGTTGCAACCTTGAAGGCTGAGAGTCTTAGGATGAAGTTGACACCGTGGAGGAGGGTGGAGAGACAAAAGGAAACAACACAGAGCAAATGAATCAGACCTTGCATAAAGACCAGCCACCTCAAACTTTTTTTACTGTCACGGACCGGTAGATTCCTTTTATTGTTTAAGTCAGTTTGAGCTGTGTCTTCTGTTATTGAGATAAAGGTCATCCATCCTCCTGATACCTAATGGCAGCCCAGACTTTGTACTGCAGGCTCAGGAATGGGAAGGCAGTCTGGTGTGAGATCCTGTCCTGACGCAGTGATGTGTCACTGCATCACTGGGTTTTGACCCTGTTTCTTGGGGAGGGAGGGAAGGTCAGGCAAGTTCATCTTGCAGCTCGGGGGGAGGGGGTAATGTGTTAGTCACTCAGCAAAGACACGGCTGAAAGGAAGCCTCATGTACTTGAACGTGACCCTCTGGAAGCTCAGAGGGCAGATCCAGGTGGGGCAGATGTTCTTTGCCTGGGGTTACTGGACTCCTAGGAAAGGCGCCAGAAAGTCCATGAAACCCTGAAACTGTATGGGAAATGTTGTGTGTGTACGTGTTCACCACGTTTTCAAAAGGAAAGTATCACTGCTCTATGTTTAAATGGTATAAAGCCCTCTAACCGCCCCCTGCCTGGGTTTCCCCTTGTTGTAAAGCAGGAGTGACTACTTCTCTTCCTTCTTACTCTCCAGGAGGGATCATAGATGATAGATAAACCTATTAGATAGAAATTAAAAAAAAAAAAACGACCAGGGACTGTGCCACGCTATTGGGAGAGGAGAGCAGGGGGCAAGTCCTGAAGAGAGAAAGTCTATTCGGATGTGAAGACAGCCACGAGCTTAGGTGAAGGAGGGCAATGAAGATCAGTCCTGCCCTCTCGATAGGAAATCCAGGTACATGGATATACGTGACACGTACCCACACATGTCACACACCACGTGTGTGTATGTGATAACAGCATTTGCATTGTCTGATGGCTTTCAACGGGCATTTCCATAACACTTGCCTCAGACAGATCATGGCACCTAGGTCTCACATGTTTCCTCCGGGGTTTAGAGAGTGCAGTGCCCAGGGTTCTTCAATAAATGGTGATGCTGCAACCCAAATTCAGGTGTTCCGTCTCCTCTCCTGGGGCTCTGTCCTCTACAGCAGTGGTTTCTAAACCTGACCAATCAGCAACAGCACCTGGATGCTCCCCTACAATGTCCAATGTCTTGGGCTTGGCTCCAGCCCTAGAAACTCTGATTCAGTGTGAATGGGGCAGGGCCTGTGCACCTGCATTTTTGGAAGCATCCCAGGTGAATCTGAACATGACTTAGGTTTTTGGACTAATTGCTCTCTATAAAGAGCACTGTGTGTGTGCATGTGTGCAGGCATGTATGTGTGTGTATGTGTGTACACACATGTGTCCTCCCACAAGCAGGCCTTGCAAACCTGTAAAGTAGGTAATATGTCTTGGATGCCTCTCATCTCCTCTTTTAGGGCTCTTCTACCAACCCTTTGGTCATCCTCCCCGATGTCTCACGGTTCTTTTGCTAACCCCTCATCCGATGGTTACTTAGTCCCTTTTAGGGGTTGGCACATTGTCACAGTAGACTCTTAGGGATGAATAATCACTCAAGTTCAAAAGTGGTAAATCTCTAGTGGTGGCATTTCAGGCTTTGGGACGGGCCAATGGATGTGGGAGATGTTTTAGGAGGAGAGATGTCTTATCACGCTGTGCGGTGGTTGTGTATTTGCCACGACAGCCCTCCACCACAGAACTCCCACGTGTATATCATATGCTTGCATGTATCCTGTACAAATATAGTACTCACAAAACTCTCAAAATAAAAAGCAAACACATGTAACAAGCAGGTGGATTTTTAGAACATGCAACCTTTTTTAGGGAAAAAAATTATGAAGGCATTTTCAGTGTTGAGTCTCATCATAAGGCATCCTCTCGAAGCTGGAAGAGAGGCATGCAGAAACACGAGTTTGTCATGGAAACGCCGACAGGGCTTCGGCAGAAGGATGCTCACAAGTGCAGCTTGGAATGGCACAGCCTCTCGTGGCTTATTTACAACCCTGCACACTGAATGAATTCTCTTTTCCTGGTTCCTGGTCCCTGGAAAGTCAGCTGGCCTTCAGGGACCTGGGGGCTTCTTACCAGAAAGGTGGCTGTGTTTCTCTGGGTGGTGGTATTCAGACTTCTGGAGCAGGGAATTGAGGGGGTCTTAGGATCAGGTTCACATCTGGGAGAAGGGCTCCTGGAGGGAGTAGAGAAAGGAAGGAGGGGAGGAAGGAGGGAAGGGAAACATACTGATTCTAAATGCTAAGCACTTCCAGTCTCAGAAGCTTATAGCATCATCTTCATGTCTTTATCACCACCAGCTGTAACCCAGTCAGTTAAAAAATGTTATTTCCGTGTAACAGGGAAGGAAACAGGCTGGCAGCTCCCAGAGTGGGAGCTTACACCTGCATCCTTGGGGAGACTAGGTGTAAGGATTAGGAAGCTGACCCTGAACCCACCACTTCTGTTGACGCCAAAGCCCTCAAGCAGGGCACAAAGGCCCTCCCTTGACAGCAGAGAGAAAGCTGGGAAGGCAATTCCTCCTGGGAGAGGCTGTGTAGCGACCATCCTTGGGTCTGTCAAGGGGTAGATGACTGACCACAGACCCTGTGCTGTGGGCACTGGGTCCCTGAAGATAAGGGCTCTCTCTTCTTTTAGGCTGGGCCCCAGGAGTCCTGGCAGGAGCCAGAGAAAGCCATCAGCTGCTTTAGGGAGCCCATGGGCAGGACCTGAGAGGCTGTGGTGAGGATGGTTGGGAAAGGGAAAAGGTGGCTTCTGCCTAGGGGAAGTTTCCATTCAGTGGGGAAAGTGTCGTTCCTCAGGGGTTCCCAATCCAATACAACAAGAGCTCTGCACACGAGGAGTCCAAGGGAGACAGAGGAAAGAAGGCACAGTCCATGCATTCCAAGGGCTCACAGTCTGGAGAAAGAAAGACCAGTGTCTTCCATCCTGGCCACAGCCTGCCCCACCCTGGACTGCAGCAAGAGCTGGGGTAAGATAGACCCCCCAGCCCTCTCCTGCGCACCTGCATGGCCTCAAAGCATCCTCCTGCAGCCCTTTCTGTCAGAGCTGCCGCTCCCCACGCCCCCCAACCCCCCAGGCCTGCAGCTTTGGCCAGGCCCAGCAGCTCTGCTGGGAGGCCGGTTTGCAATCAGGGCTGCTCCGATCGGCCCACCTTCCCTTCCCCACCAGGAGCCTTGGGAGCTTGGGAGACATTCCAGCGCTGGCTCTGACATGAATTTGCTGCTCCGTGCGCCAGGCGATCAGAGCTGAGTCCTCTCCCTTTTCCTTTGGAGGTGTTGATAGTAACAGCAGAGCCGAGCTGCCAAGTTGGCAGGAGAGCAGAGCGACTGTGCACTGCAGATGGAGGGGGCGGGGAGCAGCAAGCCGGCGGAGGGCTGGGCCAGAGAGACAGTTTGTTTATCCTGAGATCGAAAGGGGTCCCTCCAGTCTGGCAGCCAGCACCTTGCACGAGGAGGGGAGACTGTAGATGAAGGTGGAGGCCCCAGGGGAGGCCTGGGACAGTGGTGCGGGGTGAGGCATCTGGGAGGCTCCCAGGAGTGGGTGCTGCCAGAGTCTCTGGGAGGGACCTTCTGGCTGGGCCCGAAGCCACCAGCCAGCCTGGCCCCCAGAGGGAGGATAGAGATCCACCTTTGTTCCCGCTGTGATGAAGCAGCTGTGGAGTTTCCAAACAGAAATGGACCTGGGGTGGGGAGCTGGGGAGCTGAAGTTGCTTCCTACCAAAGAGGACCTTAGGAGGGTACCCATGCTGTCAATCAAATGGACGTGGGGCAAGTCATCTGACTTCTTTGAGCCTCAGAGATGAGTATCTACATACTTCAGAGCTTTGTGTGAGGCTTCAACACAGCAGTAATAGCAATAACTTACCTACAGCTTACTGTATGGCAGACACTGTTTGAAGAGCTGTATGTCTGTGAATGTACTTAATCTTCCAATGACTTCATCAGGTGGGTGCTATTATTTTTCCCATTTTATTAATGAAGTAACTGAGGCCCAGAGAGGTTAAGTGACTTGCCCAAGGTCACAGAGCTGGTGAGTATCAAAGTTGGGCTTCAGCCCAGTCTTGTGTCGCTTAGGCCATGTTCCCAGCCCTTACACAAAACTGCCTTCATAGTGCAACAGAATTCTCAGCGCGGTGCCTGGCACAGAGCAAGTGTTTGTAAATGTGAGCTCTCACTGTGACTCCCCGAGAGCCGTTCCAGACAGGGGATCCAGGCTCCTGACATCCTCCACAGGGACTCCATGGGGTGCTAAGGTTGTCTTCCCTTCCATCTTTGGTCCTTACTACCTCGCTTATCCAAGGGGGGAAGATTCCTCCTTTGGCGTGAGAGCCGCTGGCCTTCCGTCTCCCCTCCTTCTGCCTGCCTGCCGCCTGCCCGCCCGACGCTGAGCGGAGCGGAGCGTAGCAGAGGAATTCTCAGCTCTCTCTAGTTACCCTCAGCCTGCAAAGAAAACATAGTCTGCTGTGTCTGCTGCCAGCTCAGCTCTGGTGACAGCCATAACCCATTTGCTCAGCGCCAGCCCCAGCCTGTGCTGTGAGTAGAGCCGGGAGCTGGACCCCAGTCTCCTGCAGGAGATCCTGGGCCAATCACTTCAAGGCTGGGCCTTGGGGGCAGGTCAAAGGGAAAGGCAGACCAAATGATTTCTTGAGGCCCTCTTGGCTCTAAGAGCTATGCCTGAGGGTTGGTGTGCTGCGTTCACAGCCTCTTCCTAGGGTAGGAAGTCCATTGTATAAACATGTTTCCCATACTTGACTGGTGGTGGGGAGGAGCGTCATTAGCGCCGCCTTGCAAATTAGTAACCAGCTTTCCAAGACAACTAAACTGTGCTACCGGCCACCCTTGCCTCTGAGGAGATACCAGGGAATGAAACCCTTGCCACTTCCTGGGCAGCCAAATCCGCCTCCAGTCAGTCAGCTGTGACGTAGTCAAACCAGAGCCAGGAGCCTGGACTACTGACTGCTTCCCTGGCCTGAGTTCCCCCCTGGGACAATTAAAACCCAGCCATCATGGGGGAAAAGAACTGCAGAGCAGATGTCTCAGAACAACACTCTTCGGCTTATGCGTGCTGGGAAGCGTTGTGGGTACGTTGGCTACAGATTCACATCCTAATTGTTTCCTTCACGTAATGACTGCTGACAGGAGGAGACCAGGTGGGGTTGGGAAGCTGGGGCTGAAATTTTGCCATGGATAATTCAGGAGGAAATGAGATAGTCTACATTTTATACTTAGAACAGAGAAAGCAGGGATATGGTGTCTGCTAGTTGGAAACCTTTAATTAAAGGAATGTTCAGTCCCCAGGAATCAGCTGGAGCACCGTGGCCAAGAATTATGAACAGAGAGGCTGTCACAACCCTATAACTCCCTCCTCTGCACTAACTACCCCAGCAGCCCTTAGGCACCTTTAGGCCTGGGCCAGGGAGCTGGAGGGGAGACCAAGGCTCCGAAGCAGAAGACAGGTCCTGAGGTGTTGCAAGGTGCACCCAGAAGGCAGTCGCCCATCATCACACAGGGCTGACCACTGTCTTGGTCTTTGAGGTCCAAAATATTGAACTTGCTTTATTGGAGATTTGCTTCTTCCTAGGAGAAGAATATCCGTCTGTTGTAACAGAAGTCAGAGAGAGAAAGGGCTGCCTTGCAGTCAGCTTGCTGACATATATCTGCTCTGTAAAGTTACAAAGGTCTTTATCCATTGCTTCCAGAGATGCATTTACTCCGTCCGACCCTGAGGGGCTCATATACAGTGGATGACAAAGAGTCTGGCGGGGCGTGGTGTAGAGGGGAGACCCCAGAGGAGTGGGGAGCCACTCCCTTCCTCCTGCTGCTGATTCCATTTGGTGACAAGCAGTAGTCAGAAGAATGGTAGGAAGTCAGGAGAGGTGAGAAGCAAAGAGCTGGAGGTGAAAGAGAGGCAGAGTTTACTGGGGGTGAGAGAATGAAGGTAAGAGCCCCAGGGAGCTGGGAGGAGGGAGACTACGGCCAGGAGAGGGAGGGCCTCCCCCCCGCCCGGTGGGGATGGCAGGCAGAGGGCACAGGCCCCAGCCTTGACCTTCTTGGATGGGGTACGTGGCAGGCCAGCCTGGAGGCAGGGAGATGCCCAAGATGGCCTGTAAGGTTTCCTTCCCTCTGGAGGCCTCTGTAGAAATCCAGAATGGGTGAGCAGAAGTGGGTTGAGGTTCGATTTTCCTGAAGAAGCCCTGAGCTGGAGACAGGATGCATTGACTCTTTATTTATTTATGAGGCTATTGATTTGAATGCAGCTTTTCCACGGGATCCCGAGGTCGCTGGAGTTGGGAGAAGAAACCTCTCACCAGTTAGCTTCCTTTGCCCTCTAGATACCAGGCGCTCAGATAGGCTGCCCCCACCCTCCCTTCATTCCTCCTCCTCTCTACACCCCTTCTGCCCTTCACCCCTGTGCACCCTGAGGGTTGGGGGCCCCAGACAGCCCCTCTAGTTTCCTCTTTTTCTCAGGTCTGGCTCTTCTGGGTTCCTTCCAATATTTAGGGCACACTCCAGCACCCCAAATCCTAACAGCAGGGCATTGCTTCACTCAAGCATAGATGTTAAATTTCCAAGCTGTAAAAGACCTCTGATATCCTCCCAGCAAAAACCTTTTGTTTTACTGAGAAGGAACAGAGGCCAAGGGGAAGTAATTTCCCCAAAGTTGCACAGAGAGGGTGGCACGACCTGGACAAGAACGGGGCCAGGCCTCCTGATTCCCCTGACGAGAGCCCTTTGAGCTGTGCCACGCTGCCTCCCAGTCTGGCCCCTCAACCCAGAGGTGGGGATGCCCCTGAGCTGGGACTCACTCTCTGAGACCTTTGCCCCCTTTTGCAGTCTCCCAGCAGGGCCTCTCCTGAGTTTGTTTTGCACTTGATGAATCTTTGCTCTCAGTCTGCCCCACTCCAAAATAGGATTGAAAAACTTCTATGTAACCACAGAGGAAAGTAGAGGCTGGTGATAATGACTCGGATTCTGCTCAGCCTCACCTGGCCTTAAACACCCTACATTCCCACCTCCCTCCCTACTGGCCACCTTTCATGAGGCCTCTCCCAGCCTTTGTGCCCCAACATCAGCCTTCAGGTGGGCCGAGATGCCCACGTCTACTCATGCTTGTGAAAGAAGATGGTTCTTCTCCCTCAGCCTTGATTCCAGAGCTCAGTCTGCCAGAGAGGCAGAAATAAGCCTTTCTAGGTGGGTAGAATACAGGAGACAGGCCAACACTGCACCAAGCCCCAGGGGCTGCCTCCCCATCTTTGGACACCCTGAAGTTTGGCCCAACCGAACATAGCTCTAAAGATGAGCACCAGGTCTTCCCTGGTGGCGCAGTGGTTAAGAATCTGCCTGCCAGTGCAGGGGACACGGGTTTGAGCCCTGGTCCGGGAAGCAACTAAGCCCATGCGCCACAACTACTGAGCCTGCGAGCCACAACTACTGAGCCCACGTGCCACAACTACTGAAGCCCAGGAGCCTAGAGCCTGTGCTCCGCAACAAGAGAAGACACTGCAATGAGAAGCCCACGCACCGCAACGAAAAGTAGCCCCTGCTCGCCACAACTAGAGAAAGCCAACGCGCAGCAACAAAGACCCAACGCAGCCAAAAATAAATAAATAAAATAAATAAATTTTAAAAATAAATAAATAAGTAAAGATGAGGACCATTGCTCGAGGCAAGGTGGGCGCTCTGCCTTCTTAAGGTTGTCTATGTTATTGTACTTTTCCTTAGGTTCATTCTGGCGTTCAGTGTTCCAAGGTTTAACCCCAACACGATTTACTGGCTTCATCTCTTCTTTCTTCCCTTCTCACAGGCTGCAGCCAAAAGGAATTCCATACAAGCACCACATTTTCTTCCTGTGGCCTGACTGTTCTGGAATGCCCTACCCTCCTGCTCCACACGTGCAGAAAACCCGTGTTCTAAGCCACTTTCCCTGATTCTAGCAGCTGACATCCATTGAGCTCTACCAGGTGCTGGACCCTGCACTTTATCTTCGCAATAACCTCAAAATTCTCCCCATTTCTCCGTAACTTACACAGCAAGTGGCAAAGTCAGGATCTGAACCCAGGCCTGTGGTCTCCAGGGTCTATACTTTCAGCCACTATACTTTATTACCTCTCAAGAAACAGCGACCCTTTCCAAAATTATCTTTCTCTTATCTAGGATTTTATCTGCATTTTCCTTTTCTCGCATCGCTTTTTGATTTTTGACTGCAACTACTTAGATCATATGCTTTCACTCTCTCACTAGACTGTGAGTCTTCAAAAGTAGGGCCTGGGTCACATTTGGTGTGTCCCCAGCATCAGGCTCAGTGCTAGCACATGGCAGGGGGCCATTCAATCTGTTTCCAATGAAAGAATGAATAAACGACCAAATGGATTTGAATCATAGTGAGGGCTAATGTCTGCCCATGGTGGAGCAGGGTGTTGGAACTAACTTTTCTAAAGGCCCCAGCTTCACATTTCCTTTTTAAAGGCACCATGGGAAATGAAGGGAACGGAAGCTTTTCATAGATGAGTGAGAACAGGAACGCAAACCCCTGCATGTCTGTAATTACAGAACCCCTTCATGCCGGCTGCCGCTGGCAGCACGTTGGGGAACGTGTTTTCAGTTAGTTCTCCAGGTTGAGAACTGCAGGTACTACCAATTGCTTTGTGTGAGCTGACATGGCTGTGAAAGGAAAAGAGAGAAGAGGATAATAAAACCTGGGAGCGATGGCTTTGCCAGGTGCAGGGTCTGCCCCGAGAGAAAGGGCCTCCAGTGTGCATCCCACCTTCAAGACCCACTGGGCAGGGCGGAGGGGACTCTAGTCACCCTTTCTGTGCCAGACTCTTTTGGGATCAGGGACTCCACATGGAACAGCCCAAGGCAGGGTGGTCTCTGGCTGGGTTAAGGGCAGGGTCAATCCACTGGGAGTCCTTCTAAGTTGAGAAGGGGTAACTAGAGGCTCTTGGGTGCAAGGCACTGAGCAGGAGACCTGGAGTGTGGGCGTCATCTACACAGGGTGTGTGTTTGTGTGTGCCTGTGTGTTCATACTCTCCTGAGTGTGTCAGAAGCAGCAAGGGAACCCAAAATCGGACTGTGCTTCTTTCAGGCCCCAAGGTTAGGGAACCACCTGGGCAAACTTTCTCCAAGGTTCTGCTCAGGACTCAACTTTTCTGGTCCAAGTTTAGAACAGGCAGATCAGGCTGCTGGGCCATGGCTTGGGAGGGTGGTTTCCACTCTGCCTTCATGTAAACCCACTTTTGTCTTAAGCTCTGGGTCCCCATCCCCCATCTCCTTCACCTCTCGGAAATCTCCTGAGAGGCTCACACTTCATTAGCAACATGCACATGGATTCTCCTGGTGTTGGGTAAACAGACACCTTCCTCACTGCCTCCCCCTATTCCTACCCACCTCACCCCCACCCAGGAGGAAGCTCATCTCTGTGAGAATCCTCAGCATAGCTCCTTCTGAAAATGCTGGGGACATGCCAGGGAGCTTTCCTGGGAGGAGAGTCAGTGCTGTTTGCCCTTGCTGGGATGGAGGACGGGACAGTGGTGGCCTGGGTTTCCACAAATGGGCCTGTGCAGGCCTGGAACAGAACCGAAGACCAGGCCACATGTTACAAGTTTCCCTTTGCCTCTCCTCCCAAACTGGGAGCTTAATGGTCACTGGGTGGTGAGACTTAGAAGTCATCTAGTCTGGCCCTACCTTGAAACTTTGTTTATCTGGCTTTGGAGTGAGTCATTCATTGATTCAGCACATGCTTGTTGCCTACTGACCACGTGCCAGCTCTAGGTGCTGGGGATACTACAGTGAACATGACAGGCACATTTCTGATCAGTCTGGAAAAGGACACAGTTAGCGGGCACAGTCATTGGGGGGTGGGTGGGGTGAGGTCAGGATAGAGAAGTAATGGGAGCTCAGAGAATCAGGGTAGCTGGGAAGAGATGCATCTAAGCCAAGGCTGGAGAGATGAGTGGAGCATTAAGCCACCCAAGAGGGGAGAGAGCATACCAGACACAGGGCCCAGAGGCTAGAGAGCACCTGGTACGTTTAAGAAACTGAAAGGAGTGCAAGGGGAAGGTGGAGGGAAGGAGGAGGTGGTGAAAGATGAGGCTGGAGGGCAAGGCAGGGACTGGGCCGTGGAGGGCTTGAAAGCCATATTGAGTGGAAGGAGCTTTAGCCTAAAGACAATGAAAGGTTTTCAGAATATGCGTGACATGTTCAGATTTGTGTTTCAGAAAGATGCTTTTTGCTTTTGTGTGGAGCAGTGTTATTTGATAGATATATAATGAGAGCCACAAATGTAGTTTTATTTTTTATTTTATTTTTTTTTAATGAAATTTATTTATTTATTTTTGGCTGTGTTGGGTCTTTGTTGCTGCGCATGGGCTTTCTCTAGCTGCAGAGAGCAGGGGTTACTCTTCGTTGCGGTGCGCAGGCTTCTCATTGTGGTGGCTTCTCTGGCTTCAGCGGTTGTGGCGCACGGGCTCAGTAGTTGTGGCACGCAGGCTCAGTTGCTCTGCGGCATGTGGGATCTTCCCGGACCAGGGACTGAACCCGTGTCCCCTGCCTTGGCAGGTGGATTCTTAACCACTGTGCCACCAGGGAAGTCCCACAAATGTAGTTTAAAATTTTCTAGTAGCCACATTAAAAATGTGAAAAGACAAGTGAAATTAATTTTAAATAATACATTTTATTTAATCCTATATATCAAAGCTATTATCATTTAACAGAAAACTTAAGATATTTTACATTTTTTTCATATTAAGCCTTTGAAATCCAGTGTGTATTTTGCACTTACATTGCACCTCAGTTTGGACTAGCCGCCTTTTGAGTACTCAGTGGCCACATGTGTTTGGTGGCTAACATGTCGGACAGTGTAGATATAGAGAGTGCATTTGAGAGGAGCAGGAATGGTGAAGTTGTTGCAGGTGACCAGGAGGAGGATGGTGGCCTGGGGATAGAGACAAAGTGACAGATTTCAGAGATATGAGCCCCAGGTTGTCATCCCAGGCTTGGACTTAATACCTCTGAACTCCTTTTATCTGAAAGAGAAATCTTGTTTGGGCCATTTTACTTGGGGTTTCCCCTCTACTCGCGGCTGGACCTAATTTTAATGAAAATAGCACCTAAATGGAGATGTCCAATGGACAGTTAGATCTGATAGGTCTAAATAAGCAGAGAGGTCTGAGAAAGCCACAGAGAGATTTGGGAGTTCCCAATCCATATTTGGTCCTTGAAGCCATGGCAACATATGAGATCTCCAAAGGAGAATGTTCTAGTGAGGAGAGGAAGGCTCTAGAACAGAACTCTGGGGAACACCAACACGTAGGATGGGCAGAGGAAGAGGAGCCTGCTGAGGAGCAGCCAGAGAGGTAGGAAGGAAGTCAGGGAAGTGCTGCTCCACGGAGGCATAGGGAGGAGAGAGTCTCAAGGACGTGGTGATCAACAGCGGTAAAGACTGCTGTCTCTGCTTGCTTCTAAGCATGAGGAGGCCACCAGGGAGCCTGAATAAATCAACCTAGGCTTCTGTTGTGGCCCCAAACTCCAGCAAAGGCTGGTCATGTCATCCTCCAGCTCAGTGCCCTTCAGTGGGCTCCAAGTGTTTTAAGGACAAAGTTCTAGTTCCTTAGCACATCCTTTAGGCTCCTCCAAAGTCTGGCCCTAGCTCTTCTGTCCAGCTGGTCTTTTCCCCAGCACACTCTATCCCTGCCAGGCCTGGCTTCCTACCATTCCCTGCCTTGGCTTGTGTGCTTCTCTCTGACTGAAGAACCTTCCCTCCTTCCCTTTTTCTCCCCCAATCCTGCCATGCTTCAAGACTTACCTCAAATGCCAGCTCTTCTGTTCCCTGACTCTTCCAGACAGAAGACCCCCCAACCCCAGCCCCCCACGAGCATTTTTCTCACTCTCAATCACAGCCCTCATTGTAATCCAGCCTGTGTTAAAGTTGGCTGTGTACCTGTGTGCCTCCCCAGCTAGACCGTGAGGTTGGACAGTCTGAGGCTGCTTCTGGCTACTCAGCCCTGTCCTTGGTGCCTTCCACATAGCTTGTAACAGATGTTTAAGAAATGTTTATGGATTTAATGGAACTGTTGTCCCTCACAGCCCCCAAGTAACAATGTGGTCTCTGTCTTTTTTGTCATATTACTCCGGGGGGATGAGGGAGACACTAAAATAGAGAGAACCCTGTTTTAGAGGGAAATAGACAAGGAGGTGAGTTTGAATCTAGCTGCTCAAAGGAATAGTCCCAGTCTGAGCTTCCCCTGACCTAAGCAGCTTGTATCATCTGGGTGCTCAAGAAACACCTTATTAACAGAAAGGCAATAGAAAACAGTTAGTGAAATTAAAAGTTGGTTCTTGGAAGAGATGAACAGAATTGACAAATCTTTTAGCTAGACAGACTAAGAAACAAGAGAAGACTCAAATTACTAAAATCAGGAATGAAAGAAGGGATCTTAAAGAAATAAAAAGGATTATACAGGAATACTATGAACAAGTATATGCTATGAAATTAGAAAACCTAGATAAAATGGACAAATTCACAGAAAGACACAAACTACTGAAACTACTGCAATAGATAATCTGAATAGATCTAAAAGAAGTAAAGAGATTGCACTAGTATTTTCAAAACCTCCCACAAAGAAAAATCCAGGCCTAGATGGCTTCACTGGTGAATTCTACCAAATGTTTAAAGAATTAATGTCAATCCTTCACACTCTTCCAAAAAATAGATTAGGAGGGAACACTTCCAACTTATTCCATGAGTCCAATATTACTCAGATACCAAAACCAGACAAAGACACCACCAGAAAACTATATATCAATATCACTTACGAATATAGATACAAAAATCCTCAACAAAATACTAGCAAAATGAACCCAGCAACATATAAAAAGGATTATACATCATGGCCAAGTGGGATTTATCCCAGGAATGAAATATTGGTTTAATATTTGAAAACCAATGTAATGCACCATATTGATAGGTTAAAGGAACCAAGCCATATGATCCTCTCAATAGATGCAGAACAAGTATTTGAAAAAACTCAATACCTTTTCATGATAAAAACACTCAACAACCTAGGAATAGAAGTGAACTTCCTCAACTTGATAAAGAGCATCTACGAAAACTCCACATCTAACATTAGAGTTAATGGTGAAAGACTGAAAGCTTTGCCCCTGAGATCAGGAACAAGACAAGGATGTCTGCTCTCACCAATTCTATTCAACACTGTACTGAAAGTTCCAGCTAGGACAATTGGCAAGAAAAAGGAAAAAAAGGCACTCAGGTTGGACAGAAAGAAGTAATACTATCTCTATTCATAGATAATATGGTCTTGCATATAGAAAATTCTAAAGAATACACACACATACACACACACACACACGCAAACTATTAGGGGTTAATGAATGAGATCAGCAAGGTTGCAGAATACAAAATATAATATACAGAAATCAATTGTATTTCTATACACTAGCAATGAACAACCTGAACATGAAATTAAGAGAATAATTCAATTTACAATAACATCAAAAAGAATGAAATACTTAACAATATATTTACAAAAAGAAGTGCAAGACATGTACACTGAAAATTATTTCATATTATTGAAAGAAACTAAAGAAGACATAATAAATGGAAAGAAATTCCATGTTCATCGACCAGAAAACTTAATACTGTTAAGATAGCAATACTTCCCAAATTGATCTATGATACAACATAATCTCTATCAAAATCCCAGCTGATTTTTTTATTTTAACAGAAATTGGTAATCTGGTCCTAAAAGCCATATGGAAATGGAAGGGACCCAGATTAGACAAAGAATCTTGAAAAAGACAAAGTTGGAAGACTCACACTTCCAGATTTCACAACTTACTGCTAAGGTACAGTAATGAAGACAATGTGGTACTGGCATAAGGATATATAGACCGGTGGAAAAGAATTGACAGTCCAGAAATAAGCTCTTCTATTTATGGTCAACTGATCTTTGACCATTTAGTGATGAAAAAATAGTCTTTTCAACAAAAGACGTAGGACAATTGGATATCTACATGCAAAACAATGAAGTCAGACCCAAACACAAAAATTAACACAAAATGGAGCACTTAGCAAGAGCTAAAACTCTTAGAAGAAAACATAGGACACACCTTTGTGATCTTGGGTTAGGCAATGATTTCTTGGATGTGACATCACAAGCACAAGGGACAAAAGGAAAAATAGGCAAATTGGTCTTCATCAAAATTGAAAACTTTAGTGCTTCAAAGGTCACTATCAAGAAAGTGAAAATACAATCCATAGTGTGGAAGAAAATACTTCTGAACCATGCCTCTGATGAGGGTCTGTTATCCAGAATATATAAAGAACTCTTACAACTCAATAATAAAAAGACAACTTAATTTTAAAAATGAAAAGATCTGAATAGACATTTCTCCAAAGAAAATACACAAATTGGGACTTCCCTGGTGGTCCAGTGTTAAAGAATCCGCCTTCCAATGCAGGTGACCTGGGTTCGATCCTTGGTCAGGGAACTAAGATCCCACATGCCACAGGGCAACTAAGCCAGCGTGCCACAACTACTGAGCCCATGTGCTGCAAACTACAGAGCCCACGTGCTCTGGAGCCCATGTGCCACAACTAGAGAGAGAAAACCCACACGCCGCAACTAGAGAGAAGCTCACGTGCCACAATGAAGAGCCGCCGCAACGAAAGATCCCGCACGCCTCAACAAAGACCCCGTGTGCCACAGCTAAGACTCGACGCAGGCAAAAAAAAAAATAATAATAAATAAATCTTAAAAAAAGAAAATACACAAATTGCCAATAAACACATGAAAAGATGCTCAACATCATTAGCTACCAACGAAATACAAATGAAAACCACAGTGAGATACCACTTCACACACACTAGGCTGGCTGTAATCAAAAAGACAGATAATAACAGGTGTTGGTGAATACGTGGAGAAATCGCAACCCTCACGCACTGCTGGTAGGAATGTAGAATGGTGCAGCTGCTTTGGAAAACAGTCTGACCATTCCTCAAAAAGTTAAGCATAGAGTTACCATAAATCCCAGCAATTCCACACCTAGGTGTATATCTAAGAGAATTGAAAGTATATATCCATACAAAACTTGTACGTGAATGTTTATAGAGGCATTATCCATAATAGCTAAAAAGCGGAAACAACCCAAATGTTCACCAGCTGATGAATGGATAAACAAAATATGGTATGCTCATACAGTGAAATATTAACCAGCCATACAAAGGAATGAAGTACAGAGTCATGCTACACCATGGATGAATCTTGAAAATATTATATGTAGTGCAATAAGACAGTTGCAAAAGACCATAACCATATATTTTATGATTCCATATATATGAAATGTCCAGAATAGGCAAATACATAGAGACAGAAAGTAAATTAGTGGGGTTTGGGGGGAAATGGAAGAATGACTGACAATGAGTATGGAGTTTATTTTTGGGGTGGTGAAGATGCTCTAAAAGTAGATGGTGGTGATGGTTGCACAGCTCTGTGAATATACTAAAAACCACTAAATTGTGTGCTTTAAAACGGTGAAATTTATATGTGAACAATATCTCAATAAAGTAGTTATATATGTGTATAAATATATATAATTATGTTGAAATGTAAGGTGGGCCTCCATTTCCTAGTGGGAAGATAATTCTTTTTTTTGGCCAACTGGAGTATATCACAATATACCTGACAAGGCAAGGTTTTCCTCCAAAATTTTCCTCTGAAAGGACGGCAAAGTTGTGCAGACCTCATTTTTTAGAGCTCCTCTCATCATTTCCCACCTCACCTTAAGGGACTGAGGGTGAGACAGCAGAGTGTTTTTATAACCGTGGGGATGAGGATCTCCCTCATAAATAACCTTGGCTCCCACTCCTGAGGCTCTCCAAGGTAGATATCTGTGGTTTCTGCCCGCCCAGTACCCACTCTCTGGCTTCTTGTAACTGCATGTAGATTTTCCTTCTGTCAGCTATCACCCCCCTCCATCTCAGAAGGTCTACCAGCCTGGCTGCCCTTTATTTCCATGGCCAAAATGTGGACTTATGACCCAGTTTGTCCAATCAGATGCCCTTCTTTGGGAATTTGAATTGAGAGTGGGGTGACTCAAAGAAAAAGCCAGTGATTTGCCACACTGGGATGCCCTGTGGAAACTGTTCCATGGTTCCTGCTCCCTGGAGTCAGGGGAGCTATTCAGGTCCTGTTTTCTTCTTCAGGTGTTTCTTGCACCCAAGAACTTAACTTCGTCTTTTGGATATTCAAGGGCTGACACATTCCATGTCATTGTCTTGGTTCTCCTGCAGCAGGAGCAGGGTTCCTCAAAACTGTCCATACAACGCAGGAGGAAGACTCCTAAATCCTGAGGAGTCATGACCTAGAAACCACTAGCTCCACTGGAACATCTTTTCTTTGGCTCCTTCTTGGTGACCATTTGCTTTATAAATTTATGTATTTATTTATTTTGGGCTGCATTGGGTCTTCGTTGTTGCACGTGGGCTTTCTCTAGTTGCGCTGAGCGGGGGCTACTCTTTCATTGCGGTGCGTGCGCTTCTCACTGCGGTGGCTTCTCTTGTTGCTGAGCACGGGCGCTAGGCGCGCAGGCTTCAGTAGTTGTGGCATGTGGGCTCAGTAGTTGTGGCTCGCGGGCTCTAGGGCGCAGGCTCAGGAGTTGTGGCGCACGGGCTTAGTTGCTCCGAGGCATGTGGGATCTTCCTGGACTAGGGCTGGAACCCACGTCCCCTGCACTGGCAGGCGGATTCTTAACCACTGAGCCACCAGGAAGTCCCATGACCATTTGCTTTAATATTTTAATTGAAGCTCTAAACATTAATTGAATCTTAACTATGTCAAGTTGCTGTGTTAGTTGAGGGAATAAAAGATGAACAGAATTATCTCCCAACTTCGGTGAGTGGTGTGAGTGTAGAGAAATGCTCTTTGAATTCTGACCGCATGGACAGACAGAAAGAACAGAAAAGGGGCATTTAAAGTTGGCCTGAGGTAGAGGCTCCTAGCCTGAAAAATTTCTCCCATCCACATGGAATGTGCCCTTTGGGATGGGGTATTGAAATAAGAGAATCATAGACTTTGGGGCTGACAGGGACCTTATAGAAATGACTTGACTAGAGCCAAATTGGGCTTAAGACTTCTCCTTTGAGGCTTCCCTGGTGGCGCAGTGGTTGAGAGTCTGCCTGCCAATGCAGGGGACACGGGTTCGAGCCCTGGTCTGGGAAGATCCCACATGCCGCGGAGCCCGTGTGCCACAACTACTGAGCCTGCGCGTCTGGAGCCTGTGCCCCGCAACAAGAGAGGCCGCGATAGTGAGAGGCCTGCGCACCACGATGAAGAGTGACGCCCGCTTGCCACAACTAGAGAAAGCCCTCGCACAGAAACGAAGACCCAGCACAGCCATAAATAAATAAATAAATAAATAAATAAATAAATAAATAAAAATAATTAAAAAAAAAAAGACTTCTCCTTTGACTCCCAGTCCAGTGCTCACCTCAGTAGCTCCCAGTCATGTGGTTGACCTTGGCTGTTTCCTCTAAGTTTCAGGGGATTGGGGAGGAGGAGGGGCAATATTTGGGGCTTGGTAAATGGTTGCCTAGAGAAGTATGTCTTGCAAGGCCACCCAAGAAATCAGCAATGAAGTGGAGCAAATTCCAGTAGATCTAGTCACACTGTTTCTTCCTTAAGTTTTCCCAGTGGGGACTTGGCAGAAGGGACTGATACCAGGGTTTGCACTGCAGTGTGTCAATGTGTGTGTTTCCCACCCTTTTCCATCCTCCTGGAGCTCTTGAAGCAAGTCAATAGCCAAAGGGCTTGGTGAAATGACCTCTGTCACTGCCATGGTCTCTTTTCTGTAGGTGACCTAGTCAGCTGGGGTGGGAGAGCCTTGCTAGTCTTTACCTGTAAGGTGTAAGGATATCAGGCAAATAACCAGAGAGTGTGAGAAGGAAATCAATTCAGAAATCAGGCCTGGACTTTCCCCAGGGCTGACAATGATTTACCTTAGTTAGCAACTTGCACTGGGCAGGAAGGGCCCAGTGTAAATAGTGTGCATTGCTGGTTCTAGGGAAAGAGACAGAAGAGCCTAGACAAGGTTCTTTGGGTGGAGAAGAGATGAAGTGTGTCCTTCCAAAATGTATTTTTCAGCCATTAATGGGCATGATCAGTTTAACGAATACTTACAGAGAATTTCCCATGTTCCAAGAACTGTGTCAGGTTCTGCAGCCCACATATAAATAAGATGTGATCCCTGTATGCAAGGAACTACAGACAAACATAAGACCAACAAGTTTAATAAAATGTGGTGGGTGAAAAGCTCTGGATGTTACCAAAACATAGAGGCGGGATATGCTTCCCACCTGGGATTCAGGGAAGGCTTTCTAGAGGACAAAGAGCCAGGAAAGAAAGCCACAAGCCTCACAGGCAAGAGAACCACATAAACAAAGGTGTGGAATCTGGGTGGGGGGGGGGGCGGGGGTGGGTGGGTGGGGAAACCACAGGCAACAGCTGATGGTGTTACTAGAGCCTGAAGAGGGAGATGGGAAGTGTGGGGAGATAAGGCAGAGAGGCTGGTGTGTGTGTGGCTGAGAGGGGAAGTAAGTTATGGGAAAGAGCATGGGTCTTTTTTCTGAGCAGGGAAGAGGGAAGTGCCTGGGAGGTTTGCATTTTAGATAGATCACAGCAGTGTGGATTTGGGGAGGAGGAGTTAAGAATGGGGAAGGGAGCCTACTGGAAGTGATGATGAGTACTAGATGCAAGGTATTCACAATGAGGATGAGGCACTCCTAATGAAAGGGGTATGGACTGGAGACATGGCCAGGAGGTGAGTGATGATAGAAATGTGGTAGGGAAGGGAGAGACACAAATCCAGAGGGGACCGCAGGTTTCTGACTTGGTACCTGGGTGGATAATGGGGCGAGGAACTGAGGTAAGAAATGCAGGTAAGGAAAATAAGTCTGGAAGAGAGATGTTGATGATAGCTAACATTTATTAATCACTTATATGGACCACACATTTTGCCAAGAGTTTTTCGTGCATTTTTCTCATAACTCTATAAAGTAGATGTTATTAGTCTCAACTTATAGATGAGGAAAATGAAACTTTGAGATGTTGAATAGGTTGGCCAGATCTGCACAGCTGGTTGAGTGGTGGAAAGAGGTTAAAATCCAGGCATTCTGGCTCCCGGGCCACCTCCACAGTGGAGGTCTGGAATTTAGGGAGGCCATCAAGGCTCAGATCATGGTACAAACTACTTAAGTTGACCACAGTGCCCTGGGGAACCCTTAAGTTAAAGAAGTAGCCAGTGGGTAAGGGGCTCACAGATGAGACGAAAACAAAAGTTCCATCGGATTTTTAAATCTGAAGACATGGCTCTGCTATCCGGGCAACAGAAAACTGGACAATCCTGAACATGTAGTGGCATCAAATAGAAATGTCCACCAAGTTAAGCAGACATATTAATTATAACAGTTACTATGTTGCATAGTAATTATCCTAAACAGTAAGCAGTTTACATAAATAGTAGTAATTAGCATAGCACAAGTTTCCCAAACTGTGTCCTGTGGAATAGTAGTTCCTGGAGATGTTAATAAATGTTTGGATAAAAAAGGTCTTTGGAGTCAGATAAGCTTAGGAAATGCTGGTATAATTTAGATAGGGCACCCAACACCTAGTTTACAGTTTTATCTTTTCTCTGTCAGGAGGATAGTGGAAAGGCTAAAAGTGTAGGCGCTGGGAATTAAATACTGCTGCTGACAAGCTGGGGAATTTGGGGCAAGTTACTGAAATTCTCTAAGAGGTAGTTTCCTCCTCCCCACACGTGCCCCGCCCCCCATTCATTCACACTGAGGCTGACATCAGAATACCCTTGGTGTGAGGGGATACCACAGGCCTTGCCTGTTTCTTTCACATCTCCTGATTGAGGGTGAAGATGATAGAGCAGGTTGGGAAAGCATAAGTGGGAGGGGATGATTTTCTAGGTTTCCCCTGACTCATAACGAACACTAAATTACGATGCTCCAAATCAGAGCAGGTCAGGGCCAGAACAAGCCTGACTTCCTGACCATGGTTTGGGGCAATGAAGGGTTAGGGTTAGGGTTATAGGATGAATGGAAGCTTCTTAATCCTTACTGTGTGGCCCAAATGCTTGGCTCCCCATAAAGACCCTCACCACCCCTTTAGGTAGACACTTCCTTTGGAAAGAATAGAGCAGCTTCTTCCTGTTCTCCTTAGGAGGTGGGTGGTGTGGCATGGAGGGCAGACACTCCCCCAGTGTGCACAGGCATTTACACACACACCCACAAACCCCAGGGGGACTGCTGCCTAGAAGCACCTCTTTTCAGCCTAGCAGCCAGGTCCAGGCCTGACCTGTGGTGGTCTGGCAAGGGCTCCCCGCTCTCTGTTCCTTGTTTCTCTCCTTTATAAGGTGAGGAATATGGATGGGGTGAATTTTAAGGCTCCTGGCTGTACAGACATGCTTTGGTTTGTACCTCTAGGGGATTCTATTCACTCCCCCTCTAGTCCTGTCTAACCAGGCGGGTAGACTGACTGGAAATGGCTTACTCTCGTCTCTCTTCCAGGGGCCTGTGTATCGAAGACAAACCTCCCCTCTCACAATCGTGCTTAGGGTTTGCCTCCATTGCTCTTGAAGATAAACAGCATCTGGGGCCCCAGCTGGGAGTTTAGGTCCTGTGGCCTTGAGACTCCGAACAAAGGCAGAGCAGGAAGGGGAAGGGGCCTTCCCAGAAAGTGAGAGGAGGGGAGCACTGGGGCTGTTTATGGCTTTACCTCTCCGTAGGGCTGGCTGTCCTCTCCTTCCCACAGTTTTGGGGGGATGGAAGGGGTCCTGTCTTTTCCTCTAAAGCTGATGACTTCACCTCCTTCCCCTTCCTCTTTCTAAGGTTAGGATCTCTACCCCTTCCCCATGGGTTCCCAGGATCTGAAATCTCCATCCCACTCTCTTCCTTTATTCTTCTTCGAATTGGGGTCTTTACGCCCCTCCCTCTTTTTCTCTCTCATTGAACCCGGCCTCTTTATTCCTTTTTAGGCCTGGCCTCTCCAGCCCTGGATTGAGGGGGTCTATATACTTTTTTTTTCTCTTCTGAAGGCCACGTCTCCCTCCCCCAACCTTTTCCAGCTCCCCCTCCCCACCCCCCCTCCCTCCGCCCCGAGGCATTGTGGGAGGAAACAAGATGTGGGGCGAGAGCGGCGCGGGGAGAAGCCCGCAGTGCGGGGCCGAACGGGCCCAGCCAATGGGGAGCGCGGACGGCGGCGCGCGCGGCGCGGGGGGGGGGCGGGGCGGGGCGCTATTTCAGTTGGGGGGTCGTGCGTCTGCCGAGCTCGAGGCAGAGCGGAGCAGAGCTGCGACGTGCCAGCGCGGAGCTGGCTAGCTGGCAGGCGGGCCGGCGGGCGCGAAGCGGAGCGCGGGCGGCGGGAGAAGCTCGAGGGCGGAGGGCGGCGGCGCGAGTGCTCGGCCCGGGCCTGCGGGAGCCGGAGACCGCGGCGGCGGCGGCGGTGGCTGCTGCCAGAGGAGCCGAGGGGACACCGCCCTGCCCGCGCTCTGCCTCAAGCCATCCCTGCTCCCCCGGGACCCCGCGCGGACTCGCCTCCGTAAAGGTGAGCGGTGGGTGGAGGCTGCCCCGGGGCGGCGGCCCGGAGCAGTGCTGGCCTCGGCATGACGCCCCCGGCGCCTCTCCTGCTCAGGGCTGCGCCACCCTGTGCCCTCCCGACCCCGGGGCCCACGGCTGCAGAGGTGAGGCCTCCCGCCCCCCGGAATCTCCCTGCGCGCTCGGAGGCCCTTGCTGTCTGGGCCGAGGGAGAGCCGCGGAGCGGGCTCCGCCGTCGCCACCCTCTGGGGCGTCCTTCCTGCAGCGAGGACGCCCAGTCACTCCGGCGCTGCTCTAGGCCGGACGGGGGAGGGCGGCCGGCCGGGCGGAGGTGCGGGGGGAGGAGGCTTTCTCCTGGCCCAGGTGCCGGCCTTTGGGATCGCAGCCCACTGGAGGATGGGGTGGTGGAGGGAGACGGCCCCTTGGGGATCCGAAGGGAGGAAATACAAGCGTTTGTGCGTGTTGGGGGCTGGGGAGGGCGGGCCGTGTCGTTCGGAGGCTTGGTCTTTTTGTCGCAGGGCCGGGGATAGAGGAGAGTGAGCTGTCCTGGAGTGCCCTCTTCGCTTTTCAGAGGAGCCCCTGGCTCGTGACCGAGGCAGCTGGCCTGGGGCCCTGTGGTCATCCTTCAATCTGGAGGCCCAGGTCCCTTGCTTTTTTTTCTTTTTTTTTTCCCTTCCCCGGGGGGGAGGGGCTACGTTGGCCCCTCCCTTTCCTTTTCTCATTGGCACCTTGGACAGGGGAGACTGGGGCTAGGCCTCACCTCTCAGACGCCTGGGGGGTCCGGGGTGAAGAATCGTGGCATTGTAGTCACAAGACGAACGTTATGTAACTGCAGGCTCTCCTGGAGGGTGAGGTGGTTTTAATTACTGTGACAAAGTTGTTTCTTTGGACTTTGGGAATGAGGCAGTGGGGCAGGTGAGCTTGCTGGGAAAACGGGTGCTGATTTCATACTTTAATCAGTCCCCACCCCACCCTTGGATTTGTAAACAGTGCCCCCTTCCGAGTGGTAACCTGGGATAGGCCACCAGGTGACACTAGTTTTCTTCACACTTAGCGAGCCTTGTAATAGAACATTCTCCCTGTGCTGCTGCTGTTGTACCTTTGCGCAAACCCATTGAAGTTGCCACATTTATCTTATTTCAGCCATTGTTTTTTACAAAGATGTTGGTTTGCCCTAGGTCCTATAGACAACTAGGCCTTGAACAGGGTGTTCCTGACCCTTTGCTCAGCCCCAGCTGGTGCTCGCAGACTCCTCTTGAGGCTCTGATTTTCCCTCTCGGGTGTACGGGAGCACAGGGTGCTGGGGCACTAACCCTTTGCTCTGCCAGCCTTTGCAGAAGTGGAACCAGCTCTGCTTAATTTGCCAGTGTGAGACAAAGGTGCCCCGGATGCAGTAAAGGGTTGCCTGGCTAGCAGCTGGCACGCATGCATCCTTTGCATCTAGTGCAGGCTGAAGAAGTAGTCATGAATTCTGCTTCCCTTTTCAGCCCACCCAGCCCACAGGCTAGTGTGGACTCAGATCAGGGTGGCCTGGAATGATACCAGGGATCTCTCCTTGAGCAGTCAGGTCCCTGTGTAGCTTTGTATCAGACAGGGCTGCAACGACAACATCTTTTATCCACTGGGCAGGCCACAGAGTGGCGCTTTGGGGGAGTAGCACATGGGGTGGGGGGTGGATTGTTACTGCTTTCTGTGATGGGACTGTGGTCAAGGACAGAGGGTAGGATTTTGCAGCTCATCTCTTTTCCTGCAAAGCACCTCACA
This sequence comes from Eubalaena glacialis, assembly GCF_028564815.1. Lineage (NCBI taxonomy): Eukaryota > Metazoa > Chordata > Mammalia > Artiodactyla > Balaenidae > Eubalaena > Eubalaena glacialis. The sequence continues at coordinate 27,067,098 of NC_083734.1, read as the reverse complement.
TGCCATAGACTGCTAGGCAGGCCGTGGCCAGCCCTCTTGGAATTCCTGTCATCCTAGGAGGGGACCATGCAAGGTGAGCCCTGGAACTCTGGTTGCTATAGGATGAATACAGTGTCTTAGATAGTGGGGATATGAAACAGTGCTATTAAAATAATAATTCTTTACCTTTTGTTGTCTCTGTCACCACTGGGCATTGGTAGCCTAGGGTTTGGCAGTCTTTTTCTGTGAAGGGCCAGATAGTAAATATTTTAGGCTTTACAGGCCATATAGTTTCTTACAACTATTCAACTCTGCCATTGTAGTGTGTTCCTATGAAACTGTTTACAAAAGCAGGCTGAATCTGGCTAACGGGCGAGACCATTGTATAGACTGTCCTTGTTTGCAGTGTTCTCATATAACCTTAATCAATCCTTACAACAACTCTTGATAGAGATATCCTCATTGCTAAAATAGAGGTAATCAAATGCAGAAAGGCTAAGTAACTTGTCCACGGACCAGAAGTCAGGCCTAATTCATCTTTCCACTTTGATACCAATGATATAATAATGGTCATTAAATCAAGCACTTATTATATTCAGGTGTTGCACCACCGGGTTTACCCTGAGGTTAACTCAAGTCCGCATTTTAAGATGATGAATGAGAGCACAAAGTTTAAGCAACTTGCCCAAGGACACAGCTGGTAGATGGTATATTGTAACATCTTGGCTATTGGTGCTATTCAAAATATTGGAAATAGATAAATTTAGAGTTGGAAAAGCCTCATTTTACATGTGATAAAAACTGATGGCTTATTATGTTTTTTTAATTATTTACCTTGTGTTTCCCAGACTTGGCGACCATGTCTCTGCTAAAATCTTAGGAGCTCCCTTTTCTAATGCCTCATATCTGTGTTTTCTATTGGCCTCATCTTCTGTGCTCTCCTCTCCCAGCCCCACACCCAGCTGTTAGTGTTCATTGCCCAGAGCATGGGATTGCAGCCTCACCTCTCTGCTTCTTCTGCAGTGTCACGATGTCTGACCGGAAGGCAGTGATCAAGAACGCAGACATGTCTGAGGACATGCAACAAGATGCCGTTGACTGCGCCACGCAGGCTATGGAGAAGTACAACATAGAGAAGGACATTGCTGCCTATATCAAGAAGGTGTGCTGGGAGAGCTGTGGTTGGTGGTCAGGGGTAGGGATGGATAGCTGAGCTATGCCCCAGGGAGGGCTGGAGCTGGGGGCATAGGAAAGTAGGTATATTCCATGCAAACAGAACCCTACGAACTTGCAAAGGAGATAAATTAGGGGATGATTCTTATTTATTAAAGCATTTACCTTAAGAGTTCTTAATAGGAACTCTGCTGGGGTTGTGTGTATGTTTACAGATAGTTATGTGACTGCAAAAGCAATGGGGAGTGAAGCTTCAGGATTAAATATAACTGTCCCAATTCAGAACTATTTAAAATGAAGATCAAGGATGTTTGAATGGATAACATAAGATCATATACAAATTTTCAGGGAGCTGCATCATTTAAAGTGGGATAGCCCTATAAGTAATTCTCATTACGTAGGAGGTTTCCTTTTCTTTAAAAGGACTCAGGTGGGGAGTTCCCTGGCCGTCCAGTGGTTAAGACTCGGTGCTTCCACTGTCATGGCCCGGGTTCAGTCCCTGGTCAGGGAACTAAGATCCCACAAGCCGAGCTGCGCGGCCAAAAAAAAAGGGACTCACATACTAAATCGTCCCCTTCTCCCTACCTTCTTGAGGAAAGGGTGGGCTTGAATATATATATATATTTTTAATAGATGAGCATTACTGGGGCAATAGGTTTAGTCCCTGAAGAATTCCTGGGTGAATGGATATAGTTAACATATATATAGTGAGGAAGCTGCTGAGCTAGAGGTGAAAGGTGGTCCCCAGGGTCCCTGATTCCCAGTCAGGGTCCATGTCCATTGGTGGCATAGTCCCAGTCTTTGATATTCTTAATTCTGGTATCCCAAGGATGCCTAAGAGCCATGGCATTCTGGTCCATACAGGTGGTAGAGTGTCCTTGAGTTTTACAGAAGTCTTTCCTTTCTGTATGGGTGGTATGAGAAGAGGAAACTGGGGTCCTGAGAGACTTTTTCTTTCTGTGTGTGTAGCCAGGGGGTGCAGAGCTGGCAAGGCTGCTAGGCGTGCTGGTTCCTTGTTGAGTGATGGTTTTGCTGTTCTATTCAGGGAGAGAATGTAGAATCATGGACTCTTAGGGCCAGAAGAATCGCTTTCTTGTTTTGCTGATGGGGGAAATGGGGAAGCAACTATGGCTCTCCTATGTTACACAGGGTCTTCAGTCAGGAATAAAGCTGAGTGTGGTGACCCATGCCCTTTCCACTGTTTCCTAATACCTTTTGGAGTTACGTGGTATGGGGGCTGTGAGGAGGCTAAACAAGTTGCAGGTTGAGCCCCTAGGGGCCAGAGCCCCAAGGTTGGCAGCATTGCTGGGCCCATGGTGGAAGGCTGCTGTCCTTTCACAGCCATGGCAGGATGCATCTAGAACTGAGCCATCTGTTTCCTGCTGGGTCCACAGAGTGGGAAGGTCTGTCTGATAAGGTCGTGAGGATTTCCGAGCTGGCTTTGATGCTGAACTTGTTCTACCCCTGAGAGAAGTGAGGGAATTGCCTTGATCTCATGGTTGAGGTCCTTTTTCTGGTGCTTACAGCCCACATAGTGCCTGGCACCCTGGGGTGTCTTTAATGTTGGCTTACACAGAATTGCTTCCTGGTACTCCTGCAAGTACTCCGGGTACTTTTGTTCCCCATTTTGCTCTAGTGTCTTGGTTTTTGGCATTTGGAAAATGCTGGTCTAGTAACGTGAGAGGTGGCAAGTGGCAAGGCAGGGAGGCTTGCTCCTCTTTTGCTCAATGCTGCGTGACACTGGAGTGGTCCTTTATTCCACTGGCTTTTCTGATGCCCTTGCTGAAGAATTGCGGGGTGGGCTTTTGAAAAGCAGGGTAGCTAGAGGAACGAGAGATGATCAGGGTGTAAAGTGCTAGAGAGAAATAATGGAGCCTTTGTGGTGTTCCATTATTAATGAAGGCGTGTCCTAGCCAACCTTAGAACCTGAGCTCCTGAGGTTAAGAGGACCGAGGCCGTGGACTTGGGGGCGGGGTGGGGCTGACAGCTAAACTAATCAGACTCTCATTCTGATTTCTCATCCTCCAGCTGTCCTAATCACCTTTTTTCTCTTTGTTATTCTTCTTTTAGGAATTTGACAAGAAATATAACCCTACCTGGCATTGTATTGTGGGCCGAAATTTTGGCAGCTACGTTACACACGAGACAAAGCACTTCATCTATTTTTACTTGGGTCAAGTTGCAATCCTCCTCTTCAAGTCAGGCTAGGTGGCCGCAGTGAAGGTGTCAGTGGCGGCGGCAGTGATGGCAAGCAGGCGGCGTTGCTGGGACTGTTTTGCACTGGGGCCAGCATCAGGATGTCCTCTCCAATGGCTGTGCTACTGCATGGACTGTATACTCGATTTCATGTGTATGTCGCAGTAAACAAAACCAAACTTCTTTCTGTTTAGTTGCCTGGGGAAGAAGGCTGCTTTATGTTTATTTTTCAAGACTTAATTTTTTTTTTTTTTTTTTTTGGATGTATTGCACTAGGAAATCTCTCCCACCCCTCTCTTTTCTCTTTCTCTCCCTATACAAATAAAAAGCCCTCAACAAAGCCTGTAAGACTAGGAGGGCTGGGGAAAAGAAATAGGTTTCTGGAGGTGGAACTAAAACTGTGCAGCTGCCTCTTCCTGGTGGTGGATGCTGCTTTGGGAGGGCCAAGGAGGCTGCAGGGGGGACAGTGTTAGGATTGACAAGGAGCGAGGGATAGGAAGGAGGGTAGGGGGATTGATCTAGTACCAGGGAGAATATTCCACTGAACTGTGATTCCACGGCTTGGGGCAGAGGGTGGGGCAGGGGCTGGATTCTTTAAGGGGCCCTGAGACGTGTTTGTCTGTGGTGTGTGGGAGTGGGGAGCAGACTTATCTTGCTGTCTTTGTCAGAAGAGTTTCTAAGTGAGGGCTGTGTCTTTTATTCTTTTATTCTTCCTGCCAGAGCTCATGCTAGGAGGATGTTGAGGGTGGGATTAGCTTGATTTTTTTTCTTTTCATTCTTCTCTCCTTCTGTCTGCTCCCTGCTTAGCTCTCTGTTTTCTCATTCCTCCAGAGTTCTCTTAGAGCAGCCCCTGGTAGTTGGCTGGCAAGGGAATTTCTGGTGACTAGTTCTTAGTTAGGTCTTAGCAATCAAACCAAATCAATGTGTCCCTTGATTTTCCTCTGTGTATATGTGTGTGAGTGTGTGTATATCTTGGTTTGGGGTAGAGGGGAGGGAGGGGCAGGACTGTGGAATCTCTAGGGTGTATGGGTAGACAAGTAGGCCTTTATGTTAAAAACCTCTGGGGGCCTCTGTTTTGGGGGTGAAGACGGGTATCACCCTACCCCCCCTCAGCCATCTGGCCTAGACACTGCTTGCCCTATGGCTGTCTGCTCCCAGGAAGGCTTTAGGAGGATAGTCCAGGATGAGGTCATGCTACCATCCATCCTGGAGCTGGGTCTCAGTGGAGAGGGAAAGTGACTTTGTGAATGGTGGCAGCCTCTTGTGGGAGGCAGGGGTGGAAGTGTGATAAAGGGCTGTTGAGGGGCTTTGGGGGAACTTTGGAGGAGGTCAGTCTTGCAGTGGTGAAGCCAGGGATTAGGGGATGGAGCAGGACTGCTAGTGGGAGGAGATTCCAAGGGGAGTGCTCGGGAAATCTTGTCTGTGGATCAAACAGGGATGGGGTGGGGGATGGGGTGGGGGGAGTCATTACTGATTGAGCTGTTGATTCTTGTAAATTGCATTAAAAACTCTCATGTGTAGGGTTGATGCTGTGGAGGGGGTTTGGGATCCAGCTCATTCTCTTTTTTTTTCCCAAGTCCATCCTAGAGGTTGGTGGGGAGGCAGGAGAATGCCCCCTTCTCAAGCCTTTAGTGTGTGCTGAGCTTTCTTTTTGATGCTGACAGGGGAGGGTGGGGACTGGGATGGTGAGTGAGTTCCCTGTATCAAACCCTTTGGTGGGCATGAGACTGAGTGCTTGAGTTTAGGTTTATTTTTTTATGAATGTCCAGATCCGTTTCCCCCTGCCCTCCCAGACTTGTGTGGCCAGTTGGAAATGTCTGGTTTGTGTTCCTCTCTCCCTCATTTCTGGAGCAGGGGCTGAGACCCCGCCACATCTCCTGTGCTCTGCATCCACGCCTCTTTTGGACATTAAAGGTCGATTGATGCACTTCTGAGCTGTTTGGGTTTCTTTGGGGGTAAAGGGGATGGCCTGGTGGCGGTGGTGCCACACATGGGTGGGGTGGGTATCTAGGGTGGAGTAGAATGGGGGCCAAAGAGATACTGAATCAGGTCTTAGTTAGAGGGCCTAGGCTTGGGCCCCTTAAGTGGAGGAAAATAACCAGCAGCACTCACCCACAAGATTTCTTGGGTCATTGGTGGAGGTGGTCTGGTGAGCCGCATTATGAGTCTTCCATATAATAGATGCTGAGACCTGGAGACTGTTTCTCTTAGCTCTAGCCACTCAGGAACGGAGAAGCTGAGGGTCTTCAGAAAGGTGGAACCTGAGTGGTTCTCTGACTCTTGGGTTATCCTGGTTGTCCCACTTGGGGCTCCTGCCCACACACACCTGGAGAAGTCAGCAGTACCGAGACGCTTCTGAGAGTATCTGCCCACCCGTGTGACCCTAAGCCACTGGTGTCTGGGCTTATGGCTACAATTCTTGTGGAGGGTGTTTGGGAGCAGAGGTGCTTTATACTCATTTCTGTTGTCAGTTATTCACTGAAAAACATTTCTGAGTTTTATACTTGGGCCTAGGATGCTGTTCACATAGGAGAACAGGACAGGGAAGTTCTGTTCTTTCATGGCACGTACATTCTAGTGGACAGAGCAGACGTACACATTAAAAAGCCAGCAGTGACAAATACTATCAAGGAAATAAACTGGGCAATGAGCTATTGATGTTGGAGGTAAGTGGATCCGGTTCCTCCACATAGTTGAAAGTTGGTGGGCTGAATCCTGGGGAGAAAAACCTCCAGGGCCGTGAGGTCCTAAGGGAGTAAGACGAGGGGCTCTAGAACCTCAACTTCTGTTCCCACCTTTGCTGGTATGAATGATTTGACAGAGCTGGAGCTTTGGAGGAGGAGAGGGGGCCACGGTCCACATTTTATCTGCGATGGGTGCCTCTAGGGTCAAAACTCATCCTGTCCTGATGGGAGAGGCAGTCCAGGTAGCATCTGTGGACAGCACACTCCTGCACAGGTAGGTACATGGTGCTCATCTAGGAGGTTAATCCTGCAAGGCTTCCTGATGAGCCCCCACCCCATGGGGCCCAGGAGGGGCACCACGGGAGGACTGACTACAGAAGGGGCTGTGGAAGGCAGATGGGAACTGTGGCAAAGAGGAACGCAGCCACTGTTGGAACTGTGGCCAGGCAGAGGAAGCAGGAGCTTCAGTATCCCACCTCTCTTTCATCCTGTTCTCCAGTTGTCTGGGGACCTCCTTTTGGCTGAACCTAACAAAAGTCAGGCAGAGGACAAGGCTGACCCAGGGATGCAGTCTGTAGGGGTCAGCCCCCCTCCCCCCAGGGAACATAGCAGGAGAATGAATCTAAGAGGGGCAAACCAAACCAGCATGGTAGGAAATTCTCTGTTGCCGTGGACAACGTCTGTCTCTCCCCAGAACTCTAGTGACCTCTAGCCTAGACGGAAGGTGTGGCTGTCTCCTAAACTATCCCCTTACTTCCTTCAGGTCTTTCCTCAAACATCCTCTTATCAGAGGGGCCTGCTGACATCCTACAGAAAATAGTACCACTCCCCCATCACTGTTAACCTTACCCAGTTTAATTCAGCATAGCGCCTGCCAATGCTTGACATTCGTTTACTTATTGATCTTTCATAAGTAGAACATAAGCTTGAGAGCAGAGCCATTTTCTCTTTTCTTCACTGCTTTATCTTCAAGCCCCCAGAACAGCATCTGTGCTGTAGGGAATGCTTGATAAATGTTGATTGGCCAAATGAAAAAAGAGTGCAAGCAAGCATGGGCAACCTGGCTTTTCCTGAAGACACTTTTGCTTTTGGCTTGACTCCCGCTTGCTGGCCAAGCCCTGGAAAGGCGTCAGTGGGTCACTCCCCAAGTGTGTTCATGCCTCAGCCCTTCTTCATTATCAGCTAAGGGAGAATGAAAGAGTGTGTTCACAAAGTACATTTTATTTTTAAAGCATTTCAGTTTATGTCCCTGAAACCTCCAAGCACCCCTCTGAGCTAGACCCCAGGCAGTCATTAGCCATGTTTTTGGATAAGCAAACTGAATCAGAGAGGGTGGGTGACTTGCCAAAGCACACATAGCTGGTAGCGTTACTAGTGCCCAGGCACTGTGACTTATAAGGGCTGACCTGGGTTTGACAGCAGTGGTCTCGCTGATAGTCCTTGAGATTTAGGCCCAGCTCTCTGAGCTTGGGAGTGAATGCCCTGTTCACTGATGTTCCCTTTCCTGGGCTCTGCTTCAGCAAAGGCAATGAGGATAATTCCCAGGCCTTCTCTTCTTCTCACTACTCTTGTCTACTAAGCATTGAGGAAGTGCCTCTTCCTTCTTGAAGCTTCATGAAAGGGGTAATGAGTCTTCTGGATTTAGGAGAGAGCAGACTCCCAGAGTTCTGACTCAGGACTCCCCTGAACTAAAGGCATAGCTTCCCCACCACTCTGGTAACAAGGAGTGACCTCTCATCTGTTGAGGTCATGTGTACCGGTATGTGTATCTTTGTGACACAATGGGCTTGGTGTCCATACCAGTGTACGTGCATACTCCTATGCACAGACTGCTGCTGTACCAGTATAGAAGGGTTCATAGAAAAGGTCAAGGAGGACCCAAGTCCTTGTGCCTCTCCTCCCTTGCTTTGTCCAAACAAAGATGTGTTTATAGTGAGGCTGCTGGACATTGCTGTCTTGGGCTTTAGAGAGAGGCCAAACATGCAAAAAGAGTGTGGTGTTGTGGACAGAACTGGGGTTGAGTCCCAGCTCCTACACTTAACCACTGTATGAACGTGGGCAAGTCATTTGACTCTGAGGTTTAATTTCTTCATCTGTAAAATGGGGATAATACCTATCTACCCTAAAGGGTGGTTATGAGGATCAAATGACATCATGTATGTGAAAGTGCTTTGAAATTGGAACATGATGATGATGATGAAGATGCTGGTTATTAGGGTCAGTGATGATAAATCTTGGGGAAAGAATAAAGGATTCTGGGAAGTCAGGCCTCCCTGAATCTCCCCTCATGTCTCCTTGTACTGGCCTTCTCCCGCGTTGTCCAATTGTATCATATTATAGAGAAGGAAATTAAGAACTGGACAGGGAAAGAAACTTACCTAAGATCTCATGGATGTTTGGGATAATTGGGATGTAGAACTTGGCCCCCTAACTCCCTGGCTGGTCTGATCCTGAGGTGGTAGAGGGGACTAACTTATCACTCGGTGCTAAGCCCCCTACTGAACTCTGAAATGCCTTGTACTTGGTGATGGCGTACAATTCAGTGGTTTTTAGTATATTCAAAGAGTTGTGCAACCATCACCACTATCTAATTCCAGAACATTTTCATCACTCCTCAAAGAAACCTTGCACCCATTTGCAGTCACTCCTCATTCTTCCTTCTCTCTAGCCCCTGTAAACCACTAATGTATTTTCTATCACTGTGAATTTGCCTAGTCTGGACATTTCACATAAATGGAATCATACAATATGTGGCCTTTTGTGTCTGGCTTCTTTCACTTAGCATAATGTTTTCAAGGTTCATCTGTGTTGTAATATTTGTCAGTACTTCATTCCTTTTTCTGGCCAAGTAATGTTCCACTGTATGGATATATCACATTTTATCATTCTGTTTATGTATCAGTTGAGTGACTTTTGGGTTGGTTCCACTTTTTGCCTATTGTGACTAGTGCTGCTATGAACATTAATGTATAAGTTTTTGTGTGGACAGATGTTTTCAATTCTCTTGGGTCTTTTTTTTTTTAATGTCAGCTTACTTTTCTATTTTTAAAAAATCTAGATTGATATCGGCAAATTTTTTCTGTAAAGGGTCTGATAGTAAATATTTTAGGCTTTGTGGGCCATATGACATTGTGTATGTTGTGTATGTAGTTGTTCCAATTACTGAACTCTGCCATTGCAGCTTGAAAGCAGCCATAGCCAGTATGTAAACAAATAAGCATGAATATGTTCCAGTAAAACTTTAAACAGGCAGTGGGTTAGATTTGGCCTGTGGATTACAGTTTGCCAATCCCTAATTTAGATGATAGACTCACATAATCCAACATTCCAAAAGTACAAACAGTGAAAATCCTCCCTCCCACTTCTGTCCCAGAGCCCCAGGGCTCCCCTCCTTAGAAGCAATTAATATTATGAGATTTTGTATCCCCTTTCAGGGGCAGTTGATAAAGAGCATATTTTTTTAAATTAATTAATTAATTTATTTATTTTTGTCTGCATTGGGTCTTTGCTGATGCGCGCAGCTCTCTCCAGTTGCAGCGAGCGGGGGCCACTCCTTGTTGTGGTGCGCAGGCCTCTCATTGCGGTGGCTTCTCTTGTTGCGGAGCTCGGGCTCTATGCGCGTGGGCTTCAGTGGTTGTGGCACACGGGCTCAGTAGTTGTGGCTCGCGGGCTCTAGAGCACAGGCTCAGTAGTTATGGCGCATGGGCCCAGTTGCTCCTTGGCATGTGGGATCTTCCCGGACCAGGGCTCGAACCCGTGTCCCCTGCATTGGCAGGTGGATTCTTAACCACTGCGCCACCAGGGAAGCCCTATAAAGAGCATATTTTTAAGTGGTCGTGTAGCATTCCACTGCGTTACAGATAGTTTAATAAATATGAAAGGACTAACATATCCGAAGGCATGCCCTGAAAGACAGAACACTATTCTAGGAGTGTCGCCCTGACCTGCCCAGTTGATTCCTCCATTAGAATAATCCTTTGAACTCCTGGGATTTGCCCAGGAGTTTTGGGGGGCATGCCTGATGAATATGTTGAGTGATCCCTTTTGGATCAAAAACAAGCTCTGACTCTGAAGGGATGCAAGATTTTCTTAGGTGGTATTTGTGGCAGTCAGTTCCACCACAGAGATAGAGAGATGCAAGCTGTGAATATCTATCCTACCTATTCCATCTATCCATCCATCCTCTATCTTTCAATTATCTATCAATCAATTTATCTATTTATATCTATCTATATCTATCTATCTATCCATCTATATTTATTGCGAGGAATTGGCTTTTGCAACTCTAGGGATCAGGTAGGCAAGACTGGAATCTGTAGTGCATGCCATGAGGAAGGTCAGGCTGGAAACTCTCAGGCAGGCGCTGACGCTGCAGTACACAGGTGGAATTTCTTGAGGGAAACCTCAGACCTTTCAATTGGTTGGATCAGGTCCACCCAGATTACCCAGGAAATTTCCTTTACGTAAAGTTAACTGATTGTAGATGTTATCACATTTACAAAATACCTTCACAGCAACACCTAGGTTAGTGTTTGATTGAATATCTAGGTACTAGAGCCTAGCCAACTTGACACATAAAACTGATCATCACAGACCACATCTGGTCAACCTGGCACCAATACACATCTCCTAAACCATACTTGATCTCTAAATAAAGACAATAACAAAGTCATATTTCCACCTAACGTGATACAATTATCCTGTGTACAATTGAAAATGTGCTAACCCTTTCCCCAGAAGAGGAGGCAAAGTCTTTGGATGATGTTCACTCCCCTCCTTGATAATCCTATAACTTCAATAAGGTAAACTTAGTTTTTATTGATACATTTTATGTTAGATGACAAGGGGATAAGAGAGGGAAGAAAAAATACACAAACGTTTTCACAATAAAATAAGGAATAAATACTCATAATAATACAGCCTTCAGTTCTGAAATTGGTCAGGTGGTTGTAGCTGGTATTTATAACTACCTTCTTCTACTACTCATTCCATATTTCCTTTACCCTCAGCAAGCACCTCAGTGCTGGTTGTGGTTCTTTTCCTGGTGCGATGCCCCCAAACATCCATTCTTGAAGGGTCTGTGCCATTAGAAGTCTTGCCTGAATTGTGTTGTTATAGTATTTCATTGGCTTTAGTCACGGGCTATGATAGTACTAAGAGATGCCCTAAGGGATCTCCTGTATTCCAGACATACTTTTCCTTACCTCCATTATGTAGTAGCAGCCCACTTTCCCCTTGGCAGGCAGAATCAATCACCCCAGCCAGTCCAGTAACTCCCATCTTTGTTTATTTAGAAGGATGAGGAGTCCAAAATGGAGGTAGCAGTCTTAACTTCCAATTCAATGGAATCATTGTTGTGTTTCCAGGTGGAAGCGTTCCTCCCTTTGGAATGAAGATGTCTAATCAGCAAGCATAAGGTTGCAGACAGGAAGCAAAATTTTTCTTATCAATCACTAGGGTTAATATTGAATGCTGCCATGCCATTCCCACTCCTTGATTCCTGGAACCATGAATCCTAGCTGTGGGAGAAATAACACCATGCATGGAATGCTGATTTGACATTGCCCCAGCCCTGCAAGGTGTTGCCACCTAGCTAGTTCTGTAACTGGATCTTCAAAAGGCCATTCAACCTTTCTATCGAGCCAGCTACTTCAGGATGGCGGGCAATATAGTAAGACCAGTAAAGTCCACGAACATGAGCCCATTACTGCACTTCATTTGCTGTGAAGTGAGTTCCTTGACTAGAAGCAATGCTGTGTGGAATACCGTGATGGTGGATAAGGCATTCTGGAAGTCCACAGATGGCAGTTTTTGCAGAAGCATTACATGCAGGGAAAGCAAATCCATATCCAGAGTAAGAACAAAGCACTATCCCTTCCATGATGGAAGCAATCCAATGTAATCGATCTGCCATGAGGCAGCGGGCTGATCACCCCAGGGAATGGTGCCGGGTCTCGGGGTTGGTCTCTGCTGCTGGCAGACTGGGCCCTCAGCACTGGCTGTAGCCAGCTAGGCCTCGGTGAGTGGACGCCCACGTGGCTGAGCCCATGCATAGCCTCCATCCCTGCCATCTGGCTACTTTGCTTATAAGCCAATGGGCAATGATGGGGTGGCTGGTCACCCTATCCCCCTGATTACTAAAGTCCTCCTCTGTGGAGGTCACCCTTTGGTGAGCATTCACATGGGACATAAATATCTTCACATTCCTTGCCCATTCAGAGAGGCCTATGACCTAGATTCCTTGTCACCAATTTTCCAATCACGTTCCTTCCAAGTCCCTGGCTATCTAGTCAAACCATTGGCCACAGCTCATGAACCAAACTTATGCCTCTGGCCATTTCTTTTCAAAATGAACAACCAGGTGCCCTGATCAGAGTTCTGCCCACTGGGAAGATTTACCTTCACCGCTGTCCTATAGGATGCACTAGAAAGGGCTGCAGTGCTGTAGCTATCCACTTTTGGGGGACGCCTACATATCGTGCAGAACCATCTGTAAACCAGTCCTGAGTTTTCTCTTCCTCAGTCAGCTGGTTATAGGGAACTCCCCATGAGGCCATAGGGGCAGGCTGGGAGAGAAAAGGCAATGTGGCAGGAGTAGCGACTATGGGTGTTTGGGCCACTTCGTACCAAAGAAAAAGAACTGAGATATAGATATTTATATATATGTGTATAAATCCCCAAACCATATATAATATATATTCATACATATATTATACTATTGATAATATATGAGCAATAAGATAATGTCAGTATATGATTCTAATAGGTATGTTAGGATATATAATATATTAATATATGATATATTCTCTCTGTGTAAAGAGATTTACTGTAAGTACTTGGCTTATGTGTCTGTGGAGGCTGGCTAGGCAAGTGTGAAATCTGTAAGCTGGCAGGCTGGGACTCTGATAGGAGCTGAAGCTCCAGTCCACAAGCAGAATTTCTTCTTCCTCAGGGAAACCTCAATTCTGTTCTTATTTATTTATTTATTTGGCTGCGTTGGGTCTTCTTTGCTGCACACGGGCTTTTCTCTGGTTGCAGAGAGTGGGGGCCACTCTTCGTTGCGGTGCGCAGGCTTCTCATTGCGGTGGCTTCTCTTGTTGTAGAGCACAGGCTCTAGGCTCGCGGGCTTCAGTAGTTGTGGCATATGGACTCAGTAGTTGTGGCTTGCGGGCTCAAGAGCACAGGCTCTTGAGCCTCATGCACCAGAAAACGTTTAAAGCATTTTGATAAGTCTAATTTCTTTTTCTTTTTTCCATAGTGCTTTTGGTATATCTAAGGACACTTTGCATAACCCGAGGTAACAAAGGTTTTCTCCTATTTATTTTTTCTAGAAGTTTTAGAGTTTTACATATAGATCTATAATCCATTTGGAATTAACTTTGTATATGATATGAGGTATGTATAGATCATGGTTTATTTCTCTTCTCATCTCTTCCTCCCTCCCTTCCTCCCCTCCCTTTGCATATTGTTTCCCTTCCAATGGTTTCATCATCATTTTTGAAAGGACTCTCCATTCTCCATTAAATTGCCTTTGCACCTTTGTAAAGATTCAATTGGCCATATCTTTATTTCTGGACTTTGTGTTCTGTCCCATCCATCTACTTGTCTATCTGTCTGCCAACATTGTACTGTAGTTTTATAGTAAGTCTTGAACTTGGGTAATGTAAATCCTCCAAGGTTATTCTTTGTCAAAATTAATTTGGGTATTCTAGTCTCTTTGCCTTTGCATATAAATTTACAAATCATGCTATCAATATTTGTAAAATATCTTTCTGGGATTTTTGTTTGGATTGCACTGAATTTATAGATCAATTTGGAGACAACTGACATCTTAACAATATTGAGTTTTCTGATCCATGAACCTGGTATTTCTCTTTTTTTTGGTCTTCTTTGATTGTTTCCCATAACTGTTCTGTAATTTTCAGTGTACAGATTCTGCACCTATTTTATTAGTTTATATCTAAGTGTTTCCTTTTTCTGTGCTATGGTAATAGTACTGTTTTTTTATGGAAATAATGTAGAATTTTTATTCTGTTGCATTTATATATTTATTTAATGTGTCAACATTATTATCATAGATTTTTAAAAATGTTTTATTATCTAGTAGAGATAGTTACCTGCCATTATCCTTTTTCAGAATATTTTTAGGTGTTTTGCTTGTTTAAATTTTTCTTTTCTTTTTCTTTTTTTAAATTTAATTTTTATTATATATTGGGGTATAGTTGATTTACAATGTTGTGTTAGTTTCAGGTGTACAGCAAAGTGGTTCAGTTATACATATACATATATCCATCCTTTTTCAGATTCTTTTCCCATATAGGTTATTACAGAATACTGAGTAGAGTTCCCTGTGCTGTACAGTAGGTCCTTGTTGATTATCTATTTTATATATAGTAGTGTGTATATGTTAATCCCAAACTACTAATTTATCCCTCTCCTCCACCTTTCCCCTTCGGTAACCATAAGTTTGTTTTCTATGTTTGTGAGTCTGTTTCTGTTTTGTAAATAAGTTCATTTGTATCATTTTTTTAGATTCCACATATAAATGATATTATATGATATTTGTCTTTGTCTGACTTACTTCACTTAGTATGATAATCTCTAAGGCAACTTTAAAAGAATGTCCATTAACTGATGTATAGACGAAGGAAAGTGGTATATTCATACCATGGAATTTTTTGGGCCATGAAGAGGAATGGAGTGTGGATTCATGTATATAACGTGGATGAACCTTGAAAATGTTATGCTAAGCGAAAGAAGTCGGACACAAAAGGCCACATAAAACCTGTGAGATAACAGAAGTTTATTGTTTTAGGCCACTAAATTTGGGGGTAATTTGCTACATAGCAATAGATAATGAATTCAGTGGGTTTGTAAGGATTAGTGTGAATTAGGGAATATATATGAGATGTTTAACATATAGAAGGCCACCATGGACTTCCCTGGTGGTGCGGTGGTTAAGAATCCACCTGCCAATGCAGGGGATACGGGTTCGAGCCCTGGTCCGGGAAGATCCCACATGCCGTGGAGCAACTAAGCCCATGCGCCACAACTACTGAGCCTGCGCTCTAGAGCCCGCGAGCCACAACTACTGAGCCCACGTGCCACAACTACTGAAGCCCGCGTGCCTAGAGCCTGTGCTCCGCAACAAGAGAAGCCACCGCAATGAGAAGCCCGTGCACCACAACGGAGAGTAGCCCCCGCTCGCCGCAACTAGAGAAAGCTCACGCCCAGCAACGAAGACCCAACACAACCAAAAATAAATAAATAAAATAAATAAATTTATTAAAAAAAAAAAATTCACCTGCCAATGTAGGGGACACGGGTTCAATCCCTGGTCCGGGAAGATCCCACATGCCGCGGAACAACTAAGCCCGTGCGTCACAACTACTGAAGCCCGGCTGCCCTAGAGCCCATGCACTGTAACTACTGAAGCCTGCATGCTCTAGGGCCCACGTGCTGCAACTACTGAGCCTGCATGCTGCAACTACTGAAGCCCACGCGCCTAGAGCTCGTGCTCTGCAACAAGAGAAGCCACTGCAATGAGAAGCCTGAGCACCGCAAGGAAGAGTAGCCCCCACTCGCTGCAACTAGAGAAAAGCCTGTGCGTGGCAACAAAGACCCAACGCAGCCAAAAGAAAAAGAAAAAAGAAAAAGGCCACCATGATGAATGGTGGCTAGTACGAGTGGGAAAAATGCCATCCACTTCCAGAGGTTGTCTCTTGTGGGCAACCAGGGATGAGGAGAAGGGTGGGCCCAGGGGCAGGGCCTCAGCACTGGCCCCAGCTGGGCAGAGCCTCCTCAGGTCACTCTCTGCCTGCCCTGGAGGAAAAGGACATGGATACACATACACTCCTTCACGCCTTAATCTATATCTACCTCCCTTAGGGTGCTATCACTTTGTCTGTTGAATAGAGTTCTATAAATACTAGTTATACACTCTATAACTAGCATATAACTAATAATTACCTATATAACTAATATATACCAGCTATGTAAATAATCTTTAGTATTCATGTGCCTGAGGGCAAAGCCTTGCCTCATTTACTTCTGCACATCCAACACAGTGCTCTGCACACAGCAGACACTCAGTGCAGATCTGTGAAAAGAACACATGAATAATAACGTGGCGAATAGCTATTGAACTAAAAAAGAATGACCCACATATATTGACCTAGCTCACTTCCAGTATCCATTAGAAAGGGGTGTGAGGAAGGAAGCCATATGTCCAAGGATGGGTATTGCAACCTTGCTTGAAACGGTCAGGAAGGAAAACTTGGAAACAACCTGACTGTCCATCCTTAGGAGAGTGGGTGAGTAAATTGTGTCCCATCCGTATTCTGCAATGTCATGCAGCTCTTCAGAAAGAATGAGTTGAGGGTCTACCCACTGACCTGAAAAGTTAAGATGATGTTAGTTGAGATAAGCAAGTGGAATTATCCTCTGTTGTCAAGGGATGACCAAAGCACCCTCTAAATAGGATGTGTGTGTTTGGACACGGCTGTGTGAGTATGGAGACTTGGGTAGAGAGTCACATCCGAGCAGCTAATATTGAGGGGGTGGGGAAGAGATTAATCACATTCCGTTTTGGGGGGTTATTATACATACAATTGTCTCATTGGAAGCAATAAACATAAGTTATTTTTGTGATTTTTGAAAAGTTTAGTAAAATTCTAAAGGAAACCAATGGCAAGATCTTGGACCTAACTGTTGCCACTCTCATGTGCCTGGAGGTGGATCCTGGATGTTCTATTAATGAGTCAAGTGAGAGGAAAATGGATCCACTTCACCCTCAATTTTAAGGTGCACCGCCCTCTTGCCTTTCTGACTGAACCAGGCGAGAGTTGCCCCTCTTCTACAGGGCACCTCCTCTTAGCCTCAAAACAAACTCTCTAGGTTCTTCATGACCTTTTTTTCCCTTAGATTCCATATATATGTATTAGCATACGGTATTTGTTTTTCTCTTTCTGACTTACTTCACTCTGTATGACAGACTCTAGGTCCATCCACCTCACTGCAAATAACTCAATTTCATTTCTTTTTATGGCTGAGTAATATTCCATTGTATATATGTGCCACATCTTCTTTATCCATTCGTCTGTTGATGGACACTTAGATAGATAGCTAGTGGGAAGCAGCCGCATAGCACAGGGAGATCAGCTCGGTGGTTTGTGACTACCTAGAGGGGTGGGATAGGGAGGGTGGGAGGGAGGGAGACGCAAGAGGGAAGAGATATGGGAACATATGTATATGTATAACTGATTCACTTTGTTATAAAGCAGAAACTAACACACCATTGTAAAGCAATTATACTCCAATAAAGATGAAAAAAAAACAAAAACAAAAAACTCTCCCTGTCCGGTCAGGACTGGGGATGAGCGAAGGGATTGCCTCCCCACGGCCCTGCATCTGGCCTGGGAGTGAACTCTTTCTTGTTCTCTAGAGAGACACCTCCTTCCCAGCCAGAGAAAAAAATATCTGTGGCTACAGCCCCTTCTTTGAGGGGAGGAAGTATGGTCAGGTTAGGAAGTGTTTCTCTAACCTGACTGTGTGCACAATCCTTTTAAAGGGAAAAACATTCCCAGGGTGTCTCGGTGTTGACAAATTAATTTCATTATAATATTACTTAAGTATGTAGAAGCTAGGTATAAAACTAGGTATACATGTATGCTTATAGCTCTTATGTGACTATGAAACCAGAAACAAGTTTACAAATTAAATACAAGCAAAATTACGAAATTTCTAAAATTCAAATGAATGACACTAATGCTATTTTTTCTTTCTGTATCTAAGTCACACTTCCCGCCGGGAAGGAGTGCCCACCAGCCACAGCACAGGTTCGCCTGGCATGCTGCCCTGGGTGTGCCAGGCAGATCACTCACTTCTCCTCCTTGATTTAAACCCCTATAAATCTTCCCTTCTAACAATGCATCTTGGGGTCATTTGACTTTCACGTGGTATGAGTGCATCATTTAGGTATTAGGTCTAACTCTCATTGGCGCTGAATAATTAAAGTAGCCGAAGCTACCGGAAAATACAAAAGAGGACACTGAAATTGGGAGGCAGCTGTTAGTTTTAAAGCGGCCATTCATTAAAAAAAAAAAAAAGTTATCATTTTGACAATATGAATAGCCCTTGAGGGCATTCTGCTAAGTGAAATGTCAGACAGAGAAAAACAAATACTTTATGAGCTCACTTACGTGTGGAATCTAAATACACTGAACTCATGGGAACAGTGAGTAGGGTGAAGGTGGCCAGGGGCTTGGGGGGTGGGGGAAATGGGGAGATGTTGGTCAGAGGGTACAAACTTCCAATTATAAGATGAGTAAGTTCTGGGGGTCTAAGGTACAGCTTAGTGACTACAGTTTACAACACTGTATTGCATACTTGAAAGTTGCTATGACGGTAAAGCTTTAATGTTCTCACCATAACAACAACAACAACAAACTTGTAACTATGAGAGGTGGAGGATGTGGTAACTAACCTTACTGTGGTAAACGTTTCACAATATATACTGGTGTCAAATCATCACATTGTGCACCTTAAACTCACACAATGTTATGTGTCAATTATATCTCAGTAAAGCTGGGGAAAAAGTGAACAATGAAAACACAAAGTGAAAAATTATTCTAGTGAGTTCTTGTACCCCCATAAACACTCGAGTTAAAAATGCACTGGTGTAGGGGATGAGGGGCAGACTCAGAGGCTCGGGACCTCATCTTCAGATCTGCCCCTCAGCAGTTGTGTGTACTTGGGCAGACAACCTTGCTAAGCCTCAGTTTCCTCATCTGCAAAATAGAAATTGTAATACATACTCTTCACGGTTCCTATGAGTATTAAAATAAATGAAAGAGTGCATATGAAAGTGCTTGACAACTTATCAAGATCAATAGAAATAGCTTACAAATATTATTCTTAGGGGCAGGACTCAATGTGCTTTGAAGTCACCTTGTGACTTCGCCAGGTCCCTTGTGACAGCCTCAGTTTTTCCATCTGTAAAGTGGGGATAAAAACTATTGCCTAATGGAACAAGGGATGATGTGGGCAAAAGCACTTCATCTACTAATTCAGCAGATGTTTGGTGAGAACCTGCTTTGTGCCAGGTACATAGTTTTCTTTCTGTTTCTCTCTGGCCTTCATTTTATATCTAGAAATTGTAGTTTTAGACTGAATACTCTCTTTGGTCCTGCTATACTAGCTCAGCCTTTGGTTTTCTATCTGCAGTTACAACTCAATCAATCAGTCAATCAATACTTATTGATCATCAATCAAATGCCCTATGCTATGAAGGCTACAAAGATGGGGAAATCAAATCAACATTT
This sequence comes from Eubalaena glacialis, assembly GCF_028564815.1. Lineage (NCBI taxonomy): Eukaryota > Metazoa > Chordata > Mammalia > Artiodactyla > Balaenidae > Eubalaena > Eubalaena glacialis. The sequence continues at coordinate 27,047,744 of NC_083734.1, read as the reverse complement.
ACTAAGCACCTACTTCTTCCTTTTATCATCTCTGAGCATTAGCGGACCTGGTTTTTAAAAGAAGGGTTGTAAAGTAGCTGGCACAGTACCTGGCACGTTCCGGTAATATTTAGTTTCTTTCCAGAAAAGTCTCAATTCCCTTCTAATTTCGAATTGTGTTTGATGCTTGTGATTCGAGTGTTCTGGAAAGGAAGGGACACACCGTTACCCTCTGCACTCGCTCTGTGCCCAGCTCGGTTTGCGCACAAACCGGTTGAACGCACACGGAGAAGCAACACCACCTTCTGGCCTAAGGCGGTAATGCTGCACTAGGGCGGGTGAGGGAGAGCTAGTTCGATGTGCAAGAAACCTTTGGAGAGAGGCTCAACAAGAGGCTCCGCGCGCGTGCGTGCGTGCGTGTGTGCATTCCAACTGTGGTAGATACCACTCTGCTTTTCCAACTCTGCCATCCGTCACATCAGAACATTAGCCAAAGTATGATTGAGGCATCCTGGCTTCTGGAATGAGAGGGTTGCTTTGAGGAATCACCTCCTCCCCCTATCACAGGTGGGTGAATCAGGATCAGAGAGGTGAAGGCTGGCTCAAGGTCACCTTGAAAGAGAGTGGCAGTACCCAGACTGGAACTAGCACTCCTAACTCTTCATTCAGGACTTTCCCCAGGACCCCAGCCAGAGAACACTTTCCTCCTGAAGTCTGGAGGATTTGGGTTTTAAAAGCCATAATTTCTTTGAAGTACATGTGCAATTTGGGAAAAAACATTTGGTTGCTCATGGTTGCAGGCAGGGAGTGAGGGTGAGGAGTTAAGAGAAATAGCATTTCATTGAACGTGTCAGCACTTTATATGTGTTATCTTAGACTTTACCATCTGTACAATGGGGATAAAAACCTATTTGAAAGGGTTTTAATAAATAAAGTAATAGCAATGTAGTAATATATGTAAAATGTTTACGTATATGTAAAGTTGCTGGAACATGATAAACACTCCTTAAGTTTTAGGTTTCGTATCAGTTAGATTTTCTGAGATGCCGTGAAGTTACTTAGACACAGTCTGATCATTTGAGATCTTGTTTTTATTGGGCAGGTCTGGAGGAGTGTTCTGTTTAGGACTAGTTATCCCCCCACTACTGAAGCATGACCTTCCTGAGTATTCCACTCAATGCCCTGTAGATTGAGTTTTTACAGTCTGGCTGGAGACAGCAGCCCCCATTTCTGGCTCTGGGTGAGTATGGGGCACTGTTCTCTCATCCTTTCAAATGGGTCTTTCCCTGGCCTCAGGTAGTTTACTGACACGCATGTGTTGATAAGTACCCTGCTGAATACTCAAGGTGGGGACTTGCAGGTCTCCAGGGTTCTCTCTGGGAGCAGCTCTCTCCTCTCCAGCACTCTGTCCTGAGAACACCACCCACCTTGGTCTCCCCAGGGTCTCAGCTACGTCTTGTCAGCTCAGACTCCATCTGGGTCCCCTCATCTGCACTGAAGCCTGGACAGTCAGCTGGGGTGATCTTAGGGCTCACATCATTTGTTTTCCTGTCTTTTGGGGATCGCCATCCTTCAGTACCCACCCAATGTCCAGAGTCTTGCTTGAGTATTTTGGTTTTTTCGGGCAGGAAGATAAATCTGATCCCTGTTACTTCATCTTGGGCAGGAACATAAGTCTATCAATTAGATTTTACTGCATAACAAACCACCCAAGACATAGTGGCTTAAAACAAGAATTTATTTGCTCATGATTTGGCAGCTTGGCAATTTGGGCTGGGCAGTTCTGCTGTCTTGGCTGGGCTAACCCATGGGCCTGCAGTCAGCTGTGAGTCAGCCAGGTGACTCTGTTTCCTGGGCATTTGCTGGCTGTTGACTGGAGTGATGGGGTCAACTGGGCCACGTGTCTCATCATCCAGCAGGCTAGCCTGGCCTTCTTCACACGGTCTCTCGGTTCTAAGAGCACGAGAAAGCAAGGCTCCATGATTCAAGTCTATTCTAGCATCACTTTTGCTACTGTCCCTTTGGCCAAAGCAAGTCACGAACTCAGATTCATGGGCTTAAGAAATAGACTCCACTTCTTGTTGAGAGGAGCTACGAGGTCACATTGCAAGGGCATAAATACAGGAGGGCAAGAATGTGTATGATTTTTTAGGATTAGTCTATCAATAGCCATTATTACTTCACTTTAATCCTCACAGCAAGCCAGGAGGTAGATCTTACTATTGACGTTTTACAGATGAGAAGAAAACTGAGGCTCAGAGACATTTAGAGAGTTGCATACGATCTCACAGCTAGCAAAAGGCAGAGCCAGGACTTGAACCAGGGTCTGCTTGACTCTGAGCTCTTCCTGTAGTCACTGCCTCATGTGCTTGGTGTGGCTTATGTGCACGCGTGTGTGATTCCGATTAGGTACATCTGTGTTCACCACCGTCAGTTGTTCATCCCCCACCCTGGTCCCTGCTGCCCTGTGGAGCTGCCCATGCTCTGGATCTTTCCTGATACTCCCACCCTCCCTCCCCAAACAGAAGGTCCTGGCCTGGGACCCTCCTCTCAGGCCCTCTGGGCTGATGGATGCCTGGACGGGATAGCTGTGTGTTGGTGTCTGTGTGCAGGAGCTCGCAGGTGCTGTTGACCTCTCTTCCCACCCAGCTTGCTTCTCAATTGGTTGGCCCTTCCTCTCCGTGCTGCTTCAAAAGCCTCCTTACCTCCATGGTCTCCTTTGTCCCCATCTTTCCCTCAGGCCAAAGACAGATGGGCCCATGTCTGATCCCACTACTCTACTGTCATCAGACCTTCAGTGTCTTCTGATTTTTTTCCTAGATGAAAGCTATATTTATTTTCCTGGCATCCAAGACCTCCATGATCTCATCCTAACCTATTTTCCCAACCTGTTTCTCACTGCTCGTGTTCACTGCCTCCATAATTTAGCCAAGGGCACCGTGGCTCTGCCCCCTCTGGGTCTGGCCCCTGGATTGTCCTCCATTTCTGCATGGCCAACGCCTACTCCCTTGTAACACCTCCTTGCTCTAGTTTATGTGTCATGTCTGATCATTCCATTCAGGCTGTAACTTCCTGAGGGAACAGACCTTGTGTCGTTTGTGTTTGACTAGTCGCAGAGCTTTCTGTGGTGCCTGGTACCCAACTGGTGTTCAGTGAAGTGCCCCAGAGAAAGACAATCTGAGAGACACACTGCCTTACTCTCCACCCCTGGGAGGCCCCGCTGTCGAGTTCTGTGAGATTGACCTGTGTCCTCACAGTAAATTTCCCTTCTCTGCCCAAAATAGTTTAGATGAGTTCCTGTTACTGGAAATCAAGAGAATCTTGGTCAGGAGAGGAAGAATGTGTGGTGTTTTAGCTTTCCTGGATAATATTTATTGGAATCTTGGAAGCCTTAAATGCAAAGGTGATCTTTAGTGGTGGAAACCTCAGGGAGTAGAGGCAGTTAAGAAGAGAAGATATTGTGTTTGGGCATCAGAAGGGTGTGCTTTGCTGCTCCTCAGATCCTAGCCCTCAGGGGACAGCTTCTCTGACTGTATGTGTAGCTGGTTCATGGACAGGAGAGGGGAGGTGTCTCCGAGGGGTAGTTGTGGCAGAGGCCTCAGGAGACCACCAGTCGGCTCCCCATTTGGTAGATTCCTGGCTCTCCTTGAATTACACTCTGAGGGACATTGCTTCTGTGACCACTTGTCTACAGGCTTGGTTTCCATTTTGGGCCTAAGCTCTGCCTTATTGTGACAAAAGCAGCTAGTGCTGCAGGAGAAAGCCCAGGCCCTGGGAGGGGATTGGGAGAATTCTCTGTCTTTGTGTGGTACTTTCAGCCCAGAGACAGGCACAGAGAGCCTTTCCCAGGAACCCCTGCAATTCCAGCCCAAGACTGAGGCCCTGACAAAGCAAGTGGAGCTCCAGTGGCTGAATAAAATCTTGTGGACTCTAGAGCAAGGTCAAGTGCCCCTCATGACCTTGGGGGAGGGGAAGAGAGTACAAAAAAGGCTGTGTGAATGCACCAGTGGGGTGGCAGAGAAGTGGGCAGGCTAAGCGGGCAGTGCCTCTGGCTGGGATACCCACAGTGCTGGCCATCAGACACTTCTGTTCTCCCCTCAGGTACACTTTGAGGTAGGTAGACCATGAGACTTGCTGTGGCTAATGAAATGTGAGTGAAAGTGACATATGTTCCTTCCAGGTGGAAGCTTTTTTTAAAAAATCACATTGAGTATTTATTTATTTATTTTGGGCTGCGTTGGGTCTTCGTTGCTGCGCACGGGCTTTCTCTAGTTGCGGCGAGTGGGGGCTACTCTTCGTTGTGGTGCGCGGGCTTCTCATTGCGGTGGCTTCTCTTGTTGCGGAGCATGGGCTCTAGGCACTCGGGCTTCAGTAGTTGTGGCTCGCAGGCTTCAGTAGTTGTGGCTTGCGGGCTCTAGAGCACAGGCTCAGTAGTTGTGGCGCACGGGCTTAGTTGCTCTGCGGCCTGTGGGATCTTCCCGGACCAGGGCTCCCCTGCATTGGCAGGTGGATTCTTAACCACTGTACCACCAGTTAAGTCCCAAGGTGGAAGCTTTAAAAGCCAGTGCTTGAGTTGCTACATCCCCTTGCCCATGGGCTGTGGTCAAGATGGATGAAGTCTCATTAGCCTGGATTCCTGAGTAATGATGATGAGCAGATCTGCCCACCCTCCCATGCTGACCATGAGATTTGGGGTTTATTTGTTACAGCAGCATAACCTAAGCTGTCCTGAACATACAACAGAAGAGCGAGGATTTTAGGTGTTCAAGGAAGGTGGAGAGACAGCTTCAGTTTGTTTCCTGGCATGTGTGTCAGCCTCAGAGAAGGCCTGCAGGGGAGGGGTCTAAGAAGACAGAGACCACTTCCAGGGCCTCTGCCTCTCTCCAGCTGACCCTGGTTCCCTGGATTTTGGGGATGGTGACACACTGACTATTCCCCCAGAATGCGAACCTGCTCTATCTCCACAGACCTGGATTAGAATCTTGGCTCAGGTACTCACTAGCTTTGGCCTTTGGCAACTCACTTTATCTCTTGTGAATTTCAGTTTCTTTATTTGTAAAATGGAGTGAAGAGTACCTGCCTTGAGGATTAGAGGTAACACACATAAAGCACACCTCTGTCATGTACTAGACAGTCATTTAATGACTGCTGATTTTTTTTTCTTTTCCTCTATCTTCTATCCCTGGAGGTGGTGGATGGGTAGAGGAGAGGATGGGCCACAACCATTTCAGACTACCCTCCCTATCCACCTCAAAATTCTACTTCGCTTTGCTCAGCTGCCTGTGCTAGTGATGTTGGCCAAATGCAATCATGAAATATGGACCATCTCAAACAGATGTTGTATTGTAATAAAGATCCCTAGATCTGCCTGAGTGTGTGTGTGTGTGCATGCATGCATACACATGCGTGCACAGGAAGGAGAGATCAGAGGAAGTGATAACCTGAAATCAGCAAAAAACAATTGTTTCTGGAAAAACTTGCACCAGCTGCTGGGGAGCCTGAAGGCAAAGGTAGGCACAGGCCAATTCAGAGAGCAACAGGCCTAAATCAGGTGATAGTAATGACAGTGATGGTGGTGATGGTGGTGATGATAGTGATGAGGATGGTGGTGGTGGTGGTGATGGTAGTGATGGGGATGGGGATGATGATGGTGGGGAGGATGATAACAGCTATATTTGTTGAGCACCAGCAGATGGATGTAATGGTTCAGAACAGGGCTCTGATGTTAGGAAACCCTGAGTTTGAATCCTGTTCTACTTATACCTGAGTTGAGGGGCATATTGGTTAACCTCTCTGTTATTCTTTGGTAAATGTGGAAACAGTGGTCTCTACCTTTTAGGGTTGATGTGAGGTTGGAAAGAGATAATATGTGAATTCTTAGCAGAGTGTAGTTCATATTAAGTACTCAATACTTGGTGACTATTGTTAGTATTATTACTCTCTTGGGCCAGGTATTGTGTTAAGCACTTTACATGCATTTTCTCCTTTGACCCTTCCCAAAAGGATGTCATGATAGTATTATTATCCTCATTTTGCAGGTGAGGAAAGAGAGGCACAGAGAGCCCGAATAGCTGGCGCAAAGTCATTTGGCTTGTAAATAAAAGCATAATTTAAACCTTGGTTGAACTTACTCTGAGCCTTGGCCTTATGTCTAGAGGCTGTGATGGTTTTTATTACATCAAAAGATTGAAAATATAAACATCCACTGGTTGGAAATCGGTTAAATAAGTTACAGGACATCCTCTCAATATATGTAGCCATAAGCAAAGTATTTAGGAAGATTTTCAGATAAATAATTAAGGGAACAGGGGACAGTAAAGAACAATGTATAGCACATTACCATTTCTGTAACAGGAGGAAATTATTATGTGAATGTATGCATTTACTTATATATGCACAGGATATGCAAGAAACCAATGACATTAGTTTCCTATTAGGAAGGGAACTGAGTGACTGGAGGACATGGATGAGGAAGACTTGACTGTATATACCTTTTTATACTCTTTGCATTTTTCCATGCGGTTCAGAGCTGGTCTATAAATTAACATGTAAATAATCAACATGGCTTCACTGACTTAATTTCCTAGCATGCTCTTCCACTCTCAGCTGCCACAGCTACACTGGGCTCTTGTTGTTCCTCAAATACTTACTATATGATATCTTGCTCAGGAGGGTTTCCTAAGCCTGACTTGGAAGAAGAGCATGAATTTGACCTGCTTGGAAGAAGAGCATGAATTTGACCTGCTAAGAATATGAATTTGACCCATTGCCAGCCTTGACTGGTCTCCTTGGAGGAACTTGCAGGGTGAGGGTTGGGAGCTGTGGCTGCATGTTACTGTCCGTGGTTCTGAATATCATCATTGCTCTTTAGGATATGACTGATTCTTGTAACCCAGGGACACTAATGACTCCTGTGGAACATCTCTCAGAGATCTGGAAATAGGTAAGGAAAAGAAGGTGGAGGAAAATAGAAGAAGTCGAGGGAGAGAGCAAGATCGAGTGAGAGAGAAAATATAGAGGCTGTTAGAAAGGCACAGTACCAAGAGTGCCAAAGAGTTTTGGTTTTGAAATATTTGTTTCCACCATGAAAGAAATCACCTTAGACTTGCACAATGTCCAAAATACTGAAAAGCTGAAGAATATGGAGAAATTCGTACACCAGCTTAAGCAAATGTGGGTGAGTATGGATAAGATTGGGAGAGCAATATCAAGATGGTTCAAGTGAAATGATATCAGTTATTATACTAAAGAGCCCATAGTTTTTATTTTCTTATCACATACTCATTATAAAATCAAGCCATATGAAAATTTACATATTCATTGCATATTATTGTGTATTTTGTATATTTATAATATGAAATATTACATGTTTAATACATACTATATAATATATTAAAATTTATAATGCATAATATACATAAAATATATTATAAATGACATGTAATTAAGATATATAATATTACATGTAATATGTAATATTCCTTATTATATATTCATTATAAATTTATGCCATATAGAAAAAATTTAAAGATGAAAGCAACAAACCATCCAGTTATATCACTCAGAAATACCATATTTCATCGAATCCACGTTTTGATTCTGACAAATCATTTTTTGTATCATATAAAAATGCTGCCAATTAAACCATGACACAATGCTTTTTATCACTTAGAATTTTTACTGAAAAACTCTTTTAGACTTATTTAAACATATGTTTTATATTGTTTTTTTGTTTTGTTTTGTTTTTTTGGCTGCACTGGGCCTTCGTTGCTGCACGCGGGCTTTCTCTAGTTGCGGCGAGCAGGGGCTACTCTTCCCTGCGGTGCGCAGGCTTCTCATTGCAGTGGCTTCTCTTGTTGTGGAGCATGGGCTCTAGGCACATGGGCTTCAGTAGTTGCAGCACGCAGGCCCTAGAGCACGCGGGCTTCAGTATTTGCGGCGCGCGGTGTCTAGGGCGTGTGAGCTCAGTAGTTGTGGTGCACGGGCTTAGTTGCTCTGCGGCATGTGGGATCTTCCCGGACCAGGGATCGAACCCGTGTCCCCTACATTGGCAGGTGGATTCTTAACCACTGCGCCACCGGGGAAGTCCCTTATATTATTCTTATGCAAACATGAAAATGAAAATATATGTGAAATAAATTGAGCAATATATTCCTAAACCATCTTCACATTTCCCCCTCCTTTGGCCACACCATGTGGCATGCGGGATCTTAGTTCCCAGACCAGGGATTGAACCCACGCCCCTGCAGTGAAAGCACAGAGTCTTAATCCCTGGACCACCAGGGAAGTCCCCATCTTCACATTTAGAGTTCAACTTTTCTGAATCACTTTTTGACTCCAAGTCGTGTGTGTATGTGTGTGTGTGTGTGGGGGGGGTGTTTATCCTTTGTGCTTAAAGAATATGGGGGATGCAGCATTTCTTAAAAGAGTGCTCACGAATCGTCTCTGGACTTTTCTTCCAAAGCACTGATACACAGTTATGCATTTTGATGCTGGCACTTTCTTCATCTTACCAGAAGGCGTCACCAGTGTCAACTATTGTACTTCACTTCTGGCACCTGTCCAGCAGCCATTGCATGAACTTACTAGATTTCAAAGTTGCTTATATGTGAAAAAATAAATCTGCATTTTAGAATGGATGAAACAGAAACTCTGATAAACATGATTTCAAATATCTTTCTGTGCTTATATACAAAAAGAAGAATGAGTGAAGAAGTGAGAGAAAATTTTAGATAAGGTTAGACAGAAATGATATTGTAAAATTGGTCCCTACTCTACATTTTATCAATATTTAAGCTTAATTTTAATAAAATTCAACACGAGAAATTGAAGTAGATGTGAAGAAAATGCTGTACTTTAAATATTTTTCCTTCACAGGAAATATTAATTACTAAAAGATTACCCCCCCCCAGGATAAAGAAAAATGATTATGAAAACCATAAAACCATAAGGAGGTTAGAGTCATTGATTTTCGAACCTCATGGTTCAGTTTTAGACAGTATTGATTGATTCCCTGCTCTAAAAGCTGAGGTGGTTAGCACACTATACTTCCTCTTCCCGTTATCAACCTCCTAATTTGTTACTTCTGTTGCTTTTCCTTTCATTGGGGTTTATATTATTTATATTGCATTCGGTAATCATAAGTTCCACATTATATAATTAAATGTATCTAAAGCTGATTGCTTTAATAATCATGAAATAAAAGAAATAATAATAAGGGTTGGTCTTTTTTATACTGTCTTCTCCATCCTTAAGTTCTTTTGATTTTATAATTTTTTTTCAAAGTAATATGTGCACATAATTAAAAAGTCAAATTTTACCACTTGGCTGTAAATTAAACAGCATTTCTCTGCTTCAAGTCTTCACCCACCCAAATCTCACTGCTCCAAATCCCTACCTCCTACAGCAATCTCCTTTGCTATCACATTCACACCACAAAGCATTGACTTCCTGCTGTTGAGGCAGTTGAGGCTCTAGATAATTTACTTGGCCCTCATCCTAACACATGCATACACTCAACTTCTTCTCATACTCCAAATATATATAATTATCATTCATTTTCCATTGAATCAATATCCACATTGCATATATGACAGGTGGATTGGATCTTTTTTTTTTTTTGGCTGCGTGACTTGTGGGATCTTAGTTCCCCGACCAGGGATTGAACCCGGACCCTTGGCAGTGAAATCATGGAGTCCTAACCACTGGACCACCAGGGAATTTCCATGGACCTTTTTTTTTTTTTTTTTATTGATTTAGTGATTTATGGCTGCGTTGGGTCTCCGTTGCTGCGCGCGGGCTTCCTCTAGCTGCGGAGAGAGGGGGCTGCTTTTCGTTGCGGTTCGCGGGCTTCTCTCATTGCGGTGGCTTCTCTTGTTGCGGAGCACGGGCTCTAGGCACGTGGGCTTCAGTAGTTGCAGCACATGGGCTCAGTAGTTGTGGCTCATGGGCTCTAGAGCGCAGGCTCAGTAGTTGTGGCACATCGGCTTAGTTGCTCCGCGACATGTTGGATCTTCCCGGACCAGGGCTTGAACCCATGTCCCCTGCACTGGCAGGCAGACTCTTAACCACTGCGCCACCAGGGAAGTCCCCCAAGGATCATTTTTTGACACTCCTCTGTATGACAACTTTATTTACAGTAATAATCATGAAACAAAACAAATAATAATAAGGGCTTGAAAAGAAACACAGAGTAAAAATGTTCTTTTATTGAACTTCGTATGTATGTATAATGCCAGTAAAAAAATTTAAGTACAAAAAAGAAAAAATAATCACTTGAATCTTTTTTTTAAATAAATTTATTTATTTTATTTAATTTATTTTATTTTTGGGTGCGTTGGGTCTTCCCTGCGCGCGGGCTTTTCTCTGGTTGTGGCGAGCGGGGGCTACTCTTCATTGGGGTGCGCAGGCTTCTCATCGCGATGGCTTCTCTTATTGCGGAGCACGGGCTCTAGGCACGCAGGCTTCAATAGTTGTTGCACGTGGGCTCAGTAGTTGTGGCTCGTGGGCTCTAGAGCGCAGGCTCAGTAGTTGTGGCACACGGGCTTAGTTGCTCCGCAGCATGTGAGATCTTCCTGGGCCAAGGATCAAACCTATGTCCCCTGCATTGGCAGGAAGATTCTTAACCACTGTGCCACCAGGGAAGCCCCATCACTTGAATCTTGTGTTGCTTCTGGTATAGATGCTATGGATACACCAACTTGTACTTCTTAAGATTTTTAAAATTAACTTTATGCAATGTTGAAGGCTTATATATTTCAAAATAGACCCATAAATTGCTCTTTTACATTTTCCTTATTAAACTCCACTGGATTAACATTGTTTCATGTTAGTATGGGTACCACACTTCAGGTATCTTTATGAAATTCAAAATAATTACAAACTGAATCAGTTGCGGGTTTCACAACAATACTACAAATGACTGCAAGTTCTTCCAAGTTCCTGCAGGACAAAAAAACACAACTATTTATCTAAGAGTTTTTATGTCTACCTAATAGAATTTTTCTTGAAATATAGTTGACAATATTATGTTAGTTTCAAGTGTACTACATCATGATTTGACATTTGCATACATTATGAAATGATCACCATGGTAAGTCTAGTAACCATCTGTTCCCATAAAAAGTTATTACAATTTTATTGACCATATTCCTTATGCTGTATATTACATCTCTGTACTTATTTATTATATAACTGGAAATCTGTACCTTTTAATCCCCTACATCTATTTCACCCCCACGCCCCTCCTTTCTGGCAACCACCCATTTGTTCCCTGTATCTCTGAATCTGTTTTTGTTCTGTTTTGTTTGTTTGTTTTGTTTTTCAGATTCCACATATAAGTGAGATCACTTGGTATTTGTCTAGCTGATATCTCACTTAGCATAATACCCTCTAGATCCATCCATGTTGTCACAAATGGCAAATTTTTGTTTTTTGGTGGCTGAGTAATATTCTATTGTGTATATATACCACATCTTCTTTATCCATTCATCTATATATGGACACTTAGGTTGCTTCCATGTCTTGGCTATTGTAAATAATGCTGCAATGAATACTGGAGTGAATATACCTTTTCTAATTGCTATTTTTGTTTTATTTGACTAAATACCCAGAAGTAAAAGTGTTGGATCATATGGCAATTCTATTTTTAATTTTTTGAGGAACCTCTGCACTGTTTTCCAGAGTGGCTGCATCAATTTACATTCCCACCAACTGTGCACGAGGCACAAGTGTTCCCTTTTCTCTACATCCTCCTCAACACTTGGTTTTTATGTTCTTTTTGATAATAGCCATTCTGACAGGTGTGAGGTGGTATCTCATTGTGGTTTTGATTTGCATTTACTTGATGGTTAGTGATGTTTAGTATCTTTTCATGTGTCTGTTGACCATGTGTATATCTTTTATGGAAAGGTGTCTATTAAGGTCCTCTGTCCACTTTTAATTGGATTGTTTGGGCTTTTTTTTTTTTTTTTGGTGTTGAGTTGTCTGAATTCTTTTTATATTTTGGCTCCTTATTGGATATATCATTTGAAAATATCTTTCCCCTTCAGTAGGCTGCCTTTTCATTTTGTTGATAGTTTCCTTCACTGTACAAAAGGCTTTTAGTTTGAAGTTGTCCCATTTATTTTTTAATTTATTTTTGGCTGCGTTGGGTCTTCGTTGCTGCGTGCGGGCTTTCTCTAGTTGTGGTGAGTGGGGGCTACTCTTCGTTGTGCTGCGTGGGCTTCTCATTGCGGTGGCTTCTCTTTTTGCGGAACACGGGCTCTAGGCACTCGGGCTTCAGTAGTTGTGGCACATGGGCTCAGTAGTTGTGGCTCGCGGGCTCTAAAGCTCAGGCTCAGTAGTTGCAGCACACGGGCTTAATTGCTCCATGGCATGTGGGATCTTCCCAGACCAGGGATCGAACCCATGTCCCCTGCATTGGCAGGCGGATCCTTAACCACTGCACCACCAGGGAAGTCCCCCATTTATTTTTGCTTTTGTTTCCCTTGCCTGAAGAGACAGATCCAAAAAATATTGCTAAGACCAATGTCAAAAAGCATACTGCCTATGTTTTCTTCTAGGAGTTTTATGGTTTTAGCTCTTACATTTAATTATTTAATCCATTTTGAGTTTGTTTTTGTGTGTGATGTGAGAAAGTAGTACAGTTCGATTCCTTTGCATGTAGCTGTCCAGTTTTCCCATCCTTTTATTGAAGAGGCTGTATTTTCCCCAAGGTATATTCTTGCCTCCTTTGAACATATAAGTGTGGGTTTAAATCTAGGCTCTCTATTCTGTTCCATTGATCTGTCTGTTTTTGTGCCAGTACCATACTGATTACTGTAGCTCTGTAGTATAGTTTGAAATCAGGGAGCATGGTGCCTCCAGCTTTGTTCTTTCTCAAGATCGTTTTGGCTGTTTGGGGTCTTCTGTGTTTCCATACAAATTTTAGACTTCTGTTCTAGTTCTGTGAAAAATGTCATTGGTATTTTGATGGGGACTGCATTGAATCTGTGGATTGCCTTGGATAGTATGGTCATTTTAATGATATTAATTTTTCCAATCCATGAGTGTGGTATATCTTCCAACTTGTGTTGTGTTCAATTTCTTTCATCAATGTTCATAGTTTTCTAAGTACAAGTCTTTTATCTCTTTGGTTAGATTCATTCCTGGGTATTTTATTCTTTTTGATGCAATTGAAATTGGATTGTTTTCCTAATTTCTCTTTCTGATAGTTTGTTGTTAGTGTATAGACATGCAACAGATTTCTGTATATTAATTTTGCACCCTGCAACTTTACAGAATTCATTTATTAGTTCTAATAGTTTTTTGGTGGCATCTTTAGGATTTTCTAGATACAATATCATGTCATCTACAAACAGTGACAATTTTACTTCTCCCTTTACAATTTAAATTCATATTATTTCTCTTTCTTATCTGATTACTGTTGCTAGATCGTCCAATACTATGTCGAATAAAAGTTATGAGAGTGGGTATCCTGGTCTTTTCCTGATCTTAGAGGACGCTTCCTGCTTTTCATCACTGGGTATGATGTTGACCATAGGTTTGTCATAAATGACCTTTATTATGTTGAGGTTTGTTCCCTCTATACCCACTTTGTTGAAAGTTTTTATCGTAAGTGGATGATGAGTTTTGTCAAAAGCTTTTTCTGCATCTATTAAGATGATCATATGATTTTTATTCTTCAATTTGTTAATGTTGTGTATCGCATTGATTGGTTTGCAGATATTGAACCATCCTTGTATCCCTGGGATAAATCCCACTTGATCATGGTGTATGATCCTTGTTGAATTCAGTTTGCTAATATTTTGTTGAGGATTTTTGCATCCATGTTCATCAGTGATATTGGCCTGTAATTTTCTTTTCTTGTGGTGTCTTTGACTGCTTTTGGTATCAGGGTGATGCTGGCTTCATAGAATGACTTTGGAATCATTCCTTCCTCTTCAATTTTTTGGGAATAATTTGAGAAAGGTAGGTGTTAACTCTTCTTTAAATGTTTGGTAGAATTCACCAGTGAAGCCATCTGGTCCTGGACTTTTGCTTTTAGGAAGTTTTTCTTTATTAGGGGGGTAGATTTTTTTTTATAATACTGATTCAATTTTGCTACTGGTAATTGATCTGTTCATATTTTCTATTTCTTCCTGATTCAGACTTGGGAGGTTGTATGTTTCTAGGAATTTATCCATTTCTTTTAGATTGACAAATTTATTGGTGCATAATTGTTTATAGTAATCTTTTATAATCCTTTGTATTTCTTTTTTTATTGAAGTATAGTTAATTTACAATGTTGTGTTAGTTTCAAGTGTACAGCAAAGTGATTCAGTTATATATATATATATATATATATATTCTTTTTCAGATTATTTTCCATTATAGGTTATTACAAGATATTGAGTATAGTTCCCTGTGCTATACAGTAGGTCCTTGTTGGTTATCTATTTTATATATAGTAGTATATATATGTTAATCCCAAAGATCCTTTGTATTTCTGTGGTGTTGATTGAAACTTCTCTTTCATTTCTGATTTTATTTGTTTGGACCCTCTCTCTTTTTTTCTTGATGAGTCTGGCTTAAGGTTTATCAATTTTGTTTACCTTTTTAAAGAACCAGCTCTTAGTTTCATTGATCTTTTCTATTTTTTAAGTCTCTAGTCCATTTATTTCTGCTCTGATCTTTATTATTTCTTTCCTTCTTCTAAGTTTGGGTTTTGTTTGTTCACCTTCTTGTAGTTTCTTTAGATCTAAGTTTAGATTGCTTATTTGAGATTTTTCTTGTTTCCTGAGGTAGGCTTGTATTACTATAGACTTCCCTTTTAGAACTGCTTTTGCTGCATCCCATAGATTTTGGTTTGCTGTGTTTTTGTTTTTATTTGTATCCAGGTAGTTTAAATTTTCCTCTTTGATTTCTTCAGTGACCCATTGGTTGTTTAGTAGCATATTGTTTAGCCTTCATGTGTTTGTGTGTTTTGCAGATTTTTCTTGTAGTTAATTTCTAGTCTCATACCATCGTGTTTGGAAAATATGCTTGATATGACTTCAGTTTTCTTTAATTTAATGAGACTTGTTTTGTGTCCTACCATGTGATTTATCCTGAGATGGTTCCATGTGGACTTGAAAAGAATGTGTGTTCTTCTGCTTTTGGATGGAATGTTATACATATATCTATGAAGTCATTTGGTTTAATGTGCCATCTGTCCATTGATGTAAGTGGGGTGTTAAAGTCCCTTACTATTATTGTGTTACTGTCGATTTTTCCCTTTATATTTGTTAATATTTGCTTTATGTATTTAGGTACTCCTATGTTGCATGCATATATACTTACAATTGTTATATCTTCTTGTTGGGTTGATCCCTTGATCATTATGTAATGTCCTTCTTTGTCTCTTATTACAGTCTTTGTTTTAAAGTCTATTTTGCCTGATATAAGTATGGCTACCCCAGCTTTCTTTTTGTTTCCATTTGCATGGAATTTCGTTTTCCATTCCCTCACTTTCAGTTGTGTGTGTCTTTAGATCTGAAGTGAGTCTCTTGTAAGTAGCATATATATATATATATATATATACATATTTTTTTAATCCATATATATATATATCTTTTGATTGGAGCATTTGGTCCATTTACATTTAAAGTAATTATTATTTTTTTTTAAATATTTATTTATTTATTTATTTTTGGCTGTGTTGGGTCTTCGTTTCTGTGCAAGGGCTTTCACTAGTTGCAGCAAGCAGGGGCCACTCTTCATCGCGGTGCGCGGGCCTCTCACTATCGCGGCCTCTCATTGTGGAGCACACGCTCCAGACGCACAGGCTCAGTAGTTGTGGCTCACGGGCCTAGTTGCCCTGCGGCATGTGGGATCTTCCCAGGCCAGGGCTCAAACCCATGTCCCCTGCATTGGCAGGCAGATTCTCAACCACTGAGCCACCAGGGAAGCCCTAAAGTAATTATTGATGTGTATGTACTTATTGCCATTCTGCTAATGTTTTAGGGTTGTTTCGTAGTTCTTTTTTTTTTCCTTTTTTCTTCTTTTCTCTCTTCCCTTGTGATTTGATGACTATCTTTAGTGTTATGTTTGGATTTCTTTCTCTTTTTGTGTGTGTGTATCTATTATAGGTTTTTGATTTGTGGGCTATATATATATATATGGGATTATTTTAAGTTGATGATCTCTTAAGTTTGAATGCATTTTTATTCCTCCTTCATGTTTAATGTTTTTGAAAGATTTCACATCTTTTTGTTTTGCCTTTCCCTTAACTATTCTTGTGGATACAGATGATTTTGCTACTCCAGCCTTATTCTTCTCAAAATTGTTTTGGCTGTTTCAGTTCTTTTGCCTTTCCCATACGTTTTAGAATCATCTTGTCAATATCTACCAAAAAAACCTGCTGGGATTTTGATTGTTTGCATTGAACCTATACACCATTTGGGGAAAATTGACATCTTAACAATATGAGTCTTCTAGTCCTTGAACACAGTATGTCTCTCCATTTGTTTAGGTTTTCTTTCATTTCTTTGATCAACGTTTTGTAATTTTCAGCATACAAATCCTGTACACATTTTGTAAGATTTATACATAAGCTCTTCATTTTTAGAGCTATTTAAAATGTTCTTCTTTACATTTTGGCATTCAATTATTTATTGCTAGTATCTGCCATCTTGCTAAACTCACTTATTAATTTTTGGAGTATTTTTGTAGATTCCTTCCAAATTTCTATATAGAAAATCATGTCTTCTGAGAATAAGGATAACCTGTACACTTTTTAAAATAATTAATTAATTAATTAATTATTTTGGCTGCATTAGGTCTTCATTGCTGTGCGTGGGCTTTCTCTAGTTGCAGCGAGTGGGGGCTACTCTTCCTTGGGGTGTGTGGGCTTCTCATTGCAGTGGCTTCTCTTGTTGTGGAGCATGGGCTCTAGGAACGCAGGCATCAGTAGTTGTGGCGCATAGGCTCAGTAGTTGTGGCTCGTGGGCTCTAGAGTGCAGGCTCAGTAGTTGTGGTGCATGGGCCCAGTTGCTCCGCGGCATGTGGGATCTTCCCAGATCAGGGATCAAACCCATGTCCCCTGCATTGGCAGGCAGACTCTTAACCACTGCAACACGATGGAAGTCCCAACCTGTATACTTTTAATTTCTTTTTATTGCTTTAATTTACTGGCTGGGATTTCCAGTATGATGTTGAATAGAAGCAGTGAGAGTAGGCATCCTTGCTTTTTTCAATTCTCACAGCTTCTTACACATGAGTACTATAGATTGAGTGGCTTATAAACAACAGAAATTTATTTCTCACAGTTCTTGGACTCCTGGGAGTCCAAGATTATGATGCCAGCAGATTCAGTGTCTGATGAAGTCCACTTCCTGGTTCATAGATGACCATCTTCTCACTGTGTCCTTACATGGTGGAAGCAGGGCAGAGAACTCTCCAGGGTCCCTTTTATAAGGGCACTAATCCCATTCATGAGTGCGCCACTCTCATGACCTAATTACTTTCCAAAAATCCTACCTTCTAATACCATCACATTGGGTTTAGAATTTCAACATAATAATTTTGGGGAAGTCAAAGTCCATTGCAGAGTGCGTTCATCAGTCCCTTAATTGATGTTTTGGCTGAGATTGGAATAGTAGATTGAAAATAATTTCCCCCAAATGTTAAAGGCATTTCTTGATTTTCCTCTAGCATTCAGTTTTCTCTTGAGAAGTCTGAAGCTGTTCTCCTTGTTCTTTTGTGGGTTGCCTGTTCCTTATCTCTGGAGGCTTTTAGGACTTCCTTTTTGTCCTTAGTGTTTTGAAATTTTACAATGAAGTGTTTGATATAGGTTTTATTTCTTCTGCTATATTTGGTGGACTGTTTTAATATTTGGAAATTTCTTGTATTATTACTTTGACATTTTTCACTTCTGTAATTGCCATTCTTTTGGGAATTCCTAGTGAATTAATTTCTAAGCCTCTTATGTTTTCTCTCCAGTTGTTTACCACTTCTTAGTTTTTTATTCTACAGTGAGAAGTAATTTCAACTTTATCATCTAATCCCTCTTTTGAAATTTTTACATTTGTAAATACATTTGAATATCTAAGAGTTATTTCTTGCTTTCTATTTTTTCCTATTCTCATTTTATAGATATTATATCTCCTTGCCTCTCTCCAAAGATACTAATTATATGAACTAGAGATTTTTTTTTAAAGGTTTCTTATGTTCCCTGCATCATTTTTGTTTTCTTCCCATTAATTTTTCTATTTATTTTGTTTTCACTCTTTCATGAAGAGACTTCCCAATAATTTTTCTATTTTTTCCACTCTTTTATCGAAGACTTTCTTAAATGCCAGTTGATCCTTGATTGTGTATATCCATTTAAGAGTAAGGCACTAAAATGTTGATTGGAACCTCTGTGTATAGGCAGGGCTTTTATACTGATATATTTTACTTTAGGGAATCAGGTGGCCAAATCAGTACTTCACAGGAGGACTTCCAAGTGCCAGCATGTTAAGGCCAATTTTTCTGAGGCTGTTGTTTCTCCAAAGAAAAATCTTGGTTTCTTGCCTTTACATTAGATGCTAAAGTTTTACACTGGGTTAAGGAAAGAGATGAAACTAAGTCCTCTTTTAGTCAGGGAAGTTCCCACCTACATCCGCTCATTCATATTGCCTACATTTGAGTTTGTGACCCCTGATATTATAAGAATTCTGTTTTACAAGATAGACTTTGTGTCATTCTCAAGATTCTCTTGCTTTTGGCCCATCATGTTCATTCTTGTTGCGAGGCACTTTACAACAACATGGCAGACACTACAAATTGCCTACCCAGCACTTCCATTCCAAATCCCTCTCTCTTGCCTGCCTCCTACCAAAGCAGCTAAAAAAGTCAGGTATTTATGTCCCCAAACCACTTGGTAGCTAGGAGTAGTCATGTGATCAATTTAGTATGGGCCAATAAGACATAGGAGTGTTCACTGGGGAGTTCTGGGAAAAGATTTCTCTTCCATGATTAAAGGCAAGAGATTCAGAAAGAGAAAGATCTTGTCCCACTCCCCTTTCCTCACCTCCAGCTTTTGAATGAGATTGTTCAGAAACATGTATGATGATTGAAGCTATGAAGGCCATCTAGGCTCATGAGGGAGAGGCCAAGGGCACCACAGACTCACTGAATCAGGGTCTTGATATCACTGAGCCATGGGTCCCTGTTGGCTCGTTGGCTTTCACATTCTGAATTTTCTTAATTACCTATTTATCTTCCTCCTTCTTTCCTTATCTCCCATCTCCTTTTCCCTTTCTCCTTTAGCTCTTCACCCTTCTCACATCTTTAAGAGTTTTGAAGCTGGGATGGGCTGAGTCACAGACACAGGAAAAGTTATAGGCCCTCAACTGCTTTCACCAAGTCTTTTCTGAAACACGATGGGGTATGAATAAACAAAGGAGCTGCACCCACTATGTCCATCCTCTCAACTCTCCCCTCTCTCCTCCTCCCTGCTGCCAGAGAGACCCTCGTCTGTAGGTCATTCTTCTGTATGACGTCCTCCACTGGCTTCTCATGTCCCACAGGATAAAATCTAAACTCATTAACCTGGTCCCTCAAAGCTCTCCAGAGTCTGGCCCCTGCCTCTTCTCTACACACATCTTCTACCGCGTCTCCTGTGCTCCAGCCTTGCTGAGACTCAGGGGGTTCCTGGAGTGTATGCTGTGCCATTACATCTCTGGACCTCTGTTCTCCCTGCCAGAGACACACTTCTGCCTACATGCATAAACTTCCCCTTTGTTTAAATGTCTCCTCCTCTGGGAAGGCTTCCTCTCTCTCCCAGGCATGGTTAGTTGCTCAGCCATTTAGCCTGTGAGCATTCCTCTAGTAGAACTATTTCCTCTCTGAGGTGCATTTATATATTTCTGGATCTGTTTTCCCCATCAGCCTGTGAGTTCCTTGAGAGCAGAATGTATGTCTTATTTTTGTATCCTCAGCATTGAGTATAGAGGCGTACCAAGAACTGCCTCACACTTCTTTTCAACTCTTCAAGAAATTTAATTTCAAATTATTAATACCTAACTTAACAAAAGTTTGCTGAATGCCTATAATAGACCAGGCATGATTATGCCAAAACAATAAATCACATTGTAATCAATTTGTAAAACAGAAAAAGGAAGAGGATAAACCATCCATAACCCCACATCCCTTAACACATTTGTTGTTAAGATCTGGGTATTTACTACAGATATTTTAGAACAAAACTTTTAAAGTGGTTCCAGTGAGCCTTATTAGCTGCAGTGGCCGTGGCTCTCTGCCCGCTGTTTCCATTAAAATTTTACAGGCCCCAGGAGAGGTGGACAAGCCAGCTTAGACCTCCCTTGGGTTCTGACCTTCCTCTGGGGTACAGTAGTGAGTCAGTTTCCAGTGGGGATTGTCAATGAAGTTAATAACCTCTCATCTGAATACTATTTTCTGTTTTCCATATTCTTACAGCAGCATTAGCTCATTTGTTCTCATCTGGAATCCTCATCTTGCCCGTCGTGCAGCTGAGGAGTGGAGACACTCAGTAAGGGGTGATGGAAAGAGTATTGATGTAACAGTCCTGTGTGTAAGACACAGCTATGCCATTAGCCAATCATGTGACTTGGAGTAGGTTATATCATGTTTCTAGGCCTCAGTTTCTGCATATGTGAAAGTAGATAGTTGAATTAGATGACCTCTTAAGGCTTCATAGAACTTCAAAATTCCATGACTTTATGTCCTGTTCAAGGTTACATGGCTTGTCTGTGGAAGAACCATGGCAAGAATCCAGGTTTTTTGGCTCCTGGTCCAACGCTTATTTGATCACACCACAAAAAATCTGAGTTCTTCCATGAGAATTTCCTCCAGAATGACTGGATGCTGTGGCTTTTACCTCTTTCTTCCCTGTCCATCACTGGGATAGAAGGACTTGGCTGGAGGGAAGGAAAAGGGATGGGCTGGGCGGGATGGGAGGGTGGGTTAAAGAAAAGCACAGAGCAGGGCTTCCCTGGTGGCGCAGTGGTTGAGAATCTGCCTGCCAATGCAGGGGACACGGGTTCAAGCCCTGGTCTGGGAAGATCCCACATGCCGGGGAGCGACTAGGCCCGTGAGCCACAATTGCTGAGCCTGCGCGTCTGGAGCCTGTGCTCCGCAACAAGAGAGGCCGCGATAGTGTGAGGCCCGCGCACTGCGATGAAGAGGGGCCCCCGCTTGCCGCAACTAGAGAAAGCCCTCGCGCAGAAACGAAGACCCAACACAGCCATAAATAAATAAATAAATATATTAAAAAAAAAAAAAAAAAAGAACAGAGCTGTAACACTTTGCACTTAAATCTGGGCTGTAAGGAAGCATGATCCAGGGTATAAGTGGTGGAAATCTTGGGAAGAAAGTGGCCAAATCACTTTTTGGGGAAAGGAATGAAACTTGGTCATTGAGTAAGGCAGATTTTAAAAGAGTGAGATAAGAATAAGTCTGATTTCATGAACAGAGACAATCTCTGAAAGATAATGTATGGCAGGGAGACAGGAGAGGCACCTGTCCAAGGGCAGATGCAAAAGTTTTGTGAATCTGTAAAATAGCCTCAAGGTTAAAGCAGGAATGAGCTAAGCCTTTGGATAAAGAAAACTAATCCAGGGCAATTGCCCAGGGAAGCCGAGAAACCTCAGAGCTTTTGAGCTCCTGTTAACTTCAATTTTTTCCAGCAATGGGTGACATTTAAAGCAGAAAAGGAAACACACACACACACACACACACACACACACACACACACACACAAGGAAATGAGACCCTGGAGTGGTGGGAAGGTGGTGAGTCTAGATCATCAGGCCCAGATACATCATCTCCAAGGTGAACTCTGACCACGTGTGAACTCAACCATGACTGTGATCTTTTGTCTCTCTGTTGTCAGACTGGATAGTTTGTATTGCTCTATCTTCAAGTTCACTGACCCTTCTCTCTGTCATCTGCATTAAATGCTTTCAGAGAATTTTTTTCCATTGTTGTATTTTTTCAGTTCTAATATTTCCATTTGATTCTTTTTACAACTTTCATTTCTTTGCTGAGAGCTGCTATCTTTCCGTGTGTTTCAAGGGTTCAATTTTATTGCAGGAAGCATGGTAACAATAGCTACTTTAAAGTCTTTGATAATTTCAACATTGGCATCATGTTAGAGTTGATGTTTGTTCGTTGTCTTTTCCTTGTAAGTTATTGAAGTTGTCCTTTTTTTTTTTTTTAAAGTTGAAAATTTTGGATTGCATCCTGGAAATATTATTTTGTAAGACTTTGAGTCCTGCCAGCATCCTCTGGAGAACGTTTATTTTGTTTGTTTTTTTGTCTGTTTTATCTGTCAGTTAGCCCTGTAAGTCTTGACCTGTCTGGTGTGAGGTGTGGTTCAAAGGTCAGTGGCTTTTCAAAGCCTTTGCAGTGCTATTCAGTCCGCGCCAGGTGGGTGCCACCTAGTGGCCAGTCTGGGACTTGGCTAGTGGTCTACACGCTACTTCAGTTCTCAAAGCCTTTGCTGTGCTGCTTCAAGTCAGTTCCACCCATGCACAGACTTAAGGATTTCTTTCTCTCTGTGATTTATGCCTCCTAGGTCCTAGGGGCCCTTTTTCCCGGTGTTCTGGCTACAAAGTCAGGGTTTTAGCCTCCCTGTGTTGTCATGAACTTCCCATGACTGTGTTTGCCTTAGGGCAAAGTGGTGAAACTAAAGAGAGAAAAAATACGAGGATTCCCCTCACTCTATTTGGACTCCAGGAGCCTGTTTAGCCAGGTCCTCTGGCAAAAGAGGATTTTTGTTCAGAATTTTAAGTGCTTGTGCAGCAGGTGCAGGATTGTCACTCCATGACTGGGCTTTAGTTGGGATAGGACCAGGAGAAGAGAAAGAAAGGGGAAAAAATGGGTATTTCCCCACATATTCTCAGTCCTGCAGGGGCCCCCTTTCCCAATCTTCTGGCCACAAAGAGAAGGCTTTTCTTGGACTTTTTTGTCCATGTCGATGTTTACACTTCTGGGGCTCTAGAGTCTAAGCAATAGCTATGGAAGGAAAAAATAATCAGGGAGCCAACCACTACGTTGGTTGTTCTTCAAGGTTTGACTTCCCTCCCCAGACTGCCTGCTGCTGTTCTCTTCTCAGAGCCCTCAGATTTCAGTTTTTATTTGCAATGAATGGGAACATTTGGATGAGCCTTAGAATTCCTAGGTTATAGTTTTGACTCGTGTGATGGAAATGTCTTTCTGCTGTGATCTCATTGTTCTTGAGCTATTATTGTACTCTGCAGTCTTTCAACTCTTATAACAACTTTGTATTGGATTTTCCCTTGATATTTTTCTGTGGCTCATTTTTGTGTGAAAGTAGTTTTGCTGAACTTTTAGAAGGGAACAGGATTCATGCATTCCCGTCTTCTGTTCTTTTCATGTAGTATTCAAAAAAATGTGGTTTCTTGCTTTCTGGGTTTAGTAATTCTGTTAGAGCTAGCTCTGTCCCCCTCCCACCTCCACCAGTTTTGTCTGTACCTTCTATTTTCTTTGTCTCTGTTGTCCCATCTGGATCGGCTTTGATCCCACTCCCAACAGTTTCTCTTCCATGTGGGATGTGTGCTGGAAGGAGGCTCTGGCTTGTTGGTTCTGACAGTTTCTGTGACTGAGACCATTCCATCCCTTGGCTTGTGACTCTAGGCTTTTTGCATTCACTATCCACTGATCTCAGTTTCAGCTGCTATTTTTGAATTGGTCTGCCATACTTTCCAGAGAATACCTCTTGGCTATTTTTTATTTTCATTCTTTTCAGGTCCATTAGGTACCTCATTGCTTTCCTCTGCTTCCTCCTTCACAGATGCTGATACCGTGTGTGGATTTTCTTCATTCACTTATTGGAGTCCATGGGATACCTCGTTATCTAGTTTTACTGTACATGTTGTCCATGGATGTTTACTTTCCTATCTAATGCTCTGTGGGTTTTTTTTTTTCTAACTCTTTTATTTTAGAGATTTTGGAATAGAAGTTGAGAAAACTTGAGTGACATTCCAAAGAACATACAGTTGATTTGTAGTCGAGCTGACAGTAGTGCACATGCCCTCTGAACCCTGGTCCAGTGTTGTTTTTGTTTTGTTTTGCTTTTTTGTTCATTGAAATTAATGTAGATTGACATGCAGTTGTTGTAAAAAATAATAAAGAGAAATCTCTTTTACATTTTGTACAATTTCCTCCAATGGTAATGTCTTGTAAAATTATAGTGTAAGATCACCCCCATGATATTGCTGCTCTGCTGTTTTAGTATGGGGATTCTGGGAAAATTAAAAATAGTGCTGCTGCCACCACTGCTTTTTCCTCAAAATCATCCCAGGGAAATGTGATGCAGATGGATCAACAATGAAACAAATCCTAGTAAAGTTATAGAAGTTCAAAGGTAATGACAGACTTTTATGATACATAGGAGAAAGAATCAAACCATCTGTAAGGAAAAAAATCAGACTGGCTTAGGCTTTTCCAGAACAATACTTAATTTTATGAGACAATGAGGCAATGTCTATGTGGTCCTAAGGAAAAGAGAGTCTGATGCTATACTCATATCCAGATACACCATCATTCAAATATAAAGGAAACAGATGTTTTTATTTTATTGATTGATTGATGGATTTCAGATTTCAGGTATTTTCTTTTTAAAAATATATTTATTTATTTATTTATTGAGGTATAGTTGATGTACAATGTCATATAAGTTTCAGGTATACAACATAGTGATGTTATAGACCACAAAGAAGTGGAAATAGAAGTGGAAAAGAATAATAGGAAGTAATCTAAGCATACTAGTTTCTTTCTTTTTCATTGTTTAAAGCTGATAAATCAAGTAATGGACATATGAGTTTAATTTACATTTGATAAAGAATGAATAGTAACACTACACCAACTAAGAAAGATAGTATGCACAACTAAAATTGAGAAATAAAACAGAAGGGGGAAAGGGACCTGGGAGAGGGGGATATATCAATTTCCTTATATTTTAATATGAATAGTCAATAGATATTGTCTAAAGTTGGTAAGAATTTTATATGTGTGTGTATTTATTTGTATATAAATAGATAACAAATAAAAAGAAAAAGAAAAACATATCATACTATAAAAATAAAATACAAAAGAGTCATTAAAAATAGAGAATTTATCATTAAATAAAATGATATAACCAAATATGGAGGAGTGGCCAAGATGGCAGATTAGGAAGACCCTGAGCTCACCTCCTCCCATGGGCACACCAAAATTACGACTATTTACAGAGCAACTACTGATGAGAAAGACTGGAAGACTAGCAGAAAAGATCTACAACTAAAGATATAAAGAAGGAACCACAAAGAGATGGATAGGAGGGGCGGAGATGCAGTATTGTCAAGACTCATACCCCCGGGTGGGTGAGGATAGTTACAATTGTAGAAATTCTCCCCAAGGAGTGAGGGGTCCAAGCCCCACATTGGGATCCCCAGCCCAGGGGTCCTGCACTGGAAAGACAAACCCCCAGAGCGTTTGGCTTTGATGGCCAGTAGGGCTTGCTTTCAGGAGTGCCAGAGGGCTGTGGGAAATAAGAGACTCCACTCTTAAAGGACCCACACAAAATCTCACATGCTCCGGGACCCAGGGCAGAAGCAGTGATTTGGAATGAGTCTGGGTCAGAACCACCTGCTGATCTCGGAGAGCCTCCTGGAGAGTCAGGAGGCAAATGGAGCTCACCCTGGGGACATATACAATGGCAGAAGCCCATTTTTGGGAGCTCTTTCTACCATGAGGACACTGGTGCTGGCAACCACCATTTTGGAATCCTCCCTCTAGCTTATTAAAGCTGGGATAGCCACACCCACCAGCCTCGTGGCACCAGTGCTGGGATGCCTCAGGTCAAGCAGCTAGCTGGGTATGGACACAGTCCTACCCAACAGCAGGCTGGCTTAAGACCCCCTGAGTCCACAGCCACCCTGGGACCCAGCTCCACACACCAGTGTGCCTGCGCTAGCCCCAGGACAACCAGAGCCCTGTAGCCAGCCATCCAGATCCAGACCAGCCCACCAGTGGGCCAGGACAAACCCTGGGACCAGCCTCACCCACCAGTGGGCAGGCACCAGCTCTGGAATCCCCTAGACCCCAGCCCTCGCCCCCCACAAGCTGGCAAGCACCAGCTCCAGGACCACTACAGCCCCACGGCCTGTATGTCAGGACCCAGCCCACCCACCATCAGGCCAGCCCTGGGACCCCCTGGGCCCTGACCCTTCCCACCAGTAGGCCAACATACCAATTCCAGAACCCCCAGTGTCCTGCAGCTAGAGACCTCAGGACCCAGCACCACCCACCACTGAGCCTGCTAGTCCTGGGACCCCCTGGGCCTTGACCCCCCCACCAGTGGGCTAACACTAGCCCTGGGACCCCACCCAACTAGCCCTGCCCACCAGCAGTCTGACACCAGCTCTGAGAAACTTTGGACCCCTCAGCCAGCCACCCTGGGATCCAGCCCCACTCACCAGCAGGCTGACACCAGCTTTGGGACACCCTGGACCCTGCAGCCAGACATGTCAGGAACTGGCCCCACTCACCAGGTTGACACTAAATCTGGTACCCCTGGCCCTGCAACTACCCACCCTGGAATTTGACTCTGCCCACCAGTCGGCCAGCTCTAGCCCAGGGACCACCACCCCCACCCCAAGTTTCCACAGCCAGCTCCTTTGTGATCCAGTCCCACCCATCAGGGGCTGGCAGCCTCCACACAAAGCATGGCCTGGCAACCAACTGGATGGGGGCCAGCAATGCCTACTAGACCACCCACAATAGCCCACCATAACAGAAGGACCCACACAGCACACAGAGCATATAGTTCTGGTGACCAGAGGGGAATGAGCTGCTGAGACACATAGGACTTCTCCTGCAAAAGCCCACCTCTCCAAGACTGGGAAATTTAACAAACTTACCAAATACATAGAAATAAAAACAGTGAATAGGGCAAAATGTGGCAACAGAGGAATATGTTTCAAACAAAAGAACAAGATAAAACCCCAGAAGAACTAAGGGAAGTGGAGATAACCAGTCTACCTGATGAAGAGTTCAAGGTAATGATCATAAACATGCTCAAAGAACTCAGGAGAAGAATAGACAAACACAGTGAGAGGTCTAACAAAGAGTTAGAAAATATAAAGAAGAACCTGACAGAGATGAAGAATACAATAACTGATATAAAAAATACACTAGAAGGAATAAACAGTAGATTAGATGATACATAATAATGGATCAGCAAGCTGGAAGACAGAGTACTGGAAATCACTGAAGCTGAACAGCAAAAAGAAAAAAACAATAAAAAGAAATCAGGACAGTTTAAGAGACCTCTGGGACAACATCAAACATACCAACATTTGCATTGTAGGGGTTCCAGAGGGAGAAGAAAGGGGCAGAGAACATATCTGAAGACATAATAACTGAAAACTTCCCTTCCATAATAGTTGAAACCTTCCCTAAGACATCTAGGTCCAGGAAGCACAGAGAGTCCCAAAAGGCCACACTAAGACACATTGTAATTAAAATGTAGTTAAAATGGCAAAAATTAAACATAAAGAGAGAATATTAAAAGCAGCAACAAGCTATATACAAGGGAACTCTCATAAGGCTATCAGCTGACTTTTCAGCAGAAACTTTGCAGGCCAGAAGTGGGTGGCCCAATATATTTAAAGTGATAAAAGGGGGGAAAAAGTCTATGACCAAGAATACTCTAACCAGTAAGATTTTCGTTCAGATTTGATGGAGATATCAAAAGTTTTACAGACAAGTAAAAGCTAAAAGAGTTCAGCACCACTGCCAGCTTAATAAGAAATGTAAAATTCAACATCCATTTGTGATTGAAAACTCTCAACAAAGTGAGTATAGAGGGAACATACCTTGACACAATAAAGACCATATATGACAAGCCCACAGCTAACATCATTCTCAACAGTGAAAAGCTGAAAGCATTTTCTCTAAGACCAAGAACAAGACAAGGATGCCCACTTTCACCACTTTTATTTAACATAGTAGTGGAAGTCCTAGCCATAGCTATCAGACAAGAAACATTTATTTGTCACAGTTCTCGAGGCTGGGAAGTCTAAGATCAAGATGCTGGCATATTAGGTGTCTGGTCCTACTTCCTGGTTTGCAGACAGCAACTTTTCACTGTGTTCTTACATGGAGGAAGGGGTGAGAGAGCTCCTTGAGCTTTTTTCATAGGGGCAGAGCCCTCATGACTTAATCACCTCCAAAGGCCTCACATCCTAATACTATCACATTAGGGGTTAGGTTTCAACATATGAATGGGGGAACACAAACATTCAGACTATAGCATGCTGCTTACAATAGGCTCACTTTAGAACCAAAGTCAAAAATAGATTGAAATTGAAAGGATGGATAAAGACATTCCATGCAAATAGTAACCAATAAGGAAATAAAGGGCTAATAATATTATAAACCAACTAGACTTAAAACACATACAGAACACCCAAGAATGGCAAAGTATACATTTTTTCTCAAGTGCACATGGAGAATTTCTTTGGATAGAGTATATGTTAGGCCACAAAACAATTACCAATAAATTTAAAAAGCTTGATCTTCTCTGACTACAATGGAATGAGGCTAGAAATCTATAACAAAAGGAAAACTGGAAAATTTGCAAATATGTGGAAACTAAACCACACATTCTTAAACAACAAATGAATCAAAGAGGAAATCACTTGGGAAATTAGAAAATACTTTGAGATAAGTGAAAGCAAAAACATAACAACCAAAACTTATGGGGTGCATTGAAAGCAGTACTTATAGG
Organism: Eubalaena glacialis; assembly: GCF_028564815.1. Taxonomy (NCBI): domain Eukaryota; kingdom Metazoa; phylum Chordata; class Mammalia; order Artiodactyla; family Balaenidae; genus Eubalaena; species Eubalaena glacialis. The sequence goes on along the minus strand of NC_083734.1, from coordinate 27,018,985 downwards.
GAAGTTTATTGCTCTAAATGTCTACATTAAAAAAGAAGAAAGGTCTCAAATCAACAGTCTAAATTTACCCTGCAAGGAACTACAAAAAGAAGAAAAACTAAATACAAAGCCAGCAGAAAAAAGGAAATAATATAGATTAGAGCAGAAATAAATAAAGAGTAGAAAAACAATAGAAAGAATCAACAAAACCAAAAATTGATTCTTTGAAAAATGAACAGGGGCTTAATGGTGGTGCAGTGGTTAAGAATCTGCCTGCTAATTCGGGGGACACAGGTTCAAGCCCTGGTCTGGGAAGATCCCACATGCTGTGGAGCAACTAAGCCTGTGTGCCACAGCTACTGAGCCTGCGAAGCACAACTACTGAGCCTGCGTGCCACAACTACTGAAGCCCGCACACCTAGAGTCTGTGCTCCACAGCAAAGACAAGCCATCGCAATGGAAGCCCGTGTACCACAACGAAGAGCAGCCCCAGCTCGCTGCAACTAGAGAAATCCCGCTTGCAGCAACAAAGACCCAACACAGACAAAAATAAATAAATAAATTTATAAAAAAATATATTTAGAATGTTTTCAAGATAATAGAGATTGAAAGTTTCAGCAGACTGAGGAATTTGTACAAATTCAGCATAGTACCTTCTTTAAAAAAAAAAGAAAAGAAAAATGAACAAAATTTACAAGGCTTTAACTAAACTGACTAAGAAAAAAAGAGAGAAGACACAAATGAACAAAATCAGAAATGAAAGTGGGAAGGTTACTACCAACCGTATAGAAATGAAAAGGGTTATAATGGAATAATACAAGCAATTACATACCAACAAATTAGATAATCTAGATTAAATGGACAAATTCCTAGAAAAACACAAATTACCAAAGAAATTACTCAAGAAGTAATAGAAAATCTCAATAGACCTATAGCAGGTAAAAATTGTATTTAGAAGCCTCCCAACAAAGAAAAGTCAAGGACCAAATGGCTTCGCTGGTGAGTTCTATAATTTAAAGGAGAAGTAACACCAATACTACTCAAATGTTCCCAAGAAATAGAAGCAAAGAGAACACTTTCTAACACATTCTACAAGGTCAGCATTACCCTGATACCGAAGTCAAACAAAGATACCACAAGGAAAGAAAACTATAGACCAATATTCCTTATAAATATAGATGCAAAAATCAATAAAATACTAGCAAACCAAATCCAAAGGCACATTAAAAGGATTATACGCCATGACCAAGTAGGATTTATCCCATAAATGCAAATATGATTCAACATAAGAAAAAATCATCAATGTAATACAACATATTAATAAAATAAAGGTAAAACCCACATAATCATCTCAATAGATGCAGAAGGAGCATTTGAAAAAATTCAACACAGTTTCATGATAAATACACTCAGCAAATTAGGAATACAAGGGGGACATTTATGAAAAACCCACAGCTAACATCATACTCAACGGTGAAAAACTGAAAATGTTCCCCCCACTAAGATCAAGAAAAAGAAGACCACTTTCACCACTGCTATTCAATATTATATTGGAAGTTCTGGCCATAGCATTTAGGTAAGAAAAAGAAGTAACAGGCATCTACATCAGACAGGAAGAAGTAAAACTATTTCTATCTTCAGATGACATGATTCTATATATACAGAAAATCCCATAGAATCCACAAAAAACTATTTGAGCTAATGAACAAATTTGGCAAAGCAGGGTCCAAGATCAACATACAAATGTAGGTTGTGCTTCTATAAGCTGGTAAACAATCAAAAAAAGAAGTTAAGAAAACAATTCCATTTACAATAGCATCCAAAAGAATAAAATACCTAGGAAAAATTTAACCAAAAAGATGAAAGACTTATGTACTGAAAACTACAAAATATTGCTGAAAGAAATTAGTGAAGACCTGGGCTTCCCTGGTGGCGCAGTGGTTAAGGATCCACCGGCCAATGCAGGGGACATGGGTTTGAGCCCTGGTCCAGGAAGATCTCACATGCCGCGAAGCAACTAAGCCCATGCACCACAACTACTGAGCCTGTGCTCTAGATCCTGCGAGGCACAACTACTGAGCTCATGCACCACAGCTATTGAAGCCCACGCACCTAGAGCCCATGCTCTGAAACAAAGAGAAGCCACCACAATGAGAAGCCCACGCACCACAACGAAGAGTAGCCCCTGCTCACCACAACTAAAGAAAGCCCATGTTCAGCAACGAAGACCCAAAGCAGCCAAAAATAAAATAAATAAAATTTTTAAAAAAAGAAATTAATGAAGACCTAAATGAAAGGACATCCTGTGTTCACAGATTGGAAGACTTAATGTTGTTAAGATGGCAGTACTCCCCAAAGTGATCTATAGATTCAGTACAATCTCTACCAAAATTTCAAATATCTTTTTTGCAGAAATGGAATAGCCAATCCTCAAATTCATGTGCAATTTACAAGGGGTCCCAAACAGCCAAAACAACTTTGAAAAGGAAAAACAAAGTTGAAGGACTCACACTTCCTAATTTCAAAACTTACTATAAAGCTACAGTTAATCGAAACAGTGTCGTGTCAGAATAAGGATAAACTTATAGACCAGTGGAATAGAATTGAGTGTCCAGAAGTTAACCAAAGCATCTATGGTCAATTGATTTGTTTTATAATGGTGCCAAGACCATTCAATGGAGAAAGAATAGTCTCTTCAAAAAATGGGACAACTGGATAACCACATGCAAAACAGTAAAGTTAGGCCCCTACTTCACTCTCTATATAGAAATGAATTCAACATGAATCAACTACCTAAATATAAGAGCTAAAAAACTATATAACTCTTAGAAGAAGTAAATCTTCCTGACCTCAAATTTGGCAACAGATTTTTAAAATTTGACACCAAAAGCATGAGCAAAAAATGAAAAAATAAATATATTAGACTTCATAAAAATAAAAAAGTTTTGTGCATCAAAGCACTTATCAAGAATGTGAAAAGACAACCTACAGAGTAGGAGAAAATATCTGTAAATCACACATCTTACAAGAGTTTAATATCCAGAATTTGAAAAGAACTCAAAACTCAACAACAAAAAGACAGCTCAATTTAAAAATGGACAAAGGACTTGAATAGACTTTTCTCCCAAGAAGATATACAAATGGCCAACAATGAAAAGACGTTCAATACCACTGATCATTAAGGAAATGCAAATCAAAACCACAATGAGACACCACTTTACTCCTACAAAGGTGGCTAAAATAAAAAGACAGATTATAAGTGTTGACAATGATATGGAGAAATCATCACTGCTCATACACTACCGGTGGGAATATAAAATGGTGCAGCCACTGGAAAACAAACTGGCAGTTCTTTAAAAGGTTAAACATAGAGTTACCATGAGCCAGTACTTCTACTCCTAGGTATATACCCAAGATAAGTGAAAACATATGTCCAAACAAAAACTTGTGTACAGATGTTATAGCAGCATTATTCATAATAGCCAAAAAGGAGAAACAACCCAAATGTCCAAGAACTGATTACTGGATAAACAAAAGTGGTATCCATGCAATAGAATATTATTTGGTCATAAAAAGGAATGAAGTACATGCTACAATATGGATGAAACTTGAAAACATTATGCTAAGTGAAAGAAGCAAGACATAAAAGACAACACATCATATGATGCCATTTATATGAAATGTCCAGAATAGGTAAATCCATAGGAACAAAAAGTAGATTAGTGGTTGCCCGGGACCGAGGAGAGAACAGAATGGGTAGTGACTGCTAAAGCGTACGAAGTTTCTTTTTGGAGTGATGAAAATATTTTAGAGTCAGTGGTGATGGTTACACAAGTTTGTGAATATACTAAAACCCACTGAACTGTGCATTTTAAAATGGTGAATTTTATGGTATGTGAATTCTATCTTGAGAGTAAACTTAGTTGATTTATATTGAGAAATTCACTCTGGCTGAAAGGACAGCAGATCAGAGGCTGGGGTGAGAGATACCTAAACAGTTGTACATGTGAAATATGCTTCAGAGTTTACTCTCTAGAGGGTGTGACCTGGACCAGGTCCTAGGACCTAGCTCACTTTTTCACTGACTGGTGGTAAGAGAGGGTGGAGGCCTTGCGCTGCCCATGGTGCTGACCTCAGGGAGTTTGGTTCTTGTAAACCTCCCTGGGAATTTATTTCCTTTAAGCACTCTTATCCTTCTTCATCTTGGTCCTATGATCAGAGCCCCTGAAGTATTTTGTCCCAAGACAGTTTCTCAATGATAATGTGCATCTGATGTAATAGTTCACATACTTTTTAATAACTCCCATTGCTCTTGCCCTCAGCAGCCTGAGCCCAGCTTTATTTCAAGAATTAAGCTTGAGTTTTGTCCCCCGCGGAATGTCCCTCCCCTTAAGACCAATCCTATATGTGTTCCTGATCTGAGAGAGGCCAGGAGAAAAATGGAGCTGCAAGAGAAGGCTGGCCTGGATGATGGGAAGCTCTAAGTCCCCTTGGCCTCTTTGGGCTGGAGGTAGGTGATGGCTCCGGGGTGCTTCCCATGGACAAGTCAGCCTTGAGAACGTTCTTGCCAAAGCCCATTGTAACACAAGCATGGGGTGGAGGGAAGCTATGGGGAAGTCTTTGGGCAGAATGCTGGGGAATGAGATTTGAGGAACAGTTGATTTTATGTGGAACTAAGACTTTTGTCTGTACTGGTGTATGTGTTGGGTGGAATTTAGGACAGAGAGTGGGAGGGAGAGCAGTATATAGATGCGAATGGTTTCTCCTCCACCTCCCACACATGTACTACAGCTTCTTCCCACACCTAAGAGAAAACAAACCAGGGCTTTCTCTCTCCCTTCCCACCCTCTAATGTTTCCCTTTTAATCCTCTTTTCTCCCTCCTCCTCCTGCTTGCTGCCTCTCCCACTCACTTCAGGTTTTTATTCCTTCTCTGTTGCTATTCCTCCATGTTTTCCTTTCTCTTAAATCTTGTGTTTAATAAAAACTCTTAATGCTTCCAAGATGACCACAGAGTAGATTCACCCTCATTTTTGGAACCACTTATATCTCCTCCCCTCCTCTCTCTTTGTCCTGTGTAAACTAATTTCCTGAGAGCAAGACAGATGGGAGAGAGGACTGAGTAATAACAGAAAAGGGTCTGGAATCCTTGCCTTACCCCACACATGTCCATGCCCCTCCTTCATGTCTCTTTATTTTCTTTCCCATCTAGAATCCCTCTAAATCTATTCTCTAGGCATGCGGGTGAAACAATCATTTCCAAAGATAATTTATGAGTCTGTAGAAAGAATTCTGGCCATGCTAAGATGATGCTTCTAGGATTGTAAACCTGGTGTTGCTGGGAACTAGGATGCCTGGATGCCCTTCAAGGTCCCTTAAACTGAACCCCTCTGTTCAGTGGCTACTCTCTCTCCTCACCTCTCACAGAGGTCTGCCCATCTCTCCACCCACTATCAAGCAATCAAGCATTCTTTTGGGGACCATCTATGAGAAAGGTTTTGTGTGCCTAAGAACTGTATGGCACGCAATATGTCAGACTTGCACTGAAATTACAAACACATGTAAGGTGACAGAACCATCCTTATGGAAAAATACCAGTACACGGCAATATATGGAAGAGCTAATTACTCTCGGGAATTGAAGGAGAGGTAAAATTCAGATAGGTGAACGGGATGGGAAGGCAATCTAGGTGAGGCACTAGCCTGATGAAAGGCACTGAAGCCTGAGGAACCAAGGAGGAGATCACTTTGTTTGAAGCCATGGATTCTTAGAGGGGAGCAAATAAGAAGAGAATAATAGTTAGGAGTGCAGATTCTGGGGCTAATCAGAATCTGGTTCAGAGTCCCAGCTCTGCTACTCATTCTCTGTGTGACCTGGGGCAAATTATTTAACCCTTTTAAGCCTCAGTTTACTTATCTGTAAAGTGGGGATAATTAATAGTACTATATTTTATAAGCATGAGAATAATATATGAGAATTAAACAGGATAATGCTTATAAAATGCTTAGCATAGTGCCTAGCACATAATAAACACACAGTAAATGTTAACAATCATTACCACTACTGCTACAATGAATGTTTATTACTTCTACTACTATTAACTGGCAGGTGGGTCTGGAAGGAAAGGTAGGAGCCAGTTTGTGTGGAAGCCCCTGAAAATCCATCTGAAAACCCTGAATTTTTTCCTGTAGACAATGAAGAACCATGGAAATTTTTTGAAAAAACTTTGAAGGAGAGGGAAAATATCTTTTAGGAAGTTGACTTACGTATAACGTTGCACAGGGTGCATCTCTGACTGATAAAAGCATATAAAAGCATGTAATTGTCAATGTAATAGGGGTAAAGAAAAAAAATAGAGATAATCAAGCTATGCCGTTGGCATTTTAGGAATCAATGATCAGGTGGGAGAGTAGAGAATGAAGGGTTAGGTGTCAGGGGCTTTCTCAGAGAGGCCAAACCATGCTATTGAAGCTGCTGCCTACCCAGTCTGACCTTGACACCATGTGGAGGAGCAAAGACACAAAGCCAGACTAAAGCGTATTACCCTTTGTAGGGGTTGCTCTGACAATGCCCCAGGAAGTGCTGTTCCGCTCTTGCCTGTCTCAGGACTTCCTGCCCTACTGTGCCAGGATAAACCCATTTTAACCCTGTTTCATCACATCATTTCCCTCCAAAAGTCTTGTGGGGGTCTCAATGGCCCATGGGGACGCCTTTCCAATGCTACTATTCTGAGAGTAGATGCAGCCTGAATAAACAATAAAGGGCATCTTCCCGGAACATCATTTTTACACAAATATTTGAGGATAAATGTGAGTTTTAGATGAGATAAACCTGGTAATATTTTGAGTACTGTAATATCTCACAGATAATTTTAGAGAGAATTGTTTTATATTTGTCTACAGAAGTTGATAGAAATCTTTTTACATATATTCTTTCAGTTCCCTTGTAAAAAGAACTTCAGTGCATTTGCTGCTGCCCTTCCCATATTTCAGGTGGGGATCTTTCTATGTTCTATTATCTTTGCAGGGTGGGGCCTCAGGGCAAAATTTCCTGAACGATTAGAGAAAACAATTCTGGAACAGTGTAATCTGAGGGAATGGATTTTTTTTTTAACATCTTTATTGGTGTATAATTGCTTTACAATGGTGTGTTAGTTTCTGCTGTATAACAAAGTGAATCAGCTATACATATACATATGTTCCCATATCTCTTTCCTCTTGCATCTCCCTCCCTCCCACCCTCCCTATCCCACCCCTCTAGGTGGTCACAAAGCACCGAGCTGATCTCCCTGTGCTATACAGCTGCTTCCCACTAGCTATCTATTTTACGTTTGGTAGTGTATATATGTCCATGCCACTCTCTCACTTTGTCACAGCTTACCCTTCCCCCTCCCCATATCCTCAAGTCCATTCTCTAGTAGGTCTGTGTCTTTATTCCTGTCTTGCCCCTAGGTTCTTCATGACCTTTTTTTTTTTCTTAGATTCCATATATATGTGTTAGCATACGGTATTTGTTTTTCTCTTTCTGACTTACTTCACTCTGTATGACAGACTCTAGGTCCATCCACCTCACTACAAATAACTCAATTTCGTTTCTTTTTATGGCTGAGTAATATTCCATTGTATATATGTGCCACATCTTCTTTATCTATTCATCTGCTGATGGACACTTAGGTTGCTTCCATGTCCTGGCTATTGTAAATAGAGCTGCAATGAACATTTTGGTACATGACTCTTTTTGAATTATGGTTTTCTCAGGGTATATGCCCAATAGTGGGATTGCTGGGTCGTATGGTAGTTCTATTTTTAGTTTTTTAAGGAACCTCCATACTGTTCTCCATAGAGGCTGTATCAATTTACATTCCCACCAACAGTGCAAGAGGGTTCCCTTCTCTCCACACCCTCTCCAGCATTTATTGTTTGTAGATTTTTTGATCATGGCCATTCTGATTGGTGTGAGATGATATCTCATTGTAGTTTTGATTTGCATTTCTCTAATGATTAATGATGTTGAGCATTCTTTCACGTGTTTGTTGGCAGTCTGTGTATCTTCTTTGGAGAAATGTCTATTTAGGTCTTCTGCCCATTTTTGGATTGGGTTGTTTGTTTTTTTGATATTGAGCTGCATGTGCCGCTTGTAAATTTTGGAGATTAATCCTTTGTCAGTTGCTTCATTTGCAAATACTTTCTCCCATTCTGAGGGTTGTCTTTTCGTCTTGTTTATGGTTTCCTTTGCTGTGCAAAAGCTTTTAAGTTTCATTAGGTCCTATTTGTTTATTTTTGTTTTTATTTCCATTTCTCTAGGAGGTGAGTCAAAAAGGATCTTGCTGTGATTTATGTCATAGAGTGTTCTGCCTATGTTTTCCTCTAAGAGTTTGATAGTGTCTGGCCTTACATTTAGGTCTTTAATCCATTTTGAGTTTATTTTTGTGTATGCTGTTAGGGAGTGTTCTAATTTCATACTTTTACATGTAACTGTCCAGTTTTCCCAGCACCACTTATTGAAGAGGCTGTCTTTTCTCCACTGTATATTCTTGCCTCCTTTATCAAAGATAAGATGACCATATGTGCATGGATTTATCTCTGGGCTTTCTCTCCTGTTCCATTGATCTATATTTCTGTTTTTGTGCCAGCACCATACTGTCTTGATTACTGTAGCTTTGTAGTATAATCTGAAGTCAGGGAGCCTGATTCCTCCAGCTCCATTTTTGTTTCTCAAGATTGCTTTGGCTATTCGGGGTCTTTTGTGTTTCCATACAAATTGTGAAATTTTTTGTTCTAGTTCTGTGAAAAATGCCAGTGGTAGTTTGATAGGGATTGCATTGAATCTGTAGATTGCTTTGGGTAGTAGAGTCATTTTCACAATGTTGATTCTTCCAATCCAAGAACATGGTATATCTCTCCATCTGTTTGTATCATCTTTAATTTCTTTCATCAGTGTCTTATAATTTTCTGCATACAGTTCTTTTGTCTCCTTAGGTAGGTTTATTCCTAGATATTTTATTCTTTTTGTTGCAATGGTAAATGGGAGTGTTTTCTTAATTTCACTTTCAGATTTTTCATCATTAGTGTATAGGAATGCCAGAGATTTCTGTGCATTAATGTTGCATCCTGCTACTTTACCAAATTCATTGATTAGCTCTAGTAGTTTTCTGGTAACATCTTTAGGATTCTCTATGTATAGTATCATGTCATCTGCAAACAGTGACAGCTTTACTTCTTCTTTTCCGAATTGGATTCCTTTTATTTCTTTTTCTTCTCTGATTGCTGTGGCTAAAACTTCCAAAACTATGTTGAATAATAGTGGTGAGAGTGGGCAACCTTGTCTTGTTCCTGATCTTAGTGGAAATGGTTTCAGTTTTTCACCATTGAGGATGATGTTGGCTGTGGGTTTGTCATATATGGCCTTTATTATGTTGAGGAAAGTTCCCTCTATGCCTACTTTCTGGAGGGTTTTTATCATAAATGGGTGTTGAATTTTCTCAAAAGCTTTCTCTGCATCGATTGAGATGATCATATGGTTTTTCTCCTTCAATTTGTTAATATGGTTATCACATTGATTGATTTGCATATATTGAAGAATCCTTGCATTCCTGGGATAAACCCCACTTGATCATGGTGTATGATCCTTTTAATGTGCTGTTGGATTCTGTTTGCTAGTATTTTGTTGAGGATTTTTGCATCTATGTTCATCAGTGATATTGGCCTGTAGTTTTCTTTCTTTGTGACATCTTTGTCTGGTTTTGGTATCAGGGTGATGGTGGCCTCGTAGAATGAGTTTGGGAGTGTTCCTCCCTCTGCTATATTTTGGAAGAGTTTCAGAAGGATAGGTGTTAGCTCTTCTTTAAATGTTTGATAGAATTCGCCTGTGAAGCTGTCTGGTCCTGGGCTTTTGTTTGTTGGAAGATTTTTAATCACAGTTTCAATTTCAGTGCTTGTGATTGGTCTGTTCATATTTTCTATTTCTTCCTGGTTCAGTCTTGGAAGGTTGTGCATTTCTAAGAATTTGTCCATTTCTTCCAGGTTGTCCATTTTATTGGCATATAGTTGCTTGTAGTAATCTCTCATGATCCTTTGTATTTCTGCAGTGTCAGTTGTTACTTCTCCTTTTTCATTTCTAATTCTATTGATTTGAGTCTTCTCCCTTTTTTTCTTGATGAGTCTGGCTAATGGTTTATCAATTTTGTTTATCTTCTCAAAGAACCAGCTTTTAGTTTTATTGATCTTTGCTCCATGAATGCCTTTTGTTCACTTTTCTACTGACTTTTTCTAGTTAATGTAAGAGTTCTTATATAATTTGGTTGCTGATCTACTGTCAGCTATATTTATTACAATACCTTCTCCTAGTTTGTGTCTTGTCTTCTTTATTTTTGGTGTTAGTGTTCATGTAGTCAAGTATATCAATCTTTTATTTTGGTATTAGCTCCTATTGAGATCTAATTTTTAAAAATTGCTTCTTATCCAGAGGACAAAAAGATATTCTTCTACATATAATAGTTCTTTTTTTAAATATAAAGTTTATTTATTTATTTTTTGGCTGCGTTGGGTCTTCATTGCTGTGTGTGGGCTTTCTCTGGTTGTGGCGAGTGGGGGCTACTCTTCGTTGCGGTTCACAGGCTTCTCAGTGCAGTGGCTTCTCTTTTGCGGAGCACAGGCTCTAGGCGCGCGGGCTTCAGTAGTTGCGGCATGTGGGCTCAGTAGTTGTGGCACGCGGGTTCTAGAGCTCAGGCTCAGTAGTTGTGGCGCACGGGCTTAGTTGCTCCGCGGCACGTGGGATCTTCCTGGGCTAGGGCTCGAACTCGTGTCCCCTGCATTGGCAGGCGGATTCTTAACCACTGCGCCACCAGGGAAGCCCCATATAATAGTTCTTCTATTTTAACTTTTAAAAAAATTTAACTTTAAACACCTTTTTAACTTTTTGAAAAATCTCAAACTTACACTAAAGTTGCAAGTATAGTATAAAGGACTTTTTTTCCCCTGATGGTTTGAGGAAACCGGGTAAGTTGCCAACCTGATGCCCACCTTAATATTTGTGTGTATTTTCTACAAAGACATTCCCTCCAATACTGCCATACAGTCACTAAAATTGATACACATCAATACATTGTTAGAATCAAATCTTTAGCCTCTATTCAAGTTTTGCCATATGTCCCAATAAAGTCTCATAGAAAGAGAATCTGCTTCAAAAACATGTGTTGTGGGACTTCCCTGGTGGTCCAGTAGTTAAGACTTCGCCTTCCAATGCAGGGGGTGGCAGTTCGATCCCTGGATGGGGAGCTAAGATCCCACATGCCTCGTGGCTGAAAAGAAAAAAAAACCCAAACATAAAACAGAAGCAATATTGTAACAAATTCAATAATGATCCACATCAAAAAAATCTTAAAAAACAAACAAACAAACAAACAAAAAAGACCATGTGTTGCATTTAGTCGTCATGTCTCTTTAGGCTCTTTTGATCTGGAAGAGTTGCTCCTTGATTTTGATTATCTTGGAACTTTAAAAAATTATTGGCCAATTATTTTGTAGAATGTCCTTCAGTTTGGATTTGTCCGATGTATCATGATGATTAGACTCAGGTGATGCATCTTTGTCAGTTTGCCAGGAATATCGCAGAAGTCATCCTGTGTTCCTATTACAACCTATGAGGGATGAGTGATTTTGCTTTGTCTCTTTACTAATGTCCTATCACTTTTTTGTTGTTGTTGTCCCATCACTTTGATTACTTGACTAAGAAGTGTTCATTAGGCTTCTCACCTAAGTTATTCATTTTCCCTTGGAAATTAGTAAATATTTTGTGGAAAGGTACTTTGAGACGATGTCAATATCTGGTTTCTTATCAAACTTCCAATTTATTTATTTATTTATTATCTGTGGGAACTTGTATTTTCCTTTTTTTATTCATTAAGTTATAATCCATTATTATCATTACTTACTTTGATGCTCAATTTACCCCAGATTTGGCCAGTCATAGTCTCTTCAGGCTGGCTTCTGTGTTCTTCTTTTTTTTTTTTTTTTTTAATATTTATTTATTTATTTGGCTGCGTCATTGTGGCACGTGGGCTCTAGAGCACACAGGCTTAGCTGCGGCATGCATATGGGATCTTAGTTCCCCGACCAGGGATTGAACCTGTGTCCCCTACAAAGGCGGATTCTTAACCACTGGACCACCAGGGAAGTCCCATATGTTCTTTCTATTCTTTGAGCACTTCCTTTCTTACTGGCCCAATGAAACATCCCATGCTTATCTTGTACTTTCTGTGCTCCAGCTCTGGAATCAACTATTTCAGTAAACAGTCCTGCTTCCTTTGAGTGGAGAATGGTATTTAGAAGGCAAATTTGGGTGCTGGGTGTGCTTATTGTTTCATATATACATATATATTTCTCCATTCCCAATCCAGCATCACAGAACTTAGAACTTATTCTCTTTTTCCCTTTCCACACTTATAACTATTTTCTCTGCTGAGGAACCTGGCTCTCATAATCCTTTGTATAAATATATGAAATTCACTTCACATAAAATTAACTTTTTCAAGTGTACAATTTAGTGGCATTTAGTATTTTCACAGTGTTGTGCAGCCATCACCTCTATCTCATTCCAAAACATTTCATCCCCCTGAAAGGATTTCCCATACCCACCAAGCAGTCATTCCCCATTCTCTCCCCTCTCCTTAGCTCCTGGAAACCACTAATCCGCTTTATGGACTTACCTATTCTGGACATTTCATATAAGTAGAATGATAAAATATTTGTGTCTGACTTCTTTCACTTAGCACAATGTTTAATAAGGTTAGTTTACACTGTAGTATGTATTAATACTTCATTCTTTTTTGGCCATGACGCATGGCTTGAGGGATCTTAGTTCCCCCATCAAGGATTGAATCTGCACTCTCAGCAGTGAAAGCGTGGAGTCCTAACCACTGGACCGCAAGGGAATTCCCTGTACTCCGTTCTTTTTTATGGCTGAATACTATTCCACTGTCTGGATACAGCACATTTTGTTTACCCATTCATCTGTTGAATGACATTTTAGTTGTTTACATCTTTTGCCTATTGTGTGTAGTGCTGCTGTTAGCCTTTGTTTATAAGTATTTGTTTGAGTACCTGTTTTCAGGACTTTCAAGTATATACCTAGGAGTAGAATTGCTAGGTCATATGGTTAATTCTATGTGTAACTTGTTGAAGAACTGCCAAAGTGTTTTCCACAGCAGCAGTACCCTTTTTTGTTCCCACTAGCAATTATGAGGCTTCTAAATTCCTCACAGCTTCTTTAACACTTGTAATTTTCTACTCTTATTATTATTATTACCACCCTATCATGTATGAAGTGGTATCTCATTATGATTTTGATTTTCATTTCCCTAATTACTAATGATGTTGAGCATCTTTTCATGTTGAGCATTTTTTCTTGTTGGACATTTGTATATCTTCTTTGCAGAAATGTATATTCAAATCCATTGCCTATTTTTTAAAAATTGGGTTGTCTTTTTTGTTGTCAAGTTGTAGAAGTTCATTACATATTCTGGATAATAGATCCTTGTCAAATTTTGATTTGCAAATATTTTCTCCCAATCTTTGGAAGAAATCTTTTCACTTTTTTCATAAGGGTCTTTGAAGCACACATTTTAAAATTAGGATGAAGTCCAATTTATCATTATTTCTTTTGTTGCTTGTGTTCTTGTTATCATACCTAAGTATGCCTTGCCAAATCCAAGTTCATAAAGATTTACCTCTATGTTTGCTTCTAAGATTTTTATAGTTTTGTCTCTTACATTTAGGACTTTGATCCATTTTGAGTTAATTTTTTGTAGATGGTATGAGGTAGTGGTCCAACTTTATTCTTTTGCATGTGGATATCCAGTTGTCCCAGCACAATTAATGAAGACAATCCTTTCCCCATTGAATAGTCTTGGCACTCTCGGTGAAAATCAATTGACCATAAAAATATGGTTTATTTCTGGACTCTCAATTCTATTCTCAATTCTATTCTGTGTCGAGATGGGCCCTTGGAGTTCCCTACTCTGCCATTTTCTCTGACATCACTCTATCCTTAATTTATTAACTTGCTTCTTTCATCCCCCTGTATACAACCATCTCCCATAGCAGTTCTGTCCATGTTTCCACTCTCTCCCCTGATGCTTTCCTCACTCCAGTTGGGCTTTGGTATCACACAGCAGACCAGCCCCCTGCTCAGACACTTTCCTTACCCTACTCATGCTCCAACATCCCCATCAGAACATCCCCCATGTGGAAACCCTCCTCACCCTGCTTGGGCTCTGACGCCTGACATCAGGGTGCACCTCTGCATAGACACCCTTCTCATCCATTTGGAGCTTTGCTCCCCACACTGTCATCCCACTATGGAAATATTCTTCTCACTGTGCTTTAACGTTCACAATTGGTGGCTCCCAAAAGGGATATCCAGGCTCTGACAACCCGTGCTGGGCCCCATCCTGTGGAAACTCTATTCAAACTATGTTTTTATTCTACACTAGGAGGATTTTCTCAACTCTACCTTCCAATCTCTCTATTAAAGTTTTCATTTCTGTCAACATATTTTAATATCCAAGAACCCTTTTTTGTTCTATGATTTTTAATACCATCTTGTTCTTATTTATGGATTCTATATCTTCTTGTTTCTCTGAAAGGATGTTAATTATATAAACTTTTCTTCTATTTCCTGTGTCATTTCTGTTTGCTTCTCATTTATTTTTCTATTTATTTTTTTCCCTTTTGTATTAGTGGTCTTCTTGTTGATCCTTGGCTATCTACATTTAAGAGTAAGGGAATAAAATATGAATTCATACCTCTATGTATTAAAGCTTTTAAACTTTACCTTAGGGGTTCAGGTGGAAATCAGCTCTTTACTGGAGGACACCCAAGTGCCAATACATGGAGGTCTATTTTTCAGGAGTTGTTGTTTCTGCAAAGAAAAATCTTGATTTCCTGTCTTTGGCTTAGATGCTCAAATTTTGTCCTGGGGAGAGGAGAGTGATGATCCTCAGTACCTCTTAGACAGAGAAGTTACTGCTGACCTCCTTTTCTTATTTGAGCTTGTGACCTCACATTTGAGTTCGTGACCTCTGCTCTTAGAAGAGTTTTCCTACATAAGACAGACTTTGCATCCCTGTCAGTATTCTCTTGCCTCTGGTCCATCATGTTCATTCTGTATTCCAGGTGCTTTATAAGAAGATAGCCTTGTTCTTGTGTGTCTACCCAAAGCTATTCCCAACCACCTCCCCCTTGCTTGTCCCCTATCATAAGTGTTCACTTTCCCAGAACACTTAGAAGCCAGGAGTGCTCATGTGTTCATGTGATTCGGCTCATGTGATCACAACAAACAGTGTGTTAGCCTAGGAGATTCTGGGAAAGATTTCTCCTCCAGAAGTAGAGGCAAGAGATGGAGGAGGAGAAAGAAACTGCCCTCCACGCGTTTCCTCACCACCAGCCTCTGAATGAGATGTGTGAGGACATACACCATAAGGAAGCATGGAGGCCATCTCGGCTCATGAGGGAGAGGCCAAGGGCACCACAGACTCACTGAATCAGGGTCTTGATATCACTGAGCCATGGGTCCTTGTTGGCTCATCAGCTTTCACACTCTGATTTTTCTTAATTACCTATTTATCCTCCTCCTTCTGTTCTTAGCTCGCATCTCCTTTTCCCTTTCTCCTCTAGCTCTTCACCCTCCTCACATCTTTAATGATTTTGAAGCTGGGATGGGCTGGGTCACGAACACAGAACACTTATAAGCCCTTAACTGCCCTCATGAAGTCTCTTCTGAAACAGGATGGGGTATGAATAAATAGAAGAGCTGCACCACTATGTTCATCCTCTCAACTCTCCCAACTCTCCTCCTCCCTGCTGCCAGAGAGGCCCGCATCTGTAGGTCATTCTTCTGCATAACGTCCTCCACCGGCTTCTCACCCCCCTCAAGGTAAAACTTAAGTGTATGAACCTGGTCTCTTAACACTATTCACAGTGATCCCTGCCTCCTCTCCACCCTAATGTCCCATCACTTCACCTGTGCTCCAACCTTGTCAAGGCCCTGAGGGTTCTTGGAGTGTATGCTGTGCCATTTCATCTCTGGACCTCTGTTCTCCCTGCCAGAAACACACTTTCCCTCCTTTGTCTGCCTAACACACTTGAACATCACCTCTGTTTAAATGTCATGTCCTCTCCGAAGTCTTCCTTCTCTCCCAGTCATGGTTATTTGCTCAGCCTTTTAAGCTTTGAGCATTCCCCTGGTAGAGCTATCTCCTCTCTGAAGTGCTTTTATATGTTTCTGGGTCTGTTTTCCCTATCAGCCTCTTATTTCCTTGAGAGGAGAATGTATGTTTTATTTTTGTATCCTCAGCATTGAGCATTGAGCACTGCTCTCCTACTCTTAAAAAAGGATAATTTTCAGTTATGTTAACAAATTTTGATCTAAAACAGACTGTCAAATATTTCCCCAGCAAAGACAGGTTTATTCCGGATCAGCAGAGAACTGCAATTCAGTGTCTGCACCCAGGGTGAGCCATGTGCAAATCCCCCGTGGAAAGGGAGAGGAATGCATTTAGAGAGAAAAAGGAGGGTGGCAGGCTGCAGTAAGAAAAGAGCCCATGGCTTTTCATTGGCTGAGTCCTTGCCAGGAAAGAAGAGGAGTCAATTCTACTTAATTGAGATTTCTGTTTATTAACTTTATACACATTTATTGAACTTTCACAATGGGCCAAGTACAATAACTCCAAAACAATATGAAACTTTGTAATCAATTTTTAAAATAAATAAATTATCCACAATCCTGCTCTAAGGGATCAACTTTGGGGTTAAGATGTGATTTAGTAGACATTTCATTCTCATTTATGAGAGTATACTCCTTGAGAGGAGAAATATATAAACTAGAAGATACAAGGGCTTTCTTATTGAAAACCAAATCAGAATAATAATGAATTAATCCAGGTAATTTAGTTACTGTTAATGTTACTGTTAGTGACATCTGACAGTCAAGGAGATTGATAAGACCTATTTCCTTCCCTAGCATCAACCCAGGCTCTTTTGACAAGAGGCTGGAGTTTAAAATCAGCTAAAGCTCTAAATATTGGGAAGGATTAGTGTTTTTAGAATCTCTTATTATGTAGATAAAACCAGAGCTTAACATCTTTTTTTATAAACCTGAGAGATTACATTTTGCTATTTGTAACGAAAGAATTCAGACCAACCTGGAAATCTCACGTAGAAATGAAAACTCTAAGAATCACAGTTTTTATTGTACTCCAAAATTCTAAAGACAGTTAATTACGATTCTGAATAGTTCATCATAATAAGACGGCATATACACTTCCTGTACTCATCCTTTTATGAGAGGAAGGACCTTATTGAGTAATAATTCATATATAAAGAGTACTAGAATGTTATAGATGGGTCAGTAGAATTGGATATGGATGGGAAATCCACCTCCAAATCGATTTGGTTGACAAAATAAAAGACAGCGTTTACAGGGTTTTTTCCAATGTAGTATACAAACATTTTCCTACCTCTGATGTTGTCCAAGTTAAGATTAAATAATTTTTTTTAAGTAAGCTATCAAACAGTTGTCTTGATGATGCTGTGAGAAAGAACTGTTCGTTGTGAAACTCAGCAAGAGCAATGAAACTCAAAGTCAGTGGTTCTCAAACTGTGGCCCCAGAGAAGCAGCATCAGCATCACCTGAAAACTTAGAAATGCAAATTCTCTGGCTCGACCAAAGACCTACTGAATCAAGAATTCTACGTGGGTGTTTCTGAGTTTTAACATCCACTCCAGGTAATTCTAATGGATGCTCAAGTGTGTGATCCAGTGAACTATGAAAGGGGTCCTTCCAAAAATCCCAGAAATTTTGTTTCTTTTGGAGAGACTCTGTCCTTTCTGATCCTCATCTCCTAATCCTACAGGTCATGAATCTCTATAGTTTTCAATATCCTTGGTGGGTTTTTCTTTTCTTTTGTTGTTTCGTGAGGGTTTTTTTGTTGCTGTTTTTGATTTTTGTTTGTTCCTTTGTTTTTTGGCCTCAAGGTGACCTTTCCAATAGTAAGTGTTTTTGTGAGACTTAGAAACTTTTTTAACAACTCCCATTGTTTCCTTGTCCCCAGCAGGACTCATTCCAGCTCTGCTTCCTGAGCCCAGTTCAATAATTTTTCCCTGAGGATAATCCCTCTTCCCCAGGGTCATGGCCATGAGTTGTGTGTATGAGGTATGGGCAAAGAACAGGAAGCTGTGAAGCTGTATGGAGAGGACCTCCCAGAAAGATGTAAGACCTGAACCCTCTTCCCCCATTTGGGGCTGAAGGAAGGTGAGAGCCTGAGGGTTTCCATACCTGCCGTTAGGTCAATTGTAGTTAG
This sequence comes from Eubalaena glacialis, assembly GCF_028564815.1. Classification (NCBI taxonomy): domain Eukaryota; kingdom Metazoa; phylum Chordata; class Mammalia; order Artiodactyla; family Balaenidae; genus Eubalaena; species Eubalaena glacialis. Next base: position 27,000,649 of record NC_083734.1, on the reverse strand, counting down.
GTTCTTGGAAACACCTGCTAGAGGGTGGGGAGAATAAACAAGTGACATAGACTTGATGGTACTAAGTCTAATGTTGGAGGAGAGCCTCGGGAAGTAATTGGGGGTCGGTGTGCTGTTAAAACAGGTGCTTCACTGTTGGTGGGAATGTAAATTGATACTGCCACTATGGAGAACAGTATGGAGGTTCCTTAAAAAGCTAAAACTAGAACTACCATATGACCCAGCAATCCCACTACTGGGCATATACCCCGAGAAAACCATAATTCAAAAAGAGACATGTACCGCAATGTTCATTGCAACACTGTTTACAATAGCCAGGACAGGGAAGCAACCTAAGTGTCCATCGACAGATGAATGGATAAAGAAGATGTGGCACATATATAAAATGGAATGTTACTCAGTCATAAAAGGAAATGAAATTGAGTTATTTGTAGTGAGGTGGATGGATCTAGAGTCTGTCCTACAGAGTGAAGTGAGTCAGAAAGAGAAAAACAAATACCGTATGCTAACACATATATATAGAATCTAAAAAAAAAAAAAAAAAAAAAGAGGTTCTGAAGAACGTAGGGGCAGGACAGGAATAAAGATGCAGATGTAGAGAATGCACTTGAGGACACGGGGAGGGGGAAGGGTAAGCTGGGACAAAGTGAGAGAGTGGCATTGGCATATATACACTACCAAATGTAAAATAGCTAGCTAGTGGGAAGCAGCCACATAGCACAGGGAGATCAGCTTGGTGCTTTGTGACCACCTAGAGGGGTGGGATAGGGAGGGTGGGAGGGAGACACAAGAAGGAGGGGATATGGGGATATATGTATACATATAGCTGATTCACTTTGTTATAAAGCAGAAACTAACACAACATTGTAAAACAGTTATACTCCAATTAAGATGTTAAAAAAACAAAATAAAACACAGGTGCTTCAGGTTGCACGTAAAACCCCGTACTTTTAGCAACCAAATATAGAACTGGCCTTTTGAGATAGGGAACAGAGGATAAGTAAAATCACTTCAAAATTTTCCACATAATAAATTACCTACTTAATACCTTATTTTGACAACATTTACTGAGCATGTGCTATATCACTGTTGCTGTTCCAAGTTCTGGGGTTACCAAGATATTGAAATTATGATGTAGTTGGATGCGGGGAGAAGCTGAAAAAATGAATGATGTTAAATCTATAACAGAGGTATTTTTAAATATTATAAGAATCCTGAGAACTGGGGAATTTATTCTGCATGGGAGAAATGGTGACAGGAGTGACAAAGAGGGTGAGATTTGAGTGGGTCTTTTCTAGGGTTGAGAAGGTATGAAAAGAATTCCAGGAAACCAACATGGAAATAAATATATGGCATGTTTAAGACTATAATCTATTAAAGAGCTAGTGGTTCATCAGAGGGGAAGATACTGACTAGAAAGGCAGATGGAGCTTACGTTTTACAGCCCTGTATGACATGCTGTGTTGCATGTACATGTGTATGTGTTTCTACCCTGACTTGATCCACCAAGTATTGGATGTGGCTCCTAAGGGGCTCTGGTGAGCATCACTACAGGAATAGACGTGAGACGGGAACGTGATCATTTCAGCATTTAGAAAGGTCTCATGTACAGGTGTGTAGAAGGTGTACTGGAGTGAAAGAAGGTGAAAGTGAAAAATAAAAACTGAGTGATCTTTAAGAGATGACGGATTTCGGGAGGTCATGTGAGGGCAGGTGGAGACTGAGAGGAAGTGGTGGGGGGGAGTGGGGAAGCTACTTAACCTTCACCTGTCACCTCTATCTCTCACCCTCCGAGTCTTCACCTTTGTTCCCATTCCCTCTCCTGCCCAACCACTTTTCCATTCCCTTTCCTTCATTCATTCTATCCCCCCATTTTCCTTCCTTGTAATTTCCTTTCTCCGTTTAATTCTTCATCTATTTCCATTTCTCTTCCTTTAACATTTTTTTCTCTTCTACCCTTGGATTCAATATCATCTTCTGAAATTGCTGTCCTTTCAGAAGAGCTCTAAGTCTCCTTCAAAGAATGTATTCATCTATTTCTGCCACTTGACTCCACATATGATCTGGGTGAGGGGAGCCTTACCCAGTAAGGGGCCACCTACCCTGGGTGATGGGGAAAAAATGGAATTTCCCAGGTATGCAGCTCTGGCCAGAGGCTCCCCCTCATGGGCCTGCATGGACATGCACACCCAGAAGCGTTTCACCCACCCTGGAGTTAACACCAGGTACTTATTAATTACTGACCATGTACAAGGATGGGTACTGCAGGGCACAAACAAATTGTGAAATCAAGACTATGTGTGTAGCACTTTATTGTTGAATTGTGGAAAGAAAACACAGACACATGAAAAGTTCATTACTATTATGATGTGTTAACTGTTGCATGAAAGAAAAATGATTGATACAAAAATGTATTAGAGACTGGAAAAGGGAGGAGGTCTTTAGAGCAGGAGACTACACAGAAGAGAGTGATTACCACTTATTATTCCAGACACTGTTCTAGGAACCTTATGTGTTATTTCATTCAATCCCCTTGACAGATTTATAGACAAAACGTTTTCTTAGAGATGTGGAACCTGAGACTCAGATAAGTAACTTACTTAAGGTCAAATCTCAAGGAAATATAAAGTTCTGAAATTTGACTCTGGTTCTGTTGGATTCTAAGTGTCTTCTCACCACTATATTACACTGATTCTTTGAAAAGCAGATGGCATGTGTCTCTGGATGGCTTAAAGATACCTTCTGATTGTGTATTCCAGCATCAACTAGTTAAATCTCCAAAGACAAGGCCATTTATATCAGCACATGTATTATGATCTGCACATGAGGATGCCCATTATCTGGACTTGGACAATTGCTTTGAGCCACTGAGCACTAAAATGGCACATAGTAACTTCATGCATCTCTGTCTGTGGTGTGTTTTCTTGTGTACGGAGAAGACGCCATGGATTCAAGGAACCTCACGTGGGTATCAGAATTTGTCTTCCTGGGGCTCTCACAGACTCAGGCGCTCTATCTTTTCTTGTTTCTGGTGTTCCTGTTTGTCTACACCACCACTGTCATGGCAAACCTCCTCATAATGGTCACGGTGACCTCTGATCCCCGGCTTCAGACACCCATGTATTTTCTGCTCCAAAACCTGGCTGTCATAGATCTCTGTTATTCCACAGTCACTGCCCCAAAGATGCTGGTGGACTTCTTTCATGAGACCAAGACCATCTCCTACCAGGGCTGCATGGCCCAGATCTTCTTTTTTCACCTCTTGGGAGGTGGGACTGTCTTCCTTCTCTCAGTGATGGCCTATGACCGCTACATAGCCATCTCCCGGCCCCTCCATTATGTCATCATCATGAACACTCGAATGTGTGTGGGGCTGGTGGTGGCTGCCTGGGTAGGGGGCTTTCTCCACTCCATTGCCCAGCTGGTTCTGATGCTCCCATTGCCTTTTTGTGGCCCCAACGTCCTGGATAACTTCTACTGTGACATTCCACAAGTGCTAAGACTTGCCTGCACGGACACCTCCCTCCTGGAGTTCCTTATGATCTCCAACAGTGGGGTGCTGGTCCTCATCTGGTTCCTGCTCCTTCTGACCTCTTACACTGTCATCCTGATGATGCTGAGGTCCCACTCAGGGCAGGCGAGGAGGAAGGCAGCTTCCACCTGCACCACCCACATCATTGTCATGTCTATGAGCTTCATTCCCGGTATCTATATCTACACCCGGCCCTTCTCCTCCTTCCCCATGTACAAGGCAGTGTCTGTCAGCTACACGATCTTGACCCCCATGCTCAACCCCATCATCTACACCCTGAGGAACCAGGAGATGCAGGCGGCCATGAAGAGATTAGGCAAGTGCCCAGTGATTTTCAGCAGGGAGTGAACTTAAAATAGGTTGACTTCAAATGACAAGTCTTCTCTCTGAACTTTTGTTTTCCCATGTGAGAAGTGGAGGAAAGTCTTTATGGAGTGTAGCCTTTGAGATTAAACTATTATTTCTATGGACCTACTCCTGTGGCAGGTATTGTGTTAGGCACTTTCGCACTTTTATCTCATTCTCACAAAACTGACAGTGGATATGTTCTTATTATATTAAACAGTTTTACAAATGAGAAAACTCAGAGAGAAGTGACCTGCTCAATGATGAACAGCAAAGGAGGGGCAGAGCTTGGCCATGAGATTGTTCCTCTGGCTCCAAGTTTCGAGGCAGGAGGTGTGGGTGGGATTTGAAACTCAGGGTCTCCCACAATCACAAGGGGAAACTTAGAGAGTTCCTCATCTATGGATGAATATCTGTGATGAATGGTCAATACTTTCATCTCAACTCTGAAACAATCACATTTGTTCTGCTCCCTGCCTCTCTACCTCATCCCCACTGTGGTATTCTGGAAGTGGTCTCACTTGTAACATTGTTTAAATATTTCCCATAAGGGTATTTGCCTTTTGGATTTGTTCCTCTTCTACCAAATACTCCTTGGATAATCTGAATTCTACCAAATACTCCTTGGATAATCTGGATAGAGGATGTGGCTGAGAAGAAGATGCTCTAGTATGGTTGGGGAACCAAGGCCAGAGGGCAGGGCCATGTCTATTAGTGGTCCAGATATGAGGTATGGGTTCAGTCCAAGGCTGCCACCTCATGGGTTTCTGCCTTTCTCTTTGTCTTCCTGCCCTGGAATGAGGGCTCCTTGAGGGCGGGGGCTGTGCTTTATTCATTTAAAAATCCTCTCAGTACATAGTACAGTATCTTGTTCAGAGAAGCATTTCTACATTTTCTTGCACCCTTTTCTTTCCCTGGCAAGTTCAGATGTACTTTTAATTTTTCTCTGTAGAACTTATATTTGTTTACATCTCCTTTGAAGTATGCTTCACTTTATAAAAGTCTTGGTTAATGTATAATGTTGCTCCAAAGTTAAGAAGATAACACAAAAGCTCTTTTGTTTCCTCTTCCCTCCCAGCAACCATCCCATCCAAGAAATAAAAGTTATAGGCTCTTCAAGCCATCATGGCAGCTCTGAGTTTATCCTTTCTCCACCTCTACCTCCCTGCCCCATTTCACACATTTCTCCCCATTCACGGTGGGTCTTTGGAGATGAGGGGAGAGAAAATGAACTGTGTCATGTTTGATCTGAGTGTCCCTCACAAAAGTGTTTTCCCCTTTCACACCAAAGTCCTTTAAATATCTGATATTTTTCTCATCCTCTAATTGATCTCTTTCCAGATGCAGCATCTGTATTCCTTCAATTGTTCCCATTGTGACAAATTTCCTGATTCCACCATCCTTGCCATCTCCTCTGTATTTACCCTCAAATGACAACATCCTCTTAAAATGTGATGCTCACCATATGACACACAGCTGCACGGGAGATGTGAGCTCTTTAGAAAACAATGATGGTCCTCTTTGAAGTATATATGCATAAGGATGCTTTTGGTTGCAAGTAGCAGTGTAATCAAATCACAGTGGCTTAAAGAATGAGGAAATTACCTCACTTAAAAAGACTAGAGGATAGGCAATTCCAGAGTTGGTTAATTCAGCAGCTCCAACATTTTAAGGCTCTGGGTTGGCTGCTCTATAATTCCTTGTCTTTCCCCTCATGATGGCAATATGGCTGCCAACGCTCCAGTCATCATACCTTTATATCCAAATAATTCAGCAAGAAGGAAGAGAAGAGGCATTCATGTGCTTTTTTTTTTAACCAGTGGACAAAATTTTTCTAAAACCATTCCAGCAGAATTTCCTGATGACTCATTAGCCAGAAACTGGGTCATATATTCACCCCACTCTGCAATGGAGGATGGAAAGTGCATGGCTGGCTGTTTCAGCCAGAAAGAAGGAGGTTGGAAATGGCAATTGACAGTGTCTGCCACATAGATATAAGCCCATGGTAGCAGGATTGTAGAGACATGATTGGCCTGAGTCAGAAATCTTGGTTGACAATGAGCAAAGTTTGTCATAGACAGGGTCATAAAATCAAAAGCCTAGAGAAGCTGACAGTTAGCATGAATAAGTTAAGTGAGCCCAGTTAAGACTAAGGTGAACTAGAGGGTGCATATCCAGACCAGAGGGCAAGTCCCACTCCTAGTGCTCTTCTCCATCCTCCTGCAGAGCTCCAATATCTAAATCCTTACAGAACAATCAGAAGGATTTTATTTAGAGACACTAAACAGCCCCAGACGAACAGTCCAGGCCATCTTCCCAAACTGATACTCTAGGATCTTCTGAAAGAACAACGGACCTGATCATCCTAAACAGAAGCCTCAATGAATACAGCTATATCCATGCTGTCTTGACTAGTATAGTGGGATAATAATAGGCTTTGAAGCCATGGGACTCAGATCCCGGCTCTTCCTCCTCTTGGTTGTGTTCCTTTTAGATATCTTTGAACCTCAACATCTTTAGCTACACTTGGCACATAGTAGGTGTTCAATTAATGTTAGTTCCTTCACACATTTCCATTTATCTTTTTTTTTAACTTCCCATCAATATTTTAAAATTAAACCAAGATAATTAAGCATCTGATTCATTGGAATCTGAACAATCATGTTAAGTAATGGTCTCCAGTCATTTTATTTATATGATCAGTGAAAACAGCTCTTTTAGAAGTTGCTGAGGGAAGGCTGTATATCATTCCAGTGACAGCAGATTAATTTTGGTCCAGAGATTACTTCACTTCTTCTCAGCATCATTAATCACTTGATCTTGCCATTCTGCATGCACTTATAATCAAGCTCTGGGATGATTTAAGTGTAAGGAGAGAAAGACCTCAATACACCTTGCCTAAGAAATTTACTTCATATATGATCCATTAAAAATGGTGTATCAGTCAGTGTTCCACCAGAGAAACAGGACCAATATGATATGGAAATGTTTGGAAGGAAGAAATTTTCCTCTACAATTCTAAGTTCTTCTGGTTGGTCTTAGAATGAAATTGACCTGAGACATTAACAGGAGAGAATCAAACAAAGTTTGAGAACATATATGTGTGAGAGAGACTCAGGCAAACTGAATAACTCACCAAAATGGCTGAAACCTTCACCTTAAATACCATCTTCAGCTAAAGACAAGAGAAGGTATTGGAGGTAGGGGTGTGGACATCCAAAAGAGAAAGAAAATTGACATGGAGATGGAAAAGCAAATGTTTTTGGTAAATTAATACTTGCTGGGCCATGTAGAGACAATGGGACACAGATCTCTAGGCCATGTCCCCCCTGCTCACACACACACACCTAGCCCACGTTCTTTGCAGGTGTCTCTGGTGATAGCTCCATTCTGGGAACAGGTCCTCTATCTAAATTCTTTTTGTAGCTAAAGGATAAGGTCAAAGTTTCTTCCTGAGTCTTTTTGGGCCTTGGTTGTTATCAGCTCAAAATAATCCACATGCCAAAGAAACAAAGAGACATTTTGGGGTGGCAAATTTTGCACGTATATATATCTGGAGAGAGGGAGAGAGAGAGATTTATTGCAAGGTATTGTTATTGGCTTACATGATTGTGAGACTGGCTAGGCAAGTAAAACATCTGTAGGGCAGGCCAAGAGGAAGGGCAGGCTGGAGCTCTTAGGCATGAAGCTGCAGTCCAGAATTTCACTTTCTTCAAGACCTTTTAACTTACTGAATCAGGCACATCCAATCTCCATCAGGAGATTAGCTAGGATAATCTCCTTTACTTAAAATCAACTGATTATTAAAAAATAAAATTAACTGATTATGGAATCAATCACGTCTACAAATTATCTACACAGCAACACCTAGATTCATGTTTGAATAACTGAGAATTATAGACTAGTCAAGTTGACACGTAAAACTGACCATCACAAGGGGAGAGTCATCAGTGATGCTGAGCTCCCTCAATGAAGATGTAAAAGAAGTTCCTTCTAAATGTATCCTGCATCCATTTAGCAGTTTGAAGTTAAGTCTGACAAATATATATTTTCTTAGATATATGGCTTATAGAGAAATCATTTTCTCAGCTCTGTACATGACTGGGTCTTTAACATAATTACTCCATTCCAGCCATTCTGGGCTTTGGAAGTTATTACGTTGACTAGTGGATGCAGTGAACAGATGAGGTTTGGTGAACAATTTACAGAATCACATGTGCCCTGACAGGGGAATATGTAAACTGGAACATATCAGGTTTCTCTTATTGAAAGCTAAATCAGAATCAGAAACTAAAATCAGCCACATGATAGTCAAAAAGATGGACAAGTCCTGTCCCCTTCCCCAGAATCAGTCAAGGCTACTTTTCTAAGTGACGCAATCTTATTATTTTAGTTTTTTTCCTCAGTGACTCAATTTTTAAATGGACTAAAGCTCTAAATAAGTATCTTTTAAAATCTACATCTCTTGTATGTGGAAGAGCTTCACATTGTACTCTTATCTGCCACAGGCAGATACTTTATTTTGCCAAGAGTAAACATTTCTGAAATAATTCAGACCAACCTGGAAGTCTTATGTAGATCAGAGAGCTGTGTCTAAGAAATCAGACAGTTGTTACAGCACATCAAGGTTATAATGCCAATTAATTCCAGTGTTGATCCATTCATCATAATGAGAAATATAAGGGTTTCCTGTACCAATCCTTGTATTAGAGATAGTAAGACTTCACAGGTAAAGAATGCTGCATTTTATAGATGATGTAATAGACTTGGGTACTGGTGGTGAATCAATATTGGGGATTCGGCTGACAAAATAAAGGACAAGGTTTACAGGGCAGGAAGTTTCCCTTGTAGTATACATTTGCCCATCTATGACTTTCTCTAAGTAAAAATCAACTAGGCTTAAAAGTAGAAGAAAAGGAGAAAGGGAGGAAGGAGGAGAAGAAGGAGAAGAAGAAGGAAACAAATCAAACCAGTTATCTGGAAGATTCCAGGAGAGAGAGAATAGTCCCTGTGTTGAGGAGCAAGTCTGTCGTTCTCAAAGTGTGGTCCCCAGAACAGGGGCATCAGTATCATCTGAGAACTTGTTACAAATGCAAATTCTTGGCCATACCATTGACCAGCTGAAAGTCTGGGGCTGGGGCACACTAATTTGTCCTTTAACAAGTTCTCCAGGTGATTGTCTCAAGGGTAAGAATCACTGATCTAAGAAATGCATTCTTCCAGAACTCCCAGAGAGTCTATTTCTTTTGAAGAGGCTTTCATCCTTTTGGATCTTGGCCTGAGAATCCTACATTCTACAAATCTATAAAATTGTATTGTCCTTGGTCCTTTTGGCCCTCAAGGAATAACTCTTAATGATTATGTGTTTTTGAGACATTTTGAAACTTTTTAACAACTATTGCTTCCTTGCCCCCAGTGGTAATCAGCCCAGCCCTGCTTCCTGAGCTGAGTCCAGTAGGTTCTCCCCAGGGATATACCCTCTTCCCCAAGGGTCACACCCATTGTTGTATAGGTGATGTATGGGCAGTGGCTGGGAAGCTAAAGCTGCAGAAAAAGGATCTCCTAGAAGGTGGAAGACCAGAAGATTCTCTCCCATTCTGGTTGAAGGAAGGTGAGAGATCAGGGTTTCCTCACCTGTAGATAAAGTAAAAAGGATCCACAAACACTTGCTGCAGAGTGCAGAGAATAAACAAGTGACACAGGCTTGATGGTAGTAAGTCTGAAGTGAGAGGAGAGCCTCAGAAATTAATGCAGGGGAAGCAAAGTATTGAAAACAGATTCCTCAAGTTGCATGAGGAAAACCAGGCTTTTCACAACCAAGTGAAAACTTGGTCCTGTGGTTTAGAGGGAGGATACTGAGAGCAAAAGATAAGGAAATACATCACAGAATTCTCCACATGGTCACATTGAACAAGATCACATAATTACCTACTAACTAACACATTAGGTTAGCAAACTTTTTTTGAGCAACTGCTAAATCAGAGCTGCTATTATAGGTGTTAGGGCTACTAAGTTATTGATTTTAAAATCTCGTTCAAAGGGACAACCAAAAAAATGATAAATGCTGTAGCAGAGGTACTTATAAAATGTTATTGGAACCCAGAGAATTGAGGGATTAATTCTGCATGGGAGAAATGGAGAAGGAGTCACAGAGAAGGTGGTATCTGAGGACTTCTAGGTTGAGAAGGTAGTAGAAGGTATTTCAGGAAACAGAATTCATTTCCAAAGCTCCAGAAATAACCAGGCATATGACATATGTGAGAGGCTATGAATTCCTTGAACAGGAATCAGTTCCTGGGTAACAAGGATACTGATTAGAAAGGTAGATGGAGGCTACATTATAGAGCTTGATATGACATACTGAGAAGGAGTTGCATGCGTGTATGGAAGCGTGTGTTTCAACCCTGAATTAACCCACAAAGCAGCTTCTAAGAGTTTGAGTTTTAAGCTGTGGGCCTTTGGTAGTCATTAAAAGATTGTAATGAGGGAGGAAGATGATCAGATATAAGTTTAGAAAGGTCTCTCTGACAGTGGTATAGAAGATGGCCTGGCGTGGAAACTGATGGAAGCAGAAGGATGTGATTAAAATGACCTCTGATGGACAATAGATTGCAGGAGGCAGGTGTGGGGGGGGGAGTGAGGCAAGGAAGGGGGGTGTGGAGGCCACAACCCTCACCTGTCACCTCTGTCTTTCACCCTCCGTGTCCTTCTTCACCTTTGTTCCCATTCCCTTCCCCGGCCCCCCACCTCTGCATTCCCCTTCCTTCCTCTCCCTTTCTCTTAATCTGCCTTCTTTATTCCTTTGTCTATTCTATTTCTCTTGTTTCAACATCCTCCTTTCTCTTCTATCCTTGTATTCAGTAACATCTTCTAAAATTCTTGTTTCTTTCAGAAGAGCTCTTCCAGTCCCCTTCATACAATAGCCATCACTCATTTCTTAATCCAGAGAATCTCTCTCCCCTTTCTCTTGTCTCAGCACTCACACCATATATCCCGTTACCTGATCTAGTAAGAGACCACCTACATCAATGAGGGAGGCACTCCCTATAGCTGTTCACCCACCCAGCAGTCAACACCACATGCTTTTTGAATATTGACTGTTAGCAAAGATGGGCACTGCAGCGTAGAAATAAATTATAAGATACATATTTATACTTCTGGAGTTTAGAGTTGAATTATGGAGGGAAAAACATAGACACATGAAAAGTTAATTGACATTATGATGTGTTCACTCTTGCATGAAAAATGATTGGTACAAAAATGTATTAGAGATTCGAGGAAGGGAGGGTGTCTTTAGAGCAGGAGACTACACAGAGGAGAGTGATTACCATTTATTATCCCAGACACTGTTCTGGGAAACTTATGTGTTATTTTACTTAATCCTCTAGACAATTCTATAAAGAAAACATTTTTTTAAACATCTTTATTGGAGTATAATTGCTTTACAATGGTGTGTTAGTTTCTGCTTTATAACAAAGTGAATCAGTGATACATATACATATATCCCCATATCTCTTCCCTCTTGCGTCTCCATCCCTCCCACTCTCCCTATCCCACCCCTCTAGGTGGTCACAAAGCACCGAGCTGATCTCCCTGTGCTATGTGGCTGCTTCCCACTAGCTATCTATTTTACATTTGGTAGTGTATATATGTCCATGCCACTCTCTCACTTTGTCTCAGCTTACCATTCCCCCTCCCCGCATCCTCAAGTCCATTCTCTACGTCTACGCCTTTATTCCTGTCCTGCCCCTAGGTTCTTCATGACCATTTTTTTTTTGTAAGAAAACATTTTTATTCCCACCTTACAAATGTGAAAACTGAGATTCAGAGAGATTAAGTATTTCCTCAGGGTCAAATCTCAAGGAAATAGAAATTTGACTGCAGGTCTGTTGGACCCCAAGTGTCTTCCCATCACTATATTACACTGAATCTTTGAAAGCCAGGGTGCATGTGTTTCTGGATGGCTTTAAGATATCTCATGAATGTATATTCCAGCAGCAGCTAGTGAACTCTCCAGAGACAAGGCCATTTAATCAGAACTGATATTATGATATTATCAATGTCCATCATCTAGACCTGGACATATCAATTTGAGTCCCTGAGAACTAATGCATCTCTGTCTGTGGTTTGTGTTCTTTACGTGTATGGAGAAGACACCACGGAATCAGGGAACCTCACATGGGTGTCGGAATTTGTCTTCCTGGGGCTCCTACACACTCAGGAGCTCCATCTTTTCTTGTTTCTGGTGTTCCTGTTTGTCTACACCACCAGTGTCATAGGAAACCTCCTCATCATGATCATGGTGAGCTCTGATTCCCGGCTCCACACACCCATGTGTTTTCTACTCTGAAACCTGGCTGTCATAGACCTCTGCTATTCCCCAGTCACTTCCCCAAAGATGCTGGTGAATTTCCTCACTGAGAAGAAGACCATTTCCTACCAGGGTTGCATAGCTCAGGTCTTCTTCTTTCACTTTCTGGGAGGTGCCATGGTTTTCTTCCTTTCAGTAATGGCCTATGACCGTCTTGTTGCCATCTCCCAGCCCCTCCAGTATGTCACCATCATGAACATTCAGCTCTGTGTGGGGTTGGTGGTGGCTAGCTGTGTGGGAGGCTTCATACATTCCATTTACCAACTGGCTCTGATGCTCCCCCTGCCTTTCTGTGGCCCCAATGTCCTAGATAATTTCTACTGTGATGTTCCACAGGTACTGAGACTCACCTGCACTGACACTTCTGTCTTAGAGTTCCTCATGCAATAGTGGGTTGATGGATGTCATCAGGTTCCTTTTTCTCCTGATCTCCTCAGTCATCCTGGTGATGCTGAGGTCCCACTCGGGGCAGGTGAGGAGGAAGGCAGCTTCTATCTGCACCACCCACATTGTCGTGGTGTCTATGGTCTCTGTTCCAAGCACTTACCTCTATGCCCGGCCCTTCACCTCCTTCTCCGTGGACGAGGCTGTGTCCATCAGCCACAGGGTCATGACCCCCATGCTCAACCCCATGATCTACACCCTGAGGAACCAGGAGATGCAGGCAGCAGTGAAGATATTAAGGAGGCATCCGGTGGGTGAGTCACTTCTCTTAGGCTTTGTTTTCCATTCGTAAAGTGTAGAGTGAGCTGCTGTATCTGCCCTGTTCATTACTTGTGGATGTGTTGTGAGGGTTATCATAGAGGTGAATGCATAGTGAACCTAAGTAACCTACTCGGGTCTTTAGGAAAATGGATAATATCCTTATTTTTGTTTTTGATGGTGATTTGAACACTCCTATGACAATGAGATATGTGGTCATGGAAACATTCTGGAAACCCACACCCTCCTTTCTGCCTTCTTGGTGGATAGTTTCCTCTTAGGATGATAGCTTTTCCCCAGAAGAGTAGTTCTGTTTTCTGTGTTTTGACCTCTTTTCCCAGTACCCTATTTTGGTGTGAGTCTGGATTGTTGGAAACTGCACAATATTTAGAATCTTAAGCCTTAAATTAGAGACCCTAACCCATCACTTAACAAACGAATGACATTGAATGGGACACCTGGCCTCTCTTGGCCTCATGACATCTTCCTCAACACATTTGTTAAAATTGATATCTGACCCAAGCCTCCCAGCTTTATTGCTAGAACCAAATCCAAAAAATTGTGAGAAAATATTGAGAGAACAGTATAACTATATTTTATCTAATTTTCAAATTTGAAATCATCATGAATGTTCAGTTTTTTTGCTTTACAATTTAATAAGGTATAATAATTATAACAAGCAAAAGATTATATGTAAAATGCCTCTAAGTTATAAAAGACTATATTACATTGTATGAACATTCATGTATACATTACTCAGTTCAAGAACCAGAAGTTACCAATAACTTATAGCTACCTATAGGTGCTCTCAATCACATCACTTCTCCCCAGATGAAACCACTTTCTTGAATTTGGTGTTTATCATTCCATTGCTTATAAAAACAATTTCATCACATTTTAACATAATCAGTATATTGTTTTGCTTTATTGAGCTTTATACAAATAAAATACTGCACATAATATTCTGAAATTTGCTTTTTTTCACTCAACATTATGTTTCTAAATGCCCATATTGTTTTGTTTGGCTGAAGTTCATTCATTTGCACTGCTGTGTGATATTCCATTGTGAGACAAAGCTTATTTGGATTGTTCCCAGATTCTGCTCTTTTGAATATTCTTCTACTTGTCTCCAGTTGTTATGTTGAGGAGCTATAGGTTATATACCTTGAGATGGAATTGCTGACTCATGAGATCTTCAAAGATTTACCTTTACATAGTAGCGCCAAATTGTTTTCCAAAGTTGTTGTACCAAATTACATGGTCATCAGCAGCGCTGAAGTGTTCCCGTTGATTCACATCCTCCTAACAGTTGATATTGTCAGACGTTAATTTTTGCCACTTGAGTAAAAAATGGTATTTCACTGTAGTCTTGATTTGCATTTCTCTAACATTGTTTTCCATATTTTTATTGCCTTCAGGTTTCCCATGAATGCCTTTTGTTTGCTTTTCTACTGGCTTTTCCTTTTTAATATAGGAGTTCTTATATAATTTGGTTACTGGTCTATTGTCAGTATTTATTATAATACTATCTATATTTATTATAATTCCTGCTCCCAGTTTATAGTTTGTCTCCTTTATTTTTGGTATTAGTTTTCATGTAGTCAGGTTTATCAATCTTTCATTTTAGTATTAGTTTTATTGAGATCTAATTTTTAAAAATTGCTTCTTACTCAGAGGACAGAAATACATTTTTTCTTCTCTCAAAGGATGTTAATTATATAAACTTTTCTTCTGTTTCCTATGTCTTTTTGGGTTTTTTCTCATTCATTTTTCTATTTATTTTGTTTTTCCCGTTTGTGTTAGTAGCCATCTTTAAACTCCTTTTGATCCTTGGCTATCTACATTTAAGAGCAAGGCAATAAAATACTAATTGGTACCTTGATGTATTGAAGCTTTTAGACTTTACCTTAGGGGTTCTGGAGGAAATCAGCTGTTTACTGGAGGGCCTCCAAATGCCAATACCTTGAGGTCTATTTTTCTAGAGTTGTTGTTTCCGCAAAGAAAAATCTTGATTTCCTGTCTTTGGCTTAGATGCTCAAATTTTGCGCTGGGGTGGGGAGAGTAATGATCCTCAGTACCTCTTTATTTTTTTTTTTTTTAATTTTTTATTTTTATTTTTTAAACATCTTTATTGAAGTATAATTGCTTTACAATGGTGTGTTAGTTTCTGCTTTATAACAAAGTGAATCAGTTATACATATACATATGTTCCCATATCTCTTCCCTCTTGCATCTCCCTCCCTCCCACCCTCCCTATCCCACCCCTCTAGGTGGTCACAAAGCACCGAGCTGATCTCCCTGTGCTATACAGCTGCTTCCCACTAGCTATCTATTTTACATTTGGTAGTGTATATATGTCCATGACACTCTCTCACCCTGTCACATCTCACCCCTCCCACTCCCCATATCCTCAAGTCCATTCTCTAGTAGGTCTGTGTCTTTATTCCCGTCTTGCCACTAGGTTCTTCATGACCTTTTTTTTTTTCCCCTTAGATTCCATATATATGTGTTAGCATACTGTATTTCTTTTTCTCTTTCTGACTTACTTCCTTCTGTATGACAGACTCTAACTCCATCCACCTCATTACAAATACCTCCATTTCATTTCTTTTTATGGCTGAGTAATATTCCATTGTATATATGTGCCACATCTTCTTTATCCATTCATCCGATGATGGACCTCAGTACCTCTTTAGATAGAGAAATTCCTACTGAGCACCTTCTCTTAATTACATTACTCACATCTGAGTTCATGACCTCCGCTGTTAGAAGAGTTTTCCTGCATTAGACAGACATTGCATTCCTGTCAGTGCTCTCTTGCCTCTGGTCCATCATGTTCATCCCCGTTTCCAGGTGCTTTATAAGAAGATAGCCTTGTTCTTGTGTGTCTACCCAAAGCCATTCCCAACCACCTCCCCCTTGCTTGTCCCCTATCATAAGTGTTCACTTTCCCAGAACACTTAGAAGCCAGGAGTGCTCATGTGTTCATGTGATCCGGTTCATGTGATCACAACAAACAGTGTGTTAGCCTAGGAGATTCTGGGAAGGATTTCTCCTCCAGGAATAGAGGCAAGAGATGCAGAAGGAGAAAGAAACTGCCCTCCACCCATTTCCTAACCACCAGCCTTTGAATGAGATGTGTGAGGGCATACACCATAAGGAAGCATGGAGGCCATCTCGGTTCATGAGGGAGAGGCCAAGGGCACCACAGACTCACTGAATCAGGGTCTTGATATCACTGAGCCATGGGTCCTTGTTGGATCGTCGGTTTTCACACTCTGATTTTTCTTAATTACCTATTTATCCTCCTCCTTCTGTTCTTAGCTCCCATCTCCTTTTCCCTTTCTCCTCTAGCTCTTCACCCTCCTCACATCTTTAATGATTTTGAAGCTGGGATGGGCTGGGTCACGAACACAGAACACTTATAAGCCCTTAACTGCCCTCATGAAGTCTCTTCTGAAACAGGATAGGGTATGAATAAATAGAAGAGCTGCACCACTATGTTCATCCTCTCAACTCTCCCATCTCTCCTCCTCCCTGCTGCCAGAGAGGCCTGCATCTGTAGGTCATTCTTCTGCATAACGTCCTCCACTGGCTTCTCACCTCCCTCAAGGTAAAACTTAAGTGTATGAACCTGGTCTCTTAACACTATTCACAGTGATCCCTGCCTCCTCTCTACCCTAATGTCGCTTCACTTCCCCTGTGCTCCAACCTTGTCAAGGTCCTGAGGGTTCTTGGAGTGTATGCTGTGCCAGTTCATCCCTGGACCTCTGTTCTTCCTGTCAGAAACACACTTTCCCTCCTTTGTCTGCCTAACACACTTGAACTTTACCTCTGTTTAAATGTCACGTCCTCTCCGAAGTCTTCCTTCTCTCCCAGTCATGGTTAGCTGCTCAGCCTTTTAACCATTGGCCATTCCGCTAGTAGAGGTATCTCCTCTCTGAAGTTCCTTTATGTGTTCCTGGGTCTGTTTTTTGCATCAACCTGTGAGTTCCTTGAGAGGAGAATGGATTTCTTATTTTTGTATCCACAACATTGTGCCTTGAGTTGTACCCAACCTGCCTTTTACTGCTCTCCTATTCTTAAAAAAGGATAATTTTCAGTTATGCTAACAAATAGATTGCCAAATATTTCCCAGCAAAGATGGGTTTATTCAGGATCAGCAGAGAATTACAATTCAGGGTCTGCACCCATAGTAAGCCACGTGCAAGTCCCCAGTGGGAAGGGAACTTCTTTCTTTAGAGAGAAAAAGGAAGGTGGCAGGCTGTAGTAAAAAAAGAGCCCATGGATTTTCTTTGGCTGAGTCCTTGCCAGGAAAGAAGTAGAGTCTTTCTTTTTCCTGTTGGGCTCTGCTATTGTCACAAGGTTTGAGAGAGCTCCCCCTTCTGGTCTCTCAACTCTATTTAATTGAAGTTTCTGTTTATTAATTTTTACGCATTTATTGAGTGTTCACAATGGCCCAAGTACCATAACTCCAAAACAATAAGCCACATTGTAATCAATTTCTAAAACAGATAACTCATCCACAATCATGCTCTGAGGAATCAACTTTGGGGTTGAAATGTGTTTACAAACATTTATGTGACTTGAGAGGAGAAATATATAAAGTAGAAGATATAATGGCTTTCTTATTGAAAACCAAATCAGAATTATAATTAATTAGTCCAGGTAATTTAATTAGTTATTGTTAATAATGTTACAGTTAGTGACATCTGACAGTCAAGGAGATTGATAAGACCTAGTCCCTTCCCCAGCATCAACCCAGGCTATTTTAATGAGTGGTTGGTTTTTAAGTGGAATAAAGCTCTAAATATTGGGAAGAATTCATGTTTTTGAAATCTATATCTCTTGTATTTGGACGAAACCAGAGCTTCAGATAGTGTTTTTCTATGTTCTTGCTAAGTATAAATATTTGTAACAAAATAACTCAGATCATCCTGGAAATCTCATGTAGAAAGGAAAGCTACTGCACACCAAGATTAGAAATTCCAATTCTGACTGGTTCATCATAATAAGAAAATATATGCACTTCCTGTACTAGTCCTTGTATGAAAGGAAGGATCTTACTGAGTAATAATTCATATATAAAGGGTACTAGAATGTTATAGATGGTGCAATAGAATTGGATATGGATGGGGAATCAATCTTGGGATCCGGTTGACAAAATAAAAGACAGATTCATAGGTTTTGTTTCCAATGTAGTATACAAATATTTTCCCACCTATAATGTTGTCCAAGTCAAGGTCAATTAATTCTTTTTAAAAAAGTAAACTATTAAACCAGTTGCCTTGATGATGCTGTGAGAAAGAACTGTTCATTCTGCTGACAAGAGCAGTGAAACTCAAAGTCAGTGGTTCTCAAACTGTGGCCCCAGATGAGCAACATCAGCATCACCTGAAAACTTGTTAGAAATGTGAATTCTCAGGCTCCACCCAAACCTACTAAATCAAAAATTCTGCGTGGGAGTTTCTGAGTTTTAACATTCCCTCCAGGTGATTCTAATGCATGTTTAAGTGTGTGAACCACTGGTCTATGAAATGGATCCTTCCAAAAATCCCAGAAATTTGAGAGATTCTGGCCTTTCTAATCTTGATCTCCTAATCTTACATGTCATGAATCTCTACAATTTTCATTGTCATTGGTGGGTTTTTGTTTTGTTGTTTTTTGTGTTGTTGTTTTTTAAATTTTTGTTTGTTTGCTTGCTTTTTGCCCTCAAGGCAGACCTTTCAAATAGTAAGTGTTATTTTTTGTTGTTGTGTTGTTTTTTGTTTTTGGAGTTTTCATATAGAATTATTTTATTTGCACTTAAGTAGATGCATTAACAGAAGGTAGTTTGGTTATAGTCTCCATGTGTTAAATTATTTGCTCATGCGTTAATTCAATTAATATTCATTAAGCTTCCTATATGTTCCAGGTATTCTTTTTTTGGGGGGAAGGGAGTTTGTAATTTTTTTAATTTTATTTTTTATACAATTTTTAAAGGTTACACTCCCTTTACAGTTATTACAAAATGTTGGCTATATTCCTCGTGTTGTACAATACATCCCTGTAGCCTATCTTACACCCAATAGTTTGTACCTCCCACTCCCCATCTCTATATCACCCTTCACCCCCTTCCCACTGATAACCACTAGTTTGTTCTCTATTTCTGTGAATCTGCTTCTTTTTTTGCTTTATTCACTAATTTATTATACTTTTTTAGATTGCACATATAAGTGATATCATATAGCATTTGTCTTTCTCTGTCTGACTTATTTCACTCAGCGTAATGCCCTCGAAGTCCATCCATGTTACTGCAAATGGTAAAATTTTATTCTTTTTTATGGCTGATTAGTATTCTGTCATATCTAAATACTGCATCTTTATCCATTCATCTGTTGATGGGCACTTAGGTTGCTTTCATACTTTGGCAATTGTAAATAATGCTGCTAGGAACATTGGGGTGCATGTATTTTTTTCAAATTAGTGCTTTTGTTTATTTCCGGATATACACCTAAGGGTGGAATTGCTTGGTCATATGATAGTTCTATTCTTAGTTTTTTGAGAAACCCGCATACTGTTTTCCACGTGGCTGCACCAATTTACAGTCCCAACAGTGTACAAGGGCTCCCTTTTCTCCACATTCTGGCCAACATTTGTTATTTGTGTTCTTTTTGATGATAACCATTCTGACAGGTGTGAGGTAATGTCTCATTGTGGTTTTGATTTGCATTTCCATGATGATTAGCATTGCTGAGAATCTTTTCATGTACGTGTTGGTCATCTGCATTTCCTCTTTGGAAAAATATCTATTAAGTTCTGCCAATTTTTAATTGGTTTTTTTGTTTTATTGATGTTGAGTTGTACGAGCTGTTTATATATGTTGGCTATTAACCCATTATTGGTCCTATCATTTGCAAATATTTTCTCCCATTCAGTAGGTTGTCTTTTCCTTTTATCAAGGATTTCCTTTGCTCTACAAAAGCTGTTAAGTTTAATTAGGTCCCATTTGTTTATTTTTGCTTTTATTTTCTTTACTTTAGGAGACATATCTCAAAAAATATTGTGGCAATTTATGTGAAAGAGTGTTCTGCCTATGTTATAGTATACAATTGTACATTTATGTCTTTAATCCATTTTGTGTTTATTTTTCTATATAGTGTTAGAGAATATTCTAATTTCATTCTTTTATATGTAGCTGTCCAGTTTTCCCAGCACCAATTATTGAAGAGCCTGTCTTTCCTCCATTGTATTGCCTCCTTTGTTGGAGATTAATTGACTATAAGTGCATGGGTTTATTTCTGGCTGTCTATCTTGTTCCATTGATCTGTGTGTCTGTTTTTGTGCCCATACCATTCTGTATTGATTACTATAGCTTTGTAGTATAGTCTGGAGTCAGAGCGCATAACTCCTCCAACCCTGATCTTCATTCTCAAGATTGTTTTGGCTATTCGGGGTCTTCTGTGGTTCCATACAAATTTTTAAATTATTTGTTCTAGTACTGTGAAAAATGCCGTTGGTATTTTGATAGGGGTTGCATTGAATCTGTAGGTTGCCTTGGGGAGTATGGTCAAATAGCAAGTGTTTCTGAAAGACTTAGAAACTTTTTAACAACTCCAATTGTTCCCTTGTCCCCAGCAAGACTCATTCCAGCTCTGCTTCCTGTGCCCAGTCCAATAATTTCTCCCTAAGGATATCCCTTTGTCCCCAGGGTCATGTCAATGAGTTGTGTGTGTGAGGTATGGGCAGAGATCAGGAAGCTGTGAAGCTGCATAGAGAGGACCTCCCAGAAAGATGTAAGACCTGAACTCTCTTCCCCCATTCGGGGCTGAAGGAAGGTGAGAGCCTGAGGGTTTCCACACTTCCGGATAGGTCAATGGTAGCTAGGTTCTTGAAAACACCTGCTGGAGGCTGGAGAGAATAAACAAGTGACATAGACTTGATGGTACTAAGTTTAAAGTTGGAGGAGAGCCTCGGGAAGTAATTGAGGGGATGTGCTTTTAAGCAGCTGCTTTAGGTTGCATGTAAAACCCAGTAATTTTAACAACCACTTATAGATCTGGCCTTATGAGATAGGGAGCATAGGATAAGTAAATTCACTTAAAAATTCTCCACATAATCAATTACCTCCTTCATACATTAACTTGACAATATTTACTGAGCATGTGCTGTATCAGAGCGGCTGTTCCAAGTTCTGGGGTTGCCAAGATATTGAAATTACGATGTAGTAAGTTGAGGAGAGAAGCTGAAAAAATGAATGATGATAAACCTATAGCAGAGTATGTTTTCGATGTTTAAGAACACTGAAAAATGGGGAATTTGTTCTGTATGGGAGAAATGGTGACAGGAATGACAGAGAGGGTGATGTTTGTGTGGGCCTTTTCTAGGGTTGAGAAGGTATGAACAGAATTCCAGGGAACCAACATGGAAATACATAAATATGGAGCGTGTTTAAGACTTTAATCCATTAAAGAGCTAGTGGTTCATCAGAGGCGGAGATACCGATTAGAAAGGCAGATGGAGCTTACGTTTTACAGCCCTGTATGACATGCTGTGTTGCATGCACGTGTATGTGTATCCACCCTGACTTGATCCACAAAGTATTGGCTGTGGCTCCTAAGGGGCTCTGGTGAGCATCACTACAAGGATAGAAGTGAGAGGGGAATGTGATCATTTCAGCATTTAGAAAGGTCTCATGGACTGCTGTGTAGAAAGTGGACTGGAGTGAAAACAAATTGAAGTGAAAAATAAGACGGGAGTGATCTCTCAGACATAGAGAATAAATGTATGGATGCCAAGGGGGGTGGGATGAATTGGGAGATTGGGATTGAAATATATACACTGCTGTGTATAAAATAGATAACTGGTGGGAACCTACTGTGTAGCACAGGAAACTCTACTTGGTGCTCTGTGGTGACCTAGATGGGAGGGAAATCCAGGAAAGAGGGGATATGTGTATACGTATGGCTGATTCACTTTGCTGTACAGTGGAAACTAACACAACATTGTAAAGCAACTGTACTCCAATAAAAATTAATTTAAAAAATAAGGGAGTGGTCTCTGATAGATAATGGATTGCATGAGGTCAGGGTGGGAGATGAGCCGAGGTGGGGGGAGTGGGGAGGGCACTTAACCCTCACCTGTCACCTCTATCTCTCAACCTCTATGTCCTTCTTCACCTTTGTTCCCATTCCCTCCCCTGCCCACCATCTTTCCATCTCTTCTTCCTTCACTCATTCTATTCCCTCATTTTTCTTCCTTATAATTTCCTTCCTCCCTTTAATTCTTCATCTATTTCCATTTCTTCTCCTTCAATATTTTTTTCTTTTCTACTCTTGGATTCAATAACATCTTCTGAAATTGCTGTCCTTTCAGAAGAGCTCTAAGTCTCCTTCAAACAATATACTCATCATCTATTTCTTCACTAATGATAGTTACCCCTCTGCCTTTTGTCTCCACCTCTGATCTGGGGAGCCTCACCTAGTAAGGGACCACCTACTGTGAAGGATGGAAAGAAATGGAATGCCCCAGGTGTCCAGCTGTGCCCAGAGGCTCCCCTGCATGGACCTGCACACACAATAGCTTTTCACCCACTCCCCAGTTAACACCAGCTATTTATTAAATATTAACTATGAGCAAGGATGGGTACTGTAGGGCACAAATAAATTATGAATCAAGACATGTCTGTAGCACATCATGAATTGTGGAGGAAAAATATAGACACATGAAAAGTTCATTAACATTATGATGTGCTAACTGTTGCATGAAAAATAATTGTTACAAAAATGTATTAGAGACTGGAAAGGGGAGGAGGTCTTTAGAGCAGGAGACTACACAGAGGAGAGTGATTACCATTTATTATTCCAGGCACTGTTCTAGGAACCTTATGTGTTATTTTATTTAATCCCCTAGACAATTTCTATAAAGAAAACATTTTTCTTATAGATGTGGAAACTGAGATTCAGAGAGATTAAGTAACTAGCTCAAGGCCAAATCTCAAGGAAATAGAGGCTTTGAAATTTGACTGCAGGTCCGTTGGACTCCAAGAGCCTTCCCACCACTATATGACACTGAATCTCTGAAAGGCAGGTCGCATGTGTCTCTGGATGGCTTTAAGATATCTCAAGAATGTGTATTCCAGCACCAACTAGTGAACTCTCCAGAGACAAGGTCATTTCATCAGAACTGGTATTATGATCTGCCCATAAATTTCCATCACCTAGACTTGGACACTGAAAGCACTAAATGGGCAAGTAGTGACTTCATGCATCTCTTTCTGTGGTTTGTGTTTTTTAGGTGTATAGAGAAGACACCATGGAATCACCAGGGAACCTCACGTGAGTATCAGAATTTGTCTTCCTGGGGCTCCCACAGACTCAGGAGCTCCAGCTCTTCTTGTTTCTGGTGTTCCTGTTTGTCTCCACCTCCACTGTCATGGGAAACCTCCTCATCATGGTCACAGTGACCTTTGATTCCCACTCCAAACACCCATGTATTTTCTGCTCTGAAATCTGGCTTTGTTAGAGTTCTGTTTCTCCACAGTCACTGCCCCAAAGATGCTGGCGGACCTCCTCGCTGAGAAGAAGACCATCTCCTATCAGGGCTGCATGGCCCAGATCTTCTCCTTCCACTTTGTGGGAGGGTCCATGGTCTTCTTCCTCTCACTTATGGCCTATGATCGCCTTGTTGCCATCTCCCGGCCCCTCCACTATGTCACCATCATGAACACTCAGATCTGTGTGGGGCTGGTGGTGACTAGCTGAGTGGGAGGCTTCATCCATTCCATTTCCCAACTGGCTCTGATGCTTCCCCTGCCTTTCTGTGGCCCCAATGTCCTAGATAATTTCTACTGTGATGTTCCACAAGTGCTGAGACTTGCCAGCACGGACACTTCCCTCCTGGAGTTCCTTATAATTTCCAATAGTGGGGTGCTGGTCCTCATCTGGTTCCTCCTTCTCCTGACCTCCTACTCAGCCATCCTGGTGATCCTGAGGTCTCATTCAGGGCAAGTGAGGAGGAAGGCAGCTTCTACCTGCACCACTCACATCGTCGTGGTGTCCATGGTCTTTGTTCCAAGCATTTACCTCTACACCCAGCCCTTTACCTCCTTCTCCGTGGACAAGGCTGTGTCCATTAGCCAAACTGTCATGACCCCCATGCTCAACCCCATGATCTACACCCTGAGAAACAAGGAGATGCAGGCAGCAGTGAAAAGATTAAGGAGGTACCAGCTGGTTTATAAAAGGGAGTGACAGTGGGTGGATCACTTCTCTTTGGCTTTGTTTTCCATTTATAAGGTGGAGTGACAGCCACTGTTTACGTCTTCATAGCTTTGGAAATGTTGTGAAGTTCATCTTAGAACTTAATAATTTTGGAATTAAGCAACTCAGTTTTTTAGGAAAAAGGAAAATATCCTTATTTTTTGTGTGTGATGGTTGATTTGAGCACTCCTATGACAGTAAGATATGTTCCCTTGGAAATATGTTGGAAAGCCACACCCTCCTTTCTGCCTCTGGTGGACAGTTTCCCCTTAGGATGACAGCATTTCCCCAGAAGAGCAGTTCTGTTTTCTACCTTTTGATCTCTTTTCCCGATAACCCTTTTTTTCTTTGTTCAGAGTGATAGAGAAAGTGCAGAACTTGGAGATTTGGCCCTAAACTGGGAGCCTTTGTCCCATTACTTACCAAACTAGTAACCTTGAATGAGCCACCTGGCCTCTCTTGCATTCATGGATTCTTCCTCACCAAACTAGCATAAAACAATATCTGTCTCAATAATCTCGCTTTTGTTATAAGATTCAAATTTTTAAAATGTGTAAGAATATTTTGTAAACCATAGAACCTACGTAAGGATTATTGTTGTTGTCATTATTCCTGACATTTATTCTTCTATCAGTTGAGTAGTGTTTTGGAAGTAGGGCAGATATTCCTAAGTGCAGTGAGGGAGGCATGGGGAGGGTGGGGGCTGAACTCCAGAGGGGCCATGCAACATGCCTGAGGGTGAAACTGAGACTAGAGAGTGACATAAATTCAGGGGCATGCAGACACTATCAAACTCTTAGAGGAAAACATAGGCAGAACACTCGATGACATAAATCACAGCAAGATCCTTTTTGACCCAACTCCTAGAGAAATGGAAATAAAAACAAAAATAAACAAATGGGACCTAATGAAACTTAAAAGCTTTTGCACAGCAAAGGAAACCATAAACAAGATGAAAAGACAACCCTCAGAATGGGAGAAAATATTTGCAAACGAATCAACTGACAAAGGGTTAATCTCCAAAATTTACAAGCAGCTCATGCAGCTCAATATCAAAAAAACAAACAACCCAATCCGACAGTGGTGGGAGTCTGCGCGGGCAGAACCCAGGGCACACAGATCCAATAGTGCCTGGTTCAGGTTCTTCTCCCTAATAATGGTGACTTCCACAGCGTCCTGGGTTTTACTCCATGCATCTTGAGAAGGCTTCTGTGCATCCTGGTAGAGGGCGCGGCCGCAGCACTGGTTTTGCATTTTCAAGAGACGCTGGGCGTCCTCACACTTCTCTTCGGCCAACTGGCGAAAAAAGTGGCCCACACCGTCCAGAGTCCCATTGTTGCTGTTGAAATAGAAGCTCAGACAGAGCCACGTGGAGGACAGGCTCTTGGTGCTCCAGCCAGGCGTCAGGGCTGTGCCACTGAGGTGGAACAGCCAAGTTCAGGACACTGGTCCACAAGAGACCTCCCAGCTCCACGTAATATCAAACGGTGAAAATCTCCCAGAGATCTCCATCTCAACCCCAAGACCCAGCTCCACTCAACGACCAGCAA
Organism: Eubalaena glacialis; assembly: GCF_028564815.1. Taxonomy (NCBI): domain Eukaryota; kingdom Metazoa; phylum Chordata; class Mammalia; order Artiodactyla; family Balaenidae; genus Eubalaena; species Eubalaena glacialis. Next base: position 26,974,909 of record NC_083734.1, on the reverse strand, counting down.
GCTACAGTGCTGGACACCCTATGCCAAACAACTAGCAAGACAGGAACACAGCCCCACCCATTAGCAGAGAGGCTGCCTAAAATCATAATAAAGCCACAGACACCCCAAAACACACCTGCAGACATGGACCTGCCCACCAGAAAGACAAGATCCAGCCTCATCCACCAGAACACAGGCACCAGTCCCCTCCACCAGGAAGCCTACACAACCCACTGAACAAACCTTAGCCACTGGGGACAGACACCAAAAACAACAGAAACTACGAACCTGCAGCCTGCAAAAAGGAGACCCCAAACACAGTAAGTTAAGCAAAATGAGAAGACAGAGAAACACACAGTGGATGAAGGAGCAAGGCCAAAACCCACCTAACAAATGAAGAGGAAATAGGCAGTCTACCTGAAAAAGAATTCAGAATAATGATAGTAAAGATGATGCAAAATCTTGGAAATAGAAGGGAGAAAATACAAGAAACGTTTAACAAGGACCTAGAAGAACTAAAGAGCAAACAAACAGTGATGAACAACACAATAAATGAAATGAAAAATTTTCCAGAAGGGATCAATAGCAGAATAACTGAGGCAGAAGAACGGATAAGTGACCTAGAAGATAAAATAGTGGAAATAACTACTGCAGAGCAGAATAAAGAAAAAAGAATGAAAAGAATTGAGGACAATCTCAGAGAGCTCTGGGACAACATTAAACACACCAACATTCAAATTATAGGGGTCCCAGAAGAAGAAGAGGAAAAAAAAGGGACTGAGAAAATATTTGAAGAGATTATAGTTGAAAACTCCCCTAATATGGGAAAGGAAATAGTTAATCAAGTCCAGGAAGCACAGAGAGTCCCACACAGGATAAATCCAGGAGAAACACGCCAAGACACATATTAATCAAACTATCAAAAATTAAATACAAAGATCAAGTATTAAAAGCAACAAGGGAAAAACAACAAATAACACATAAGGGAATCCCCATAAGGTTAACAGCTGATCTTTCAGCAGAAACTCTGCAAGCCAGAAGGGAGTGGCAGGACATAATTAAAGTGATGAAGGAGAAAAATCTACAACCAAGATTACTCTACCCAGCAAGGATCTCATTCAGATTTGACAGAGAAATTAAAAGCTTTACTGACAAGCAAAAGCTAAGAGAATTCAGCACCACCAAACCAGCTTTACAACAAATGCTAAAGGAACTTCTCTAGGCAGGAAACACAAGAGAAGGACAAGACCTACAATAATAAACCCAAAACAATTAAGAAAATGGTAATAGGAACATACATATCGATAATTACCTTAAATGTAAATGGATTAAATGTTCCAACCAAAAGACACAGACTGGCTGAATGGATACAAAAACAAGACCCATATATATGCTGTCTACAAGAGACCCACTTCAGACCTAGGGACACATACAGACTGAAAGTGAGGGGATGGAAAAAGATATTCCATGCAAATGGAAATCAAAAGAAAGCTGGAGTAGCAATTCTCATATCAGACAAAATAGACTTTAAAACAAAGACTATTACAAGAGACAAAGAAGGACAATACATAGACTATTACAAGAGACAAAGAAGGACACTACATAATGATCAAGGGATCAATCCAAGTAGAAGATATAACAATTGTAAATATTTATGCACCTAACAAAGAAGCACCTCAATACATAAGGCAAATACTAACAGCCATAAAAGAGGAAATCGACAGTAACACAATCATAGTAGGGGACTTTAACACCCCACTTTCACCAATGGACAGATCATCCAAAATGAAAATAAATAAGGAAACACAAGCTTTAAATGATACATTCAACAAGATGGACTTAATTGATATTTATAGGACATTCCATTCAAAAACAACACAATACACATTCTTCTCAAGTGCTCATGGAACATTCTCCAGGATAGATCATATCTTGGGTCACAAATCAAGCCTTGGTTATTTAAGAAAATTGAAATCATATCAAGTATCTTTTCTGACCACAATGCTATGAGACTAGATATCAATTACAGGAAAAAATCTGTAAGAAATACAAACACATGGAGGCTAAACAACACACTACTTAATAACCAAGAGATCACTGAAGAAATCAAAGAGGAAATCAAAAAATATCTAGAAACAAATGACAATGAAAACACAATGACCCAAAACCTATGGGATGCAGCAAAAACAGTTCTAAGAGGGAAGTTTACAGCAATACAATCCTACCTTAAGAAACAAGAAACATCTCAAATAAACAACCTAACCTTACACCTAAAGCAAGTAGAGAAAGAAGAACAAAAAAACCCTGGGGCTTCCCTGGTGGCACAGTGGTTGAGAATCTGCCTGCTAATACAGGGGACACGGGTTCGAGCCCTGGTCTGGGAAGATCCCAAATGCCGCGGAGCAACTAGGCCCGTGAGCCACAATTACTGAGCCTGCGCGTCTGGAGCCTGTGCTCCGCAACAAGAGAGGCCGTGATAATGAGAGGCCAGCGCACCACGATGAAGCGTGGCCCCCACTTGCCACAGCTAGAGAAAGCCCTCGCACAGAAACGAAGACCCAACACAGCCATAAATAAAAATAAATAAATAAATAAAAAATTTTAAAAAAACCCCAAAAGTTAGCAGAAGGAAAGAAATCATAAAGATCAGATCAGATATAAATGAAAAAGAAATGAAGGAAATGATAGTGAAGATCAATAAAACTAAAAGCTGGTTCTTTGAGAAGATAAACAAAATTGATAAACCATTAGCCAGACTCATCAAGAAAAAAAGGGAGAAGACTCAAATCAATAGAATTAGAAATGAAAAAGGAGAAGTAACAACTGACACTGCAAAATACAAACGATCATGAGAGATTAGTACAAGCAACTATATGCCAATAAAATGGACAACCTGGAAGAAATGGACAAATTCTTAGAAATGCACAACCTTCCAAGACTGAACCAGGAAAAAATAGAAAATATGAACAGACCAATCACAAGCACTGAAATTGAAACTGTGATTAAAAATCTTCCAACAAACAAACGCCCAGGACCAGATGGCTTCACAGGCAAATTCTATCAAACATTTAAAGAAGAGCTAACACCTATCCTTCTCAAACTCTTCCAAAATATAGCAGAGGGAGGAACACTCCCAAACTCATTCTACAAGACCACCATCACTCTGATATCAAAACGAGACACAGTTGTCACAAAGAAGGAAAACTACAGGCCAATATCACTGATGAACATAGATGCAAAAATCCTCAACAAAATACTAGCAAACAGAATCCAACAGCACATTAAAAGGATCATACACCATGATCAAGTGGGGTTTATCCCAGGAATGCAAGGATTCTTCAATATACGCAAATCAATCAACGTGATACACCATATTAACAAATTGAGGGAGAAAAACCATATGATCATCTCAGTAGATGCAGAGAAAGCTTTTGACAAAATTCAACACCCATTTATGATAAAAACCCTCCAGAAAGTAGGCATAGAGGGAACTTTCCTCAACATAATAAAGACTGTATATGACAAACCCACAGCCAACATCGTCCTCAATGGTGAAAAACTGAAACCATTTCCACTAAGATCAGGAACAAGACAAGGTTGCCCACCCTCACCACTATTATTCAACATAGTTTTGGAAGTTTTAGCCACAGCAATCAGAGAAGAAAAAGAAATAAAAGGCCACCTTATTATTTCTGGCTTCTCTTTCTGTATCTCAGATTAAATTTACTTATCCCTTCTCATTCTGATCTCTATCCCCTATTACCCTTTTTGGATAATTTTTCTGAAATATTTTCCGAAATATATCAGTCATTTTTCTGAAATATATAAATACACAAATATATACACATAGACATTACGTTTATATACTTAACAACTTATTTTTGTTACATATATTTTCTGTTTTATATACATATATTATCACATGCATATGCATATATTGTAGTTCATTAATTCTCTTCATCTAATGTCTAATCCATCTGTTTAATTTTTAATCATATTTTTAATTGAATAGGTCATATTTGATTATTTTGCAAATCTAATATTTTCTGAAATTATGTTGGTCTTCCTGTATCTTTCAATACCACTTTAAGTCTGTAAACATTTTACACATTAAAAAGGTTTTATATAGTGGAAAAAAAAAAGAAAGAAAGAAAAGGAATCCAAATTGGAAAAGAAGTAAAGCTGTCACTGTTTGCAGATGACATGATACTATACATAGAGAATCCTAAAGATGCTACCAGAAAACTACTAGAGCTAATCAATGAATTTGGTAAAGTAGCAAGATACAAAATTAATGCACAGAAATCTCTTGCATTCCTATACACTAATGATGAAAAATATGAAAGTGAAATTAAGAAAACACTCCCATTTACCATTGCAACAAAAAGAATCAAATATCTAGGAATAAACCTACCAAAGAAGACAAAAGACCTATATGCAGAAAATTATAAGACACTGATGAAAGAAATTAAAGATGATACAAATAGATGGAGAGATATACCATGTTCTTGGATTGGAAGAACCAACATTGTGAAAATGACTATACTACCCAAAGCAATCTACAGATTCAATGCAATCCCTATCAAACTACCAATGGCATTTTTCACAAAACTAGAACAAAAAATTTCACAATTTGTATGGAAACACAAAAGACCCCGAATAGCCAAAGCAATCTGGAGAAAGAAAAACGGAGCTGGAGGAATCAGGCTCCCGGACTTCAGACTATACTACAAAGCTACAGTAATCAAGACAGTACGGTACTGGCACAAAAACAGAAATATAGATCAATGGAACAGGATAGAAAGCCCAGAGATAAACCCACGCAATATGGTCACCTTATCTTTGATAAAGGAGGCAAGAATATACAGTGGAGAAAAGACAGCCTCTTCAATAAGTGGTGCTGGGAAAACTGGACAGCTACATGTAAAAGAATGAAATTAGAACACTCCCTAACAGCATACACAAAAATAAACTCAAAATGGATTAAAGACCTAAATGTAAGGCCAGACACTATCAAACTCTTAGAGGAAAACATAGGCAGAACACTCTATGACATAAATCACAGCAAGATCCTTTTTGACCCACCTCCTAGAGAAATGGAAATAAAAACAAAAATAAACAAATAGGACCTAATGAAACTTAAAAGCTTTTGCACAGCAAAGGAAACCATAAACAAGACCAAAAGACAACCCTCAGAATGGGAGAAAGTATTTGCAAATGAAGCAACTGACAAAGGATTAATCTCCAAAATTTACAAGCGGCACATGCAACTCAATATCAAAAAAACAAACTACCCAATCCAAAAAATAGGCAGAAGACCTACATAGACATTTCTCCAAAGAAGATATACAGATTGCCAACAAACACATGAAAGAATGCTCAACATCATTAATCATTAGAGAAATGCAAATCAAAACTACAATGAGATATCATCTCACACCAGTCAGAAGGGACATCATCAAAAAATCTACAAACAATAAATGCTGGAGAGGGTGTGGAGAAAAGGGAACCTTCTTGCACTGTTGGTGGGAATGTAAATTGATACAGCCACTATGGAGAACAGTATGGAGGTTCCTTAAAAAACTAAAAATAGAACTACCATACGACCCAGCAATCCCACTACTGGGCATATACCCTGAGAAAACCATAATTCAAAAAGAGTCATGTACCCCAATGTTCATTGCAGCTCTATTTACAATAGCCAGAACATGGAAGCAACCTAAGTGTCCATCGACAGATGAATGGATAAAGAAGATGTGGCACATATATACAATGGAATATTACTCAGCCATAAAAAGAAACGAAATTGAGTTATTTGTAGTGAGGTGGTTGGACCTAGAGTCTGTCATACAGAGTGAAGTAAGTTAGAAAGAGAAAAACAAATACCGTATGCTAACACATATATATATATATGGAATCTAAATATATATATATATATATATATATATATATAGTCATGAAGCACCTAGGGGCAGGACAGGAATAAAGGCGTAGACGTAGAGAATGGACTTGAGGATGCGGGGAGGGGGAAGGGTAAGCTGAGACAAAGTGAGAGAGTGGCATGGACATATATACACTACCAAATGTAAAATAAATAGCTAGTGGGAAGCAGCTGTATAGCACAGGGAGATCAGCTCGGTGCTTTGTGACCACCTAGAGGGGTGGGATAGGGAGGGTGGGAGGGAGGGAGATGTAAGAGGGAAGAGATATCGGGATATATGTATATGTAGAGCTGATTCACTTTGTTATAAAGCAGAAACTAACACACCATTGTAAAGCAATTATACTCCAATAAAGATGTTAAAAAAAAAATTCAGGGCATGTCTGCAAGACTCTGACTACTTACTGCTATCCCCCCACCCACCCCCATTTTCAGACTCAACACTTCTTGCAAACAGGAATGGGAATATCCACTCATTTCCTCATTCATTTGTTCATATTTGTAAATATTCCAGCATTCATTTGGGGCTTAATGCATTACTTATCCATAGAAAGTGCTCTATAATGGTTTGTTGACTATCTATCTCTATATATACCCCCATTCCCCTTCCTCTTTCCCTCTCTCTCTCCCTACATTGATTTCTGCCAGTTTAGTCTTCCTTACATCCATGTGGGCCTTTTCCCCCCAATTCACTGGTGTGCCTTGCTTGCTCTTTGCCTGGACCTCCATGCCACACACCCATCATTTCTCTCCTCCACTATCAAACTGGGGCTTTGGGGTTAAGCAGAGTTGAAGAGAAGAAATAGGCTATGGTTAGAGTTGCAAGGGGCTGCAAACCCAACAAGTTTAAATAAAAAGAGGGTGTTTATTTTAAGGATATAAAGCTCTCCTTGAAATAAAGTGAAGTCGGGTATTACGGGAATAAGCAACTGTGAGGTCTGACACAGCAGCTGGTCCCTCCTTCTCCCCGCCTCCATTCATCAGTCCCTGCCTATGCAGTCGCCTTGTACATGGCTCACATGGGAGCCTCTGCCCCAAAACCTGACCTTTTCATGCTCCTTCCACAGTCAGCTAGCTCAGTGTCTCTGGATTCAAATTCTAAAGTTCTATGAGAATAATCTGATTGGCTGAGGTTGGACCACATATCCCATGTGGCTGAGGGATGTGCAGGTCGTGTGACATAAGTGTGGCCATCCAAGCCCACTCCTTCAGCAGGGATTGTGGGTGAGGGTTGTCCCCAGAGAAGGAGCGTGTGGGTGGACAGACTCCCCCCAAACATGTCTGGCATGAAAGGAACAAGTAACACACCTCTTAATTGGCACTATCCAAGAAACTTGTCATTAGTTATGTCTAGACATTCATGTTTTTATTCATTCATTAAGTATTTATTGTGTCTACAATTTACTCCTTCTGTCCTACTTTGTTCTTTTTACCCCTAGGTTCTTGGAAAAGTTCCTGAATTTGTTTTGTCTGAACCAAAGAAAGAAAGGACAGGAGCCTGAGGAGGCAGGGCATTCTGAGAGGACACAGGTGGCTGTGGCAGTGGCTGACCCAGGAGGAGCCATCAGCAATTTCTGAGGGAGCTGGAATAGAGAGAAAGCTAAAAGCAGGAGAAGAGGCAGCTGGGGCACCCAAGGACAATGATGCCTGCCTGGATCTCCACCTATGGCCGTGTCTCCTACACTGCACTGACACAGGGACATACCAAGGACAGGGCAGAGGGTGCCTGTACAGGCCATAAGGGTTTTCTTTTTCTCTGTTGAGTTTTAAAACAACAGGAAAACTGACTAAAGGTGCTTTTATAATTGCCATGCTCACTAAATAATGTCAGTGCTAAAATACTCCTCCCTGCCAAGTGGGTTGCTCCCTACTCTTCATAAACCTGGTGCGTGTGTGTGTGTGTGTGTGTGTGTGTGAGTGAGAGAAAGAGACAGACAGACAGACAGACAAACAGACAGACAGACAGACAGGATCCCGAGAAAGTGGGAGAATTAGAATTAGAGAGGGAAGAGCAGAGGCCTTATGAGGGAGGAGTGTGAGTGGTTGAAAGAGGGGATCACGGGCTCCCTTAGATTCTGCACAGGTGTCAATAAAGCAGCAAGGCTGTGGGGTGGCCGCTGAGATGAAGGCTTGGGGGAGGGAGGAGGGTAAGCTGGAGCCTGTCTTCCATGACAGAGAATGTGCCCCAAGAGTCCCTGTATAGCTCTCCCAAGAACATGGACACGGGGCCATGGGCCTTGGGCTAACCCCGCAGTGTGAACAGACAGAGAAGCCACGATGGCCAGGAGGCCTGATGCTTTGCGCTGGGAACTCTCATGGGGAAAGGACATATTGTTTCCCCCTCTCATCCTCCCCACCTCAATACCAGATGGGAGGGACTGGAAAGAGGAAGGAAGAAGTGTGAGGAGATACACAAGTAACAAATGGACAAATAAATAAATACGATAATTTCATAGAATAAAAGCTATGAAGGAAATGCATGGGGTAGTGTGACTGATAGGATGGGCAGCATTGTAAAATGTGGCTGGGAAAGCGATCTCTGAGGAGGGGATATTTCAGCAAAGACCTGGACAATGAGAAGGAGACAGTCAGACAAAGATCCAGGTGACGGGCAAGCATTCCAGAAAGAAGAAACAGCAAGTGCAAAGGTCCTGGAGGTTAGAATGAACTTTTTGCCCAGAGGAAAAAGAAAAGAGGACAGTGTAACTGGAGTGTTATGAACAAAAATGATCTTGGTAGGAGGTGAGGTCTGAGGTGTTATGTTAGTTATCTACTACTGCGTAACAAATCAACCTCAAACCTAATAGCTTAAAACAAAGCTATCATATATTCTCTGTCACAGGTTCTGTGGGCCAGGAATTCTGACAGGGCATGGGGGAGACAGCTCGTCCCTGCTTTCAGATGTCTGGAGCCTCAGCTGGAAGACTCAAAGGCCAGGGATGGAATCGTTTACACTTTCATTCACTCACATGTCTGGCTGTTGATGTTGGTGTCAACTGGATGCCTAGGTGAGGCTATTGACTAGTTTCTCCATGTGGCCTGGGGTTCCTCACAACATGGTAGTTTCCAAGGACAAGTGTCCTAAGAGAGAGAGGGAGGTGGGAGCTGAATTCTTTCTACATCTAGCCTCAGAAGTCCCATAGCATCACTTCTACCGCATTCTATTAGACAGAAGTGAGCATTCAAGGGAGGGGAATTAGACTCCATCTTTTAGATGAGGAGAGTCAAAGAATTTGTGGGTATACCTTTAAATTACCACCGATGTTGATAGGAACCAGATCATGAAAGCGTTTGAATTTTATTCTAACTGCAATGAGAGGGTTTGGGTGTAGAAGGGAGTAGTGGCATGATATAATTTATAATTTAAAAAGGTCATGTTGGCTGCTAGGCAGAGAATGGTTACAGAGGTCAAACCTGGTGGAGTGGGTTAAGAACTTGACTTGGATTCAAGTTCAAGTTCCTGCACTAATCAGCTGTTACCTTGGGCAAGTCTCCTAACAGTGGAGGGTAGGAGTACGCTTTTACATTTATATTGATTTACGTAGAGGTTTTTCCTCCCTCAGACCTACAGGGGCATGTTTGTTTCATGTCTTGCCTCTGTTAGATGCCTGTTTTTGTTCACCATCATAGCCCTAGCACCCAGAGCAGGCCCTGGATCGTAAAGGCTCTCCATAAAGTTTTGTTGAAAGCATAAACAAACAAATAATATTGTAAACCCCACATTAGTCCTTGAAGACAGTATCCACCAACCCAGTAAGCCTTTAGTAACTGGGAGAAGTATCGGGGGAGCACCTGACTCCATCTCTTCTGGGATAATCCTGTACCCATTCTGGATGTGAGGCCTGATTCCATTCAGAACCATCATCACTGCCTAGATAGACACAAAGAGAGCCAAGACCTGCCCTTGCCCCGGAGCCCAGCGCAAGTGGCAGACCCAGGATAGCCCACTCTGGCATCCAGTCATGGTGCATTCATGGGACGATGTGCCTTCCAGGGATGAGGGGGAGGAGCAGGGCAGAGCCTTATTCCTTCCCGTGACCGTCTCAGAAGACTGTATTGGGGGCGTAGGACAGGAAGAGGGGCAAGAGAGAGGAGCCCTCACTTAGCACAAAGAGCTCTGGCTAGTGGACTTTCTGTCCTTGACACTGGATGCTGGCTCCGGCCACCTCCAGTGCTGGCAAGGGGCTGGGACTACAGACCCGCAGAGTCATCACCTTACCAGTGAGAAGCTGAGGAGGCTGGGGCTGGCGGGACGGGGATAAAACCTGCACAATCTTTCAAGTCATTGTTTGCATTTTTGAACCTTCTAAATTGTAAGTGCCCCAGGCAAGAGACTATTGCATTCAACAGGGTGTCTAAATTCCTACAGCTTTCAGGCCTTCATTCCTTCTGGATGCATTAAGATGCCAGGAGACAAAAATGGATGCGTGTGGGCTCTTTCTGGTGGAGAAACTGTGCAGCCGTCCCTCTCAGGCTCTGGGACCCCGCCCACCCCCCTTGCTCCAGACTGGCTCCCATCCCTGTGCTGCAGCAGCCACCCTAGAGGTGGGGAGCTGAGGGGGGACAATCGGAGCAGCCAGGGCGGCCTGTCAGCCTCTCCTCCAGTCCCACCCGAGGGGCAACCTTCTCAGGCCTGAGGCACCTTCCAGCCTGTGTGAGGAGGCTTCTCTCACCAGGTCACACCCATGCCCTTGGGAGCCTGGGGGAGAAGGAAGCAGCTTGAAGAGTCAGACCCAGGTTGAGATCCCTTCCTGGCTCCAAGATGGTGACACGTTCTTTCCTCTGTACCCCAACAATAAAACTGAGGTCCCAGGCGGCAGCAGCTGCCTTGTAGGGGTGTTGTGAGAACTCAGATGAGTGTAGTAAAGCACAGAGCACAGGCTGGCGAACAGCAAGGGTGATGGATCACCCCGAGCCAGCCGCAGTGCCCCCCCCCGCCCCTGCTGGAACCCGCACCTCCCGGCCTGTTACCCTACAAGCAGCAGTGCCTGGCGGCTCACATGTCCCACTGAGTCCTCTCACTCATGACGTCGCTCAGGCAAAACACGGTCTGCCTGGTGTGCAAGCCCACGGTCCTCCTCCCCTAGCCCCGTCCCTGCCCCTGGGAGTCCCCAGTCTGATGGAGGAGGCGAGGTACGGCTCTCAGGTAAGGCCAAGGCAGGCGGGAGGGGAAGGGATGGCCCTCAGCTGTCCCCACACCCAGCCTGGACCTGCACATCTCAAGTGCTCACCAGGGACCACTCCTGCCACCTGAACAGCCCTGCCCTTCACTGATTTTACCACCTGATCAGAGAGGTCAAGCAGCCGGGGTGGCACTGGGCTCCCAGGCCAGCTGGCCAAAGCCCCACGGTGTTTTTCCTGGCTTCGCAAAAAACAGAACACTCTGAGCTGCCTCCCTCTGGGAGCCCTCAGCTCTGGTGCACACCCATACACAAAGGACCACACGTGCACACACCCTTGGCCTGCCCCGGCCTCTGGCACGGGGTGCAGCCGCTGTCATTTGAGCCAAGCCCCTTAGTCTCCCTGCAAACCTCAGTGTTCTTGTTATGAGAACAGAGCCAAGGGCCCCATTTCCAGGAACCCCTGGGAACAGGAGCAGGCCCTGAGCCCCGCTCCACTGCACCTGTCTCCACGGGGGCCGTTGGAGCTGAGCAGATAAAGAGATCCAATCAGGCCTGTGGCCAGCAGCTCCACCGTGGCTGGCAGACGGTTCTTGTGAAAGTGGTTGCAGAATCTTGAGGTTTCAAGATGGCCAGAGGAGGGCAGGAAGGAAGTTTCTTGGGTATTGGCAGCCGAAAGATGCCAGGGTTGGAAGGCTCCCTCGTGGTCCAAGGTCTGGGCGTCAGCCTGGTAGGGCCAGGCCTGCGGCAGTATCCACTGACCCAGGGCTTGCCTGGCCCAGGGACAGCAACACCCCTGACCAGAGGCACAGGTCCTAACAGATGTACAGGCACAAATCCACCCCCTGACCCGAGAGCTGTGAGGCGAGGCCATAGATGCATCCATTCCACACATATGTATTAAAGCCCCGCCAGGCAGTGGGTTAGATGCTGAGGCTACAGTGAGCAACAGAGCAGGCACGTATCTTCTCTGTGTGGCTCTCACAGACCTGCAGGGAGCTGGGGCTTAATAAAATTCAAGCACAGAAATACATGTATAATCACAACGATGCTAAGCTCTAGGAACGCAGCTGCAAGAGTAAGGAACAGGAAGACCTGGCCACCCGAGTCATGGCCAGTGGGGCCGGGACAGGAAAGGCTCCGTGTGGATGGGGCCTGGAGGGTCAGCAGGAGTCACCAGGCACAAAGGAGAGGGGCCTTTGCGGTTGAGACCCATCGCAGGTGGCAGGAGGCCTGTCTCAGGAGTTGAAGCCGGCGAGGTTAGAGGGCAGAGGAACAGAGAGAGGAGACAGGGCTCTGGAGAGAGGGGGTGGCTCACCCAGTCTGGCTCCTTAGGAGACGCTGCTTGGAGGGCCAAGATGAGTCCCAGAGGGGACGGCATGCTGGGACCAGTGTGCCAAGTCCCCCAGGGCCTCATACTCCCATGGTCATCAGGGAGGGAGCTGGCGGAACACAGTTGAGGCGCTGGTTGGTCAGGGCCCCAGTCCCCAGGTGTTCCCAACGCTTCTCATGGCCCCCTTATTCCTAGTAGCCTCATCTCCTGTCACCCCAAGTGGTCTTTTTGATGAGTCTCACTACAAATCTTTCCCTCCTGTGTGGCTCCATCTTGGACCCTTTTTTTGCCCATTTCTCTTTCAGAGGAAGAGCTCTCCCGCACAACTCCCCAACCGCTGAGGTCCAACCAGGCCCCCAGCCTGTAAGGAGCCTGGTTCATCCCCAGCAGCGGGTTCTTGACTCCACATATAGAGGCAGGAGCTCACGCAGGCCTCGCAGGGAGCTGAGCTTCTCAGACACCCAACCCAGCGGGGCATCCCACCCTGGCCTCCATGCTCAGTGGGCTGTCCATTCTCACGTCCTTCGGGCAGCACCCACTTCAACCGCCTGCAGCTCCAGCTCCTGCACTCTTGGCCTTGCACCGGGAATAGTCATGGGGCCCACCTAGTGCCCACCCGAAGGCTCCAAGTCACCACCATGGTGGCCCTCAACCCTCTGCCCCACTCCACCTACCTGGCCTATCGGGGTCAGGACCCTGGGAGCTCCAAACTATCATCTGGAAAAGGAAGAGGAAATCGTATCTGGTGGGGGAAGGGACGTGTCCTCCTTTGCAGGGTGAAAAAGGGCGTGTGGATTCATGGAGCTAAATCACGACATGACACGGTTCACTCATGTTCCACAAACATTTCTGAGCACTGGCCAGGCCCCGTGTGTTGGGTCCACAGCTGCAAACAAGATCGGGCCTGGGGTCCCCGTGGTCAGTCCAGGAGAGGGACATGGTGACAGCATGCCTTCAGTACAGCCCATTTTGTGTTGACAGAGCATCAGCATAGGTTGCTCTGCAGACAGAACACAGACCATGTTCAGGGGTGAACAGGAAAGGGATGAGGGAAGGCTTCCTGGACGAAGTGGTGTCTCAGCTGGGTTGTGAAGATGAGTAGAGGTGAGTCAGGCAAAGGGAAAGTGCAGGAGGACCCAGAGGCGAGGGAGAACATGGTGCATTCAGAAACCTTCTGCGAAGTCCAGGCTGGAGTGTGCTGGGCAGTGGGGAGGGGTGAGTGGAGGCTGGAGAGGTCCTATGGGGCCTGGGAGCGTGGAAGGATTGGGGGGGTCCCTGGGCTGCTGCTGAAGGGACATCGTGCATAGGCCCTGCAGACCATGACTGTGCAGGCCAGGATCCCGGAAGGGCCCGGGCTCCTCCCCGGTTCAGTACCTGAGCAGCCCCTTCCCCACTCCCAGGCGCTCAGAGCCCGGTGCTCCCCCTCGACCCCCTCCCCAGGGACCCAAACGTGGGATGTGTGTGGAAGGACTTGAAAGCTTCCTGACTTGTCATTTAGTGAGGGCAAGAGGAAGGGACAAAATGCCAGTACCAAGGCCAGGGCAGAGGACGAGCAGGAGATAGGGGGGCCTTGTCTGTAGGGGATTTAAAAGTACCAACAGCACAGATGAAGTGTTGGACTGCTTCCTATTCTTGTCACGCGTCAGCAATTCTGAACAATGTCAGTGATGAAACGCTCCTCCCCAAAGACATCTTTCGTTGGTCTAGATTCTAAACAATTGCTGCAATTACCGTTGCTTTAACAGTTCTATGTGTAAGCTTCAAATGAATGCATTTTTATTGCTTATCCTTTAATATGTACTGTGTTCCACGTGGAAGTCAATTTGGAGAATTCCCAGTTATACGGTGGCTCCCTCAGTTACCCGCATTTGCTTCGAGAGTAAGTTCTAAGGGTTCAGAATCATCCGAGCTGGCTCTTGCTATGCTTTGTGCCCCTCATCCCCTGTAGCATCACATATTCTTGCTTTTAGACGGTTGGCTTAACATAAACAGTGTTAACTACTGTGATTGCAAAGAATGAAGAGACAGAACTTGACTTTCTTCCATTCTGTCACTCTTTGTGACCATTTGGAATGAGAATTTGTGTTTAAGATTTAAAACAGTGAAACAGAGTGCAAATTGTGAAGTATAATATTTTTGAAGTGCAAATTTAAATTAGTACGTGAATATTTTACTGAATTTGAATATCGTTAACGTTGAGATTTGTTCTTTAAAATTTTTTCAATTGTTTATTTTAAAACTAAAAAAACGCATCAAGAAAACAGAAACTGTAATGATACATTAAGTATTAAAACCACCAATATATAGGTAGTTTTTTCCCTTTATTTAAACACATTCATGTAATTAAAAAGTATTAATCCACTACTCTTTTCCTTTTTATATTGTAGTATTTTATTTTTATTTCATTACTGGGATGATTATGTCCAAATTTAATAAGTGAGAATTTCCACACATTTCCTTTCTAGCCATTATTATTACTTTTTTTCATTTAATGAGTGTTACTGAAAATAATTTTGTGGTGGAGAGGAGAAGGTATCAAAAACGAATCTGTTCCCATATCAGATACTCCAGGTCGCCACTGGGCAACACTTAGCCCCAAGGAAAATCTCTCCAGTGAGGTCCCAGTGGGCATCATGAAAAGACCATGGGGGCATCTGAGGGACCTGTGGCCCTTGCCCACACTCCTCTCCTGTTGTCTCTGTGTGGTTGACCCTGACCACAGAAAAAAAGCACATGACACAGCTGACCACCGTGAGACCTGGCGAGGGCCATGCATGTCCAGGCCTGGCCCCCAGGGAAGGTCAAAGCGGGAGAGGGGGCAGATCCCCAAACTGGAGACCCCAAGGAGGGCTTCTCCCTCCATCACTGTCACTTCACTCAGTTTCCAGTGGCCTGGCTTGGGCAGCCGGCACACCCACTCCGACGGGAGGGTGGTCGGAGACCAGGATCTGAACAACCCTGACTTTGGAGGCCTCCCTTCTTTTCTCCCTGCCCTCCTTCTTCCCAGGCGCCGGGGCCTGGATGGCCTGCAAAGCTCTTGCACTCACTGCCCCCCACCCTTCCACCTCATGGTAACTGCTGGAGTAGGCTCAGCAAAGGAAGCAGCAATAGGGCGGAACGACAAGGCTTGTCAGACAAACACCGTCCAGCACCTGCTGCGTGCCTGGCCCTGGTAGCGTGTCACCTTTATTCCATAACAGCTCTGCAAGGTAAACAGAGAAAGGCCTTCTGCTAGACAGCGAGGAGGCAGGCTCTGAGGCTGAGCAGCTGAGCCCGGTGAATGGCGGCGCTGGGATTTGGACCCAGGCCAGTTCCCTACCACCTCTCTATACTGCTCTCAACGAGCTCCTGGGTGCTACGTGCTGTGGCTCCCAGAGGGAGCCTTCCTACAGCATCAGCAGAAGGCTGGGAGCAGACAAGCGGGTCGAGGTGGTTGCAGAGGAGGGGCAGGGTCCCTTGCCCAAACACTGCCTGCCTGTCCAGCCCTGCAGCCCCTGGAACCCGCCCTCCATAGACCGCTTGTGCAGGGTTTCTTGGCGGCTCCTTCCTATCTGCTTTCCCCTCATCACCACCTGGAGCGGTCAGCACGCCAAAACCCCTCAGAGATGGGCCAACATGGCAGGGATGGGCCTAGAGCCCGGGTTCTGTCCCAAGCTTGTCCCAGGGACCGTGGCGGCCCGCAGTTGCGGCAAAACCCGTGCACACCTCACTACTGCTGAAGAATGAGAGTCCTCTCGGGGGGAGAGCAGAGCTCAGTCTGAGTCCTCTCCGGGGGGGACCCTGGAAGGAGAGCGACCTCGGTTCCATCCGCCCTGCCCCAGCTTCCAATCTCCTGGGCGCATCTGGGCTCCTGAGGGCAGGGGAGGCGAGCACATTTGGGGAGCACTCCACATCTTTTGCAATCTCTCTCCTTCCTGAGGGTCACTGTCCCACTCTCACAGGCCTGGAAGCTGAGGTCCAGGGAGCGGTGCGGTCTCCCCCGGTCACCCGGGAGATCAGCAGCAAGGAACTCGGTGGGCTTGCTGCAACTGCACGGTGACGGTCCATCCTGACCCTTATGCAGGAGAGGGGCCCCCGCTGAAGACAAGGAGATAAGATCAGCGGGCCCAGGCCCTCAACTGGGGCTTGTGAAAGGGGTTGCTGAACGGGCTGTTTCAAGAGCAACGGGCGGGCCAGTGCTGCTGCTGTGGGAAGAGGCTGCGGAGGGCGTGGCGGCTGCGTTGGGCGGGGCTCGGGGGGGTGGGCAGGAGGCGAGGACACCCCACAGGCACAGGGACTGCTCCGAGGAAGGGATGGACACGTGCACCTGCAGAAGGGGCGAGCACAGGCAGGCTGCAGGGTGCAGCGGGGGTGACTCTGGGGCTGAGCGCTGAGGTGGGGGTGAGCGCTCTCCAGGCAGACCAGGATGGGGTCGGAGCAAAGGATGAGCTTGGCTCATCCAGTGGCAGAAACCAGGAGGAAAGGCCAGGGGGTGTGAAGGCCTGGGCCCTGGGGGGAGCGCCGACTGGGGGCGTTCTACCCTTCAGATGCAGAAATGGAGGCCCAGCCAAGATGGTGCAGGCTGTGGCAGAGTGGGGTCCAAACCCAGGTGGGTAGGAGCCCACTGCCTCCCCTAAGGAAGCCACTGCTGACTAAGCCCATAGAAAGTCAGAATTTACACCCAGCACGTGGTGCAAACCTGCTACTGACATGCACTGAAGAAGCACGCAGAGAAGCGCTAAGCCCGAGGCAGGTCCTCAGCTTGCACGGAAGCCTGCTGCCATCACTCCGCGGGGTGCTTCCCGGTGACATTGCACTGTGTCCCCCAAATGGCCCATGAGGCAGCACCTTAATTTTCAGTGCTAGGCCCTGCTTCCACCATCACCTCACCTTCCCCTGCATCTTGGAGAGAGCTGGAGCAAGGGGGAGGGACCGAATCATTGATCCCACATCATTCATCCCCTCAATCAATTTACTGAGCACCTACTGAATACTAGGCCTTGTGCTGGGGGCTGGAGAGATATGACAGTAAGGCAGACCCGGCTTCTGCCCTGTTGGAGGAGGAGAGGGGCCTTTTCTATGATTTAGCCCAAGTCCCATTTTAGGAATGTGGAAACTGAGGTTCAGAGAGGAGAAGTGACTTGCCCAAGACCACACAAATAGTTAGGGGCAGGACCAGGTGCAGCGCTCTTCTGAGGCACACCCAGCAAATATTCACTGAGCGACATCTGTGTTCTAGGCACTGCTCTGGGCCCTGGGAGAAATATATCAGTGAACTCGATAGCAAAGAGGCTGGGGATGGAGTGAGCAGATGAAAGAACGTGTCCATGTTGGTGAGGGGTGAAGTGGGGTGTTTCAGTGTCACAACTCCCCCGAAAACGAGAGGGAAGTCCCAGAGCTCCACCTCAAGAGGCTGGGCTTCTGAGGCCCAGAGCTCCCCTCCCTCCCCCAGGACAGGCTATAAAAGTCCCTTCCCAGCTACTTCCGCAGAAGAGCAGGAGGAGGTGAGAGGTCAGCTCAGCATCCTCTCTGGGTGAGAAGGCATTAGGGGACACCAACCCGTGTGATCACTTACCCCCCTGTGGCTGGGGTCTCACTGCAGAGATGAAGTTGCTCCTGGCCCTGGTGGGGCTCCTAGCCACCCTCATCCTGGCCCGGCTCTCTGAGGGCACCACCCCAGGTAATAGCCCCTTGGACAGCCAAGGAGGAGGGCAATGGAGGGGGAAGCACTTGGGTCTGAGGGACCTGTGGCTGCCCTGGACCCTAAGCCTCCTTCCCCCTGAACAGCCTCCCCTAGGGTAGTGGAGACCTCGGTCCTCCAGAGCTGCATAACAGAGGCCAAGTTGCTAGTGGATGCTGCCTACAATCAGACTGAGAGGAGGTGGGCCTGGGCCTGGGTCTGGGGACTGCATGGGCCTGGAAGGGTTGACGATGGGGGATGGATGGACTCCAGCCAAGGTCATCTCACCCATCACCTGCCCCTGGGCACCTTGGGGCAGTGCCATGTCGGTAGAGAGCCTCCCTTCTATCCATCCTTCTGTCTGTTTACACTGTGCTGACTGTCCACTGCCCAGGTTGGGGCTCTGCTGGGTGTGCCTGCTTCCTCTCTCCAGCCCTCACTTCTCCTCTTCTGGGCAGCATCAAGCAGCGCCTTCACAGTGGCTTGGCAAGCCCCATGGACCTCCTGTCCTACTTCAAACAACCGGTAGCGGCCACCAGGAGAGTCATTCAGGCTGCCGATTATATGCACGTGGCCTTGGGACTGCTGGAAGAGAAGTTACAACTCCAGGGGTCCAGATCCTTCAATGTCACTGGTACTGTGGAGTGGAAGGAAGCCAGGAGGGGGTTGCAGGTTGCACGCCTTGAGGTGTTGGGAGGGGAGAGGGAAAGGGATGGGAGGTACAGAACAGACCAGCTCTAGAAGTTAGAACCCTGCCCACTGTCCCACCCCCAGATGTGCTAACGAAATCCCAAATGCGGCTGCTGTCCCAGGCCAGTGGCTGTGCAGCCCAGGATGAAGCCGAGAAGTGCAGTGACAAGTACCGAACCATCACTGGGAGATGCAACAACAAGTGGGTGCTGGAGCGGCATCTGACCTGGTGGGGCCCAGTTCCCTCCTCTCCTTCCCAACCCTGCTGACCCCAGCCCACCCATCGCTGCAGGAGGAGACCCTGGCTGGGGGCCTCCAACCAGGCCCTGGCACGCTGGCTGCCAGCCGAGTATGAGGACAGGCTGTCGCTCCCCTTCGGCTGGACCCCCGGCAAGAGGCGCAACGGCTTCCTCCTCCCCCTTGTGAGTCACGGCTGAGGGGCTGGAGGACGTTCCATCTCTTCTCAATGTGGGGAGTAAAAGCGCAGCCTGGAGTCGGACAGGGCTCGAACCAGGCTCTCCCACAGGCTGGCTGATGACTCTGGGCAAGGACTCCAGCTCAATCATTTTCCTCAGCTGTAAAATGGCAGTAAAACCCACTTAATATTGCTGTTGTGACTAGTAAATAAAGTCCTGGATATAAACATCCACGTAGGATGTGATATATTAATGCTAGCCATTACAATATTGTTTTTTCTGGAAGAATTCATCTCAAAGTACCTTGCTAAATATAAGGAGCAATACCTCTTAATGTAGTTCTATCTATTGACCTAAACTATTTCACATTTAACAATTTATCAATCTTCTATTCATATGCCAAAATAACAATCTGTCATCTACCCATCTATCAACATCTATTTATCAATTTTTCTTCCGTTGATCTTTCCATCTATCCAATTCTCTATTTATTATCCGTCGCCTAGCAACCAATCCTTGCATCTATCAATCAGTTCTACCATCTAATTATCCATTAGTCTATAAATTGATCTATCAGTTTGATCTATTTATCTCTCTGGAGAAGCTGGTGGGGTCTGAGCCAGCCAACCTGGCCCATCCCCTTCCTGGAATTACTCCTGGAATCCTCAGGAGCTGGGCTGGAGAGCATCCGTGTAGGAATGACAGCCACATAGGAAGTGGGACAAAGCAGGGGAGGGGAGGGGAGGGCAGGGGAGGAGGAGAGACTGTACTAACTCCAGCAGGGGCAACCTGCCACCCCCTGAGTCCTGGGTTGGCCCTGACACCCTGCAGAGTCAGCGCCCCACGCTTGTCTATCTCCCCACCAGGTCCGAGCCGTCTCCAACCAGATCGTGCGCTTCCCCAGCGAGAGGCTAACCTCCGACCAAGGCCGGTCCCTCATGTTCATGCAGTGGGGCCAGTTCATTGACCACGACTTGGACTTCGTCCCTGAGTCCCCAGCCAGAGTGGCCTTCACTGTGGGCGTCGACTGTGAGAGGACCTGTGCCCAGCTGCCCCCCTGCTTCCCCATCAAGGTACTTACCCCCAACGCCCAGGCTCCTGATGTGGCCTCCACCTCTGGCCGAGAGCTGGGGCTGGGCATCTGGCACCTAGTGCACCTGCCTTAAGGAGCTGCCTGTGACGCTGGAGTATCAGACAGAGACAAGATGCACAGTCCGGCACAGACGCCTGGTTCTGTGTGTGTTTGTGGGGGGTGGGGGGCAACCTGCCAGGAGGTCCTGGTGCTGGCCTCATGGAAGGGGAAGAAGTTGAGACTAGCCTTGACCCCTGGGTCCCTTTCCAACAGGGGAAGACTTTAGGATCTCTTAGCTCTTGCCCTTCTCTCCCTCCTGGGGTGGTCTGAAGGCCCTGCAGTTCTCACCACTTCCTGGGATCGGGTTGTGAGCACGGTGCTCTCCTTCAGCTGGGAGGCAAGGATGGTGCGGGACACTAGGGAAGAAAAGACGGGCTCCAGGGAGTACAGCCTCTGCTGGGGACAGAGGGGACCCTCTGTGCACACACACACACACACACACACACATTCACTCGCCCCTACTGGGTAGGGCAACGTTCTCGCGACATGACATGTGAGGGCCCCTGGCTGGCTCCTTCCTCAAGCTCCTCTGGGGAACTGCCCCCTATCTTCCTATTATACCTTTAGCTCTTGACTTTTATTTATTTATTTAATTTTTAACATCCTTATTGGCGTATAATTGCTTTACAATGGTGTGTTAGTTTCTGCTTTATAACAAAGTGAATCAGCCATACATACACATACATCCCCATATCTCCTCCCTCTTGCATCTCCCTCCCACCCTCCCTATCCCACCCCTCTAGGTGGTCACAAAGCACCGAGCTGATCTCCCTGTGCTATGCAGCTGCTTCCCACTAGCTATCTATTTTACATTTGGTAGTGTATATATGTCCATGCCACTCTCTCACTTCATCGCAGCTTATCCTTCCCCCTCCCTGTGTCCTCAAGTCCATTCTCTACATCTGCGTCTTTATTCCTGCCCTGCCGCTAGGTTCCTCAGAACCTTTTTTTTTAGATTCCATATATATGTGTTAGCATACGGTATTTGTTTTTCTCTTTCTGACTTACTTCACTCTGTATGACAGACTCTAGGTCCATCCACCTCACTACAAATAACTCAATTTCGTTTCCTTTTATGGCTGAGTAATATTCCATTGTATATATGTGTCACATCTTCTTTATCCATTCATCTGTCGATGGACACTTAGGTTGCTTCCTTGTCCCGGCTATTGTAAATAGAGCTGCAATGAATATTGTGGTACATGACTCCTTTTGAATTATGGTTTTCTCAGGGTATATGCCCCGTAGTGGGATTGTTGTGTTATATGGTAGTTTTGTTTTTAGTTTTTTAAGGAACCTCCATACTGTTCTCCATAGTGGCTGTATCAATTTACATTCCCACCAACAGTGCAAGAGGGTTCCCTTTTCTCCACACCCTCTCCAGCATTTATTGTTTGTAGATTTTTTGATGATGGCCATTTTGACTATTTCCTTACCCATATTAGGGAAGTTTTCAACTGTAATCTCTTCAAATACTTTCTCAGTCCCTTTTTTTTCCTCTTCTTCTTCTGGGACCCCTATAATTCGAATGTTGGTGCGTTTAATGTTGTCCCAGAGCTCTCTGAGATTGTCCTAAATTCTTTTCATTCTTTTTTCTTTATTCTGCTCTGCAGTAGTTATTTCCACTATCTTATCTTCTAGGTCACTTATCTGTTCTTCTGCCTCAGTTATTCTGCTATTGATTCCTTCTAGAGAATTTTTAATTTCATTTATCATGTTGTTCATCATTGTTTGTTTGCTCTTTAGTTCTTCTATGTCCTTGTTAAACGTTTCTTGTATTTTCTCCATTCTATTTCCAAGATTTTGCATCGTCTTTACTATCATTATTCTGAATTCTTTTTCAGGTAGACTGCCTATTTCCTCTTCATTGTTTGGTCTGGTGGGTTTTTGCCTTGCTCCTTCATCCACTGTGTGTTTCTCTGTCTTCTCATTTTGCTTAACTTACTGTGTTTGGGGTCTCCTTTTCACAGGCTGCAGGTTCGTAGTTTCCATTGTTTTTGGTGTCTGTCCCCAGTGGCTAAGGTTTGTTCAGTGGGTTATGTAGGCTTCCTGGTGGAGGGGACTGGTGCCTGTGTTCTGGTGGATGAGGCTGGATCTTGTCTTTCTGGTGGGCAGGACCACATCCGGTGGTGTGTTTTGGAGTGTCTGTGACCTTATTAAGATTTTAGGCAGCCTCTCTGCTAATGGGTGGGTTTGTGTTCCTGTCTTGCTAGTTGTTTGGCATAGGGTGTCCAGCACTGTAGCTTGCCTGTCATTGAGTGGAGTTGGGTCTTAGCGTTGAGATGGAGATCTCTGGGAGAGCTTTCACTGTTTGATATTATGTGGAGCTGGGAGGTCTCTGGTGGACCAATATCCTGAACTCAGCTCTCCCACCTCAGAGGCACAGGCCTGACACCCAGGCTGAGCACCAAGACCCTGTCAGCCACATGGCTCAGAAGAAAAGGGAGAAAAAAAGAAAGAAAGAAAGAAAGAAAGAGAGAAAGAAAATAAAGTAAAATAAAGTTATTAAAATAAAAAATTTATTAAAAATTAAAAAAAATCTTAAGTAATAAAAAAAAGAAAGAAAGAAGAGAGCAACAAACCAAAAAACAAATCCACCAATGATAACAAGTGCTTAAAACTATAGTAAAAACAACAACAACAACAAAAAAAAAAAACAGACAGAACCCTAGGACAAATGGTAAAAGCAAAGCTATACAGACAAACTCACACAAAGAAGCATACACATACACACTCACAAATAGAGAAAAAGGAAAAAAATATATATATCTATATATAAAAAAAAAATGGAAGAGAGCAACTAAATCAATAAACAAATCTACCAATGATAATAAACTCTAAATACTAAAGTAAGATAAACATAAAACCAGAAATAAATCAGATGCAAAAAGCAAACCCCAAGTCTACAGTTGCTCCCAAAGTCCACCGTCTCAGTTTTGGGATGATTCGTTGTCTATTCAGGTATTCCACAGATGCAGGTACATCAAGTTGACTGTGGAGATTTAATCCGCTGCTCCTGAGGCTGCTGGGAGAGATTTCCCTTTCTCTTCTTTGTTCGCACTGCTCCCGGGGTTCAGCTTTGGATTTGGCCCCGCCTCTGTGTGTAGGTCGCCCTCTGGCGTCTGTTCTTCACTCAGACAGGATGGGGTTAAAGGAGCAGCTGATTCGGGGGCTCTGGCTCACTCAGGCGGGGGGCGGGGGGTGGAGGGAGCGGTACAGATGCGGGGCGAGCCTGCGGCGGCAGAGGCCGGCGTGACGTTGCAGCAGCCTGAGGCGCACCGTGTGTTCTCCCTGGGAAGCTGTCCCTGGATCACGGGACCCTGGCAGTGGCGGGCTGCACAGGCTCCCGGGAGGGGAGGTGTGGATAGTGACCTGTGCTCGCACACAGGCTTCTTGGTGGTGGCAGCAGCAGCCTTAGCGTTTCATGCCTGTCTCTGGGGTCCGCGCTGATAGGCGTGGCTTGCGCCAGTCTCTGGAGCTCGTTTAGGCGGCGCTCTGAATCCCCTCTCCTCGCGCACCAGGAAACAAAGAGTCAAGAAAAAGTCTCTTGCCTCTTCGGCAGCTCCAGACCTTTTCCCGGACTCCCTCCTGGCTAGCTGTGGCGCACTAGCTCCCTTCAGGCTGTGTTCACGCCGCCAACCCCAGTCCTCTCCCTGCGATCCTACCGAAGCCCGAGCCTCAGCTCCCAGCCCCCGCCCGCCCCGGCGGGTGAGCAGACAGGCCTCTCGGGCTGGTGAGTGCTGGTCGGCACCGCTCCTCTGAGCGGGAATCTCTCCGCTTTGCCCTCCGCACCCCTGTTGCTGGGCTCTCCTCCGTGGCTCCAAAGCTCCCCCCCTCCACCACCCGCAGTCTCCACCCGCGAAGGGACTTCCTAGTGTGTGGAAACCTTTCCTCCTTCACAGCTCCCTCCCACTGGTGCAGGTCCCGTCCCTATTCTTTTGTCTCTGTTATTTCTTTTTTCTTTTGCCCTATCCAAGTACGTGGGGGAGATTCTTGCCTTTTGGGAGGTCTGAGGTCTTCTGCCAGCATTCAGTAGGTGTTCCGTAGGAGCTGTTCCACATGTAGATGTATTTCTGATGTATTTGTGGGAAGGTGATCTCCACGTCTTACTCCTCCGCCATCTTGAAGGTCTCCCTAGCTCTTGACTTTTAAACCAAGCATAGCAAATGCCACCTCAATTTAGAGTTACGTTACTCTATGTCCAGGTCTGTTTTCACTGAATTGCCAGCTTCCTGCAACCTGTCCTGGGTTTCCTCGACCTTCACAGTCTCCGAGGCACCCGGCACAGAAAGGGGCTTAGGAAATGTCTGTTGAATTGAATGGAATGAAAGGAGCACAAGCCTCATGTCAGGAGAACTAGGTTTTAATCCCTCCTCTCCCGCTAACGAGTTGTCACTTCCCCTCTCTGAGCCTCAGTTTCCCCACCTGTAAAATGAGGCTCTAAGGCCTCGTCCATTTCTAACCTTTCATGACTCTATGACACAACGTGCTAAGGATGCTCAGATGACCTGGTGAGCAGCGTGAGTCTGGATGAGTCAAGGAGGGCTTCCTGGAAAAAGGGAGTTTTGAGCAAGGTTTTGAAGCAGGTGGGGGATGACCAGGAGGAGTGAGCTTGCTCGGGAGGGGCCCCAGTGTCACTGGCTCCTCTTCCACCTCAGATCCCGCCCAATGACCCCCGCATCATGAACCAGCGTGACTGCATCCCCTTCTTCCGCTCGGCACCCTCGTGCCCCCAAAACAACAACAAAGTCCGCAACCAGATCAACGCGCTCACCTCCTTCGTGGATGCCAGCATGGTGTACGGCAGCGAGGACGCCCTCGCCCTGCGGCTCCGCAACCAGACCAACCAGCTGGGGCTGCTGGCCGTCAACACCCGCTTCCATGACAACGGCAGGGCACTGCTGCCCTTCGACAATCTGCACGAAGACCCCTGCCTGCTCACCAACCGCACCGCGAACATCCCCTGCTTCCTGGCAGGTCAGACTCGGGGGTCGGAAGGAGGAAACACCCAGTCCCTGGGTTCTGGGTTGGGAAAGCCTGGTGGGACTCGATGGGGGTGCATGGCTTCAGACCTCAATATTAGACACACAGATCTGTGCACAGTCATCCCAGAATCAGTAAGTTGGAAGGAGTCCCTTTGTGAACCCGGTGTGTGGCCGGAGATCACCACTTGACTCTCTTCGGTGATAAGGGACTCACCCCCTCTGCTGTTCATCTGGAGCGGCGCTGACTGCAGAAAGCCCCTCCCCCCCCATTTGGATCCAATGCCCATCTGTTGCTCTTCATCATGCTTCTAGAACCTCGGAGAAAAAGCTCTATCTTTCACACAGTAATAGCCTCTTTAATAACCTGAAAGTAGCTTTCACTTCCACCTAATATTTTTTTCTTCTCCGGGCTAAATTCCCTTAGAATCTTCAGTTTCCCCCCTGCTCTTGCTAGACACTGTCACCTGGTACCTTCTTCTGGATGCATAATCTGAACTCTCCTGGGGGTCTTTGCCCCTGCCCCCCATGCTGGTTATCATAACGATGGTCATTGCTTCTGGTTATTTAATATATTTAAATGTGCCATCTCTAATCCTTACAGCAGCCCTGAAAGGAGAGCATTATTAGCGCCCTCGTTTTGCAGATGAGACACTCAGGGAAGATAACTAATGTGCTCCAGAGCAGAGTGTCAGATGGCAGGGTCCACAGTGAGGACTTAAGTCAGTGTAGTGGCCAGGTCTGGGCTCTTTCCACTCTGCTCCACCACCTCCTTTGCAGGGAGTCAGCTCCAGCCCCTTTTCTAAGGATTGTATGTTTCTTTGCTCCTGGCAAGAGCGGCATGCGCCTTCACCAGAGGTTTACTTAAGAGTAGATTGAATAAGACCACATACAAGGGCTTATTAGTTCAAAGCCAGCAAATGACTGTGTGTAAGGCCACCTTCAGGAATGTACTTTCCTTCCTGGCCTCTAGGAGAAGGTCTGACTACAGGAACAGGCTCTGCCCAAACTTCCTTCTTTCTCCTTCCATGGGGCTCCCTGGGGAGAGCAGCATGACACCAAGCCCAAAGCTGGGGAGAGGTCCAGCCCCCGGAAGAGAACGTGCAGAAGGATGCAGCCCACAGGACAGGTTCCTAGAGTCACCCAGGACCCTCCACCAGCTGTGGATCTGGTAATCCTGCAGAGCAGAATCATTAGGCAAAAGCGTTCCTGCCCAAGACCAGCAGCTGCCCTGTGCCACCTCATGCAAACTCATTCCAGTAACTTAGGAACCCGAGACTCCACTGTCCTCCCACTCCTGGCCCATTGTGTTTGTCAGTGGAGCCTCACAGCACAGCTGAGGAGATGGAGGTCCAGTGAGGGCCAGGAATTTGGCCCAGGTCACAAAATCCCACCACCTCTTTCTAGTCCCCAGAGCTCTGTCTGCCTTAGTAGAAAGACATTGCTCTGGGAAGGACTATGGTGACTCTGAACTTGGGGTTTTCAAGGTGACAGCCGGTCAACCGAAACCCCGAAACTGGCAGCCATGCACACCCTCTTTGTGCGAGAGCACAACCGGCTGGCAACTGAGCTGAGACACCTGAATCCTCAGTGGACCAGAGACAAGCTGTACCAGGAGGCTCGGAAGATCGTGGGGGCCATGGTCCAGGTAGGGGGCCCTGGGTCCCAGCATCCCTTAGAAGGCAATCTGGCGTGAGAAGCCATCCTGGGGGATGTGCCTCAAGTCAGCTAGGTCTGGGTGATTGGGAGTGCTCCTGAGATCCGACCTGTATCCCCAACACTGCCACTAACTCTCTCTGTGACCCCGTTCATGTCACCCAGCCTCTCTGGTCCTCAGTATCTCCATCAGACAATGGGAAATTAACATCGCCACATTTGACATACTGCCAATAAAGAATCAATATGTCTGAGCAGCCCTTCGAAAAGCAAAAGGTCTGTCCAAAGGCAAGGGAGTGGGGTGGGTGGCCACTAAGGTAACGTTCCTCCTCCATCTTTTCTTCCAGATCATCACCTACCGGGACTTTCTGCCCTTGGTTCTGGGCAAGGCCAGGGCCAGGAAAACCCTGGGGTCCTACCAGGGGTACTGCTCCAATGTAGACCCCCGTGTGGCCAACGTCTTCACCCTGGCCTTCCGCTTCGGCCACACCATGATCCAGCCCTTCATGTTCCGCCTGGACAGCCAGTACCAGGCCTCAGCACCCAACTCGCGGGTCCCACTCAGCTCCGCCTTCTTCGCCAGCTGGCGCATCGTGCACGAAGGTGACCAGGTTTTCCAGAGGCAGACAGGGCGAGGCGGTGGGGCCCAGCTTAGTGCCGGAGGCCAGGCTACTGCTAATCATCTCCCCAAGCAAGTGAAAACAAGGCAGGTGCCACCAAGACCCTCAGTCACGGGCCTCCCATCCCCTCCGGGATTAGAGGATTTCTAAAAGGGGAGGAGACTGGTGGTTGTGGTCCTGAAAGGAGCTTGCCTTCCACTCCTTCTCGGAGAAGTGGGGGTGATTGCCTTTCTTGCCGGCTCCAGCTCCCTTCATGTCCACCCAGGCCACTGTTTCCGGATACAAACATTATAGAATGTAAGTGACTGGCTTGTCCAGCTCTGAGCTAGCTTGGCATCATGTGATGACCCTAGGGGCTTCCAAGAGGCTGGTCCAATCTGTGCTGTTCATATTCCCCGCCACCAGGTGGCATCGACCCCATCCTCCGAGGCCTCATGGCCACCCCTGCCAAGCTGAACCGTCAAGATTCCATGTTAGTGGATGAGCTCCGGGACCGGCTGTTTCAGCAAGTGAGAAGGATCGGGCTGGACCTGGCAGCTCTCAACATGCAACGCAGCCGGGACCATGGCCTCCCAGGTGAGGGGGCTGCCCGCCCCTTCCCAGGCTTCCCCAGAGCAGGGTTGCTGGTGATGGTTGGTTGGGGGGAGGGTTCAGAGAAGACCCTTGGCGCCTCCTTTCTGACTGGGACTGTCTACAGGATGTGCTGAGGCTGATGCATTAAAGCATCCCTGGGACCTCCTTGTTGCTGTTCTGCCACATCTTCTCCATCCTCCATAGGGTCTCTAGCTTTAGGGTCACAACAGGACCAGGACTTGGACGCAGGAGCTGAAGGACACAGGACACAAAGGAGATCAGGACTTTCCAAGTAGAGAAAAACAGTGGCTTTAAAAGGCAGGGAAGAGCTGCTCCATGCCCCACCACCCTGGCAAGATCCAGGGAGGCAGTTCCAGGGATATAGAAACTGGCTCTTGGCTCTAATTGGGCAAAGAGCCTGAGAGGCAGGGAACAGGTGGAGTAAAGGTAAGACTGCCTTGGTTGTTTGGTGAGGCCACAGAAAGACTTTATCCCAGGAAATAAGAAAAATTAGGCACTTTGCTAGGATCTTTAATGGATATTAACTCTTTTAGTCCTCCCAATGACCTTGAAAAGCAGCTGTGACAGACATTTTTATAAATGAGGAAATAAACTCAGAGACATCTAGTAATTGGCCCAAGCCCACATAACTAGGAAGTTGTAAAATTCGAATCAGTTTCAAAATTTCTCCTTTCATCCCCCTGTTCAATCCACGATGTTAGGGGAAGGCTTTGGCCACAGCCTCGCTCATCTCTCCCTCTCCCCATCTCCTACTTCCCTGTCTAAATACAACCCGAAGCCCCATCTGCCTCTGCTAATTTTTGGCCGTGAATAATAAAGGGTGGGCAATTTCTACTGCACCTAACACAGCCCCTGGCTGGCACACAGCAGGCACTCAAGAACCTGAGTTTCTTTCCTTCCCTACGCTTGGGTGCTCCTGACAGCTAGTGTCGTGGGTGCCCCCTGCTGGAGATCTGATATTGCTAGCTGCCCAAGTTGCCACACAGTGAGTTTCTGTACCCTCTAAACTGTCCCAGAAATAGTGTACTGATCATAGCTCTTGCAGTCTCCTCAAATCCCTTCCCAAATTTGGAATTGGAAGGCCTGGTCTGAACGCCACTTAATGGTGGGGTGACCTTGGAAAAGTCACAGTTGCTCAAGCTCAGCGAATATCCATTGATAACATGGGGATTACAAAGTACCTCACAAAAATGTGAGGATCCTGAGAGATATCCACACAGAAGTGCTCAGTAATGGTGAAACATTATATGGTTTTTCTTTGTTCAGCTTGGGGGATGGTGTTTGGGAGTTGTAGTTCAATGGACAACGTTGGGCTGGTGTTTCTTTGAGTCATGGCAATGCTATCTTCCTCCTATCTTAATGGTCCCCATCATATCATGTGACTTGTCCTGGTGTGGGATCCTGATGGCTGAGAAATCAGTATGGTCTTTGTTAGTTTCTGAGTAGGTGAAAAAAAATTTTTAATTTTAGTTAAAATTTTAATTTTAAATTATATTGAGATATAATTAACATATCACAAAATTTACCAATGTAAAGTATATAATTCAATGATTTTAGTATATTTAGAGTTGTGCATCATATCTAATATCAGAACATTTTCATCACTCACAAAAGAAACCTAGTAATAATAGTCACTCCCCATCCCCACTCCAGCCCCTGACAATTACTAATCTTCTATCTCTACATATTTGCCTATTCTGGACCTTTCATATAAATGGAATCATACAGCATGTGGTCCTCTTCTGAGTAGATAAATTTTATCCATGTTTTTCATTTCTTGGTTCATTCACTCATTTATTCATTCGGGCATTCTACAAATCTGAGAGTCTTTTCTGTTCTAGGTAATGTCTTACTTGTGCCTGATTAATGCCACGATAATATCATTGTGATTGTGAGTGTTGGGTTGCGACAGCTTCTTACATTAGGACACTCTTCAGTGTGTGCACAAAGCATGGCTGTCTGCTCGCACTGAAAATTAAGAGGGCAGTGGTTTGGTCTTTGGAAGGTTCAAGGCCTCTTCTGCCAGCAGAGATTTTGTTCTGCCCAATATTGCCTGACCACAGAGCTCCATCAGGAGAAATCGCGGCGAGCAGAAGCTAATGGGAATCCGCAGGGGTAAGACTAAACTGCTCCTGTCCCCTTTCCCTACAGGGTACAACGCTTGGAGGCGCTTCTGCAGGCTCTCCCAGCCCCGGAATCTGGCACAGCTTAGCCAGGTTCTGAAAAACCAGGGTTTGGCAAGGAAGTTCCTGAATCTCTATGGAACACCTGACAACATTGACATCTGGACTGGGGCCATCGCAGAGCCTCTTTTGCCAGGGGCCCGAGTGGGGCCTCTTCTGGCTTGCCTTTTTGAGAACCAGTTCAGAAGAGCCCGAAATGGAGACAGGTAAGTGCCCCTACCCTAAAGGGACCAGCCCCAGAGGCAGGGCAGAAAAGCACTAGAATTTCAAGACTCAGAAATGAGAGAAAGTGCTCTTTTTAGCTTCATCTCTTCCAAGCACACAGGATCCGAGACCAGGAGCTCCTCCCTGGAGAGCTTGGTAAGAGGCAGAGAGAGCACTTGCCTGAGTTGGAGGCACCTTTAACTCAGGAGAGAGACTTCTCAGCCTCACTGTTCCAGGCTTAAGGATCCCAGAAAACATGGGCACAAAAGCTAAATCTGGTTTCCCTCCAATAAGCTTGTGGTTTAAGACTTGACTTCTTATTTGGATTTGGCATTTACCTGGGTTCAAATCCAGTCCTGGCTACTTAAATTACTGTGCAATTAATACCGGGCAATTTACTAGACTGCTGAACTTGTTTCTTCCTTTATAAAATGGGAATCATAGCTATTTTGCAGGGATTCTGGAGAATTGAATGAAATAATGTATGTAAAGTACCTCACACACAGCAGGTGCTCATTCCTGTTCATCCCTGCCAAACTTCACCCACATCTCTCCACTGTCTTGGTAGGTTCTGGTGGCAGAAACAGGGTGTCTTCACCAAGACACAGCGCAGGGCCCTGAGCCACATCTCCTTGTCTCGAATTGTGTGTGACAACACTGGTATCACCACCGTTCCGAGGGACATCTTCAGGGCCAACATCTACCCCCAGGGCTTTGTGCCCTGCACCTGCATCCCCAGCCTGAACCTGTCAGCCTGGAGAGGCAGATGAGGCTTCTGCAGGTAAGGGGGACCTCCTCCAACAGCCCTGGGCTGGGTCAGGCCCTCACTTCCTTCCCTGGACAGGACAGCTGAGTCCTCTCAGGCCCCTAAGCAGAAACAACAGAACTTGTCTCTAGCAACAGATCATGCTTTCACAGTGGCTTCCCAGTATGCTAGCCTCTGGGTTGATAGTTAATCCCAGGGCCCAGGACTTTGAGGGGCAATTCGGAAGTATCCAACTAGCCTCAGCTTGGTCATCAACACCCTAAGAACAGCTCAATCTCTGGACATCCAGCAAGTTCCTCACTTGCCACTTGTGCTGCTTCCGCAGGAGTCCATCCCAAGCCTCCGACCTTGGAGACCTTGGAGACAAGGAAACCTGGGGAAGACCACAAGGCTACCTCCTCCCCTGGAGCAACTGCTTCCTGCTGATGCTTTTGCTGGCTATAGCTCAGAGCTGCTTCTCTGGCTGGGAGTGACGGCCAGGGCTCCCAGCAGCAATGAACCCTCCTGCCATGCGAGCCTCTTATGTATTAGGTCACATGTCAGCTCCAGGTGCAAGGGCTCGTGAGCCAAGCAAGGGGGTCCTGAGGCCCAGGCGAGAAGAGTCATCTTCATCTCCAGCCACTTTCATCTATTTCCCACCCTGTCCCTGACCCCTGCCTATGACTGGAAGGCCAGAGTCCCAGCCTCCAGCCGCCCCATGGTCTTTCTCTGGAGCCCTCAGGCTGCACAGCACACTCTGCTTCTACCAATAAAGCACCCCTGAGGGCAGAAGCTGGTTTCTGCATTGGGCTCGGGGTGGGGGGGGGGCGGGGGCTGGACCTCAGTCCCATGCTTTGCTCCAGATGTTTAAGAGGAGTGCTGCTAAGACACAGCTGGCACTAACCTTAAAGCCTCTCCTGGGGGCTGAGTTTAGAGCATCGAAACACTATGGAGTAGGAAAAGGCAGGGAAGGGCAGCAGCGTTAGGGGCCCCGACATTAAGGAGAATACCTTGGCCATGCAAGCGACCCGAGCAGAAAACCAGCCGACAGAACGTCAGTCAGTATAAAAAGTTTTTATGTACAAAAAACACAATAAAAGATGACAGCTAGCTAGCAGAAAGGACTGGGCACTGCCTTCAGCCTTCATTTACTACAGAAACAAGCCCCCAGCAGGAAGGGGACGCTACCCTGGGAAGAGGAGGCTGGGTTCCTGGGCCAGGAATGTAAGATCCCTCTCGCCTGCCTTCCTTCTCAGGCCTCCATGTGTAAAGCAGGTGTGGAGCGGGAGGTACTGCTGCTCTCTGCCACTGAGACCGTGGGACAGGCTGGAAAGGAGGCTGTGTCGAGGACAGAACTAACTTTGGGCTTCCCCCCAAAACTGGTCTCAAACCAAAAAGCCTGTCTTGTTGCGATGGTCACTTGCAGTGGCTGACATATGAAGACAGGGACCATATGGGGGCCACAGGGTCTTTGGCTTTGTTGCCACCCAGCAGCTGAAGATCAGGCAGGGGGGCCAGCCCGGGATTCTCAGCTCTTCCGGTTCTCAGCAGGTCAGCGGGGTCTCTAATCAGAAAGACGAAGAGGGCCCAGGCCTTGGATATCACTCGTCTTGTCCTCGTGCACGGCGGGCCAGGACTGCAGCGAGCTAGGAGACCGTGCCCCCGAGGGGCTCCCGAGGTCCTGGGGAAGGCTTTCTCGGGCCTCCTGCATGCGGCGCCGGGCTCGACGGAAGGCTTCTGTGAGGGAAGCAGACACAGGAGTCAGCTGCCATGGTGTGGGGCAAATGGGGCCCACGCGGATGCTGGAGCGGGGTGTGGCTGGGACTGCGTGGGGGGAGCGTACCTAGCACACCGTGAATGGAACTTTGCTGGCTGAATCCCTCCAGACGGTCCAACACGCTCCTCAGCCTCTTCCGGAGAGAACTGGACTCCAGGAAGGCCCTGCGGGGGAGCCCGCCACATGGCCATGGCTGCTCTTGCAGCCCTCAGGGTCAGGAGCCGCAAGGCGGAGGGCCAGGGCCACTCACCTGGACTGCTGCAGACAATGCAGGCGGAAGGTGACACTGCCTGTGGTCTCCGTGCGGAGTCCAAAGCGGCTCAGACGCTCCCCCTGCGGCATCCGGTTAACGTCAGGCTTCTGTTGGTTCCTAGACCCCAGGCGCCACAGTGGCCTCACTCCCATTCTTATTCCCATTCTTGGGGAGAACAGTTCTGTTGGGGAAACTTCATCCCAACACCCAGATTCCATCACCTCCCAACTAAATCAAGGAACATTCCAACCTCATTCGAGAATCAGCAGTCTTATAAGCTGCCTGCCAATCCTCTGATTCCTGAGGACTCAGGGATGGGCTGGAAGGAGGGGCCAGTTATTCCGACAGGGACCAGGGGAAACCTCTAAGTGTACTATTTTCCAGAGCTCTCCTAGGATAGCAGTGATGTTTGTACCTGGTGCAAGATGTGGCCGAGACTTCCCGCTTAAGCCACAGGAAGGAAGGGACTAAGCAATGATGAAGCAATGAACAATTAAGAGGCCTTAAGCCAGATTCCACCTATTCCAGAAGAGATAGGGACGTAAGTTCCCAGCATGAAGTCTCCCCAAAGATGAAAGTCACCTTGAAGGTTGCTGGTATCCGCACGTAGGAGAGGTCCTCCAGTTCCAGAGAGCCGCCGATGAAAACCCTCCTCAGCTCAGCCACCGGGCCCAGCTCCAGGGGCCTCCACGTAGAGACCGTCAGGGTGTGTGAGCCTGCGCAGGAAGAGGAGAATGGGGCCGGAAGCGGCACGTGGTCCCTTGCTGACTTCCCGGCAATGACACGGGCCTCACCACCACCAAAACACCTGGTCTGGTGATGGCCTGACCTCTGGTGAAGGTCATCATCGTGGTTTAGGGTACCCACTTGAAAATCAATCCCATGGAAATTCAGATCTCAGCTCTGCCAGTTATTACCCAGGCACCAGGACAAGTTTCTCAACCTCTCTGAGCCCCATTCTCCTCATCTAATAACAACACCTACGCCTCACAGAGTGGTGGGGAGAATGAAATGAGAAGCACTTAGCACACTGCCTGGCGCACAACAGAAGACAGCGGCTATTATTTCAAAAGGAACGCTGATCCACTCAACACACATCCACCGAGAGCCCATCTTGCCACGTGGCTGCTCCCTCAAGGCCACGAGTCAGATCAGAGGAGCCGGAAGCAGAGCCCAGAGCTGCTCAACTTCCCAGTTAGCTGTCATTTCACCCAGTTGTCTCTAACAGAGGGGGAACATTTCCTCAAAAGGAGCAAGGAATCTTGCAAGTTAAGTAAGTGCTTCTAATTCCCAATCATCCCTACTCCTCACAGGAAGTGGTCGAATCTTCTGAAGTGTTAGTCTTGTTTCTAGGAGCTAGGGCACATGGGCCACAGGAGGGGCAGGGATGAGAGGTCACCTGGGGTGGCAGGCAGCACCACAGCCCCGTAGCCTTCCACGCGACACCTCTGCCAGAAGTCCAGCGAGAGGACCTCGCAGTAGAGCACAGGCCATGCCGGGAGAGCACCTGCAGCAAGGGGGAGAAGCGGCCAGGTCAGCGGGGGCCTTCACCAGGACAGGGCCTGTCTGAGGAGCCCCAAGGCCGAGCACCTGCCGGGCCACTCACCGGCAGATTCATCCTCGTGGAGGAAGGAGGCCTCAAACGTGAACGGGTAGGAGAAGTAAGCCACATTATCCTAAAAAAGAGGAATGCTATTTTATACTCAGTGCCATGGGGTGGACAAGGGCCCACTTGGAATCTGTTTTCCCTGTAGCCAACGACAAGGTCACCGTCCCAAGGGAAAAAGAAAAACTATCACCCCAGGTAGGAAATAAAAGGCTGAGGGGTGAAGGGACACCCAAACCCGAGCTGCTACCACTCTCAAAACGGCAGAGAGAACCCTTGGACCAGGCAACCCTGCAGAGCCCACAGCGAAGGGCCGGACCCAGCTCTGGAATCTTCCCCAGGCCGTTAGCCTGATAATCTTCAGATGCCTTCCCCCGAGCAGTCCTGTCCCCTTCTAGGTGCCCCCTCTCGTTGCCCTACCATTCCCAGGGACTTGGTGGCACAGGTCTGTGTTATTCCTGAGAGCTGCTGGAATGCTGGGCTTGACCAGCCTGAAAACCAAAGACCACATATAGTAAGTCAACGGGGAGGAAGGCAAGCAGTTGAGAAAAAGACAAAGTTCCTTTCTCCATTCACTCACTCGTTCATGCAATCAATCATTCCTTTCACATTCACTGTGTGTCTGCTATGTGCTATGACCGATCACTGGGGACATCTTGGTGACCAGATAGAAAAGCTTCCTGTCTCTCATGGGGCTACCATTCCAGCTGGGGGTGGGAGGGGGGAATAGACAACAAACCAACCAACAAAAGACTATCAAGTGGTAATAAATGCTAAAGTAAAAATAAAACAGGGTGAAGGGACTGAGTGGCTTGGAGGCTCATTTAGACGGGGTGGTGAGGGAACACCACTCAGAGGTGACACTTAGGCTGAGACCTAAACTAAAGCAGAACCAGTCGTGCAAAGACAGGACACAAAAGCTTTCAGACAAAGGAAATGGCCCTGAAAAGGCCCTAAGATGGGAATGAACTTGGCCTGTTCAAGAACAGAAATTACAACTGCAGTGTTGTAAGGGAGGGATAGGCAGGGGCCAGCTCGTTCAGGGAATGGAGTTTGGATTTTGCTCTAAGTGGGAAGGGAAGCTGTTGGGGCTTTAAGTTCAAAAGAGACGCAACTGGTTTACATTTTAAAGGCTCAGTTAGGCTGTGGTGTACGTGGCAAATGAAACGTTAAGAGGGAGCAAGACAGGAAGCGAGAGGATAAATTAGAAACCTAATGCTTTGGCCTAAGCAAGAGATGATGGTGGCTTGGCCCAGGGTCCTCAAGAGAATAGAGGATTCAAGCCATCTTTTGGAGACAGAACTGACAAGAACTGCTGATAGAATGAATGGTGGTAGGGAGCTGGAGAAAGTGAGGAATCAAGGATGTCTCTTAGGTTTCTGGTATCAGAAATGACATTGCCATTCTGCTAAGATGGGAAAGACCGTGAGGGCAGGTTTGAGGCAAGAGGGGGCATCAGGAAGCTTTTGGTCACGTTAAACAGGAACGACAAAGAGGTAAGTGGACATGAGTGTGGAGTTCAGGGGAGAGGCTAAGGCTAGAGAGAGAAATCTGGGAGTCTGAGACATACAAACAGTACTGAAGCCACAGGATGTATGAGGCCACCTAGAAAGACCGTGGAGAGAGAGTCACAGAAGGCCAGGCCCAGCCTTGGGTACTCTAATAGTTTTAGATCAACAGAAGATGAGGAAACAGCCAAGAAGGCCGCTGAGCCACCAATGAGAGAGAAGAGAGGAGCACAGAGCCAGAAGGCAAGAGGAGAGTTTCAGTGAGGAAAGTGAGCTGTGGTGAATGCTTCTGAGAGGCCAAGTAGGGTGAAGGCAGAGACATCACCACAGGATTTCACATCTTGGAAGTGATCTATGACCTTGAAAAGAATAGTAACAATTTCAGTGGAGGAGTGGGGAAGGAAGTCTGACCTGGAAAACTCTGGAAAACTGTCAGAATGGGTAAAAAGAGAGACTTATGAATATTACTTACTAGTAGTTGGCAATTCCACGAAGAAGTGGACGTAAAGATTGTCAAACTCATAGCCTTGGGCTGAAACTAAGAAAACAGGAAATTGTTTCAGCTTATCCTCCTATCACCCTTAACACCCACCCCAGTCCTGAAGGGCCTACCCACATGTGGAAGCAAGTCCCTCAAGGGCCAGGAACTCTCTGTGTTTCCAGGAAAGACACATGCCTGAGTCTCCCAAGTGCTGCGGACAACCCAAGGCCTCTACTAGGGCGGGGAGGATTACTCCACCACTAAATCTGGCACTTACCAAGCATCAAGGGACTTCTGTCTGGTAAGACACTTACCTACCTCTCCATTTACAAAGAGCCGGAGGGCACCTGGTACCGTCTGAGGTAGAGAGAAGGGGGGACAGATCAGGAGGTCTGAGGGAAGCGACCCCTCTCCTCCAGCCTGCCCGTAAATCCCCAGAGGACCTGACACTGGACGTCAGATCCAGGTGTGTGACTAATCCCGCTTCCTCCCCACCTGCCACTTCTGCACAAATCTGTTTCCTTCATTTATAAAAGTGTGTAACGTAAGGGAAAAAGCACCTAATTTAAACGGTGGGGAAGGCAACAAAGTGTGGGGAATTTACAAGAATGGCCAAGAGAAGCATCCACAGCTGCCTGCTGCCGTACAGCAAGAGGCTAGAGACCCCTGCTCCCTCTAGAGGGAGGTCAAGAAACTAGGGAGTTTCCTTTTTAAATTATTTGTGTATCTATCTTATCTAACTTTTTAACACCAAAAATCTGTTGCTAATACAACACAAAAATAGTGAAAGTTAATTTTTTAGAGAGAGAGAGGGAGACCACCAGGTAATTCTCTCCTTGTTTCCAGATCTAGAAATGGAACTCCTGGAATAAGAGAAGACAAAGAATAGGACCACAGAATTACGGACTTAAACTCTTTTGTTTTATTTTAAGAGCCAAACTATTTGACAAACAGAAATGACACCCCTCCCTCTCTATGGGGCATTAGGAAAAATATGTACATGAAGAGTAAGGAAGACACTTTTCATCTTTATAAAATTAATTACAAAGTAATACATGAATGCACTCCCACTGATAAAAATTCAAAACCACCTAAGTTTAGAGAATAAAAAGTAAACATTCCTGACATGTCCCTCTCACCACCCAATAGCCATCTACCATTTCCCAATCCCACCCCCTCCCCAGAGAAAGCCACCCATAGGGTGTGTGCCCTTTGAGACCTTTTCCTATGCATTATCAGTTCTATATCAATATGCAATGCTTCTAAAACATAACAAGGACTATACTCTAAATGTTATTTGTTACTTTTGTCCACTGAAGAGTATGTCTTTGGGACCTTGAGGAGAGAACCGTCACTCAGCTGCAGTCAGAACGCTCTGGCTACAGAAACCCAGCTACTCACCGTCTCAAAGTCAGTGCCCACGAGGCTGTTGAGATACTCCTTGTGCCGGCCATAGAGCTGAGGAAACAAACCACACTGAAACTCAAGGTGCGACCCCAGCCAGACCAGGGTTCAGATCTGCACGGGAGGGAGAAAAGCAGCAGGAGTGGGAAATGCCACAGAAAGCTGGAGGCCTAAGCATCCCAGACACTGACATCTGACAGTGAAGCACAGAGGCTCTGGAGTCCCCTGGTCTGGGACCAACCTGGCTCTCGCACTTACGTGACCTTGGGCAGACTGCTTAGCTTCTTGGTCTCCATTTCCTCATTTATAAAATGGTAATAATAAAAATATTCACCTCAAAGGCTTGTGGTACAGTCTAAATGAAATAAAGTATGTGAAAGGCCTAGCACAGAGCATGGTAAATGCTCAAATAAATGGCCATTATTATTATGATCTTATAATAGGATCGAAACCTTATATCTGATATGTCAGCAGTGCTTCCCAAGTCAGGGGAGGCCACTAAGAGCAAGGCCTTGCACCTGCTGACCCAACCTCGACCACGGCCTCAGCTCCCAGCTCTCTGGTTCTCGGAATGAACCAGCACTTACGTCCTTGAACACACGCTGTTCCCGCTCCTCCTCCTCAGGCTGTGCAAGGGAGGACACGTTGTCAATCGTATACTTCCACAGCTCCTGCTTCTCCCCGTCTGTCTCGATTCTGTAAGGTCAAAGCCACAAAGGGACTAACTCAGAAAATAGGAGATGGGGCCTAGCCCCAGCTCAGGGATGAGCCGA
This sequence comes from Eubalaena glacialis, assembly GCF_028564815.1. Lineage (NCBI taxonomy): Eukaryota > Metazoa > Chordata > Mammalia > Artiodactyla > Balaenidae > Eubalaena > Eubalaena glacialis. The sequence goes on along the minus strand of NC_083734.1, from coordinate 26,935,853 downwards.
TTTACAGTTCTGTTATTCTAAGACGTAAGAGGAGGAACAGTCAGCCCAGAGGAGAAGACCTGGCTAGTTCATCTCTCCCAGTTTTGATTAGTCCCTACAGGCAGCAGCACGGCGAATTATTTTCACTTAACCACACTGATAGAGGTATCACTTTCAAATCAGTGTAGGTGCATATTTTCTGAGAACAGGATGCCCAGTGTCCTAAGGGTCTATGACCTGGAACAGAATATGAACCACTGGCTGGGAATTTAAAAGTTAGAACAGATGAAGGGCTTTCAGAGAATCTCCTCAACTTGGGGCAAGAAGTGAAGCCAAGGAAAGGAATGCCAGTCTCCGCCGTCCCTTTCTTCCTCTTCTCACCTGTAGGGTCCTCTGGAGCCAGTGAAGTCAGGTTTTACTGTGATCACACCATTACTGTCCACCTTCAGAGTACAGAGGACATGTTCATACTTCTTATAGCCAAGCCTAGAAACCAGGGAATTAACACCAGGGTTCAAGATTGCTGCCCCACCTCCAGGGAAAGAGGAAGAGGTATTCAGGACACATCAGGGGAGAGGACAGAGGCTGGAGTGAGAATTGTAACGGTAAAATACTCTCTTCCAAAGAAAAAGAAGGAAAAAATCCCTCCCTCCCATATACCCGGGATGACTATAACAGGAGAGTGATGGTTAGTGACAGGAGAAGAGAATGAAGGTCTGAGCTGGGCAGTAAGAAGCTTCACTCACTTTCCATAGGGCCCCAGGTCCGCCATGATGTACATTGTCTGAAGAGCGGTGTTGATGACATGGTTGTTCCTGATGAACTCTTCTGAGGGTTCCCAGGTGACGATGCGTGACTTAAGGATGCCACCCTCCCTGGGAGACACCACAGGAAGGGTCACTTCCCTGGCACCCCCCGAAGAGCCTGAAGGAGGAGCTCAGGGGAGCACGCGAAGGTGGAGGCCCGCTGCAGGATGGGACGCTCGAGTTGGTGGGCATACCGAGAACACAGGCAAGGACGGACCACAGAGGCCGCCACGGCCCTGTACACACGTGCACTCACATCCCTCGCCTGTCCTGCCGTCGCCGCCTGACATTTGCCATTCGCTCGACCAAGAATGACGGCATTTCGCTGGCTGCGGTGGTCATTTTCTGACAGTGCTGGGAAAACAGAGCAGCCCAGTGTAAGCCTGCTCAGGGCCATGTGGGACCAAGGACCTGGGGGGAAGTCTTCCTTCTGAAACCTCACACAGAACCTGAACCTCACAATCACGCTGACGGAGGGCACAGTGGCACAAACAGCCCAAAGAAGAGCCCAACCAAGCCTTGGTTTGCCAGAAGGTTGTAGCAGCACAGTATCCTTGAGAAATGAGTTTATTTATGCTCATCTTAAAATGAGCCTGCAATCTCTAAACACATACCAACAAAAAGTTTGGTGAGTCTGCCTGGCAGATGTTGACATCACTAGGTGGCTGGCAGGTGTGAAGTGTGACATAAGTATTCTGTGGAAAACCCTCCCACAGGTAACTGAACATTACCTGTAATTTCCTTTTCTTTACCAAAACAGACAACCCAAATTTTATATGCTACCAACCCACAGCTTTCCTGATATAAGCATCAACCTTTCAAAAACATTCACTTAACACCTGGCTCCTTGCAGAGATCTACAAGGTCATAGACAAAAATCAGAAAATATAGGCACTCCCCTCCCTCAAGGAGTTTAAAATCTCACTAAGAAGACAGACTATGCAGAAGAAAATGTAAAACAAGTCCATGAGGGTATGCTGTCAGAGGCAAATTGAGGATATAAGCCATTCCCCACGCAGTACTGAATTCTTCTTCAAACCCATATATTCAGTTTTGGCTGAATCCATGATGAATTTTATCTAGATGGTTCTAGACTCCATCCACCTGTCTGATCTCATGATGCACGGAGGAAGTCAAACCAGTGGCTGCTTCTCCCAGTTTGTGGTCTGCAAGCCTATCATTAGAGACACTGCCGGCTCCCCCAGGTCCTCCAGCAGAGGGAGCAGGGAACAGCAGCCACACCCCCCGCAGACTGTGCCCACCTACCCCAGCTCGGCTGCCAGAAGCTCTGTGTCCCCTTAACAGGCTTCTGACTTAACACACAGAGAGGCCAGAAAGCTAGGGGAGACAAAGGTGAAGGGAGCTACAGTGCTTGGGAAAGAATGCTACCTCCTCCAAATTGGTGTATCTATCAGAGTCAGTGTAGGTAAAGATTCGTCGGTTCTTCCTGCCATCCAAATGCTCCAGCTTCAGAATCTCTTGGCGGTACTGATGATCCAAAGGGCTCTGACAGGCTGCTTCATTTTGGTACAGATCTACTTCAAACTGAGGTCACAAGGAAACAGAGTTCTACTGAGAATATGTCAAATTTTGTTCCTATAACAGTTTGGTCAAATTAGTTCTATAGAGCTGATGCAATTTGACATGTTCTCATAGCCAACTGTCGTTTATCTAAACTAATGGAGGACAGGAGAGCCAACGAATGTTAGAGCTAAAAGGAACCACAGTGATAGTCTAATTCAATTCTGCTATTACAGAATTGACATACCAAAACAGTAATTCTGCTGTTTTGGTATGTGGCCCGGAGATGAAAAGTGTCTTACCCAGGATTATAAAACTGGGTAGTGGCAGGCACTATATTCCATTGACCCCATAAGCACAACAGTGGAAAGTATAAACTGTTATAAGCTTTCTGGAAATCAGTTTAGCAATATGCATCAAGAATCCTTCCCTGTGACTAGTCAGGTGGAGGTGGACCAGGGGGAGGCAGACTGAACAGACAAGGGACACTGGCTCACCTGGCTGAAGAGCTTCTCTTGCCACCCAATCACGACCTCCTCCTCTTCATCTACCTCCGGGCGGTGTCCACCTCCAAAGACAACAGAGTGAGTCAAATGTTTGAGCCAAACTAGCACCACTTCTTGCTCTGTGGTTGGTTATAACCAAAGTCCCTGCTCTTATATTTGCCACAAAACCAGTTGGAGTTCACTGATCTATGAAGCACTCACTCTAGACTTACTCTATAGAGGCTGTGGATATGTGTAGAAGCCAAGATTAGGACCCAAGAAGTCTTCATCACTACTCTGATTTGAATAAAAGGAAGTCATGCCTTCCAGGAATTATTTGATCTAATTCAGTGTCAAGAGCTGAAATTTATTAGATATAGGCTGAATAGCTCTTCCTCAATCCCAATTGCCTACATTTGCTAGACAGGAACTGTGGCATTTTTTTTTTTTTTTTTTGGAACTGTGGCATTTTTATCTTCACTATTCCTGAAGCCATATATCTAGAATCACAAACACTATAACCTTAAGAGACCAAGTATCAGGAGAGAAAAGGAAAGACATATAACTGATTTTTTTTTAAAGAACCAAATCTAATACACACACTCCTAGCTGAGTATGCCTTTTTCAAAGACACATGCTTCACTACCTGCCAGCTCACACTCTTGCCCAGGAATATTTTTGAACAGAAACAACAAAAGCAGAGAGACCAGTGACCTAACACAAACACACTGTCCTCTCTTCCTCACTTTTCTGGCTTCCCAGATAAGGAAAACTGCTAGATCACAGATGGTGTTAATATGTACATTTTCCAAGCAGACCCCAATTTTTAAGCTGTTTTAAAAAGTGTTTAGTTGTATGTTTCAAGCTTGGAGCGATATTTTCTCTCAGAAAAAAAATGCCACAAATGGTATTTAGGTTGACAGGCAAATTTATAACATATCTAAAGTATGGTATTTGCTATTTCCCTACATTTGACCACAATTCGGATCAGCATCTTGATGGCAGGAATCAAGCCTTATTCAATTTTACACAACATAATGTAGTAGTTAAAATTGCCTGGGATCAAATCCTGGCTTCAACATTTACCAGCCCTGTGACCTTGGACAATAAACCCAACCTCTCTATACCTTTTCTCAGACTATAGACCTGGGTCTACTCCGTCTTAAGAGGTAACCTCCGCCCTAGGTCCTTCCCCAGATCCCCAAGCGGCCACATCACCACCATTCACCCACTGGCGGATGGGTGAGGCCTAAAAGTGGCCAAGTCTATGATGTCCTTCCCGGGCTGGGCAGCAGGCTGGTAATGGAGGTAGTTGCTTGATGTGATTCTTTGCAGGTGGACTCTGCCAGGAAAAGAGAAGCCCAAAATACTCGTTACAAAACACTCAACCAGGAGGTGAACGCAGAGCAAAGACGGGGAAACAAAACTCAGAAGAGGGTACGGCTACCAAGAATGTGGCGGGGTGTAGGCGACAGAGGGGATGTGAGTGGGGCACGGGGCCCTCGAGAAACTTGGGAGGGGCAGGGTCCTGAAAGGGTGGGTCTGGAAGTTGTGAGTGAAGAGGGTGCCGGGTAGTGAGGGAGACGCGGGGAGACGAGGTGACAGCGGCCAGGACTGCAAACGCAAGTGGGGGTCCCAGCAAACAAGAAGTGAAGTTCAGGCTCTAATTATCTGACAGCATAAAAGCACGGGGCTCTGGGGTGATGCGACTACCGGAGGCGGAGGTTGCGCACGGGGTCCCAAGAGCGATACACGGCCTCTCCGGTGTCAGTGCTCCAGACGGCCTCCGCCATGACAGCTGCGCTGCGCGCGACTGCGCCGGAAAGCGCGCCGTCCCAGTTCCCCTGGCAACGGAAACGCTGGGTTAGGGAGGCGGGAACCCGGTTCCCTACGCGGCGCTGCAGAGCCCCGTCCGTTGCAGGCCCAGGCCAGTTGGTGCAAGCGCACGCTTCGGCTGGGTGACCTGCGGGTTTGCCGCTGATCCTGAGTGGGAACAAAGCTCGCTCACAGCCAAGGCCAGACTTGATGCACTTTACAAATGAGGAAACTAAAGCAGCGCTATAGGCCCCTTTTATACAGATTCAGACAGAAATGGTGATGGACACCAAACCCAAGTGTCCTGAGTTCTCAACTACTACTTTTTCCACCACACGACACAGCCTTCCACTGAATCCTGGGAAACTTTGGCCTCCTAATCGGTGGACGTGACTCACAGAATGCACCCATTCTTCCCAAAGGAGTCAGGGGAGGTGATGACGGTTACTCAGACATGAAAATATATTCTTGGAAGAAGGCAAAAAAGTGTCAAGATTTATTAATCCTTGTGTTGGCATTCACTGAACCAGAGAAAGAAGAAACAAGGAAGCTAACAGTAAGGAAAGAAAAGATGTCATTATTGCACTGGTTTTTCCCCTGCGTGTGTTATTTCCGGATTTTTAAGCCACCTTAGATACCTCACTGGCCTTGGGAAAAGTCAACAAAATGCCATTATGAAGACGTGCTTCACTGGACTGCCAAAGGCAGGACACACCATAACCTTGAGTCTAGCTCCCTGACACCTTGGGGATGTCAACAATTTTCAGCCTTTGACATTTGCTGCTTCCTCAACAGAGTAGGCAATAGTCACCTGAACTCAAGAATCTCATGCCAGTTTCATTATATGGCATTGGGAGCCCTAAACAACAAAGCTGCTGTTGTGTAACACTAAGGACTCACCGTAACAATAGCCCTATTTATTTAAGATCTGATACAGCCTGGGCGCTTTGTTTGTATTGTCCCTAATCCTCCTAGAAACCCCTTAAGTAGGTATTTGTTATTCTCATTTAATCAATGAAGTTATTCAAGGCCAGAGCTTGAAGGTTGAATTCTAGTAAGTGGTGAAGGAGCTGAGATTCCAGCCCAGGTCTGTCTTTTGAAGCCTGAACACCTTCCACTCTGCTTCACGACCTCTTACCTACCAATTTATTCTATAAAAGCACACAGTTGCCAATCTGGGAAATAATTATTTCAACAGGTGAAACCACGGAGGCAGAATATTAGCTTTTAAGAGAAAAGCCACTCTAATTTTTTCTTTTAAAGTTGTGCATAGGCAACACTGTGCCACATGAACAACAAATGATAAAGGTGGAGCCTGTACCAACAGTTTAGTTTTATACCAAATCAAACTTACAGCAAAGTCAATCTGACATAATTATAGACAAGGTAGGTACTGTACCACATGGTATGGAAATATAAGTTATTTGTCTAACCATAGTTGAATTATTTTTATACAGGTAAACTAGATTTTTATTCTCCTTATATTTACGGGTATAAGTCAGGATTCTTAAAATTGGGATCCATGAGCAGAGTTCAGGGGGTCTATTGACTCTTTCCCTTACCAGTAGGGGATACCAGTATGAGATTAAGAGATACAAACTACTATGTATAAAATAAATAAGCAGCAGAGATATATTTTACAGCACAGGGAAATATAGCCATTATTTTGTAATAACTTTAAATGGAGTATGTATAAAAAATATTGAATCCCTATGTTGTACACCTGAACTAATATGTTCTAAATCAACTCTACGTCAATTAAAAAAAACCTCCCTAGATTTTTGTGGGGGCCATTTTCTGGAAAGAGTTCATGGCTTTTTTCAGATTCTGGAAGGAGTTTGTACCCTGATATCAAGAGTAGCCTGATCCCCACTATATTTATATACTGACATCTTGTTAAACATCAAAAGTTTGGATTATATAGCATAAAGGCCAAAATCCCTTGTACCACCCCCAGCAACCCTTCCTCCCCCATCCCCAGTCAGGAAGGTTCAGAGTTGACATTTAATGTGTTCTCCCTAAAATAGAACCATTATTTGGAGGCTTTTTGTTTTTTGTTTTTTTGGCTAGAAAACACTTACACAAACCATCACAAAGGGTAGATATTGCCTCCATTTCACATATTTATAAACCAAGACATTAATTGTATTTCTCAGTCTTATGACCAAGAAGTATAGAGCCTGGACTTATGTTCAGGATATTTTGACTCAAACCTATGGGCTCTCCTTTGAACTCTGCTGCCTCCTTACATCTACGCCCACACCCAACCCCAATTTTTTCTTTCTTAAACCAGCCACACCTGAGCTATATCATAACAGTCCAATCGCTCTCTCTTTCCCCTCTCCAGTTGGTACTTTATAACTTACTTGGGCTCTCCCCACTACAAGACTTTAGGAAAGCAGAAGAATATCACTACAGTTCTTCAGAAATTCTTCTGGGTCCCACAGTGTCTATGCTTCATGCCTAATAACTATCCCTTGAACTCACCTTGGTCCAGAGAAGAGATCCTACTGAAATGGAACAATCTTATGAGGAATAATAGACTTGACTCTTGCTTTTCTCTCTCTCTCCCTGACTTTGAAGATGGAGGAAGGGGCCATAAACACACCATAAAGCAGAAATTGTCAGATTAGATAAAAAGCAAGATCCAACTATATGCTGTCCACAAGAAGCTCACTTTAAATATAAAGACATTGATATTTTAAAAGTTAAAAAAATGGAATGAAATCTTGCCATTTGTGACAACAGGATGGATATAGAGTGTATTATGCTAAGTGAAAAAAGTCAGAGAAAGACAAATACTTCATGATTTCATTTATATGTGGAATCTAAAAAATAAAACAAATGAACAAACAACGAAACAGAGATATAGATACAGAGAACAAATAGGAGGTTGCCAGAGGGGACAAAATAATTTTGTAATATCATTGTATGGTGACAGATCAAAACTAGACTTACCATCGTGATCATTTTGAGATGTATAGAAATATCACATCACTATGTTGTATAACAGGAACTAACATAATGTTGTAGGTCAGTTATACTCCAAAAACAAACAAACTCATAGAAAAAAGATCAGATTTGTGGTTACCAGAAGTGGGGGGTGGGGGCAGAGGGAATTGGATGAAGACAGTCAAAAGGTGCAAATTTCCAGTTATAATAAAAATAAGTACTAGGTATGTAAGGTACAACACGATAAATATAATTAACACTGCTGTACGTTACACGTGAAAGTTGTTAAGAAGGTAAATCCTAAGCATTCTCATCACAAGGAAAAATATTTTTTTCTATTTCTTTAATTTTGTATGTGTATTTTTGTATTCTGTAATTTTGTATGAGATTATGGATGTTCACTAAACTTATTGTGATAATCATTTCATGACACATGTAAGTCAAATCATTATGCTATACACTTTAAACTTACACAGTGCTGTATGTCAATTATATCTCAATAAAACTGGAAGAAAACAAAAGTAGAAAAAGAAAAAGCAGGAAAAGAAAAAAAATGTTTTTAAAAGTTAAAGGATGGAAGAAGATATACCAAACAAACACTAATCAAAAGAAAACTAGAGTGGCTATATTAATAACAGACAAAATAGACTTCAAAACAAGGGATATTATCAAGAATAAAGAGGTATATTTTGTAATGATAAATGCATCAATTCATCAAGAGGACATAAGAAACCTAAATATTTATGCAGTTAATAACAGAACTTCAAAATACATAAAGCAAAAATTGGTAGAAATGAAAGAAATCCACAATTATAGTTGGAGATATCAACACTTTTTCTTTTTGTTTGTAATACAAGCATTTATTTATTTTCTTTTTTAAAAATAATACTACAATATTATATTAACTTCAGGTGTACAACATAGTGACTCAATATTTTTATAGATTATACACCATACAAAGTTATTACAATATTATTGACCATACTACTTGTGCTGGACATTTATCCCTGTGACTTTTATTTTTTAAGTGGTAGTTTGTACCTCTTAATCCCCTTCACCTATTTTGCCCATCCCTGCACACTCCTCCCTTCTGGCAGCCACAAGTTTGTTCTCTGTATCTGTGAGTCTGTTTCTGTTTTTTTCTGTTTTATTATACTTTTTTGTTTGTTTTTTAGGTCCCACATATAAGTGAAAATGTTCAGTATTTGACTTTCTCTAACTTATTTCACTTAGCGTAATACCCTGTAAGTCCACGCATGCTGTTGCAATTGGCAAGATTTCATTCTTTTTAGGGCTAATATTCCATTGTGTATAATATGCCACATCTTCTTTATCCATTCATTTATCAGTGAACGCTTAGGTTGCTTCCATACCTTGGCTATTGTAAATAATGCTGCAATGAACATTGCAGTGCATATATCTTTTTGAATTAGTGTTTTCATTTTCTTCAGATAAATACCCAGGAGTGGAATTGCTGAATCGTACGGTAGTTCTATATTTAATTTTTTGAGGACCCTCCATATTATTTTCCACACCGGCTATACCAATTTACATTCCCACCAAAAGTGCATTAGGGTTCCCTTTTTACCACATCCTCACCAACACTTGTTATTTGTTCTCTTTTTGATAATAGCCATTCTGAAAGGTGTGAGGTGATGTTTCATTGTGGTTTTGATTTGCATTTCCCTGATGATTAGTGATGTTAAGTATCTTTTCATGTGTCTGTTGACAGTCTGCATGTTTTCTTTGGAAAACTGCCAATTCAGGTCCTTTGCCCATTTTTAAATCAGATTTTTTTTAATATATTGAGTTGTATGAATTCTTTATATATTTTGGATATTTACTGTTAACCTCTTTTTAGACATATCATTTGCAAATATATTCTCCCATTCAATATGCTGTCTTTTCATTTTGTTGATGATTTCCTTCACTGTGCAAAAGGTTTTCAGTTTGATGTGGTCTCATTTGTTTATTTTTGCTTTTGTTGCCCTGGCCTGAGAAATCAGATCCAAAAAAATATTGTTAAGACCAATGTCAAAGAATGTACTGCCTATGTTTTCATGAGAGTTTTATGGTTTCAGGTCTTATATTTATGTCTTTGATCCATTTTGAGCTTATTTTTGTATATGGTGTGAGAAAATGGTCTAGTTTCATTCTTTTACATGTAGCTGTTCAGTTTTCCCAACACCACTTATTGGAGAGACTCTCTTTTCCCCATTGATTGATTTGTGGATATTGAACCATCCTATTGTCCCTGGAATAAATCTCACTTGATCATGATGTATGATTCTTTTAATGTATCATTGAATTTGGTTTGCTAATACTTTGTTGAGAATTTTTGTGACTATGTTCATCAGGGATATTGGCCCATAATTTTTTTTTTGGTAGTGTCTTTGGTTTTGATATCAGTGTAATGCTGGCTTCATAGAATGCATTTGAAAACATTCCCTCTTCTTGGAAGACTATATGTTTCCAGAAATTTATCCATTTCTTCTAGGTTGTCCAATTTGTTGTCATATAGTTGTTCACAATATTGTCTTATGATTGTTTGTATTTCTGTGTTATTGATTATAACTTCTTTTTCTTCATTTCTGATTTTACTTGGGCTCTCTATTTTTCTCGATGAGTCTGGCTAAAGGTTTATCAATTTTGTTTATCTTTTCAAAAAAGAGCTCTTAGATTTGCTGAATTTTTCTATTGTTTTGTTTTTTCAGTCTTTCATTTATTTCTGCTCTGATCTCTATTATTTCTTTCATTCTACTAACTTTGGGCTTTGTTTGTTCTTTTTCTAATTCCTTTAGGTATAAAGTTGGGTTCTTTATTTGAGATTTTTCTTGTTTCTTGAGGTAGGCATGAATTGCTATGAACTTCCCTCTTAGAACTGCTTTTGCTGTGTCCCATAGACTTTGGAAAGTTGTGTTTCTATTTTCATTCATCTCACAGAATTTTTAAAATTTCATCTTTAATTTCTTCAGTGATCCATTGGCTTTTTAGTAGCATGTGGTTTAGTTTCCATGTGTCTGTATTTTTTCCAGTATTCTTCCTGTAACTGATTTCTAGTTTCATACCATTGTGGTTGGAAAATATGACTTATAGGATTCCAATCTTCTTAAATATATTGAGACTTGTTTTGTGGCCTAGCACGTGATCTATCCTGGAGAATGTTTCATGTGCACTTAAAAGAATGTGTAGTCTGCTGTTTGTGGATGGAATGTTCTATCAATGTCTATTAAGTCCATCTGGTTTAATTTATTGTTTAAGGCCAATGTTTCTTTTTTATTTTATTTATTTATTTATTTATTTATTTATTTATGGCTGTGTTGGGTCTTTGTTGCTGCGTGCGGGCTTTCTCTTCTTGTGGCGAGTGGAGACTACTCTTCGTTGCGGTGTGCAGACTTCTCATTGAGTGGCTTCTCTTGTTGCAGAGCACAGGCTCTAGGCTTGCGGGCTTCAGTAGTTGTGGCACACAGGCTCACTAGTTGTGGCTCCTGGGCTTAGTTGCTCCACAGCATGTGGGATCTTCCCGGACCAGGGATCCGATCCAACCCATGTACCCTGCATTGGCAGGCAGATTCTTAACCACTGTGCCACCAGGGAAGTCCCAAGGCCAATGTTTCTGTATTGATTTTCTGTCTGCATGATACATCCATTGATATAAATAGGGCATTAAAGTTCTCTATTATTATTGTATTACTGTCAACGTCTCCCTTTATACCTGTTAATATTTGCTTAATATATTTAGGTGCCCCTATGTGTATATATGTTTACAAATGTTATATCCTCTTCTTCTATTGACACCTTATTCAGTATGTAATGCACCTCTTTGTATTTTCTTATAGTCTTTGTTTTAAAGTTTACTTTGTCTGATATGAATATTGCTACCCCGGGTTTTGGTTTTTGTTTTTTTCATTTCTATTTGCATGGAACGTCTTTTTTCCATTCCTTCTCTTTCAGTCTGTGTGTGTCTTTAGCTCTGAAGTGAGTCTCTTATAGGCAGTATATAGATGGGTCTTGCTTTTTTTTTTTACCCATTCAGCCACTCTGTCTTTTGATTGGGGTATTTAGTCCATTTACATTTAGAGTGATTATTGATAGGTATGTGCTTATTGCTATTTTGTTACTTGTTTTCTGGTTGTTTTTGTAGTTCTCTGTTTTTTTCTTCTTATTTTAGTGTCTTCTCTTGTGATTTGATGATTTTTTTTTTTTTTTTTTTTTTTTTTTTAGTGTTATGTTTGGGCTCCTCTTTGTTGTTGTTGTGGTTTCTTTGGCATTTATTGAAAGTTTTTGGTTTCTGGTTACCATGAGTTTCATGTATATTGACTTCTACATGTATCTGTTTGTTTTAGTTGATAGTTGTTTAAGTTTGAACACATTCTAAAAGATCTGTATTTTTTATTCTGCCCTCTACGTTTTATGTTTTGATGTCATATTTTACATTTTTTTGTGTATCCCTTAACTACTTATTGTAGAAATAGTTGATTTTATGACTTTTGTGTTTTAATCTTCATCCTAGGTTTTTAAGTGGTTAATCCACTGCCTTTATATATATTTCCCTTTACCAGTGAGATTTTTTTTTCTTCGTGTATTTTCTTATTTCTTGTTATTGCCTTTTCTTTTTCACTTAAAGAAGACAATTTAACATTTCTTTTAAGGCCAGTTTGGTAGATGAACTCTTTAGTTTTTGCTTGTCTGGGAAACTACCTCTCCTTCACTTCTGAATGATAACCTTGCTGGGTAGAGTACCCTTGGTTGTAGGTTTTTTCCTTTCAGCACTTTAAATATATCATGCCACTCCCTTCTGACCTGCAAACTTTTCACTGAAAAATCAGTTGATACCCTTATGAGGGTTCCCTTGAATGTGACTCTTTGTTTTTCTCTTTCTGCCTTTAAAATTCCCTCTTTATCTTTAACTTTTGGTATTTTAATTATGGTATGTCTTGGTGTGTATCTCTTTGGGTTCATCTTGTGTGAGACTCTCTATGATTACTGGAAATAAGTATCTGTTTCCAAGTTAAGGAAATTTACAGCCATTATTTCATCAAATACATTTCCTGCCCCCTTCTCTCTCTCTCCTCTCCTTTTGGTACTGCTATAATGTAAGTGTTAATTTTCTTGATGTCCTTTAAGGTATCCTGATTAAAAAAAACACATTTGTTTATTTATTTATGCTGTTCTGATCAGGTAATTTCCACTATTCTGTCTTCCAGGGTCCTTATGCATTCTTCTGTATCACCTAATCTGCTGTTGATTCCCCCTAGTGTATTTTTCATTTCAGTTACTGTATTTTTCACCTCTGATTTGGTTCTTTTTTCTATTTTCTAATTCTTTGTTGAAGTTCTCACTGTGTTCCTCTGTTCTTTTCCTGAGTTCAGTGAGCATTTTTATGACCATTGCTTTGAACTCTTTATCAGGTAAACTACTTACCTCTATTTATTAGGATTTTTTCCTGGGGTTTTATCTTGTCTTTCCATTTAGAACATATATCTCTGTCTTCTCATTTTGTTTAACTTTCTGTGTTTTTATCTCTATGAATTAGGTGAAACAGTTACCTCTACCAGTCTTGAAGGCATGTCTTTGTGTAGGAGCATCCCTTTGCAGACTGTGTGTGACTGGTGACTTTGGTGGGAGGGCTGGAACTGAAGCAGGTATGGGCCAGGGCTTTCTCTGGGGTGTGCTGGAAGCTGCGACCTTGGCAGGGGGCAGAGGGCAGGGAGCTGGGGCCAGAGCCCTGCAAAGGCTGGGGCTTCTCCTGGTGCATGCCAGGGGCCAATGCCTTGACAGTTGAGGTGGAGATGTTGGAGCTGGAGCCAAGTGCAGGCTGCAGGAGAAGCTGGTGTATTCTTGACAGGCCAGCAGAGAGCCAGGTGCTTTTCAATCTGCTGCCTCTGTACTGGGACTTGGATTGAGTGAGTTTATATGTGATCCCTTTAAAAGTGGAGTCTTGGTTTCCTACAGCCCTCCAGCTCTCCTGGTCATAAGTTCCACTTGTTTTCAAAACCAGTTAAGGGGGCTCATTTTCCTGGTGCCAGTCCCCATGGCTGGGGTTCCTGAGTGAGGCTCAAACCCCTCACTCCTTGGGGAGGATCTCTGAGTTTGGGATATCCCCTTCTGCTTTTGTGTCACCTGGTGTGGGTGTGGGCCCTGACTAGATTGTGTCTCTGTCCCTCTTACCCATTTTGATGTGGTTTTTTTTCTCTTTATATCCTTAATTGTAGAAGTGCTGTCCTGTTAGTCTTGAGGTCATTCTCAAAGAGAGTTGTTCTACATGTAGTTGTAGTTTTGGTGTGAATGTGGGAGGAGGTGGGCTCCAGCTCTTCCTACTCTGCCATCTTGATCTCTCTTTCTCAACACTTCTTCTTAGTACATGATGAAACACATGGACAGAAAATCAGTAAGTATATAGACCTGAACAACATTATCAACAAATTTGACCAAATTGACATTTGTAGAATGTCAACAGACATTCTCTACAACAGAAAGCATATTCTTTTCAAGTGCACAAGGAATACTAAGATAGACCATTTCTGGGCTATAAAACAAATCCTAATAAATTTAAAAGGACTGAAATCATATGAAATAAATTCCCAGAACACAACAGAATTAAACTAGAAATCAAAAACAGAAAGGTATCTGGAAAATTCCCAAGTATTTGGTTTATAACAACAAACTTCTAAATAATCCATTTTTCAAGAGAGAAATCATAATGGAAATTAGGAAATGAGTTGAGTGAAAATGAAAACATGATATATCAAAATGTTGGGCATGCAGCTAAAGCAGCGCTTGGAGGGAAATTTATAGCATGAAGTGCTTCTGTAAGAAAAAAAAGCTCTCAAATCAGTGATCTAAATTTCAATTTTAATAAACTAGGAGGAGAAAATCAAAACTAAGTAAGAAGTAGGGGAAAAATAATAAACATAAGAGCATAAATTTATGAAATACAATTAAAAAACATAAAAACTGGGACTTCCCTGGTGGTCCAGTGGTTAGGACTCTGTGCTTCCACTGCAGGGGACACAGGTTTCGATCCCTGGTTAGGGAACTGGGATCCTGCATGCCATGTGGCACAGCCAAAAAAAAGCCAAAGACAAAAACATAAAAACAAATTTTTTAAAAAGCCACTTCTGGAGTGGTGAAGGAAGGGCCTTTAAAGACTCACTCTTCCATAAAGCAACGAGAACCCTGGCAAAAATTATCAAACTCAACTTTTTCAAAACTCTACAAATTGACCAAATTCTTGAAACAATCCAAGGAACATCTATCAAAAAAAGAGAGCCAAATTTCAGTAAGAACAGTGAGCTTTGTGGAATTTTAGCTGTCCTATTCCTTCTCTCCTCTCCCCAGCATAAACTCATTGTGACTAGCCTTTTCCCCTGAGGGTAATGTCAAAAGGAATGAGTGGCAATTGTTTAATATTGCAGCTGCTTCAGGTGATGATAATACCTGAGATAAACAAGAAACTATCAAAAAAAAAAAAAACTTGAAAGGAAAAACTGGGGACCGATAAGTTCATGGGAGTTTTCAAAAGCTCTAATATATTCTTGGGAATCTAGGTCATGCACATGTATGGGGAGGTGTGTATGCCCAGGAAAGATACGAGATGACTGAATCTCTCATCTCTGGCTGATCTTGAGGCTCTGACAATCATGATGTGAAGGCTAAGACAGAGTTATAAACTGTCTGCCAAAAAATTGACAGTGTACCTCAACATGTTCAGAGAGCCTTAGACAAAGGCTGAGAGACTTATTGGTTTAGGGGATTTAAGGAAATCTCTATCCAGTCATTAGCTGACCAACAAGCTAACCAACCAAGCAGACTTCAGTTGGCACACATGACAAAGAATATAGACTTTACAGAATTAGTTCAGAAAAGTCATTAAACAAATAAGCAGCAGCATCACCACCAACAAAGAGCAAAAAGAAGCCCTGGAAAGGAGGGAGGGAGTTGCCACTTTATATTATTTTAAATGTCCAGTTTTCAACTAAAACTTACAAGACAAGGAAAGTATTGTCCCTACACAGGAAGAAAAGCAGTCCATAGAAATAATCTCTGAGAGAGCACAGATAGTTGGAATATTTATGTGCATCTAGTAATTTTTATATAAATATGTCCAAAGAACTCAAGGAAACCATATCTAAAGAACTAAAGGAATATATGAGAATGATGTTGCACCAAGTATAGAATATCAGTAAAGAAATATAACTTATTTTTTAACAAGAAACAAATATAAATTCTGGAGTTGGAAAGATTAATAAATGAAATGAAAAATTCACTAGAGAGGCTCAACAGCACATGAACACTGGCAGAAGAAAGAATCAGTAAACTTGAAGACAGTCTGATTTAAACAATTCATTCTGAGGAACAGAGAGAAAAATAGAATGAACAAAAATGAACAGAGCCTCACAGACCTATAGGACACAATCAAGTATACCAACAATTAAATAATGGGAGTCCCAAAAGGAGGGGAGAGAGAGAAAGGATTAGAAAAAATATTTGAAGAAATAATGGCTGAAATTTTCCCAAATTTGATGTAAAAACTATTAATCTACATTCCCAAAAAGCTTAATGAACTCCAAGTAGTATAAACTCAAATGAGAATCTGGAAAGCAGCATGAGCGAAGCAACTTTCATGTACAAGGAATTCTCAATAAGATTAACAGCTGATTTCTCATCAGAAAATATGGAGACTAGAAGGCAGTGGTATGACATATTTCAGGTGCTGAAAGAAAAAGATTGTCAACCAAAAATACTATACCAGCAAAACCATCCTTTAAAAATGACAGAGAAATTAAGGCATACTCCAAAAAAACCCAAAAACTGAGAGAATATGTCACTAGCAGATCTTCCCTAAAAGGGAGACCTTCAGGTTGAAAGAAAAGGACACAAGACTGTAACTCAAAGTCACATGAAAATAAAGAACACCAGTAAAGGTAACTACATAGACAAATATAAGAAAGCATAATTTTTTTCTCATATATGATTTAAATGACAATTGCTAAAAGTGAGAATTTAAAACTGTGTTAATGATCTTATAATAAATAAAGATGCAATTTGTATGACTAATAGTATAAAAGAGGGGGCAGAGAAAAGAGCTATATAGGAGCAAGGCTCTCGAAATTAAGCTGGAATTAATCTGAACTAGATTAATTTAAGTTGTTAATTGTTAAGATTTTAATATGTTAATTGTAATCCTTAGGGCAACCACTAAGAAAATAACTCGAAAGAAAAAAAGAAAGAAAGAAAGAAAGAGAGAGAGAAAGAAAGAAAGGGAAATGATAAGGGTACACTAGAAAATATCTAACATAAAATAAGGCTGTAATAGAGGAACAGAAAACAAAAAGACAGAATACATACAGAAAACAAATAGCAAAATGGCATGTGTACATTCTACCTTGTCTGTAACTATATTAAATGTGAATGAATTAAACACACTGATCAAAGGGCAGAGACTGGCATAATGGGTTGGAAATACATGATCCAATCGTATGCTATCGATAATAGACACTTTAGATTCAAAGACGCAAATAGGTTGAAAGTAAATTGATAGGAGAAGATACACCATGCAAGCAGTAACCAAAAGAGAGCTAGAATGGTTCAACTAATAATATTAGGCAAAGTAAACTTTAAGACAAACATTGTTATAGAGACAAAGGACATTTTACAATGATAAAAGTGTCACTCCATCAAGCAGACATAACAATTCCTAAATTCAAGAATAAAGTAAGGAACATTACTACTGACCTTACAGAAATAAAAAGGATAATAAAGGAGTGCTATGAAAAATTATATGTCGGTAAATTAAACAGTTTCAATGAAATGGACAAATTCCTAGAAAAACAAAAACTAAATCTTACTAAAGGATAAATAAAAAATCTGAGAAGACCTATATCAGATTGAATTGTTAATTTAAAAAATTCTTCCCTAACACACAATCCAACTTAAAAATGGGCAGAAGATTTGAATAGACATTTCTAGAGAAGACATACAGAGGCCAACAGGTACATGATGCTCAACGTCAGTTATTATCAGGGAAATGCAAATCAAAATCACAATGAGATATCACTTCATACCTGTTAGAATGACTTCTACAAAGCCTTCTTAGATACAACACCAAAAATACAAGCAACTAAAAAAAAAGTAAATTGGATGCCATCAAAATTCAAAACTTCTGCACTTCAAAAGACAATATCAAGAAAGTGAAAATACAACTTACAAAATGAGAGAACATATTTTCAAACCATATATCTGACAAAAGACCTGTATCTGGAATATACACATAACTCCTACAAATCATATGTATTAAAAGATACACAACTCAAGTAAAAAAAATGGGCAAAGATCTGAGTATACATTTCTCCATAGAAGATATACAAATGGCCAATGAGCACATGGAAAGATGTTCAACATCATTGATTATAAAGGAAGTGCAAATCAAAACCACAAAGTGCAAATTTCACCCCACTAAGATGTTTATAATAAAAAGACAGATAATAAAAGGTGTTGGCAACGATATGAAGAAATTGGGACACACATACACTGCTGGTGGGAATATAAAATGGTGCAGCTGCTTTGGAAAACAGTGGAATTTCCTCAAAATGTTAAACATAAAGTTACCATATGATGCAGAACTTCCACTCTTTGGTATTTACATGGAGAATTGAAAACATATGTCCACATAAAAACAGCTAACTTCATACTTGGTGATAAAATATTGAACACTTTCCCGAAGATTGGAAATCAAGAAGAATATTTGCTATCACAACTTCTATTTAACTTTATACTAGAAGGTCTGTCCAGTGAAATAAGGCAAAAAAACAAAAATGAAAAGCATAATTTGACAGGAAGAAGTAAAACTATCCTTATCTAGAAATAAAAACAAAAATAAACAAATTGAACCTAATCAAACTTATAAGTTTTGCACAGCAAAGGAAACCATAAACAAAATGAAAAGACAACCTACAGACTGGGAGAAAATATTTGCAAATGATGTGACCGACAAGGGCTTAATTTCCAAAATATACAAACAGCCCATACAACTAAATATCAAAAAAGCAAACAACACAATCAAAAAATGGGCAGAAGACCTAAATAGACATTTCTCCAAAGAAGCCATATGGATTGCCAATAGGTACATAAAAAGATGCTCAACATCGCTAATTATTAGAGAAATGCAAATCAAAACTACAATAAAGTATCACCTCACACCAGTCAGGATGGCCATTATTTAAAAATCCACAAATAACAAATGCTGGAGAGAGTGTGGGGAAAAGGGAACCCTCCTACACTGTTGGTGGGAATGTAAATTGGTGCAGCCATATGGAAAAGAGAATGGAAGTTCCTTAAAAAATTAAAAATAGAGTTACCTTATGATCCAGCACTCCCACTCCTGGGTATATATCCAGAAAAGATGAAAACTCTAATTCAAAAAGATACATGCACTCCAATGTTCACAGCAGCACTATTTACAATAGCCAAGACATGGAAGCAGCCTAAATGTCCAAAACAGATTAATGGATAAAGAATACGTTTTGTGTGTATATATATATATATATAGTATATATAACGTATATATATATATATATATATATATATATAAAACATATATAAATGTTAGATAGATAGACAGATAGATAGATAGATAGATAAACTGGGACTCATGAAATTACCAGTAGGAGTACAAAATTGTACAGCTGCTTTGGAAAAATGGACACTTATAAAAGCAAAACATTTACACACACACACAAAGAGCCAGACTGGAAAAAAAAGTATTTGCAAAACACTGGACGTATATCCAGAAAAACAAAGAATTTTTACAACTCAGAATCATCAATCTTACATTTTTTTTAACATCTTTATTGGAATATAATTGCTTTACAATGGTGTGTTAGTTTCTGCTGTATAACAAAGTGAATCAGCTATACATATACATATATCCTCATATCTCCTCCTCTTGCGTCTCCCTCCCTCCCACCCTCCCTATCCCACCCCTCTAGGTGGACACAAAGCACCGAGCTGATCTCCCTGTGCTATGCGGCTGCTTCCCACTAGCTATCTATTTTACATTTGGTAGTGTATATATGTGGATGCCATTCTCTCACTTCGTCCCAGCTTACCCTTCCCCCTCCCCGTGTCCTCAAGTCCATTCTCTACGTCTGCGCCTTTATTCCTGTCCTGCCCCTAGGTTCTTCAGAACCTTTCTTTTTTTTAGATTCCATATATATGTGTTAGCATATGGTATTTGTTTTTCTCTTTCTGACTTACTTCACTCTGTATGACAGACTCTAGGTCCATCCATCTCACTACAAGTAACTCAATTTCGTTTCTTTTCATGGCTGAGTATATTCCATTGTATATATGTGCCACATCTTCTTTATCCATTCATCTGTCGATGGACACTTAGGTTGCTTCCATGTTCTGGCTATTGTAAATAGAGCTGCAATGAACATTGGGGTACATGACTCTTTTTGAATTATGGTTTTCTCAGGGTATATGCCCAGTAGTGGGATTGCTGGGTCGTATGGTAGTTCTATTTTTAGTTTTTTAAGGAACCTCCATACTGTTCTCCATAGTGGCTGTATCAATTTACATTCCCACCAACAGTGCAAGAGGGTTCCCTTTTCTCCACACCCTCTCCAGCATTTATTGTTTGTAGATTTTTTGACGATGGCCATTCTGACTGGTGTGAGAGGATACCTCATTGTAGTTTTGATTTGCATTTCTCTAATGATTAGTGATGATGAGCATCCTTTCGTGTGTTTGTTGGCAATCTGTATGTCTTCTTTGGAGAAATGTCTGTTTAGGTCTTCTGCCCATTTTTGGATTGGGTTTTTTGTTTTTTTGATATTGAGCTGCATGAGCTGCTTGTAAATTTTGGAGATTAATCCTTTGTCAGTTGCTTCATTTGCAAATACTTTCTCCCATTCTGAGGGTTGTCTTTTGGTCTTGTTTATGGTTTCCTTTGCTGTGTAAAAGCTTTTAAGTTCCATTAGGTCCCATTTGTTTATTTTTGTTTTTATTTCCATTTCTCTAGGAGGTGGGTCAAAAAGGATCTTGCTGTGATTTATGTCATAGAGCGTTCTGCCTATGTTCTCCTCTAAGAGTTTTATAGTGTCTGGCCTTACATATAGGTCTTTAATCCATTTTGAGTTTATTTTTGTGTATGCTGTTAGGGAGTGTTCTAATTTCATCTTTGACATGTAGCTGGCCAGTTTTCCCAGCACCACTTATTGAAGAGGCTGTCTTTTCTCCATTGTGTATTCTTGCCTCCTTTATCAAAGATAAGGTGACCATATGTGCATGGGTTTATCTCTGGGCTTTCTATCCTATTCCATTGATCTATATTTCTGTTTTTGTGCCAGTACTATACTGTCTTGATTATTGTAGCTTTGTAGTATAGACTGAAGTCAGGGAGCCTGATTCCTCCAACTCCGTTTTTCTTTCTCAAGATTGCTTTGGCTATTCGGGGTCTTTTGTGTTTCCATACAAATTGTGAAATTTTGGGTTCTATTTCTGTGAAAAATGTCATTGGTAGTTTGATAGGAATTGCATTGAATCTGTAGATTGCTTTGGGTAGTATAGTCATTTTCACAATGTTGGTTCTTCCAATCCAAGAACATGGTATATCTCTCCACCTGTTTGTATCATCTTTAATTTCTTTCATCAGTGTCTTATAGTTTTCTGCATACAGGTCTTTTGTCTCCTTAGGTAGGTTTATTCCTAGATATTTGATTCTTTTTTTTGCAATGGTAAATGGGAGTGTTTCCTTAATTTCTCTTTCAGATTTTTCATCATTAGTGTATAGGACTGCAAGTGATTTCTGTGTATTAATTTTGTATCCTGCTACTTTACCAAATTCATTGATTAGCTCTAGTAGTTTTCTGGTAGCATCTTTAGGATTCTCTATGTATACTATCATGTCACCTGCAAACAGTGACAGTTTTCCTTCTTCTTTTCCGATTTGGATTCCTTTTATTTCTTTTTCGTCTCTGATTGCTGTGGCTAAAACTTCCAAACCTATGTTGAATAATAGTGGTGAGAGTGGGCAACCTTGTCTTGTTCCTGATCTTAGTGGACATGGTTTCAGTTTTTCACCATTGAGAACGATGTTGGCTGTGGGTTTGTCATGTATGGCCTTTTTTATGTTGAGGTAAGTTCCCTCTATGCCTACTTTCTGGAGGGTTTTTATCATAAATGGGTGTTGAATTTTGTCAAAAGCTTTCTCTGCATCTATTGAGATGATCATATGGTTTTTGTCCTTCAGTTTGTTAATATGGTGCATCACATTGATTGATTTGTGTATATCGAAGAATCCTTGCATTCCTGGGATAAACCCCTTCATCCTTTTAATGTGCTGTTGGATTCTGTTTGCTAGTATTTTGTTGAGGATTTTTGCATCTATGTTCATCAGTGATATTGGCCTGTAGTTTTCTTTCTCTGTGACATCTTTGTCTGGTTTTGGTATCATGGTGATGGTGGCCTCGTAGAATGAGTTTGGGAGTGTTCCTCCCTCTGCTATATTTTGGAAGAGTTTGAGAAAGATAGGTGTTAGCTCTTCTCTAAAGTTTGATAGAATTCACCTGTGAAGCAAGCCATCTGGTCCTGGGCTTTTGTTTGTTGGAAGATTTGTAATCACAGTTTCAATTTCAGTGCTTGTGATTGGTCTGTTTATATTTTCTATTTCTTCCTGGTTCAGTCTCGGAAGGTTGTGCTTTTCTAAGAATTTGTCCATTTCTTCCAGGTTGTCCAATTTATTGGCATATAGTTGCGTGTAGTAATCTCTCATGATCCTTTGTATTTCTGCAGTGTCAATTGTTACTTCTCCTTTTTCATTTCTAATTCTATTGATCTGAGTCTTCTCCCTTTTTTTCTTGATGAGTCTGGCTAATGGTTTAACAATTTTGTTTATCTTCTCAAAGAACCAGCTTTTAGTTTTATTGATCTTTGCTGTCGTTTCCTTCATTTCTTTTTCATTTATTTCTGATCTGATCTTTATGATTTCTTTCCCTCTACTAACTTTGCGGTTTTTTTGTTCTTCTTTCTCTTATTGCTTTAGGTGTAAGGTTAGGTTGTTTATTTGAGATGTTTCTTGTTTCTTGAGGTAGGATTGTATTACTATAAACTTCCCTCTTAGAACTGTTCTTGCTGCATCCCATAGGTTTTGGGTAGTTGTGTTTTCATTGTCACTTGTTTCTAGGTATTTTTTGATTTCCTTTTTGATTTCTTCAGTGATCTCTTGGTTATTTACTAGTGTATTGCTTAGCCTCCATGCGTTTGTATTTTTTACAGATTTTTTCCTGTAATTGATATCTAGTCTCATAGCGTTGTGGTTGCAAAAGATACTTGATACGATTTCAATTTTCTTAAATTTACCAAGGCTTGACTTGTGACCCAAGATGTGATCTATCCTGGAGAATGTTCCATGAGCACTTGAGAAGAAAGTGTAATATGCTGTTTTTCGATGGAATGTTCTATAAATATCAATTAAGTCCATCTTGTTGAATGTATCATTTAAAGCTTGTGTTTCCTTATTTATTTTCATTTTGGATGATCTGTCCATTGGTGAAAGTGGGGTGTTAAAGTCCCCTACTATGATTGTGTTACTGTCGATTTCCCCTTTTATGGCTGTTAGCATTTGCCTTATTGAGGTGCTCCTATGTAGGATGCATAAATATTTACTATTGTTATATCTTCTTCTTGGATTGACCCCTTGATCATTATGTAGTGTCCTTCTTTGCCTCTTGTAATAGTCTTTATTTTAAAGTCTATTTTGTCTGATATGAGAATTGCTACTCCAGCTTTCTTTTGATTTCCATTTGCATGGAATATCTTTTTCCATCCCCCCCACTTTCAGTCTGTATGTGTCCCTAGGTCTGAAGTGGGTCTCTTGTAGACAACATATATATGGGTTTGTTTTTGTATCCACTCAGCCCATCTATGTCTTTTGGTTGGAGCATTTAATCCATTTACATTTAAGGTAATTATCGATATGTATGTTCCTACTACCATTTTCTTAATTGTTTTGGGTTTGTTATTGTAATCTTTTCCTTCTCTTGTGTTTCCTGCCTAGTGAAGTTCCTTTAGCATTTGTTGTAAAGCTGGTTTGGTGGTGCTGAATTCTCTTGGCTTTTGCTTGTCTGTAAAGGTTTTAATTTCTCCCTCAAATCTGAATGAGATCCTTGCTGGGCAGAGTAATCTTGGTTGTAGGTTTTTCCCTTTCATCACTTTAAAATATGTCCTGCCACTCCCTTCTGGGTTGCAGAGTTTCTGCTGAAAGGTCAGCTGTTAACCTTATGGGGATTCCCTTGTATTTTATTTGTTGCTTTTCCCTTGCTGCTCTTAATATTTTTTCTTTGTGTTTAATTTTTGATAGTTTGATGAGTATGTGTCTTGGCATGTTTCTCCTTGGATTTATCCTGTATGGGACTCTCTGCACTTCCTGGACTTGATTGACTATTTCCTTACCCATATTAGGGAAGTTTTCAACTGTAATCTCTTCAAATACTTTCTCAGTCCCTTTTTTTTCCTCTTCTTCTTCTGGGACCCCTATAATTTGAATGTTGGTGTGTTTAATTTTGCCCCAGAGCTCTCTGAGATTGTCCTCAATTCTTTTCATTCTTTTTTCTTTATTCTGCTCTGTGGTAGTTATTTCCACTATTTTATCTTGTAGGTCACTTATCCATTCTTCCACCTCAGTTATTCTGCTATTGATTCCTTCTAGAGAATTTTTAATTTCATTTATCATGTTGTTCATCATTGCTTGGTTGCTCTTTAGTTCTTCTATGTCCTTGTTAAAAGTTTCTTGTATTTTCTCCATTCTATTTCCAAGATATTAGATCATCTTTACTATCATTACTCTGAATTCTTTTTCAGGTAGACTGCCTATTTCCTCTTCATTTGTTTGGTCTGGTGGGTTTTTACCTTGCTCCTTCATCTGCTGTGTGTTTCTCTGTCTTCTCATTTTGCTTAACTTACTGTGTTTGGG
Source organism: Eubalaena glacialis (assembly GCF_028564815.1). Taxonomy (NCBI): domain Eukaryota; kingdom Metazoa; phylum Chordata; class Mammalia; order Artiodactyla; family Balaenidae; genus Eubalaena; species Eubalaena glacialis. The sequence goes on along the minus strand of NC_083734.1, from coordinate 26,911,317 downwards.
GTCTCCTTTTTGCAGGCTGTGGGTTCGTAGTTCCCATTGTTTTTGGTGTCTGCTCCCAATGGGTAAGGTGGTTCAGTGGGTTGTGTAGGCTTCCTGGTGGAGGGGACTGGTGCCTGTGTTCTGGTGGATGAGGCTGGATCTTGTCTTTCTGGTGGGCAGGACCACGTCCGGTGGTGTGTTTTGGGGTGTCTGTGAATTTATTATGATTTTAAGCAGTCTCTCTGCTAATGGGTGGGGTTGTGTTCCTGTCTTGCTAGTTGCTTGGCATAGGGTGTCCAGCACTGCAGCTTGCTGGTCGTTGAGTGGAGGTGTGTCTTAGCATTGAGATGGAGATGTCTGGGAGAGCTTTCACCATTTGATATTATGTGGGCCTGGGAGGCCTCTGGTCGACCAATGTCCTGAACATGGCTCTCCCACCTCAGAGGCTCAGGCTTGACACCCGGCCAGAGCACCAAGACCAGAATGCAGACTATGACAAAGGAATCTAACTGTGTTAACAAATAATTTACATAACCACACTGAAGGGATTGAGAAAGTAAGGAGCCAACCGAAATAACTCTTGAAAGCAGTGTTTTGATGGAAACTGAAAGCTAAAGACAAAAAGAACTGTCCACAAACACTGTACTCTGGTTGGTAAATTCACTTCTCAGAGGGGTATGGATTAGCAATTCTGAAACTACTTTATATGTATACTAGGGTTGAAGAAATAAGTAATCATACTGTAGAGAGCAAGAGCAATGTTTCTCACTGTCTGAGAAAAAAGTTACAAAAAGGAAAGGAGGTAAAGGTTAGAATGAATCCTGTGGTGCTGGATCAGAGTTGGAGTTAATGATAAAACTCCTGGGTGTTTTTAAAAATATGTATAAAGACAGAGTCAGACATGAATAGAGGTATGTAAGTATGTGTGTATGTATGCATGAGTACTATCCATACATACAGTTCCCAGCTCTGTCCACCAGGAGAGTCCAGAAGCAGTCACTCTCCAGGAGAAATGAGCATTCCCAGTACCCAGACTTGGTTTGTAAATATCTTCCTTCATTATAAGGGATCAGGCTCCTTGAGGAATTTTTATTTCCTGGAAGAAACAGAATGGAACCTCTTAGGAACCGCTGGGCTAGCTAGCTTCCATTAGCCAAGGGCAATCCTGAGATGGGTGCATCTATGCGCTGTTAACAGTCAACATGCTCAGCAGCCCATCAAGGGGACCTGGGCAGGGCACCAACAGCATCTGCTGCAAGTATCTTTTGGAGAGGTGATCCCAGGAAATACTTGTACAAGAGTGTTATTTACAGGCCAGCTTACTCAGGGCACAAAGAGCATAAGCATCCTCACCTTTCCCCAGCCCCTTCCAGGCAGTATGTCAACAGGTAGAACAGGTGGGACCACATGGGTATTACCACACGAACATTACCAGAATCAGTAGGAGAATAAAACAGGTCAGCAGTACCCAGAAACTCAGCCTCTGAAGCAGTTGATTTGTATGTCCTAACCAGATCTCAAATGCCTTTTCTCAAGAAACATACTCAGCTTTTGATAATTAATTGCTTTTATCTTGGGCAGCCCCATTTTCCCTACAATGTGTCCCAACAAGTTAGCCCAGGTCTTCAGTGACACCTCAAGGCTTGGAGCAGTAGGAGTGTTCTAAATGGTAGGACTCTGATGACATTGGCTCCTATGGTCCCTCCTCCTCCAAGAAGAGGTTTCAATTTTTGGAAACACGGGGACTTTAAAATTTACCTTCCATGCTCCTCCCTTTCTTGGTATTCTCCTGGAAATATGAAGAAATTTATCTCTTCAATAAATTCTAGGGCTTCCCTGGTGGCGTAGTGGTTGAGAATCTGCCTGCCAATGCAGGGGACATGGGTTCGAGCCCTGGTCTGGGAAGATCCCACATGCAGCGGAGCACCTGGTCCCGTGAGCCACAACTACTGAGCCTGCGCGTCTGGAGCCTGTGCTCCGCCACAAGAGAGGCCGCGACAGTGAGAGGCCCGCGCACCGTGATGAAGAGTGGCCCCTGCTCGCAGCAACTAGAGAAAGCCTTCACACAGAAACGAAGACCCAACACAGCCAAAAATAAATAAATAAATTTATTAAAAATTCTAATAAATGCCAGCACTTTCTGCCAACTACAAGATTCTTTCAAGTTTAATCTCATTAAAGTCCATTGACTTTCCCCAAATCAGCAATGACATTTTGAAAGTCTATATCTATATCTACACAATAATTATGAATCAAGTTTTTGGCTATTGCTTCAAAAGAATCATTTGGCTACAGCTATTAGGGTTGAAATTAAGTGGCATAGAAAGTATTTTGAGTAAGGATTCTCAGCAATCCTGTCTGAGCCCCCACCATACTAAGATATGGTAGTTATGAGTTGCTCCACAATTTATTAATTCACTTAGTTCAACAAATATTTATTGCTGGTCTTCTTTGTGGGGGTCACTGTGTAAGTCCCGCAGATATGTGATATATACTAAACATTCTCTGACCTCATGAAATTTACATTCTAGGTAGATAGATAGACAGTAAACAAATAAAAAAGTAAAACATGGTACAATATTTGGTGGTCAGTTCCATGAAGAAAAATAAAACAAGGAAGGATAATAAGAATTGTGGGAGGAGAAGAGTTTGAATTTTTTTTAAGGGAAATCAGGAAACACTCAATGAGATTGTGATATTTAAGCAAACACCTGAAGATGACGAGGAAGCAAGGCATGTGGAGATCTGAGAGTGAGCATTCCAGGCAGAGGATTCAGCCATTACAGAGCGGGGTCAGGTGGCATGGGTGTACATTATATTTATTCTCAACTGTATTATAATTTATGTGAATAATTATAGTAATAGATATTGCTAAATTAAAACTAACTCCAAGCTTCCACTCAGCAAAGCTGATGAGATGTCCAGTGTCAGTCATTACTGAGGGTCCTTCCCACTCCCTAGACTCAGGGAAGAGTCCCTGTGCCCTGGAAAGGGGCCTCCAGTCCACTGTGGTCATTGCTGGAATGGTCATGGCCTGAGCTCACTGCAGAGTAAGCTGTTCTCTGCTCATCATGCCCATCTTCCTCATGACCAACTTGGGCCCCCAAGACTGTAGCCTCAGGGATCAGTCCCCGATATGTATGTGCCACCCCATCAGAGATCCTGCCCCCTCTAGGAATGCTACATGGGAGCTGAAGTTCCCTGCTTCTTGGCCCTACATCTCGGAGCAATCCCTCCATCAACACAGGCTTCAGGAATCAAACTACTAGTCTCCTGTCTTAAGCCCTGGGGATATGTTGTATACGAAATAGTCTCTGATCTCATGAAATTTACTTTTTTTTCCTGTGTAAAAATGTTTATTTGTACTAATGCTTAGAATATAAGAACTGAAAAAAGAAAGACACCTCAACTCCAAAGGGACAGTGAATTAGGGCCTGCCTGCAGCCAAGAGGGGGCACACTCCAGGGTGTCCTGGTATGGACTGTCCCCCCTACTACTTAGTGTCACCAGGCAGAAAATTGAAGAATCAGGGTGTGAAGACCTTACCAGCTGCTAACAAGTGTGCAAGGAACGAAAAGGAAGCCAGGATGCACAGAGCAGGAGGCAAAGGCTCCCAATTCAGTTCAGGGCAGGAGCTGAATGTCCAGGTCCAAGAAGAACAAAAGGGGATTTTGGAGGTATACTTCCATTCCTCACCCCCCAATACCTCAACGGAGCTCCCCAGTCCCTGTGAGCTAGGTTTGTTTGTCAGTTATGCTGTTGATGGTGGTGGTAGGCTGGATGGCTTGTTGGTTGGTTGGTTGGTTGGTTGGTTTATTATTTCTTGGTTGTTTAAAGCAAAGGCTTATTAATTTCCTGGGAGGCAAGGAAAATCCAGCCCTCCAGGACACAAAGCTTTTAACTGCTGTCTTGAGGGAGGGTGGAGGGAAAAGTATTTTTATCCTTTCAACAGAAGAAAATGAGTTAAGATCTCAATCATGTTAATCTACCACATAAACACCTCTGGAGTCTTCTCCAGGCTCTCCATCTCCAGGACCACCAGTCACTACCTTGTTCCAGGTTACTGTTATTTCTTACCTAAATGATTGCAACAGGTTCCCACCTGATCTCTCTGTCTCCAGTCTTGTCCCCTCTAACTGTTCTCCATACTGATACCAAAGTGACCTTTCTAAGGCAATAATCTGATGAGGCTTAAAATTTCTTTGCCAGTTAAGGAACTAGCATGTGATCCAATTCAGGCCTGTGAAATGTGAGAAAAGATTTGCCAGGATTTCTGGGAAAACTGTTCTTTCTCTTCTGTGAGATTCTCTGCCTTCCTACGAAGGTGGTTGTGTGCCATCTTGCCTCCAAAGCAGCTTGGAGGAGGCTTGGCAGGGAGAACTGCAGGATAAAGAAATCCAGAACCACTGAATTAAATCAACCCTGAAGTCTGCCCTATCTCTGGACTTCTTGTTAGAGTTTTCTTTTTGTTTTTAATATTTCAGATGATCAAAAATATGGAACAGAGATTGCACAACAATGTGAATATACTTAATACTGAACCGTACACTTAAAAATGGTTAAGGTGTTAAATTTTATGTTGTGTATTTTACCACAATTTTTAAAAAGCATTACAAAAATGACAATAAAAATATGGAGAAATAGTATAATGACCACCTATACTGTATATTTGGATATTTCAGTATCCAACTTGAAAATTTCCCTATTAGTTAAGCCAATTCGAGCTGAGTCCAGCAGCAGAAGCCAAAAAGGAAACTTTCTATTACTGCCCCCTCCTCTCCCACCCTGTGAAATGCAACCCAGCAAGGAGAACATGGGCCTTAGTTTTAGTTTCTGGCCTCCTCAGTAACTAGAGACTCAGACGAGCCTGAGAGCAGACAGCGTGATGTCTCAAGAACAAGTTCATGCTGAAGTAGCTGCTCACCTCTCATGACTAAGAACTCATCTCCATGCTCATCTCTTACCTGTGATTCATGCTTTCCACGTCTGCATACAGGACCTCAAGTGGCCCTGACAAAGCCCTGTGATACAGGCTGGTGATATTGTTCCCATTGGCCAGAAAAGGAAGCCGAGGCTCAGAGACTGAGTGACTGTCTGGGGTCACACAGCGACTGAGCAGGGTTATCAGGACCCAGGGAGATGATCTGACCCCATTCCAAGCTCACTCTCCGCAACTCATGCTGCCCAAGCTGGCTGGACACCTCCCTGGGGGAGCAGGAGTAACCCAGAGAACACAGAGCACTGGCTAAACATGGCTCATATTCCTTGGGGTGTCCATTTTAGCTTGATGTTAAGTAAATTTAAAATTTTTATTTAGTAAAACACACACAGATGAGTTCTGGAGTAGCACACAAAAGTGTGACTTGTTAAGTTAAAATGTGAGATCTTGAACTTTTAGTTGATAATAACGTAACAATATTGGTTCATTAATTGTGACAAACGTACCACAGTGATGTAAGATGGTAACAATAGGGAAAACTGGGGGTGGGTATATGAGAATTCTCTGTACTATCTTAGTAATAATACTGTAAATCTAAAATTGTTCTAAAGGGACTTCCCTGGTGGCTCAGTATTCAAGAATTTGCCTGCCTATGCAGGGGACATGGGTTCGATCCCTGATCCAGGAAGATCCCACATGTCGCGGAGCAACTAAGCCCGCGCACCACAACTACTGAGCCTGCGCTCTAGAGCCCGCGTGCTGCAACTACTGGAGCCCATGCGCCTAGAGCCTGTGCTCCAAAACAAGAGAAGCCACCGCAGCGAGAAGTCTGCGCACCACAATGAAGACTATCCCCCGCTCACTGCAACTAGAGAAAGCCTGCGTGCGGCAACGAAGACCCAATGCAATGAAATAAATAAATAAAAATTTTAAAAAATAAAGCTGTTCTAAAATAAAAATTTTATTTTAAAAAATGTGAGATATCAAAGAAATTGTAGAATCTCAGTCTCCTCCAGGAATACCTGGTCACACTCCTCTTTCGTTGAAGGTATATCAGAAGCCATGTTTAAAAGGTATTGCCAGGAACCCTCCTACACTGTTGGTGGGAATGTAAATTGGTGCAGCCACTATGGAGAACAGTATGGAGGTTCCTTAAGAAACTAAAAATAGAGCTAACATATGATCCTGCAATCCCACTCCTGGGCACATATCTGGAGAAAAACATGGTTCGAAAGGATACATGCATCCCAATGTTCACTGCAGTGCTGTTTACAATAGCCAAGACATGGAAGCAATCTAAATGTTTATCAACAGATGAATGGATAAAGAAGACGTGGTACACATATACAAAGGAATATTACTCAGTCATTAAAAAGAATGAAATAATGCCATTTGCGGCAACATGGATGGACCTGGAGGTTATCATACTAAGTGAAGTAAGTCAGACAGACAAATATCATGTGATATTTCTTATATGCAGAATCTTTAAAAAATGATACAAATGAACTTATTTACAAAACAGAAACAGATCACAGACTTAGAGAACTTATGGTTACTGGGGGTAATGGTGGGGGGGATAGACTGGGAGTTTGGGATTGCCACATACACACTGCTATATTTAAAATAGATAACCAACAAGGACCCACTGTATACCACAGGGACCTCTGCTGAATACTCTGTAATAACCTAAATGGGAAAAGCATTTGAAAAACAATGGATACATGTACATGTATAACTGAATCACTTTGCTGTACACCTGAAACTAGCACAACATTGTTAACTGACTCTACTCCAATATAAAATAAAAAAATTTTTAATAAATAAATAAAGAGCATTGCCCATGCCCTGTCGTTCGCAGAGTAGAAGGACATTCTACAGCATCTTGAAAACCCCGCATTTCTTAAGAGAAGAACAAGAAAGCAGGACAATAAGGGCTCGTTCACTCTCCTCCCCTGGCCTCTGCCCCTTTCTTAGCGCTATGAGAAGAGTGAGAGGCAAATAATCACTTAACCCTTCCCAGGTTCCCAGGAGAGCAGAAGGGATTCTCCTACAGCAAGTCCGCTCCAGCACCTCACCCCATTCCAGCCTCCACCACAATCTCCCAGAGATAATTATCTTTGCACAGCCCCAAATTATCTGGGTGGAGCCCCAGGAAGAAGTAGCGAGATCTCAGCCATTTACGGTAAGTCCCAGAGCCTGAACACCCTGGCACCTAGTGGGCACCATTCACTAGTTCCAGGGCTAGTCCGCAGGGGAGGGGGGGTGCCTTCTCAGGAATGTCCATGCAGAATTCCAGCCTCCATCTGGCAAAGAGACCTAAGGATGGAACTTCACAAGACTAGGGCATGTGGGTTCTGTTGCTTCTGAGGGATTCTTCCGCCATCTGGAAAATAGGCATTGAAGTTCCACCTTCAGGTTGGAAAAGGGGCTCTAGCTGCTGTCTTCACCCAACTGTAAAAGGACCAAGATCCAGATGTTCCTCACAATCTCCTGGCTCTCTCTGCTTTTGTGCAGCTTAAGATGGACAGTGGGGCTCTAAGTTGGGGAAAATGAAAGAGAAGAGAAAAATTCAGAAATTATACCCTCTAGTTACACTTTGAATAGCCACCGTGTTTTAGTTAAGCCAGAAGTGATTTCCAGAAACAGCTTTAGGACCAACAGCCAAGACCTTGGACTTGAATGACTGAGTTAAGGCAAGGTCATTTTTACACCGATATCATCATCTTTATCAACCAAACAAATATCATTGATTGCCCAATACAATCTGCAGCTCTTAAGGAATTTATGATCTAATTTGGGCATCAGGAAAGATGCATAAAGAGATAGTAGATAGAAAAAGCAAAGGAGAGAAAAAGAGAAGCAATATCTGATGCTCCCTGGAGATTGGCAGATAGGGAAGTCTCCATGGACAAGATAGGGCTTGAGATACTGGTCAGACAAGAAGGGAGAGAGCCAGCCAGACATGGAGGACAGCAGTGGGAAAGGCACAGAAGCAGGACAGTGCCTGGCATGTTAGGGAAAAAAGAGTAGGTTAGTTTGGCTGGAATAAAGAGATTGGGTAGAGGAGTGATGTCTGAGGGGCTGGGAGAGATGGGAGGCTAAGCAGGCTAGAACTTTGGCTAAAACTTGAGACTTTGTCCTCTGGGTAGTAGGGCACTCAGGAGTGAAAACCTTAGTATAGAGGAGGAAGGCGTGGAGCGGATTGGTGGCAGGGAGACCAATGAGAAGGATGTGATCTTGGAGCAAAACTGAGGTGAGTCAGAGCAGAGCCAAAATGTGGGGAAGGCAAGGAAGCGACCAATGCAAGTGACTGATGAAGAACAAATGGGTAGGAATCAGTGACTGAGATGGGAGATGGGAGGAAGGCAGAGGAAGAGAAAAGAAGAGAAAAAAGAAGAGCAAAAGTACTTGGGATGACTCCCTGGTTTCCAAACTTGAGTGACCGAGGGAATGATCACATTCCCAGCAGAATTTTTCTTCCCGTTTCTCAACAAGATTCCTCTCGTTCTTTTATTCTGGTTGTCCCTCAGAACTAAAGGAAACTCCATCCCAGCTGGTCCTAACAGAGAAAAGCATAGGATTCTGATGCCCTTTTTGTATAAAGAGAACCTGAGGATATGTGACTCGTACAAGATTGAACAGGTGGGGCAGAAGCAGACAGGTACTAGGAGCTCCTAGATCTGATGATTCACAGGAGAATCCTAAACACCAGAGCCTCGGGGAACCACCACGATTATTTAGTGGACCCACTTCTCTTTACAGATAAATTGAGGCCTGCAAATGAAGAATGACTTCCCCAAGGTCACACAGCCAGTAGATAGCAAGGTAAGCCTAGAACCTGGCTTCCTGAATCTTAATCCAGAGTTCCTTGCATTTCCACTTGTTGCTTAGTGTTTTGTCTCTGTGTGTGTCTGTCTGTCTGTGGTGTGCACGTGCTTGCTGAGTGACAGGGGGTATTTTATTGGAATGATATTTTCTCTGTGGATTTACCACAAAACATACCTCACCTGACTTCTCACGTAATAACAATAATAATTCAAGATTGGCTTTTGTTTAAAATCCTGAGTTTGTGACTTATATGAGAGTTGGTGTCTCTTCCCATCTCTACCCCAACCATCTCTGGATCTATTTTAGGTCAAATGGTCTCAGCTGAGCTCTAAGATCTGTCTGTCACCTTTCCCAGTTCTGTCCCTACACAATTCTGCCAAGGCATGGAACAGATATGACATCTTTTTCATTTGAAGCCAACTTTATCAAAATGCATCATTTGTAAGCTAATTGAGAAGAAGGAAGGTTGGGGGTAAGAAAAGGAAAAAACAAGAACACATAATACGGCGTGCTCACTGAACATCTAAGAGGGAGATAAAAGAAAGGAAGGAGAGATGGAACACTGATGGAAAATAGGAGAATGCCCTTGACCAAAAAGGATTTTAGATTAATGGAGAGAAGGAAGAACATTCTGCCCACTCCAGCAGAGAGGTTCTTGGTAATTCCCTCTGCCCGCCCCACCAGAGTGGTCCCTGGAGGAACCCTGAACAAGACCCAGCCCTTCCGCTCCCAACATTCTGTGGCTAATTGGAAAAACTCATTGATACTTGGTTTACCAGTCAGAACCCTGATGTTATGCCAATCTCAGAAGCCACCAAATATCCAATGAATCCTCCCACTAAAAAATACTTACAGGAGACAGAAGGCCTCTTCTTGTCTGCTGAGGAAGACACACAAACCATCCCAGACATTTTTCTCTTCCACAAACCCCTCTTCCTCCTGAAGGGGGCTGCCTGGCAATGTTCCCATCCCTCCCAAGGCCCTGTGCTGCCAGGGACACCATTCAGAGAAACTTTGTTATCTCCACACCTCTCCCAAGGCCAGGATGGCTGACGCCAGAACACCTGGGTTCCTTCCTTCTCTGGGGTGAACAGCGGATGTGTCCCAAAGAGGGTAAACATTGACATGTGGAGCCATACTGGGGACAAGAAGTCCGTTTGTTTGGTGTTCTGAGAACCAACAAGAGGAAATGCATTTTAGCCAGGAAAGAAAAAAATTAACGTGCCCAGCTGTGAATGACAGCCAAGCCAGTGGAAGGTGGGCGAAAACAGACAGCTGAGAAAGGGACTGGCTGGGCTTCCAAGAAGATATCACCTGAAACGGTGGAGATGGCTGGAAGGCCAGGGCCCAGTGTGAGAGCTACTGTCACCTCATACACAGTGGTCACTTTGTCACTCACTGACCATGAATGTCCCTTGATCAGCATGCAGAATTGTACTTCCAGAAGTAAAGGAGGAAAGCCAGCCATGTCTGAGGTCAGCCTTGCTTATAAACTGTGAATTCTTGGAAAGTGTATGTGTGTGTGTGTGTGTGTGTGTGTGTGTGCGTGCGTGTGCAATGCCATGTGCCAGTGGCAGACTTCATCTTCATTGGGTATTTCCTGCTGCCACTATTACTAAAATATCTTGGACTCTCTGTGCTGATATATGAGAAGCTGTTGGCCTTTTAAGCTTTCTACTGGGCTACCTGTCTTCCAGTCTCCATTTCTCGGGCCAGTTCCCTCATGGGGAGACATCTAACTGTGCTAAACAGATTTAACTAAACTGAGATAAGTCCATGAATACATGTCATCACACATCAGCAAAGCTCTGAAAATACAAGTATTCAGAACCAACTAGGTCAAGATCCACCTAAAGACACAGCTTCATTAACTTGTAAAGCACAAAACCCAGAGGTGAGAGCCTTGAGAAGCATGCTCCAAAGTTCAAGGAGTGGTCAGACAAAGAAAACCTTGGCTGACAAGCGGAAATGTCTTTCAAAGAAAACAAGAAGAGCTTGATGTCTTTCACTTACCTTTCCTGGACAGCTGCCTTCTTTTGAAATGCCCAGCTCATTTGCCTGGATTCATCACAAGAGAAGCAGATTCTAACTACCTTCCATCAGCCAGAGAAAAGGAATATTACATTTTGGAAGGTAAAGTCAGGGGGCTGGTTTTGGGATGATGAAGTTCTGACAGTCCCCCAGAGTATTTTCAACCCAAAGTATAATTTTATAAAGAGGCTTATGTTTTAATTTGCCTGTCTGTAAAATACACTCTCATGAAATTTCATTTTCTTTAAACCTTCTTATTTCCTTCCTGTATGGATCTAATGAACTTGATGGTATATAACATTATACTTGGGCTTTAAGTCAATAAGTTCCTGGATAGTGGTGGTTTTTTTTTTTTAATGGTTCACCCTATAAAAGGTATGAAGTCATAGAATCCTAGTAATCATCTAAGCCGACCATTGGCTTTGCAACTAGAGTATACGAGGAGACGGAAGGTGGAGTGACTTGTCCAGAGTCACGCAGTGACAGAGGTAGGGATCTAACCTACCCCTTGACAACAAGTCCAGGGCTCTTCTCACTTCCCTGGTGGCCAAAAAGGGGCAGTATTTTGAAATTTTGACCCCCCCAAAAGGGAACATTTGAAAACTATTGCAAATCCCAAAGATGAATCTAGTGGCTTCCACAATGATTGGGTGAAAGGTAAGGGAGGGATCAAAGGGCACTGAATAAACGAATGGGGAAGAAAGCCATTTAATTGTTCCTAATTTTAAGAGCTATTCAGATCCCATTAAGGGCATAAAAGGGACAAGCCTGCTCAAAGGTTGGAGTTTTGCCTTCCATGACTGCAGCGGGACCGCGTAGTTCACCTGAAAAATAGGAAGAAGAGGATTTGCTTCATCCAGGATCAGTGATAGTGTATCAACCAATCCCTGCCATTTGGCAGTTTCCTCCTGCATCTGCCCAGAGTCACAGGGTATTTCCCGCTGAACCTGAGATCCTCCTCCAAGCCACGTCAGCCCCTCATAATCTTTCTTTCTGGGCCTTTCACTGAAATTAATTCTTGATAGACAGTATAAAAGACCAGCTCCTCCAAGGAGAGAAACTCCCCTGGCTGCCACAGGAGGCCAAGGCACTTGGCAGGTAAGACGCATTAACTGAAATCTGCAAAGTTGATGATGAAATTTCCTAAAGGCTTCTCAGAAAGCTTGGTACTGCATTTGGACTTGTCTTCATCAGGCATTTTCTGGTGCCAGATTTGGCCGCCAACCTGGCAGGTCATCCCTGTTTGGGAGAATGTGATTGAATCCATAAGGGACAATGTAATTGAATCCATTGTGGGGCAAAGAGGCTTTTCTGAGTCTGAACACTGAGCCATAGAATCATAAATTCTTAAGGCTGGAAGGTACCATATTCCTCTCATCCATCCTGTTTAGGAACTAAGGTCTAAGAGATATCATGTGTCCAGGTCACACAGAAAGTTGGGGGAAAATAGTAACAGAATGATGTTCCGTGTGGTGTTCTTGAGACTGATGCAATTATGATATGAACGCTAATGAAAATTCATTCTAGTGAAGATTTTGCAGTGTTTAAGGGATTCCCTAAGCCAGGGCTCTCAGATCTTCAACCTCTTTCTAGTGTCTCATGCTATCTACAGCAGACCTGAACATCTGGTTAGCCCTGAATGTCTAGTCCCAGGTGTCTCCAATGTCCTGTGGACACTATGTTCTCAATCAGATTTATGAATTGCATCAATATTTAAATGGGTTTCATCTTGGGAAAATTGAGTGATTGAATCATATTGGTTTTTTATGAAATTGCATATCCCAAACCCTGTAGCTAAGGGGGATTTTTTCTGCTGTAGAGAGCTTGATAAGAGCTTGTCTCTTCTCTATTTTCCTCTTGATACTGGAACTGCTCAAAAGATCAAATAGAACATTCTTGGAGGTGATGGTGAGTTCATTGGTTTTCTTTCCGGCTCATCCCACTACCCTCAACAGAGCGTTCACCATTCATGGAAAAGAATGCCTTCCCTTCTCAGGTCTTCCTGCAGCCCCCTTGGTGACTTCTCAGCAAGTCTGAGAGCCGGACTCTGGGAGATCGTGGTACTCAGTGTGGTCTGTAGACCTGCAGCATCAGCATCACCTGGAACTTGTTGGAAGTGCAGGCTCTCAGGCCCGTTCTATAACCTTCTGATTTAGAATCTGCATTTAACGAGGTCCCCCGGTGATTAGTAGCCACATTAAGGCGGGAGAAGCCTGTTAAGGGACCATCACCACCCTCTCCCTCTGCACCATCTGGATGCTGAACTTCTCTACCGTGGGAGTTTCATTCATTCAGCATGTATCCAGCACCTATTATGTACCAACACTAGGTTTGGGCAGTGGAAAAAACAAAAATAGGACGTAGCTCTTGAGGAGCTTATGATCTGACGGGGAAACAGACATGAAAACAGTGATACGAGATGTGAGTAAAGTACTGTGGGAAGAGAGAAAAAAGAATGACCTAATTTTGCCTAGATCTGGTACACTTCACAGAGAAGGTGGCATTTGGCCTGGGTTCTAAAGAATGAATAGGAGTTCACTGGGCCAAGAGGGCATTGCATAGGAGAGTGTGAGTAAGAGGCAGGGGATTGTGGACCAGACTGGCATTTGAGAGGCAGACGCTGTGGTTCTGTCTCCAGATAATGCTTCATGTCTCAGGGAAGGCTCCAAGCTTTGATGTAAACCAAAGGGCTTGGGAAAGGGTTTCTGCACTGAGCATGATGATAAGAATGTGGGTAAATATCCAAACATCCCAGAAGCCTCTTGGCTCTGGCTACAGATAATGTTCCTCCAGGATCTTTCTGAACACCCCTTTCCCAGCAGCATGACCTCGTGTTTGCTTTTCTCTGCTTTCTGTCCCACGTGCTTCCTTCACACCCACCAGGAAAGATGGCCAAGACAAGGAAAATAGTTTAGCTTTGGCCTTGAGGTTCCCTCCCACCACTTTTCGGTGATGGGGAGTATTAAGGAGGTTCCAAGGAAAGGAGAGGAGAAATGAGTATCTAAGGACTTTTTCCTGTTCAAATTTGTCAACTTTTATTTCTTCGGCTATGATATTTTTCTTCCTCAATCTATTTCAGATGATGCCTATTTTCATAGACTAACCTTTCACTTTTTGTTTTTGATTTATTATGAAACACACTGGTCATTGAAAGAATAATATAATGAATACTTGTGTGCCCATCAGCTCTCTTAAAAATCAATGATATGGTGGTTGTCAGGGGCTGGGAGGAGGGAAGAAGGGGGAGCTGGTGTTTAGTGGGTAGAGAGTTTCAGTTTTGCAAGATGATATAGTTCTAAAGATCTGTTGTACATCAATGTGAATGTACTTATCACTACTCTACTGTCTAGTTAAAATGGTTAAGGTAGTAAATTTTATCCTGTGTGTTTTTACCACAACTTAATATCAGTGATGCTTCTTTTTACTCCAAAACCATCGTATTTGTTTGCTTAAAAGGGCAGATTTCTGCTGGCTCAGTGGTCTCCTCGAAGCACAAAGAGGAGGACTACTCGGGGCCATAGAGGTGTAAGGACAGGAGCCCACTGAGGGCTCAAGCTGTTTTCCTCTTGGGGAAAAAAGAAAGTGCCAGGGAGAATCTTGGCCGAAGAGGTATTTATTCACACTTTGCTTTTTTTTTTCCTACAGTTAGCTTACAAGAAGTACATGCAACAAGATAAAAATTATTAGGGGGATCATCAAAGGTCAGAGGAAAAGATTGGGGGAGTGCAAGGGAAGCTGAAATTACCTGTCCAGATACACAGTTCACCTTTTCTGGAGATTATCTGGAGAGTGTCTGGAAGACCTCCTGGGTGGTCTCTTGGGCAAAGCTCTAGAACCAGGATTTCTCTTAGGGAGCTTTGAGTAGATACAGAGGGGGCAGCCAATCTGAGGATGTTTCTGGGGTCCAACCAGTGAATGCACACTATGGGGAGAACCTGTGCCCTTTTGTGAAGAACATGGTCTAGACGCATGATCGTTCCATCTGTACAGCATGGGTGCCTCCTGGGCTGGAACTAGAATCTCCTCAAAAGACATTTTGGGTCTATTCCACCAATCCTAATGAACACTCTGAGCCCCAAAGCCTCTCGTCTGCAAACAGAGCTGCACAATTTTAATCTGATGATTTAGGTTCAGAGTTAAAGCTCATGATGAAGGCGTTGATCTAAGAGCAGGAATCTCTTCAGGCAACCTGGAACACAGCTGCGAGCTCTGGAGAGCTCTGAGCTTCGCCACAATTTTCATTAGTGTTTTCCCATCATGTCGACTCTTTGAGGGAGGGTGGAGTTCCTTGCTTGTTCCCAAAAGAGGAACTGAGTGTCTGCTTCTCAGGCACACTCCTCTGGTGCTGGGCAAGAGGAGGATGGCTTTCAGGGAGCAATACATCCTGAGGGGAAAAAGGAAGGAACTGCAAAGGAAGGGGAACTGCAAAGTTGTGTTTTGGGTTTGGTAAGAGCATTTGTCACTGGTGACAAGACAGGTACAGGAACTTGGGTCGCGGGGTGTCAGGGCAGAATCAGACATCCTGGATCACTTGGTCCAACCCTCTCACTCAATCAGGCCGGGTTCCCAGAGATGTCAAGTAACCTGCTCAATGTCACAGAGCTAGTTAGGGCAAATGCATAACTACAACTCAGGACCTTCTGACCACAAAGCCTGTGTTCTTTCCCTTCCACCACTGCCTCTTTCCATCTCCCAGGACCTAACATGGGCCTGCACATATGGTAGATGCTTAGTTAGTTACTGTGGTTTCCCCTCCTCTGTTCTAATGTTAGGGTGTCTCGTGTTCTCTGGGCTTTCTCTGCTTTACCACCCCCTTTCTGTGATTCAGTCCTACCCATGGGGACTCTACAAAGCTCACAGACTGATCCTGGTCTCATTTCAGCGATGAGGGTCCTTTTCCATCTCCCAGTCCTTTTGGCTTCCCTGAGCTTGTTCCAGGTTGCAGAATCTGACACAAATGGTAAGTACCACCTTGTATTGGTTTCCTGGGGCTGCTGTAACAAAGGACCACAGATTGGGCGGCTTAAGACAACAGAAATTTATTCTCCTACAGTTCAGGAGGCTGGAAGTCCAAAATCAAGGTGTTGGCTGGGTCATGCTCCTCTGAAGGCTCTAGGGGAGAATCATTCCTTGCCCCTTCCAGCCTCTGGTAGCTCCCAGCAATCCTTGGCTTATATGTGCATCACTCCAATCTCTGCTTCCATCTTCACACAGGCTTCTTCTCTGTGGTGTCCTCTCCTCTTGTTATAAGACCACAAGTCATTGGATTTAGAGCCCACTCTAATCCCGTACCTGTATGCCTTCTTCTTAATTAGCTACATCTGCAAAGACCCTATTTCCAAATAAGGTCACATTCTCAGGTGCTAGCTGGACAAGTATTTTGGAGGGACACTATTTAAGCCACTACACTCCCCTTGTTCAAAGACTGCATCCTGATCCCCTCACCGTTCCAGACCCCAATTCGAGTAAAACAAGGAACCCCACCTCTACTCTACACCGTCCCCTTCCCTACCTCAGGGTCCTGGTGATCAGCTAAGCCCTTTGAGGGACTTGTTTTCAGGTCCACCTCATCAAGAACCAAAAAAAAAATCCCCACAGCCCAGAACCAAGAGCCAACCTGAGTGGTCACACACCTTCTTAATCCCATCACTGGGTCCAGTCAGGCCTCTGTATCCACAGGTTCTGCATCAGCAGATTCAACAAGCAGTGGATTGAAAATATTTTTTTTAAAGATTCCAGAAAGTTCCCCCTCCCCCCAAAAAAAACCCACTCTGGCAACTATTTACATGACATTTACATTGCATTAAGTATTATAAGTAATCTAGAGGTGATTCAAAGTATACAGGAAGATGCGCATAGGTTATATACAAATACTATGCCCTTTTACATAAGGGACTTGAGCATCCTGGGGGGTCCTGGAACCAATCCCCTGTGGATACTGAGGGAACGAATGTATTCTACTGGACTCCTAAAGAGTGATATTGACACCTTATTGAGGATCAGAGAGTATTCTTCCCATTCTGGGCTTTTCCTCCTGTCGAATGTTTCCTAATCTTGATCTTCTGCCTGCTCAGGTTTGAGTGGTGGGGATAATGGTGGAGAAAGAGGGAGACAGAGCAAAGGGCTTCTCCAAAGAGTGGTGTCTGATACCCTGCTCCCTGCTTCTCCCCCCTTCAAGAGCAGGCCACCCGCACCTTCACCATCTCTGATGCTGTGAGTCAGGTCAAGATCCAGGTCAACAAGGCCTTCCTGGATTCCCGGACCAGGTAGGTGAGACACACATACCACATGCTTCTCTTCCTATGCTGACGAGTGCATCTAGGCCAGTCCTGACAAGCCAATGAGCCAAAGCAATGATACAACCTGCCCTTCCACCCCCAGCCCCTGCCCATCTGCGAGTATGGGGCAAGTATGAGTAAAAGCCAACAACTCCTAAAATCCTCAGCCTCTAAGTTACCTTGAAGGGGTGTCTCATCTGATCCTATAAGCACTTTCTTCCACGTGGCTAAGTGATTCCTTAGGTCATGCATTGCAGAGTCTCAGAAAGCCTGTCCCTAGAAGTTCTCCATTCATTCAACATGTCTTAGGTCAGGTCCCCTTGAGGCAGAACCTGAGACCTGGATTCACATGCGGGTGGCTTACTGGGGAGCGCTCTCAGGAAAGCTGTAGCGGAGTGAAGGAGTGAGGCCAGATAGGTAAAAAGTAGGGGTTAAGCAGGGATGTGGTTTAAGGTCTAGCCCCAGCTGACCCCACAGGGAGATCCGGAGTGTAGGCTGCACCTCAGAGCCTGTCCTACCCCAAGCAAGGGAGCAGAGCTTTCACCTGCCAAAGGGGTCCTTGATATCAGCCAGATGTGCTGCAAGCTTGGCACTGGGTGGGGGGGGGGGCGCGCGGTGTAGCACACTGTGTGACTCCCAGGCACCCCAGCCAGGAAGCCACCCTGACTCAGAAGCAATTGCCCAAGAAAGTTACGGGAGTGAGCCATCAGCGGCTAGGGGAGGGGCACGCCAAATTCTATAAATGGGCCCAAAGCAACTTGAGAAACGTGCAGGACACCAGCAGAGTCAGCCGCCTCCCGACCACGTGTAGGGCCTGGGTTTTCTGAAATAAGTAATGCAGACTGGGTCCCTGCCCGCAGGAAGCCCGTGCTGGAGCTAGAGAGGCAGAAAAACAAGCGTAACCACTTCACCGAGCAGAAGACAACCTGCTCGTTCCTCTTGCTGCCCCTTTACTGGACTTGGGGTTTCATTCCTCCCTGGCCCTTGCATAAACTCTCAAGAGGTCCCATAACTTTTTTGCTGACTTTTAGATGACAAGATGTGGTCTGATCACTTCTAGTCCTTTCAGGAACTCAAATGTCAGCAGAAGAAGACAAAGCCCAGAGCCTCTCGCTTTCCTCCACTCGGAGCTGCTTTAGGCTCTCACAGTGAGAGGAGGGCGTGTGGTCCGCCCATCCCTCTGTCCCGAGCTTCTCCTCATCCCCCAGCCCAGGATTGTCACTCTTAGGGGTCAAGCTGCGGGAGGTAAGAGAGATACAGGATGGCAAAGTCTAAGTCGCCTGGACAGCTTAGTGCCTGGGGGTTGGGGGTTGGGTCAGAAGCTCCTTCCCTCCTTGGGTGCTTTTCGGCTCTCAGAGATTCTGCTGCCAGCTCTTTGACCCAGAGAAGTTTCTGACCCGTAGCTCACAGCTCCACCCCTCAGCCCTGGAGCTTGCGGCTCCCTCCCTCACCCCTCCCCACACCATCTTGAGCCAGGTCCCCTTTAAAGATGCTCCAGAAGACTAAAAGCTTTGCCCTGCTGCTGGAGGATGTGCCGATCTGGGGCCGAGGGCTGCCCTGTCTGGCTTACTCTGCTGTTAGGTGCACAGCACGAGCCACTTTTTCTTTTCTTGTTTTATTTAGGCTCTTTGGGCAGGGGTCAACCACCAGCCATAGCTCCAGGACACACAGCAGGGCCCTCCTCTCAAGGTCCTTGTCACTAGACTGAGTGCGAAGAAGAAGCCCCACGGTGGCAGGAGGGAAATGCCTGGTATTTCAGCAACTACCTCCAGATGAACATTCTCTCTCCCTCCTTAACGTCAATCCTTTTATAGCCCAAGGTCGGGGTAGAATAAAAGCCACACACTCGGTTTCCATCACCTCCTTTGCAAGTCGTGCTGCACAGGACAACCCAGCCCTGCCTTGGAACTCATCCCCACCGATTAGTTCTTGGATTTAGGGGTCTCATGGAGACATAAAGAATCACATTTAAACATCTTGTTCACAAGCACACAAACAATCCAGTGACTCACAATCTGTGATAAGGACAATGAAGGAAATAAACAGGGCAGTGGCTGCTACTCTAGGTGCAGGGAGCAGGGAAGCCTGATGGAGGATGAGAAGGAGCCAGCCATGTAGAGAGCCAGGGGGATGGCATTCCAGGGTCTGGGAGCAGCAAAGGCAAAGGTCCTGAGGCAGGAAAGAGCTTAGGGTGCCCAGGAAACAGAAAGAAGGCCCACGCTGGTGGCGGCAGTAGGAGAAGAGGACACACAGGTGGAGCCTGAGGGCCAGATAGTCAGAGGCACAGCAGTGGCTGACAGGGGCTGGGGGAGAAGGGGAGGGACTGGGCTGGCTGTTCATGGGTGTGGGGTCTCCTTTGAGGGGATGAAAATGTTCGGGAACTAGATAGAGGCAAAGATCCCACAACGTCACGAGCACGTACACAGTAAGCCCGTGGATTCATGCACATCACAGGGAGAGCCAAGAAAGTGCTTCAGTCAGAGTGGCCTGGTCTGCTTTTCATTCGAAAAAGCGCCTTCCTGCAGCCGGATGGAGAACGGATGGGAGAAGGACAGGAGAGGAGGCATGAGTCCCGTTAGGAGTCTGCTGTGGCCATCCAGATGGGAGAGGATGGGGGCTAGGACAAGGGGGTGGGCCTGGAGGTGGAAAAAGAGTTCCTCCAAGGCCCTGCCTGCTCCCGTGGAGCCCGGCCCTGAGGTAGAGCAGGAGGTAAGTCCCTGGTGAGTCAAGGTCAGGCAGGAGACCACACAGAACGCTAGCCAGGGGAGAAAGGCAGGAACAGTTAGGGCCTTGCATGGGACCTTTGGGTGGAGCCCTGGGAGGCCCAGCAACACACCTTCTCTGTTGGGTGGGGGGGCCCTTTGGGACCCATGATGATGGTGATGGCGCTGATGCTAACACGTGTGAGTGTTTACTCTGTGCCAGAGACAGCTCTCAGCACTTCACATGCCTTCCCCCCGCAAATCCTAGAAAGTGCTAAATCCAACTATGTGAAATAGCTGTTTTTGAAGTCAGAATGATCAAATAACGTGATTACCATCATTATCCTCATTTTATGGATAAGGAAACTGGGTACGGAGATGTTGAGTAACTTGCTCAAAGGCACACAGCTACTAAGTGGCAGCAGGAGTCAAACCCAGCCGGCGTGTTCCAAAGGCCCTGATGTAAGTAACACAGTGAGTCCTAGCTCACTCAGAGGTCATGTCTGTAAACCAATCCTGGGGGAACCAAGGTTCAAACTCTAGGTCAGTGCTGTCCAATACAGGAGCCACTGACTACATGTGGCTACGGAGCCCTTGAAATGGGGCTAGTGACACTGAGGAACTGAATTTTTAATTGTATTTAATTTTAATGAATTTCCATTTAAACAGCCACATGTGGCTAGCGGTTACCATATTGGACATGCCACGCAGCAGTCTGGGCCACTGGGCCATGATGTCTCTTGTAACAGCAACAAAAGGCAGTCTGGCTTATCTTCTTGAGTCCTTTCTTACCGAGGTGGGGGGGAGGTTGGAAGGGGTCAGGCCTGGTGATTACAGCTCAGTCATCACCCATGCCTGCCCGCTCGCCCGCTCGCCCATGTCGCCCCTCAGGCTGAGCACCAGGCCCCCTCATGCTTGAAGCAGAATCGATAACCTGATCCACAGGGACAGGCCGGGAGTTACAGCCTGTGACGCATATCCCCAAAGCAGGGCTGCCTTTGTGAGAATCTGAGCCACTTCCAAAATTTCAGTCTTAGAGCCGTAAAGATCATCTCATAGGACCCCTCATCTCACACACAAGAAACTGAGGCACAGGAAGGGGGAGAGGGTTCTCATGCAGGGACTTTTCTGACACCACCTTGCCCTTGGTCACCAACTTCTTAGTAGTAGAAAGGTTTTTGGCTTCTCTTTTTATAGATAGGCAATTAAGAAAAAGCCCGAACATCTGGCCCAAGAAATGGTCAACAAGAGGCTAGATGCTACAGCCACAACTAAACGAACTCCACACTAACTCTAGGGCCAGATGGGATGAAGGATGCTTTCATGGGCAGAACTGG
Source organism: Eubalaena glacialis (assembly GCF_028564815.1). NCBI lineage: Eukaryota > Metazoa > Chordata > Mammalia > Artiodactyla > Balaenidae > Eubalaena > Eubalaena glacialis. The sequence continues at coordinate 26,890,223 of NC_083734.1, read as the reverse complement.
GGCCCATAGGCATGTTATTTCCAGAATTCTCGGTGCACGAGGCCAGCTCCATGGTCAGGGGTTCCTCGGTCTGAATCGGTACATCCTGGGACTTAGGTGTTTTTAGGGTTCCCCAACTGATTCGGAAGCAGCCAGCACAGCTGCAACCCTCTGACTCTAATTCAGGAAGTGCTCACGTCCATCTGTCTGCCTTCCTTCAGAACCAGACTTAACGAAGCTTAAAGACACACTGTAGCTTCCTCCTCCCAGAGGAGATTCCCCAGAGGAGATTTTCCAGAGGCATCAGAGGAGAGCTAAGAAAAGATCCTGAGAGCACAGAGGTGGGGGTCTCCTGCGTGCTGCCCACACCCCCGTGGCTCCTCTGTACACACACGGCACCTCATATCCCTGCTACACGGTCAGAGCCGAGGGCCCGGTCATGACTCCCCCGTTGCTCTCCATTGTAGGCTGAAGACGGCCATGAGCTCTGAGGCGCCCACCACCCGACAGCTCTCCGAATACCTCAAGCACGCCAAGGGCTGGACCCGCATGGCCATCCGCAACGGGCAGGTGTGGGAGGAGTCCTTAAAGAGACTGAGGCACAAAGCGACCCTGACCAACGTCACAGGTACAGAAAACCCACCAGCCCTCTGATGGCAGGAAGGGGTCATCTCCCCACAGGAGAGAACACAAGCCACCAAAAGCCGCAGTTCCGACTGGGAGCCATCTCCTCTCTCTCCGTCAGAGTCGTGGACCGCAGAGCAAGGAGGGGCTGGGAGGGCAGCCAGGCCAATGCTCTTTTTGCAGAGAAAGGAACTTGGGCCCAGCAAGGTCACACTGCCAACTCCAAATGAGGGGACATTTGTGCCTTTTGTTATAACACCATCTGTAAGGCCTCTGTCCAGAGGAAGGACTAAAGTTAGTACACACGGGCTCCCTGTCCCAAACCACAGTGTCACCACTTCCGCCTGTGGAGGGGACATTTCAGCCACCTGTGTCGGGAGGCTTTACTGGGATTACGTCACAGGTGATGAGTGTCTCTCTTGTCCTGGGTACCGTGGAGCTGAAACCATGATTGATCGTGACCTCCTCCACCCCTCCACCCCACCCCCTACCAAATGTCACTGTTCACGGTGGGTCACGGAGGAAGGGGATTGGTCCTGATGGGAGGAAGAGGCTGCAGGTTCTCCCTGGGGAAACATCAAGTGGGGGAAGATACTTGGCCTAGGACTTGGGCAAATTCCAAAGTTCCAAAAGGAGGAAACCAGGACAAGGTAGGGAGAAGTAGGGAGCACTTTGGACTCTGAGACTCAAAAGGTGCTGGGGCTTGAACCTCGGCCCCTGCCAACTTCCGCAGATGAGCCCCCAAAGAAGGCCCCCAGAGCCGGATTCCCTTCAGGCTGCATTAGGATGTTGGCGGCTCTTTCCATTCTGTGCCCACGTGGAGGTCTCTGATGCCTAAAGCTCCCCACTCTGTTACTCCCGCCGAGATCACAGCGCCCCTCACGTAAAAATGCCCTGTCCCTTCCCAACATCTTTCCTATCTAGATTCCTGTGTGCTTGGGACCTTAGACGTCAGTGGAGCTTTAGAAGAAAAGCAATCTTCTCAAACTAACTCATACTAACATGTACCTAACATCTCAGGGGTATTGTTCTAAAAGAAAGATCTGTTGATTCAAAGGGTCTGATAGACAAAGAACTACTAACAATTCTGGAGACCGTTACTATCTGTGTGGCCTTGGGCAAGTCTCATGGGCACTATGGTCTCAGTTTCTTCTCTCGTAAAATGAGAATTTAAATTCTTACCTTAATGAGTTGTCAGGATTCAATGAGAAACCCCCTGAGAAATGCTTACTTAGAACGTAAAATGTACTCCCCCAAAAATCAAGTTCAGAAAATGAACCTCCCCTCAGGGCCTCAGAATGGAGAAAGAACTCAGCCCTTTTGGCGTCCCTTCTCTTTCAGACCCTAGCCTGGACTTGACTGCACTCTCTCAGGAGGTGGGCTGTGGCGCCCCAGTTCCTTTGGTGAAATGTGATGAGAACAGCCCTTACCGCACCATCACGGGAGACTGTAATAACAGGTGAGTGGCCAGTGGGTGGGTTTAGGAGGCAGGTTCTCTCAATCACCACAGCCAACCCATCTGCCCAGCCCACCTGCCCTGCTCAGCCCGGCCAGGGGCTTTGCCACGTGGGCATTACAGGCATAACTCCCACCGCCTTACCCTCCTGGACTAGCCTCCCACTGGAATCTGTTCTGTTGGAACCCCGCTAACTTCCCCACCTTCTAAAGAGGCCACTGCATCCCACTGGAAGAAGCACCTTTCCCCAGGGCAGAGGAGCCCCACGCCTTCGGAGGTGGCAGTAGTTGCGACACCCCACATTGGAGAGGCCCCTCCTCCGCGCCCCCTTTCCCTTGGGCAGAGGCTCCGGGTCCTTCCCCAGGGGATCCCCGTGGGGTTTGCGGAGAAGCGGACCCTGGAGCGAACCCGCCGCCTAGGCTGAGGGCCGGTCTTGCTGTCTCAGGAGGAACCCCGCGCTGGGCGCGTCCAACAGGGCGCTGGCGCGCTGGCTGCCGGCGGAGTACGAGGACGGGCTCTCCCTGCCCTTCGGCTGGACGCCGAGGAAGACGCGGAACGGCTTCCCTCTCCCGCTGGTGAGGGCGGACACGGGGTGGGGGCGAGCCCCGAGCAGGCGGGTGAAAGATGGGAGTCAGAGGGGAAGGGATGCCCTCCCACAAACACACAAGGAAAGGAAGAAGAAATAGGTGGGAGGACAGACGCGCGGTAGAACCGCATCCGGAGAGAGATGGAGATTTGGACTTCCTCCCTGGTGGTGTTCCGGAAAATGCCACTAGAGAGCAGCAGAGTCCGGGTCCCGGAGCCCAGCCACGAGATGGTCACGTCCCAGCTGCCGTCAGGCCAAGTACCCTGGGGTCTCCCAGGCAGATGGCTTCCCTGCCCCATCCTGCTCACGCTTGCCCTGCCCCAGCCCCTGGAGTGCATCAGCTGGTGCTTGCCGGGACGTCCTATCTGTTGGCCTCATCTGAGTTGGCGGGCCCTCCCCAGAGGCCCTCTTCTATTCCCAGACACCTGGCACCTCCGTGGCACTTACTTCAGGGACAGCCTGTCTTTGTTTTCCCTCTTTGAGTGGAAAGAGCACTGGCCTTGAAGCCAGCAAGTCATACAGACCTGGCCCTTGGTAGCGGCAGGACCTTGGCGAGTTGACCTCACCTGTCTTGTCCTCAGTCTCCTCATCTACAAAATGGGGGTAATGCCACCTACCTCACAAGCTTGTCATGCGGATGAAGTGTACCTGTTACATCATAGGTACTCTATAAACTGCAGTTGAATCTGAATCCTCAAAGCACCTTTTCCTCCCTCTCCTTCTCTCTCCACCTGTAGGCCCGTGAGGTATCCAACAAGATTGTAGGCTACCTAAATGAAGAGGGTGCTCTGGACCAAAACAGGTCCCTGCTCTTCATGCAGTGGGGTCAAATTGTGGACCACGACCTGGATTTTGCCCCCGACACGGAACTGGGGAGCAGCGAGTACTCCAAAGTGCAGTGTGATGAACACTGTATCCAGGGAGACAACTGTTTCCCCATCATGGTAGGCCCTGCAGCTGCGGGTCCCTGGCAAACCCCTTGCCTCCCTGATGTGGCAGACATTCCCAGCCTGTCAGCCAGGACCTCCTGGAGATCTTGAATGTTGATTTGACAGCTTCCCAAGCCTCACACATCTATTCATTCACTCACCCATTTACTTAGCAAATAGACATTAATCATCTACTCTGTGCCAGGCAGTACACTAAACACTTAGAATTCAAAGGTGAACAAGACACTGTCCCTTCCCTCAAGGACAAAGGACCTGTGTGGGAAATGGACAAGTAATCACTAATGGCAAAATTGGGAAGCTCTGGGGCGTGTTGTCTTCATCCCTGGCCCAGCAGCACTGATGTCACCTGGGGTCTTATTAGCAATGTAAAATCTCAAACCTCATCCCAGACATTGGGAAGCAGAATCTACATTTTACTGGAATCCCCAAGAGATTCATTTTATAGACAGCGAAATTTGTGGAATGCTGCCGTAAGTCATCTCAGAGTCGGGAAGGCTACTCCCGGAATGGATGAGTCAGAATGAGTGGCAGGCATTTGTGGGAATTTCCAGCAGGAAGAGAAAGGAACTTGCAGTGGTGCACCTTTCTTCTTATTCATGATTTTACAGTTAGAGAATGACTTATTCACTCAAACAAATCGGGGCTATGTGTTGTAGTGTAAAGAACATAAGCTGTTAAAAAAAAAAAAAAAAAGAACACAAGCTGTGAAGTAAGGTCAGCCTAGATCTGAATCCCACATCTTTCCCTTTCAGTTTGTAAGCTCTTGGGCAAATTACTTAACCTTTCTGAGCCTCCATTTTCTCACGTGTAAAATGGGACAGAATTATCTACCTTACAGGGTTTTATGAGGACCAAAGTGAGATAAAGTACGCATAATGCCAAGCACATGGTAGGTCCAGAATAAATAAATGGTAGCTGTTGTTAGTAGTAATTATTAACAAACCCTTTCCTGCCTCATGTCCTGCTTCCTTGTGCCGGGATCTCAGGACTCCCTCTCAACCAAAAATTTGGAGCTTTTGCTATGAAAGATTGAATGATTCCCCCTCAGCCCTTTTACCCAGTGGATGTAGTGACCTTCAGGGTGTTGGGGTCCCAGGATTTATAGCATCAGCAGGAGGCATCTGGAGCCATTGTCTGGTACCAGGGTCCCAGGAGGGCACCATCAGCATCTTTGCCAGCTGCATCCAGACCTACCCTGCGGAGAGGTTGCCAGCTATACCACCTCTGCCCAGTCACCCACCCCGATCTCTCTGCAGTTCCCGTGCAACGACCCCAAGGTGAAGACTCAAGGGAAATGCATGCCTTTCTTCCGAGCTGGGTTTGTCTGCCCCACTCCACCTTACCAGTCATTGGCCCGAGAGCAGATCAATGCTCTGACCTCCTTCCTGGACGCCAGTTTAGTGTACAGCCCTGAGCCCAGCCTGGCTGGCCGCCTCCGGGATCTCAGCAGCCCACTGGGCCTCATGGCCATCAACCAGGAGGCCCAGGACCACGGGCTGGCCTACCCACCCTTTGACAACAAGAAGCCGAGCCCCTGTGAGTTCATCAACACCACTGCCTGTGTGCCCTGCTTCCTGACAGGTGAGTCTAGGCTGGCAACAGAGGGGCCAAAGGACAAGGGGATTATCCTGGGGCCTGAGAGCAGAGGAAGGCCAGAAAAGTTTCTCGAGGCCACTGGGCGTCTTCCAGGGAGGCTTTACCATTGCTTCTTCTCATTGTCTTCCGGAAAAACACACACCAGGCCACCACTGCCATGGGCAGTGGTCCAGGACTGGCAGAAGGGCACAGATGAATACAGAATCTAAGAACATGTGTTCACTGTATAAAAAAAAAAAATTAAGGAAGTCCAGTAAAGCACAAAGAAAATAAGAAAATCCACAAAATCCCACCACTCACAGATAATCATTGTTAGCATTTTAATGCCTATGTTTCCAGTTTTTTTCTATCACAGATCTAGTTCTACCTTGTTTTACACAATTGGGGTCATACTAGAAGTAATTCTCTGTAACCTGATGTCTTCTCTTAATGTATCACATCTTTAAATATTCTTCTACATCATGATCTTTAATGGCTGCCTGGTATTCCATGACATATATTTATCATAGTTTATTTTATCAACCTTACTTGGAGACATTTGTGTCATTTCTAGTTTTTCTGTGATTTTTTTGTTTGTTCGTTTTTGTTAAGGTCCTGAGCATCCTTGTTGATGAATTCTTGTGCTCATTTTTAATAATTTTACTAAGATAACTTCCTAGAGGAGGACGTTCTAGATTAAGAGGAATGTATATTTTTAAGGCTTTCCATAAACTTGGCACAAAGTCCCCACTCCATGTAGCCTGTACGCAGCCAAAGCCCTCCAATTCTCCTCATTCTGGGGGCTCATGCCCTCCTGGTCTTCTCTGCCTTTGGCTTCTGGAAGCCTTCTCTCTTCCAAAAATCCAGTCTCCCAGGACAAACCCCCAGCCCACCCAGACATGGCAGAAGACCCAGATCTCTTGGATTCTGTGTCCATACACATCTCACATCAGTCCAGACACAAAACTAAGCCCTTCCTGTTTTCCATTAAAATATCCAGTAAGACCAAGCATTCATGAATTTAATAGACTTTCCTGAAGATTAGAGGACACAAGGAGAAGTCCCCTTATGAAACAGCTGGTCTTTTACCATCTATATGACCCTCTTCTCCCAATAGCCCCCATCTCTAGATTCTTCTCCCTTATTACACAGAGGAATTCAACCCTACCCAAGCTCTTACCCTCAAACTTGCATTCCTAAAACCATCCAAATTGCTCTGCACAATAAAAAGCCCCTCATTTATTTGTAGGTCCCGTCTTAGAAGGCAGTTAGGATTTAGTTAGCAAAATTTTACTTTTTAATGTCACCTGTATGTAGTCTTTCTTTACCACAGTCTTGTGGGTTCGACCTTATTATCCCCATTTTCACAGATATGAAGACTGAGGCTTAGAAATGTTAAGTAACTTGTCCAAAGTCACAGAACTAAAAAGTGTGTGTGGAGAGCTGGGATTCAAATCTATTAATCGCAACCCCAATCTCTTTCCACCTTAAACTAACTGGAAGGAGGGGCTTAGGAGAGCTTCCCTCTGGGGCACCACATTTATTCTTTGTGCAGGTTACTGGGTTCTGGGGCTGCTCAGGGGGGACCCACCCTTCTGCCTTCTGGGCTTTCAGGAGATCCACGAGCCTCGGAGCAGATCCTGCTGGCCGTTTCCCACACCCTCCTTCTCCGAGAGCACAACCGGCTGGCCAGAGAACTAAAGAGACTCAACCCTCATTGGGATGGAGAGAAGCTCTACCAGGAAGCCCGGAAAATCCTAGGAGCCTTCATACAGGTAATAGGCTCAGGAGAACTGCCTCATGTGCCAGCCTCGCTTCCGCTCCTGGCTCTGCCCTCTGCCCGTGGCCACGCGTCCAGTGACCTCCTCGGCTTTCCACACCTCCATTTCCCCCTTCCTCTCCTCTGCTGCTTCTTTCCCACTGTCTCATTCTTTTAAACCCTCCCTTTTGTTTCTTCAGCTTCTCAGCCCCAAAATGAATCCCTGGATTCAGGGTGTTGGAGAGTCATTCATATGTCAGTCACTCAGTATGTCCGCCCAGGGGCCATCACTGGGACCACAGGCTCCATCACTCCTGGGACTGTTACATCACAGTTATTTTGATTGTTTTGATTGGATTATCTTCTAAAATTTTCCACACCTAAGCCACACGTCACAGGCATAGTCAATTGCTATTGTTGATTGACTGATTGACTAACTAGAAGAGACTTAGAAAAGTTGATATGTTGATATTAACCATACACATATTTTTTAAACATTTTATTTAAAAATAATTGTAGATGCTCAGGAAGTTGTATCAAAAAAAAAAAAAAGCACATGCACCTAGTCTCCTCCAGTGCTAACAGTTTGCATAACTATGGTACAATATCAAAAGCCAGAAGTTAACATAGATACGAACCATAAAGTTTATTCAGATTTCACCAGTTATAAGTGCAGTCAATTCATGTGTGTGTGTGTGTGTGTGTGTGTGTGTGTAGCGCCATGTAAGTGTATCACATATGTAGTTTCATGTAACCACCACCACAATAACAACACTTACCTCTACCATCACCACAGACTCCCTTGTGCTACGTTTTTATAGCCACATCCACCCTCCCCCTTCCCACATCCCTAACCCCCGGCAACCACTAATCTGTTCTCCGTCTGTACAGTTATGTTATTTCATGAGTATTATATAAATGAAATCATGCAGTATGTATTCTTTTGAGACTGGCTTTTTACTTTCGGCATAATTTCCTTGAGGTTCATCCAACTTGTTACATACATCAATTGTTCATTTCTTTTTGTTGTTGAGTAGTATTCCATGTTTTTTTTAACCATTCACCTATTGAATGACATTTGCATAGCTTCCAATTTGGGGCTATTATGAATAAAGCTGCTATGAACATTCGTGGATACGTTTCTGCATGAAAATAAGTTTTTATTTCTCTGGGATATATGCCCAAGAGTGCAATTGCTGGGTTATATGCTAAGTCCATTTTTAGTTTTAAAAGGAACTGCCAAAGTATTTTTCAGAGTGGCTGTACTGTTTTTTACATTCCCACCAGCAATGTATGAATGATCCAGTTTCTCTGCATTCTGGTCATTATTTGGTGTCATCACTCATTTTTTTTTACCCTTTCTGATAGGTATGTAGTGATTTTGCATTGTGGTTTTACTTTGCATTTATCTGATGGCTGATCATATTGAACTTCTTTTCATGTGCTTTTTTGCCATCTGGATATCCTCTTCAATAAAACATCTGTTCAAATATTTTGCCAATTTTCAAAATGGATTTTGTCTTTTTGTTGACTTTTGAGAGTTCTTTATATATTCTAGATATGAATCCTTTGTCAGATATGTGACTGTAAATATTTTCTCCCAGTCTGTACTTTGTCTTTTCATTTTCTTAATAGGGTCTTTTGCAGAGTAAGAGTTTTTAATTTTGATGAGGCCAAATTTATCAGTTTTTTCCTTTCATAGATTGTGTTTTGGTGTCAAGTTTCAATTCTTTCCCTAGTCTTAGGTCCCAGAGATTTTTCTCCTGGTTTTATTTTTCTAGACATTTTATAGTTTTATCTTTTACATTTAAGTCCATGATCCATTTGAGGTTAATTTTTGTATAAAGCATAAGGTTTAGGTCAGGGTTCATGTGGGGTGGGGGGTATGGTTGTCTAATTGCTCCAGCACCACTTATTGAAAGGCTATCTTTCTCCTTTTGAATTGCTTTTGCTCCATTGTCAAAAATTATTTGGGCATTATGTGGCAGCCTGGATGGGAGGGAAGTCTGGGGGAGAATGGATACATGTATATGTATGGCTGAGTCGCTTTGCTGTGCACCTTAAACTATCACAACATTGTTAAGCGGCTATACTCCAATGTAAAATTAAAAGTTTTAAAAAAACTATTTGGGCATATTTATGTCAATCTATTTCTAGGTTGTCCATTATATTCCACTAATCTACGTGTCTATTCCTACAGCAGTACCACAGTGTTTAATAACTGTAGCTATACAATAAGACAACATTAGGAAGAATGACTCCTCACTTTATTCTTTTTCAAAATTATTTTGGCTATCGTAGGGTCTTTACCTTTCCATATATATTTTAAAACATGCTTATCTATGTCTACAAAGAAATCTTGCTGAGATTTTGATAAGAATTGTATTAAAACTATAGATCAATTTAGGGACAATTGACATCTTTACAATGTTGAGTTTTCCACTATATAAACATAGTATGTCTCTCCAAGTATTTAGATTTTCTTTGATTTATTCATCAGCATTTTATAATTTTAATCATACATATCCTATACATGCTTATTACATTTATACCTGAGTATTTCATTTCCTTTGGAGGAATTGTAAGTGGTATTACATCTCTTATTTCAGTTTTCACTTATTCATTATCAGTGTATAAAAATATAATTGATTTTTATGTGTTGATTCTGTATCCTATGACCTTGTTGAACACAATTAGTTCCAGGAGTTCTGTAGATTCCTTGGGATTTTCTACATAGATAGTCATGTCATCTACAACTAATGACAGTTATAGTCCTTCTTTTCTAATTTGTATGTTTTTCACTTCTTTTTCTTGCCTTATTACAGTGGCTACAACTTCCAGCACTATACTGAATAAGAGTGATGAGAGCAGACATTCTTGTCTTCCCAATAGTAAAAGAAAAGCATTCAAGGTTTCACCATTAAGTATAATGTTAGTTGTGATTTTTTTTGTACATGCTCTATATGAAGTTGAGGACGTTCTGCTCTATTCCTAGCGTACTGAGAGTTTTTATCATGAATAGATGTGGAATTTTGTCAAATGGTTTTTCTTCATTGATTTAGATAATCATATGACTTTTCTTCTTTAGTTTATTCTGCTTGCTTTAGGTTTACTTTGCTCTTCCTGCTAGTTTATTGAGGTAGGAACTTAGATTAGTGATTTGAGAGCTTTCTTCTTTTCTAACATAAGTATTACAAGTGATATAAATTTCCCTCTTAGCACTGTTAGTTGTATCCCACAAATATTGATATGTTGTATTTTCATTTTAATTCACTGTGTATGTTTTGTTGTTGTTGTTTCTTCTTTTCAGACTTTCTCTTTGACCTATGGGTTATTGAGAAGTATATTGTTTTTTTTCCAAGTGTTTAGAGATTTTTCTGCTGCCTTTCTGTTACTGATTTCTAATTTGATTCCATCATGGTCAGAGAATATACTCTTATGATCTCAATTCTTTCAAATTTGTTAAGGTTTATTTTATAACCCTGGTATGGTTATCTTGTTGAATGTTCCATAGGTCCTTAGAAAGTATTTGTATTCTGCTGTTGATGGGTGTAGTGTTACCCAGTACATCATTCTTCTTTCCTTTCTGGAGGTCACACGTCTTTCCCCTGTGCGTGCGTCTCTCTCATCTTATCAGGACACTAGTCTTTTTGGTTTAGGGCTCCACCCTTATGACATCATTTAACCTTAATTACCTCTTTACAGGCCCTATCTTCAAATACAGTCAAATGAGAGGGTTAGAGCTTCAACATATGGATTTTCATCCATAATAAGTCTTCTTGGACTACAAGAAAAAGAAACCCACGCAAGCTAGTTCAGATGTTCAGTACTGGTTCACCCTATACATGTATCAACTGGAAGCTAGTAAGGGTTTCTTCTGGAACCCCCAGGCAGGGAGTGTAGTTGGGCCTCAACTAGGGTGAGAGCCAGAGACTGGAAACCATCTGGAATTAGGGCAGCTACTCTCACTCTGTCTCTCCCTCCTCTCTGCTCCTCTCTTCACTTCTCCACTCTCTTTCTCTACAGATGGGTTTTCTCTGCTTTTCTGCACATGATAGAAAATGACAACCCATATCACCCCATCTGTCCCCTCAGATAGAGCGCCACCAGAAACAGTCTTGAATAGCTGCATCTGAAATCTAAGTTCCTGAGACAGAGAATCTGACTAACCAGCTTAGTCTGGTGCCACAGCTGGGCCCGTCCACTGTGGCCAGAGGTAGGGCTTCTCACACCCTTTTCTCATGACTTGTTTCTCCTTCCAGATTATCACCTTTAGGGACTACCTACCTATTGTGCTAGGTGATGAGATGCAAAAGTGGATCCCTCCATACCAAGGCTATAACAAATCTGTAGATCCCCGAATTTCCAATGTCTTCACCTTCGCCTTCCGCTTTGGCCACTTGGAGGTCCCCTCCACTGTGTTCCGCCTGGATGAGAATTATCAGCCATGGGGTCTGGAAGCAGAGCTCCCCCTGCATACCCTCTTCTTCAACACCTGGAGGATAGTCAAAGATGGTATGTCCTTTCAGGGAAGCACTGTCACTAGGCTGTCTCACTCTGTAGCCTGCTTCTAGGGAAACCTGGCTTGGAAGTCAGACTCCAGGCACTTCCTGTGTGACCTTGGGCAAGTGAATTCACCTCACTGAGCCTCAGTTTCTTCATTTGTAAAATGGGGACAGTAATAATACCTATCTCATAGGATATAAAAAAAATAGAAATATATGTATAAAGCACCCTACAATGGTTCCTGACACACAGGAGGTGGTCACTAAATATTAGTTATTATTCTTTCTTTCTTCCACTGGCCTTTAAGATGCTGAGTTTTCCCTGTTTCCTTTCCCTGCCTCAGGCATCTCTGATCCCTGCAGAAATAATTCCTGGGTCTGGTAAAAAAAAAAAAAGTTGCTCTTTTCTGCTCTCCTCTATGGCTTTCCACCTACATTAAGTGCCAAAGGTTGAACCCAGCTCCCCTTTATCCTGAGGTGGGCTGTGTTGAAACTGGCTTTACTTAAGGCCTGACAAGTCAGGGCATTTTCCAGAGATTTCTGCCATCTCTTCCCAAGCTGCACAGTTCATTGGGGGAACATATGGAGGAGAAGGAGCCAACTCTCTGAACTGGAGCTTGAAAGAAACCCTAAGCTTATGCTGATGCCATCACCCCAGGACGGCAGGTGGTCTGGACTGACCCCCAGCCCCCAGCATACCTTGCGGGCTGCATTGTGCTCTTCTCTCCCCACTTCCAGCCCGAGAGGTGCAGTTGGCCCTTCTTTCACCTAAGAAAGAGAAAATGTCCGGTGGAGGGAGGAGCCAGCAGTGGAAGATGTCCCCAGCTGCCCCCATCCCCAACACGGCCTCTGGATCTCCCTTGCAGGTGGAATTGACCCTCTGGTGCGGGGCCTGCTGGCCAAGAAGTCCAAATCGATGAATCAGAATAAAATGATGACGGGCGAGCTGCGCAACAAGCTTTTCCAACCCACTCACACGATCCACGGCTTTGACCTGGCTGCCATCAACATACAGCGTTGCCGGGACCATGGGATGCCTGGTGAGTGGGCCTAGGGTCCTGCCAGGCCTGGGGAACTTTTAGCTACTTTCTGGGGTTCCAAGGGACTCTCGTCTGTAGCCCTGAGGAGCTGATCACTTCTAAAACAGAAGGCAGAGATGCCCCTTTTTTTTTTGACTGCGCCACGCAGCATGTGGGATCTTAGTTCCCCGACCAGGGATTGAACCCGTGCCCCCTGCAGTGGAAGCACAGAGTCTTAACCACTGGACCGCCATGGAAGTCCAGAGATGCCCATTTTTAAAACTCACTTTGCTCATCTGTGAAATGGAATCTTCCATTCTCCTTAATGCAGAGACCAGAGAACACATCTGGTACTTTCTTTGAGCTCCTCAAATGAAAGAAATCAACAACTGACTTGTAAAACCAGTTTAAAAGTCCAGAAAATATTAAGAAAAGGATAACAGAGGGAAAACAACGACTATCGGATCTTCCTAAATGTAGTACTTAAGAGCCAGACTGCCTGGGTTCAAATTCCAGCTATGCCCTTTCTACTTATGTGACCTTAGGCAAGTTACTTGACATCTCTGTTCTTCAATTTACGTTTGTGTACAGGGCTTAGAATAGTTCCTGGACCCATAGTAAGCACCATATAACCTCCTAGCCCCCTCGAAGCTTAAGTGCCACAGTATAAAACAATGGCTCACTGACTCCCCTATCCCAAGGGCTGTGAACACAGACTTTCTGGGGCTGATGGAGCTGGAGTGGGCACGTCTGCAAGGGGGATGAGACAGCTCCAGCCTCTCTGCCCTAGGGTACAACTCCTGGAGAGGCTTCTGTGGCCTCTCACAGCCCCAAACGCTGAAGGAGCTGCAGGCCGTGCTGAAGAGCAAGGTGCTGGCTGAGAAGTTACTGGTTCTCTACGGGACCCCTGCCAACATTGACATCTGGATAGGGGCCATCGCTGAGCCCCTGGTAGAAAGGGGCCAGGTGGGGCCTCTCCTGGCCTGCCTCCTGGGAAGGCAGTTCCAGCAGATCCGTGATGGAGACAGGCGAGTGAGACCTCAGCGGGGAGGGCGCGGAGGGCACCCCTTCTCGGAGGTGGGCCGTGGGCGTCCTACAGGAGGACTGACGCCAGACCTTGGCATGTTCCGGTGACCTCCTCCCTTCCCCTCTGGCAGACTGGGGAGGGTCCAACAGCTGGGCTGTATGGAGAGACCCTGCTTCTGTCTCTGCAGGTTCTGGTGGGAGAACCCTGGGGTCTTCACTGAGGAGCAACGGAACTCTCTACAGAAAATGTCCTTGTCACGCCTTGTCTGTGACAACACCCACGTCACCAAGGTCCCGCTGCACCCCTTCCAAGCCAACAGCTACCCCCACGGCTTTGTGGATTGCTCAGCCATCGATAAGCTGGACCTCTCACCGTGGGCCTCCGAGGAGAATTAGGGGCCTGGACTCCACGGCCTCCCAAACTGTGCAGTAAAGCTCCCCTTGGTCCACGATGCCATTTCAAGCAAGCTCAGTGACCCGGTCCCTGAGAGCTCCATACCCAGTCCCAGCCCTTCTTTCCAGCTGGCTCTCTCTACACTCCCTGGATGCACACCTCGCTCAAGCCCAAGGCCAGCCCCCTCGGCCTCTCCAGCTCTTCCTCTTGAATCCATCCTCTCTGCCTGCGGAAACCCTGCTTTCTGTCAAGACTCCAAGATACCCTCTGAGAAACCTTCCAGTCTAGCTTGCCAGATGTCAGCCATCCTCTCCCCTGAACAAGTCAAGGCCTTTACACTCTTATCTCTCCTCCCCGTGAATGAGATTGTAAACTCCTTGAGCCGGGGACTTCAGCCCACTTCCAAGTGTGTCCCGTGGCCCCCAGCATGGTGCTCAGCACACAGTAAGTGCTCAGTAAACATCTGGTGATTGACTACAGGTGCTGGCAATGACCTTGTTCCCCTCCCAAGGCAGGCCTTGGAATCACTGCCAAATGACTAACTGGATGTTTTCAGTTCAGACATGTCTCACCACTAACAGGTCGTGTGCACGAGTCTACGGGGTCAGAGGGCACGGTCTGGTGGGATTTCAAAGTGCTCTCAAAGAAAAAGAGGAGGCAAGGGGCTCCTGGGAAAAGAAGCCATGGCCATGGGGTGGCAAGAGAGCACTCAGTGCCACGGGGTCAAAGAGGGAGGAAATCCAAGCCTGGATTCCCCCAGAGCTAAAGTTAATTTCCCTTCCAGGGGCCCTTCAGGTAAATACCCTCTTCTTCTAGGCCAGTCCTTGAAGCCTGCAAGGCCTTTGACGGGGAGCTCCAGAGCATTGCTAGTGCCGCCGCCCAATACATATTCATGAGTTGTTTTAAAATGACCTTCCTGGGTAAGGTCAGCCCAGCCGGGGCCTCCAGATCCCCTGACAGGCGGGGCAGGGGTGGGAGGCACTTAGCCATCCTGTGGGAAAAGCCCAGCAGCCAGAAGGCCTGGGCTGCAGCCCTGACTCTGGCACCCTCTTCTCTGAGGCCTCAGATGAGGCCCTTGACCTCACTGAACACCCCTCTTGTCATCAGTGAAATGGAGCTGAGTAGTATTTATCCTGCTAGGGTGAAGTGCCGGGGGCTCCTATGGGCATGGGAGCCCCAGCATCCTGCATACTTTCAGGCTCCAGCTGTGGGTGCCCCTCCCCAAATGTGGGAAGAAGGGAGGGAACAGGGAGGGAATCCACCAGTCAGAGGGATTAAGTTCCAGGCAAGTTTATTAGGGAAGTGTGCTCCGTCCCCTCCTTCAGCCCAGCCTGCTGTCCCGGTCTGGGAACCTGGCCCCGTGAAGACAGGAGTGAGAAGGAGTCTACTGTCCTAGGGCCTCCAAACCACTGTGCCAGCTGCAGGGATGCAGGATCCAGAGGTGCCTTGTTACCTGGGGAGGGAACTACCTTCCCATCACCCCTCCGCTCTTCCTCTCCTGCAGGAAAAGTGTGTGTCCCCTCCATTTCCCAGCCTGACACAGAGTGAGCACGTAGCAAATACTTCCCAGAGCAATGCACGAACAGAAGGGCTTGGTGACCACAATTCCTGTTCCCTGGGGAAGGTGAGGCAAGAGGGTCTGCTTGGTTTGGCCTGGCCCCTAGGCTTCTAAGAACTGACTGCCTTCCATGTATGAATCAGCCAAAGGAGGACTCCTGGATGTCCTGACCCCCAGTTCAGAAAGGGCCCTGAAGCACTGACCACCCTGGTTCAAGTTCAGAGACCAGAGCAAGCCTCATGCTGAGGGTCCAGCCCCACTGCAGACAGAGCAAAGATCCCCATCAGTGATGTTTTATTATCATAATCATCAGGTACAAACAAATGGTACAAAAGGGCCAATGGGCCCCAGTCCCTCTCCAGGCAGGCTCCTGTGAAAAAGCAAGAGAAGAGAGTAAGCAAAAAAAAGGGCAGCCAGGGACTAAGCCTGGCTCGCACGGGCCCATAACTCAACCACCACCCACAGCCCAACTGCTACTAGCCACTCCTCTGGGGTCGCTGGTTCACCTCTGCTCCCCGGACACTCTCAAGGTATAAGCTCCGTGAGGGCAGAAACAGTGTCTGACTTTTTCTGTATGTTTCCCATGCCTAGCACAGTGCCTGGCAGGTAGTAAGTGCTCAATAAACCGAGTACTAGAGAATGCAAATAGACCTTTTAAGGAGCCGTGATAGCTGTTATTTACAGAGAAGAAAACTCAGGCTTAGCAAGGTTGAGGAACTTGTTCAAGGTCACACAGCTGGTGAGCTGCAGAGGCAGGATTTGAACCCAAGCAGTCTGGCTCCTGAGCCTGTGCTCCTCACCAATCCACTCTGCTGCCTTCCATACTTAGTATATAAACAGCAAACACACACTCACACATACACAGCACACAAAATACTACCCATGTTCACACACACACACAAAATGCAATTTATATTCATTGCACACGTATACACACACACACACACACACACACATGAATGAATGTCCAGTCATTGGTTTTTCTGGCTGGCACCCAGAACCGGGATGGGCTCACCTAGGGAAGGCAGATCTCTGTGGTTCCAGCTGACCAGCCCAGGTATGCCCAACCTGCCCCTCACCACTGCACCCCCTTACCCAGCCTCTAGTCCGTGTCCCTCCAGGAAGCCAAGTCCAACGCAGGGAGGGCGCTGCAGTTGACAAAGTCCCGAGGGAACGTGTTGGACGCGAAGATGTTGTTCTTGGACACGACGGTGATGCCTGTGTTGTCGCAGATGATGCGGGGCAAGGAGATCTTGGCCAGGGCCTGCTGTTGCTGCGGGCTGAACACGCCCTTGTTCTGCCACCAAAACCTGCATGGGAACACACCTGGCCACTTTGCCTGAGGCCCTCCTGGGCCGGGAGGGCGTCCGCTGGCTGGAGCTGCTCCCGGATGACAGAGGACCACGGCAGACACCGGCCCCACAGCACGGGGGAGCTCCAGGCCCTCAGGCAGCCCAGGGGGGTTCAAACAAATACAGCCCCACTCACAGCTGCCCAGCTGCCTTCCCCGCCCATGCCCCAGCAGCTTCCGGGCACCGCTGATGACAGACCAGGAGCCAGGCCCACTCTCATTCACAATGTAGCCAGGGCTACATCCACGTGGGGAGAAAGGCTCTTGGGGGTGGTTTATCATTTGTCCACCCGGAGCGGGACACCTTTTAAAAATGATCAAAAAGGCGCGATTCAGGCTAGGGTAGAACTGGGTGTGATAGATGTCAGGACCCCAGGGAAATGACAGTAGGAACAGCCGTGGGAAAGCAAGGATGGGACCTCTCAACAGAGACTGGCGGTGCCGTGGCGGCAGCCCGGGACCCGGAGAAGAAGTGACTACGAGTGGCATTTTCTCTCTTCCCTCCTTTACAACCAAGGGTCCAGGTCCCTCCTTGCTGCGCCCCCAACAGATTCAGGGCACATTAGGGATGACCCTGAGGCTCCCCAGAGCATACTCCTTCTAGCAGGAGGAAGCTGGGGCCCCCGAGGGTCAGGGACAGGCCCACCGCCACGCAGCGGGCCCGAGCCGCTCGGCCTCTGTCCTCACCGATCGCCGTCGCGGAGCTTCCTGAACTGGGTCCCGATGAGGCAGGCGAGGAGCAGGCCCACGCGGCCTTCGCTGTTCAAGGGCTCGGCCACAGCACCCATCCAGATGTCGATGTTGCTGGGCGTGCCGTACTGGGCCATCAGCTTCCTCGCTAGGTCCAGGTTCTTCAGGACCGTGCCCAGCTCGCCCACCGTGCTGGGCTGCGGAAGCCCACAGAAGCGCCTCCAGGCATTGTACCCTGTATGGGGGGAGGGGAGAGAGGCCTGTGGGTGGGTCCCAGAAAGGCCACCTTCCCAACACAGCGAGGCCATGTACTGAGGTACCTGAGGGAGGGGAGGACACAGAGGGGCTGCTACCAGGCTATAAACCCCCCAGGGAACCCTCCGGCCTCTCCAGGGGCCTGGGGACAGCTGGGTCTCTCCAGGAGCCCCTCTGTCTTCCCCTTGCCCTCCCACCCTAAGGTAAATCCTAAATTGCCATAACTCCTGCTGGGTCCAAGAATAGGAGCATCTCCCGGCCCCCTGTGGAGATCTCAGACCCATGATGGGCGCAGCGTGTCTAGAAGGATCAGCCACACCAGCTGTCCTATAACACGGGCACGGGCCTGGCGTGAGGCTGATCTGGGCTCCAGTTCCAGCTCTGTCATGGACTTGGCTGGAGAACCTGGGCAGATTCTGAATTTCTCCAAGCCTCGGTTTCCTCGTCAGTAAAATGGAAGTGATAATAGTCTCTTCCCCTCAGAATTCATGTAAAATGAAGCAAAGTGAAATGAGATGGAGACAGATTTTCAGACTGTGGGCGGGGGCTTGTGGTTATTACGACGATGCTCTAAGTTGGAGGGTTACAGCAACACAAAGGAGGCGGGAGGTGCTGGAAATGGGGCAGATGGACCCAGGGAGAGGTAGGGGCCTGACCTCAGACCGCATCCTAAGAGCAAGGTTCTGGGGGTTCGGGGGAGCCCTGGGAAGCTGGGGGCACTGGAGAGGGCAGGCCCTGGAGTGGGAGGTGGGTAGGGGTGGGGCCGGGGAGACTCCTACAGCCCCTCACCTGGGAGGCCATGGTCCCGGCTGCGCTGCATGTTTAGAGCGGGCAGGTCCAGCCCGATCCTCATGACCTGCTCAAACAACCGCTCCCGGATCTCGTCCACCGCGATTTGGTTCTGGCGATTCAGCTTCGCAGGGGTGGCCATGAGGCCCCGGAGGATGGGGTCGATGCCACCTGGGGCAAGAGGAGCAAGGTTGGGGGAAGGATCTGGCTCAGTATCAGAGCTCAGACCGGAGTCAGGAAGAACCGGGGGGATTGCAGAAGAGGGCCGGGCACATGCGGCTTCTGGTGCCAAGGTGTCCCCAGTGGGCAGGTCCTCACTGAGGCTTTGAGGTCTCGGGGGGTAATGCCATTCAGACTGGCAAGGCTCAGGTGCTCCCAGCCCCTGGCCTCCTGGGTCACTGAGAATTATTCAATACAACACACAGGAAGGAGCCAGTTCCTTACAAGCCATCTCCACCCCACTCTTTGTTATCAGATGTGCAAGCAGAGTCAGGTGAACTGAGGCTGGAAAGTCAGATCAGATCGCCAAAGATGGAAGGAAAGAGGATTTGTTCCACCCTAGCTCCCTGTGACCAAGCCCACCCCCATGCCACCCTCGGCTGCCAGCTAACTCACTCCTGGCCTAGGTCCCGCTCACCTTCCAGCACAACCCTCCAGCTGGCAAAAAAGACCTTGCTGAGCGGAACACGAGGGTTGGGCTGCATAGGCTGGTACTGATTGTTCAGGCGGAACATGAAGGGTTGGATGAGGGTGTGGCCATAGCGGAAGGCGTTGGTGAAGACGTTGGCGATGCGCGGGTCCACCGAGTCATTGTAGGCGCGGTACTTGGGCAGGTACTTCCTCATGGCCACCGGCCCCAGCACCAGGGGCAAGTAATCCCGGTAAGTGATGATCTAAAGAAAAGCCACTCAGAGCAGCCTCTCCAACTCACCCCGCCCAGCAGATTCTTCACCTGCTCCTGACTCGGGGGATCCCTCCCTCGTATATACGGCCAGGGATTTGCTTCCCACAGCACTGGAGCTGAGTCTCACAGAGTGGCACCGAGTGGCATAAACAGAGCTCTAGTGCTTGCCTGCTGTGTGCCCTTGGGCCAGTTATTAACCTCTCTGAGCCCCAGTTCCTCAAATGTAAATTACGGGTAATTATGCTGCTCTCTGCCCTAAAGTATTACATAAAAAAAGGGTTTTGTTAGTCCTTGCAATAGCTCCCTTGCCCTTGTTACCCATGGTCCCATTTCTCCTACAAACTTATTAGCTCCTTGAGGGCAAGGGTTGTATCTCATTTCTCTTGAAATTACTCAGTGCCCAGCAAGTGCCTGGCTCACAGTAGGGTTCAATATATTGCCTGTAGGAGGAGGGGCAGCAAAACGGAAAAGGGCCACCTTAGATGCTTTCTCCCAGTGAAAAGAGAAGAGATGGAACAGTCCCACTCTAGATTCTAGACTCTGGAATTTCCTCTGAGGTTTAAATGAATCTCACTTACTTTCTTAGTGCAAATTGAAAACTCACCCTCAGCACCAGCAACTCTCTCCCCTCCAGGGTCAAGGAGTATTAACAAGGGTTGTGCATGTGCATGCATGTGTGTGTGTGTGTGTGTGTGTGTGTGTGTTTATGTCTTGGGGAGACAATGGGGATGCTGGAGCATCAAAAGTTGGGAGAAGGGAAATCCCCTGGTGGTCCAGTGGTTAGGACTCTGTGCTTCCACTGCAGGGGGCACGGGTTCGATCCCTGGTCAGGGAACTAAGATTCCGCAAGCCACGTAGTGCGGCCAATAAATAAATAAATAAAGCATTTAAACATTTCAAAAAAAGTTGAGAGAACACCCCCCATGGATAAGCGAGGATAAGGAGAGCAGGTGAGCTGTGATAGAGCTATACAGAAGAGGGAGTGTGCAAAGGAGCCAAGGGTGATGATGAGATGAAGCAAAGGAGAAGCGTTTACTGAACAGCTACTGTGCACCAGGCACTTTAGAACCACCTGTTTAAACCTCCCAGTACCATTCCCGGTGGACAGGAAAGTATCAGTAGAAAGGTCAGCAAGCCTGGGAAAGAGGGGATGGAAGGCAAGTGACCCTTGTCAGGCATTTAGTATCTGCCAGGTGTTTTCATATGTGTCCTTTAATCCTTACAGTATCATGGATGAAGAAACTGAAGCTCATGAGGGTTAATTTGCACTGCTAAGATGTGGCAGAGGCATGTCTGGATCCCAAGTCTGCCGACCCCTGGCATCACTGATGTGCAGGACTGCCTACCTGGACCATGGCTCCCACGATCTTTCGGGCTTCCTGATAGAGCTTCTCTCCATTCCAGCAGGGGTTCAGGCGCTTGAGCTCTGTGGCCAGCCGGTTGTGCTCCCGCAAAAAGAGTGTGTGCATGGAGGTGAGCTCAGGCATCTCACTTGAGCGGGTGTCCCCTTGGGGAAGCCAAAGCTACTGTCATTCCTAAGACCTCCCTCCCAGAAAGGACTTACTCCACTGAAACCCTCTCCCAAGCCAAGGCCTCAAATGCCCCTTACCCAGCCCTCCTCTCCACCCATCTTTCCACGCCTTGCTCAGTTTACCCCTCCTCTAGGAAGCCTGCCTTGATGCCCTGGTCCACCATAATAGCTCTTCCTCTCTTTAGTGGCACTGCTGGTCAGAGGTGCTCATTCACTAAGCACCAGATCTGACACAAGACTTGCCACCTTCCCACACCTGAGACTGGTAGCACCTTGAGGACAAGGACCGTGGCTTGTGCCTTTTTGTATCTGACCCTCCCACCCAATGTATACATAGACACATGGGGTTTAACACAGTGCCTGGTACAAAATAGGAGATCCATGAATACAGCTTGATTGACTTATTCCCTGGATTCAGGGAAGGCCAAAAAGTAGCATGCACGTTGGCTCTCCCTATTTTCCTGTCCATGTGAGACACAGTGAATGATCACAGCCCTCTCTCCTGCTAAAATTGGATGCAACCTCAGAATCCTTCTTAACGCAGGACTCTAGAAAGCCAGTACCATCTGCTCAGAACTGCCATCCGCACCTTACTGCATGCTAATTGTGCAGCCTGCTCAGGGCAGGGAGCCAGGGCAGAGGATGTGTGAAGTCTACCCCTGAGACTGTGCGAAAGAACGAAGTGTGACCCTCTGATCCTCTAGTCCTCTCCTAAACCTGCTCTGGAAGTACCAGAGGGTTAGGGCCAGGCCCATTTCTGCAGGACACTGGGTTCAGTCCTCCACAGCTCTCAAGTTTGTTGAGAAGGATATTCTCTGAGAGCAGCTTTTCCTTCCCACAGCCTGACAGAGGTCATGACCATCCGGGCTGGGAACATGTGGCTCAACACCATGTGGAGGCCAAGGAGCGCTGCTCTTCCCCCGCTAGCCCAGAAAAGCCCACCCTGGTGCTGACCTTGATTCTCCTCCCCAGGGCCCAGCCATCAGGAACCACCAGGAGGTGAGGTTGGGAGGCCAGAGAGAAAGGCTTCAGACCCACTGTTGGGTTTAAAGGTAAAAGCATAAAATTTCTGGGCACTACCACCATCATTGCCCCAACCATATCCCCAGGAATGCCAGTTGTTTAAATCGAAAATCCCACCCTCTCTTATTACAGGGAATCAAGGTGGATAGGTGGTGATGTTCTGGAGCAGCTCTGCCCAATAGAACGTGAAGATGGAAATGTTCTACAATGTCCTATATGGAAGCCACTAGCCTACGAGGCTATTGAGCACTTGAAATGTAGCTAGCGCAGTGGAGGAATCTTGTTTTTAATTTAAGTTAATTTAAATTAACTTACACGTAAATGAAAATAGCCACGTGTGGCTAGTGGCTACCATATTGGATACTGTGATTCTAGAGGGTGAGGGTGCCATGTTGCTCTCTGTCCCTTCAGTTCCTTGTTCCTGGAGGACTCAACTTTCCTCTCTCACAGAGTCCAGAGGGAAAGAGAGAGACAGAGAAAGGGCTGAACAGATGGACAGAGGCTCACTCCTTGGCCATCCCTGAGTCTCCTTAGGTTTGGGGTTATTGTTTTTGTTGGTTTGGGGTTTTGTTTTTGTTTCGCCTTTCTGGCTCCAACCAACTTGTTACCAAGGCAACTGGATTAATATCATGAAGTTGGTGAGGACAGTCTCTCTAAATGCAAACCCACAAGGGGCTCTCAAACAGGCCCGTTGTGGCTCCGGTAGGGGACACCCCTGCGTCAGCCCAGGTCCCTGCCCAGGACTGACCTGCCAGGAAGCAGGGGATGTTCGCGGTGCGGTTGGTGAGGAGGCAGGGGTCATCGTGCAGATTGTCGAAGGGCAGCAGTGCCCGGCCGTTGTCATGGAAGCGGGTGTTGACGGCCAGCAGCCCCAGCTGGTTGGTCTGGTTGCGGAGCCGCAGGGCGAGGGCGTCCTCACTGCCGTACACCATGCTGGCATCCACAAAGGAGGTGAGCGCGTTGATCTGGTTGCGGATGGTGATGTTGCCCCCTTTGCAGGCCGGGCTGGAGCGGAAGAAGGGGATGCAGTCACGTTGGTTCTTGATGCGGGGGTCGTCAGGCGGGATCTGCGGCACAGAGAGAGGCCCGGCGGGCTCGCCAAGGGCAGGGACAGAGATCAGGAGTGGCTCTCCCCCGTCCACCCTCCTGAAGGCCTTAATTCCCACCTCAGAAGCAGCCTAGAGCCCAGGACCAGAGGGGGCAACCCAGACACTAAAACGGAGCTCCTCGGCCCCCTCGGCCGGCAGGAAGGCGTCTCAAGGCCCCCAGGGGATCAGCCTGAGGTTCCACCAGCAGAGCGCCTCCGAGCTGGAGGGGTGTCGAGTAGGACGCTGGTGTGGGGGATGTGGGGCTCCCTGGAGGGGGTGTGGCCAGTCCTCTGACCCCTCCCCCCAAACCTCCTTTCTCTCCTCTTTTCTGTCTCTGCTCCTCCCTCCTCTGTTCTCTAGATCTGGTCTCTACACTCTCCGGGGGCCTCCTCTTCCTTTCGCCTTCCTCTCGCGTCTCTGTCTCTTCCTTGTCCCTTTCCTCTCTCTCACTCTGGCCCCTGTGTCTCTCTCTCTCTCTCTCTCTCTCTCGGATCCTCCTTCCTTCTTTCTCCCCTCGTCTACCTACTCTGCACGTGCCTCAACCAACCAGCCCACTCTCAGTCCTGCTCCAACCCCAAAAGCCAGCCTCTGTGTGATGTGGGCTTGGGGAGAGGTAGCCCGTGAGTAGGGAGGGAGGAGGACTGAGCCCCCCGCACCTGCACACAGAGAGGTTTGAGGGACGGTGGGAAGGTCCCTAGCCCAGAGCGGCGGGGGAATGGGGGCTCAGGGCCAGCCTTGCTGGGAGCCAGGGGAGGAAGGCTGGGCACGGAGGGAGGTGTTCTCTTCCGGGAACGCTGCCCCTCCGGCGACCCGGCAGGCTGGCCGGTGGGGCAAGGAGGGAGTACCTTGAGCGGGAAGCAGGGAGGCTGCTGCAGGCAGCTGGTCTCGCAGTTGAGGCCAGTGAGGAAGGAGACGCGGGCGGCTGGCTCAGGGGTGAAGTCGAGGTCGTGGTCCAGCAGCTGGCCCCACTGCATGAACATGAGCGAGCGCTCCTGGTCCGGGGTCAGGTTCTCCGTGGGGAAGCGCACGATGGCATTGGAGACGGCGCGAGCCTGCGGGACACGGGGAGTCAGGGGCCCTGGCCTCGGCCGGGCCTCTCCCACTCCGCGGGCCAGGGCTCACCAGGGGCACCGGGAAGCCGTTGCGCTTGACCCCGGGCGTCCAGCCGAAGGGCAGGGAGAAGCCATCCTCGTACTCCGCCGGCAGCCAGCGCGCAAAGGCGCGGTTGGAGGCCCCTAGCGTGGGGCTGCGCCTGCAGGGGTGGGGGGACACGGTGCTGACGCCATGTGGCCGGGACCACCCCCCTCTAGCCACTGCCTGCCCGCCGAGGGGCGGTCCCCAGCGGCCGCACCTGTTGTTGCACTGCCCGGTGATGGTTCGGTACTTGTCCTCCTCTGGGCACCTCACCCCCAGGTCCTGGTAGGCGCAGCCGCTAGTCTTGGACAGCAGATTCAGCTGGGCAGGTGTCAGCACATCTGCGGGGCCGGGAAAGTAGGGGGCGAGCGGGAGCTGAGACCCTATTTTCTATCCTCTGCTGGAGAGCCTCGGTTGGGGGGTGTGGTCTGAGGACATGGAGGGGACGCTAGGATGCCCGCTGAGACTCCCTGGAAAGAGGGGTTGGGGGAACCACTGGGATTGAGCGAGGGTCTGGGATGTAGAGGGAATGGTACCTGTGACATTGAAGCGGCCTGGCCACAGGGGCCGCAGCTTCCTCTCCAGCAGGCCTAGGGCCACGTGCAGGTAGTCAGCAGCCCTCACAGCTGTCCTGGTGGCTGCCACTGGCTGCTTGAAGTAGGACAGGAGTTCCATGGGGCTGGCCGAGCCACTGTGAAGCCGCTGCTTGATGCTGCTTGGGGGAGGGAGGAGTGAGGGCCAGAGGAGGGAGGCAGAGACACTCAGCAGAGCCACTCAGCAGAGCCCCAGCCCAGGGTTCTGGACACAGAGGACAGTGTAGACAGACCCACAGTTAGGAAGCAGGTTTCTCTTTTTAAACAGGGTTTGGACCTGGGTGCCCAGAGGCCAGGCCATGGGAGGCATGGTTTGGAAAATGTTCTCACACCCAGAGATAAAAAGACTGACAGAGAGAGAGCCCCACGCCCAGCCACAAATTCCCCACTGCCTGTTCCTTCTCTGAAAGGCCTGGAACAGCCTTGCCCAGAGCCAGGCCGTACCCCGGCGCCCCACCTTTCCCGCCGCTCCTTGTAGGCTTTGTCCACTAGCCGCTTGGCCTCCTCCATGCAGGTCAGCACCACCGAGGTCTCCACTTCCCCCCGCAGGACAGCTGCCCAGAACAGGGGTCACGAGGTCAGGAATGGGCCCAAAGCCCACATCAGACCCTAGAGCCCTGGTGGCTTACACTGAGGAAAGGCATCTCGGGGACTCAGAACCACCCCCAACACACCACCTTTTCCCTTCCTTCTGAACTGTTACCTGGAGCTGCACCCTCAGAAGGCTGGGGCGTGGCTAGAATGACCAGGAGTCCTGCTAGGCCCAGGGGCAGCTTCATCTCTGCAGCAAGACCCCAAGCCCAGTAAGTGTCCAAAGCCCACAGGGCATTTAGGGAGAAGAGAGCCCCACGTCCCTCTCCTCCCAGGCCCCTCACTCCCACCTTCACCCCCCCAGTGCCCCCTCAGTGGGTTCTGCCTACAGACAGAGTCCAGGACCCTACCTCCAAAGTTCCAGTGCTCCACCTGGCATTGACATCACCTCTGAGCTAAATCTGGGCTTTTATGTCCTCCAAGCTGGGGGAGGGGCAGGGCGGATGAGGCCCGCCCCTGGAGGCTGAACTCTCTCTCCTCCCCGCCTGGGCCTGGGGTGCCTAGAAAGAGTTCTCTGATATGGGTGAGACGGGCAGGAGAGGAGGGACCAGAACTGTCTCCAGCCTTTGAGCTTAGTACCCCCAGAGCTTCTCAGCTCCCCACTGTGTGCCTAGACCAGTGCTGTCCCCAGGGGGTGCAGACAACTAACCGCCCCCCTCCAAAATTCTGGTTCAACTGAGTATCCAAGGTTCCTTTGAAAGGGACAAAAGTTAGGAACTGACAACCTAAGGAATTATGGGAAACAGAAGGTGAAGGAGAGACGTGGAGTGATGATGGCCCGCTCTGCCTCAGGGCACCATGCCCCACCCCCAACAGTAACCTGGCCCCTGTGGCCAACCTTGATGGGCAGCCCTCCATTCTTGGCGAAGGCTAAAGGGACAGGAAATCTGGCTGGGGACCGTTGGGCTTCACAGGAAAGAAGACCCTGGGGGGCCGTGGGCTGAGGACCAAGGTTAACTTCCTCTATCCCTCTCTTCATCCCCTTTCCTCTTGGCTTTTGGTAGGGGGCTGTCTCCAACATCCCCACCATCTGCCCCCAGATTTCAGGAACCAGGAGAGAAGCGAGCTGGTTGTGGTTAGTGGTCAGTTGGGTGACACAGCCCAGTGCCTCCCAGGGACAAGATCAGTGTCGTTAGGATTTGCATTAAACTTTTGAAATAGAAGAGGGAGAAGCCCTGGGGAAGACTGGCAAAGGGACTGCCATTCCGCAGCAGGACAGGTACCCTACGACTAATGACTGTCTGTCCACCTCCCTGTGCCCTCGTCAGGCTGGGCACGTGCCAACCGTGGCCCCCATGTCCTGTTTGGTCTACCCACACCTCCTACCTTCAGATACCCTCCTGCACTCACTCTCGCCTTCTATGCCCAGACCACATCTTGGCCAAGGAACAGGGGACAGCGACATCTTCCCAATGTGCCCAGTGATCCTGTCATCTGCCAGGAAGCAGAGTCCAGGGGCCCATGAGAGAGGAGGCCATTCTTCCAGCCTTGTTCTGCCAGGGACTTGCTATGTGTGAACTTGGATGAATGGCTCTTTGTGAATCAGGTTCTAGAATTTTATAGGCTTTTGAAAATACTTTTTTTTTCATCCTGTAAGTAACATATATTTCCATACATGAAATGTTATAGAATAAGTAAATAATATTGTAAAATATTTACAATCAGGTGAGGTTATGGGTAATTTTTTTTTCTTTCCAGGTTTGCCATCTTTCACATAAATAAGAAGCAGGAAGGAAAATAATTTCCCATAATCCCACCACTCACCAATAACCCCATTTCATAATTTGATATCCTATATGTGGATATAATATGTATTTTAAACAGTGATAAGAACATACTTTAGGGGAGTTCCCTGGCAGTCCAATGGTTAGGACTTGGCGCTTTAGTGCCATGGCCTGGGTTCAATCCCTGGTCGGGGAACTAAGATCCCACAAGCCACGTGGTGAGGCCAAAAAATATATATTATTTTTAATATTTAATATTACTTTAAATATTATTTTACAATCTACTTTTTAAAAATTTTTATTTATTTATTTTTGGCTGCGTTGGGTCTTCATTGCTGCACGCAGGCTTTCTCTAGTTGCAGCAAGCAGGGGCTACTCTCCGTTGCAGAGCACGGGCTCTAGGCGCGCAGGCTTAGGTAGTTGTGGCTCACGGGCTCTAGAACGCAGGCTCAGTAGTTGTGGCACAAGGACTTAGTTGCTCCGCGGCATGTGGGATCTTCCCAGACCAGGGCTTGAACCCGTGTCCCCTGCATTGGCAGCCAGATTCTTAACCACTGTGCCACCAGGGAAGCCCCTACAATCTACTTTTAATACTTAATTTAGCCTGGACATCTCTCTGTCAATAAAAAGAGATTTATTTCATTTCTATATCTGCATAATATTTGGTATGAAATACTATGTTTTATTCACTAATCCTCTCTTGTTAGATACTTGGGTCATTTCCTATTTTCACTGTTATAAGCAGTACTAGGGTCATTATCCATGGAGTTAAATCTCTAGTCGCATCTTCAGTTATTTCCTTAGGCAAAAAGTCCTAGAAGTAAAATTGCTGCATATTTGGGTATCCACATTTTTAAGGCTTTCACCCTCCCATCAGCCATGCGTGGGAGCACCTGTTTCCCATCGCCCTCATCAACTCTGACAATTAGTGTTCCTTTACTCTTTTAAGGGAATTGTCAGAGCCCAAGAGGTAAGAGACATTTAATACAAGTTCCTCATAGCACAGATGAGAAAGATGGAGGTCTGGGAAGGAAATAACTTTGCCTAGGGCAGCAGTGTGGCACAGCTCAGAAAAATCTAGTTGTCAGGTCTCTTGACTTACAAATGAGTGCTCTTTACCCAGTGGCCTCTGCAGGTTTATTCCTGACCTTTCACTCAGGCATTTATTCACTGAGTAGGTACCGAGCCCCCGCACATGACAGGTACTGTGCTGGCCATTGGGTGCCCTCCATTGAGCAAAGGCCTTTTCCTCAGTGAGCACAGGGGGATGCAGACCAATGGCAGCCCAACAACCTAGTGCAGGGTTCTTTGGGAGCATCGAAGCAGGCTTTTTTGAGGAATTGGTGCTTGAGACTGTCTTGAAGAATGTTTATAAGTTGGACACAGGGAGGAAGAGCATTCTGGACCCAGAGGATGACACAGCAAAAGCCTTGACACAGGTGGGCTTCGTCCAGACAGTTCCAACATGGCGACAGGGTGGGGCAGGATGAGGCTGATAAGGCAGGCAGAGGCCCAGGACACAACGCTCTTGCTGACCTCCTGAGAAGTTCTTGTGCTGAAGGCTCCAGGGAGCCATGAAGGCCCTGAAGTGCATGGTCAGAGTTCATTTTAGAAAGCTCACTTGGGCTGCCAAGTGGAAGGTGCACTGAGGGGACAGGCCCAGAGGCCAAGTGCCAGGCAGGAGGCGTTGCAGTGATTCATGGGCGTCAAGAGACCTGCCCTGATTTCTCACGGGCGGTGATGAGGCAATGAATGAAAAACTAAAGCCTTTTCAAAGGATGATGTTAAAATGCCCTTCACTCTCTATCCATGTGGAGGGGGTAGAATTCTCAAGATTTATAATCCCCAAACCACCCGCCTTTGGCTCAGGGCAGGGGCTGTGGGCCTCCATTTGTGTGCAGAGGTTTGAGATGCTCTGTGATGATGTGAGATGCTCTTTATGATGTTTCCAACCAATTAATAATGGCCCAGGTGGGATCCCTGTAAGGCCGCCCAGTCTGTATCTCTGTTGATCCCTCATCTAGGCCCTATTTGTCTGGCTCAGGTGTAATTGAGCCTCAGAGGGCTTCTCAGCATGCAGAGTAACCAGAAGAAGAATATGTCTGTCAGAGGAGATATTTCAGACAAGCCTTGTTCCATGACTTACCCCCTAGCTCCCTATCCTGGGAGTGGCCTCTGGAGGGCACTGCTGAGACTGCTGCATCTCATGACTATAGTCCTTTGAGGGAGCCCCTCCACCCACCCACACCTACTGCCCTCCTTCTCTCCATTTGCCTTCCCAAACATCCCCACTCCTAGGGTGAAGTCCAACTGTCTATGGGGTAACGGGCTCTCTCTGCTACTGCTTGCAAAACAGCTTGTTCTTTCTTAATGCTGTTTAGGAAACAGTTCAGTTGGGATTACAGCCAGATTTCCTGTATGTGTGTGTGGTTGGAGTGAAGGGGGCTTATGGAAGCTGGGGAGGGGACGGGGGCAGTGACTCCTCAAACACCCCAATTGCACCCAGTCCAAAGTCCTTGTTTTCTCTCTCTTTAAAGTTTTAAAAGTCAATTTAGAATTAGGCAGGTAATTAATACCTGGATATCTTTTGAATAAAATTAAAATATTACAGGTCAGTTTCAAGCTCCCTCTAGATTAGGTGATTACACCATTTCCAATTATAGTCCCTTTCCCCCAATCCTGAGACATAAACACTTTTGTCATTTTTGTGTTTGTCCTTCCAAACCTTTTTACTTTACATTCATTTATACATATGGATCTGTGGGAAATATTCTTCTTTATTTTTCCATAAATGATTATCACATTATACACATTGCTCAGCAGCGTGCTTCTCTCACTCAATAATACCTCTCGCAGATCTGTTATCATGTGCTACTTAGAGAACTATCTCACTTTTTTAAATGTTACCCAGTATTCTTCAGATGAGGTATACCTCCACTATGCCACCCTTCCTCTATTGATGGAAGCTGACATTTTTCCATTTTTCACTATTAAAAACAATGCAGCAAGAGCCTCTTTGTGCACGCACACGTGTTCTCCTGGGTAAAGATTAAGAAGTCGGTCATAGGTTTTGTGCATTTTAAATTTCTAATAGATATTACCAAACTGTCCTCCAAATGGTAAAATTCTCGTAGGCAAAGATTAGAATCACATTATTGGTTCAGTTTTTACTTATTTGATTAAGAGTGAGATTGTGCATCATTGTATGCATATTATCTCCTCTGTAAATTTCCTGTGCTTGGTTTTGTCCAGTTTCCTATTGATTATCACTCTTTTTATTGACATGCAAAAGTTATTATATGTTCTGGATGAACAGTCATCTGTCAGCTGTCACGTACATTGCTAATAATTTTTTCCAGTCTTGTCACTTTTCATTTATGTTTTTTATAGGGTCTTAATTTTGAGGTGGTCAAATTTATCAATCTTTTCCTCTATGGATCTTCCTTTTCAGACTTGTTTAAGAGGATCTTCCCTTTTCCAAAAATCATATGTATATTCTTCTAAAACCTTAATACTTTGATTTTTCACATTTAGATCACTAAATCATCTGGAATTTTTGTGTGTGAACAGTGTAAGAAAGCAAGCTACCTTCATTTCTTTCCAAATGGAAAACCAGTTGTCCCAGTGCCTTTAACTGAATAATCTGTCATTTCTCCACTGAGCTGAGATGCTACTTTTATCACTCACCATAAATGTGTGTGTGTTTCTAGATTATTCTATTCTACTGATCTACTAGTCTAGCTATCAATTCCGATGTTGATACCTAATCGTTGCAGTTGCCACAACTTTCTAATATATTTTGATTTCTCATGAGATAAATTCTCCTTCCTCATTCTTCTTTTTCAAAAGAATCTTCAACATTCTAACATATTTTCTCTCTCTTGTGAATTTTTGAGTGTCTAGTTCCATGAGAAATCCAGTTGAGATTTTTATTGATATTGTATTCAATTTATACACAAATTTGGTGACAATTGGCATCTTATGATATTAAATCTTCCTATCCATGCACATTCATCCATTCAACATGTATTTACTGAGCACCTCTGTGCCAGCACTGTTCTTGGCACTGGGGATATAGCAATTAACAAATTACTTGGTCTCACGGAGCTTACATTCTTGAGTAATACAATATACCGTTTTATTTGTCTACTTTTATAGTCTTCATTGAAGTGTTATTGTTTTACCCTCTTGTTAGGTTTATTCCTAAGTACTTTCTTTTTGAAAAATGTATATACATTTAGCCTTTGAGTTTCTCCACAGAACTTGTAAAATCTTATAAATATTCTCTTTCCCTTAAAAGCTTTCAAGGTAAGGATATTTTTTTTTAATTAATTATTTATTTGTTTTTGGCTGCGTTGGGTCTTCATTGCTGCGCGCGGCTTTCTCTAGTTGTGGTGAGTGGGGGCTACTCTTCGTTGCGATGTGCGGGCTCTAGGCGTGCGGGCTTCAGTAGTTGTGGCTCGTGGGCTCTAGAGCACAGGCGTCAGTAGTTGTGGCACTCGGGCTCAGTAGTTGTGGCTCGCGGGCTCTAGAGTGCAGGCTCAGTAGTTACGGTTCATGGGCTTAGTTGCTCCGTGGCATGTGGGATCTTCCCGGACCAGGGCCTGAACATGTGTCCCCTGCATTGGCAGGCGGATTCTTAACCACTGCGCCACCAGGGAAGTCCCAAGGTAAGTATTTTTAAAGAAAAAAATTTAGTATGCTTCTTTTGGTTCTCTTTAGAAGGTAAATTCATAGAGCTGAAAAGCGTTGGGCATTTTTAACCCTCCACTCTAGAGAGGTTGCACTTCCTATTTACTGAACAAGATTAAAACATTTTAAAGAGTGAACATTCAAGCTTTTGTTAGTTTCAAATAATGGTTCCCAAATTTGTTTAGGGTAGTATGGTAAAGGTAAAGACAGTTAAGTTACATGACTATGCAAATGTTTAATGGTTACTCAGTTAACCCCCTTTATACTTGTGGTTATTGGTGGTGGGGGTGGTATGGGTGGTAAGCTTCCATGAGTCAAAGTTCTACAAAGTAACACTAAAAATAAGAAGCAATGAAACTCAAAGTAAAAGAATTCAACAGCATCTTTATCCATCGGACAGACTAGTTAAAATTTAAAAGGGCTGATAAAGCCAGTGCCAGTCAGCATGTGAAAAGATACATGTAGATTGGCTCCATGCCATGGGATAGCAATTTGGCAATGTCAGTTAAAATCCAAAATGTACACTTGCTCTGACTCAGCAATTCTACTTCCAGGAAGGAATTTATCCTTCAGATGCATTCTTAGGAAAACAGAAAGCACAAGGGTCTTCATTTCAGCCTCATTTGCAACAACGAAAAGAGTAGAAACAAGCCAAATGTCCATCCAAAAATTTTTGCCACACTGTGGTACATCCACATAATGGTGTTTTATGCAGGCTTTAAGACTAAGGAGGGAGGTCTATATGTAGCAATAAAGAAAAATATGTAGCTGAAGGAAAAGGGCTAGTTACAAAACATTATATACAGCATAATGCAATTTGCGCAAAGCACACATACACACACACACCACGCACACGCACACGCGTATTTTAAATATACATAGAACATTCTAGAAGCAGACGCAGAAGCCTATTAACAGTGGTTACCTTTGGGGAATGGAACGGAAAAGGCTGAGGAGGTGGAGGCTTTACTTTAAAATCAATGCCCCTCTGTTTGAGAGTTTTACCAGGAAAATATAATAATTTTTTCACAATAGAATTAATAATCTCTCCCTCCACCTCAACCCCCCTGCAAAGTAGCAAACTTTGATTTGTTTTACATAATCCATGGTTTTGGATTACTTTTACTTCGATTTATTAATATGAGGTTAAACGTTACCAAAGATTGAAATGATGACCTTGACACACGTGGCATTCAGGATTAAGTGCTTCCCCTGTGGGAGACTTCAGTAGTGTGACCAATAATTTGGCTAAATATAGAATTCAAGTCCAAATTTCTTTCTCTTCGGCACTTGGAAGATATTGCTCTATTATTTTTATGCATCTAGTATTACAGTTAAATTCTCTGTTACAAGTAGACTTCCAGCTCCTGAAATATGACGTTAATCCTGGTTTCAGGCAAAGCAGAATTACCATGGGCTACAGGATCCATCGGCCAAACTTGACGGTGAAGATGTCACAGAATTGAGACATAGAAGTGAAATTGTTGGAGAGCAGAAAATAACAAGAGTTGTGGGAAACCCCCAGTGAGACAGAAGGAGCCTGGAACCTGGTGACAGGAAGACAGACTAAGCGGGGATGAGGGCCAGGCATCTTCAGCAGGGGGTGGGGCTAGGGAGAACTTTCTAGTTATGCCATCCTCTCTGCAGGGACTGCAGGCAGGAAAACAGCCCCTCAAGGCCAACAGAAGTTTTCGAGAGTGGTGCTGGACCCTGGCCAGGTTCGGAAGTGGAAACAACAGGTTCTTTCCTCTGCCCTGAGGACCAGAGTACTATGACCTAAGGGGAAGTTCCTGCCTTGACAGAGGAACATGGAGACTCCCTAATGGGTAAGGACCCACGGTTGAGGGTAGGTAGGAAACAGAGAATGGATGAGTCCAGATTTTAACGCTGGAGTCTCTCTACACTAAGGTATGAGTCTCCCACCATCCCCACCGCCCCCTTATCTTTGCCCGGTACACACTCCTTAACTCAACAAAAGGGGCACATCCTGGGGAATAGGCTTTCATCCTCCTCCCAGGTCATGACCAAGTAGAATTTATCCCAGGAAAGTAAAGTTGGTTTAATACTCCAAAATCAATCAATGAAATTTGCCATAACTAAGAAAAATGGTATGATCTCTCATTACATGCAGAAAGATCATCTGACAAAATCCAACCTCCATTACTGATTGATTATTTAAAAAAAAAAAATGTGGAGAAAAGGGAACCCTCCAACACTGTTGAGGGGTGAGGGGGATGTAAACTGGTGCAGCCACTACGGAAAACAGTATGGAGGGTCCTTAAAAAACGAAGAATAGGGAATTCCCTGGCAGTCCAGCGGTTAGGACTCGGCGCTTTCACTGCCGGAGCCCAGTTCAATCCTGGGTCGGGGAACTAAGATCCCATGAGCCTCGAAGTGCAGCCAAAAACAACAACAACAGCAACTAAAAATAGAGTTACCATATGATCCAGCAATCCCACTCCTGGGCATACATCCAGAGAAAACGATAATTCAAAAAGATACATGCACCCCAATGTTCATTGCAGCACTATTTACAATAGACAAGACATGGAAGCAACCTAAATGTCCATCGACAGATGAATGGATAAAGAAGATGTGGTATATATACACAATGGAATATTAGTCATAAAAAAGAATGAAATAATGCCATTTGCAGCAACATGGATAGACCTAGGGATTATCATACTAAGCCTGAAGTAAGTCAGACAGAGAAAGACAAATATCATATGATATCACTTATATGCTGAATCTAAAATCTGATACAAATGAATTTATTTGCAAAACAGAAACAGACCCACAGACATAGAAAACAAACTTATGGTTACCAAAGGGGAAAGGGAAGAGAGGGATAAATTAGGAGTTTGGGATTAACCTATACACACTACTATATATAAAAGAGATAACCAACAAGGTCTTACTGTATAGCACAGGGAACTATATTCAATATCTTGTAATAAACCATAATGGAAAAGAATCCAAAAAAGAACATATATATGTGTGTATATATATGTATATATATGTAACTGAATCACTTTGCTATGCACCAGAAACTATTACAACATTGTAAATCAACTATACTTCAATTAAAAATAAATTAATGCTGATTCTTTTTTTAAATTATTTATTTTTATTGAAGTATAGTTGATTTACAATGTTGTATTAGTTTCAGGTGTACAGCAAAGTGATTCAGTTATACATACATATATATCTATTTTTTTCAGATTCTTTTCCCTTATAGGTTATTACAAAATATTGAGTTCCCTGTGCTATACAGTAGGTCATAGTTGATTATCTATTTTATGTATAGCAGTGTGTATAAGTTAATCCCAAACTCCTAATTTATCCTTCCCTCCCCTTTCCCCTTTGGTAACCACAAGTATGTTTTCTTTCTTTCTTTTTTTTTTAAATAAATTTATTTATTTTTGGCTGCGTTGGGTCTTTGTTGCTGCGTACGGGCTTTCTCTAGCTGCGAGGAGCCGGGGCTACTCTTCATTGCGGTGCGCAGTCTTCTCATTGCAGTGGCTTCTCTTGTCGCGGAGCACAGGCTCTAGGCATGCGGGCTTCAGTAGTTGTGGCTCGCGGGCTCTAGAGCACAGGCTCAGTAGTTGTGGTGCACAGGCTTAGTTGTTCTGTGGCATGTGGGATCTTCCCAGACCATGGCTTGAACCCATGTCCCCTGCATGGCAGGCAGATTCTTAACCACTGCGCCAACAGGGAAGCCCCCATAAGTTTGTTTTCTACGTCTATGAGTCTGTTTCTGTTTTGCAAATAAATTCATTTGTATCAGATTTTAGATTCGGCATATAAGTGATACCATATGATATTTGTCTTTGTCTGACTTACTTCAGGCTTAGTATAATAATCTCTAGGTCTATCCATGTTGCTGCAAATGGCATTATTTCATTCTTTTTTATGACTAATATTCCATTGTGTATGTGTACCACATCTTCTTTATCCATTCATCTGTCGATGGACATTTAGGTTGCTTCCATGTCTTGGCTACTGTAAATAGTGCTGCTATGAACACTGGGGTGCATGTATCTTTTTGAATTGTGGTTTTCTCTGGATGTATGCCCAGGAGTGGGATTGCAGGATCATATGGTAACTCTATTTTAGTTTTTTAAGGAACCTCCATACTGTTCTCCATAGTGGCTGCACCAATTTACATTCCCACCAACAGTGTAGGAAGGTTCCCTTTTCTCCACACCCTCTGCAGCATTTATTATTTGCAGACTTTTTGATGGCCATTCTGACCGATGTAAGGTGATACTTCATTGTAGTTTTGATTTAATGATGATTCTCTTTAAAAACAAAAAAACAAAAAAAACCTCTCTGCAAACGAGGGATAGAAGAGAACTTCCTCAAACCCAGCAAAGGGCATCTACAAAAAAAACCCTATCACTGACATCATAACAGTGAAAGACCGAATGCTTTCTCCCTAAGACCAGGAACAAAGCAAGTGTGTCCTTTCCTGTTATTTCTATTAAGCATTGTACTGGAAGTTCTATCGGTGCAGTGAGGCAAGAAAAAGAAATTAAAGGCATCAAAATTTGAAAGGAAGAAGTAAAACTGTCTTTGTTCATATACAATATGATCACATACGTAGAGAATTCTAAGGAATCCATAAAAAAGCTACTAGAACTAATAAGTGAGTTTAGTAAGGTTGCAGCATACAAGGCCAAAATACAAAAAACAGTTGTGTTTCTGGGACTTTCCTGGTGGCACAGTGGTTAAGAATCCGCCTGCCAGCGCAGGGGACATGGGTTCGAGCCCTGGCCCGGGAAGATCCCACATGCCGCGGAGCAACTTAGCCCGTGCTCCACAACTACTGAGCCTGCGTGCCACAACTACTGAAGCCCTTGCACCTAGAGCCCGTCTGCAACAAGAGAAGCCACCGCAATGAGAAGCCCGCGCACCAAAACGAAGAGTAGCCCCCGCTCACCACAACTAAAGAAAGCCCACGTGCAGCAACGAAGACCCAACGCAGCCAAAAATTAATTAATTTAAAAAAGAAAAAAAAATCAGTTGTGTTTCTATATTCTAATGACAAAGAATCAGAAATTGAAATTTAAAGTAATAATACCATTTATAATAGTATCAAAAATATGAACTAGTTAGGGATAAATCTGACAAAAGATGTACAAGATCTGTACTGAAAACTACAAAACATGGCTAAGAGAAATTAAAGACACAAGTAAATGGAGAGATAGACTTTGTTCATAGGTCCACATGGTTCAAATGTCAATTCTTCCCAAATTGATCTGTTTGTTGAGTCTTGTCTCCTTGCCTTAGTAGTTGAGAGTCCCTGCAAAACAGCTGGGTGCTGCTGACTTGGAGGGTTTCAGTGAGAGAGGGACGGGGGCACATTGTGTTGCACTTTGACGGCTCCTCACCCGGGCAGTGATGCTTTTTGCTTTTGCCAGGTGTTGCCAGCCATTTAAAGTACCACCTGGTCTATGATCCAAGCTGCCACTCCCACTGTTCTCATCTAAGGGCAGCCATCCTCACCTTTGCCCCTTGGCCCATGGAGAAAAGGAGAATGTGCAACCATCGGCCTGGTGGTTCCCCACATAGAACCCCAACTAATCACGGTGTCACGGCCCCTGTGATCCTTCTGCTCTTTGTGCCACCTCTGGGCGCGGAGCTCTGTGCAGAATTCTCCCACAGGTGCCCTGCTTTGAGGTTTCTGAGTGCGATCTCCCATCTGTTTTCTGTCTTTTCTGAAATCCTGCTGTTTCTAGTCTATTGGGTGTCCCCCTTCTTCAAATGGAACTATGTATGTTGTTTATTTGCATGTTTGGCTGGGTTTTTTTACCTCTATTATTCCTATGAATTTGGTCCAGGAGAATCAAGATTGCAGTATGTCATCAGTTCAGTCCACCACTTTGAAACAGGTGCCTTCTCTCTTCCTGTCTCCCCACCCCCTTCCCAGGTCACTTTCCTCCTCCAGGACCCTGACCCAACTCCAAACACCTGGCCCTGCAACCAGGCACTCAGGAAGCTGCCAAACCTTCCTAGGAAGAGAATTCCAGAGCTGCTTGGTGTTCATTAGTTTTACCCCAGTCACCCTCAGACGTTAACCTCTGGGTTCTAAAGTGGAGTCCAAAGCCGACCATGACCCGCCCCTCAGGAGTCCTTCATCCCAGGTAGAGCCCAGCATGGGTGTTGTGAAAATAGACTTTATTATAATAAAATGTCTCTTTAAACAAATGCCCCCACCATTCCACACCCCTGGAGACCAAGGTGGGGGGGGGCGGCATTCAGTCGAACAATCTCCCACCACAGCAAAGGAAACATGCAGAGACACTCACCCAGCCGGAGGGGGAGGAGGAGGGAGGTGGCTAGGGTAAGGGGGGAGAGCCCCCCACCCCAATCTGAACAGGGGATGTATGAAAATAGCTGCATAAATCTGTCCTCTTCCGCAGGCCCCCGACTCCAACAGGGGCCAGAGGAAAACGATGCAAAAGAGAAGTTGAATCTGATGAGCAAAATAAGGCAAACCCAACTCCTGCGTTCTGACCGCTGGCCCGGGTCTCAGGCCAGGAGGGCGGCTGGCAGGAGGGGAGCGCTATGGGGCGGGGTCAGGCCCGCTTTGGCTTGGCCTTTCTCCTTCCCGGGCCTGTGCAGTGGAAGGGAGATGGAAGAAGCTGGGCTGAGGCACTGAGTATGTACATATATACACGGCTCCACCCCCCTGCCCGCCCCGGGGCTGGGGCGCTCTGCAGAATCCAGTGCAAACTCTCCTACACGGAGGGAAGACTTGATGAGGATGGCCAGCGCCGTCGGAGGGAACAGGGTCCCCGGGCCAGGCATGTGGAGGCCAAGAAGGGACTAGCATTGCATGCTGGACACCAGGTGGAGGTGGGAGAACCAGGAGTCACGAGTCCACACCCAGGCCTGGCTCTGTGATGCAGGTGCTCAGCCCTGTGGCCGACTCGCTTCCGCACGCTGCGGCTCAGGCTGCCCTCCTGTCAGAGGAAGATGCCCATCCAGAGGACTCAACCGCAAGGGCTCATCTAGCTCTGACCTTCACCGAGTATAATTCCCATCCAAGTGCCAGCGCGCTGGCTCGGGAGAACGAGAGTCCAGGGCCTTCCCCAAGCAGCCAGGACAGTGCGCCGGGGCCTCGGGCCTGCAGGACGGGCCGCAGCGTCACTCCTTCTTCCCAGAGCCCAGTTTCCTGAGGAGCTGCCTCCCCTTGGAGAGGAGACCCCACACCTTCTTGCTCGGGCCCTGTGGCACCCCCCATTCAATCCCGGCGAAGCGGCCAGGGCCAGGAGCACAGGGCCAGCCTGGGGGCGCTGGGGGCCCTTGTGTTGAGCTGGCCCAGTGCTAGAATGGGAGAGAAAAGGGGCAAGGTCAGGGCCGGACCCCCAACCCAACCCGCCTCCGTTCCGCCACAACCTCAGGGGCCTGCAGACCCCAGGTCACGGAACCACAGTCGCGAACCAAAACCCACCACCTGGCTAGTGCCCCACACAGAGCACAGAGAGGCAAACGGGCGCGATGATGCTGACGGAGCACTAAGCTGGGAGTCGG
Organism: Eubalaena glacialis; assembly: GCF_028564815.1. NCBI lineage: Eukaryota > Metazoa > Chordata > Mammalia > Artiodactyla > Balaenidae > Eubalaena > Eubalaena glacialis. Next base: position 26,850,888 of record NC_083734.1, on the reverse strand, counting down.
AAGGGACAGACGTGGAGTCTCATTTCTGTTCTGTTCACTTGGACCTGGGCAAGCCCCTCCCCTTCTCTGGGTTTCTCTGTAGGATGCTGGGCTCAAGAGTCCTTGGACTTGACCCTCAGGTTGGGTGCTCCAAATCCCCCACATCATCCCCTCCCAACCGAAGGGAGAGCGGGGACAGGGACGCTGGAGGGAGCCATACACTCCAGGAACGATGGTTCCTGCACCAGCGCACAGACGGAAGGAGCAGGTCCGCACAGGCCAGCAGACGCGGTGTCCGAGGGCCTTCAGGGAGTGGAGGAGTGCCCACCCCATGGGGAGGAGATGGAGACTCTTCCTTGAATGGCCCCTGAGCGGGCCGCAGGGAGCCCGGGGCCAGAGGGGACTCACGGTCGGGCGGCGCTCAGCGCCCACCACAGCTCTGGAGGCTGCTGCCCCTCCCTTAGCATGTCTCCCTTGCAGAATCTCCTCCTCGCTCTGTTTGCCACCGTGAATGGCTCCCTCTGCCACAGGCCCACCCAGACTGTGCTGTTAGTGGCCTAAGAACAGCGGCTGGGCAAACAAGAGAGCCACGAGCAAGCCTCCCCGCTACCCGCCAAATTCCCACATCCACTCTGCGACCTCCTGTGCCTGGTACAGCCCCGCCAGCTCCTGCCAGCCTGTGTGTTCTCCATCCCCTGCCCCCCACTCCCTTCCTCAAACCCCCACTTCCACCAGAGCCTGGCAGTCTGCTGGCAGGTGCTGGGTGCCCAGCCTGGGGCCCGCCCTCACCTAAGACCCTGGTGATGTGGCAGGGCCGCCCACAAAGAGCTCTGCTAGCACCCAGAGGTCAAAGAGTCTCTTGCCAACTAGCCAGGGCTGATGGCTGGCTGGGGTGGGGCGGAGGGGGGTAGGCCCTTCCCACCCACTCCCAGGGCTCCCAGGAGGGAGGGGTTGCTGGGGAAACAAATGGAGGGAGTCTCTGAGCCCCAGAGATGAATGGTCTGGGGTTATCTACAGACTCCAACTGTTTAAGCCTCCCGTTTTATGCCCCACAGCGGAGAAAATGGAGAGTTGGACAGAAAATCATGCATCTGATTCCCTAACAGGTCATGATACAGAGGAGACTGTGTGGGGGAGACTGTTATTACTGGTGGCGTTAGTGTCATCCTTCTGTCACCAATAATAATCACAATATTATAATACCATAGTCATATAGTATCATAATATACTGATGAGCCATATGAATGTCACATAATATTCTACAAGCTGCATGTGCTATAGAATATGAGGACTCAGCTAATATGGGACATTATATTCTAGGATGACATGTATTCTTGTGGCAGCTGGCATTGCCCAGAGTAAGGCAAGGGGAGGGCCTGATCCTAGGCCCAAATCTGGCTCACGGCAAGAGCTCCCTCCCCGTTCCCTGGAAGAAGGTGGGAAAGCCAGGTCAGCTCCGGTGTCTGAGACAAAGGAGCGCCACCTGATTATGGTGACACGAGGAGTAGGGTGACATGGACATAGGGGGTCAGTCCCCACTTACATGTCGCTGTCTCTACATATATCTATCTCCATCTAGCACTGGACTCTTCTCCTCCTCGTTCTCTGAAGAACAGGGAACAAAGAGAGGAGATGGGTTATGGCCAGACCATACGCTCTCCACCTGGTCACCAGGTCGCCCAGGTCACCAGGCCTTAGGGGCAGGTCCTGCTTTGCATAGCCCCTGCCTTTGGAACGATTGCACATGGAGACCCAGGGCTTTCCCGTTGGCGCCGGGCCTCCTCACCCTCTCCCTGCCCCGTGAACCTGGAGCTTAATTGTACTCCACCCACCCAGGAAGCTGGGCCTTGCTGGGCATCTGGCTTTAAAAGGCACCTGGGAGACAGAGAGATGCAGCAGAGGGGTGGGGAGGGTCCCTGTACCAGGGGCTATGACGGCTAGAGGTGTGGGAGGCTTGAGGGTCCTTTTCCACAGGGCCCCTCACCTGCACTGGCCGGGGGTGTGGGCAGCTGGGATCAAGGTCTCGGCCTCACCCCCACTGCACAGAGGGGCACACACTGGGAGGGAGCCACCCCGGCTGGGCTCCCTCTGGCGGCAGCTCACAGCCCCGCCCTGGGCGCAGTGCGCACCTGGACCACTGCCCGGCTGCACTCCTCGCACGACGCCGTCCTGCCCACCCCTGCCCCCCTCCAACCACACCAGCAGCATAGAGACCCAACTGCTGAACCGGGAGCCCAGGTCCTCACTGACCTGCCCCTCGGCCTGGGGTGTCCCGGGCTCCCTGTCTGAGCCGCCTGCCTCAGGCCCAGGGCCCTCCAAGAAGTTGGATGGAACCAGGCCCCGCTGTCCATTCAGTTCCCCCTGGGGAGGAGATGCTGAGACTAAGACCAGGCGAGGCCTCACCCCCACCCCCTTGACCCTGAAGCCCCCGGGGGACGGCCTGGGGTCAACGTCACTATCATGGGAGGCTACCTGGTCCATTCCTCCGGGCTTCGATCAGGAACCCTTGTTCATCCCCCTCCCTGGCTCTGGGAGAGCCCTCTTGGGCACACCCCCCCACCCCCATGTTCTCACATAGTAGAAACCATCATCATCCATGCCCCCGAACACAGTGATGACGTCCCCTGCCCGGAACGGCAGCTCTGCCTATGGAGAGACCAAGAGGCACGTGTCAGGCCCGGGGAGGCCCTGCCACCACCCAGCTTGGCTGGGCTCTATCTGAGGGTCCTCACCTCCACGTCCATGTTGGGGGAGCTCTCCCGGGGGTTGTAGTCAAATGCAGCCACCATGGAGCGGGGAGCTTTCAGGCCAGTAGAGGAGACCGGCTGGGGGGCGCCTGGAGGGGGAGGGGGAGAAGACTCAGGACTCTCTCTAGACCCTCCCCCACCCCCCTACTATCCTTGGCACTGGAGGCCTGCTGACCCCTATTCACCACCTCCCCTCTAATTGTAGCCCCTGGGGAGAGGTCGGAGGGGCTGCCCCGCCCCACCTCTCTCCCCAGTCTCCACTGCACAGGGATGGCCCCTCACCTGCACAGGGCTGGGCAGGGCCTTCTGACTCAGCTGTGGAGAGAATATGACTGTGAGCCCCGCCCCTCACATCCCTCTTCTTTGGGGGCGGGGGAGGGGGGGTGCTGGTGCAGGGCAGGCAGGATGCTCAGCCTCACACAAGGGATGCAGGAGAAGGACGCTCGGAGAGCACATCAGCCCAGCCCTTTGGTTTTCGTAGTGAACTAAGGCCCAGAAAGGGTAAGTGACTTGCTCCAGCTGGCATAGAATTTATAGTCAGGTGCTTTCTGGAACAGAGGTCCCAGCAAACCACTCCGCATCTCCACTAGAATGAAGCTGCCCACTGGAGGGGTGGCTGGGGATGAAGGTCTGGCCCGATTCCCTGAACCTGCTCAAGACCTCCCATGTGTCTCCCCAGGGAGCCACATAGTGTCCCCACCCTCCCGTCCTCACAGGCCCCCGAGGGAGAAGGGGGTCTCACCCACCTTTCTTGGAGCGGCGGGGCTTGGGGGGAGGCCCAGCTGTGCGAGCTGTGGAGTAGACAAAGGGACCGTTCCCTGGTCCAGGAAGGCAAGCAGATGTTAGAGAGAAACCCAGGCGAGGGAGGGAGATGGACAGACTTCAGTCTTCTCCCGGGGCTGTACCAGGGCTCCTGCACTAGAGCGTCTAAGGGCGTTCCTCTCTCATCCCCCACCTCCCGGATCCAAAATACAGGGCCCGTCCCCTCGGCAGTGAACTCCCATTCCAGGTGGCAAGCTCACTGCCGCGGCCACACTGGCCTCGGTCTCTGAGGGCCCCAGTGGCTCTGCCAGACTCTGGACCAAGCAGGCACCTCGGCCACTCCAGACATACAAACTGCTCTGGGCGCGGGTGGTGTTGGATTTGGCACTGTGGTGGCAGGAAGTGGGTGGGGGACAGGAGCAGGTCATACCTGAACCCTCAACGAGAACATCTGGGGACAAATAGCCCCGCTGGAGCAGCTGCTGTCTCCCTGCAGGACTGTCCGCAGTCACCTCGGACACCATGTTGCAGGGGATGTAGCCCATCCGGCCCCCGCCTTCACCCCGATAGAAGCCATCGGCATCCTTGTCCCCAAACACCTGGACGCGAAGAAGACCCGTTGTGTCAGGAGGCCAGTTCAGCTTGCTCCCTGCACCCGAGGCCCCGAGCTCACAGCACCACACTTGGGACTGCAGAAGAATGCTCTACCTTTTGTGGAACAGGAGATAGGGGGAAATAGCCAAGAATACGGATCAGAGGGATGACAGAAGATAGCCCTTTCCGTGTGGTCGTCACCCGCTATCTGCACATCCATCCCCCCAGTCCGGCCCAGACTAGATCTCCCTGACCTCACAGCAATAGCCGAAAGCCTTCAATAAATACTTGGAAGCACAATAAAAGTTACAATGTTAACAGCAGCAGTTATCACATTGTGATATGCGCCAGGCAGTTTCAGGGCTCTATGGGTACTGAATCATTTCATCCTCAAACAACCCTGTGAGGTAGACACTTAACATTATCCCCATTTTACCAATGAGGCCCAGAGGAGTTAGCTAATCTACTCAAGGTTTCACAGCTAGATGTGGCAGAATCAGGACCCAACCCCACATCACCTGGCTCTAGAACCATCACCTGGTTCTCACCCACGCGCGGCTATCATACCCCCAGCGCAGGAAAGGAGGGAGGAAGGAGGACCAGACAGTGAGTCAGTCACCTTCAGGATCTGGCCCTCCTGGAAGGGGAGCTCCTCTTCCCCGGCATCAGGGTTGGGAGACATCGACACGGGGTCATAGTCAAACAGAGCCACAAAGACCCTGACAGGTAGGTCCTGGTAAGCCAGTGCTTCTTCTGGAGGGCTCCTCGGAGGGGCTGTTGGGGAGAGCAGTGGCAATAAGCTCTGGCCAAGGGGGCAGGAAAGCCCCCTCAGCCTGGCCCAGCCCCCCACAGGTGCTCACCCAGCTCCGCGGAGCCTGGCCTGGGGGCCCGGCCCCCTCTCCGCTGGGGGCCCCTCCGCCCAGAGCCGTCCTGCCCTCTGGGCTCCCCAGTCTCTGTTGCCTGCAAAGAGAGGGCAACAGACGGCAGAAGTGACACACCGCCCCTCTGGCGGGCACCTCAGCAGGGGCAGGACCCCGCAAGCACTCCCCCAGCTCTGCCCCGTCAGCGAAAGCGGCACAGCAGAGCAGGGACACACGTTCCTCTCCTGGAGCCGTGGCCCAACCTCACTGGAGGCATCAGACACCCCCACGTGGGGAGGAAGGGCAGGAGGGGAGGCCCAGCTCTGGCCACCTTAGTAGAGGAGTGCGGTAGAGGGAGTAAGGTTAGATCTGAGAGTTGGCCGAGGAGCGTGGGAGAGGAGTGCCTCTTCTCGGTGGCAGGGCTGGGTGAGGCCGGACATCACGGTCAGTGTCCTGAAGATGTAACTAGCTAAGCAGAGGAAGGGGCCCCCCGGCCCAGAGGCAGGGGGCTGGCTGGCGGCAATTGGCGACTTATGGCCACAGAATATTGTGCGTCCCAGTTCCGACTGGCAGAAGCAGCAAAGCAGTGGAATGTGGGTGGGAAGAGGCAGGTGAGGGAGCCCGGAGGCCCAGCCCCACCTCTGCTGATGGAGACGGCAGCGTGGAATGGGAGCGGCCGGTGGGCAGCAAGCAGGGCCACCAGGCGGCAGCAGGCAGGGGGCTGCCCAGGGTGGGGAGAGGGCACGGACCCGGGAGGGTGGCTCCTTGGCTCTGCCAGTTGCACTGCAGCCTCTCTGCTCTGGCTCCCCTTTCTCCCAGGCCGGGAGGCGTGGGTAGGGGTTGGGGCCTGAATTGGCCTTCGGAGGCCCCCTGGGCCTTCCCGTGGGTGCTGCGCCCCACGCCTCCCCATCTCCGAGGTAGCAAGAGCTGGTGACGCTGATGCCCCCGCCGCCCGTCTCTTGCTCTTCCTCAGAATCATATTCGATGCTGATTTCCAAGCACTTGGGGGAGAGGCAGCTGGCCAGGCCTGATTCTGGGGCTGGGCCACGGGGGCACCTCCTCGAAAGGGCCGGCCGCCCTCTCCCAGCAGCCTCTGGTCCAGCCCTGGTGCCCTCGCCCACGGGGGGGCCGCCCCTCTCCCGGGCGGGGCCTGGTCGTCCAGAGGCCTGGGACCCGCCGTTGCTGAGAAGTCGGCTGCAGTGTTCACGGGGATCTGGGGACCGCCTGCGGTTGGGGGGCTTCTCGGGGGAGCCACTTCCTTTTCTCCAGCTGCTTCCACCAACTAGTCCAGGCATGTCCTCCAGGCGGTCCCCAGCCCTGGAGGGCTCGGGAGACAAAGGACATAGGCCAGGTCCTCGGGGCCGACCGCTGTCACAGCCCAGCCCCAGGAAGGCAGGCTCAGGTGGGTCAGGGTCTCGGGAGGAAGAGCCTGCCCCTGGCCTCTTCCCATCCTCCTCGTCCTCCTCGTCCTCTCCTTCCTCCTCCTCAGGGATGCTAAAGAGCTTCTTGCTGCAGAACTGCTGGAGAGGCAGCTCCAGGATCTGCTCCAAGATCTCCTCGTCGCTGTCAGTCTCACAGAAGGGGTCGGGCTGGGGCTGGGGGGAGGGGGGGAGGGCGGCAGGGAAGAGAGGTCCGTGGGAAAAGGACAGAGTTGTGACCTTTGCCCTCAAATGAGGGCAGGGGTTTCAGGTAACCCATAGCCCTCTCTCAGCTTCCTCCAAGAGGAAAGACCAGAGAGAGAGGCTGGCCCAAAGCCACACAGCATGTCCGGGGCAGAGCCAGAGGAAGGATTAGAGAGCACACCCAAGAACGGGCTGCCCAGATGCTGGGATCCCGAGGGGCAGAAGCGTCAGGGAACAGGCCATGCCTGTAACAGCAGGGAGGCCTCCCACCCCCTCCTTGGAAGCTCCCAGCACGAGCTCTCAGATGGCCAGGGTGCTGCGTCTGGTGGGTTTGATGGGGAGAAGTTACAGAAAAGAGAGCCTCATTCTCCCCTTTCTTTCCAGGAGGGCAGAGGCCAAGCCTGAGCCACTTCCTATCTGCTGCTCAGGACAGGGCCCAGGCCACACACCTAGAATGTTGCTGGCACTCGGTGGCATTGGAGCAGCTGCTGACACGTGGGGCAGAGGCCCCCAGAACCCGAGGTCTAGGGCCCACCAGCCCCTCCTCACCCCGTTACCTTGGCCCCATCATCCCTGAGGCTGTTGCCGGCAACCTGCTTCTGGAAAGAGCAAGTCCTGACACCCAGCTCCTCTTCCTCTTCCTCCTCCTCCTCTTGGATGTCTGACAGATCTGAGTTGCGGCCATGGTCCACAAGGGAGTTCCCCAGACGGACCCCAAGCTCGGCCGTGTCCTCTCTCTGCAAGAGGCCAGACAAAGGAGGAGAACAGGGAGGTGAGGGAGGGCATGCGGGGGGGGGGGTGCGGGGGGGCTTTGGCAGGGTCAGCCCCAGCCAGAATGAACGGGGTCCCTTCGCAGAGGGAGACAGGGTCATGCCCCAAACGGGGGGTGTGCATAGTAGGGGGTGGGGAAGAAGAAGGATGGCAGCCAAAAAGGAAAGAAACCTGGAAGACAAAGTGACAAAGAGCTGGCCAGACATACAGCACAGACCAGAGCCAGAGCAGAGCAGAGAACAAGCAGAGAGGACAGCCAGATCTGGGCTGGCAGAGGGCAGGGAGGGGGGGCCTCGATTCCTTGAGGTGGCCCAGTGTCCCCAACCCCGTACCTCAGCCCTGGGCCTCAGCCCAGGCCCTGTGTCTCCTCCACGGCAGGCCTCAGCACAGGGCAGCCTCTGGGCCAGTGTTCCCTGGGTGGAGCCAGGGGCCGGGCGGGCTTCTCCCGCGGTCCACTCAGCCTCCTCCTCGGCCAGGGAGGAAGCTGCAGGGCCAGGAACTCGCTCTCCCAAGGTTGGCTCACTGGCCTTGCTGTCCCCTGGGGCACCCAGCACAGCTGCCCCAGCCTCCTCCTGGAATAGCAGGCACTGAGGAAGGGCCCAAGCGCCAGACCCTTCTCCCAGTCTCCACCTGCTCCCCTTCTCCCCAGCAGCGTACCTGAGAGCCAGGCACTGGGGGCTCCTCTGAGGATCCTTTTGGTGTCTCTCCGGGAGAGCTTGCTGGGGAGCCCCCGGGGGGCTCTCGAGTTCCATGGGGGTTGGGGCACCGGAGGGGAGAGCTGGGGTCTCCAGGCCCCGGGGAGGCTGGAGCAAGGGGCGGTCTGGCCTCCGAGCCCAGTCGTGGGGAGGGGCAGGAGACCCTGGCTGGCAAGGAGGCTGCAGCCAGGGCGGGGGCGACGGGAGCCGGGATGGAGTCGGCCGACTCGCCGTGGGGCGACATGGTGCGCACGGCCACCGCGCGGCATGCCTGCAGCAGCTGCAGCTGCGACAACTCCACCAGCACGCTGCCTGCTGTAGGGGAGGCCACCTCCATGATCTGCAGGGTGGAAGGAGCACAGCACAGGAAAGGGAGGCTGAGGTGGCCAGGTGTGAGGACTCCACGACCACCACAGTGACTGGCATCATGCCAGGCACGGCACCCTTGGCGTGCCACGTCTCATCTAAGCCTCCTGGCCACGTGGTTTCAGTGGTGGAATGCCAGTCATCTGCTACCAGAGCCCATGCTCTTAACCAATCTGCTACTTAGTGCCCAAATGCCAGGGCCAGGCAGCCTCTGTGCCAGGTTGGGGAGACTAGGCCTCTGTGCATGGCGAGGAGAGACCCACATCTCGATCCCAGGGTACAGGTGGGCAGTCCCCAGGCCATACCTTCTGCCCATCAGCATAAATGGCATAGCCTGTGACCCGGACGCCGTTGGAGGTGCCAGCAGCATCAATTGTTACCGGGAGCCAGCTGATGATCAAGATTCCAGGGGAGGGCCCTGGCTCAACCTGCACATCCAGGGGGGCATCAGGTGGGCCTAGGGGGAGGGGGCACAAGACCCAATAATGCAGCACACTCACTGCCAGACGTAACAGCCCACTTCGCCATTTCTCTAAAAACCCAAGTAGCAACAGTCTCCTTCGGCCGCCATCCGTGGCCTGACCTCCCAGGTGTTAAAGACACCAGGTGCCCAAGCCCACCTACCTGCTGGGAGTGTGGTGAACTGCAGGGTGGCAGCCCGCTGCTCTGGCCTCTCCAAGCCTGGTTCCCAGGACCCTCGAGGCGGGAGCTGAGCCTCCACTCGGGCCTGATAGAGCGTACCAGGCCGCAGGTGGCAGAAGGTGGCCCAGTAGGTGCTAGGGCAGGCAAAGGGGCACTCTTCCCCATTGAGGTAGATGGCATGGGCCAAGTTGCTATTGCCGGGCGCCCAGGTGATCTCAGCGGACGTGGCTGTCAGTCGATGGACCCGCAGCTGGCTAGGTGCCACCCCGGCCCGGGCCCCTAGCACCAAGCAACAGCGCAGAGGGTCAGAGCCGCCCCAGCTGGTCATGGCCTGAACAGAGACACGGAGGGGCCCGGTCTGCAGGTCCAGATTCTCAAGCACAGCCGTGGGGGGCGCCCCGGGCCCCAGGGCCTGCCGCAGCTCCCCATTCACACAGATGTGGTAGCCACACAGCTGCACGCGTTCAGGAGGCGGCTCCCAGGCCAGCACCACACTGTGGGCCAGCTGCTTGAGGACAGCCAGACAGCGGGGGTAAGGCGCGGCAGGGGGCTCACCCAGGCCCTCGGGCGAGGGGCTCAGACTGAGCTCGTCCCCTGCAGCCTCCTCCTCTGTTCTGGGCTGGCTGCGTCCCCCGCTGCTCTGGCCCCCGCTACTGCTGCCGCCCGCGCCTCCACTCAGGAAACTGAGTTCAGGGCCTGAACTGTGGGACAGATCAGCCAGCTCTGGAGGCAGGGAGGTCAGGAGGTCGTCGTCGGACACACGCTCTACAAAATTGGAAGGGACCAGGCCCCTTCGGCCATCCATGAGCTCCCCTGGTGGAGGGAGGGCAGGGGAGGGGAAGACAGAGAGGAGGTAGAGAAAAAGCAGTCCAATAAATGCATTTGAGCAATGGTTAGTGGGTGATCTTAAGCATCTGATTCAGATCAGCATTTACCTGTCACTGCTTTTTAAAAGACAGGAGCAGTCAAGATCTGGATTAGGGAGTTACTGTTAATTCTCATTGGTGTGATAACAGTATTGTAGTTATATAGGACAGGCATCTTAAATTTTAATGTGCATATGAATCACCTGGAGATTTGTTAAAATAGGGATTCTAACTCAGCTAGGTCTGGGTGGGGCTGAGATTTTGCATTTCTAATGAGCTCCCAGGTGATGCTGCAAGGATGCAGAAGAACGTCCTTAGAAGGAGATGCATGTTGAAGTATGTCTGGGTAAAATACCATCTGTCTACACTTGGTTTTCAATCATCTTTTTAACCTGCATACAGAGAAGGCAATTATGGCAAAATGTTAACAACTGTTGAATCTAGGTGGTGAGTACATAGGTATTCACTGTACTATTTAATTTTTCCGTATGTTTGAAAACTGTCATTTTACACAGGCCTGAGGAGTGAGGGCGGGGGTGCCCCTCAACTTCCCTGGGTGGAAAACAGACATCCTCAAAGGGAGAGGGACGCCCATCTGGTCAGAGTAAGGGAAGGAATCTTTAGACACAAAAGACATACCTGCCAGAGAAAAGAATCCCCTGTGGGTTCTAGAAGGGGTTGAGACCCACAGCAGGCCTGGGTCCAGAAGCATGACTGGCAGTCAGTTCAGACAGCGATTGAAGGTAAGTTCTGTTACCCTGTGCCAGTTCCCCTGAACACTTGGCAATAGAGTATTATAAAGCGTTTGTTTTTTGTTTGTGAGACATCAGAAAAACAAGAAATCGGACACACAGTCTGTCACGTCACAGCTAATTTGGGAAAAGGAGAAAGATTCCTGGGGAACAGATGAGCGGGCGGCTGGTGTGCCTTACTGGGAGGAAGGAGGAGCAGGGGCCAGGGTTTAGGGGGGTGTAGGCAGGCCTGAGCTGCAGGAAGGCGTGTAAGTTTCCCCAACACCCTCTCTCTCTACTTACGCTAGGAGGGAAAAACAAAAAGTAAGGAAACTTGAAGAAGAAACAAAAGGGACTTTCAATAAATTAGATAACATGAGCACTGCAGTGGGTTGAAAGGTGGCCTCCCCAAAATATGTCCACATCCTAAACCCTGGATCCTATGAATATGACCATATTTGGGAAAAGTGTCTTTGCAAATGCAATTAAGTGAAGGAGCTTGAGATGAGATCATCCCGGATTATCTGGGTGGGTCCTAAATCCAATGACAAGTGTCCTTATAAGAGACACATAGGGAGAGACACTGAGAGAAGAAGAGGAGGAAATGTGACCACAGATGGAGAGACTGGAGTGATGTGGCCACAAGCAAGGGACACCTGGACCCACCAGAAACTGGAAGGGACAAGGAACAGACTCTCCCCTAGAGCCTCCAGGGGGAGTGTGGCCCTGCCAACAACTTGATTTCAGACTCCTGGCCTCCAGAACTGTGAGAGAACACATTTCTGTTGTTTTAAGCCACCCAGTTGGTGGAAATTTGTTACGGAAGCCCTAGGAACTTAACATAAGCACTAACACTATGGGCTGTGAGGTTAACGGTAGGAACCGTCACACTAAGCAGATCCACAGCCCCGAGAGGCTGGTGCTGGAGGCTGGGCCAGAGTCAGTCTCGTGCTCCTGAAGCCTGAGCCACTGAGAGCAGCCCAGGTGGGACCAACACAGATGAAGCAGTCACTTAGCGGAAGTATGAGGAGGAGGAATAGGGCATCCTACACCCAGTTGCCTACATGCCTTTCAATCTATCCCAAATTGCATAGTTCAAATTCTAGTAACCTGTGGTTAGTTAATATTTATGTTTTAGCCGCCCCCCTCCAAAAAAAGGTGTTGCTGTTTTTATTTTTATTTTTTTATTAAAAAAAGCATTTTCCCAGGAGCTATTTAATCCTGCTCTCCATTATCCATCCTTATAGAGAATTTAGCTGTTTACCATCATTCCCAGCACCTACTCAAACAGCAGGCGTGGGGCCCAAGGAGGAGTTGCCCAGTCTCAGTAATGGGGCATCTGCCGCGGTTGCCCCATCCCACGGGCACTGTAGAACTGCCCTGAAGCTCACGCCCTGCCTGGGCCCTGACAACTGCTAACCACTCGTTAACACCCTTTCCTGGGGCTCTGGACCCTGATTCCTCCTCCCCACACTGATTGGGGTCCAGCATCAGATCTATGCCACATGCCTGACCTCGAGGTCACTAGTGCTAAGCGCTGCCATGCCCTGTCTGCCAGCACAAGAGTGAACTTAGCCGAAATTCCCTGTGACATTCTGTCTGCCACCTGGACCGTCGTAGGCCCTGCCTTGCTCTGGGCAGGGACCAGCTGCTCCCACAGCCCTTCCTTTCCCTTTCCCTTTCCCTTTCCCCGCGGGCTGCCGGGTCTCTGGATGCCTTTCAGCTGAGTCTGAGAAGTTACAGTGGGCTGAGAGGATACAGATGGGTGGAGGTCTTCGGGAAGAGGAGCTTAAAAGCAGGCGAATGGACAGAATGATCCCCACTACCTTCCTACCTTCAAAGAAGCCATCCTCGTCCATGTTGCCATAGATGTAGATGTACTCGCCAGCGGTAAGTGGAAGCTCTGCCTCTGGGTTCTCATTGGGGCCCTCGAAGGGGTTGTAGCTGTTGGGGGAGGTGCAGAGGAGGAGGAGGAGAAGGAGAAGGACAGCGACTGACGTTCCTCTCCGTGTCCTGTGTCCTCTCCCCCAGTGCACTCGGCCTCTACGGAGACTTGGTTGTCCCCCTTTAACCACGTGGAGCACCCACTGCGCCCACCCCAGCCCAACGAGGCTAAGAGGACATGTCCCGCTGGGGTCCCTGCCCCACCCCCACCGTCTCCAGAGGCCGCACTCTTCACCGGCCCCTCCTCCCTTACACCCCAAGTGCTGGGGAAATGGGGAGCAGGGGTGAGGGCCCACCTGTAGCGAGCGAGGAAGACCTGGATCCTGGCTCCCCCCCGGCTGCCCTCCGGTGCTGCTGGGGGCAGGGAGACGCTGTCTGCCTCCAGCTCCTCCACCTCGCTGGCTGTGTCCACCTGCGGACACGCAGAAAGGGCCAGTCCCCTCCAGGACCCAGGGGCCAAAGGCAAAGCAGGCAGAGGAGGACCCACCGTTTTGAGAAGAGAAACTGAGCAGATGCTGGGCAAGGCCGGCAGCGATGGGCCCCGATGTTTTCTAACTCAGCACCTGAGCCGGCAGGGCCTGGCGGAGCCCAGATGCCCTGGCTCAAGGGACCGGGGTGGGGGGGTGGGGGAGTGGGGGGGCGGGGGGCGGGGGGGGGCGGGGTAAACTGGATCCCTCCCTGAGCCCCAGCCTCTTTTCTGCACCAGCCCCAGTAAATAAGACCACTTTCCCCATCGGAGAGGGGGCCAGCCACACCGGTGGGGGAGGGGCGGGGGAGGGTGTCCCACGACAGTCTGTCTCCTTAAGGTAAAAACGCCGCCAAGGGCTTCCCTGGTGGCGCAGTGGTTGAGAATCTGCCTGCCAATGCAGGAGACACGGGTTCGAGCCCTGGTCTGGGAAGATCCCACATGCCACGGAGCAGCTGGGCCCGTGAGCCACAATTACTGAGCCTGCGCGTCTGGAGCCTGTGCTCCGCAACAAGAGAGGCCGCGATAGTGAGAGGCACGCGCACCGCGATGAAGAGTGGCCCCCACTTGCCACAGCCACAACTAGAGAAAGCCCTCGCACAGAAACGAAGACCCAACACAGCCATAAATAAATAAATAAATAAAATTAAAAAAAAAAAAAACGCCGCCAAGCACTCCCATGGTGAAGAGCTGGAGGCCAGGAGGCAGAAGAGGCTGAGAAGTCCCCGTGACGAGGGTACTGGGAGCGGAAACTGGGGCATCCAAAGCCAGCACCACCGCTCCATCCCACAAGGGGGCAGTAGAGGCCGCGGCCGGGTTCTACCCCTTGAAACCACCTGGGACGGCACGGCTGCTCCTGACCACCCTCCCACCCCACACACTTTCTGGGGTTTGGAAGGTAGAGAGAGGGATGAGGTGATCGGAGGGGTTGTGAGTGATACCAAAGAATTTGGTAGTGATAACAGCTGCCACACGTTAAGCGTCTACGGTGTGCCCGGCACTGAGGGAGGTACCACCCTTGTATTTTTTCACGTAATCCTCACAGGCAGGGTTATTAGTTCCAAATGCAGACAAGGAAACCGAAGCCCAGAAAGAGGCAGCGACTTGCCTGGGACAAAGCTGGGACCTGAATCCCGGAACCTGTGCTCCTCCTCACATGACCGCCTGCTTCTGCCACAGACTCAGGACCAGCCTCATTAGGTGGATCCTGGCGCCAAAGTGTCTGACTCCATCCAGCCCAGGACTCTAGGGCCTCTCTGGGCCCCAGAGGGGTGGGGCTGGGCGGCCCCAAGGGAGGGCTTGCAGGAGGGTGGGATGGGCCCCACCTGAGCTCCCCGCCCACGGGGAGGAATCCACGGGCCCCTCTCTCCCGGGGCCTGGCTCCACTTGGGACCCCACACGGGCCAGTGGCCAACCAACTCCTGGGTCACCTCCCCACCCCCCTCCCCCCAGGCCCTGCCCCAGCACTGACCTCGGGCGTAGGGCATGACTTGGGGCTGTTGTGGATGGACTCGGAACGAGAGGAGTTGGAGAGAGACTCTGCCTTCTTGGCCGTCCTTCGGGGGCCCCCAGCAAGGGTGGCAGGGGCAGGCTCAGAAGACTTTGGGGTGCAGCGCCCTGGGGAGCCTGGCGGGAGGTCAAGGTCTAAAGAAAAGATGACATGTAGCCTTGGGGTCTGTGGCCTGAGGAGCGACCAGGGACCAAGGGTCCTCATGGATCTAGGGGTCAGGCCCTCCACGGCCAAGTTTCCTTACAAGAAGGGAAATACTGAGTGGGGGGGAACTTACTAAGTGGAGGTGGAGGTGATTTACATATATTATTTCATAGGCTCCTCAGAGCAGCTTGATGAGGTGCCTTGGATGCTCCTGTCTTACAGCTTAGAACACACGGCCCACAGAGCGTTAGCAGCATCATGAACTGTTAAGTGAGTGGAGCTGGGACCACGAGATCTGACTGAAGCCCAGCTGGCTCTTCACCAGCCCATACTGCCTGCTACTGACTCCTAGTGCCCACCTCCCAGCCATGGCCACAGAGATCTTGTTGAAGGGGGAGGAGCAGCAGGCCGAGATGCTCCCGTGGGCTTGTTTTCTCCCCATTGGAGCCTGGTTCAAGCCAGACCTGGCTCTAACTTGCTGTGTGATTTTGGGTGAGTTGCTAGCCTTCTCTGACCCTGAGTTCTGCTCTATACAAAAAACCCCAGACCTGGGGATTCCAGGCTAATGTCACTGGGGTCTACCTTACCTTTGGGGCCAGACCCCCGGCAGGGCTGGGGGGTAGAGCAGCAGCAGGGGGGAGGCGGGCGGTCCCCAAGGGTACTGTAGCCCAGGGAGGAGGTGAGCAGATCCAAGGGGCCCGGGTGCAGGCGGAAGGCCTGGAGCTCCTGCGCCAGGAGGCTGAAGCGCTCAGTCTGGCTGCGGCACTGCTCCTCCAGCTCTCGAACCCGGACCTGGGCCAAGACACATGACAAGCCACAAGACCCACCAAAGCTGCCAGATCCAAACTGTGCCATCTCCACACAGCCCCGCACTAGGCTTCAGATCACATCTGCCCAGCCCCTAGGCCTGGGCACCAACCCTCAGCCTGGCTGCCCCACTGCCCCGAATAGTGTGCCGCTGAGGGTAAAGACCGGGAGCTGTGGGCCAGCTTCACTCCCAGCCCTGCCTCTTGCAGCAAGGCCTCCTGCCCCAGGCAGCGGCACTTCCTGCTTGTGGCTGCTTTCTAGGCCAAAAGGGGTCGCCCTACCCCCATCACCACCACAGTATCACTTCAGGAGTTTTCTCAGCTCCGTGGCTTGTCACCCTGCCACAGTCAGTGACCCAAATCCCTGGCCTCAGAGAAGTCCCCAGAGAGATCCCACACGGGAGCCAGGGACATCTTTGTGACAGGAGTGAGCCAATTCCCAGGAATTTTTCTCAGGGATCAGGAGAGTCCCTGTCAAGGGGATCATGGGTTAGACTGGTGAGGAACTTCCTCAAGGTCTCAGTGGCTAGGTTTTAGAGGAGGGCAGGGCCTGTGTCTGCCAAGCACAGTGGCAGATCTGGGACGAGGGGGTGGCCCACATGTCCTGTGAGAATCCCAGCCCATCTACGGAGTCTCAGGTCTGCTACCAGTCGCACCCCCATCGTTGGACATGAGGGTTGGAACCACTTAGACCTAAGGGAGGAGACACAGCTCGGCCAGCCTGGAGAGGTGTTGGGGAGGCCCCCCCGCAGGGAGGTGGGGAGTCAGGAGGACGTACCTGCATGGAATCCAGGGTAGACTGTGGCCGGAGGAAAGCACAGAGGAAAGGTTAGAACCCTTGCCCTGTAGGTCATTGCCCAGAGAGGGAGGGAAGGAAAGAGGGACCCAAGCGGACCCCGCCCAGTCAGCCCCCTAGACTGACTAAGCAATTGCTAAAGGGAAGGATATTTCAGGGCCAAAGGGGGAGGGGATCCCCCCAGGCCCCAGAGCACTTAAGGGCCCTTCCTGGGAGCCCACTCCCCACACACCCACGCCACCCATTCCAGCGCTCGCTCAACCTCCCCAGCCTCCCCGAAGCGGGCAGAGCTCATGGCCACCCCCAGGGACCCACCTCCAGCAGCTGCACGGCCCCTTCGTGTTCCCTCTGGGCTTCTGCCTGGGCCTACAGGTGGGAGGAGGCAAAATGCTAGAGGAGAAGGATGAGGAATGGGGGTGGGATAGAGTGTGATGGAATGGGGGTGGGATAGAGTGTGATGGAAGGGAGGAGGGTAGGGAGGGTGAAGGGAGACAAGAAAGGGGAGGAGGGGAGAGGAGGGGGGAGAAAGAGGGAAGGGGGCTGGGAAGGGGCTGAGGGTTCCTCCCTCTGACTCCCACCCTGAATGGAGTCAGAAGGCAACAGGGTCAAGGACAGGGGCCTCATACTGCTTCTCTCTTCCGGGGACCTCATGCCTCAGGGTTTCCCTCCTGTCTCTCTTGACACTCTTTCTCAGCCTCTCCTGCCGGCTCATCTTCTACCCCTCCGGAGTGTAAGGGCACCGCAGGGCACAGTGCTGGGCCTGCTTTTACTCTCTCCCAAAGGGTCCCCTCTAGTCACACGACTAGACACACTGAATACTCCAAAACCTGTCTCCAAGACCAGCATCCCCAGGACTCGAGACTCATAAATCCAGCTGTCTATGGACATCTCCACTTGAGTGTTTAACACACAACCCAAACTTGGCCAAAACAGAACTCAGGATTCCCTACCTCTCAAATCTGAGGCCCTTCATCCCTCACTCCTGGGGAGTGAAAAGCCTCGCCCTCCATTTAGTCAGCAAATGGGTGAAAGAACGGGCATTCAACTGGAATCCCATGGTGAATCCTGTCAGTTCTATGCCCAAAATAATATTTCAAATCTATCCACTTCTTTCCAGCTGTGTTGCCTACACCCTAATCCAGACAGCCATCATCTCCCGCCTGGACCCCTGCAGCCACCCGACACCTGACTGCCCTGCTTCCGTGCCCACTCCCCCGTCCATCCTCCGCAGTGCTGCCAGTGTGATCCTCTAAAATGATGAATCAGATCATGCCACTCCCCTGCTCAGGACCTTTCAACAGCTTCTAACTACTCAGAGAGCAAAATATCCAAACTCTTCCCCTGACCTTTAAGGCCTGATGTGATCTGGCTCTTGCCCACTCCGGCTGTTCTGTCCATCCTACTACATTCTAGCCGCACTGGTCTGCAGCCCCAAGCTCCTTCCTGCCGCAGGGCATTGGCACTTCTATTTCCCCTTCCCTGGAGTGCTCATCAGCTGGCTCCTTCTGGGCCCTGAGGTATTAGAGGCCTTCCTTGCCGAGCTCTCTAAAGAGGCCGCTCACCCCATCCCAGCCACTCTGCGTCACATCACGCTGGTCACTTCCCCCGCGGCACTTGTCCATGACTGGGATCATCTCACTCCTGGATCTGTTTACTTGCTGATCCGTCAGGGACCTGATCTTTGCCCCCTCCCGGTCCCTCCAGTGCCTGGCACAGTGCCTGGCACACAATGGGTTCTCAGTAAACACCCACTGGACGAGTGACGATAAAGCTGGGGTCCGGCAACCTACCACCGTTCCCCCGCTCCGCCCCGCCCCAACCCTGCCCCCACCTGCTGCAGCCTCCGGACCTCCTCCTGCTTCTCCTGCAGGCTAAGCCGGGCCTGTTCGTGCTCCACCTCCAGCTGCTGCCTCCGCTGGGCCACCTCCCGCATGTGCTGAAACGCAAGAGCCCGCGTCAAGGCCCAAGCCCTGCTCTGCTGTTCCTACAGAAGATCTAAGATGAGGGTGCCTCAGACACCGTGTGTATCACATACTCTCTGTCGAAAAGGAAACTGAGGCTACAGAAGGGAAGGGCCAGCGGCACCAGGACTCGGCCTACACCCCAGTGCCCCACAGAGTGCCACTGTCCCACTCTCTCCCTGTGCCAGGGACCGATGCCCCCCCCCCCCCGCACAGTCCCCTCACCTTCAGCACCTGCTCCAGGCTCTCCAGCTTGCTCTGCAGGCCCCGGCTCTTGAGAAGGGCCGAGTCCCTCTCCTGCGTCACTCCCAGGAGCTGGCCCCTCAGCTCCACATTTTCCCATTCCACCTGGAGAGCGGGCAGCGCCAGGGAGCTCAGGGTGTGAGCCTCAACCCCCCGCATCCTCACCAGGGGTAAGAGTACGCTTCATACTCTAGCCCAGTCCGGGGTGGGTGGGTGGAGGAGACAGCCCTTTGCCTGGAGACCAGGGGCCTAGCAGGACCTGGGCAGAGCTGCTACCTGCTCCTTCTCCGTGGCTCTCCCACTGAGCCGAGAGTTCTCCTCCACGAGGCGGGCATTCTCACTCTGGGCTT
Source organism: Eubalaena glacialis (assembly GCF_028564815.1). Classification (NCBI taxonomy): domain Eukaryota; kingdom Metazoa; phylum Chordata; class Mammalia; order Artiodactyla; family Balaenidae; genus Eubalaena; species Eubalaena glacialis. Next base: position 26,832,033 of record NC_083734.1, on the reverse strand, counting down.
CCCTCAGCTGCAGTTCCTGCGAGACCAGAGGACCTCTGGGGAGGGTTCCAGCGCCCACCTTCCTCCTCTCCCCACACAGAGGACACTGCCCTCCCCGACCTGGACCCTGCATCAGCCAGGAAAGGGGAGCCCCGCAGAACGGGAGGAAAAGCACACTCTCTGGGCAGGAGGGAAGGAAGCAGAGCTGAGGGGAGCCCACCACCTGGCTGGCCTGAGGGAAGGGAGGAGCTGGCCCCCCGGGAGGCCTGCCCAGCTGGGCGCTCACCAGCTCCTCACATCGCCTCTGCTTTTTCCGGGCTTCCTGCTCCAGGCTCTCGCATTTCTTCCGCTTCTTGCTGAGCTCTGATTCCTGTGAGGTCAGAATGGAGCTCCTCATGTGGGAAGGCAGATCCACCCAGAATGGGTCTCCTCCAGCCCTCGACCTGGGACTTACCAGCTGCTGCACCCTCTGCTGTTTCTCTGGCTCCCCTAGGACCACGGGTGGGTTTTCCACATCCTCCTGGGGCGTGGCCTGGAAATGGCCAGGGGCAGAGGGCTGGCACCTGAGAAGAGGGCCTCAGGGCAGCCTACCCCCAGCCCCGCCTGTCTGAGGGAGGTTCCCACCCCATCTCACGGTCAGCAAAGAGATCCCTGCCCGGGAAGTAGGGGTGCTGTCTGCCCCCCACCGCATCCCCTCATCTCCAGCTGACGTGGAAGAGCAGAGGCTGCACCCCTGTGTCCTCCAGACATAGTGCTTTGAGATCCTGAGACCCATGTGTGCCCTGGGAGATGGGTCCCTTATCCAGGCCAAAGCGTTCCCTTTTTAGCTTCCAGCCCTGCTCTGCACTCAATAACTGTCCTGGGTGTCCTTCAGCGACTGGCAGATAAGTAGGAGGCTGCCTGGGCCCCCAGGGATGTGGTGTCCCCAGAGCTAAGGGTTATGGATCCATAGAATCTGGGCTCGGCCCAGAGCCTGCAGACCTGGCCAGACCCTCCTCCCAGCTTCCACCAAGCCCACCCTATTGCACGTCCCAGTTATCCGTGCAAACTCCGGAGGAGGACAGGTCTTGATGGGCGATGCATCTCCCTCTCTGGGCCAAGCAGAGGGGCAAAATCTGAGCAAGAAGCATCCCACACCCTGAGGCCTTGGTCGCCAGGAGGTCCCTTCTCCCTCCCCTCTTCCCGGAAGGAGGTGGACCTAAGTGCTGCCCAGTACAGAGGATGGAGAGGAGCCAGACCTCTAAGTTCTGGGGGTCCGGAGCGGGGTCCCTAGCCCTCGGACCAGGGGCCACCTCAGCCCGGCGCCCAGTGAAGGCCGCCCGTACCTGGAGCTGGGGGCGGACACACTGCCGCCCCCGAGTAGCCGGGCCGGGCCTGACGGACCAGGCGGGCGCTGAAGGGGGCGTCCCCGCGCTGCGGCGGCTGCGGCGGGAGGCAGCGGCGCGGGCTGGGCCCCGGGTGGCTGCCAGGGCAACCGGGGATTTGCAGCCGGGCCGTACCACTGGCGGCACGGCAGGGGCGGCGGGGCGGGCCGCGGGCCTTAGGCCTGCGGAGGGCAGACCCCGAGCCCCTGGGGGCGGGCGCGGCGCAGGTACGAGCCCCGGGAGGCCGGGCAGAGGACCCTGCTCCCAGCTGGGGACAGTCCCCCAAGCCCTTGCAGTGCGCACGCCACCACCGCGTCGTCGGGGCCCTGAGCGCGGTACAGGGGGAGATCCCCCGAGCCGCTCCCGCCCCCATCTCCGCACACCCACACACCTGCCCATGCGCCGGCGCTCACCTCTCCCGGGGCCCCGGGGGCGGGCGCCCCTGCTCTGGCCGGGGCGGCCCGGCCTGGGGGCCGAGGCGGCGGGGGCGGCTCCCTTTGGTTGCGCAGGGCGATCTGCCTCTGCAGCCGCAGCACCTCCCGTTGGGACTCCCGCAGCAGCCGGTCGAAGTCCCGCACGTGGAGCCACTGGGGGCCCTCCTGGAGTCGCGGGACAAGGAGGGGAGTCGGGCCTAACCCCTGCCCGCCCAACGCCATGCCCAGCAGAGCCCGCCCTCCGCCTGACTGGAGGGGCTCCGGGGCGGGGGAAAGTACACATCCCCCCATGCATACATGCCTGGTCACAGATGCATGCTTACAGAGCCACATGCTTCCGCTAGCCCGTGTGCAAATATTCCCAGGAACTCGTTTACTGGGCACTCACGGCGTACCCGGCACTGTGCTAAATGCCTTGAGAACATCTCTTCACACCAGTGTGAGGTATGTGTGGATTCATACAGTCAGACCCACTGGCATGCAGCCTGAAGCCTGGAGCACAGAAATTCCCAGGTCTGGGACTCATGGCTCCACCCCCTTCGGTTCAGGCTCCTTCTCCCCGCTCCCACCTGGGCCGTTGCCAGGGGAACCTACTCCCCAGCAGCCTCCACCTTCTCGCTTTATTTGCATCTCATTAACATCTCAGTCCACATCCCACACTGCCGAGCAGGCGGCCTTGTGTAGGGCCGAGCTGGAAGGGGTGACCAAGGCCTCCTCGCACCTTGCCAGCCAGGGTGAGCCTGGCCTGCAGCTCCCTGCACTCCCGCTGCAAGGCAGCAATCTGCTTGTCCTTGGCCAGCAGGGCACTGGCTGTCTCACTGAGGTCCCGGGCTCGCTGGCGGGCCAGGGCCTTCCGGCACAACTCCAAGCTGGCCCCTGGACTGGGCATGGGAGCACTCACCTGGCCAGAGGAGGGGTAAGGCCAACGGTCATCTGAGGGCTGGGGCCCTCCTCCCAATCCTCAGCTCCTCTCACAGGAGGGGTTAGGATGAAAACCTAGAAGTGTGGCCTCCTGCTTCTACCCTGGATCTACCCTCAGGAGACCAACAGCCTCCCTTTGACCCAATCCCTGCAATCCTCAAGCGGGAGTGAAAGGGTTAACTGCACATCCTAGTTTAGGCCCAAAGGATGCTGCTAGTTGAGGGCTGCCACTGTGATGGGTTTTCATCCCTGCCCCCACCAGATCTGCACCCAGAGATGAGCTCAGCGGGAGGCTGCAGCCAGCACCAGCACGTGGTAATCCAGAATCTCGCTCCCTGCCTGCTCAGGAACTCCCCGCCCAGCCCTTGCCTCCCTCCTGTAGCTCCAGAAACCCTCAGCCTCCTAGCCTGGCTGGCATTTGCCCTTCCTACACCTCAGCCCCTGGGTTCCTGCTTTCCTAGGTGCTAAGAGTCCGTGACTCCCAAGCCTCACCCCCTCCGGCCCAGCCCTGGCGCCCCTCTTCCCTGGTCGCCCAGCCTCCATCCAGTGGCCTCCCATCCTCACCACCCGCAGGTTAGTCTCCTGCAGCTTCCGGGCTCTCTCCTCCAGGCGCTTGGCAATGACCGCCAGCTCTGCGTTCTTCCGCTTCAGCCTCCGCACCTTCTCCTCCGTCTCGGGGAAGCTGCTCTTCCTCTGACAAGGGGTCAGCCAGAATAGGGGCATGTGGGGAGCACCCCCCAGACCCAATCCTAAACAGCCCGGGTCTTGGGCTAGAGTCCTGGGCTCACAGTGGGGTCCTTGGCAACTCTAGGTAGGGGTTCACCCTTTCCGGGTCTTGGGGTCATGTCAGCTCCATGGAGCTCCCACTTGGAGCGATGCTCATGGGACGAGAAGGATGCCAAGGCAGAGGCCCGGGGTGTCTGAGTCTGCCTCCCCCCAGCGCCAACCAGGACCCAGGACTCGCTTTCCAAGCCTCACCAGCATCTGGTTCTCCTCCTTAAGGATGGCACAGCGCTGCTGCAGCTCCCCCACGGCCCTCAGCAGCTCCAGATTGGGCCTGTCCCCAAAGCCCATTTTCAGCTTGCCCTGGCATGGGAAAGGACAGGGCACAGCGACTCAGGAACCCACCCTACCTGTGGAAATCAGAGCCCTCCATAGGGAAGCATTCCCCCTCCACAGTCCAAGGACACATGGAGACGAGAAGGTTCTCCCACACAGTTCAGGCCTTCGGGGGGAGCACAGGAGGCCCAGGAGAAGGGGTTGTTTAGTCCTCGCTGCCGACACTAGCATCTCCCAACCCTGGGACCCTGTCTGCTAGTCCTCAATTCTTCCCATCCCTGCCCATCTTCCCCTCTTGGGAAATGCCAGCTCGAGCTCCCATCCCCACTCCTCCAGGCTCCTCAGGGCCCCTGAGTCCCCCAAAGTCCTGGTCTCTCCATCTTCTACAGGAGACTGCTCGTACCGACCCCAAAACTTGTCCTCCCTGGCTCAGCCCAGCACTGAGCCCCCTCCCCTGAATCTGCTTCCTCTGGACTCTGATTCCATGACACACCTCCACACGCCCCCAGTATCCTCCAGCCCCCAAGGACAGAGACTTGCAGAGGAGACAGACAGACATAGACAGACAGACGGTCAGAGAGAGACTCACAGAGGGAGAGGGAAGGGGGAGGGCCAGAGGTAGACAGAGAAGGCAGAGTCAGAAGGACAGACAGATGGCGAAAAATGGAGCCAGTGAGATTTCTGACCAAAGAAGGGAGGACAGACAGTCACAGAGACAAGCCCACAGACAGAGATGGGCCCGGAGAAGAGAGGTGGGCCATGAAGTTGCGTGTCATGCCCAGGCTGGAGGGCATGGTGAGATCCTCGACCTCGCAGACCCCAACCATCCACAGCGCCCTTACCTTAGAGAAAGCCTCCACCTCCTTGTCCTCCAGCCTCTGGCAGCTGGGTCCAGAGCTCAATGCTCCTGGCCCGGGGCTGGGCAGCCCAGTTTCTGTTCTTTCAGGCTGGATTCCACCCACAGGCCCGGGGCTTCGGGCTCCCTCGGGCTCGGAGCTCTCCTCAGGCCTCAGTTCTCCAACACGCAGAGCTGCCAGAGTATCAGCCATGCTTGGGGATGCACCTCCAGGTTCGCCCCCCTGGCCTGGAGTCCAGCTCTGCCAGGCGGGCAGTGCCCATGGTTCCATGTTTCCGGGGTCCCCCGGCCGTGGGAGGGATGTCAGTTGCTCCATGGTTCTGCCAAGGGTTCCCAGGACCCGGGAGGGGGGACATCACCCAGCCAGGTGGAGGGGCTGGTGAGGGTCACGCCAGGCCAGACCCTTTCCTCTCTGAGCTCTTGGCTTCACCGCAGCTCCATCCAAGGTTGACTGAGTTCTTCCTCACCCACAAAGGAGGCTGCAGGAGTCGGGGCTGCCAGAGCTGAGCTGGGGGTACGCGAGCTGTGTTTGTTCGTGGCTGTGTGTGCGCGCAAGTGTGTGGAGGAGCAAGGGTGTCCCCGTGGGGGTGGGGAGGATGTGCGGAGGCCACCGACAGCAGTGCCTGGGTGAGGGTGTGCGTGTGTCTCCAGGTCTGCCTGTGCCGGTCAGCGCTGCTGTGTGTGTGTTTGGAGGATGGGTGCCCCCACTTGTGTATGCCAGGGGGTAGTGGTTCTGTGTGTCACTGTGTGTGCCTGTTTCAGAGTTGCCAGTTGTTTCTGTGTGTGTGGCTGTCGGTATTGCAGGGCTGTGGCAGTGTGTGATGCTGTCACCGGTTGTATCTGAGTGTCTCAGTGCTGTGCTGCTGTGTGCATCGCTGTCATGGTGTGTCCGTCAGCGTCCGTGAGTCTGACCATCCATCACGGTCCCTCAGCCTGGCTAGGGTCCACAGGAGCTGCTGGGGTGACCCCCAAAGGTCTGCCGTGGTCCTTTATCCCCTGCTCCTCTCCCCGCTGCTGCTCGCCAGCTTGCTAGGCGGCTGGGCTGGTCTTAAGGAGGCCTGGGTCGGTGGGCTGCTTGCCTCATAGTCTCTGTTCCTGCTGGCCTCGGCTCTGGGGACTGGAAGGGTCCCCTACAGTCCCGGAGCCCCAAAATGGTGGGCGCCGAGGAGGGCTGAGCCTCAGAATAAGGGGGTGAGAGAGGGAGAGCCAGCCCTCCCCTCCCCCCTCCCCTCCTGCCCACCAATAGGAAGTCGGCTGCTGGTTTCCATGGTGATGGCGCTGGACTGGTGGGCTGGACCGGCAGGCAGTGTCGGACGGAGGGAAGAGCAGGTTCCTTACAGGATCTCGGCCCAGTGCCCCCAACATGTGACCTCCCACCCCTCCCACACACACACCCACATTTTCCAGGGTACAGAGACAGGGGGGCTGCAGACAGTTCTCCCCACATCAGTCCCAGCCCAAGCCAGGTAGAGACAGAGACGGGAGTTGGTATGACAGATAGACAAGGGATCCAGCCATGGAGAATGGCAGGAATAGAAAAGATGGGATTTGAGATGAAACAAAGAGAGAGACAGGGAAATCAAGGTAATGACAACAAGAAGATAGGAGCAAAGAGACAGAGGTGGAAATAGGCTGAGGGAATTGCTTTCGCTTCCTCCTGGCAGGTTGCATTTTGGGGGCAACCTGGCCATCTCGGGCCAGCAGGGAAGGCCATGCGGCCTGTTGGGCTGGCTTAGCCCCAGACTGTCAGGAAGCTCATCTTCTGTCTAGTCTTGGGCCTTTTTGCTATGGGAAAATGGCATTTGGGGACAAGGATGTGGAACTCCCAGACCCGTAAGCCAGCCTCTATATGGGCGCAGAGGCCTAGGTGGAGTCCCCAGAGACATGGATGTCGACAAGGGCCTCAGGCCTCTGAACCTGAGACTCAGTCCAACTGAACCTGAGACTCAAGCCAGTCTTGCCTAAGGTCGGGGGCCCCCGTGTGGTGCCCCTCTGGAATAGCACCAGCCACACTGAGCCACAGAGCCATGGACGGTGGGCTCCACCCAGGCCAGAGCTGATGGAACCGTTGGGGGGCGGGGGGCGGGGCATGAGAAAGAGGTGACCTCCTCACTTCCCTAAATCAGTGTACAGATCAATATGTGCACCACTGCATGATGTGTGTCACTGATGTTTATGTCAGGGTGCATGTGTGTATATAGTACACATATACAGGATAGACATAAATTTGTCTCTATATATGTGGGGGGACACTGTATTATTTTATATACATACTCACACAGATATATGTATGTATGCGTGTGTGCTATTATGTCTATGGGTCTCATTGGGTATATAGGTATGCATGTTTCTGTGTATGTGCCACTGTGTATATATCTCCTTGCCACAGTGCCATGCGCTGGGATGGATATGTGAGGCTATGATTGTGTGAGTGTATAAATTACAACACGTATGTCATGATAAATGTATATGGATGACATTACACAATATATAATGGCACACTCTCATACAGTCATGAGAATATGTAATGACATAAATGACATGGTTTTACTGATATCTATATATCTAGATATATATATCACTATGTCTCTATTGTATATTTATCGTGTATGAACGTGTCATTATATGCGTATGTGTACAGAACCAATGTGTTTATTATGTGAATGTCACCATGTGTGTATTCATATGCTCTTTTATCTGTGACACACATCATATGTGTTTATATCACTGCATGTGTGTACTATTGAAGATGTATGTGTCCTGAGTGTGGGTATATCCTGGGTGTCATTGTGTGACATGCCGGCCATGTCACGTGTATATATACCACTGTAAATGTGTGTGTGTGTGTGTTTTTTCTCTTGGCCGCACCACGCAGCCTGTGGGATCTTAGTTCTCCGACTGGGGATCGAACCCGGGCCCCCAGCAGTGGAAGCGCAGAGTCCTAACCAACGGACCACCAGGGAATTCCCTATACGTGTGTTGATAGCTTGTGTGTATGGGGCCCTCTGTGTAAATGCACTCATGTGCTGGTGTATGCTTTGCATATTAGCATCTTTGCCCTTGTCTACATATAAGATGTTTTTTGTGCGAGCCACGGTGAGTTTGTGCCCAATTCTTATACTAACAGGACCCCCTAGGGATAGGGAGGGTGGGCGGGAGACACAGCAGGGAGGAGATGTGGGGATGTATGTATATGTATAGCTGATTCACTTTGTTACACAGCAGAAACTAACACACCGTTGTAAAGCAATTACACTCCAATAAAGATGTTTTAAAAAAAAAAAAAAAGGACCCCCTAGACTTTCTAAGATTAGAACTTAGAGGTAGGCAGCCTTCAGTTTGGGGGTGTGAAAAGCAGGGGGAGGGCAGGGCAGGGCCAGAGCTAGGGTAAAAGGCGGGAGGGCCCCTCATAGCCCTGCCCCTCGAAGTCCTGCCCACTTTCCTCAGTTTGCAGGGAGGTCCTCGGCCCAGGCATGCCCTTCCTCCTCAGGCTGAGGCCCGACCAGGCCCAGAGCCCTCTTCTGGTCTCATAGGCAGAGCCAAACCCATTTCTCTCAGGAGAGAGAGTGGTTCCCCCGCCAGCCCTTCTGTGTACCCACCGCATCCATGTGCCTGCTAAGCCCATTCATCCCACCCCCAACTCCAGCAACAGAGTCTCAGACAAAACAGCAGCAGAGTCCATTCTTTATTAGTGTTGGGGTCCCAGGCACGCCCCCCCGCTCCCCTCCATCTCCCCTCCTTTCCCGCCTCTTCCTCATCCTGGCATCTGTCCTCTGGTGGCTGGGCCTGCACTGGGGCCTCTCCCCAGCTGCATCAGGTCCAGACGTCCACCCTGCCAGCCCTCGGGGCAGCCGAGGAGCTGACGCGGCATTTCCTGGGTTGGCCGGAACCAGGAGGGGCAGGCCATGGGGGGCAGTGGCGACCTTTCGGGGGTCTGGGCGGGGTGGGGAGGGCACCTGAGGGGCTCACCTGTCACACGCGGTCCCGAACGCGGAGGAATTCGGTGGCGGGCGGCGGCGGCGTGGTCTCTGAAGCCCACAGTACACTCATCCATAAAGTAGGAAACACTACACCCTCCAGTGCTGTTAGTAGTGCTTTCTACTTTATGGGTGACTGCACTGTCTGTCTGTCCGTCGGCAGGTACTCTTCAGGCCGCCCGCTCCTCCTCCTGACTCCTGCTTCGAGGGCCCCCAGCCTTCTCCGTGGCTCCCTGAGACCCCGCTGCCCTGCCCGCCCTGCCCGTGGCCCCGAGGGCCCGCCCTGGGCCCTGTGGGCGGTGACTCAGCATGGCGCCAGACCCGGCCTCCTCTACCTCCCTCCCCCCACTTCCTCTTTGGTTCCCTCTTCCCTCCCCTCCCCCCCCCCCGGGCTCCACCCCATCCCCCCCACTTTCGGGGACGATCAGGTAGAGACCACGGCTACTCTGGAGGCCTCACCCTAGTCCCCAGTTCTGACCCCCTGGGTGACCCCTTCCAGCCATACCCGCCCTGCCCTCCAGAGTCAGACCCGAGGCCTGGGGCCCCAGACTCCTCCGCAGCCCAGGGCCCGACTCCCTCACCACCCACCCCCGAGGCTCCCCAGCCAGGAGCCCAAGGCTCTCCTGACAGAGACGGAGACCACGTTGAGTGGAGGGAGGCGCTTAGCACCACTCACTGACAGCGAGTCCCACTTTTCAGCCTCTGCCCCCCCCTCTGCCATCCCCACCCTACTCTCTGGCCCTTGTCCCTTGAAACCTTGGACCCCTCTTTCTTCACTGGGGGCCAGGAGCCCTCTTACCCTCCTTGTCTAGAGGGAAGTCAAGGCCTGGCATCCTGAGGGGCTGGCCCACCACAGAAGTCATAGAGCTGAGGGCTCTTGCACCTCTTTGCCTAGAGCTCTGCTAGTAAGCCTTGGCACCCAAGCTTCCGAAGCCCCTCCCGAGCACGTCTCCACCCAGGGCCTGTGGCCCCAGCCCCTCATCGGCCCTTGAGGCCCAGAGTCAAGGAGCCCCGGCTGGGGCTGAAGTGAAGGTTCGGATCCTTACCTGATGCTGCCGGGCTGAAGGGAGCAAGCCCTGTGCTCCAGGCTCCCAAGTGGGGTTCCCTTCAGGGCGGGCAGGGCTTATAACCCCGAGGCCACGTGGGTCAGATCTCAGGGCGCCCAACGGTCCTGGAGCCCGCCTCCACACCGCGGTGCCGATTAGCCGCCCCTCCCCTCCCTGGGGAGGACAGACCGACAGGAAACCAGAGACGAGGCTGGGTATTGGCGGGAGGGGGGCTGAAGAGACGTCGCACACACCCTGGGCAGGTGGCTTCCGGGACCCCAGGCCTGCCCTTCCCCCATGGCACCAGCTCCAGGGATAGTTTAGGAGTCTGAGACTGCCACAGGGGTGACCCCAGGACATAAGGGCTCCCTGCCAGGCCCTTCGGTGAGGACCCAAGACAGAGGCCTGAATTCCAGCACAAGAAAAGAACCCTCTCTCGGAGCCCTACCCCGCTGACCCCAGCCCAGAAGACTCCCTTCCCCTCGGGACAGCAGTGGCGTTCAGACCAGGCCGTGGCTCCTCTAAAAGTGCTGCCCAGAGAGGCCACAGAGGTGCAGATGTTTGACGGGGCTCTGGGCCAGCACATCACAGTACCCTCCAGGCAGTCGGTTGTCCTCAGCACCCCGCAAAGCCACCCGTCCGCCCAGCACCACCCGCAGGAGACCAGGCCTGCGCCCTCAGCATGGTCAGGGGGTCACACTTGGGCCCGGTGGGCCCGTTGGCACTAGACTCAGTGTTCATGCTTCCCTCAGGGCCTGTAGGGATACGGGGGCAGGGCAGAGCAGTGGTGAGATCTAGGGTCTCAGGCAGGGCCTGGGTGCCATGGGGCTTGGAGGACTGGAGGGAAGGAGGCTCCGAGGTGGGGTTCTAAGCAGCTACCGGATGTGGGCACGGGGCCCGCCCACCTGCATGCCGCCCCCGCTTTCCCCATGGGGAAGGCAGGAAGCTGCCCATCCCGGGGCCCCTGGCTGGGGGGGTGGGAAACAGGGTGTGGGCCTGGGTGGGGGGCTGGGGTGAACTGGGTCCGGGTCACACATTTTCCCCAAGGCTCTCCAAGCCCCTCAGTGGGCTTGGCTCTGGAATCAAGACGAATGGATTGAGCCAGGGGTAAGGAGGTGGGGAAGCGGCGAGGAGTGGACGAGAATCACCCAGTGACTCCTTCCCAGAAGGCCACGGGCATCTTCTCTGGGTCCCCCATTCCGGGTCAGGCCCACAGAGACTGTGGGAACTCTCAGATTCAGAGGCCCAGAAGAGGATTGGCATCAGGGGGAAGCAGCAGGGAGGAAAATCGCCCTGCATCCTTTCCTTCAGGACCGGCAGCCCTCAACCTGGAAAATTGTTATCCATCTCCCGGCCCCTAAATGGGACAGAGAACGGGGAACAGGGTCCTTCGCCTGCAGGGTCTGAAGAGACAGTGGTGAGGAAGGCGAGCTGGCCAGAAATGGGACAGTGCTCCTTTAACAGACCACTGCTCCAGACCCTGGGTGCAGGGGAAGTGGCTGCCCTAGGCGATAAGAAGATAAGGATATCAAAGTCGTGCAGTAACCTGGGTTCCTGGACCCTCACCCTTCAGGGCCCCTCCTCCGTGAGCATCTTGCCCACCCTCCCCACCCCGACCTTCTGTCTAAAGCACCCCTAGAGTCACCACCGCAGACGTGTTTTGTCCCGGCAAACAAGAGTCACAGGCTGGGAGCCAGGGGGCCTGGCTTTGGGGCCCAGCTCTGCCACAGGCTCCCTCAGCATGTGACCTGCGGCAAGTCAGACCTGAGCTTCCTTCTGAGAGACACACTTGTCCCTCAACAGTCCCCAGCCCCAACCGGGCCTCTCTCCTGTCCTGAGCAGGGTGGGGCCATCCATGAGGCCTGCTCCTCTGTGACATCACAGGCTGCTTTTCCTCTGTTTGTCCTCAATGCCCTAGGCCAAGACCAACACTGATTTTTTTTTTTCCCCCTAGGAGAGAGATTGAGGCCCAGCCTCTCCATCCACAGAGCTTCCAGGGTCAGGCGGTTTCTGGAAGGGCTGGGGCTTTCACTCGTTCCACCCTGACGCTGGGGTTGAGGAAGGTTGGAACTGGGGCAGGGACCGGGGACCGGGGGCCGGGGGTCGGGGGGGGTCGGGGGGCGGGTCAGAGCCTCCGTACCCTGGACTTGTCCCCCAGCCCTGTTGGGCCTCAAACCAAGAGAACAGGGACACCAGAAACAAAATCAAGGACGAGGAAGGGGCAGGGTCTGAGATAAGGACACAGAGACAGTAAGAACCACCAGGTGAGTGGAACAGGAGCACTGGACTAGAAGCCCTGCTCGGGGCTGCATGACCCACAGGTGTGGCCTGAGTGACTGAGCAACGGGAACCTGAGGGACAAGCAGTGGATGCCTGTGCGCGGGCATGCCCCCCCCACACGCACGCGCATACACACACACACACGTGCATACACACAGACACACGCACGTGCATACACACACACACACACGCACGTGCATACACACAGACACACACAGAGACACACACGTGCATACACACACATGCACGTGCATACACACAGACACACACGTGCATACACACACAGACACACACAGACACACACACGTGCATACACACAGACACACGCACGCGCATACACACACACACACGCACGTGCATACACACAGACACACACACAGACACACAGACACACAGATACACATACACACAGACACACATACACACACACACACATACACACATACATACACACAGACACATACACACGTACACACACACACAGACACACATACACTCACACACACATACATACACACGTGCATACACACACACAGACACAGACACACAGACACACATACATACACACAGACACACACACATACATACACACAGATACACATACACACACATACATACACACAGACACACACACATACATACACACAGATACACACATACACACACACACACACACGCGCGCGCGCGCGCGCGCAGCTTGACGAGCCCAGAGGACTCGCAGTCCCCATTCTAGAGAGGCACAGCAGGCCCAGAGCCATACACACACACTGGGGGCGACGCCCCAGCTCAGGCCTACAGATACGCTTTGCGGAAGGCCCGCTGCACACGCCTGGACACCCCTGCCTCTTCCCCGGAAATACCCAGGAAGGCTCACTTGGGAATCTGAGGCCCGTGCTTGGGAGGGTGACTGGGGGGAGGTGGGAGTGGCTTCGGAACACAGGCACCTCTGAGAGAGACACGGCTCCCACTCCTGCTTCCAGAGTTCCCCAGGATGAGAGAAACTAAACCTTGATGACGGCCGGTCACTGAGCGAGGAGGCGCCTGAGACAGGAGGCCTCTCTTTGTGGAGGAGAGAGGAGTTCAAGTCCATTCTTCAAATTCTGCCCCTTGGTGGCAGGTCTGGGGTCAGCCAGGCACTCAGTGGGCAGCCTGGGCTCACTTGGACTCTGCTAGAAAGTGTCCTCCGTGGTCCTTTCCAGTTCTGACACTCCTCGTACCTGCTCATAGACAGCCAAAGGGGAGAAGGGGTAGGGGCCACGCTAAGAAGGAGTAGCGGTGGGGCAGCTGGCGTCAGAAACAAAGTGGGACCAGAACAGGGGGCTGAGGCTGCTGGGCCTGGGCTCGGCCTCCGGGAGGGCTCCGGGCTCCTAATCCCCAGCCTCACCCCACCTCACCGACCTTGGGGACAGCCACCTTTGTGTGCCAAGCTGGGGCTGTGGGCAGGTAAAGGTGAACCTGAGGAGAAAAGGACACAGCCCTGTCTTCAGGGCCCCCCAGTCTGATAGGCAAGACACAGATACACGTGCAGGGCATGGGAGCTTCGTTGGTTGGTGTGAGTGAGCAGCGCGTACCTAAAGCAGGTGCAAGGCTTCAGGCCTAATGGGGACGGGGGTTCTTACTTGAGCAAGCCCTGGATCAGACAGGTGATGCAGAACACATGCCTACGTCTCCACACATCCCGACAGCTCACAAAACTGTAGCAATAAGAGCATAGTAGTCCTGGGTGGGGTTGAGGGGCCTATGGGGCTAGACTAACAGATACTGCAGTGGCGGCCTCAGAGTCACAGGGGTCCATCAGAGAGGGCTTCCTGGAGTACGGATGGAAGAGAGTTTTGAAGGAGAGGAGATAAAGAGGGCGGAAGCTGACCAGGCAAGGAGGAGAAACGGGGAGCAAATGGTCTTTTGAAGGCCTAACACCTGCAAGGGAGAGCAGGCCCAGAGGGTGGGAGAAAGGCGAGGGTCTCGTCTGCACAGGAAGGTGGAGAAGAAAACGAAGCCTCCCCTCCAGCTGCACAGGCCTGGGGCCCGTACTCGGCAGGCAGGTGAAGATGGCAGCCCAGATAACCTGCCTGGTGTGGAGACAACAAGAGAGAAGCCGCAGGGCCCACCGCGCACAAACAGGAAGTCAGAGGCAGAGCGACCCGCCCTGCAGCGAGCAAGGCTGGGGGACGGGCCTGGCCACAAAGGAGGGAAATTGAGCCCCCAGCACTACACAACGGGGCTAAGGACAATGGGAGTCGATAGCCCCAAACGTTAGGACCTTTGGCCGCCCTCCCTGGGAGGGGGGGCCACCGAGGGAAGCAGGTGCTGAGAAATGGAAGCGCCTCGAGAACCTAAGACAGCCCGTGTCCCTGGCAGAGGTCATGTAGGCACCGAGGAAGGCCCCTGCCTCAACCCAGAGCCTGGTGGGTGGTTGTGGGGTGGGCCCCAGGAGTGCTGAGAGGCCTCCAGACAAGGAGGGTGGGCACGCTCTGCCCTCAGTCCTGCCTGCACTGCCCAGACACGCTCCAAGTTGAACCTCATGCTTTCCTGTGCTACCCGGGCAAGAGGCAGCTGCAGCGCACCCTGGGAGGCCAGCTCTGCTCTGGGATGGGGTCTGGCTCAGCTCTCTGGATCATAGTATCCAAGGCCTTTTAAGCAGCAAGATCAGGCAGCAAACTGACCTGAGTCAGGAAGCTGAGCTGCAAGACCAGAGAGAGGCACAAGGCAGCCTGAGGTCACAAAGCAAGTTAGGGCCAGGTTCAGGGTTTTGTCCACAGCATCTAGAAAGAGGCAGGGTAGGCTGGGTAGGAAAGGGGGTGTGGGTGTGAGGAAGAAGACCACCCCGACCACTGCTGTGGGAGTGGCCATGAAACCAGAGGCGTCCTCCACTGGGATCTCCTAGGGACACAGGAAGGAAATGAGAGAAAACTCCCTCTTGGCTCCCTCCACACAAAGGTACAAATTTGCCTGGTTTAAGTTGCAGAGCTGCACCTGCTCCAGTTTTAACTGCTACAAATAAACTGTGTGTGTGTGTGTGTGTGTGTGTGTGTCCCCCAAGAGTGGGACCAAGTCAGGTCATCCCTGCCTGGAACCCACTATGATCTCTCATCAGCCTAACTACCTACCCCCAACATCAGGACCACGAAACAGAGGGCAAAACTAGGAGGTAGGAGACTAGGAGTCCAGTCCCCACCCTATGGCTATTTACAGTGTAACTTTGGATCTGCTCCCCCAGCTCCCAGCCCTTACTTCTTCAGCTATAAAACTGAAGAGGAGTTTGACCAAAGGACCTGTTTGTAGTCAGGAAGTCCCCAAGAGCAAGGGGCCCCAAGGACCTTGGAGGAGGAAGCAGCAAGGCCTATGTTCCAAGACCTTCCCATGGATTTCCCCAGCGGGCTCAAGGGCAGACCTCCCATAGCTCAGAGAAGGCAGGTGGCTGGGAAGAGATCTCAAGTAGAATCTGCCCCTCATCTTGGCTGGGAACAGGGACAAAGGGCTGGGGGACTCCTCTATCTGCCAGCATCCTGCTGCATCCTGCCCTCCACAGCAGTCCTCACATCCCAGGGGCAGCTGGAAAAGCAGAAGGTGAGGGGTGGAAAGAACAGGGAGCACCGTGAGGACTGCTCCGTGAACTACCCTGAGCCGTTTCTTTATTCACCTCCATGTTCTACGTGCTGAGCTGGGCTGGGGTGGGGTGGGGAAGGACAGAAGCCAAGGCGTCTAGAGGACTTTATAAAACCTCGTTTGATCATCATGCTGACCCAGTGATGTAAACGATGGTATCCCCATCTCAGAGATGAGGAAACGGAAACTCAGTGAGGTTAAGTTTCACCCTCCTGAAAATCAGCCAACAGCCTGCAACCCATTTCTGTTTCCCTAAGGGACTCAGTCCAAAGTCCCCCAGAGGACCAGGCCTGGCAGACCTCATTGTGGATACTCAACAGACAGTGGAGATGCAGCCTTGTCTGCTCACAAGCCCAGTTGGAGAAGGGGGTTGGAAAAAGCAGCGGGAGGAGCTCAGGGCAGACTTCCCAGGCCCCAGGTTTGTGGGTGGGGGCAGCAGAGGTGTCTAAATGGGTAACCAAGTGGTCTGCAGAACCCATCAGTGAAGGGTCGCCCCAGCTCCTTCCCTCGGAGCCCATTAAGGCAGTCAGGTGGGGGAGGTGGCCACGAAGGCTGGAGGCCACAAAGGCTGGGGCCACGAAGGCTGGGGGCCACTTGTGCAGCAGCAGCCGCAGCAGCTCCCAGCACTGGAGCCGTTAAAAAGTGACTCAACCAGAAAGTGCGTTTGAAGCGACGCCCGCCAGGGCCCCATAGCCAAACCTCAAAAAGACGAAGTGAGAGAGACAAGCCTGCCGGGGCTGGGCTAGGGGTGGAGGCGGCCTGGAGCGGCCTGGCCAAATAAGGGCAAATGCTCCCGGGCCGGCCAATGGGGCACGGGCAGCTGCGTCCTGGGGCTGCAGCTGGGGGGTTGGTGCTGGTAAGAGTCCGGGGGCAAAACGGGAGAGGGGATGGGGCCAGAGGCCCAGGTCCTCCAGGAAGGGTCCAAGGGTGAGTGAGCATGAGGAGGTGCTGAGGCCTTCATCCCCAAAGTCCTTAGCGCTGCAGATGGCAGACCCGACCCCCAAGAGCCCCACCTGCAGGCGGGGGTCAAGGGGGCAAAAGGAAGAACTAGCCCTCACCCCTGCCCCAGTTATGGGCCCTGGATCCCCAGCTGCCACAGCGGAACCGAAGGGACGCCATAAGGGACGGCTGGGCCGAAACACCAGTCCAGACTTGCCTGGCCGTTGACCTTGGGCAAATGATGTAACTGAAACTCAGTTTTCTCATCTGTGAAAGGGAAATAATGCCCCACAGGATGGCACTGAGGATCAAATGCAATAATGGAGGTGGCCAGTTTTTGAACCTGGTAATTGTCATACTGATATAACAAATTATTATTGTGGAAGCACTAGCCCAAGGGCTGCTTCTCGCTCTACTCTTGCCTCCCAGTGGCTGTGAAAGATCCCTTTGCAGGGACACCACGTGGTTCCCAGTTCTGGCCTCTGGTAGGGGGAGGAGCGGTGCGGAGGCCAGAGGGGTCCTTCCAGTCTAAGCTTAGTCCCTCCTGCTGCAGAAGCAACAGACACGCTTTCCTCAGACTCAGTCATGGAAATGTGACGCAAAGCACCCACCTCGACCTCCCCCATCCCCTCATCTTCCCGCCTGGCTCCATGGAGCTCCAGCCCCCGCCCCATCTCCCTGCTCCCCAGAGGTGCAGGGCTGAGGAAGTGAGTCTACTCGGCTGCCCAGAGAAAGTGCCAGCGCCCCGACAACGGCAGCTGCCTGCACGGGGCGGGGGGGGGCGGGCAGCTGCTGGCTTCTCCCAGGGCCTGTGATCACTCCCTTGCCTCAGGCCTCCCCAGCGCCTGCTGGGCCCACAAGCCCTAGAGGAAGGCTGGGCCTTGGCTGCCACCCTCTTCCTCTCTGTGCAGTTCTTCTCTCTCCCAAGCATGGATTTGCATTTTCCCCTCTGCCCTCCGCCACTCAAGCCCCCAGGGACCAGGTGACAGTTAAACCCCCTCTTCCGGCTAGTGGCCCAGAGCACTCACTTCCTTCCAGGTATTTTCCGGGCTTGGGGGAGGGGTTGAAAGGGTGGCAGTTGCTGGGTTTGGGGAAGAAGGAATGACGGCTCCATTTTGGATGGAAGCTGGGGTCTCCCCACCCTGGCGTCTGAAGCTGTTCCTTATCTTCCCCCAAGTTCTCTCTGGAGCACGAGACTCAGTATGGAGGAAGGAGAGAACACAGGCAGGAAGCAGCACAGGGTCTTGAAACGGGGCCTTCCGGCTCCCTGACTTCTAAGAGGCACAAGCCTCCCTCTGCTGTGGGACGGACTCCTGGGCCTCAAGTCCTCTGTCCGTGACCCCGTAATGCCTGCCCTCCACTTCGGGGGGAGTGTTGAGACTAGGAATGCCGAGGTCTAGAGGGGAGACGTTTTCTATCATATTCTCAGAGGATCTGGCATCTAGGAGCCAGCAGCCCAGGGCAGAGTTTTCTCTGCACTCAGTTCCCGCTTCCTGGGGTCTAAAAGCGAAGAGAAACACAAGCATCTGTAGGCAAAAGGCGCTGAGCCAGGCAGTGGAGGACACACAAAGTAGCAGTGACCCCCTCTTGAGGGCAGGCTGACCCCTGACTCTGGGGCTCAGTTTTCTCACCCATCAAGTGAGGGGCTGGCCTAAGTCATGACTCTCCCAGCCCTTGCATTCTCTGCAGGGTCTGCCTTCACTCTTTCCTCTGCCCCGACACTCCAGACCTCCCCCTCCCAATGGTGAAGGCCTCTGAGCCCCAAGGCCCAGGCAGACAGCCATGTGCTTTCTTCCTCGGTCCAAGACTTACTGGCTCACCCAACAGCAGTTTTTACCAGCATGGCTAATCTCCTGGTTCAGACAAGACCGGAGGGGGGACAGCCACACATGAGCAGCAGAAGTGACAGCTGACAGGCTAACATGAATCTAAGAGGTAGAGAAATAATTAGTCCCAGAACCATTTCACCACATGATACAAAAATGGAGGTTTTATAACAATGACTTTAAGCCAAGTAGAGGTTAAATCACATTCACAATCTCATAGCCAAATAGAAAGGAAGTATATATTAAAAAAATAAACAAAACTTAGGTCATAAAAATGAAAGAACAGAAAAAGAGATTAAGATAAAAAGCCATGGTGCTTGAAGAAAAATGTTTCAGTTTTGATATAGTTTGCGAATGATAGATATATTTGAACATCTATTGCCCAAGAAGGCTAGAGTGATGACCTTCTTACCTAGAACTTATCTAGAGGGGGACAACTTTGAATGACAATCTCTTAGATAGACTTAGTAGTTCACAGCTCTCAAATTGCTTTTACCTAAATGACTGTATTTGATTCTCAAAACTATCCTAAGACAAGAACTGCCAACTGCATTTTTAAGCGAACTTTTTATTTCAGGTATAACGGACAAACAGAAAAGGGAACAAATCATGAGTGTATAACTCAGTAAATCTCCAGAAAGTGAATCGACCTATGTAACTAGCATCCAGATCAATAGCAGACCATAACCAGGGGCCCCTCATGCCCTTCTCCACCCCCCCTTTCACAAGTAACCACTATCCTGTCAACTAACACCAGAGTTTTGTCAACTGCATTTTTTTTGAAGAGGAAACTTCTTTTAGAGAAGTAAAGTGACTTAGAAAAGTCAGGGCTAGTGGGTGGTGGAGGCAGCAGGGCTGAGAGGCAGGGACACTGCCCCTAGTTCCAGCGGAGTGTGAAGGGGCCATAACTGGGCTGCAGGTGGAGGAAGGTGGTGAGTAGAAAAATCGCAGGAGAAGTTGGAGAGACCTGGCACAGGCCAGCAGGTATCGAAGAGCTGATGTAATGGAACAGAAGATGCAGCCAGGCAGGAATTGGAGGACTGGACCAGTTTCCCGATGCTCTGCACAGGGATCCTTGAGTAAATCCCGAGTTTCTCCTCTCTGGCCATTTCCCCACTCTGCCTCCCCCTCTCCGGCTAGTTTTAGACTTGAGACCTAGCGATTGAAGGTGGTGGGAGTAGGGGGGTTGGGGCGGCTCAGTGTGCAGGCACATGCAGCTTGCTGGTTCTGTGGAAAAATCATGAAGGGAGCAAAGCTGCTGCGTTTGGGGAGAACTATGTCAGAACGCAGCCCTAAACCGGGGGTGGGCAAGGCATGTCTTGAGCTAAGCCTCCACTACTTGATCATGGCCAAGTCGCTTTAACTCTTTGAGCCTCAGCCTCTGCATCATTACCTAAGGATGTTAACTTTGGCACAGGGGCTTTTGGGGATCAAATAAGATAATGGATGTGAAAGCCCCCTTGTCGACTTGTAAAATGCTATTTAAATGAAAGGCTTTACGGATACCAAGCATGAACCAGACTTCCAGACAAAGTGAGATGTTATTAGTCTGTTCTTAAACATTTTCTACCTGTCTCTTTTACACACACACACCCCAGGTGTCAGGGAGGGGACTTGAGAATTAACAGCAGGTTATAGACGGGCTGGGGCTGTGAAGGCAATGGCCATATGCCGTAGGAGTGAGGCCTCAGTCCCTAAACCTGAAGAGCCCAGCCTGAGTTTAGGCCCTCACCAGCCCGTCCCATTACTCTTGGGAAAACCGCTCCCTCCAAGACCAGAATGTTCTGACCCTTGTTCTGTCAGCTTCCAACCCCTGCTTTGGGCTGGAGGCTGCACGCACTGCCGCTTAGCCCCTCCGTTTTGGGGAGACCCTAACCCCACGGCCTGTGGTGGGCAGCGGGTGAAGAACGAGGAACAGGCAGGCAGGGCGAAGGCAGCCGGGCCACTACTGTTTGTGACTTGAGTCTGCCCTTGTTGAACCGGGGAGAGCCTCGCCTTGCTCAAGGAGAGAAGCCAGACTACTACGCAGGAGACTGAGAGCTTCGAGCAGATGTGGGACCTCAGCAGTCACAATGGGGCTGAGACTTCGACGGGCTCCCAGGCGGGGCGCAGCCCTCATGCACGGGGACGCCGGCGCCCGAAACCTCCCCTCGCCCACAGCGCCGCTCACTCGCGGGGAGTGAGGCAACGGTCCGTGCTTCAGCTTCTCAGGGTTCCAGCAGGGGACAGGACTCCAGCGCCTCGGCGCCCGTCTGGACCGCCGAGCGCCCGGCAGAGGCGGCGGGGCGCACGGAGCCTGAGACCCGGGCACTGCGGCCGGCCGCCCTCCCCCACAGCCGCCAGAGCCTGTCTTCCGCTTCCGGCGAGGCTGACAGTTGGGGCGCCGCCGGGTGTGGGGCTGAGGCGGCGTGAGTGTGGTTATCTGCGCACAGCCCCTCTTGTCCCCGCCCCCCGCAACTGTTTCCATTGTCGCCGAGCAGCCACGTCCGGGTCAGACGCGCGGGACGGCGGCTGGGGATTTCCAAGGGGCTTTCTGAGGAAGCCAGTGAAAGTTGGGTGTCGGCTGCGGGGCCCCGGCACTCTTGCTAACACCCACGTCTTCCCTCCGGGACGTAAACTCTGGCCCGGTGGGGTTGTTTCCCAAGGCTTCTTTCGGATTGAAACTGAACGACACAAACCGCCACCCCTGGAGCTCAGCGTGCCGGGCTGGGAAAGTCCTGGAAAAGCTCAGTTGGGACTGGGGTTAACAGACCCTCCCTGGGCTTGAAGGCGTCAGAGAGAACGGTTCTGGTTTGACAGGACCCGTGAGTGGTGACACGAGCGCCTGCGCCAGTCCCAGCTTCCTCCCCTGGGCCTGGAAGGGTCACCGGAGGGGCAGCATCTCTGCCTCCTTCCCACACCGTCCAGGTCACAGGTAACAGGAGACACTGACTCGCTAGCAACACCAGGCGGCTAAGACGCCCAAAGCCCCAGCGCAGGCGCCCCTGCCCGAGTCAGAGGTCCGCCTGCGCGCCGTTCCAGGCACTTCCCCCACTGTTTTGGCGGATTGTATGTATACATGCTGCATATACTGAAGAATGACTGATAAAGGAGAGCAAATGAGTTTTACCTTTTATAAAACTTAAGTTACAGAATTTTCACATTGCTTTATTTTTATAATCACAAAAATCCTGAGGTAAACAGGATGTAATCACTTTCGTTTTGCAGATGGGGAACAAGAAACTTAGGGAAATAAAAATGGGGACACTTAACAGGATTTTCTGTGGAAATTTAGGTAAATGAGAATTTATGGTAAATATTTAATTCCAAAACAAATAACTCACCTTGGCCAATACCGTGACATCACTCAAGGCCCTCTTACTAGGCCAGAGAGAAAAGGAGAGGCACGAACTAGCCAGACCAAGACCCAGCAGCAACCTGAGGGTCTCCAGTTAGGGGAACGCAGGAAAGTAGGGGAGGGGCGGGTCATGGGCGTCACTGGTGGGCCTAAGGTATAGGAAGAACAGAAAAAAGAAGAAAACAAAGAAGGAAAAAAAAGGTTTTAAACATGGTCAAGGGCAAGTGATACGAAGAAGCCTCAGGATTTCTTCAAGGGACACCTGCTGCGCCAGGTCTAGAGGGCAGAAGGCTGCAACCACCAGACACCAGGACCACCAGGACCACC
Organism: Eubalaena glacialis; assembly: GCF_028564815.1. Taxonomy (NCBI): domain Eukaryota; kingdom Metazoa; phylum Chordata; class Mammalia; order Artiodactyla; family Balaenidae; genus Eubalaena; species Eubalaena glacialis. The sequence goes on along the minus strand of NC_083734.1, from coordinate 26,810,082 downwards.
AGGCTGACGGGGTTGCCTAGACTCAGGACAGCAGACCGCTGAGACCCAGGGAAGCTCACTAGAAAGGCTACAATCCTGGAGGCTCAGAGACAGATAAAGAGGAGCAGAAGGGCCTCTGCTGCTCTGGGAAGATGCTTACTGGGCAACAAGTTCTTACTGTGCCCAGTTAAGACAAAGGAAGAGGGAGGCAAGGCATCTGTTACGGGCTTCAGAGCATTCCTAGGGGTTCATGTTTGCTGGCATCTGACCCAGAGTCCTGCCCATGTGCAAGGGCGCAGCCCCGGGCTGTGGGTAGCAAGGCCAGCATCCTACTCCCCATGAATTCAGTCTCCGCTAATCCACCAACCCAAACCACTCCCACCCCACAGCAGTCCAGAGAAGGTAAAATGACCCAGGGACACACTGTGCTGCTCTCTCAACAGTCTGCTGAATCTCAGAATCGGAGGGCGGCACATATTTGAAGTTCTGCCCATTTAGTTTCACAACAAAAAATAAGCAGAGGCAGAGACGAGGAGCAAAGACGCTGGCGGCTGTGCATCTTGCTAGGTCTTTATGGCTGTGTCTCTGGATTTGTAGGCCACTCCTCGACTCTTCAGCTCCCGCACAATTCCTGCAGCAGGAAAAGAAACAGCTCTGTGAGGGAAGAAGACTCCAGAAGATAAGAAAGGTCCCTCGGGTACCACTTGGTGAGGGGAAGGGGTGGCGTGCTCTAAGCAAACTGGAGTTCCTGGACTGCTCATCAACCGAACTGCGTGGTTGACTTGTCACCCTTAAAGATCCAGGCAAGTGCTTGGCAATGACTTGGTTAAGAATGAGAAGAAAAAGAGAGACACATTGTAGTCGTCAAAAGCAAGGGTTCTGGAGCCAGGATGCCTGGGTCCCCAAATTCTGGCTCGTTACTTACTAGCTGGGTGACCTTGGACAAGTTATTTAGCCTCTCTGAGATTTGCTTTCCCTCATAGAGTTGTGAGGACTGGCATTAATTCACATAAGAAACTTCCATAGAGCTTGGCACAGTAAATAAACACTGGCCGTTACTATGATTATTATTACCTTGGGGCAGGCGACCAGTGACTGACACTGCATACACACCTGGCTTAAAGTTACCTGAAAGAGAAGAAAAGAGACTGCAGTTTAAGAGTGAGTTACAACTAAAGACCAAATGGAAGCTTAAGCTAAAAATGAAAGAAATGCCGCCAACTCCCAGAGAAGAGCAATCACTTCTTTTGGCTCTAAGTGTTAAATGACAGGACACAGGACACTTTCCTTGGCTTTCCTCCAACCCCATCGTTCTCACTCTGGGGCCACCTACCCACTGATTGAAGACTCCCCCACCCGCACCCTGGCCCTGACAACACAACCAGGCCAAGATAAAGAGAAAGGGAGACACTTACTGACTCGCTGCCACTTGGAGACCCAGCTGTCCTCTGGACTCATCATCGCAATGATTCTAGAAAGGGGAAAGAAACAGAGAGTCAGCCTGAGTTGCCTCTACTAGAGAACAGAGAGACCAAGGGAACTGCCCCCCCCGTCCCCTGCTTTACTCTGTTCCCAGCCAGCACAACAGTTCTGGGAGAGGAAACCTAAGAAAAAGCCAAGTATTGAGTTTCTACCAGAAAGCTGGGGAAACTAAGTTCTAGTGCTGGGAAGGGACTGACTCAGAGCTAGTACTGACAAAGGTCCTTTGCACTTATGTCCCTGGCCCACCAGTCACAGGTCAGTCATCATCCCCCAAAGACTATCTCGCCATGCTCAAAAGCATCCTTCGCCTACCGATTCCCTGGGAAATGGGACAGCTTTTGAGGTAGATGGCATTACTGATTACAACCAACACAACCACTGAGCGCTGGAGCCTAGTGCAAAGGGGAGGGTGAGTCAAAACAATGGGTCCTCTTACTAGAAACAAGTTAGACTTAAGCAAGCTCTGCCTTTAATGAGCTGTACAGCCTGACACACGTATGGAGACCTCCCTCAGAATTTCATCAATAAGATGAAACTAGAAGGTTGAGCTAATACATGAAAAACCCTAGCACAGAGTAGGTGCTAAGTAAACATTAGCTCTCCTTTATTATCCTAATCATTCTTCTCAGGGTAGCTCTAATCCCAGAGCACAGGCAACAGAGGCTACGCAAGGGCCAGAGCCTGCTACTGAGCATGACAGGTAAGCTTCAGGTGCTTTCAGAAGCTACAGAGGTCACTATACCCCAATTAAAAAAAAAAAAAAAGAAGCTACAGAGGTCACTTTTGTCCTTCCCCCATTCCATCAAATACTTACTGATTGCCTCCTGTGACAGATCTGTACTAGGCACTGGTATTTGTTGACTGCCTCCTCAGTATCCATTCCCCCTTCTCTTGGTAGCAATCTTGGATTCTTATTTGGGAAGCCTCCCTCCCCATCCAAATCCTACATTCTCAGCCATATGCTTTGAGTGGAACTGACCCCACCTCCAGGGGTGGCAGGTAGGGTAATACTTGCCCTGGCCTGGCAGACCAATCTGGGGTAGGCACGTATGCAGGCTGTTCTCCTGACCAAAAGTATATTCTCCTCTGTCCTTCACAATCTATCCTTCCAGCCTTACAGTGTCTGTTATCCAACCTTATGATTTAACCTAAACAGAATTCCCACCATTCTCCAAACATACCCTGGTTTTCCCACCCCATGCCTTTGCTCAGGTCAGTCCCTTTGTTTAGAATGCTTTTTCTACCTTTCTCTCATCTCAACCTCCTCAAAAATCCTGTACTTCTTTCCGTAATTAAGAGCCTGACTCATATGCTATCTCCTCCACTTCTGGCTGAGTTCATCAAGCCCTCCTCTGATCTCCTTTAGCCTTTGATATACTCACTCTTCAAATCCTAATATGCACCAGAATACATAAATAACTCCTACAACTCAACAACAAAAAACCAAAAACCTCATTCAAAAATGGGCAAAAAACTCTACTTGCTCAGTTCTCATCATCAACTCAACTCTTAAGGAACTCGAAGACAATGACAGCTTAACCTGGACACGTGCAGCTATTATGCCCAGACTCTGATAAATGGTCATAACCTTTTGTTTTTTAATTGAACATAGCATGCTTCAGAACTCTCTGACAATCCTTTAGTAAGACACTAACAATATCAGAGTTGTCACTTAATGTAAAACCCAGAACCGTGGCCCAAAGATGGAGTCCTCAGACACTTCTTGCTTAGAAGCTGTAGTTATTTCCAAGTTTTTATAACTGAATTATATTTGAAGAGACTTTTTTCCAAAGAAGATATATAAATGGCCAATAAGCACATGAAAAAATGTTCAACATCACTAATCATTAAGGAAATGCAAATGAAAACCATAATAAGATACCACTTCACACCCAACAGGGCAGCTATTATCAAAAACAAAACAAAAAACAGAAAGTAACAAGTGCTGACAAGGATGTGGCGAAACTGGAACCCTTGTACTCTGCTGGTGGGAATGTAAAATGCTGCTGCTATGCAAAACAGTATCGCAGTTCCTCAAAATGTTAAACATAGAATAATCCAGCAATTCCACTTCTGGATATATACCCCAAAGAAGTGAAAGCAGGGACCTGAACAGGTATTTGTAAAGCCATGTTCATGGTAGCATTATTCCTAACAGCCAAAAGGTAGAAGCAATCCACGTGTCCATCAATAGATGCACAGATAAATAAAATTTGGTATATACATAAAATGGGTTATTATTAAGTTTAAAAAGGAAATTCTGACACATGCTACAATATGGATAAACCTTCAAGACATTATGCTACGTGAAATGAGCCAATCACAAAAGGACAAATATTGTAAGATTCCACTTACAGGAAGTACCTAGACTAATCAAATTCACAGGGAAAGTAAAATGGTGGTTGCCAGGGGCTGCGGGGAGGAGGAAATGAGAAGATGAAAAAAGTTCCGGAGGGACTTCCCTGGCGGTCCAGTGGTTAACACTCCACCCTTCCAATGCAGGGGGCGCAAGTTTGATCCCTAGTGGGGAAACTAAGATCCCACATGCCGTGTGGCAAAAAAAAAAAAAAAGTTCTGGAAATAGATGGTGGTAATAGTTGCACAAAAATATGAATATATTTAATGCTGTTGAATGAATTCTACACTTAAAAATGGCAAAAAAATTTTATGTATATTTTACCAGATTTTAAACAAAAAAAAAACCAAAACCCTAACATGTGAAACTTTACACAGTGTCTCTCTTACTTGTAAGTATCTCATTGTGTAACTCTTGCCGTCTCTCACAGCAGCCACAGATGGGAGTCCATTCATTTGTTAGCACTGGATGGTAACAGTGCTAACGAATGAAAGAACTGGAGTATCTGAGTGTGCACACGCATGTGTACATATGTACGAAGTAAAGGTTCCATGACAACATCTGTTTTGCTCAATCCTTTACTCTTCCTTAAAGGCAAACAAAGGAGGAATGAAGTTGGTCCACCTTGAAGGAACTTTAGCAAGCACTGGTTTGGGCCCAGTTTGCATGTAGACCCTTAATTGGCCTAGAAACCAAAAGAAACTTAACCCCCAAAGAATACTGCCCTCTAGCTCCTCCCTTGGGGAAGGAAAATTGAGACCTAGCCACTTACACTTCTCTCATTCCCCTTCCCCCCACTGGGCAATCTCACCAAGGGAAAACTTTTCTCTTAGGGCCTCTTAGAGATATCTAAAAGCATCAGCTTTGGGGCCAAAATTTACCCTTCATTTTCAAAAAGGATCTTCATACATTCAACAAATGTGTATTAAGTATCCACCACCTTCCAGGCCCTATGCCAGGTCATGGTGCATGACATAAACAGTCCCTATCAGCAATGAGCTAATAGTCTAGTGAAGACCTGTCCAGTGGAAATATAATGAAAGCCATGCAAGTCATTTTTAAAATTTTCTGTAGCCATGTTAAAGGAGTAAAGACAAAAGGTGAAATTAACTTCAATAATATATTTCATTTAACCCAACATATTCAAAGTATTATTATTCTGGCATGTGATTAAAACAAAAAAAATCAAGACATTTTACATTTTTTTTTCTTGTGCTGAGTCTTTGAAATCCAGTGTACATATTACAGGTAAAGCAATCTCAGTTTGGACTAGCCACATTTCAGGTACTCAATGCCACACATGGCTAGTGGCTACTGTACTGGACAGCATAGGACTAGTGTGTCTCAAAATAACTTTGAGACCAACTAGGATTAGGGTCTCAAGAGTCTGTCCACATTTACTTGGTGGGATGCGGGTAATGTAAAAGAATGAATGCAGCAATCTAAAGGGCTTACCCATCAAAGGAAGAGCTGGTGCAGTCATATACCATCTCTCGGTTACCCTTCATCTGAAGGTATGCATCACAATTGTCACAGCCATCATATTCAAACTGGTCTATAGTCTGGGAGGGGAAAAAAAGGAGAGAGGTGAGCATGAACAAGGCGAAAAGAAAAAACAGCTTTCTCCATACTTTTACCTGGTCAAGTACAAGACTCCCTATGTTGGTTCTGTCTCATCAGGTCCCCCACCCACCATTCCTACAGCCCCTTTCCTAAGTTCCACTCTCACAATCCTTCTTCTCTTGTTCCCAATTGCGTTTTACCTATTCCTTTCCCTAAATCTCCTTGGGGTCAGGTACCTTCTCCGACTACTCCCTCAGCTGCAGATCCCCACCCTCCTCCAATTCCTAATGTCCTTCGGCTCCAACAGAAGTTCACTGAACGTCTGTAAAGGGTCAGGCCTGTGCTGAGAGCTGAAGTTGCAAAGGCATGTGAGAACGCCCATGCCCACGGCTGCAAGACTTGCCTGCGTTCCTACCGACTTAAACGATGGCCTCCTGCTGCTTCCCACGTCCCCCTGCCACCCCCTGGGTCCTGGACCTGACTTCTCTCTTCACTGTTCCCGTAGCCCTGTTCCACCCAACTTTCCCCCAGCTTGGTCCCCCATCGCCCGTACAACCAGATCCCCCACAGACACCTTGACCAGCGAACACAGCAAACAAGCCCGCAGATGCCGCAGGTCTTTCGGCACCGTCTCCAGGGCCATGTTCTCCCACGGAAGAACAGCGAAGGAAGGAGCCACAACCTTCTCCCGCAGGAAGTAAATAGCAAATTACCCAGAATGCCCGCACTTCCGGTGTCCCAGACTTCCTCTTCCGGCGCGGGAGGCCGCCGGCCCCGCCCCTCCCCCCGCCTTAGGAGATGGTTTCTCCCGCCAGGAGGCGGGGCCGGCCGGGAGTCACCTGGGCCGGCGCGCGCCCCCGCCACCTGGGCCGGCGCGAGGGCGAGGCCAGGCGGCCGTTGGGCCTGTGGGCGGGGCCCGTGGGGGGAGATGCGGCGCTGTTGGCGCCTGCGCGGGAGCGCGCCGCGACCCGGGCGGAATCCCGGCGCGCGGACCATTTGATCTAGGCCGCTGGCACCGGGCCGCCGGTCCCCTGGAGGATCCTGGATGACAGCGGAGATTCTTTTTTGTCTTCCCGTCTTAAAAGCGCAGGGCCAGCGAGTCCACTGTCTCCCTGTGGATTATCTCTGCAGAGACGAGAAGAAATCCAGGGGCCGCCCCCCTCCTTCTTAACAGGGAGGGAGCGTGATTGGGTTTCCATTTGCGTCCACAGGAACGCTGGCCGGTGAGCGGAAGGCCAAAAAAATGCATATTTAATTATTTCTAAAAGCTCTTTATGTATGTTTCCACGTTCCAGCTGATAATTTACGCTTTGTGCAGCTTTTAGCATTTAGATACAGTTCCTTTACTTCAGATCATCTGTAGGAGATTGTGTCGTTTTTTTTTTTTTTTAATTTCACCCTATGGGATGCTAAATGCCTTTCTCTCTGGTTCAGAACTGGGCACCAGACAACGACCACCTCTAACATACCTTTCCTGGAGAAGCAGAAAGGGAAAATGTGCTTTGTGAGGAGAAGAGCAAAGGCCTCTCCAGGCCCTGTGGAATTCTTCATACCTACAGTAGCATCAGCTCTGTTGATCCTCACAATAGCCCCGTGTGTAGGCAGAGGACAGTCATTTATGTTTAGCTGAATTGGAGCTTTGGGATATAAATAGTTTCAGGCCCTGCTGCTCTATCTTCCCAACAAGGCCTCCTAAATTGAAACTGAGCTTTTTCAAGACCGGTCTGCTGCTGGTGCCCGTGCCATGTCGTGCTCAGATGGGCTCTGTGACTGGGGTTAGCATGTTCTCTATCACTGCATACTTTCTACCTTGGAACACAGTTCACTCTGTTGTCTCACGGGAGCTCTCCAACAACTCCGTGAAGTGGGCCCATTTCATGGGTGGAAAAAGGCACCAGGGTATTTGAGTATACTCAAATATATCTGAGTATTTGCCCAGGGTCACAAAGAAAGTCACTGAAGCATTATAGAGTGTGAAGTAAACAGTACAATAATAGTACAGATAACGCACTGAACCACAATGAGAATCCAGTCATGCTTTCTCTTTCCCTGATCTCACTAAACCACGCTTTTAGGGGCTTACAAGCCAAGCCCACCACTCTACTCTGTCCTTTCATAAATCAGAGCCTAGCCTCTGATATCAGGGATAATTTATCTTTGCCCACGTAGAACGCAAAGTTGTTACCTGAGTGACAGTCATGACAGAAGAAAACGACGAGACCAGATCGAATTTATGGATAAATATATTAGCAAATAAATACATTTCTCAACATAGTGCCTGATTCAAGCGTCTTTCTGTCTGTTTAGATATAAATACCCACGTGGGTGCCTAGGTGCTAGTTCCCCACTGACTTTGAGGGAAGAAGATTCCCAGGTGGGGTCCTGTGCCCACTTTGCTCCCACATTCACATTCCAAATGGGATAATGCCTGAGGGGCCAGCAATGGTCCAACTGCCCTGGGGTGCATGTCACCCTGAGGAGGCCCCTCAGCCCTTGCCCACTCGATACCAGCTGCCCAGGCCAGGCTTCCTGCTCCAACTCCACTCCTTCCTGTGTGTCTCTGGCCTGCATGGCTTATACTGGGAAGCCGGGCCTCTGGGCCATCTAATCCCAAGGGCCCCATATTACCTCTCCTTTGTTCTCCCGCTCCCTATCCCTGGTCTGAGAGAAAACGCCCAGAGAAAACTTCCTTGTTCAGCTGTAATTTTGCCTTTTCTACCTTCATTCCTTCCTTCCTCTTCCCAAATAAAGTCCAGCAGAAATCCTCTTCTTTCCGCCTACTTTGGGACTTTGAGATCGGCGGTCCCCAAGGAAGAGCTATTCCCTTCCCACTACCCTCACCCCGACCCCCAGAGGAACTGAGGCTGCTGGAGTGACAAGGGAGTTTGACGATCAGAGGCTTCGACCCAGTTTCTTCAAGGTGCTGTACCACCTCAGGGACAGAACTGCACACCCTGGCTTCCCCTCTGACTTAATATAGTGGATCTGACAAGTACGGACAAGGAGGGAAAAACATCCTCCCTTATGCACCAGGGGAGGCCCTGCCTGGTGAAGCTGCAAAGCCCCCCTTTTTAGGGCTCAGGGCTCACCTATGCTCCTGATCTTTTCGCAAAGAAGGAAAATGATAAGAACCAGGGTTGCCGCTGATGCAGCAGCCTTACCAAGGAGGAGCCAAAGCCGGTGTGCAGGACTCTCCCAAGGAAGGAGGTGAGAAGGGTCATGCATTCAGCTGGACCCGTTTGCTGGTATGAACATGAGGCTTGGAATGAGGGAGAGGAGACCTGCTGGGGCTGGGGAAGGAGCACCACCTTTATAACACCTATCTACCCGTACCTAGCTTCCTGCTCTCAAAAAGTCCCAGCCTGCAGGGGAGCCAACCCGCACAAGTGGTAGCTGGTTGCCTGGCTGGACACAGGCTTGCTGCACTGCAGATGGTTCTGCAGACAAGGTCTGGAGCTGGAAGCAGGAGACAGCACCTCCTGCCACCCACCATCACCACCCCTCTGCCAGTGGCTCCAGGAAGTATGGCAAAGAAGAGGGGTGTTTTCTGAGGTCCTTTCTTTTCTCAGGAGCAGGACTCTGTGCCAGGTAGGGCCCTGAGTCATCTGGCGAGCACTCTTGGTTGGAGCTTGGCCTGAACACCTCACACGGCCTGTTCACACAGCTCCTCGAGCTCGTCTTCTGAGCCTGCATTTAGGGAGAGAGGAGGAAAGAGGTCACTGAGGGTCAGGCCAGTCTTTTGCTTGTTCCACCAGCAAGAGAGTATGGCTGGGAGGGAACTACAGAGAGGCAGGAGCAGGGAATGGGTCCAGAAGGGTGATCAGATTGAAAGCTGAGAGGGGCCCCCGTTGGGACACAGGGGAGAGAAAAACGAATCTAGAGAAAGAGATACATAGATAGCAACCAGTGTGTTACCAATACTTACTATTCATTCATTCGCCCAGTAAATATTTATTAAGCACTTGTGGATCTGGCCTGCTACCATGTGCCAAACAGAAGACCAAAAAGACTAAGCAGGGACCTGACAACCTTGTAGGAGAAAAGGTGTGCACGTAAGTGGCAATTATGCCACTGGGGGCAGGACTGGGGTCATAAGAGATGAGTCACGGAAGGAGAAATATCATGTCCAAGTGGAGCATCAAGAAGGGCTTCCTGAAAGTGGAGATAAATGAGCTGGTCCTGCAGGAATAGGGAAGAATTAGATTTATGGGAACAGGAAGGCAGCAGAACCTTCTGGGCTGCAGAAACTGCAGGAAGTGTTTACCTAGTTTGGCTAAAGCTTGGAGCAGGGGAAGGGAAGGGGAAGAGTGGAAAATAAGGTTGGGAAGGATGATGGGGGCTAGCTGGTACTAGGGCCTTGAAGGCCAAACCAGGTTGGATTTTTCTTTACTCTGAACAAAACAGAACATTTGAAGATGTCTAGAGAGTTTGTTTGAGGAGGATGACGCCGGCAGCAGAATGGAGGGTAGGTGAGCAGGATCACAGTGGTGCGTGGCCCTGCAGGACACGACACTGACGTGCAGTGCCCGGCCTTCAGGCCCTGTGAGAGGGAAGGGAGGAGCCAGGAGGCTCCCACCCCGATCTTTAGGCTGCACCTAAGGCATGGACAGGGGCCATCAGTACTGGAGGAGAATATGGTAAAGCCAGCAGAGACATGGTTAACAGAACCTGGCGTGGATTAGATCTGAAGAGCAGGGGAAAGGGAGGCACTGAAACCAGATACGAGTTTGAGAGAGAGAGGAGAGGTAGCAGTCTGGCACCGGCAGCAATGAAAGTATACACATGACAGGATTCAAAAGGAACCATCAAACACGTGGCCAAATCTGCATTACGTGGCCCTATGGAAGCAATTGTTTTCTATACTATAACAGCTTGCATGCCTATCTCTCCACAGACCTGGGTCTCCTGGTTGACAAGTTCCATGTCCTCAGAGCCTGGAACCTAGCACACAGCAAGCATACAACGCAGAAAGAAAAATGGAAGGAAGAAATGAATGGATGGATGATAGCAGCTCTCAGGTCCTGCCTGTAGGATTCCCAGACCCCGAAGTCTTATATTTCAGGACCTTTGAGGGCAGAGGGGTCCTCCTAGTGATGGCTGTAGGCAAAGAGCTGTGTCATCCACCCAATGGGAAAAGATGGGGAAGAGTAGGGGTTGGGGGATCCGGAAGAGGAAGAGGAGGATTTGAGCAAATAAATACCCAGTTAAAGTCAAGGATTTACATTATCACCATTGGCTGCAATACAGTAATAGGGATGCACTGAGTCCTCAAGAAAATGAAGTCAGTCTTATTAACAAAGATGCATAGAAGGGAAAGCCCTCGTTGTTCTTTTACCCAGGGGAAAGGAGACAATCACAGGGCTGCTGGGAACCACCTGTGATCTCTCTCCTCTTTTTTTTTTTTTTGCATCATTCACATAGCTCTTCTCATATAGCCCAGAATTATGGTTATCTGTAGTTATTTCTCCTATAAGATCTCATGTGGCCTGGGATTATGGTTTTCAGTAACTATTTGTCCATGCTCTCCTCAAGAGCAAGGAACAGTTCTTGGCCTTCTTTGTATTTACAGCTAATACTGAGCTATATGCTCAGCTGTACCAATTTTTAAAATATTGAAACACTCACGATTGAGCTGCTGCCCCAAGCCACCCCAAGTACTTTCTGGTGTCTCAGCCACATGGTACCTCACCTGAGACCTCCCTAGGACCTGGCAACTAAAGGATCAACACCTGGCAGGGCCAGCATCCCACGCTATGCCACTTGTCCACTATTTTGAATGTCACCCCTGTTGGACCCTTCTCAGCTTCCATCAACCCTTTGGATGACTTCACCCGTTCTGCCATATCCAGCTCTAGTCTCCTGTCCCCGCCAGACCCATTTCCCCTGAAAACTCACCAGGCTGGGCTGGCAGCACCTGGCAGTGTGGGTAAGGGCATGGCCTACCCTCTGGGGTGCCAGAACTCCATTCGGAAGGCCCCTCCCCAGATGGGTGTGGTCCTAGGGGCTGGCGTGTAGTCAGACACAACCACACCGGCTGTGAACTTGGGTAAGTAGGGCCTGGGGTTTCTGGTAGCAGCCTCCTGTCTGGGCCCGGAGGTCCAAAGATCAATGGGTGGGCCTCTGGGGACCAAGGATATGCCAGGCTGGGGCCATAATGGGGAAGAATCTGGCACACTCGGTGTGCAGTCAAGTCCTGGGGTCGAGAGGCTGGGGAGGGCTCTGAGGGACTCCCCCGCCGTTTCCTCTGTGTGTGTCGGACAGAGAGGCTGGATTTCTGCAAGTGGAAGAGGCTGCTGGGACCAGGGCTGGGGCTGGAGGCGTCAGCTGGCCCAGGGGCTGGCTCGGTGAGGGCCCTGGGCCGTTGTGGGTTGGGGAGCTGTCCTGACGGGGCTGCTGGGTTGGATCTGGCTGCTTGCGGATCGGGTGAAGGCAGCTCTGGCTGGAGTTGTGTCCGAGGAATGGCAGGCCTGGATTGCGGGACTCCAGTTTCTGGGCCAGACTTCCTGCCGTGCCACTGGAAACGCTTTTTGTAGTGGTGGTGCCGGTGGCGGTGGTAGTGGACATGGCTGGAAACCTGGGTTTCCCCTGTGGGCACCACTGAGTCCAAAGAACGGGGCCGAGAGGTCATGCTAGGCTGAGCCTCCTCCCCCCGGTGCTCCCCTTCAGGGCTGCAGTACACCAGGGGGTCAAAGTCACTGCTCAGGGAGCTGCGGAAGGTAGAACTGCTGCCGTGGATGCCCTGCAGGCTGATGTCCGTGCAGTTGACCACTGAGTCACTCGAAGAGCCGTGACAGGGCCCTGAACTGGAGTCACTGGCTGGCCCGTCTGCCAGGTAGCCGCTGTGTTCTGTGCAGTAGCTTTCTCCAGACCCGCTGCTGTCGTGAGGCCTGGCCCGGCGTGGGGGCATGGGGCAGGTGGCAGGGTGCTGCAAAGTGCACCGCAGGTTGCTTAGCCCCCAGCCCTGCGCAGAGGGGCTCTGGGCCACTGCCAGGCGCTGTGGCGCGCCTGGAGCCCGGGGATGTGTGCTTCTGGGGAGGCGGTGGTGCCGAGGGCCCACGCCTGGCTCCTGGCATGGTAGGAAGGGACCAGGCCGTGTGGGCCGAGCCGCTGCACTCCGGGAAGGGCCCGACAGGTAGGCCGCAGGCAGGTGGTAGTGGGCATGGCCGGGATGCTGGCGAATGAGGTGGAGTCTTCGGCCTGGTTCTTGGTAAGATCTAGACGGTCCCAGGGACTGAGAAAGCGAGTCTCCCTCTGGAAGAGAGAACCAAGAGCACAGGTGTTCGACTCCACAAACGGAAGGAGGTACATTCAGAAAAGAGTGGCTGTAGCCTACTTATTGAGCCTGCATCGCCCGCAAGCTCCATCAGAGTTTGGACGACCAAGGATGCTCCTAACCTGCCTGTGCCCTGGGATGCCCTTGCTCCCTCCAGCCAGTTGTCTCCTTGGGAGTTCCACTGTGCATGGCAAGCCCTGCTCCTCCCATCAGCCCTTTGGGGACTTTCACCCAGGGCCACTGCTAGCCCACACTGCACCTTTGGGTGAATTAGAAAAAGGCTCTCTTTCCTCAAGATACTTCACTTTCATCTTTTAGAAGATTGTCATAATATCCTGGTTTTGTTCGAACAGGATACTTTATTGCCAGAAAAGTGGAATAATAAATATACAAATCTTGGACTTCCCAGGTGGCACAGTGGTTAAGAATCCGCCTGACAATGCAGGGGACACGGGTTCGAGCCCTGGTCTGGGAAGATCCCACATGCCACGGAGCAACTAAGCCCGTGCACCACAACTACTGAGCCTGAGCTCTAGAGCCCGCGAGCCACAACTACTGAGCTTGCGCCGCAACTACTGAAGCCCCTGCACCTAGAGCCTGTGCTCCGCAACAAGAGAAGCCACCGCAGTGAGAAGCCCACGCACCGCAACGAGAAGCCCGCGCACCGCAACGAAGAGTAGCTCCCGCTCACCGCAACTAGAGAAAAGCCCGCGCGCAGCAACAAAGACCCAACGCAGCCAAAAATAAATAAATAGATAAATAAACAAACAAACAAATCAGTCAGATTTAAAATCAACAAAGTTGTCATGAAAATACATCATAAAGATGCCTGCAATGGAATGGCCGCCCCCTCAGATGAGGCCCCTTCGAGCAGTGCACAGCTTAAAGAACAATTGAGGCAGTCCTGCCTTCTCCTCAGCTTCAAGGCAAAACACTTGCCCAGAGGGAAGCCCCTTCTAGACCCATCTGCCTGCACACAGGGGAGTCCTTGGCCCACCTCCTACCTACGATGTTGAACATGCAGAGGGGGCAAGTGCGATGCTGATGCAGCCAGGGGTCCACACAGGTACGATGGAACTCATGGAGGCAGGAAATGACCCGTAGCTCCTGGAGAAAACAAGGGGTCTGAACCAGAGCTGTCTGTAGCTACAGCCGTGGCCAGGAAGCAGGGCATCCCCGACTCCCTCTGGCCTCTCCTTACTGCCGCCATCTGCTTTCAAAGACCTCACAGTAGGACAGAAACGGTATGGGCTTTGATATCAAGTAGACCTGGCTTTTGCCACTTAGCTGCATGACCTTGGGCAAGTTTCTTAACAGACAGTTTTCTGCTGTAAAATGAGGCTAAAAAACTAATCTACCCCCACCCCTCACTGTCACGAGGCTAAAACGAGACGATGCCTCTAAAGCACCCACTGCAGAGCCTGGCACGTGGTACACACTCAACAAACAGTAGTTCTCTTTCCCTGGAAAGCCAGGAAAATAACCAAACCTCAGGGCTGTCTGTGCAGGATAGACAGGACATAGATGCCGCTCGAGCACTCACACCAGCCTTAAGTGCTTCCTCCCACGGAGGTGAACCACGGCCCTGCCTTACCTGGCCCTCCGAGAACTCCTCCAGGCAGATGGCGCACACAGGGGCTGAACTGCAGCTGCTACCTGAATCTGGCCACTCGGCCCGGGCCCTCCTGCAGCCGGGCTGGTACCTCCTGGTGGCCAGCTGGCTGATGGCCCAGGCTGTTCGCTGCTGAAGGGGATCCTGGGAAGAGGTGTAGGGCCAGAATGGGGCAAGGGCGCCTCTTCCCTCAGCCCTGGACTCCAGCTTGTACTCGGTTCCCAGCCACCCAGTTAGATCCCGTGACTACTTGACCACTCCGAGGCGTTTGTATCCTCGGAGTTCATACATGGCTCTGCCAAGCAGGCTAAGCCCTCCCATCCCATTCCCCCACTCATACTATTGATCCCATTCCCCACTCATACTACTGATCCCATTCCCCACTCATACGACTGATCCCATTCCCCACTCATACCAGTGATCCCATTCCCCACTCACACCACTGATCCCGTTCCCCACTCACACCACTGATCCCGTTCCCCACTCACACCACTGATCCCGTTCCCCACTCACACCACTGATCCCGTTCCCCACTCACACCACTGATCCCGTTCCCCACTCACACCACTGATCCCGTTCCCCACTCACACCACTGATCCCGTTCCCCACTCACACCACTGATCCCGTTCCCCACTCATACTACTGATCCCGTTCCCCACTCACACCACTGATCCCGTTCCCCCACTCATACCACTGATCCCATTCCCCACTCACACTACTGATCCCATTCCCCACTCATACCACTGATCCCATTCCCCACTCATACCACTGATCCCATTCCCCACTCACACTACTGATCCCATTCCCCCACTCATACCACTGATCCCGTTCCCCACTCACACCACTGATCCCGTTCCCCACTCACACTACTGATCCCATTCCCCACTCACACTACTGATCCCATTCCCCACTCACACCACTGATCCCGTTCCCCACTCACACCACTGATCCCGTTCCCCACTCACACCACTGATCCCGTTCCCCACTCACACTACTGATCCCGTTCCCCACTCACACTACTGATCCCATTCCCCACTCACACTACTGATCCCATTCCCCACTCATACCACTGATCCCATTCCCCACTCATACCACTGATCCCATTCCCCACTCACACTACTGATCCCATTCCCCCACTCATACCACTGATCCCGTTCCCCACTCACACCACTGATCCTGTTCCCCACTCACACCACTGATCCCGTTCCCCACTCATACTACTGATCCCATTCCCCCACTCATACTACTGATCCCGTTCCCCACTCACACCACTGATCCCGTTCCCCACTCACACCACTGATCCCGTTCCCCACTCATACCACTGATCCCATTCCCCACTCACACTACTGATCCCATTCCCCACTCATACTACTGATCCCATTCCCCCACTCATACCACTGATCCCATTCCCCACTCACACTACTGATCCCATTCCCCACTCATACTATTGATTTTCCTTCCCTCGATGACCCATGAGAGCAACTTTTTATCCAACTGCCTGCTTGACATCTCAACTTGGATATCTAACAGGCACGTCAAACTTGACAGGCCCCACGCTGAACTCCTAATCCCATGAACCGCCCAACCACACACCTGTCCTCCCGCAGTCTTCCCCACCTCAGTAAAGGCAATTCCATTCTTTTAATTGCTCAGGCCAAAAATCTTGTTGCCATTCTTGACCCTTCTCTTGCACTCCATGATCAGTCCATTAGAAACCTGTCAGCTTTGCCTTCAAAGTGTATGGAGAGTCTAACTAATCCTCACCACTTTCACTGCTACCTTCCTAATCCAAGCTACCACTACTGTCCCCTGGATTCCTGTAATAGCCTCTGAGCTGGTTTGTCACCACAGATCAGGTGAGGTCAGATCATGGCTCTCCTTCTGCTCAAAACCCTCCCATGAGTGAAAAAAAAATCCTGACAACGGCCTTAACAGTCCCATACCACTGGGCCCCCATGAACTCTCTGTTCCCCCCTCCTGCTCTGCCCTCTCACTCACTGGATTCCAGCCACAGGACCGTCTTGCTGTTCCTCAGACATACCGGGCACACTTCTGCCTCAAGGCCTTGGCACTTCCTGTTTTCTCGCCTCAATCACTTTCTCCCCAGGTATCTGCACAGATCACCCCCTCACCCATTGAGGGTCTTACCTGTAATGTCATCCTCTCAATGAGGCCTTCCCTGGCCTTGCTTTTAAAAATTAACCCTGTCCCCTTTCCATTCCCTCCCCTTTTCTATTTTATTTTTCCCCCTGGCACATGCCACCATCTAAATTATTGTATATTTTACTTATTTATTTACTTACATTTTACTTATTTATTTACTCATTCATTTTACCTATTTATTGTCTGTCTCTTTCTACTAGAATGAAAGTTCCCCGAGGGGAGGAATCTTTTGTCGTTTTGTTCACTGCACTATCCCCAACACCTGGAACAGTGCCTGGCACAGAACAGGAGCTCACTTTATTTGTTGAATGAATGAACAAATGAGGACTGTTGTGGAGAGAGGCTGCTGGAAATCAACAAAGTCATTTGCCGGGGGATTTAGGTGTAAACTGTTTCACGGGCGTAAGGGCACCTTCTTTCCTCACTTTTCCCTTCCTGCTCCCCACCTTTCCCCACACATGCACTCGCCCACCTCCACCAGGGAGCCTACCCGGCTCACCGGTCTGCTGTGACGGGGGCGGCACCGGATGCGCAGCACCGAGGCCAGGATGACCACAAAGATGGTGCCCACCACCGTCAGGAGGATCCACACGTCATAATCTGGCTGGGGGAGCGAGCAGAGAGGGAAAGGGTCACACTTCTGGAAGGAGCGGGGCCAACCCGGGAGAAACACAGGAGCCCAGGAGACACACGGAGAACTGGAGGGCCCCTTGAGTCTTCCAGCAGAGGGGATGAGGTTGCAGGTGGGCTTAGGTGGTCCCTCTGCCCACGGGCACTCCTCCAAACGTCTGCTGTGAGAGGTACTATCTTGAGACCCGTGTGCTTGGGAAAAAGGGGACGGGGACCCCTCTACAAGGTGGAAGCTACCCAATGAGCAGCTGGCCAAGCTTCCCAGTCGATGGAGAAATACCAGCCAGGCATCAGGGGGCCTGGGGACCAGGGTTTCATTCTGGCTCTGCTACTCTGTGCCATGAAACCACAATGCTGAAAAACAACTTTAGAGCTCAGCTGGCCCAATCTGTTCATTCTGCAGATGAAGCTCAGACAGGGGAAGAAACTTGCCTAGAGGTGCACAGCTGGTGGACAGAGTTGCGCTAGAGGGTTTCCAAGGTCTCTTTAGCTCCAGGAGTCTAAGGGCTTTTGGTGAGGGTCACCGCAGGAAAAAGTGCGAGTGACAGCAGGTGCTGGGGCTGGGGCTGGAGACCTGGCGTGCTTACCCACGTCGGGGGCTCCTTCAGCTCAATCCTCACGTAGGCCTTTCGGTTCTTGTACACAAACTCCATCAGCTTCTCGGCATCATTACCCCAGATCAACACCACTGGCCGCGTCAGCCCCAGGGGCTGCTGCAGCTGCAGGAGGGAAAGTGCCCACAAGGGTGGCTGTGTCCTGACTTCTTCCCCGGCACATTTCTCTTCCTCCGTCCAGCCCCCTCCTCAAACACCCCACGTCCCGGGTACCTGTTCAGCAGCAGCGCGATCCTCCGTGATGTCAAAGAGGACGGCGCTGGCTCCCCGCTCCCCCGCCATCCGGGCCTGCAGAGACACAGCAGAGGTCCCGCAGGGGTCAGACACACAGCCCATCCACGCCCCGGCCTCGCCCCCTCACGTCCCTTCCTAGGATCTTGCACACACCACACCTCTGTACACTCCCACATATAACACATGCAAGGGGTCAGTGGGGTTAGGATCCCCTGCCCCGCCCCAAGCTCACCCAGGTCCACTGCCTTCCAGGACAACCTTCAGTCCTTCCTTTCGTAATGGGACAAACCCCTAACAGGGCTTAGTAGGTGCCAGGGGGTAGACTAGGCTCCTGGCCTAAGGACGAATAAGACACAGCCCCTGCCGTCAGGGTGCCCCCAGTCCGCCTTCACTAAGAGGTGTGAGCAGGGAGCGACCAGCACCCCCCAGGGCCCGGGGGTGTGACCAGTCCCCAGTACAGAGAGGGGGACAGCTCCTTCAGAACAGAACTGGGCTCTCCAGAGTCCAGCCCTGCCTGACAAGAGGAGCCTGCAGAGCATCCCGTCCCCCACCTCAGGCCAAGTTCCAGGAGCCTGGGACGCCGCTCTCACCCAAGGCGTCTATGACAGCCCCAGGCTCAGCCCATCTCGCGGCTCTCTCTCCCTGCCACACTCTAGTCTGCCAACTCTTTCTCTGGCTCCAATTCAAGGACTTACTGGAGTCCCTGTCTGGTGCTTTATCCCTTCACCCCCTCCCTGAGGGTGGCAGTAGAGACTCGGGTTGGGAGGGACCCGAGGGACTGTTCCCACAAGGACACAAGTGTGCGCACGTGCCACAAGCACATGCACATGCGTGCTCGCCAAGGCTCTGAGAGGATCTAGCCAACCAGGCAAAGCAGAGAGCAGAGCCAGAAAGAGAACAAAAAGCAGGAATCTAGGGGCTCTGGGTGTGGGGTAAGACCAGGGAGATAAGAGCTGGGGGGGGCGGGTGGAGGCATGAGGGCAAAGGACCGACAGACAGACCCTGGTCCGGCCTCACTGTCGCCTCTCTCCCGGGCGCCGATGCTCTCCAGCGCTCCTCCCTAGAGCAAAGGCTCACCTTGCGAAGGCATCGGGCTGGGACCTCAGGCCCCTGGGGCCTGCTGATCCTTTCGGGCCTTCCTGCAGGCACTGAAGGAGTTAACCCTTCCGCAAGTAGTGCAGTCAGGAAGAGCACCCCGTGCTGGGGCTTACACTCCTAGCGCTTTGATCTCTGCTTCCCTTCCTGGCGAGAGCCTGTTGGGGCAGGTCTCCTGCCAGGCAGGCGAGGGGAGCGGCTCCTGCTCCCCCTCCCAGATCCCTACTCCCCAGGCGGCCGCAGGGGGCAGGGGGCCCCTCAGAACAGGCAGTCTGCAGGCAGGAGAGCCCGGGGAGGGTGGTGGAGACCCTCAAGTGGGGCCTTTGCGGCCAGGAGGGCACCTTCCCTCTTCCCTTCCTCCTTCCCTGAGGAGCTGGGCTAGGCCCTCTACCAGCACCCAGGCCCAGCCCAGGCCCAGGCTCGCCAGGCTAATTGACTGGAAATTCACAGGACTCGAGAATGGACCTGCTGAAGAAATGGAGAGGTCACAGCCTTCATCCTCCTCTAGCCTGCTTATTCCCAGGAAGTCTCCCCCACCGAGGCAACCCCAGGCGAAAAGAAGTTGTCCAGTCTTCAGAGCCCTCCAAACCAGGGCATGGGAGCAGCCCTAGGGGGAAAGGAGAAGGACTCCTTCTGCTAGTCTCATAGTCCCTGACTTAACCAAGGGGTGGGGAGGTCACCCCCGTAGTCACAGAACTGAGACTCCTGGATCCTCAGTGCTACCAGGGCCTCATGTTTCTCATCCCCAGAATGAGACCTTGAACCCAGCCCAGCCGGGAAGAGCAGGAGGGAAGGGCAGAGACTTCCTTCTCTGGAGATGTTCTTACTTCCCTACCCCTCTCTTTTTGAAGGGTTGGGGTAGGAACGGTGGAAAGTAATCACCCTGACGTTCAAACACCCCAGCCGATTACAGCCCATAATTACAAAGTTGTAAAAGTGATCAAAGAGAGAGGGTTGGCCAACAGGGGAAACAAACAGGCCTTTCAGACAGTGGGTGCCTGTGTCCAGAGTTCTAGGACTCAAAAGGCAAGATTTGGGGCCAGATGGCAGCCCACTCAGGGGCTACCCATGCTGCCCTGCAGTCCGCCCGCACCCAAGCAAGAGGGAGGGAGGGAGAGAGAGAAGCACTTCTTCCAGACCAGAACCTGGAAGACAGAGAGGACGGGCAGACCCTCCAGACAGGAAGAATGGGCTTTAGAAAGACAACCCAGAGACCTCTTTGGGAGCTGCAAAGATTCAGCCAGCCCTCTAAGAGCAGCGAGCAGGCTGCCCATGGCCTTTAGCAGTGGAAGCCAATACGTTCCAGGACTTCTGCACTTCTACACTCTGCACTTCCCTGCACCTTAGATTTTCCTCTCCAGACACAGTGACAGTCACTGTGTATCTCCTCCTCATCAAAGATTGACTGAGCACCCACTGTGCTCAGGGCACCAAGCCAGGGAAGGCCAAGCCCTCCAGAACAACTCATAATCTAGCTGCGGAGACAAAGCATATACGTACGATTATAATGCTGAAAACAACATTCTAGAGTACAAATGAATGAAATAGACCAGTCGTTTCCAAACCCTTTTTTCACTGCAGAAAGCTCTTCCCTCCATTGTGCCCCCCACAATACACACACGCACACACACACACACACACACAGAGACTGACACAAATCTTCAATACAAAACAGATAAAAGTGAGCTGAGGTTGAGGGTGGGATTAGGGGTAAGAAGGACCCTTGGCTTCCCCTCAACCCCAGCCCCTGCCAAGGCACCTCCATGAAACCTGGTGTGAAAAGCATGGCCAGAGACCCTGGCAGCATGCCAGGAGGGAAGGATTTCTGCTCCTAGTAGCCTAGCTGGGCTGAGCCAGTTAGGAAAGATTCAATACAAGAGGTGGGATTCACCTAGGCTTGAAAGCAAGGGGAGGAGGAAGGAGAGGGGATATAACCGTTACTGAGACCAACTCTGCCCAGACTGTTTAGGTTTGAGTACTAAATCTGCCATCAACCATTAGCTGTGAGACTTTGGGCAAGTCACTTAACTGCTCTGTGCCACAGTTTTCCTTTCTGTAAACTAGGGATAATAACAGGACCTACTTCACAGGGTTGTTCTGAGGACTATATAAGTTACTCCATGTAAAGCCTTGTAATATGCGCCTGGCACATAGTAAGTGTTCCTTAAGTATATTTATTTATTTATTTATTTGTATCTGTCATTAAGCCACTCAAGTATTAGTTATTATCGTAACATCTATCGCCATGTGCTTTTCGTACATGATTTCATTTACTCCTCACAACAATTCTATAAGACAGGCATCAGCTCCACTTTTGAATTGAGGAAAAGACAGAGGCTCAGATAGGCTGAACAACTGGCCCGGGGTCACACAGCTGATAAGCAGTGGAGGCAGAATTCCCACCCAGGACTTCAGCCTTCCGAGTACCTGGTTAGCAGGGAGCGTTCTCTGTGGTAAGAGAGGCAGGACTTGTACCCAACTTTTTTGCCTCCAGAGCCAGCTCCTCCCACCAGGCAAAAGGCCACTGCTCCAGTCCAGGCATGAGGTGCTAAGGGCCTGGGGAATCACAAGGATGGCTGTGGAGTTGCTAATAAAGAAACAGAAACCAATCTGGGTGACTGGGTAGGGGGAGGAAGGTGGTATGCTGACAAGAATGAGAGTCCAGAAGAACTACAGTGAGGGTCAGAGATCAAAAGAGAGAACCATGACAGAAAAAGGCCAACCTTGTTAACTATGAAAGCATAGGATGATGATGCCAATGACAAGGACAGCAGTGAGAGCTGCAGTCATTTATTGAGTGATTGCTGTGCGCTTGGCATCTGTACTGTCTCCTCAACTCCTCATAACTACTATAAGATATGAGCCCTGTTATTGTTCCCCTTTCACAGATGGGGAAACAGAGGCTCAGAGAGCTGAGCTAAAATGTCCAGGTCACACTGAGGGGCAGTGGAGAAGCCAGGCTCCAGACCTGGGGCTGTCTGGCTCAAGAGCCCCAGTTCCGGGGATGGGGACAGCACCACTGACACTAATTGATTTGCCAGAGCAGAGCTGACTGAGGTCAGTGGTTTTCGAATTTCCTCACCAAAGACCCACCTTTCCCTTATGCCTCCCACAAGCCCTATATTTAAATATGTTTTACCAAACTAACTGCATTTATTATGCACAATTCATTTTCCTATGAGATAACTTGTATTAACACATTGAACGGATAGAATTCAACCAAAAGCAAAAAAAATGAAGGGTTTAGTTAAGCCTGTGGGAAGTCTAAAATATTGGAAGTAGCCCAAAGATCCACATTACTACCTTCACAGACCTCCTTTGGGCCAGGGGATCCCAGGTAGGAGCTACTTGGTCAGGTCAAAGGATGAGAGATCCGAGGGATGCCTTGGACCTGACCCACGGGAGAGCTTGGGGCCAGAGCAGTTCCGCAGAGTGATGGGGGGAGAAGACGGGCGAGGGGAAGCGGGGTGAGTATGGTGCGGGGGGCGGGGGGGTGGGCACGGGAAGCTCAGGCAGTGACCTCAGAAAGAAAAAAGGTCACAGGGCAGCAGCCAAGGTGCTTCTTCTGAACTCCTAATGGTTTTTTGATTTTGTGTTTCATTTAGCTCAGGGACTATTTGGCACTTGACGTACACTATTTTCATCCTCACAATGATCACTGGGGTAGGAAATAAAAGTCCCATTTTATGGTAGTGGAAACAAAGGCCCAGCAAGGTTAATTAAGTACCTCAAAGAGCACTGACCACATGTTCCTTGTCACCCAGTGTCTGTTCACATGGCTCATTTCTCCTACAGGAGAGTGGTCCTCTAGGGGCGAGAAGAAAACCTCCTATGTGGACACATCCCGGCGGGTTGCCGAGGGCCCACACGCATGTGAAATCATACGCTGCTTCAGAGAGACAGCAGAGCTCTCAGAACTCATCCTCCTCCATCTGTCTGTCTCCCTCCCCTCTCTCTAACTCACACTCACCTACCTCACACTGGGCACTCATCTACCAAATGAATAAATGAATGACATTTGCCCATATTTTGTCAAGCAATGGAAATGAAATAGTCAGAGGTAGGGTAGCTTCAGCCTAACAAAATGCTGCTGCCAGTAGGACACTTACCGTCCTGCAGAGACACACACCCTCCAGCTCCTCAGGGGTGTCCTGGACCCCATCTCCCACCTCCCCAGGGCCCCTTCTGCATCAGCACCAGGCTGGGAGAATATCTTCCCCTATCTGTGGGCACCACATTCCGAGTCCTGCCCGAGTCCCTGCCCCCTGGGGGAATCACGTAAGAACACGGGCTGTTTCCTTGAGACTCATGGCCCGGGAAACAGCCCTCAGGAGGATCACAAATCCCCTGGGCCACAGTTCAAGGAGCAGGTGCATGGGGCAGGACGGTCGCCCTCCTCTCCCACCACCCCTGGGAGCAGGACCTCCTCCCCCAAGCCTGCCTGACCGTGCCACCCACAGTCTAACTACACTCTGGCTTGGCTCACCACGAGACTCTTTTCATGTATGTTCAGTTTTTCCAGCCAGAATAGGAGGTAACAGAGCACAGAGATTAAAAGCTCAGGTTTGAGAAGTGGACAAGCCTCGGTTTAGATCTCAGCTCCGCCCCTTCCTATCCCTGTCACCCTGGCAAGCTACTTAAGTTTTCTGATCCTCATTTGTCTTATATGTCAAATAGAGAATAACAATGTCTAGTTTTCCTGATTGTTGTGAAAAGCAAATGAGAATTAATATATAAGAAGTATCTATCCCATGTCCCACCTGGCACATGATAAGCACAAAGAAAATAGTAACATGTTAAAGCAGGGGTCACGAATGCAAATGTTTACAGGCTCTCTGAGGTAGCAGGCCAGTGGGGAGCATGGCAAACCAGAAAGCCCATGACAGTGGAAAGGTGGCAGCTGCTGCCAGCTCCAGCCAAAGGTGCCCCGAGGAAGTGCGGGGCTGCCGGTTTGCAATCTCGGAGGAAGAGTGTTTTAATGGCTTCTGTTTCCACTCTTCTTGCCTAGTGCTCAGTGAATATTTCTGAAAGATGGAAAAGCCCTCCAGCTGACCCCCTCTTTGCTCTGATGCTAGGCAGGGGAAGGGGTGTAGGAATTTCCAGGTGATGGGGGAAGAGCTAGGATGGGGCACATGCCCTAGATGACAGCCAAAACGTTCTGCTGGCACATGGCAGGTGGGGAGAGGACAGTGGCCTGAATTTCCATGTCTCTCAGACCAGTCATGGGTTATAAAAACCTGAATTGAGCACATCACTCTCAGGAAACAAGCAGACAAAGAGCACAGGACCTCTCACAGCCCAGAGCTGGGCGCACGGGGGTTCAGGGTGTGCGGGGGTCAAGTGCGAATCTACCTTGCTGGCCAGTGACAGGCAGGGGCGGGGGGCCCGCTGGGGACTCTCCAGCTTGACAATGCTGATGAATCCAGGCTCCAGATTGTCGTCGTCGCTGGCGTTGCACAGGTACAGGGGGTGGGACTGCAGAGAGAGAGAGCGAGAGACAGGTTAGGGGGCTCTAGGGAGCAGCAGGCATAGCTGGGAGAGCCAAGCACGTCCCCACCGTTCTCACAGGCACCTGGCAGGTCTCCTGGTGCCATGAAAGAGGGGGCCTTCTTATCAGATGGCCTCATGGTAAGCTAGGAGACACCAGCTGTCATTTCAGGGGTGCCAGGGCCAAGGACACATGGCGGTGGGGGCAGATAGGAGCAAGGGGTGTGTAAAAGCACAGAAGAGCCTGCTGCAAAGCCGTTCCAACAATCCTCAAGCCCTGCTTTTCCAAACTGGTCAGCTGCAAAGGGCTCTTCTCCTGGCCCCAGCCTCTCTCACCTCCTAATTCTGCTCCAAAAATCCCAGGCTGCGAGCCTGTATCAGTGCCTTCAGAATCCTGCCTTCCCTCCTTGCTCCCCCAGGGCAGTGCTGGGTGCTGCTGGAGCCTCCTGTCTCCTCGGCAGCTGTTGCCATGGAGATTCCCATCTCTCCTGTGCTTTGGGTCTTCTCACTTGGTGCCGTCTTGCTCCTCTCAACATCCCCCTTTGCTTATCCTGGCATTAAGCAGGGTGCTGATAGGGAGAAGAACTATTTTGGGATGAGGCTTGGCTAAGAGTTAAGCCTTGAATAGCACAATTCCTAGGAGCTCGTCCTGTCCTCAGGAATGATGCGGCCTGCTCAGCCCACTTGCTCTGAGGGTGTGGCAGGTCCAGTCCGAGACCCTGAGACTCTAGCCCGGCTGGTGCTGAGCAACGACTAAGGGGAAGTGGGCCTTATCCATGCTAACAGAGACCAGAGGGCCCCTCATCAAAGGGATGAGACTGCCCTTCTATACACGCTCTTCTCCTTCAGGGTGATTGTAATACCCCCTTGAATCTAATTTTCCTAGAGTACTGTGAGAACGAAGGATAATCCTATGGGCCAGGGGTTCCCACATGGTGGAAACCCAGTGTATTCTGGCAAGAAAGGGAACTTCCTACTAGGGAGCTGCCCACGATTCCCTGGCTACTGCTGTTAGACTAAAGGACTTCCAGAAAGAACCATCAGAGGAACCAGAGAGAATTTTGAATTTACGAAGATGTTTATGAACATGATAATGTCAATGATGGACTTAAAAGCACAGTCAGGGCTTCCCTGGTGGCGCAGTGGTTAAGAATCCGCCTGCCAAAACAGGGGACACAGGTTCGAGCCCTGGTCCGGGAAGATCCCATATGCCATGGAGCAACTAAGCCCGTGCACCACAACTACTGAGCCTGCGCTCTAGAGCCCGCGCTCCGCAACAAGAGAAGCCACCGCAATGAGAAGCCCGCGCACCGCAACGAAGAGTAGCCCCCGCTCTCTGCAACTAGAGAAAGCCCGCGCACAGCAACGAAGACCCAACGCAGTCAAAAAAATAAAATAAAATAAATAAAAGCACGGTCACTTTTTGAAAGCACTTTCAGGCTATTTCCTCTCACTGTATCGCTGCAGTCCCTTGAACATAGTAGGTTCTCAATACATATGCACTACCTCACTTTGAATTGTATCCTTGTGAATAAAAATCTTTGGGCAGGGGGTGATGAGATGGGAGGGATGTCCATTCTTGCTCCCAGAAATTAAGGACTGTTAGTCTGGTAGTGATCGAGGTTTAGTGTGGGAGAAAGGTTATATATCCCCCTAACCCCCAGAAATGGGCTGGGGCATGAGGTTGGGGGCTCTTGTGAAGCTGTAGCCCCCACCTCAACAAGCTCCATTAGTCTGTCCATCTGCCCATTCAGTTCTTCATTCTACCAACATTGAAGGCCCTCTTGGTGCCAGGCACTGTTCAATGCAACGAGGAGTCAACAATGAATAAGACAGGCTCCTTGCCTTAAAGAAGCTCAGAAGACAAGTGTGCAAACACTGTGTATTGTGATGTTACGATGCAGGTTCATTCAAGGGCCTGGGGGAGGGCCTGAGGAGGGGGACCAACAATCCCATGCAGGAGGACAGAGTGACCTCAGTGCTTCCTTGGGGACTAAATAGGTGTGTGTTCACCCAGTGGACCCACAACCAGCGGGGAGGGTACGTTCCTGGCAGAGGAAGCGGCCTGTGCTAAGGGTTGGGAGGGGCAGTTAGGTCTGGCATGAAAGGTCGGCAAGAGCAGGGACCACAGATCTGTGTTTGAGAAGGATCTCCCTGGTGACTGCAGAGGACAGACCGGTGTGGTGAGAAGTCAGGAGGCAGCTGCTCCAGCAGAACAAAAGATGTGAGACCTCCCTTCAGGAGCAGCCACAGAAGTCCACTGCTTTGCTTGCTCCCACACCCTACTCATGGTCCAGCTTTCTCAAGATAACTCCAAGATGCCTCTCACTGACCAGAGGGTCAATGGAGACAGGAGAAAGTCACTTTGGAGAAGACTAGTCTTTAGAGAAGGATTTTCAAATACTTAACCACCACGCTGCCCCCAGGCCTTCGCGGGGGAACCAACGTGTACTGTACTGTAGTGCCACGTGGTAGGATGCTGAGATAGAGGGGAAAAAACGTGGTGCAGAGTCACCAGACTTCCGTGGTCCTGAACTAACTACTATGGAAGAAGGAAGAGGAGGAAATGAACCATTAGTAAATGCCTTTGGCAGGCCAGAGCCTGTAGATGTTATCTCACTATGAGGTAGGTGTGCTCATCCCCACTTAAAGAAGAGGAAGAAGCTTGAGGCTCAGAGAAATTAAGGTCACACAAGATTAGAACCCAGCTCTGACTCCACCCTCTGGAGTTATGCAACTCCAAATGAAACACATAGCAAACCCGCCACTGTCCATGCTAATGCTGATGATGACGATGAGCGTGTACATTGATTGCGTAAATATCGTGGGCCAGTGAGCGTTCTAAGCGCTTTTGTGTACTACCTCTTTTTATCCTCATAACAACCCTATAATTGTCTCCATTTTAAAAAAGAGGAAACTGAGGCACTGAACAGTTAAGTAACACACCCAGGATTACACAGCTGAGAGCAGAAGATCAGAGGAAATGGAAAGAAGTAGGATAAAATTTAAAAAATAAAAATAAAAAATTAAGAACAATCTCCATTTGACTTTGAAAACATGATACCTTCCCCCAATTCATAACCAAGAAAATTTGCCTTCCTAATTATACATTCCTAAAGCATACAGGCCCAAACACAAGTCCCCGAAATATCGGTGGCAATTTCCAGGAATGTCCTAGGCCCTCTTCTCTTTTCACTTTCCATGGTCTGCCGGGTGACCCCAGCCAATCCCATGGCTTTGGTTTCCACGTAGAGGTGGTTAATTACATATGTGCAGCCCAGACCTCTCTTGAGTTCCAGACCCCAGGAGGGGCCTGGATGCTTCTACCTGAAGAACCTTAAATGAGACACCTCAAACTCAGCATGTTCAAAATTGAACTAATCATTTTATCCCTCAAAACTGTTCCTCCAGTGTTCCCTGTTTGAGGGGCTGGAACCACCATCCACCTATTACCCAAGTCAGATGTTATCCTCCTCCTCTCCTCTAATCTCCTTCACGCCCTACCACTACCACCAACAACCAAGCACCAAATTCTAACAATTCTATCTCCTAAACATTTCTCTTATTTGTCCTCTTTCTGCCATTCCCACCACGGCTACTCTGACACAGGTCACCATCACTGCTATCCCAATGTACTGAAATAATCGCTTAACTAGGGTCAACTCACTCCCCAGCCTCACCACCCCCCCCCCCGCCCCCAGTTCCCTATACTGAAGCCAGAGTGGTCTAAGATGCTAATTTGGGCGTGTCACTCTTCCTCTCTAAGCACTGAAAAGGCTCCTCATAGCTCTTAGAGTGAAGTCTGCACTTTTAAACACAGCTTAAAAGGCCCTGCCAGCTCCAGTGCCTTCACGCCCCGCCTCACAGCTTACCATCCCTGTCAATACCTCTTCCCCTGGCAACCCACGCTCCAGAAAGACCTTGTTTCATGTCCCCAAACACTCTGGTGCTTGCTGCTCTGTCAGGGTGGGTTGGAGGCCCTCATCTGGGCCCCCCTTAGTACGCTGTATTTCCCCAGTCCTATACTCACCCCAGCGTGTTTCAGTTGTCTGTGTACATCCCTCCCTCTCTCCCCCAGCCTTGACAGACCTCCACTGCCCCTCCAGTGCCTGCTACATAGGTTTTAAAATTAAATATTGAATGTCTACAACCAAATACCTATAAAGACAGCACAATGCACACCAAATCCTGACAACCGTGGCTTTGGGAGAGAAATTACAGAGGAAATGGTGAAGACACTTTGGTGTTTTGCTTTGAGTACTTCGATCATAGGCTAATATGTGGAGATATTAATTTGAGTTTCATTTTGTGCTGTTGTGGAAGACTAAAAAAGAATGACAGCTATTTATATGTTGTTCCTGTCTTTTCCCTCCTCCCATTCCAAGAAGAAAGGCTCGCCTTCTATTTCCTTGCCTCAGGGGCATTGGCCAAAAGCAAATGTTGCTAAAGACCTATCTTCCTGACTTCCATGAAAGACTGAACTCATTGAGGAAATGTGAGTGTCCTGAAGGCAGAAATGAGAGGCGGCTTGGGGGTGGGGGTGGGGAGCGGCGCAGGTGGTCAGAGTCCCTGGAATCTTGAGGGGGGGGGGGTGGGAGGAGCCTGGAGATGTGCCAAGTTGTCGGAAGCTACAGCCTGTGCCCCAAAAGGGGTGGACCCCAGGAGGCTGGACCCCGGCAAAGATGCTGTGCCCACCTGGATTGTGCTCGGACAATGGGCATATTTGTGGAGACCAGTGTAAACAAGTATCAGAGATGTCCCTTAGCTATTTCACTTTGGCTGCTCTATGAGGGGAGTTCCCATGAAAACAAATTTCCATTGACCTAGTGGGATAGGACCTTGAAGTCAGGTTTAATTCAATTAAAAAAATAATAAAGTACCATGGTATTTCTTGTATAGTCATATTTGTGGCATGAAAATCATGCTCACTATACTTCTGTATGGTTTCTTTTACAATGAGAGTTTCTCAAGTACATATTCTCAGATTAAAAGCAAAAGCCAAGAAAAGGCCATTGAACCAGGGTGCTGTTCATTACCTAGCAAGGCAGTGTTAGTCTCCCTGGGGTGTTAACACAGGGGCTGTCTTTGCCCCCTCCTCCAGGGAGTTTTCAGCTGGGAAGAGTGCTCCTGAGAAGAAAACAGATCTAAATGCATCTGCCTCCTTGGGATGCAAGGTGTCCTAATAACAAAGGTGCAAACATGATTTCTACATCGGCCACCCGTCCTCTCAGTGACACTAGGAGAGGGCCAAGAGAAATGGGCTTGCAGGATTCGGGGTGGGTGTGGCTGGGGAGCGTTCCTGGAAAGTTGGTGAGCTTAAGGATTGGTTATTTGCATATTCCTAAAAGGCCAGGAGATGCGACACCCCGACACCCCATTCCAGATGCTGCTATGAGAAGCAGATTAAGAGGACTTGCTCATAGTGTCCAGGCCACTCTGGCTGAGAACTCCACTTTGCCCACATATTTTAAACACCTATGTAAAGATGTAGGTCTTTAGTGGTGTGTGTTGTATTTCATGCTCTTGTGTCTGTTCTCTATGTCTCTGTCCTCCTCCTTAAACTTATTTGTTCTGATTTTTCCCTTCCCTCCCCAAACAGACCTTACGTGCATTTTCTGACTCCATCATTTACCCGTGTGACCTGGGGCAGATTGTTACTTAGCTTTTCTCAGCCTCATACTCCTCATCTTCAGAATGGGATAAAAAAATGCCTCCTGATTATCACGAAGACTAGAGATAATGGCCATAAGCGCCTAGCCCAGAGCCCGACACTCAGTAGGTGCTCATTAAAATGGTAGTTGTTTTTATTATTGCATCTGCAATGGTAAAATCCCTCCTTATTCCTGGAAGGGACAAAGCCCTTTCTGACTACTTCTCCCTTGGCAGTCGTCACAGTGCCTCTGAATGCCAGTGTTCCACAAGGCACAGTCTGGGACAGCTCATTATCCACGGTCACTTCCCTCCTGGGCTCAGCCCTCCAAACCCCACTGAACAAGCTCTTCCAGTTCTCAGCCTGCCTCCTTCCCATGAAGGAAGCCATGTGATCTCATTACCTCCTCACAAAGGGCATTCCAGGTCTCAACTGAGCCCCGAACTTAACGCTGGTCTTATTTTATCCGTGGCATCTCCTCCTCTTGGGGTGTGTGCATTTGCAAGCAATTCTTTACTGTCTCCTGTTTCCCAGCCCAGCTCTGCCGCAGTAATCTCTCACTTCTCTGATTCCACTTACAGACCTTCACCCAGGCCTTGGACAGGTAACTTTACTGCCTGCTACAATTTTGCTTTTGTAATCAGGAACATTGGCCAGGCATCAAAGGCACCTTCTGCCCATTTCCTCTTTTCAGATTTTATAATCATCCTCTCCTGTGCAACCTCCATTACCTGAACTTGGAACTACCTGACTTTTATCTCAGGCGGCAGGACACACCAGCTTCATAAAGTCAAGCTCCTGTAGCTGGGGGGTTGGGAAAAGCAGACAGGCCTGGAGTTGCTGCTTCTGGCTCCCAGTACCAGAACAGTCTCTGAGGTCCAGTTTGGTCATCTTGCCCTTTAGTTAAAGAGGTCAATGCTCACATCTACAGGTTAGATCCTAATGGCAATTGTTTAGGCTTTGGAATTGTTTAGGATTTGGAAGTTTCTAGACCTCATTCCCATCCATACCTTAACCTGCATCTCTACCTCTTTGGGATGGCTGAGTTTCTTAATCAATTAAGTTGGGAGGCTGGGGAATTGTCAAGAAAAGTTTCCCTTTATCGATTTTGTTAAAATGCTTTTACAAGGAAAATATATTCCTGCTTAACTGTGTAATTTTTTTAAGGTACAAAAGAAAATAATGTTGGTGGGATGAGAGAAGCATAACCCTGATGGAAAGGGACTAGCAAGAGAGAGGATGGATGACAGAGGCCTCCAGTATTTCTAACTTGATCCGGAAAAGCTTCCTGGGGGCAGGGGCCCTGGTGAGCAAGAGGGCTGTTAACAGAA
This sequence comes from Eubalaena glacialis, assembly GCF_028564815.1. Lineage (NCBI taxonomy): Eukaryota > Metazoa > Chordata > Mammalia > Artiodactyla > Balaenidae > Eubalaena > Eubalaena glacialis. The sequence continues at coordinate 26,778,613 of NC_083734.1, read as the reverse complement.
GAGCTGAAAGGACCCGCCAGCTTCCAAGAGAAGGCAGGGCAACCGTCTGAGTGGAGGAGCTGAGCCCACCAAGGGTCCAGTCAGGGGGCTTTGCATGTTGTAGGCCCTTAGTATTTGGTGAAAGAATGAATAAGAACTCAACTTGAATCCAATTGTCATACAGTTTATAAAAGAAATGTAAATTGCTAACAGCTGAGCCTGGTCCAGACCTGTAAGGGACCTTTAAAACTTGCTTTACACAATCTTGAGAACGAAAAATGGAGCTGGAGGAATCAGGCTCCCTGACTTCAGACTATATTACAAAGCTACGGTAATCAAGACAGTTTGGTACTGGCACAAAAACAGAAATATAGATCAATGGAACAGGATAGAAAGCCCAGAGATAAACCCACGCACATATGGTCACCTTATCTTTGATAAAGGAGGCAAGCATATACAGTGGAGAAAAGACAGCCTCTTCAATAAGTGGTGCTGGGAAAATTGGACAGATACATGTAAAAGTATGAAATTAGAACACTCCCTGACACCATACACAAAAATAAACTCAAAATGGATTAAAGACCTAAGTGTAAGGCCAGACACTATCAAACTCTTAGAGGAAAACATAGGCAGAACACTCTATGACATAAATCACAGCAAGATTCTTTTTGACCCAGCTCCTAGAGAAATGGAAATAAAAACACAAATAAACAAATGGGACCTAATGAAACTTAAAAGATTTTGCACAGCAAAGGAAACCATAAACAAGATCAAAAGACAACCCTCAGAATGGGAGAAAATATTTGCAAATGAAGCAACTGACAAAGGATTAATCTCCAAAATTTACAAGCAGCTCATGCAGCTCAATAACAAAAAAACAAACAACCCAATCCAAAAATGGGCAGAAGACCTAAATAGACATTTCTCCAAAGAAGATATACAGATTGCCAACAGACACATGAAAGAATGCTCAACATCATTAATCATTAGAGAAATGCAAATCAAAACTACAATGAGGGCTTCCCTGGTGGCGCAGCAGTTGAGAATCTGCCTGCCAATGCAGGGGACACGGGTTCGAGCCCTGGTCTGGGAAGATCCCACATGCCGCGGAGCAACTAGGCCCGTGAGCCACAATTACTGAGCCTGCGCGTCTGGAGCCTGTGCTCTGCAACAAGAGAGACCGCGATAGTGAGAGGCCCGCGCACCGCGATGAAGAGTAGCCCCCGCTCGCCGCAACTAGAGAAAGCCCTCGCACAGAAACGAAGACCCAACACAGCCAAAAATAAAAATAAATAAAATTAAAAAAAAAAAAAAAACTACAATGAGATATCATCTCACACCGGTCAGATTGGCCATCATCAAAAAATCTAGAAACAATAAATGCTGGAGAGGGTGTGGAGAAAAGGGAACACTCTTGCACTGTTGGTGGGAATGTAAATTGATACAGCCACTATGGAGAACAGTATGGAGGTTCCTTAAAAAACTACAAATAGAACTACCATACGACCCAGCAATCCCACTACTGGGCATATACCCTGAGAAAACCATAATTCAGAAAGAGTCATGTACCAAAATGTTCATTGCAGCTCTATTTACAATAGCCAGGACCTGGAAGCAACCTAAGTGTCCATCATCGGATGAATGGATAAAGAAGATGTGGCAAATATATACAATGGAATATTACTCAGCCATAAAAAGAAATGAAATGGAGGTATTTGTAATGAGGTGGATGGAGTTAGAGTCTGTCATACAGAGTGAAGTAAGTCAGAAAGAGAAAAACAAATACAGTATGCTAACACATATATATGGAATCTAAGGGAAAAAAAAAAAAAAAAAAGGCCATGAAGAACCTAGTGGCAAGACGGGAATAAAGACACAGACCTACTAGAGAATGGACTTGAGGATATGGGGAGGGGGAAGGGTGAGATGTGACAGGGTGAGAGAGTGTCATGGACATATATACACTACCAGATGTACAATAGATAGCTAGTGGGAAGCAGCCGCATAGCACAGGGAGATCAGCTTGGTGCTTTGTGACCACCTAGAGGGGTGGGATGGGGAGGGTGGGAGGGAGGGAGATGCAAGAGGGAAGAGATATGGGAACATATGTATATGTATAACTGATTCACTTTGTTATAAAGCAGAAACTAACACACCATTGTAAAGCAATTATACTTCAATAAAGAGGTTTAAAAAAAAAAAAAAAAAAAAACTTGCTTTACACAGACGAGGAATGCGAGCCTTACCTTACAGACAGACCATGGTTACATACGGAGGCACTCAAAGGAAGCTGAGTTCTCCTAAATTCAATCCCAGCTCCCTGACTACTCCACCACGCCACCTCCAGGTCTACGTGTCGGGAAGTATTCTGTGTGGTACAGCAAACATCAGCCGAGTACTACAATGCCTGAACAGAAGGCTTCAGGAGGGCCTACATTTCTAGAATTTTCAAACTTGAATCAGCCTTAGCAACAAGACAGGAGCCAAGTCTGTCTGCTCCTTCTCCCTCTGGGCCTAGGCTCTCTCTGCCCAGCATCCTCAGCTTCCTTCCTCTCCCCTAGGGCTTATCTCATCTCTTCTAGCCACAGCAAGGCAGCCAGACCCAGACACTGCTCAGAGGCGCTTTCCCAGTGAATAGTCTGTGTTTGTCTAGGATAAGAAAGGTGTGTCCTAAAATGAGAGGTCACAGAAACTCAGACCCAGATAATGGACATTCAGCTAGACTGCCATCTCCCTCACTGTCTCCCCCCCACATTAGAGCCTCCATTCTTCAAGTTAAAAATTCACCTCTGCTTGTCTCAGATCGTGTCCAGACTCCATGATGGAACTGGGCCTCTTTACCCTACGATGGCCCCGTGGTGGGGCTTTCCTGACCGCACACTCTGCCTGGCGTCTTTGTAAGGGTGGGTCACAGGGTCATAAGCAGAGCCACAAGCAGGAAGAAGAAAGGGTGGAGAAAGAAGAGAAAGCTAACCATCTGAGCTGTTTTTGAAATAAACTGATATCAGAGAAGAAACCTTATTTGGCAGTAACCAGAGAGAGAGAAGGAGAAAAATCACAACTACCCAAGAGGTAGACCTTTTGTCCACTATCTTCCCATATAGAAACAGGTTTTGCCCTGACTCAATCCAGAATGACCTCTAGTTACAGGGGCACCAAGAAGCTACTCATGAAGTTAGGAGCAAAGGAGAGGGAGGAGCCCATCAAATACCATTTTAGTTACATCAGCACACTTTGGAAGGAAGGCTGTGAAATAGAATACCAAGGCTCTGAGGCCCACAAACGTCAAGACCTTAGAAGACACGCCAGTCACGTGGTTTGGACTCTCTCCCTCCACCAGGTGAGGCAGTCACCTTGCCTCAGACTGCTAAGAATCCTACCAAGAGGTCCTGAAATGTCAGTTGAGTTCTGCACTCAGTTAGTGACCACTGTCTTGGGAGATTCTGACACCCGCCCTGACCTCCGTCCTACTGGAGGCACCACTTTTGAGTCCCCTCATTTAGCCGGGTCTCGTTCAAAGAGGCCCCTGCAGAAAGGCTGAGGTCTTCACACAGGTGGCAGCATCGCGAGGGGTGATACCTGCTCCTCACACTTCCAGGCTAAGGGTCCAAGGAGGCTTTGGACAGGGCCCTTCCCAGGCATGGCCTTCACTCTTACCACAGTGAGAGAGTTCACTGAACTCTCACATTTAACCCAATGTGCTGTTTGCAAACAGCCTTGACACAGTTTGCTTTATTATTTTGTTATTCTTGTTCTAGCCAAACTCATGCCAGAGATGGTAGGAATTTAGAAACCTGCTGGAAGCAGGGACTGTTTGTTTTTAAGTAATTATTTAGGTTCAGATTTTAATGCTGAAAAGGCCAAAGACTAAAACCAGACAGTCCTTGTGAAAAAGACCACAGAAATGAAACTTGAGGAAATCAGATTATTCACTTAAATATGCCAGAGGTGTATCAGGACTATCAGCAGAGTTACTCAAGCATTGCTAAGTTTGGTGATTTCAGTGCAAGAGTGTGAAATGGCTACATTAACCTGGTTGTTTCACACACACATTCCATGTCTTTCTGGCCTAGTCTCCTGCTCAGAGGCTGTAGGGATTTCAAGTTGCCCTGCAAACTCGGCTCCATACTGCTGTCTTCCACGACTGGCTCAGAAGCCCTTGGAGGGCAGACACTGTATCCAAATGGGCCAGCACAACCAAATCGATGCCCAGGTTTTAACCGTCACATTGTGAGTGGGGATGGAGTGAAGCTATAGAGCTTGCTTGGCTGATCACAATCTCCAGCTCCTGGGCAGTAACATACTATTCCACTTACATTGCAAAGTGGAAAAAAAAATGGAGCATGGGCCTGTGCTTCAGTACAGAAACAACGGAGGAAATACAGGGATAGTTGCACTTAGAAATTACATCAGGAGAAGGAGGACAAAATGATTCAAGCCACAGCCAACACAGATGCCCTGAGTGTCTCCTCAAAAGCCACTGGGGTTTGAGATCAGGCCAAGGAGGCTTCTGTTCAGAAGAGGCAACTGTCAGGGGAGGCTTGTGCTGGAGACGGCCCAAGGGCTCCAGCCTGACTGCTGACAGCCCTTTGACCACAGGTCTGAACCCCTGTCCATGGGGTGGCCCTGGGGAAGAGGCCTGCTTTGGGGGGGCTGTTTAATGATTTGCCAGCAAAGAACAAGGCAAACAGACTGCTGGCAGCTGCCTGGATGCAACAGGAGAGTAGATTTTTATTCCCACCCATGGTGCAGCCTTCTAGGCAGGGGATAAAAGAAAAAGTAAGAGTTGGTGTGTGAGAACCTAGGAGGTACTACCATTTTGGGCTCAGCATTTCACTGGGTCTCTATGGATGGTGCCTGGATATCTTGGCATTTGTGCCATTGCTATTTCCATCCTCTGAATACTTTAGTAATTCCTAATAGCAGCAACTCTTGAGCTCCTAGGAACTAAAAAGTAAGACATCGAAGTGGCCTCCTATGGCAGAGTTCTAGGCATTAAAGAGAATGAGACCAGAAAAACACTGTCTTTGCTCTTAAGAAATCTTTTACAGGAAGTGTATAAGATGGGAAGCTAGTTCGGTTTGCTATATTCTTTTACTTTCTCTTCCTATGAACCTTTCCCCTATCTCCTTGGCTCTACAGAGATAAAAGTGGCACCTCCCCTTCCCCTGTGAGCCAGAGACTCCAAGATCTAAGTCCTACAGCTCCCCACCCCTTTTTGCCCTTGACCTCCCAGCCCAGCCCAAACTGGGTCCTTCTCTAATCCTCTCACCAGCCTTCAGTCCCCCAAATTAAATGCTTTCCCCCATATAGTCTCCTAAAGTGATATATTCAAAAGCCTTAAATGACACTTACCTTTTACAGTTAGTTGTTTCAGGGTTCCACTGTGACCCACTCTCTTACCCATTTCCTTCAGGAGAATGCCTGGTTCTTAATAGATGTTCAACAAAACACTAGTCCTTTCCTCCTTCCTGTAAAGTAGATCCTGAGCTCCTTCAAGTCAGGGACTAGGTACTATTCATCCCTTAGTACATGGTAGATGTTAACAAAACTATGCATGTTGACTTATCTGTTTTAATAAACAGATCTGAGATAAATAAGTTTGGTGGTTGCCTTGTTATTTGATCAGGATATGAATATTTTCAGATTTCTGCTTTCTCTTCAGAAACCTGTATATTCCCTATAAGTTTTAAAGTCAGCTTTATAGTATTTTGACCTCTTAGCAAGGGAGAGGTCTCTTCCTTCCCTTTTACATGATGCCTAAATCTTCTCCACAACCCTGAACAAAACTCACTTATTTTAGGAGGAACTTCCTACTTAATAACCCATCCCCAGATACTCTTGTTGTCTTTCCTCAGTATCAAAGTGCAGAGTCGAGCATAATCCATAACACATTTCCCTGCCAAAAAAAAAGGGAATAGCTCCTGCTCTCAAGAGACTAGAATCTAACAGTAGATCTATAGTCATGCATACACCTGCTCATGTAAAACAGTCCTAAGACCATCTGTGAAACAAGACATGGGGAATGCAAATTCACAGAGCACAGCACATACATACTAGGAGAACATGGAATGAACGGGTAGACTAACTTACTCTTGCTATGTCACTTTGGAAGTGCTCTCTTGTCACTTTGGGTCCTTTAGTCTATCTCCTAGATCTGATGGGGAGCTCCTTCAGGGCAGGAGCCATTTAGAGACTATTAAAACAGTTTTATTTATTTATCAATCATCCCTATAGAATTGACTCAAAGAAAGTCTTGCTCCCCACTGGCTTTAGGCCATAGTGTTGGCTGAGTGTCTCAGGTGAACTTCAGTCCCTACCAAGATGTTATGAGGACTTGGACCAGTGATCTGCACGGAACAATTCAGAGTTGATTTACTACCAACAGTATTCCATGCTTTTTCTGAGTGCGTTCTTTTAACTTACCTTTAGTGGAATGAGCGATGAATTATATTTCTTTTCTCCATGCTTTATACCCTAAAAAGTTGATGTGTCTGAAGCCCAGAATTTAAAGACTTCAGTTGAGGGGCCATTTGATATCATCCCCTTGCCTTTGTTTCAGGTTCCCGGCAGCCTGATCAGCTCGCCAGCCTACTCTGCCCTGAGTAGGATGGTAGGGAGGCTACCTCACGCCAAATGTGACTGTATGCTCAAATATTCCAAACATCCCTTGACTTGCTCTTTGTGAACTATGAGTTCTTTGTTACTTCCTAATTGCCCAAACCCCTTTATTTTTCTTGCTAAGCGCAGATGGTAAGAGAGACCAAAAGATAATCAAAGTGCTGATAAATGGAAGAGGAATCTTCTCAGTTACCACGTTAGTTCTGCTGAATAGAAGTTCCTGTTTGCATTTGTCAGGAGATTCAGGGAGGTGCCATCATCAGACTTAGTGGGTGAGGGAAGTACTTAGAGAGTTAGGGAGGGGAGCCAAATTCCTGGGTTGAGAGTTCACAGGGCAATGAGGATCAATAGCAGCACTTTTGATTTGTACACTGTTATCAAGGTACAAAGCAACACTACCCTTTGTCCTTTTTATTTTTACTCTGCTAATGGAACCCTTCACCCTAAATTAAGACTATTATTCAGCTTTGATGTTGCAGTTTATATTAGCAAAGTGCTTTATAATCCTTCATTAGCTATTTTATTCTCCTTTATTAGTACCACCCATATCACACATTAGGTTGAAGAAACAACGCAATGCATATTGGGCTTGCAACCAGGAATCCTGAATTCTGGGCGTGGATTTCATGTACTAAATATAATGAAAGGAGACTGCATGGACCACAGGAAGAATCACAGAGTCAAAGAACAGAAGCACCAAAATTATAAGAGCCTCCGTGGGAACTAAACCTCCAATGATTTAGCACAAGACTTGAAATTTTTTACTTTATTTTGCTAGCACAAAAATTGAGAGCTTTCACTAGCTTAAATTAAAAATGTGACCACCAAACACATTTTTAATAGACAGTTCTCTTGATTTCCTGATTTCCTCCATAACAGAGTTAAAAGCAGGGGGAAAAAAAAAAAGGACATATCTGAACTTAATGGTGCCAGTTGTTTCCTAAGAAAAGGGACTGAGGCTAAAGGAAGACAAATATTCCTAAATTCCTTCTGATTTGTTGAATACCCATTCTTGACACCCTCCTCACCTGCGGTTCATGACATAATGCTACTTCTCTGACTGTCCCTCATCTGTTGCCTCTTTCTTTTTCTTCTCTTCTTCCTCTCATTTAAATAGAAAGACATATTCTCTGATTTCTATTATTTCTCTCTGGTATTCTTATCACCCCAATATCTTTGATGATAATTCCCAAATTTGTCTACAAATTCTCCTGCACTTCAAAAGGCCTATTGGACATTATTTCTTTGTCATCTTACTGGTACCTCAAACTCAAATATTGCAAACCTACAGACCATCTTCGTCCTCTACTCTACCCTAAACCAATAAACCCTCTTACCTTACCCATTTTTGTTAATGGGGACATCATTTTCCTAGAGATCTAGCCTGAGCATCTCAGAGTCATTATGATTCCTCCTCCCCGTATCCAATCACTTAAACTCCTATTTGGAAACCAACCTTCTCTATGTCTCTGGAGTCTGAACAATTACAATAGGCTTCTAACTAGTCTCCAATCTCTCACTATTCTAAATCTCTGTATATCTCTGCAAGAACAATCTCCTAAAGATAGCACTGATCATATCACTGTCCTGTTCAAATACCATGACTCTCCACTGCCTTCTGAATTAAACTCAAACTCAGTCTATCAAATCAGGGCTTTGGAATCAGACAACTTGGTTTCACATTTCAACTCTGTCACGTACAAGATATGTGTGACTTTGAAGGGTGGCCTAACCTCTTGAGTCTTGGTTTCCTTATGGGTAAAAAAATGAGGGTACCACCACCCACCCAAGAAAATCATTGTACAGATTAAATGAAATAAACGCAATTAAAGTACCAGCCATTCCTGCACATAGTAGGCACTCAAAAAGTACTAATTCCTCTCTTCCCCACTCCCTTTTCAGCTTTATCTCCATTTCCCTCCTAAATGTACTATACTACTTGTCCAACCAAATTGTATTACTCACTATTCTCTTACATTCTCTTGGAAAGCCTCTTACTCCTATCCTGTCACTTTAAAACATCCTATTTATCTTTCAAGGACAAGTTTATATGCCACCTCTTTCATGAAGAATCTCTTCTTCAACTGAAATGTCCCAATCAACTTGTTTGTATTTATTGTAAGGCACTTTTCATCTTCTGCTTTATATTCTCATCTACTACATTGAGGTCAAGGGGTTTCTTTATATCCCACATAACCCAGTGCCCTAACGTAACAGGCTATCAATAAATGTGTATTGAATTATTACTTGAGCTTGAGCTTTTGGTCTCCCGAGACTCCATTCATCTGTGATTCATACTTCACACTGAGAACTCTTTAGAAACAATCTCTGGCGGGATATCAGAATTCCAAACAACTTTAACAGAGAAGCTGAGTCAGTCTAGGATTAAGTTCAGTCCTAGTTCAGCCAACAGGAATTGTCTGGACCCTGTTCCTGCTTGAGATATCATAATTTGGCAACCCGTGTGAGCCATAGGGGCTCATTTGAATACATTTAAATGAAAACATACATTTGTCTTAGGAAGAGGCAAGCAAAAATGTGTGATACCTATAAAAAGCAAACACTCTTAGGTTGACAATGACAATCGCTCCACTGGTATAGAAAGGAGTCCCAAAGAGCCATTTGGCTTCATAGGTTTCGAATGTGGCTCAGCTAAGAGATAACTATACCTTACTCTGGCTTTCATCCAGTCCATTTCCTCTTGGCTCAGTTAATAAATAGGTAATTATAAAACATCAGCCACCATGGGGTGGCTGGAACATAAAGTGGCTTCATGGTGCCATATAATGTGGCACCAAGTTTCTGAATCACTAACCACAGGTGCATCAGCTCTTCCCCTCACCGCCCCCCCATAAAAAACCACCTTATCTGATATTGCTGTTGACACAGTGACTACACTGAGGTCCTGGGCACTTTCCTTTGCTTCTTCTTAGTGTCTGTTCGGGTGCGTACCTCTGGGCAGATGCCTATAAATGAGTTCTTACAGTGCAGGAGTCATCAGGCCCCCAGTCATTGGGCCATGCTTTTGCCTTTAGGTAGGCTTACCTCAGAAAGTAGCAGCATATCTAATTGCTAAGCCCACACCCACCCGAAACGCTTCAGATGCTGAACTCCCTTCCTAGCCAAATACCTAACTAGCGGAGTTGCTGTCTGTCACTAAGTTTATTCTTAGCCTGGACATTATCAAGCCTGTTTCTGGAGCCATCTTTCTCCCTAAAATATAGCAACTGCTACAATTTCCCCCAAAACCCTTTATAACAGGGAAGATCAATAGCTCCCCAATGTTCCTTGTCAAGATATAGAGAGTCACGCGATGTCACTATTGAGTAGGAGGCTAGATGGGGACTCATGGAGATTTTCCCCATGGGCACTTCAGAATGGGCCTGAAATACGGCCTCTTAGTTGGCAAGTATTTGTAAACACCTATCTCCCTCCCAAAATTGTGTTAGGTCCGTCCCAGGAGTCACAGTTTTATTGGGGAGATAATACACACATATACACAAACTAAATGGTGGTACAAAATGATTTATTATCAAGTGTCACATGGTGTGGTACAGCCAATAGGTCCTGTGGGCTTTGCGGAGGAGACAGATCTTAAGCCAGCCCTTCGAATAGGAGAAAAATAACTACGTAAGTAAAATAAGCAGGATCTGGTCCGTTCGCATCTGTCAAATGGATTTGGGGAACTTCCCAGCTACAGCCTTGAGAAAAAAACAAGGGCCCAAGTGAGAGGAAAAGTAGGTTCTTGACCAGTTTTTCTCAAGTCTTCAAGGTACATGACTTGTGTGACTAAAAAACAGATCTGCAGAGATAGTTTGGATAGCTGAGGTAGGGTGTACCTGTGAAGGCCACTGAATGACAAGATAGGAGTTAGACCTTTTTGGCCATCTGTGAAAAAGGAATCATCCTAAATTCTGAAGCAAGGGGAGCTCCTGATCAAAACAGTATTTTAAGCAGAACAATATAGTATCAGAGTAAAAACTACAGTGGAATGAAAGGAAAACTGGGGATAGGAAAACCAATACGAGAGCTGTTCCAGTAACCTATTACTGGCATGATGAGAGCGTGAACTCTGGTGGTAACAGTTAAAAGGCAAAGGGATGAATCACAGAAATTATGAAGGAAGTGTTGAAAGTACTTGCTGACAGATTGAACTATAGGGATGAAGGAGTTAAAGTTTCTAAACCTGGAGAACTGGGGGGAAATGTTGCATCAACCAAAAGAGGAATATAGGAAAAAGATGTTAATTTTGAGCAAGGAAAATCTAATTCAGTCTTGGGAAGGCCGAATTCGAGATGAACATTTAAATCCTATAGGCAATTTGAAATAAGAATTGGAGTTTGAGTGAAAAGACAGGGCTGGAGCTACAGATTTGCCAAACACTGTTTATAACTTCAGATATAGTACTATTGATGTAACACATTAAATGTTAAGTTTAATGCATGAAAATACTTAAGGTTAAAATGGCTGCATAAATGAATCCTATTAAAAGTAGAGTTTGTGGCTGTTGGTTCACTTGAGCAGGTCCCACTACAATAAATCCAGAAGGGAAGGTGCTGTGCAGGCTGCTACACTAGAGTGAAACTCGAATCACTTAGCTTCTAAAATGATCTAATGTACAACCTAAGAGGTTCTGTAGTTCAGGGAAGTGGAAGGAAGAAAAATGAGAATTCCTAAAGGCAAGGCAACCTTGGAATCTTCTCTTTGAGGATGACACAGAAACTAATCAAAAGCATTGGTTTTACTCTCCTTATGTCATATTATTAGTTCTGTAGCCCAGCTAATAGGTTTTCCAAAAGCGAGCTCCCACCTGCTACCTGCTACCTGCTACCTGCTGCTTAAAAGAGTTGGTAAGCCATTTGCCAGGTGCCTGTAGGTAGATGACCTAGCCTTCTGGCCATTTAATCTCTGCAAGTAGGACAAAATCTCTTGTACCTAACTTTCCACTTTCAGACAGTAAAGCCTCAGTCACTTCAACACAGGTTGGATGCTCTGGCCCTGTGAAGATGGTCAGTACCTGTTAAAGTCATCATGTTTATAAAGTAGGCAGTAACCTCAAGCACTGGATCTCAAAATGTGGTCCCGAAGACCCAGCTACATCAACATCACCTGGGAATTTGTTAAAAATGCAAATATTCAGGGCTCACCTCAGTCACACTGTATCAGAAACTCTGGGGACAGGGCCCAGCAATCTGTGTCTTAGGAAGCTTTCTAAAACTGATTCTGATACACAATAAAATTTGTGAACCATTGATCTAGAGGGACCCAAATAATTGTAGGCAGCTTCCTTACTAACAGGTACAAGGAAAGGAATGAGGGTGGGGAGCCAGAATTTAAGACTGATCATTTCCCAAAAGACAGGCTATACTCAGGTGGAAGAGCAGGGGCTTCCTCTATTATTCTCCATCATATTAAACCTGTAAACGACCTCAAAATGAACCAAGGCATTGAATTGAGTGGATCAGATAGCATGCCTCAAAGCTTCCTTGTATAAGTACCTTATAAAATCTGCACTTCTACAATTCTACTGTATAAATGTGATTTAACACATCCTTTCAAATAACCACTATGTTTACCATGAACAAATAACAATGCTGAGCAATTGGTAAAAAAACTTGATTTTGTTTGCTCTAGTGCCTCTTTTCTTCTAAAGGATTTCATTTCTTTCTGTAAGATTGAGCTGCTTTTTTCTATGAAGTATGGGAAAGTATTGTCATCCTAGGTAAAAGAAAGGATTTACTGGAGTTCATCCTCAGCAGACTGGTAAATCAGAAGCAGAACACAGGATGGAGTTCAAGCTTGCACATCCTCAAGCCATGCCTTTTTTATTTTATCCATGCTCTTCCAAAGCTACATTCAGAATCAGCACAGAAAACTTGGATGGTAGGATAGAGGCAAACCCCAAATCCAAAATATGAAAAGGGGATGAAAAGGTGACCCAGAAAGCTGAGCAAAATGGAAAATGAAACAAAGAAAATAAGAGGCATGAGATCAGAGCTTTCTAATAAGTCATGAGGACCCCAGTCAAGTTAATTATATAAGACAGCTCCCTCCCACCCCTCAAAACCCCTTTTTTTTTCTGGAAGAATGTCTTACGGCTCTATCATTTTCCTTCAGTTGAAGGAAGTGGGGCAAGTGTTAAGATATTGCTTTGTAGAGGAAAAGAATCTAGCTCCTTTATACTTAGGATTCTGGTGTAAGGGGCATAACCTGGGGCTTTGATGCTCACCTTGATTATGGTGAGTATAGGATTTTATTTCACTTGTTTATTTAAAACTACAGCCTAATCTAAATTTTGCTCCAGTGCTATGTGGAATAAACCACTTCAGCAATAGTAGCCTTACAACTAATCTGAACAACTTAAAATATATTCGTCAATAAAGGGTCCTCTGCAATTAAGATGATTAGAATAAGTTGTGCTTGGTTTTCCTGCACCATCTTCTGGTACCAGAACGCTCAATGGGAAGACAGGTCCATATCTCCACCTCTGCAAAATTCTACTTACCAGAATAATTCTAAAAGAGACTTCCTGATTTCATTCACCAAACACCTAGAACACTCAGTATGTGCCTAGCAAAATTAGCAATTCAATGAAAAAGGCAAAAGACAATGGATGAGAAACATGAAGGAAAAGAGGTCAATTTTTTAAAAGTTACTGAAAAAAGTTTTCTCACAGAATTTGAAAGGAGTTTCCCTGATCAGCCTTGTCCACACTGCTGTGAACTCCAGTAGAAACTCAGTGTATACCATATTTGGCACTTATAAATGCTCATGGTGGTACTTATCTCTAGTATATGCCTGGTATTATCTTAAAAGTCTCAATTAGTAAGTACCTTGAGGGCAGGAATGTTTGTAATCTTTACGTTCCTTTGGGCTCAGCATTGTGTCTTGCACTTAGGGTCTAGTAATACTGAATAACTTTAAAGCTAGTTGGAGGCATGAGGTACACTGAGGACCAATCTTAAAATCAATTTGGAGTAAAGGGACAACAAAAAGGTGAATGGTTAGGTTGTAAAGCTTTCAAAACATGAATGTGGGTAGGAAAATTGAGCTGAAAAATGAAATTTCCGATCCCAGGTGATATAATTCCTTCCCCACTATTTACTCCTGGTCAAGGTTTGTTGGGGTTTCTTCTTTTTTTTTTTTTTTTCCTTCCAGCATCTTCCAGGTGCGGAACAAAAGGAAATGAATGATTGAGTTATTGCTCCAATGCTGAAAGTTTGAAAGGCAGTCATTGGAGCAGGTTCCACTGTCCATCCCGGTGTGGCTTAGGCCTTGGTGGCTGTGCACAGAGCACCGTGGCTCCAGTGGCCCCAGTGGGGGCCAGTGCTGGATGCCTGGCTGCTAAGCAAGAGAGATGAAAGGCTTCTTCTAATATAATAACTGACGGCCTCTCAGTGCCGTTTGAACTGTTTACAGACTGAGTTAACGATTACAGGCAATGTGTGTCTTGGCTAGGTGCCCGAATTTGTTACCCACCCATCAGATGTTATCAAAGAGCCCTTCCATGCCTGGCTGGAGTCCTTCCAAATCACCTCACAGAGATGCCGACACAGAAGCAGGAGTGTTCAGAATGTGCTCTCTCTCCTGAGGCCACAGCAAGAAAGTTAAGAGTATCAGACATGAATTAGGTGCTGAGGGGGCTGAGTTTCCAGGAGTGCTCAGGACTGGGAAAGGGTCAAGGTCAGCTCTGGGGCCAGGAGAAACAGATTCTTTTCTAAGCAGTTTAGGAGGTGTACAGCTGACAGCTAGAGGATAATGCCGTAGGGAAACAAGGCCTTGAGCTGAAGCAGAAATCTGCACTACCACACGATACAGAAGCCTCGAAGACAGAAGATCTGTAAGGCTGGATTTATTATTATGGGGTAGCACACAGAGGAGGGAGGACAGCATATTGTTTTTTTCTGAGAGCAATGTACAACTTGAAAAAGAACATCACCTAGAGACTAAGATAGAATGAGAGACTTCAAAAATGATAGTAAATAAAGTTAGGGGGAGCTAAGGGTGACCCTCGTTATTAGGGTGACTCCCAAGAGACTGGCGTCTGTTTGAACATTATCAAAATGTTTTTCACACAAGTACGTATGAGTTTCAATATGAGTATTAATCATAAAATACAATGGGAAACCAGCTAGCTTATGATAGAGAAATAGACTTAACACCAATAATGCCAGAAAAGCTTTTTGGGGTCAGCATATATTAAAGAGCACTCAAACCAGGGAACATTGAGTCTAATTATTATCTAATTATATGTTAACTTATGGATTCCAAAGGAAGAGAGTAGAAGTTTTGACTATTTCTTTTTTTTATTATAAATAAATTTATTTATTTATTTATTTTTGGCTGCGTTGGGTCTTCGTTGCTGCGCGCGGGCTTTCTCTAGTTGTGTTGCACGGGCTTCTCATTGTGGTGGCTTCTTTTGTTGCGGAGCACAGGCTCTAGGTGCATGGGCTTCAGTAGTTGTGGCACGTGGGCTCAGTAGTTGTGGCTCGCAGGCTCTAGAGCACAGGCTCGGTAGTTGTGGCGCACAGGCTTAGTTGCTCTGCGGCATGTGGGATCTTCCCGGACCAGGGCTCAAACCTGTGTCTCCTGCATTGGCAGGCGGATTCTTAACCACTGCTCCACCAGGGAAGCCCCTTGACTCTTTCTTTTTTTTTTTTATTTTTAATTTATTTATTTATTTATGGCTGTGTTGGGTCTTCGTTGCTGCGTGAGGGCTTTCTCTAGTTGCGGTGAGCAGGGGCTACTCTTCATTGCGGTGCATAGGCTTCTTACTGCAGTGGCTTCTCTTGTTGCGGAGCACAGGCTCTAGGCGCACGGGCTCCAGTAGTTGTGGCACGTGGGCTCAGTAGTTGTGGCTCGAGGGCTCAGTAGTTGTGGTTTGCGGGCTCTAGAGTGTAGGCTCAGTAGTTGTGGCTCACGGGCTTAGTTGCTCTGCTGCATGTGGGATCTTCCCGGACCAGGGCCTGAACCCGTGTCCCCTGCATTGGCAGGCGGATTCTTAACTACTGCGCCACTAGGGAAGTCCCTATTTCTTTATTAAGTACCTGTTGGCCTCTGAATACATTTGAAAGTAGAATAAATGGCAACTAAGACCTAGAAGTCTAAAGCCAATATATGATAGTTGCCCATTCACCCCAAACCTATTATCACTACTACAACTCTCTCAAAGAGGAATACCTGTCTTCAAAATCTAAGGAGGGGTTATATGGGTTTTTTATTTCCATACATGGTCTGACACTGAGGGAGCAGACAACATAAAACTTATCACAAAATGCTCTCACAAGAAAATTTGGGGACAGTGGATGCAATTCCTGCTCTTTTATCCATGTATAATATTATAACAATATTATATATACATATATATATATACACGTATATATATGAAATCATTATTACATTGTGTTTCCTTGAATTCCTTTGCTGCTTCTGTTGGCTATGGCTGTTTTCTTCTCCTGTCCTAACTTGCTGGTAATGTTGCTATTATGGAGCAAGGAGTGACCCGCCCTGTGTAGTGGAAGACAGGCCTTCATGTTCAAAGACTATTCTTCAGACTACCTACCTTGAGGTGGAGATAAACTTGACATTACTATTTTGATTACAGTGTAGGTCAGGAAACTGACTGATTTGATTTTTGAGATTCATTGTAACGTTTTACATTTTCTACAAGACCACAACCCATGTGCATTTACTGGCACCATGCCTTGAATAGAAACACAATTGGATATTGTTGGGTTGCTCCTACCTACTGGGGATACCCTTGTCTCCTAGGGAAAGATTAGAGTTCATTTTGACTTTTAGAATGCAAATCGAAATCTTGGTTGCACTGAAATTGTCGAAAGAATATGAGTCAGTAGTAAACTTGAGAGGTAACACTACAAAAGTAAATCCTCTCAATTGATGGTGAATTTTATGAAGAAACTCCAGACAATCCCTTAGAATCTAGCCCCAAACACTTCTAGAAAAATAGCTTCAAGAGGGAAGAAAACATGTCTCTAGCCTCTCTGTATTGATGGTTATCAAAGACTTGACATCAGCTAGAATGAAGAAAAATAATGCGTCGGATATTACACAAATGGAGAGAAATCATTTACAAAGTTATTAGAGAAACAGAAGAAATCAAGTGAGCAAGAACTTAGAGTTCTTTTGCAGTTTTGAAATATGCAGAACACGACAGTTCAACAATCCTTCTCACACAGCATAGGTGAAAGTCTACCTAGAGTGTTTACTATCCCCTGCTTAGAGCCCTTACTTTGTAAAGGAGATTAATACACAAGAAGTTCAAAGCAGCCAACAAAAGGAAAGAAGGACTTGAGGAGATGATTCACAGTGGAAGGGCAAGGGCCACCTAGATGAATACCTTAGAGGATAACAACAGGAAGGCTATAGTGCAACAGTTACCTCCCCAGTAACTGGGCTGCTCCAGATGCACTGGCTCCATGGAACCCCAGCTGCATCTTTGAACTTTAGGACTCTTTGAGGAAATGGCTCCTTTTCATCTTCCCAATTCCTCTCACCTTCAGGGTTTTGAAAATCTATGGAGGCTCAATGGTTCAGCTATTTTACAGATATTCCACCTTATCTAGAGAGCTGAAACTCTACCACAGGGTTCTCCAAAGTGGGGCACGGTGCTGAGCAGGCAAGTATAGCAAGAGGAAAACAATGTTCCTTATCAGGTTTCCATATAGTAGGTTTGTTTGGACAGACTGACAATATATGGAAAATAGATAAGAAACACTGATTTCCTTCTTCACGAGAATACTACTACTACCTCTCTGCCTCAGTACCTAGTGAAACTAGCAAATATTAAACAGGAACTGAAATTCCTTTGGGGAAAAATATAAAGTAATGGCTCTGAGGGAACCAAATAGTCTGTCAGGGCATGACCTACCTATCCAAAGATTATGGAAAGGGTATCGTCAATGTGAGGCAATACGTGATGGTAAGTTCCCTAGCTTTAAACATACACATGACTCAGTTATTTCAGAGGTCTGGATCCATGGTAAGATGCATCCAAACCTACTATCATAGCAACAGCTATGAAATTATTTCTCCTTTTGAGGGACAGTTTATTACAGTGTACACTTGAACTTCTACAGATAGTCACAGTTCCCTGATAAGTAAATCGACCATGGCAGTGAAATCAGAAAGCTATAAAACACAAAAATCTGAGAAACATCCTTTTGCAAGGAAGATCATGTAACTTAGTCTCTCACCATAAAGACCAAGTGTTAAACTCAAAAAAAAAAAAGATGAGACTGGTTTTGCAGCTTGAGAAAGAAAAGAAATGTGGTTTCTCTAGCTAAAAGTTTTCTAGATGATGCAGGAACTGCTGCTTAGAAACTACTTTCTAAACAAACTGCAAAGGGATGACTATAAACATTTCGTCAACATATTACAATAAAATCCTCTAGGAAGCTGCCTTACCATTAAGGATAGAGAAAACCGCAGATGCTGTGATTTCAGTTCTTCTCTTTCATTTTCTGTATTTTGTAATTTTCTCTAAAAACTAAGCTTTCGTTTGATAGGCAGGGAAAAAGGATCATTTTCTGATGGGAAGACACAGCTGTCAGCATGTAATCTGGCATGCAGTTGCCTGTTAATGCAGCCTGCAGAAAACAGATGAACAATGGCAGCAACACACCAACTTGTTCAACGAAATGATGGCTATTTGATGGCATTCACTGAACACATACAGTGAACCTGGTGCAGTACATGACATAGAAGGGAACAGACCTGGTCATCAAAATCCCAACTGAATAAGACCAATGTAATATGGAGGATACAAAAGTGGTAACCTTTCATAGTGAGAAGAGGCATTTTATCTGACAGTGGGCACAGATTTTTTTGGTAGTCCCAAAATGAAAATGAGAGAAAGAAAACAGAAGGAACATCATGTAGGTTAAAATTCTTAAGAAGAGAGACAGCCAACACAACTGAGGTGAGATGAGTGAGCAGAACACAAAAGAGAAGAAACTCAGCTCCAACGTGCTAAATTTGAGACAAGTCTGAAACAGAAAGTTTGTGAAGAGATCAGACCTAATTTTTTTCTGCTAAGTGATATTAACTAAAATTATAAGTGGAAGAGGAAGCTTCTGGGAAGAGAATACAGAGGGGGGACTGTCCTAAAGTTATCCATTTTGCATGTGACCATCCTCTCAATAGGCAAAATTTCAAAGGCCAGATAATTAATTTGGCTTAAGGGTCTCCAAAGGCAGCTGTTTTCAGAGATTGATCCAAGGTTTGCTTAAAGGAAGTAGTTTCCCCTAAAGGACTGAAAATGAGTGTTTATGTGTATATCATACAAACATATACATTACCATAGTAGTTTCAGGGTGGTTGCTTTTGCATAAAGCTAAACATGATGTTAATGTCAAATAATTTTCTATTCGTGGTTAACATGATATATACCACCCTCATCTTCAATTTCTGTTGAGTTCCTTTGGTTCTGATGGAAAATTTCAATTTTTTTTCCTACTTTACATTTATTTGGTGACATCTAAGCTGAGAAATAAAAAAATCTGTGTGTCTACGTATAGATGCTGAAATTGGGGTAGGAACTGAAGAAAACAAACTCAATTGAAAACCTAGAGGGGAAAAATATATGTGTGTATGAGCAAATTTGACTGTAGGATAAGCATTTAAAATCTAAAACAAATAAACAATTCATTAACTAGAGTTATGAAGAATGTGCCCACTTTTTTTTTTTTTACAACACAACACAGTAACCCCACAAACTCAAAAAAAAAAAAAAAGAGTGATAATTCTACTCAATTCTCAAATAGAACTGCCAGTCAGGGGACAGGATATTCTGATTAGCACAAGTTCTTGAATATAGAAGGCACAAAATAAAACGTTGTGATTTATTCAGACTTCCAAAAGACCAGAAGGAAGTCCTTTTAAATTCAATCTGTACTATTGAAACCCTTTCTAAAATGTATTGGTACTGGGAATTCCCTGGTGGTCCAGTGGTTAGGACTCGGCGCTTTCACAGCCGGGGCCCAGGTTCAATCCCTGGTTGGGGAACTAAGATCCTGCAGGCCAAGGTGCAAATAAGTAAAATGTATTGGTACACACTATCACTTAAATACATTATACTGAACATAATTTAGCCTTTATTTAGTATCTTTGGTATCTTGTAACACTACAAGGATATCATTATGGTCATTTTTAGCATGAAATAATTTACATTCTGATGTACAAGAAGCTGGAACTTATCGTGTCCCTAGGAAGTACCTATATTATTTCCAGAAGTTCTTACAGTATTTGCTTTTTAGATCCTTTATATCTGCTTCATTCTTTCAATTTATCTCTAATTCATAAGCACAGTACAGAAAAAAATCCTAGTTAATTTGGTATTTATTCTATTTAATGAAAAATCTCCTTTAAAACTCTGGTTCCAAGGTAGGGAATAGAATTGGAAAAAAAAAAATCAAATGATCAGATACTAAATTAAGTTTGCCACCAACATTGCCAAACTTGAACAACAGGTATCCAAAGATAGAAACCTCAACTGTTCATTTTAAACACATTTTCAGGCATTCCACCCAGAAAAAATGGAGGCTAGCAGTCATTCATTCTTAACACCATATTGCTTAGGATCTCAAGACTTTGTCCAACAGCCTCAATAAATGTATAAAGATATCAAGAGGTAAAGGTCAAAAAAGGAACTAAGAACATCAAACAAGACCGCTGGAAGTGACCCAAAACATCACATGCTGGGCTTTCCTTTTTAATGATAATGACAGTGATACTGAATGTTTATCCATGTCTTTATTTCAAAGAGCTTCAAATGCTTTGCAGACATCTCTCACTAATTTTTATTAGGCCTTGAGAAGAAAATAGTTTTCCCCAAGAAGTACCTTCAGAGAAGGATGTTTCCCAAAACCAATAGAAGGGAAAACATTTGCCTCTCTCCATCTTCCCCCATACGCACTTGCCTCCTGACTCCCACTATGTCCCACTGTGATTGAAATGGATTATAATACCATGCAAGTGTTGAAAGGATAATAATGGTAATTGAGTTTGTTTCTAAAAGAGTTATAAGCTATGTGTGTTTAATCATAACAGGGAACAGGTAAGTAGAAAAGATGAGAAAACCCATAATTACCTTTATCCCATTATTTACCTTTTTTGGGGGGAGGCTTCAAATTGGTAAAGTTACAGTATGGAATACAGATTTTCTATACAGCATAATATTAGTCCCTGAGATGACTCAATGATGATCTTTACCTGAAAATGATTCCCAGGCCACAAATATTTGATAGGTGCTATGACTGAAACTATTTATTCTCATTTTGATCTAATACTTCTCAGATGGGGAACTGGGAGTCTCGGGGACTTGTGGGATAATTTCCAAGCAGGCTACAGAACCTCATCTGCTGAGCTTCAAAGAACAACATGTTGAGACCAGCACAATACAAGTATAATGAACTGGGTGAATTAGTTTCCCTGATAATCCCGAACTCCTTCCCTTCTAGCCCTTGGAAAATTGCTACAAAGCTGGACAGCTGAAGCTTCAGCATTCTGAGCAATTGTTTCAGGGTAGCAGCCATTAAAGAAACACTCCAAAATTTCAAAAAATGAAAATGTAAAAGTGATGTGTAACATGGCTCTAGGATCCCTCTGACTCTGAGAAGTAAAAACTTAGAAAGTAGCTGTTTTGCGCTGTGTCGGTGATTATTACCTCATTGACCATGGAAGGAAGGTAATGGGCTTACCAATGTGCAAAGGTCCAGGGAGGGCAAGTGATTCACCACAGCACAAACAAGGCAGTTACAGAACTTAAGTTCCCACCCTAGAACCTCTACACTATTAGTCATTCTCTAAGTCACCAAGGCTACCTGTTATTACATTATGGTTAATTTAATCAGCTTTTTTGGCCCACAAAATTTTTAATCTAAAGCTTTGTCTTCTTAGCTACATAAAAAAACAAATAGCCTTGCTTAGTTATTTTAGGATAATGCCAAATTGAATTCAAACAGGTTAACTGAGCCTAAATCAACAACCCTCAAACCTAATAATATTTCTTACAGTAATTAGGTGAATAAGAAAGAGCTTGGGACTTCCCTGGTGGTACAGTGGTTAAGAATCTGCCTGCCACTGGAGGGGACATGGGTTTGAGCCCTGGTCTGGGAAGATTCCACATGCCGCAGAGCAACTAAGCCCGTGTGCCACAACTACTGAGCCCAGGCTCTAGAGCCAGCGAGCCACGACTACTGAGCCCGTGCACCTAGAGCCCATGCTCCGCAACAAGAGAAGCCACCGCAATGAGAAGTCGGCGCACTGAAACGAAGAGTAGCCCCCGCTCACTGCAACTAGAGAAAGCCCATATGCAGCAACAAAGACCCAACACAGCCGTAAACAAACAAACAAATAAATAAATAAATAAATAAGAAAGAGCTTAAGGGACTTCCCTGGCGGTCCAGTGGTTAAGACTTCGCCTTCCAATGCAGGGGTGCGGGTTTTAACCCTGGTCGGGGAGCTAAGATCCCACATGCCTCGTGGCCAAAAAACCAAAACATAAAACAGAAGCAATATTGTAACAAATTCAATAAAGACATTAAAAGTGGTCCACATCAAAAAAAAATCTTTAAAAAAAAAAAAAAGAAAGAGCTCAAGTCCAATTACTATTAATAACAATACTACCTTACATTTGCAATTTTCAAAGACAGTTCTCATACATTATTTCATTTCAGGTAGGCAGGCTATTTATTACTATTATCCCCATTTTACTCATGAGGACACAGACTCAAAGAGGTTAAGCAATTTTCCTTAAGGTCACAAAGCTAAGAAGGATCAGAGCTGAGACTGAAACACAGGACTACTGAGAGCTCTTTTCACTGTAGGATGCTGCCACTCATTTTAGAATGCATTTTGTGCCTTATTATCATATCATCATATGTGGATACTGTACAGAGAGCACTATTTGGTGGGCATATTATCTTCAATTACCTGATTGGCGATAAAAATTATGTGCTTAGGCCAGAAGGCCTCCAGCTATACATAAAGTTAGAAGATAATGAAGTAACTCTACCCTAAGGGAACCCAAGAAACACTCTGATAATTCAAAAGGAGAAAAGTCCTCATCCAGGAAGTTAGATTGCTTCCACAACAGCTGCCTAATCAGAGAGCATTCAACTGGTAGCCCATAGGGTAACTTACATTTCTGGGAAAAGGAAAAAGAAGGAGGAACAATGGTGGCTTCTCACTCCTGGAAACGCTGCCTGGTGTTCTGACTTCAGAGATATGCTCCTGATCTCCTTTAGGTAGATCATACTCTCCTTCATGCATACTAGGTGCATAACTGCACAGGACAATTTGCAAATAATAAAATACCAAATGATTCATCATCATTAATAGAGTATCACAAAAATCTTGATAACCAAGTGGACCAGAAAGTTTCATCTCCTCCATTTGATAAGTAGTAAAATAATCATTGAATGCGATGCAAAAGACTACCTTTGAAGTCAATGGGAGGGTTTCCCTGGTGGCACAGTGGTTAAGAATCCGCCTGCCAATGCAGGGGACACGGGTTCAAGCCCTGGTCCGGGAAGATCTCACATGCCGTGGAGCAACTAAGCCCATGCGCCACAACTACTGAGCCTGCTCTCTAGGGCCCGCGAGCCACAACTACTGAGCCTGCATGCCACAACTACTGAAGCCCATGGGCCTAGAGCCCACGCTCTGCAACAAGAGAAGCCACTGCAATGAGAAGTCCGCGCACCGCAACTGGAGAAAGCCCACGTGCAGCAACAAAGACCCAAGGCAGCCAAAAATAAATAAATAAATAAATTTATAAATTAAAAAAAAAAAAGTCAACGGGAGAACTAGTACTAGTACTGAACTAGTACTGAATTGGGACATCCAAGTCCCAATTTGGGTTGTATGCACCCACTGTTCGGGTGCCAACTACTATAGTTTCAGGGTAGAGGTTGGCAACAGGAGAAAATCAGATCTTCTGGCAGCACTTACAAGGCAGGTGCAGTCATAAAGAACTTGACTTTGGATTCCATTGTCTCTGTCAGGACAGGTGGTTTGGTAGAAGTATGGAATCCTGCCAGACAGGCTCCAATTCAAAATTCCCTTTAGAAAACAAAACAATAAAAATGGAAGCAAAATGCCAAATCCTGTTCCATACCTTGAAGATTGTTATTGCTTGAAAAACTAGGGCATTTTCTATAATAATGTTAATTTGGTTCAAGCATACACCAACTCAGGAGAAAGGAGATGACTAGAATGAAAGGTCAGTTTCAGGTTGTGCTCTTCCCTTATAGCTCAAGTTCCTATTTATTCCCGTATATAAGTTAAAGGGACACGCTTACATTTCAGTGAATTTTCTCCATATACTCTTAGTGTTTAAAAAACCTGAAAATTACAATCTACTATTTGCATAGGAGTAGCACAGGCAAGTTAGTACTACTGAGAGTGGAATAAAAACCTTTGGCAAAAAAAAAAAAAAAAAAACCTTTGGCAAATCCTGCCTACCCCACACGATCCTGACTTACTTTCCTAGCACTATAAACTAGTGCACTTAAAGTTTTGTGAGCATCATCAGTTGATGAGTCCATCAAAGAGACTGTATTTCTCTAAAAAAAACTACAGCATGTTAGTTCAGAACACGGTAAAATATAAAGGATTGTTTCTGGTGGCAAGGACAGAGAACTGACATTTTTACCAGGTTTGTCTTCAGGACAAGACTTTGTGATTGATGATGTAGGCTCCTAACCGCAAGGACACCACAGGAAGGCTCCGAGGAAGAGTACTCAGAGAATCCTTGCGGGGGCACTGTAGCTGCCACTATTGAAACTGTGAGCATTTTTGGTCTTCCTGGAATTGTATTTCCAACCACTACTTTGTGGTTGCTATGAAGGGATAGAAAGAGATTGGAAGTCTTCTAGAGCACATACTCTTTTCTGTTCATAACCACAGAGCCAAGATCAAAATAACAAGAATGTTCTTTGCCCAGGGCATAATTCTGCCTAAATCTGCCCTATCTATCACTTTATTTTTCCTAATTCTTGTTTTTGGTGTTGTTAATCTGCCCTAGGAAGGAAAGTTAATGTATAAATGGATTCCAGAAAAACTTGAAAAACTTCGTGGATTCAGAGAAGGATATTTAAGAAGGAGCCATAATCTGAGAACAAGGCCCTATAAATGTCCCGAAGTGCAAGAACCAAAATATCAAGTGAATCATTGTTCTTACCCAGAAAATAATTTTTTGAAGTTACAGTCTTAATTCTCCCTAACTGATAAATTCTTCCTATTCAGGCCCAAGAGATAAGACTATGAAGCTGGTACTTAACATGGTTGTGCCTTTTTACGCCTGACTCAACCAAACAGTTTAAATCCAGAAGTAAGTTCCTCCTTCATTTACCTGCCAAGACCTGAGGTCAGGCCCTCAGGGTGCTGAGGGTTTCCTTTGTGGGAGAAAATGACACCAACAGCACCTCGGAGACAGTAGGGAATGTAGGGAATGTGGCTCCCAACATTGGTCATATATTATCAACTGCCCTGGGAGAAGCCCCAAATTCCCAAGAGTTGAAGTATTGAAGGTTAAAAAAGAGGTTTTTTGTTTGTTTCAATAGATTTTGATGTTCCCTAATATCAGGTTTTAAAAGGGTAGGTGGAGTACGGGTACCTCTTCCCTTGGTAAGAACCTCAAGAACCAAACATAACAGGAGTTAAGTCCAGATAGAGCTGCTCAACTCATTTGTATCTTACTGGGGTATATGCAACCAAGGAAAAATAGAGACTTAGTTATATTAGGCTCTCTCCCAGCTCTGAAATAAGTATATTCTTTGGGGGACTTGCTAATGTTGCAAGTTTGCATTCAAAATAAATTCTAGGCACTCACATAATCCCCCAGTCTCCTCCAAACTTTCTTTGATGTCCAACAACTAAGGACAAGGATCTTTGATTATAAAACAATTTCTTTGGTTGGAAGAAAATTCTTTGCAGGGCGTGAACAGCAGGAGAAAGAAAAGATTTTTCTGAAGTGCAAACTAGTTGGAAACCCCCTGGGGAAAGAATCTGATTCCCAGTCTTTGAGAGGAATGGGCCTGCCTGTACAAGCTGCCTCTGCTGCAGGCCTCTAAGAAGGCGCTTTTGTGTCTACTGTATGGCCCTCAGCAACAGCACGGCAGCCCTTCTCTTTTTTTTTGCCAGCGGAAGTTTTCCAACTCTGGGGATACACAATGCAGAAAGTCACGGTTTAATAACAAGGCACAGTTACTAATCAGATGGCCCCATTTCCACTCCTCCCAGATGCCTCCAGATGCTTACTTACTGAAGCTCTAACCCTCAGCTCCACACATGAACACCTATCAGCTTTTCTGAAATCTTATTTCTAATGTAACTATTCAACTTATTTCTAATAATTCAACTTTACAAATTATTTTAGGATCAGATTCATCATCCTCCTTCTACTACTACAGCTCTAGGTTACCTCTGGCTTCTTCAAGCCTTTCCAAAGGTTCAGATTCACTTAGATGTAGGTTCGTGATGGAAGTCAGTGTGGTTTGGTCACTGGGACGGACAGCCTTGATGAAGGATTTAGAATAAGGGTCCTCAATCCACTGCACATATTTTAAAATATAAAACTCCAGAGAAAAAGTCCTTTTTGTGTGTGTTAATCGAATGTAAACATAGTATAGGACCAAAGGACTAGAAGTGCAACTGAGTCTGGTGCTTAGTTTTCCTACTAATTTGTTGTGTGACCTTAAGGAATTTGGTCAGATTTTTTGTACCACCTACCAAATCAATTTTATCTCAGGGAAAAGAAATAAATAAGCAAGTTACATGTCCCTTTTGTATAATAAGTCTATTTCTGAAATAAGTATAACCTCTAAGTGTCTACAGCTGGAAAGGAACTTAAAGATCATTTACTTACCCCACCAACCCTATCCCAACAGATGAAAGGTTAAGTGCCTTGCTTTTACCTTTTAAATGGTCATGAGGCACCTATGGACTTTTCATATATCCAAAGGGAGACAACTAAATTTCAAATAATGTCCAATGACAATAAAAATATGTGACGTATACCATACAGTTTCCTAACTTCACAGCAGGTAATAATCTAATGTTTTTGTCATAGCAGACAGGTATATTCTTCTTGAGTTGGTCTCTATAGCCCTCATATTATACTATAACCAACCCAAGAGAATGGGAACAACAGATAATAATGACTAAAGTCAATAATAATAATAATAATAAAAACCTTGGTACTGAAATAAGTTTTCTAAATAGAGAAGATATTCAAATACTTTTCACCTTCTACATAGTCTTAGTATTTATTTTTTCCTTTATGCAGTTTACAAAGAATTAAAACAAGCCAGTTAGATTATCAATTCAAACAGAACTCCCAATGTGTTCAATTCTGTTTAAAGCTAAATTTTCTGTTTTAATTTTACTACAACTTAACAGAAACTTCTCGTACATTTTAGAAAGTCAGTTTGCAATTTCAAAAGAAAGCCATGGTGTTTAGTTATTTGGACTTCTACAGAAAATGCTACTGATGAGCATTATACATACAGGAATATTTTTACAGGCAATATTATAACCTATACTTAACTGATAAAAGTGAAAATTAGAAGGTATGACTGTTTGGGTTGTAGTTGTCCTCTAGATTTAAGCTCCTTGAAGTTGCCTGGGTTAAAATTTTACGGGTTTTGTTTATTTTTTTCTTCAGTCATAGGGGATCTTGAGACAGAATCACCACAGTCATTTGAATGACTCCTGAGAAAATGAAAATTGGCACCCTAATGCATTTATGCCTGCACTTCTTGTTTGGCATTCATCACATACTGATTTCCGCTGTTGAAGGTATATCTCCTCAGTTGGACTAGGCTAGGATGCTGTTCTTTGTATTCCCACAGGACCTGCCACAGCATTTGGTACACAGTAGGAGACCCACAGTATAAGACATGGAGAGACTCCAGTGCACCCCGCAATCTCGGTAAGTTTCCTGGCCTAGACTTTATAAAGAGCCTCTGTTGCTTTGAGGAGACAATCCAGGACAAAAGGCCACCTGGTGCAGTGAGTCTATGGCGTAAATTACTTTATGCATATGCACCATGTAAAGTAATGCTAAATTGCAGCAAGGTATTTTTTTGTTTGTTCCTTTGTTTTAAAGTATGCCTTCTAGTTGACTAGGGATCAAAGAGGAGAGAGACCCTACGGCACTCCATATCTTCTTAATGGAATGTTCAGGGGGAAAATCTCTGCCAACATCTTCTTTTTAATCTTCCTGCAACGACCAAAAAAAGTTTAAAATATATAAATAAGGTTTGCTAAAAATGCTGGCCAGTAAGATATGGTAGTAGATTGGCAGTTCTTTGACTGGCAAACCACTAATCTCTCTGGGTTTACTTCTTCATCTGTAAAATGAAATGATTGGATTAGGTGTTTTTCCTAGCTTGAAACTTGATGATTATATTTTACAAACGGAATAGCCTGTGCCTCTGCTCTCCCACCCAAAACTGTATTTTACCCCAGGTATGGAAAACTGAAGAGGACCTAATTCCAGTAAAAGGCCAATAAAGTCCTTCACAAAATTAAAAAGAACTTGGCCACAAGATTCTTAAAGTCAGATAACCAATATGATTCTAAGTAGAAGATATAAAAGTGAAAGAACATGAAACCTGAACCATGTAAAAGATTTCTTTTTAAGAGTGGATAATTCATAAGACTGTAGAAAATAGTTTAGGTGAAAAAAGAATGGAAATCTGTAATCATTTTTTAGGAAATAGCAAGATCAGTAGGCATAAAACATAAGGCCTTCAGTCTCATCCAAATTATTCTACAGAAATAACAATAGCAACAGTGTTTCTCAATTATCTTATATTTATATATGCACAATAGTACCCTTTTGATATAATAGCATGCACAAAATTGATAGGTACATGATAACTGAATATGCTATTTAAAATTACAGTAGTATATGGTTGATTTCCATCATAACAGAAGTATTCTAAATTTTTAAAAAACGAACAGGGGTCTTGAAGATAGTTACGCTGCCATCTTGAACAAGGACCACTGCTTTAGATTTAGGGATCAGAGTATCTAAATAATCTAATTATTATCCAGGAAAAATGTGGTACATTGTGTTTACAATTTAAAAAACCCTAATTTAAATCACTTTGATTATTTTGGTGTTTTTGAATATGCAATTTAAACACAAACTCTAATATATTAAAAAGTATCAAACAAAACAAAATGAACTCTAATGTTTAAAACCCAGATAAAAATAAGAGTATGTAAAGTAGCTTATCTGTTATTTAAAAACAAACAAGCAAGAAACAATAAACTTTTTAAAAAAGATTCAAAGTTTTCTATTATAGCAAACAGAAATTGAAGGGCCCAAGGAATCCTACACCTTAGGAGAAGCAATGGAGTCTAAAGGACAGAAGACAAACTGATGGAAAGTAACCAAAGTTAGCTCATTTTACAGCCTCTGTTCTCTGACTTCAGTAACCATATAAACACATAAAGCCACAATTGTTCTACTTATGTCAAAACAAATTAGGAAAATATCTTTTATTCTTGTGGGCCTTTCAGTGAAACCACCATGATGAAGGGCTGTAAGCATTTCTTGAGTTGATGCAGTTTCACCTAATATTTGGAGAGCACAATCCCTTTACTACACTATATATAAGCAGAGCTTTGTCAGATACCAATTTTTATATCTAAGGTCATCTTAGGTCAGGCTAACCTTCTTATAATTGCACTGTAATATTGTTGTCTGTTTGACTTCTAGTAATGTACACAAATACTTTTTAAATTAAGTAAACTGAGGGTAAATTAGTTTTGAGAATTTGGTTTCATTTCTTGAAATAATTGGGATTATTCTAGGATAACAGCTCTTAATCTGGTGTCCTTAGATTCCTACATGTGTCTCAGAGATTCTCTCAACTCACTGAGATTTTATGCAAAATTGTACATTAAGTACATATGGTCAATAACGTTCAGCACATTCTCAAAGGGGCCAGTGACCGCCCCCCCCCCCCCCCGCCCCACCAAATAGTTTAGGGGAAAAAAGAATGGAAAAAAAAAGATTGAAAACCACTGTGTTAGGGTATCTCAAAATTAGAATTGGGAATCACAGGCCTAAGGACTAAGAAGGTGAGGTCCTTTGGATACATGCTAATATCTTAAAATCACAGATTTTAAATCAGTACCCCAATCCATTTTTCTTGGAAAATCAGAATTTTCTTTGTTTTTTAACATCTTTATTGGAGTATAATTGCTTTGCAATGGTGTGTTAGTTTCTGCTGTATAACAAAGTGAATCAGCATATACATATATCCCCATATCTCCTCCCTCTTGCGTCTCCCTCCCACCCTCCCTATCCCACCCTTCTTGGTGGACACAAAGCACCAAGCTTATCTCCCTGTGCTATGCAGCTGCTTCCCACTAGCCATCTATTTTACATTTGGTAGTGTATATATGTCCATGCCACTCTCTCACTTCGTCCCAGCTTACCCTTCCCCATCCCTGTGTCCTCAAGTCCATTCTCTACGTCTGCGTCTTTAGAATTTTCTAAAAAGTAGGGGTTGGGCTAGTTATTAAACTAAATAAGTGCTGGGTAAAGGAGCGCCTCAAACATATTGATTATAGCCATATTTACAATTTGAAAATGACAATCAAGGAGACACTATGCTGTCAGTAAGTCAGAGAAATAAAGGAATACAGCATGCTCTATCAAACACAAAGCACTCAAAATAATTGACTTCACAATATACTTTAAAAAATGTGATGAGATATAAATAAATCTGCTTCATCCTAGAGTTATGTCCAACTTATCACAGCCACTCAGCACCACCATAATGTTCCTTATATTCGTTCTATAAATATTTATTGAGTACCTACTGTGTCAAAGGCACTGTCTAAGTAATACTAAAGCCCTATTCCCAAAAAGCTCTGAACTAAAGAGACCAAATCCCTGCTTTCACAGAGCTCATAGTCTACTGAGGGGAGGCAGACAACTATAAAAGTATGTCACATGGCAGTAAGTTTATAAAGAAAAATAAAGCAGGGAAGGAGAATATAAGCCCTAGGGGGAATAGGAAGAGTCCTTCGGAATTGGATGGTCTAGGAAGGCCTCACTGAGAAGGTATATTTGACACGGGGTTGATATTTGAGACTGAGAGAAGAAAATACCCAGGGTATAAGTGGGACTAGTAAGTGGAAAGGCCCTGAGGTGGTAATAGTCTTGGTTTAACTGAAGGACAACAAGGAGGTCAGGGTGACTGGAGTAGAGTGAGGGGAGAGGAGGTAAAAGGTTCAGGTGCCAGGCCAGATCCTGAAGGGTCTTATAGGTCACTGTAAAGACCCTGGCTTGTTCTCTAACAATTCTCAAAAGAACAATGAATGCAGGTCAGAGAGTTAGCTCAGAGGGCTTTTTGAGACATAAAGTTGGCAAACTGCTTCACCAATAGCTTTTAAACTGAATTGTCAAACTGAGCAACATCGGTCCAAATAGAGGATATCTCAGCCACTGACAATATTTTAGCTTTTGAGGATTTCCCTGAGAAATCCACATCCTTGGATAACTTAAAAAGTGGATTACTAGTCTATCTCCTGCAAAGCACACTGGGTCCATCTCTATGCAACTTTCTTCTAAGATAATTAACTTGCTTTCTCTCTCCCATTGTTTCCTTTTCTATAAAATGGAGTATCACCTGTATTTGGTTTGCAAGTATTTGTGAATCATTTTAAGCTTCTTGGAAGAACACTGCTACATAAATTCGATGGAACATCATCATCACACACTTCTCTGACAATACCCTGCTACCAATTCTGGTTCCTGACAGAACATTTGTAACAGTACATTGCTCATTTATAACATCTTTTTTCCTCTACTGTACTTCGTAATTTGAAGGGAGTTAAGAGGAGGGAAAAAAAGCACACAAAAGTTCCAATAAACACTGTCCAGTGAATGAAATGTAAAGCCTTTTTATTAAAAACAAAAACTATGGTTTTTGACAATCATAGTTATGTTTGACAAACATAGTTAAAAAACTATGGCTAATTTGTAGATAAAGAAAATTACAACACACACACACACACACACACACACAGACACAGACACAGAGTTTACCACAAAAACCAAGGAAATGCGTACCCCTAGAATCAGCTCAAAGGACACTAAATAGCCTGATAGGGGCAATAACCAAGGGCACAGCTCATTCATTACCTCCTATTAACCACAGAGATTAATGAATTTGAACTTACAACAATTTTGCTGGATTTCCACATGAAGTATGGAACTATTATATACACAAATTTGCCTGATAGGTACTTTTATATAAATGAGATATCTCCTTAACTTGAAAAATTATCATTAAAAATATTCTGCAGCTTTCTTCTCTCTTCTGGGTGCCATGCTTCTAACAACAAAGCCATATCAAGAAGGCTCTGAGCTGGGATCGTAGAAGGCAAGCACCTAAGATTGCTTGTGTGCACAGAGGATTTACATCTGATGGTGTACTTCTGACTACATTCCAAAGTCAATTATAAATTAGCTGAATTTTCTGCACCGCCATTAACATAAATAACAAAGGGTTGACTGTACCTTGAATATTTATACTTCTTTTAAAGGCTGGCCTCAAAGCAAAATCACAAAATCTTTGAAATCTCTGCTTCCAAGGAACTCTAACAGTTAGATGCATACTATGACAGTTAGATGCACACTATTTCAAAGTTTATTATTTCAGGTTCCCATATAAGATAACTTACCACAGACTGTTATAAAATGAAAAGAAAGGTAATGAAAGTTGTTCCACTCAAAGGGAAATACTAAGTAAATAAACATTCTGATTTGTAAATATCTTTGTAAATGAAACACAAATGAGAGAAATAGAAGAAACACAGAGATTATTAGAAGTTAGCAGATTATTAGAAGTTAACTATATATTATATAGTTTGGATCAATTGCAGAGAATAGTGCTCATCAGTTTCATTCCTTTCTATTCTGGAAATAAATTCATCATTTAGACAAAGCCTACACTGGTGTTTTGTTCATCTTTGGCATTCGTAGATGTACAGAATTTTATTTTTTTTAAGTCTTTATTGAATTTATTACAATATTGCTTCTGTTTTATGTTCTGGTTTTTTTGGCCACGAGGCATGTGGGATCTTAGCTCCCCGACCAGGGATCAAACCCACACCAACTGCATTGGAAGGCGAAGTCTTAACCACTAGACCACCAGGGAAGTCCCTGTACAGAATTTTAGAGTTAGAAAAGCATGAGCTCTGGGGTTCAAGTTCCAGCTATGCCCCCTACTATTAGATCTTGGCAAATAGCTTTGAGCCTCACTTTGAGCCTCAGTTTCTTTACCTATAACATGTAAAAATAAAAGTACTGTATTCCTACTGTATGATATCACTTCTATGTGGAATCTAAAAAATACAACAAACTAGTGAATATAACAAAAAAAAAAAAGAAGCAGACTCACAGATATAGAGAACAAACTAGTGGCTACCAGTGGGAAGAGGGAAGGGGGGAGGGGCAGAATAGGGGTAGGGGATTAAGAGGTACAAACTGCTATGTATTATAAAATAAGCTACAAGGATATATTGTACAACACAGGGAATATAGCCAATATTTTATAATAACTATAAATGGAGTATAACCTTCAAAAATTGTGAATCACTATATTGTACACCTGTAACTTATATAATATTGTACATTAACTATACTTCAATTAAACAAATCTGCCCTAATCTTAAAAAAAAAAAGTACTGTATTTCTCTCATGAAGGTATTACAAGGATTCAATGAGTTAATACATGTGAAGTGCATAGCACAAGTTCAGTTTTACAGATGGGAAATCTAAAGCCTAGAAAGGTAAAAAACTATTTTGTCCCAAATCACCCAACTACTTAGTGGCAGAGTCAAAGCTAAAAGTCAAGTCCCTTTAGTCACAGTTTAGTCACTTTGTCAACTACAGTTTGCTATAAAGCATTGTCTCTCTGGCTTTGGCCAACACTTTAATAATTATAAAGTTTTCTCTTCCTCCCGAAATAATTAATTTCAGGCCCTGACTACAAATAAAGTGAAAATGGAAAGATGGGATAACTATGTGTTGACTAATAGGTAAATGAAGGGGCAAGCAGAGACATTGTGCAAGGGGGAATTTGTCCAGGAGGTGTTCACTGCTACTGGCCAAACGCTGCACTACCACAGCTCCCATTGTAGGTCTGAAGCCTCAGGGCAGCACATTCTAATCTTGATCATAACTTTAACCTGGAGTCTAAGAAAATCCAGGACAACCAGCTCAGCAGGAAGAGTGTGATAGTTAAAGAATCGGTGACCTCTCCTGCGCTACACAAAGATCCTCTCGCTCTTCTGCTTTGAGAAGAAGGAAGATTAATTTGAGTTGTCCCTCTAAGTAACAGTTATTAATAAAGAACAAGAATTGAGAAAGAAAATAGGACTGTAATCATTTTTAGAAGTGGTAGCAACAATATCACTTAGAAATAATATAAACAAATGTTGATAAGAGGTAAACAAACCAGAAAACTGGACAATGAGACAATGCATAAGCTCCAGCTCATTTTCCTTCTACAATGGTATAAACCAGGAGAAGAAGAATTAGTCAAATGAACAGTCAAAATAGTAAGAATAATAGTAAAATCACTATCATTTAGTCCTCTTTATCAGTCACTGCCAAGTAATTAGGAGATCCCTGAAAGTTTCCTTGACATGGATTTTTTTGTGTGTGTCTCCCACATTCTCTCTTTTTTTTCTTCTTGAGATATAATTGACATATAACACTATATTAGTTTTAGGTATATAACATGATTTGATATATGTATACTATATATATAGTGAAATGATCACCACAATAAGCTTAGTTAACATCCATCATTACTCATAATTACAAAAAAAATTTTTGGACATGGATTTTTGAGGGCTAGTTAGGGAAATACTGAGGCAGAATAGTGGTGGAAGGTTATCCTAAATATAAAAATTCAATGGGAAACAAAGATTTAAAAAGTAGAAAGAAATCAGAGGAGAGGGAGAGACAGGATTTTGGCAAACGTAGGGGAAACCTAAGAAGTAGACACTTTAAAGACAATGGCAAAGCCGCACAGGGATTTGAAATGATATGGTAGTGCAAAGAAGCAGCTCTTGGGCAAAATAGAAAGGAAAGCAATATAATTTGGTCAGGGCTAAGATGGGGAGTTTTGAAATGGAAAAGAGAAGACTTGAGAAATGAAAGGAATACAGCCAAGGCAACATTTCCTCTTCTATTTTGACTTTCTTCTAGTACTTTAAAGAGAATATTATAATTTAAGACTCTGAACATATCTTGTACAATGGATGTAACTGTTGGTAAAGAGAAACCTAAGTACAAAGAGTGAGGAATAAGAATCAGGACAAAAATTCACCAAGGCCTGGCCTTGTATATACAGCCATCAGATGAAGCTGAGACAAGCAAAATTATTTTAGAGACACGTCTATGGCCTATTTTATTATTAAGCAAATTCGGGGCACATTGTCATGGGATGTTTCTCTTTGTCTAAGGAAAATTAAAATTGTAATACAAATGAAAATCCAGTTAATTTGGTCCTTATGAAAAAGTACATACCCTGAAATAGTTGAACAAAATGTAAAGAAATGTCAGAATTTCTGAAACTCTCTGGAAATTCCAGAAACCACAACAAGGTCATTATGATTTTTTTAAATCACTGTTCTCATAACTTTACATTTCCCAATGCATAGCATGCCCAATTTTACAAAGACCTGACTGCATCTTTGAAGATAATCAAACTTAACAGGCAGCTAGAATAATTCATAGGTAGAAGGATACACAGAATTATCCAAAATTCTGCAAAGCCAACAGAGAAGATTGCCTTTAGTTCTGTGACACCAGGGGACAGATATCCATCAAGAAAGCTAAAGTGCAGCAAAGCACAGCTCTAGGACATTTAAACAGAACTTCAGTTGAGTGGAAGGCTTGGTTAACCACAGTTGAGTAAACCTGTGTTGCAGTGTAATCTGATAAGGAACAAACAGCATGGATTCTAGAAGTGTAAACCATGTGTCCCTAACATGCTAGACTTCTTTGAAAGAGTTAATCAAATAGTGGATAAAAATGAACTGAGACATAGCATCCAAAAGTTTTTTTTTTTTTTTAAATAGAGTCTCTCATAAGAGGTTATTAAGAAAATTTAGTAATTACTGTAAATTAAAAATTGATTAATAGAAAATAAACCAGGACCAATACTGAAAGTCTCCAGAGATTAATACTAGGCTAGTGTACAAATTTATTAATGACCTAGAAGAAGCTTGTATGGAGAGAAAAGGTGAAGAAAGACTGAAAATTGCCAATGATGCAAACTATCTATTGGAAAGCCTGGAAAGGCCTTGCTAAATAATAGAAACAATGAAATTCCCTCTTCACAAAGTAAAGAATCAATACTTAAAGTACACTGATAGATTCAAAGTTAATAGGTTAAAAAAAATAAAATAAAAAGATTAAGCAACACTTACCAGAGTGAGAAAAAGGGCAAAATAAGAGAAGATATGATACAGACTGACAAGGTAATAAATGGCAGAGAATGCCAGCTAGTATCTCTTATATACCTTTTCCTTTATGAATACACAGAAACTTTATGTGGAGCTTTATGATAATAGAAGACAAAACATTTAAAATAAAAGACACTATTTTATGCAGCATATAATTAACCCATTGAACATGCTGCCACAGGACATTAATAAGACACAAAGCTTAGCATGGTTCCCAAAGACCTCAGAGCCTCCAGAATATGGTTCTATAGTAAAATTACTTAGGGCAAAAAATTACAATGGAGCACATACCTCATGCCTCAAGGTATAAACTAGGCAAGGTCAGGATGGAAGTTTCCTTTCCAATTGTTATATTCAAAATGATTTATGGTTTCAACTTTTAAATATTCCTAATTCTATCCTAAAGTTCAAATTAAGTGAATAGACTCTTATCCAAAAATTCTTACACTATTTTTTCCAGATATACTCTTTTTGCCTGTTTATTTTTCTAAATAGCAGAGCCTTCCTTTTCACCCAATTCTTCTTCCACTTCACTTATCCCACCTTCAAAATATTGCCTAAGAAGTGATCATGAAGAGCCACTAAGTCATATATGTAAAAATCCGTGTTTGGCAAAGAGAGTTCTATAATTTGTTAAATTTTCTCATCTTTTTCCTCTCAGTGGACAAAAATTAAAATTCATACAATATTTTGGTTCTGTTTATGTCACAAAATAAAAATCTGAGCTTAGATGCTGAGATGAATGATATTTAACATTTTTCACCTGTGACTAAGAGCTACAGCAAGAAATGTCCTTTTATAAAATGAATTTTAATCAATAAGCAACATAATTTTATAGAGTAAGATACCAGAATGCCACATGAAAAAGGTAGAGCCCTCAAGGCTCTATCTTCACCATGGGGAATGAGCAAGTCATCTATGAAATGCTATGGCCTCAGTCAGTTCATACACTAAACACATAAAGAGTAGGCTATGAATGAGTTATAGGCAAAATTCACAACCTGAAAGCCTAAGAAACTGTGTCTGAAAAACTTTGTGGGTCAATAAAAAACAGATGTTAAATTTAAAATTTTTGAAAATAATAAAATTATGTGTAGACAAGACCAAAGTGATCAGGAGGCAAGTTTACACCTTGTGTCCATTTTGTAATCTAGCCCTCTCCATTTTGGGTTTAGCAATAGGGTGCCACACGTGGTATAAGGCCAGCCGTAGCATTCAAGCTTGACTGAATTTTAAAAGTGACACACTGATCAAATCTGTTCCAAGGACATTCTAGAATTTCAGGGTGCTACTGACCATTAAAATCAACCTCCTCGGTGCTCACTTCAAATCTAAACATGATGTAAAGTACAATCCTCGAGTTAATTAAATACAAGCCCATATATTTCATCTATAAAAAAAATAGTGTCCAGAATATATCACTTGCAAAGAAAGGTCTTATTATGTAATGCAGTGTAGTACGAGAGTTAAAAATAAGCAGATGATCTTATAAAATACAGGATTTATATGTTTCTTCTCTAGTTTAAAATAAGGATTTGCTTTAGAAGGCCAATAAAGTAATATGCTTAACAAGATGAAACAAACAGAAAGCTAAGCAGCAGAGCCCTTGTATGGAATTTGGTTTGGCAGACAAAAGAAGAAAGGCATATTTCAAACAGATGGAAAGTGAAAAATAATAAAGTCATCCTTACCTGCATTAATTTTCCTTCTGCTGGAGTTATGTCAGCAACACCAGCAAACACACCTTCCAAAGTGAGATTCAGTTTTCCTGTGGGGTCCATTTTCAAGGGGATCACTCTGATAATAGCTTTCTGCTCAGCTGATCTTTCAGACTCCACTGCTGCTGCCAGGACCAGTCCTGTGCGTCCAAAGCCTGCCTGCAGGGTAGCCATCAGCAGCCAGGGCCAGAGGGCAGCCAGCTGTAGCTGGTGGCCACCACTCATGCTACCAGCTGCAGCAATGCACTTCGGCCATACATACTGCTTCCACTAGCTAACACCAAACACAGGTTCCTAGATCCAGACAAACGGAGGAAAAGAAACTTATGCTTCAGTTTCAGAAAGCTGAGTCGTGGTT
The DNA here is from genome assembly GCF_028564815.1 of Eubalaena glacialis. Lineage (NCBI taxonomy): Eukaryota > Metazoa > Chordata > Mammalia > Artiodactyla > Balaenidae > Eubalaena > Eubalaena glacialis. The sequence continues at coordinate 26,740,402 of NC_083734.1, read as the reverse complement.
TTGGCCCTTCCTTTCTCTAAAGTATATTCCCAAGAACAGGTGGTATTCCTGATCTGGCAGGGAAGAAGGTATTTTCAGCCTACTTCTGCTTCAGGTATGTCATTTTCTCCCATCTTCACTATGATTAGTAAAGATATTGCCGCTTCTCTTTGGAATTTTCAATTTTGCTTGAGGTTGAATGTCACATCCTGAATTTTAATTATGTCAGATCACTTGGTGCTGGTCTTCCATATGCATCAAGTTCTCGGGCCACTAAACCCAATGTTAATGAACAAAACAAGGCAAAGTAAACGACTAAGGCCATGCATCAAAGGTGAGAGTGGAAAAACTCCAGCTCAGAAAACGAAGAGATGGTCCTTTAAAGCCACAAAATTCGTCAACGGTAAAAGACTAAAGATCACAGAATTTTTTCTTAAAAAATGGGGAAGGAGAGGAAACAATATTTCAGGCCACACCTTGAGAGATGTCCAAAGATGTTACAACATGTATTCATAAAAGTTTCAACATTAAACTGCATTTCATTGTAGCCAAAGTTCCAGGCCCATTGAACTTACAACACTTTTCATGAACTTAAATATACTATGATTTTTAGATTTTCTACCTAGATTTGCCTGTAAACTAGGTGCTAATTTATATGTCTTCACATAGTCACAGGATAAACCTGAGCATCACAAGCTTTTCCAACTTTCATAATTAGAAGAATATTTGAAAATGTTGGCTTTCCAATTATTTTTCCCAGTTGACATTCATATTTCTATCTTTATTTTCCCTTCTCTCTTAGGGATTCCAGCTTTTATGCTCCTGCTTGAGAATGCCAAGCACTTTGATTTCCCATGAGATGCTTTTGGAAACTACTTTATTATCCAGATCTTATAATCTGTAATTTTCTAGGTTCATAAGTAAAACAAAGGACTATTCCTAACACACTTTCAAATTCCTTGAGGGGGTGGGGAATAAAGGGGGGGAGTAAGGAGGTGATTAGTCTACAGGCTCTAAGTAGAACACGCTGAAAAAGTAAAAATAAACCTGAGTAGAGTAGATCTGTGCTATTTCTAGGCACACTTCAGAATTTGGGTCTTTGTACAAACAAAGTCTTATTCTAAGATTTCAAAATGTGCACCCTTAAGTAAATACAAATGCACTTCAACCACAAAGCCCACTGTGTTCAGAGGTCAAGTTAAAAAATCTTATTAAGTCTTCAGAATAAGTGCTGAAAAGCCAAGCAATGGAACATGAACCTGTGATATAGATTCTTTTCTTTCGCTGAGGCAGAGGGAGAAAAAAAAAAGAATTTCGAAAGAAATCTGCAAACCTGTTGTGCTGTCAGGCCCACTGGAATCCACGGGGGTGAAACAAATTCAATTATGCTTTTATAGATCCTGCTCAAAAAAAAAGGTTTCAACTGCTTAACCAAGTACAGCTCATTCTTCCACCTTCTTACTCTGCAACCAAACCAAGTGCCCCACACTGCAGCTAGGTGCCGAGAAATTCCGCAGCCCGAAAAAATAATCCATGCAGGTCAAAGGCAGAAACTTACTCCAAGGTTAGAGCTACTGTCCCCAAGAACTCTAAAAACACTTCTAGAGGATCCAAAACCATTTCTGAAATCTCCTTTCTAACAAAAGTCCTTTTTCTCCCCGAACAGCATATAAAAATGATCAAATCTTGAAAGAGAAAAGAAGCAAAGTAGCAAATACATCAGCAACAATTCACTACCAGGAACATAGAAAATCCCAGAGGGCAATGTCTCTGCATCATGGATAGACTTGGAAAGTTCGGAAGGATTCGAGTGCTTCCCTTCCAGAAAGACAATTCTGGATCAGCTCCCTAGAGGAGGAAGCCTGTGGTTTGTAACTGGTGTTCTAGCTCTGACTCCCTCCCCTGGGACTGCAATCACGCTCTCTACCTGCTGACACAAAGTGAGGGTGGAGCAGCTAGAGGCAACCACCCCCATCCCGCCCCTCCTCCTCCTGGCTGGCTGGGGCCCGGTGCGCGCACACTTCACCAGACACGTTCCTGTGCTGAGAAGAGAGCCTCTCTCGGCTCCTCGACTCCCTCTATTGAGCCACAGCCAAACTGCATGCAATTCAATCTTCAGTACCTTTCTCTGGGTAAGCAAGCTACCACATGTAAATCAGGGCCACAGAAACAGACAGGTAAGCAGCTTCTGCACCCAAGAGACATAGATGGTGGTATAAGGAAATAAAGACAAAAAAAAAAAGGAAACCCAGAAGATAAAATAATGGACACAAGGTTTTGCAAATATAAGTTAAAAGGCATTTCTGCTCTTTCCGGGTTTTAGTGTCTGTAAATGCCACAAAGCCAGAATAAAGTGATCCTGTGCTATAGTTCTTACTGATGTATTGCTGTCTTAAGTCTGCTACCCTGGCAAGAACTCTGTCCATTTTATGCATAGTTTTTCTTCAGCCCTTACAAATTTAAATTCAGTAGCTCTTTTCTAAACTGTGCCTGTACCAAGCTTTTAGATTAGGTGATGTCAGAGGTCTGGAATCTGTTATTTTCTTCTCACATCCCTGGGAGGTGAAATATACTATGGATCAGACCTGGGCCTTCCATGTGAGACTGCAAGTAAGTCTATATCATAAATACAAACAAAGGGAAAAAATATATATGCTTAATGAGAAGAATATAGGCAAAAAGAAAACTAATTTTTGGTTAATTACCAACTCATGAACAATAACCCTTCTAGTAACCCTTTCTTTAGAAATAATGCAGAAGTTTCTAATATATGTTTCTAAAATTTGAATTTTCAAGTCGACCAGATTATATTTGACTGTGCCCAGACATTTAATTTTGACCTGCTGCCAATAGTCTTTCCAAATTGTACAAACGAACAATGATGTGAATATGGTTAACACTGCACTTGAAAATGGTTAAGATTTATGTTACATGCTTATTGTGGTAAAAAGCACATAACAAAATTTAAAACAATTTTTAGTTTGTACAAAAGAATTGTACAAATTGATCACTTGTAAAATGTGGAGAATAATAATTGCATTGTAGGTTTGTTGTAAAGATTAAAGGACATAATGCCTCTGAAGGCAAAAAGTATGAGTGACCTAGTCACCTTGAGAATTTCATCCCTAAAGAGGGTCTACAGCCCAATTCGAAAAGATACATGTATCCCAATGTTCACAGCAGCACTATTTACAATAGCCAAGACGTGAAAGCAACCTAAACATGCATCGACAGATGAATGGATAAAGAACATGTGGTACATATATACAATTGAATATCACTCAGCCATAAAAAGGAATGAGGGACTTCCCTGGTGGTCCAGTGGTTAAGACTCCACTCTCCCAGTGCAGGGGGCCCAGGTTCAATCCCTGGTCAGGGATCTAGATCCCGCATGTTGCAACTAAGACCTGGCATAAAATAAATAAATATTTATTTTAAATAAATATTTTTAAATAAATAAATAAATATTTTTAAAAAATGAAATAATGCCATTTGCAGCAACATGGATAGACCTAGAGATTATCATACTAAGTGAAGTAAGTCAAACAGAGATAGAAAAATATCATATGATATCATTTATATGTGGAATCTAAAATATGACACAAATGAACTTATTTATGAAACAGGAAGACTCACAGACATCGAAAACAAACTTACGGATACCAAAGGGGAAAGTGGGTGGTGGAGGAATAAATTAGGAGTATGGAATTAACAGAGACATACTACTATATGTAAAATAGATAAACAACAAGGACCTACTGCATAGCACAGGGAACTATATTCAGTATCTTGTAATAAACTATAATGGAAAAGAATCTGAAAAAAATATATATGTATCTGTATATCTGAATCACTTTGTTGTACACTAAAACTAATACAACATTGTAATTCAGCTATACTTCAGTTTAAAAAAATTAATAAAAAAATTTTAAAGAGGGTTTATGGGGATAGTTTTGGCATTTTAGGCCTAATAACACCTAGAGCAGAGAGAGAAATTCTAAAGTAAATTCTTAATTTAGCACTTTTTCTTTATTGGTTGGACCTTAAGAACATAATGCAAGTATAGACCTTTTATAGCTCCTTTCCTAAAGAATAGGAGTAGCTCTAATTCTTCTGGAGAGAATTTTTCAAAATTCTGCTGTGGTTTTACATTTATTTAAAATTATTTATTTATTTATTTATTTATTTATTGGCTGCATCGGGTCTTAGTTGTGGCATGCGGGATCTTTCTTTGCAGCGTGCAGTCTCTTCGTTGCAGTGCACAGGCTTCTCTCTAGTTGTGGCGCCCGGGCTCCAGAGCGCGTGGGCTCTCTAGTTGTGGTGTGAGCGCTCAGTAGTTGCCGCACGCAGGCTTAGTTTCCCGGCAGCACGTGGGATCTTAGTTCCCCGACCAGGGATTGAACCAGCGTCCCCTGCATTGCAAGACGGATTCTTTTTTTTTTTTTAATTAAAGATTTGTTTTTAATTAATTTATTTATTTTATTTATTTTTGGCTGCATCAGGTCTTAGTTGCGGCATGCGGGATCTTTGTTGAGGCATGTGGGATCTTCATTGTGGTGCACAGGCTCCCCTCTAGTTGTGGCACGCAGGCTCCAGGGTACATGGGCTCTGTAGTTGCGGCGCTCAGGTTCCAGAGTGCGTGGGCTCTGTAGTTTGTGGCAGGCGGGCTCTAGTTGAGGTGCGCGAGCTCAGTAGTTGTGGCACACGGGCTTAGTTGCCCCGCGGCATGTGGGATCTTAGTTCCCTGACCAGGGATCGAACCCATGTCCCCTGCATTACAAGGTGGATTCTTTACCACTGGACCACCAGGGAAGTCCCAGCAAGACGGATTCTTAACCACTGGACCACCAGGGAAGTCCCTGGTTTTACATTTTTATTTTATGTACGCCATGTAAAAGTATAGCATAAAATGTGTAAAATAGACATTATTATATATCTGATATATGTAAAAATATCTTTAATGTTAAACTAAACAAAAAGTAACCTACTAATTGACTTTGCCTCACCTATTCCTGCTTGAAACTTGCAAAGGAATTAAGACACACAAACCTAAGACTTAATACAGATACTTAGTTGAAAGGAAAAGAATATAGATGTGGTTGCCCTCTCTTGAGGAAACTCTGAGATCTGAGCATGACGATAATAGGTATCATGAGTCTGGGTACCTTGAGCTACTTAGGATCAAACCAAACAGCTCTATATAGCTTAATTCACTGATATATTGTGTTTATTTACACAGTATTGACAAGCAAAGTCACCAGAATTAATAAGCAAGAGAAATTATTCTCTGGCTTCAAAGTTTTGGCATTATCCCTCAGGGATTGACAGACCACAACTACCACAGAGATGTCATAAAGATGCCATCACTATGGTAATGAATCGCCCATCTCACTGACACCTACTACCTAACTTTACACGAGACAGATCACACTTCAGGATCTACTTTCACACCTGCATTGACTAAAGTTACTGAAGACCTTGATCCTTTTCCAAAAAACTAGGTTTCTATAAACATGTCCAAGAATTGTCCTTATTCTTAATGGCATTTTAAGGATTCAATCTCTATTCAAGTGTAAATGAAAAAAACTCAGGATATTTTTTAAAAAGTCAGATTCTTTGGAAAACAGAGCACATTTTCTTCTGAACTTCACTATTATGATTAATAGTTATAATGACTGAGGTTTCTATTGATCACCAAACAGTAAAAACAAACAAGACAACAAGTCTAGTTGAAACACTTTATTGTTGACTGAAATTTATCATGCTTAAGGTGCTGAAATACTGAGGCACTAGTCAGGAACCTTGTTAGCACGTGTCAGACCCTACCAACTAATTCACACAAAGATTTTATTTTATCTTTTGCCACTTTGTCCAAGACAGTAATGATAGCTTTAGCTGATAGGTAGCAGGCATGTGAGTATAGCAGTAGGTCCAGCTCCTTGGTCTGTTGCATTCATATATAAAAAAAAGTTTGGAAAGCTGATAAAGGCATTTCATTAATTAAGCCTTAAAACAATTGAAACCAAATCCATGCCAAGGTTCCTGCTTGACACATGTTCCTCAAAAGATATTATCTCTTTCAACATATACAAAGCCAAGAAAGGCATATTTAAGGGAAGGAATATCACCTACATAGTATATCAGCTTTTCAACCTGACAGAGAAAAGGCAAAGTCCCTTCATTTAGAAACTGGGTCTCCTCTTCACATACTCTGCCAAAATACACAGTCTGACCAAAAGATGTAGGAGCCTTGATAATCTGTTCCTCTTTTAAACCTTGCTAATAAAGATGAGTAAATGTTCATCACATGGACATCGTCTAGTCTAATCAGATGGACCAAACAGGTCACTTTTCAGAACCTATTTTCATATCTAAACTGAGTCACTGCAGACCAATATAGAGCTCATCCTTTTCCAAAAAACTACTATCTCTGTAATACTTCTGGGGAAGTACCTCATTGGGAAGGCACAATGCAATTTAAGAAATGAATTGCTACATCCACCATGGCTTGAACAGTACTTATATCACTAAGGGCCTTTCCTTTTTCACTAGTTTCATATTCCTAGGCTTTCCTTTTGTTTCTGCAGTGCTTATTAGGAAAACTGAGGCAGAATCCAATAAGAAAGTTCTAGTCAATTTAAAAGACTTTAAATCAGAAATTTTCTGCTGTCATTGGATGAGCAAGTAAGGAATCAACCGCAGAAAGTGGACATCCAAGATACCTCTCCTAAAAACCAGTCCCATAATCCTACTATTTGAATTTAGGATCCTAAAGAGGGGATAAGATAAAAATATTATAGTCTGTTCCACTATCCAAACTTCTCTCAGAAGCTTAAACCATACATAAACTATTAAAAATATCAGAGGTATAGCTTCTGTTAGGTGACTACTAATCAGTTTCTCCCAAACTTTGCACACAGTATCTTTTATAGATGAGAATTTATACTTACTGAATGTAAAAATCTAAAATAAGAAAACACTGTGTTAAATCTCTTAATGGTTTTGTTCACATTGTACATTCCCGTTTCAAAATAAAAATATTATATATGCATCCTTTATCCCTCTATCCCTCAATATTAATAAAAATATAAAGCTTTAAAACTTTAAAATCTACCAGCATTTATAAATACAATTACATTCAACAAGCTAAATACTTTTCTTTAGAAGATATATTAAGTAAGTGATATATTAACAAAACCTTCTTACCATTTATGATAATGTATCATTAAAGTTAAAGAAAGATATGAAAACAGAAGAATGCTCCTGTAAATATAAAAGAATCAGGGGCTGTTAAGTGTGATGGATGGTCCAAGTCCGGATGCCTTGCTTTTGAAACAGAATGCTGGGTTAGGAAGTAAGAGCATTTCCTGGTTAATCACTTAGAAAATTAACTCTTTCCCAGAGTTTCTCCCTGGAATTCCTGACCCATTTAGACCTGTGATCTTGGTTACCTCACATGCCTTTGTTTCTCACACAATTTTCTCTAGAAGGACCACACTGCGACTTGAAACAGATAGACTGAACTCCCCATTGGAGTTGTGCTGACTACTTTTGAGAGTGGCAAGACGACAAATCAGCACACCCACACAGATTATTCTCCGGTACCATAGATGCAGCTGTTTTTAGATGCTTTTTGACTGTAACAGAAGACCAGGAACTTTCATTTGAAAGGGATCTGGGCAGCAAAAAAAAAAAAAAAGGCTGCTAGATGTTTGGTAGTGTGTCAAGGTAAACAATCTGAACTGAACAGCTGTAGTAAATACCAAATTCCCAATTCTCAATTAACAAAATTCTCAATTAACAAAACAAAAATACTTTTTTTCCTTAAAGAACTGAAAGGGCCCCAACAGTGTGTCATGTGCAAGGCTAGTCTGCCTCCAGCTACAGCCAGTGCACAATGTCACGTTTGTCATCCATTCTCACTCTTTTAATTCTTCCTCCTGTGGAAAGTGCTCCTGCTTGCAGGCCACATCCACCAGCAGATGAAGATCTAGAAAGAAAAAAGATTTGTTTACTCACTCTTAGCTTCTCGAACTGGAGAGTTCAATAGACAAGTCTTTAGACAAGAAGAACAAGTTGCTATGTTTCACCTGTAGAATGGGCTCTAAAATCACATTATCTCATCAGATTCTCAATTTGGGGGGCATTCCCGTACCTCTAAAGCACACAGATGCAGCCCAGTTGTTAACCCAAAGAGACTAACAAAGTTTAAAGTTTCTCTCCTTTTAGTGATGTGGATAAGCCTCTTTTCAACTGACTTTTATTATAAGTGAAAAATTAAGGAAAAGTGTCAAAAAGATCAAAGTGAAATAAACACACACAAATGAAAATTCATTTCTTCGATGCTATAAAAATAGATAGGTGGGTTTTGGGAATATGAAAAAGTAATGCCTTCAGAAATACAACGTTAAAATAAGTAATCACTACCTTTCCAAAGTTGATTGCCTCCAAAAAATTTCCACTTATTGATTAACACAGCTGATTCTCTTATAAAAATGTCTACCTGAATTGTCTGTAAAAAATAAAGTATACCCTTCAAGGAGGTCAAGAAACAAAGAGTGGTCATTAAGAATGGAAAGAAGTAAAAAAGTGAGCTCTCAGCTCAGGCACTAGGTTCTTTAACATAAAAAGCTAAGACCATGTACAGAAATAGAGTTAAGTGTTGTACGAAAGGAGAGAGAAGGTTAGCACTCCCCTTGACAAGGATGGAAAAGGCCTTCGGGCCTGACAACACGCATACGGTTAAGGCATTGCCACCTACTTCATGGCATCTAACCACCGTTTTTAGCAACCTAAGTGTCCATCGACAGACGAATGGGTGAAGAAGATGTGGCACATATATACAACGGACTATTACTCAGCCATAAAAAGAAACGAAATTGAGTTATTTGTAGTGAGGTGGATGGACCTAGAGTCTGTCATACAGAGTGAAGTAAGTCAGAAAGAGAAAAACAAATACCGTATGCTAACACATATATATGGAATCTAAAAAAAAAAAAGTGGTCATGAAGAACCTAGGGGCAAGACGGGAATAAAGACGCAGATCTACTAGAGAATGGACTTGAGGATATGGGGAGGGGGAAGGGTAAGCTGGGACAAAGTGAGAGAGTGGCAGGGACATATATACACTATCAAATGTAAAATAGATAGCTAGTGGGAAGCAGCTGCATAGCACAGGGAGATCAGCTTGGTGCTTTGTGACCACCTAGACGGGTGGGATAGGGAGGGTGGGAGGGAGGGAGATGTAAGAGGGAAGAGATATGGGGATATATGTATATGTATAACTGATTCACTTTGTTATAAAGCAGATACTGACACACCATTGTAAAGCAATTATACTCCAATAAAGATGTTAAAAAAAAAAAAAGAAGATGTGGTACATATATACAATGGAATATTACTCAGCCATAAAAAGAAACGAAATTGAGTTATTTGTACTGAGGTGGATGGACCTAGAGTCTGTCATACAGAGTGAAGTAAGTCAAAAAGAGAAAAACAAACACGGTATGCTAACACATATATATGGAATCTAAAACAAAAAACAAAAAAAAAATGGTTCTGAAGAACCTAGGGGCAGGACAGGAATAAAGACCCAGATGTAGAGAATGGACTTGAGGACACAGGGAGGGGGAAAGGTAAGCTGGGACAAAGTGAGAGAGTGGCACTGACATATATACACTACCAAATGTAAAAGAGATAGCTAGTGGGAAGTAGCTGCATAGCACAGGGAGATCAGCTCGGTGCTTTGTGACCACCTAGAGGGGTGGGATAGGGAGGTTGGGAGGGGAGGATATAGGGATATGGGGATATAGGTATATGTATAGCTGATTCACTTTGTTATAAAGCAGAAACTAACACACCATTGTAAAGCAATTATACTCCAATAAAGATGTTAAAAAAAAAAAAGAAATAGAGTTAAATGGCCTATCTGAATAACATAGGCAGAAATGAAGGAATCCTAATGTGGCTTCTAGATTCAGTCTAATTAGTTTACAATTTCTAGAGCAACATGACCAGGGAGCCTTTTTCAGGTTGATTTTTAGGCTTACAATTTTGTCCTAGTAGCATTTTGGAGTTAAACTAAATTATACAGAATGAGTCCTTTATTTCCTACTAGACATACAGAGACTTTTGTTACTATATTTGTAGAACACAACCTCTGTAGGATTGATCAACAGCCTGGGCAAGAGAGCTGATATAATAAAATAATTCTACCACCATCTATGAGTAAATCTAGAGGGCATTTGGAACAATATCTAATTTTTGCCATATTTTGTGAAAGGAAGACCAATCACTAGGAGAAGGTACTAGCTCATCTGGTGAACAACACTACAACCTATCCATAAAGAACAAGCAATTTCAGAATTCCCTGGCAGTCCAGTGGTTAGGGCTCCAAGCTTCCACTGCAGGGGGAAGGGGTCAGTCCCTGGTTGGGGAACTAAGATCCTGCATGCTGTGCTGTGAGGCCAAAAAAATTAAAAAAAAAAAAAAGAACAAGCAATCTATCCAGATAAGCATCTTGTAGAGGGAGAACAGACATCAGTTTATCACTTAAAACTGGCTTCTTGTACATCCATGATCATGGCAGCATTATTTACAATAGCCAAAAAGTGAAAGCAATCCAAGTGTCCATCGATGGATGAATGGAAAAACAAAATGTGGTAGCTACATGTAAGGGAATATTATTTAGCGTTAAAAAGGAAGGAAATTCTGACAAATGCTACAACATGAATGAGCCTTGAAGATATCACGCTAATTGAAATAAGTTAGTCACAAAAGGATAAATACTGTATGATTCTACTCATTCATATGAGGTAGCTAGGGTTGTCAAATTCATAGAGACAGAAAGTAGAATGGTGGTTGCCAGGGGCTGCAGGGAAGGATGGAATGGATATGGAGTTTCAGTTTGGGAAGATGAGAAAAGTTCTGGAGATGGATGGTGGTGATGGTAGTACATAATGTGAATGTACTTAATGCCACTGAATTGTACACTTAAAAATGGTTAAAAAGGTAAATTTTATGTTATGTATATTTTGCCACAAAAATGGCTTCTTTACAGTCTAAAGAACAGTGACAATGATTACAGCAATATCTTAATTTATATAACATCTTTTTTTCAAGTAACTAAAATGCATTATTAGAAGGTCATCTAATTAATCCTGAGGAGTGAAGAGATGACTGAAAGAACCTCTACACTATATGACTAATAAGCAGAGCCAATGGTTTCTAAATCTTGCTGCACATTGGAATCACCTGGGGAGCTTTAAAAAAATACTGAGATCGAGGGCTTCTACCCCCATACATTCTGATTTAATTGGTATAGAGTACAACCTAGGCATCAGGATTTTTAAAAGCTGACCAAAGGATACAGAATGAGTAATACCTAATTATGATCATTCTCTAAACACTTCAACTCCATATCAGAATAAGAAGGAGAGGCCATATGGTGATAGAAAATACTAAAATAAGAATCTGGAATATGAATAGACCCAACTGCAACCCTACTTTGAAAGCAGAGTAGGAATTCTTGATAATGACAAAGGTAAAGACTATAAAGCAACTACAGATCTCTTATGGGGAGGCAGACTGAAGAACAACAACAACAAATCCTCTTTTTTTCAGTGAACAAATGTCATTTATTTAATTGAGACTTTATTATATTGATAGATTCAAATAATGGACAACAGCACATCACAAATAGGCATGTTTAAAGAAACAATAGTCTGTATGGCTCTATAATAGTCTCAGAATGAGTTATGTAGTGTGAGCAACAAACCCTCTTAGCCTTAATGATTGGGCTTTAAAAAAGCATTTGTCGGTACTTCCCTGGTGGTCCAGTGGTTAAGACTCTGCACTCCCAATGCAAGGGGCCTGGGTTCAATCCCAGGTCAGGGAGCTAGACCCCCCAGGCTGCAACAAAGATCCTGTGTGCCACAACTAAGAACCAGTGCAGCCAAATAAATAAACATGTTTTTAAAAAAAGCATTTGGCACACAGCTTCTTATAACAAGCATCTAAACACAATAATTTTATTAAAGTGAGCTTTCTTCATTAACAAAGCTGCCAATCAAGGAATTCAAGTATAGAAACCAATAAAAATGCAAAAAGACAGAGACTAGCCTGATGTTACTAGAGGTTTATAGGACTTCATTCAGAAGAGAACCATGATCCACCAGAGGGCAAACAGCAGAAGCAAGAAGAACTACAATCCTGCAGCCTGCGGAATGAAAGCCACAACCACAGAAAGATAGACAAAATGAAAAAGCAGAAGACTACATCCCAGATGAAGGAACAAGATAAAATCCCAGAAAAACAACTAAATGAAGTGGAGATAGGCAACCTTCCAGAAAAAGAATTCAGAATAATGATAGTGAAGATGACCCAGGACCTCGGAAAAAGAATGGAAGCAAAGATGGAGAAGATGCAAGAAATGTTTAACAAAGACCTAGAAGAATTAAAGAACAAACACCTAGAAGAATTAAAGAACAAACAAACAGAGATGAACTATACAATAACTGAAATGAAAAATACACTAGAAGGAATCAATAGCAGAATAACTGAGGCAGAAGAACGGTTAAGTGACCTGGAAGACAGAATGGTGGAAATCACTGCTGCAGAACCGAATAAAGAAAAAAGAATGAAAAGAAATGAAGACAGCCTAAGAGACCTCAGGGACAACATTAAACGCACCAACATTCACATTATAGGGGTCCCAGAAGGAGAAGAGAGAGAGAAAGGACACGAGAAAGTATTTGAAGAGATTATAGTTGAAAACTTCCCTAACATGGGAAAGGAAAGAGCCTCCCAAGTCCAGGAAGTGCAGACAGTCCCAGGCAGGATAAACCCAAGGAGAAACACACTGAGACACACAGTAATCAAACAGACAAAAATTAAAGACAAAGAAAAATTATTAAAAGCAACAAGGGAAAAATGACAAATAATATACAAAGGAATCTCCACAAGGTTAACAGCTGATTTCTCAGCAGAAACTCTGCAAGCCAGAAGGGAGTGGCATGATACATTTTAAGTGATGAAAGGGAAGAACCTACAACCAAGAATACTCTACCCAGCAAGGATCTCATTCAGATTCAACGGAGAAATCAAAAGCTTTACAAACAAGCAAAAGCTAACAGAATTCAGCACCACCAAACCAGCTCTACAACAAATGCTAAAGGAACTCCTCTAAGTGGGAAACACAAGAGAAGAAAAGGACCTACAAAAACAAACCCATAACAATTAAGAAAATGGTAATAGGAACATACATATCAATAATTACCTTAAACGTGAATGGATTAAATGCTCCAACCAAAAGACACAGGCTCGCTGAATGGATACAAAAACAAGACCCATACATATGCTGTCTACAAGAGACTCAATTCAGACCTAGGGACGCATACAGACTGAAAGTGAGGGGATGGAAAAAGATATTCCATGCAAATGGAAGTCAAAAGAAAGCTGGAGTAGCAATACTCATAACAGATAAAACAGACTTTAAAATAATGTTACAAGAGACAAGGAAGGACACTACATAATGATCAAGGGATCAATCCAAGAAGAAGATATAACAATTTTAAATATATATGCACACAACATAGGAGCACCTCAATACATAAGGCAAATGCACCCAACATAGGAGCACCTCAATACATAAGGCAAATGCTAACAGCTATAAAAGAGGAAATCGACAGTAACACAATAATAGCGAGGGACTTTAACACCTCACTTACAACAATGGACAGATCAGTCAGACAGAAAATTAATAAGGAAACACAAGCTTTAAATGACACAATAGACCAGATAGATTTAATTGATATTTATAGGACATTCCATCCAAAAACAGCAGATTACACTTTCTTCTCAAGTGCTCATGGAACATTCTCCAGGATAGATCACATCTTGGGTCACAAATCAAGCCTCAGCAAATTTAAGAAAATTGAAATTGTATCAAGCATCTTTTCTGACCACAATGCTATGAGATTAGAAATAAATTACAGGAAAAAAAACGTAAAAAACACAAACACATGGAGGCTAAACAATACACTACTAAATAACCAAGAGATCACTGAAGAAATCAAAGAGGAAATCAAAAAATACCTAGAGACAAATGACAATGAAAACACGACGATCCAAAACGTATGGGATGCAGCAAAAGCAGTTCTAAGAGGGAAGTTTATAGCAATACAATCCTACCTCAAGAAACAAGAAAAATCTCAAACAATCTAACCGTACACCTAAAGGAACTAGAGAAAGAACAAACAAAACCTGAAGTTAGGAGAAGGAAAGAAATCATAAAGATCAGAGCAGAAATAAATGAAATAGAAACAAAGAAAACAATAGCAAAGACCAACAAAACTAAAAGCTGGTTCTTTGAGAAGATAAACAAAATTGATAAACCATTAGCCAGACTCATCAAGAAAAAGAGGGAGAGGACTCAAATCAATAAAATTAGAAATGAAAAAGGAGAAGTTACAACAGACACCGCAGAAATACAAAGTATCCTAAGAGACTACTATAAGCAACTCTGTGCCAATAAAATGGACAACCTAGAAGAAATGCACAAATTCTTAGAAAGGTATAACCTTCCAAGACTGAACAAGGAAGAAATAGAAAATGCAAACAGACGAATTGCAAGCACTGAAATTGAGACTCTGATTAAAAATCTTCCAACAAACAATAGTCCAGGACCAGATGGCTTCACAGGTGAATTCAACCAAACATTTAGAGAAGAGCTAACAACCATCCTTCTCAAACTCTTCCAAAAAATTGCAGAGGAAGGAACACTCCCAAACTCATTCTATGAGGCCACCATCACCCTGATACCAAAACCAGACAAAGATACTACAAAAAAAGAAAATTACAGACCAATATCACTGATGAATATAGATGCAAAATCCTCAACAAAATACTAGCAAACAGAATCCAACAACACATTAATAGGATCATACACCATGATCAAGTGGGATTTATCCCAGGGATGTAAGGATTCTACAGTATATGCAAATCAATCAATGTGATACACCATATTAACAAATTGAAGGATAAAAACCATATGATCATCTCAATAGATGCAGAAAGAGCTTCTGACAAAATTCAACACCCATTTATGATAAAAACTCTCCAGAAAGTAGGCATAGAGGAACCTCCCTCAACATAATAAAGGCCATATACGACAAACCCACAGCAAACATCATTCTCAATGATGAAAGACTGAAAGCATTTCCTCTAAGATTAGGAACAAGACAAGGATGTCCACTCTTGCCACTATTATTCAACATAGTTTTGGAAGTCTTAGCCACAGCAATCAGAGAAGTAAAAGGAATACAAATTGGAAAAGAAGAAGTAAAACTGTCACTGTTTGCGGATGACATGATACTATACATAGAGAATCCTAAAGATGCTACCAGAAAACTACTAGAGCTAATCAATGAAGTTGGTAAAGTTGCAAGATACAAAATTAATGCACAGAAATCTCTTGCATTCCTATACACTAACAATGAAAGATCAGAAGAAGAAACTAAGGAAACAGTCCCATTCACCATTGCAACAAAAAGAATAAAATACCTAGGAATAAACCTACCTAAGGAGACAAAAGACCTGTACTCAGAAAACTGTAAGACACTGATGAAAGAAATCAAAGATGACACAAACAGATGGAGAGATATACCATGTTCTTGGATTGGAAGAATCAACATTGTGAAAATGACTATACTACCCAAAGCAATCTACAGATTCAATGCAATCCCTATTAAACTACCAATGGCATTTTTCACAGAACTAGAACAAAAAATTTCACAATTTGTATGGAAACACAAGAGACCCCAAATAGCCAAAGCAATATTGAGGGAAAAACACGGAGCTGGAGGAATCAGACTCCCTGACTTCAGACTATATTACAAAGCTACAGTAATCAAGACAATATGGTACTGGCACAAAAACAGAAATATAGATCAATGGAACAGGATAGAAAGCCCAGAGATAAACCCACGCACCTATGGTCAACTAATCTATGACAAAGGAGTCAAGGATATACAATGGAGAAAAGACAGTCTCTTCAATAAGTGGTGCTGGGAAAACTGGATGGCTACATGTAAGAGAATGAAATTAGAACACTCCCTAACACCATACACAAAAATAAACTCAAAATGGATTAGAGACCTAAAGGTAAGACCGAACACTATATAACTCTTAGAGGAAAACATAGGAAGAACACTCTCTGACATAAATCACAGCAAGATCTTTTTTGACCCACCTCCTAGAGTAATGGATATAAAAACAAAAATAAACAAATGGGACCTAATGAAACTTATAAGCTTTTGCACAGCAAAGGAAACTATAAACAAAACAAAAAGACAAGTCTCAGAATGGGAGAAAATATTTGCAAACGAAGCAATGGACAAAGGATTAATATCCAAAATATATAAAGAGCTCATGCAGCTCAATATGAAAAAAACAAACAACCCAATCGAAAAATGGGCAGAAGACCTAAATAGACATTTCTCCAAAGAAGACATACAGATGGCCAAGAGGCACATGAAAAGCTGCTCAACGTCACTAATTATTAGAGAAATGCAAATCAAAACTACAATGAGGTATCACCTCACACCAGTTAGAACGGGCATCATCAGAAAATCTACAAACAATAAATGCTGGAGAGGGTGTGGAGAAAAGGGAACCCTCTTGCACTGTTGGTGGGAATGTAAATTGATACAGCCACTATGGAGAACAGTGTGGCGGTTCCTTAAAAAACTAAAATTAGAATTACCACATGACCCAGCAATCCCACTACTGGGCATATACCCAGAGAACACCATAATTCAAAAAGACACATGCACCCCAATGTTCATTGCAGCACTATTTACAATAGCCAGGTCATGGAAGCAACCTAAATGTCCATCGAACGACGAATGGATAAAGCAGATGTGATACATATACACAATGGAATATTACTCCGCCATAAAAAGGAATGAAACTGGGTCATTTGTAGAGACGTGGATGGATCTAGAGACTGTCATACAGAGTGAAGTAAGTCAGAAAGAGAAAAACAAATATTGTATATTAACGCATATATGTGGAGTCTAGAAAAATGGTACAGATGAACTGGTTTGCTAGGCAGAAACAGAGACACAGATGTAGAGAACAAATGTATGGACACCAAGGGGGGGAAAGTGAGGGGGGGAAGAATTAGGAGATTGGGATTGACATATATACACTAATATGTATAAAATAGATAGCTAATAAGAACCTGCTGTATAGCACAGAGAACTCCACTTTGCTGTACAGTAGAAACTAACACAACATTGTAAAACAACTACACCCCAATAAAAAAATAAAATAAAATACATAGAGAGAGAAAAATAAATTAAAAAAAGAAGAGAACCTTGTATACTCATCAGAGAAGACAAGTGTTTGAGAATCAGTGGCTGAGTTGATTTGAGAGCTGAAAGGCCTCCAGAGACAGAAGCATTGCATCTACTCATTTGGGATTTTTTTTTTCTTGGCCGCACCACGCAGCTTGTGGGATTTTAGTTCCCCGCCCACGGATCGAACCCAGGCCCTTGGCAATGAGAGCACGGAGACCTAACCACTGGATGGCCAGGAAATTCCTTGGGAATGTTAACTCCTACTAAGAGCACTCTCTAGGATTTGGAGGCTATTGCCTTAATGAAATCTCATCCATAATCCAATAGCTACAAAATGAGAAGTCCTTTCTTCAGGAATGGATTGAACTTTGCTCTTAAACATTCAGTTTCCCTTAACTATAAAGTAACCCAGCAGAACATAAGAGAGTGTAGCTTGCACAATAAGACTGATATCTGGGTGTTATTAGGGTGATTAATATCTGGCTGATATTACCCTATCTCGGTTTAGGGTAATATCATTGTAGAAATTGGAGCAGCATTATTGAGTCTAATTTGCTGCACCTCTTGATGTTTTTTTATCCAAAAGGTATTTTCTTAAGTCAACATGTGTTCAAAAGGCCTACACATAGCATGGCAATGACTGATTAACAACCTCCTTCTAACAAAACGCACATCTATTGAAATCAGTACAATCTGGATACCTAACCAACTTGAAGTCTCCTACTTGAAAAAAAATTCAAAGAAAGCTTAAAGTGTAAGAAGATGCCCTAGGGAAGACAAATTTTCAAAATAATTCAGTTACAGAAGGGCACTGATAAGTTCTGGGATACAGGAAACCCCTGTTCAATGGGATATTGAGCAACATAATGAGATTCCAACAGTTAACGGTAGAATCATAGTACTTCAGAATTTGGGGCCAAAGGAGTCTTTAGAGGTGATTTCAAGAAATCCTCTTATTTGTACCATAAATAATGTGAGAGTTGGAACTTTATTGAGGGGAGGTACTCCTAATGATAGTGACAGTTGAAATTTAAGTGATACTTTAGAAATTTTACATTTAGTTCCTATCTTTAATACTTTAAACTTGGATTTAGTATACATCAAAATAAAAAATATTTAGTCATCTACAAAAACTAAACTGAATACTAGTTCATTTTCAGTCCTCCCACAAGTATCTACTGACTCTTTTTTTTTTTTTTTTAGTGCTGAAACCCGGGAACAAACCAGGGATCCCTCCTGACTCTTAATGGCTTCTCTGGCCATCAATGATCAGGACTGTGAAAAATTAGAAGTTAAGAATGAGGACTTTCTAATACAGGGTGCAACAGACTGAATGTTTATATCTCCTCAAAATTCATGTATTAAAACCTAACCCCCAATATGATGGTGTTAGAAAGTGGGACTCTGGGGAGGTGATTTAGGTCCTGAGGGTGGAGCTCTTATGAATGAGATTAGTGTCCTTAAAATAGAGACCCCAGAGAGCTCCTCTGTCCCTTCTGCCATGTGAGGACACAGCAAGAAGATGGCAGTCTATGAGCCAGGAAACAGGCTCTCACCAGACATTAAATCTGTTGGCACCTTGATCCTGGATTTCCCAGCCTCCAGAACTGCGAGAAAAAAAATTCTGTTATTTATAAGCCACCTAGTCTATGGTATTTTTGTCATAGCAGCAGAATGAAGTAAGACACAGAGTAGGCAAACTTTTTCTGTAAGGAGCCAGATAGCAAATACTTTAGGCTTTATGGGCCACATGGCCTCTATTGCAACTACTCAACTCTGCTGATGCAGTATGAAACCACAGATAATACGTAAATGTATGGTATGGTTGTGTGTTCCAATTCAACTTTATTTATGGATACTGAAATTTGAATCATTTTCATGTGTCATGAAATCTTCTTCTTTTGATCCCCCCCCAACCATTTAAAATGTAAAAAAATTTACTTAGCTTAGCTACATGCTTAGCTTGCAGGCCATATAAAAACAACCAGTGAGTTAGATTTGGCCCATAGGCCATAGTTTACCAACTCCTGCTCTAATAGCACACACCACAGCTTTAACCAAGAGAAACTTAACCAAAATAGGAGAATATTTCATCAAATCGAATATTATTATACAGTTGTCCAAAAAATTATCTTTTCTCCAAAGAAGATCTACAAATGTCCAACAAGCACATGAAAAGATGCTTAACATCATTAGTCATGAGGGAAATGCAATCAAACCCACAATAAGATAGATACCACTTCACACCTACTTAGGATGACTATAGTAATAATAAAAAGCGGAAAATAACAAGTGCTAGGGAGGATGTGGAGAAATGGGGAGTCTTGTACATTGCTGGTGGGAATGTAAAACGATTCAGCCATTATGGAAAATAGCTTGGCAGTTCCTCAATAGTTAAACATAGAATTACCAAATGATCCAGCAATTCCACTCCTAGGTATATCCCCAAAAGAATTGATATCAGATACTCAAATACATGTACAATGTTTATAGCAGCACTATTCACCACAGCCAAAAGGTGGAAACAGCCCAAATGCCCATCAGCAGATGAGTGGATAAAAAATTGTCATATATACATACAACGTAATACTATTTAGCCATAAGAAGGAATGAAGTTCTGATAAACATGTTACCTTGTGGATGAACTTTGAAAACATCATGCCAAGTGAAATAAACCAGACACAAAAGGTCACACATTGCATGATTTCATTTATACAAAATATCCAGAATAGGTAAATCCATAGAGACGGAACACAGATTGGTGGTTGCCAAGGGCTTGGGGGAGGACGGAACGAAGAGCAACTGCTTAATGAATATGGGGTTTTCTTTTGGAGTGATGCAAATGTTTTGGAACTAGATAGAGGTCGCACGAACATTGTGAATGTCCTAAATGCCATGGAACTTTTCACTTTAAAGTGGTTAATTTTCTGTTATGTGAATTTCCCCTAAAAATGTATACTTTCCTATCAGTTTGAAATGATGGGACAAAAAGAAGGGGAAAGTAGAAAATGGCCATAAGAAAATAAAACTCATAACCAAACGTATCTCAGTTTTCAATGTCAGAGCATAGTAACGAGACATAGGATGGTTATCTTTAGTAAGACATATGCAATTCTTAGTTCCAGCAGAATAGAACTGTACAGGACACTACTTTTGTATCCCTAGTGTACCTAGCACTGTAGCAACCCCAGAGTAGTTGTTAATAAGCACTCATTAAAAGCAACCTATGGGTTGAATTTGACTCCCCAGATGTTCAAAACTTATCTTTCACTGGCTAATTAAAGATTGTTCATTGAGACAGAAAGTAAAATAGGTTTTCCAGGGTCTGGGGGGAGGAGAGGAATAGGAATTGTTTAGTGAGTACAGAGTTTCAGTTTTGCAAGATGAAAAGAGTTCTGGAGATGGATGGTGGTGATGGTAGCAGAACAATGTTGATGTACTTAATGCCACTGAACTATACACTTAAAAATGGTTAAGACGGTAAACTTTATGTTATGTGTATTTTACTACAATTTTTTTTTAAGATTGCTTTTTTCCAAGGATCTTTTTTAAAAAGTATATTAGTAAGATAACAGTGTATAAACATTGAGTGCCACAGGTAATACTCCAGGTGCTGGAGATACAGCAATGAACAAAACAAAATCCTTGCCCTCATGGAACTAACCTTCTAGAGGGGGAGAAAAATAATAAATATAAAATGTCAAGTAGTGATGAACATTATAGAAGAAAACCAAGGAAAAAAGAATAGGGACTGAAGGAGGGCAGGACATGGAGAATAGGGTGCTATTACAGACAGTAGGATCAGGAAGGTTCCTATAATGAGCTGGCATTTGATAACTGAATGAAATGAAGGAGCAAGCCATGTGAATACCTGGGTGAAGAACATTTCGGGCAGAAGCAACAGCAAGTGTGAAGGCAGGACCGTGCTTGGTGCGTTCAAACAATAGTGAAGACGCTGCTATGGCTGGAATAGATGAAAGAGATAGAAGGTGGTAGGAGATAAAGTCAGAGCGGTTGCCAGGAGCCAAATCATAGTAAGGATTTTTAGATTTTATTCTAAATGTGATGGAAAACCACTGGAAAAATTTAAACAGGGAAATAATTTTAAAGTATCACTCTGATTGCTGTGTGGAGAAAAAACTGTAGGGGCACACAGTGGAAGCAGAAAGATCTAGGCAAGAGATGTAGTGGCTTGGACCATGGTGATAGCATGTAAAGGTGGTAAGAAATGGTCAGATTCTGGATCTACACTGAGATAGAGCTGACAGAATTTGCTGATGGGTTGGATGTGGGATGTGAGAGAAGAGAGTCAAGGAAGATTCTAAGACTTTTGGTTGACTAGAGGTGACTAGAAGTATTATTTCCTGAAATAAGTAAAACTGGGGAAAGGGTGGCATTATAATGCATTTGGGACACTACTGGACATCCAAACAAAGAAGTGGCAAGGGAAAAAAGGTATGCACATCTGGAGTTCAGAGAAGATAAGAGGCTTAGATATAAATTTAGGAGTCATCACTATGAAGACAATAAAAGCAATGAGACTTGTTGATATAACCTAGGAATTGAATAGAGAGAGAAGGAAAGGGGTCCAAGAATTGCGCTCTGGGACTCATCAATATTTAGAAGTCAGGGAAGATAAAGAAGATTCAGTAAAAGAAACTACGGAGTGGCCAGTGAGGTTGAAGGAAAACCAGGAAAGGGTGATGTTCCAGAAGCCAAATGAAGAAAGTATTTCAGGAAGGTTGAGGTAGTCTGTTCAAATGCTGCTGAGGTACAGTCAAGTGGGACTGAGAATGGACCACTGGATTTGGCAACATGGCAGTAATTGGAAACCTTGACAAGAGCAGTTTCAGCTGAGTAGCCGGAATGAAAACCTGATTGGAAAACCTGGTTGAGATAAGGAGAGGCTTTCAAAGAGCTTTTCTCTAAGAGGGAGAGAAAAAAGGAGGAGTAGCTGGATGAAAATATGAATGAAGGGAAGGTGAGAGGAATTTCTTTTAACATAGAACCTATGATGGCATGTTTGTATGCTGATGGGAATTATCTAACATAAAAGGTAAGATGTAATTATTGAAGAGTAAGGGGGGATAACTGTTCAGGGCTAAGTCTGTGAGCACACAAAAGGGGACTGTGTACA
The DNA here is from genome assembly GCF_028564815.1 of Eubalaena glacialis. Classification (NCBI taxonomy): domain Eukaryota; kingdom Metazoa; phylum Chordata; class Mammalia; order Artiodactyla; family Balaenidae; genus Eubalaena; species Eubalaena glacialis. The sequence goes on along the minus strand of NC_083734.1, from coordinate 26,717,926 downwards.
CATATGGGAGGACTGGCTTTCTTCCATTATAATAGGAAGAAAGGCAGAGTGTAGAGTTACACAAGTGGTAGACTGATAAATTTGTTGGTGGAAAGATATGAAAGTTCTCTTCTAGCTGCTTCTATTTTCTCAGTAAGAAACAAGGTCATAGCTGAGAATGAAAAGAGAGGAGTTGTGTTGGAAGTTGGAGCAGAGAGAAAATATGATAAAGTGGCTTTGGAAAATGGGGAGTGTACTGACTAGGGAAATATTATAGAACTGCTGGCAACACTAAGAGCCCACATGAATTTAAAGTGAGACCAGTCATTTGAAAAGCATTTGACAGTAATAAACATCAAAATAGTACATATTATGAAAATAATAATTTTGCTAAAATTCTGTTGCTACCATGTACTTACTATGTGCCAGGCACCATACTAAGCCAGTTACATGTTTTATATAAACATACGTTTTATTATTATCTTCATTTTACAGATGAAGAAACTGAGGCTCAGTGAAGTTAAGTAAATAGCAGAATCCAGATTTTAATTTAGTTTTTTCTAATACCAGAAGCTTTCTTCCTATTGACTGTGCTGTACAGCCTCTAATAGATAGTATATAAATTTTATACTGGTTAAAATATAACCAGTATATATTTTATATATATTTATATTTATAAAATATAAATTTTGATTAAAATCTTTTAATGCCACAGGACCTTATATGCAGCCATGTTTTCACAGACCAACTGTTAGGCTAAGTTCTATCAAGGAAGAATAATTTGTAACTTCATGAATTGTATTTCTCCTTACACTTTCATTACAAAAGCTAACTTTTTAGCAAACAGGTTCTAGTTTAAGCATAAGTTATTTGCTCCCTGCCCCTAATCAAATGAAAATGTGATTTGATGTCATAATAATGCCAACATTTCACAACTCCTCTGTTTCACAGCAGGAAGCCAAGGTCAATTAAGACTCACCTGTCAACACCACTGACCAAAGGACTAGGCTTAATTAGCAAAAAAAAAAAGGAAGAGTTAAAAAAGATAATTAATGTGCTAACTACTTTATCAGTTACACTTACAACCATAAGAGAGGAAATTATTTTAACAGCAGGCACCAGAGTTCCTCTTGGGGAGGTAACTGTCTGTTGAGGAATATATCTTGACAGGTTGTTTTGGTTGGGCAAGATGAGGTCTCAAGGCCTCATTAGGAAACAGAAGAGATTCCTAACCTTCTCTGCGTAAGACACAAAATTCAGGGCCTGGTTAAAGAACATGAAAAAAAAAAAAAAGATATCAGAGAAGAGAAGGTATGGTTCTAGTACAAGGAAAGAGGACAACATGACAGGAGGCCACATTGACTACTGACAAGGAAAGGTGAGAAAGCGGTAAACTGACTGAAGGCCTTTTAAAAAGAACAATGGCTAACATTCCATTTTAAATTATTTGCAATATTTTAAATGCAAACACTTTCTACCTCACCAAATCTTCAGAAAAGTGTGCTACACATACAAATACCTAATGTAAATGCTCAGGGGAGGGGAGAAATCAAAGTAAGGGGGCTGAGCTCTGCATCTGGTCTGGCAAGGAGCAGACAGAACACCTACAGGAGGTGAGAAATGGATGAATCTAGAATTAAGCAAAAGCAGAAACTCCAAAATAAAAGCCACTGTAAGCCCTAGAAATTCTCAGAAATCTTAGAAAAGCATTTTTGGTGTGGGATAAGGTTAGCTTGAGTCAATCATATCTAAATCTCAAAAGTAGGTTAGTATCTGGGATAAAAATTTTTTTTCAAAACATTAAATTGCTCATTCCTATTATTTTGAGGCTTTTATATTCATACTATGGAAACTCTTTACAGTATTTAAACTATTTTAAAATTTTTTTCAATTTTAAAAATCTAGAAAAATACAAAAAGGGAGATTTCCCCATAATCCCACCATTGTGTACACTCATACACAAATTTAGAAGTAAAAAAAATACCTCTCTACACCTCCAATTCTACTTTCCCAGAGGTGACCACTGTTATATGTATCAGTTTTATTTACTTCCAGACTTTTTTCTATAATTTTACAGTATATATATATTTTTTGTTCTAGAAAGGGGGTTGTACTAGACACAGTATGCTGCAACTTGCTTCATTCACTTAACATATTACGAACACTTTCTATCTTTCCAAGTAACAACATATCAAGCTACTTTATTTTGTTAAATGGTTGCACAGTGTTTCATTACATGAATTGTATCATAGTTTGTTTAATACTCCACTGTCAGGCGTTTATGCTTTTTTCCAAATGTTTGCTATTATAAATAACACACTACACTGAACTCTGTAGGAGAGATTCCTGGGAATGGGATTCCTGAGTCAAAGCACATAAGCATTTTAGTTATTTACAGATCATGCCAAATTGCCCTCCAAATGGCTCTACAAATTTACATTTCAATTACAGTGTATAGGAGGTTCCTTTTTCCCTACGCCTTTATCAACCTGGATATTATCAATAATTTAAGTTTTGTCAGATTGGCAAAAAAAATTTTTTTTTGGTTGATTTATAACTTGCATTTCTCTGATTACTGATTTATCCGAGTGGTTCAACATCTTTCTATACACTTATTGGTCATGTGTATTTCTTCAATTGAACTACACATTAATATTATTTTATTTCTTTTTATTGGATTGCTTTATTTCTTAATGATTTGTAGAAGCTTTTATGTATTATGAATACAGTGCTTTATATTTTGTGTTGTAAATATTTTCTCTTAGTCCATGTAACAGAGACTGCTAGTTGTCTCCTAATATTTATTCTTCTTTTAAATCATTGTATTGCTTACACAGGCAAATGGACACAGCTACAGACCACATTTCCCAGTTCCCCTGCAGCCTGTTCCTGTGACTAAGTTCTAGTCAAACTGATGTGAGCATAAGCAATGATCATGCTCATAAAAGGAAAGGATATTTATAGCACCCTGCTGGCTGACATGAGGACAGAGTGGTGGGCCATCTTTAACCATGTGACACCTGAGGGCTAGCAGAGAAAAGCGAAGCTGCCACATCAGCTCTGGACTGTGTCATGAGGAAAAAATAAACTTCTAAATTGTTTAAGACACTGGTTTTTTTGTTTTGGTTTTTACAGTAGCCTAACTTATATGTGGACTAATATGGAATTTGGAATCTATAAGTGAGGTGCTGCTGTAATTCAAATTAAAATATGTTGTACTGGCTTAGCAGTCAGACAGCAGGTGGTTAAGACACATCAGGCTAGACCATTGGCGATCTTTGAAATCTATGTCAAAACATTTGGTAAAATCATTGCCTGTGATACCCTGGAAAGCAGACCACATGCCAAGAGAGCATGTAACCATACGAGGAAAGGCTGACAAAATTCACAATGTGTTGGCTGTTTTCTTGACACATTCAGCAAAGCCCTAAAATAAGAGATGAACTCAGGCTAGAGGTAGCCAGTGTGCAAGCAGAGACGGAAGGGAATATTCCTCTGTCTGTGGTTGAAAACCAACTGACTAGCGTTCAGTAATTTGGGGTGTGCATCGAAGTACTTTACTATCCCAACTTGAAACGGTAGTAAGAGGTACCTCTAAAGAGGGCCTCAAGCTTTTCTCAAGTATCTCTGATAGACTGTGGCAAAGGTGAGATTAAGGGTGTTATCTTCCCAATCAAACCCTCTTTTTCAGATGATCTCAATATAGGTGCCATTAGGTTGAGAGAAGAGGATGGGCAAAGTTTAACTTGACTTTATATATTTAACTTAATTTTTAAGAAACTGCCAAACTGTTTCCAAAAGTGGTTATACTATTTTAAATTCCCACTAGCAGTGTATGAGAGTTCCAGTGCCCTATCAACACCTGGTATGGTCATGTTTTTTTTCCTTTTTAAAAAATTTTAGCCATTCTAATTGGTGTGTACTGATATCTCATTGCAGTTTTAACCTGACTTCGCTGATGATTAAACATCTATTCATGTGCTTACTGGCCATTTGTGTTTCTTTTGTGAAATGTCTGTTCATATTGTACCCCACTTTTGAACTGCACTGTAAGAGTTTTTATATTCTAGATATGTCTTTGTTTTGATATATGTGCTGTCAATATTTTCTCCTAGCCTTTGGCTTGCCTTTTCATTTTCTGAATGATATCTATCAAAGAGCAGAAGTTTTAAATTTTGATGAAATCCAATTTATCATTTTTTTCTTTATTGATCATACTTTTTGTGTTCTAAGAAATCTTTGCCCGAAGTAGCAAAGCTTGTCTCTTATTTTTTTTCAAAAAGTTTTATAGTTTTAGGTTTTATATTTAGGTCTGTGATTCATTTTCAGTTAATATTTTTTCTTTTTTTTAATCCCTTTTTTAGTTAGTTTTTATGTATGGTGCGAGGTATGGGTCAATTTTTTTTTTTTAATTTTAGAATTTCATTTATTTTTTTATACAGCAGGTTCTTATTAGTTATCCATTTTATACATATCAGTGTGTACATGTCAATCCCAATTGCCCAGTTCATCCCCCGCCCCCCCTTTCCCCCCTTGGTGTCCATACGTTTGTTCTCTACATCTGTGTCTCTATTTCTGCCCTGCAAACCGGTTCATATGTACCATTTTTCTAGGTTCCACATATACGCGTTAATATATGATATTTGTTTTTCTCTTTCTGACTTACATCACTCTGTATGACAGTCTCTAGATCCACCCACGTCTCTGCAAATGACCCAATTTCGTTCCTTTTTATGGTTGAGTAATAGTCCACTGTATATATTTACCACATCTTCTTTATCCATTCGTCTGTCGATGGTCATTTAGGTTGCTTCCATGACCTGGCTATTGTAAACAGAGCTGCAATGAACATTGGGGTGCATGTGTCTTTTTGAATTATGGTTTTCTATGGGTATATGCCCAGTAGTGGGATTGCTGGGTCATATGGTAATTCTATTTTTAGTTTTTTAAGGAACCTCCACACTGTTCTCCATAGTGGCTATATCAATTTACATTCCCACCAACAGTGCAAGAGGGTTCCCTTTTCTTCACACCCTCACCAGCATTTGTTGTTTGTAGATTTTCTGATGACGCCCATTCTAACTGGTGTGAGGTGATACCTCACTGTAGTTTTGATTTGCATTTCTCTAATAATTAGTGATGTTGAGCAGCTTTTCATGTGCTTCTTGGCCATCTGTATGTCTTCTTTGGAGAAATGTCTATTTAGGTCTTCTGCCCATTTTCTGATTGGGTTGTTTGTTTTTTTAATATCGAGCTGCATGAGCTGTTTATATATTTTGGAGATTAATCCTTTGTCCACTGGTTTGTTTGCAAATATTTTCTCCCATTCTGAGGGCTGTCTTTTCGTCTTGTTTGTAGTTTCCTTTGTTTTGCAAAAGTTTTTAAGTTTCATTAGGTCCCATTTGTTTATTTTTGTTTTTATTTCCATTACTCTAGGAGGTGGATCAAAAAAAGATCTTGCTGGGATTTATGTCAGAGAGTATTCTTCCTATGTTTTCCTCTAAGAGTTTTATAGTGTCCGGTCTTACATTTAGGTCTCTAATCCATTTTGAGTTTATTTTTGTGTATGGTGTTAGGGAGTGTTCTAATTTCATTCTTTTACATGTAGCTGTTCAGTTTTCCCAGCACCACTTATTGAAGAGACTGTCTTTTCTCCATTGTATATCCTTGACTCTTTTGTCATAGATTAGTTGACCATAGGTACGTGGGTTTATCTCTGGGTTTTCTATCCTGTTCCATTGATCTATATTTCTGTTTTTGTGCCAGTACCATATTGTCTTGATTACTGTAGCTCTGTAGTATAGTCTGATGTCAGGGAGTCTGATTCCTCCAGCTCCGTTTTTTTCTCTCAAGACTGCTTTGGCTATTTCGGGTCTTTTGTGTCTCCATACAAATTTTAAGATTTTTTGTTCTAGTTCTGTAAAAATCCATTGGTAGTTTGATAGGGATTGCATTGAATCTGTAGATTGCTTTGGGTAATATAGTCATTTTCACAATGTTGATTCGTCCAATCCAAGAACATGGTATATCTCTCCATCTGTCTGTATCATCTTTAATTGCTTTCAGCAGGGTCTTATAGTTTTCTGCATACAGGTCTTTTATCTCCCTAGGTAGGTTTATTCCTAGGTACTTTATTCATTGTGTTGCAATGGTAAATGGGAGTGTTTCCTTAATTTCTCTTTCAGATTTTTCATCATTAGTGTATACGAATGCTAGAGATTTCTGTGCATTAATTTTGTATCCTGCAACTTTACCAAATTCATTGATTAGCTCTAGTAGTTTTCTGGTGGCATCGTTAGAATTCTCTGTGTATAGTATCATGTCATCTGCAAACAGTGACAGTTTTACTTCTTCTGTTCCAATTTGTATTCCTTTTATTTCTTTTTCTTCTCTGATTGCCATGGCTAGGACTTCCAAAACTATGTTGAATAATAGGGGCGAGAGTGGACATCCTTGTCTTGTTCCTGATCTTAGAGGAAATGCTTTCAGTTTTTCACCATTGAGAATGATGTTTGCTGTGGGTTTGTCGTATATGGCCTTTATTATGTTGAGGTAGGTTCCCTCTGTGTCCACTTTCTGGAGAGTTTTTATCATAAATGGGTGTTGAATTTTGTCAAAAGATCATCATTTCTTTTCATTCTTTTTTCTTTATTCTGTTCCGTGGCAGTGAATTCCACCATTCTGTCTCCCAGGTCACTTATCTGTTCTTCTGCCTCAGTTATTCTGCTATTGATTCCTTCTATCGTATTTTTCATTTCAGTTATTGTATTGTTCGTCTCCATTTGTTTGTTCTTTAATTCTTCTAGGTCTTTGTTAAACATTTCTTGCATCTTCTCGATCTTTGCCTCCATTCTTCTTCCGAGGTCCTGGATCATCTTCACTATCATTATTCTGAATTCTTTTTCTGGAAGGTTGCCTATCTCCACTTCATTTAGTTGTTTTTCTGGGGTTTTATCTTGTTCCTTCATCTGGCACATAGCCCTCTGTCTTTTCATCTTGTCTATCTTTCTGTGAATGTGGTTTTTGTTCCACAGGCTGCAGGACTGTAGTTCTTCTTGCTTCTGCTGTCTGCCCTCTGGTGGATGAGGCTATCTAAGAGGCTTGTGCAAGTTTCCTGATGGGAGGGACTGGTGGTGGGCAGAGCTCAGTAAAACTTTAATCCGCTTGTCTGCTGATGGGTGGGGCTGGGTTCCCTCCCTGTTGGTTGTTTGGCCTGAGGCGACCCAACACTGGAGCCTACCTGGCTCTTTGGTGGGGCTAATGGCGGACTCTGGTAGGGCTCATGCCAAGGAGTACTTCCCAGAACTTCTGCTGCCAGTGTCCTTGTCCTCACGTTGAGCCACAGCCACCCCCTGCCTCTGCAGGAGACCCTCCAACACTAGCAGGTAGGTCTGGTTCAGTCTCCTATGGGGGTCACTGCTCCTTCCCCTGGGTCCTGATGCACATACTACTTTGTGTGTGCCCTCCAAGAATGGAGTCTCTGTTTCCCCCAGTCCTGTCAAAGTCCTGCAATCAAATCCCTCTAACCTTCAAAGTCTGATTCTCTAGGAATTCCTCCTCCCATTGCCAGACCCCCAGGTTGGGAAGCCTGAGGTGGGGCTCAGAACCTTCACTCCAGTGGGTGGACTTCTGTGGTATAAGTGTTCTCCAGTCTGTGAGTCACCCACCCAGCAGTTATGGGATTTGATTTCATTGTGATTGCGCCCCTCCTACCGTCTCACTGTGGCTTCTCCTTTGTCTTTGGATGTGGGGTATCTTTTTTGGTGAGTTCCAGCATCTTCCTGTCGATGACTGTTCAGCAGTTAGTTGTGATTCTAGTGCTCTTGCAAGGGGGAGTGAGCGCATGTCCTTCTACTCCGCCATCTTGCTCCTTCGGGCCGAGGTATGGGTCAATGTTAATTTTTGTTGAAAACACTTTCCTTTCCCTATTGCACTTGTTGAAAATCAATTGACCACATATGTGCAGATCTATTTCTGGACTCTCTATTTTGTTTCATTCATCTATAGGTCCCTCTTTTCACCAATACCAAACTATTTTGATTATTTTAGCTTTATGGTAAGTCTTGAAATCTGGTAAAGTCTCCTCCAATTTTTTATTTTTAAAAATTGCTTTGGTTAATCTCTGTCCTTTGCATTTTCTTTTAAATTTTAGAATCAGCTTGTCATTAAAGAAAAAAAAAAGTCTACTAGAATTTTGATTAGGATTGCATTGAATTTATACATCAACTTGGGGAGAACTGTCACTGTAACAATATTGGGTATTCTTATCCATGAACATGGCACATCTTTCCATTTATTTGTCTTCTTTAATTTCTTTCAGCAAAATTTGTAGTTTTCAGCGTAGAGGCCTTAGACATCTTTTGTTCAACTTGTTCCTAGGTATCTTATGATTTTGGGCCTACCATAAATGTTTGACTTTTTTTAAAATTTCATTTTCCAATTGTGTGCTTTCCAATCTTTACGCCTTTTACTTCTTTTTCTTGCCTATTGCAATGGCTAGGTCCACCAGTACAATACTGAATACAAGTGGTAAAGTGGGCATCCTTGCCTTGCTCCCAATCTCTGCAGTAAACAGTTTAGTCTTTCACTATTAATCATGATCCTCACTATACATATTTTATAGATACTCTTTATCAGTTTGAGAAATGTTCTACTATTCCTACTTTGCTGAGAGTTTTTATTACGAATAAGTGCTGAAGTTTGTCAAGTGCTCTCCTTGAATCTATGGAAATCATCATAGAGTTTTTTCTCCTTTACTCTGTTAATATGGTGAATAATATTAGCATTTGAAATTCAATCAAGGCTTGCATTCTTGAGACAAACTCTACTTGGTTCATCTATCATCCTTTTTACATATTGTTGCTTTCAATTTACTTATATTTTGTTAATTATTTTTGCATCTATATTCATGAGGATTATTAGTCTGTAGTTTTCTTTCTTCTTTTGAGGAAAATGTTTGATAACCAACTTCTTTAATCTATATAGGGCTATTCATTGGTTCTTCTTGTGTGAATTTTGACAAGGTGTATTTTTTAAGCACTGTGGCTATTCCATTTACATGGCTGTGTTCATTAACATAAGGCTGTTCATAGTATTCTCTTACTACCTTTTTACTATTCACAGATTCTGAGGTGTTAATCTCTTTTCATTCTTGGTAGTTATGATTTGTGTTCTCTTTTTCCTGATCAGTGTAGCTAGGAGTTTGTCAATTTTGTTGATCTTTTCAAAAAGCCAGTTTTATATTTGTTAGTCTTCTCAATTGTCTGTTTTCCATATCATTGATTTCTATTTTTATTTTTATATTTACTTTGGGTTTACTTTCCTCTTCTTTTTCTAGTTTCGTATGGTAAAACCTCAGGTCATTGATTTTAGATCTTACTTCTTTTCCAATATTAGCATTTAAAGCTACACATTTCATTCTAACACTGCTTTAGCTGCATCCCACAAACTGTGATGTTGTATTTTCATTGTCAAAATATTTTCTAATTTTCCTTGTGATTTTGTCTTTGATTCACAAATTATTTAGAAGTATGTCACTTTATTTCCAGATATTTGAGGTTCTCCTAATTACTCTGTTACTGATTTCTAATTTAATCCTGTTATATTCAGAGAGTACACTTTGTATGACTTCAGTTCTTTTAAATGTATTAAGACTTGTTTTATGGCCCAATGAATGACCTATCCTGGTAAATGTACTATATGCACTTGAGAACAATGTATATTCTGCAGTTGTTGGATGCTCAGTGTACTATAAATGCCAATTAGATCAAGGTGTTTATGTTGTTCAGATCTTCTATGTCTTTACTGATATTTTGTCTAGTTATTCTATCAATTGCTTAGACAGAAGTGTTAAAATATCCTAGTACATTGAGGAATTGTGTTTCCCCCTTTAATTTTTGTCAATTTTTGCTTCATGTATTTTGAAGCTCTATTACTACAAAAAACACATTTACAGTTGGAACACCTCCCTGATGAATTGTTCATCATTATGAAGTGGCCCTCTTTATAACACTCTTTGTCTTAAAGTCTATTTTTTCTGATGTTTAAAAATAACCACACCAGCCTTCTCATTCTTCCTGTTTGCATGTTGTATCTTTTTCTATCTACTTACTTTCAACCTACATGTCTCCTGTAGCCAGCCTATAGTAGGAGTTTGCCCTTTTATCTACTCTAGCAATCTCTGTCTTTGAGATTTTAAGACCATTTACATATAATAGTTGTATTGGCTAAATTTGGGTCAACCATTTTTTGTTTTCTCTTTGTCTTCCTTATTTTTAATTCCTTGCTTCCTCCTTTCCTGCCTTTTTTTGGATTATTTCTATACCAATTTTGGTGATTACCCTAGAAGCTACAGTATGTCTCCTTGTTTCCTGCTGCCTGAAGACCACCCTGTAGAATTTCCTTTACTGTTTATCTGCTGTGGCACATGCTCTCTATTTGGTGTTTATCTGAAAATGTCTTCATTTTTGCCATCATTATTGAAGGATCTTTTGGCTGGGTAGAGATTTCCAAGACTGCAGATTTCTTTTAATATATTAAAAATATGATCCTACTCCTTTCTGGCTTCCACTGTTGCTTTTCAGAAATAAACTGTTAGTCTAACTCAGGGGTTGGCAAATTATGACCTTTGGGTCAAATTGGGCCCAGCAACTGTTTTTGTAAATAGTTTTACTGGAGCATAGCCACAACCATTCATTTATGTATTATCTATGACTGCTTTTGTGCTACAATGGCAGAATTGATTGGTTAAACAGAGATCATATGGTACTGGCATAACGACAGAAAAATAGACCAGTGGACTGGAATAGAGACCAGAAATAAACCCTCACATATATGGTCAGATGACTTTCAACAAGGATGCCAAGGCCACTCAATGGGGAAAGGTCTCTTCAACAAATGGTGCTCGGAAAACTGGATGTCCACATGCAAAAGAATAAAGTTGGACTCTTATCTTACACTGTCTACAAATATTAACTCAAAATGGACTAAAGACCTAAAACTATAAAACTCCTGGAAGAAAACATAGTGGAAAAACTTCATGACACTGGACTTGGCAATGCTTTCTTGGATACGACACCAAAAGCACAGGCAACAAAAGGAAAAGTAGACAAATGGGACTACATAAAACTTAAAACTTTTGTGCATCAAAGGACACAGTCAACAGAAGGACTGTGAGTAGAATATTAGCTAAATTAATGTGATCTTGAACAAGTTACTTATCCTCTCCAAGACTGAGTTTCCCGATCTTTAAGACGATAATACCAGTTTCATCAAGTTTGCTGTATGTCATAAAAGTGAGTGGGTAGTAAATATTTGTTACTGTCCTTTTCTAAATTGCCTTCAAAGTCTATGCCATTGCTTTGAACATCTTCAGTGGTAAGAAATCTTAATCTTTGATGGTAGATTGGATCATATACTCAACTAAAAGCAACTGTGCAAGCTAAGTTTAACAAATAAGATGAGTGATCAAGATAGCTTTTAGTCTAAAAGGCATTTTGCAGAAAGAACCCAATGAGTCTAAACAACATCTCGATCATATTACTATTAGTGTACTTTTTGGAGAAATTCTCACAGAAGTTCCCAAGATTTTTCCAATTTTTATAGGTTAAAATGATTGTTTAACCTGATTCATTAATTCACTGAATTGCATGCCTCTGACATGCATATAATTTGAGAATATTCAAGTTGTCCACTGAAGACTTTGATGACTTGGTTTTGGATCATACAAGAAACATGTTTTACTGGATGTCACCATTTTCTTAAAAAAAATGATTCTTTCCAATTTCCCTAGAAAGAGTAGCAGCAACTGTACTAAAACAATCACCCGGGCTCCTACAAACCACAAGAAAAATCCCATTGATACAGAGTCATACTTTAGAGTATCTTTATAATATGCTCAGGATAATGTCTTTAATGTCCATCTAATTTTTTCCTGCCACAATTTAAGCACATTCCCTCTTGTACTATACTCTGCTAATAAGAGAACAAGTACTTCTGTAATTACAAAGTCTTTGGCATCTGAAGCAGTTATTGAATCACCCTTCATCCTTGCATTCTCCAAGTTAAATAATCCAAATTCCTTTGCTTTTACTTACCATGTTCTCTTTTCAAAAGCTCATATTGCTCATATGCAATACTGGAATATAACTTTTACATACTTTAAAAGGATGATTAAGAAAAAAATAAAGAGTTAAAATTGCAGTTGTATGAAACAGCAATGTGATTAGTATATTACAATTATGAATAATAAATGAAGACCAGAAAAATTATCACTCATATATTAATTCTACACTATGATTCTACTGCTAGCATTCTAGAGCACAATAATCCTTACCAGGGGACTTTCCTTGCTGTGAGTTGCTTCTTCGCTCTCTGTATCTGGCTGGAGTGGATAAACCTGTGTCTGTACTAGGCTTGCTAGCAGGCCCCATTTCTGAAATAAGGAATCCCATCTGTTCTGAAGGCAAGATATTCTCAGGTGTTTTGATCTGGCATTTTATACTGGCATCCACCTAAAATATTAAACCCACTCATTACTCCAAATTTCCCCCAAATATCTACTAAAAGTTAAGATATTTTATCAGAGGAGTTCTACTATAGAAACATGATCCAACAAATAAGATTGTAAGGCTTTTCATCCTTAAGAATGATACCACCCGATTTTGTTAAGCTAATCTGAATATTCGGTAGTAAGGTGTATATTTCCCCATACACAACCTACTGAAATGTCTATGGAGCTAAAATATTTACTTATGATCAGAGGAAGATTCACCGTGAAGTTTCATTTTTTTTGGTAAAATTCACATCACACAAATTCACAATTGGTTAATACCACTATCTTTTCCCACTCTAACATCCCTTCCATCAGATTGCCTGCCCCTCTTGGTGATACTGGAATGGCCATAGGCATGATCCTGTTGGATGATGTCAGAGGGGTTGTAAACACTTTATTCTATTAATTTTGTATTCTTTGGCTTAATGAGGACCTCAAATTTGTATAAGCTTCACCCCCTATAAAATCTAGATCTGCCCTGCTTATGACATATGAATTTCTCTCTTGGAGTTCCTATGTTTTCTTTGGGATGTCAAATCCCTTTGTCAAGCTGACCAACTTCTCAAATACTCTATTTGTTTATGAATTTATTTTAAAATAAAACAATATAATGTAGTAGAGCTAGGAGTTCAAAATATAGCTTTCAAAAGCTGTGATATCCAAATTTTTTTGAAGAAAAAATAACTGTGTGAATGCAATTTTAAGGTACGAAATCTAATCTTTTGGATGTGACTATGAAGGAATAAAGGCAAATTTCATGTTCTTTTCACAGGCATATTTGAAACATAATGGGACTATCTTTGGTCTATTGAATTTATAATATTAATACATAGTATACCAGGTCTCAACAGTTGGGCTCAAGAAGGACAATGAGTTGATAAAAACCATAAGATAGGGCTTCCCTGGTGGTGCAGTGGTTAAGAATCCGCCTGCCAATGCAGGGGACCGGGTTCGAGCCCTGGTCCAGGAAGATTGCACATGCCGCGGAGCAACTAAACCCATGCGCCACAACTACTGAGCCTGCGCTCTAGAGCCCGCGAGCCACAACTACTGAAGCCCGCGTGCCTAGAGCCGGTGCTCCACAACAAGAGAAGCCACCGCGATGAGAAGGCCGCGCACCGCAATGAAGAGTATCCCTCACTTGCCACAACCAGAGAAAGCCCATGCGCAGCAACGAAGACGCAACACAGCCAAAAATAAATTAAATAAATAAATAAACCCAAAAAACCCGTAAGACATTTGGATCTAAAGTTAGAGCTAGAAAAGAATGCATTTTAAAAACTGCCAGAAATTCCCTGGTGGTCCATTGGTTAGGACTCTGCGCTCTCACTGCTGAGGGCCTGGGTTTGACCACTGGTCGGGAAACTAAAATCCCACAAACCGTGCGGTGCAGCCAGAACCCGCCCCCCCCACCCCCCCACCCCCCCCACCCCCCCCCACACACACACAAACTGCCAAAAAGTTATCTTGGGAATCTCTAACAATGAAGACATTTTCAGTTCCATTAAAGAAACAAAATCCAAAATGAAATACATATGTATCAGGCTAAGATCAAGAAAAAAAATTAGTAGGAAAAAAAATACTTAATCACAAAAGTGATTTTAATTTGGATGTACTTTTATTTTTTAGAATCAAAGTTTATTCATTTCCTGGTCATAAGCTAGCAGCAATAAAGGAATTAGTCTCTACCTTCAGAATATATCTCTCAAACTAGAGTCATAATTCTGCTTTAGGAATGAGAATATTAGTAGGGAAATTCAAACACAGTATGCTGTCAAGTCAAATTAGAATTCTGTAGGGACTTCCCTGGTGGTCCAGTGGTAAAGAATCCACCTTATAATGCAGGGGATGCGGGTTCAATCCCTGGTCAGGGAACTAAGATCCCACGTGCCATGGGGCAACTAAACCCTCACGCCACAACTACTGAGCCCGCGCACCTCAATGAAAGAGCCGGCGTGCCACAAACTACAGAGCCCACACGCCTTGGAGCCTGAGCACCACAACTAGAGAGAGGAAACCTGCACGCCACAACGAAAGATCCCCCATGCCTCAACGAAAGATCCTGCATGCCTCAACGAAAGATCCCATATGCCTCAACGAAGATCCCGCCTGCTGCAACTAAGACCCAACACAGCCAAAAATAAATTAAATAAATAAATAAATCCTTTTTAAAAATTTAGAATTCAATGATGCTGTAAGAAAGTATGAAAACACCTCCAACCATCTCCTTACCTCCATGCTACAAATGGCCAGGAAAGTCCTGATATTATCTATGAGATTAAACCATCCCTTCTGAGGAGTGGAATTTAATCAGCCAGGCACACCTAGTCCATCCAAACTAAGTTAGGAAGCAAAACTCAAGGGATGCTTTTAACATGAAAATAAGTCATACCACAATGCTCATTCAGACTGCCTCTCTAGAGGCTGACTTCAGACCACAATGTAGTGAGAGGATGCCTGAGGGTTAAGGTTACTTCTTTCTGAATCTTTTGTGCAGAACCACTGGGGCACGATCCTTCTGGAGAACATAATGAACTGGCATTAAACCCAAATAAAACCTGGACAAAGTCTCCACTAGAACAGTCTTCAGCAAGAAGCACTAGGTACCTTTGAGCTCTATTAGGATTTTTTCTTTGCCTCTTACCTGGTGTGTGCTGAACGGTAGCCCTTCCTGCACAAATACTACTGAAGACGGAGATGGATTATGACTTAGCTGCTCCTTCAGTTTGACATGAGCTTGCTGGTTGGCTTCAGACTCCTGCATTGTAGTATTTTCAACGGGCTGAGCTGTGTGGATGGCATAGATGTACTCAGGTGACTGTGGTAGAGAGCAGGTAATTGCTTGTTCTGTTCCGACCACAAAAGACGTAATATCTGAGCCTACAGCAGTAAGTGGCTCCAGCTGGCTAGCCTGACTTGTGGAAGATGGATTGCTGTTGTTTGAATTAGCTAGGATATGTTGGCTTCTGTTAGACTGAAATGTTGAGCACTGATTCTCAACAGGCTCCACCTTTACCATCTCCAATTTAGGGGAGGAATGCAACTCATCTACTATCTGAAAAACAGCCTCTAGGTTTACTTCTGTCTTTTTATTTTCATCAGTAGCACTGCAAGGCCAGTTAGAAGGCAGAAATTCAACTGGATAGGAAGATTGCACTGGAGGATTCTGGGAAAAGAGAAAATAGGACTGTTTGGATAGAAAACCAAGTATGAGATTAAGGAGGAAAGCAACAACATTTAGGCTGATGAACGCTAAATATAAACAAATTAAACTTAAAGCTCACTAAGAAAACTTGAATGCCAATCAGCTTTTCAGCAGTGGTAGCTTTGACTCTATTGTTAACACTTACACAGGAACTATTATATGTCAACCACTATATTAAGTTTAATACTGGAATGGACTAATAATTCTCAGGGTTAAAGTACACAAAATCAAAAAAGCCATAGTACCCAAATACCTATTTGTTGATAAAAGGTCTATATACCAAATTCTTCCATAAAGGTTGACAGACAAAAACATCACTTGTATCTGTAATATACTGTTTTAGGAATGCAGTAAGGAAATGTTAAACACAGGATGCTCACAAGTCCACCAGTGCTTCTATAGATTCAGGGGGGAGGTACTGATATTCTGTTCCAAATGATCTGGGAAAAAATGGATGGAATATCAAATGTCCTTTGGTCCTGAGATTATTTATTTTAATAATAAAACAATAGATGAAAATAGCTGTCACTTTTAGACTGATATCTTCAAGATGTATTCTCTTATACATAGTACTTTGCACAGAGCAGGCATTCAATAAACGTTTGCTGAATATCTCAGGTTATAAACATAAGATATGGAAGCGTTACTATTAAATAAAACATGTAGTTAGTCAATATTGCCAAACACATTGACAAAGATCGCGTCAATGATTTGAAGCCCACTAATGCCAAATAATGTAAATCTAAGTGGTATAAGCATCAAGCTACTTTACTATAGCTGATAGCCCAACTTATTGAGTTCTTACTATGTGCCAAGCACATACAAAGTGCTTTACATACATTATTTCATTTAATCCTCACAAGAGGCCTATGAAATGTGATAATCTCCATTTCCAAAGGACGGAACTGAAGTTCAGAGAAACTTCATAATTTATACAAAGTCACAAAGAAGTAACTGACAGAGTCAGGTTTCAAACCTAGGTGTGCCTGACTCCAGAGTTCTTGCTCTTAACCACTGCAATATACTGACCATTCATGCACACTCTCACCATATCTACAGGCCAACAAAACTAACTGCATTTATTTCCAGAATATCTGAAATACTTCCCTTTTTTCCATTTAAAAATTTTATGTCTACTTATCTCTATTTTCCTACAGTGAACATGTATTGTCTTTGTACTAATCAAAGGTCTTCAAAGATGTTTTAAATGATTTATTTAAAACGTAAATATAATCAAGATATAATACCAACAGAGTTATCTCCAGTATGATCCAGGGGAGAGAATGCCTGGATCTACAGACAAGAGCATCTAATTTGTGAGATAGATATGTCCTTCCAGTGAAGATGAATCGGCTAGACTAACATGCTTGATGACAGCTGCCATTAAAAATGTCCAGCTAAGTCCCCTTGATCTGATTCTATACTCCTCAAAAAAAGAAAAGAAAGAACGAAAGAAAGAAAAGACAAAAAAGAAGAAAGGAATGTTCTTTTGAGTACTGGACTGCCAACAGTAAGATATTCTCTAAAGAACAGAAGCTATCGTGACTACATGATATCAAAGGAAAACAATTCCAATCTTTAAGCAACTATAGCATAAAAATACAAACATGGGATTTAATCTTATCCTAGAAGTAGTAGTCTACAACATTTAAATCAAAGCAATTGCTTCCTAACAAATATGAGAAAAAAATTGAAGTGCAGTGTTTACAACATGGGGGCTTTCTCGTTTTTGACATCATTTTCCTTTCTCCTTTAAAAAAAAAGTAATTGTATCATCTTGGAAGGATCTGGCATTTGGTGATTTATATACTTTTAGAGTTTATCTGGCATTCATTTTACCATGGTATTCAATTTTACCATTGCTGACAGTTAGTTGAACAACATTGTTCCAACTAACTGTCAGCAATGATGAAAATGTTCTCTATCTGTACTATAAAATTTGGTAACCACTAGCCATACGAAACTATTAAGCACCTGAAATGTGGTTAGTGTGACTGAGGAATGATTTTTTTTTTTTAACATCTTTATTGGAGTATAATTGGTTACAATGGTGTGTTAGTTTCTGCTTCATAACAAAGTGAATCAGCTATACATATACATATATCCCCATAACTCTTCCCTCTTGCGTCTCCCTCCCTCCCACCCTCCCCACTGAGGAATGATTTTTAAATTTTATTTAACTTTAATTCATTTAAATTTAAATAGCTACATGTGGCTAGTGCCTAAGAGTAGGCCAAGAAGACAGTGTAGGCCTAGAAGAATCCTCAGACGTCATTGACATCAACTCTTTTTTTTTTTAGAATTGAGAAAAACTAAGGCCATAATCCACAGCTTACCTCTGGCTACTCATTAAGATAAAATTACACTTTGGAATTGTGCAAGGCCAATCGTATTGTACCTGACACAGGGTATGTCCATTGTTCCCAGCATCTTACCTGGAAGTAATTGCAATGTGCATAGGAAGGGGCAGTGGGAGTCACACAACCACTGAGCGCGTCCACGTGGGTAGAAGGAGAGCAGCACTGCAGCACAGCTGGAACAAATCCAAACACAGAAAAGCCGTCAACCCAAATAAACCTCTACAGCATTCAAGGCACTCCTCTCTTTCAACTTGGAACAAAAAATTCCAAAAGTTTTCCTTTGTGGGTGCAATAAAATATATTTAGTCCAATTAGGTGCCCTTATTTGTTGAAAACAAATGGTAATAAGGCAATTTTAAAAGTCATTTAAAAGGGTCATGTCTACTTTTATAAATGATTTCTTTAGCACCTAAACATTTTGTTGCCCTTCTAACCAAACATTTATTCTTACTGAAAGTAGTAATTTCCTTTTATTGAAAATATCAGAACATATTCAGAATTCTAAAATAATTATTTCAATCATTTTAATAGTAACAAACATTTGGAGGAAGGTTTTTAAGGATAAAATAAGTATAAGTACTCTCCAAACACTCCTACTGTTATACAATGCATCCAGTGAAATCTATGAAAAAAATGTTTTAACCATTTAGACAAGTGGTTAGGAATTCAGATTCTAGAGCCAGACTGCCTGGCTTTGGAGCCCAGCTCCAAAATTGTAATAGCTGTATAAACTTGAGCAACGTTAATCCCTTTGGGCCTCAGTTTCTGCATTCTGTTAGAATAGGGATAATAATAGTACCTACCTAACGTGTTTGTTGTGAGGAGTGAATGAGTTAATATGCACAAAGCACTAAGGACAGTACTGGCATACAGTAAGCAATCAATAAACAAATAGCTAACAATGCTATTATTTTAGCTAAGGAAATACATTTTCCAAACTTTCTCTTTATAGTTAGGATACCATGAAAAGGCTGAACTCTTTCTACTGGTAGAGTCATACTTACAGATGTAGCCTTAATAAGAGGTTGAGTCTCCTCTTTTCCAGAGACAAACCCTCCAGAACGACTGAGAGTCAGTTATAACATCACATCTTTGGATTAAACAGAGGATGACATTTGTTGAACACCTACCATATTCCAGGCACGGTCCTAGGTCCTTTACATATATGGCCTCATTTAATCCAAACAACAATTGAATGAGGTATTAACATTGCTTTACAGAAATAAGGAAACTAAAGCTCAGGGATGTTAAAAATGTGCCGAAAGTCACAACGCCGAGAGTGACAGAGGCAAACTCCAAAGTACATGCTCTTTAATATGTCACAATACTTCCCTAATCTTTCCTTATTCCTAAATGTAATATTTTAATTTTACTAGAACTCCACTTGCCGAATATTTTTAAGGTATCTTTTTTATAAGGTGGCAACTTTCTCTTTTTTGGTCCACATTTTTCATATTTTGAGTGTGCTAATAAAATTACTAAATAATCTTATTCGGTAACCTTTGAAGTAAATTAGCCTAAGGATTGTAAAAATTCATTAAAATGCTTCCCTATTTCTCCATTACTCATTACTGATTTTCTAAATGTCAGAAGTTCATAAAGGTATACAAGAAATAAATATTTTATTTTATCATGTGCATTTTAAGGCATTACATTTTGCACACAGAAGTAAAAAATTAAAATAATGGATAGAATTCTAGTTCAAGTACAAACATAAGGGTTGAGGTTTTCTGAATTACATAATTTTAACAAGGCCAGTGGTTAAAAAAGCCAGCTATTACTAGAATGGCCACATAAAATTCAAGCTGTTGTCATTTCCAATATCCTTGGAGATTATTCAAATACACAATTAAAATGTTTTGGATTTGAATTTGGTTTCCCAGAATATTTAAAGGCACAAATATCCTGGGACGTAAGTTAAATCCAAAAAGCAAAACAGCAAGGAGGGGTCTGCGGGGTTCGCCAAAACTGAAAAAAACTGGGATCTTTAGTTTTAACAGCTAAGGAAAACTTAGCCCCCTAGTGGCAGTAAAGGACTCAGTCAGGGGCTGCAGGTTTTCACCCATCAGGGCACCATTAAAGTGTTTTGTTACAAATAAATCAGTGAAAGGTATTAGCTTTATTTTTCTGATATTGCTATGATCTGACTCCATTGTTTACACATTTTGAATAGTTGTTAAAGTGTACTTTAAAATAAATTTCTTGGAGAAATAGAATATATAACAGAGAATATATTAATAGATAGTTGATAGCTGATTTGGTATCTAAGGAAACAGCAAAATAGTGAATGTCCTTTAAAGTGTCCAGTTACAAATGGAAAGTAGAAAGGTACCTGCATGAAGAAAGGGAGGACTTGAACAGATAATCCAAAAAGATTCCTCAATGGCTATTTCCTTACCAGTGCAGTGCTACTTCGTATAATCAACAAAATAGAACAAAACAAAGTATTAATAAGTTTACTGAATATGAAAACCTAGCTATAAAAATGCAACTGTGTGCTTAATACATGACAAATTCATCTAGCGTGTATTATGAAAGCACTGTGACAGCACTAACATTTATAAAACTGAGTTTATCGCTATGTCCTAAGACACGTTCATCTGCATAAAGATCTTCCAGTATTTTCCTGAAGGCAGTGTTCACTTAAGGCATTAAATTGCATATAGAATAAAAAACTGGAAATAATGAACAATTTCTATTTCATATATAAATATCAGAGGTGATGACATTTAAAAAAACAATTCTAGTAATGAAATAAAGCCAGGATTACTAAAAATTTATCTAAAGGTAAAAATTTTCACGTCCACTATAGGTTAGGAAAACAGATTCACATACTTTATCCTATGGAGGTAATTCAAATCTATAATTAAAATGTTTTGGACGTGAATCTACTTTCAAATAGTACAGTGTCAACAGTAAGGAAATACCCAATATAAATACTCAAAAGGAAAAACATCCTAATAAATAGTAAATTTAATTTCAAGATAAGTTACTACAGCAACTAGAACCCCAACATCTCCTCATCTACAGTGAGGTAAAGAAATGGTTTTCTAGGGACTTCCCTGGCGGCGCAGTGGTTAAGAATCCGGCTGCCAATGCAGGGGACAGGGGTTCGATCCCTGGTCCAGGAAGATCCCACATGCCACACAGCAACTAAGCCCGTGAGCCACAACTACTGAGCCTGTGCTCTAGAGCCCGCGTGCCACAACTACTGAAGCCCGCGTGCCTGGAGCCTGTGCTCCGCAACAAGAGAAGCCACCGCAATGAGAAGCCCACGCACCGCAACGAAGAGTAGCCCCCGCTCACCGCAACTAGAGAAAGCCCGCCCACAGCAACGAAGACCCAATGCAGCAGGGAGGGAGATGCAAGAGGGAAGAGATATGGGGACATACGTATAACTGATTCACTTTGTTATAAAGCAGAAACTAACACACCATTGTAAAGCAATTATACTCCATTAAAGATGTTTAAAAAAAAGAACCAATGTAGCCAAAAATAAATAAATAAATAAATTTATAAAAAATAAAAAGGAAGGAAATGTTGACTCATGCCACAGTATCAATGACTCTTGAAATAAGTGAAATAAGCCAATCACAAAAGGACAAATATGTGTTTGCTCTTATACGAAGTCCCTAGAGTTATCAAATTCTTCAAGACAGAAAGTAGAATGGTGGTTGCCAAAAGATGGCGAGAGGGGAATGTGAAGTTAGTGTTTAATGGATACAGATTTCAGCTGGGGGAAGACGAAAAAGTTCTGGAAATGGATGGTGGTGACGCTAGTACAATAATGTGAACGTATTTAATGCCACAGAGCTATACACCTAAAAATGGTTAAAATGGTAAATTCTATGTTACATATATTTTACCTCAATAAAGAGAAAGGAAAATATAATTGTGCTTTTGCTTAGTTTCTTCTGGCAGCTAAAGAAAACCTCCTGGTGTATCTATGCCAAGTCCCTCTTTCCATAAGAACAAAAGAGCCCTTTTCAGAGAAACTGACAATACAGGCTACCTGAGCATCAGAAAGCGCCTATAACTTGAGATTCCATACTTGTTTATGTACATTATGTAGGATTAGAAGCCTAAAGATCAAATCTTTAAAATTAATTAATTAATGTACTTTAAAACAATAATAAGCAAACTTCTTTGCCCAAGAGTCAATTCAGAAAAACTTTTAAATAATGATACAAAATATGTTTTTCAATAAACATATGTACCTTCAGGGGAAGGCTATGTTCTTACAAATCACTTTAGCCTTTAAAGTATTAGTATCTAGGCTCATTTGAAATACAGTTTTTAAAATGTTATCCTTATATGTAAATAGTGTTTTAAGTTTTATAGTCTATTCACATACATTAATTCATTTAATCTCCGACCCAAAATATTATTGCCACTTTACAGAAAGGGAAATTGAGGCTGAGTGACATGAAATAATCCACAGAATGTCACAATGTCCATCAGATGATTCACTGCAAAGCTGAGACTAGAATTATTTCATTCATTCAATAAATTATTTACTAAGGGCCCATTATGGCCAAGCACTATGCTAGGTGCAGGGGGACACAGAAATGAATTAGACACAGCCCCACTCCTCAGGGGCCCCAAACTGGACCCCCGACTCCAGCAGCTGGAGTGTGTTCTCTCTGCTTGAGCAGGGTGAGTCAATAGCCCAGGGCCAGTCCCGCTGCCACCGGCAGCACAGAAGGGGAGGTCCCCCCACCAACCTCTGTCATCTACCCTATCTGGAAGTAACTAACTCTGGGGAAGAGATATATCAGGAAACAGTCTCTCGCAAAAGAAAAACAAAACAAAGGTCCCTCTTTGTATGACAGGCAGGCAGGCAGCAGAGCACAGTGGCCAAATTAATGAACCCTTGAGTCAGTTTGCCCGGATTTGTTCCCCAGCCCTGCCTGTGCCTGGCTGTGCTTCAGTTTCTAATCTATAAAATGAGGATAACTACATTCCCTATCTTATAAGGTTGTTGTGAGGATTAAATGAATTAATATTTGGAAAGTGCTCAGAATAGTACCTGGTCACAGTGATTGTTATACAAGTATTTGTTAATTAAAATATGAGATAAAGGGCAGCTACAAATTGCTAATCACTGCTGTGAGCTTAAAACTTAATGCGGAAAAAAAATCGAAGTTGATTTTGAGTCAATTCAGCATTACAACATGAGTCAAAGGAAAACAATTCCTCAATACAGGACTCTATATATAAATATGAATATATTAATATTCTTATGTATGTTCAAATATAGAGAGAATGAGTAAAATAAAAAGGTCTAAAATGAAGTTTTTTATAAAAAAGGGACATTAAATTATAGTAGCACATTGTGAAAATAGTATTAGAGGAAAAAAACTGAATTCAAGATAGGGTAAGACTAAAAAGAGTCAACTAGCACTGGATCTACAACATTTTGTCTTTGAAGAAGTGATAAGACTGGAAAAAACATAAACGAGCTAGGCAAAGAAAACAGATGCTTCGGGACTTCCTTGGTGGTCCAGTGGTAAAGAATCTGCCTTCCAATGCACGGGACACGGGTTCAATCCCTGGTCACAGAACTAAGATCCCACATACCGCGGGGCAATTAAGCCTGCGCACCACAACTAGAGAGAGAAAACCTGTACGCCACAACTAGACAGAAGCCCGCGCGCCACAATGAAGAGCCCGCACCGCAATGAAGACCCCGCGTGCCACAACTAAGACCCTACGCAGCCCAAAAAATTAAATAAATAAATAACTGATTAATTAAAAAAGAAAACAGATGCTTCAAGAGAGGAATGACAAATGTAAGAAATAATTCAGGTGAGTCAATTTATGAGTCAGTCTGATAGCAGTTTTTTAGTCTCAATGTTTCGCTTTACTAGAAAAATTAATAATTTATGAAATATTACAAAATTCAAACTTTACTGGTTATACCATTTGAAGACCAGGTCCAAGTTTATTTTCAATATAACTAATTTTTAAATGAAGTTGAGTATTGTTTTTTACTAAAATTTGATCCAAACCTCAAGTCATATAGTTCACTTTGAAAGGATTCAAGTATGACCATTATTCCAAGATTAGTTACTTTATTAGGATTTGGAGAGCTGGATTTGGGAGTGATTATCATCCTGCCGCTGAGAATAGTATTTTACTTAACTCTGGGAAAGTCATTTGTAAAGCCCTTCATAAACAGGTACTCACTAAATAATGGTTAAATTGCTCACTACTTTTTGCTTCTTTCACCTAAAATTTGGAGGAATTAAGTACTTGTACAGTATTTCTTTAGCACTTTCTTTTCCATAGCAGGTCTTTTGCATTTAACAATACAACTTTTTATTTTTTTATTTATATAGTACTTCAGAATGTTCAAAGCAATTTTGCCTACATTGTATCATAGAACTACTCTATATATTCGAAGTCATCATGAAATCATGAGATTTCTTTTTCTCATAACCTCAGAACCTTCATAGTCATTTCAATTATCCATATCAAAGAAGACAAAACAAAAAATTCAGATAACCCCAGATTCTATCTCATATGCACTCTACATTATCAAAACATCAGCAGCACTTACTTGTTCTTTTAATGTGTCTCTTTCCTAGTCCTTACCTTGGACTCTCAGAGACAATTTTCAGTGTAATTATCAAATTAATAAATTTATTTATAAATTTAAATCCAAGCTAACATAAAACATTTTAAAATAACATATATCCTTAAATCACAATAATTTAACAAATAGTATTTCCATAATGAGGAATCATATTAACTATTTGTAGTGTTTTCTAGTAAATACTATATAACTAGTTCTCATAAAATTTAGAACTAGGAGTTTCCAAGAGGATTGTCTGGAACTTGGAATACATTTTCCCATAGAAACATCATCATATAGGCTAGTCTGGCTCCTAAGCGAGACTAAACCATCTATACCTTAACAGAAGGACCAACAGTAATATAGAACCTAACCACTATGTCTAATATGTCCATAGGAAAATTTCTCCAAAATTCCAAATTAGAAGGCCAAGAACATTTCCACATCTCTCTGTTGCAGTCCTTCTAAATTTCAACTCCCCAGAAGTTTTCTGAGTCTTTAGTAGTGTGAGGAGGGGGGTTTGGAGGGAGGTTCGGAAAAGAAAGAGAAACATTTATTGGTAAAAGGAGGGGAAGTAGGGGTATTGTCCAGTTGACGGGCTACAGAACATAAAGCAAGTGTAAGAAAGACACAGACTGTCTCTCTGTGTATACATATATATATTCTATGCATATATAGAATGCAGCCAAAATTATAATTTGGATAGAAATGCCTAATTTGTTTATTAAAATATTGGATTAAACTCCTCAATAAAAATCTGATACTATTTGTTGCTGTACATAAGATATACAACTTATAACATGAAATTAGTCATCTTCTGTTTTTAAAGATCACGCAGATATTTCTGTTCTTCAAAGAAGTAGCTGCAAATCTGGAAAAAAGAACTAGGCCTCAACTTTTTTTTATATAATAAGGTAAAAAAAATTTTGTTAATCTCTAATAGGTAAATGATTAGAACTGCCATATCATCTTACTCCATATAATTCCTTCCCCTTTTCCTTCTCAACTCCATCCTCCAAAACAGTAGCAGCTCCAAAAATCTATACAAGCCAATCTAATTTAAACTCTGGTTTTATTATTTTAATATTATTAAACTTAAGTGCTTTGAGAAAATAAAGCAATCCCTTTTACTGGCCATATTTAGGTAGAACGCAATGAGCCAATAATAAAACAATATGGTTGGATGCTACCAGCTAGAAAATAGTGAGTACTATTACAAATGGAACAGTTCCCAAATTTACAACTTTTAAAAGGCAACAAATTATTTACCCCCTTATCTAATTTACATGCCTTCCACTTATTTTAGCTTTTGATTTCGTCCTGCCTGGGAAAAATGGTCTAACAAAATACCTCTAGAAATTGCTTCCAGATGTACTTAATTAATATGCCTAGAGCCTTAATTCATAGGGCAAAGGATTGCCCCCTTTCTTCTCTTCCCGGTCTTTTCTGAAAGCCTTGACCCTTGACTTGTTTCTATTGCCCCATTTCATCACTCTGTGTAAACACTACATGAAAACACAGATCACCTCTGTGGTGCTTCTGCAAAACAATGAAATTGTTCTGAATTAAATGGTAATGCTATTATTTTGCAAAAATGTACCACCCCCCAAAAAAAAGACACTCCCTAGCCCCAAGAAGCTAAATAGAGGGTCACTATCTTAAGGATTCCCAATGAGTGGCTTGAGATCTACTAGCAGGCCTTCCATGCCCTTGGCTGAGCTCTGGGTCAGTTGTCATTGTCAGGCTCTTCTCTCTGCTACTCCCAGTTCTTCACTGGCTGGGATTAACACTGCAGGGACTGCACTGCCAAACCACACCATCACATTTTTACTACAAGAATATAATTTAGTCTTAAGAGATGGTGAGTTGCTCTTTTAGTAAACTTCGTTACTGAGATACTAACATGATTTCGTTATGAGGTAGTCTCACCTACATAACTAAAAAATAAACAATGTAATATGTATATAAGCATGTTTTCTAAAAGAAAAGAAACCCACAAAAAACAAAAAACTACTACACCAAGAGCAGGAGTTATACCAAGGTCTGATGTACTAAGTCTTAATTTTATTACTAGGACATACTTTGAGGATACAAAAGTTTCACTAAAAACATACACCTTTATGCACGAACAGAATTTTCACAACCTTTAAGAATCAATGAAATTTTAAATATTGCTAAATAACGTGTACTCATGAGAAATCTTTGACATTTCTTAAGTGCATATTCCTATTTTTGTTTAGGCATACAGAAACACATTAAAAAAATATAAATTCTCATTAAAAGTACCTTAAGAGAAGCCACTGAACTTGAATTTCTCATACCTGTTGGATAGTAGGCTTGGGAGTACTGCGCTGAGGGTGTGTAGTTACTATATTTTTGGGAGGAGCTGACCATTGTTTGAGGACCTTGCTGAACATGTACAGATGTGGCACTGGGCTGCAGGGTATATGTAACCTCAGTTGGAAACCTCTGTAGTACAGGAAATGGAACCCCTTTATCTGAAGAAGTGGGAGACGTTTCCACTTGTCCTGGGTGCATTCCAAGAGAGTTCTGCCAAGTTCTAGGAGGAATCGGGGTCCGATCTAAACCTTTCAGAGGGAAAGTACCGTGGTTGTGGGATGAAGCTGATACGTAGGAGTAAGGAGACAAACTATCTCGCTGGAACGACCGGTGGAATTGTCCTACAGTCACTGGTCCTGCATAAAAGAGGAGGAGCACATTTACTAATCTTACATTACACCACCAGACGTAGTAAACCAAAAGTCACAAAATATGCACTACTCTTCACTTGTGGGTATGTTGAGTTCTCAGCCATTTTTAACACAACAGAAATTTATTGGTAAAAAGTTGTTCAGAACCCAGAATACGAGATTACACATATAATGCTGAAAAAATAATCAAATAACTTTTGTCTGGTTCTCAATATGACTGTCATAAGAGACAAAGTAGCCAAACTCTAACATTAAATCAAATGTTAAATGTCATCTTACCTTTCACCTCAACTGACTGACCCAGATTTTTCCAATCTGTAAACTACTTCCTAGAAGTTTTAGAAATTCTAGTCTTTCAAAGCATGTAGGAACCTTAATAATAGGCACAAAAATAAGCCCTCAACCATATACATAAAAGATATAAGTATGGAAGAAATAAAAATTGTAACACAAACCAAAAACTAATTTAATGTTCTTTGCTCCCTTTCAATTTTTTAAAATTTTAATAACAATCTTTGCAGAAAAGTCAAGCTTGAAAACTCTGACTTGTTCATTCCTTAAGTCAATCAATAATTTTCCATGGTCTTTTTTTCTTCAGAGTATCTCTAGTCGCCTCCCTTCCTAGATATCAATGGCTCTCAAACACTGATTTACATTTGAATCACCTGGAGAGTTTGTTAAAAATCCACACACTCAGGCCAAGAGATTCCAATATTTGCTTTTTCTTATCTAGCAAAGTAGAAAGGAATTAAAAAGTGGAGATGAGGAAGAGAGAAAAAGGCCAATACTATGTAATGAGGAAAAGGAAAATATAAATGTTGCAAGCTGAACTTATTTTAAAGACTGTGGTTCTTGAACATATAGCTAGCCTAATTTATTCTTAGGAAGGGCTTTATGCACTAAATTATGTAGTTCACAAAGTCTTTTCAATTTGTTTTATTAAACTAATCCATAAAACAGAGGGAAATCTAATTTATGTGCTACTCATCTGCTAAAGATGGCACTCAAATACCTACTTTTCCAAATATTTAAACTGTAAAACCATTCTACATGTTACACTTCCTTTGTTCTAGTATTTCTATAGTGTTTAATTTCCTCTAAAGAATAAAGCATTAGGGAGTGCTCTTAACCACTTCTGGTTTGCCGCTGCCTGATTCAAATTGATTTTGGCTCAAATAAACTCTTAAAATAAAATTTAAAAAGAATAAAGCATTAATGCCAAAAATAAACAAATATACGCATACATATATATAAACAATTCTGGAACCTGGAAATCAAGAGCTCTAAATCTAATGGGAAAAAAAAAAATCTTAGCTCAGAAGATTAAATGTATTTAAATGATACACCTCTTAAAAACTACTTTTCCTTTTCTCCTTTAAAATACAAAAATAGTTTTATGCTACTTGACTAGCAATTCCACATGTATACACACTTTGAACTACCACTGAGCATCCTTTGTTTTAAGACCTAAAGAAACATTTTTTTGCTCTTCACAAACAGGTGTTTCTGAGGTCCCAAACTACCCACCACTTGATTTTTTCTTGGATGCTAAAACTTCATGTTGCTACAGTGTGCCCTTCTTTACTCTCTTTAGGGTTAAGTTGTTGATGAATTTTCAGACTGTCAATAACTTAAGCAGATAATTAAAGAATGCTCTACCCTGATTTCTCAAATTCTGGTTTAGATCTGAATTAAAATATAATACTGGTTTAGATCTGAATTAAAATATAATTCTACTTATACTACGATAAATTCTGAGTGATGGCCAAATATTTATATTCTTTAGATGCTGCTAACATAAGGACACGGTTAGGATTCGAAGGACATTCCTTTCAATTTGTTTGTTTTTTTAAAATAAAGAACTAAAACATGCTCGGCTCTTATTTATTCTTTTGTTAAGGGTTACTTCATAGGGTTCTATTCTGACCAACTTTATGGAACATCACCTACATGTCTTCAGAACATCTAAGATATATTTGGTAAAGATTAAATCCAGAATCCTGCAACTGTAAGGCAGGCTGAATTTCTGTTCTTAAATTTTCTATTCCGTCTATAAAAGTGAATCTGAGCTAATCAATCCCCAGGAAAGAATTTGCCTCCTTCCCAAAACTTGCCTCTTGAGAGCTTGTTAACCCCAGGCAAAAACAGATTATCTACTGCTCAGACTTGCTACTTAGTTTAGAAAACTTTAACAAGCAGTGTAAAATAAACTGCCACTAAAACAAAATAACAATAGTGGGCAAACAAAAAAGGGAAAAACATGTGATCCTCACATTTCTTATCAAGTACATTCTCAAAAGGTGAACAGGACAGCTGGCTCAGTGGATCTAGGTAAGACAACTAGGTCCGGAAACAGAGGATTCTACTGTAAAAGAGAAGTATTTAAACCAGAAGCTGCAGTAGAACACAGAAAACAGAAAGGAAACTGGGAAGGAGCAGGGCAGTCAGGCATATAACCAAGGCAAGAATCAAGCAGAATAAAAATTAGGTGAGGAAAAATAGAAGAGCCAAGGGCTTAGAACATGGAATTAAAGCAAAACAAAGTTGGGCCGGTATTCTTGAACTTAGAATTGCATTCCACCCAAACCAGTAACACCGTTCCCTAGTGAACCAAGCCTGTGGTGTAGACAATCCACACCTGACATAGCTTCTGCACACACCAACAGATAGAATGGTAAAAAACAGGAAATGCATGAAAACTACAATAATTTAGGTATATATGGATTGATGTATTATCTATACTGAAAAAGTATGAATTAAATTTATGTTTTTCAACAAATAATCTTTAAAATGCTGACCAACTGAACTGTAAGTGAAGAAAATCAGATCCTATGTAGTCCCTGTTATTTCTTCAACTAAAATGAACTCTATTCTTAGAATACAACTGGGTTTAAGATAGGGGAGAGAAAGAGAAAATCGGAGAAGAAAAAAAAGTGAGCAAGAGTTGGCTTGTATGTATGTATGTTTCCTTCTTTGTTTCTTTCTTTGAAGTGGTTATCCTATTTTTCCCACGGACACATTTTCAGTCTTTTCTCTTTATGCCCACCAGACACGCAATCTGAAAAACAAATATCCATGTCAGAGATTCTACCAAATGAATGCCAAGGTATTGTCTCCACTGCCTTTCCCCATCTGATTCCCCACCAAACTCAATGACCATTATATGGAAGTAAGCGGCTTAATATTCCTTTAGAATTCCTTTAGAACATTCCTATGCCACTGCTATTTTTCCAACTGGTTACTAGAACTCTAACCTAATCTCTTATCTTCTAAACTCCACAGATACACAACCTAATCCCTTATCTTCTCAATTCCAAATGAACATTGCTTCATTCCTAACCCTGGGCCTAGGTTAAACTGAACATAGTGTTACTTTTATTCGTATATCTAAAGTTTTTCCATAACTGAGAAGTAACCCAGACACTTTTGTGGTGTGCTCCAAGGACAAAGAACAAGATAAACTCAAAGGGTCAATACTGCCACAACAAAGAGTTACAGGACTCCTATCACTCTGTCACAATGTGACCACTGCAATGTCCCAGAGCCCTCCCAAGCAGCATGCCCTGTCCCTTTCCCATCCCATTTAAGGAAAGACATTAGCCCCGTTTTTCTCCCGCTCAGCACACTGAAAGTATACGTACTCTGCCCAGTCAGCAGATGACTTGCAGGTTCCCTGGCTATAAAAACATACAAGCAACCCATGCTCATCGTCGACTTTCCCTGGCTACCATGAAGTCGGCCCACTGTTCTTGCAGCGACTCTTCTCTTTAATAAACTCTACCTTCCTTAACATTCTGCCTTGTGTCTCCAAATTCTTTTCCAACCCGCGCTCGGACCATGACAACTTTTATGTTAAATCCATGTTAACATGATGAAAATGTCTCTATTACTCTTTTAGTTGAAGGTAAAGAATGAATTCTCATTATCATATCCTGTTGCTTTCTTGGTATGCTGCTTCATGTCACGGACCCTTTAAACAACAAAAGGGAATACTGCCACCCTCACCTTCCTGGAAGAGGGGGAAGGGCATCAGAAACCAAGTTTATAAAATAAATTTCTATCACAGAGAGTTTTTGAACTTTGAGTAAATACAAACTTATACATAGAAAATTTTTCCAAAACTGAAAGACTGAAGGCAACAGTGAAAAATTCAAAGGCTGCAAATGTGAGCTTTCTAAAATCCTGTTTAACTAGAACTTGACAGTTGTAAAGAAAACCATTTTTGCCTTACATTTGTCTAACCATAACACCTAAATAAGCATCAGGTCTAATCAGCTATAATGAAAGAATTGTTTAGCCAATTCATTCTACATAGGAACAGTATCTGGTAAACAACAAAATATATTATTATATTTTTGCTTTTAAGATACATAAACAACGCCTATTGTTCTACACCTTACTCCAGAACCTACAATATGATTATTGTCAGAACACGTCTTCCAAGATTTCTTAGATGTGTCAACGGGTGGAAGATGGCATGTCTCTTCAAGGACAAACTTCCACTCGAGGCACCTTGTTCACTTTCCCTTGGTTGGCAGAAATGTTCTAAGTTCTCTTGGCTGTGACTGTTCCCTCCCACCTTGACCTTTGCCATATCCTCACCCTGTATAGGAACTCTGTTCTGCTTCCCATCAGAACAGAGGAGCCCCTTCTGTGTTTCTTCCAGAACCTGGGCTCCAGCAAAGGCCTACTTATTTGAGGTGCTCGCCTTGGAGAGACGGCGTCTCGAGAAGGTAAATGGCTATACAGGTTTGGGGCCCAAAGGGTTCCGGGAGGACTAGAAAGCAAGCCTAACGCAGAGGTCCCTGTGGTCGCTGGTGGACACAGAAGGGCCTCAATGTTTACGGAGGGCTCTGCGCAGAGGCGGTGCCGGCGGGGAGGGGCGCCGGCACGGGTGAGGACGCTGCCGGTGCCGCGGCCGATTCCGAGCAAAAGCACCGCGGGAAGCGGCTCCCGGGCGCCTTCCCGACACAGCAAAGGAGAGGATGCGGAAATGCCCTCGGAAGTGGCGGTTGCCCCCTGACGGCAGTGCGCCCGGCGCCGGGCAAGGGCCGCGAAGGCGGGCGTGACTCACCGTGCGGCTCGGGCCGGGACCCCGCGGGCGGTGGCGGCGGCGGCGGCTCCTGGTGTGGCAGCGGGGAGGTGGCAGCGGAGGCGGAGGCCGAGGCCGAGGCGGAGGCCGACGTGATGAGGAGCCTCTGGAAGCGGTTGGGCGGCCGGCAGGGCACCTCCAGGCCGGCCGCCAGTTTGGCCTTGTTGGCGCTGGTGAGCCTCTTGAGGTGCACGAGCAGCTGCGGCTGGTCGCGGCGGAAGTGTGGGCTGTGGAAGTGGTGCAGGGGCCCGTCGCCCGCCGGCCCGCCGCCCCCTGGCCCGGGCCCCGCCGCGCCCGGCCCGCCCAGCACCACCTTGCGGAAACCATAGAGGTTGAGCTGGCGGATGAAGCTGGTGAAGTTGGTGGTTTTGAAGAGCTCGGGCTCGGCTCCGGCGCCCCCGACGCCGCGGCTGCAGCCGCCGACCCCCGCCACGGGCGGGCTGAGCAGCTCGGCCTCGAAGAGCGGCTGGTCGATGAGCAGCCCCTCGCCGCGGCCGTCCCAGCGGATCGAGCGGTACCGGGGGCTGTTCACCAGCCGCCACAGTTTGGCGGGGAAGTTGTTGGGGTTGATGGGGGTGGAGAGCAGCGCCTCCTCCATCGCCCCGCCCGGGCCCTGGGCCTCGCCCCGCCGAGCCTGGCTCTCACACCCCGTTCTCGATCCCCCCGGCCTTCGCTTCGCCCTGCCCCCTCCTGCCAGCGCCAGGCCGCCGCCGACGACCCGGGGACCGTTGGCGCACGAGCCCCCGCGGCGCCCGCCGGCGCGGCCAATGGGGCCTCGAGTTCCCGCCGCGCGGCGGGACGCGCCGTGAGCCGATCCGCCCCCTGAGCCCCAGCGGCCCGGCCACGTGCAGTGGCCGGGAAGTCGCGCTCTCTTGGCGTCCTAAACCCGCCGGACGGGCTGGGAACTGCCGCCCGCCAGGTAGTGTTACGTCCTGCAAAGAGATCGGCCCGGTTATCCCCCGTGGAATGCTGAGACCCATATTTCCCCGCGGCCGGCGGAGCTGTGGGACTTTAGAATTCAGCAAGTGTGCAGTGGGGCAGTACAAAATCGGACGTTTCTCGACAGCAAAGGGCACAACTCTATAACCTTAGTCCTAACAGTTGACTTGCTTGTCTCTCCAAATAAAAATGGTGATGGTGGTATAGTATCCTGAGTACACAAATCCACCTTTCAGAGAGTAGCATTTTACATGTTTTGAAATATACTCTCTTCAGCCAATATTTTGCCCAAGACCATTTACCCAAAGTGGAAAGAAAACGGAGGGAGCCTGTGAGGAGGGAAGCAGGAAGCAGGGAGACAGGTACAATCCCGTGTGCCTGATCAACCAGCTGGTGAAATTTTAGACATTAAAGAGAAATAAACCTCACATGAGATGGGATAGAACCCTACAGGATCCGTAAGCATAACTCCCCTATCTGATCAATAACTAAGAATATAGCAGGAGTTGTGCTGATAAAAAGAGAGGGCCATTTAAAAAATGAAAATGGTTGGGAGGAAGGGGTGTACTGTTTCAGTCCTTTCTCATGGTCAAAGAAAAAATGAGTATTAAGTTTTCTTAGAAACTGAAAATGAAGAAAAAGACCCAACAAAGCAGCACTAATATAGAGATTTTATTTAAATTGTATCGAGTTTTTACAGCACATTGCATGTTTGTCACAACGCAACTGCACAGTTTGGATTTTTGGCCACATCGTGTCACTTACACCCACAAGAGCTCTGAAAGGAGTATTTGATGAATACATCTGAGCTGAGAGCCCAGAGTCTCTCTCCAAGGCCATGCAGTATGTTCACTGACGGGACAGCCCCTCAAAACAGCCACACAAAGTAGACAGATACAGTCTTCTCAAACGTTGCCAATCGAAGTGCAGTGAAAGTCAAGTTAATTAAAAAGCCACTCACAACTGGCAATAAATTTTAATGACTGAGAAAATGCTTAGAAGAATTTTATGTATCAAGACAAGGAATAGTTTGTTATTTTTTCAATGATCTCAGGAATTTCCCGGACACAAAATCTCCATTATTCAACTCCATTTAAACGAAAAAAAGTTCCGCTAGACTGACCTAGATACGCCAAAACTTTTTAGGTTACATCCATGGCAAGTATAAAAGCACAGATGCTTCTCAGTAGGGCTGAAGAAAAGGTCAGGACAAATAACAGTTCTTGTTCTAAATGCAGATCCTAGTTATTTTCGAATGAAAATTTTTTTTCTAGGAGGAAACATGAACAAGTAGCAGTTAGACGGCTACCATAATTTTAAAACAGGCTAAGCCTAAGGGTAATTTACCTTTTATACACCAACGAATTAAGGAAAATATATAAGAAAATCCTAGCGGTTTCATTATAGGTCAAGGAGACCGTATCTGTCCCAACCACAGTACATGGCTATATCACTGTATCTTTTGGTTAAGTGCCACTGGTACATATTAAGATGAAAAAACAAAAACAAAAAAAACCGTTTGGTCCAAATGGACACATTTTCTCTCCCAATTTTGGTATCGAGGCTTAATTCTCTTCTGTTTGGGTTCCATTGTTAAGTGCACAGAAATAGACAGCAGCATTTGTACTGAAACCCTCACATACCAAACAGCATATTCTAGGAGGTAAAAACCAAACACTAGATTCTACCCTCAAGGTGTCAAGTGTTCAGGATAAGAAGCAGTGTGACCCAGAGGAGGCAGCAGCCAAGGGAAAGAGGACATGTGGGAAGTGGGCAATGGAACAACAACCAAAAAAAAACAGTGTTTTATTTTCATGCCAGGAGAGGATCAAGGTGTAGCTCCTGTGTTAGCACCAGGACAACTAGGAAAAGTCAGGCGCAAAGGGTAGGGCACAATCAGCAAATATTTCACAAGGATAATTTCTGCTTTTCCCTTCTCATTCTTCACAGTGCATACCTCGAGAGCTGCCACTGAGTAACAAAGACTCCTGCCTTCACAGCTCAAAATAACTGGTTTCTGCCAGGACTGAACATCAGCAGAGTTTTCCTCTGCTCCCAAAAAGTCTCACTCCCTAAAACTGTCCCCCTAAACTGAATATTCACTGATGCTGGCTGATGAGCCAAGTGAAAAATACAGCAAAACCTCCACTTGCTGAACCAGTCTTTAAACCAAACTCCACAGAAAGACAGAACTAATGCAACTAGAGGGAGTGCCTCTAAAGACTGAGCCTTCATGCACAGACACAGAGCACAGAGGTACAGGGTATAGTTCATTTCAAATAGGATAGGAATTCCTATCTTATATACTATAATCTGCCTTTTTCAAGGTGGAGGAGAGATGGATCTGGTTATCATTTGGAGTTTGGTTATATATATGCCTTTCTATTGCTGTTTGGGGCACACATCACCAGGCAGTATCTACGAAATCATCATCTTGTGACCCCAGGAGAAAGAAACTGGAGCCACCAACTCAACGTTAAGCTTCCAGACTCTGGGTCTGGATCAGGACCATTACCCCAAGGTAAGGGTCTCACCAGTAGAGGACCTCCTGCCAAATTGGAATTCCTCTGCTCCAGTCTCATGGTACCAAGGAGGATTTCTCAAGACTGTATCTTTGAGCTCTGTGATTTCATGAGCCACACCAAGGAACCTTCAAAACTACACCTGAAGCAGATCCTCCCTTCAAACCTGCTAAAACTGTACAGGTCTTCTCCTCTGGCATTCAACTGGAAGCTGTAGCAATGGGTTTCTTCAGATGTTGGCTCATGAGTTCCCTGGCCCGAGATACTTGGATATGTTCGTAACATGAGTTACAGACGAGAACTGGATCATAGAGTTGTTGATCAGGAATGGGCAACTTCAGGTGGCAGCAGCCAGCACAAAATACATTCCCACAATTTCTGCCAAAGCACAAAGAGGGGAGAGTTCATCAGAAATGCCGATATACTGGGAATGAATGATACTCTAAAAGGCCTTACATGAGTAAAGAAAAAGTTGGGAGAAAACAAAAATAGTTCCTATTAAGATATCTCCATTTTCAGGTTAATTCAGTTTAGTTCATAACTATGTCCCTCAGAAGGTTTTACGAGCCATACTGAATCATAGGCAACATCTTACCTGCAATGGTGTCTGCGTTTGGCCAACCAGAATTCACAGTCACAATTATAGCAATGTGATGCCATATGGTCTGGAACCCAGCGAGTCACCTAACAGAAGGCACAAGGAAAAATCCCAGGTCCTTGTCAACAGAGTGGAAAAGCAACACTGCAAAAAGGAAAGCATCCCAGAAGAAAATGACAAGGCCTAGGCAGCTACTACTTCCCTACAGAGAGACTCATCTGGGGAAGAACATGTCACTCATCTCTGAGAAGTATGAGAACTCACTGGCTTGCAGAAGTACCTGCCACATATTTGCCTGGACATACCTCAGTCTCTTTCTTATCAACAGGTTCCCAGCTTGCTTCTGAAAGGCAGTCTTCACTGTGATCAGAACCAAAATCTTCTGTATCACTGCCATCTGACTCCTTCAAACACGTCTAAAGGAAAAGCAAAGGCATCACCACCATCATCTTCATCATTGCTAACACTTATTGTTTACTATGCATCAGGCACTGTTCCTAAGTGCATCACATGCGTGAACTTATTTAATTCCTCACAACAATCTTATGATGTATGCTATTATTATCCCCATTTTACAAATATGGAAACTAAGCCATAGAGAGAGTTAAGAGCTGATAATAGGTAGTAAACGTGGGATTTGGGCCTAGTGTTCCAGCTTCAGACCCATGCTCTTAACCAATATGCTCCATCACAGCAAGGAAAGAATATTTCTCCTGTTACATTCTAAATCAGGAGTTCGCAAACTACGGCCCACAGGCCAATTTGGCCCACTGCCTGTTTTTGTAAGTCAAGTTGGAAGACAGCCACACTCAATTCATTTACACATGGTCATTATGGCTGCTTCTGTGCTACGACAGAAGAGCCTAGTAGCTGCAAAAGAGACTATATGTCTCACAAAGCCTGAAGTATTTACTATCTGGCTCTTTACCAAACAAATTTGCTGACTCCTGTTCTAAACCATCACCCTGAATAGTAAGAAGTTGTTAGCCCTGACCACCCCACCAGCAGAGAAGTGGGCAGCAGGCAAGGGGGAATGTCCTAGAGCTGGCTTCTAGAAGCTCCCCGAGGACTGCTGTGCCAGAACCCAAGGCCTCCCGACCCAGCGAAGCCTAGATGGTCCTCATCATCTCTCACCTGGCTTATTCCAAAACGTCCTAACCAGCCTCCCCACCTGGGTTTCATCCGCTTGACACACTGTTGCTAGGGTAGTAGCACTCTTTTTAGTACTCAATTTTTTTTTTTGGCCGTGCCATTCGGCATGCAGGATCTTAGTTCCCCGATGAGGGATCGAACCCATGCCCCCTGCGTTGGCAGCGCGGAGTCTAAACCACTGGACCACCAGGGAAGTCCCTCTAGGGTAGTACTCTTAAATGCAAATCTGATCATGTGACTCACTAGCCAAAACTTTTATTGTAGAATCCACACAACACAGGCACTCAAGCTGACCTTTCTCATCCCTTTCCACTTCCCAAAGTCACCTCCCGCCGCACTACCAACTCCCTCCCTCACAGTTCCAGCACAAGTGTGCACGCATGCACACACATGTGTGCGAACACACACACACCCCTTTATTCAAGCCATACCGCTGGAGTACCTATTGCCTCCATGCTTCTGCAAATGGTATTTCTTTTTCACTCTCTACATGGCTAAAAGCGACACAATCTTCAGCACTCGGCTCAAGCATTAGCTTCTCAGGAGAGCCTTCCCCGACCTTTGACTCCACCCAGGCCCCCAACACCTGATGCTTCCCTCAACACTTAAGAACAGCATTCTAACTGTCTACTTGTCTCTCCCAATAGACTGTGAGCTCCTTGCGAGCAGGGACTATGTCTTTCATCCGACAGCCCAACCCCCTAACTCTGGCACACAGCAAGTACCCAGTGAATGGATACGGAATGGGCGAAAGGCTGGACGGATGGACAGAACGAGTGGCTGGGTGGCAGTAGGTGAGTACTTACAAAATCATCCTCATAGTCCATGGGGGGCTCTGCTGGAGGGGCGCAGCAGTGGCGGATATCCAGCCTCATCTGCAGCTCACGCACCTGTCGACGTAGCTGTTCCACCTCTTGCTTGTACCCTGCTTCAATCTGCCGTAATCTATGCTGGATCACATCCGTGGGAAAGGGGAGTCCATCGTCATCCAGGTAGAGAGGAGGCACTGGAGAAGGGCAGCTCAGGGGAACAGGCTTCGTGCTGGAGACCTGCTTTGGGTGACCAGACAACCACATCTGGTTGTTTTTTCCTCCTGGACCAGTACAGTGTCCATTGGAATGACTAGAACAGACCGGTGACCTCACCCCTTCTCTCTGAGCCCACTGTCCCCCAAAGCAGGACCCTGTTGCCCGCATCTGCTTACTGCTCGACCTCTTGCTACAACAGCCATAGGAAAGCAGCCGCCGAGGGGTGGTCTCCCCACTCGGGAATGAAGTCACCATCCCTTGGAAGCTGTCCCAGTTGGACCCTAAGAAAGAGAACTCACTGATCTGGCTCTGAGAAATCGGCTTTCGGGCCAATTCCAATGGCACCTTTCCAAAGCGAGGGTTTTCCAATAACTGCCCATTCCTATTATTCCCTCTTTTGCCCATGTCTTCTTCCCCCTGAATCAGATCTGGCACAGAACTGGGCTGTTCCTGGTGGGAGACACTTGCCACAGACCCTGGGGGGTCTTGGTTGAGAAAGTCAGTGCTTGGGTCTGGAGGAATTTGGCAGGTAGCGCTCGGTGGGTTGCAAAGGGTGCCCAGCCCGTGAGCTGGAGCACCTCTGGGGGGCACACCTAGCACAGAGTCTAGCTGGGCCTGCTCGGGGGCACCTGTGAGGGAGTCCTGGGAAGACTCAGGAAAATCACAAGCTCCATCACGCTTGCTGGAAACAACTTTAGAGAGTGCTCGGACAGCTGCTTTTTCAGGACAATGTTCAGGTGGCTCCTCTGTGCCATCTAAAGTCCTACCCAGCTCATCCTGGGCAGGAGGGTCTGGAGCTGGTGCCTTAGTCTCTTCTAGGACTTTGATCTCAGGATCAGAGGTGCTGCCCTTCGTTTCCTGGGGCACTGCAGCATTAAGCAGTCTGTAACTTGGAGAAGAGCTTCTGTGACTCTTGAAAGGTTTATTGCTCAAGTAGTCTTTCTGGCTGCTGGGCAGAGACGGAGGAAGAGCCATTTCTCCTACAGTCTGCTGAAGACCTCCTACCCCAGATTCCATGAAGGTTGTCTCGGATCCCTCAGGATTGCCATGCCAGGGCTCCAGGCCTACTCT
The DNA here is from genome assembly GCF_028564815.1 of Eubalaena glacialis. Classification (NCBI taxonomy): domain Eukaryota; kingdom Metazoa; phylum Chordata; class Mammalia; order Artiodactyla; family Balaenidae; genus Eubalaena; species Eubalaena glacialis. The sequence continues at coordinate 26,678,139 of NC_083734.1, read as the reverse complement.
GGCCTCCTGACAGTGGTTATTCAGGTTGGGGTCACTGGATGTGCGTGTCAAGGGGCTGCTTGTGTCACAGGCAGAAAGAAGATCATCCATAGATCTCGTTTTAGGTAATCTGGAATGACAACACACCACCTCCAGGTCAGGAACTGAGCTACCTCCCATATACAGGAATTGGGTCATCAAAGCAATCAAAGCCAGAGTTCACAAGAAATAACAACATTTAAGATTACAGATGACCAATGTTCACTGCAAAAAGTCTGCTCTGCAAAAAGTGGAGGACATGAACTCCGGAACCCAGGCTCTGTCCTCAGCTTTCATCAGTCTCACCCCACACGGTCTCCCTGGCAATCTCAACCACTCCCGTGGCTTCAACTGCCTTCTAAGCTGATGCCTTCCAAATCTACCCTTCAGGCCAGGACTACACCTCGGCCTCACACCTAATGTCTAACTGCCTCTATCGCACATGGCAAGACAGAAATAAGGTGGGTTCTGGAGCTTGACGATGCTGGCTCTGACACTGATTAGCTATGTGACTACAAGTAAGCTATTTAACCTCTCAGACACTTGGTTTCTCTCCTCCATAAAATGACAATAAATTACCTTGCAGAGATGCTACAAGGATTCAAAATATAGGCAACCAACCGCAAACTTATTAAGACTACACTCACAGGACTTCCCCAGTGGCCCAGTGGTTAAGACTCCGCGCTTCCATTGCAGGGGCCCAAGTTCGATCTCTGGTTGGGGAACTAAGATCCCACATGCCGCAGGGCGCGGCCAAAATAAATAAATAAATACATAAAGACTACACTCACGACTCCTCATTTTTACAGCTTTCCTTATTATAAATTATCCCTCCATCACAGGAGTAACCAGCACAGCTTTTTACAACCACTTAGTGGCAGCGTGCTCCTCTGAGTCCCAAGTCACCACGGAAACTTCCCCTAGTATACAGCACTCAAAGTTCTAGAGGCATTCTGGTACACCAAATGGGTAACAGACATTTCCAAGAATGACCGCCCTAATTTTTAACACAGTTCTAAAGTCCTTGGAGCAACAAAACTTGAGGGAAATTTGCCAGGAGACAGTGGAGACTTCGCTGGACTCCTATTTTCAGATGCCTCAGTCAGCCCAGCCCATACTGAAAAATCCCTCAAAGGTGGAGTTACAATAGAGCTAGCTGATTTTTTTTAAGTGTTTGGTTTTTGAAACTTATTAATACTTCTTTAAAAGTATTCTTGTGTTTGATTTTACTTTCGTGATCAATGTGTGTTTGTGTGCTAACAAATTCCAGGAAGGCAATAACGACAGTTACAATTATTGTTCCTGGAGTCCCACAGCCAGAGCTTGAATCTCACAGCTTGGCAACTTGTTAATTTTTTTCTTTTTTTTTTTTTTTTTTTTTTTTTACTTTTTATTATGGAAACTTTCAAACATACAAAAGAAGTAGAGAGAAGAGTGTGAAGAAATCCAATGTACCCTTTATCCAGATTCACCAATAGCAACAGCCTGCAGTCCCCCACAGCTGACTCCTATGTGCACCGAAGGTCTAATTAATAATGCTGGTAGAGACAATAATGCCTGAGGAGTTTGGAACCATGAGAGAGCTCATCCAGCTAACGTGGTCAGGGAAGGCTACACAGACAGGGTAGGATCTGAGCTGGGGAGAGAAGAATGTGTTGTTGCACTTTAATGGAAGAAGAGGAAAGAGAGCAGGACGTTTCTGATCTAGGGAAAGGTAGAACCAAAGGTGAGTCAGGTCAGCTGTTAGAGAAACCATTTCCTTTAAAACCCTTATACCACTACTCCTCTAAATACAACCCCATCTCGAGCTGCCTGCAGCACACCTCCTGTGTGCTGTCAAAATATTTCAATCCCAACCTGCCTGTATCTCCTCCTTCTCCGCGAACTGACGCATCTTCTCAACTTTTCAGTGTCTATAGGTGGTACTAATATCCTCCTGGTTTCTAAGCTCAGAGACTTGGGACCTGTCTTTGACTGGCCTCTTTACTCTTCACTTCCACCCTTCAATGTTCAGGCAACGCCACAGACTGCTAATGACTTCTCAACAACGTCTGAATTTAATCCTTTCTCTTTTCCAAGGACTCTTCCTTTCATATCTGAATTACAACAGTGCTGGCTGGTCTCTGTGCCTCCAACTACACTGCTCACTGATTAATTCTTGAAAAATCCCATTGTTACCAGGTCACGATGACTTACTATTGACAACTGAATCAAAATAAACTCCTCAGGGGTTTCTCTGGTGGCGCAGTGGTTAAGAGTCCGCCTGCCAACGCAGGGGACACAGGTTCGAGCCCTGGTCCGGGAAGATCCCACATGCCGTGGAGCAACTAAGCCCGTGCGCCACAACTACTGAGCCTGCGCTCTAGAGCCCGTGAGCCACAACTACTGAGCCCATGCGCCACAACTACTGAAGCCCGCGTGCCTAGAGCCCATACTCAACAAGAGAAGCCACCACAGTGAGAAGCCCGCGCACCGCAACGAAGAGTAGCCCCCGCTCACAACTAGAGACAGCCCGCGCGCAGCAACGAAGACCCAACGCAGCCAAAAATAAATAAATTAATTAAATAAATTTATAAAAAACAAAAAAACAAAATAAACTCCTCAGTATAAAAGCCCTCAATGAACTATCCTGTTTATTTCTTTCTATTCCTCAAAATACCTCTTCCCAAACCCTGCCAGCTCCAGAGAGGTGGTTCTTCTTTTTAAAAAAATTAGAAACTCTCTCATGCTTCTAATTCTTTTGGACCCCTCTCCACTAACCTTGTTACCAAGCTCATAACTCCCTTTATTCCATTCGTTTGTTCATTTAAGCATTTACTAAATCACCTATTATGTGCCAGGCCCTGAGCCAGGCACTAGGGACACTAAAAAGCCATGGTTCCTGCCTGGTCTTCCACGAAAACGTCTCTGAGTGAACAGTCACCCTATGACCCCTTTCTTTTTTTTTTTTTTATAATTTATTTATTTATTTATTTATGGTTGTGTTGTGTCTTCGTTTCTGTGCGAGGGCTCTCTCTAGTTGTGGCAAGCAGGGGCCACTCTTCATCGCGGTGCGTGGGCCTCTCACTATCGCGGCCTCTCTTGTTGCGGAGCACAGGCTCCAGAAGCGCAGGCTCAGTAGTTGTGGCTCACGGGCCCAGCTGCTCCGCGGCATGTGGGATCTTCCCAGACCAGGGCCCGAACCCGTGTCCCCTGCATTGGCAGGTAGATTCCCAACCACTGCGCCACCAGGGAAGCCCTATGACCCCTTTCTTACTTCTCATTTCTCTAGTAGCTTTGAACAAGACACATTCTTATTCGCTTAGATGCTAACTTAGAATTGTTCTCTAATTGTCCTCTGCCTGATCTTACAGCTTTTTAAAGGTATCTTATAGGATCAATATCTTCTATGTCTTTGGTACAGCCCATAAAGCCTAGTACAGTACTAGGCAACTTGTAGGTATTTAAGAGACATTTATTGGTTTGAAAACTTAGATACTGATTTAAGGCAATGGTTGTTAAATGGGTCACAGAACTTATTGAGAATCTGATAAAAAGTTATGGCCCCTCTCCATAGAAAAGCAAACTTATGAACCTATACCCAAATTCTGCATAGTTTGTGGAAAGAGAAAAATCACAGAATTCCTGAAGCCTATCCATAGGCCTCTGACAATGGACGCAGCTCCAAAGACCCTAAAACCAGTAACTTGGGGGTTGGGGGGTTTTGTTTTCCTTTATAATATTCAACCAATTATGTAAGTTATATTTTAATTTTAAAAACCTTCCACCAGTAAACAAAGATCAAAATTAGAAATGCACATATGCTTTGAACCCAGCATTTTCATTTCTGAGAATTTATCTGGCAGAAACACTAGCACAAAAGCAAAGGTATACATATACACTAACACTACTGAACTGTATACTTAAAAATGGTTTAGGGGACTTCCCTGGTGGCACAGTGGTTAAGAATTCACCTGCCAATGCGGGGGACACGGGTTCGATCCCTGGTCCAGGAAGATCCCACATGCTGCAGAGCAACTAAGCCCATGCGCCACAATTACTGAGCCCACGCGCCACAACTACTGAAGCCTGCACACCTAGAGCCCCGTGCTCCGCAACAAGGGAAGCCACCGCAATGAGAAGCCCGCACACCACAACGAAGAGTAGCCCCCGCTCGCCGCAACTAGAGAAAGCCCGCATGCAGCAATGAAGACCCAACACAGCCAAAAACAAACAAATTTTTTTTAAAGAAATGGTTTTGATGGTAAATACTGTATGTATTTTACCAAAAAATTTTTTTAATATATACATATAAGGATGTTAACTAAAACACCCCCTCTAATGATTAAAAAATGGGATAAACCTAAATGACCAATTGAAAACTGGTTATATAAATTTTGATGCACTCTAATTTTGGACTATTACGCAGCCGCTAAAAACAATAAAGCAGCTTTATGTGTGCTGTCATGGGTGACATCCTGACACACAGTGGGGAAAACAATTTGCAGAACGGTACGCAAAATATGATTGTTTTTGTATTTAAAAAATGTTTCTATATGAGATTGTGAGAGTGTGGCTATATCAATGTAGAGATAAACATCTGGAAGTGCACGCACCAAAGTGCCAGCTGTGGACACCTGTGGGGACAGGGATCAGGGAGGCAGGACTGCCATTTTCTACTGTTATATTGCTTGGCTTTTTTTAAAACCAAAGAACAGATATTACTCTTATAACTTAACCAATCTCCATTCTACTTTCCCCCAAATATTCAGCCAGAATATAACTTTAATTTTTATGTCTCCCTTTAAATTCTGAGGGAGTAATGTGAAGGCCGTTCCCCTCTGGGAACCCATTTCTCTGAGAGCCAGATGCTTCTGGAAGCTAATGCTGGACATAGCAAAGGTTATTACTAAGATAGCAAGCTCCCCATGCCTTCTATCAGTGAACATCAATCAAGACCATTCCCACAAGCCTTCCTGAAATAGTCCTTTCTGTTCTGTTCTCCTCTCCCCTGGGTCTGTCACAAAGGGTGATAGCAGCTTGGAAAAAAGGTAACCACACTTATCTTAAGAAAGGACCTTGGGAACAATACAGAGTGCCCTCCAAGCTAGCTACGAGTCTTGGGCCAAGTTTGGCCTTCAACTGGCTCAAGAGGTTTATTTAAAATATCTCATAAAAGGAAAAGAACAGCATTTAGGCAAGACACAAAGCAGTTGCTGCCTCCTAGGGGAGAGAGGAGAGAGCAAAAAGGGCTCTTCTTACCTGTCCAGAGAGCGGCCAGAAAACTCCTGGCTCTGAGCCACCGGGGAAAGGTAGAGGTCCATGCTCTCCTCCCCGAGTGTGCATGGAGATGACGCTGGCAAGTAAACAGCTGTCCAGAGGTGCAGCGCCCGGACGTGACACACAGGGTGCAGGACCTAGGGAAGCAGCCCCGTACGTGGGTTCTGTGTTTCGGGGTCCCCTTCCTTCCTAAGCCTCTGGGCCCGAGTCCTTCCCGCTGACTCGGCCTTTTCTCCCTGTAGGTCCCCAAGACGCACCTACGGGATAAGGGTGCGGACTTACCATTTCTGAGCCTGACGTGTAGAGGAAGTTGTGGAAGTTCTTGTTGCCAGCTCGCAGAAGGGCCCACACGGAGCAGGTCCGCTTGTAGATGTTGCGCTTCTCTCGCTCACAGGGGTTGTTGGCCAGGAACGTGCCGTAGAGACAGGAGTACGTGTGCTGCACCAGCTTTACCTAGACGGCCAAGACAGCTTGCACCGGGCCTGGGCCGCCGGCCCCCACCCTGGCCTCAGGCTCATGGACTTACCAGGAACGCTTCGTTAAACTCAAACAGGCAGGGAAACTGCTTGAGCAACTGGTGAACAGAATCGAGCCACTGGAGGAACACAGGGCACTGCTCGTTCTGGTCCTCTGCGTTCTCCTGGTGGCCGCAGCGGTCTCCGAACTTGTGCCCAAAATCCAGCCAGTCAGATTCTACTAACACTTGGAAACCCTGCAACAAAGAGGAGGTTCAAGTGTAGGGCCTCTCTGGGAAGGCTACTGTGCTCCTTCCAGGGACGCCCGAAGCAGGGGGCTGGCAGCTGCAGAGAACACACCCAAACCTAGAAGAGGACTCAAAGCCACCCGTGTCCTCTACGGAAAGATCCCCCAAACGGATCCAGAGGGCCCAGTACCTTCCCCAAACGCCCCTTTCCCTCTGCTCTTTCCCCACCAACCCCTCGGAATACCTCCAACGTCCTGTAATACGGGTCCAGTAGTATTTTGGCCAGGGCTACGATCTGCGGCGTCCGGTCCCAGCCATCTGAGCAGTGCACCAGCACAGGCCGGCCCTCCCGGTCTACTGTATTAGCCACGAGCACAGCTGCCTTCAGCATCACCGACAGGTGCTGCAGCCATTTGGTGCTCTCCAGAGCCGACAACCAGCTACAAGAGAGCAGAGGTCACGTCTGTCACTAAGGGCGCCGAGGCTACAACAGCCTCTCCGCCAGCTATGGCCAGCCACACCTTAACAAAGTCCCCAGTGAGAGCTGAAGCTAAGAGGCGCAGCCCATGGCCTTTCTGCCAAGAGGTGTCTAGCAAGAAGGCAGGGAAAATGGGACCTGAGGTGGACAAGACACTCTTCGTATCAACAGAGGAACTTGGAAGCATCACACGCACATCTAGTAGCCACTTTCTCTCCCCAGTTCTCTGTGTCCTTGAGGACAACTCATCCAAACAAAAGGAACCCAGTGTCCTGTGGCCGTTCCAAAGCGTTGGCTGAGAAGTGGAAGAAGTGTTCTTGGAACTGGCCCACTGCACCTAGGCCCTCGGGTTTCCTGTGTCTCACACTCCCCATCTCCCCACCAGACCTTCCAAGCACGAGAAGTACTGGGTAAGGGACGAAACTGGAGGGTGGATGGAATCAGAACAGGGAACACCTACTTGCTGGGATCGGGCATCTGGCTACACACAGCGCGGAGGTACTGGAAGCTGTTCCGGATGGCATGGATGTTGGCCATTCCCATGAACACGACCTCACAGTTGGGGTAGTACTCTGCACACATAAGAGGAGAGTGGAGCGTAAGAGCACGTCCTGGAAACAGGCATCCAGGACAAGAGCAGTCCAGTGGGCAAAGCTTCTCCGGCAGGGCAGAACACTCCAGGATGGGAACTCAATATACCCTGGAAATCTAAATACCCTTTTACCTCTGGATGCTCAAGTGCCATATACTAATAGTGATAACAATAACATTAATGACAATGATGCTCGAGTACTACTAGTAATGACAACATATAGTAAATCCTCAACAAACAGTAGCTGCTCTGTGCTAGTAACTTTGTATATGTAACCTCTATCGTCCAGCAACTTTGCAAGGCATGTTTCATCCCCATTTTACAGATGAGAAAGTAAAACTCAGACAGATTAAGCAATTTAAGCATCGTCACAGCCATTGAGTGGCAGAGCCCTGATCCCAGGCCAGGTTTGTTTGGCTCTTTCCGCTACACAAGCTGTCCCCAAAGCCACCAGAGCACAGGCTGACTGCAGACACTGAGGTAACAGCAATACCTTCACATTCACAACCTCCACCCTTGGCCCGGTTGGCCACCGCCGCTGTGTAGGATCGGGCATCCAGGATCAGCAACTTCTGGGGCGCAGCTGTGCTCTCCACTCCAGAGCATGCAGTCAGGGAGGAATCTAAACACACGCACAGCAGGGAGAAGACCCTGGGTCGGCCAGCTGCCCAGGCGCACCCCACCCTGGGGCACTCCCTTTGATGAGACCCCTCACACCCCATCACCTTTTCGTCCCCACCAAAAGACAGGGACCCAGACACCCTGTGTGTTGTCGTCTTCTTCCCACCCTCTCACTGGGGACTCCCTGGGAGCCCAGGAGGCCAAGGTGGGAGCCTAGTCCCCAGGGGGCCGACACCACCCACACCTTACCGAAGTCAGTGTCACATGCCTCGCTGGCATCACTATTCCCGGTGCTGACAGAGCCCCCAGTGGTCCTTGTCCCTGGGTCCAGGGCACAGGCTTTAGCAATGGACGTGACTAAGTACTCATCATCGGCATTGCGCCAGCCCCACCAGCTGATCTCGGGCTGGCTGCAGCGGGCGATGGCAGCCCCGTTGCGCAGGTGTCTGACAAAACAGAAGAAACCATCAGGCCCTTGGCATTCACAGCCCCCAGAGGCCTACTGCTGAGACCCCAGGGGGCCAGACCAAGATCTCCAGAGCCAACAGGGGCCACCAGATCATCCAGACTATGATAATAGCAACCAAAAGCCCTTAACATCTCGAGACGGCTTTACAGTTTACAAAGCACTGTCACACATATTTCTCAAATGGGCTGTGTATTCCCAAGGTGACCTTGACTCATCAAATCTGCACAGCACCTGCTCCAGGTACAGACACCCAGCAGGAGAACAAGCCTGGGCCCAGAGCATGAACAACTCCAAACCTCATGGCTACTACCTGCCTCACAAATGTTTTTTTGTAAAGAACCAGGCAATAAATTTTCGGCTTTGGGAGTCACAGCCAGTCCAGTCTCTGTCGCACATTCTTTTTTTTTTTTTTTAATTTATTTATTTATTTATTTTTTTGGCTGTGTTGGGTCTTTGTTTCTGTGCAAGGGCTTTCTCTAGTTGTGGCAAGCGGGGGCCTCTTCATCACGGTGCGCGGGCTTCTCACTATTGCGGCCTCTCTTGTTGCGGAGCACAGGCTCCAGACGCGCAGGCTCAGTAGCTGTGGCTCACGGGCCCAGTTGCTCCGCGGCATGTGGGATCCTCCTGGACCAGGGCTCGAACCCGTGTCCCCTGCATTGGCAGGCAGATTCTCAACCACTGCACCACCAAGGAAGCCCCTGTGTCGCACACTCTTCTGTGTTTTCTTTTTTTAAATAACCTTTTAAAAATGTAAAAACCGGGACTTCCCTGGTGGCGCAGTGGTTAAGAATCCGCCTGTCAATGCAGGGGACACAGGTTCGAGCCCTGATCTGGGAAGATCCCACAAGCCACAGAGCAACTAAGCCTGTGCGCCACAACTACTGAGCCTGCGCTCTAGAGCCCGCGAGCCACAACTACTGAGCCCACATGCCACAACTACTGATGCCCACGCGCCTAGAGCCCGTGCTCCGCCACAAGAGAAGCCACCGCAATGAGAAGCCCGCGCACCGCAATGAAGAGTAGCCCCCACTCGCCGCAACTAGAGAAAGCCCGCGCGCAGCAACGAAGACCCAACGCAGCCAAAAATAAATAAATAAATTTTTTTAAAAAAATGTAAAAACCATTCACAGCTCACAGGCTATACATAGAACAGGATACAGGCCGGATTTGGTTCACAGGCCATGGTTTGCCAACCCCTGTTCTAAAGCAATGTTTCACACACACACACACACACACACACACACACACGTCCTAAAAAGAAAGAAAGAAAAGAGAGAAAGAGAGAGAGAGAGAGAGAGAAAGAAAGAAAGGAAGGAAGGTAGGAAGGGAGGGAGGGAGGGTGGAAGGAAGGAAGGAAGAAAGAAAAGTGTGTAAACTCCCCAAAAGCCTCGTCCTCAGGAGAAAAAAAACTGAAGCAGTTTTTCTTTTAAAATTATTTCATAGCCACTTCCCTGAAGAGTGTCAATTCCCAGTCAACCACACTGCCGCAGACCTCCACTTCTGACACTCCTCACTGCATAAAAAGCATCTCCCTACTTCCCCGGCCCCCATCGCCTCACCTATACACAACCACAGGGACCCGCTTCCAGGAGCGGAAGGAAGCTACATTCTGCAGCTCTTTATCTGTGATCCACACGGGAACCAGCAGCTTCTGGGGGTAACTGGGGCACAATCTGAGAAGAGACCAGATGGGGTCATGGAGCTTGATTAAAGACCTGTGATCACAAGATCCCCAGGGATGGCTCTGTGGGAAGAGGGACCAGGAGCCCTCCTCCCCTCACAGAGCCAGGAGCTGTGCCCACCGTGCTTTATCCACACGGGGAGGAAGTCTGGGTCTGGACAGGTGTTTTGGTTCCCCACCCAAGACCCTCTCACTTGTAGTTGCTGTTGATATGCGAGACTCTCCAGACGTTCTGCAGGTCAAAGCCCATCCTCGCAAGCTCAGCCTCCTGCCGACATCGTATGTGCTCTCCTGCAACACAGCCCCCATGCCTGTCAGCATCCAAGAGCATGAGGTCCAGGGCGGAGGAGGGGTGAGAAGCAAGAGACAAAAAGAAATCTCTTAAAGAGAGCAGCCTGGCCTCACCTGGCTGACACAGGTGGGTGTGCTGGTCCTCCTCAGTCAGCCCCAGGCACCAGGCATGGTAGGCAAAGGCAAACAGGTCCTCAGGCTTCGCAGGTCTCGCTGTGGCCCGACTTAGCCGCGAGAGCCACTCTTGGCACTGCTTGAAAGTGGAGAAGTGGCACCTGCCAGGCAAGAAGCCACGAAGTGAGGCAAGAGGTGAGTGAGCACTGGGGCCATAAGGGTCAAAGACCCAGCCACAAAAAGGCTGTGGGGAGGGGAGACTGCAAAGCAGGAGGTAAGGCATGGGGACCCTGGGGAGGACCAGGGAGACTGGGCAACACCCAAGGGACATTGTCTTTGTGACAATTCTCTTCCCAAGAACTCTTGTCCTTGAGACGTAAGGATCCCCTCTAATGGGGCCCAACCATTTCTCATATCAGATCTGAATGCTATCAAATCTGGCCCTGAATGTATGCTACCCCTTGTGTCTTCTCCCGTGACTCCCCAGCACAAACCTTCTGTTTCAGGGAGGAAGTCCTGCCCATGTCATTCCTGTCTCCTTGTTTTTTCACTTCTGCTTAATAATGTCTCCTCTAAGCCTAGCCATGTCCTACTGATACTCTGAAGAAAGTTGCAGTCCCACCTCTTCCTTGAGGCCTTCCTAGCCTAACCCATTCCACAGACCCCTTCCTCTGTTATTCTCAGTATGCTGGGAGTATTAAACACTAAGTTTTCCCAGAGCATATTGCCACAGGTTAAGTCTTCCTTTAGCAACTAGACTTTAATCTCCTTGAAGGGAAGGGCAATGCGGATTCCTGTTCTTAATGCCTACAGACCCGAGTGCACGGCAGGCTCTAAACTGGGCATCTTTTTTTTTTTTTAATTAATTTTTATTGGCGTATAGTTGATTTACAACGTTGTGTTAGTTTCAGGTGTACAGCAAAGTGAATCAGTTATGCATATACATATATCCACTTCTTTTTTAGATTCTATTCCCATATAGGTCATTACAGAATATTGAGTAGACTTCCCTGTGCTATACAGCAGGTTCTTATTAGTCTGGGCATCCTTTTAATAATCCTTGGAGTGATTCCTCTTTCTCTCATATCCAGTCTGTCAGCAAATCCTATCATCTCTACCTTCAAAAATCTGACCACTTCCCACCATTTTGATCGCTACCAACCTGGACCACCCACCATGATTTCTCACCTGGGTAACTGCAATAGCTTCTTAATTAGTCTCCCAGCTTTTGCCCCCATCCTTCTTCCATCTTTTCTCAATACAGCAGCCAGAGTGATTCTATAACAGACCACGTCACTCCTTTGCTCAAAACCCTCCAGTGGTTTTCTCACTTCCCTCAAAGTAAAAGCCAGTTATTATGATAGCCTGACACCCCTCTTACCTCTCAGATCTTGTATCCCACTATCCTGACCCACTTGCCCTCCACTCCAGCCACAGTAGCCTCCTTGCCATTCTTCCATTGTGCCAGGCTCATACCCACCTCAGGGCCTTTGCATGCACTGTTCCTTGTCTTCCACACTCTTCCCCCAAATACCCACATGGTCACTTTCTTCAAGCCTTGACTCAAATGTCACCTTTTCAGTGCAGGCTTCTCTGATCACTTTGTTTAAACCTACAACCTTCACCCCCATAGCACTCCGTATCCCCTTTCCCTGCTTTATTTTTTAACTTTACATTACCATGATTTAACATATTTTACTTACTTACTATTTACCACTCCTATCTCCCCACTGGAATATAAGCTCCATGAGGGCAGAAAATTTTGTCTGTTTGTACCCTGCTGTATCCCCAGCGCTTAGAACAGTCTGGCATAGAGTAGAGTGCTCGATAAATACATGTTACATGAATAAATAAATGAACCAACAACAATGTGAGTGCTCTGCACCAGATATCACCCTATGTGCTCTCAGATGCATCTTCTCATTTGATCCTTATGAAAATGCTCACGGAGTGAGCATTATCCCCATTTCTTTAGGTCAAGACACTGTGGATCAGAAAATTGACCCCCCCAACCCAGACAGGGTTTTCACTGTTTCTTCCAAATGGGGAAAGGGAGGTAGTATTTTTCCTTTCTTGCTCCAGAGAAAGCCTGCAGCAGAGAGGTCTGGACAAGACTAGGGCCAGAGGACCTGAGCAAGGCCCCGTCGTTCTCACCTCACCACTTTGGAGTCCTTGCAGGCGATGTGCAACTGGAACATATCACGGCTCTCCACACTGTCAATCATCCGGAGGGGCACCTGGAGAGGAAAGGCAGACTGGCGCTCAGATCCCCCAGCTCCACATCACTCCTCATCCCTGCCCCTGCCCAGATGCTGATGTATCAGAAGGAAGGAAACCGACATTTACTGAGGGCCTCCTAGGTGCCTGGTAACAGTGCTGGGTCCTCTACATATGTGACCCCAATTAATAATCACAAGAAACCACAAGGCAGGTGTTTTCACACCATATTATTAAGGAGGAAATTGCACCTCAGCTGGGTGATTGACCAAGGTCACACAGTTGGTAAGTGGCACTCTTCCAACAAAGCCACTGTGGCCCTAGAAGGGCCAGCAACAGAGTGAGGGAAAGACAGAAGAGGGGAAGGGAAAATTAAGTGAGAGACAGAAAGATAGACCTGCTGTTAGAAGAAGGATAATAAGAAAACGAAGGGAACCCCAACTCTTTGGAAACAAGATCAAGTAGAGCACTGGAGCAATCCCACCTTGAATTTCACAGGGATTCTGGCTTGGGTGTGGGAGAACAGACAGAAACTCACGTTGATGACAGAATCCTTGAACTTGATATGCAGCCGGTAGTTGGAGATGGCAATGAGGGCATCGGCTGCGCGGCCCAGGAACTCCACTCCCTCACCCTGCAGCACTGTGAAGGGCACCTGCCGAGGGGCAGAGGGGCCCTCAGTCCCGAAGTCAGTCACCCCTCCATCCCCTCTCCAACCCCTGATCTGTAGGATCTCCTCTGGAAAAGCTGGGCCAAGGCAGGACAAAAGTTCTCTCCATGGTAACAGCACCAGACAACAGCTATACAGGAAAGCTGCCTTTCCTTCCCTGGGGCCAAAGGCTCCATAATGCACATACAGACAGGCTCCCCTCCCTCCAGAGACCGAGGAGCAGGAAGCCAGAGCTCCCACACTAGATGCCCTTGGAGATATTTGGGTTGGGGGAGGGAAGGGAGGGTGTTTTTTAACCAGGCAGGGAGCTCTACCCACCCTGGGCCCCCAACTCTTCCTTACCTGCAGATTCTCCTCCTCTTTCACTAGTTCCTTGGGGGGGAACAGATCCTTGGCTTGGATGTACTCCAGGCTGGGGGGCCCCTCCTCACCCTGTGGGGAAGGCCTCAGCCCTAAGTCACCAGGCTCTGCCTGGCCCATTAGGTCTCATTCTGCTCCCCTCCCCTCAATAAACCCACATACACCCCATACACACTTATAAAGATTCTGTTCACCGGAGAATGGAAGAGAGACCTGGTTTGGTGGGAGGGGCGAAGTGGAGGGGGAACTCAATCCTCTTAAGCCTAAGACAAGAGTAAGGTCCACAGAGTAACTGGGAATCTGCGCTCCTCAAAGAGGGAACCTCCTGTAGAGCCAAATTTCCCAAATGAAGGAGAGAAAATGAAGGAAAAGAAAGGCGAATGTAAGGGTAAGACAGAAGTGGGAATGGGAAGTGCTGCCCTGAGAAACAGGAACCAGGTGTGCAGTTGGTCACAGAGACAGGAGGGGACGCAGGCCCCTGAGGCCACTCCACTGAGGCTTCAATCTGGTGGGTGAAGGAGACAAAGAGGAGTGGGTCATGGGATTCAGTCCCATGCCTCTAGAGGGCCTTCTCGGATGCTTTCAAAAAGAGGATGTGTTTTGGAGCTGAGCTTCTCTTCCAGTTAGGCCCACACTGCTAACAAGCTCCTGCCACCTGCCAAGCAACCTGCCCTGCCTGCTGATCTGAGGGGAATTCCTCAGGAATACCCACAGCAAGCAGAAGTAACTCCTTTCCCAGCCACCAGGGAGGGAGGGGAGAAGAGGGGATCCACGTGCCTGGAAGGAACCAGGGGACCCAGGACAGCCAGGGGAGAGAGAGAGGGGAGGCCTGGCAGATATTGGCGGGGGGTGGGGGGGGGTGGGGGGGGTGGGGGGGCGGGCGGGAAGGGGATGGGTCGGGATGTAGGGATATCTGAGAGGACAAATGGGGGAAGCTGGGAAGGAGCATTAAGCCAGAGGGGGAGGGGGGGGCCTGGGAATGATGCAGAGGTACGGAGGCCTGCTGAGGCAGAGAGGCAGGGAAGATGGAGAAGAGAGGCTGGCTGGGGGACAGTCAAGGAGAAAAGACTGGCGTGTCAGGTGAGGGATGGAGTGGTGGAAGGGGGAGGGGACTGGAGCCAGGGAGACAGCTCAGACTTCCTGTGCTCCCCGACCAGCCCCCTAACGTCCCAGACGGCCTACTAGCCACATCCCACATCCCCAAGCAAGGATGCAGCGGGTGGGCCCAAGATGGAGAGGCGGAGGTAAAGGGATGTACCCCTGCAGGGCGGGGCCTGAAGATCTGCAGTCAAGGGCAGCGGCTTCAGGGCTAAAATGATGGGTCACAGAATTCCCATCCCCGGCCTTCGACAATCCCCGGCACCCGAAGATTAAAGCAAGTCCAAGAAAGAAAAGGGATTATGTCCCTTCCCCTGCCAGGGCCCTTGGTAAGGTGGATGGGCTGAAATTCGGAATCTCAAGGGCCGGCCCTGGGCAGGGCGGCGGGTGCAGCCAGCGTCGGGGTCCCCGGCCCGCCGCAGGCGGGGCCGGCACTTACGAAGCAGCTGAGCATGGAGCAGGAGACGCGGGCGGTCAGGCTCATGGTCGCGGGCGGTCTGGGCCAGCACACATGTCCCCGGAGCCGCTGCGCTGCCCGCCAGTCTCGGGCGTCCGCCGCATCCCGGCTGCGGGGCCGGCCAGGTGCAGCCGCTGCGGCCAGGAGGCGAGCGCGGGCGGCGGTGCTCGGCGCGCGCCTCTCCCCTCCTCTCCACAATGGAGCGAGCCCAGCTCCGCCCAGGCGAGGGGAGCTCCCCGACCTCGCCGCGCCGGGAAGGCGGGGGCGGGGCGGGTCCCCGGTCCCCGCCCACAGCCCCCTACTCCTCCCTCCCCCACCACCCCTCCGCGGCGTGGGAGCGCGTCCTCCGCGGACTCCTAGGGGCTCTCAGGAGTCTGGGCTGCGGGACTGCCCCGCCCCCCCCCACGGCGTGGGAGGGGGCGGCAGGACCGCCTACATCTTTTCATTGCCCATCTTCCCACGTGAGCCACCCCACACCACTCTTGCAGACGTCGGTCCCCACGCCCTCCCCTCCTTTTTGAGTCCCCCCAGTGCCTGCTCGGATTCCCAGGATGAAGCTCACCTCCCTCCACCCGAGGCCCTTTCTAGTTTCTAGGCTTCCTCCTTTCCCTCCAAAACCACCACTCACCATTCCCCGGTCCATCAGTGTCCTCCAATCCCCTGACCTCACTAATCCCACTCCCTTTTTTCCCCTTAGAATGGACACTGGTCTAGTGCCAGTTTGGTCATTACACACTCCTGAGAGGGAAATTCTCTGGGTTTTTTATTCCAAGGCCCCCGCCCAGCCCTACTTCTTCAGCTCCACCTCTCCCCTTGTTTCACATCCTGTGTCTTCTGGGTAAGAAAGTCCTTCTTGGAGGAGAAAGAATTTCTTAGGCTGGCAAAGAGAAGAGCTAGAACTATGGACCACAGAAGCTATGCAAAAACAAAACTCATGGAGGAGGGAGGGAGTTGGGTAGAGGGCCAAAGAATAAGGGGCAGTGATAAGAGGCTCAAAATGTCACCAAGAGTCACAGAAGGAACCGTTTGGAACCCCACACTCCCTGTCCCTGGTAACTTTCAGAAACCAGGGCTTTTGTTTCCGTTTTGGTCTTGGGGGAAGGGAGGAATAGGAGAAAAACCTGACATTTTATTAAGCACCTACTATGAGCCGGACATGTTTCAAACATTATCTCACTAAAACCATTCAACTCCCAAAGAAATGAGACTTCAGGCTTACAGAGAAAGTATGCAATTCACCTAAAGTATTTAAGTGGTGGTGCTAGAATTCAAAATTAGACCAGGCTGACTCTTTTCAGTGTATCACAGAAGAGAAAAAGGAAAGGGGCTATCAGTTGGTGGGGGTCAGGACCAGCAGGCTTTCTGAGAAGAGACCAGAACAATATCGCACACCCCAAACACCCACGTGTCTGTGGAGGAAAAGAGCGAGTCCTCTCACCAACTGAATGCCTTGACCTGTCCCTAAGCACAGGGGACACGTGAAAGAACTAAAGAGATACAGCCAGAGCAAGGACCTGGCCTGGACCCAGGCTTGTAGCTCCCCACTCCCTTCTCATCTCACTGCTTCCTCCTCCCAGCTCTCAGGGGTTAAGGGGTTCCCTGAACTTGGGGTGAAAGAAAGGCAGTTACAGTTAGTGGAAAATTTATGGGATCATTATAACACACACACACACACGCACACACACACATACACACCGCCCCCAGTGATATTCTGGGCACCTTGAGGGTGCTCTCCTGCTATATATTCAGTCAGCTGTTGCCTACAGTAGCTTAACAGACATTAGGACCTTGGAGCTAGAGAAGCCCCACAGTTTCAGTGGAGTCACTCCTGATACAGCACCGACAATATTCAAGGGGCCCAGTAGGAAGTACAAGGATCTTGATATAAAGGAGCCCTGGCTTTTCAGACCAGAACAGAGAGCTTCACCCAGGGACCAGGAGAAGCAAGAGAAGGGCCATGATGAAGAGCTAAGGGAGCCAGTGGTAGTGTGGGGAAAGCACGGCATAGCACAGGCCGAAAAAGACGTCTAGAGGCTTCCCGTCCCAGTGCTGTATATCGGCTGATGTTTTGCAACCTAAAGAAGCCCTAATTTATCTCCAGGGCAGATGAACCTGTTTAGTTGCTGAACAGAGTAGCCTGGAGCTCAAGGTCCAGGAGGGGCAGGCAGCTTCATGGAGAAAGACACAAGGATTACAGAAAATACAGTGGTCTGAGGAAAGAGTACTCACCATTCTACCGTGGTGAGGGTCCTGGCTACCTGCTTCTCACTGTAAACAGACCGAGAAACATAAGCACAAAGAGCAACATTAACATCACCATAGAAACAACAAAGGCCACACATCTCCTCCTGAACTTCCCCACAACTCTTATTTGCCTTCCTCGAAGGCTGGATTCTCCAGCCTCTCCACAAGTCACCATGCTAGACAGAGGCAATGGGAGCTACATAAGGAGAAGGCAACAAGCGACTCTGCAGGGCATGAAGGCAGCCATCAAGTTCTGGAGCAAGACTCAAGAGTCCTGATTCCCAGCCCCAGAAAGAGAAGTAAAACACTCCAAACCCTGTCCTTTGTGGGAGAGCAAAAGAACTGCCAACTCTGAAGAGACAGAGGCTGCCCAACCAGGGCTCACTTCTGGCCCTGGTGGGAACGTGAATCCACAAGAGCGCTCTGCCAGCCTCTGAGTCTGGCAGTAGCACCCACCTGACCTGTTTGCTGGGGGCAGAGTCCAGAGCAGAGGACAAGAGGGAGGGGACCACAACCTATGATCAGAAGGCAGCAGGGCTGGACATGCCTTGCTGAGTGTACTTGACACCAAGTGGGGTGCAGGTTAGTGGGAGGAGGCCACACAATGGGGACAGAATCAGGCCAGTGCAGGCCTCAGAGTCAGTACCTGTCAAATGGGCCCAAGCAACAGGAATGTCAGGATGGGCCTCCTTGGCCCACTTAGGGAACCACTTAGGGAACCAGGCCCAGGTTTCACTGACATTTTTTTTTATGCCTGCTATCCGAGCTCAGGGGCAGTCCAGCAGTGCCCCGCAGAAGGCTGTGGGGATAAAAGTCTCCATCTGTGGCCCTACCCGCCTCCGTAATCACAGCCCACCCTCCCCATGGGGGAGCCAGCAAGCGGCAAGCCAGAGGTGCTGCCTCACCGCCCACTGGCAAGCAGCCTCAGGGAAACGGAGAGAGGGAGAGACAAGGACAGGCCTGGGAAGCCCAGGGTTCCCGGACCCAGGTGGTCTGGCCACGGGGGGGGGCGGGGGGGGCGGGTCAGGCTGACAGGGGAGCCCAGGTACCCAGGTTCTAGGGGCGGAGCCTAAAGACTCGGAGGCGGAGCCCCGAATGACAGAAGGCGGGGCTCACGAAAGCCGGTGGGGCCGGGGCGGGGCCGGGCAAGACGCGGTCGTTGTGGCTCCCAAACTGGCAGTGCACGGGGCACGGTGACTCACCCAGGTGGCGTCCGCCCGACCCTCCGAGGCCGCGCTCTCACCACTTCCGTCTCCCGCAGCTGCGGAGGCCGCGCAGCTTCGACCCCACCACGGTGCCCCTCTCCCCAGCCAATCCTATCTCTGGCCTGTGCCCACCCTGGCCAATAGCCACACCAAGTCCCGCCCTGCCCCCCACCACGCAGCCACCGCCCTCACTCTTCACGCCGCTCATTGGTCAAATGGGGCAGACGCCCTCCCAGCCTTTAGCCTATCGGGTGCCGGAAGACGAGACTGTACCTGGAGGGAGGAGGCGAGGCGCGGGAGAGAAGACGCGACCAATGGGAAATCACAGCGCGTCCCTGCGGTAGCCAATGGGAGAACAGTAAAAGGGGGGGCCGCTGGCTAAGGCTCCAGGGGCCGGAAGTGGGGGCGGTCTGTCGCCTACTTGTAGCGCAATTGAAGGCGGGGCCTTGTAGGGACAGAGGTCTTACAGCCACTTCCGGTGACCACCCCGCCCCCGGGTTACTTCTCAAGTAGATCTCCGGCGGCAGCTTAGTTTATCCATTTTCCGTTTTGGTTTTGCCGCGGTCATCCGTCCCAAAGCCGGAAGGGAGAGAAAGACCCCGAACGCTAAGAGAGGAGGGAGGGCTGGGCCTGAGGCTCCGTCTGGGTCTTCGACTGGCGCGGGGGGGAGGGTTTCCCTTCTTCCGCACCTTGACGTGTTCCTCCAACCTTCACTTTTCATCCGCGATCCGACCCTGCTCTCCGTGACCTGAATGAACGGTGCCTTCAGTTTTGAGAAGATCTCTCACTTGAGAAATAGGACTGAGACTGCCACGAGCTAGTGCGACCTTCTGGTCTATAAAGGGTGTGGGGAATAGGACTCTCCCGAGGATCTAGCTCTTCGCTCCTCCCTTCCTCTCTCCCACGGGGAGCCAGAGCAGGCAGCAGGGCGGTGGGTGGCCGCTGGAGGTCGCCGTGGCCCCGAGATACCACCAACCCGACAGAAATGGAGAACAGTTGATTCAGATTCTCAACCGATAGCTTCAGTTCAGGAGTGGGCCTGAATGCTTTAATAGCAGGCCCCAGGGCCATTATGTCCTCACGTGTCTCTTACAGGACACTGGAACTTTTACTACATTTAGTAAATTCCAGGAAAACTGGAACCTTACCTGTGTTCAGTGCTTTAACTCCAAGGTTTAAAACAGTGTTTGTTGGGACGTCCCCGGTGGTGCAGTGGTTAAGAATCTGCCTGCCAGCGCAGGGGACACGGTTCGAGCCCTGGTCCGGGAAGATCCCACGTGCCGCGGAGCAACTAAGCCCGTGTGCCACAACTACTGGGCCTGCGCTCTAGAGCCTGCAGGCCACAACCACTGAGCCCATGTGCCACAACTACTGAAGCCCACGCGCCTAGAGCCTGTGCTCTGCAACAAGAGAAGCCACTGCAATGAGAAGCCCACGCACCGCAATGAAGAGCAGCCCCCTCTCGCTTCAACTAGAGAAAGCCTGTGTGCAGCAACGAAGACCCAACGCAGCCAAAAATAAAATTTAAAAATAAATAAATAAATAATATAAAAATTTAAAAAAATAAAACAGGGGCTTCCCTCGTGGCGCAGTGGTTGAGAATCCGCCTGCCAATGCAGGGGACACGGGTTCGAGCCCTGGTCTGGGAAGATCCCACATGCCACGGAGCAACTAGGCCCGTGAGCCACAGCTACTGAGCCTGCACGTCTGGAGCCTGTGCTCCGCAACAAGAGAGGCCGCGACAGTGAGAGGCCCGCGCACCGCGATGAAGAGTGGCCCCCGCTTGCCACAACTAGAGAAAGCCCTCGCACAGAAACGAAGACCCAACACAGCCATAAATAAATAAATAAACAAATTTAAAGTGGTGGAGGAGGAGATTAAACACATGTAACAAATTTAAAAATTTTTTAAAAAATAAAAATAAAACAGTGTCTTCAACCTAGCAGATGCTTAATAAATATTTGTTAAATGAATACTGAATTCTTCCAGGACGATGACTGTACTCCATTCCCAGCACTTACTATAGTGTTGTTTGGTGATTACAGGGGTTTCAGCATTTGTTCTGTGCTCTATCACAGGCTTCCTAGAGTACAGAACTTAATTCGTACTACATATCCCTTTCCCCAAATCAGGGGAAATACGAAGGCTGCATGCAATTAATACAATGTTTTCTCGGGGGAGATATCAAATCCTAAACTTCTATGGGGTTGTCAGTACTGTATGTGGTAAAGATGAGAGGGGCTCCAGATAACAGAGTCAGGAGAGATACAGTCAGGAGGATGGACAGGCCAGGCTGGATTCTGGGCACGGACTGGTCCAGCAACCTTTCAAAACTGGGTCCTAGGATCTTCTTGGTTTCCATGAGATGGTAAAGATACAGTGAGCTTCGCTGGTGCCGCAATGGTTAAGAATCCGCCTGCCAGTGCAGGGGACACGGGTTCGAGCCCTGGTCCGGGAAGATCCCACATGCCGTGGAGCAACCAGGCCCGTGCGCCACAACTACTGAGCCTGCGTTCTAGAGCCCACGAGCCACAACTACTGAGCCCCCGTGCCACAACTACTGAAGCCCGCGTGCCTAGAGCCTGTGCTCCGCAACAAGAGAAGCCAACACAATGAGAAGCCCGTGCACCGCAACGAAGAGTAGCCCCTGCTCACCGCAACTAGAGAAAGCCCGCCCACAGCAACGAAGACCCAATGCAGCCAAAAATAAATAAATTAAATAAACAAATTTATAAAGATACAGACAGTGACACCAGAAGCCACCTACAGATTTGTTAAACTTTATTTCCTCTGAGTCTCTGGGGAGGCAGCAGGGATGTAAGGCGAAGTGGCAGCAGCTGCAGGGGCCTGAGCAGAGCTGGTGCTGGGAGGGGCCGGCATAGGTGGGACAAAGAGGCGGCGTTTAAATATTCAGGGATGAAAGCCAGCTAATGGGTCTCCTTCATCTGTCTTTGGATTTTGTGCAGCATCTCCTGCATCCGTCGCAGCTGGAACAGGCACATGAATCAAAGTTGGGCCTTTCAGAGAGTCCTATAGATTTAGAGAAGTGCCCCCAACCTCTAATCCCTTCAGCCAGGGCCTTGGTAGCCCTGAGGTGTGATGGAGTCTCTGGGTAGAACCACTAAGCTACCAATCCAGGATCCAGGTATGTACCAGGGCCAGGGATATTCCTATTCCCAAACCAAGAGATACTGAGGGTTATGATTAAGCAGGGGTCCTCTCAGGCTGGCAACCCCTACCGCCCCACCCAATTCTCACCTCCTCATCTTTCTCTCGGATCAGCCTCTCGGTTTCTGGATCTGTCCCAGGTGGGACAGCAGGAATGGGGAAGTCGGTACCACTCTCTCGAGTCAGTTTGCTGAGGGGGAGGGGAAAGGGGGATTGGTAAGGCTAGGGAGACCCCAGCACCTGCTTGGATTGAGCCCAGAGCCTACAGAACAAAGGAAGGGCTTTGTCTCACCCAAGGCTGTGCTTGGGACCCCACCCCTGCCAGCTCTGTCCTGGCCTTTGGCCATACTTGCGATTCCGTTCTTTCACCACCAGGCGGGTCATGCTCTGGATGCACTGTGCCCGGTAGTTCTCATAATGTGTCTCCCGTGTCACGTCCTTCAGGTCCTGCATGTGAGTACGCACCAGCATTGTCCGCAGCTTCACAAAGTCGCAGTGCCCTGGGTTTTCCACTGCACAGCAAGGCTAGGGGTCAGCCAGGGGCATGGGTAGAGGAGAACCACTGAGGGCAAGGAGATACCCTGGTCACAAGCTCAGTGCTTTACCTTCCACAATGCCCCAGGGGTAGAGCCGGCCCCGAACTCGCCGCCCTCTGGCCTCTACCACAGTGTTGCTCCCAATTACAGCAAATGGGATGCTTTCCTGGAAGAAGTTAGGGGTGTCTGTCAACACCCCCATTCTCACCTGTTCCTTTCCACCTGTATCTTCATCTTCTCTGGTTCATTCTAGGAAACCAGGGTCCTCTTCCACCCCAATAGCCCACCCTTATATAGAATTCTACTTCCCTTTTCTGCCCAGAAGAAACAAGATGGGAAAGGGATGCCCTGGGGTGGCCCCACCTTTAGGGCTTGGTCCTGTAATTTGAAGTCCTCATCCTCGTCAGAGTCACAGTCTGGGAACTGGTAGACCTTGATTCCAAAGTGCTCAATCTCCTCCCGGATCTGGCAAACACATGAGGGGCCCATAGTTCTGGGGACCCCATCCTTTCCAGAAGCCCACCTGCTCCCCTCCCCCACCAGCTTCCCTCACTTTGCGTTTCTTGCGCTCCACTTCTGGAGGTGTCAGTGTGTCCGCCTTTGCCAAGATAGGCACGATGTTGACCCGCTGATGCAGGGCCTTCATAAATTCAACATCCAATGGCCGGAGCCTGGGGAACAGGAAACTGTGACCACCTGCTGGTGGCAGCCCTGCCCCTGGTGCTCTTGGCCTGTTCCCTTGGCAACACCCAGTGGTGTCAGGAGCCTCAGGCTCAGACCATACCCGTGGCCGAAGGGCGAGATGAAGTACAGGCAGCAGTGCACCCTGTTGTCTTGGATGTTCTTACGGTTCAGGCCACTCTCATCTCGGAAATACTGCTCAAACTGCTGGTCGATGTATTCTGCCACAGGCTTCCAGCTGGGGCAGGGACAGACAAGCAGAGAAACTGGGAGTGAGGGCTGCCTGGTGAGCTCTGGGACTGCAAGGAGCCCACGCCCCGAGCAGTCTTTTCAAGACTTTGCTACTCCCTGACTTGCTTTATTACATCTTCAGGGAGGTACCTGGGTGGGACAGGGGTGCATCTCAAACATCCTGATAGAAAATCAGACTAAGCACACAGACAGAGGTCAATAAATACTAGCTTGATGAACGGAAAAGAGCCCAGGTGACCAAACAAAGCAATAAGACTAGCAAGGTGCCGGCAGGTGAAAACCAACTGGAGGCCAGGGCAGCCCTAAGTCAGGTTCACAGTTCAGCCTCAGAGCCTTTGTTCATGTGGTTCCATCCTCTCCTCCACCTCTCCAAGCCCACTCCATCCTTCAAAGCCATATCCAAGAACCATCTCTTCCATGAAGGCTCCTGTGACTACAGCAATGCACACTGCTCTCCCCTTCCCTTCACCACACACAGAGGTTTTATATGTGTGTGTGTATATATATATATATATATTCAACAACCTCAATTTTCAAGTCTCTTGCTCTTCTGTTATTGAGTTTCATCCTCACTGATAGGTGCCCTGATGGGTGGACATTATGAGCATCATTATTCTCATTTTATACATGAAGAAGCTAAATCCAGAGCTGCTAAGAGACTTAATCCAGATCACTTTAGCTAGCAAATTCTCTACCCACTCAAGCCTCTGGCCTTCTGACTCCTAGTTCAGTGTTTGCCACCACAAAGCCCAACTCATTTACTAACCTAAGTTTTTACCTGATTGACACACGTTAGAGACCTGCTGCCCCCCCCACTCCCCCACTCCCACTGCCACTAGACTGTAAGCCTCCCAGTGACAAGGATTATTTACACTTGTTCTGCACCCCTTAACATGTCCAGCACAGGCTGGACACCTCGTCTGTGCTCAATAAATTCCTGCTGGTTGACTAAATGAGTATATGTGGTGGTACACTGTAAACTGTGAGGTGCCAGGCAAGTGAAATTATTATTATTATGGAAGGCAAGAAGAGGTAAGTAGACTGATTGAAGGAGGGAGTGATACTTGCTAAAGTAGGAAGCAGGTGCCGGTTGGGGCTCGAGTTTCAGGGCGAGCCCAGTTTGCTGAGACATAGTCCCAGATCCGGAAGGGTGGTGATGACTGGAGACCACCTCAATCCAGCAGGACTACTTACAGAGACCATGCACCATGTACCAGCACAGTGTACAGTGTACAGTGAGGGGAAGTGGCCTTCCCCTCAAGGCTTCGATCGTGAAGTTGAAGATGAACCAGTGTGCTGAGCCGAAAGTCACGTGTTGTAATGATCAAGCACAAATGGAGGGGGTAGTGGTTCAGAGCACAGAAAGGTCCGTAAGGGTCTGATCGGTCTGTGAGGCAATTATACAGGGTCAGCTTCCTGGGCGTGTGACCCGTGCAGTTATACCGGGGCCCTGCGCTCGGAGAGGCCCACATTTGGTTTATTCTCTGCTGTGGCCATGCTGAAATTCTTAATCATTTTGAACAGGGGACCCCACACTTTTATGTTTCACTGATCCTGACATTATCATCTTAATATTCATGAGTATAATGTACACAGCCCTGTAAAAACTGTACGTCTTTAATGCATATTCACATGCATCTTTCTGGGTTGATTTTCAGATCAACTGGGTGAGGTGGTAAGGCCAGCATTTTTCAGTTGAAGAAATGGGAATGTGGTCATTTGCTCAAGATCACGCAGTTCCTAAATGCTGAATCAAGATCTGAACTATCTGTCTAGGTGTCTCAGCACCGCCCTGCCTAACTCCCTCATCAAAGGCATCACCTTTTCTCCTGTCCTTATCACCCATTCTCCTCCTCATCTACTCAGGTCTGTCTGACTGACCATTATCTAAGCATCCTTCTAGTTCCTGAAAAAAATGTCAGGGATGATTGCGGTGGGGCTGGCAAGCCACCTTTTATTTTGGCAGGTGGCCTAGAGGGTCCCGGGAGTTTAAACAAAGTTCCACCCATGCTCTCCCTTTGCCTCTTATTTCTCCCCTCACCCCTCCCTCCACGCACTCTCACGCCTTTAATAACTTGCTTGTAGCAACTAAAATGTTGCTGGTGAAAGGAACGGAAGGAGGGAGGGTGACAACTACTGACCACCTACTATATGTCAGGCTCTGTGCTACACGTTTTCACATGTGTTTGCTTTCTTGAGGCTCTTCTTTCCTATCTGTGTCCTCAACCCCATTCTAGAATTGTGGGTCAAGTCAACGGAACATTAGAGATCATCTGTTCCAAGGCCTTCCCTCTCACTTTACAGAGGAGACAGCTGTCCGGTAAAGGGCAGTGGCACGCTCGAGGGCACAAACCCCTTCTTCTTGACAATTGTGGGTGTGTCTGAGCCTATGTGCGCCCCTGTGTGTGTGTACGGAGTTGGTGGGGGTCGGGGCAGGGGCTGTGCTTGGTCAGACATACCACTCTGTGTTGTTGACCGCATCCCCAAAACCCGGTGTGTCCACAATGGTGAGCCGCAGCTTCACACCCTTCTCTTCTATGTCCACTGCATGTTTAGTGATCTCCACTGTTTGCATGATCCGCTCTGGAGAAGGGGGAAACTGAGGCCAGGGCAAGGGCAAGGACCTGCCCAGTCAGGACACACCACCCACCCCAGCCAGTGCTGCCCAGACTGCCTCACCCACATTGCCCCCCTTCCCGCCCCCGGGGGCTGCCTGGGGGCCTGTTCTCTGGGAACCAGCAAGGAGCACATTTCCCAACACAGGAAATGCCGGTGGCTGTTGGCTCTGGCCCCAGCCTCTTCTCTGCTCCCGGCTCTTTTCTCGGATTCCTGGAATCCTTTGGGGGTCAGAGACTCACTCCAAGAGCAGGATTCTGGTCCCTGCCCTGCTTCGGCACCCAAATCTTTAGGGAGCTGGCTGGTGGGCTGCCAGGCTAAATAGGCCTACAGAGAGATGCCGGCAGTCTCTCTAGGAAGCCACGGCTCCCTGCATGCTGGGGAAGGCCCCATCCCTCAGAGCCTGCAGTCAGTTCGATTTCCCAAGTCAGCTCTGCCTGCCTGTCTCCATGCTCCTCTCCTTTCCTCACCTTCAGCACTGAGGAGTTTCCGGTCCCGGTACAGATCAGTGAGGAAGAGGCTATTGACGAGAGTGGATTTCCCCAGACCAGACTCTCCTGACAGGGGAGAGAGGACAGAGGCACCAAATCAGATCTGTAACCAAGAGGCAACCCCACCAGACCAAGGTGGCGGGGTTGCGGGGGCAGCTGCTCTCTTACCTAATTGGGAAGAGACTAACTAAACCACAGCAGAGCTGGAAGGAAGCAGAGGCAAGAGCTCGTCCAGCCTTCTCATTTGGATGAGGCCCAGAGAGGATAAGAGATTGCCCAAGGTCACACAGAGAAAGGCAACTACTAGAAAACTGAGGGTTAAATGTTCTTTGTACCTGTCACCACCCCCTCCCCTGCAACGTATACATACTTTTGGCCACCCACGTCTCCCAGCTATTTTGAAAAAAAGGCACAGCCCCTGGCTTTCTCCTGCCCTACCCATACCCACTCCCCACATACAGACCATCCCCACTTGAAACACCTCTTGCCCAGCCCTGCCCTGCCCCGCCCCTGCTCTACCTGCCACCATGAGGGTAAAGTCAAAACCTTTCTTCACGGACTTTCGGTGGACTTGATTGGGGAGGGTCGCAAAGCCCACATACTCCTTGTCATCCTAGTGGACGAGAAGGCAGAGTGCATCAGGGTGGAGGCAGAAGAACCCCAGGACCCAACGCCAGCCTGAAAGAGCAGTGCCAGGCTCCTTTGAGGCCCCATCTGGGGCTACCAGCTGGGCTCCTGTCCCTGCTGATATTGTCAGTTTCCAACGTACCTGGGGGGTGACACCACAGAGTTGGGGCCAACACAGGACAGAGAGGGGCTCCAGCTCAGCACGCACATGCGTGCGCACACACACACACACACACACGTGCACGTACACACACACTCGGGCTCCCTCCCTGGGTCCTCCTGCACCAGCCCACTGAAAGGCAAGGCCAGGGCTGGAGGCTCTACCTCAGAGGAGTCATAGGGATCGAGCTTGCCCCACGGGCTGCGGGGCCGGGCTGAGGGGCTGAGAGGGGCTGAGGCAGAGATGTACTGCTGGCTGTCAGAGGGCTGGGGCCACGAAGGGGGTCTGAACTCCAGGTCATCCTGGCAGAGGTCCGAGGCCTGGGGCCTCGGCGCCAGGATTTGGGGCCTGGACACCCAGGTCTTGGCCTCTGGTTGGTGGTAGGTCTCGCTTCCTGGGAAATCCTTCACGAACTTGTTCAGTTCTGCATCATCCGCGTCCTCCAGAAAGCGCTTGATCTGAGGGTTCGGGGTGGGGTGGGGTAGGCGGGCAGGTGGCAGGAAGGGAAGAATGAAGGAGGAAGACAGGAGAAGGCGAGAGGGAGAAAGGAAAGCACTTATGGTTAGAAAGGAAAGAAACTGCACATGCGGCCAAGCCAGAGGAAGCGCTCACCATCCCTCCCGCAGCTGCTCACACGCCTCCCTGGTCCAAGGGTCCAAGACGTCAGGAAAGGCCCTGGGTCCCGCAGCAGCCCTGGGCAGCCCCCAGAGCCCTTGCAAACTGCTCTGGGGAACCGAGTAGCTCCAGTCCCAACGCTCCCTGTCAACAGGGTGCTTGTTGAGGCTGCCCTTCTGAGCCAGGACCAGGGACGGCCCCAAAGGCCAGGAAGTCAGGCTGAATGAGGGGGAGCAGACAGAGGCGTTAGAGCCGAGAGGAGAATGAGGCTCAGGACTCAAGGAGAGTGCAGACAGCCAGAATGGGGTAGGGGCAGGAAGGAGTGAGGGAGGGGAGAAGGGAGCTGCCAGCCCCAGGCAAATCAGGAGCCAGCAGGGGTCTCTTCGCCTCCTGTCACTGCAGTCGCTGAGCTCTGGGACTGAGGTGCAGACTCTACTGGAGGTGCTCACTCCCCAGGACTCACTGCCCAGAACTCAGTACAGCTGACCTGACCCCCCTTATTCCAGACACTGAGCCACACAGAGCCTGAGCCTGGGCCCCAGGAGCGAAGGGGAAACCTGCCAGTGGATGCTGAGTGTGGGTGAAGGGGAGCTGGGAGGGACCAGGTGAGGGAGGATGGAAGGACACTTCTGACAGCCCCCAACTGTGAGGGATGTGTAGGGGGAAGCACCCGCAGCTGCCCCTTGCCCCCTGTGCCCAGAGATAGGCTTTAGCCTGCAGTGCAGGAGGGGGTCTGGTCTCAACTGTGAACCGCACGGGTGGTAGGCCAGGGGTGGGGGGGGCTGGTTCCTCTGTGGAGACCTGCTCCACTCCATCTCCAGCTGGGAAGACAGGCCACCCCCCCCCACTCTGACCCTCAGCTCCAGACCCTAAAGCCTCCTCTCTCTCCTTTGGGGCCAGCCCCCGTTGCGGAGTGCCTGGCGGTGCTGGGCTCAGCTCGGCCTCACAAAACCCACGTGCCTCCCCCAGACAACGGACAAGGGCCGGCTTCACAGTCTGACTCACCCTCTGGGAATCAGCCAAGCCAGTGGGGGCTACCCCAGGCCACTGCGGAGTCCCAGCCAGGGTGAGGGGAGATAACATGGCCGCGGCCTTCCTGCAGGCCCCCGTTTTACAAAGGGAAGAACTGAGGGATGCAGTCACGCTGCCAGGTTTATGCAGAGGGAAGGGACTGGAGGGGGAGGCTAGAGGGGAAAGTCCCCTAAGAGCTACTTCCAGGCTGTGGCCTCTCAAGTCCCCATACCTGCTGATAGCCGTAGTCTCCAGGGCTTGCCTAGACAGGAAAAGGGGTCTTTTAGATGGAAACTGGAACCAGCAGGTAGGAGCCAAGTGGCCAGAAGAGACAGTCCTGAGGCAAGCCTGACCCAACAGGCTTTTTCTTACCCACAGTATTTGTGGGGGCCGGTGGGGTGACCATACATCCCAGTTTATGTTTGTTGTTCTGGCATAATTGCCCCTTTTCACTCTGCAAAGTGTCCCAGCTTGGACGATTAATTATATGGCAACAGAGAAGGGATGGGGCTGGGGGAGGCAGGTCTTGTTTTCTGGCAGCTGAAGAGTCTGGGGAATTCGGGAAAATCCTGCCCCTCTGCACAACCCCACAGTGACCCAGCAGTCAGTCTGGGGGTCAGGCTGAGGGTGGGAGAGAGAGGACTGCACTCCGCCTGGTTTTCCCCAGGGGCACTGAGCAGCGGGGCAGCAAGGGAGAAAGGAAGGCACTGATGGAGACCCCCAGCCCTTGCAATCTTCAAGTAGCGTCACCAGGAACCCAGCACCACTCTCCATGCCAGGGAGCTGCTCATCAGCACGGAGGGGCCCACAGGGGCTCTAGACAAGGAGTCAGGGCACGAGGAGCCTCACCTCCTGTCTGTCCTTCCCTGCCCCCGGCTCCGCCAGTGACCAAATCATTTTCTGACTTTGAGCCCCAATCCCAGCCAATGCAGGGGGAAGACAGGGCGGGTCCACCCATCTCCCAGAGCAGCACCTTACCCCAGCTTCAGTTCTGTCCTCAGGGACAGAACTGCCTTGCCATCCCAGTGAACGGTCCATGTCCCACGCTTCAGACTCCCTGTCAGCAAGCTCTAGGTCTAATTTTATCTCCCAAGAAAAGTTCCTCACACACAGAACCAGCCTGGTCTTGATGCTCTTGTTGTAATCCAGCGTCCTGACTTGCTCCTTTCCCTTTCTCTCTGACCCCTCTGTCTCTGTCAGGGGCCAAAAAAGCCTGTGGAATGTCCTTCCCCAACCCCTCCTCCTCCCTTCCTTGGCTCCCACCCTCCATGGACAGCTCAGCTGCAGCAGGATCACTCGTTTTTTCTGCAGTCCCCTCCTCCTCTGATTGGCTGCCCCATGATGCCTGCCCGCTGCCTACCCCGATGGGCACAGCACCAGCCTCCCAAGTCTGTCTGCAACACAGGCTCTTGATCCACTTGGCCTCTCCTGTAACCCCCAAGGACACTGAGGCCTGTCAGAGGGTTGAGACCTGTCCCCAAGGTGACCTGGTCCATCAGTACATGGGGCAGCTACCCAGGAGACTCCAGTCCCAAAGGATTCCAATCTCTTTCACCTTAACTTCAAGCAGTGCTGAAGTAGTGGGGGGTGTCCTATAATCCCCTGGGTGTATGTTCTCTTAGGAATGGCCCCACTTTTCTTCCCAGTGTCCCTCTGTGTCCTCTCATTGGAGAACCGCACTGCCTTCAGAAATCTGCCCCTAGATTTCCCTGAAGAGAGTCCCAGCCACGGAGAGGCCTTTGCTGCAGGGACTCCTCCCATCCTAGGATACCTGACCTCTGACTCATGGGGACGTGTATCACTTTCATCACCCCATCACTTTCAGAGAGTCAGCAGGGGAGCTGCTAACACTTGGTCTCTGAGGGGCATGAGTTCAGGTCAAGGAGAGACTGGGATCCCAGAGGCTTCAAAGTTGCCGATTAGGTGGGAGACAAATTGAGGGACCTAACTGGGAGTGTGCAGATGGAGCACTTGACTAGGAGTCAGGAGGCCAGTGTTTCTGGTTTGGCTAGAAATACCCTTTGTGATTTTGAATAGTGTCTTAATTTCAGGGCCTTAATGTCCAGTTGTGAATGGCCCTTCCTTGCCTCCCAGGAAGGCTGGGGAAAGAAAGCACTCCCAGATGACAGATACCTCAAGCTGCTTTGAACCTGGGGAGAGAAGGTACATCTCAAGTCACAGGATGGTTATTAATGTTAGCCAAGTCATTCTTTCTGCATGCCAATTAAAAACCCCTGGGGCTCCTGGGCTGGGGAGCTCTCCCCACTGATCTCTGAAGCAGCTGGGTGCCTGATCTCCTTTCACAAAGTGACCCTCATAGAGAAGTCTGGCTTGACATGAACCCAGTCAGCTTAAGGACTGGGCTGGCTTGAGGCAGGGGCCTGAGGCTGAGGACTCTGGTGGTGACGGGGTGCCTTTAAATACAGAGGAACAGGGTGGCCTCAGCCAAGTTGAAGCACCAAGACCTCAGCTGAACTGAACTTAGTGTGTGGCAGAAAAAGCCCCTCTCGGCCCCTGCACTAGGGACACTTGGCACTAAGAACAATCAGTGCTCCCCCAGGCTTCCATCCCTGGTACAATCAGTCTGTCCGTCCCCATGTGAGGAGAAGGATGGGGGCAGGGATAAAGGCAGGCACCACTTGGCCTCTCCCAGGAAACCCCACTTTGGGGAAGGTCACAGTGTCGCCAAGACTTCCTGGCCAAGACTTGGGCCTCGGCCTGGACACAGCTTGAGAGAGAAGAGCCCAAAAGGTTGGCCTTTCTAGACCTGGAAGCTTCTGATTCCACAGGGCCCAGGGAGTTCCTTTCTGGAGGCTGCCCACAGCCAACATCCTGCCCCACAGGCTGGTCACTGATCTCCTCCTGCTGTAAACAGCCTGTGCTTCCCAATGCAGAGGGCAAAGGCTAGGGGGCTTCCAGACTGGGAGGAGAAGCTGGCATAGGGCCTGGAGGCCCTGACACTCAGCATAATGTGTTTGTGGCAGGCTCTGGCAATGATGGCAGGAAAAGAGCTTGCACCCTCACAGCCAAACATCAAAACTTCCTACCTGGGGGGTCTTCAGGGAGGTTGGCTGGGGTTACTGTTTCTCCTCCCACCACAGGCAGGTGGCAGGAATGAGTTCCCTCCACCCTGCATCACTGCAGAGGGACCTGGTTTCGGGGGAGGGGGTAGGATGCAGCAAGAGGAAGATTCCCCATGGTTCCTGTCTCACAGGCAGAGGGATATAGCTGATCCCACGGGGTAGGATGGTGGCTGGGCCTCCCTCTCTCCGAGGTCCCTGGGCAGACGGTGTTGTGGGAAGGGAGGGCCCAAGCGTCTCACCATCCCTCCTGGGGAGTCAGGCAGTGTTTGCGGGCCTCCTGTGTGTGTTTTCCAAGGAAGTTGGTGCTGGTCCCTGAGCCCAGGGTAGGTGGGCGAGGAAGAGTCACCCAGGTAACAGCTGACCCAGGCAAGGGTGGGGACCCTCACCTCCGCCCCTGCCTGACTCACTCACCCCAGCCCACCAGCGCGTCTCGGCCGGCGCCCCTCCCCACCCAGCACGGACCCACCCCTTCGTCCAAGAACGGGGCAGCACCCCGGGGGCCGGGGCCCACTCCGTGTCTGCTCGCATCAGAAGAAGAAACTTGGGAGCAGCGACGCAGCGCCGTCCGCCAGCCTGCCTGTGCCCGCGGCAGGCGACAGCGCCTCCCGCCCCGCACAGCCTGGACTGCGGCGCCGCGGGTCTCGGCGAAGCCGCCCGGGAGCGGCGGGCCCTGCGCGCCCGGCCCCGCCCCGCGCCCGCCAGCCTTACCATGGCTGCAGCCCGGGCCGGGCCGGGCCGGCTCCGCCTGGACAGCGCCCGAGCTACCCGCGGCCGGAGCTGCGTGCCGACCTCGCCACACCGCCTGCCCCCGCCCGCCGCCCCGAGAGCGGACCGGCCGGGGGCGGGGCCCGGCGGCGGGGGCGGGGCGGGGCGGGGCGGCCCCGGGGCGGGGCCTGCACCTCCGCGGCGCGGGGAGCCGGCGCAGGCTGGGCAAGGGGCGGCTGGGCAAGGGGTGGCCGGCCCGCCGTGGGGCTTTGCAGCTCTCGACCCCCGGAGACAGGGTGTGGAGAGGCGCTCGGGACAGGGCTTCGCTGGTCACTTGGCTCTTCCTTACTTAGCCCCTAAAGAGTGGCCTGCCCAGGCAGCGCAGCACCGTGGGGGCTTGAGCCAGTCCCCAAAGAAAAAGGAAGGGCCCACCTGGTATCCCCAGGAGAAGAAACCTTTGGAAGGAGAGGGGAGTTTGCCTCACAGGTTGGAGAGAAACGATCAGTTACCCTGGAGAGCCCACAAGGTTTGTGGGAGTTGAACCCAGCTGATGTCCAAGTTACCGATTGTCCATACCCTCTGTACACCTCCTAAGGTGGAATGTCAGACAATCTCCACCTCCAGCCAAGCTGTGAAGAAGAGACAGGAGGTTCCCTTCGTGCAGGACCCTAGATTAAAGATTAAAGAGGATTTGCTGCATAAATTATGCTGGGATCATCTGTTGGAAGAATGGAAGGGAGAGGCTGAGTGGCCTTTCCGGGGCAGTGAAGCCTTGCCTGTGGCTGTGGAAGGTGGCGAGGGCCTCAGGGGAGGCCATGCTGGGCAAGCAGGTGAGATGCTGTGGGAACAGATGCCCCAGCAGCTTTAGAGGCATTAGAGGCTCAGAAGGGTCAGCAGCAGCTAGGAGAACATAGATGCTTAGGGGGTGGGGAGTTGGTGGGGATTTCCTGAGCTAATACAGGTCTGAGCTGGTCAGGCTTCTGTGGAAGTTTCCAGCAGCATGCCCCTCCCTGACTTCCAAGAGTCCTCTTCCAGGGCAGACTGACTGGCTTGAATACACTTTAGACAAAACTGAGGCCACAGGCATGGCCCCCTCCCTCTATTGGTAGAAGTGCCAGAGGCCTCCCTACACTATTTCAGTCTGATCCGTGACCCAGTGGTCTTGGTTGGGATCCATCAAAACTCAGCAGAGAGAGGGAGGGGGCCTGGGTACCACAGGTGAGATCAGGTTCAGAAAACATGGGGCTGCTATTGAATATTTGGCAATGGTGGGCTGGAGGATAGAAGGGGTGTCATTGCTTAAAGAAGTGCAGGGAGCCCGGGTTCGATCCCTGGTTGGGGAACTAGATTCCGCATGCATGCTGCAACTAGGAGTTCGCATGCCGCAACTAAGTAGCACGCATGCTGCAACTAATAAGTCCGCATGTCGCAACAAAGATCCTGCGTGCCGCAACTAAGACCCAGCGCAGCCAAAATAAATAATAAATTAAAAAAAAAAAAAAAAAAGAATACCTCTTGGATGCTTCAGTCTGCAAGGCCTGGACTGTGGGTTCTGGGCCCAAGGGAGAGAGCCTATGTCAAGGAAGACAGGCCCTATCACAAAGCCTTGTTTTCCACAATCATAATGTCCCTCCTTCCCCCAGTTCTGGCTGCTGCTCAAGTGCAGACACAAACACATCTCAGCTAGCAGCTCATCCTCAGCTGCAGCTGGAATCCCAGCTCTGCTCTGGCACCTGCTGCCCGGACCCCAGAGAGCCCTGTGTTTCCTAAGGCATGTTGGTGCCAGCTTGCTTTGAAGGAAGTGAGGCCCCAAAAGAGGAAGGGACCATGGAACTCATCTCTAAGCCAAGAATCTTGTGGTCTTGATGGTCACAGGCCCAACATGAAGCATGGGCTGGGCAAAATAAAAGCCTAAGGTAGACTCTGGGTCACTCTACCTATACAGTCCCGCATGCTAGCCCTGCAGCAATTCAGGGGTCTCCATGAGAACTTGGCCTGGGAGTAAGTCCCCATGCCAGCTCTGGCAATTATCTCACTGCCTGAAAATCCCTTCCCCTCCCTGTGCTTCTGTTTCCCCCGTTGAAAGAGAGGATTGTTCTACCCTCAACTCCAGCTCTCATGTTCTATATTGGGACAGGTAGAGTCTGACACTTGGTCAGAAGCAGGGCTGAGATATAGCAGCCCTTGTGTGAGTCACTGATCACTGTGTGCTCTGTGCCACCTCCAGCCAGCAGGTTGTCTGGCCAACCTTGCCTCAGTGCCCCTCAGTTCTTGGAGCTCTGGTTCTCTCTTGAAATTCAACATCCCGGGAGTTCCCTGGTGGCCTAGTGGTTAGGATTCCAGGCTTTCACTGCTGGGGCCTGGGTTCAGTCCCTGGTTGGGGAACTGAGATCCCTCAAGCCATGCAGGCAGAAAAGAAAGGAAGGAAGGGAGGAAGGAAGGAAGGAAGGAAGGGAGGAAGGATGGAAGGAAGGAAGAAAGAAAGAAAGAAAGAAAGAAAGAAAGAAATTCAACGTCCCACCAGGCATTGATGTCCTTGACTAGGATACAATTTCCGGGGCACTGCTGGGGTGGGGTATTCAAGCCAAGCGTCTGGAGAGTCGACACATACCTTGCACAGAGGGTGATTCTTCTGGGAAACTCATATCAGCAACCACGGCCCCAGTCTGCTGTCCTGGGCTCCCTCTAGTTAGATCAGGCTAACATGGTCTTTATGGAAAACAACCTGGCCCCCGCTCCACTGGATCTTTCCTGCCCACCCATGGGTGAAGGGTATATGGCACAGTGATGGCAAACAAGGATGCTGCACTTGGGCCAAGCCAGGGCCCAGGTTCAAAGTCAAGAATAAAGAGTAATTACCACCAGAAATCAGGATTTCAGATCTGCCTGACTAGCAAAGGCCACATTTGCCTCTCGGTAGCAGTTTCCCTTAAGTGGTGCAAGAGCTAATAGTACCTCTGCCCCAGAGGTGTTGTGACCCAGAGGTGTTGTGCCCCAGAGGTGTTGAGTCAGTGATGATACAGTCAGAGAGCCCTGGTGGAGCCAAACGTCTATCTATCACTGGCTTGTGTCTTTCAAGGAAACCTTAGCCAGTCTGTCCAGCAAGGTCTGTGCAGAGGCAAGAAACCAAAATATCCTAAGCCTCACTCCTTCCCTTATTGCTCCCCAGTGTCCCATGATTCTGGGGCAGGCATGAGATGTGGGTGGCAAGGTCAGGGAACACAGTTTCCTGGCACCTGCTGAACGGCCGCAGCAAGGGACAGTTCCAGAGCCAGCAGGGTGATAGAAGCCAGCCAGAGGGCCCTTCCAACATCCTCTCTGCGGCAGGGCAGGGCACAGGAGGCTCAGGGATGGAAGGGACTTACACACCTCCTAATACCACTACCCCCTGCATGTCTGACTCCCTTCAAGTCCCCCTCCCTTGACCTTCCAGCCTCTGCTCGAATATCTTCCATGGCCAAAAACTCACTGACTCTAACAGCTGCCCTTCAATCTTTGGGTGGTGAGTTACCAAGGTCTTCATTATACTGAGCCCAAATCTGTCTCCCCCTGGTGTTTACCCTCCAAGCGCCTCCATGCTGGAAGCTTTGCTGACTCGTTACCCTGGACTTTGTTTGTCCTTTGATATTCACTTCCTTTCAAGTGACCCATCTGTATACTTTTCTCTCCAAATTAACCACAAGCCCCTCAAGGACAGGGAGTATGTTTTCTACTTTAACCTCTACTCACTTCAACTCAGTGAATCTGTCATGCGATGTCTGCCTGGGTGATCAGGCCTCTGCCCCCAAGAGATGTCTGATCAATATGGATTGACCGAGAGGAATCATTGCTTAGTTTCCACTCTGATTTTGGAGTACAGACAAGCCTTGAGGCTATGGGCTTCGCTGACCCATAACCTGCCCTTCATTCTGGCTGTTTACCAGCTCACGCTGACCTCCCAGCCTCTCAGTTCAAACGCAGAGACCCAGATGTTACCCCCACTACAACCTTTCCTCTCACAATTCTTGATATCTAACGGTGCTACTGAAATATCACGAAGTTATCTTCCAGGAATATGTGACTACAGAAAAAGGGTTTATACACCACATACGAACCCCTGGGGCAAGATGCTCCCTAGAGCGCTCCAGGCATTGATGAGCAAGCTCTGGGCCTCGGTGTCTTCATCTGTGAGATAGGGAGAAAAAGTCTACCTCATAGGTTTGCTGTGAAGATTCACTAAGGCAATACACTTAGCGCTGGTATAATCACTAAAATGAATGGCGGCTATTATCTCAGCTAACACCGAAATTATCAACACCAAACTAGCAACTGTCAACTGTGACTATTTCAAATGCCTTCCCTCCAAAGAATGAGCATGTGCACGTGTAATGGGTGTAGAGGGATGGGAGAAAAGCCTTAGACTAAAGTGACACTGGAATGACCATGCTGCCACCAACTGTGGAGTCAGCTTCTCCAGCTAGACACCACTCTATCTCTAGAAAACAGGTCTTGGTTTCAGACTTACTGAACCCAATTCCCCAAAACAGCCACTGTTGAGACCCCTGGAGCTAGATGACTTTGCCTGTGGTAGGTGTGCCAAGGAAATGACTTTGGCTGATCCAGTCCTTCCATCTACAGTGTCAGAGTCTGAGCTTCCCTCAGGAGCTGCCTTGCATTCTGTCCCCCTCCTCCAGGCCTGCATTCAGCCCCCAAGGTGCAGCTGTCTCTTGCTTCTCCCCTCATGGCAGCGGGGCCAAAGGCAGCTGAGCAGAGGAGGGTGAAGGGACATGATCATTTCTGTCACTCAGGACAGCCTTCCTCTGGCTGTGCAGCTGTCAGATGGCTTCTGCATTACAGATTGGCTTCCTCATTTGAGTATGCACCTACCCTCTGAAGCCAAGCTCCCTAGTCTACTCAGGCCCACTGTCTCTCTTCTTACCTGAAAAACCCACCATTTTAAACAGCACCAAACTACTCTGATAGAAATGTGTAATGTTGGAGATGGGTTCCAGGCAGGGAACCAAGTAGCTTCTGGAAATACACTAGAAAGTCCAAAATGGATGTGGCTGATTCTTCCCTATGTGTGCTCATTCTGGGCAGAACAAAAAAATGAAGGGATTCTGCCATCAAGCTCGGGAAGAAGGCATAGCATTTTCCTGCCCTCTTTGTACGGACAGAGGGAGTAATCTGCCCACGTCTCCCGGTAGAGGTAGGACATTACCCCCCTGCCCTGTGCTTCCAGAGGCTCTTGCTGAGGCATACCACACCATCTGTCCTAGGGTGACCAACTGTCCCGGTTTGCTCAGGGCTCAGGGAGTTCCCAGGATGCAAGACTTTCAGTGTTAAAGTCAGGAACACCCGGGACAAACCCTGATGAGTTGGTCAACCTAGCCTGTCCCCAAAATAGCAAGTCTGGGCCAGAGGTCTCCAACCTCCCATCCTGCTCTGGGCTTGACTGCCCATGATAGCTGCAGTGAACAAGGTACCATCTGACAGGAAAAGCAGCGGGGTAGCGAGGGTCAGGCTGCTATGAAAAGCCTCCCAAGGTGCCCTGCCCCATTTTCAGCAGCTCTGCTCCATCCTTTCAACAACCCCCTTCCCTTTCAACTATGAGCCTCTGTACAAAGCAAGAGAAAATGAGGGGGTAGGAAAATGATTCTGGGGTTCCCTCCAGACAGCCCATATCCTAGGATTCTGTTAACATCCCCAGGAATGCGGAGCCTCCCTATGCTGCTCCAAGGCTCTGGGTTCCTCCTTGCCAGGTTAGTCTACCTGAGCAAAACTTCCCTGTGACTCAGGAGCCAAGAGGAGGCTGGCTATCCCATCCCCTAGGGACAAATGACATGTCACCCTTAAGATACTGAAGTCTGCCTTAGGCATCACTGAAACAGCCTCTTTTTGTTCCTGCTGTTTTCCAGAGTTGATTCCGTGCATAATTGATACAGCAGGGAGTAGACCACCTTGTTCCCTGACAGCACATCTAAGGGTGAGTAGGTTAGGTGCCTTGAGGACACAGGATCTTGGGACCAGGGCAGCCCCTCCCAACAAGAGCTGCTTTATTCCAGGGAATTCCCCAGGGTTGTGTGAGAAGACAGCCCCCGCTGACCGCATAGGGCACCCTCAGGACCTTCCTATTGAGCTTCTGCTGGTTCTGATACCAAAAAAAACCCCACCAGGAATGTTTCCCTCAGTCCAGCATAACCTCCTCCGGGAAGACTCCAGTCCCTAATGTCCCAATCCAAGGATGAGAAGCATCCGTCTACCCTGCTGCTTAGACAGAAAGGTCTTGAGGGGCCGCCTGGGAGGAGGCTGAATCATGCTCCGTCCCCAGCTGTGGACCCAGAAGGGCTTGTGAAGCTCAGCGACAAACAGGCTGCCATCCACGAGCCAGGCGCCGTGGCTGGGCCACCAGAGAATTCCTGCCGGGAATGGAATCTGGACCAGACTCCACAGTCAACCATTCCTAGATGAGAGGAACCAGAGGCCTTGGACACCAGCACCACAGAGTCTTCATCCTGGGACTGCCTGTGGGCCATGCAGCCTAGGGAACAGTCTGAGGAAGGCCTAGCTCTTGCACACCCTGTGAGGAGAGTACCGGGCCCACCTCCATGCCACCCACTTCCAGAGATCCAGAGAAGACCAGCAGGCCCCGCTGCCTGGGAGTCTTCTCTTCCCAGCTTCTGGGGAGCAGCTCTGCTGCTGAACAGGCTGGAGAGCTGCAATTATCAAGACAGGATAAGAGCTATTTTGAGAAGGAGCCGTCCTGCTGCCAAGGCTTTTGACTTCCTAAACTAAAACAAGATGCATAAAGAAAGAGGGCAAGCTGGAGAAAAACAGGGAGGAACTTGCTCTGTCAAAAGCATCATATCCTGAATGAGGGGAAATACTAATCCCTTCCCAAAGGTATAGGTTTGCATCAAGGGGTGAGCAAGAGGCTGGCTGTTAAGATATCCCCCTGGCTTCGGGAAGGAGCTGGTAACCTGACCACCTCCCCGCAAATTCCCTGCTGACTCCCTCTCTCCTAAGACCCTCCAAGAGCACTTATTCAGTCTGTTGCGTTCATTTGAACATTTGAGCACAGACTATTTCATATTGTTGTTTAAATGTTTCCTGCCCATATGTCTTATCTCCCCATCCAGATGGTAAGTTTCTCAAGGCCAAAGAATGTGTGTGCTGTGAGGCTTCAATGGTTTCCTCAATAGTGCCTAGCAGAGTGCTAAGCGTCTGAATAAAAACTGTTTATGGAACGAAGGGAGAAAAAGAGAAAGGAAGGAAGAGAGAAAGGCAGGAGGGAGAGAAGGATTTACTGTCTTGCATGGAGATAATCTCTAAAAGTAGCTGCTCCCCCCCACAGCTGAGCTCAGGGCACAGGGCTAGATAAGCAGCCATGGCAGAGGGGGTGGCAGCCGCATTTCTGGCACATCCCCTGCAGCTGTTCCGTTATCTGAGTTCAGGCTGTTCTCCCCTGCCACGCACACATCTCATTTGTTTTCCATCTGTAGTCAACTGTCCATCCTGGGCTAGTCCATGAATGGGCTAGTCCCTTAGAGGCCATGCTGGACTTTGGGTAAGGGAGAGATATGGCAAGAGAAAGAACGAAGGCAAAAGAGCTTGGACTGTCTTATCAAACATGGACCAAGAAGAATGAAAGTACTTATAGGAACAACGCACTGTGAAATCAGGACACTCTTTGCCAAATTCAGGACACAGGGCTGCCGAGAGCAGAGTTCACCTTGTGCCTTTCCAAGTTGAGGACTCAAATAGTGTGTAACCCAGAAAAGTGTCCCCTTTCTGGAGTGCCCTAGGCTGGAGAGGGGAGAGCCAAGCGGGGATGGATCCAACCTATGGCTTCCCAGACAGCCTTCCCACAGAGCACTTGGCAGGATTCATCGTTTGCCAAAAGGTCTCTACTCTTTCTCTCCAGCGTTGCAACTAGCTCTGGTACCTTCATGTAAATGCCCCTCTGGGGAGATGCAGCCCTATAGGTGCACAGCTTGGCAAGTGGAACACAGGCTAGATGTCAGCCCCTGCTTCTCTGCCAGGTGCCCTTGTGCAGTGGACAACCTGCCCAACCATAGGGAGCACCTCTGTCTGTCTCCTTTCACATCTGCTTCCATTAAAGGGTGAGAGAGGCACTTGGATAAGGGGGAGCACGGAAAGATGGGAAGTAACTTCCCAGGGGCGTTCTTACCTCCTCATCTGTCATAATGGAGAGAGTAGGAGCCAGGCATTCCCAGGGGGGCAGCAAATGGAATTCAGAGAGTGCCAACAGGAGGGGAAAAAGAGAATTTTACTAAAGATGTCCAGTGGACTTGGGCACAACCTGGCCCAAATTCCTTCCTAGTCCAAAGTGGCCCAAATAACAACGGCTAGCATTTACTGTATGCTCACTGTTGCCAGGCACCATGCTAAGTGCTTTACATGTAATAGCTTGGCGAGTCCTTGCAAGAACCTTAAGAGGAATCCATTGTTCCTAACAACAGATGGGGAAACTAATGATTGGAGAGGTAAAATAACTTACCTAAGGTCACAGTCAGAAAACAGTGGACACAGGGCTCAAACCCAATGATATAACTCCAGAGTCCTTATTCTAAAAACCTCTCCTTTATGGATCTTTGCTCCCCTGAGGGGCAGGACTGCTGGTGGGGACTGGATTGCATTCCCAGGGCTCTCTCCTCTCTAGGAATGTCCTCATCTAGAGCCCTGGCCTCTCTTGTGCTCACAGGGCTGTAGCATGTTTTGGTCCATAACGCTTGAAGCAGGAATTCCTTGCCACTAAGATGCTCTGTATTAGGACTGGTTCCCACCTTCCCTCCTATCAGAGAGGTCAAGAGCACAAAGTGAGTTGGGAGGGGTGGTCAGACCCTGGGGATTCTCAAGTTGGCTGGCTGCAGGACCCACTGATGTCCTCACCTAGACATCCCTGGAGAGC
Source organism: Eubalaena glacialis (assembly GCF_028564815.1). NCBI lineage: Eukaryota > Metazoa > Chordata > Mammalia > Artiodactyla > Balaenidae > Eubalaena > Eubalaena glacialis. The sequence continues at coordinate 26,636,806 of NC_083734.1, read as the reverse complement.
CTGCCAGGGCAGCAGCCAATAAGTACCTCCCAGATCCTGGGATGGGGGCTTGAAGAGGGTTCTGAGGAAGCAGAGAGACACATGGGGAGACCCCCTCAACCTGAATAAGTTTGGAGTTAGCCCTGAGTAAGACCATGAAGTAGGTAGCTTGTGTTAACGGGGCTTTTGATGTTTGCTTTTTATCACATGGTAGGTAAAGACCAGCTAATCTGAAAGGCCATGGGCTTAAATCGTTCTCCATTCCAAAAGTGACTCCTTCCCATTAAAAGGAGACTCTTAAAAATGAAAAAAGTTTTCAAGTCCCAAAGGAATGACTCTAATGGTAGAATTTTAGGCAAGATGAGAAGTTCCTCTGCCCCTTCAAGTCAAAATCCCAGCATGTACCATGCTAACAGATCTAGCTCTGTGGATACAGAAGCCACCCTCCCAACTGTCCTCCTGCCTCCCAGCCCCCCAGAGTGGACCCACAGGAGGGAAAAGCACAGACCTTTTAGCCACCAGATGACACGATTGTACATTTCCTCAGAGACATCTGAAAGTAACAGAGATTGTTGCTTTTTTTTTTTCTCTCTGTGGGATACACGCCCCCTCCCCTCACTACATAACATCTCCCTTTCTAGCTCCACATTTCTCCACACAAAGGTGCCCTCAGCCCTTGATGTCTCCAAGAAGCTCCTCCAGCCTGAGACTAAATGTCACATTCCCACTCTCCCTCTCCCTTTTTCCCCACCCTCTCTTTGTGCCACTGTTAATGCCTTTCCCCGCTTGGAAGTCTAAGTCCCAGCTCATTTATGCCCCACTTTGTTGCCAGAATATTTACCTGAGGACCTTATTCTCTTTACCAGCCCTCAACCAGCTCAGTTCTTTATCTCCACTCTCGGGAAGTAACTTCCCACCCTGCAAACCACTCTCTACTACCTTCCATTGAAAGGCTAAGCAGCGTTGCCTGGAAGAGTCAATGCCTGACGCTGGCCCAAGCATCGTCATCGATGTCATTAGCTTGGAGCTCAGAGAAGCTGGTGGGGAAGGAATGGAGCAATGGGCTCAAGGATGGGTCTAACTTTGGCTCTGGCAGGAGGGCAGCTCTGAGGCCCAGAATACAGAGGGGGAACTTCTTGCCCACCCCAGCATCCCACCTCACTAAATTGGGGCTGCACCTGGGTAGTCTGCTTCTTCACATACCCAAGAAGAAAGCACTAAACCTTTGAATGGGTTGTTTGGAGGTGTGCTTGGGGACCTGTGGCACTTCCCTCCGTGGTTCCGGGCTTGGAGACTCCTTTGGTGGTGGTGGTGGTGATGGACTTGCCTTCCTTCTCTGGAACATCAGATCCTCACAGAAAGGGCTTGATTCCATTTCAAAAAAGGGCATTGAAGGGTCTACGGGAGAAGGGCACTTAGGCTCGGAATCAAGTGTTATTGGCCTGCTTTGGGGCATTTCAACTTCAGTGTTGAGTAAGGCCCACCATGAGGAGTCTGGCCCATATCTCGGTAAGGACCGAGGGGGTAAGGGCCGAGGGGTCAGTTCCAGTTCTGCATGGACAGAGGGCTTTCCAGAGGGCTCTGGATGCCTAAGTGTGGGTCCTGAGGACACATAAGTACTTTTTGAGGGTCTTGTGGTATGCTGCTTATAGATGGGCTCTGGACTGACAAACGTGGAAGATTTGCGGGGGCTCTCAGACATGGCTCGAGATGTCACACGGGAAGCTGACTGTCCCCCGGGGGAGATGGTGACCCTGCGGCCACCCTCACTGTCTCCTCGGATTGAGGACTTCACGTTGGGCTCCACTTCTGATGATATTAAGACCTTTGGGAAGGACTTGGTTTCGGTGTAGACAGAATGCTTGCGGATAGACTCAGGCTCTGGGCGCATAGAAACTTTATGTCCACCATCCAAATCTTTAAGGAAGGAGAGTCTGAGGGATGATTCCAAGTTCATACTTCTATGCAAGGCCTTAGGTTCTGTGTAAATTGAGTTTTGACAGCCCATTTCAGATTCTTGGCCAGGGATCCTTCTCTGGGTTGGTCGAGAGTCTGTACAGATGCGGCTGTCGTTGCGTTCTGGGCTAGAGGGTCTCCTTGGAGATCTGATATCAGCAGCAGTCAAACTCTTTCGAGTGGGCTCAGTTTGGACTGCTTCATCCTTTGGATAAACCAAAGGCCTATGGGGAACTCTGACCCCTTGTGGGTACTGGACCTTGGAGGGTGGGTCTTCTTCTAAGATTGTGAAGTTGTCTTTCTGGTCGACAAAACTCAACCGGCGAGAGGATTTGGCATCTGGAATTAATGAGTAGCGATTATTGATATCACGCCCTGGTTTGCTCTCACCCCCTCTTCTAGTTGCTTCCTCTCTGGATGTACTAACATTCCGCTGCATCTGGACAGCATGGCGGTATGCTTCAGATTTTGATCGGGTCTCGGTTCGACAGCTGGGTGCTCCAGAGACGCCTGGCCCTGAGTGGGGGGAGCTAGATCGAGGGTACTCTGATGCTAAATGGGGAATGGTGGAATGCCCAGCTTCTGATCTTCGATGGGCTGAAGGGATCATGGAGGCCGTGACACTCCGCTGGCTTGAGGCAAGATCGTATGCATGTCCTCGCTGAGGGGTTGTGTTAGTAACCTCGGCCCCTTTCTGTGCTGAAACTGCTACCTTGGACCCAACTTTATTTGTCTTGACCATATGATAGATTGTGCCTCTGTGGGTAGAGCCCATATTTTACCGGCTGGCTTGTATTCAGGGTCCTAATGAAGCCTGAATATTTACCCTCAGTTTTAAAACCTGCTGTTCTTGCACTCCCACAGAACTGGCTGTTGTTCTCCAAGTGTCTCAAATAGTCCCCTTAGCTACCTGCCTGGTGATGTCATAAAGGAAGGAGCCTCCTATTAAATATTCTGGCATACAGCCACAATTCTTCAGATACTCTTACGCAGTAACTGCAAGGAAACTGGATTTGTCTTTGGAGCTGACACCACCAAAGCTTTGACCAAGTTCTCAGCAAAACAAGGATTTCCTGGTGTGTATAACGAAGGCTCTAGATCCCCCCTTACTCTCCCCAGATTCTAGAAATTCCTAGAGACTCATCCAGAGAGAAGGAATCAGCCTGAATATGCTACTAAGGCAAGGCTACTTAAATCAATCACACTGTGTTAGCCCCAGTTTTAATAAGGTGCAAGGTACAAAATTGTCCCAATTTTGTTTGGAACTGCACTGTATAAGTCAAAAAAATAGAACTCCAGCTTTTTACAGGTTTCATGGGTGATTTGGTTGGTCCTGGGGTGAAAATCCAGGTTGCTCAAATCATAAATTCTCACACATTCTTGGCCCAGGAGTGAGTGTAGGATTGTAGAAGGGATTTGGAGTCAGTCATTGGTTTCAATCACAAATGGCTATTTGTGTACCTTGGACAAGTTACTTGACTTGCTTGAGACTTGGTTTCTTCATCTGGAAACCATTGCCTGGTAGGTGCATGTCCCACAATAAATGTTAGTGTCCTTTCTCATGATTCCCTCCTCTCAGCTATCATGATCAGCTGGACTCCAGTTCTTTCTTGATTTGAAGAGTGACTTTCCAACTTGGATGACCATTTTGGATAAGAGAGAGACACTGTCATCTTTCTCTCCCTTTCACACACTGGTTCTCTCTCTCACTCTCTGACACAGACCCTACCGTATCCAGCATTTCACTGTTGACTCTGAAGGGTCATGGCAGTTATGGGATGTTCAGAATCGCTGTTTCTGGATCTTTATATTCAGCCTTGATTAGAGACATAAAGTTAAAATTTTTTAAAATCCACTTTTTTTTTTTGGACGCGCTGTGCGGCTTGCGGGATCTTAGTTCCCCGACCAGGGATTGAACCCAGGCACCGGCAGTGAACGCGCCAAGTCCTAATCACTGGACCACCAGGGAATTCCCAGAAAACCCACATTTTTATGTATCAGGAATCTCAATAGATGATTGAGAAACTATGAGCTACGACACAGGTCTTAAATATATAAAATACTGGCCCTCAGGCCAGCCAGGTCCCTGGTGGTGGGGACCCAAGGGCCTATTTAGCCTTCTCTCACTCCCGAGTCCCAGGTCCTTCTCTCACTTCTGCTCCCTGATTCCCACCTGCACCCCAGACTCAGGGAAGAGCAGCAATGTTTTGTAGTACATAGTGCAAGTGTTTCACCTTCTTGGTTAATTCCTAAGTATTTTATTCTCTTTGATGCTATTATAAATGGAATTGTTTTTATAATTTCCCTTTCAGATGGTTCATTGTTCATATATGGAAATGCAACATATTTTGGTATGTTGCCTTTGTATCCTGCTACTTAGCTGAATTCATTGATTAGTTCTAATTTTTTTTTTTTTTTGTGGACTCTTTAGGGTTTTCCACATACAAGCTCGTATCATCTGCAGAGATAATTTTACTTCTTCCTTTCCAATTTGTATGCCTTTTCTTTTTCTTGCCCAATTGCTCTGGCTAGAACTTCAAGAATTATGTTGAATAGAAGTGGTGAAAGCAAGAATCCTTCTTTTCTTCCTAATCTTTGAGGAAAAGCTTTCAGTCTTTCCATACCATTGAGTATGATGTTTGCCATGGGCTTTCATATATGGCTATTATATTGAGGTAATTTCCTTCTATTTCTAGTTTGTTGAGTGTTTTTATCATGAAGGCTGTTGAATTTTGTCAAATGCTTTTTCTGCATCAATTGAGATGGTCATGTGTTTTTTTCTTTCATTATATTGATACGGCATATTACATTGATTGATTTTTATATATTGAAACATCCTTGCATTCCAGGAATAAATCCCAGTTGGTCATGGTGTATAATCTTTTCAATATCCTGCTGAATCCTGTCTGCTAGTATTTTGTTGAGGATTTTTCCACCAATGTTCATAAAGGATATTGGTTTGTATTTTTCTTTTCTTGTAGTGTCTTTGTCTGGCTTTGGTATCAGGGTAAAACTGGCCTCAGAATGAGTTAGGAAGTGCTCCCTACTCTTTAATTTTTTAGAAAAGTTTGAGAAGGATTTGGTATTAGTTCTTCTTTAATTTTTTTTTTAATATAAATTTATTTACTTGGCTGTGCTGGGTCTTAGGTGCAGCATGCAGGATCTTTGTTGCAGCATGTGGGCTCCTTTAGTAGCAGCATGCAGGATCTAGTTCCCCAACCAGAGACCGAACCCAGGCCCTCTGCAATGGGAGTGTGGAGTCTTAGCCACTGGACCATCAGGGAAGTCCCTCTTCTTTAAATTTTTGGTAGGCAGTCCAGTGGTTAAGATTTCAGACTCCCAATGCAGGGGGCATGGGTTTGATCCCTCGTTGGGGAACTAAGATTCCGCATGCTGCACAACATGGTCACAAAAAAAATAATAAAATAAAATACAAAAAATTTTTTTTTGGTAAAATTCACCAATGAAGCCATCAGGCCCAGGACTTTTTTTTTTTTTAACATTTACTTTTTTAAAAAAATTTATTTTCTTAATTTTTTTGGCTGTGTTTGCTCTTAGTTGCAGCACGTGGGATCTTCGTTGCGGCATGCAGGATCTTTTGTTGCGACGCATGGGCTTCTCTCTAGTTGTGGTATGCAGGTTTTCTCTCTCTAGTCATTGCACGCAGGCTCCAGGGCTCATGGGCTCTGTAGTTTGTGGCACGCAGGTTCTCTCGTTGAGGTGCACAAGCTCAGTAGTTGCAGTGCATGGACTTAGTTGCTCCGTGGCATGTTGGATCTTAGTTCCCCTACCAGGGGTTGAACCAGCATCCTCTGCATTGGAAGGTGAATTCTTTACCACTGGACCACCAGGGAAGTCCCCAGGACTTTTCTTTGTTGAGAGATTTTTCAATACTGATTCAATCTCCTTACTAGCTGTAGGTCTACTCAGATTTTCTATTTCTTTGTGATCTAGTCTTGGTAGGTTTTCTGTTTCTAGGAATTTGTCCATTCATCTAGGTTGTACAAAATTTTCTTTGTTGCATATAATTGTTCATAGTATTCTCTTATAATCCTTTTTATTTCTGTAGAATCAGTAGTAATATTCTCACTTTAATTTCTGATTTTAGCAATTTGAGACTTTTTTTTCTTAGTCCATCTAGCTAAAGGTTTGTCAATTTTGTTGATCTTTTTGAAGAACCAACTTTTGGTTTCATTGGTGTTCTGTATTGTTTTCTATTCTCTATTTCATTTATCTTTGCTCTAATCTTTATTATTTCCTTTCTTCTGCTAGCTTTGGGTTTAGTTTGTTTTTCTTTTTCTAGTTCCTTAAGTTACAAAGTTACATAGTTAACTTGAGATCTTTATTTTTTAATATAAACATTTATAGCTATAATTTTCCCATTTAGTACAGTTTTTGCTGTGCCCCATAAGTGTTGGTATGTTGTGTTTTTGTTTTAATTCATCTCATAGCATTTTCTAATTTCTTGTGATTTCTTCTTTGATCCATTGGTTGTTTAAAAGTGTGTTAATTTCCATGAGTTTTTGAATTTTCCAGTTTCCCTTTTGTTATTGATTTCTAACTTCATCCCAATGTGGTCAAAGAAGATACTTCGTGTATCTATCTTTTAAAATTTATTGAGATTTAATTTGTGGTCTAACATATGATCTGTCCTGGAAAATGTCCCATGGGTACTTAAGAAGAGTGTGTATTCTGTTATTGTTGTTGGGTAGAGTGTTTTGTATATGTCTATAAATCTACTTGGCTCGTTGTGTTGTTTAAGTCCTCTGTTTCCTTACTAATCTTCCGTCTGGTTGTTCTATCCATTACCGTGAGTGGGTTTTTGAAGTCTCCAATTATTATTATAGAATTGTCTATTTCTCCCTGCAGTTCTGTCAGTTTTTGCTTTATATATTTTGAAAGTCTATCGTTAGGCACATAAATATTTATCATTATTATGTCTTCTTTCTGCATTGAACCTTTTATTAATATATAATGTCCTTCTTTGTCCCCTGTAAACTTTGGTATAGTAAACTGTCTGATAGTATAGCCACCCCTGCTCTCTTTTGGTTACTATTTGCATGGAATACTGTTTTCCATCCTTTCACTTTCAACCTGTTTGTGTCTTTGGATCTCAAGTGAGTCTCCTGTAGACAACATAGAGTTGGATCATGTGCTTTTGTTTTAACATCTTTATTGGAGTATAATTGCTTTACAATGGTGTGTTACTTTCTGCTTTATAACAAAGTGAATCAGTTATACATATACATATGTTCCCATATCTCTTCCCTCTTGCATCTCCCTCCCTCCCACCCTCCCTATCCCACCCCTCTAGGTGGTCACAAAGCACCGAGCTGATCTCCCTGTGCTATGCGGCTGCTTCCCACTAGCTATCTATTTTACATTTGGTAGTGTATATATGTCCATGACACTCTCTCAGCTATACATACATCCCCATATCTCCTCCCTCTTGCATCTCCCTCCCACCCTCCCTAACCCACCCCTCTAGGTGGTCACAAAGCACCAAGCTGATCTCCCTGTGCTATGTGGCTGCTCCCGACTAGCTATCGGTTTTACATTTGGTAGTGTATATATGTCCATGCCATTCTCTCACTTTGTCCCAGCTTACCCTTCCCCCTCCCCATGTCCTCAAGTCCATTCTCTAGTAGGTCTGCATCTTTATTCCTGTCCTGCCCCTAGGTTCTTCATGACCTTTTTTTTTTTTTAGATTCCATATATATGTGTTAGCATATGGTATTTGTTTTTCTCTTTCTGACTTACTTCACTCTGTATGACAGACTCTAAGTCCATCCACACCTCACTACAAATAACTCAATTTCATTTCTTTTTATGGCTGAGTAATATTCCGTTGTATATATGTGCCACATCTTCTTTATCCATTCATCTGTCGATGGACACTTAGGTTGCTTCCGTGTCCTGGCTATTGTAAATAGTGCTGCAATGAACATTGTGGTACATGACTCTTTCTGAATTATGTTTTTCCCAGGGTACACGCCCAGTAGTGGGATTGCTGGGTCGTATGGTAGTTCTCTTTTTAGTTTTTTAAGGAACCTCCATACTGGTCTCCATAGTGGCTGTATTAATTTACATTCCCACCAACAGTGCAAGAGGGTTCCCTTTTCTCCACACCATCTCCAGCATTTATTGTTTGTAGATTTTTTATGATGGCCGTTCTGACTGGTGTGAGATATCTCATTGTAGTTTTGATTTGCATTTCTCTACTGATTAGTGATGTTGAGCATTCTTTCATGTGTTTGTTGACAATCTGTATCTCTTCTTTGGAGAAATGACTATTTAAGTCTTCTGCCCATTTTTGGATTGGGTTGTTTGTTTTTTTGATATTGAGCTGCATGAGCTGCTTGTAAATTGTGGAGATTAATCCTCTGTCAGTTGCTTCATTTGCAAATATTTTCTCCCATTATGAGGGTTGTCTGTTCATCTTGTTTATGGTTTCCTTTGCTGTGCAAAAGCTTTTAAGTTTCATTAGGTCCCATTTGTTTATTTTTGTTTTTATTTCCATTTCTCTAGGAGGTGGGTCAAAAAGGATCTTGCTGTGATTTATGTCATAGAGTGTTCTGCCTATGTTTTCCTCTAGGATCATGTGTTTTTATCCATTCTGCCAATCTCTGTCTTTTGATTGGAGAGCTTGATTCATTTACATTTGAAATAATTCCTGATAAGGAGGGTCTTATTTCTATCATTATGCTATTTGTTTTCTGTACACCTTATAGCTTTTTGTCCCAAATTTCCTACATTACTGTCTTTTGTGTTTAGTTGATTTTCTGTAGTGAAATGTTTAAATTCCTTTCTCTTCTCCTTTTGTGTATTTTCTATAGCTATTTTCTTTGTGGTAACCATGGGGAGTACATTTAGCATCCTAAAGTTGTAACACTCTAAGTTGAATTTATACCAGTTTAACTTCAATAACATACTAAAACTCTGCTCCTTTACAGCTCCATGCCCACTCCTTTCAGTTGTTGATGACACAAAATTATAAACTAATAATTTATAAAAAAAAATTTTTTTAAACTAGTTTTTAGTTTAAAAACCAAAAAAATAAACTAGTAATTCTTTTAAATGCATTAGTCCCTCAAATTATGTAGAAAACAAGATGTGGAGTTAACAAACCATAGTTACAGTAATACTAGCATTTACACTAATAACTGCTCTTTTTTCCCTTAAACGTATTAGTCTCTTAAATTATGCAGAAAACAGAAAGTGCATTTACAAACCATTGTTACAATAATACTAGCTTTTATAATTACCCATGCATTTACCTTTATTGAGATCTTTATTTCTCCATGTGTCTTTGAGTTACTGTCTAGTATCCTTTCATTTCACCTTGCAGGACTCCCTTAATCATTTCTTACAGGGCAGGTCTGGTGCTTACAAATTCTCAGCTTTTGTTTATCTGGGAATATATTAATCTCTCCCTCACTTTTGAAGGACAGTTTTGTCATATATAGAATTCCTGGTTGACAGTTTTACTATTCTAGCAATTTGAATATACCAACCCACTGTCTTCTGACCTTAAAATTTTCTGATGAGAAATTATCTTCTGATAATCTTATTGAGGATTCCTTTATATGACTATTTGTCTCTCTCTTACTGCTTTCAAGATTTTCTCTTTGAGAACAAACGTATGGACACCAAAGTGGGGGAAAGCAGCGGGGGTGGGGTGGTGGTGGTGTGATGAATTGGGAGATTGGGGTTGACATGTATACACTGATGTGTATAAAATCGATGACTAATAAGAACCTGCAGTATAAAAAAACAAACAAACAAAACAACTAATACTAAACTTTCATTCGGTTATTTGTATGGAAATATGTTAATATAAATGTTTCAGACATTACATGAAATTTCTAAAAATCTTATATGTTCTGGTATAATGTTATAAGTCATAATCCTAGTTATTACTTTAAAATGTATATCTCAGAAATAACTAATTTTCTTGTCAACTGCATTATTATGAACTTTCATCAAATCTTTAACCATGGTCATTTTTAAGTCTTTTGTCATTTACAGACAGTTCTGGGTGTACTCTGATGCTTTTGCAAATATGTTCCTATAAAAGGGTTTCATCTTCAAGAAATTCATGGAAAAGACTCTGACAAGCACAGGTTTCTGGTAACTGACTGTACTGCTGAACTGAATGAATAAGCATTTTCAGAACTCTAATGAAAAACTGATGAACTCATAAAAGTGCTAACAAAAGATCAAGATAAAAAAAAAAAAAAATTACATGGGACTGAGTGAACTGATGAGGATGAGTATAATTTTTGTGACTTTCTGTTTGAATTTAAAAAAAAAAAAATCCCACAAGGACTCAGAGGCAAAGTATATACAAATCAATTTTCACTGCAAAGTAAAGGAGCTGTTACAGCGGAGGATTACTGGACTGAATGTCAATATTATGACATAGTATGAGTGTGTTTCATGTTTGGTAATTGCAATCATTGTTGCTTTTGTTGTGGTCATCCATGTACAATGCTTGGTGTCAGTCTATTTATCTCTTGTAAAAATAAAATACAGTGTGTGTGTGTGAAAAAAAAAAAGAAAAGGTAGAGGTGAAAGGAATGTAAAAAAACAATCCCTTTTAAAATCACATCAAAAAAAAAAAATACTTAGGAATAAACCTGACCAAAGAGGTGAAAGACATCTATGCTGAGAACTATAAAACATTAATAAAGGAAACTAAAGATGATTCAAAGAAATGGAAAGGTATCCCATGCTCCTGGAATGGAAGAATTAATATTGTTAAAGTGGCCATACCACCCAAAGCAATCTATAGCTTTAATGTGATCCCTATCAAATTACCCATGACATGTTTCACGGAAGTAGAACAAATAATCCTAAAATTCATATGGAACCATAAAAGACCCATAATTGCCAAAGCAATCCTGAGGAAAAAGAACAAAGCAGGAGGCATAACCCTCCCAGACATCAGACAATACTACTAAGCTACAGTAATCAAAGCAGACTGGTATTGGCACAAAAACAGACATATGGATCAATGGAACAGAATAGAGAGCCCCAAAACAAACCCGCACACCTATGGTCAATTAATCTTCGACAAAGGAGGCAAGAATATACAATGGGAGAAAAGACAGTCTCTTCAGCAAGTGGTGTTGGGAAAGCTGGACATCCGCATGTAAACCAATGAAGTTAGAACACTCCCTCACACCATACACAAAAATAAACTCAAAATCGCTTACAGACTTAAATATAAGACATGACACCATAAAACTCCTAAAAGAGAACATAGGCAAAACATTCTCTGACAAAAATAAAATCGTACCAGTGTTTTCTTAGGTCAGTCTCCCAAGGCAATAGAAATAAAAGCAAAAATAAGCAAATGGGACCTAATCAAACTTACAAGCTTTTGTACAGCAAAGGAAACCATAAACAAAATGAAAAGCCAACTTAAAGACTGGGAGAAAATATTTGTAAATGATGTGACCAACAAGGGCTTAATTTCCAAAATATACAAACAGCTCATACAACTCAATAACAAAAAAAAAACAACCTAACTGCAAAATGGGCAGAAGACCTAAACAGACATTTCTCCAAAGAAGACGTACAGAGTGCCAACAGGCACGTGAAAAGATGCTCAACATTGCTAATTATTAGAGAAATGCAAATCAAAACTACAATGAGGCACCACCTCACATCGGTCAGAATGGCCATCATTAAAAAGTCTACAAATAGCAAATACTGGAGAGGGTGTGGAGAAAAGGAAACCCTCCTACACTGTTGGTGGGAATGTAAATTGGTGCAGCCAGTATGGAGAACAGTATGGAAGTTCCTTAAAAAACTAAAAATAGAGTTGTCATATGATCCAGAAATCCCACTCCTGGGCATATATCCAGACAAAACTGTAATTTAAAAGATACATGCACCCCTATGTTCACAGCAGCACTATACAGAATAGCCAAAACATGGAAACAACCTAAATGTCTCAACAGATGAATGGATTAAGAAGATGTGGTAAATATATACAATGGAATACTACTCAGCCATAAAAAAGAAAGAAAGAAAGAATGCCATTTGCAGCAACATGGATGGACCTAGACATTATCATACTAAGTGAAGTCAGACAGAGAAAGACAAATAACATATGATATCACTTATATGTGGAATCTAAAATATGACACAAATGAACTTATCTGCAAAACAGAAACAGACTCACAGGTATTGATAACAGACTTGTGGTTACCAAGAGGGAGGGGGGTGGGGAAGGGATGGATTGGGAATTTGGGATTAGCAGATACAAACTAGTATATATAAAATAGGTAAACAATAAGGTCTTACTGTATAGCACAGGGAATTATATTCAATATCCTGTGATAAAACATAATGAAAAAGAATAAGAAAAAGGATGTATGTATATGTATAACTGAATCATTTTGCTGTTCAGCAGAAATTAACACAACATTGTAACTCAGCTATACTTTAATAAAATAAATTTAAAAAATAAAAAGAAAAGGTAAAGGCAGAGCCCCAAAGGAGGCTGAGGTGGAATAACCAGAGAAATAGAAGGAAAACCAGATTGTAACATAAGGGAGCCAAGGGAATAGTCTGAGAGAGCAAACTGGACAATGAGGCCAGAAGAGCGTCCCTGGGATTTAGGAATATGGAAGTCATGGGTAACCTTAGGATTGCCTGAGAACGGAAGGAGCAGAATTCAGATTATAGTGGGTTGAAGAGTGAGTCGGAGGTGAGGCACTAAAGACAGCAGGTGTAGACAACTCTTTTAAGAACTCTAACTGCAGTGGGAGGAAAGAGATGGGGCAGTGGCTGGAAAGGGACGTGGGATCCAGGGAATACTTTTTTTTTTTTTTTTTGGCCACACCACACGGCATGAGGGATCTTAGTTCCCCGACCAGGGATCGAACCAGTGCCCCCAGCAATGGAAGCACAGAGTCTTAACCGCCGGACTGCCAGGAGAATCCAGGGAATACTTTTTAACAATGGGAAAAATCCAAGTGCGTCAAGTGATGAAAACAAGCTAATAAAGAAGGGGTTGGAGATATTAAGAAGGGAGATAATAACCTGAGAAGGATAACTCTGAGCAGACAGAAGATGAGACTGGCCTTGGACAGGAAGAGAGACACCTCCTTCAGTGTAACATGGAGGAAAGTATCAACAGAAAGAGTACATGTAGAACAGGTCCACCTCTAGTTTAGGGTAGACTGCTTTACCTACAGCTGTTCTAGTCACAGAGACAGATGTGGTCTTGTTAGTAGTTTTGGTGGTGGGAAGCTGATTTGTTCCCATCTGATGGCTAATTTCTCTGTAAAGTTGGAGGTAATTCATCTGTTAAATGTTGATGGGAAGTGAAGAATAAAAGTTTGAAATAACAGCTGCTGAAGAGTAGGAAAAGCAGCATGCTAAAGAAATACAGTGAGAGTGCCATGTGCAGGAAAAGCACCAAGTATATAAAGTACCTGGCACATAACAGGTGCTCCATAACCAATAAACAATATCTATCAACCTTATTATTAACATTGGACATTATTACATAGTCACTGGTCAGAGAGAAGAGTCTACTCTGTAGACAAAGGATTACAAACCACATCAATGCGAGTCTGTAGCCTTGTAGGACTTGTAGCCTTTATGAATACTAATAGATAATGCTGTAATTTCATATCTTACCATTTATCATGATATGTCTGCTATTAGTTCTTACATTTTTATGTATGTTGGTTTTGTCTCACCATATAAAGTTTTTTGAGAGGAAGTACTGCATGTTACTAAGTCTCTGTATCCCTCAAAGTTTCGTATTATTTGTAAAGTAATTTGTCATGGGTTTCCTCTGGTTACAATGGCAAGCAACTGTTTCCTTGCTTTAAAATGGTCAAATAAACTTGTACCTTCCTGTTTTATTTGTGCAGAGTAAAATTTTGGGGAGCTAAGAACTGTATGAATATGACCGTCCACAATAGGAACTCTCCGGTTTTCACAAACAAAGACCTACTACTTACAGATAAAATGTTAGCTGGCTAGCACCGCACAAGAGGCTAAGTTAGAGAAAATATTGTGATCTTTCTTACCATAGTTTCATTCTTCTAAGACACTAAGGATGTGAGGTGTAAACTGAAATATACAGAGATGATGTTTGTTCACCTTAAAGAGTTCAAAATATTTTGGGCTTTTATTCCTACCCACACTTTTATCATGTAAGTCAATTGTAGCTGGAACGGGAATATGGCAATCCCGGTGAAGAGGAGGGCAATATTTCTGTAATAAAACATGGATGACTGGTGCCAGTTTGTACGACAGGTGGTAGCAGTAGTTATTTACTTGTCAAACTTTATAACAGAAATCAAAACTTCTTTGGGTGGCGGGTCCTCTCCCAACAACTAAAACACAGAAATATATCTTACAGCTGAAACCTAACTGGTATTAAAAGGAAACATTTTATTATATAACAGGAGTTGAAGTGTTTGAAAATTTATATAAAAAAACCAAACGCCATTCTGGGCACAATGAGAAAGCTTTACAATCAAAACTACCGTTTACTTTTCAGAAATCTGACTGAAAACAAATGGTTAAATGTGCTGCAAACAAACAAGTCGTTCTGTCTATTGTGGCGGCTGAACAAAGTGTGAGCAATGGAACCACTGCCCTAATGGTGACTGAAGCAGATGAGGGAAGAAGGGAGCTCACGAGCAGGACACTCAAACGCAGGCCAGGAGTCCATTTATGGTCCACTTCCGGTCAGTCTGACAAGTCACTCTGATCCAGCACGATTATCCTGAACAAAAAAGGGAGTTTCGAGTTGGTGTGATGTTTCTTAAAGACACAAACAACAGCCTCTTTTTATTCAACTGAATTCAAAGTAATCAAGCGAGATTATGATAAGCTAGTGTATCGTGGAAATGCAAAGCATTTCGAGAGCAGCATCTTCTGTACTCCCTCCATCTAAAACCATTCTTGTGGGACCTCCCTGGTGGCGCAGTGGTTAAGAATCCGCCTGCCAATGCAGGGAACACAGGTTCGATCCCTGGTCTGGGAAGATCCCACACGCCGCGGAGCAATTAAGTCCATGCGCCACAACTACTGAGCCTGCGTGCCACAACTACTGAGCACACGCGCCACAACTACTGAAGCCCGCGCACTCTAGGGCCTGTGTGCTGTAACTACTGAGCCCACGTGCTGCAACTACTGAAGCCCGTGTGCCTAGAGCCCGTGCTCCGCAACAAGAGAAGCCACTGCAATGAGAAGCCCGCTCACCGCAATGAAGAGTAGGCCCCGCTCGCTGCAACTAGAGAAAGCCCGTGTGCAGCAACAAAGACCCAAGGCAGCCAAAAAAAAAAAAAAAAAAACCATTCTTGTGCTGTCTACCAATTATGTAATCAAAGTTGGCATTAATTTCCCCTTGTATTTTAATTAACTATAAACATTAGCATTTTTAAAACTGAGCAACTCTGAATTCAAGTCTTTGTCATTAATGTTTATTTAGATACTGGTACATGTTTAAAGTCTATTCATGTTGTCTATAAACAGTGGATTTTGACTTACAAACATCTGACATCTCATTACCTGGATGGTTTGGACCAACCCAGTCGCTTCCAAAAACAGGGTTTTAGTTCCTCTTGATAGGAGGAAGAAAAAACAACTTGATTACTTTCTGGGTCAAAGGGTGAGAACATTCAGAAGTCACATTAGTACTCTCTCTAGTTTAGGGTGGACTGTTTTCTCTCCATCAATTGTTTTCTTCTACAGAGATAGAATCTTTCTAAAAACACAGATACTGGGCTTCCACTCCTAACATCCTGCAGCTCCCTGTTGGAGCAATGGACACGAATGATGCTAATTTCACAAAGTCCCTGCATTATGTTCTCGGTGAATTCAATACTAGCTGAATGCTCACACTCTCTGGGCCTTGTGCCAGTCAGGGTCCTGGAGGAAACAGAATGCACCCCCAGGCCCTTTAATGAAGTGACTACTTACAGAGGTGTTGTCAGAATTAAGGGAGCAAACAAGGGATGGCAAAGCATCCAGCGACTAGCAGCAGTGGGAAGCCATTATCACCCCTAAGCCTGAAGGGACTGGGGTGGGGGGGGAGAGGTGGGGCAGAACAGTTACTGGAACCCAGTGAGAGCTAGAACTGGGAAGGATGGGCTGCGCTATAGAAGCTGTGCTTGTTGAGGGACATCACTTCCACACAGAGATGAAGTGCTGAGGTAGGCAGTCAGGCAAGTAATATCCCAATTATCTGATCTTCTGCTGGGGTCTCCCATTGGCCAACAGGAAGCCGGCTGGCCAGGAAGCCCAGCAGATTCAGTTCACAAGGGTCAGCATCCTGGGGCACAAAGCAGGGCAGAAAAAGGAGAAGAATGAGAATGGACTGGGGAAGGGATAAAAGGGATACCAGATGATCTGAAAGAGTTAATGACGCTAACTTCCTGAGTAGGAGGAACTTAAATATAGGAGGGCATCATTTGTGAATGGCGCCTTAAAGCTCTATCAAAACAGTTTTGAAATTAAGGTTTGTACTTTTCACATTACTTGTAGACTCCACTTAAATTCCACAATTTATGATTTCTTATCTTTTGAAGACACATTAGAAGGAAAACATCTTTCCAGACAATATGAGCCTGGCTGAAGGCTTGCTTTAGAAATAGAATTGGCTGTAGTTACTGTTTTGTGATTAAGACATAATTGGGAATTAACAGAAAACCTGGGCTGAACTACAGGGGAAAAGTGTAGGAGGATTATGTATAGCATCTGGGAAACATTTCTAAATACCTTTGATGCTCATGGAAGCCCAAGGACTCCAGGCTAGGCTACATTGTAAATGAACATCCATTCATACCTTCTTCAGAAGTCCCTAAAAAGCTCTCTGATTTCCTTCTCTCTGGCGTGATGCTTTCTTCCCCTTTTCTCTTCTTTTCACCAACTTCTTGATCTTTGGTATTTGTCTCCCTTCAATGACAATGATTTTGGTCATTAAACCATGTGCACAATGGCCAGGGGAACAGGACTGTGCTCCCAAGGAAATATAATAATAACTAGAGCTAACTGTGCCTTCCCTATGGAACAGTTCAAGTGCTGTAATGTATACTAACTCATTTAATTCTCATCACAACGATATAAGGTAGTTAAGCGATGAGAAAACTGAGGCACAGAGAAGTTAAATTACATGCCCAGTAAGTCCTAGAGCTCGGATGAACCCAGGAAGCCTGACTCGGACTCTGCTCTCAACCACTAGGCTGTATTGTCCCAAAGGAAGAAAGCATTTCACTTATGTTGTAATTGGTGTCCTTTTTACAACCACATGTATTTTTATTACCTTATCTTCATTTCCTAAAACTCTCAATATCTAACTGCAGTATCGAACAACTGAAGACCACATTTGTCAAACCAGTAAGCAGGAACCAACTCCTGCACTCAACTATAAGCTCCCTAAGGGCAGAGACATCCTACCCCTCTGCATCTCTAGCCCCTAGCACAGTGCTCAGCTCACTGACAGTGCTCAACAGATGATGGGTGAATCAAACTGACATGGTTCAGGGATTTTTTCTTCTGTTTTCATCTGGTGGATATTCAAAATAAAATATGCAAAGTGAGAGAGAAAATAAAGCCAGCTAGGGTGAAAAGGATTTTTTTTCCTCCTAACCTCTCATCACTAATAGAATCACAGGCTCTAAAGTTGGAGGAGGTTATCTATTACCTCCGTCCAAATGTCCTGGACCAGAGAGTCGTGCCGCCTACGCTTGGGTGGGAGGAGCTGCTGTTAAAGTTAGTGTAGAGGCAGCTGCTTCTCTATCAGATTGCTGTGGCCATTAGAAAGCTTGTGCTTTACTGAATTAAAAATCTCTTACTCTGCAGTTTCTAGTCAGTGGCTCTGTCCTTCGGGGCGGAAGAGAGTAAGCCGACTCTCTTCACTTTACAATATTTCAGGTATTTGGGGGCAGCTATCAAATTCTCTACTCCATTTGCTCTTCTCAGACTGAGCCTCCCCAGCTCCTTCAGCTGTTCTCACATGACAAGGTTTCCAGACTTCTAGCTGTTCTGTGGCCACCCTCTTCTATTTGTCGACGGTCCCTTTTAAAATGTGACACCCCAAAAGGAGCCCCACATGAGTTCTAGAAGTCCTCTAGCTAGCCTGAGACATCACCTTGGCCTGGACTGCACATTTCTGTCTGTTCAGCATCAGTGCTGCATTGACCTTCTCAGCAACTGCATCAAACTGAGGTCTCATGGAGTCGCTGTCCACGTCTTCTTCAAGGGGAATTTCTTGAATTCTTACCACATCTCAAAATGCATGCTAAATGCTGGGCGTATAAAAATAAGACGTACTTCCCGTCTTCAATGAAATTACAGTAGAGTAGGAGCTTCCGATCAAAAAATGCTCCATTAGGTCAGATCTCTCCCATTCTACACTTTTGGATCTAAATGCTCACCTTTATCTTTCAGAGAAATCTAAATTTCCACCTGTCAAGACCATTCTGAAGCCACAGTCTATCTACCCATCACATTAGCATTTATCCTTAGATTTGTGTTATCTAAAAATTTGATAAGCATGCCTTTTCTGATTTAATTTGAATGACCGATGAAAATGTTGAAGGTGACAGGGCCTAGACACAGCAATCTTAGAGGCCTCTCTCTATACTGGTATCAGTCTGCTAGTCAGTATCTTGAGCACTGTGGGTGGCTGGAGGAAGAGGGGGAGACAGAAGTCGGGGCTGGCTTATCTAGAGCAATGTAATGCCATCACCAAACATTCTTTCTCCAAGGAGTCCATGTACTTTCTAAAAAACTAAAATCTATTTTTTTCAAAAAACTGAACTAAAATCTAGTCCCCCTTCCCGAAAAAGGAAAAAAAGATCCCCTGATGGAGAACAATAACCTCGCCGAGCACTTGGGGAGACCCTGTAGCTCCGTGCTGTCCTCAGGTGGCTGCAGCCATCTTTCCAGGTCCTCATCAAGCGTAGAGTGAGCTCTGTCCAAGGGCAAGTGAAGAGAATTGAGGCAGCAATCATTCCCCTTCTCCCTTGACAAGGAGGCATAGCACTCTAGAGCGGGAAAGGACCTTCAAACTCCTGCTTTCACTGTACACGTGAGAAAATGAGAGCTCGGTGAGACTGTACCTGGAGTTGTAGTGGTCACTTAGATCTGATTTAAATGTGCACCAGAACCCTCCTTTAGCCTCTTGACAAAAAAGCCCAAAGTGTGATATTAGACTCTGTCTCAATTCTAGGCCATTACATCAATTTCCACCTGAGGCTAGAAATGCACACTCATTCCCACAAGTTTTTCAGATTAAGAACTGCTTCTGAGGCTACTGGATGCAGAGAATGTGTTTTCAGAAGGCCTGAAAAGTCCCAACCATCTGAAAAAATATCTTCCACTCTGGCTTGGTGCCAAGGACTGAGATGACTGAGCATCTGTGGGCATCTACCTGTGTTTAGCATAGCCAGCCCTTTTGAAAAAGGAAGAGACAATGATAATAGTAGCTAACTTTTGATAATGTGCAAAGCACTTTATATTTGTATAACCAAATGTAATTTGGCCTTCTTGAGCTACTCTTCTTTTGCCTTAAATAATGGCTAGATATTTACCGAAGGTGTTTTGGGGAGATGGAATGAATGGAGTTACATCATACATTATAGACAAAAGGTTTATAAAACTTTAAGAAGTTTACCTTCCTCCCCCTTTGCCTCTTTTTCTTTGTCTCGCCGCCCCCCCCCCAAAAAAAAACCTCTCCCCACTTCCTCTCAGGTCCCAGGGCTCTAGTCTCCTCACTTCCTGTCCAGGTCTCTCTCTTTTCCTTCCTTGTGGAGAATAGTTTAGTCCTTGAAGAGTGTGACAGAAACGTGATTCACTACCCAAAAGTTATTCATCACACTGTCCTCCCTTACCTTCCTCTCCTATAGCAGCTGAAAGCTAAAAACGCAATTTCCAGTCTCCCTGGCAACCAAGGGTGGCCATGCGTCACATTTGGCCAAGGAGATATAAGTAGGCATCTGCTGAGAAGGGCTTCTAGGAAAGCTTCTGCTTTCCAGATAAAAAGGCATAAAGTTGGCTCGACTATTCCTTTGCCCCACCCTCTTATTTCTGCCTGGAGTATGGAGAGCAGCCACCTTGTCCAGGAGTTGACAAGCCTGAAAACAAAGGCCAACATGCTATGTCTGGTAGAGCAGAAAGATCAAAAGAGCCGAAGTCCCTGGTAGCATCATTGAGTTGCTACACCAGCCATGGCCTGCCAACCTCTGGGCTTCAGGTCGTGTGAGACAAACTCATTTAAACACGATGGTGGGGTTTTCTAACGTTTGCAGCTGAAAGTATTCGGCAGGGCTTCCCCAAGGATTTGCTGGTCCAGGATAAGGATGAGGCAAGTGGTGTAAGTGTAGATTCATAGCCTCCCTTTCTTTAAAACGTAAATATTTTGTTCATCATGGATTTTTTTTGCATTAGTATTGATTTTTAAAAATATGGCATCAAAATAGTACTTTTCTTGACTTCTGAGTTTTTTGGTGCCCCCTTCAATTTTGTGCCCAAGGATTGTGCTGCACTCACCTCCCTCCAGTCCTGGCCCTGAATGACAGTTCGGACAAAGCAAGAAATGTTAGGAGGCAAAGGAGGTGATCTGAAGTGGTTTACCTTACAACACAGGTCAAAGGAGAGTTCCAAGTCAAGAACGGAATTGGGTTTCTTGAGGCAAACTTGTGTTTTCAGACTGAATTGTCTGGATGATTGCCTCCATCTTCTCTTACTTGGCTAGAAAGATCTAAAAATTCTCTTTAACTAAAATGTTTTGAAAGAAACTGAAACCGATGTTTGCCTCACAAAATGAAGTAAAAACAAAAGCAAAAAACAACAACTTTACAAGAAAAAAACAAATAATCCTATTAAAAAATGGGCAAAGGACTAGGATATTTCTCCAAAGAAGATATACAAATGGCCTTCTGCATATGAAAAGATGCCCAACATCGCTAATCATTAGGGAAATGCAAATCAAAACCACAATGAGATATCACCTCGCACCTATTAGGATGGCTACTGTCAAAAAAACAGAGACACCACCACCCTGGTGGTCCAGTGGTTAAAACTCCGCGCTTCCACTGCAGGGGGCGCGGGTTCGATCCCTGGTCGGGGAATTAAGATCCCGCATGCCACTTGGCACAGCCAAAAAAAACAAAACAAAACAGAAAATAACAAATATTGGCAAGGATCTGGAGAAAGTGGAACCCTTGTGTACTGTTCATGGGAATGTAAAATGGTGCAGCTGCTGTGGAAAACAGGATGGCATTTCCTCAAAAAAATAAAAATAGATTTACCATATGATCCAGCAATACCACTTCTGGGTATATATCCAAAAGAAATGAAAGCAGGGTGTGTTGAAGAGCTATTTGCGCACTCACACTCAGAGCAGCATTACAGTAGTCAAAAGGTGGAAGCAACCTAGTGACCACTAACAGATGAATGGATAAACAAAATGTGATACACACACACACACACACAAATGGAATTCAGCCTTAAGAAGGAAGGAAATTCTGATGCATGCTACATGGATGAACCCTGAAGACATTATGCTGAGTGAAATAAGCCAGTGACAAAACAACAAACACCGGAGGGAGACGCAAGAGGGAGAGGATATGGGGATATATGTATACGTATAGCTGATACACTTTGTTATACAGCAGAAACTAACACACCATTGTAAAGCAATTATACTCCAATAAAGATGTTCAAAAAAAAAAAAAAGAATAGTGAAACTCAGAGAAACAGAGAATAGAACTGTGGTTGCTGGGGACTGAGGGGAGGGGGAAATGGGGAGTTGTTGTTTAATGGGTACAGAGTTTCAGTTTTGCAGGATGAAAAAGTTCTGGAGATCAGTTGCACAACAATGTGAATATACGCAGCACTACTGAACTGTACACTTAAAAATTTTGTGTTATGTGTATTTTATCACAATTAAGGACTTTTTAAGAAAAAAAAAAAACCTTTTAGGAATAGGGGCTATAAGGAGAGTATGACAAAAGACCATTATTTCCTTATTTGTCAATATCAGAAGAAAAACTAACATAAACTAACACTATAGTTTTTTCAAACACTTTAAAAAAAAAATCCAGCTTTTTCTGTTACCTCTCTGTATCCTCTTCTAGATGCTGAGTTTCTTTGGTCCAAAGCATACTGCTGTCTTCTTTATTACTATTAGTTTCTTGTTCTTCTAAAGGCCTTTGATCTAAAAACAGTTGAAAGACTTAACTTTAGAACAAAAAAAATTTTGAGAAAACCTGCCTTAAAATGGAGTGCACGACTTCCCTGGTGGCGCAGTGGTTAAGAATCTGCCTGTCAATGCAGGGGACATGGGTTCAATCCCTGGTCCGGGAAGATCCCACATGCCGCAGAGCAACTAGGCCTGTGTGCCACAACTACTGAGCCTGTGGTCTAAAGCCCGCAAGCCACAAGTACTGAGCCCACGCGCTGCAACTACTAAAGCCCGTGCGCCTAGAGCCTGTGCTCTGCAACAAGAGAAGCCACCGCAGTGAGAAGCCTGCACATCACAATGAAGAGTAGCCCCTCGCTCGCCGCTACTAGAGAAAGCCCGTGTGCAGCAACGGAGACCCAACGCAGCCAAAAAAAAAAAATGGAGTGCAAAAGATTAAGGCTAATCAGTGGACCCTGAAGTCTGCAGTGCACAAGTTCCCCTCTTCCCAGAAGAGCAGGGGGCCAGGTGGCAATCTGCAGGGCGCCTGTATCCACAGAAGCTGCTTCTGAGGTCTGGGGAGCTCTTTGCCAGGTGAAACGGCAGAAGCCATGCCTGTGCCAAGGCTCGAGAGAGACAGAGGAAAGAAATGGCACATAAAAGAGGAGGCAAGAGTCCCTGAAAACAAATTGTACAGATTTATTCTGGGGGGCCACCCTCTTCCCACTTGTTAGATGTTTCCAGATTGGAGCCAGGGAAGGAATTTGGGTGGGGAAGGGTAGTGCCCTTTAATGTATGCCAGGCATTTTACATATGCTATCTCATTTCATCCTGCCAGCAGTCCTATGAAGGGAAGGAGACTAACATTTGTTAAGTATCTCACAACGTACCAGGCACTATGCATGAACATCATTAGGTAGGAGTTAACATTCTCATTTACAGATGAGGGTAACTGAAGCTCAGAGACATTAAACAGTTTGTCATACCAAAGTAAGCAGTGGAGTCAGAATTGAGGTGGAGTGTGCCTGACCTCAAGGTCCACACTCACCCAAATGTACCACTGTGCTTGCAAGGACAGTTACAGCAAAATCTGATGAAAAAGAACGAGGGATTTGGCTTACCACTTGCAGGGATGCCCAGGTGACTTGCTGTGTTCTCATCCAACACTGTGGATGAGGCCTGCTGCCGCTTCAGGTGCTCTGTCACAACATAGAGCAGAAAGCAACTTATTTCTTCTTTTGCATGTCACATTATCCTCTAGGGCAGTGGTTCTCAAAGAGTACTCCTCAGACCAGCAGCCTCAGTATAACCTGAGAACTTGTTAGGTATGCAAATTCTCAGGCCACATCTCAGACTTACTGAATCAGAAACTCTGGGGGTGGGGATGGTGTAGCAAGCCCTCCAGGTGGTTCTGATGCCTGATGAAGTTTGAGAACCACTGCCTTAGGCATCCAATCCCATATAACACTAAAAATAAAAGTAAAAATAATGATGATGATAGGTGACACTTGCAGAGCTCTAAGTGGCAGGTACTATTTCTAATTTGCATACATTAATTCAAGATTAATATTCACAATTAATCTTCACAATACCCTATGAGATTGATCACATTATTGTCATTCCTGTTTAACAGATGAGGAAATTAAGGTAAAGAAAGGTTAAGGAGGGACTTCCCTGGTGGTCCAGTGGGTAAGACTCCACGCTCCCAATGCAGGGGGCCTGGGTTCAATCCCTGGTCAGTAGAACTAGATCCTGCACGTGTGCCGCAACAAAGATCCCGCGTGCCACAATGAAGACCCAGGGCAGCCAAGATAAATAAATATTTTTTTAAAAAAAGAAAGGCTAAGGAACTTGCCTAGAATCACACAGATACTAAGAGGTGTAACTGGAATTTGAATTCAGGCAGTCTAGCTCTAAGGCTTATGTGCTTAATCTCTATTTTATATACTCTCTCAAAAAGTTGGTAAATTCAGAGTAGTCCAAATCTCTCCCTATCTCTGTTGGCCTAAATTACACATTTTTTTTATCTGGTCTGTAGAGAGACAAAAGGCAAAGAATAAAATTTCCAGTTCCTAACGAATTGATCATCAGACTAAGACAAGCGTCTACTAAACTCAGTACACTGCTTCACGTGTGTTAGGTGCTCAGTTTCCTCAAAGTGCTCCCCAGAGCCCATCAGAGAGACAGCTGGGAGGCAGCGCAGACGGGACCCCTGGGCTCACCGGCACGGCCCTGTTGTGTGCAGGCACAGGTCTTTCCCTTCTAGCAGGTCAGGAAGCAAGCCCTCCCTGGCAGCCCCTGGGCATCAAGGGGCCCCATAAGGTCATTTAATATAATCTGAAATTTTAAAATCCATTTTTATCTTTGTTAGAGGTAGTCCCTTGTTGATCTTACAAGATTCTAAAGGACCCTCCCCTTTAGGCCCTGGACGGAAGCCTGGAGTTGTGGATGTGTGCCCTTCAAAAGAGTAGGTGTCAGCTCCAGGTCACTCCCCAAAGCTCTCCTGAGAGGAAACAACGAGAGTGATGATAAACAATAATCAGGTAGGCACACCCATTATTAGGAGAAACTACTCAGGTGCCCTCTGCCCTTTATCTTTCTGGAAAATTACTGACCCATCTCAAAGTACAAGACATCGCCTAGAAACCTGGCCCAGATAATTCCCGTAAGTGAAATGAGGAAGAGTTTCTGCAGAGCACACTGGGGTACAGCAGTGCCAAGAGGCCAGCTGCAGAAGCCTGGTGACAGCTGCTGAGATGGGGGGGGTCCACATTGTGACTGCAGAGAGAGGAGAGCAGGATCCAGAGGAAAAGTATCGCTAAGGTCAAACTGCCAAGGGGCCTACAAGTACTGTCCTAAGCCGTGACCAAAAAGCAGACGGCACTGAGAATCTACCTGAGCGGGACACGAGGAGCTGACCTCTACTCCCACAAGCAGTAGCTCCATGAGTATGTGAAGGAGAGCAACTGGAGAGGAGGAGTTTGCAGGGACTCCCTAGGGGGTTCCAGGGGAGGCAAGCTGGTGCGGGGGTGGGAGCCCTAAGAGCCAACAACCCTGTGACCTGCACAACCCTGTGGCACTGGGCGAGGGGTGTGGTGAGGCAAGAAGGGCCTATGACTACAGAAAAGAAAGAAACCAAGGGAGGCTTTGGCAGCTCTGACCGGCTCCACCCAAGTTCGTAAGGCCAACAGCCAGGGGCTAGGGGTTGGGTAGCCTAGACCATATCTGTCCATTGAGTCATTCAACTCATTCTTCCTGATGAGACACAAAACCTCGGAGACCCTGAAAGTCAAGAGATGCCCCTCAGGAAACTCCCTAGTGTTCCCATACCAAGAACTGTACCATCAGAGGTCTGATGAGATGTGCCCTCTGAGAGTGAGGGGCTGGTCAGCCAGGCTGTCAAGAAGAGAGCAGTCAGTCCTCCCTGGAGAAGCAAACCACCCGCCCCAAATGTTTCTATCACCATGCTCCATTTACTTTCAGCATCAGCTCAGCTGGGCAGGCCAGCTGATCAGCTGCAACTAAAATTGAGCAGGTATCCCTCAGTCTCTGCCTGAAATGGAAAATGCTGGTCTCATTAGGTCTTGTGCCACTGACTTCCCTGCCCTCAGGAAAGGGATTCATCCACAATGCCAATACCTTTAATATCTCCTGCTAATGGCAACACAGAAAGCATGGGGTGTTTTGGCCCTAGTTGCCAGACTTCAGTATGGCTGAAGTATGGCTAGTTTGGTTCAAAAAGGAGATAAGAATTCTTCTAATGAAACAAGTTCATCATAATAAACCACTTGAATGTTGTTATTTCCTCTTAGAATCATTACCGTAGACCCTTTAAGTAACAAAATGACAACAGACACAGACCAATTATCCTGGCCAGGCTTCAGTAGTAGTCTGAGGCCCATTTTATTGCAAAACTGGCTCTTCCAGAATTCTGTACATTCAATCAAACCTTTATAGGGCCTTCGGTACTACTGCTCTCACCTGAGACAAAGAACCATATGTGGTCAGTGACCGTAAGAAGCAGGGCCATGGAGTATATTCGGTATTGAGCATGCCTTACCAATTTCGTCAAGCAGCTCCTGAGATGGTGGTGGTAGTTCATCAATGTGATGTTGCGAGATGGCTTCTACTAGTTCTTAAAAAAGATAAAGGAGAAAGTGACTTACTGCCTTCCTAGACCTGAACTAGGTTTTCGAGGCTTCGACGTGGATTTGACTTAGGATTTCTCAATGATGAAACAAGCTAAGACGGGGAGAAAGCCTCTTATATTAACGGTCCTAATTGAGACTTCATATGTGAAAGGTTTTACTCTCCCTTTTATTCTAAACCCTTTCCTACATCACACCTCACCTCAGTACCACTTGATCTGTGCCCCTCCCCAAGGATATGTGAGGTAGGTGAGGTATAAATTCTTACTAAGAGGCTGGGGGTCCAATTTGGACCAAGACTGCTGGAGGGATATAGAAGCTCTAGACCCGTCAAAATGAAAAAAAGTGGGAGGCCTTTCTCTATAGATTATCAGGCCAGGGGATATGGGAGACCATACTTTGGGCCTTCACCTAAGGGCTCAATTATAACATTAACCAAAACCCCTCAGCATAGTTCACAATATCTCTATCCCCCTGAGGGAAATTCTAAGAGTTGTACCAAAGACACAAGACAATAAGATTAATGGAGCAAAGGCAATTACACCTCAAGAGCTGTTATGGCTCTCATACCCTTTGAGCTGGAAATTGCCTTCTAAGACTCTATCCTAAGGAAAAGATCAGAGGTTCAGATAAAGATTTCTGTACAAAGAGCAAAAGTTGGAAAACAACATAAATCTTCAACATAAGGGCATGGTTAAGCAACATATGTAGAATGGACTACTATGCAGCCATCACATATATTTATGAATAATTTTTACTGACAAGTGGAAATCCTAAAATATATCATTAAAGAAAAAGAAGCAGGCCAGAGCTGATACACTATATGATCTCAACTATGCCAAAAAAAAGAATATATATATATACAGCCCCCAAATATCTATATATATATATAGATATATATATAGATATTTGGGGGTATATTTCTAAAAATATAAAAAAGATATGCATCAAAATACTACAAGAGGTTAAAAAATGATGGTAGAGGGACTTCCCTGGCAGTCCAGTGGTTAAGACTTCGCCTTCTAATGCAGGGGGTGCAGATTCAATCCCTGGTTGGGGAGCTAAGATCCCACATGCCTCGTGGCCAAAAAACCAAAACATAAAACAGAAGCCATATTGTAACAAATTCAATAAAGACTCTAAAAATGGTCCACATCAAAAAAAACTTTTTAAAAAAATGATGGTAGAATGGTCGTGGTTTTCTCTTTTAAGCTCTTCTGTATTCTCTAAGTTTTCTATAATGAGTATGTTTTACTTCAGGGGAAGTCAGGGGAAATTAGCATTTTTGTTTGAATCTACTAGAGCATCAAAGAGGAGATGAAGTCTCCCTTAAATTGGTTTACTGTTATGAACTTGTATTTTAATATTAAACACAGGGTACCTTTTTGCAGGCTCCTCCTCTGAGTGGCACGGGATGATGTGTCAGGTGCCTTAGCAATGCTGGAGGAACCAGCTCCAGTAAATGTAGGCAATCTTTTCTACAAGTAAGACATAAACATGGTAACTGACACATGTATTAAGCTAAAAAGGCCCATTAAGCTCAATCATTTCCAAGATTAATCTTGTGTATCATTGATGGAAGAAGCTACTTGTTTTGTTGACTGAGTCAAACATTCAAATGTTATCGCCTCTTGGAAGCCTTCCCACCCCTCTCTGCCTCCACAGCACTCAGTTTTTACCTCTGTGTTACATCCTGCCAGTCTTTCTCAATAGGCAGTGAGCTCCTTCAGGGCGTGGACTTTCCTATTCACTTCTGGATGCCTAGAAAAGGGCCTGGCATAGTGCCTGGCACTTAGAACCTGCCCCATTAACAGTTTGTTGAACAAGAGCATAAAATTCTTTATTTCCCTACTTCAGAGTGAGACCTTTTGTGAGTCAGATGCCCAGAGAAGATGACAGTCGATTTTTCATTGAGGCCCAAACAAGTAATCAATCTGCCTACAGAAAGGTCAGTCAACAGGTTTTTAATGAGCAGAACCAAGTAAGGAACTTTTAGTTTTCTTGAAGAGACTACACATATGAAGTATGAGGGAGGGAGAGAAAGGAAACCAACAAACAAACAGCATGGGGAGGGGAAGGAAGCAAGGAGAAGGTACCATTAAGTGTCTTTACTGCAGATTATTGGTTTAGGAGTTCAGAGAAGGTAGAGATCAATCGAAACTCTCACAGAACTAACCAGAGGCGGCGTCAAGAAGGCAGTAGAACTCGAGCCTCCTCTTAGTATGTAAGATATGGTTAGGTAGAAAGAACAATGCAGATGAACAATGCATCATAAGCTATCGCAGCGGATGGATCTTTCGAGAAATCGACAAACATTACCTTTGGGGAAAAAAAAGGGCACAAAAACCCAGGATCTATTCTACAATACAGACTCAGAGAGGAGCCCCAGGGAAGCCTGGAGAGGATCCAGCTTATTTCTTGCTTTCTTTGTAAAACAGATATGGAGAAATCTTGGCCTTTTGGATCACTGACGCCTTTGGACTCACTCCAAGAGTGTGCAATGCAGAGTCGGTATACTTACGAGATTAGTCAGTCTTGAAGGAAGAGTTTCAGAGGAAGTAAGAAGGGAATCTAGGCTCTTTGCTTTCTCTTGGAGAGTTATAGATTCTTGACTGTTCCAGAATGACGTAGACCCTGTTTTAACCTGAAATGTGATACTTTCAAGACAGTCCTTATACTGACTAGCAGCTGAAGAAATTGACCCTGTTGTAGAAAAGAGGGCAGTTAGTGTCTGAATCTTTTACATTATTTAAAAACAACAAAAAGAAGCCCCCACAAAACTCTATACCTGGAACAGGGATTTTCCAAATTGTCAATAACTGAAATAATCACTGATCACTGATGATAGTCTCTAAACTTGGGAGAGACTAAAGGGAGATTATTTGAACCACAAATATACTGGAAAAAAGGGCACTAGAGACAGGATATTTGATGCTGGCTGTAGGCAGTTGCAGGACCCAGAACTATGTATGTTTAAGCACAAGGTACTGTTTTAAGTTACAAACTCTAGAGAATCCAATGTATTTGCACTAAATTCAACAGTGCTTCAAGTACAAAGTAGACTCTGCATTTGCATGTCTCTATTGCTAGAGTTTAAAAATCTCCTTATAGCTGGTTAATCACCACCACCACAGCTACCTGGCCTCCCATGGGATTATCCCCTTCAGCTCTGGCCCTAAAGAAACCCTTCTGTACTGTGAGAAAACACTGCGGGTCTGCCCCTGCAGCCTGGCTTCCCATAGCCAGCGAGGCAGGGGCTGTTAGTCCCTTTCCCAGAACATCCCCTGCTAGTGGTTACCCGGGCTGAGCGGAGTGCTGACACTAGTAGGCGCGTGGTTTATTTTGGGTGTTTTGCATGAGACTTCCTTAAAAGAACCGTCTTGTTCATAGGAGATACTAGACAGGTCTTGAATGTCTGTCAATGATCTAAAGAATTAAAAGCACAGAGTAATTGGGAGATGTTTACAAAAATCAAACACTATATTCCTAAGAGGTACTTTTTAAAGATGCTCTTCACAAAAATCTTTATTTGGCAAGTGGCCAAAATCAGAGACTATCTTAGAATATCCATAAGATATCTATAAGATATTTAAGATATCTTAGAGAGAATATTAGAGAATATCTTAAAATGAGATACTAACTTTAAACATACCTCAGCAGCCAAAAATAAATTCCATAGGTGAAAGTCTATTTATATGGCAAACAGATTTAATCTACCTCAAGTATAAATTTCTATTCTTCTTATCACTGTGTTTCCTTGATTAAGATGCTATTAATTTAGATCACTCATCACAACAGTTTTTAGGTGAAAGAAGAAACAGGCTCACATTAAATGTATACATAAAAATGGGAAGAACACAGACTCTTACAAACAAGGAAATACTATTCCCCTAAAACCAAGACTGTGCACAGTATCCTTAGGCAACTTTTGGTGGCCATACATGTCTTTCTCTTTCATTTCCTTTGGTGACTCCTTTAATGTCTCCTCTTGTTCGTCTTCAGTACTGTAAGAGAGAAAGTGAGAAAATTATATAAATCCCCTGTCAGCAGAGTGCAATAACGTGGTACAAGGCACCAGTTACTGGCCCAGTGTGAGAGGCAGCTGGAAGGGCACTAAGCTCGAAGTGGAAAGTGAGGGTTCTGATCCTGGCTCTGCTACTGACTAGCCACATGTTCTCAGGGATGTCTGGGCCTCTGTTTCCTCTTCAGAGGCTGAATAAATACTCTCTAAGGGTCAGCCCATCTGAAATCAGCCAATGATGCTACTGGCTGAGCAAGCTCCTGAGGAAATCAACGGAGCATGGGAACTTTGCTGTGGATGGATGATGGAGCAAAGGGCACAGCCATGGGGCCTTACCAACTGTGAAACAGCTTCTTGGCATGGAGTATCAGGGGAGACCAAGAGAGGCTTGTGCCAAAAAATGGCCAGAAAAGAATTCTGAAGACAAACTTGACCTGCTTCTACTTTAACCAATATTTAAGATTCATTTTCAATATTCAAACACAAACTATAAGCCAGATCCCACGCTAAATCCTTCCAAATGTTTCCACGTTTTTAATCGTTGCACAATCCTGTGAGACCAATGGTATAAAGGAAAGAGCATGGATTTTGGATTGAGTTGTGACTATTAATTCTGTTCACTAAATATTTGTTTCTCCTGCTGAGCACAATGTAGAACTTTTTGGCCCTCCTAATTTACATAAATGGCCGTATGACTTGTTTTAACCAGTGAAATGCAAGTGAAAGTGATGTGATTCACTTTGGGGCAGAAACTTTAAAAGCCCAGTGCACAGTTCACCATGTTCCCTTTTCTCCTGCCTCAGTAAGAGAAGCAGCACAAAGATGGAGTCTCCCTCAGTGTGGATTTCTGACGGAAGGTAATACAGCACAGATCACTCCTGGTGATGGACGCGGAGCATGAGCACAAAACAAGTTTCTGTTGTTTTAAAGCCCCTAAAATCCGGGGGTCGTGTGTTACGTAACATAATCTAGCCTATCCTAATGATACAGCTGCTTACTAACTGTACAACCTAAGGAAAAAACCCTCTGCTTCCTGTACTGGCGAAATCAGAGGGTTGTTATATGAATTAAATTTGACAAAACAGAGTACCTGGCATATTGTCACTGCTTAGGAAATACTAGCTATCATTATTATAGATAAGGAAATTGAGGTCCAGAAAAGAGAAAGTAAATTGAATGCTACTGTACCAGGCACTTTGCCTCTATTATTAGTTTTTTAATTAATCTTTTTATTTTGAAATAACTGTATATATATTCACATGCAGTTCTTTTTTTTTTTTTTTAATTTATGGCTGCATTGGATCTTTGTTGCTGCGCGCTGGCTTTCTCTAGTTGCGGCGAGCGGGGGCTACTCTTCGTTGCGGTGCACGGGCTTCTCATTGCAGTGGCTTCTCTTGTTGCGGAGCACGGGCTCTAGAGCGCAGGCTCAGTAGTTGTGGCGCACGGGCTTAGTTGCTGCGTGGCATGTGGGATCGTCCCAGACCAGGGCTCGAACCCATGTCGCCTGCACTGGCAGGCGGATTCTTAACCACCACACCACCAGGGAAGTCCACATGCAGTTTTAAGAAATACACTTTACCCAGTTTCCCTCAATGGTGACATCTTGCAAATCTATTGAGCAATATCATAACCAAGATATCGACATTGATACAGTCAAGATACAGGACGTTTCCACCACAGGGACCCCTCACGTTGCCCTTTTATAGCCATGTCTATTTCCCCCCCACTCCCATCTCTTTCTTAACCCCTAGAAACCACTCATTTATTCTTTATTTCTACAATTTTATCATTTCAAGAATGTTATAAATGTGGAATCATATAGTAAATAACTTTGCAGGGGTTGCTTTTTCCACTCAGCATAATTCTCTGGAGACTTATCCCGGTTGTTGCATGTATCAATAGTTCATTCTTTTTTTATTGCTGAGGAGCATTCCATGGTATGGATGTACCACAGTCTGTTAAACCATTCACTTGTTAGACAACATCTGGGTTTCCAGATTTTGGCTATTATGAATAAAGTTGCTATAAACATTCGTGTATGTGTTGGTTTTTTTAAATATTTATTTATTTTTAAATAAATAAATTTTTTTGGCTGCATCGGGTCTTAGTTGCGGCATGCAGGATCTTTCATTGCAGTGCAGGCTCTTCACTGCAGTGTGCGGGCTTCTCTCTAGCTGTGGCATGCGGTTTTTCTCTCTCTAGTTGTGGTGCGCGGGCTCCAGAGCGTATGGGCTCTGTAGTTTGCAGCACACGGGCTCTCTCGTTGAGGCGCACAAGCTCAGTAGTTGTGGCACATGGGCTTAGTTGCCCTGCCGCATGTGGGATCTTAGTTCCCTGACCAGGGATAGAACCCATGTTCCCTGCGTTGGAAGGCGGATTCTTTACCACTGGACCACCAGGGAAGTCCCATGTATGTGTTTTCGGGTAAACATAATCCTTCATTTCTCTGGGTAAATGCCCAGAAGTCATATTATTACTTTTAATCTCTATGTCAACATTCCCAGTAAGAATTCTTTTTTTTTTGAATTTAGAATCTTCCATTTATTCAATAGAATTGAAAATATATTATTTAAGAGAGGTGAAAAAATAAAATTCAATGTTGTCTACAGAAACTTTCCTTAACCAGACAGAATTTCTCTTTTTCATTTGTAAAAGTAAAAAAAAACAAAGTAGCTTTTTCTTTCAAAAATAGTATGCGCCTATGGTAGAACATTCCAACAGCAAAGAAGGTTATAAGATAAAAAGCAAAACCTCTGGACTCTCTCTCCAGAGTTAACGACTGTATAGACTTCCAGAAATGTTGACACGCTACAAGGATTAGAGGTATCTCCCTTCCCTCTCATTTTTACACAGACGTTATTAAATTACATACATTGTTATGCATTTTTTTCAATTAACAATATGTCCAGTGATGATTCTTATCGCTATTTTACAAATGGGGAGCTAGAAGAGAGGGGTTGAGAAATCTGACCAAGTTAGAAAAGCAGAGTCAGGATCTGAATACAGATAACAACTCCTTTTCACGACCCCTCACAATTCTGCTGAACAAGTCCTAACAAAGCTAAGCTGCCCAAAGCTTACTGTTATAACATGGTGGCTATTATATTTGAAGAAGAGCAACATATAAATATGGGGCATAACCATCAATTAACATTACTTCTATGAGTCTGAAACTGTGAATAAAATAATAGCATATACCTTCGTATAGGTTGGAATTGAGACCTGGTCAAAATTTCAGCATTCTTTCCAAGGTTTTTTCTCATTTGGAACTTTTCTTCACCTGAAAGAATAAAGTACATGCATTTTTTAGTGAATTTTTGCCAACCCAGATTATTATTTTCATTCTCTAGAATTTTCCTTGGTCTGGTCCAGAATAAGAAATAATCTGTATAAACAAAGTGCTTCCTAACTGGGTTTGGAGTGAGCACTGTAGAAGAGGTTTTTGCTCTGAAAGCTTATTTTCCTTGCTCAGAGGGGAGAACTATAGTCTGACTCTCAGAATACAATCAAGCCATTTACTGGCCTTTCAGTTATAACTGCACAGTTATTTCTGGAGACAAATGTTGTTTTGTCTTTTCAGGAAGGCAAACTGACCTGGTTCCTGTCAACAGACACCAGGGGGCGTTGAAACCAAGAACTGTTTGTTCACTAAAGATTCCAAATAGAAAAGACCATGAGGGCTTCCCTGGTGGCGCAGTGGTTAAGAATCCACCTGCCAATGCAGGGGACACGGGTTCGAGCCCTGGTCTGGGAAGATCCCACATGCTGCAGAGCAACTAAGCCCATGCGCCACAACTACTGAGCCTGCGCTCTAGAGCCCGTGCGCCACAACTACTGAGCCTGCGCTCTAGAGCCCGTGCTCCGCAACAAGAGAAGCCACTGCAATGAGAAGCCCGTGCACCGCAAGGAAGAGTAGCCTCTGCTCGCCACAACTAGAGAAAAGCCTGCGTGCAGCAACAAAGACCCAATGCAGCCAAAAATAAATAAAATTAAATAAATAAATAAAAATTTAAAAAAAGAAAAGAAAAGACCATTAGCTGGGCATTCCCAGAACATTAACTGTGTCTCTTGGCCACCAAACACCACTTAAAGAGTGGGGATGTGGTCTTGAGTACTAAGGAGCTAATTCAACTGTCTTCTGTTCTCGTTGGCCTCAAGCATCTGAAGTCACTCCTCCCCAACTCTCAGTAAGGTCTCTGGACACACGGGGCCAGTATCCATTTTCCTTCCCACCATTACATAGCTCTGGTTTATAGAGAAGAGGACAGACAGACCAGCCTGCCCCGTTGGCAAATGCTCATGATCCCCCTGCCATTCTTTAGGTCCAGGAGGTAGTCTGGTAGGCAATGGGAGGCCCACTATAAAAGTGCCACCTTCAGCAGAAGCCAAGCTACTCTGAAACCCCACCAGTGGAGAAGCATAGGGGTTCTTCTTCTTTCCACCCCTTTTCAAATGCCTAGAAAGCGTAAACACCTGGAAAGCATAAATGAATTCCTAATAAGCACAATTTAGACCTGGAGGGGAACTTAGAGATTTTAGAGTCTAACTTTCTCCTTTACTTTACATGGAGGGAGAGTGGGGCTCTCAGGTGGAGTGACATGCCCAAGGTAATGCAGAAAAAAAATCAGTGGCAGAACTGGGCTTGGAACCCAGCATGTATGCAACTTTTACCCCTGTTGTATTGCCTGGTATGGAGAGGATATATTGATATATCAGAGCCCTAGTGAAAAAGGGGGAGGAGAAGGGCTAAAAGGAGGAAGCAGAGTAGAAATCAGCGGCTTCTACATGTACTTTAGATGTTTGTATCCAACTAGCCCTGGTTTTCTGACCTGCCTGCCCCATAACTTCTCTATCCTACTCAACTCTCTTCCAAACACTAGTGAAGTGGCCATGTACAGGTCAGGCTCACACAGAGAGTGATCATGGGCAGAGGCTCCACAGAAAGAGCTGGGTGGCCAGAGACCCAGGTTTGGGAACTTTAAATACATATTGTCCTGAGAATTTAACTGTTCATCTAAAAGCTTACAGCTTCTTAAAATGCTTGTGCCTGTGACGGGGACCTGAATCAGGTTAGAGATGGAAGCTGGAGTATGCAGCAGGAGGAAGGGAGTATGGTCAGAACCTAAACCCACCCAGCCCGGGTTCAGACTGTTGAGACACGACCCTGGACCGAGCTACATGGCTTGGTAGGTGGATAACCCTGGTTTTAAAAATGGATGGTTGCATACCTTAAAAGAGCAAAAGTGCACAATTTTTAAAATGCCTGTATCAGAACCTGTAGTTCACTTGTATCTTGTCTTGTGTCACACCCCAGCTGCTGATCCAAGTTTAACTTTCCATGTAACTGGAAGCAGTTGCTAAGTTATATAGAACCCAAGGCCTCCCAAGCGAAGGATGTTACGTTGACTGTACTATTAGCTATTATTAACCCTTTGCTAAGATGCCAAGCAACCAAAGGAAAATGATGGTGAAACTCTGCCTTTTGGGGTAGAGAAGGACATGGAAACCTAGTTCTGGTTGTCACTGTGTCAATAACTAGCTGTGTGGCCTAGGTCAATCCCTTAGGTCAGCTCAGCAAAGATAACTGAACACCTGCTGTGTGCCACAAAAGAGCCTGAAATCTAGGGAAAGAGACTACAGGGGGAAAATAGAAGAAGAAGCAACTGCTATAACGTATGCTATAAGAATGCAAGGGGAGGTATAAATAACATGATGTATGGATGTCATGAGACTAGTGAGGGGCACGGGAAATCACTGAGCCTAAGTTTTCTCATTTGTAAAATGGAAGGCCTGGAAGGTTATTTCTAAGGACCTTTCCAGCTCTAAACATGTGTGATCTGACAGAAAGTAGAGATGAGGGACTCTCAAAGGAATCTGCCCTGAGGGCTTATTACCAGAGGCTTGAGGTCGGGCACAAGCATGTTGTATTCCTTCAAAGTCTTCTTCAATGGGACTTGGGGTCTACAAAAGAATGAAAGAGCAAAGAAAGGAGGGTCACTGGAGGCAGACATATCATCAGAAGGTGGAGAGAGAATTTCTTGATGTTCTTAAACCTTGAAAATCTTCATAAGGTTCCTTCATCTTCTATAGAAAAAGAACAAACCTTCATCACAGACATTAAGAACTTATTTGTACTATGTGTTCTTCCTCAACAACAAGCCTTCCCCCACCTCCCATTTAGAGGTGGAATCGGGTGACTTTTCCCTTCATCATCCCCTCCTCACCACAACCTTCCAACAAAGATGTTCTGATTCCTGGGAGCTTTATCAGAAAAGCCAAAGAGGGTAGGAAAAACGGCCCAGACTGGAAAGCTACTCTATGGGGTGAGAAGTCAGAACACTGGTTCCTTTGAGGGGAGGCAGGGAGTGGGAGGAAACACAAGGAGGTCTTTTGGGGGATCAAGAATGGTCTATTTCTTGATTTGGGTGCTGGCTACATGAGTGTGTTCAGCATGTAAAAATTCATGAGCTGTACACTAAAGATGTGTGTAGTTTTCTCTGTTATACTTTTTATATACATCTACATGTTACATGTATATACATATGTATGTATATATACTTTATATATTTTTATTAAAGATTTTCTTAATGTCCCAGTCCACCGTAAAACCAAGAATGTTTAAAGGATTAATAATGGAGAATTGCTCTGAGTTTTCAGAAGTGCCAACAAGTGGAAACTATGCTTTTTGATGCATCACTGAATTCTTCTTGTCAGTCAAATGTTGTGATTGACATGTACAATTCTCTCTTTCCTCTACCGTACCTTCCATATTGGTAAAAGAACCTCAAAAAGTGGCAGGTTTGGGCTTCCTTGGTGGCACAGTGGTTAAGAATCCGCCTGCCAATGCAGGGGACACGGGTTCGAGCCCTGGTCCGGGAAGATCCCACATGCCGCGGAGCAACTAAGCCCGTGAGCCACAACTCCTGAGCCTGCACCTAGAGCCCGCGAGCCACAACTACTGAGCCCATGTGCCACAACTACTGAAGCTCGCACACCTAGAGCCCGTGCTCCGCAACAAGAGAAGCCACTGCAATGAGAAGCCCGCGCACCGCAGCGAAGAGTAGCCCCCCTCACCGCAACTAGAGAAAGCCCACGCACACAGCAACAAACACCCAGTGCAGACAAAAATAAATAAATTAAATAAATAAATTAAAAAAAAAAAAAAAAGTGGCAGGTTAGGGGACAGGCGAGGTGAAAATAACATAAGTAAATAAGAGAATCCAATAAGTTTCATTTTATAAATGAAAATACTCTGTACAAACAGGTTCTTGCAAAAGCTAGGCAGATCCCAGACAAAGCCCTGTGTACTGGACAGCCTCACATTCACTGCTGACACTGTGCCTCTATTCCTGGCTCTGTCTCACCACTAAAGCTGGCCAGGCCAGGGCTAATTCCCTACATCTGTGTTCGCCAGTTCTTCTTCACACAGAGGAATAACAGCAGGCTGCCTTCTCTTCCCTTCAGGAAGGATGTGTGAATTGGGTAACATGAAGGAAAGTATTTTGAAAAAAGAAGTACAAAGTGCTGTACAAATGCAGGAACCACAATTTTGGGAGAAATTGCTTACGACCTTCATTATCAAAAATCTTATTTTTCACATGTTTTTTCAAAACACACAAAAACACTGATAAATTGACATTATATACTTTTACGTGTAAGCTATTTTTCTTAATAAAAATAATTTTAAAGGAATAAGGCAACGGAGAAAGCTGAAGATGTGCTTTATCCTGAACTGTAAATTTTTACCTCTAGGGGCTTCCCTGGTGGTGCAGTGGTTGAGAATCCGCCTGCCAATGCAAGGGACACAGGTTCGAGCCCTGGTCCAGGAAGATCCCACATGCCGTGGAGCAGCTAAGCCCGTGCACCACAACTACTGAGCCTGCACTCAAGAGCCCACAAGCCACAACTACTGAGCCCATGTGCCACAACTACTGAAGCCTGTGCGCCTAGAGCCCATGCTCCGCAACAAGAGAAGCCACCGCAACAAGAAGCCCGCGCATCGCAATGAAGGGTAGCCCCCACTCACCTCAACTAGAGAAAGCCCAAGCACAGCAACGAAGACCCAATGCAGCCAAAAATAAAAAACAAACAAATAAATAAATTTATTAAAAAAAATTTTTTTTACCTCTAGAGCCAAGTTTTCTTGAGCAGTTGAGGAGTAAAAATATTCATGGTCTGGAGTTAAAAATTCATCTGTTATGTCTTCAGAAGACTCTGGTGAACAAGTTGATTGCACGGACTGATCCTATTAATAAGGTAAGAAATCATTTTTAAGTTGGTGTTTATTGTAAACAAATCCCTTTATAGTTGGATGCAGTGTTAATGATGGGGTATCAAAAATTACTCTGTGGTCAGGGTGACACTCTCTGAGACCTTCCTGCCTACTTGCACCTCTGGCCCTCTTTCCCCACAGTGAGCTGTGAACCCCCTGGAGCAAATGTGACAAATGACAGTCCTGAATCTCAACATCCTTACCTGCACAGTGGAAGTGGGGGGAGGCTGGGTGACCTTTTTGCTCTAAAATTCACAGGAAGAAAAAAGTCCCTAGACAACTCAAGCTGGGGACTGAATTTAAACACCCTGATCCTCAAGAGCCTAGATACAGTCCATGTGTTGGCGTTGTCCTCCAGGCTGAGGCTGCTCAGAACTGGGACTCCCTCAGGTATTCCCGTTTAAAGGCAAGTGAAGAAGCATGATTTTGGGGCTTCCCTGGTGGCGCAGTGGTTAAGAATCCGCCTGCCAATGCAGGGGACACAGGTTCGAGCCCTGGCCCAGGAAGATCCCACATGCCGCGGAGCGACTAAGCCTGTGCGCCACAACTACTGAGCCTGCGCTCTAGAGCCCGTGAGCCACAACTACTGAGCTTGCGTGCCTGGAGCCCGTGCTCCGCAACAAGAGAAGCCACTGCAATGAGAAGCCTGCGCACCACAACGAAGAGTAGCTCCTGCTCTCTGCAACTAGAGAAAGCCCGCGTGCAGCAACAAAGACCCAACACAGCCAAAAATAAATAAATAAAATAAATAAATTCATAAATAAAAAAAAGAAGCATAATTTTAAAAATAGCAATGCAATCTCAAAAATAAAAATAAAATAAAATAAAGTAAGTTATTTCTTCAGCATCTCCACTCTACCCCTTCCTTTTTTGCTCTTTCTCTACGTTCAGGCCCTGATCACCACATGGCCAGACAACTGGCTCCTTTCCTTACCTTCAGTCATCCCTTTGCAGAGGTTTTGTGGTTTATTTCCTTGGACATTGCTTTTGCCATACTTCCTCCTCTGCGCACTTAGCAGCTGCTTTCCTTAACCTCTCATGTCAAACTGAAATTTCTCAGACAAGCCTGGCCTCCCATACCTTCCCCACTTCCCTGACAGAGCTGCTTCTCCAGCCAAGCCAGTATGCTGAATGTGGCACATCCTTCCAGCCCTCACGTGAGAGAAAGAATAAATTGTCCTGTGAGCGGTTTGTGTGCTATGGTTAATACAATAGTATGTTCTTCGAGAAAGACCTCAAATGTTATCACACCTGGCTTTTTACATTGTTTCATTCTCAGCTGCTGTTTATATTCTTTAAATGATCCTGATCCCACGTCAATGGTGATTACAAAAATTTTGGTTCCTTGCTCTGGCTGGACTATGGCCCAACTGCATGCTTGAAGAATGCATTAAATCCCTGAAGCAAGGCTGTAACCCCAATGCAAATGCTAGGAAATGACTGTATCCCAGGGATCTTGCTGAGGCAGAGGTTTCAGGCATGAACACATTCCTTCCACTGAGTTGAAAGCTGAATTTGGGTCTTGGGTGACATTCCAGGTGAAGGTACTCTCATCGCAACCCTGGCCTTGCTTTTCCTACTTCAATCTGACCTGAGTCACGAGCTTTGGTAACTGACCGTGCTTTAAGAGTTGGTCTTGGGACTTCCCTAGTGGCGCAGTGGTTAAGAATCCGCCTGCCAATGCAGGGGACACGGGTTCGATCCCTGGTCCAGGAAGATCCCACATGCCGTGGAGCAACTAAGCCCGTGCGCCACAACTACTGAGCCTGTGCTCTAGAGCCCGCAAGCCACAAATACTGAAGCCCACACGCCTAGAGCCCATGCTCCGCAACAAGAGAAGCCACCGCACTGAGAAGCCCTCACACCACAACGAAGAGTAGTCCCCGCTCTCGCCACAACTAGAGGAAGCCCGCGCGCAGCAACAAAGACCCAGCGCAGCCAAAAATAAATAAATTAATTAATTAATTAATTAGGAAAAAAAAGAGTTGGTCTTGTCTAGCCAACTCGACAGAAAGCTCAAGGGTCAGAGCTGAATCTAACACTTGTCTATGTTTTCCCCAAGCTCCAATATACACAATGCTTTGAGTTGAACTAACTCAAAAAGTATCAGGCAGGGAGGAAAGACTTCTTCGTTCATGTCAGAGACATGAGGGCACATGCTCCAACAAAAAAGAACTACTATAGATATTATTTCAATGTCATAATACATAACAACTCAGTTCTAGTAGGTCTTTGGGTTCAAGTTGGCTCTCAAGGCAGTATGACTTACGCTGTAAGACTTCTCAACAACCACAGGTGCATCAGACTTTGCTTGAAAGACTTCACTATGCTCTGGCTGCTCATATTTTCTGGGGGGCAGGTGCCTGATACCTAATAATTATAACACAATCATTGTCATTCGGTGATATTCAAATGTAATGGAAGGGGCAAAGGGTGGCATGAGAGAAGAGATGTATGCATATTCTGCCAAGGGTGGCCATGTTTCGTATATCAAATCAAAGTGGAGACTGTTAGGCTAGCCTGGTCCCAGCACGTGGCCCTGGATCAGCCACCCTTTTGCCTACCCATTCAAGAGCGATGCTTGACAAGGAACAGATTTTAAATACCAAAAAAATCCAAACCAATAGATTTTCTACCTAAGATAAATAATAATTTTAGATGTACCTTCCTTTGATTTGCAAACAACTGTGAAACGATATCCCACGCCCTGATTGCAAGCAAATTACCAGGTGGAAATACACAGTCTTCAGTTTTCACCTACAAATCTCTAAAAGTGATGACAGTAAATGTCATTTGTCTCTAAGTTCCTCAGGCATAGACTCTCTGAGAGCCAGTGGAATTTTTCTGGCTTAAAATGCAACGCAAAGAAGTGGGCAATAGGGAGTAGCCTTCCATCAATGCCCTCAGGTAAAAGGTTCAATTCTTTGTGAGGTTAGACCCAGATCCGGGGTCAGTGCATGGAGATTATTTTACTTCCTTTGGACAAAGGAATCTGCTCCGGTAATAGAAAAACTCACGAATCTCTGGACTTCTTTACCTGTCTGAAGGACAGTGGGATTAGAAGGGTATGCTGCTTTCCCCTGGAATTCAGGATTCCCAGACAGGTAGGAAAGGAGAGAAGACCAAAGGAAATATTCTAGGAGGTTTACTTATTTTTGAGAGCTGACAACTTGATAGAGCTCACCTACCCTGACTCGTCCAACTGAACTTACCGGTGAAACTTCGAGGCCCTGGCTGTCTGCCATGCTGGTCACTGTTGCGGTCACTGCTGTCTGTTTTGTCACACTTGCCATTTCCTCCTGGCTCATCATTTTTCTTGGGATGCTCTACAGCTTGCCGCCAATCCACGTGCTCAGGGACCCTAATGGGGGGCTGCAGCAGGGGATCAGGCCTGTTTTCAGCCTCATTTTCTAAAGTCCCACTACTCTGAGGATGCCAAGGAGGTACTGCCAGCTGCCCAGTAGCTGCTTTCTCTGCCATTTCTTTCACCTCCGCTGGATGTAAGAGAAAGCAGCATTTAAAAGATCACTGTGAATGCTGGAAACAAAAGCTTTAGATTCTTAAAGAGTTATGTCATATTTTATAGCTCATATTGTCACAATGATTGCTTTTTTGGAATTGCATCATGCTTAGCTTGCCCTGCTTTGCCTGAAGCAGAGGAGAGGAGAGAATTGATGATAGAGTAAGGGAAAGGCAGAATTTCAGTTAGTTACAGCCCTTTTTGCTGAATTAGAGTAAAAAGTAACAGGAAACTTGTAGATGGACCTTCTTGTTGTGAAGATTTTATAAGAAAATGACATCTGAAGCCCCTAGTCTGTAGAGACTAACAGAAGGAATTCTATTTGAGTTTGTCTAGCCTTTCTAGACCACACTGAGCTCATATTTTGGGAGTACATATGTATGTGTTCATGTGTGTTTTCACTACAATTTTCTATACTTTTGCAATGTCACTTAGCATTAGTATCAAAAAACATACATGCTGTATCCTTTTAAGCTTACAAGATTAAACTGATACAAAAGGATAATGCCCATAGAATATGTGAAAGTGACACTGCAAGCTCTCTACCTTAATAATGTTATATATTAAACATCTATATTGTGTATTTTTACTACATGTGTTACATAACATACATACATATATATATGTATACACATGTAGAATAGAAGTTATTTCCTATACAGTATAGAAATGAAAAAAGCACTTCCCTTCTGCGGTTTGTAATCAGAAAGGTCTTGCTTTTAAAATGGAATGATCTAAAAAGAAAAGAATATGGGAGAACAATGCAATACAGGCTGTGTACTTACAGATAACAACCAGGTTAGAAAGATACTTTAAATTTCATTTTGTTCAACAGAATGCATGACTTTATACTCACTTTTCCATTTTAAGTGTCTCTCTCCAGCATCTTCATTATTTCTTGACTTTGTGTTATAGATTTTAGAAGACACAGATTCCATACTGATCCTGAATTGCATAGATTTGGGGGAAGGGGGCGAGTGGACACAAACACATCAGTTTGCTCAAGTTCTTGGCACAACCCCAAGCCCATCAGCCCACCCAGAGGACTGTCCCCTATTCTCTGAGCCGTTCCTGAGATTTCACCGACTCCTACCCACCACCAGGGACCACTAGACTTCCCAACGTTCAGCCCACAAGGCTCTACCTGGAAGAGCCCCAGCCAGGGCTGGATGACGTGAGTGGTCCCTGTGGGTGCCTTGGCACAGTGAGGAGTGCACTACTGAGCTGTGTCGTTCTGGTTCGGGCACTGGACTCTCTAGGCCTTCCCTGGCTAAGAAATAAAAGGAGTGGGTTAGAAGATCTCGAGGTAGAAGACCCACAACTGAAACACAGCTGCACCAGACAGAATCCTGGTCCTTGGGCTGTAGCAGAGCCCTGCCACAATGCCACAGAACATAGGTGAAGGTTCAGTAGCTGTTCCTGCCCTTTGATCAGAATCCTCTGGTAATATGCACACCTGCATATCAGTGATAGCACAATAGCTAGCATTTGTAAAGATGGTCTTGAGGCACCAGGGGCTCTGAAGAACATTCAGAGATCTTCAGCCTAGTTTCACTGAGTTCGAGACCATGTCCTGCCACTGGCTAGCTGTCTGACTCTGGCAAACTTCAATCTCTCTGGGCCAAGGTTTCCTCATCTGCAAAACAAGGGAGTTTCTTTTTCCTTTAAATATTCCATGAGTATATATATGTTATCGCCTATTAAACTAACTCTTTGAAAATGTGTGATCTATGGCATATATGTGAATTCCCTTTTACCCAGAATACCCCACTCTCCCACTGGATCAGAGTGCAGAGAGGCTGTTGAATTGGAAAGGTCACATCTAATCAGTTTCTTTGAAGAGCAATTGGGCAATAGCTATCAAGAATTTTTAAAATGTTCAAACCCTCTGACCTAGTAACTCTGCTTCTGGGACTCTATCAAGGACATAACCCAAAATGCAAAAAAAAGATTTACTGACAAGTCACTGTAGCCCTATTCATAACAGGAAAACAAACAAAAAAAGAATAAAACAACCTAAAATTCAACAATGGGGGAAATTCAACAATTTCAAAGTAAGTTTACAGGATGTTTTTAATAACAAGGGATAACCATGTTCTAATATAAAGCAAAAACTGAGGATACAAAATTACCTACATGTATATAATTACAATTTTTTTAAGCATACAAAAAGACTAGGTGGATTGGTAGCAAAGTGTTAAACTTTTCTTTGGTCAGTTTTTTGTTCTCCTGGGGGAAGAGGGTGGAGCTGGGCAGGGGAAGCCACAACTACAGCTTTTGCTTTGTCATCCAGTGGCTATACTATCACTCCATCTGCCTCTGTCAATGATGTGACTGCTAAACTCTCTGATGCCAGTTAGGTGGTTCTTCAGTTAATTTCCTTTGTAAAGGTAAAATACACTAATCTAAAATGTCTGGGCATTTTCCTTGATTCTCTCTTAATGTACATATTTAACCAAAATGAATGGAACAGCAAATTTGTCATTAGTTTTAGTCACCACTGGGGGTAGGAACAAAATTTTTTTTCCAGGAGGACTGACTTCAAGCTGTGGATTAATGTTGCCATTTAACCACAGAAAAGGAAAACTAAATTGATATAATACTCTATCTTGAAAAACATTTATTGCTCCATTAATAATTCCTCCTATGCAGGGACTTCCCTGGTGGTCCAGTGGGTAAGACTCCGTGCTTCCAATGCAGGGGGCCTGGGTTCGATCCCTGATCAGGAAATAGATCCTGCATGCGTGCCACAACTAAGGGTCCACACGCCACAACCAAGAGTTCTCATGCCACAACTAAGAAGCCCGCATGCCGCAACTAAGTGTCCGCATGATGCAACTAAGAGTCCACATGCCACAACTAAGACCCAGTGCAGCCAAAATAAATAAATAAATAAATAAATAAATTTAAAAATAATAATAATTCCTCTT
This sequence comes from Eubalaena glacialis, assembly GCF_028564815.1. NCBI lineage: Eukaryota > Metazoa > Chordata > Mammalia > Artiodactyla > Balaenidae > Eubalaena > Eubalaena glacialis. Next base: position 26,591,816 of record NC_083734.1, on the reverse strand, counting down.
ATGCAAAATAAAATTTGTTTTACCTAAGTTCTTAAAAACCCAGCATACGCATACGCTCTCCTTCTAGTGATTTGTGCTGAAACCAATTCATTTCGTTGATCTGGCTAAAAATCAGAGGCCACAAGGTAACAATGATACTGTTCAACCCCCTCCTTCTGTCCCCCAGAGTCAGTGATGTTTATTTTGAACAACACTGGTTTTCACATAGTTTGATCTCTGTAGCACTGGTGCATGGAATAACTTGGCAATTCTTTTTATAAGAAAAACAATCTGGGGACTTCCCTGGCGGTCCAGTGGTTAAGAATCTGTGCTTCCAATGCAGGGGATGCAGGTTCAGTACCTGGTTGGGGAACTAAGATCCCACATGCTGCGCGGTGTGACCAAAAAAAAAAAACCCCCACAATCTGGGCAGTTTCAGAAAGGCAGGATGCTTTGCTTTTGACAATGGATGAGTTCTGTCTGGCTAACCTGCCAGCCACTTGATGTCCCCTGCAAGTCTCCATTATACCACTCTTCTCACTTACGCAACGGAGAGAACTTGCCAAGATCTGTTTCTGTGTTACTATGCCTCATCTCTCACAATCTCTTTGTCACTAGACATATGAAGATCATTAAGTGGCCTCAGGGTCACATGGGAGTCTAAAGACATGGTGACACAAAGAACAATACAATGTTAACCCACCTGCTGGTATTTTGGTTCCTGTTTCTTTCCAAACTGTCCTTGGCTCCGTGAGTAGGCTGAAACTGTTCACCTCTGCTCTGTTTTCCAGGACCACAAAGAGATGGCAGCTTAAAAATCAGTAGACATGTTTCAGTGCTTTGATGAAGGAATTTCTCTTCCCTTCACTCTCACATTCTATTTTTTTTTTTTTGTCTGCATTGGGTCTTCGTTGCCGTGTGTGGGGTTTCTCTAGTTGTGGCGAGCAGGGGCTACTCTTCGTTGCGGTGCACGGGCTTCTCATTACGGTGGCTTCTCTTGTTGTGGAGCATGGGCTCTAGGCACGCGGGCTTCAGTAGTTGTGGCGCGCATGGGCTTAGTTGCTCCGCGGCATGTGGGATCTTCCCGGACCAGGGCTCGAACCCGTGTCCCCTGCATTGGCAGGCGGATTCTTAACCACTGTGCCACCAGGGAAGTCCCTTCACATTCTATTTTTAAAGCCATTCTCGCTAAGTGTGTAGAACTAACCAGACCCCTCAAGACAATTTCATTTTGCATGTTTCACATCTAGTAACGCATCTCTTAGCTGGAGGCCTCTACATAGAAATGTTGGCCCCCAGGACTCCAGGCTGAACAGGGCACAAGTGGAGAAGGAGCAGACAAAATAGACATCAAAAATCCCCAAACACGGGGCTTCCCTGGTGGCGCAGTGGTTGAGAATCTGCCTGCCAATGCAGGGGACACGGGTTCGAGCCCTGGTCTGGGAAGATCCCACATGCCGCGGAGCAACTAGGCCCGCGAGCCACAACTACTGAGCCTGCGCGTCTGGAGCCTGTGCTCCGCAACAAGAGAGGCCCGCGCACCACGATGAAGAGTGGCCCCCGCTTGCCGCAACTAGAGAAAGCCCTCGCACAGAAACGAAGACCCAACACAGCCAAAAATAAATAAATTAAAAAAAAAAAAAATCCCCAAACTTGGACTTCCCTGGTGGCTCAGTGGTTAAGAATCCGCCTGCCAATGCAAGGGACACGGGTTCGAGCCCTGGTCCGGGAGGATCCCATATGCTGCGGAGCAGCTAAGCCCGTGCACCACAACTGCCGAGCCCGCGCTCTGGAGCCCATGTGCCACAACCACTGAGCCCGAGCGCCACAACTACTGAAGCCCGTACGCCTAGAGCCCGTGCTCCACAACAAGAGAAGACACTGCAATTAGCAGCCCGTGCACTGCAACAAAGGGTAGCCCCTGCTCGCCGCAACTAGAGAAAGCCCATGCGCAGCAACAAAGACCCAACGCAGCCAAAAATAAAAATAAATACATACATACATAAATAAATATATTTATAAAAAAAAAAAATCCCAAAACTTTCTCCTATATTAAGGCAGCAGGTTTTGTGGCAGGAGCCCCAGGCCCTGGGCTCTAGACCGATCTTTGCTCAGACTAACCTAAGAGAGCCTTATGTTTCAGTTTCCTCATCCATAAAACAGGGACAATAATATCTACCTAAATCCACCAGGTGGATGCTATGAAAATAAAACACAACAACAAAAAAAGGCCACAATACTTCGGAAACAGTAGAAGTAAAATAAATTAAAGCCTATGCCCTTTATCCAAAAGAAAGACTTTGGGATCTGCTTACTCCAATTTTAACAAACTTAGTTAATTATATTTCCTAACCTATTAAGGCAACAAATGTGAGATCTGGGGATGGCAGCAAGATGCCTAAAGGTGAGAAGATACGTAAAAATGATCATAATCTCTCTGGAATACAACCTCCGCAGGCTTTTGTGTGGCGGCAGCATTGTATCATGGAACATCACAATAATACATGTTCAGAAAAATGTCACGGTCACCAAGAAAAGGCCAGAATATATTTAGAATATATCCAAAATAGGTATTTAGAATAATGGGAAGTTTATAATGTTTTCATTCAGTATGATTAAAAATTTGAGAATGGAGAAATTAAAAGAATGAATTTCAATTGTCTGAAAAATTCATTTAGGTGAAAATGCCTTATTCCTTGATTATGCTAGAAAACCAGGGTACACTTTTTAAAGAACAATTGAAATATGGTATAATTGTTTTCCACATAGTCTTATGTACTAGTAGATGGCTTCCAACAACGGCTGTCATCAATTCCTTCCCTCCCTGCCATTTGGGAGCTGGAATCTACTTCCCTCCCCTTGAATCTGTGCTGGCTTCATGACTTTGACCAACAGAAAAACAGCAGAAGTGACACTGTCCTAGTTTTTAAGAGGCCTGGCAGCTTCAGCTTTCACTTGGGAAGCCAGCTGCCATGCTGCAGAGAAGCTTGGGTGAATGAAAAGCCAAGTGCGGAGAGAGGCCATCTGGGGGAGCCTAAGGCACCAGACAGGTAAGTGAAGCCTTCTTGGACCTTCTTGCCCAGCCCAGCCTCCAGCTGAATGCAGTCGAGGGGGTGATCCCAGCCGGTGCCACATGGAATGGAAGAATCACTCAGTTAAGCCCTGTCATATTCCTGACCCACAGAATTATGAGAAATAATAAAACATTGTTATTTTAACTCACTAAGTTTGGGCTTTTGTTGTTGTTGTCGGACAGCAATAGGTAATCAAAACACAGTATACAATAAAAGTATTTCTAATGGTTTTCTAGCAAACTCTAACTTCCAATAGAAACAGAAAAATTAAGAATCTAAGTAAATTCTTTGTGCCTCCTCTTTACATAAAAACAAATGCCAAGGCTTTTCCAAATGTTCTAAGTGAGGACTGAAGCCTCACTGAAATTCAGCAAGAAACAGTGAAACAGCACTAGACTGGGAGTCAGAAACCTGCCCCTGACCAGCTGTGGGCAGCAAGGCATGGGGGTTAAGTGGGAGTTGTCTGCCCTGTACAGGCCTAAGCGGGTGCACTGGAGGTGGAGGATTTTAAAACAATAATAAAACTCACCAAAAGCCTGCTTTTTATTACCATGAGCCAGCAACTCTAAATAATTTTAGTAATAAGATCTTCCTTCCAGTGGTGCTGACCTCTCCTACTCCACCCCGCTCTCAGCCACACCAGTGGATCTTGGAAAGTTTAAGTCTCTGAGCTTGAGCTTCACACTCTGTAAAAGGATGGGCTCGATCCACCTCTAAAATTCTGATTCAAGAGGCAGCCAGCTCTGTATGTGTGAACTTGTTCAAATTCATTCGTGTAGTCCTTCCCTCAATGACCGTTTATCAAGTACCTTCTACGTGCTAGGCCCCCTTCTAGGTGTGGGGACACAGCATGAGTAAGAGCTGTCCTTAAGAAGCTCATGGAGGAACCACTCTTCAACCCATGGTTTCTCACATCCTCTGAGGCATCTTCTTTGACTGTCGAGTCCTTCTGTCCCTCACTGGTGTCTGAGATACTCATAGTAGAGCTTGTGGTTCATTCATCATAATATCCCAGGGTCTAATAAATAGCCTCTGGCTCTATAAATGTTTGTTGAATGAGTGAATGAATGAATTAATAAGCAATTTAGAATGGGGATTAATACCTGCCCAAGATACCATATTTGGTGAGCTGAACTATATAAAAGTGTCAATACTTGATTATTTTAACCTATAAAACAACAATTTCATATGGTTCAAACTTCTCTGAATTTACGGAGAAGGACATGGGCTGTGTGCTGGGTTTGGAACAGGAGGTGAAGAGTTATCTATCTTGGAACTCCAACCTAGAGGCCTTACTTCCCAAAGCCAAGAGGACCCTGCTGTGAGTTGGCTGTGCTGACGTCAGTCCCTGCTCGCGGGTGAGGGGCAATGCTGACCCCGGCTCCAGGTCCTGCTTATGCTGCCCTGCCCCCCTTCTCAGCCTTACCTGTTGGCCCTTCTCCGACTGATCCCTAGTGCTTTCTTCAGTGACTCGGGGGAAAGGGGTGAAAGGTGTCCAGCCACAGCTGCTTCTTTTCTTGGACCTTTTGCCAAAATGCCCTCCTTGAAAGTCCCTCATTGTTCTTGGAGACTTTGCTAGGGTCGGGCAGTTGCCCTCAGTGTCCGGCTGCAGGTCCCCTGGCAGCTGCATGGCAGGAGGAGCATAGCTTGAAGCTGGGGGGCCCAGGGCTGAAGGCAAGTCATAGACGTCTGCAAACTCTCTGGAAGCCCACAGAGACCAGCGCTCCTCCTGCTCCTTCTGTGTCATCTCAAGCTTATCCAGCTTCTGCTGAATATTCCTCAGCAAACTGGCATTCTGGTGCATTAAGGTCTGTGAAATCTTTAGATTCAGCACACACTTACTGATGTACTCCTCGGTTATGGACCTGTTGCTCACGTCGCCCTTGGCTCCTCCGGCTGGCTCAGGCAGGCTGGGTGAGCTAAGTGACCCATCCTGCCGGTCCCAGTCCTCAAAGGAGAGCTCCGTGTCAGCTTCCGAAGAGCCGCTGTCCTCATGGCAAAAACAGCACGCCTCTCTCTCCATCTTTTCCGACTCTTCTTCCATGGACTTCAGTTCATCTACCTGGTTTTGTCTGGCCCCCTCAAGAGATGAACCAGTTCCTGGGGCCTCTTCCTCTTTGTCATCTCCCATGTCCAGGCAGCCTGAGTAGATTTCGTTGATTTCGAAGCTGCAGAGGCTCGCCTGACCTGGGCTGGGGCTCCTGGCCTCTTCCCCCACAGAGCAAGCAGGAGAAGCAGCGCCTTGGTTCTGTGTCTCCTGGGCCTCCAGACTTGGGTCTGGGACCAGAGGCTCTGGTGTTGCTTTCTCGGTGGGAGCAGAGTGACCCCTTGGTGAATGAAGCTGACCACCTGCTGAAAAGAGTAGCAACATGCAGCTGATTAAAGTGATTGCAGCAGCTCAGCAGCCTTGGCTTGTTGCTCAAGTGGCATGAGAACACAGAAAAAAGTTTTTTTCTTCCCACTCCCTTTCCAGTTAGGAAGACTACCAGATACACACACAGAGGCTGAGAGGGTATTTCGAACTATTTTGACGTGGGTTGAGATAGAAAATTTGGGGAACTTCCCTGGTGGCGAAGTGGTTAAGACTGGGTGCTCCCAATGCAGGGGGCCCGGGTTCAATCCCTGGTCAGCGAACTAGATCCCACATGCATGCCGCAACTAAGGAGTCCACCTGCCACAACTAAGGAGCCCACCTGCTGCATCTAAGACCCAGTGCAACCAACCAAATAAATAAATAAATATATATATATATATGTATCTATATATAGATATATATAGATATATGTTGTAAAAGGAAAAAAAAAGAAAATTTGGGAAGGATCAAACCCGGGAGGAAATGTTCTAAGCTTAAGTTATAGTATGTTCAAAACATGCATAACTTCAGGACAAGCAAATTACAGGCCCCTGAATCTTAGGACTAAATCCATGCTTCACACAAAAGGTGTTTGAATATTCATGTCAGTTCAAGTTGTGCTCTTTGTGAACATCTGATAAAAGAAGCTGAGACACTGCCCAAGAAGCCACTGCACTGAGAGAGATAATACCTCAAAAAATAACTCCAGGACTGACTACCCACCACCCCTGGTTGACGGTGTACAGCTCGCAGAGAATGGGTCGGAGGAGCCAAAGTAATAAGAGCTTGGAGGGCCATTCTGGAGGCTTCCAGGCCTGTCCAAAGAGTCAGAGAATAGTCACTTGGCTAGAATCCAAAGGCCTATGTTCCAGCTGTGTAATAAACCTGGAATTGTGAGCAAGCCACAAGCTCTCTGAACCTTAGTTTTCGCATCTGGAATATGAGGGCATCAAGCCAGATGATTGCAAGGTCCTTTCCAGCTCAGAGTTCTAAGGTTTCCAAGTATACTAAAAAGCAGTAAGGCTTTAGAGAAAAGGTTGGAAGGAAACATCAGAATGTTAACAAATTATTTCTGATGAATTAAAATGTTAAGTAATCTTCTTTGTATTGTTTAGGATTTGCTATAATGAGCAGATAATAGTTTTAAATTTTAAAAATCACCATTTTTATTTGTGAAACAATTAAATACATTCCTAAATCATACTAGAAAGAAACAGATTGTTACTGCACAGTTCTGGATCCAATCAATGTGTATATGGAGCCCAAAAAGTTTAACTTAATAATTTTAAGGATCTTGATTTTTCCCTAAGGCACCATCTTTCCCAGTATAAGTTATGGGTATAGTTTGGAGGAGTTGATTAGTTGCAGCTCTCAGAACACATTCATGTCAAAACCTGTGGGTTAAGGCCATACCTGTTTTCTTCAGCTCTTCTATTTGCAAGTCAGGGGTCTCTTTTGGATGTTCTGAAGTCACTCCTAAACAGACATTGACATCAGGATGGAGTTCATACCTCTGCACCCTGGAGCTCTCGGTTAGCTGAGTTCTCTGGGCTCCAATAAAATCCTGTAACAAGGGAAGTACTGGCAAGGACATATCTGCAGTCATCTGAATGTCACTGGTGTTTTAGAAACATATCTAGGTGTCAAATAAACTCCCTGTTACTCCTGTTGGGTAGACTGACTGTAGTCCTAATAAACGAATTAACTGTTAATTACCAATATTTAAAAAGTAATAACAGGGACTTCCCTGGTGGCACAGTGATTAAGAATCTGCCTGCCAACGCAGGGGACACGGGTTCAATCCCTGGTCTGGCAAGATCCCACATGCCACGGAGCAACTAAGCCCGTGTACCACAACTACTGAGCCGGCACTCTAGAGCCAGCGAGCCACAACTACGGAGCCTGTGTGCCACAACTACTGAAGCCCGTGCCCCTAGAGCCCGTGCTCCCCAACAAAAGAAGCCACCGCAATGAGAAGCCCGCGTGCAGCAACAAAGACCCAATGCAGCCAAAAATACAAAAAAAATAATAAAATAAAATTTTTTAAAAAGTAATAACAGTAGCTGTCATTCACTGAATCGCACTGTGTGCCTACAGGGTGTCCCTTTTACGTACTGACACTCCGCAGCCTCCCTCCGCAATTCCCTGCTGCCCTCACCAAGTTAGGCAGTTAGAATTTTCTTGGGAACACAGAAAGGGTGTAATGAAATGAGGATTTCCAAAATATCCTACAACTTGGTCTCTAGCTTCTTCTTGGTCTCTAACTCCCTATCCCCTGAGATAGGTAAGCAGAAATAAACTCCCAACAACTTCACAGCTTACCTTTAAGTCATTTTTCAGAATATACTGGATATCTTGAAGGTTCATAGTTCGGTCTTTCTGCTTGACCTGGATGCCTGACTTAACAATGTCATAGTAAGGTTTCGGAAGCCTGACATCAGCTTCTAAATAATTTCCCAAGACTATGGTTTCTTTAATAACTGAGCCATCTAAGTCATCCCAGGGTATGCTGTCTGTTAAGGAAAAAGCCATAGGAAGGAGAGACATTAAGAAATCAGATGAAATTGTCTAACCTTTGTCAAGTCACTCAACCTCTTTAAAATTAATTTCTCTCTGTAGAAAAACTACCGGAAGCCCAATAACAAAGGAGAAACCACTTGACCCAAATAACAGGGAAATCCCTGCCACAGAGACAGGAAAAAATAGTGTCAGACTCATGTAGGTATGGACTCTCTGCTGGCAGACCTGGGGACCACAAGGGAATGTTTCCTGGTGTCAAGTAGGCTTGCCCAATACATTCATGTCATGGAAGGTGTGGTTTTTGCCTCTGAGACTGTAAACACTGCTAAATGGGGGCTGATTCTCACTCCCTTAGTGAATGTGGTATGTATGCCTTCACCTTAGAGTCCTATATGTTTGGAAGGGTTTCTATGTCTTTTAAGTGACACTGCTTATACATACGCTGGATCCTGGGTGTGTTTGATTTCACAGTTTACTTCTCAGAGGCCAGTCCTTTTCCCTCGTTTATAAGTTCTTAACATAGAGAACAGACTTGCGGTTGCCAAGGGGGATGGGGGAAGGGAGTTTGGAGTTGGTAGATGCAAACTATTACATTTAGAATGGATAGACAACAAGGTCCTAATGTATAGCACAGGGAACTATATTCAATATTGAACTATAGTCAATATGGTTTTTCAATATGAAAAACCATAATGGAAAAGAATACAAAAAAAGAATGTATATATGCGTATAACTGAGTCACTTTGCTGTACAGCAGAGATTGATACAACATTGTAAATCAACTATACTTCAATTTAAAAAAAAGTTCTTAAGGGGCACCTCACAGAGACCCCTAAGCATTGACAGCAATATTCAGTTTAAAAACGCTCCTTGGATTAAATGCATTACCACTGACAAGCTGATAGGTGGGCTTTGCTGAGTCTTAAAGAACAGGTTAAAAGAGAAAGATTTCTGGGAGATCATCTTATACCTTCCATAAACACAAAGAGGTTTCCTTAAAGAAGTTTTTTTTGCCTGTGTCCTGCATTTTCATAAAACTAAGTAACTCTTGGGGGAAAAAAAAATCCAACCTAAGAATAGGGACTTTGGTCACCGTCAATGAGCTCTTTGATCTACCTGTTAAAATCTCCTGTATGATCACAGAAAAGCTGTAGATGTCTGACTTCACTGTGGCTGCCTTCTGTAAGATCACCTCCGGGGCGGCCCAATTGTACAGCTGGGTGGGGAGGGATACTCGAGTCAGGTCCTTGTGTACACCTCCATCCTGGCTACGGAAGGAAACACAAGGTAGGGCTCATGTCTTAAAGGATCACTGTGATCACCACGCCACACAGGTGTGAAACATTTGCCTCTGAAGACTGACAACCTCCTTGAGCTTCCAGAAACCAGCTAGACCTTAGCTAACTCATACTGCCTGCTATTCCAACGCCTGCAACTCCTTACCGTTCCTACCCGAGCAGGCCCTGCCCTGCCTCCCACCTCATCTGGCCGCTCTCTCCTGCTCACTCCTCTCAAGTCACAGGGGCCCTCTTTCAGTTTCTCCAGCATGCCAAACACATCACCACTTCAGGCTTTGCACCGGTGGCTTCTTCTGCATGGCATGCTCTGCCCACAGATCCTAGCATGACTGGCTGCTTCTTGTAATTAAAGTATTAGCTCATAACACATATATATGGAATCTCAAAAAAAAAAAAAAGGTTCTGAAGAACCTAGGGGCAGGGCAGGAATAAAGACGCAGACGTAGAGAATGGACTTGACGACACGGGGAGGGGGAAGGGTAAGCTGGGATGAAGTGAGAGAGTGGCATGGACATATATACACTACCAAATGTAAAATAGATGGCTAGTGGGAAGCAGCTGCATAGCACAGGGAGATCAGCTCGGTGCTTTGTGACCACCTAGAGGGGTGGGATAGGGAGGGTGGGAGGGAGACACAAGAGGGAGAGGATGTGGGGATATATGTATACATATAACTGATTCACTTTGTTATACAGCAGAAACTAACACAACAATGTAAAGCAATTATACTCCAATAAAGATGTAAAAAAAAAAAAAAGTATTAGCTCAAAAATCACCTCCTCGGAGAGGACTTACCTGACCACCTAATGTAAAGTAGTCCCAATTTATTGGCCTCAGAGCACTTATTATCTGAATTTCTTGTTCATTGATTTATTGTTTATAATCTGTCTCCCCTCCACCAAAGTCAGCTCCACGAGGGTAGGCCGCTTATCTGTCTCTTGTATCACCGTATCTCTAAACTTATACCAGGGCCTCAATGCTTACTTTTGATTAAATGAACCTAAGACTCTTTCAAGAACCCCCTCAAGCCCCACCTGCTTTATCAAAGCTTTCTGGGACTCTTCCAACTCTTTGTGTGCTTCTTTTCTGAGCTCTGCCCTCTTGGGAATGAGCCCTCTCAGTTTAGCACTCAAAGGTTCACTGATTGGCTTGAATAACTCAACTTCGCAACCAGGCTCTTTGAGAACTAAGTCAGAGTATCCTAAATGTCTTCTGGGCCAACGAGAGTCCTCAGGGTGATCAGCGCTGACTTCTGCCCACAGCTGTCATGAGCATCAAATGAGATCACGCGTGTGGGAACACTCCATGAACCATAAAGCACTAAGCAAGTAAGGCATTAATATTAACATTACGGTAGGCATTTGGTAAAGACTTGGTGACTGCTGGTTGATAATTAAGAATTAAGTTTTTGGGAATTCCCTGGAGGTCCAGTGGTTAGGACTCGGCGCTGTTACTGCTGGGGTCCGGGTTCAGTCTCCCGCGGGGAACTAAGATCCTGCAAGCTGTGCAGCGTGGCCAAAAAAAAAAAAAAAAAAGAATTAAGTTCCTAAAAAGCAAGTAACCAGAAGTTCTTTTTGCTGGCAAAGGAAAGCTTTTAGAGGATGGGATGGACCTCTCAGACTTTGAACAAACTTCCGTAAGTAATATTTCTTCCGGTAGAACTTCTGATAGATGGCAATGAGTTCAGGAAGCCATGAAGCTATAAAAGACTATATTTTTGTTTTGTTTTCTCTCTTTTTGTTTTTAAAAGATGGTACATTTAGACTCTTTAGTTGTATTGCTCAATAGGCAAGTGTGGCCTAGGTGTCATGTGAACAGCGTGGATACACATGCAAATATTATATTAGTATCACAGAAAAAGCAATGGCGTGTTTTATTGTCAGAGATATATTCTGAGGACCTAGCATACTTGGCTCTTCACCTTGTAGGCTGACTGTCCAAAGGAGACACTTACTGACCTTCTTGGGCCTCTCAGGCTGCCTAAGGCAAGGGACAAGTTATTTACAATCAGGATTTATATCCTTTCTCTTTTACTTCCATTCACCTTCCACTCTTCTGATCCCTCTTCCTTCTCTGTTAACGCTAGTGGGGTGTAGGAAGGGAGCTTCTTTTCTGGCTGTCATTCCATGGTAGTTATTTTTCTGGGCTTCAGCTTTGACATCATTAAAATTACATTTGGCTATGGCTATGTGATACCACTTGCAAGGTCAATTCCAGCTCTAAAGATTCCATTAAGAAGGAGTTGAAGAATAGCAGAAACTGCTGTATCATTTTTACACCAAGAGATGGAGTGCTACCCTTAACAATGACATTCAACAACTGGACCAGCCTGAATAGAGTGCTACCAAAAATAAATGTAGAACTGAAAGCTGTTTTGTATTCTTGGGTAATCAACTCACATTTATGAGCTGTCAAATGTTGCTGATGGACATTTCTGCCCAAAGTTCCATTCTGAGGTCAACAAGCCCAAAAGAACTCACACTTTCCTACCCATTTACTTCACAGCCCCTCACTTGACCAGTCTGTGGACCCCAGCTTCTCAGTGCATCTCACATCTTTCCCTTCTATTTTGGTTCCTTGGTCACCACCAGGCCCTGCCCTGTGGCCTCCTGGCTGGTATTTCTACCTTCAACCTCCAATCCATCCTGCCCCTATAGCCAGGAAACGTCCTCTACCACCTGATTCTAGCCACAGCTGGGTAACCTCAGACCACCTCTTCATCTCTCTGGGCCCCAGTTTCCTCTTCTGTAAAAGGACAGCGTTGGGCCTGGCCATCTCCAAAGCTCCATTTCACTCTAGGATTCACATTTCTACTGGAGAGCTCAAGTCACAGAAACTGTTATACCTCCATTTCAACAACAGATGGCGCCGCATCACTGGCAAACAGCTTGGGTTCTGTCAGCCTTCTTGAAAAGCCTGTTATCAACAGCAAAAATGTCCAAATCCCTTAGCTTCCACTGCCCTTGAACACATAGCCAAAGTGGTGAACCCTGTTCTGAATCATTTCAAGGTTTCCCTTCAGCTAGACTCATCCATTCACTTCAAATGCTTCCTGAGCACTTACTGTGTGGCAGGCCTGAGGTGGGTGCTAAAGATGAACAACTCATGGTCCCTGCCCTCTCCGAGCTCGCCCTCTGGGGGGGCAGACACACTCGGCTGCAGGGGAGTGAAATATGCTCAGTGAGGTGGGGACAGGGCTTCAGTATAGGCTTCACGGGGTGTGGTGGGAGACTGGGTCAGAAGTGAGTTTAAAATGACAAAAGGGAGTGCCAGGTACTCCGGAGGCAAGGAGCAGAGCCAGGAAACGGCCTGGACTGAAAGTGTCTTCAGATGGCCAGGCAGAGTGGGAAGTGATGAGCATGGCACTGCAGGCAGAGCCCGACCCTGGAAGGCTTCTCACCCTGCAAAGTGCCGGGACTTAATCTTCTAGGCCATGGGAGCCACTGGGATTGAGAATGGACCAGATCTGAGACTGAGCCGCTCAACTGGCGATAGCTGTTTGGCCTCCACCGGTTCCCACATGGAAAACTGCTCCAGTCACACCCTAACTGCTCCCCTGCTTCTCTCTCGTCCAGTCACAGCCCCTTCTCCACATGGCAGGAGTGAGGGGGTCTGCTTAACCTGTAAATTTCAGCCATGACACCATTCTGCTCAAAAAAAACGTTCACAGCATCCCCATGTTCTTAGGGTTAAATTCAAATTCTTTGCCAAGGCCCATGAGGTCAAGCACAATCTGGTCCCTGCTCCCCTCTCCAGGCAGAGAGACCAAGGGCTCATGCGGTCAAGGAAGTGAGAGTCTTTCCACTTCATTCATTTAAAAAACATGCTGAGCTCCCACTGTGTGGAGGCTTATTCTAGGCATCTGAGATATGGCAGCGGATAAAACAGAAATCCCTGCCCTGGTAGAGGTTTTCGTATAGTGAGAGAAGTATATTATGAGCATGTGAGCAGCAAAGACCTGCTGAGAGACTCAGAAACACAGCCTCAGTGATGGTGGTAGGTGAGGACCAGGGTAAGTGGAGGTAAGCAGATCTAAGCCATGGGTCTGCCCGTGGCTGAGGCCTCACAGCAGCACAGGAACAACCCTGGGCCTAGGGCTCAGAGCCGTGGACGACAGCAAGGAAGCACAGGGGAGATCCTCTGCTCCCCAGAACCTAGGGGCAGGAGATGGGGGCCAGCCCTCAACTCTCAGGAGGACTCTGACTCCTGCCAAATGGGAAGTGAAGCCCATCCACCAACCCTTGAATAAGGGCGTTGTTTTTTGTCACTGCTTCTCTCACAGCACTGATCCCCACCCATCTGGACCAGGACCGTAACGCTCACCAGCACCCATCGCCTTCTCTCTCCTTCCAGGATGCACAGCTGTGGTGCATTTCCCAGCCTCCCTGCAAAGAGGTGACTGGGCTCTGGCCAATGTAAAGTGGGAAGCAACGATACACACACTTCAGGTAGTCCCTAAACCCCGCCGTGTGTCCCTCCAGGCTTGCTCTTGCTCGTTGACCAGCAATGCAGAGGATACAGTGGGGGGACTGAGGCCTGGGGGATGGTGGAGCCACAGTGGGGAGGAACGTGGAACATAGTGAATGCCACCACCACCACCCCCAACACACACACACACACACACACACACACACACACACACACACCAGAGTGCAATGTGAGTGAGAAATACTTCGGTTGTGTGAAGCCACAGAAAATTTTGAAAACTTATACATGCTGGCTAATGTGTGCTCATGCTTGTTAAATGTTTATTAAAATGAGAATGTCCTGAGCAAAAATAACTTCCCCAAAGTCCCTCTAACCTTGGCTGACAGGGCAAGGCATTGGGAAACCTCTTCCTCCATGGATAGCCAGTTCAGCCCACAAATGAGGAGTCAAGCCCAGATCAGATTCTCTCTCTACAGCAAAGCACCCCCAGGGAGATCCTGTTTGGATGTCATGATCGAGGTGCACACCCACCTTTCCATCATGTACTCCAGGTTGGTCAGCCTCGCTTCCCCTGTGGAGACGATGTGGATGGCGTAGGAGCTGAGGGAACGGTGGATAAAGCCCCGAGAATGCAGGTATCTCAGGGCGTCGGAGGTCTGGAGTAGCAGGTGCACGATCACCTCCATGCGCAGCACAGGGAACTGGGCCCGCTGCAAGCAAGAGATCAACCGCCAGAACAAAGGGGACTGCGGCCCCCGACACTGTAGAATGCTTTGTAGTTTCCAAAGTCTTTTCAATTGATCTTCATGACAGCCACCTAGTGTGCCCATTTTATAGCTGGGGAACGTAAAGCTCAGTGACGTTAAGTGACCGGCCTAAGGTCCCACTGACCCAGGGCCCCTGGCTCCAAACCTGGGTTCCTTTCCCTCAGCCAAGCTGCTTGATACCGCGAAAAATGAGGAGAAAAGTCCTCAAAGCCTGGTACACACAGAGTGGGCCTGCCACCAACAGCAATGCACCTGCCCTGCTCCCCATCTCCAGCCAAGCCTGTGCTGCGGGAGAACCTAGACACGTAAAGGACAATCCATCCCCTACCACAGTCAGATGACCTAGAAAGTTCATCCTAGGAGGACAGAAATTCACTCACACCAAAGTACCCAATCATAACAGGTCTCTCCCCAGAGAAGTGGCATTTTAAGTTAATGCCCTCACCCAAGGAGAGGAAAGGGAACTAGGACACTAACAGGAGGTGCTCAGGCAAGAGGAATGGCGAGCCATTTCAGGGAAGAGCCCTTCCTGGAGGGTCTCTTCTCACTCCAGCCCAGGGTCTTTAGAACAAAGTCATGGAGAAAGAAAAACAAATCTTTCAGGATCTCTCTGAAGCCACATCTCAGCCCAAAGCACGTTTCCCAGGGAGTCTGTGGGTCAGGGAATATGTCCCCACCTCCACCAGGAAGTCTGAAAAGGGAGAGGGGACTGATAAAGACTTGCATATAAAGGTCCTGCAGGGCACCAGTGAAAATACTGGGAAATAAGACCAGAGGCTGTTTGATTATGGTTAGCTAAAAGTGTGGCTATGTGTTTTCTGGGTCTACTGAGCTCTTAGATGTCTGATAAAAAAGCAAGACAAACAATAATAAAATCACACTAGCTCCAACGTGCTGATCAGCCTTAAATGGTGTGTTACATAGCTCCCACAGAGTAAAGAATTAAGAGGTTTCTCAACTCTACTGCTGGGGGAGAAGGAAGAGGGAGGAAGGGAAGGGAGAGCTGGGGCGGGGGCTTGGGGGGAGCAAGGGAAGAACCCAGGGAAGCGGCCATTTACCCGTTCATGGAGGACAGCGAACAGCGTGCCGACGGCGACGCGCTCGTACACGAGGCGAGTCTTCTGCAGGCCCTGGGACAGGCACACAGCCATCAGCTGTAGCAGGTGAGGGTGCCGCAGCTTGCTGCAGAGGGAAGGAGGCTTCCGATGAGGCAGAGGGAAGAGGGCATGATGGAAGATGGGCGCTTTCCTTTCTTCTTGGCACCCTGAACGCACTCCAAACAAATACTATTTGCACAGAATGTTCTTCCAAGAAAGTGGGATGGGGTGGGAGTGGGGTCTCTGTTGGTGGAACCCTTGACCTTTCACTGATCAGAACCTGAGGGCTTAGGGTCATCAACGACAATGTCACTAAGAGCTACTAAGCAAGGCACTTTACATACATCAACTTGATCCTAACAACCAGTTGCAAGAAAGGTATCATTACAGTTACACTCATTTTAGAAATGAGGAAACCAAGGTCAGGGAGATGTCAGGCCCAAGGTCATAGACCCTCACATCAAAATCCACGCTGTGGGGACTTCCCTGGTGGTCTAGTGCTTAAGAATCTACCTTCTAATGCAGGGGACGTGGGTTTGATCCCTGGTCAGGGAACTAAGATCCCACGTGCCACAGAGCAACTGAGCCCACGTGCTGCAACTACTGAGCAAAGGAAGATCCCGCATGCCACAACAAGACCCGACACAGCAATAAATAAATAAATATTTTTTTTTAAAAAAATCCATGCTGCGTCTATGAGCCCTTCCAGCCTCCTTGAGTCCCTTTAGGATGACTTCCCCAAAAGGAAGGATCTGGCTTTACAGGAGTTGAGTGATTTCCTCAGGAGAGAACTCGATGAGCCAGGGCCTATTCCAAGGCCTCAGCAGCCCTGGTATGAAACCAAGGATGGATTTCCTGCCCCTTTGAAAGATTAACCCCTGAGCCACAGGAAACCTAAGGTACTGAGACCCATCAGCGTGTCCTCAAAGGAGAGACATGGTTCCTTAGACACGTGGGTCTCCAGCAGAGCCATGCTCTATGAAGACAGGCTTGCGCATGCTGACCTGATGGGCACAGGGCCCAAAATAAGGTGGGCCTCGGGGGCTGCAGAAGAGCCAGCCAGACCTGAAGGCTGCATTCAGAGACCTGTGTTACGGGGAGTTGATCAGCTGACAGAATTGAGCCCCTACCACCACCATTCCCACACTCAGGCTATTCATGAGTTCTTTTTCTTTCTTGGCAGCCCTGGGAAGTCAAATCAACCTACAACGAGGAAATGCTGAGGCTGAGGGGGCTGGTCTCCACCCTCAGGCACAGCCCTGCACAGCCCTGAACTTGGGTCTGAAATGCTCTTGGGTTTTCGTCTCACCTGCTGTGCTCTTGCTCAGCAATTAACAAGTCAGCCAGCCGCAGCCTGCGGCAGTGCGAGTGGGTGGGAAGATGCAGCTCCTTCACTGTGACCCTGTTCCCGTTCCACAGCAGGCTACAAGGGCAGGAGAGAGTGGGAGCAGAAGGGAATGAGCAGCCATTGCTTCAGTGAGGAGCTCTGTAGCCAGAGATCAGAGAAGTAGTGTTTATACAGACTCTGTAAAGCCCCCACCCCAGCACTGCTGGGTCCTCCCTCCTACCACCCCCGGGGCCTAAAGCACTTCAGGGACTTAGTGCAGGTGGCAGGAAGTCACTGAAGGATTTAAGGGAGGGAGTGACTTGATCAGGTTTGTATTTTAGAAAGACAAGGGTACCAGCAGCATGGGGAATGGGAGGGCAGGGGTGGTCTGGAGAATGAGAGGCCAGTTAGGAGGCTAGCCTGGGGGAGGGACAGTGATGACGTGGGCAAAGGCCACAGCAGTGGACAGAAGAAGAGGGGATATGACAACAAATCTGTGGCACGGGCAGGAAAACAAGAAGCATATCTGCAGGGGATACAGAGCCTTGCGGGTCTGTAGAGGCCTTTTTAGAAGGGTGTGACTTCTAAGCAGGGAAGAGGCAGCCAGGTTCAAGGAGGACAAGAGACCTTGGCCAGGACCACTCCTGTGACCCTGCAGTAGGCAGGTCTCTGGGGACTGAGAACATCCCAGGGACTTTCATCACAGCCAAATCCTATTACTGCTGCCTCTGCTGCATTTGGCTGGTGAGAGCCATGCAGGGCTTCAGTACCCTTTGACCTGAGGCCAGACAGCCACCCCTATGCTGCCTCTAATTCTCTAGAGAGTAGAAAGGTTGAAACACTGTCATGAGTAATCTTTCAGAGCGGTTGTTCTCAACAAGGGGCCATTTGGCCTTGTCTGTAGACGTTTTGGTTGTCACAATCACAAATGTAGGGGGTTGCGGGGAGGCAAACAGAGCTGCTACTGGCATCTAGTGGGTAGAAACCAGGGACACTCCTAAACATCCTACAGTGCACAGGACAGCCCCCAACAGTAAAGGATAACGAAAATGTCAATGGTGTCCTGGCTGAGAAATCCTGATCTAGACATCTGCTTTTCAGTGTGTCCTTGTGTTTGGGCAGAAACCCTCCACACACAAGGAAGTCACACAAAGTCCATTCTTCCTGTGGGACTAAATCTTACCTCCACTGGCCAGCTTCCACTTACTTGGTCATGACCATGTAGGGGCCACTGAAGAAAGAGAAGGCGGGCTCATCGTCAGCTTGAATCACTTCCTTTTCTCCAATTACTGGAAGAGATCCTAGATAAGCCAGCTGCATGCCCCCTGTGAGATAAAACTGAAAGCAAAGCACAGCTTCAAATGGTGGGGAAAAAGAGAAAGAAGTAAAATACCTCCAGAATTTTACCAGCCAGCTAAAAATAAAGATAGCTGCTATTTATCAACTTGCTGAATACCCCTATGCACTGGACATAATTCTTTTTATTATCTTTAATCTTCCAAGAAGCACTGCAATGTTGTAATACTCTTTCCCTTTTGCTAGCGAGGAACCGGAGGCTCACGGGAAGAGGTCAGATACCTGCCTGAAGCACCAGGCCTCAGGTGCCTCCTGAGGCACCCACAGAACATGCCTGGGGCCTTCGCTGGGAATTAAAGGATCATTGTCTAAAACTCCCCAAATCTAGCCCAAAGGCATTCAAGAGAACTCTCCAAGGTTTCCATCATTTTTCAGTAAGGACGGGAACACTAAGAGGTACTTGTCCTGCAAGAGCAGTAAAGAATTAAAAAAACACTTTGGAGAGGGAGTATTTTAACTTTCCATAGGAAGGAAGAGTTGGACAAAGTTGTGGGCCCTGGGGCCAGAGCCAGGGCCGGGCGATTCCCCAGTTAGTCCTGCAAACATTGGGTGTTGGTAGCAACCTCTTACCTTTCCAAAGCCAAAGCTGTAGATATTTTGGGCAGAAATGACTCCAGCTTTAAGCAGTCGGTTAGGAGAGCCATTAGGGCTTCTAGAAATATTTAAAAGAGGAGAAGAAAAGTAAGGATTAACTACCCATATCTAGAGGAACAACGCTGAACCAAGCTGTCAGAATGTGTAGTTGGTTTTGTCTTTAGTACTTGACAGTGGAACCGCAGATGATGTAATAGTCAGCCTCTGAGAGGGCCGCTGTGATTCCCATTTCCTGGTATTCGTGCCCTTGTGTAGCCACACACAGGTCAGAGAGGGCTGACCTGTTAACCTAACGGGATACTGCAGAAATGATGGAGTGGTGTGAGTTCCAAGGCTAAACCCCCCAGGACTTCTGCCCTGATCTCTCGCAGCATTTGCTCTACAGGAGGCCAGTTGCCATGTTGTGAGGACACTCCAGCAGCCTAATGGGGAGGCACGACACCCAGCACCAGTTTGCTAGCCATGCAAGTGAACCACCTTGGAACTGGATCCTCCAGTCCCAGATGACTGCAGCCCAAGCTGCATCTTGACCACATCTTCATGAGAAACCCTGAGCCAGAGCCACCCAACTCAGCCATTCCCATTGGAATGGCTGAGTTGGGTGTAGCCATTCCTGACCTACAGAAATTATGTGAGATACAAATATTTATTGTTGTTTGAAGCCACTAAGTTTGGGATTAGTACAACAGATAACGAATAGAGATGGTCAAAGTTGGAAAGAATCATAAAGCATACCTTATCCAACTTTCTCATTTTACAGATGGGAAAGATGTAGCCAGAAAGGGGAAACCTGCTGGCCTGAGGTCACAAAACAGCAGCAGGGACTAGGCTTTGGCCCTGTTAGAAGGAACTTGGTCTGCCAAGATCCTAACGCTGGCAGGAGAGGAGGTGTGAGAGATGGAAGAGCTGAACCAAGCAGGGGCTCCAAGGCCAGATGAGGGATTTGGGAGTTTAACCTGATAGCCATGAGGAAGACCCTAAAAGGGTTTTTAGCAGTGAGTGGCACAATTCGATTTTCATTTTTAAAAGGTCATTCTGGATGCTGAGTAAAGAACCAAGATAGACAAGAGTGGCAGCAAGAAGAGCAGTTAGGAGTAACTGGTCCTCGAGGGAATCGTTAACTCATCTTGCATGAGAAGCATCCAGGTCATGAGAGGAAAACCAGGACTCAGTGTGCACAGAATGGGATGGGGGAGCCTGTGAAGAGTGTGACAAGTCTACTCACCCTGATCACAGAAAAAGATGCTGTCAGAGAAAATCAAAATGGAAAGAATTTTCCACACATAAATCCTAAGTCAATAAAGCCCAGGGAACTTAAAATAACTCTCCTGAGCATGAGGAGAAGCCTGGATGGAGTTCACCTCCCGCAGCTGTGATGGGGACAAGGGGAGGCTGCCCACCCAGGTGGCAGCAAGTCTTACACCAGCTTAAAACAGCCCAAGGAACCTTAAATTAAGCATTTGTGTCTTTTGCAACCTTAGGATATAAAGGATGCATGTTCCAATAAAGGAACATGTTTTCCATGGTTCAGAGATGACAAAAAAAAAAAGCTAGCCAGCTACTCTGCTGAGAAAGTGTTTTCTGCTGGGCAGCCCAGGCCTGAAAAGTTCCTTCCTTCCCTGCTAACCATGGGGTGGTTCCCACTGGAGCCCAGAACTCATTTCCCCCAGACGTTCCTGGAAGTGGGGGGACAACTGATGGTTTTCAGTGGCAATATCCTCTCCCTCCAAGCTCACCCCTTTGGGTGGGCCAGTTGCTGGAAGGGACCAATGTGGAGGGGACCGAGGTGGTCCATGCTGCAGGGCTCCCACAAGGAAGGCGGGGATGATGCAGAACATCCCAGTCTGCTTGAGGCAGCACTCACCCCTGCATGAGGCCCCCAAACCGGGGCAGGCCACAGATGAGCTGCTGAGGGGAGTCAATCTTCTTCAGGAGGTCATAGGAGAAGCCCTGGATGATGGCCTGCATGTGCGCGGCACAGCGCTGCATGAACTCCACCATCTGCAACACACGGCAGAGATAGTCAATGCCCACACGGCTAATGGCCACCCTGGCCTTCAGTGGGATTGGAATGGTCTGAGGGGAGTGGTCTGAGGAGACAGGAGCCCCCACAGGGAAATCTCTGGAAAAGGAAGGGCCCAAGTGATTTCCTAAAGATATGGAATGAGATGATTCTATTTTCAGGGAGCTCATTTGGCAATAATTACCTCCAAATCCTTCATTCAACAGATGCGGAAACTGAGGCAGGAGGAGTATTTTAACTTTTGCCCAAGGCCCAACAGCTAATGAGCAGGAGAACCAGAGGGAAGGGACTTTGCCCATCTCCCCCTTCCCTCCACGTGCCCTTTACATTTGTTAGATTATTTAGCCCTCGTTAAAACACATTATGCCTGCCAGCGTGTGGCTACAGACAAGTTACTTAATGTCAATGCACTTCAGTTTCCCCATCTGTAAAATGGGGACAATAATAGTACCTACCTGAGAGGGTTGTTGTAAAGATTAAATGAACATTTAATTTAACTCAGAACGTCTGATGCACGGTAAGTGCCAGCTAAGGGTCAGACGAACTTACAGTTGTTCTCCCTCTCCACTGAACGGATGACCAGAAAAGTTCACTAGACTTGCCCAAGGTTTACATTGGTTAACTTGCTTCATCCCAGACCTGTGTGTCCAATGTCAATGGCAAGGCCACTACAAGTCCTGTGCTGTCCCCAGGACCAGCCTCTGCCCCTGGGCACCTGACTCCCAGCCCTGTGCTCTGCCTTGGGTGTGCCTGCAGGGCAGGCCCACACTTACTGCGGTGCTGCGTTCCTTCCCTGCTGCCAGAGCCCAGGTCTGAGGGTTCCGACCCTTCTCATCGTGGAGTCGAAGATCACCCCCTGCATCCAGCAGTTTGCTGAGGATCCACTGATTGCCTGAAAATGCTGCTGCATGGATAGAAGTGCTCCCATCAAAGCAGCGGCTGGAGATAGGGGAGGGGTACAGTGAGTGTCCATGGCAACACTCTTCCCCTTCCATGGGTAACACAGGGCTCCTTTTCTACAAAGGCAACTTTCGGTGATGAGAACTGTAACAAACCATTTGTGAGGCCTAACAACACCAATCTGGGGCCTCACAGAAGCTTTATATACATCCCCCTTTTCCATGTTTACCTCCACCCTTCAAGGCAGTATTATTTCTCAATTTATAGATGAGGAAACGAAAGGGCAAAGCCAAGATTCACACCCAGGTATGGGTCTGGTTCGAAATCCATTGTTCTTTCCCCACAGTCCCCTGATACTGGCTGCCCTGAAACAATTTCTTCACGTCTGTAGTGCCCTGTGGTCAGGCTGGTGAAGCACAGCCTAACCAGAGACCATCTCATGTGAGAATGTCTCTACCTCCCAAGTTGTATGGTAGAGGCCCACAAACCTTGGCATCAGCAATCTGGTCAAGGATCTACAACTCAGAAAAATTTAACCAAAACCAATAAACTCTGAGACATGAAGGGACAGTCTTCGTGAGATGTAAAGATATGATATGTAGCTGTGGTTTCCTAACCTGGTTGCATGTCAGAATCACCTGCAGAGCTTGCTTGCTCTTTTTGGTTTTTTTTTTTTTTTGGCCGCACCCAGCAGCATGCGGGATCTTAGTTCCTTGACCAGGGATCAAACCCCCGCACCCCCTGCAGTTCGGAGTGTGGAGTCAACCACTGGACCACCAGGGAAGTCCCAGAGCTTGCTCTCTTTAATTTAAAAAGAAACACAAATGGGAGGAGGAAGCAGAAAGGGAAGGAGAAGAAGAAATAAAATGAAAAAGGAGGAGGAGGAAAAGGAGGAGATAATAAAGATAAGAAGAAAGTCTCCCAACTCCAGACCCACAGTTCTCTTGCCGAGAGGCAACTACTGTTACAAGTTTTTGTATCCTTCCAGAAATTTTCTAAGCATATACAAGTAGGAATAGGAATATGCTATATTAGGAATTCCCTGGCAGTCCAGTGGTTAGGACTCAGCACTTTCACTGCTGAGGGCCTGAGTTCAATCCCTGGTCGGGGAACTAAGATCACACAAGCCGCATGGTGTGGCCAAAAGAAAAAGAACGTGCTATATTAACTGTTAGGCATTTACATTTTTTCATTTAACAGTGTATCTTGGAGGGAATTCCCTGGTGGCGCAGTGGTTAAGAATCCGCCTGCCAATGCAGGGGACACGGGTTCAAGCCCTGGTCCAGAAGATCCCACATGCCATGGAGCAACTAGGCCCATGCGCCACAACTACTGAGCCTGCGCTCTAGAGCCCGCGAGCCACAACTACTGAGCCCACATGCCACAACTACTGAAGCCCGTGCGCCTACAGCCCGTGCTCTGCAACAAGAGAAGCCACCGCAATAAGAAGCCCGTGCAATGCAACAAAGAACAGCCCCTGCTCGCCACAACTAGAGAAAGCCCACGTGCAGCAATGAAGACCCAATGTGGCCATAAATAAATAACTAAATTTTTTTAAAAAAAGTATATCTTGGAGAAATTTCCATATGAGAACATACAAGCCACATCAATTCTTTTTTAACAGCTGCATAGTATTCCAATGTACAGATGTACCATAATTTACTTACTAAGTCATTGGGATATTTGTTAAAAATACAGATTCTCAGACTACACAGCAGACTGAATCATAACCTGCAAGCGTGGAGCCCAGGAATGTGTACTTTTTACAAGTTCCCCAGCTGGTGCCAATGAGGCTGGCCTGTACCCAGGCATCTGGGAACCACTGGGATATCTCATTGTGAGCTCTCCCTTATTGCTGGGTCTGATAAGCAGTCCAGCACACTGCACTATGGGAAATGTAATATCCTCCTTGCTTTAAAAATAAATTTGTATAATGTTTTACAGCTTTCTAATCATTCTTCCCATAAATAGTAAGAGAGCTGGGTAGGGAGAGAGAAGATATTATCTGTCATTTCTTGTGAATGCTAAGGAAGAAAGAAATAATGTTTTTTATACCCAACTAACCCTTACAAGGGAATCCAGGTCCAAGTGATATCAAAATGTGTATTGTTTTATTAATTTATCCTAGAGGTTGAAAACTGGAGGCCCACAGATTGATTTGGCAACCCAGAGGCATGTTTTATTTGGTCCACATAGTGTTTAAAAAAAGAATTTAAAGTAATGGACAATATTTAACACTTTGGGGATTTCACAATAAAAACTGGGATTTCCAGCCTCTTGGAAATTTGGAAGATTTGGCCTCCATGGCTTCCTTTTCTGCCGAGCTGCAACAGATGCTCCTTAGACAGAGCCTGTACCCACTGACCCCACTTAGTCCTGCAGGCATCTGACTCTGTGACCTCAATAAGCCCAGGCCATCACAGCATTTCCACTGAGCACTTAGGAATACAACTTCCCCCCAGAAATTTCCCTTCCCTTGATGGAAAATATTTTTAAAGCACATGAAAGCATTCCTACCACAAAATAAAAAGCTACAGGGTCTGCATTCTTCCTCTTGATATTGTCCTTTCCCACCTCCCCCTGGCATCATGGGGATTTCTAAAAAGGGAACTTCTGAGTTCTTCAGATGCTGGGCTCCTGGTCTCAAACCCTATCATTACCACAATGCACCATTATGGACCAGCCATTTAAACTTTCTGGGTATCAGCCCCCTAATCTGGAATATTAAAGGTTTGAATGATTTGTTCTTTAAAGAACCTAGCTCTAAACTTCCACAAAACAGATGCAAATGCAGATGACTAGAAAATGCTGCATTTTTGCTGAGGAACTGCAGGGCCAATATGGCCTCTCTACAAAGCTGTTATCTGCAAACATCAAGTGAGATAGCCCTTTATTTCTGAGTTTTGACATTAAACACTGATACAGTAGAGACAAATATGCAAATATCTGCAAATATGCGAGTCCAGAAAAATTCTGGAAGGAAACAAAGGAAAATGTTCACTGTGTTATGTCTGGGTTTCGGAATTCTCACGCTGATTGGTTTTTTTCTTTATACTTCTCCAAGCTTCCAAGGTTTTTCCCACTAAGCAAACAATCTTATAACAACAACAAGCTTTCAACATCAATATTTAAAAAAAAAAATTAAGCGGCCTCCTTATGTAAGATGGGAAAGCTATTTTATGACTTATGATTGTGCATATTCTGGCATTCCTGTGAAAATCAGCTGGAATCATATAAACGCTCGAAATCTGTTTCTGGTTCTGTCCAATGGGAACTGTAAAAATACCTGCTGTTCCCTGTTGAGGAGTTGGTTGTAAAGCTCTAGTGAGCTAGTGCCTGGGAAGGCCCTGGAAAAAGCGAAAGTCCTACACAAAGAAAAGAAATGTTCACTTGCTGTTGATTCGTTACATCGTGTTGCTGTTCCATATTAAAATTTGGACTCAGATTCTTTTAAACCACAACTACAAAAGTCATCCTGACAAAGTGATGCCAAATATATTAATTGGTGAAGAACTTGGTTGTGGGGTATGTTAAAGTACTTAAGCAAATCATACAAACTATAATGCGCAGTGGAAATACATAAACAGTACTTGTTAATGACTAAATGAATAGAAAGGTTCACTTATTTCATAGGGCCAAATAAAACTGCTTAGAAAACTCCCTATTTACAGTTAAAAGCATGTTTCTGGGAATCTCCTGGTGGTCCAATGGTCAGGCCTCTGTGCTTCCACTGCTGGGGGCCCAGGTTCCATCCCTGGGTGGGGAACTAAGACACTGCAAGTCGCGCGACGAAAAAAGTGAAATACACAAAAGCAGGCTTCAATATTAGGTATACAAATGTATTTCATTGGTATAAATTAGTGAAGGTTCTTTTAATATCTTATCAAATTAGTTTCCAAATACTTCAATTCATTTTAAGAGCATATTTTCTAGATAGTGATGTTATTATACTTACTGGTTTGGATCTGATCCATAATGCACCAGGACATCAACTAATTTCGTAAGGCCTAACAATGCTGCAATGAAAAGCGCTGTCTGGCCCAGAGAGTTAACTGCATCGACATAGACTCCTGCAAAGCAAACACCAAGATAAACACAAACACACACAAAAAATTAAATTTTATTTTTACAGTACTTCCCATGTATTACTAATGCAGCTTCCCTTTTTTTAAAAAAAAGAATGAAAACCTTCAGTAGCCAAAATAACATGAAAGATCACAAATCAAAAATAAACCACAATCCTTACCTTCAAATGCTATATACAGAAAAATGTTGCTAAAACATTTCACCACACGCTGCCATGCGAAAAAAAAAAAGAGAATTAAAATTGTTCTCCGTTTTAAAATTCCCCAGCAGACCACAACTTAATTACATCATACGCTGTATGAAGAGCAACACAAAAAAGACTCAACATCATCACACCATCCAGCTGCTAAAAAAAAAATTCAAAACTAAGCACAACAGTAGACCTCACAAAATGCACCGCACAATTTAAAAAAAAAAAAGGCACGAAAAACCGAAGAGAACCCAACTCCCACCACTTAAAAAAAAACCCAAACTCACTACTGACTGAATTATATAAACTACTATTAACTGCGATAGAACAGTAACACTCTAAACAACACTTGCCAACCCACTACCAAAACAAACATTCCAAAAAAAAAAAATCTCCCTACTCACTTCGCGATGAATAATGTACGTACGTACTTTCAAACACTTATCAAAACTTCAACCAACAAATAAAAAAAACAGAAGCTTTATGACACATTGTTCAAACCGAAACCACTCAGACTGCATTCATCTCCCTCTCACTCTTCAAAACGAAGAGAAGAACGATCATCAACGGCAAAAGGCAGCTGCAAAAGCAACACCAAGAGCCAGCTTCACGCTCAGGAGAGAACACTGCATCTCCTCCTCGTGGGTTCGGGTGCTCTACACGTTCAGAGAAACTTCTCTAGTAACAAACTATAGAAATGATCCCTGAAAGTATAGTCTTAACACAATCGTCTCTGTTTTTCCGAGGTGTAGGAAATGCACACATATTTCACTGATGGTTACTTTTTCTTACACCACTATTCTTTTTGAAACGTACACTGGAATATGTTGTCTGAATAATCTTTCCAATACCGAAGCCCGACAAAGGTTTTGAACCCTTCTGCGTTTCAGAAGACATTTCAAGTTGTCATTTTAATTAACATACAGTTTTTAAACAGCCAATCACACGCCAGTTATTTCCAACCCCGCCCCGTTTCGCGCGGCAGTTCCGCAGCATCAGGATTACGTAAAACGCTGACGACTACAACGTGCGCCGCAGCTTGAGGACTCGCCTCCTTTTAGACTGGCGTTGGAAGTGAGGAGATGTCTCACGAGAAAAACTTACAAGACAAAGTGGATGCTGAAAGCAAAGACCCGAAGCCAAAAACTATGACGTTTGCAAAGCGCACCATTTATGCTGTGATCAAAATAGCAAACATATAAATATTGTTTGGGATTTTTTTCCAAACCAAGGAATATTTATGTAGATAAAAATTGTCTTTAAATAAGCAGGATAATACATCATTACCCTGCTTAAAGCTTTAGTAGCTTCCCAACTCTTGGGCTAAAGACAGAACTTCTCTAAATAGTTTACAGGGACTTCCCTGGGGTCCAGTGGTTAAGACTCCGCTTCCACCGCAGGGGGAGCCAGTTTCATCCCTGGTCAGGGAACTAGGATCCCGCATGCCACAAGGCAAGGCCAGAAAAGAAATAGTTTACAAGGTCCAGCACAGCCTGGCCCACACGCACCTCTCCAGCCTTATTGTGCACCAAATTCCCTCCTCCTCACTTCAGCCATAATGAACCACGTACTGTCTTCCACATACTCATCGTGTTCCTTTGCACAAGCTGTTCTCTCTGCCAGGAACGTTAGAAACGGTGGATATTTCACCTAACTCTGGAATATTCAATAAACCAATACAACATGGTGCCTGGCTTGAAATAGTGGGAAGAAAGTTAAACTTCCCATAAAGCTTGAAAAAAACTGAAAAATGAGAAAACATTCAGTGGAGAAGAGGTGGGAAAACGGACACTCCTAAATGCAGTTGGCAGTGTGAACTGTTACAATGCTTTTGGAAAGCAATGCAGCAGTATCTATTAAAAATCTGAACCAGAAATCCTGCTTTGAATATTAAAAACCCATTATGTAAAGATTCATTACAAAGTATTTTATCAAAGCATTGTTTCTGGTGATACAAAACTGCAAAAAAAGAAATAAATCTTAATATCCACCATTAGGGGCACAGCTGAATAAATTATGGTACATACAGATAATAAAATATTAAGCAATTAATTTAAATGAATTAGATCTGTATCAATTAGAATAGAGATAGACAAGATGTACTATTGAAAGCAAAAATCTAATAAGCAGGCAGGCAATTTTAGGGAGTTCAATCAATGAGTGGTATTAGCTAAAATGATGGATTTAAAGTATCTAACAGAGTTTAGCAAGTAACAACTACTCTATAAATATTAAAAATTAAAATCCCAACATTCTTGTAACCACTAATAGGATTTAAGCTTAAAAAATAATCTATTTTGTGCAAGTAATACAGGTGCTTTCAGGAATGCAAAATTCAGTGGCACCCCATGTCTTGCTATGTATAGTACTGTAATCACAAGTGGGGTCCGGCTGCTCGCCGCTCAAAAGCCAATAAAGAGGCAAGCTTGGTGGACAGGAAAGTTTGCTTTATTTTGATGCAGGCAACGGGGTGGGGGTGTGGGGGGTTGACTCCTGTCCAAAGGCCGACTCCCCCGACCCCAACCAGTGGACAAGAGCTTTTATAGACCGAGGGAGAGGACTACATGCAGAACCAGCACAGTCAGCTCTGAGAGTCATCTTGAAATTGGTCGTCAGTGGTCTAACCAGCGCCATCGTGATTGTTTTGGGTACAGTTAATCTTCAGTTCCAGGGTTGGTTTGTTTCCATTTCTTTGCGGCAAATTCTCAGAATTGTGGCAGCTTATGTCATGACTACAGCCTGGTCATCATGTAGTTAACTTCTTCCACCTGGTTGGGGTTTCAGTATCTATATAAGACAGCGCATGGGATGTGGCTCAGAATATTATCTATAACCCTCGAGAAGGAACCAAAGGTCCTTCACTTTGATTACTGACTAAACTATTATTGTTTTGTCCTGTTTGACTGCTTTTCTTTGCTTCTGTATTTTATCACTTCTCTCATTAAACTTATTCTTTGGGGCTTCCCTGGTGGCGCAGTGGTTGAGAATCTGCCTGCCAGTGCAGGGGACACTGGTTCGATCCCTGGTCTGGGAGGATCCCACATGCCGCGGAGCAACTAGGCCCATGAGCCACAATTACTGAGCCTGCGCGTCTGGAGCCTGTGCTCCGCAACAAGAGAGGCCGCGATAGTGAGAGGCCTGCGCACCGCGATGAAGAGTGGCCCCCACTTGCCGCAACTAGAGAAAGCCCTCGCACAGAAACGAAGACCCAACACAGCCATAAATAAATAAATAAATAAATAAACCCAAAGTTTAAACAAAAAACTTATTCTTTGGCTAAAGTTTTTCGACAGACAAAAGGCAGGCTGAGGACATCGGAGGCAAGGTCTATAGCGTCCTGCTCCGTTTCAGTAGAAGCTCTTTAACCTGGGATTTATGGCATCCTATAGTCTGGTTCCAAGCTGCCTTTGTCTTTACTTCCTAAAACATCTTGTACATACCCTATCCTTCAGACACAACACACACACACACACTAAACTACTTGCCATTTGTAGGCTCCTTTGTTCTTTTGCTCGTGTATAAATTCCCTCTGCTCCACATTTGTTGAATAAACAACCAAATAAATAATTATAAAGATAAACTTACAGTATCAAATTATCATCTATTTTCTTTAAGCATTAAAACCAAAACAAAACAACAACAAAAAAAAAACAGCACAGAGGCCTCTGAATATCTGCCGATATTGCACAGGTTGATTTCTCATGATTTTGTTGTCTTTTCATGTTTCTTGAAATAAATATGTGAATTTCAAAAAAAAAAATGAGAAAAGCAAGTTGCAGAATGTGTTTAGTATGATACCACTTTCATAAAGGCAGGTTAGCAACTTTAGAATATATGTATATCTTTGATTCCACTGGTTAAAATAACCTCTTTTATTTCTTCATTTACTTTTTAGTTTTGGCTGCTGCGTTGGATCTTCGTTGCTGCTCGCGGGCTTTCTCTAGTTGCGGTGAGCGGGGGCTACTCTTCGTTGCGGTGCGTGGGCTTCTCATTGCAGTGGCTTCTCTTGTTGCAGAGCACGGGCTCTAGGTGTGTGGGCTTCAGTAGGTGTGGCACATGGGCTCAGTAGTTGTGGTTCACGGGCTCTAGAGCACAGGCTCAGTAGTTGTGGCGCACGGGCTTAGTTGCTCTGCGGCATGTGGGATCTTCCTGGACCAGGGCTCGAACCCGTGTCCCCTGCATTGGCAGGTGGATTCTTAACCACTGTGTCACCAGGGAAGCCCCTGTTTATCTTTCCTTCTTCTTTTTTTGGCCACGCTGCACGGCTTGCAGGATGTTAGTTCCCCCACCAGGGATCAAAACCAGGCCCTCGGCAGTGAAAGCATGGAGTCCTAACCACTGGACAACCAGGGAATTCCCTGAATATATGCTGTTTAATAAGGGCAGTTTTCAAAGGCATTACCACCTCCAACAGGAAATTAAGCCTGCTTTTACTTAAAGGGAACTATATCGCATAATATTCAGTAGAATTAAGAGATTTTGTTGATTTTTCTAGCCCACGGTTCAATGACAAGTGTGATATATTAAGAGACCCAGCATAAAACCAGAGTAGATTCCTAAAGTAGATGTCAGGAAAAATATCTGATTTATTAGCCTGGAAAAATTTAAAAGGGAATCTCAAAAATCAAAAGAAAAATGTTTAGATGAAGAAAATGAAAAACAAATCAGCGTACTAGACTGACAAGGCGAATTTTAAATTGCATTTAGCTAAACAAGCATCATAAAAGAAAAAATCATAGCACTGAGGAGGAAAAGAACAAACCATCTTAAAACAATTAAGGATATATCACAATTACGTTTAAAGCTACTTTAAATCCATTTCCCTTGTAAACCTTTCTCTCCTACTGCTCACTACAAGATCTGTTTGTCAACCAACTGAGTATCAAGGAACAGACATGTATCTATTTCCCTGCAGTATATTCCAGGCCTAATTTACCCAGGAAAACTGTCAACAGCACAAAAACACTTCATTCAAAAAGGCAGATGGAGGATACTAACTACTTTAACACCCATTGAACGGGGAAAAAAAAAAAGACTCAATTGCCATAGATCGACAAAATCACCTTTAAAAATAACATGAAGAAGGCTTCCTCCTGGTGCAGTGGTTAAGAATGGGCCTGCCAATGCAGGGAACACAGGTTCGAGCCCTCGCCCAGAATTATCCCACATGCCAGAGAGCAGCTAAGCCCGTGCGTCACAACTACTGAGCCTGAGTGCCACAACTACTGAAGCCCACGCACCTAGAGCCCATGCTCCACAACAAAAGAAGCCACTGCAATGAGAAGCCCGCGAACCACAACGAAGAGTAGCCCCCGCTCACCGCAACTAGAGAGAAAGCCCGCGCACAGCAACGAAGACCCAACGCGGCCCAAAATAAATAAATATTAAAAAAAAAAAAAAGGAATAAAGAGCTCCCGCTGGAAAGGAACTCCCTCCTACAAGTCAGAAATACAACGAAGATCCTTTCGGATTCTGGAGAACAAGAAACAGCAGGGACAGGAAGAGAACTTGAACACTGACTGAAACTACAAAGTAAACCACCACAAGCCCTAACTGCCTACAGACTATCGCGAAACACAGAACTCAAACAAACAAGAAAGAGAAAAACGAAAAAAACCATCCCCACTGTTCTTTCACGACACACAACTACAAACGAAACCACTCAGACGGCGTCCTCTCCCTCTTTCTCTCCCTAAGGAAGAGAAGAACGATCATCAACGGCTAAAGACAGCTGCAAAGACAACGCCAAAAGCCGGCTTCACGCTCAGGAGAGAACACTGCGTCTCCTCCTCGTGGTTTCGGGTGCTCTACACGTCCAGAGAAACTTCTCTAGTAACAAACTATAGAAATGATCCCTGAAAGTATAGTCTTGACCTTGACTCGCAAGTCACTGCTGGGTCTGTGATAGCCGCACACTTTACACTGAGGGCGAGATCGTTTCCCCGTTTCTAATTCTACTGGAAAAAAGAGAAAGAGCTCTTCCAATACAATCTTTCAAATGCTACCACTTACCAACTCATTTTAACATTTTAACTGGAAATGTAATTTAACAATTTTTAAAACAGCCACACTTAATTAACATAATACTGAATGACAGCCAATGACAACCTGCGTCTTTAAAGCCCAGGAGGCATTCCCTCCACAGATCTGGTAAAACCACCTCGCCCCTGAAAAGCTAAAAAGGAAAGGGTGGGCCGTTGCCTTTGCTAGTGAGAACCTAGCTGATCCCATTGAGCAATATATATCTTAGCGGTTTCATTCAAGGCTGTCCTACAAGTTTGACTTTCAAACTCTGGTAAGAGGTCACCGTGACTGAGGCAGGGACAGGGAGACTGGGTGGCTGAGAACCAGCGCCGGAAGGCAGAACCTTTTGGTTTTTCACCACATGACTGTACTACCTGTTCACACTTTCTGAATTTTTAAAAGACAGCTGGTTGCTGCATCTGACATCATTTCTTCCCTCCACAAATACCCGAGTGCCAGCTACGACAATACTAGCTACCATTGATGGTGAGCTTGACAGGCACCGGTCATCGTTGTAAGTGCTTTAACTATGAGATCAATACAAGTATATGCCAGTTTTATGGACCGGGGAACTGAGGCACAGAAAGGCTAGGTAACTTGCCTGAGGCCTGTTAAACAGCAGAGCTGGTAGGTGTCACCTTAACCATCATCCCAGTTTTCCACGTTGTAAAATAAAGACACTCTGGGCCCTGGGCAAACAGAGGCCGCTACTCACAAAAAGCTTACATTCTAGTGAGGGAGAGAGCTGACAACAAACACCCAAGAGGATCAGAGGATGAGGCATGCAGAGGATTTTAAGTGTCGAAACAGAGAGGGACTTGGGGGCTACTTTAGATTTGGGTGCTCAGGGAAGGCCTCTCTTTGGAGGCTGCATTTAAGCAGAGAGAACAACGAATGGAATGCAAAGACCCAAGGAAAGGAACAAGGTTGTGTGTTTTAGCAATTGAAGACAGCTGGAGAACACAGGGTAGGAGGGAGGGGGGAGGTGCAGGCAGGCAGGCAGGTATCTGCAGGTTTTCTAGGCAAGGCCAAGGCCTGGGGAGCCTGGATTTTAAGTGTGAAGGGAAGCCACTGGGAGGTCTGAAGCTGTGGAGACCACTTCCGAGGCCACTGCCACGGTGTCTGTAGGAGACGGCACGGTGGCTCGCATCTGGGCTTAGCAAGGAAGAAGGAGAAACGTGGGCTGTTCCGGCAGTTGAGTTGACAGGACGGGACTCACTGGTGGACTTGCTGCAGGAGGTGGGGTGGGGTGTCAGGGAAGGAGGTTTAAAAGGTTGACATGTTGGTTTGTGCCTGGAACAACTCAATGGATGGTGCTGCTACAGGGAAGACTGGGAAGAGACAGGGATTTCTCTTCTAAAGGAGGGGCTGCCTCACAATGGCGGAAGGGAGTGCTCAACTACCGTACTTGCTTTAACTGATTTAACCTTTACAGCCACCCCACGTGTTGATGCTATTAGTACTACACCTACCTCCTTTACAGAGGGACAGACTGGGGTCAAGGAACTTCCCATGAAACCACAGCTAATAAATAACAGACCAAGGAGTCAATTCCAGAGCATATACCGCTTCTCTCACAGCTCCCGACCTTTAAAGAGGACCAAGGACTAATTTAGGCTCACAGTGAAAGCTTGGCCACTGCGGATCCAGAAGGAGAAAATCATGGAGGAACTACATGGTGCATGGCTACAGTGGAAGAAAGAGAAATGAACTGCGATCTGGGGATGTGCTTCCAAGACCAGGAGCTGCAACAGCAGGGAAGTGGAGCGGGCACACTCTCAGGAGGTGCCTTTTCCTCACCTGCTGCCTAGGGTGATCAGTTAACTCCTTCTTTATTCTCAACTCTCCTACCCCTCCTCACCAGCCTCCCTCAGCAATGATCTTTCCTCATACCTGGCAAACAACTAGAAGCCCATCAGTTGAAAAGCCCCCATTGTGGTCACATTCCATGGAGGAACCCACCTACCTCTGAAATCCCCGTCTTCTCTGGCTGACTCAAAGGCTTCCTGCCTGGGGGAAGCTGCTCCCTCCCATACCTCACTTTCTCCTGTTCCACTCAGTCTTTCCAACTGCATTCAGACTTGCTCTCCCATCCTAATTAAACCCTAAATGCATCCCCCATCTTCCCCGCTTCCCCCAGCTGAATGCACACCCACCCCTATGCTCTCCATCACAGCCTGAGTTCTCCTGGGAGCTCTTTCCACCAACTGGCAAGCCTTCACATCCCTCCAGTGGTCAGTCCACCCCTACCTAGCCAGTTTCTGTTTCTGGTTCCCACACAGGACCAGTGGATACTTTTCCATCTGCATCTTAATTTCTCATCTGCTCTTCACACACTTCGCTGTGTCCTGCTGGGCTTCCATCAAGCACCCTCACGCGGTTTGCCGCCTACCTCTCTGGCTGCTCCTTCTTGGTCTGCTGTGCGAGTTCTAACTCCTTTGCCATGCATCCGCTAAAGGTCAGAAATCTCTCCTAAACGTGCCCTAAACTGAACTCTACCATCACTGCCCACCCCGTTGCACTACCTGATTCAGTTCCTCCTCCATTTCCCCCGTTAACACACGGAACCACCGTCCACCCATTTGTTCAGGTCCCAAGACCCGGCAATTTTCCTTGGCAGCTCCTCTCGCCCATACCATCAGTGAACCTGATGAAATCAAATTTTATATTTCAAGGCAGGACTAGAAAAATTTAAACATAAAATTCTCTTTGTGTGTGTGTGTGTGTTTGGGCCTCCTCCCTCCTTCCCCAAGTGCAGTGTGCATCTGCATTACACATTAATCAGAGCACCTCAAAGAGGGCAGTGCCCGCTCAACCGTAAAGATCCACTTTTTTTCTTTCTTCTCACACTAGCAATGGGACTTCTTAAAAGAATAGAGTTCTTTCTCGACTCCATAGAGGGTCATGGCGCCTTGCTGCTTACTCCGTACAAGCTCACCTGGACTACCTGTTCCTTGGTGAACTTTATGTAAAATATCAGTATGTCATTTTGAGGTACTACAATTCTTTGTCTGGAAAATGTATATGACTGTGTCTTCGACTTCTAACAGCTTTCTGAAAATCTGCTTCTCGTGTTATAATCCTCAGATTGGCTCAAATAAAACTCCCTTTTTTTTCCCTTCTTGATAGTTAATTGAATTTTCGTCAACAAATCAACCCCCCCAAGTCCTGTCAACTTTACCACTTAAATATCTTTCAGATCTGGTGTTTCTCTACCATCGCTACCATCTTCTCCCAAGTAGATGAATGCAGTAGGTGCCCAACTGGTCCTCACACTTGCCACCTCACCTCTCCCCATAAGTATCATCGCCACACAGCTTGTAGAGTGACCTTAAAGTGCAAAGCTGATGTAGGCACTCTCCTTCAATAGTTGCCCACTACCCTTAGCTCTCTGTCCACCGTGCTTTGGCCAAACTCCGCCTTCTTTCATTCCTCCTCTGTGCTAAAGTCCTATAAACCCTAGTCCTACACGTGTCGTATT
This sequence comes from Eubalaena glacialis, assembly GCF_028564815.1. NCBI lineage: Eukaryota > Metazoa > Chordata > Mammalia > Artiodactyla > Balaenidae > Eubalaena > Eubalaena glacialis. The sequence goes on along the minus strand of NC_083734.1, from coordinate 26,556,319 downwards.
TCCTTAGCTTGGACTGAGAAACAGAGAAAGAAATCACCATAGAGGCCAAGAAGGGATGTCTGCCTAGCTGTGTTGGGAGAGAGTGACTCGACTGACAGAAAGGAGAGTAGAGAAAGGGGAGGTAATTTTGTTTCAGTACCCTGGGGCTGCACCTGATGTGTGAAAAAGCTCATGACCTGTAAATCCAATCAGAAAACAACAACGCCAAACTGCATCTGACAGATTCTTCCTCATTTCATTGAAAAAAATCACAGTTTACACAATAGTTAGGTCAGGATAAAGACCACATCTACTACACAGGTTAAAAAGCGTTGTGCGCCTGGAACACGTGAAAAAAAAATACAGAAAACGGCCCCCTAGCGGAAAACAGTCATCTACATTCTGCGACAGTAACATAAGAAGAAACCACTCAAGATGGCGTCCTCTCCCTGTACTTACTTCTCCAGAGGAAAAGAACAGTCATCAAAGGCAAAAGGCAGTTACAGAAGCCAAGAGCTGGCTTCACACTCAGAGGAGAACCTGCCTCCTCGTGGACTTCGAGGACTCTACACGGAACCTCATCCAGTAACAACCTATAGAAATAACTCCTAAAACATAATAATGGCTTTAACCCCACAACTCTGCTGGGTCCGTGGCAGCCACATACTTTTTACGGATGGCGACATTTTTCCACTTTCCTCTCATTTCAGAAATATATTAAATGATTTTCTTTTCTTTCTTGCTTGCTTTCTTTTCTTCCTTTCTTCCTCTCTCTCCTTCCTCCCTCCCTCCCTCCCTTCCTCCCTCCCTTCCTCCCTTCCTCCCCTCCTCCCTCCCTTCCTTTCTTTTATTTTTGGTCGCACTGTGCAGCTTACGGAATCTTAGTTCCCTGACCAGGTACTGAACCCGGGCCCTTGGCAGTGAAAGCGCCGGGTCCTAACCACTGGACCGCCAGGGAACTCCCAGGAATATCATATAGATGATTTTCAAACTGTTGTTACTGAGCCAAACTTGGGTCTACTTGCCCACACACAGTAAAGCCAATTTACTGACACTTGGCTGTGGTGAAAGACAGTGCAGCAGTTTACTGCAGGGCGCCAAGCAAGGAGTTCGGGCCTTTTAAGCACTGGCTACCTGGACTCCTTGCTTGGTTCCCCACAATAAACGCTGCACTTTCCTTCACCACAAGCCGGTGTCAGTAGATTGGCTTTACTGCAGGTGGGCAAGCGGACCCAAGTTTGGTTCAGTAACAATTTTGGACTCGAGACCTTGGCGTTGCCGGCAAGAAGGCCCCATAGGGTCCTGCTCAGTTACACTGTCGTTTCATATACAATTTTTTAAAATTCTGAACACTCTTAAGAGGTTTTGTTTGTTTGTTTTGTTTTTTCCTTTAAGGAACTAAGACTTAGGGATTTCCCTGGAGGTCCAGTGGTTAAGACTCCACGCTTCCATTGCAGGCGACATGGGTTTGATCCTTGGTTCAGGAACTAAGATCCCACATGCTGCATGGCTTGGCCAAAAAAAAACAAAAAAAAGGAAAAAAGACACTAAGACTTACAGTTCTTAATTGACCTATTACAGACAGACAGACAGACAATCAGAACCTATTGCCTTTCTGTTTCTAAAAACACTAACAACACTGCCGGGACTAATTTAAGACAAAGGTGTGCTCAGGTGCCTCAGATTAGTTTTCTAATCTTAAATACTACAGACAGCATCTGTGGGTGAGATTATTTTATTTAAAACTTTTAACCTTCTAAGGTCCTAAATTTCGATTTGACCCTTTCGAGAACTTCTGCTCACGGTTACTCACCTGAGTGTGGACATGAGGGGTGCATATCGGGCTCACCTGGGTAAGTATTTTTTTCAAAATAATGTACCTGGGCCAATCTTAAGTGGGGAACGAAGAGGTGTATTTTGAAGCACTTCTCTTCATTTAAAAAAGAAAACTATGGGGCTTCCCTGGTGGTGCAGTGGTTAAGAATCCGCCTATTGGCAGGTGGACCCGGGTTCGAGCCCTGGCCCGGGACCATCCCACATGCCAGAGAGCAACTAAGCCCGTGCGCCACAACTACTGAGACTGCGCTCTAGGGCCCGCGAGCCACAACTACTGAAGCCCGTGTGCTTAGAGCCTGTGCTCCGCAACAAGAGAAGCCACCGCAGTGAGAAGCCCGCGCACCGCAACGAGGAGTAGCCCCCGCTCGCCACAACCAGAGGAAGCCCTTGCTCAGCAACGAAGACCCAACGCAGCCAAAGATAAATTTAAAAAGAAAAAAAAATTTTTTTAATAAAGTAACAAAAACTGTAGTTTTGTGGTATTCTGGTGTTTTGGGGGAGCCGGAGGGATTCCCAAAATGTGGTAATTTTGTACATTTTTACTGAAATATTTTTAAACTTTAGATTGTTATCACCTTTATTTTTAAACATCAGTAGGTCTGTTTAGAGTTTATTTTCATCTTTTGTCTTCTTTGGCCCCGCTGCGCAGCTTTCGGGATCTTAGTTCCCTGACCAGGGACTGAACCGGAGCCCTGGCGGTGAAAACACCGAGTCCCAACCATCAGGGAATTCCCGTAGACTATATTTGTGAAAAAAATCACTTGCCACCTGCATACGAAAGGTTATGCACCCCAACCCCTACCAAAAAAGACCATCACTTCAAGGTGGGCTATGCTTTTCTTTGAAAAAAAAAAAAATAGCTACCATTTCTATAGTACTTTAATATGTTCCAGGCCATGTACTAACCCCCTAACTTGGATCACGCCATTTTAATCTTGGAAATAACCCTAAGAGATGGAAGAAATGGAAACTTACAATGTGTACCCTTAAAAGTCTAGAATATTCATCATCAAAAACTTTTAAAAAACAAATACAGTCAAAAAAAACACCCTTAATCAACAAATGATTGGAGAAAAGGAATATGAGATAAACACAAGGGACTTCATTGACAGGGAGCAAAACCACCTTCGTAGATTACAATTAAGGGATAAAGAGCTGCTGCTGGAAAAGAACTCCCTCCTACAAGTCAGAAATACAACGAAGATCCTTTCGGATTCTGGAGAACAAGAAACAGCAGGGACAGGAAGAGAACTTGAACACTGACTGAAACTACAAAGTAAACCACCACAAGCCCTAACTGCCTACAGACTATCGCGAAACACAGAACTCAAACAAACAAGAAAGAGAAAAACGAAAAAAACCATCCCCACTGTTCTTTCACGACACACAACTACAAACGAAACCACTCAGACGGCGTCCTCTCCCTCTTTCTCTCCCTAAGGAAGAGAAGAACGATCATCAACGGCTAAAGACAGCTGCAAAGACAACGCCAAAAGCCGGCTTCACGCTCAGGAGAGAACACTGCGTCTCCTCCTCGTGGTTTCGGGTGCTCTACACGTCCAGAGAAACTTCTCTAGTAACAAACTATAGAAATGATCCCTGAAAGTATAGTCTTGACCTTGACTCGCAAGTCACTGCTGGGTCTGTGATAGCCGCACACTTTACACTGAGGGCGAGATCGTTTCCCCGTTTCTAATTCTACTGGAAAAAAGAGAAAGAGCTCTTCCAATACAATCTTTCAAATGCTACCACTTACCAACTCATTTTAACATTTTAACTGGAAATGTAATTTAACAATTTTTAAAACAGCCACACTTAATTAACATAATACTGAATGACAGCCAATGACAACCTGCGTCTTTAAAGCCCAGGAGGCATTCCCTCCACAGATCTGGTAAAACCACCTCGCCCCTGAAAAGCTAAAAAGGAAAGGGTGGGCCGTTGCCTTTGCTAGTGAGAACCTAGCTGATTCCATTGAGCAATATATATCTTAGCGGTTTCATTCAAGGCTGTCCTACAAGTTTGACTTTCAAACTCTGGTAAGAGGTCACCGTGACTGAGGCAGGGACAGGGAGACTGGGTGGCTGAGAACCAGCGCCGGAAGGCAGAACCTTTTGGTTTTTCACCACATGACTGTACTACCTGTTCACACTTTCTGAATTTTTAAAAGACAGCTGGTTGCTGCATCTGACATCATTTCTTCCCTCCACAAATACCCGAGTGCCAGCTACGACAATACTAGCTACCATTGATGGTGAGCTTGACAGGCACCGGTCATCATTCTAAGTGCTTTAACTATGAGATCAATACAAGTATATGCCAGTTTTATGGACCGGGGAACTGAGGCACAGAAAGGCTAGGTAACTTGCCTGAGGCCTGTTAAACAGCAGAGCTGGTAGGTGTCACCTTAACCATCATCCCAGTTTTCCATGTTGTAAAATAAAGACACTCTGGGCCCTGGGCAAACAGAGGCCGCTACTCACAAAAAGCTTACATTCTAGTGAGGGAGAGAGCTGACAACAAACACCCAAGAGGATCAGAGGATGAGGCATGCAGAGGATTTTAAGTGTCGAAACAGAGAGGGACTTGGGGGCTACTTTAGATTTGGGTGCTCAGGGAAGGCCTCTCTTTGGAGGCTGCATTTAAGCAGAGAGAACAACGAATGGAATGCAAAGACCCAAGGAAAGGAACAAGGTTGTGTGTTTTAGCAATTGAAGACAGCTGGAGAACACAGGGTAGGAGGGAGGGGGGAGGTACAGGCAGGCAGGCAGGTATCTGTGGATTTTCTAGGCAAGGCCAAGGCCTGAGGAGCCTGGATTTTAAGTGTGAAGGGAAGCCACTGGGAGGTCTGAAGCTGTGGAGACCACTTCTGAGGCCACTGCCACGGTGCCTGTAGGAGACAACACGGTGGCTCGCATCTGGGCTCAGCAAGGAGGAAGGAGAAACGTGGGCTGTTCCGGAAATTGAATTGACAGGACGGGACTCACTGGTGGACTTGCTGCAGGAGGTGGGGTGGGGTGTCAGGGAAGGAGGTTTCAAAGGTTGACATGTTGGTCTGTGCCTGGAACAACTCAATGGATGGTGCTCCTACAGGGAAGACTGGGAAGAGACAGATTTCTCTTCTAAAGGAGGGGTTGCCTCATAATGGCGGAAGGGAGTGCTCAACTACCATACTTGATTTAATGATATTACTAAAGCTTGAACTTTGAAACCACACAGTGAGTAAGAAAAAAGAAAACCACAAGAGCTAACTTCGTAACAAATGGCCTACAGACCTAAACAGCTATAAGCATACCATGGAAGACAAAAACTGAAAAAAAAAAAGCACCCTGATTGTTCTTTAGGGAAACACAATTACAAACAAATCCACTCAATGAGCGTTCTCTTAAGAACAAGAAAAACGATCATCAACATGTAGTAGTAGCTGTAAAAACAACACCAAGAGCCGCCTACACACTCAGAAAAAAACGCTACATATCCGCAGTTTTGGGTGTTCTAACACGCCCTTCAAATTTTGTCTAACAACAAACCACAAAAATTACTGTTGTACCTACAGCCTTATTCTTGTCTTCGACGTCACTGCTGGGTACGTGGCAGCCGCCCACCTTTTACCGATGGCGACAGTTTTGTCAAGTCCCTCGCCCCCTGAGAAACATTTTTTATCTTATATCCCATAACTACTCTGTGAAAGGGCAAAGTTCAAAACACCATTTTCGCCCGTAAATCTTCCAGAAACACTTCAAAGCAGCAACAGGGCTCATTAACATACGGCTTCCTGGCAGGCAATCACATGATGCGCGCATCTGACTCCTACCCCAGGCTGCTATTACCCCGCCCCCCGCCCCCTGCGCCCCCAGGGTCCAGGACGGGTCGCGTCGCCCCTCTGTAGGCTAAGCAAACACGCTCCCCGCCACCGGTCCCTCTGGACTGCCTCTTGCCTGCTGGAGAAATCCGCCGACTTGGAAAGACCAGGTTTCCTTTGCCTTGAAAAAGAGAGGTGGGGGAAGAAGGACAAAAGAGAGGGACACAGAACTAGTGTAATCCCGCATAATAACGAAGGTACCCATGGTGGTTTATGAGTGCCTTCTCCATGATAGGCATTTTAACCCATTGTCTCACTTCATCCTCTAAACAAGTGAAGGAAAAGGGTGTGATTATTTCCCCATTCTCATACATGCTGGCTAGAGCATCCGTCACACAGCTCCTCAAGGGAACCACAGGTAGGTACTAGGTACATCTGGCACTGGATCAAGTCTGGGTTCTTTCTGGAAAGCGAAGGTGTCGCCATCAGGAGTTCTAGTCTCCAATTGAATTCATTTCTCTAAGAAAGCACTAAAGGGAATTCCCTGGTGGTCCAGTGGTTAGGACTCCCCGCTTTCACGGCAGCAGGCTGGGGTTCGATCCCTGATGGGGAACTAAGATCCCACATACCCACGCAGTGGCAAAAAAAAAAAAAAGCACTAAATACACCATCCCTCAAAGTTCAGTCTTGAATGACTGATCTTCCTGGCTTCCAAATCTCAGAGGAAGCCGACCCATTTACTTGTGGCAAAAGTTGGTCCCAGCTTCTCCTCAAAGAACACACCTGATATATGATGGTGGGTAACTGTTTTCATCATTTAACTTCCTGTTGTAAAGATGCTTCTGCCCCCACGTCTTCCAGCATGCCAGAAAGCACAGTACTGCATGGACATACACGTGATTTCCTGAATCAACCACATTTTTTTTTTTTTAAATAATCTTTTATTTATTTATTTATTTATTTTATATTTATTTTTGGCTGTGTTGGGTCTTTGTTTCTGTGCGAGGGCTTTCTCTAGTTGCGGCAAGCGGGGCCAATCTTCATCGTGGTGCGCGGGCCTCTTCACTATCGCGGCCTCTCTTGTTGCGGAGCACAGGCTCCAGATGCGCAGGCTCAGTAGTTGTGGCTCACGGGCCCAGTTGCTCCACGGCATGTGGGATCTTCCCAGACCAGGGCTCGAACCCGTGTCTCCTGCATTGGCAGGTAGATTCTCAACCACTGCGCCACCAGGGAAGCCCTCAACCACATTTTTATTGCATCATAGTGACATGGCTAACGTGACTATCAGGTCCATCTCATCTAACCACTTCTAATAGAATCTCCTTAGAGACAGCCAAATGCTCTGAAGTAAATCCCTTCAGAGAAACGGACAGTGTTGGGGCAATCCGGCCAGGTCTGGGACACATCTCCTTGGGGTCAGAGCAGGTTCCTTATGTCTTAAAGAGTTATAAGGTGCCTTCTAGTCACTTTCACCCAAGGGCCCCTTGTCTTTGGTCTGGGCCCTTCCATAACTAAGACTTTTCCACTCTCTGTTTCTCCAACCTTTCTGTGGATCCCTCACTATCCATGCCATCCCTTGGCCTCCTATGAGCAGATTCTCAGCTCTCGTCACCTCCTCCAGATGCCTTCCCTCACCTTCCCAGCTAACAGTGACCACTATGTGCTTTGTGTCCCTAATTATCTTTGTAAGTGCCTCTACATAGCTCACTGTGTTATAAATGCATTTATTTTCCCCTACTCAACTGTGAGGTCTTTAAAAGCAGGAACCAGGTCATATTTATCTTTGCATCTGCAGCCCCTTGCCAGCCATAGTAGATGCCCAACAAATGCAGACTAACTGAATGCATGATGAATCATTGTATGTATTTTTCTTTCCCTCAACCTGGTTACTGACATAACTGCTGGGAACCACCTGGTTTTCCCCTCCTTTTTTCTCTACTCCTGCCCCAACAAGGGCTGCCTGTCTGTAAGAGAGTGAGATTCCTGCCAGCAGCGTTTTCAGCCCTCTTCGCTTGATCATCCTTGGGTTCAAAACATGGATATGCAGACAGATCTCTTCTGGGCTGCAGGCTCATATACCCAGCTTCTATTTGATATTCCACTTAGCTGAATCACAGGTGTCTAACTCAGCTGGCCCAGACTGACTTCCAATAGCTTCTTTCCCAAACCTATTCCTCTTTCTGGCAATGACACCACGTTCAACCCAGTTGCTCAAACCAAAAACAAGTCATCCTACTCTTTTCTCCCTCTCCTCACATACCTGATAACCTTCCGCAGCCAGAGCAACCATTTAGAAATAGAACTCTACTCTCAGGTACCTGGCACAAGAGCTCCTAAAACCCTTGGAATTTCCTTAGTGTTAGGAGTGATAAGTGTCTTTGGTATGCTGATGAGATGACTCTTGGCTGAGGGGTTCTGAGATAGTTTCAGGATGGGCTGGTCACCAGAAAGACCAAGACCAATTCATGATTAGAGGGTTGGGACTTTCAGCTCTGCCACAACCCTCCACTTCAAACCTTGTCCCACCTCCAGCAGGACAGAGGGGCTGAAGATTGACATCAGTCACCAATGGCCAAATCAATCATGCCTAAATAATGAAACCTCCATAAAAACCCTAACTGATTAGGTTTGGAGAACTTCCAGGTTGGTAAACCAACTGAAGTGCTGGAAGGGTGGTGTACCCAAAGAGGGCATGGAAGCTCCAAGCACTCACACACACACCATGCCTTGCCCTAAATCTCTTTCATCTGGCTGTTCCTGAATTGTGTTCTTTGTAATAAACCATATCAATAATTACCTAAAATGTTAATGGACTAAACTCTCTAGTTAAAAGGCAGAGAGTATCAGAATGGATTTTAAAGCACAAATCCCAACTCTGTGCTCTCTACAGAAGACATATTTAACTCTAAAGATATTCCATAAGTAGTAAGCATAAGGAGTCTGAAGTGGCTGTATATCAGAAAAAGTAGACTTCAAGACAACGAGTATTACCAGAGATAAGAAGGGACATCTCATAATGATAACAGGGTCAATTCACCAGGAAACTGTAACAATCCTAAATACAGAGGCACCTATTACCAAAATCCTTCCAACAGCCCACAAGGCCTGGTGTGGCTTCAGATTACCTTGCCAGTTTCACCCCCCTACCACTCTCTCCCACCACTTTGCCTTTTCCTCCAACTCAAGTGATCCACACACTTTTCTATCCTCAGGGCCTTTGCATCCCTTTAAATCCTCCCTTGCCTCCAACTTTTACCTTTTACTTCTTTCACGTCAACTTTTCTTCTTTAGGGCCCAAGCCTAAATATCACTTTCTCTAAGAATTTTCCCTTGATTACCTCCCAGATGAGGCTGAGATGTACCTTGTGTGCTTCCTTCGCCTCCTGCCCTTCTCAGGACTTCAATTACCGACTCATGTCTGTTTCTTCTGCTGGATTATACTCTGGAAGGCAGGGCTGTACATCTTTCCTTGGCTGCTCTAACCCCGAGGCTCAATTAATATACGTGTAATAAAAAAATGAATAAAGTCTGGTCTGAGGTTCTGGAACTCATCCTTTGGGTTTTAGAGCTCATATAATCTGTAGTATCTGGTCTTCTGAATGGGATGAACTAAGTAGGATACAATCAGGAAACAACTTTTCTTCTACTACCCTCAAGTACACTCTGTCAGTTAGTTCTTGCTGCCCCTCTCCTGAAAGGCGACTCAGGCAGATCCCATACTCTTTCAGTCACTCTGAGGCAGTCAAAGCACAGCCTCATTTCAGGTAATAAATTGCCCAGTCCTTTTGAAATCAAAACCTCTTCCTTGCTCTTCCACTCCTCTGATCTCAGGGCTGTTTCTGACAACTCCAGAGCTGAAGGAGGGAGAGAACCAATGAGATGACAAGGGGCAAAGGCCTTTGTACTTAGCTGATGCTCTTCGTTGCCTGTGGCTTTGTCCTAATGCCTGCTCTTTTGTGGGAGGGGTTAGTGGGTCCTTCAGGTATCTCCACTCGATTGCACACCGCCCTAATGCAGGCCATTGCCCTCTCCTGCTGACTTTTTTTTTTTTTTAAATTTTTATTGGAGTATAGTTGATTTACAATGTTGTGTTAGTTTCTGCTGTACAGCAAAGTGAATCAGTTATACATATACATATATCCACTCTTTTTTAGATTCTTTTCCCATATAGGTCATTATAGAGTACTGAGTAGAGTTCCCTATGCTACACAGTAGGTCCTTATTAGTTATCTATTTTATATATAGTAGTGTGTATATATTAATCCCAATCTCCAAATTTATTCCTCCCATCCCCTTTACCCACTGATAACCAAAAGTTTGTTTTCTACGTCTGTGACTCTCTTTATTTTGTAAGTTCATTTGTTATCATTTTTTTAGATTCCACATATAAGCGATATCATATGGTATTTGTTTTGTCTTTCTCTGTCTGACTTACTTCACTTAGTATGATAATCTCTGGGTCCATCCATGTTGATGCAAATGGCATTAATTCATTCTTTGTTATGGCTGAGTAATATTCCACCAGTTATAAGTACTACATCTTCTTTATCCATTCATCTGTTGATGGACATTTAGGTTGCTTCCATGTCTTGGCTATTGTAAATAGTGCTGCTATGAACACTGGGGTGCATGTATCTTTTTGAATTAGAGTTTTCTCCAGATATATGCCTAAGAGTGGTATATGGTAGTTCTATTTTTAGTTTTTTAAGAAACCTCCATACTGTTCTCCATAATGGTTGTACCAATTTACGTTCTCACCAACAGTGTAGAAGGGTTCCCTCCCTTTTCTCCACAGCCTCTCCAGCATTTATTGTTTGTAGACTTTTTGATGACAGCCATTCTGACCAATGTGAGATGATACCTCAATGTAGTTCTGGTTTGCATTTCTGCTGACTTCTTGCTACATCTCCAGCCTCTCTGTGGGGATTCTTCCTTCCTTCATAGGTGAGGTCCGTTTAGATGGCTCAGCTACCCTGCATAGAGTCTACCTACCCCACAACTGATGAAAGTATGGCTACTCCAAAAGCTGATCTCTTATGCTCATCCAGCCATCAAGAACTGCTCCAGGTAGGAGGCAGATGGCAGTCCTCCTGACCCCTAAATTCCAGGTAACATGCCAGGTTCTATTCATGCTAACTTGGTGGCAGCTGGGGTGGGCTGGCATGTTTCTGTTGTTCAGCAGGCTGGGCCATAGGCTCCCAACTCTCCTGCTTGTAGGCATCACAATTATCTCCATGAGGTTCACCTGAATGGCCTCTTACTAGGCTTGAGGCTGGGAAAGAGGGAAAAGCCACAGCATTCTATTCCTGTGAATGCCTTTGAAAAAATCTTTCCACTGACACTCCCGCCGCTGCCCCATCACCTTCTCTTAGATAGGCCTGACGTGGGTGATGGAGTTGAAGGTCCAAGATCATTTTGGCCATCTCCTAAGAAGCCTTGCTTTAGACTGTGGGGGCATTTATCACCCCTTGTTCTTCACTCTGAGGATTTAGACGAAATTTCCAGGCACAGATGAAGTCCTGCTTCATACCCAGTTATACCTGTCAACCTCATCCCCTGCTCTAGTTCAATGTCAAAAATTTGAAGATGCGTTAAGTCAGAGAAAGACAAGTATTGTATGATATCACTTATATGTGGAAGCTAAAAATAAAACAAACTAGTGAATCTGACAAACAGACTCACAGATATAGAGAACAAACTAGTGCTTACCAGTGGGGAGAAGGAAGTGGGAAGGGGCAGAATAGGGGTAGGGGATTAAGAGGTACAAACCACAACGTATAAAATAAGTAAGCTACAAGAGTATATCGTACAACACAGGGAATATAGCCAATAGCTTACAATAACTATAAGTGGAGTATAACTTTTAAAATTTGTGAATCACTATGTTGTACACCTGAAACTTATATAATATTGTATAATAACTGTACCTCAAAAAAAAAGAGTTTAAAAAAAAAGAATTTGAAGATGCAGAACATTCAGGAGATGTCTAGGAGATAAAAAATGTCCTAGAACTCTGCTTCTGATACTGGAGGATGTGGATAGACAGACACTAGAAGTCATAGCATACCTATCTTGAACATCAATTTTTATATTAAAACATGGATGTGTTATGAGGTAAAGTGCAAAATCTTTGAGGGGGTAGAAAACAGAAACTTTCAAATAAATTGAGTTCACCATCAGCCACTTCATCTGTAGATTCTAGGGGTGGTACATGGAAACCCTTGAGACCTTTTTTTTTTTGGCCCACACTGCGCAGGATGTGGGATCTTATTTCCCTGACCAGGGATAGAACCTGTGCCCCCTGCATTGGAAGCGCTGAGTCTTAACCACTGGACTGCCAGGGAAGACCCCAGAAGCACTTGAAAAGTTTTTTTTTTTTTTTTTAATAAATTTATTTATTTATTCATTTATTTAATTTTTGGCTGCATTGGGTCTTCACTGCTGCACGCGGGCTTTCTCTAGTTGCAGTGAGCGGGGGCTACTCTTTGTTGCGGGGCGCAGGCTACTCATCGTGGTGGCTTCTCTTGTTGCAGAGCACAGGCTCTAGGCACGCGGGCTTCAGTAGTTGTGGCACACGGGCTTCAGTAGCTGTGGTTCGCGGGCTCTAGAGCGCAGGCTCAGTAGTTGTGGCGCACGGGCTTAGTTGCTCCGCGGCATGTGGGATCTTCCCGGACCAGGGCTCGAACCCGTGTCCCCTGCATTGGCAGGCGGATTCTTAACCACTGTGCCACCAGGGAAGCCCCGAAAAGTTTTTGAGAGAAGTATTTTTGGGGTAGTTGGGTCCTACAAAAACTGGTGTTACGGGACTTCCCTGGTGGTCCAGTGGGTAAGACTCCACGCTCCCAATGCAGGGGGCCCGGGTTCAATCCCTGGTCAGGGAACTAGATCCTGCATGCATGCCGCAACTAAGAGCCCGCATGCTGCAACTAAGACGCGGCGCAGGCAAAATAAATAAATAAATAATTATTAAAAACGAAACAAAACTGGTGTTACCTTTCTGGAAGTCCTCAGGAATACTGTTGAGGCAAATAGAGAAACACTGTAGAAAAATTAGGTCACCCTGACTGTTCCACAAACCAGCTGAGAGAAGCCTTATAAGCCTTCCCTTTAATACTAAGAAGGAAGGGGGGAATCTAACAGGTCTTCTGGTTATTCTAGAAAAAGCAGGTCTGGATCTCTAGATCAGGGGCAAATACCAGCAGAGGTTTTGTCTGTGTATGTTTTTTTGTGTTTGTTTGTTTGTGCTTTTGAAGACTGCCTGAGCTATGTTTCTTATTTCTGTCTGCTCTACAGGCTGAGGTGCCTATAGCCTACAGCAAAAAACAAAAACAAAAACAAAAACAAAACACCCTGAAAACAAAAGTACCAAGTGCCTCTAAGGAGCAAGGAAGAAGAGAGCTGTGAAAACTGGCCTTCTCTCCACCACAGGCCTCAGAAGACTCAGTGGGCGGAGTAGATTTGAAGGAGAAAAGGGAATCAGGCAGAATCCAAGGTGGGTGGCTGGGGCCTGAGGAGAAACCCTTAGGAGCCTAACGGTTGGAAGACTTTATAGTTCCTTAGCACATAACAAAACAAAACAGCCTCCAGCAATTTAAGACCTCTACTGAACAATCTGACTGCACTGGTAGAGAACATCTCATTTCTAAATTTAACTTCCAATTTCCCCAAGAACTCACAGTTTTATGATGTACCTGGTTTTCCTTCTGATGTTATTCAGTAATGTCAATCAAGTCACATCTGCCATTTTAATACGGTGCCTACCTTTCTTAAGAATCTTCTTCACTTTCACATAGTTCCCCTGTTTGACATACTCATGAAGCTGTGCTTCCAAGGAGTCATTTCTTAACGAACCAAGTTGAACAGGACAGGGGACTGGAAGATGAACGGCCCGAGACATCCTGTTTCAAAAGAAAGCAACATGCTCTAACTGAATCAGAAATGCAAGGAAAGAACGTAGATTCTTTCACATTTCTTTCACTTCTTGTCCATTTTCATTGATAATGAACAGCATTAGGGGACAATTACTGAAATTCTATAAGATTAGGGACTTCCCTGGCAGTCCAGTGGTTAAGACTCTGCGCTTCCACTGCCGGGGACCCGGGTTTGATCCCTGGTCAGGGAACTACGATCCCACATGCCGCGTGGCATGGCCAAAAAATGTAAAAATAAATTCTACAAGACTAAAGTTTATTCTCAATGTTACTGTTGAAATTGAAGAACTCAACATATTTATCATCAATTCCTTGAAGTGAAAAAGTGACGACTACCAAAAAGTAAAATTAGGAATACATGTGGGGCTTCCCTGGTGGCGCAGTGGTTGAGAGTCTGCCTGTCAATGCAGGGGACACAGGTTCGAGCCCTGGTCTGGGAAGATCCCACATGCCGCGGAGCAACTAGGCCCGTGAGCCACAACTACTGAGCCTGCGCGTCTGGAGCCTGTGCTCCGCAACAAGAGAGGCCGTGACAGTGAGAGGCCCGCGCACCGCAATGAAGAGTGGCCCCCGCTTGCCACAACTAGAGAAAGCCCTCGCACAGAAACGAAGACCCAACACAGCCAAAAATAAATAAATAAATTAATTAATTAAAAAAAAAAAAAGAAATACACGTATTTGTTGAGTAATTAAGAAAATTTGCAGAGTATTAACTTTGTGGGATTTTTTTGTTTTGTTTTTTGTGGCTTGCAGGATCTTAGTTCCCCGACTAGGGATTGAACCCACACCCTCGGCAGTGAAAGCGCGGAGTCCTAACCACTGGACCGCTAGGGAATTCCCAAGAGGGTATTAACTTTGAAAGGCTAGTATACAAATGCAGTCATTTATGTAGGAAAGTAGATAGTATGTGTGTTGGGTTCCCAGTTCAGACTCTGAAGTTCTCGTCCTGGCTCTGTCACCTCCCTAACTGTGTGACCTTGGAGAAATTATATAACTGATGGGCCTCAATTTCCTCATCTATAAATGGGGGTAATAATAACCAGAGAGCTGCTGAGATGTTAAATAAAATCTTAGAACTCTGTAAAGTGCTTAGAACTCTGCCTGGCACCAAGGAGCTCTCAGTAGTTGTTAGCTGCTACTGTGCACACAAGAACCATGCAAAGAAATTTAAACTTCCCACATGTAGCATCCACACCTGACCAGTGATTGTGGTATACCTACCACGTGTCTCACAGGTGACAGGTTCTGTGTAAGTCACCTAAAATAGGATCACTGTCATCACAATGCTTGGTCTAGCAGGGCAGACAAGTGGCACCAGGCTGGTATTCCACAGACAGTGGATAAGAGAAGGAAGCCCCATTTGCATGAATCAACAAGCATGCATATCAGGGGCATAACTGAGCGATCCATGGAGAGACATAGAGGGCGGGATATGAGGTGAAGTGAAACAAACACCAGAAAGATTGACACATTCTGTGGGTCTTCCCCAGCCAAGAGGCTTTTAGGTTACTGAGAAGTAACCCCCTCTTAATTTATCTACTGATAAAATGTGGAAATGCTAATACCTTGAGTGTTTTAACTTTATTTTCTTTGTACTTGTTACTAGCCATGTCGGTGCCTATAGCATCCTAGTAATCACAACATTGTTAAGCAAAGAACAGTGACTCAGAAAATATTGTTTGGTTTAAATATGAGCTGAAGCTTTTATAACTTTCCTTCCCCACCTCCATTCCCCACCCCACCCCACCCCCCTTTCTGCCTCCCTACTATATCCAGGCATTAAAAATGAGTAGCATATTTCTATTTGATTTACATAGATAAAGTCTTTAAAGACGTGATTAAGTTAAAATGAGGCTGTTAGAATGAGGCCATAATCCAATACAACTGGTGTCCCTATAAGAAGAAGAAGGAGACACCAGGGGCACTTGCACAGAGGAACAACCATGTGAATAGGCAGCAAGAGAGTGGCCACCTGCAAACCTAGGAGAGAAGCTTCAGAAGAACCCGACCCTATCGGCACCTTGATCTTGGACTTCTAGCCTCCAGAACCTTCAGAAAATAAATTTCTGTAATAGCTAGATATGGCATATGGATATGCATATAGTTTTATTTTAGTTTAGTAAAGGCATGGGATGTTTTAATAATTATAAAGAAAAAAGTTTAATATTTTAAATAAATATTAAAAAAAATAAAAAGTGCTTATCACCCATTGAAATAATCTATTAAAAAAAAGTGGAAAATATTCTTGAAAGAGGAGTCTACAGTTACTATCTCCAATTCATTCATCCATTCAGCTGGAATGGTCTGCTAGTGTGTTATTCTCCCCCATACCCCTGACAGTGGGCTCCTGGCCAAAGCCCCCAATATCTTCTTCTTTTTTAAAAAATATTTATTTATTTGGCTGCGTCGGGTCTTAGCTGTGGTGTGAAGGTTCTTCGTTGTACCGTGTGGGCTTAGTTGCCCCGCGGCATGTGGGCTCTTAGTTCCCCGACCAGGGATCAAACCCACGTCCCCTGCATTGGAAGGAGGACTCTTAACCACTGGACGACCAGGGAAGTCCCCCAATATCTTCTTACACCTGGACAAATCCAATGTGCATTTTCAGGCTCTGTCACACTGGAATGTTCGCCTGTATGTAACACTGCCTTTATTCCTTCTTTATTTTATTGTGGTAAAAATATACATAGCATTTACCACTTTAAACAAATTTTAAGTGTTCAGTAGCATGAGTATATTCACACTGTCGTACTACAATCACTACCATCCATCTCCAGAATTTTTTTCATCTTTCCAAACTGGAACTCCATACCCCATTAGATACTAACTCTGCATTTTCTCCTCCTCCCAGGCCCTGGCAACCACCATTTTACTTTCTGTGTCTATGAATTTGACTACACTTGGTGCTTCACGTAAGTGGAAACACTTATTTGTCCTTTTGTGACTCATGTATTTCACTATGTCCTGAAGATTCATCCATGTTGTAGCATATTTCAGAATATCCTTCCTTTTATAAGGCTGAATAATTTCCCACTATGTATATACACCCCATTTTGTTTATCCATTAACCCATTGATGGACACAGGCTGATTCCACCTTTGGCTACTGTGAATAATGCTGCTATGAATATGTGTTCCAATATCTCTTTAAATCCCTGTGTTCAATTATTTAGAGTATATACCCAGAAGTAGGATTGTTGGATTAATTTTTTGAGAAATGGCCATACTGTTGAGAAATGGAATACTGCCTGCCATATCAGTAAACAAAGGATGTCACAGTCGTCAGTGATTGCAGCCACCACCGACGGTGAGCTAGTGAGCCCTGAGGGAACTCAGGAAGGAAGAGAATACCTGCCATCTAGTAGCCATCAGACTGCAGTCACTCCCTAGGGTGAGCTCTGAGGAAACTCAGGATATGAAAACACAGGATATGAAAACACAGGATACTAGCCCCAGATAGCTGAGGTGCATATCAAAGGAAGGATTTAGGTGAGCCCAGACTCTTGCATCCTCCCATACATAGAAGAGCGCTAAATTCCTTACCTTGCGATATCTGGTTTTCTTTAATTAACAACAATCTTCTGACGTTCAGACTATCTACCCTCTGTTGCAAAACTCCTATATATCCTGGCTGGCCCCCTCACTTCCTCGGAGCAGTTCTCTCAGGGTTACTTGAGATGCTGCCTCCCAGGCTTGAAGTCCTAAAAATTCCCGCCGAATAAAACATAAACTCAACTTTCGGGTAGGTTGTGAATAAATTTTTAGTCGATACTGTTTGCTAGAGTGGCTGGACCATTTACGTTATCACCAGCAGTGAAAAAAGTGTCCCAATTTTTCCAGATCTTCACCAATACTTCTGGTTTTATTTTTTAGTACTGGTCATTTTAATGTTTTTCAACCTTTTTAAATCTTTTATTTAATTGCATTTACACCAATACATGATGACTACATTTTGACATAAAATGTTCAAAATAATACAAGTAAATTTAAAACCCCAAGCCCGCTAAAGTTTCATACGTTTTCTTTTTTTTTCTCCTAAAGCTGCAGAAAATGCACATTCCTGAGAATTAGGGCTTCGACTGTGTTAATCATTTACATGCTAACAACCACTCCCTGAGTACTTTTAATCTTACTGCCTTTTTTTCTTTTCCAGTCATCCTACTTCATAAAAATGCCGTCTGCGGAGTATTAGGGTTTAGAACAGGTCTGAACATTACTAAAACACTTTCTTTTTTTAAAACAAGACAGCTCCTGCAATTACTTAGTCGGATAACTCACACTGAACTCCACCTACAAACACATTTCACTACTGTAAACTTGGTCGTTTTCTCCTCCATGTAACGCCAGCATCCTACAAGAACGATAAATACTAAACTAACAAATATTATCGTCTATCGTCTCAAAAACGAAATAATCTCTCATTCCACGACATACAACTCTCAGCTCTCACATTTTGCAAGCTAAATTTCCCCATATTCTAAACTAATGGTCCAAAAACTCTATACATTACTTACAAATCTTCCTCTAAAAACAACATAAACCACAAAAACTACCCCCAAACCGCACCCTAGCAAAACAAACACACTAAGCGCAGCCGACTGTATTGTAAAGAATAGCTAAACAGAAACACTAAAAACTCTATTTTTAAACTTAACTCATCAGGGGAAAGCGCGAACGCAGTCCCCCACTACCACAAATTATGCAGTCGAGTTTCCCACATTTGGGGAAATCGCAGGGGTCAGCACATCCGGAGTGCAATGGATAAGCCTCGCCCTGGGAAAACCACCTTCGTGATCATGGTATCTCCCCTGCCAGGTAAGTATGAGTTGTTTAAACCACCTGGCACCTCACCCTGAGATACGAAACACTTCACACTTATGGTCACTCTCTTCACGCACGCTCTAGCCCCTCACTTATGAATAAAAACTACTGCAAACTATAAAAACCTAACAAAAACATTTCGTATACCAGAACATTTGCAAAATAATAACAAATGTATGTACAATGTGAACAAAACCAGCAGACACTGCGCTCATTTACATACTCCAGGCACTTTCAGTGACGTCATCCTTCTGCGCCGGACAAACCTATCCCCGGGTTTTGTTGATGTGGTAAGCTAAACAGTGCAAGACCCTCCGTGATGTCCGCATCCTAGTCGCCGCAACCTGTGAATGTTACTTTTTTCTGGGTCATAACAGATTTTACGGATGTGATTAAAGCTTCGAAATTATGTGGGACAACGGCATACCGAATTACCCAAATACCGCCTAGGTAAAACAGAAACTCATATTTAGAAACAGATGCTAACAAACAAAAAGTTCTAATCGGTGGACTTCCAAAAACAGAGCAAAAGAAAACCACAGATTTCCCCCCGGAAAACAAGAGAGCACCGCATAAAACTCCAACACCTAGAATAATAAAAGAATTTCGGATTTTTTAAGTCCCTAAATCTAACAGTAACTCACTAGATATGCCAGTGACAGACGCTCTCAGCCAAGTGAAAAAACGTACACAATGAAAAACACCTTCAAACAAAAAAAATTAAAACCGGCAAGACTGACATACAACTACGATCAGAAAACCAAGAACCTCTGAATTCCTGTAATAACAAACCGAATCTAAATAACAACTATAAAAACAATAAAGAACACTAACTCACCAACCACACAACAAACACCACACCTTTCTTTAAACTTTTCATATCAGGGGAGAGCGCGAACGCAGTCCCCCACTACCACAAATTATGCAGTCGAGTTTCCCACATTTGGGGAAATCGCAGGGGTCAGCACATCCGGAGTGCAATGGATAAGCCTCGCCCTGGGAAAACCACCTTCGTGATCATGGTATCTCCCCTACCAGGTAAGTATGGATTGCAATTCCTCCCTGGCACCTCACCCTCGAACTCAGCACACAATATACTTATGGTCAATTATATTCCAAGTTCTTTAGGCCTTTGGTTGGAAACTGCAGGATTATTCATATGACACTGACCAGGATTCATCCTTTGAACGTTCAGCGGAAATTCTGCCCCGCGAAGAATGAAATCGAACCAGCAGGCGGCGCGCCCTTCATCTACATATCCCCGCCTCTTGTCACTCGACGTCACTGCTTTTGGAGAAGAGGTCAGTTCGCTCTAGCTATGCCTCGTGCCGACCCCAAAGACGATCATCGACAAGTGTAGCTGAAAAGATTATTCAATTCCTTGTCTTGGCAGGCATACACAAAAATTACGGCGTAGATTTGTTACGCGTCCTAGTACTGCGCCGCAGGGGCGGGCAGGGCAGTTGCGGGCGGCGGGGGCGCGCGGCCCTCAGAGGAAGAGGGCCGCACTGTCCGTTCTGCGAGCCTGACTCGCTGCTCCACTATGGGACTGGGTCATACCCTCAAGTCTCTCTCAACCTCCATTTCCCAAAAGTGTAAAGTGGGAATACTACTGCCTGCCTACTTCACAAGATTTCTGTGGAAGCTGAACAGGAGAACGCGGGTCAAACGCAGCCTCGAGCCCCTCACCCGACCCAGGCCATTCCACTCCTGGACAGGTGTCCGTGCGGTTGGGGACGCAAATCCGACTTCAGCAAGATTCAAGCCTCTGCATGCTCGGCGCAAGGGAAAGCAGCACCTGGCCTGGATTTGGTAACAAAGCGAGCGCTCCTCTGTTCTTTCTGGACAGTGAAAATACATGACACACTGTTTTCCTTTCTGCCCTTGCTGGCTAGGCTCTCTGGGCAAAACAACTCTGCAGCAACTAGCGTGTCAAGGACTTGGTGGTGTGCGGAAGCCAAACTTTACCTCTCCTCTGTTAGGGTCTCCGGCCCAGCCTGAAAATTACACTGGCATAGATGGTCTACCAGGATAAAAGCATACACATTTATTTAACAGAAGTGTACAGGCGCCCTCATACGGAAATGAAGGCCCAAAGAAGTGGAAACCTAAATGTTTTTCTATTAAGTTGAACAAAGAGCGACAATTGTGGAAAAGAAACTAACATATATGGGGAGGCTAAAGGAAGATAATTTTTTTTTAAATTTTTTTAATCAGTCATCAATTTTTATGCACATCACTTTATACATGTCAATCCCAATCGCCCAATTCAGCACACCACCATCCCCACCCCACCGCAGTTTTCCCCCCTTGGTGTCCATACGTTTGTTCTCTACATCTGTGTCTCAACTTCTGCCCTGCAACCCGGTTCATCTGTACCATTTTTCTAGGTTCCACATACATGCGTTAATATACGATATTTGTTTTTCTCTTTCTGACTTACTTCACTCTGTATGACAGTCTCTAGATCCATCCACGTCTCAACAAATGACTCAATTTCGTTCCTTTTTATGGCTGAGTAATATTCCATTGTATATATGTACCACAACTTCTTTATCCATTCGTCTGTTGATGGGCATTTAGGTTGCTTCCATGACCTGGCTATTGTAAATAGTGCTGCAATGAACATTCGGGTGCATGTGTCTTTTTGAATTATGGTTTTCTCTGGGTATATGCCCAGTAGTGGGATTGCTGGGTCATATGCTAATTCTATTTTTAGTTTTTTAAGGAACCTCCATATTGTTCTCCATAGTGGCTGTATCAATTTACATTCCCACCAACAGTGCAAGAGGGTTTCCTTTTCTCCACACCCTCTCCAGCATTTGTTGTTTGTAGATTTTCTGATGATGCCCATTCTAACTGGGGTGAGGTGATACCTCATTGTAGTTTTGATTTGCATTTCTCTAATAATTAGTGATGTTGAGCATCTTTTCATGTGCTTCGTGGCCGTCTGTATGTCTTCTTTGGAGAAATGTCTATTTAGGTCTTCTGCCCATTTTTGGACTGGGGTGTTTGTTTCTTTAATATTGAGCTGAATGAGCTTATATATTTTGGAGATTAATCCTTTGTCCGTTGATTCGTTTGCAAATATTTTCTCCCATTCTGAGGGTTGTCTTTTCGTCTTGTTTATGGTTTCCTTTGCTGTGCAAAAGCTTTGAAGTTTCATTAGGTCCCATTTGTTTATTTTTGTTTTTATTTCCATTACTCTAGGAGGTGGATCAAAAAAGATCTTGCTGTGATTTATGTCAAAGAGTGTTCTTCCTATGTTTTCCTCTAAGAGTTTTAGTGTCCAGTCTTACATTTAGGTCTCCAATCCATTTTGAGTTTATTTTTGTGTATGGTGTTAGGGAGTATTCGAATTTCATTCTTTTATATGTAGCTGTCCAGTTTTCCCAGCACCACTTATTGAAGAGACTGTCTTTTCTCCATTGTATATCTTTGCCTCCTTTGTCGTAGATTAGTTGACCATAGGTGCGTGGGTTTATCTCTGGGTTTTCTATCTTGTTCCATTGATCTATGTTTCTGTTTTTGTGCCAGTACCATATTGTCTTGATTACTGTAGCTTTGTAGTATAGTCTGAAGTCAGGGAGTCTGATTCTCCAGCTCCGTTTTTTTCCCTCAAGACTGCTTTGGCTATTCGGGGTCTTTTGTGTCTCCATACAAATTTTAAGATGATTTGTTCTAGTTCTGTAAAAAATGCCATTGGTAATTTCATAGGGATTGCATTGAATCTGTAGATTGCTTTGGGTAGTAAAGTCATTTTCACAATGTTGATTCTTCCAATCCAAGAACATGGTATATCTCTCCATCTGTTGGTATCATCTTTAATTTCTTTCATCAGTGTCTTATAGTTTCCTGCATACAGGTCTTTTCTCTCCCTAGGTAGGTTTATTCCTAGGTATTTTATTCTTTTTGTTGCAATGGTAAATGGGAGTGTTTCCATAATTTCTCTTTCAGATTTTTCATCATTAGTGTATAGGAATGCAAGAGATTTCTGTGCATTAATTTTGTATCCTGCTACTTTACCAAATTCATTAATTAGCTCTAGCAGTTTTCTGGCGGCAGTTTTAGGATTCTCTATGTATAGTATCATGTCATCTGCCAGCAGTGACAGTTTTACTTCTTCTTTTCCAATTTGTATTCCTTTTATTTCTTTTTCCTCTCTGATTGCCGTGGCTAGTACTTCCAGAACTATGTTGAATAACAGTGGTGAGAGTGGACATCCTTGTCTCGTTCCTGACCTTAGAGGAAATGCTTTCAGTTTTTCACTGTTGAGAATGATGTTTGCTGTGGGTTTGTCATATGTGGCCTTTATTACGTTGAGGTAGGTTCCCTCTATGCCCACTTTCTGGAGAGTTTTTATCATAAATGGGTGTTGAATTTTGTCAAAAGCTTTTTCTGCATCTATTGAGATGATCATATGGTTTTTGTTTTTTTTTTAATTTTTTTTTTTAATTTTTATTTATTTATGGCTGCGTTGGGTCTTCATTTCTGTGCGAGGGCTTTCTCCAGTTGTGGCAAGCGGGGGCCACTCTTCATCGCGGTGCACGGGCCTCTCACTATTGCGGCCTCTCTTGTTGCGGAGCACAGGCTCCAGACGCGCAGGCTCAGTAATTGTGGCTCACGGGCCCAGTTGCTCCGTGGCATGTGGGATCTTCCCAGACCAGGGCTCGAACCCGTGTCCCCTGCATTGGCAGGCAGACTCTCAACCACTGCGCCACCAGGGAAGCCCGATCATATGGTTTTTATCCTTCAGTTTGTTAATATGGTGTATCACATTGATTGATTTGCGTATATTGAAGAATCCTTGCATCCCTGGGATAAATCCCACTTGATCGTGGTGTATGATCCTTTTAATGTGTTGTTGGATTCTGTTTGCTAGTATTTTGTTGAGGATTTTTGCATCTATACTCATCAGTGATATTGGTCTGTAATTTTCTTTTTTTGTAGTGTCTTTGTCTGGTTTTGGTATCAGGGTGATGGTGGCCTCATATAATAAGTTTGGGAGTGTTCCTTCCTCTGCAATTTTTTGGAAGAGTTTGAGAAGGATAGGTGTTAGCTCTTCTCTAAATGTTTGATAGAATTCACCTGTGAAGCCATCTGGTCCTGGACTTTTGTTTGTTGGAAGATTTTTAATCACAGTTTCAATTTCATTACTTGTGATTGGTCTATTCATATTTTCTGTTTCTTCCTGGTTCAGTCTTGGAAGGTTATACCTTTCTAAGAATTTGTCCATTTCTTCCAGGTTGTCCATTTTATTGGCATAGAGTTGCTTGTAGTAGTCTCTTAGGATGCTTTGTATTTCTGCAGTGTCTGTTGTAACTTCTCCTTTTTCATTTCTAATTTTATTGATTTGAGTCCTCTCCCTCTTTTTCTTGATGAGTCTGGCTAATGGCTTATCAATTTTGTTTATCTTCTCAAAGAACCAGCTTTTAGTTTTATTGATCTTTGCTATTGTTTTCTTTGTTTCTATTTCATTTATTTCTGCTCTGATCTTTATGATTTCTTTCCTTCTGCTAACTTTGGGTTTTGTTTGTTCTTCTTTCTCTGGTTTCTTTAGGTGTAAGGTTAGATTGTTTACTTGAGATTTTTCTTGTTTCTTTAGGTAGGCTTGTATAGCTATAAACTTCCCTCTTAGAACTGCTTTTGCCGCATCCCATAGGTTTTGGATCGTCGTGTTTTCATTGTCATTTGTCTCTGGGTATTTTTTGATTTCCTCTTTGATTTCTTCAGTGATCTCTTGGTTGCTTAGTAACGTATTGTTTAGCCTCCATGTGTTTGTGTTTTTTACGTTTTTTTCCCTGTAATTGATTTCTAATCTCATAGCGTTGTGGTCAGAAAAGATGCTTGATATGATTTCAATTTTCTTAAATTTACTGAGGCTTGATTTGTGACCCAAGATGTGATCTATCCTGGAGAATGTTCGGTGCGCACTTGAGAAGAAAGTGTAATCTGCTGTTTTTGGATGGAATGTCCTATAAATATCAATTAAATCTATCTGGTCTATTGTGTCATTTAAAGCTTCTGTTTCCTTATTTATTTTCATTTTGGATGATCTGTCCATTGGTGTAAGTGAGGTGTTAAAGTCCCCCACTAGTCTTGTGTTACTGTCAATTTCCTCTTTTATAGCTGTTAGCAGTTGCCTTATGTATTGAGGTGCTCCTATGTTGGGTGCATATATATTTATAATTGTTATATCTTCTTCTTGGATTGATCCCTTGATCATTATGTAGTGTCCTTCCTTGTCTCTTGTAACATTCCTTATTTTAAAGTCTATTTTATCTGATATGAGTATAGCTACTCCAGCTTTCTTTTGATTTCCATTTGCATGGAATATCTTTTTCCATCCCCTCACTTTCAGTCTGTATGTGTCCCTAGGTCTAAAGTGGGTCTCTTGTAGACAGCATATATATGGGTCTTGTTTTTGTATCCATTCAGCAAGCCTGTGTCTTTTGGTTGGAGCATTTAATCCATTCACATTTAAGGTAATTATCGATATGTATGTTCCTATGACCATTTTCTTAATTGTTTTGGGTTTGTTTTTGTAGGTCCTTTTCTTCTCTTGTGTTTCCCACTTAGAGAAGTTCCTTTAGCATTTGTTGTAGAGCTGGTTTGGTGGTGCTGAATTCTCTTAGCTTTTGCTTGTCTGTAAAGCTTTTGATTTCTCCATCAAATCTAAATGAGATCCTTGCCGGGTAGAGTAATCTTGGTTGTAGGTTCTTCCCTTTCATCACTTTAAGTATATCATGCCACTCCCTTCTGGCTTGTAGAGTTTCTGCTGAGAAATCAGCTGTTAACCTTATGGGAGTTCCCTTGTATGTTATTTGTCATTTTTCCCTTGCTGCTTTCAATAATTTTTCTTTGTCTTTAATTTTTGCCACTTTGATTACTATGTGTCTCGGCGTGTTTCTCCTTGGGTTTATCCTGTATGGGACTCTCTGCGCTTCCTGGACTTGGGTGGCTATTTCCTTTCCCATGTTAGGGAAGTTTTCGACTATAATCTCTTCAAATATTTTCTCTGGTCCTTTCTCTCTCTCTTCTCCTTCTGGGACCCCTATAATGCGAATGTTGTTGCGTTTAATGTTGTCCCAGAGGTCTCTTAGGCTGTCTTCATTTCTTTTCATTCTTTTTTCTTTAGTCTGTTCTGCAGCAGTGAATTCCACCACTCTGTCTTCCAGGTCACTTATCCGTTCTTCTGCCTGTTATTCTGCGATTGATTCCTTCTAGTGTAGTTTTCATTTGTTATTGTATTGGTCATCTCTGTTTGTTTGTTCTTTAATTCTTCTAGGTCTTTGTTAATCACTTCTTGCATCTTCTCAATCTTTGCCTCCATTCTTATTCCGAGGTCCTAGATCATCTTCACTATCATTATTCTGAATTCTTTTTCTGGAAGGTTGCCTATCTCCACTTCATTTAGTTGTTTTTCTGGGGTTTTTTCTTGTTCCTTCATCTGGTATATAGCCCTCTGCCTTTTCATCTTGTCTTTCTGTAAATGTGGTTTTTGTTCCACAGGCTGCAGGATTGTAGTTTTTCTTGCTTCTGCTGTCTGCCCTCTGGTGGTTGAGGCTATCTAAGAGGCTTGATGGGAGGCTCTGGTGGTGGGTAGAGCTGACTGTTGCTGTGGCGGTCAGAGCTCCGTAAAACTTTAATCCACTTGACTGTTGATGGGTGGGGCTGGTTTCCCTCCCTGTTGGTTGTTTTGCCTGAGGCAACCCAACACTGGAGCCTACCTGGGCTCTTTGGTGGAGCTAATGGCAGACTCTGGGAGGGCTCACGCCAAGGAGTACTTCCCAGAACTTCTGCTGCCAGTGTCCTTGTCCCCACAGTGAAACAGAGCCAGCCCCCACCTCTGCAGGAGACCCTCCAACACTAGCAGGTAGGTCTGGTTCAGTCTCCCCCGGGGTCACTGCTCCTTCCCCCAGGTCCCGATGCGCACACTATTCCATGTGCGCCCTCCAAGAGTGGGGTCTCTGTTTCCCCCAGTCCTGTCGAAGTCCTGCAATCAATTTCCACTAGGCTTCAAAGTCTGATTCTCTATGACTTCCTCCTCCCATTGCCGGACCCCCAGGTTGGGAAGCCTGACGTGGGGCTCAGAACCTTCACTCCAGTGGGTGGACTTCTGTGGTATAAGTGTTCTCCAGTCTGTGAGTCACCCACCCAGCAGTTATGGGATTTGATTTTACTCTGATTGCGCCCCTCCTACCACCTCACTGTGGCTTCTCCTCTGTCCTTGGACGTGGGGTATCCTCCTTGGTGAAGTCCAGTGTCTTCCTGTCGATGATTGTCCAGCAGCCAGTTGTGATTCTGGTGTTCTCGCAAGAGGGAGTGAGAGCACGTCCTTCTACTCCGCCATCTTGGTTAATCTCTCCTCAGGACTCGAAGATAATTATTTTAACAAGATCTGTTTGTACAGAAATCTCGGCTTTGTCCCCCTTCTCTGGCAATGTTTCTTTCCCCTGGGTTAGGGAAAACATCTTTCAGTTGGGAGTTTTACCTCCTGCTTTTAGGAAGACAAAGGGAGGTCAGACCACTCTTCTTACATACTTGCTGTTTTTCAGTGCTTTTAGCTCAAAATAATCCTTATGCCAAAGTGACACATTTTGGGGTGGCATATTTTTGCAACCCTTTGGTAGTTATTTCCCTCTTAGTCCATATGATTTTTTAAGTGCTTTGTTTTGCACTTTTGGATGGTATTTTAAATCGTTACAATAGCGATAAAATTTTCCTTGCAGGTAATTAGGAAAAGACAGAAAAGTGTTTTTTAAATATTAAAATTAACCACATTCCCACTACGAAATTACCACTGTTAACACTTTGATATTATATATGGTAACTCCAATTCTCTATGCACATATATTTTTAACACAATTATACTTCACACGATGTTTTGTAACATTTTACATTCAATTTGTTATATGTTGTCATAGATAATTTATATCAATGTTCTATCGCTTCTAGTTTATTGCCATTATATATATATAAAACAATGAACAGCCTTGTAGATATATCTTTGTGAATAATTAATGATGATTTCTTAGGGTAATTTCTAGTAGTTTTCTGTTATTTTAATATTTTAGTCATCTTAAGAAATGCCTTAAATTATTTGAGGGAGGAGAGGTGACATATGATATTTTTAAACTCTAAAAACTACTTTTCCCTGCTTCCTTTCATCTTTCAAAGTCCAGATCTGTTTCTAATTTCAGGGTTCATAGTTAATTATAAAAAGAACTTCAAATTTGTTAAGAAGGAGAGGAAAGCCTAAATTGCAGTAACACTGCATGCAAAAAAGGCAGCATATGAAATAGAACATATACTACGATTAAAACTGTTTCTAAAATGGCAAAATTTAAGGCACTTAAAGGAAATACATCAAAATGCAAAGTAACATAATCATATCAGTGTCAATATAGAAGAATGGACTAATGTATTTTCCCCTACATATTCTGTAACATGACTATAATATTACTTAAAATGAAAAAAAAAATTTAACCCTAATTATATAATCTACTGCCCAAAATATGTTCATACATTTTGACCCAGAAATATCATTTAATTTAACTATAGAAAGTAATTCTAGAGAAAGACTATGCCCTATGAATAGGGTGTTCATTAGAGAATTACAAAAAAATCAAAATCACCCAAAAACCCTAGAATCAAAGCAATAGGGAAATGGAGTATTAAGCAAACAATAGTAATATAATAACGATTAACAATGTGAAAGACATTTTTATTATTTAAGGTTAAGAGGGAAAAAGGATATGAAATGGTATGTATACCATGACTGCAATTTTGTAAAAATGTATATATATCCTTAAGGAAAATTACTGGAAGGAAATGCACTGAAATGATATCAGTATTACTGGTTGTGAGATACAGGTTACAGACTTTCAATGATATTGTTAGACTTTTGTTTTTTTTTTTCATAAAGAGAAGACCAAGTCCTGGTGGAACCATTACAAGAAATATCTGGCACAGTATTTAGTTTTGAACACAGGCTTTAGCATCAGATAGACTTAGATTCAAATTGTGATTTTACCATATTTTAGGTATCTGTACTTGATTTTGCCCTCTAGGAACAATGATAATTACTAGTAATAATTATGGTGAATATATATCCATATGTGTATGTATATATATATATACACATACACATACATACATACATATATTCATACACAGAATAAAACAACTCAGTGACCAACTAACTCAAAGGCCCCAAATAAGCCGAGGTGGAGAGGCACAGACCCTCCCTCAGCACAGTAGGTATTTGCAGAGTTCCCACCTACCTGGGGAGTGGTGGCACCAGCACACTTACCAACCTCTCTCAGATCATGGCTGCCCCTGCCAACTAAGATTTCTGTCCCAACAGACATGCCCCTCAGTCTGTGAGTCTCACCTCATCTCTGAATTTCCACCCATCTCTTAGCTTTGTCGGAGTCAAGGAAAGGTTGATGTTCAGAAATATCATGAGCGTGGCAGTAATTTTTAAAAGCTGACTTTTGTTATATAAGTTCACAGAGCAGGTTCAACTGTCAAGAAGTCCATGGTGCCAACACACTGAATCTAAATGTCTACTACCAGGAAAGTTTGAGCAACTCTACACTCTACGCAGACACCCTGCATTTCAGGGAGCTGAACCCATTCACTTCTGATGCACACTGGCCCCGGTTTTGCATTTCCATCCACAGGGCTCTCCAATATAAACCACAGTCACTCTACTTAGACATTGGCTAGATACTCTCATCCACAAAGTGTGATCCAGCCCATCTCCGTTATACGATATAATTTCATTCTAATTTCATTCCAGGCAGTTGGCTTGCTGTTTCCATGGTATCCATGAATGCCACAGCACTGAGTCCTCTAGGACTATCTGTGATCCCCACAGATATGATTTCACAGATATTCTAAAGCTCTTTTTGCTATGCTGAGGGAACTATTTCTTTCTTTTTTAAATTTGTATTGGAGTACAGTTGATTTACTATGTTGTGTTAGTTTCAGGTGTACAGCAAAGTGAATCAGTTATACATATACATATATCCACTCTTTTTTAGATTCTTTTCCCATATAGGCCATTACTGAGTATTGAGTAGAGTAGGCCCGTCTGGGAACTATATTTCTGATAACCACATTGCCTACTCCAGTATTTTCAACATTCACAAATTATCCTTGAGTTTCTGTGAGTGCTACTAATGATGGAAAAAACAAAAACAAAAACCTGTTCTCAAGTTGCTACTTGTGTAAGTAGTAACTTACAGCCACTTAAACTTAACGTGCCAGCAACTAGCCTAGGCACTGGCGATACTAAGAGTAATAATGCAGCGAGAGATTCTGCCTGTAATAAATAAGATCACAACCTGTAGGGGAAATAGACCTGCCAGAATTATAGGAAAAGAGTAATGAGCACTAATAAAAGGGTTAAGGACCACATTATGACCCTGAAGGATCCTACACACTTTTGCCTTTGTGGACCCTTCCTCCGTGAAAAATATATAAAAAGATGATATTATTATATACAACATTTTCTTCCACCTAAAAATTCATCTTTTTTTCTTTTGATTTTCAAAGAAGTGCTTTATGCAGCACTGTGCCTACAGTACCTAGTAATGTTTAAGTCCTTTCTGGGTTCAGTGGTGGTTTGGGTGGATCCCAGGCAGCTTCCCAGAGAGAGAGCTGAATGTCGAAGTATGCATTTTCAAGATTGATGAGGGGGACTTCCCTGGTGGCACAGTGGTTAAGAATCCGCCTGCCAGTGCAGGGGACACGGGTTCGAGCCCTGGTCCGGGAAGATCCCACACACCGCTAGGCCTGTGTGCCACAACTACTGAGCCTGCACGCCACAACTACTGAAGCCCTCGCACCTAGAGCCTGTGCTCTGCAACGAAGAGTACCCCCCGCTTGCCGCAACTAGAGAAAGCCCGTGCACAGCAATGAAGACCCAATGCAGCCAAAAATAAATAAATTAATTAATTAAATTAAATAACTATAATAAAAACCAAGGGGAGGAAATCACCAATGAAATAATTCAAGACAATTTCCCAACATGGAAGACTTTCTGGTCGAAAGGGTCCTCATCAAGTGCCCCATACAATGAAGGGCTATAAGATATACACAACATTAGGAAATTACAAAAAATGAAAATAAAGACATAATTCAACTTTTCTGAAAATGAAAAGATCAGTCACGTATGTCATGTAAACAGTATAAGGAATTAGAAAGTCTTCTCAATAGCTTCTAGAGGCTATAAGTCAAAAAAGTGATGTCTGAAATCATGAAGAAAAATTTAACTACAACCTAGAATTTGATACCCATTTAAACTATTACACCTATGCAGCAATCTGAAAGAACAATGGGTTTAGGTAGAAGAAAAATAGAAGTAGATAGATCTCCAGAAGACAAATAAAAACCCGCATTTTAAACTAGTAAGACTACCTGATATGATTTACCCTATGGAAAACCAGAGGCTATTGGAAAGTGTGGGAAGAATTAGGAATAGGTAAAAGAAAAGTAACCAAATGAAAAAAGGTAAAATTAAACAGAGGGGGAGAATTCCCTGGTGGTCCAGTGGTTAGGATTCCACGCTTCCACTGCAGGGGGCACAGGTTCAATCCCTGGTGGGGGAAATAAGATCCCGCATGCTGCACTGTGTGGCCAAAAAAAAAAAAAAAACCAGAAGGGGGAAAAAAACTAACCAGAAGAAAAATAAAATTAAAGGAAAAATGACATTCAATGACAATGCTCTGCTGTGAATAATGTTTGCCTAAGAATAATATCAACACTGAATACTGATTTAACCAAGTGATTTAACCAAATTGTTTTTAAACTACATTAGGAAAAAGAGAGAAGAAATGGTGGTGCAAGAGAGCTAAATCTTCATTTACATTATCAAAAAGCAATGTCAAAAATGGATGCATTGGGGCTTCCCTGGTGGCGCAGTGGTTGAGAATCTGCCTGCTAATGCAGGGGACACGGGTTCGAGCCCTGGTCTGGGAAGATCCCACATGCCGCGGAGCAACTGGGCCCGTGAGCCACAGCTACTGAGCCTGCGCGTCTGGAGCCTGTGCTCGGCAACAAGAGAGGCCGCGATAGTGAAGAGGCCCGCGCACCGCGATGAAGAGTGGCCCCCACTTGCCACAACTAGAGAAAGCCCTCGCACAGAAACGAAGATCCAACACAGCCATAAATAAATAAATAAATAAATAAATAAATAAAATGTTTTAAAAAATGGATGCATTAAAGGATAATATTTTAGATATTATCTAAATATCTAATTAGATATTATCTAAATATCTAATTAGATATTATCTAAATATCTAGGTATTTCTGGTTTAGAAACACAGAGGTTCATAAATTTCAGAATCAAATTTTAGTTGTTTTTAGAATGGAAAGTGTCTCCCTCTGAAGGGGACCTGGAAAACAGGAAGAAGTAGGCAAAGAACTTAGTTTAGAAACCTAAAAGGACTATTTGATTTTCTAAATGAAGTATATGTGTTATTTTGATACAAATTTTAAAAGCATGCTGCAAAATATCTGTACTTTGTGTCTCTCATGTTCAGTTTTAAACAAAGGCCCCAGAACAGCACTCAGGTGACTATTTTTAATTATCAGGTGAGTACTTAAACTTAGAAGCCAATTGAGGGATCATATTTTTATATATCAGGCCCCTGGAGACACTGTAAACCCCATCAGATTGCTGAGGGTCAGGAAGTGACTAAGTACAGAGGGACAAGGATTTGTTCTAAAAGAGAAGCAGCAGGAACTGCTTCTACAAGACAGGTTATTATGAGTGTGAAGGTCACTAGAAATCCTCAGACTAGCTAGATCTGGATACTAGGAAGAACCAAACATACCATACCCTGAAACTGAAACCTAAGGAATCAGCAGCACATACAGGAATAACAGTTGTTTGCAGATATATTCTAGTTTACAGCAATAGGTCTCAAAGACACCAGTAGGGGGCCTTTAAAAATACCAACATCCAATCCAGATGTAGCAGTCATTATATAATAAAGGAGAGACGGATCTGTTAAAACGGTTCAAAAGTCCCAAATTCAGCTACTGCAAAGACAAATAGCTACTTAAGAGAAGAACATCCTGGTTATTTCAACGCCCTCAAGAATCCAGGTTTCAAATTGAAACTAAACCAATCAGAATTAAACCTTAATGCTCGTTTTTCACCATACACAAAATAAGGAAAAAAACCAAATAAAATTAACATTCATTTCACTGCCACAAACTAAACTGGTCTCCTTGCTTTGAGAAAAAACCGCGGAGCAGAAGTTAATCACCCCTTCGCCCAAAAACATAAAACTCACACTCTCCACTCCACCCCGATACCTCACACCACTATAAGGCCCCATTAACTTTGGCTCTACCTGCCTAGGAAGCAGAGAGTACATTTTAATTTCAGCGCCATCTCTAATAAGTCACCAACTCCGAATTTTAACAATCACAGGCAAAGTACGAAAAAAAACTTCCCCAAAACAGAGAAACTAATACAAATTTTTCCTCAGAATACCACCACTAACTTGCTACAAATTCTCCACTCCATAAAACAAGAACCTGCAATACAAAGCTTTCTTTCACAAACCAAAAAACCAGGGGAGAGCGCGAACGCAGTCCCCCACTACCACAAATTATGCAGTCGAGTTTCCCACATTTGGGGAAATCGCAGGGGTCAGCACATCCGGAGTGCAATGGATAAGCCTCGCCCTGGGAAAACCACCTTCGTGATCATGGTATCTCCCCTGCCAGGTAAGTATGAGTTGTTGGCATTCACTGGTACCTCACCCTCAGATTCAAATCACTCTAAAGATAGGGTCACTTTTCTCATGCATTTTAAAACCCACCCCCCACTTCTGGAATAGAGTCTCCAAACTATAATTACCATGCAGCAATATTTTGTATATCTAGATATTGCCAAATCTTAGGAAATACAATGCCTAGTGTAAGCATTACCGGCAGTCACTGCTCTTATCTACATGTTCCACACCCCTTTTGCTGATCTCATTCAGAGCGTCCTTTTCCTGGTATAGTTAGTGGAATGAAACTTAAAGGCAAAGACGCTCTACGGATATAAAGGTAACAAGTTCTTTCCTTCCTTCAAGGGCTTCGAGCTAATGACGTCGCTGTGATTCTGGCGCAGTTCAGCAAGCCGATGTTCACGTAATAGAAAGAGCAAGTCTGAAAAGATGAAATTTGGCAAAAGTACATTAAAAAATTCAGTCCAGGAAGTGCTAAAAATAGGTTGTCAGTTCAAAGCTTCAAGCACAAGTACAAAATATGCTCTTTCAAATATGCGGCATATGATCACCCTCACTTGCAAGAGCAGTTGCACAAACACTAATTCTAATTTTGAACCAAGTAAGTGGAAAACTCAGAAAACGCCCCCTCCTACAGCAGGTATTCGGATAAGCCGTAGGGGGTCTGTTCAGCTGGAGTGTGATGACCCTCACCGTTGGAAATCACTTTTGTGATCAAGAGTGTCTCCTCTCCTAAGCAAGACTAAGTTGTGTTTCGACTTATCCTTAAACCCTGTTGTGCCCAACACTACAAGCACAGGGTCATTCGTTTGCCTTTTCATGGGTGTCTGAAATCCAAAACAAGACTACTGAAGAATCAATCTATCCTACAAGAAACTCCTGGGGACTTACCTGGTGGGACAGTGGTTGGGAACCCACCTGCCAATGCAGGGGACACGGGTTTGATCCCTGGTCCAGGAAGATCCCACATGCCGCGGAGCAACTAAGCCCATGCACCACAACTACTGAGTCTGCGCTCTAGAGCCCGTGAGCCACAACTACTGAGCCCACGTGCCACAACTGCTGGGCCCGCAGCCACAACTACTGAAGCCCGCGCACCTAGAGCCCTGTGCTCCGCAACAAGAGAAGCCACCACAGTGAGAAGCACGTGCACCGCAATGAAGACCCAACGCAGCCAAAAATAAATAAATTAAATAAATTAAAAAAAAAAAAGAAACTCCTGGGCCCTCCTACACTATATTAACCGCTTCGAAAAGAGCAAATCCCGTCTCAGGTAGTGGTTAATGTATCACATATTCCACATCCACATAATCAATATTATCATTCTTCTTAATCCTCTCCTTCCTGCGTCAGTGCATATTAGAATTGGAGTTTCCCAGTTTAACTGTTCTTCAGTTGTCTCTCCAAAATCACACTAGAACCACCCTACTTCCCAAGTCTTTTTATCTTACAGAAGGACTCTTCTGGTATTCTCTCCTCCACCAAAATAAATTAGCCAGAGTTTTATATCTTTTTTTTTTTTTTCCAGCTGCGCCACACGGCTTTTGCAGTATCTTAGTTCCTCCACCAGGGATGGATCCTGGGCCCACTGCAGTGAAAGCACTGGGTCCTAACCACTGGACCGCCAGGGAATTCCCAAGTTTTGTATCTTTAAAACAGAAAGAAATAACACTATTTGTAAAAATTATCTTATTAAAAACTAGCAAGCAATAGCTGAGAACACAGAGGTATCTGAGATGGAGGGAGAAAAAAATACTGGGGTGGGTGGAAGAAGGAGGTCATGATGTGAACTGCAGCTATTCCTGAAGTCTGTCTACCAGTTTGATTTTTATAAACTCTTTCCTCCAAAGAAAGAAGTATTATGTAACATATATACTCATATACACATATATACATATACATAAACATACATGCGTATGTAATCTAGAAACAAAATATCTGAAGTTTGTTTTGTGAAATAAAATTTAGACATCTTGAAATATGGCTGGGAACCACACATGTAAGGGAAAAAAGTGGTATCTATGAACTAGACTACTGTTATCACCAAACAACTCTTAAATTCAAAATGCCATTTTCAGAAGATCTGTGACTAGCAGTGCTTTCTTTTTATTTATTTATTTATAAAGTATAGTTGCTTTACAATATTGTGTTAGTTTTGGGTGTAGAACAAAGTGATTCAGTTTATATATATATATATACATATATATATATATTTTTTTTAGATTCTTTTCCACCATAGGTTATTACAAGATATTGAATTTAGTTCCCTGTGTTATATAGTAAGTCTTTATTGCTTATCTATTTTATGTATAGTAGTTTGTATCTGTTAATCCCATACTACTAATTTTTCCCTCCCCCTGCCTCCATTTCCCCTTTGGTAACCATAAGTTTGTTTTCTAGGACTGTGAGTCTGTTTCTGTTTTTTACATAGATTCATTTGTGTTATTTTTTAGATTCTGTATTGTGATATCATATTGTATTTGTCTTTCTCTGTCTGACTTACTTCACATAGTATGATATTCTCTAGGTCCATCCATGTTGTTGCAAAAGGCAATAATTTCATTCTTTTTTATGGCTGAGTAATATTCCATTATACACACACACACACACACACACACACACACACACACACACACTGACCACATCTTATACCAGTCATCTGTTGATGGGCACTTGGGTTGTTTCCACGTCTTTGCTATTGTAATAGTGCTAGCAGTACTATTTTATTTTACTTTACATTTCATTTCATTTTATTTTATTTTTTGGCTGCTCGGCTTGTGGGATCTTACTTCCCTGACCATGGAACAAACCCAAGCCCTTGGTGCAGTGAAAGTAACCACTGGACCACCAGGGAATTCCCTAGCAGCACTTTCTTAAACAAATAACACAGAGCCCTTCACAAGGCTAGTTTCAATATTTCATGAGAACTTCGTTATTATTGACCTAGTTATCAAAATATCTGTCCAAGACAGTCTGCCTTAGGGCAAAAGGTGACTGTCCATTCTCTTGTAGCTCAAGCACGTTAAAACATTAATGCTGCAATCCTCACAGAAGCCCTGCAGAGCTTAACATCCTTTGAGGAGAGCCACAACATTTCTTTGATAAGGAAATACATGAGTTTATGTTAAATACTAACATAAGTTAGCATAGAAAAAGTAGAGAAGCTTCTTAGTTCATTTTACAAAGGTTGCAAAACTCTGTTGCCAAAAAATGTATTATAGATGTAATCATCTCACAGATTAATCTTACTTATGAACAAAAATGCAAATCTCTTAACTAAGCCTATAAAATCTTTATGACCCGCATCTAGTAGAATATTAAAAGAACATACACAGTAACTAAATAGGTTTTATACCAGGAATATAGGACCTACGTACATAAAAGTATATGATAGGGACTTCCCCAGATGGTCCAGTGGTCAGGAATCCGAGCTTCCACTGCAGGGGGCTCGGGTTCGGGAAACTCAAATCCCTCATACTGTGCAGTGCGGCCAAAAAAAAAAAAAAAAAAAAGTATATGATAAAGGTAGCACTTCATATAGGTAGGGGAAAAGATCAATTACCTAATAAAGAATACTTAGAAAATTGGCTCACCACTGGAAAGAAGGGGAAAAAAATGCTTCCTTCCTTCCCCCTACTTTACATTTAAAAAAATCAGATAGATTAAAATATTCAAATTAAATCATAAACCATATATAGAAAAAATACAGATGATTATGCTTATAATGATTTTGAAGAAAAGAAAGACTTTTTTTTTGGCTGTGCCTAACGGCTTGCAGGATCTTAGTTCCCTGCACCCCCTGCAGTGAAAGCCCAGAGTCTTAACCACTGGACCACCAGGGAATTCCCAAGAAAAGAAAGACTTTCTAAGCATGTTACCAAAGTAAGAATTAAATATACGGTTGCATAAACATAACCTCAATAAAATAGAAAACTTCATAAAGTTTAAATACACATGACAAAGTGGGAAGATATCTGCACTATACAGATTAGGTAAATAGCCTGTATGATACAATATGCATATGAGAGAGAGTTGGCAGCATATGGATTTTGTTTTTTTTGTGTTTTTTTTAAATTTATTTTTGGCTGCATCAGGTCTTCATTGCTGTGCACGGGCTTTCTCTAGTTGTGGTGAGCGGGGGCTACTCTTCATTGTGGTGTGCGGGCTTCTCATTGCAGTGGCTTCTCTTGTTGCCGAGTGCGGGCTCTAGGTGCACAGGCTTCAGTAGTTGTGGCACAAGGGCTCAGTAGTTGTGGCACGTGGGCTCTAGAGTACAGGCTCAGTAGTTGTGGTGCATGGGCTTAGTTGCTCCGCGGCATGTGGGATCTTCCCAGACAAGGGCTCAAACCCGTGTCCCCTGCCTTGGCAGGCAGATTCTTAACCACTGCTCCACCACAGAAGTCCCTGGATTTTAGGTTTTAACATCAGACAAAACTGAGCAGAATTCTCGGCCTTTCATAATAAACATTAGTTATTGTTTCTAATAATAAAAACGTAGACCTATTACAAATACATATTTTAAATTAAAAGTAGCCTAGTTAGAGACTTCCCTGGTGGTCCAGTGGTTAAGAATCTGCCTGCCAATGCAGGGGACACGAGTTTGATCCCTGGTCTGGGAAGATCCCACATGCTGTGGGGCAACTAAGCCCGTGCATCACGACTACTGAGCCTGCGCTCTAGAGTCCGCAAACTCCAACTACTAAGCTCCCGCTCCGCAACAAGAGAAGCCACTGCAATAAGAAGCCGAGGCACCACAACGAAGAGTAGTCCCTGCTCACTGCAACTAGAGAAAGCCTGCGCAGCAACAAAAACCCAGCGTAGCAAAACAAACAAAAAAAGTAGCCTAGTTAAAAAGTGGGAAAGGACACACACCAGCGTTCATAGCATCATTACTCACAATAGCCAAGAGGTAGGAGCAACTCAAGTGTCTACCCACGGATGAATGGATAAACAAAATGTAGTATATACATACAATGGAGTATTATTCAACCTTAAAAAGGAAGGAAATTCTGATACATGCTATAACATGAATGAACCTTGAAGACATTACGCTAAATGAAATAAATCAGTGACAAAAATACAAATACTATATGATTCCACTTATATAAGGGAAGGGGAAATGGTGAGTTGTTGTTCAATGGATAGAGTTTCAGATTTGCAAGATAAAAAAGTTGTGGATATCAGTTGCACAACACTGTGAATATAATTAACACTACTGGACCTTACACTTAAAGATGGTTAAGATAAAAAAAAATTTTTTTTTTTTTTTTTGGCCATGCTGCGTGGCTTGCAGGATCTTAGTTCCCTGACGACGGACTGCACCCGGGGCCACAGCAGTGAAAGCACCAAGTCCTAACCACTGAATTGCCAAGGAATTCCCAAAGATGGTAAATTTTATGTTATGTGTATCTTGCCACTATTAAAAATTAAAAGTGGGCAAATGATATAATGAGACAGCTACAATGATAAAATATACTTGGCTAATAAAATTACTATATGAAAAGATTTTTAACCTCTTAGTCATAAAAGATAATAACCATTTAAAGTCAATTATACCTCAATAAAAAAAAAGAAAAATCACCATTTAAAGACTGCTAAAGGCCAGTGCTAGGGTGGAGGCAGGAAAACCAGCCCTCATACACCGTTAGTAGGAGTGTAAGTCGTGCAAACATTTGGCAGTGAGATTCAAAATGGGGAATTCCTTGGCAGTCCAGTGGTTAGGACTTGATGCTTTCACTGCCGTGTCCCAGGGTTCAATCCCTGGTCAGGGACCTAAGATCCCACAAGCCACGCGGCCTAGCCAAAAAAAAAAAAAAAAAAAAAAGATTCAAAATGAAAATGTGCATACTTTTTGACCTAGGAATTCTACTACCAGAAATGTATTGAGAGAGAGAGAGACAGAGAGAGAGCACGCGCTTGAGAGTAACCACAAGGGCACAGATGGGCATCCTCGAAAAGCGAGCTCCAGAGCACACAGTACCTCATCACAGCAAAAAACTGGAAATAATTCAACTGTCTTTATAGGCTACTGATTAGAAAGATGGGCCTTAGGACCGAATAATATCCAGCCATTAAACTTAATTTTAAAATAGTTTTTAATCATATGGAGAAAGTTTTTGACAAAATATTAAGTGAAAAACAAGATATATACATTTCTTCACAATTTGATCACAACTATCATAACTCAAATAAATGCATTATATGAAGTTGTAAGAAGATTAAAATAAACCAAAATGTTAACATTATTATCTCTGAGTGAAACTGAGTCCCCTTAAAACTGAGTTCCTCTGCTGAGTTTATGATTAACCTCTCAATCCAGAACTTTATTCCCTTTCTTGTCCTGCACCTGTTTCCCCTCAAGACTGTGGAGTAGCAAAGAAAAGGGGGGGGATTGTAACTGAGCAGGACCCTATGGGGCCTTCCCAGGACAGAGCCCCTGTCCCCATGTCCTCTGCCTGCCTTTTGTTTGTAGAAAAACTTTAGCCTCCTAGGCCTTCCAAGAGTTCCAAAGAGCGAATTTAATCAGAGAAGTGAGAAAATGCAGAAACAAAACAAAACAGTCAAGCAAAACAAAATAATAATAGTCAATAGCCATTAAACAAAGTCAAGGAAGTTTAGCTCCTCCTCAAGGGCTATAGATAATATTCTGAGCCATATCCTTCGGCTGTTTTGCAGATACCGAAACCCCCACCAGGTGGAAGAAGTTAACTGCATGCTGACCACAAGTACATTGACCCCAGACAAGCTGGAACCAGAATTTTGATGATGTTGACTCCCAATTACCTCAGCACCAACCAATCAGAAGAATGTCCATGAGCTGATCAAGCACCCCACAACCCTCTCTCTCGTCCTGTCTTTAAGCCATTGGGGAGTTTGGGTCTTTTGATCATTAGCTGCCCATAGGCCTTGCTTGGCTTTGCAATAAATGCTGTACTTTCCTTCACCACAACCCAGTGCCAGTAGATTGGCTTTACTGTGCATGGTGAGTCGACCCAAGTTTGGTTCAGTAACATGAACTGAAGAAAAGATCTATGAACATGGAAGCACCCTAAATGTCCACTGACAGATGAATGGATAAAGAAGATCTGGTATATATCTACACACACACACACACACACACACACACACACACACACACACACACAATGGCATATTATTCAGCCATAAAAAGGAATGAAATAATGCCATTTCCATGGATGGACCTAGGGATTATCATACTGAGTGAAGTAAGTCAGATAAAGACAAATATCATATGATATCACTTATATGTGGAATCTAAAAAAAATGATACAAATGAACTTATTTACAAAACAGAAATAGACTCACAGACAGAGAAAACAAATTTATGGTTACCAAAGGGAAAAGGGCAGGGGGATAAATTAGGAATTTGGGATTAACAGATAAACACTACTATAAATAAAATAAACAGCAAGGACCTATTGTATTGCACACGGAAGTATATTCAATATCTTCTAATAGTGTATAACGGAAAGAATCTGAAAAATATATATATATGTATAACTGAATCACTTTGCTATATATCTAAAACATTGTAAATCAATTATACTTCAATTAAAAAATTTAAATAACAAAAAAAAATAAAAAAGAAAAGGTCTATAAATCAGTTTTATATTCTTTATATTTTTGGTATTTTATTTGTTTTCTACTTCCTACACATATATATTTTCCACCTATTTAAGAGTACAAAACAAAAAAGAATAAGGAGAGAGGAGCAGGTCAATCACCTAATCATCCATTCTTTTAACAAATATATACTGAGCACCTCCTATAAGCCATACACTGGGCTAGAGGCTCTAGGAAAATGAGTAAAATCCACATGGTCCCTGTTCTACTGAATCTTTCATTCTAGTTGGGTAGATATACGTTAAATAAATGATCACACAAAGACATCTGGTGTTATGAGAGCCTTAAAGGGGAGATCTGACCTAGTTTCAAGGGAGCTTGTTGGAGGTAGAGGTTCAGAGTCAGAGAAGAGGTCAATGAATGCTGAGATTTGAAGGATAAATAGTAGTTAATTGGGTGAAGCAGAGAGGCATGTTGTGGCACACACATGGAATTAAGACCAGAGTGGCTGGAGTGTAAAGAGTAAAGGTGAGACGGGACTTCCCTGGTGGTCCAGTGGGTGAGATTCCACGCTCCCAATGCAGGGGGCCCGGGTTTGATTCCTGGTCGGGGAACTAGATCCTGCATGCATGCTGCAACTAAGAAGCCTGCATGCCACAACTAAGACCTGGGGCAGCCAAAATAAATAAATAAATAAATAGATAGATAGATAGATAGATAGATAGATAGATAGACATTAAAAATAAAAAAAAAAGAGTAAAGGGGACAGAGGGAAAGGATGCAACTAA
Source organism: Eubalaena glacialis (assembly GCF_028564815.1). Lineage (NCBI taxonomy): Eukaryota > Metazoa > Chordata > Mammalia > Artiodactyla > Balaenidae > Eubalaena > Eubalaena glacialis. The sequence goes on along the minus strand of NC_083734.1, from coordinate 26,514,823 downwards.
AGAGGTAAACAGGAGCCAGAACATGCAAGACTTTTTGTAAGTCTTATTAAGAAATTTGGTCTTTATCCCAAGAGCAAAATAGGGAGTTACAGGAAATGAAATATACTCTAGAAAGGACCCTGTCTGCAGCATGGGAGAACAGACTAGAGGGGAGGGGAAGACAAGATGCAGAGACCTGCTAAAAGGCTCTTGCAGTACCTATAAGAGAAATGGTGGGGACTTCCCTGGAGGTCTAGTGGTTAAGACTTCACCTTCTAATGCAGGGGGTGTGGGTTTGATCCCTGATCCCTGGTCGGGGAACTAAGATCCCACATGCCTCGCGGCCAAAAAACCAAAACATAAAACAGAAGCAATATTGTAACAAATTCAATAAAGAATTTGAAAATGGTCCACATCAAAAAAATCTTCAAAAAAAAAAAAAAGAGAGAAATGGTGACAGCTTGGCCTAGGAAAAGAGACATGGACATGATCGAGATATTTTAGAGAGAAAATTGATAGGGTTTGTGGTTATAGTGAACATGGAGACTTAAAGGGAAGGAGGTGTGGAAGATTCCTAGGTTTCTGGTTTGTGCAGATGGAAGGATGGATAGTCAGTTCACAGAGGCAGGGAATGCACGAAGAGGACAAAAAGATTTTGGGATGGGCTGAAGATAACGAGTTAGGTTTAAGATAGGCTGAGTTGGAGATTTAGCACTGTGCTGTATGCAATTAGATATTTGCATCTGGAGGTCAGAGAACAGGTTAGAGCTAGAAAAATAAATTTACACATTATTGGCGTATAGTCACTGAACTGTGAATGTGAATAAGAGAGCAGAGAGACAGAGAGAGAACGAGAGAACCAGAAAGGAGAGGAGACAACAGAACTGGATAGTCAGTGAAAGGTCAGCTATGGGGCCTTACAGTAACATTTCATGCCCTGGTTATGGAGGATAAAATTGTAAGGGAGTCAGAAAAGCCAGATGCCTAGGAATGAAATCAGAGATGTGGCATCACAGAAGTCAAGTGAGAACAATGTTTAAGAGTTTGGGGACAACAAATATTTTGAGCTCCCATTATGTACAAGGCCTTGTGAAATTGATATTGCTATTCCAAACACACGTTTGAGGCCTTAAGCTTTATCACAACCATCTCTAAAGCTAAACCTTGATTCAGAGTTTTTTTCTTAGTCCAAACAGCACTCATTTATCTTTCCTATTCTCAAATTCACTTGAACATACAAGGTCACCAGTTTTAAAAGTTCTATGTTCTTACGCTAAAAGAAAATAAACTTCTCAGCTATAACATAAATATTCACATTATTCCTCTCCCACAGCTCTAGAAAATAGCCCACTCAGCATGAAAATGTGTCCTTATTTGAATACGTAATTATAGATATTGACAGCATATCGGTAGCTCATGCCTACCCTTGGTATTGTATCTAGATAACAACACAAGTCAGAAAGGCAACACAACTCAATAATAATCCTGATTGATTAAGGCTCCATGAGGGCATAGATTCTTTTGTTAGTCCTGTCACCCTGCACAGAACTAGTGGTTAAATATTTAATGTTGCTTAAGTGATCCAATCTTCAATGTGCTAGTTTTAAATTGGGACCTGGGTAAACTGTTCACAGGATTACTATAAGGATCAAGTCAAATCAAATAAAATATGTAAAAGCACTTTTCTTTGGCACTTTACAACCGTAGGCATTGTTTTTCTTTTAAAGGCTCATAGCATTGGCACTCTGCTGAGCTAGGTGTTCAATAAGGCTTTATTCGACTGAATATACATACAATATTTTTAAGTGGAGAAAAACCTTAACATTTATTATGTACCTTTTCTGTGCTAAATAATTCATATTTGTTCATTTAATCTTTCTTACAACCCCTAATGGAAGAAATATTATTATCTTCCATTTGCAGGCGAGGAAACTGAGTAACTTGCTGAAAGTTTCACAGTTGGTTATTTCCCAAGATGTGATACAAACCCAAATTTGTATGACTCCAAAGCTCATGCTTGTTTCCCCATAACAGTACTTCTCAAAATCAAGTAACCCCAAATTGCAAAGGAAAATAATAACATACTCGCAGGAAAATCTGGGAGACTACTGAAATATCCAGTTTAAACTGGATCTTTCTTCAAACTATTATGTTTATCTTAAATTTATACTTGCATTTTACTCTACAATATATTAATGCTTGTTTAATAGAAAATGTTTTAAATGGCTCACCACTTAACTCATTCAATTCTTCCCTCTCTAAAGAAATATTTGAGAAAACCTCACAGTATAGGAAGGTGCACCTTCCGTAAAAATCCCACAGCGTTATTTCCTGGCGCCTGACCTTATAAAACTGGATCCCAGTTTGAAAGCCTGACTATAGAGCAAACTGCATTAAAGATATCTTAAGAATGATGATGAAAACAATAATTATTATAGCAACTCAAGGGTCAGGATATTAATGATGCGTAACAGTATAACTACAGATAGAGTCGACTAGTTTAACTCCCCACTGCTAACGAAACAAAATTCTAACACGACCGATTCCATTGCGTTTCACTGAACGACCTGAAGAGCTATCCCTGAATATGTTAACACCATCTCTTCTTCATCCAGGACCCTGGTTACTTGATAAGTATAAGCATGAATTCTCCCAGTGGACATTTATGTAATGCTCCCTGTATGTCCAGATGTGTAACATACTAGAAGATAAGCAACGTACAGAGTGGCAAATAAACCACATTTTGACTAGTCCTACCAGACTTTTCCTGCCCTATCAAATGGGGGACACATACTTCTAGAATTTTCCCCCCACCCCCACTCCAAGAGCTACCTCACAACTTGGAGGTAGCTCAGGGAAGAAAAAAGGGTACTAGGTTTTAACTTTGGCTTCAAAAAAACTGCTCTGAGATTCCATGTCCTTATGTTCCTTGCGGCATGGCTGTGAGCCTTGGAAATGTGTAGGATTTGCTAAAGCGGTGAGCACATTTCCTTCCGTAGAGCTTATGTACTTAAAGGGCTCTGACTTGCAATGTTTAGGGAGTTCCTTTAAGCTAGGAAGAAAAGTCAAGGCTAAGAATCGTCGCCTAAAGGAACGGAATGAGTTTCTCCCTTAAATAAATTATACTCTCCTGGGCAAGTAAAGACTTTACAAGCCACCTTCCAAACCGCCTCTCAATTCCCCCAAAATTCTCTATTTTAGAAGTGGTCCCTTACCAACTCTGTACCACAACAGGAGCTCTTGCGTAGCCCAACTCCTCCCTCTCAAGGACCGGGGGAGCCCATGCCCAGCCCACTATGGGGACTATACTTGCTTACTTATCCAGCTACTTCTAGGCAGGCCGTGAAGAACTAACGGTCTCAAACCGTCATGCTCCAGACTCGACTCGCAGCAAGACGTGGGCGGCTGCGGGGATTCGGCGCCGAGCGTGCCCCGCGGCTCTGGGGGGCTGGCCCACAATCCCTCGCGAGAGCGAGGGCGGGAAAGGTGAGGGGGCCTAGCAAGGGGGACAGACGGCAAGAAGACCCAAGACCCTGGAATCCTATTACGGGAATGGAGAGTATTCTTTATACGACTGTTCTGTACCCCAAACCGGTAACATGCCAGTGTCTGTGGGCTTAGCTCCCATTCGGGGAGATCATTCCTACTAACAACCCTGAGGCCTCCACCCAACAGGTCAGGGTGGAGGTGAGGAAATGTGGTAAGACCCACTGGGCCTGGCTTTGCATCCTGCGGTCTCCATCCATCTTTTTATTGTCAGGATGCACGTCTGATGGGCAAACTTTAAATGGGATTTGGAAGAATCACGATGGAAACGGGGCAACATATGTAAGAGAGACCAGACTTCCGCACAGCCGCAGAGCCGGAGTCACAAAGCCCAAGGCCGCGTGCAGCCACGCCGCGGACCCCTCCCTTCCGCCTTACGTCTGACGTCACGCGGCGCGGCGGGTGCGCGTGCGCGGGCTTGGCTGCTTCTGCGTCTGCGCAACTGCGAGCGTAGGTGTTCGGCCTTGAAATGCAGCGGGATTTAGTGAGTTTGCCGCTATCCCCAGCGGTGCGGGTGAAGCTGGTGGCTGCAGGTTTCCAGACTGCTGAGGAACTCCTAGAGGTGAAACCCTCCGAGCTCAGCAAAGGTAACGGACTCCCATTACAAGCTGGGGCACTCTGGCCGCTGTCGGGGCCGCCTCCATCCCCGTTCCCGCCCAGATTCTGGCGCCGCCCACCGCCGCGTTTACACCGTGAAACAGCTCCTTGACTCCACTTAAGTGTGGTTTGAATGGTTAGAACTGTGGTCTTGGAAACATTCAGCAGTTGCTTTCTCTACCAGTGCCTGCTGAAGCCTCTGAGAATTATCTCATTTATACTCAAAAGAACCCTTTTAACGTGGATTATTATGTTTAATATATAGATGAAGGAACTGATGCTTGGGATGCTAAGTAACTTTTCATTATGAGTGGGCTAGGAAGTTGTGGAGGCAGGATTGAAATCCAGACAGGCTGTCTAATTTTCGCTGTTACAAAATCCAAGGGGCAGGGATTAAATTTAAGAAATGCACGATTCGTAAATTTAAGAAATTCGTGATAGGATGAGATAAATTAAGAGTGACAAAGGGAGTAGACTCCCCAGAACCTGGAGAAAGCAGTAGAAAGAAGACATCGCTTCTCTTAATGTAATTCACTGAAAAAAACCCCAAAACTCACATTCCAGAACACTGTAGATTATATGTTGGTGGGAACCACTTCCTTCTGAGGTACACAATAATGAAGCTGTCTGCAGTCACTCTCACTGTGCACATTACACTACAGTATGCCCAGAACTGTGTTATTAAGATAGATAACATTGCCCTTAACGATGGAAAATAAGATTTCAACTCTCCACTCAAGAACAAATGTTGTAGACCCAATGTTAACTATTTGTCTTAAGTCTTATGCCAAAGACTGTATCCCCCAAAGTTTGATGGGCTCATTTTCTTTCAACAGGTTGGTTTTACAAAAAAGAAATGAGAGAATCTAAATGATAATAGTAGCTAACAATTATTAAGCATTTTGGATGGGCTTAGTGTTCTACCAAGGTTTTTATGTGTGTTGTTTCATTCCCATTTTGTAGAAGAAAAGTCTGAGGCATAAAGAAGTAACTTGCCCATGCATAGTAACTACATAGTAAGTGGTGCAGTCAGGAATGACAAACCTAAGTAATCAGACGAGTTAAGGCTCTTAAATTGGATGGAATTTTCATTTCCTTAGCACCATTAATGTCTTTTGTTAGCACCAAATTTATAGTTCATATCCTTACCCAATCAAGCACTGATATATGAAACTCATAAGTGATATCCTCTCCATTATTTCTTCCATAAGCAGCTTGTTGTAATTTCCATTTCACTTCTTAGGCCATGTTGTCAGGAATGAAATTGTATAGTTGAGGAAGCATAAGTGTATTGTTTAAGCTATTGGTGCATCAAATAATTTTTCTTATTAAATAGTTTGCAGTGATCCATGAATTTTTCATTCCAATGTTTTCATGAATAATACATGCACATGCGCTTCTTAAATCTGCATCTTGTTTTAGGCAGTTAAAGAGGCCATTTTCATTCTTTTCTAAAAAATAATTTGTATACCTTATGAGAGCAAGTTTATTATGGCTTCATAAGACCAAAAGAGATAGTAAAAGACCAAAGAGATAGTAAAAGGACCAAAAGGAAAAAAAAAGGACATTTTCATTTCTACCTTCTGAGATAGATACTCTTGTAGGTACTCAGAAATGCTTTAGAGGTTTAGGTTTTTGAATTCTGTTTCTGAGGTAATAGATAAATCTTTTAAGTATGTGAGGACTAAGAAAACATAGATAAATGCCTTTATTAACTTGAAAAATTAAATAGTTAATCGAATGTTACATTTTTATGTTTCTCTACTCTTGGCATCATTCTTGTTATTTAAAAATTAAAATTAATGAAGACAACTCAATAACATATGACTTTTAAATTTCTAAAATCAGATGTTTTTGTTTCTGTTTCTTATTTTCAGAAGTTGGGATATCTAAAGAGGAAGCCTTAGAAACTCTGCAAATTATAAGAAGAGAATGTCTCACAAATAAAGCAAGTTATGCTGGTACAGCTGAGTCAGGCAAGAAGTGTACAGCACTGGAACTTCTTGAGCAGGAGCATACGCAGAGTTTCATAATTACCTTCTGTTCAGCACTAGATAATATTCTTGGGGGTGGCATACCCTTAACCAAAACAACAGAAATTTGTGGTGCACCAGGTGTTGGAAAAACACAATTATGGTAAAATAAAATGTTCCCCTCTTACATTTATGTAAGTAACAGAGTATTGTGTTGTGGGTATACAGTTAGGAGACCAAAAAAGGCATGTATGTGCTCTTAATTTTGTGTGTATGTATGTGTGCATCAAACAAATCAACACTTGCCTTACGTCAGCACCCCATCTTGATAAATTGATACAATTATTTTGATATTAAAAAGTGTTTCTTTTGCAACAGTATAGTGTGGTCAGTGGGGTCAACAAGCAGTCTTTTGCAACAGTATAGTGTGGTCAGTGGGGTCAACAAGCAGTCTTTGATATTAAAAAGTGTTTCTTTTGCAACAGTATAGTGTGGTCAGTGGGGTCAACAAGCAGTGGGGTCAACAAGCAATCTTTGTTATAGAATTAATTCCTGAGAATATATTTGAAAGCCAAATGTTTGAAAGTAGATTTTTGTATAATAAGAAAGGGTTGCATTCCCAGAAGCCTAAAAACCACTAAAGAGTCCTTAATTGTGGTTTTATAGGCACACCCTCCCCCTAATCCATTCATCAATTGATTCACATATGTTTGGAGCCGTGGAGAGTCAACCATCTCTGTTACCTTGCAGAGTATATTTATACCTATAAAATATTTAGTGGTATCTAATGGGTTGTGATCTGGAGTTTGAAAAACACTGCCTTAGATGATCATGATAATGATTTGGTCATTTCAGTTCTTTCTCTTGACAGTATGCAGTTGGCAGTAGATGTGCAGATACCAGAATGTTTTGGAGGAGTGGAAGGTGAAGCAGTTTTTATTGATACAGAGGGGAGTTTTATGGTTGATAGAGTGGTAGACCTTGCTAATGCCTGCATTCAGCACCTGCAGCTTATAGCAGGAACACATATGGGAGAAGGTAAGTTAGTAAGTGCTCTTTTTTCTATATAATAAAAGTAATTTTCATTTGTATCCATCTCAAGCAAGAGACCATTTGGAATGTGAAGCTTAACGACTTGGCCGTGTACTAGTATTAAACTCTCATACTTCTCTTACAAATTGAGAAATGCCACACCTGGGCTGGCCTTTTCTTCCCCTTTTATGGCCCTCGCTTTTTACTGCAGGAGCTCTGGGACAAAACCTGTATTTCAATGTATGACTTCAAATCATCATGCTATGGCCTGCCAGGTGTTAGCTAATGCTACTGGAAACCTTACTGTAAATATTAAATGTTGTGTCAATGCATTCAGTGTATATTGACTTTCATACTGGTTTTTCCAAAAACCAAGTGTGGCCTTGAAAAATCATGTCTGGAAATGTTTGGAAAATTAGGCTGATTGACCTTATGTGGCTCTGAGTAGTATGTAATTGACTTCACGACTATGTTAATTGTATTGTTAAAAGTGTTGGGAAGTTTTTCTGCGCTTATTGTGTGGAAATAAAGTGTTAGATTAAAAAAGTTTTTTTTAAGGTAATTTGTTTTCAAGTTCTTGTCCTTCAATTACTCATAAAATTAAATGGTTTCTGGTTTGACTGTTTTCTTTTGCTTTATTGTATTTTATTTTTCGGATGTGCAGTCCTTATTCTTTTCTCTAGAAATGTTAAAAAACATAATGCTTTTCCTAAGATGTTTGTATTCCCTTTAAATGAATATAATCAGCTGAATATTTTTATTTTCATTGTAGTACTAGGTGTCCTTTTTAACCAGTGACCAGTATATCTATTGAAAGTCCTGCAAGCTATCCATGTCACAGGTGTAATTTGTAATAGAGTCTTAAGATCTTGTAAATATTGTGGATGTAGCACTGCAATATAGTTTTTAATGATTGGTGTGTGATTAAGCTGTTGTTTTTTGGTTAAAAATGAACTGGTTAAATGTATATTTGTAAGAGGCAATATTTTCTGAAATTTAATTTCTTGGTTTTTCTTTCAGCGTTAAAACTTAAGTACGTTTTTAAATGCAATGATTTTTAACTTGTTTTTCTCTGAAATATGTCCAGAACCAATCTGGTTATTTTTAAAAAAACAAATCTAAGGAGAGAATTTTATTTTATATCATTGTTTCTACTTAAATATCAAATCATACTATGGCATTTAAGGGAAAAATATGCTTCTTTTCAACATTTTTCCTTTTAACTTTTAATTTGGAGTCTTATGAAAAAAACAAGAAAGAAATTCCATTGTGTTATTTCTATTCAGTGGAAGCCAATAACTAGAAATATGAAAAGATAGACATTAAAACTCTAGTTGTGTATGTGTCTAAACAATTTCTCGATAGTCTAGTATGTAAGGAAACAGTGGAAAAGGTGAAAATAAGAGGTCAGGAATTATGAAATGATAGTTTGTGAGATGACAGGTAAAACTATTTTAAAGTTGTTTTGTTGTTTATTTCAGAGCACCCAAAAGCTTTGCAGGATTTCACTGTTGAAAATATTCTTTCCCATATTTATTATTTTCGTTGTCGTGACTACACAGAACTACTGGCACAAGTTTATCTGCTTCCAGACTTCCTTTCAGAACACTCAAAGGTATGGCTCAATCTTCATCAGGTTGAGGAGGCTCTCTTTTATTCCTAATTAGTTGGTTGTTTTTATCATGAAAGGTGTTGGGTTTTGTCAAATGCTTTTTCTGAATCAATTGAGACGATTATGTGGCTTTTTTCACCCCTCATTCTATTAATCTGGTGTGTTTCATTGATTGATTTTCATATTAAACCACCTTTGCATTCCTAGGATAAATCCTGCTTGATCATGATATATAATCCTTTTAATATACTACAAGATTCAGTTTCCTAGTATTTTATTGAGGATTTTTGCATCTGTAATTGGTCTGTGGTTTTCTTTGCTGGTGATGTCTTTGTCTGGCTTTGGTATCAGTGTAATATTGGCTTCGTAAAATGAGTTAGGAAGTTCCCTTCTCTACTTTTCAGAATACTTTGAGAAGAATTGGTGTAAATTCTTTAAACATTTTATAGAATTTACTGCTGAAGCCATCTGGTCCTGATTTTTTCTTTGTTGAAAGGCTTTTGATTACTGATCCAATCTCTTGTTATAAATCTATTCAGATTTTCTGTGTCTTCAGTCAGTTTTGGTAGTTTGTGTCTTTCAATGAGTTTGTCCATTTCATCTAGGTTATCTAATTTTTTGGCATACAAATGTTCATTATATTCTCTTTGTTTTTTATTTCTATAAGGTTGGTAGTAATGTCCCTACTTTCATTCCTGACTGGAGTGATTTGCACCTTCTCTCTTTCTTAGTCACTTTAGTTAAAGGCTTGTCAATTTTGTTGATCTTTTCAAAGAATCAACTTTTTTTCTTTTTCCTTTTTTTAAAAATCTCACTCTTTTTTAAAAAACTAATTAATTAATTTATTTTATTTTTGGCTGCGTTGGGTCTTCATAGCTGCGCACGGGTTTTCTCTAGTTATGGCGAGCAGGGGCTACTCTTCCTTGCGGTGCATGGGCTTCTCATTGCGATGGCTTCTCTTGCTGCGGAGCACGGGCTCTAGGCACGTGGGCTTCAGTAGTTGTGGCATGCAGGCTCAGTAGTTGTGGCGCACAGGCTTAGTTGCTCCACGGCATGTGGGATCTTCCCAGACTAGGGCTTGAACCTGTGTCCCCTGAACTGGCAGTCGGATTCTTAACCACTGCACCACCAGGGAAGTCCCTCAAAGAATCAACTTTTGATTTCAGTGATTTTTCCAATTGTTTGTCTCTTGTCTATTTTGATTATTTCCACTTTAATTTTCATTACTTTCTTCTACTTTATTTGGAATTAGTTTGCTCTTCTTTTTCTGGTTCTTTAAAGTAGAATTTTAGGATATTGGTTTGAGATCTTTATTTATTTTTTTTTAAATATTTATTTATTTATTTGCTGCACCATGTGGCTTGTGGAATCTTAGTTCCCCAACCAGGGATTGAATCCAGGCCCTTGGCAATGAGAGTGTGCAGTCCTAACTGCTGGACTGCAGGGAAATTCCCTCTTTTTTTTAATATAGTTGTTTAGAGCTATACATTTTCCTCTGAGCACTGCTTTTACTGTATCCCATAAATTTTGGTATATTATTTTTTAATATTCATTTATCTTTAAGTACATTCTAATTTCCATTTTGAGTTTGACTCATTGTTTATTTAAGAGTGTGTTGTTTGATTTCCACATATTTGTGAATTTTTCAAATGTCCTTTTGTTGGTTTCTAATTTTATTCCATTCTGGTCAGAGAAGATAACTTTATATGATTCCATCTTTATAAATTTGAGACTTACTTTGTGACCTAACATCTGGTCTATGCAGGAGGACGTTCCATGTGCACTTGAGAAGAATGTGTAGTCTGCTGTTGAGTGGAGTGTTGTATGTATATATCTGCTAATTCTAGTTGATTTATAGTGTTGTTAAGTCTTTTCTTTCCTTGTTTATCTTTTGTCCAGTTATACCCATCATTGAATATGGGCTGTTTGAAATTGCCAATTATTACTGTAGAACTGTCTTGTTTCTTGCTTTGATTTTTTTTTTTTTTTTAATAAATTTATTCATTTATTTATTTATTTTTGGCTGTGTTGGGTCTTCGTTTCCATGCGAGGGCTTTCTCCAGCTGCAGCGAGCGGGGGCACTCCTCATCGCGGCGCGCGGGCCTCTCACCATCGCGGCCTCTCCCATTGCGGAGCGCAGGCTCCAGATGCGCAGGCTCAGTAGTTGTGGCTCACGGGCTTAGTGGCTCCGCGGCATGTGGGATCCTCCCAGACCAGGGCTCGAACCCGTGTCCCCCGCATTGGCAGGCAGACTCTCAACCACGGCGCCACCAGGGAAGCCCCTCTTTGATGTTTTAAAAAATTTTATTTTTTAAAATTATTAATTAATTAATTTTTGGCTGCGTTGGGTCTTTGCTGCACGCGGGCTTTCTCTAGTTGCAGCAAGCGGGGGCTACTCTTCATTGAGGTGCGTGGGCTTCTCATTGCAGTGGCTTCTCTTGTTGAGGAGCATGGGCTCTAGGCACGCGGGCTTCAGTAGTTTTGGCTCGCGGGCTCTAGAGTGCAGGCTCAGTAGATGTGGCACACAGGTTTAGTTGCTCCAAGGCATGTGGGATCTTCCCCGACCAGAGTTCGAACCCATGTCCCCTGCATTGGCAGGCGGATTCTTAACCACTGTGCCACCAGGGAAGTCCTCTTCCTTTAATTTTATCAGTTTTTGCTTTATATATTTTAGGGCTCTGTTGTTAGGTCTCTATATATTTATAACTGTTATATTTTCTTTTTGTTTTTTTTGGCTTTCAGGATCTTAGTTCCCTGACCAGGAATTGAACCCAGGCCACGGCAGTGAAAGCACCGAGTCCTAACCACTGCACTGCCAGGGAATTCCCTATAATTGTTATATCTTCTTAATGGACTGACCCTTTTATTATTATACAATGTCCTTCTTTGTCTCTTGTAACAATATTTGTCTTAAAGTCTCTTTTGTCTGGCCACTCCAGCTCTCTTTGGTTACTGTTTGCAGGGACTATCTTTTTCCATCCTTTCACACCTAACTTACATGTATCTTTGGACTTAAAGTGAGTTTCTTGTAGAAAGCCTACAAGTTGGGTCATTTTTTAAATCCATTCTGCCAATCTCTGCCTTTTAATTGGAGAGTTTAATTCATTTACGTTTAACATGCTTGCTCATAGGGAGGTACTTCTGCCATTTTGCTATTTTTTTTTTCCTATATGTTTTATACCTTATTTCTCAATTTCTCCATTACTGCCTTTTTTTTATTAGATAGTTATTTTCTAGTATACCATTTTGATTTCCTTGTTTCTTTTACTATATATTTTTTAGTTATTAGTTGCCCTGGGGATTACAATTAACATCTTAATTCATAGCAGTATAGTTTGAACTAATACCTATTTAGGTTCAACAATATACAAAAACCTTGCTGCTATATGGCTACTTTTAACCCTCTTTATGTTGTTATTGTCACACATTATGTCTTTATACGTTGTGTGCCGATTACCATAGATTTTTAGTTATTTTATACAGTTATCTTTTAAAGCATATCAGAAAATAAGGTGTTACAAACTAAAGATACATTAATGCTGACTTTTTAGGTTTATCTATATAGTTACATTTACTGCTGTTTATTTCTGTGTGTGGATTTGAGTTACTCTACTGTCCACTGTCTTTTCATTTCAGCCTGAAGGGCTCTTTTTAGCATTTCTTGTACAATAGGTCTACTAGTGATGAACTTTGTTTTTATTTATCTGGGAGTCTCTTAATTGCTGCTTCATTTTTGAGTAATACTTTTGCTAGATATGCAATTCTTTTTTTTTTTTTTTTTTTTTAATGCTATTCTTGTCTGCTTACATTCTTTTTATGTATGTATGTATGTATGGCTGTGTTGGGTCTTCGTTTCTGTGCGAGGGCTTTCTCTAGTTGTGGCAAGCGGGGGCCACTCTTCATCGCGGTGCGCGGGCCTCTCACTGTCGCGGCCTCTCTTGTTGCGGAGCACAGGCTCCAGACGCGCAGGCTCAGTAGTTGTGGCTCACGGGCCGAGTTGCTCCGCGGCATGTGGGATCTTCCCAGACCAGGGCTCGAACCCACGTCCCCTGAATTGGCAGGCAGACTCTCAACCACTGCGCCACCAGGGAAGCCCGATATGCAATTCTTGGTTGTCAGTTTTTTCCTTTCAGCAATTTGAATATGTCATCCCACCGCCTTCTGGCCTTTGAGAACCACTGAATAAGTATATCTATGATCTGAGTCTTCCTATCTCTCCATTGGTATGCTGGTAAATGTTTAATAACTGACTTTCCAGGAAAAGAATATATGCACATATATACATACATAAGCTTATTATAAAGTTGCTTATATAAAGGATGTATAGCACACAATTTGCAAGTAAATAAAATGTACAGTATTCTTTATTGTAAATTCTGTATAACCAGTTGAGTCTTACAGAAAGCTTTTGTTGATTTGATTTTTTATTGAGGTTAAATTCACATAATAAAATTCAGCATTTTAAAGTGGGCAATTCAGTGCAGTTCGTACATTCACAATGTTGTACAACTACTACCTGTATCTAGTTCCAAAATGTTTTTGTCACCTTAAGAGGAAACTTGTACCCATTAAGGAGTTGCTCCCTATTCCTCCCTCCCTACAAAGCCCCTGGCAACCACCAATCTGTTTTTGTCTCTATGGTTTTACCTACTCTGGATATTGCATATGAATGGAATCATATGATATGTGACTTTTATTGTCTGTTTTTTTCCACTTAGCATTAACATGTTCAATGTTCATCCACTTTGTAGCATGTGTCAGACTTCGTTCCTTTCTATGGCTGAGTAATAGTCTGTTGATGGACATTCAGACTGATTCCATCTCTTGATTTTTGTGAATTGTGCTGCTATGAAATGTGTATACATGTATTTGTTTTCGTACCAATTTTTAATGCTTTTGGGTATATACCTAGGAGCAAAATTGCTATATCATATGGTAATTCTATGTTTAACTTTTTGAGTTAAAAACTGTTTTTCACAGTTGCTGAACCATTTTACATTCCCACCACCAATGTATGAGGTTTTCATCGATTTGAATTTTGCTAAACTTATTTATCCATATCTGACCTATGCCATTCTTTGGCAAAATTAAGCTACCAATAAGCACTTGATGGCTGTCCAATTCAGCAAAGAAGTTGCTCCCATCACTGATGAACAGGTACTGTTTTAACATAAACGCTGGTTGATATTTTTGCTTACGTTAACAAGCATGATGAAAGTGAAACAACAGAGGTGTATTTTTTTGCTGAATTGATTAGCTTCCTGTGTTATTGTTGTTGTTGAGGAATTTGATGAATTTTTACCATTTCTTTTTTCCTTTTTTTCTTCCCCAACCTCCTAATTTATCCCTCTCCTCCCACCTTTCCCCTTTGGTAACCATAAGTTTGTTTTCTAAGTCTGTGAGTCTGTTTCTGTTTTGTAAATAAGTTTGTTTGTATCATTTTTTAGATTTCACATATAAGTGATACCATATGATATTTGTCTTTCTCTGTCTGGCTTACTTCACTCAGTATGGTAATCTCTAGGTCTAGTCATGTTGCTGCAAATGGCATTATTTGATTCTTTTTTATGGTTGAGTAATATTCCATTGTATATATGTACCACATCTTTATCCATTCATCTGTTGATGGACATTTAGGTCGCTTCCATGTCCTGGTTATTGTAAATACTGCTCCAATGAACATTTGGTGCATGTAAATGTCTTTTCGAATTTTGGTTTTCTCCAGATTTATGCCCAGGAGTGCAATTGCTGGATCATATGGTAGCTCTATTTTTAGTTTTTTGAGGAACCTCCCTATTGTCTCCATAGTGCCTGTAACAATTTACATTCCCACCAACAGTGTAGGAGTGTTCCCTTTTCTCCACACCCTCTCCAGCATTTATTGTTTGTAGATTTTTTGATGATGGCCATTCTGACTGGTGTGAGATGGTACCTCACTGTAGTTTTGATTTGCATTTCTCTAATAATTAGCTATGTTGAGCATCTTTTCATGTGTTTGTTGGCCATCTGTATGACTTCTTTGGAGAAATGTCTGTTTAGGTCTTCTGCCCATTTTTGGATTGGGTTGTTTGTTTTTTTGATATTGAGCTGCATGAGCTGCTTGTAAATTGTGGAGATTAATCTCTTGTCTGTTGCTTCGTTTGCAAATATTTTCTCCCATTCTGAGGGTTGTCTTTTTGTCTTGTTTACGGTTTACTTTGCTGTGCAAAAGCTTTTAAGTTTCATTAGGTCCCATTTGTTTATTTTTGTTCTTATTTTCGTTACTCTAGGAGGTGGGTCAAAAAAGATCTTGCTGCGATTTATGTCAAAGAGTGTTCTGCCTATGTTTTCCTCTAAGAGTTTGATAGTGTCTGGCCTTACATTTAGGTCTTTAATCCATTTTGAGTTTATTTTTGTGTATGGTGTTCATTCTTTTTCATGTAGCTGTCCAGTTTTCCCAGCACCACTTACTGAAGAGACTGTCTTTTCTCCATTGTACATTCTTGCCTCCTTCGTCATAGATTAGGTGACCATATGTGTGTGGATTTATCTCTGGGCTGTCTATCCTGTTTCATATTGATCTGTTTCTGTTTTTGTGCCAGTACCATACTGTTTTGATTACTGTAGCTTTATAGTAGAGCCTGAAGTTAGGGAGCCTGATTCCTCCAGCTCCGTTTTTCTTTCTCAAGATTGCTTTGGATATTTGGGGTCTTTTGTGTTTCCATATAAATTAAAAATTTTTTTGTTCTAGATCTGTGAAAAATGCCATTAGTAATTTGATAGGGATTGCATTGAATCTGTAGATTACCTTAGGTAGTGTAGTCATTTTGACAATGTTGATTCTCCCAATTTAAGCACATGGTATATCTTTCCATCTGTTTGTGTCATCTTTGATTTCTTTCATTAGTGTCTTACAGTTTTTAGAGTACTGTTTTTGCCTCCTTAAGTAGGTTTATTCTTAGGTATTTTATTCTTTTTGATGCAGTGGTAAATGGGATTGTTTCCTTAATTTCTCTTTCTGATCTTTTGTTGTTAGTGTATAGAAATGCAACAGATTTCTGTGTGTTAATTATGTATCCTGCAACTTTACCAAATTCATTGATGAGCTCTAGTTACCATTTATTTCTGGTTATAAATTATTTTCTGGGGAATTCTCTGGTGGTCCAGTAGTTAGGGCTCTGTGCTCTCACTGCCAAGGGCCTGAGTTCAATCCCTGGTCAGGGAACTAAAACCCCACAAGCCATGTGGTGTGGCCATAAATAAATAAATAAATAAATAAATTTCTGTATTTTCCTCAAAATATGGACCATAAGGTTGACTATTACAGAATTTTCTTGCATTTTGTTTACATCAGGATTTTTCCCTAAGAGGTAAAAGAGACCAGAAATCTAGGTGACTGGTTGTGACAGGAAGTACGTTCTTAAGTGCTTCTAACAATTTTTATGTTCTTATATTCTTTCTTTATGGGGTCTTTATTGAGCCTTATTTTGTGAAAATGGAAAATATGGTTATTTTGCTGACATTACAGTATTTTGATACATCCTCAGTTTTTTCATATTTCTACACTGAACAATTTATCTGTGATATGGGAAAGACCTCATATCTCTAATAAACCACTGTTAGTGTCAGTGAATAGTAAGAAAACAAGGAATATCAAATGGAGTCATCCCATGGTCCATTTACCCAAAATTTCTTCTTTGTTAGTTGCACCAAGGAAAGAACTGCTGGCAGAAGGGAATTACACTACACAAAATGTTTCTGAAACATAAAGAGTTTAAAACTCTCTTGGATTCCTAATTTTTATTTTAAAAAATTCACGTTGTAGGGAATTCCCTTCCAGTGGTTAGGACTCTGCACTTCACTGCAGTGGGCATGAGTTTGATCCCTGGTCGGGGAGCTAAGTTTCCTACAAGCCACAGGGCACGACCAAAATAAAAATTCATGCTGGTAAATTTTTTTTTTAAAGATTTTTCTTCATGTGGGCCATTTTTATTTTATTTTATTTTATTTATTTATTTAAATGGTTCTTTTCTCATTTTTTAAAAGATTTTTATTATTTATGGCTGCGTTGAGTCTTCAATGCTGCACGCGGGCTTTCTCTAGTTGCGGCGAGCGGGGGCTACTCTTCATTGCGGTGTGTGGGCTTCTCGTTGCAGTGGCTTCTCTTGTTGCGGAGTGCAGGCTCTAGATGCGCAGGCTTCAGTAGTTGTGGCAGGTGGGCTCAGTAGTTGTGGCTCTGGGTCTCTAGAGCACAGGCTCAGGAGTTGTGGCGCACGGGCTTAGTTGCTCCGCGGCATGTGGGATCTTCCCAGACCAGGGCTCGAACCCGTGTCCCCTGCATTGGCAGGCAGATTTTTAACCACTGCACCACCAGGGAAGTCCCTGATATGTACCACTTTTAAAGTCTTTATTGAATTTGTTTCAACATTGCTTCTGTTTTATATTTTGGTTTTTTGGCTGCGAGGCATATGGGATCTTAGCTTCCCGACCAGGGATCGAACCTGCACCCCCTGCACTGGAAGGTGAAGTCTTAACTACTGGACTGCAAGGGAAGTCCCACGTTGGTGACTTTTTAATTTCAGCTTTTATGAGTTGAATGACAGTGCTTGGTTTTTGGTTTTTGTTTGTTTGTTTGACAATGCTTGTTTTTTTCTACCCACCCACTCAAACTCTGTACTTCATCGACTTTCTGTCATTCGGTATAATCTGCCTTTTGAGAGACCAAGGAAACTCATCAGAGCATATGCAGGAGCTTGCTCCCTAAACTTGGAGAAAAGTGATGAGTGTGACAGTTACCACTTAACAGAACGTCCAGATCTTTGTAATTCAGCCACTTTCAGTAAAATCTGTACTGTGGAGAGGAAAACAGCCTATTTCTATTCTTCTATTATAGGTTAGGCTGTATAGCTCCTCTGGTTTGAGCAGAGAGGTCCTTGGATGCCCTAGGTATTTGGGACTCCTTGCAAATACCCTAGGACCAAAACTTGCAATTATATAGTGTTTTCCCATGGAGTATTTTTCTTCTTTTGATTTGAGTTAATGATCATTCCTAGTTATTGGATTCATTTTCCAAAAGTAGAAGCATATTTCCTCAATTTTTTGTGTAGTTCACAATGTAATGGATACAGACACAACACTTCAAAAAAATTTTATTGAAGTATTGGTGATTTATAATGTGTTGTTAATTTCTGCGGTACAGCAAAGTGATGCTTCCCTCCTTCACCCCCCTCCCCCTTGGCAACCACAAGTCTGTTCTCTACAGACACAACACATTTTTAAGGTCAATCTGATCATGACATTTTTTCCCATCGCTTTATTAAAAGTCTAGACAACCAGCAAAACAAATCAAGTCCTGATCTGTAGCTGATTTGCTTGCTGATTTCCATGTAGAAAATACTCCTATCATGGCTGATTTCATGTATGATGTCATTGGACATGGAGTAGAGAAGAAACAATGCACATCATTATGTAATGTTTCCACCATAAAGGTAAAATAGACGTAAATAACCTTAAAATCATAGATAATAGTAAAATGTAGTAGGAATGAGTTTTAAGTATTATCCACATTTTAATATATATATAGTTTAATTTTACTAATGACTGTATTTAATGATGGATTTGTAAAATTTCTAAAGATTTAGCAAAATTTGGCTCAGAACCTTGTAGGATTTGGCCTCAGCACACCACTGATTCTTTCTGATGTAATTTCCTACCGTTCCCCCTCACTACTTTTTTTCTGACCCTTTAAACATGCCAAACTTGTTTGTGTCTTAGGGCCTTTGCCCTTCCTCATCCTTATACGTGGGTTGTCTTTCCCTCCTAGAGGTTCTTATCCAGGACTCAGTTCTGTTGAGTCCTTATGGATGCCTTCCTTACATCTAGTCTAAGTTAGCTTCCCTCTACCCCTTCACCTACTTATTCTTTGTCATTTCACCCAGTTTTAGTTTCTTTTTTGCTCCTATCATCATCAGAAATTATCTTATTCAGAGCTTCTGAGTTGGTGAACCCATTGGGGTGCTAGGAGAATGGCTCTCGGAGAGAACATGGAAGCTCCGTGTCCCTTCCCCATACCTTCTGTATGCATCTCTTCCATCTGGCTGTTCCTGAGTTATATCCTTCTTTTTTTTTTTTTTTTTTAATTGAAGTGTAGTTGATTTACAATGTTGTGTTAGTTTCTGGTGTACAGCAAAGTGATTTGGTTATACATATATACACATATTCTTTTTCATATTTTTTTCCATTGTACTTTATCACAGGCTATTGAATATAGTTCCCTGTTCTATACAATAGGACCTTGTTGTTTTATCTATTTTATATATAGTAGTTTGTACTTGCTAATCCCAAACTCCTAATTTATCCCTCCCCCATCCCCTTTCCTCTTTAGTAACCATAAGTTTGTTTTCTATGTCTGTGAGTCTGTTTCTGTATTGTAAATAAGTTCACTTGTGTCATATTTTAGATTCCACAGGTAAGTGATATCATATGTATTTGTGTTTCTCTTTCTGACTTACTTCACTTAGTATGATAATCTGTAGGTCCATCCATGTTGCTGCACACGGCATTATTTCATTCGTCTTTATGGCTGAGTAGTATTCCATTGTGTATATATACCACAGCTTCTTTATCCCTTCATCTGTTGGTGGACATTTAGGTTGCTTCCGTGTCTTGGCTACTGTGAATAGTGCTGCTATGAACATTGGGGTGCATGTATCTTTTGAATTATAGTTTTCTCCAGATATATGCCCAGGAGTGGGATAGCTGGATCCTATGGCACTGAGTTATATCCTTTTATAATAAACTTGTAATTCATTGAGTAAAAAAAAAAAAGAAATTATCTTATTCATATATTTGTTTGCACATTAATTGTCCCTTACTTCACTAGAACATAAGCTCCAAGAGAACAGGGATCTTATTTCTTGTTCCCCAATGCCTGGAACAGTGACTAGCATATAGTAGGTGTCAATAAATATTTGTTGAATGAAGGAATGACTAAAAGATATAAAAATGTCTTACTAAGACAGTGCTTCACAAAAGCTTGTTCTTTAGCTTAGTCCTTATTAAGTAGAAAAAATATATATAATCTTATAGTATTTTGTTTGTTTACATTTAGATTAGTTTCCATATTCTGTTCTTGGATCTTAGGTTATATATTACACTAACTTCACCATAGGAGCCATTATTTAGATCAGATTAGAAATGAAACTGTCATGAAAATGTTCATCATCTGTAAGTGAACTTTCTTGATTAGAATTCAAGACAAACCTGCCTCTTCCTGAACTCTATATTATGACAGATTCTGTAATGGTTAGTTGCCCTATAGTATGTTTTAGATCAAGAAGAAAAAGTATATCAAAAATTAGGCTTTTGAAAAAGGTTTTATAATTTAATATTTGAGCATTTGTTTTTTTTCCAACATAAAAAGAATCCTGAAGGTAAAATTGACATTTAATTGAAAAATTGGTTTTGCTAAGATTTCAAAAGTGCTTTTCATCAGTACACCTCTGTAAATACTGGGTGTAGTGGCAAATTGCAAGAAAATTGTAATTGCCCCTTTTTCTTTTGTTGAATTACTTTTTTAAGATGATAAATTATCAAACCAGAGTACATTTTAACTTTTGGTGACTAGTGCAGAAAGCATTGAACAGATTTATACCTGACCAAAATGAAGCCTTTGGAGAGTTGGAAATATAACCCTGGATTTTAAGGTTTTTTGTTTTTTTTTTTCTGTGATGGACTCTGCTTTTTGGTTGCCATTTATTATTTTATTTTAAATACCAAACCTAATATCATTATCTCTTCTTTATTTAGGTTCGATTAGTGATAGTGGACGGTATTGCCTTTCCTTTTCGTCATGACCTAGATGACCTATCCCTTCGTACTCGATTACTAAATGGCCTAGCGCAGCAAATGATCAGCCTTGCAAATAACCACAGATTAGCTGTGAGTATTACTACTAAAGGGAGTTTTATTATAAAGTCAAGTTTATATAAAATGTTAAAGTCTAAGGAATTCCCTGGCAGTCTAGTGGTTAGGATTTCATGCTTCCACTGTAGGGGGCACAGATTGGATCCCTGGTCAGGGAACTAAGATCCCGCATGCCACGCAGCATGGCCAAAAATAAATAAATAAAAGTAAAAAAATAAAATGTTAAAGTCTAGAAATAGCAAAAATAGAATTTGCTTGACTAAAAGCAAATAATATAGATATACAGTTCTGAATGTAGTTTTGTTTTGGTTTGGTTTCTATAAAAAATATTAAATCCAGTCATAAGTGTTGTATATCAGTTTTCCTGGCAAATAAAAAGCATAATCAAGATGCCATATTATAAAAATGGACTTTGATAAAGAAATGCCATCTTTGATAATTGCATTGTTTTCTTTGTAACATACTTGATGTTTTTCAGGTAAGCTCTTCCAACATCCCCATTTTTCTTTTACTCTTGAGTCTTTGATTATTACATAGTGTATAATCACAGACTCAGACGGATAGAAAAATTACATAGTGTAAACAACCTAGATGTTTAGAGGTGGAGCTAACGCTTCTAGATTTGTAGTGTGAGGAGAGACGTAAAGATAAGTTCAGAAGTAAAGAGATAAAAGGAGTAAGGTAGGGGATTTCCTGGTGGTCAAGTGGTTAGGACTCTGCACTTCCACTGCAGTGGGTGCGAATTCGATTCCTGGTCGGGGAACTGAGATCCTGCATGCTGTGTGTTGTGGCCAACAAAAAACCAAAAATAAAAACAAACAAAAAAAAGGAGTGAGGTAAAAACTTTTTTTTATTGCCTGTTTTCACTTCCCTCTTTGCAACCTCATCCTACCACTGACGCAAATATACACACTTGTCTGGGAGGGAGATGGGAGAAGATCAAACTGCTTACCTTGATTTTCTTGTCTTTACCCCCAATTAGAGTCCTTTGCACAAGGCTGTAATACATCATTTGTAAATAACTCCTCACTAAAATCATTTCAAAACATATATTTTTTCTTTTGAGTTTTTAGAATTTTTTTGCCATATGCTGAAAACATAGTGTCCTGTCTTTGAATTATTTCTTGGCATTAATTTGTAATTTAGCATTCTGTTAATATCAGTGAAGAGTCCCCAGTAGGGGGCACTCAAGGTTAATGGGTTGCATAGTTCCTTAGGTTTTTGTTTTTTAACAGAAATAGCTTCATCTTTTCTGATTAAAAAAGTAATCTAGGGAGTTCCCTGGTGGTCTAGTGGTTAGGATTCCAGGCTTTCACTGCCATGGCCTGGGTTCAATCCCTGATTGGGGAACTGATATCCTGCAAGCTATGCTGCACGGTGCAGCCAAAAAAAGAAAAAAGTAAACAACAACATGGAATACTATGCAGTGTTTAAGAGTAATGTAAATATACATGCACTAACATGGAAGAAGATATATCCAGATATATGAGTAAATGAAAAAATTCAACTTACATAATAATATATTTAGTGTGATCCCAATTTTTGAAGAAAACAGAAGTTATATATGTGCATTTATATTTATACATATGAAGAAAAAGATCTGAAAGGACCAAAACATTTACAGTAGCTACTTCTACAGGTAGGACTTTGTGGGTTGAGTGCATACTTTCTCCTCTTAGTTTATAAATTCTTCTTTACTTGATTTTTAATTTCCCAGTTAGCATCTATAGAAGCATGTATGACCTTTGCTAATAAGTACATTTTACAATTTTAAGTTATATTTGCTTGATGTAAAAAAAGTTTTAAGCAATCGAAAGTGTAGGAAGTAAGCAATTATATTATCTATTACCCAGAGATGATTATTGTTGAGTTTGTTGTATATATTTTTCCAAACTTATTCTATGCAAACATAAACATATTTTTTAAGTGAAATCATATTAAAATCAAGCAAAGCAGTTTTTTGTTTTTCACTTAATATACTATGAATCTCTTCCCATACATACTACTTTATAAATGTATCTTACCTTAACATCTGTATAGTATTCTACTGTATGGTTGTGGCATAGTTTTTTAACCACCTCTCTCTCTATTGATTGTCTTTAAAGTTGGCTCCAGTGTTTCACCATGTAAAACACCATGTAAAACACTGGAGTCAACAACTTGATATATGCTTCTTTGTCCGTGTGTCCAGTTATTTCTGAAAGTATTAAGCCAGTGAGATATCTCTATTTTTAAATCTTTTGTAATATATTATCAAATTGCCCTCAGAAAGCGGATTCCAAAGTATATTCTCTACAACAATGAATGGGAATCCTTTCTTTTTTTTTTTTTCTTAGTTCAGTGGGGAAAAGATAAAATTTTATTTGTTGATTTGAATAGTATAAAGAACTCCCATATAACCTTTCCCAAGGTTTGCTTTTTCATTCTTATTCTCTCTCCCCACTCTCTTTCTATACATACACAAACACACACAGAGTTTATGTATATATTTTTCTGAACACTTTGAAAAGAGTTGCATATATCATATCCTTTTATCTGATAATATTCAGTGTGTATTTCCTAAGAACAAGAATATTCTCGTATGTGTCCACAGTATAGTTATCAAATGTAGGAAATTTAATATTGATACAGCACTTTAATATATAATCCATATTCCTGTTCTGTCAATTATCCCAATGATGTCCTTCACAGCAAATTTTTCCCGTTCTTTTTGCCAACTGGAATCGCATATTGCCTTTAGATGTTGTATCTCTTTAGTTGCCTTTCTTTGTTTTTGTTTTTTTTTTTTAATTTTACTTATTTATTTATGGCTGTGTTGGGTCTTCATTTCTGTGCGAGGGCTCTCTCTAGTTGTGGCAAGCGGGGGCCACTCTTCATCGCGGTGCGCGGGCCCCTCACCATCGCGGCCTCTCCTGTTGCGGAGCACAGGCTCCAGACGCGCAGGCTCAGCAATTGTGGCTCACGGGCCCAGTTGCTCCGCGGCATGTGGGATCCTCCCAGACCAGGGCTCGAACCCGTGTCCCCTGCATCGGCAGGCAGACTCTAAACCACTGTGCCACCAGGGAAGCCCCCTTTCTTTGTTTTTGTGACATTGCTGTATTTTGAAGAATGGAAGCCAGTGATTTTAGAGATTATCTCTTAATTTTGGGTTTCTGTGGGGACTTCCCTGGCCGTCCAGTGGTTAAGACTCTATGCTCCCAATGCAGGGGCACGGGTTCAATCCCTGGTCGGGGAACTAAGATCCCACATGCCACATGGCGTGGCAAAAAAAAAAAAGTTACAATTTTGGGTTTCTGTGATGTTTCCTCTTGATTAGATTCCAATTATACTTTTTTTCTAAAATAGAAGATAGACTTTTTTTTGAGATATTTTGATTTACAATATTATATTAGTTTCATGTGTATAACATGCATGAGAATTCTTGTTTTCCCACTTCTTTACCAACTTTGAGTCTTTTAAGTCTTTGCAGACTGATATGGAGAGAGTCCTTTTAGAGATGCATTTATTTGATTATTATCAGAAAAAAATTTAACAGCTCTATTAGATATAATTAACATAGCATAAAATTAACCCTTTTAAAGCATAGTTCAGTGCTATTTAGTATATTTGCAGAGTTGTGCAACCATCACAGCTATCTAATTTTAGAACATTTCCATCACCCCAAAAAGAACTCCCTTACCCATTAACCATCATTCCCCATTGCACCCTCCCTTCAGCCACTAACAACCACTAGTCTGCTTTCTGTCTCTATGGATTTGTCTTTTTGGATATTTTATATAAATAGAATCATACAATATGTAGTCTTTTATGTCTGGCTTCTTTCACTTAGCATAGTGTGTTCAAGATTCATCCATGTTGCGGCATGTATCCATATCCTTTTTATGTCTGAATGATTTTGCATTTTATTGATAGACCACATTTTGTTTATTCATCCGTTGAAGGACATTTGGGCAGCGGAAGTATTTTTAAAGCAGTGAAGTTTATAATTTTAAAATGATTATTACTTCACTATTTTTTTTTTAATTAATTAATTTATTTTTGACTGCGTTGGGTCTTCGTTGCTGCGCGCGGACTTTCTCTAGTTGCGTTGCTGTGCGTGGGCTTCTCATTGTGGTGGCTTCTCCCATTGTGGAGCACCGGCTCTAGGCGTGTGGGCTCAGTAGTTGTGGTGCACTGGCCTAGTTGCTCCGTGGCATGTGGGATCTTCCCAGACCAGGGCTCGAACTCGTGTCCCCTGCATTGGCATGCAGATTCTTAACCACTGCGCCACCAGGGATGTCCCACTTCACTATTTTAAGACCCATTCTTTTTAATTTTTTTTGGCCGTGCTGCGCAGCTTGTGGGATCTCAATTCCCCGACCAGGGATTGAACCCCAGGCCATGGCAGTGAAAGCCCATAATCCTATCCACTAGTCCACTAGGGAACTCCCAAGACTCATTCTTTAGGAGCTTGGAGTAATCACACAGTAATTTTCATTTATGTCATGGTAAACCCAACATTTTTGCAGAAATACTGTTAATTATAAGTATATGCTAACAATGCAAATTCTGATTTTGGGATGTTGAACAACTGGTAAGCCAGTATGTCTATTTACAATTTCCTCAAGATGTGTAATGGATAATGTGTAAGATGTGTATGTAATATTCTCTAAACCAATGCTGTCTGGTATAACTTTCTGCAAAGAAGAAAATGCTCAGGACTTCCCTGGTGGCACAGTGGTTTAGAATCCACCTGCCAATGCAGGGGACACGGGTTTGATCCCTGGCCTGAGAAGATCCCACATGTCGCGGAGCAACTAAGCCTGTGCGCCACAACTACTGAGCCCACGCGCCGCAACTACTGAAGCCTGCGCACCTAGAGCCTGTGCTCTGCAACAAGAGAAGCCACCACAATGAGAAGCCCGCCTACTGCAATGAGTAGCCCCCGCTCGCCGCAACTAGAGAAAGCCTGAGTGCAGCAACAAAGACCCAACGCAGCCAAAAAAAAAAAAAAAAGATGAAAATGCTCAGTCTGATACAGTAGTTCCATGGGTGTTGAGCACTTGAAATGTGGCTAATGCTTCAGAGGAAGTGAATTTCTAGTTTTAATTAATTTAGTTTTAAAAAGCTATATATGGCTCATGGCTGCAGAATTGAATAGTGCACCTTTAACCAAAAAGTGTTGGTGTAAGTAAATATCCCAGTTGCTAAAGATTAAACACTTGATAGTGTGTAAAGAGTATTATTCAACATGTTGTGGATGCCAGTAAGAAATATATTTTAGTGAATTACCAATTTAAATTCCTGCTTAGCTTGTTCTAAGATACCTGGAATAAGGTAAAACATGGGAAAACCACTATGGCACTTAAGGGGAGAGGAACTAGGAGGAAGTGCTGTCATCCAGTTTGTGCCTGACTGAGTTCTAGATGGATCACAGATTTCTCCTTCGTAGATAAACAAAAACTTTAGGGTGTTGACCACTGTGGTGGGAACAGCCAATCAGCCTTTTCTTTTCAGTTTTCTTAAGAAATAGATGACTTTTTTAGAGTAGGTATCTTTTCTCATTGCTTTTCTTAGAAGTTCTTTATCAGTTTCAGCTTGGAGTAGTATCTGTCTTATTTCTGGAGGGAAGATCTGTATTGGAACAATATTTAAAATAACCATTTCTGGAGAATTTTGGATGAGAAGGTGCCAGATAATCTGACTTTTACTGTATTAAGTTAGCCTTAAACACTTTCTTTTTCTCTACTCTAAAATTACTATCTTTGGGGACTTCCCTGGTGGTCCAGTGGTTAAGACTCCATGCTTCCACTGCAGGGGGCACGGATTCGATCCCTGGTTGAGGAACTAAGATCCTGCATGCCATGCAGTGCGGCCAAAGAATAAGTAAATAAAATAAAATTACTGTCTTTCTAAACATGGAATCTTTTCTATAGGCCACTATTTAATCCAAGAGAATTAGCAATATTTTTAGCCTTGAGGGCATCTGTGAGTAAGGCAACACCTATATCTCTATTACCAGCAGACTAGCGTAGTCATAATTTTTGGGTCAGTTGATCTGTTACTGGGTTTTATTTTTTCCCAGTTCTTCTAATTATACTGTGCTCTCTTTATGATTTTAGATCTCTTCTCATAATTCTTTGCCTCAGTTTTTTTTTTCTTTTCTGTAAAATCGTAAATGGTAATACTGTCTCTCCCCTAAAAGTATAAACATTGAGTTATTTATTAAGGATTTTATATTCCTTTGAATAAATGTATTCTAGAGAGGCAACAGTGGTAAAGAACACAGACTCCCATGTTTCCTGTGCTCCTAGTTATGAAGTTTTTACACATGGTCTCTTTAGACCTTTATGTATTATCTACTATATATTTTTTTTTTTTTTAATTTATTTATTTATTTATTTATTTTTGGCTGTGTTGGGTCTTCGTTTCTGTGCGAGGGCTTTCTCCAGTTGCGGCGAGCGGGGGCCACTCCTCATCGCGGTGCGTGGGCCTCTCACTATCGCGGCCTCTCTTGTTGCGGAGCACAGGCTCCAGACACGCAGGCTCAGTAGTTGTGGCTCACGGGCGTAGCTGCTCCGCGGCATGTGGGATCCTCCCGGACCCGGGCACGAACCCATGTCCCCTGCATTGGCAGGCGGATTCCTAACCACTGCGCCACCAGGGAAGCCCTCTACTATATTTTTTTTCTTCCATCATCACAATAAGAACTTCTTTGTTCTAGTCTGTTAAAAAATGTTTTATATTCAGTAGAATCATGTATTCAGATAATTTTACTCATTTTTATGGGTAATATCTAAAAAATATATCAGAAAAGTTTTCATTACCTACATATACCTTTCTTTAAATTAGATTATATTCAGAATACTAAAATCACGTGACTATTTACTTGATAAATTTGGGAGGAGACTCACCTAATTTTCTCACATTTTGCTTTTGTAGGTAATTTTAACCAATCAGATGACAACAAAGATTGATAAAAATCAGGGCTTGCTGGTTCCTGCACTGGGTAGGCAATTAATCAAATAAACATTTTTAGTTAAATACATTTTTTTCTACCTCTTTCATTTGATGCTTGTTGAGTCCTGTAAGCTCCATGAAAGTAGAGAAGACTGTCTTATTCACTGATAAATCTTAGCGTGGAGCACAATACCTTTAGATACTGACTCATCCTTTCAGATGTTTAACATTTATTGAGCATCTACTCTCTGGCAACTCTTGTGTCAGGCACTTAGCATATAAATATTCATAAGATGACTCCCTCAGAAAGCGCACAGTCTTAGGCAGGAGGAGTGGTGAATCCATTTAAATACAAATCAAACTGTAATGAATAGGCTTATGACTCTTTCTAACCTTACTCGTGGCTTTGTTAGACCACAGTGCTTCAAGGTTTATGTATACTAAAATCTTTAAGAATATTCTGTCAGAGCTTTTGCTTTTCTTCTGGTGGTCTGAAATACGTTAGTAAGCCTGATGATAAGGAAGATTGACAAACATGTTGACTCAAACTATAAAGTTTTCTAAAAGCAAATAGAGGATAGTGAGAATGATCTGCAGTATTTTCACAGATAGGTGAAAATCTATTAATCTCAGGATGTTACCCGTGTACCAGGTTTTTTGAAACCAAATATACTTTCGTTATGTTAAATTAAGTAAAGTAAACTGTATTTGGTCAGAAGCATTCTGAGAGACTTATAACTTAGTCAGTTACCATGTTCTTTTTCCCTCAGGGGAAAGTTGGGGGCATGCTGCTACAATACGACTAATCTTTCATTGGGACCAGAAGCAAAGGTCTGTATAGAAATAAGTTAATAATTCTGAGTATTGGATTAATTACACTGAACATTTATCAGTTTCTTAGAGCTAGTCCAGTGGATGAGATCTACAGTGCCCCATGAACTAAAGCTTTTGTTGCCTTCATTACCTAGAGCAAACATAGAAACATGTTGTTATACTGCACATTTAACTACCTAGGAAACTCTTTGGAATATTTAAATGATGGGGTGCTCCTGAAATGAGTAGGTGGCCAAAGAATGCTACCTTCTAAAGCTCTTTGAAATCAAGTACCATTTATTAACCATGCAGAGGGAGGTAGGTACTCTGTGTTCCTGGAAGGGATTGAAAGAAGAGTAAAATCAGGACAAAAGGAAAACTTTTGAGGTTAGCTTTAGGACTAATTTATGTGGAAAATAGGATGGTTTTTCTTAGTTTGTTAATATATTTCCTATATGAAATTGTGTCTGTTTTTGTTTTCTTTTATATTTTCCTGTCCTACTTTTATTATCCAGTTACTTACTTGCCTTTCACAAGTATTGTTCTTTAAAATAAAACTGTGGCAGCATGGAACCTTTGTTTTTAAAGCTGCTGAGCAAGTGAACAAACCACCTTTCATTTTTTTAAAATAGGCAGTTGAAAGCCGTGGAGTCTTTTATTCTATACTTCTAGAAATGTCAGATTTTTGCCAACATCTCTGCTTTGAAGTTAATTGGTATAACCTAGATAACTTGGTTTGGAAATACTCCAATAAAATGGGGAAATTGAGACAGCATGTGGGCAAAAATGGAAAAAAGGATTGCTTAAATACATATTGGGTCTGGTCAGAGATACTATCTATTTCTTTTTCTGCATTTCTTCATTCTTGTACAAAGTGAAAAAAATCAAGCCTGACCAAGTTAGGTTTTACTGACCCTGAGCTCATAGCTGACCCTATTATATTTGTATACATCTTTTATAACTAGTTTATGCAGTTTGTGTCTCTTTTAAAGCTGACATTTCCAAAGACCTCAGGTAACTTTTTTTCCGCATAATACATAGTGCTTTACATTCAACTCCCATCCCCCCAATTCTGTAAATAAGTCATTGTGTACTGGATTCACAAAAGCAGTTCTTTTCTCAGCAACAAACCCTATTGTAAAGATTTGGCAGCAGTTCTCCAGAAGAGAGTCTTTTGAACATATCGCTTATATTTTCCCAGATTTAGGTTTCTGTAAAGCACATCCCACTATTTAAATGTTATTAGAAGTTCCCCTTGAGCTAGTATACAGTAGTAGTCTTCCACTATTATTCTAGTATTACACACTCACTAATAGAATACATCTAAGAAGTGAGAAAAATAATAGGAGCAGAGAAAGATGTTTCTTTCATCTTTTTATGCATTCGTCAGAAGGAGAAGTTTGCTGCCTTTGTCAAATTCTAGAAGTTAGCATTGGTTAGGCACCCATGAGATCAGAAAATCATGCTCACTTTCTTAAGAGTTAACCATTTTATGACTTCAGCTTCTTACTAATCCTTCCCAAGAAATTAGACAGTGGCGTAGAACACTGACATTGAATAGATAGATTTAGGGGAAATGTGCTGTTCTATGAATTTTTACCTGTATCCCATACTATCATTTTAATAAGTGCTTGCTTGTGCTAGGTATTTAACTGGGTACCTTATATACAACATTTCATATAATCCCTTCAGTAACTCTTTTAAAAAAATTTTAATATAGTTGATATACACTATTATGGAAGTTACAGGTGTACAGTATAGTGATTCACAATTTTTAAAGGTTATGCTCCATTTATAGTTATTATAAAATATTGGCCATATTTGCTGTGTTGTACAGTGTATCCTTGTAGCTTATTTTATACATAGTAGTTTGTACCTCTTAATCCCCTACTCCTGTATTGCCCCCTCCCTCTCCCCGCTGGTAACCACTAATTTATTCTATATATCTGTGAGTCCTTCAATAACTCTTTGAAAACACTGTACCGATTATCATTAACAGTGAGAAGATCAAGGCCCAGAAAGATTAAAAAGTAGTAAATAATAGCTACCATTTTTTGAATATTTATTAACTGTTCTTTATTATGCTAAGTGCTCTGTGTGTGTATATATATAATTTCATTTTATTTTCCAAATAACTGTATGAAATAGGTAGTAGTATCCACATTTTTTAGCTGACTTTATAATAGAGTCCATTCCTTTTCTCCTATAATTGCTGTTTCTAGAATGTAATTGTATTATTGCACTGATCGCCAGCGAATCTGAAGGTATAGCTCTTATCCTCCTTTTTAGGTAAAAACCTTTTTCAAATGATATATGATAGATATATGATAAGTAATGTACATACTTTATAGAATCAGAATAAGTTGACCTCATTTAATAAAATCAACATAGTTTTGTTCTTCATTGTTTGAAATCTGATATCTTTAAGTTATTAAAGTTGCATGAAATCGTGTATGTGTTTTAAAATTTAGTTTATCTTGAAAGGATGGAAATAGAAATTCATGCTGGGGGAAAATAGTTATAAAAATGAACGCTTCTAG
Organism: Eubalaena glacialis; assembly: GCF_028564815.1. NCBI lineage: Eukaryota > Metazoa > Chordata > Mammalia > Artiodactyla > Balaenidae > Eubalaena > Eubalaena glacialis. The sequence goes on along the minus strand of NC_083734.1, from coordinate 26,483,888 downwards.
TTTGAGCAGAAAACTAAAGACCTTGACTAGCCAAATTTACGTTGAGAATTGAATTTAAGTGTTCTGCCTCATGCCCCAGTCCCCATCTTCACTAGAAACACCTGATTTTTACCCTTTGATTAATAATGGAATAACATTCCAATAGTTATTAAGAGAAATACTTTTGTCTCTGTCCGGTATGTTGTGTGGGTTTTCCTCCAGTTTGCATATTCATGATAATATGAGGCCAAGATTGTTCAGAATTATACCACTCTTTGCCAGGGAGATCTGGTGGTAGAGTGGAGTAATACATCAACACCCCCACACAGTGTTTCATATGTGTCTCAGTTTTAAAGCACAAATTGTGCTTCTGTCTTGTTTCTTCCTGACCTAAACTATGTAGTTCAGCCATACGTTAAGCTTCATCTCAGCTGGGGCCATGAGCCAAGTGATTCTTTGGTTTAGTTTGTTGTTTAAAAAGATCTCTTGAGATGCAGACATGAAATATAAATTTTATTTTTACCTAGAAATTTGAGGAAGATTTTCAACCTGAATATTTAATGCCCACTTGATGTTAGGATTATTAATAAACATATAAATGCTTCTTAAAATCTTATTTGCTTTTTAATAATTTTTCTCAGAAAAGTTGGATGTACTGGGTACCTTTTTGGACATATGGTGATATGAGGTGATTTAGATACTAATTTTTCAGAAGGTTAGCTAATTTTTGTTTTATTGGATCAAAAAGAGTGTGATTTTTTTAATAAAATAGATTTAAATACACCATACCTCTATTTTTTCTGTTTTATTTTGCGTTAAAGATAGACCATCAGCCCTGAAGCATTGTAAAAGTTGATGATTTCACTCCCTAACACAATTATTCTTATATTACATATTACTTAACAGTTATTTTATTTATGCATACAGTTGCTATTACAAAGATATGACATTTTGGATTCTTCTATTCTCAGCCTGAAAGAACAAACCTAAAAGCTAATGGATGATGGTCTCTGATTGCTCCTCTTTTGAATTATGCCTGAGTAGGGGCCAATTTCAAAACTAAGAGAGTACCATCATAAACCAAGATGTCTTTTTGAATTATTTTTGAAAACAAATCAACATTATATTACATTTAAAGAAATGATCCGTTTAACTTTGAGAGGCTATGATTTTTCTCTAAGTTAGAATCCTCATTTTGTACAGTTATATCAGTTTTTTAAAATTGTGGTAAAGTAGGGAATTCCCTGGCGTCCAGTGGTTAGGACTCTGCACTTCCACTATAAGGGGGCACAGGTTCGATCCCTGGTCAGGGAACTAAGATCCTGCATTCTGCGTGCTGCGGCCAAAAAAAAAATTGTGGTAAAGTATATATAACATAAAATTTACCATTTTAACCATTTAAGTGTACGATTCTGTGGCATGAAGTACATTCATATTATTTTACAGTCATCACCACCATCCATCTCCAGAACTTTTTCATCTTCCCAAACTGAAACTCCATGCTTATTAAATACTAATTCCCCATCCTCCCCTCCTACCAGCCCCTGGGAACCACCATTCTACCTTCTGTCTCTATGAATTTGACTGCTCTAGGCACCTCATATAAGCGGAAGCATACAACATTGGTCCTTTTGTGACTGACTTTATTTGACTTAGCGTAAAGTCTTCAAGGTTCATTGTAGCATGTCAGAATTCCTTTCCTTTTTAAGACTGAGCAATATTCCATGGTATGTATATACCACCTTTTGTTTATCCATTCATCTGTCAGACACTTGGGTTGCTTCTACCTTTTAGCTATTGTGAATAAATTATATCAGTTTTAAAGTAATTTTTAAAAGGCACTTTAAAAGTTTTTGCTTAGGGACTTCCCTGGCGGTCCAGTGATTAAGACCCCATGCTTCCACTGCAGGGGGTGCGGGTTTGATCCCTGGTCAGGGAACTAAGATCCCACATGCCACACGGTGCGGCCAAAAAAAAAAAAAAGTTTTTCTTATACAGTTGACCAGTGAACAACAAGGGTTTGAATTGCATGGGTCTACTTATAGGCAGATTTTTTTCAATAAATGTAGTATCTGTATTTTCATTTTACAGATCTTTACGTGTGGGGAAAAGTTTTTTTGTGTTCAGTTAGAGATCAGAGTATGTGGAGTTAAAAGAACTAGGGTTTTGAGTCCTGATTCTATGTAAACTGTTTCAGCTTCCTGCCCTTGGGTGACTCATTTGTCAATTCCTTTGTTTTTGAAGCAGCATATTCGGATTTTGGACTGCGCGGGGGTTGGTGCCCCTAACCCCTGCATTGTTCAAGGGTCAACTGTATTTGTTGCTGTTACGGTATTTGAACATAGTTAATAAGAGTTTAGAATTTTATTTCTCAACTACTTTCAGCTTTCAGTTTTATATTATTTACTTTGTAGAGTACACAGTAAAATCATACCTAAACAGACCTTGTCCTGTTTTGACAGCGATTTTTCTGAACATAAGTATTTTGAAAGAATGTGTTTTCCTAGATTATTTGTATTAGTATAATATGAGTATGTGTTCCTCATTTAAATACCAAGAAATTATATTAATATTTCCATTATAACACATTAAAAAATACACAATTACTGTAGAAAGTTTGAAAGATGTAGATAACCAAACAAAAAAACAACTTTTACCTTGTAACAGCAACTTCACTTTTTGATTGTAGTTTTTTTTGTTTTTGTTTGTTTTCATATTTATTTATTTATTTTGGCTGTGCCGGATCTTAGTTGCAGCATGCATGCGGGATCTAGTTCCCCGACCAGGGATCGAACCCAGACCCCCTGCATTGGGAGCACGGAGTCTTACCCACTGGACCACCAGGGAAGTCCCTTTGATTGTAGTCTTTTAGTAATTTTTCTATATAATGTATATATACAAACTTACTCATAAATGTGGGCTCATACAGTATAACTTATACTTCATATATTATTAATATTTTCCAATCTCATTAAATATTTTCTTCCACTTTATTTTCTTAAGTGTAAATAGTATCTTGTCATGTATAAAATAATGTATTTGAATCAGTCATTGGCCTTTTTGGTTGTTTTAAAATTTTACTTATGTAAACAAATCTATTATTATATGTAATAATTATTACATGTATACATATAGCTGTTGTTTTAAGGGAGTATTTTTGATATTTCTTTGCTTTCTGTGTTCTTAGAGAACAAAATAATAGAATTATAGTAAAAAGCTATGAATTTAAATTACGAAATCAGTCGTCTGAACTAATTAATTAAGATCATGTGTTTGTGTACATTTATTCTTTTTCTCTAAGCAGGTTGGCAACATTGTACAAATCACCAAGCCAGAAGGATGCTACAGTACTATTTCAAATCACAGTCAGTATTATTTGATTAGAGTGGGATTTTGGTGTTAGTGGGCAGTAATTATCTGAAGAGAGCATTTACAAATTGCTTCTGTTAACTTCTGTAGGCAGCAAGCATATTTGAGGACAGCTTTTGATGCTTAGAACATTATCCCCAAAACAGTAGTATATGTAAAGAATTCTCTAGTCACAATTGAACTGAAATTTATTCTTAAGAACAGAGGAAATACTTATTTGTAGGGGAGCGTGTTCCATGCCATGTGTAATGTCAGGATATTAGATTTTTAAAGTAAAGGTCGTTAAAGATTTTCAGAAAAGAAAAAAATACCAGCATTACTCATTTTGATCTGCACATATTATAGATCTATCATAGCCATCAAATATATCCCACTTTTTTCTTTTTTTATTGAAGTATAGTTGATATGTAATATTATATAAGTTACACATGTACATTATAGTGATTCACAATTTTTAAAGGTTATATTCCATTTATAGTTATTGTAAAATACTGGCTATATTCCCCATGTTGTACAATAATATTCTTGTAGTTTATTTTATGCATAGTGTTGTAGTTTGTACATCTTAATCCCCTACCTCATTATTGCCCCTCCCCACTTTCCTCTTCCCACTGGTGACCACTAGTTTGTTCTCTATATCTGTGAGTCTGCTTCTTTTTTGTTGTATTCACTAGTTTCTTGTTATTTTTTTAGATTCCACATATAAGTGAAATATATCCCACTTTAAAGTGTTAATTTTCCAGTAATTTTACATCATAGAAAATACATTTTTGGCTAAAATAATGCATATTTATCGATAGTGTTGAATCAGATATATTCTTGGCGTCTCATTTTTTAAGGACAAAAACAGAAATAGAAGGAGATTCTGAAACTGAATTATCTACTTAGTCTTTGCACTGCCCAGGTGTATTTAAAGTATCTAATCGGGACATTTTATTTTAGAGTATTTATTTATTTTTACTGAGGTATAGTTGTTTTACAATGTTGTGTTAGTTTCTGCTGTACAGCAAAGTGGAGTTCCCTGTGCTATACAGCAGGTTCTCATTAGTTATCTGTTTTATACGTATTAGTGTATATATGTCAATCCCAATCTCCCAATTCATTAGAGTATTTAATTGTGAAAATATTTCTAAAGTACCTAAGTAATTAGTGCATGTTACTTCCTTTCACCTCTTCCAATTGAGCCACTGTAAAGTTTGTTAGGATTGACTTTTAGAGAATATTTTTATAATGTACTATATTTCTGTGTATGTGTATGTATAAGTAAATACATACACATACTCTAGATAAAAATTACCCTATTATAGCCCTGGCTATCTTTGAGGTTTATCCTCTTCATTCACAGTGGTTGATAACTTCTATCCCAAGAATAAAGTAGCTCTTTTATCAATTACTTTAAAATATTTGGAAGACCAGTTGTTATTTTAGATGTTCTTAAAGCATACTTGTATATTTTTTCATCTTGCAGCCTCAGGGATTTAGAGATGCTGTTGTTGCTACTGCACGTTCATTGCAAACAGAAGGTTCATTGAATATCCGGAAGCGGTCACGGGACTCAGAGGAAGAAAAGGAATCCAAAGACTAGTCTCAGAGTATACATATGTATTGATGCTGTGAGAGATGCAGTGCTTACAAGTAGTAGACTTGTTACTTTAGAATATAAACACTATGGCGTGAATGAATCCAGTCTATATTAAGTGAATGGTGAGTGAATGGATCAGGTCTATATTAAGTGAAAATACTTAACAAATAGGATTCTCTGAAAGAGTTTTTCTAAACTAAGCAGTGTTCTACAGTTGTATTTAACCCTGTTTTCATTTTCAGTAACATTCAGTAGAGATGATACAGGTATTGTATTTTGCAAATGTGGAAAGCTGATCGCTTGTGGCCAATCTGAATTTAATATTCAGACTGTTTTTTCCTCCTTTCTTTGCCAATTGCCTAGACATTTCTAGGAAGAAAAGATTTTTTTCACATTCCTATCGTGCTCTCCTCTTTAAATGTAGCTTTGATAATTCTCAAAAATGACATGTTTCTATTATGAAGAAAAGCCAGCACCATGAGTCAGCATATCATTACATTCAGTTTATGAGTAGGATACAAATTTTGGATGACCAGTCTGATTTTAGTGACCCCAATCCTAAAATCTAAGTCATTTGTTCAGTTTTTAATGTTATTTTGTAACATTAAAGGAAGGACTTTGGAGTTGTTATCCCATCTAGAACATTGACTGGAACGTATATCTATGTTGTCAAGTTGATAAGCTTACAGTCATTTATTTCTATATTTTTGAAACATGGTGTGATCCAGTTCTAGGTGTATTGACATTTTCCTTTGAATAATCTTAATACTGCTTGAATAAATTAAAAATTTGGATTCTTGAGTGGTTTCAAAATTTTAAAATGTTTTGATACCTGGTTCTTAGTGCTTCTTAATTCATTTACAAAATTTACTTTGACTCCCAGTGGAAGAAAATTATTTAAGTAATTGAATATTATATACCGTGACAACCATATTTTCCAGACTTTAGTGACAGTTGGTATTTCCTGTCCCAGACTGAACACTAAATTCATAAAATTTTAAAAATGTAATTATTCTGTAATTGATTATACATAGACTAACCATAGTTGGCAAGGACTTTTTAAAGAATGAAAATAGGCACTGCTAACAATTATACCAGGACATAAATCAGGACTGTCCCAGGCAAATCAGGCTTATGGTCATCCTAATTATGTAAGACTAATTTCAAATGACTACTTTAGTATAGGATAACTAATTGTAACTATCTTATTTTTGAGGGCTTTAAGGCATATGTTTTTATTATAATTAATGCAGTCATTATAAAAAATTACCTGTCATTTTATATTCTATCTACTCAAATCATAACATCAAGAGAGTAAGGGGGTTGTTAAGTGATAAATATCAGTGTTACCAGGCATCAGATACTGTTAAGAGGTCATTTTATAAAGCATTATAATACTGTACTTTAAAAGAACTATGAGACCCCAAAATGGATTAAAGACCTAAATGTAAGGCCAGACACTATCAAACTCTTAGAGGAAAACATAGGCAGAACACTCTATGACATAAATCACAGCAAGATCCTTTTTGACCCACCTCCTAGAGAAATGGAAATAAAAACAAAAATAAACAAATGGGACCTAATGAAACTTAAAAGCTTTTGCACAGCAAAGGAAATCATAAACAAGACAAAAAGACAACCCTCAGAATGGGAGAAAATATTTGCAAATGAAGCAACTGACAAAGGATTAATCTCCACAATTTACAAGCAGCTCATGCAGCTCAATATCAAAAAAACAACCCAATCCAAAAATGGGCAGAAGACCTAAATAAACATTTCTCCAAAGAAGATATACAGATTGTCAACAAACACATGAAAGAATGCTCAACATCATTAATCATTAGAGAAACGCACATCAAAACTACAATGAGATATCATCTCACACCAGTCAGAGTGGCCATCATCAAAAAATCTACAAACAATAAATGCTGGAGAGGGTGTGGAGAAAAGGGAACACTCCTACACTGTTGGTGGGAATGTAAATTGATACAGCCACTATGGAGAACAGTATGGAGGTTCCTTAAAAAACTAAAAATAGAACTACCATTCGACCCAGCAATCCCAGTACTGAGCATATGCCCTGAGAAAACCATAATTCAGAAAGAGTCATGTACCAAAATGTTCATTGCAGCTCTATTTACAATAGCCAGGACGTGGAAGCAACCTAAGTGTCCATGAACAGATGAATGGATAAAGAAGATGTGGCACATATATACAATGGAATATTACTCAGCCATAAAAAGAAGCGAAATTGAGTTATTTGTAGTGAGGTGGATGGACCTAGAGTCTGTCATACAGAGTGAAGTAAGTCAGAAAGAGAAAAAGAAATACCGTATGCTAACGCATATATATGGAATCTAAGGAAAAAAAATGGTCATGGAGAACCTAGGGGCAAGACGGGAATAAAGACACAGACCTACTAGAGAATGGACTTGAGGATATGGGGAGGGGGAAGGGTAAGTTGGGACAAAGAGAGTGGCATGGACATATATACACTACCAAACGTAAAATAGATAGCTAGTGGGAAGCAGCCGCATAGCACAGAGAGATCAGCTCGGTGATTTGTGACCACCTAGAGGGGTGGGAGGGAGGGAGACGCAAGAGGGAAGAGATATGGGAACATATGTATATGTATAACTGATTCACTTTGTTATAAAGCAGAAACTAACACACCATTGTAAAGCAATTATACTCCAATACAGATGTTTAAAAATATATATATATGAGACCCTGAATATTGACAAAGCCAAGTGTATTTCTTTTTCTTTGCAACTCTTTTTAAATAAAATTTTCATATCATAGCCTTTCAAAGTTGTGCTGCTGAAAAGATATTTATTTTTCTAGTTATAATAAACACTTAGTCCGCTTGGGCTGCAGTAACAAAATACCATAAACTTACACAACAGAATTTTCTCATGGTATTTTCTCAGTGTCCCAGTATGGTCTGGTTCTGGTAAGGGCTGTCTTCCTTGCTTGCAGACAGCTGCCTTCTCACTGTTTGCTCACAAGGACTTTCCTAGGTGAATGCGCATAGATAGAGACCGTTCTCTCTTCCTGTTTTATAAGGCCACCAATCCTGTGAGAAATCCACCCTTATAACCTCATTTAACATTAATTACCTCCTAAAAGCCCTATCTCCAAATAGTCACATTGGAGGTAGGGCTTCAACATATGAATTTTGAGAGGACACAGTTCAGTCCATAGCATTCTGCCCCTGGTCCCCGCAAATTCATGTCCTCACATTCAAAATACATACATTCTATCCCAACAGCCCCCAAAGTCTTAACTCATTCCAGCATCAACTCTAAAGTACAAAGTCTCATTAAAATATCCTCTAAATCAGATACCAGTGAGATTCCAGGTACAGTTCTTTTTTTTTTTTAATATTTATTTTTATTTGGTTGTGCCGGGTCTTAGTTGTGGCATGCGAACTCTTAGTTGCAGCATATATGTGGGATCTAGTTCCCTGACCAGGGATCGAACCCGGGCCACCTGCATTGGGAGTGGGGAAGTCCCCAGGTACAGTTCTTTCTGAGGCAGAATTCTTCTCCAGCTGTGAACCTGTGAAACCTGACAAGTTAAGTCTTTCCAAAATACAATGGTAGGATAGACATTCTCATTCTAAAGGAAGAAATCAGAAGGAAAAATGGAGTGATAGGTCCCAAGGAAGTCCAAAACCTAGCCAGGCAAATTCCATTAGATCTTAAGGCTTGACATTAATCCTTTTTGGTTTGATACTCTGCCTTCCAGGCCCACTGGCATGGCAGCATCACCCCACAACTCTAGGTGGAGGTTCTGCCCCTGACCTCTGGCAGAGGCCATCTGGCCTGTTGAAAATGAGGTAGTAGCCCTGATGACCTCTGAATGGCCTTCAGGGTCATTTTTCCCTCTTCTTGAAGAATAGCTGATGTTTGCAGCAAAATACTCTCCAGTCCTTTCAAATCCAAGAAGTCGGTCAGCCTTCCTTCATTTTGTCCTGTCACTATCCCCTTCAGTTCAAACTGGCATTGTTTTGGCTCTTATAATACCATAAGCTTTTTATGGAGTGATGATCCAGCCACACCCTTGATGTCCTCTTCAGAACATGCTGTCTAATTTGCAATATAGATAGGCTGAGAATTTTCCAAATTTTTAGGTTCCGGTTCCTTTTTGCTTAACAATTTCTTCTTCATATATCTCATTTTGCATTTTACTATAAACAGTCAGGAGGAACCAAGCCACTCCTTCAGTACTTCACTTAGAAACCTCAGCTAAATAGCCAGTTTCATTACTTGGAAGTTCTACCTTCCACCGAACACTAAATTCAGCCAGTTCTTTGCCACTTTATAACAAGGGTCACCTTTTCTCCAGTTTCCGATAACATGTTCCTCATTTCCATTTGAGATCTCACCAGAATCACCTTTAATACCCATATTTCTAGCATGCCACCTCCAAACTCTTCCAGCCTCCACCCATTACTGTTCCAAAGCTTCTTCCACATTTTTAGGTATTCCTTAAAGCAACACCCCACTTCTCAATACTAAAATCTGTAGTAATAGCTTGTGCTGCCATGGCAAAATCCCATAGATTGGGTGGCTTAAAAGAAGTTTGTTTTCTCACAGTTCTAGAGGCTAGAAGTCCAAGATCATGGTGCTAGCAGGTTGTTTCTGGTATAGTAGGAGATCTCTTCCACGGCCTCTTCTCACTATGTTCTCACATGATGGTTAGAGATTGAGAGCATGAGTGAGCAAGCTTTCAGGTGTCTGTTCTTATAAGGGTGCTAATTCTATCATGAGGACCCTGCTCTTCTGACCTCGTTTAACCTTAATTACCTCCTAAAAGCCCTGTCACCAAGTATAATCACATTGGAGGTTAGAGAATAACAATAACATAACTTTGGGGAGACACAATTCAGTCTGTAACACTATAGGAAACAAAATATGTACACATAAGTATAACTTTTTAAAAAATTATATAGTAAAAAAAAAAAAAAAAAAATTATATAGTATCATAACCTGCTTTTTAAAAATCTTAATATATCCTCATGTATTCCACATAACTAAATTTTTCTTTGATAGTTTTTTTTAAAAATAAATTTATTTATTTATTTATTTATGGCTGCATTGGGTTTTTGTTGCTCCGCGCGGGCTTTCTCTAGTTGCAGAGAGCGGGGGCGACTCTTCGTTGTGGTGTGTGGGCTTCTCATTGCGGTGGCTTCTCGTGGAGCACGGGCTCTAGGCACACGGGCTTCATTAGTTGTGGTGTACGGGCTCAGTAGCTGTGGCTCATGGGCTCTAGAGCACAGGCTCAGTAGTTGTGGCGCACGGGCTTAGTTGCTCCGCGGCATGTGGGATCTTCCTGGACCAGAGCTTGAACCCATGTCCCCGGCATTGGCAGGCGGATTCTTAACCACTGTGCCACCAGGGAAGTCCCTCTATGATAGTTTTTAATGGTTGTGCATACTTTTAAAATTTCTTTTTGGAGTTTAAGTTATTACTGTATTTTTAGTCTTATAAACAACACTTCTAATAAGCATGTAAGTTCCTTTTTAAAGAAATCGAAATTATGATTTGTATCATAATGCATGATTTGTATTAATTTCCTCTTGCTGCTTGTAATAAATTACTGTAGATTAGTGGTTTAAAAGAGCACAAGTCTGGGGAGTTCCCTGGCAGGCCAGTGGTTAGGACTCCGAACTCTCACTGCTGAGGGCCCAGGTTTGATCCCTGGTCGGGGAACTAAGATCCCACAAGCCATGTGATGTGGTGCAGCCAAAAATAAAGTAAAAATAAAACAAGAACACAAGTCTGAAATCAGTTTCAAAGGGCTAAAATCGAGGTGTCAGCAGGCCTGCATCCTTCTGGAGGGTCTTTGGGAAAATCTGTTTCGTTGCTTTTTCTAGCTTCTAGAAACTGCCTGCATTCCTTGGTTCATAGCCCATCTTCAAAGACTGCAGCGTAGCATCTTCCAGTCTCTCTCTTTCTATGTTTCCATCGCCTTTTTCTCACTCTGTCTCCTCCTGCCTCCCCCTTAAAAGGACACTTGTGATTACATTTAGGGCCCAGTCAGATAATCCAGGATAATATCCCCATCTTGAGGTCTTAATTTAATCATATCTGCAAAGTCCCTTTCGCATGTAAATTAGGATTCACAAATTTCGAGGATTAGGTTGGAAACGTTTTTGGGAAGCCACTATTCAGCCCCTCAAATCATGTGGCAACATGATTCAAGAAATAATCATCTTTGGGTAATTCATATGTAATTCATATGCACATTAAAGTTTGAAAAGCACTGGGACAGATATTTTACCATTTTCAACTTTTCATAGATGGTTATTCCCATTTATGAAATGGAAAGAAAAAAGAGGATAGTTCCTTAGCTTTTTGAAAGGATTATATTTTTTCTTAATTATAAAATATGTAGTACAGGCATACCTCAGAAATAGTGTGGTTTGGTACCAGGCCACTGCAATAAAGCAAATATTAAAGCAAGTCACACAAACTTTTTTGGTTTCCCAGTACATATAAAAGTTTTGTTTACACCATACTGTAGTTTATTAAGTGTGCAGTAGCATTATGTCTAAAAAAAAATGTACATACCTTAATTAAAAATACTTTATTGCCAAAAAAATACTTTATTGCTAAGAACTGCAAGCTTTCTTTTTTTAAAATATAGCACTCTTTTTATATTTATTTTTTAAATTTATTTATTTTTGGCTGCGTTGGATCTTAGTTGCAGCGCACAGGCTCCAGAGCACGTGGGCTCTGTAGTTGCAGCACGCGGGCTTAGTTGCCCTGTGGCATGTGGGATCTTAGTTCCCTGACCAGGGATCAAACCCGCGTCCCCTGCATTGGAAGGTGGATTCTTAACCACTGGACCACCAGGGAAGTCCCTAAAAACAGCAAGCTTTCAACGAGTCATAATCTTCTTGCAAGAGTAACAACAAAGATCGTTGATCACAGATCAACATAACAGATATAACAATAATGAAGTTTGAAATATTGCAAGAATTACTAAAAATGTGACACAGAGACACGAAATGAGCAAATGCTGTTGGGAAAATGGTGCAACAAACTTGCTCAGTAAAGGGTTGTCACAAACCTTCAATTTGTAAAAAGAAAACAATATCTGTGAAGCAAAATAAAATGAGATATGCCTGTAATTTTTAAAACATGCAGACACTTTTTAAAAGTAATTCTTCCTTGGTTTTACAAACATTTTATCCTTTACTGAAACTGTATTTTCTCCCAGAGTATTATCACTTTTAGCTTCAATTTTGGGGATATGTAACTCAAAATATACTTATATAGTGCCTTATGATTTTGAAACACTTTTACATCATTTAATTTGATCTTTCTAGCAACTCTGTCAGGTAGGTGTGATAGGCTGGGCTGTCTGCTTTTATTCCTTTCGTCTATCCATCCCTCCATCCCTCCATCCCTCCATCCCTCCATCCCTCCATCCATCCATCTACTGCGTAACACGTATGCATTTAACAAAGACTTGTATGAATAAATATTTCAAATAAGATTTAGAATCTTTGGTCATGCATAGGATGGTGTTTCTGAACATTTTTTATTATAAAATAAATATAGGTAATTTAATAGTGGTCTTTTTAATTTTTTTTTTTTTACTTTTAAAGATTGGGATAAAATAGTACTTAAAATTTGCCATTTTAACCATTTTTAAGTGTATAATTCAGTGACATTTTTAATTGTTGTAGGACCATCTCCACTATTTTATTTATTTTTTTTTTTGGGTGCATTGGGTCTTCGATGCTGCACATGGGCTTTTTCTAGTTGCGGCCAGCGGGGCCTACTCTTCGTTGCGCTGCGCAGGCTTCTCATTGCAGTGGTTTCTCTTGTTGCGGATCATGGGCTCTAGGTGCGCAGGCTTCAGTAGTTGTGGTGCATGGACTCAGTAGTTGTGTCTCGTGGGCTCTAGAGCGCAGGCTCAGTAGTTGTGGCACACGGGCTTAGTTGCTCCGCGGCATGTGGGATCTTCCCTGACCAGAGATTGAACCCGTGTCCCCTGCATTGGCAGGCGGATTCTTTACCACTGTGCCACCAGGGAAGTCCCTCCAGTATTTTAAAAACTTTTCATCACCCCAAATAGAGACTCTGTACCCATTAAGCAATAACTCTTCATTATTGCCTCCACCAGCTCCTGGAAATCTCTACTCTACTTTCTATTTCTATGAATTTGCTTATCGTATATATTTCATATAAGTGATAAGAATCATACAATATTTTTCCTTTTGCGTCTGGCTTATTTCGCTTAGCATAATGTTTTCAAGGTTCATCCATGTTGTAGCATGTAGAAGAACTTCAGTCCTTTTTATGGCTATGTAATATTCCGTTGTGTGTATATACCACATTTTGCTTATCCATTCATCTTTTGATGGACATTTGGGTTGTTTCTAATAGTGTTTTAATGGTTTATAAATGTATATGAGTAACACTTGTGTTTCTTGAAACTTTTATTGATTTTTATTTATCAAGTTTGGGACAGTTGATTTGTCTTTGGAATATTTTCAAGCTATTCCTAGTAGCTTAAATTTTAACCGTAATAGACTTATTTTCATTTCCCAGATCAGCTATTTTAATTTTCTCTCTAATTACTGTATTTTGTTTTTCTTGTTAATAATGTTCTTACTAAAATGTTTACAACTAGTTACCAGTGATAAAATTAAAATAAAATGTGGTAGAGAGAAGATAGGACTAGAGTCAGAAGACCTGGATCCTAATTCCAGCTGAGACATTAATAAGCCATGTCAATTTAAACACCTTTATTTTCTCATGCCTTTCTCTTATTTATAAAATTTATAAAATCAGATAGGACTGGGAGGAGCTTCAAGATGGCGGAGGAGTAAGACGTGGAGATCACCTTCCTCTCCACAAATACATCAGAAATACATCTACATGTGGAACAGCTCCTACAGAACACCTACTGAACGCTGGCAGAAGACCTCAGACCTCCCAAAAGGCAAGAAACTCCCCACGTACCTGGGTAGGGCAAAAGAAAAAAGAAAAAACAGAGACAAAAGAATAGGAACAGGACCTGCACCAGTGGGAGGGAGCTGTGAGGGACAAAAGGTTTCCACACACTAGGAAGCCCCTTCACGGGCGGAGACTGCGGGTGGCAGAGGGGGAAGCTTCGGAGCCACGGAGGAGAGCGCAGCAACAGGGGTGCGGAGGGCAAAGCGGAGAGATTCCCACACAGAGGATCGGAGCCGACCAGCACTCACTAGCCAGAGAGGCTTGTCTGCTCACCCGCCGGGGCGGGCGGGGGCTGGGAGCTGAGGCTCGGGCTTCGGTCGGATCACAGGGAGAGGACTGGGGTTGGCTGCGTGAACACAGCCTGAAGGGGCTAGTGCGCCACAGCTAGCCGGGAGGGAGTCCGGGAAAAAGTCTGGAGCTGCCGAAGAGGCAAGAGACTTTTTCTTGCCTCTTTGTTTCCTGGTGCGCGAGGAGAGGATATTAAGAGCGCCTCTTAAAGGAGCTCCGAGACGGGCGCGAGCCGTGGCTATCAGCACGGACCCCAGAGACGGGCATGAGACACTAAGGCTGCTGCTGCCGCCACCAAGAAGCCTGTGTGCAAGCACAGGTCACTATCCACACCTCCCCTCCCGGGAGCCTGTGCAGCCCGCCACTGCCAGGGTCCCGTGATCCAGGGACAACTTCCCAGGGAGAATGCATGGCGCCTTAGGCTGGTGCAATGTCATGCTGGCCTCTGCCGCTGCAGGCTCGCCCTGCACTCCGTACCCCTCCATCTCCCTGGCCTGCGTGAGCCAGAGCCCCCGAATCAGCTGCTCCTTTAACCTCGTCCTGTCTGAGCGGGAACAGACACCCTCAGGCGACCTACACGCAGAGGTGGGGCCAAATCCAAAGCTGAACCCCACGAGCTGTGCGAACAAAGAAGAGAAAGGGAAATTTCTCCCAGCAGCCTCAGGAGCAGCAGATTAAATCTCCACAATCAACTTGATGTACCCTGCATCTGTGGAATACCTGAATAGACAACGAATCATCCCAAATTGAGGAGGTGGACTTTGGGAGCAAAGACATATATTTTTTTTTTTCATTTTTTCTCTTTTTGTGAGTGTGTATGTGTATGCTTCTTTGTGTGATTTTGTCTGTATAGCTTTGCTTTTACCATTTGTCCTAGGGTTCTGCCTGTCCGTTTTTTTGTTTTTTTTACTTAAAAATTTTTTTTTCTTAATAATTATTTTTTATATTTTATTTTAATTATTTTATTTTATTTTATTTTATCTTCTTTCTTTCTTTCCTTCTATTTTTTCTCCCTTTTATTCTGAGCCGTGTGGATGAAAGGCTCTTGGTGCTCCAGCCAGGCGCCAGGGCTGTTTCTCTGAGGTGGGAGAGCCAAGTTCAGGACACTGGTCCACAAGAGACCTCCCAGCTCCACGTAATATCAAATGGCGAAAATCTCCCAGAGATCTCCATCTCAACGCCAAGACCCAGCTTCACTCAACAACCAGCAAGCTACAGTGCTGGACACCCTATGCCAAACAACTAGCAAGACAGGAACACAACCCCACCCATTAGCAGAGAGGCTGCTTAAAATCACAATAAGGCCACAGACACCCCAAAACACACCACCA
Organism: Eubalaena glacialis; assembly: GCF_028564815.1. Classification (NCBI taxonomy): domain Eukaryota; kingdom Metazoa; phylum Chordata; class Mammalia; order Artiodactyla; family Balaenidae; genus Eubalaena; species Eubalaena glacialis. The sequence continues at coordinate 26,468,361 of NC_083734.1, read as the reverse complement.
GACGTGGACCTTCCCACCAGAAAGACAAGATCCAGCCTCATCCACAAGAACACAGGCACTAGTCCCCTCCACCAGGAAGCCTACACAACCCACTGAACCATCCTTAGCCACTGGGGACAGACACCAAAAACAACAGGAACTATGAACCTGCAGCCTGCGAAAAGGAGACCCCAAACACAGTAAGTTAAGCGAAATGAGAAGACAGAAAAACACACAGCAGATCAAGGAGCAAGGCAAAAACCCACCAGACCTAACAAATGAAGAGGAAATAGGCAGTCTATCTGAAAAATAATTCAGAATAATGATAAAGATGATCCAAAATCTTGGAAATAGAATAGAGAAAATACAAGAAATGTTTAACAAGGACCTAGAGGAACTAAAGAGCAAACAAAGTGATGAAGAACACAATAAGTGAAATTAAAAATTCTCGAAAAGGGATCAATAGGAGAATAACTGAGGCAGAAGAACGGATAAGTGACCTGGAAGATAAAATAGTGAAAATAACTACCACAGAGCAGAATAAAGAAAAAAGAATGAAAAGAATTGAGGACAGTCTCAGAGACCTCTGGGACAACATTAAACGCACCAACATTCGAATTATAGGGGTGCCAGAAGAGGAAGAGGAAAAGAAAGGAACTGAGAAAATATTTGAAGAGATTATAGTTGAAAACTTCCCTAATATGGGAAAGGAAATAGTTAATCAAGTCCAGGAAGCACAGAGAGTCCCATACAGGATAAATCCAAGGAGAAACACGCCAAGACACATATTAATCAAACTATCAAAAATTAAATACAAAGAAAAAATATTAAAAGCAACAAGGGAAAAACAACAAGTAACACACAAGGGAATCCCCATAAGGTTAACAGCTGATCTTTCAGCAGAAACTCTGCAAGCCAGAAGGGAGTGACAGGACATATTTAAAGTGATGAAGGAGAAAAACCTACAACCAAGATTACTCTACCCAGCAAGGATCTCATTCAGATTTGATGGAGAAATTAAAACCTTTACAGACAAGCAAAAGCTAAGCGAATTCAGCACCACCAAACCAGCTTTACAACAAATGCTAAAGGAACTTCTATAGGCGGGAAACACAAGAGAAGGAAAAGACTTACAATAACAAACCCAAAACAATTAAGAAAATGGTAATAGGAACATACATATTATGTATGTTCCTATTGTATGATAGGAATGTATGATACCTTAACATTACATTTAAGGTAATTGATAATTACCTTAAATGTAAATGGATTAAATGCTCCAACCAAAAGACATAGATTGGCTGAATGGATACAAAAACAAGACCCGTATATATGCTGTCTACAAGAGACCCACTTCAGACCTAGGGACACATACAGACTGAAAGTGAGGGGATGGAAAAAGATATTCCATGCAAATGGAAATCAAAAGAAAGCTGGAGTAGCAATTCTCGTATCAGACAAAATAGACTTTAAAATAAAGACTGTTACAAGAGACAAAGAAGGACACTACATAATGATCAAGGGATCGATCCAAAAAGAAGATATAACAATTGTAAATATTTATGCACCCACCATAGGAGCACCTCAATACATAAGGCAACAGCTAACAGCCATAAAAGGGGAAATCGACAGTAACACAATCATAGTAGGGGATTTTAACACCCCATTTTCACCAATGGACAGATCATCCAAAATGAAAATAAATAAGGAAACACAAGCTTTAAATGATACATTAAACAAGATGGACTTAATTGATATTTATAGGCCATTCCATCCAAAAACAACAGAATACACATTCTTCTCAAGTGCTCATGGAACATTCTCCAGGATAGATCATATCCTGGGTCACAAATCAAGCCTTGGTAAATTTAAGAAAATTGAAATCATATCAAGTATCTTTTCTGACCACAATGCTATGAGACTAGATATCAACTACAGGAAAAAATCTGTAAAAAATACAAACACATGGAGGCTGCACAATACACTACTTAATAACCAAGAGGTCACTGAAGAAATCAAAGGGGAAATCAAAAAATACCTAGAAACAAATGACAATGAAAACACGACGACCCAAAACCTGTGGAATGCAGCAAAAGCAGTTCTAAGAGGGAAGTTTATAGCAATACAAGCCTACATCAAGAAACAGGAAACATCTCGAATAAACAACCTAACCTTGCACCTAAAGCAATTAGAGAAAGAAGAACAAAAAAACCCCAAAGCTAGCAGAAGGAAAGAAATCATAAAGATCAGATCAGAAATAAATGAAAAAGAAATGAAGGAAATGATAGCAAAGATCAATAAAACTAAAAGCTGGTTCTTTGAGAAGATAAACAAAATTGATAAACCATTATCCAGACTCATCAAGAAAAAAAAGGGAGAAGACTCAAATCAATAGAATTAGAAATGAAAAAGGAGAAGTAACAACTGACACTGCAGAAATACAAAGGATCATGAGAGATTACTACAAGCAACTCTATGCCAATAAAATGGACAACCTGGAAGAAATGGACAAATTCTTAGAAATGCACAACCTTCTGAGACTGAACCAGGAAGAAATAGAAAATATGAACAGACCAATCACAAGCACTGAAATTGAAACTGTGATTAAACATCTTCCAACAAACAAAAGCCCAGGACCAGATGGCTTCATAGGTGAATTCTATCAAACATTTAGGGAAGAGCTAACACCTATCCTTCTCAAACTCTTCCAAAATATAGCAGAGGGAGGAACACTCCCAAACTCATTCTACAAGGCCACCATCACCCTGATACCAAAACCAGACAAAGATGTCACAGAGAAAGAAAACTACAGGCCAATATCACTGATGAACATAGATGCAAAAATCCTCAACAAAATACTAGCAAACGGAATCCAACAGCATATTAAAAGGATCATACACCATGATCAAGTGGGGTTTATCCCAGGAATGCAAAGAGTCTTCAATATACGCAAATCAATGTGATACACCATATTAAAAAACTGAAGGAGAAAAACCATATGATCCTCTCAATAGATGCAGAAAAAGCTTTCGACAAAATTCAACACCCATTTATGATAAAAGCCCTGCAGAAAGTAGGCATAGAGGGAACTTTCCTCAACATAATAAAGGCCATATATGACAAACCCACAGACAACATCGTCCTCAATGGTGAAAAACTGAAACCATTTCCACTAAGATCAGGAAGAAGACAAGGTTGCCCACTCTCACCACTGTTATTCAACATAGTTTTGGAAGCTTTAGCCACAGCAATCAGAGAAGAAAAAGAAATAAAAGGAATCCAAATTGGAAAAGAAGAAGTAAAGCTGTCACTGTTTGCAGATGACATGATACTATACATAGAGAATCCTAAAGATTCTACCAGAAAACTACCAGAGCTAATCAATGAATTTGGTAAAGTAGCAGGATACAAAATTAATGCACAGAAATCTCTAGCATTCCTATACACTAATGATGAAAAATCTGAAAGTGAAATTAAGAAAACACACCCATTTACCATTGCAACAAAAAGAATAAAATATCTAGGAATAAACCTACCTAAGGAGACAAAAGACCTGTATGCAGAAAATTATAAGACACTGATGAAAGAAATTAAAGATGATATAAATAGATGGAGAGATATACCATGTTCTCGGATTGGAAGAATCAACATTGTGAAAATGACTATACTACCCAAAGCAATCTACAGATTCAATGCAATCCCTATCAAACTACCACTGGCATTTTTCACAGAACTAGAACAAAAAATTTCACAATTTGTATGGAAACACAAAAGACCCCGAATAGCCAAAGCAATCTTGAGAAAGAAAAACAGAGCTGGAGGAATCAGGCTCCCTGACTTCAGACTATACTACAAAGCTACAGTAATCAAGACAGTATGGTACTGGCACAAAAACAGAAATATAGATCAATGGAACAGGATAGAAAGCCCGGAGATAAACCCATGCACATATTTTCATCTTATCTTTGATAAAGGAGGCAAGAATATACAGTGGAGAAAAGATAGCCTCTTCAGTAAGTGGTGCTGGGAAAACTGGACAGGTACATGTAAAAGTATGAAATTAGAACACTCCCTAACACCATACACTAAAATAAACTCAAAATGGATTAAAGACCTAAAAGTAAGGCCAGACACTATCAAACTCTTAGAGGAAAACATAGGCAGAACACTCTATGACATAATCACAGCAAGATCCTTTTTGACCCACCTCCTAGAGAAATGGAAATAAAAACAAAAATAAACAAATGGGACCTAATGGAACTTAAAAGCCTTTGCACAGCAAGGGAAACCATAAACAAGATGAAAAGACAACCCTCAGAATGGGAGAAAATATTTGCAAATGAAGCAACTGACAAAGGATTAATCTCCACAATTTACAAGCAGCTCATGCAGCTCAATATCAAAAAACAAACAACCCAATCCAAAAATGGGCAGAAGACCTAAATAGACATTTCTCCAAGGAAGATATACAGATTGCCAACAAACACATGAAAGAATGCTCAACATCATTAATCATTAAAGAAATGCAAATCAAAACTACAATGAGATATCATCTTACACGGGCCAGAATGGCCATCATCAAAAAATCTACAAACAATAAATGCTGGAGAGGGTGTGGAGAAAAGGGAACCCTCTTGCACTGTTGGTGGGAATGTAAATTGATACAGCCACTATGGAGAACAGTATGGAGGTTCCTTAAAAAACTAAAACTAAAAAAAAAAAAAAAAAAAAACTAAAAATAGAACTACCATACAACCCAGTAATGCCACTACTGGGCAAATACCCTGAGAAAACCATAATTCAAAAAGAACCATGTACCAAAATGTTCATTGCAGCTCTATTTACAATAGCCAGGACATGGAAGCAACCTAAGTGTCCATCAACAGATGAATGGATAAAGAAGATGTGGCACATATATACAATGGAATATTACTCAGCCATAAAAGGAAACAAAATTGAGTTATTTGTAGTGAGGTGGATGGACCTAGAGTCTGTCATACAGAGTGAAGTAAGTCAGAAAGAGAAAAAGAAATACCATATGCTAACACATATATATGGAATCTAAGAAAAAACAAAAATGGTCATGGAGAACCTAGGGGCAAGACGGGAATAAAGACACAGACCTACTGGAGAATGGACTTGAGGATATGGGGAGGGGGGAGGGTAAGCTGTGATAAAGTGACAGAGTGACAGGGACATATATACACTACCAAACATAAAATAGATAGCTAGTGGGAAGCAGCCGCATAGCACAGGGAGATCAGCTCGGTGCTTTGTGACCACCTAGAGGAGTGGGATAGCGAGGATGGGAGGGAGGGAGACACAAGAGGGAAGAGATATGGGAACATATGTATATGTATAACTGATTTACTTTGTTATAAAGCAGAAACTAACACACCATTGTAAAGCAATTATGCTCCAATAAAGATGTTAACAAAAAAAGGACTAAATGATTGCTAAATTCATTGGTCAAAATTTTGTGGTTTCTGTTTTTGCAGAGGCATTTATTAAATATTCACTTTAAATGAACAATACTGGAAATATGGAAGAGTGACATTTACACATTTTTAATTTTCAAAATCAATAATTCTAGGGTTTCCATTCCAATACATTGCATTTCAATTTTGAGACATGATGTTGAAATGTTCTATTACGTTTAAAAAAAAAACACTGAGTTGCAGGAGAGAGGTGACTTAACGTCAGTGCCTAAATTTACTGTTACTGTTACAATTTACAGAACATTTTGCTCCCTTAGAACTGATTTTGGCATAAAACATGTTGACAAGATTTCATGTGTTTTCGACCACAATATATTCCTTTGCCTGTTTTCAGTTTTAGTTCACCATTGACTTAGGCCTTTTTGTGCTTCAGCTATCCATTTGACTCTCATTATGTATAGTAAGATGTGAGTTTTTAAATACATCGATACTCAGATAGTGATTTTACATATAGCTTATTTTATGAGAATTTAAAAGCTGGGTTCACTCAGACGAGCTTGAGAACTTATGGAAATTATGTTCTACCTATTTTCAAAATTTAAAAATTAACACAGATAAGAAAAAGTGAAGTAGCAAAGTAAAGAGAATTTATATTAAGTTATATAAACCAAGGCAAAGAGGAAAACATAATTGATTATATAACTCTTGGTCTAATAATGGGAAACATAATTGCTATCATTAGTTCTTCAAGAGAAAAATGTTTTTCTGGTCTTTGTTTTTTATTTTATTTTTTAATTATTTTTTTTACTAAGCAATATTTGCACAAGATTTGAAATTCAGTGAAAAGTAAGCCTTCTTTCCTCCCCTGTACCTTAGTCAGTCAGTTCATTTTTAGGGGGCAATCATCATTACCAGTTTCTTGTGTGATCTTCTAGAGCTATTCCATGTATCTAAAATATAAATATAATTTTTCTTCAACACCTAAATCTTAACCCAAACTGCACCTTATTTTTGTATTGGTACATATAGAATTTTCTCAATTAAAAAATTGCTGTGTGATATTCCATTGTACAAATATCATTTTATTTAATCATTCTTAAATTGATGGATATTTAGATTAATCAAATTTTTCGTGAGGATATAAGGAATTGGTCAGAGTGTATGTGCATTTAGAATTTTGATAGATGTTGCCCACATATCCTCCAGAGATACTACCAATGTATACTTCCACCAGTGTTCTTTGAGAGAGGCTGTTTACGCCCTTAACATCGTATTTTATCTTTTTTGCCAATTTGATGTTTATTAAAATGACATCTCATAGTGTGATATTAACATTTTCTTGTTCTTTTCTCTTTTTATAAGTGAGGTTGAATGTTTTTTGATTTGCTTACAAGTTACTCTATTTCCTTTTCTATGAACTGGCTGTTCTTATTTTTTGTCCATTTTTTTATTGGGTGTTTGGTCTTTTTAATCTGTGAGAGTTCTTTACATATTAAGGAAGGTATTAGGCCTTTGTGATATGGCAGATATTTTCCCCAGTTTTTCTTATTTTTTTGTCTCACAGAAATTAGATTTTTATGTAGTCAGTTTTTCACTTTTGAGTTGTGTGTCCTGTTTAGACCTTCCCACTCCATGATTATTAAATTCTCCCATTTTTTCTTAGAGAACTGTAAACAAGTGTAATTTTATGTTTAAATCTCTCCATCTGGAATTTATTTGTATGTTAACCATGGCCTTGAGTTTTGAATTTGACAAAGGGCCCCTGAGTAAGAGGTGTCTCAGAAGGCAGTTAGATGAAAAATGCCAATGTATTCTATCTTATATCAGCCAAACTCTAAAGGCAAGTTCTATGTAGGACAATTAGTGAAATATGGTAGTATTATAGCTAATGCATTTTTCTTCATGAAATTTGGGGTTTCTTCATTCATTTATTTAATAAATATTAGATATTTTTTGTTTAAATCAGCCAGAATTGGATTCTGTTTGTAGTGACACCAGAATCCAGTTGAATGTCCGCTTTTCTCTCTAACCTCAAAAGAATTATTCTAGTCCTTATTTCAGTTGTCATGTTAATCCTCTTTTGTGTCCCAAATCAACATATTAAGCTCTATCACCCATGCTCCAAACCCACTGCAATCTGTTTTACATTAACAATGTCATAGTTTTATCAAATATTTGACATATATAAAACCAAACCCATTTTTCCCCAAATTGGTTTCCTTTTTCTACTTCGTTTCTCTTAATGTCAGAACCTTTCTCAAAGACTTACTCTCATAATGACTACATATCTAGTCAGTTGCCAAATTATTAATTCTATAACAGGTACGCTCAAGTGTCAGCAAGTTGTACTCTAAGAACTTGGAAATTAGAGAAATAAGTTTTTTTTTTTTGGCTGTGTTGGGTCTTCATTGCTGCACGTGGGCTTTCTCTAGTTGCAGCGAGTGGGGGCTACTGTTCATTGTGGTGTGGGCCTTCTTTTCTGCCTTCATTTGCATTAACTGAATATTTATTTTTAGCATTCCATTTTAATTTATCTATTGGCTTTTAAATCTGTATCTCTTTGCATTACTTACTTAGTATTTGATCCATGGATTACAATGTGTATCTTTAACTCTTTATAGTTTATTTAAGGCTAATATTGTATCACTCTGTGTTAAATACAAAAACATAGCAATTGTATAGGTCCATTTACCCCTACTCATCATTCTTTATGATACAGTTGTTCTATGTATTATACACATATACTATGAACTCCATAATAACTGTTAAAATATGGTTTCATCAGTCATCTGTAATTAAAGAAACCGAGAGAAATCTGTCTCTTCTTTACAAACATAGTTACCATTTTCAGTCCTGAAGTTCCAAATTTTCTTCTTCCTTTAGTCCAAAGAACTGCCTTTAGCATTTCTTTTTTTTTTTTTTTTTAATTAATTTAATTTAATTTATTTACTTTTGGCTGCATTGGGTCTTCATTGCTGTGCACAGGCTTTCTCTAGTTGTGGCAAGCAGAGGCTATTCCTCCTTGCGGTGCGCGGGCTTCTCATTGCAGTGGCTTGTCTTGTTGCGGACCGTGGGCTCTAGGCGCATGGGCTTCAGTAGTTGTGGCTTGCGGGCTCTAGAGCGCAGGCTCAGTAGTTGTGGCATACGGGTTTAGTTGCTCTGTGGCATGTGGGCTCTTCCCGGACCAGAGATCGAACCCGTGTCCCCTGCATTGGCAGGCGGATTCTTAACCACTGCGCCGCCAGGGAAGACCCTAGAGAAATAAGTTTGCTCTCAGAATTAAACTATGGAATCTTCAAGACCCCTTACTAATAGTAGCTAACATTTACTGTATGTTACAGAAACAATAGGAAGGCAGAAGAAGCCAGCTTGGAAATGCATAACCTAGTTAATTAGTTCCACAGCCCCAGACAGCAGGGACCATAGGAATGGTCTCATGGTAGGAGCCCACTGAGATGAATGAACTATCACCCTTCTCTATCCTTATTACTTGGTCAGGATTCGAAGTCAGGGGAGAGAGTATTCTACTGACCTAACTTAGGTCAGTGTCTGACCCCGGGATGTGGTAGCATCTGGGGGAAAATGTCAGTACAGTTATCTTTGGCTTCTGCAAGAGGAGGCCAGGAGGCCTACCAAAACTGCATACAGTGTAGGAGAGGTAATTCCCTCAAAGAGTTTGAGATGCTGCTAGGAAAGGGGTATAGCTGCTGGGCAACCAAAAACAAGGAATGTACATCATAATTTATGACTTGCTCAAAGTCATACTACTAGGAAACAGCCTATCCGAAAGTCAAAATAAGTCTAACTCCAGAGTCCATGCTCTTATATTAATGAAGTGGTTCTCAGCTTGGGGTGATTTTGCCTCCCAGGGGACATTTAGCATTGTGGAGATATTTTGCTCATCACAATGGCTAGGGACAGGTGCCACTGGCATCTAGTGGATAAAGATCAGGTATGCTGCTAAACATCCTAAAATGTACATTACAGCCCCCCATAACAAAGAATTACTGGGCCCAAAATATCAATAATGTTTAGGTTAGAAACTCTAACCTGGGAAAATATGGCATAGGGCCATATTCTTTAAATGTGTCAATCAGAAGTGTTGGCAAGCAATAGAGTATGGTAGAAAAAGGATCAAAATGGAGCTAACTTTGGTTTAACCACTCAAGCCCTGCTCAAGGGAATGAGGGTCCTTCTTAGATTGGTCCTGATAGCTGATCCTAATTGTGGAAATGGTTGCACGAGGCTATCTCGGTTTGATGCTTTAAATACAAAAAGAACACTTGTCTGATCCCATGCACATCAGTTATCAATTTGTTGATAGTTTGATTTCCCAGGTACTTTGGTTATAGCCAGATCGATACAATTGTCTGGTCTCAATGGAAGTAGTAGTTCTCATTGTAAATTCATATGCTGTCATTATGATTTTTATACATCAGTTTCTTATGAGATTTGTTAGTGTCAGTTAAGATACTTCTGTGTAATTAAGTTTGGAAAACTCAAATTTCTTTTTTTCCCCCAGTTTCATTGAGATATAATTCAAGGTGTACATAATGGTTTGACTTACATACATTGTAAAATGATTACTGCAATAAGTTTGGTTAGCATCCATCATCTCATATAGATACAATTAAAACAGAAAGCAAAAAGAAAAACATTTTTTTCCTTGGGATGAGAGCTGTTAGGATTTACTCTCTTGACTTTCATGTATATCATATATCAGTGTTAACTATAATCATCATGCATGTATCCCTGATACTTATTCATCTTGTAACTGGAAGTTTGTACTTTTTGACCACCTTTCTCCAATTCCCCCTCCCCCAACACTCTGCCTCTGGGTAACCACAGATCTGATCTCATTTTCTATGAGTTTGTTTGTTTTCGATTCTATAAATTCGTGAGCTCATACAGTGTTTGTCTTTCTCTGTGTGACTCATTTCACTTAGCATAATGCCCTCAATGCCCATCCATGCTGTTGCAAATGGCAGGATTTCCTCATTTTATTTTTTTTGGCCACACCACGCAGCATGTGGGATCTTAGTTCCCTGACCAGGGATCGAACCTGTGCCCCCCGCAGTGGAAGTGCGGAGTTCTAACCACTGGACCTCCTGGGAAGTTCCCAGGATTTCCTCATTTTTTTTGTGGCTGAATAATATTCCATTGTATGTATGTATGTATGTATGTATATGTATATATGCATATATATATGTATACCACAATTTCTTTATCCATTAATCCATTGATGGACACTTAGGTTGTGGAACACTCAAATTTCTGAGCTTCCAAGTTTAAGTTGCTAAACTTTGTCATAAATTCATGCAGGTAAATGTCACTATGGTAGTTTCAAGATGAATTCTTTGACACTCCTCCCATCAGGAGGTTGGGGTGTATTATGTCCCCTTCTCTTGTATCCAAATGTGCCTATTACTGCTTTGACCAATAGAGTACCACGGAAGTAATGCTATTGATTTATGACACCAGGTCACACCTTCTGTCTTATTCACTGAAACACTCAATCTTGGAACTCTAAGCTACCATGTAAGACATTTGATTACCCTAAGGCCATTGGAGATGTTATGTGTGGGCATTACAGTTGATGGTCCCAGCTGAGCTCCCAGTTAACAGCCAGCCTCAACTGCCAGTTTGGCAACACAATCAAATTAATATCTTGAAAATAATTTACATATTAGTCATTTTTCTGCTCAATTTTTTTTCAATATAAATGGAAAAAAGTAGAATGTGAGTGAGTCTCTTGGACATCTAGCCATGATTTTATCCCTAACCAACTGCTATCAGACTGCAACCTCACGAGACCTACAAGTGAGAACCACCTAGCTGAGCCCAGTCAACCTACAGAGCTGTGAAATACAGTAAAGTGCTTTTTGTTTTATTTACTTATTTATTTATTGTGCTGTACACTCAACCTATAATGTTCTATTTTAATTTTCCTAATTGTTTTCAAATTTGTCTCCCAGCTACAGGTAGTGTTGTTCTTTTTTTTTTTTTTAATTTTTATTGGAGTATAGTTGATTTACAATGTTGTGTTAGTTTCAGGTGTACAGCAAAGTGAATCAGTTATACATATACATATATCCACTCTTTTTTAGATTGTTTTCCCATACACACCATTATAGAGTATTGAGTAGAGTTCCCTGTGCTATACAGTAGGTCCTTATTAGGTCGTTTTTGTTTTAGCCACTAAGTTTTGCAGTAGTTTGTTTTGCAGCAATAGATAGCCAGAATAGCCACTTGAGAGCCTCTCTGGGTGGGTTACTGGCTCTTCCTAAGTTGCATCTTCAGGTGTCTTCTTAGAATTTCAGATCTTCCTGTAGAGTGTCTTTTAGTTTCTTGTGTTCATCTTCATTCCCACTGACACCATTCTCTTCTGTACTCTTATTATCTCCCATTGCCCAACTGATCTTTCAGCCTTCAGTGTTTCTTCTGGAAGAATATTCGTATATTAATTTTCTTAAAACACAGTTTTCATCATGTTTCTTTCAAAATCAATATTTTTGCCAATATTTGGAACAAATGTAATTCCATCTCCCAGTACAGTTTAGATCTAATCTTGAACTTTTGCCATGACCGTAAGCTTTATACCTTAAACAGTCATGAAATTATTTTTTCAGATACAAAACTCCAGGATTTTATGTGACACTTATAAAAGATATTTGAAAAATAATTTTATATATGAATGACCCAAGTTTATTTTGCGTAGATATTGATTTGCTGCCTTTGTGCAAGTAACTGCAATGCATTGTACTGATATTTAGGTATATGGAGGTTCTTCAAATCTTAATAGCCCCCAACTTGCAAAATTACTGGAAACCACATGTGCTATATTGGTGCCAGATATGTCATTTATAGATCACTCTTTCATAAGCCAGCAAACCAATTCATATGCCCAAATCATTTCCTTTCTGGAGAAGGTACATTGTATCAGCATGGTTACCATGTGTGGTAATTGATAATGTCTGTGCCACATGGCTTACTTTACCCTTGTCCAACCCAGCTATTCTACCACTTATGATTACCATATGTTACAGCACTCTAGGTTAATGGAATCGTTTCCATCTTCCCCTCTAGTCACAAATGTCATTGTGGCTCAATTCCATCAGCTCCACACTCAGTGAAGAATAAAGTGTTTGGTATTATCTGAGCATAGGAGACAACTTTGTGTGGAGTTTTCATATTTAGTTGTCTGCTTCCTTTTCATTTAAAAAAGCAGTTGGATTTTTTGATGAATGCTCCAGAGTGGGTAATGGGCATCTGCTGACTAAAAGAGAACATGATCAATATCACTCGATTCTTGCATGTATTTATTCTAAGTAAATATATAAAGGGAATTAGGGCTTCCCTTGTGGCGCAGTGGTTAAGAATCCGCCTGCCAATGCAGGGGACACGGGTTCGAGCCCTGGTCCGGGAAGATCCCACATGCCGTGGAGCAACTAAGCCTGTGCGCCACAACTACTGATCCTGCGCTCTAGAGCCCGCGAGGCACAACTACTGAGCCCGCGTGCTATAACTACTGAAGCCCGCACGCCTAGAGCCCGTGCTCCGCAACAAGAGAAGCCACTGCAATGAGAAGGCCGCGCACTGCAATGAAGAGTAGCCCCCACTCGCCGCAACTAGAGAAAGCCCACGCACAGCAACGAAGACCCAATGCAGACAAAAATAAATAAATAAAATAAATAAATTTTTTAAAAATTAGATAACATAGGTTTTTTTAACCACCATAAAGTGCTTTTTGGTTTTTGTAAAGTGAAAACTAGTAGCAAAATGTTGAAGTGGATTTTTTTTTGAGTCAATTCGTTTTATTTTTTAATTCTTTTAAAATTAATTTATTTATTTGTCTGGGCCGGGTCTTAGTTGTGGCATGCGGGATCTTCGTTGCGGCGTGTGGGATCTTCGTTGCGGCGTGTGGGATCTTTAGTTGTGGCATGTGGGATCTTTTAGTTGCGGCATGCAGGATCTTTAGTTCCGGCATGCAATCTCTTAGTTGCGACATGTGGGATCTAGTTCCCTGACCAGGGATCAAACCCAGGCCACCTGCATTGGGAGCATGGAGTCTTAGCCATTGGACTACCAGGGAAGTCCCTGGAGTCAATTCATTTTAGAAGAACCATTTATTATAGAAGGAATATATTACATCTTTGCCATTTATAGTATCCTCATCAGAAAGTACCATCAACCCCTGCCCTCTTCCTATTTCATAAGCATGTCATAATAAGTTAAAAAAATTTTTTGATTCCTCAAAGAACTCAGCAAGGTTAAAAAAAAAAAGATTGTTATCATTAATGGTTAAAACATTAAGAAAAAAGTTAGAACCTGTTTTGGGGACTTCTTTGCTTTTTAAAACTGATGAAAATAGTGCATGTGGATCTGTTATTACCTGATGTGAATTTTAATTTTGACAGCTGTGGACTCTTGCTGCAGTATGAACATATTAGCCATCAAGAGAAAAGGAATAAAAATTAATATAGCAGTAATATTTTTGGCAGCAAATGGATATGATTTAAAAGTTATATTATTAATCTAGGATGTAGAGGATGTAGGTAGGGTATATTGAGAAGAAAGGAGGAAGATGTTCTTATTTGAAAACATTTATGTGCTCAGTTTTTTCAGTTGACAGGTATTCTCTTGCTCCCTACTAGTCAGTTTGACAACACAATCGAATTAATATCTTAAAAAGTGGGCTTCCCTGGTGGTGCAGTGGTTAAGAATCTGCCTGCCGATGCAAGGGACACGGGTTCGAGCTCTAGTCCGGGAAGATCCCACGTGCCGCGGAGCAACTAATCCCGTGTGCCACAATTACTGAGCCTGAGCTCTAGAGCCCACAAGCCACAACTACTGAGCCCACGTGCCACAGCTACTGAAGCCTGCGTGCCTAGAGCCCGTGCTCCGCAACAAGAGAAGCCACGACAATAAGAAGCCCGCGCACCGCAACGAAGGGTAGCCCCTGCTCACCGCAACTAGAGAAAGCCCACGCAGCAATGAAGACCCAACACAGCTAAAAATAAATAAATAAATAAATTAATTAATTTAAAAAATATATATCTTAAAAAGTACTTATATATTAGTTATCCTTCCATCAATTGAAAAAATATGAATGAGAAATTACACATTTTTATATTTGCAATATAACATTTGTCATTAGGCCTAGCCTTAAACATTTGCCTAGGCACTAGATCAGAGATATATGTAAGTCCCTCTCACAGTTTCCCCAATTATTATTAACATCTTACATTAGTGAGGTACATTTGTTACAACTGATGAGCCAATATTGATACATTATTATTAACCAAAGTACATAGTTTACACTAGGATTCACTCTGTGTTGTATGTTCTATGGCTTTTGACAAATGTCTAATGATTTGTATCCACCATTGTAGTATCATACAGAATAGTCTTTGCTTCCCTAAAAATCCCATGTTCTACCTATTCATCCTTCCCTCCTTACCCTTGAACCACTGGCAGCCTATTCATAATTTTTAATTCCAGGAAATCATTTACTGCTAACTTCAAGTAAACTCAGTGTTTGAGTAGTACCTTTGAAGACCTAAACTTGCTTTAATGTCAGCTTGATCCATTTATAGTTCTTTTATATATATATTTTATCGTTCTTTAAAGTATTATTTGTTATTGTATCAATTGAGATCCAGTTAAGAAAACAGAGGGAATAGAATACAGGAAATTGGTTACACAAGTGATAGAAGAGCTAAAAAGCCAAAAGGGAAGGTGAGGCAGTGTCTTAGTCTGGTTGGGCTGCTAAAACAAAAAACCATAAATATGGTGGCTTATAAACAACAGAAATTTATTTCTCACAGTTCTGGAGGCTAGGAGTTCCATGAACAGTGTTCTGGCAGATTCAGTGTCTGGCACAGACAGCAGTCTTTTTACTGTGTTCTCACATTTAGAAAGGAGAGGGGTCTCTCTTGGACCTCATCTTTTTTTTTTTTTTTTTTTAACATCTTTATTGGAGTATAATTGCTTTACAATGGTGTGTTAGTTTCTGCTTTACAACAGAGTGAATCAGCTATACATACACATACATCCCCATATCTCTTCCCTCTGTGTCTCCCTCCCTCCCACCCTCCCTATCCCACCCCTCTAAGGTGGTTGGACCTCATCTTTAATGGCACTAATCCCATTCATGAGGGCTGTGCCCTCATAACCTAATCACTTCCCAAAGGCCCCACCTCCTAATACCTTCACCTTGGGGGTTCGGATTTAAACACATGAATTTTTGGAGAACACAAATATTCAGTCCATAGCAGGCAAGATTAGGAAGCTAAAACCAGCTACCATCTCTAGGCTGATGGACAAATGGAAGAAGATGATGTTTCTGGAGCTCAGGGACTGGTGTCACAGACAAAAGCTGGAATTGCAATGGACAGGTTCAGAGGGAGCAAAGCTATAAAGGAGATGCAGCAAGCATTAGGACTGAGGTAGGGGACAGGGAAGAAATATCTTGGCTTTTTTCCTTTCCTTCCACCTTCCAATTTCCTGCTGATGTCGCCCACTGGGCAAATCTCAGCTGGAAGTCAGCTGTCAAGGAAGCTGGTGAATGCAGCTTGAAAGAGTCAGTACCCCTACAATACAGAGGAGAGCAAGGTAGGAGAAGGAATGGATATGAGAATAAAAAAAGGACTAAACAGTCATCAATTCTTTTTAACTTTAAAAATCAACTCTATTGAGGTATAATTTACCTACAATACACTTATTCAAACATTCTAATCACCCCCACAAAATTCTGTCTTAATCCTTTGCCATGAATCATCCACCCCACATCAGTCCTAGGCAATCACTAATCTGCTTTCTGTTACTATAGATTAGTTTTGCCTATTCTAGAATTTCATATGAATGGAATCATGGAGTATGTATACTCTTTTGCGCCTGGATTTTTTTTACTCAGCATGTTTTTTTTTTTTAATAAATTTATTTATTTATTTTTTTATTTTTGGCTGCGGTGGGTCTTCGTTGCTGCTCGCAGGCTTTCTCTAGTTGCGGCGAGCAGGGACTACTCTTGGTTGCGGTGCGCAGGCTTCTCATTGTGGTGGCTTCTCTTGTTGCGGAGCGCGGGCTCTAGGTGCGCAGGCTCAGTAGTTGTGGCGCACGGGCTTAGTTGCTCCGCAGCATGTGGGATCTTCCCGGACCAGGGCTCGAACCTGTGTCCCCTGCGTTGGCAGGCGGATTCTTAACCACTGCGCCACCAGGGAAGTCCCCACTCGGCATGTTTTTGAGATTCACCCATGTTGTGTTTATCAGTAGTTGATTTTTTTTTTTTTTTTTTGCTGAGTTGTATTCCATTGTATGAATATACCACAATTTGTTTATCCATTCATCTACTGATGGACATCTGGGTTATTTCCAAGTTTGAGCTGTCATGAATAAAATAAAACTATTGAAAAAATTTATATACAAGGTTTTTTTGGTGATGTGTTATCTGTGTATGTGTTTGGTGGATATGTTTTCATTTCTTGTGGGTAAATATTTGGGAGAGGGATTACTGGGTCATATAAGAAACTGCCCAACTCAACAATTCTCTTTAATCTTTTTATTTTTTAGATTTTTATTCTTTTGGCCGCACTGTGCGGCTTGTGGGATCTTAGTTCCCCGACCAGGGATTGAGCCTGGGCCCTCGGCAGTGAAAGCACTGAGTCCCAGTCACTGGACCACCAGGGAATTCCCCTCTTTAATCTTATAAATATCATCATTACAATGAATGCCCATGAAAGAACACGTGCATTTCCTCCAAAGAGCTAAGGGTTAGAGGGAGAACAATTCTTACGACAAATCTCAAAAAAAAAAAAACCTTAAAAAAATTAAAAATACTTAATACATATGCTTTTTATAGCTCAATATTTAAAAATAGACAGCAAGAAAGGGGATTAGGGAAGTATAAGAGGAGAGGAACTGAAGAGGAAAGTAAAGCAATGCAAAATAGTGACTAAAAAGACTTCTTGACGATGGCAAAATCATCCTACACAGCTGCTCTGAGATCCCAGCACTGCTGTCAGCAACCTTCTGACAAAGCTACTCTGTCAAATGGATGCAATAGGATCCATACTGATCTTTTGTAAAGAAATATCTTTATTAAACTAAGCAAACACACCTCTCATTTATAGTAATGTGGAGGTGTAGCCTTTTTCTTTTAGTAGTAATGTTTCCCCAACATATAACACTTCCCTTTGATATGTGGGTTGAGTCATAAATTAATGTCACAAATGAGTGTCATCTAGGTGAAGGGGGCAACTACATTACAAAATAGGAAGGTGTAGCTGGATGTGAATTGTTACAGTTGACAGCTATGTACTCTTGAACTAAATGTCATCATGTCAAATTCTGAGATATTAAATAGTTGTTGGAATGTAAAATTGTGGACATTTTGATGTTTTGCAGCCTTATAAATTTTGTCAATCTTTCCTAGACATTCTGAAACGGAAATGAACAGGTGGATTGAAAACAAAGACAAATGAGGAATTTAAAGACTTTCTTGGCATCTCATAAAGAAGTTGCTCTACACTGGTGATGTTTTAAACAAAACACGTATAAATACATTTAGCTTGTCTGGAAACAGACTTATTTATTAGGTCTTTCCATTTACTTTTGAGACAAAAAATAAGTAGTTACAGAGGACTCATGTGCATTACTCACTATACACTTTCTATCGTGTATTAATTAATCTCAAACTAGGAGAGAATGGATGTCTATTTTACATGATGCCATAATGTACATTAGTGAGCTCAAGCCATTTACTCTTAAAATAACAGTATCACGTCAGGGATTTAGAATACAGTATTATATGAAAACTGTTGGCAGGGAGACTCCTTCTGCCATTAATAACTGACTAGAAATGGTATTTTAGACCCTAAATCCAACTGAAACCCAGAAACAATAAATGGAGAGGATGGGGTGGATATTTTGTGAACATGTTTTTCAAAGTAGAGAAAGAATCACTATATTTTTGCTGAATTATATGTTGCCGTGGACATGGCAGTATGCAATAATGATGCTGTCATCTATACAGCTGTATAACAACACAGCTTCTCCCTCTCCCACCCCCCTCAGTAAGGCTTGAAAATAGTAGGTTTGTGTGTAGTTTGGTAAGAAAATTAGAATAATTTAAAGTTGTTTCAGTTTCAATCTACAAAAGAAAGAGGCTCAGGGGGATGGGGAAGAAGAGCAAACAAAATGTACCAAAAAATACATATTATGTAATAAAGATATATTACGCAGATACTAAAGAAGGGTGTCTTGGTGTGCTGGAAAACTGATGGCTTTGCAGTGAAAAGACCTGGATTTAGTCCTTGTTACATCATTTGTGTGTGACCTTGAGCAAAGTCGCAATGTATTTAAGTCTCAGTTTTCTCATCTATAAAATGGAATCATGGTAATATCTTCTAACTTGAGGCGCTATTGTAAGGATTAAAGGGATGAAAATGACTCGTAAACTAAAAAAGCCCTTTAAAAATAAGGCTTTATAGACATATTATTACACTGTTGAATCTTCAGAGGCAGAGAAGAGTACAGGAAAAAGGGTCTAGACAGGCTTTGGAAGCTTACAAGCTGGGTTCTAATTCCAATGCCATGGCTAGTAGCTTTGACACCTTGAAAAAAGGAAAGGTACTTAGGGACTTCCCTGGTGGTCCAGTGGCTAAGACTTCGTGCTCCCAATGCAGGGGGCCCGGGTTCCATCCCACCTGCCGCAACTAAAAGATCCTGCACGCGACCGGGCAGCCAAATAAATAAATATTAAAAAAAAAAAAGGAGTGTACTTAATCCTGTTTCCTCTTTTTGAGAAATGAGGATAACACCACTTTCTTCACAGAGTCAAATGAGAGAATGTAGGCAAAGGAAACTACCACTTGGTAGGTGTTGGATGCCTTCCCCTGCAAACTATTAAATTAGTGTCATCAACAACAAAAGGTGTTCACACTGTGGTATCTTTCAACAGATAAGCACCCTAAGGCAAGGCAGGACAGATAAGGAAAACTGAGGTAAATCCAATCCAAGTGGGAACCAACAGCTAGACCTGGAGATGTCTTAGTTCTGTCTTATCCACTTGAGGTTAGGATATCCATACAATGAAGACATTCAGAGTTGGAGAGGGGACAAGTAGAGTGCCCTTTCGACTCCGCGGACTCGACGGTAGGGACCCTGAAATTCTTAATTAGAGCCGGTTGCCATGGCGACAGTCTCTAGGCAGCGTGGGCTGAGCTCTTCGTAGGGCTAGAGGGTGGGCCGTCGCTGGACCCCGCGCGCGCGCCCGCGACCAACTTTCCCTCCAGACCAGAGAGGGACAGCGCGCTCCGCCCCCGCCCCCGGGCCGCGCACGTCCGGGCTCGGCGGCGCGCACGCCTGCGGGAGCCCTCTCCAAGCAACCTAGTGCTGATCGCTCGTGCCGGTGCGGCAGTTAACCGCCCTTGCAGGAGCCCGTGGCTCGCGAACAGCCCCCTCCCCTTCCTGGGCTTCCCCCACCCACTTCCCGGTCGGCTCCGGGGCATGAGCAGCGATGGCCGGCTGTAGCCCCGAGGAGAAAACTTACCGGCGCTTCCTGGAGCTATTCTTGGGCGAGTTTCGCGGACCGTGCGGCGGCGGCGAGCCCGAGCCGGAACCCGAACCCGAGTCGGAGCCCGAGCCCGAGCCCGAACTGGTAGCGGCTGAGGCGCCCGAGGCTTCGGTCGAGGAACCCGGGGAGGAGGCGGCCACTGTAGCCGCGACGGAGGAGGGGGAGCAAGAGCAGGAGCAAGACCCCGAGCCCGAGGAGGAGGTGGTGGCGGCGGAGGGCGAGGAGGAAGAGGCGGCGGCAGCCCGGGGGCAGTCGGCCGTGCCGCCGCCGCCGCCGCCGCCGCAGCCTCAGCTGCCGCCGCTGCCTCCGCTCCCGCGGCCGCTGTCGGAGCGCATCACCCGCGAGGAGGTGGAGGGCGAGAGCCTGGACCTGTGCCTGCAGCAGCTCTACAAATAGTTAAGTAGCGGGGCTCGGTTGGGGGTGGGCCCGCTGTCCCCGCCGCACCGGCCTCGACGCGGCTCCCTCGGCCCCTCAAACTGCTCTTTTCCGCTCTTCATGCCCCCCCACGCCGGCGCCTGGCGCGGTTGAAAGCGCCCCCGCTGCTCGGACTTGGGCTGTTGTCTGCGAGCTGCCCACGCCCGCCGCGGCCCCCGCGCCTCCTGCCCGGCCCGGGAGCCGCCCCCCGCGCCCTCCCGCCGGGCCCCGTCCCCTGCTTCCCGCTTCTCCCCGGCCGCCCACTTCTTGCTCCACTTCACACACCCTTTCCCCTTCGTGCCTTGGAAGGTCCGTCCTTCCAGTCTTGAGAGCTCCCTCTTCCCAGCTCTCTTCTTCCTCCTGGAGGTTTCTTCCCACCCGGGTCTTTTCCCAGCCTGAGTCCCTTGTTGTTTGGCGGCGGAGAGACGCGACTCCTTTCTGGGCAGAGCTGCTAGGTGCCTCCTGCGTAACCGCAACAAAGATGATAATCCCAGCCCCAGATGCACAGGAGGAGAGACTGGAGTAGATTTTCTGTCGGGCGCTCGGTGTTGAAAGTGTAGATGGCTTAATACACGGAAGCCTAGTATCTTCGTCTAACTCACAATTGAGGGAGGTGGGAAGGAATTGGGAGGGACGGGTAAGCAAAATTTTACATGCGAGCCTTCAGGTGAAAGACAGTTGTAATTAGTTAAAGTGGAAAACTCTGGCTGGTTTGATAAAATTGCAATTAGGGGCAGTATTTTCAGTCCATTAAGTAGATGGGGTAGGGGAGAGAAAGCAGATGGCTTAGCTACACAGATGAAAGTCTAAAATAGAAAGGTCAAGGCTTTTCCTTTCCTCCCAGTTTTTATGGGCTTGAAATAGAAAGTTTACAATTGCTTTTCTTTCTAAATGGAATTGTTCTGAAATAATGACAAAGGAGAATACGAACAAGTTTCCGAGAACACTGGTAAACCTGGGGAATCTTTCCCCATTCTGCTGATAGTTGTAATGAAAGGTGTTACTCTGTACCCCTCAGAAAGTTTACTACTGCAAGATTCACTGCAGTTAAATTCACTTCTTGGATCTTCTCAAAAACCTAGATTAAGAGAAGGACCTGGAAAGTAAATGTTTTGTCTTTATCCAACCTAACAGACACCTGATCAAATCACTCTTCCTGTTAAAACAGAGGCTTGTCAATAGGGAAGAAGTATTTAACATGTCTGCTGTAGAAGTGGACTGTGTTGATGTCCCACACTTTATATGCTATTTAAAATTTAATTTTGAAACACTATCTGGTTACCAAAGTAATAATGCTTTTTGGGAAATGTAAAAGATAAAATGGCATGTAATACCACTACCCAGATATAAACAGTATTAACATCTTAGAGTATTTCTTCCTAGTGTTTGTAAAGGATCATAGAAAAGGGCTTATGAAATGTCATTTTTAATACTATATAAAGACACTTAAGACTTCCTGCTTAAAATAAAATGGAAATGTTTACCAAAGTGGAAGGATTTATCTCAGCATCAGACTAATTCTATTTTGACAATTCTTACCTTTACAAATGCAGTTGCAGAATTAAAGAAACACACATTTAAATATTAGAGAAGGTCCATTTTAAAAAAAAGAGTCATTACTTTAGAACAACTTTGAACATGTGCCATTGAAGGTTTTTTAAAAAATGAAATCTATATAAAGATGATGGTAAGTAGATGTGTGTTTTTCCACATGGAAAGGAAGCAAGATTTTCAATACATGTATAAACTAGAAAAGTATTCAAATTATAAAATGGCCATCTAATTGAGAACAGAAGTTTAGATTTGAAGTAAAACTAGCAAAATTAAAGTTGGAAAACATTATTTCACCTTAAATCAGAGATTTCATCATATATACTGTTTTGTGCAGAAGCTATTAACCTATTTTTATTCAGATATAAAATGGCTGGCTTGTTTATGTAAAGTATCTTCAAGGTCCTTAACAGATTTAAAAAAAAAACAAACCCAAAGTCTCGCAGTTTAAAAACACATACTTTTAATGCTTTTATTTTTTATTTTATTATTTATAAAGGAAAATTATATCACTTAGCCACAAGAATCGAGACTGGAAGACATTGGAGAGATAGATCATTTTCCTGTTCGCTTTATTTTACAGATGAGAGAACTGAGGATCCAGATTCAGAAATGACAAATTATGTACAAATGATTCCAACATTTCCATAATCTCTGAACCTCAGAACTCTCCGACGTATTTGAAATGTTGGGTTGTCAAATTTCCTAGGAAATACTTTGAAATAATTCTGATTAGGGATGTGTTGGAATTGCTAATTTGGAGAAGGTGAAGATTTTTTTTTTCCCAAAATATTTTCTCAAATACCCACTCTGTTTATTTTGGGAATTCTTAATATTCTTTAAAACCTCTGTCATGCTTGTCAAATAGTGCTAAAATTCTTAAATGAAGTTACTTGAAATATATATTCACCAATTTCACAGTTGGGACTAATGTAAGAAGAGAATAACACTGCGTATAATAACAGTTTCATAAATCTTTAGCGTGTTTTTTTCTGTTAGTATTTTAGAAATATACAGTATGAAACTGCTAAACAGACAGGTTCGCTGAAGAAGAAAAGAGTGCTTACCTTCTCAATACTGTTTATGTATACACTGGCTGAAATTTTACTTTTAAAAATGTAGTGAATGTTTTTGTCACTATTTTGCTTCTCTCAGAGTTTTTAGAATAAGAACAGCAGATATACTTATCATTCTTCATTTTGGTAAACACAAAGCTTAGGATTAGCTTGAGATAAGCAGTTACTTAGATAAGTAAAGGATCAAGGTTTAAATGGACAAAATATGGTTATAATTAGCAACTTAAAAGTTTTTCAGTGTTCGGGACAGAATTTTTGCCATTAGGCTTCAAAATAGGAAATATGTACTTAGATATTTCTCTGCTAGATATAAACATGTAACATTTTGAAAGAAAAATAATTCAAAATGGTAAAACTCCCCTTGGATGAGAAAGATGTCTGTTGTGGGCTATAAATACTTTTTTTTTTTTTTCATGATTCTTCCAGTAATTTTTTTTTTTTTAATTTTTATTTATTTATTTATTTATTTTTATTTATGGCTGTGTTGGGTCTTCTTTTCTGTGCGAGGGCTTTCCCTAGTTGTGGCAAGTGGGGGCCACTCTTCATCGCGGTGCGCGGGCCTCTCATTATCGCGGCCTCTCTTGTTGCGGAGCACAGGCTCCAGACGCGCAGGCTCAGTAGTTGTGGCTCACGGGCCTAGATGCTCCGCGGCATGTGGGATCTTCCCAGACCAGGGCTCGAACCCGTGTCCCCTGCATTGGCAGGCGGATTCTCAACCACTGCGCCACCAGGGAAGCCTTTTTTTTTTTTTTTTTTTTTTTTTTTTTTTTTTTTTTTAATTCATTCATTTATTTTTGGCTGCATTGGGTCTTCGTTGCTGTGCCTGGGCTTTCTCTAGTTGCTGTGATCAGGGGCTACTCTTCGTTGTGATGCGCGGGCTTCTCATGCGGTGGCTTCTCTTGTTGTAGAGCATGGGCTCTAGGCGCGGGCTTCAGTAGTTGTGGCCCGCGGGCTCTAGAGCACAGGCTCAGTAATTGTGGCACACGGGCTTTCTTGCTCCGCGGCATATGGGATCTTCCCAGACCAGGGTTCGAACCTGTGTCCCCTGCATTGGCAGGCGGATTCTTAACCACTGCGCCACCAGGGAGCCCCCCTAAATACTTTTTTTAAAGGACCATTTAAACAATTTTGTTTCAACTAATTAAACCTTAAGAATCAATAATAAATTCATGCAATACTTTAGAATTGTATCACTGAATTAGTCTATTACTTGTCAATAAAATATTCCAATGATTTGGAACCTTTAGCTGTTAGTATAAAAATTATCTCCTTTACTCCTTTAGACTGAAATGCCCCCCAAGAGATTAAAATAAATACTTTCTAATGACATAATATTAGGATTTCTGAGGTTAATGAATCTCTTTGAAAAGGTGGAGGTGAGATATTTTATAGCTTTGAAATAATTTGCAAATAAAATTTACAGCTGATCTTGTAGCCGATATGAATAACCTTGGATAGGCTACATGGGTCAATACTGTATTCTATTTCTCTATATTTTACTGGGGATAAATCTATTTGTTTTAACCCAGAAGAAACAAATACTCTGAAGTCTTTATTAGAGCTGTATGTCATTACGTTTTTAGAGCAGTTTTTTCCTTAGTTGTACATTTAGTCTGGGTTGGACTTCTCAAGGGGGAGACAGATATCCCAGCAGCCTGACAAAGTTAAGTACTTACACATGGTTTACAGTAGTAATGAGGGTGGGCACTTTAAAAATGGCTTGGAAAAGAAAATCATTGTTTATAGTTACTAATAATTCAGTTATATTGAGTTATGTGCCTCATTAATGACTTTGAGATAGGTTAGAAAACCATTAAACTTTGTCTATGTATATATATGGAAAAATACATGGATGCAAGTTATACTACTCATTTATAATACCTTTTTTTCTTATTAAAAAGTAGTAAGAAGTAGCAAAAAGAAGACAATAAATACCAACCATTCAGTGTAAGCCATACTTTTCAGGTTTTTCTTCTACCTCTCAGGCTGCCACTTCTCTGTGAGCTTTTAATACTCTGCCTAACCCTTTTATATTGGTGTTTGGTCCTTGGCCTTTTCTTTCTTTCTTTTAAAAAAAAAAAAATTTATTTATTTATTTGATTGTACTGGCTCTTAGTTGCAGCAGGCGGTCTCCTTATTGTGGCTCACAGGCTTCTTAGTTGTGGCTCACTGGCTCCTTAGTTGCAGCACATGGGCTCCTTAGTTGCGGCACTTGGGCTCCTTAGTTGTGGCTTGCCAGCTCCTTACTTGTGGCAAGTGGGCTCCTTACTTGTGGCAGGCAGACGCCTTAGTTGTGGCATGTGAACTCTTGCTTGCGGCATGCATGTGGGGTCTAGTTCCCTGACCAAGGATGGAACCCGGGCCCCCTGCATTGGGAGTGTGGAGTCTTATCTACTGTGCCACCAGGGAAGTCCTGGTCCTTGGCCTTTTCAAGTCTGGTTGACTTATTTGTCTGTAGTCAACATCAATCTCTCCCATGATTTTGGTTATTATAGTTATTCTAATGGCTCCCGACTCTGTCTCCGTCCTTGCTTTGACTGCTAATTGAATGGCTCTATCTAGATGGCTAAATATCTTCTCAAATTAAACTGTCCAAAACTGAATTTAATCCTCCCCCTCCCTCTCTCTCCCCTGCAGAAGACAAAACTAAAACCTAATTCTCTTTTTGGTGGGTTCATCCCTGATTTCTCCTTCTCTCACCCTCACATTCAGTCAAATTTTGCCTTATAAATATCTCATAAATATGTCCTTCACCATCCCCACTGTTGTTGTCATCTCTTCCCAGTCTTACTCTTCAATATATTCTCCCCAGTGTAGGCAGTGATTCCTCTAGAGTCTAGATTATGTAGATTGACTAATTGTCACCCACTGCTTAAACATTTTTACTCTTTCCCTGGAGTTAGCCAAACTGTGAGGTCAAAGGCACAGTCCTCCAGAAAGCCAGGTCTGCCTGAGGCAGAAGTTTGCAAGGAGTTAGGGTCCAAATACAAAGTTAGAGGGAAGAGTTCACACAAGACCACCCTCACTTCTGACACTGACTATAAGTTTGGGGTTTCTCAAAAACACCTCCAGATTTGATAATTCACTGGAAAGAACTCGCTGAAAGCTATTATATTAATGGATTATGGTTCATTATAAGGAAAAGATACAAATTAGAACCAGCCAAAGGAAGGGATGCATGAGATGCTATCTAGAAGGGTTTCAAATGTGAAGCTTCCATTGTCCTCAGGAATGTGTTTCTCTCTCATGGAGTATTGCCAACCCAAGAAGCTCACCTGAGCTGCAGTGTCCAGAGTTTTTATTGGGACTTACTGATTGATTGCTCACATGGTTGAACTTAGTTTCCAGTCTCCCCTCAGGCTGATACCATGTGATCCAAGGGGCCCACCTGAATAACGAAGACAATCCTATTACTTTAGAAATAGGGATTTAGAGGTTACTCCCAGGAACTGAGGACAAAGGCCAGACCTCTCTTTGGGCAAAGCCAATTATTTACTGTACACCTTCATCACCTATTTCTCCATTGCCCTCCAGATAAAATCCAAACAAAGCTTTATAATCTTATCAGCCTCATCCCTGAATCACTATCCACCCACTCCATCCCACCTCTAGAAGCTACGCTTCAGCTGTTTTAGACTATTAATATATTAGTTTGAATGTGCTGTGTTTGCTCTTACCTCTGCACCTTTGGATATAACATACTATTCCTTCTTCTTGATCTACCATGCTATCCCACCCTCACCTCACCCAGTCCAATCTCTTACCCATTCTTTAGGTCTCCATTTAACATCACTTCCTTTGTTCACCAACCTCACACTCATAATGAGTTAGGTGTCTCTTCCATGTCCTCTTACAGAATACCCAGTGCTTATTCCTTTTGTAGCACTTGTTTAATTTATTATTTTTTTGTCCACAAATATTTATATATCTTTTACTTGACTAGTGGTCTTCAGAATAAGGTGTACCCAAAATAATCCATTTCAGTGAAGGAATAAAATATTAAAATCTTTTTCCTTGTATACAAAATATGAACTTAAGGGAATTCCCTGGCTGAGCAGTGGTTTGGACTCAGTACTTTCACTGCCGTGGCCTGGGTTGAGTCCCTGGTGAGGAAACTAAGATATCCTGCAAGACACACGGTGTGACCAAAAAAAAAATGAACTTAGGTGCTAGTAATACTTGATGTGGGAAGCATGCAGTCTTAGCTGGAGGTAATTCCTGGAGGAGACAGTATGTCTCTCACAAAAAGCAAAGCCCTTACCTTGGAATACACTCTTTTTCCCAGGCCTGAGGAATGTAAAAGAGATTAGCAAAGCTATCTCAAGCCAGGAGACCTCAGGGAACTGAGAGTCCTGGTTGTTCCCTATGGCTGGGGGCTGTGTGTGAGCCTGGTTAAGGGAAGATAATGTTCAAGGATAGTTGTTGTAAACTTGTTGACGTCCATGGTAGTGACTGAACTGAGACGATAAGCAGTTCCATGGGATTATTGTCTAATAATAAGTTCCTTTTCTGTCTATATAAGATTCAGTAAATTCTAAATAAAGTGCCTAGCAACCATCAGTTGTCTTGGTCCTTCTGACCCCATACTCGTGGTGCTATTCAGTCCCTTACCCCTCTCCGTCGGGACCTGGAAGACCCCCTGCGGTGGCTGGACCATCGCAACTTGATATATTGATTGAGGTTGGCAGCTTGTTCTGTATGACAGCTGACTTCATGTCAGACATGGTAAATGAGGTATCCTGATGAAGTGCAAGTTTCTTAGCTTAGAAGAGTTGACAGTGGCACCCTTACTCCAGTTTCCAGAACATTATGAATTATTGCAGTTTACCTGCTCTGATTAAATCGATTCATTGATTATATTTACTGGTTTTAACAAAATTAGCCCTTACAAAATAGACAATTGACTTTAAAGATTCCTGCAAAGTGCTTGCTTTGACAGCACATATACTAAAATTGGAAGGATACAGAGAAGATTAGCATGGTCCCTGCACAAAGATGACACGAAATTCGTGAAGCGTTCCTGAGGAGACTCTGGTGCTCGCCATGGCTGACGAAAAGCCCAAGGAAGGAGTCAAGACGGACAACAACGATCATAGTAATTTGATGGGGCAGGATGGTTCTGTGGTGCAGTTTAAGATTAAGAGGCATACACCACTTAGTAAACTAATGAAAGCCTATTGTGAACAACAGGGTTTGTCAATTAGGCAGATCAGATTCCGATTTGATGGGCATCCAATCAATGAAACAGACACACCTGCACAGTTGAAAATGGAGGATGAAGATACAATAGATGTGTTCTAGCAGCAGACAGGTGTCTACTAAAAAGGGAACCTGCTACTTTACTCCAGAATTCTGTTCCTCCAGACCAAGGAGACATTCTCAATTAGAAAACCGCAATTTGGTTCCACCACATCCTGACTCCTGCTGTGTAGTTTCTCTATTCTTTCATTTTCCTCTTCCCCATTCCTTTATTGTACATAAAGTAAACGGTGTATATGCACAAGCATATTGCATTTTTTTTTTAAGTAAATGGCCAATGGTATGTTTTGATTGACATCAAATGGAGATGGAATGGGGAAAAATACTGGTTCTGTGAAAATACCTGCTTTTGTCCATGAGTGGCATGCTCATCAGCTCTTATCTTTATATTCCAGTAAGTTATTTTGCTCTCACTGTTTAACAAAAAAAGAACAACATAAAAATTCTTGCATACCTTGTTCGATTGGAGAATTTTAATGTTTTTCATTTATCATTGTAAAACCAAGGACAATTTTACAACTTTTTTGTATGTAGCTGTTACATGTTCATGTTACAATCTGTCTTTAAGTAGGGATAAATTACTCTAAAAGAAATGAATCCTAGATAGTTTTCCCTTCAAGTCAAGTTTAAATAAACTTCTTGTTTAAAATGAAAAAAAAAGATTCCTGAAAAGAAATCATGGGTTGAACATAATATTTGTAATGCACATGTAAAAAGGAACAAAACTTAAGAGCCTATATTTCTCCCATCTTTACTTATATTAGATTTTTTTAAAGGTGATTATATTTGATGAGAAATCCACAAAAATGGAACTATTAAGTAGATTATGTGGAATACAGCTTACTCAAAGAAATACTAATACATTGCTGGTGAGAGTGGTGTGTATGCATGGATGTGTATGTATGGAATTTATATTTGTATATATATACACATGAGAAATGTGTATCTACATTTGGGGTGGGGGTATTCATGATGCTCCAAATTTTTTTTTTTTAAACATCTTTATTGGAGTCTAATTGCTTTACATTGTTGTATTAGTTTCTGCTGTATAACAAAGTGAATCAGCTATACATATACATATATCCCTATATCTCCTCCCTCTTGCGTCTCCCTCCCACCCTCCCTATCCCACCCCTCTAGCTGGTCACAAAGCTCCAAGCTGATGTCCCTGTGCTAGGCGGCTGCTTCCCACTAACTATCTGTTTTCCATTTGGTAGTGTATATATGTCAATGCTACTCTCTCACTTCGTCCCAGCTTACCCTTCCCCCTCCCCGTGTCCTCAAGTCCATTCTCTACGTCTGCGTCTTTATTCCTTTCCTGCCCCTAGGTTCTTCATGACCTTTTTTTTTTTCTTAGATTCCATATATATGTGTTAGCATATGGTATTTGTTTTTCTCTTTCTGACTTACTTTACTCTGTATGACAGACTCTGGGTCCATCCACCTCACTACAGATAACTCAATTTCGTTTCTTTTTATGGCTGAGTAATATTCAATTGTATATATGTGCCACATCTTCTTTATCCATTCATCTGTCGATGACACTTAGGTTGTTTCCATGTCCTGGCTATTGTAAACAGAGCTGCAATGAACATTGTGGTACACGACTCTTTTTGAATTATGGTTTTCTCAGGGTATATGCCCAGTACTGGGATTGCTGGGTTGTATGGTAGTTCTATTTTTAGTCTTTTAAGGAACCTCCATACTGTTCTCCATAGTAGCTGTATCAATTTACATTCCCACCAACAGTGCAGGAGGGTTCCCTTTTCTCCACACCTTCTCCAGCATTTACTGTTTGTAGATTTTTTGATGATGGCCATTCTGACTGGCGTGAGGTGATGCATCATTGTAGTTTTGATTTGCATTTCTCTAATGATTAGTGATGTTGAGCATCCTTTCATGTGTTTGTTAGCAATCTGTATGTCTTCTTTGGAGAAGTGTCAATTTAGGTCTTCTGCCCATTTTTGGATTGGGTTGTTTGTTTTTTTGATATTGAGCTGCATGAGCTGCTTGTAAATTGTGGAGGTTAATCCTTTGTCAGTTGCTTCATTTGCAAATATTTTCTCTCATTCTGAGGGTTGTCTTTTCATCTTGTTTATGGTTCCTCCAAATTTTTTTGATAGAGTGCTTGAGCAAGTGTTTGGAGACAGTTGCATTAGATTATTAGCTACATGTTTGCCATCACATCCCTAGGTCAGTAATGACAGGGACATATACAACACACAGTAAATATTTGCTGATCCAATGAATGAGCCAAGAGATTAAAAATAAGATATTATTCTTACTACTTTAAACTGCTTTTTAAAAAACTTAGTAAATTTTGCTATTCTCATATTTTTAAAACTTTTTATTATTGAAACTTTAAAGTATATAAAAAATAGTGTCCTTACCACCCAACCTCAGCAATGATCAATTTGTGGCCAATCTTTTTTCATCTATATCTTCACACGTCTCACCCCACCTCCCATTATTTATATTCTATGTAATTTTTCAATGAATACACAGTAATTTGATCACAGTTCTATTAAACATTTTAGGTGTTACCAATTTTTGGTTGTTCTAAGAATATTTTGACGGTCATCCTTTGAGCAAACCTTTGGTTTTCTTAGAGTGTATTTATATATAGTATATAGTGTTGGGATTACATTAAATATATTCACATATTTAAGGCTTTTGGTACATAGTTTTTAAATGTCTTCTAACAAGGTTTTACTAGTTTACTCTCTAAGCAGCTATATATAAGAAAAAGATTATTGGTGTTATGAAATGATTTAAACATTTAGAAAATAACAGAGAATAATAAAAACATCCATATACCCACCATTCAGTTTGAACAAATTATCATAATTGTTTAAGATTATTTTAAGGAAATAAAACATTTCATATGGAATTGAAGACTTTGTTGTCACTGTCTTCTATGAACCCATTCCCTTTTCTTTCTTTCCAGAGGTAATCTGGGAGTTGGGGGAATGTGTCCTGCTCTATATTTTTATATTTTTACTACACACATATTTGTATGGTCAGTATATGGTGGGCTTTTTTTGTTTTTGTTTTCATAAGTAGCTATCTTGAGACTAACCTTTTTAAAAAGGATTTATTCATATTGATACACATAGATATAGTTTTTTCATTTTAGGTACTATATAGCATTCTATGTGAGTGTATTTGTTTTGTTTATCTAATTTCCTATTGACGGACAGTTGTTTCTAATTTTTGCATGTTATGCACTATAATGGTTAAAAATAGCTGCTCTAGTGGGTAAATCCTGAAATCTCAAAAGCTTAACATAATGTTAGTTTATTTCTTGCTCATAGAGTACCTTGAATGGAGAAGGCGCTGTGTTCTATGGAGTGATTAAGGGACTCAGGCTAATAGGGAGTCTGTCATCTTCAATTTGTGGTTTCCAAGGTTGCTCTAGGCATCAAAATACATCCAGCAAACATAAGAGTGGAGAATGGTATTGGAGGTTTTTAGGGGCCAGTCCTTAGAAGTGGCATATATAATTTTGTTCACTTTCCATTGACTAGAATTCCAGTCACGTGACACCACCTAGGGCCCACATTTCCCAGCAAACAGGACTGGGAAATGTAGTCACTGGCTTGGCAGTTAAGAAACAACTTTATACTATGTAGAAAAAAACCACATAACTTTGGTGGATAGCTGGTATTCTCTGCTTTACAAATAATTCTACAGTTTGGACATGTCTCCTTGTGTATGTGTTCATAGATTTCTTGAGTATATACCTAGAAATGGAATTGTCAGATTGAAGTTACATACACTTTTACTTTGTTAGATATTGACAGATTACTTTTTCCAACAGCACTGTATGAGAGGTCTGGTTTCTCCATGTTCTCACTAATATTTGAATTGCAGTACTGCTTGTCTTGTATTTCTACACAGCTGTGTGCCGTTAATGCCACTGAACTCTGTTGGAAAGAGGAGAATACTTATAGGTGACTGTGGTCTTGGTTTAGGGCATTTTGGAGGAGGACACTTGCCTAAAAGTCTAGACCAGTGCTGTCCAATAGAAACATAATTGAGCCACATATATAATTTAAAGTTTTCTATTAACCACATTTTAAAAATGGAAAGAGTGAATTTAGTTTAATAATTTATTTTATTTAACCCAATGTATCTAAATATGTTATCATTTAAACATGTGATCAGTGTTAAAATATTATTGAGATATTTTTCATTTTTTATAGCAAGTTTTCAAAATCCTGTTTGTATCTTACACTTAAAGCACATCTCAATTGGAATATCCCATTTAAAATATTTAGTAGCCACTTGGGGCTAGTGGCTACTGTATTGAATGGCACAGGTTTAGTTTAGATTTAATAACAAAAACTTTAATTCTATAACACATATCTGACATTTAATTTCAAAGTCATATTCATTTATTTATTTAATATTTATTTATTTATTTGGTTGCCCCGGGTCTTAGTTGTGGCAGGCAGCCTCCTTAGTTGCAGCTCCAG
The DNA here is from genome assembly GCF_028564815.1 of Eubalaena glacialis. Classification (NCBI taxonomy): domain Eukaryota; kingdom Metazoa; phylum Chordata; class Mammalia; order Artiodactyla; family Balaenidae; genus Eubalaena; species Eubalaena glacialis. Next base: position 26,435,594 of record NC_083734.1, on the reverse strand, counting down.
GGCTCCTTAGTTGCAGCTCACTGGCTACTTAGTTGAGGCATGCAAATCTTAGTTGCGGCATGCATGTGAGATCTAGTTCTCTGACCTGAGGCATGCAAATCTTAGTTGCGGCATGCATGTGAGATCTAGTTCCCTGACCGAGGATTGAACCCAGGCCCCCTGCATTGGGGGCGCGGAGTCTTATTCACTTTGTCACCAGGGAAGTCCCTCAAAGTCATATTTAAATGGATGCTCACTCCAATTACCAAATTCATATTTATCTAGCCTTTGGAGAAATAGCAAGCTGAATTTGTTTTTCCTAGATTTCTTTCTTTGACTAGAGAACTATATATATATACACACACACACATATATATACACATATATATGTAAGAGCTTTTATTTATTTATTTTGGCCATGCTGTGCGGCATGCAGAATCTTAGTTCTGTGACCAGGGATCAAACCCATGCCTCCTGCAGTGGAAATGCAGAGTCCTAATAACCACTGGACTGCCAGGAAAGTCCGGAGAATAATATGATTTAGATTTAGATTATCGAATTGTTAATTTCTCCTCACATAGTTTATAGTGTGGTAGTTTTCTATTGCTGTGTAACATGCTACTGAAACGTAGTGGCTTAAAACAACATCCATTTATTATCTTACAGTTTTGTAGGTCAGAAGTCTGGTAATGTTCAGCTGGGTTCTCTGCTTAAGGTCTCGAGTCAAGGCTGAAGTCAAAGTGTTGGCCAGGCTGGACTCTTATCTGGGGGCTCAGGAGAAGGCTCCACTTCCCAGCCCATTCAGGTTGTTAACAGTCTAGATCTTTGTTATAGATCTGAGGTTCCCATTTCCTTGCTGGCTGTGGGGTGGTGATGAGGTGGGCTGATTATCTATTGATAGAAACCACCCACTTTCCTTTTCATATGGCCCTCTCTATCTTCATACCAGAAGTGGCACATCAAGTCTTCCTTATGCTTCAGTCTCTCTCGCTTCCCCTGCTATCAGTCAGAGAAAGCTCTATGCTTGTAAGGGCTCATGTGATTAGACCAGGTCCACCAAGATAATCTCCCTGTCTTAACATCAACTTGCCATATAGTATAACACAATCACAGGAGTGATATCAAATTAGTATTCACAGATTTTAGTGAGCATCTTTGGGGGACCATTTTAGTAATTCTTTGTGCTACAGTAGAGAAGGAAGATGGAAGAACATTTTAATTATTTTGTTTAGAGGTCTTTTAATTTCACTTCTAAATGAAAGAAAAATACTTTGCCCATTTCTTTTTGTCTCTGCTCCCACCAGTGTGGTCCAAGCTTCCATCACCTCTTGGCTGGCTGTAGCAGTACTCCTAACTGCTATTTCTTGTTCCACGTTTCCCTCCCTTCAGTCAGTTTTCCATATAACAGTCATCTGGGTCTCACCTTGCTCAGCCACTATGCTTTAGTCACAGTGGTCTTGATTTAGTTCCCAGAAACTGCCATGCTCTGTCCTGCCTCAGGGATTCTGTATTTTTGTTTTCTTTGCCCCAGCAACTTGCCCCCTTCTCTACAACTGTCCAACTCAACCATTAGGTCTTATCTTAAATATCTCTTCCTCATAGAGGTGTTTCTTTACCTATGGTCTAAATTAAGTCTTGGTTTTTGGTTTCCATGGTATCCCTTACTTTTTCTCTATATCCACTTATCATAATTTATACATATATGTATTCATGTGTTAGTTATTTGATGTCTCTGTTCCACACTGAGGGCAACAGATAAAGAATGTTTTGTTTACCTTTGTGTATCCAGCACCTAGTACAGGTCCTGGCATGTAGTAGGCACTCATTAAATATTTATTGAATAAATGAATGAATCTTCAACTTTTTCTCTGCTCAGTCCAGGTTGTTTCCTTTCTAGATTTTTATAGACCTATTCTCATTACCTTCTTTCTCTTTGTTATTATTTTTTTCCTTTGCTCTACTCTGAGTGGTGGAGGAACGTGGCTTCCTGTTTTATGTTATTGTTGGTATGTGTTAACATTTTCAACTAGCAGCAGAAATATGTTTGCAGTTTTTATTACTGATTAATACTCCACAATTTTGTAAATGAAAATTTTTGTGGACTTAGAAGAGTAGTCTTATGTAAATTCTTTGAGAATATTGTGAACAATGACAATTTTGAAGCATAATAATACTTTGTAGAGAGTAATGAGCTAGTTAAAAGGTTGAGAGTATTCTTTTTTTTAAAAAAAAATTTTATTTATTTATATTTATTTTTGGCTGTGTTGGGTCTTCGTTTCTGTGCGAGGGCTTTCTCTAGTCGTGGCAAGCGGGAGCCACTCTTCATCGCGGTGCACGGGCCTCTCACTATCGCGGCCTCTCTTGTTGTGGAGCACAGGCTCCAGACGCGCAGGCTCAGTAGTTGTGGCTCACGGGCCCAGTTGCTCCGCGGCATGTGGGATCTTCCCAGACCAGGGCTCGAACCCGTGTCCCCTGCATTGGCAGGCAGATTCTCAACCACTGCGCCACCAGGGAAGCCCAGTTGAGAGTATTCTTAATTCCTTGTGTGTATTTTCACTTAAGATTTTACCTTCTGGTGTATAGCTCTGAGGAAAACCAGTCCATTACTTCCTATCTTAGTTTAAGTCATCAAAGAAAAAGAACCAAAAGACTTTAACACAACACTGTAAATCAACTATACTTCAATAAAAAAAATAAATTAAAAATAAAAAGAACCAAAAGACTAATCTGCTGGGTTAGAAATAGCAAAGAAGAGCTTTTCCTGGTGACTTGATTTCATAATGAATTATAAGATTCCTACAGAAACATTACAGTTTTTGTCTTTTATAGATTTGAAGCATTTGACCTACTTCTACCACAAGGCACAGCCTCTGATCTTTGATATTTATTCACATTTTTCTACTTTGTGAATCTAAAAACAAAAACTAAAATAAAAACCGGTTTTTAATAAGCTTGTTTCTTGAGAAGTATATTGTGCTACAGCCAGTTTTCACATTTGCATATAAAAATAAGCAACAAAAATGTAATGCTTTTAAGTTGATATATATATTATTTATAAAATTGTCTTTGAGGTGTGTGGTATATAAAATTCTTTCTTAGGCTAAAACTCTAGAGGGCAAGAGTCATGCTGTAAACATGTTCTTCATTGAACCTAATAAGTTATCACATAAATATGAGAGGTGATAGTCATTAAATCAGGCTATCACTGATTTTGCAATAGGAATGACCTCTGAAGTTTTGGAATTTGATATCTGGCAACACTGAATATTTATTAGTTCATATAGTCTTGGTTTAGGCAGCTTATAAATAATCTCATATACTACTTAGAAGGAGACTTGTATTATTCACAGTCTACTTATACAATCAGAGGAACATAAATATTTTCAGTTTTTCAAGGTCATATGGAAAGTTAGCTGTGCATCTAAAAATAATTTTCAGTCTTTTAAGACAGATAAATACAACTTTGCATTTAAATGCCCTTTACCAGGGTAGTCTCTAATCATAAATATCTTTCTATAAGACTTAGTTAGCAGTGTAAACCAGAGGTTTACACCTCTGCACCTGAAATAATAATTGTAGAACTAGTAGTAAGCTGCTCCTGTTTCTGTTGTTGCTACTACATTTATTGAGAGCTTGCTCAGGCACTGTTTTATATTTAATACCTCAGTTAATCCTTGCAAAAACTATTTGATGTTAGGTTCTATTATTAGCCCAATTTGCAGATGCGAAGGACAAGGCACAGAAAGTTTAAAGAACTCAAGTTTCCACCATCAGTGGTGTCACTAGGGCATGAACCCAGGCAGACTGATTCCAGGGGTTATAGCTATAAAGTTCATTTTATGATTTTCATGCTATGTTACAAACATGTTTCTATAGGGAAAAATCACAGTGAAGATGCAATTCAATTGTTTGAATTTTGAGCACTGCCATTTCTGAGTTTAGGCTCTTTATTTCTTGCCTTGATTACTTTGGTAGCCTCCTAACTAATGTGCCTGCCGTTAGTCTCTTTTCCCTCTAATCTAGGCTCCCTGGGTTTTCTGACATAATTGAATTCACTGCAATTCTCTAAAGATATCAAATTATTTCTTGCCTCTCTGCCTTTGTAGATGCTGTTTCTTCCTCATGGAACATCACTTTCTTGGCTAACTATAACTAACCTACCTTTTGAGGGAGAGAGGGTGGTTGGATTTTTACTATCTTCAACCATAAAGTGCTATATTATTAACTATAAATAAAGAACATGCTAAGGTTTTTGCACCAAATATTTTTCTAAACTCTGGCCTCTAATGAAAGACAAGAAAAAACTAAAAATTCATGCTGCTTATTAAAAACACAATTGAAATCCAGAAATTCTTTAAACAATAGACTGACAGAAAGTTCACAACTTGGTATATAGCTCATAAGGTGCCTGGAGATTATTTTTTTCCATTTTGTACTTGACTAATCCTGCAATCTATTTCGATTTTTTAACTTCAGTATTGTTGAAGTAGCCAAAGGCACCTATTTTCTATAGAGTTTTAATGCCTAATATAATAGCCATCTACCCAACACAGTGTTTCTTGGAAAGAAATCCTTTAAAATTTTTTAAAATTAAGTATAAAGAGAAGTATTCTTTTGTTCAGTTAGTTTGCAATCTATATTAATGTCATATATTCAGTATGTTATCTTTTAGAAGCCAGTAAAATACATATTGGCCATTAATAAGCAGTGGATTATAGATTAATATAAAGCAGTGATCACTTGTTTTCTAGAAGTGTATTCCCATCATTGGGTCCTTATGCTGTAACATAGTTTTGGAATCATTATCATTGTAAAATCATTATTTCTTTGCATAATGCACTCAAGAATGGCTCAAAATAAAGCCTGTCCTTTAGTCAGAATTCCATTTTATATATTAAAATATCCAGTTTATGTTCAACATATACATGATATTAAAGTAAAACTATCTTTGACTATCAAGGAGAGGGAGGAGGAAATAGGACAAGCGATGTCACCTTCTAATGTAGGTCTGTAAAAATATATTGAAGAAGTGCACAGGCGCGCAGGTCCGGCGAGCGCAGGCGCAAAAAGGGCGCAGCTGGAGCGCAGCTGGGTGTCCAGCTTGCGGGTGTCCGAGCTGCCGCGGCCGGAGAGGAGTGGCCGGAACTGCTTGAATATCCACATTTCAGTTTCTGCACCTATCAAGAGTTTTAATTCATCATGGATAATCTGTTAGCAGAAGAAATTCAGCTGAGGGCTAACCAGGTTACTGATGAGTCTCTGGAAAGTACAAGGAGAATCCTGGGTTTAGCCACTGAGTTTCAGGATGCAGGAATGAAGACTATCACCATGCTGGATGAACAAGGGGAACAACTAAAACGCATAGAAGAAGGCATGGACCAAATAAACAAAGACATGAGAGAAGCAGAGAAGACTTTAACAGAACTAAACAAGTGCTGTGGCTTTTGTGTATGCCCATGTAATAGGACAAAGAACTTTGAGTCTAGTGAAGCCTGTAAGGCAACATGGGGAGATGTTGGAGACAACTGTACTAGCAATGTAGTATCTAAGAAGCCAGGCCGAGTGACAAATGGTCAGCCTCAGCAAGCAACCACAGCAGCAGCCAGCGGCTGATACATTAAATGTATAACAAATGATGCCAGGGAAGACGAAATAGAAGAGAACCTGACTCAAGTGGGCAGTATCCTAGGAAATCTAAAAAACATGGCCCTGGACATAGGCAATGAGATTGAGGCTCAAGATCGACAAATAGAACAGATCACAGAAAAGGCTGACACCAACAAAGATCGTATTGACAATGCCAATGCCAGAGCAAAGAAACTCATTGACAGCTAAAGCTACTACTGTACTTCTTTATCATTTATTCACCTCCCTAGCGCCTCCTTCAAAGCCATTACCTTTCCAGAGTTTGAAATTTTGGTTCCACACTCTTCTAATCGGGAGATGATGTGGAAGAAGATCTAGGAGTAACAGCCCCCCTATTCTTTTATTTTCTCTTTTTCCCTTGAGGGTAGACTGCTGCTTAGTTTTCCTTCTAGTATTTTCTTTCTTGGTCCATACTCTTAGGTTGGTTTTCATACATCATATATAGTGTTATTTTTCATTCTCTCCATTTACGTAGCAGGTTCTCCTGCTTTCAAAATTTGGAAGCATTGCCAAAGGCAGCCATGTAAAAGGCAGTGGGGGCAGGCACAAGGAGGAGAGGCAAGAGATAAGAAGTTGTTACCTCAGTAAAACCTGCAGACCCTAAAGCCAAAAGTTGCATAACCACAGTGAAGATCTAGTTGGGTTTAATTTCTATTTAAGTTGCAGTTATTGCCAATTTAGGCCAATGCTTGGTTTTGGAGCCTGTATACACAATATTTTTGTTATACATCACAACTCTGCAACCTCTGCTTCAAAAAAGAATAGAATGAGTTTTCTTAAAGTGAGCTTAATTTCTGAACTCCTGGTGATTCATCTATGTACATAGATTCTATGATCCCATTTCATATTGCACCATATAGGAACACATGGTATAAATGAATGGCTTTTTATTTTCATATTATTAATAGTATCATGGTCCCATTACAGGCCTATTAACCTCATAAATTTGTCATTAGTCTTTGAAGAAAAAATATGTAAATATGTATATATAATATGAGAATTTCTCTCTACAGCAGGGCTTAAAATTTTTTGGAAAAGTTTGACAAAGTACATCACGTGAATTCAGATTTACCTCAATGCCAAGAATTATGTTTAGATAGGGAAAAAGAAACTTGTTTTGATCTCAGGTAGAAAATAGATTGCTTTGAGTTTTATGTAGCTTTAAACTATTTTTAAAACTAGAATTTATTCTGTTTCACTAAAAATGATTCAGAAAATTATGTCTTTGGTTTACTTATTGATGATTGCACTGTGATTTTCTTAGCCTTTTGTATTCAACTTCCAGAATCACATTTGTTTAGATCCTGAACAGTGTTACAAGAATCTGATTGGTATTTGTCACCTTTATTTAAAAACTAGCTTCTGCACACTTCAAAGCTATTAATGTCGATTGGTTTGACCAATAACCACTGTTTGATCCTTACAATTAAGTTTTGTAACTAAAAAAAAAAATATATATATATATATGTAAGATCAAAATACATTGAAAATCAAGTGTAAAATAAAAGCATTCTCTCAGAATGAGGCCTTATAAATACTCAAACCAATTAAACATTACAGTGGAAAAGTTCATTAAATATTACATTAAGTAATTAGTAATTTTTATATTCCTACATAGGTCAAAATTACCAAACCATGAAACTGAATTTCTTCTCATTTCCCCAAGGACTATGAAAGAGATTTTAATTAAGCTTTGCTATGTTAAGAATTTCCTTGATTTTAGAAAGCTGTTTGTATGTTACTACAGCTTTTCTAAGTGACTGTCTACATAAAGATAACCTTATGTGTGGCTTGGTAATTTTGTGGTTAATGTATACCATGAAAAAGTTATTATAGGAATTCAATTCATGAAGCATATATGATCAGCTATGTTCAAGTAAGATATTGAATCATTTAGTATTTTGTAATATGTATAATTAGTAGTAAATCCTAATATGATTAGAGTTAAAGACAGTGTCCTTTCTTGAAACTAATGTTAATGGCGTTTGTTTTCTTTACTTATTCACTTGTTTTTCACCTCATTATAGAAAGGATTTCAAATGGCAAATTAATTTTACTATAATGGGAGTAATATTTATTTAGTCATCAAAAAAAGTTAAGTATCTACCATATGCTAAGCATTGTGCTAAATGCTGCTTATACAGAAATAAAATACATGTTCCTTTCCTCAAGAAGTGTGCGGTTTAGAGGAAAAGTCAGACAAGTTAACCAGCAAGTACAGTACAATGTGAGTACAATAAAAATTATTATTAACTCTGTTATGTAGGAGGTGATATAATAAGCGCATTACATTGTTATTTTCTATTTTTAAATCAGGAAATTAATATTTAGCAACATTAGTTAACTCACCTAAGGTCACACAGTAAGTGGTAGAATCAGAATTTGAACTCAGATGTGTCTGACTCCAAAGCTTTTTATCTTGCTGCCTCTCTATACTGGTAGGAGTTAAGACAGAGTGATGCAGAGGATTTATGGGGACCGTAAGGTGGGTGTGTGAATGTAGGCTATTAGGTTCTGGAAGAGGATGCTTAAATTGAGTTTAGAAGACTAAGTAGGAATTAGCCAAGAGGAAGAGGGAGCTGAAAAGCATTCCAACAGAGAGACTAACTTGTGCAAAGGCATAGAGATGAGAAAGCGTAGCCCATTTGGGGCTTGTAAGCCCTTATTTCTCTGAATAAAGGAGAGTAAACCTGCAAGAAAAACTGGAGAAATAACCCTCAAATCATTCATTAATTCATTTATTCAGTCAATATTGGGCACTGTAGACTGTATTCACTGCATCTCTGGGATGATACTGGAATTTTTAAAACTACAAGTCATAGAAATGCCACTAATGTTAACAAAATGCCACATAATCAGGAAAGAGAAGAACTTTATGCTCTTTTGTCCTCTAATTTGTTTTATTTGGCTTTTAGAACAATGGCTTCTAAATTGTAAAATCTCTCTCTCTCTCTCTCTCTCTCTCTCTCTCTCTCTCTCTCTTTTCTGATCATTTCTCTCATCATACTACCTGATGCCAAACTGTGTGGAGATTTTAGAACTGAAGACTGCCTAAAGTGTTCTCAATTCAACTATGCTAAATTCTGTTTACTTCCTAAAGATTTAAGAAAGGCTAAGTATGTTTCTCTGTATCAGTATCCCCTGTATGACCTTATCTTTCAGAGGATAAATGTACTAAAAGTACTAAAATAGATCCTTTCAAGGACATGTTTGGAGAGATAGACGCACATCAAGCTGCTAGATGGATATACAGGACAACGCAAGACCATGACCCAGATATAAATCAACATATAAAATCTAGGAGGTAGGCAATGGTTTTTCTGAGTTTGAAGGAGTGATGTTTATCATTAGACACATTTATCATTCAGTGATATGATTATTAGTTTGTTTTCTCCATCTTTACAATCTAAAGAGACAGTCTTCAACATTCATTTCAAATGCTGTCTTCTAGTAGAATTTCCCTGAGGTCAGCTGGAAGTAATTATTCCCTCTCCTGAACTTCCCAGCATTTTATCTGTATCTTTTTAAAATACATCCAATAATTCCTTCCTTTTTATAATGTCATTTATATGCATGTCTCATCTCCTGTTTTAAACTGTATGAACCTTCATGTTTGATCCCCAGCACTAAGCTTTGTACATATAAGGCATTGAGCTAATATTTAATGAATTAAAGCATAGCATCCCTATCATAAACTAAATCATTAGGGCAGTGTTTCTTAAAGTGTTGGACATGAATTACTTACTTCAGGATCACCTGGAATGTGTTGTTCAAAATGCAAGTTCCTGTGCTTCTGCCCACACCTACTGAATGAGAATTTCTGTGGTTTCCAGTAATCTTGTTTTGAGTAAAAACACTAGATAATTATGACATACACTAAAGTTTGAGAACCCACTGCCTTAGGGAGAATGCAAGAATCCAAATTAAATTTACATTGAATTGCAGATGTGCTTAATGCTAAAAATAATAAAGTATAAACCATAATGGAAAAGAATATTAAAAAAGAATGTATATATATGTATAACTGAGTCACCTTGCTATACAGCAGAGATTGGCCCAACATTGTAAACCAACTATACTTCAATTAAAAAAATAAATAAATAAAGTAGCGAGACTTCCCTGGTGGCGCAGTGGTTAAGAATCCGCCTGTCAATGCAGGAGACACGGGTTCGATCCCTGGTCCAGGAAGATCCCACATGTCGCAGAGGAACTAAGCCTGTGCACCACAACTACTGAGCCTGTGCTCTAGAGCCCGCGAACCACAACTACTGAAGCCCGCATGCCTAGAGCCCGTGCTCCACAACAAGAGAAGCCACCGCAATGAGAAGCCCGCGCACCACAACGAAGAGTAGCCCCCGTTCGCTGCAACTAGAGAAAGCCTGCGTGCAGCAAAGAAGACCCAACGCAGCCAATAAATAAATAAATAAATAAATATTAAAAAACGGTAGCATTTTGTACATAGCATATAAGATGAAAATATAAGAAGAAAGAAATGAACAGGAAGATATTTTCAGTGAAGTTTATCTGTATGTCAGGAAAGATCAATGTTCAATATTCTGGAACTTTAGTCTTAAAAAGCATATTTAGATGTAAATAATTTAGAATATTGATGACCATTTTCTTTGAATGCATTTGAAGTAAAACACCATGGTTTTATAACTAAAGACTAAGAAAAGATGCTTTGAACATTCTTATTGGCACATTCTTGTATTGCTGTATGCATAGATGTCTTTTAAGGCATGATTTCCTGTAATATAGTTTGTGACTCATAGTTTTATTGTAAGAAATAATGTGGTTTAGATACCATTTAACAATATATGCTTCTCCTTATCTTTAACAACGCACTGTATTTTAGATTTACTTGTCTGTGAATGTTTTTATCTGTGATTTTTAAAAATATGAAATTGTTGGTAGAATGTCAACTATCTTGACTTATGTATTGTTTAAATTGATAAGGGCTAGGATAAGCTGTAGCAAGCAAGTCCAATATAGATCTTCATCATCCAGGTAGTTCTTTTATTTCTAAAATATAAATTGTTGGGCTTCCCTGGTGGCGTAGTGGTTAAGAATCCAATCCGCCTGCCAGTGCAGGGGACACGGGTTCAATCTCTAGTCTGGGAAGATCCCACGTGCCGTGGAGCAACTAAGCCCACGCGCCACAACTACTGAGCCTGCACTCTAGAGCCTGCGAGCCACAACTACTGAAGCCCGTGCGCCTAGAGACCGTGCTTCGCAACAAGGGAAGCTACCACAATGAGAAGCCTGAGCACCTCAACGAAGAGTGGCCCCCGCTCGTCACAACTAGAGAAAGCCCACGCGCAGCAGCGAAGACCCAACACAGCCAAAAATAAATTAAAAAAAAAATTAAAATATAAATTGTTTTATAAACTTAAACTGTTCTTATAATAGTAATAAAGATAAGAAGTGCTTATAATGTAGAGAACTGGTCCAGGTACTATGTATATATTAATTCATTTAATTCTCACAACAACCAAATGAAGTAGGCAGTGTTATCAACCACACTTTGCAGGTGAGGAAGCTAAGGTATTGAGAAAGAAATTTGTCCAAGTTCACATAGCTGGTAAGTGGCTAGGATATGAACCCCTACAGAGTAGCTTCAGAGTCAGCACTCCTAACCACTCTGCAATAACGTTATTATTATTTTTTAACTAGCACATAACTTGACTTTGTCTTATTCACTATCAGGAGCATTTTCCAGCAATAATAATAATAATTGGCAAATGTTTCCAAGTAAAAATTTTAAACAAAGTCAGCGTATATCTAAACATCATCTTTTTTGAATGGTCTTAATGCTATTCTTACTTTCACTGATTTTACGTAGTAATATCAAGATTTCTTACTTAAAATTAGTTGGCTGTCAAAAGATTGTTTTGGCAATCTGATTGACACAAGTGAAAGTCCAGTAAGTTTATTTTATTTTTTAAATTTAATTTATTTCTAAAATTTTATTTGTTTTATTTTTTGGCTACGTTGGGTCTTCATTGCTGTGCACGAGCTTTCTCTATTTGTGGCGAGCAGGGGCTACTCTTTGTTGCGGTGCGCAGGCTTCTCATTGAGGTGGCTTCCCTTGTTGCAGAGCACGGGCTCTAGGCGCGCGGGCTTCAGTAGTTGCAGCATGTGGACTCAGTAGTTGTGGCACGTGGGCCCTAGAGTGTGCGGGCTTCAGTAGTTGTGGCACATGGGCTCAGTAGTTGTGGCTTACGGGCTCTAGAGTGCAGGCTCAGTAGTTGTGGCACACAGGCTTAGTTGCTCCTTGGCATGTGGGATCTTCCCGGACCAGGGGTTGAACCTGTGTCCCTGCAGTGGCAGGTGGATTCTTAACCACTGTGCCACCAGGGAAGTCCCAGGTCCAGTAATTTTAATTTTCAGAAGCTATTGGAACACTTAACAGATTTTTTAAAAACTATATTTATTTATTTATTTTTGACTGCATTGGGTCTTCATTGCTGCGCGCTGGCTTTCTTTAGTTGCGGCGAGTGGGGGCTTCTCTTCATTGTGGTGTGCGGGCTTCTCATCATGGTGGCTTCTCTTGTTGCGGACATGGGCTCTAGGCATGTGGGCTTCAGCAGTTGTGGCACGCAGGCTCAGTAGTTGTGGCTTGCGGGCTGTAGAGCGCAGGCTCAGTAGTTGTGGCGCATGGGCTTAGTTGCTCCACGGCATGTGGGATCTTCCTGGGCCAGGGCTCAAACCTGTGGCCCCTGCATTGGCAGGTGGATTCTTAAAAGCCACTGCGCCACCAGGAAAGCTCCACATAACAGATTTTTAGAAAATAAAAAAGCTAGATAAATTTTCATACTGATCATTTTTAAAAATTATATATAAACGATGTTTAGTAATATATATTCTTTTTGATAAAGCACTGAAGTTCTTCTCTACAAAGAGTACATTTTTTTTAAATTTATTTTTTTGGCCATCCTGCCGCAAGGCATGTGGGATCTTATCAGTATTTCCCCAACCAGGGATCGAAACCGCGCCCCCTGCATTGGAAGCGTGGAGTCTTAACCACTGGACTGCCAGGGAATTCCCAAAAAGTACATTTTTTTAATTGGTGTTTCTGTGGTACACATGAATAAAATATTTGTCCTTGGTCTGTGTCATTTCCTCATTTTTAATTCTATAAATTGGTCATTTTAGGTGTCATTAATTGTTTTGTTTCAATAAATAAATACTGAAGGTGATTTAACCACCTTGTAAAAATAGCTAACTTATGAATGCTATATATTAGGCTGTGTTTTAATATGTTAATTGTTTTTAAAAATCTATCCCATCAAAACACTAACTTGTTTAAAAAGTTCAGTTTTACAATATCACCAACCTCTATTATAATCAGGACAGCTCAGAAGAAGAGACGACATAAATTAGAGAAACCCAGAATGGGAAATAAAGAAGAGAGATTTTTTTACCCTTAGAATAAAGGGTTCCACAATGAGGAGGTGGGCTCTAAGAATCTTGAATAAGAAGATCATAGGTATGCCCAATTAAGTGGCTCTTAAGAGCATTATTTTTATTTTTTCAATGCAAATTTATAATCTAGGAAACTGAAAAGCAGATGAACATTGAATTATCTGTGGAATTCTTAAGGAAGGGTCACTTTTATATGGGAAAAGATATTTCTTGTACTTTTATCTTTTGATCTATATTTCGTTGTTTTGTTAATGGTAGAAAGAGAATAAACATCATTTTTTATGAACAAAATATTTTTTTCTAAGTTTGAAACCAGTATGAACCTTGCTGTAAATATTTAAGTTTTTAAAAATATAAATTAAATATTTGATTGTGCTACTAAACGTATCATTTTACCTGATGGCTAGGAGGAGTCAAACATAGTCAAGAGGGGTACCTAATGAGTACCTTTAGAGAGTACATAAAGCATTTAATAACTGTAGGAAGAATGATCGTGTCTTACTTCTCAAATAAATAGAATTTAAATTTACTTATACAAGGAAGTTATTCTGTATTTACTTATTTTATGTTGAGTTTCCTACTAGAATATAAGCTCCCTACTGAATGCTTAGTACATAGTAGGTTTTCAGTAAGTACTTAATGAGTAAATGAATAGATGTTTATATATTTTTTTTTTGTGGTGAAATATACATAATAATTAACATGTTTTAAATGGCATTTTTATATCTGGTTAGATAAAAGACACATGCTCACTGTAGAAATATTTGAAACTATTATGAAACAGAAAAGTTACTTGTAGTTTGCAACTTCAAATAGCTGTTCTTTAGGAATATTTTTCTCTAATTCTTTTTTACGCAGATATATTTATAACTAAATTGAGATCACACATACACATAATACATACAGTTTTGTGCCCTGCTTTTTTAATTTAATACTTTCAAGTGAGCATTTTTCTAAATCATTAACTATTACTTGAAAACATGTTAAAAGGTTGTTAAGGGTCTAAGTGCAGTTTTGCTCAAAATTCACAGTAATAAATACATTTTACTTTGTGATTAAGACTATACATAAACATTTAACTGTATTAAAAATTGTAAAGCAGTAGTTATGAAGTGTGATGAAATCTGATTTTTTCATATGTTGTTTTTTGAAATATGCTTGTCACATCCCTCCAAACTGATTTTGCATCTCAGTAATGGGTTGCAGCCTACAGTTGGAAAAGTACAGTTCTCTTGTATGAGTATTCTGTAATTCAGTTATGCCCCTTTTATTGGACAAATTCGGTTCTTTCCATTTTTTTGCCGGTAGGTGTAAGTTCTTAAAAGTGTGTTTGAGCATATTTACCAAAGTAATTTATGCTGGTTATAATAAATTGTTGCTAAAGTGTTAAAATGTAAAAGTCTTCTTTATCAGTTTGATGTATATCCTTTCAGATTTTCTTTTTTTCATGCAAAGGTGAGATACACTGTCATATTATTAAAATTATTTTTATGGCCCTCAGTAGAGTTTAATAACTTGCCTTACATTGGTCCTGGGCATGGGCGTTTTGTAATTTTTGTTAATTTTTTCCTCCAGTTTTACTAGGATACAATTAACACAAGATATTGTGTTATGCAAAGTGTGCAAAGTGTAAAGTGACTTTCAGATTTTTCTGTGCAGTCATTCACTCTCTATATCAATCTCTGTACACACATTTTTTCCCTAAACAAAAATGCTGTTATTCTAACACCTTTTAAGTTTTTTAGTTAATGTATCATGGATATCTTTTCATATCAACATGTAAAAAGTTACACCATTCTTTTGTCTTCTGCCTAGTACTCCGTTATAGGTGGATCATATTCTAACCTTTCCATTGTTAATGAAGATTTGTGTTGCTTTTTTTTTTTGGCCGCACCACGCGGCTTGTGGAATCGTAGTTCCCCAACCAGGGATTGAACCCAGGGCCCCCAGCAGTGAAAGTGCAGAGTCCTAACCACTGGACTGCCAGGAAATTCCCAGTTTGTACTACCTTTATATGAGGGAAAAAATTTCCCCATAGTGTTTACATTGGATATTTTCAACCTCTATTTTTGCCAGTCTGATGAGCAAAAAAATCTCTTTTATAATTTGAATGTATTGGATTAGCATCTTTTCATATGCTTATTGGCGATTTATGTGTCTTCTACTAATGCTTGCTTATATCCTTTATGGATTTTTCTATTTTTTATTGATTTGTAGGAAATCTTTATGTATTATGTTTATTAGCCTCTTGAGTATTATATGTTGCAAATGGCTTCTCCCAGTCTATAAATCATCTTTGAAACTTTATTATGGAATCTTTTTCTATATAGAAGTTTAACTTTTTGTACTTGATCAAATCAGCTTTTTGTTTTCTTTATGGATTCTGGGATTTGTATCATGTTTTAAAGGGTATAACTGACCTTCTCCACTTATTTTCTTATATTTTTCTCTATACTTACAGCTTTTCTTGTTTATTCATTGAGAATTAATTTTTGTATTTTTTGTATTACATTTGGCTACTTAAAGTTGATATAATTATTCTGATAACTAAACAACTCATAATAAGGAAGATTAGTGAGTTTCTTTTTTGTGACTTTTATTTATTTATTTATTTATTTATTTATTTATGGCTGTGTTGGGTCTTCGTCTCTGTGCGAGGGCTTTCTCTAGTTGCGGCAAGTGGGGGCCACTCTTCATCGCGGTGCGCGGGCCTCTCACTATCGCGGCCTCTCTTGTTGCGGAGCACAGGCTCCAGACGCGCAGGCTCAGTAATTGTGGCTCACGGGCCTAGTTGCTACGCGGCATGTGGGATCTTCCCAGACCAGGGCTCGAACCCGTGTCCCCTGCATCGGCAGGCAGATTCTCAACCACTGCGCCACCAGGGAAGCCCCCTTTTTTGTGACTTTAAAAAAAAATTTTTTTACATGTTTATTTTTATTTTTTTTGGCTGCACTGTGTGACGCGTGGCATCTTAGTTCCCTGACCAGGGATCGAACCCACGCCCCCTGCTTTGGAAGCGCCGAGTGTTAACAACTGGACCACCAGGGAAGTCCCAATCAGTGAGTTTCTGAAGGGAGTTCTAATTTTGTTAAAATGCTTGAATTGATGGTAAATATAGTTGGTTTGAGCATGAATCTAAGGTTTCTAAGGAGTTGGAGTGAGGGTAGATATTTTTTGGATAGGAAAACGTTTAAACAAAAGTGCAGATTTCTCAGCAGGCTTCACAGCCAATCAAGTTCACTTGAAACATAACAGTAGGTTATTTGACAAATTGTTGCCTTGCTGACATTTTCTCTCTTAGACTATACGGGGAAAATATTTATATATTTGTATGAGAAAAAATCTTGAAGGGTATACACCAAATTATTAGCAATGATTTTCTCTGGATGGAGAGATTTCAGATATATTTAATTTTTTTTTCTACTTACTGTGTTTTACATTTTTATCACTAAAAATGATATTTGTTTAGGGACGTCCCTGGTGGCACAATGGTTAAGAATCTGCCTGCCAATGCAGGGGACACGGGTTCGATCCCTGGTCCGGCAAGATCCCGCATGCTGTGGAGCAACTAAGCCCGTGTGCCACAACTACTGAGCCTGCGCTCTAGAGCCCGTGAGCCACAACTACTGAGGCCGCATGCCACAACTGCTGAAGCCCACATGCCTAGAGCCCGTGCTCCGCAACTAGAGAAGCCACCACAATGAGAAGCCCGTGCACTGCATTGAAGAGTAGCCCCCACTCACTGCAACTAGAGAAAGCCCACGCGCAGCAACGAAGACCCAATGCAATAAAAAAAAAAATGTTATTTGTTTAGTAAAAATAATATAGCGGGGAGGTAAAGAATGGAATGAAGGATACTGCTACTCTGGATCTATTTATAGCCAATAAGGAAGAATTGCTTGGTGGATAGAAATGAAAGAAACCTTTGGAGACAACGTGACCATATCGTTACATAGTTTGTTATAGCTGGGGTAGAGAATTCTAGAAGTGGTCACATATATACATACTCTAGATTGTAGGAATAAAACTTATAAAAAGTAAACAAAAATATATATTGTCATGACCTTATGACCTGAGACTAGGAAAGGTGGGAAGAACACAAAAATAATTGTACAATTATACAATTACAGATTATAACGAGTTTTTTAAAAGGCAAAAGCAAATAAAACTACTTTAACTCCACTTGGAACAATCTTAGCTCAGGTTTTAAAAGGACATTTATAGAAGATGAATATATAAAAGTGACACAAACATTTAAGTGTGTCAGAAAAGCTAAAATCCAGAAATCACAGATGTGAGGAATATGCTAAAGATAATTATAAAATCTTACAGTTATATTCAGAAACAATAATAAGGAAGATACATGCTTACTTAATATTAACAGCTCTTATTTGGTTTCCATGTTTTCTGTCAAGGAGAACAATCTTTATGCTGTAACAACAACAAAAAATTACCTAGTAAAGGAGAATTAAAGTCCAGTATAGGTGAAATTAATTAAGGAGGCATCTAACTGCTCAATAGGACTTTTTTTCATAACCTGAACTAGTTATATCTGAGGATGCTGTGCATACTTGTAGGTGAGAAAGCTAAACTTTGAGGAATTATTGGGAATAAGAAGAATGGAAGTGAGCAACAGGTAAGGACATTGACAGCATGTTGATCAAATTCAGAAATGACACAAAGCTTGTTGGACTTTTATGCAAGAAATGAAAACAATTTGTAAGTCCATAGCAACAAGCACTTAACAGATTGGTTTAAATAAGAAATTTAGTATAACTAAATATGTAATCCTGCATTTGGGTTAAAAAAAAATGAGTTGAAGAATTGATGAAAAAGGATAAATAGCCTTGTGGGAGTATTTATGACAAAGGAAATTTCCCTGTTGGTAAACTTAATATGAATCAGCAGCATGATTTGCCTGCCAAAATTTGATTATTATGGTTTTCTGAACAAAGGAAGTTAGTTAGGCCACACCTAGCCTGTATCCAGATTTAGGTACCACATTTGAGGAAATTGGCATAAGTCCCAATGACAGCAGTATCAGGCATTTGTGGTGTAGAAAAAGAAGTAGACTTAATGTGAACCATAAAGTAGCTCTGGTACCAAAGATTATAGAAAAACAACTTTCAAACCAACAGAAGGAAGAATTTTCTAGTGCTTAGAAAATAACAGGCTGCCTTGAGAGGCATTGGTTTGTGTGTGTAGAGTTTGAGCAAGGCTAGTTTACTACCCAGGTAAAGGTGATACAGAGGGTGTTAAAATTCAAACGACTTTTTTTTTTTTGGCTGTGTTGGGTCTTTAGTTGCTGCGTGGGGCTTTCTCTAGTTGCGGCGAGCAGGGGCTACTCTTTGTTGTGGTGCGCGGGCTTCTCATTGCGGTGGCTTCTCTTGTTGTAGAGGGCGGGCTTCAGTAGTTGTGGCTTGCGGGCTCTAGAGCGCAGGCTCAGTAGTCATGGCGCATGGGCTTAGTTGCTCTGTGGCAAGTGGGATCTTCCCGGACCAGGGATCGAACCCGTGTCCCCTGCATTGGCAGGCGGATTCTTAACCACTGCGCCACCAGGGAAGTCCTTAAATGACTTTTGAATGTATTGGTTTTGCATTTTTTCATATGCTATTCATCATTTGTATATCTTCCTTGGAGAATATCCACTCAAACCCTTTACTATTTTTTACTTGGGTTATTTGTCATTTATTATTGAGTTGTAAAAGTTTTTTATATATTCTGGATACAAGTCCCTGATCAGATATATGATTTGTAAATATTTTCTCCCATCCTGTGGGTGTTTCACTTTCTTGATAGTATCATTTGCAGCACAAAAGTTTAAAATGTTTTATATAGTCCAGTTTACATATGTACAGGCATACCTTGGAGATATTGCAGATTTGGTTCCAGACCACTGCAATAAAGCAAATATTTCCGTAAAGCAAGTCACGTAAATTTTTTGGTTTCCAAGTGCATATAAAAGTTAACGTTTATACTACACTGTACTCTATTAAGTATGCAATAGTATTATATCTAAAAAACAATGTACATACCTTAATTAAAAAATACTGTATTGCTAAAAAATCCTAACCATCACCTGAGCCTTCAGCAATTTTTAATCTTTTTGCTGGTGGAGGGTCTTGCCTTGATGTTGATGGCTCCTGACTGATCAGCTGGTGGCTGCTGGAGGTTGGGGTGGCCGTGGCAATTTTTTTAAATAAGACAGCCATGAAGTTTGCCACATCAGTTGACTCTTCCTTTTACAAACAATTTCTCTGTAGCATGCAGTGCTATTTGATAGCATTTTATCTATGGTGGAACTTTTTCAAATTTGGAGTCAATACTCTCAAACCCTGACACTGCTTTATCAACTAAGTTTACATAATATTCTAAATCCTGTGTTGTCATTTCAACAGTCTTCACAACATCTTCACCAGGAGTGGTTTCCATCTCAAGAGTAGGTTCCACTTTCTTTATGCATTCATAAGAAGAACTCCTCATCAAAGTTTTATCATGAGATTACAGTAATTCAGTCACATCTTGAGGCTCTACTTCTAATCTAGTTCTCTTGCTCTTTCTACCACATCTGCAGTTATTTCCTCCACTAAAGTCTTGAACCTGTCAAAGTCATCCCTGAGGGTTGGAATCAAGTTCTTCCAGAGTTCTGTTAATGTTGATATTTTGACGTCTTCCCATGAATCACACATGTTCTTAATGGCATCTAGAATGGTGAATCCTTTCCAGAAGGTTTTCAATTTACTTTGCTCAGATCCATCAGAGGTATTGCTATCTATAGCAGCTATAGACTTAAGAAATGTATTTCTTAAATAGTAAGACTTGAAAGTCAATATTACTCCTTGATTCGTGGGCTGTAGAACAGATGTGTGTTAGCAGGCATGAAAATAACATTAATCTTGTATATCTCCATCAGAGCTCTTGGGTGACCAGGTACATTGTCAAAGAGCAGTAATATTTTGAAAGGAATCTTTTTTCTGAGCAGTAGGTCCCAACAGTGTGCTTAAAATATTCAGTAACCCATGTTGTAAACAGAAGTGCTGTCATCCAGGCTTTGTTGTTCCGTTTGTAGAGCACAGGCAGGATAGATTTAGCGTAAGTCTTAAGGGCCCTAGGATTTTAAAGGCTACTGCAAGGTTATTAATTGGCCTATTTCAATATTCTCATGTCTCAGGGAATTAGGAGGCCCAAGGAGAGTGGGGGAGAGAGGTGACTGGCCAATTGGTGGAGCAATCAGGACACACACAACATTAGTAAGTTTGCTGTCTTATATGGTTCATGGCACTCCAAAACAATTACAACAGTAACATCAAAAATCACTGATCACAGACCATCATAACACAATATTAATGAAATATTGCAAGAATTACCAAAATGTGACAGTGACACGAAGTGAGCATATGCTGTTGGAAAAAATGGCACTGATAGACTTGCTTGACTCAAACAAGGTTGCCACAAACTTTCAATTTGTAAAAATAAGCAGTATCTGGGAAGTGCAGTGAAGCAAAGCCCGATAAAGTAAGGTATGCCTGTATTTTTTCTTTTACCTGTGCTTTTGGTGTTGCCTAAGTTAAGTTCACAAGGATTTACTCCTATGTTTTCTCCTAAGGGTTTTATAGTTTTAGCGCTAACATTTAGTTCTGTGGTCCATTTTGAGTTAATTTTTGTGTATGGTAGGGGTAAGGGTCCAACTTCATTCTTTTGCATGTGGATATCCAGTTGTCCTAGCACCATTTGTTGAAAAGACTATTCTCTTCCCCACTGAATTGTCTTAACACTCGAATTTTTAAATAGTATAACTTTTTAATAAGAAATATCAATATAATAACTATGGAAGATGAGAAACTAATGCATAATTCTACCACCCTTGCACAACTTCACTATTTTGTGTATTCCCTTCTAGTCCCCATCCCATAAACATACACATTTTATACAGTTGCAATCATAATGTGCTAATTATATATATTGCCTTTTTCACTTAGTATATGAATATGATACACACTTTCCATATTACTATATAGATTTCCAAATTATTTTTTGTTGTTGCCTAAATGTTCCGTCTGCAGGCTCTTACATAATTTAATAAATCAGTCCCTTATTTTAGATATTAGGGTTTACTCTAATTTTTTATTACTTAAATAACATTGTAATGATAATCTTTGTGCATAACCTATTAGGCTACTGTTGGATAATTTCCTTAGATAATTTTCTGGAAGGATTTCTTCCAACAAATATTGAAAACCAACTAGAGACTAGCTATATAACTTTGATTTGGGGAATCCTGGGTTGCATGTGTTGTTGTAGTTGTTGGCTTATTTAAGATAACAATAGCAGCTGATACCTCTGACTGTGGTTCAGGCAATGTGCCAAATAGTTTGTGTGTGTAGTTATATTTAATTATCCTACAAATTCTATTAGATAAGGTATTCAAGGCCAAAGTTTGATAACTTGTCCAAAATTGTATAACTAATAAAAGGCAAAAATGGCATACAGGACTGTGTGGCTGCAAAACTCCACTGGCTCCCAGACTGGACATAAACAATTATAATGGCAAGATTCTTACAGAGTAGGCTCTATTAGATAAGGTATTTTGTGCAGAAGTTCTCTGAATACACATGACTTGTTAAGTACGAATGCATTATTGGCCCAAAGGTTGTTTTTAAAAAATAGGAATTAAGACTGATTTTTCTCTGTAGATTTAATGATTCATTATTCTTGGACCCCATGAACTAATCATTTTGTATTATTTCCAATTGTGTAGTGTTGCCATTCCAAGTGGTCTAGAGAGCATGCATAACCAATATAGAAATTGTTTCTTGACTCAATGCAATAAAAAAGAAAATGGAAAAGGAATTAGAAATCTTTGATACTTCAATGTAAATCAAAATTTCCTGATATCTTAAATATATAAATTTTAGTATTTGGGGGAGAATATACACAATAGCATTTCTGATCAAGACATCTAAGTCCTATATAATGTATATTTAATTAATAGTGTTCAGCTGTTAGCTATTTCAATTGTAGAATTATTAAATGTGTTTAGTATTTGAAATAATTGCCTACAACTCATAATTATTGCTCTAGCCTGAAATATAAAGAGGAAAATCAGAATTATAAGAATAAAATGATGCTTGAAAAGAAACAGTAATTTTGAAATGCTAATAGTCTGAAAAAAATGGCTCTGCCACGTTCAGAGATAAGTTTTCTTTAAAGCATGAGAATGCCACTTCTTTATAGAAATTCTTGTTGCAGGTTTATATTTTCACAGTCTTTCAGTACATCAAACTACGTAAAGTCTCTCCTTGATTTTCATCCAAAGAGGCTCTTTTCTTAAGATGGCGACTGGAGTAATTTGTATGCCCTAGACAGAAGAATGAGCCTCTTCAGTCTGGTGGAATAGTATTTTCATCAAGGTGTAGCTTCAAGAGGGATCACATATAACTGTGAGGGAAGAAGGGTACATTTATTTTGCTGAAGAAGTCCATTTCACCAAATGCCAATTCCCTGAATTTGCTTCTTTTTAACTAGAGTTAGTTGATCGGTTTTCATATTTTTAAGTAATATTTCAAAGAATATTCAATTTGTTTCTCCTCTAATTCCTTGCTGCTGTTAAGGAGGTGGACAGAGAAAAACTTTTCATATTCAGGAATATAATTGCAATGAATATATTCTTTATCAGTGGAGAATTTGGAGACTTTAGGCCTAGTCCTCTTCCTTTCTCTGCCTCTCAGTCTCTGGTGACATTAGCGGGGATTTAGGGCAAACAAATTGAACGTTCCTTTAAATGCTGTTATGAAGACAAATCCTATCAACTCAAGACTTAAGGTGAATTCAGTGAATTGGCCTTTAGATAAAATGATTTTTGGTAAATTTACTTTTGGCCAGTGACTCAGAGCTCACCTAACCAGCCAGATCAACTGAATTAATCCTAATAATGACATGGCAGATGCTTCAGGTGTATTATTTTCATATCCTCAAGATTGAGAATTTTCATGATGACAGATCACAAAACGGGCTATCAAACTTAACATGAACGATGGCCTAGTAAAAGCAATTAGATGACCTTTTCTATCTTTTATGATGATAGACTTCTACACCTTGAGCCTTTCACTCTCACTGGAGCTCAAGCCCATATTTCTAAGAGAACCTAGGCAGCATAGTCACTTTTCTTTTTAGTACATCCAAATCAAGATTCTGCCTCTTTCCTCACCAAATAGCACCTCTTTAGAATTTCTAAAGACTCAGTCATCTCATTCTTTTCCATCCCCACTTCTATTCAGTTATTCCCCACTTTCATTCTGTCATTTTTTTGAAATGTCTCAGAGTCTCTATACTTATTGCAACCACCTTAGTTCAGGTCTTCATTTTTATGCCTTTTAGTTGTTTTCCTGCTTACATCCTTCTCTCTGGTAGTAGGTTAAATTTACACTGCTTTCATCATGTCTCTCTCTGAGGTAATCCCAGGAACTCTGCAAAATTCACTAGCTAACCTCTCTGTCTCAATGTGTAGGATGTTTTGTCAGAAGAGCAATGATCCAGTAGTGCTTTTCTTGTTAACTTGACATCTACCTGCTGTCTGAATAAAAGGCATCTTATTCTCATTTTTTCTACTTAGATGACTTCTAGATGTGATCTTTTGCATGGTACTTGTGATCCTAGCCTATTGCCTTCTCCTGATGTGATACACAAGAACCCTGTTGCCTATTTCAGACATTCAACAAGCATTTGATTTTTATCTAATTCCATGCTCTCAATTTATCAAGTAATCTAATTTCTCAGGCTTCAGTTAGATATCATTAAGATCTCTTCCCTTACCACTGGCACCATCACCCCCGCCCCCTCAAGATTGGGTTAGACATCTCACCCATGTTCAGTACAGTATATATCTCACTATTTTGAAATAGCTAGGTTTTTTTTTCCAGATATAATTGACATATAACAGTTTCAGATGGACAATGTAATTCAATGTTTGTATATATTGAAAAATGATGACAGTAAGTCTAGTTAACATTCATCACCATACATAATTACAATTTTTCTTTTTCTTACAATGAGAACTTTTAAGATCTACTCTCTTAACAACTTTGAAATATACAGTATGGTACTAGTACAGTCACCATGCTGTACATTACATCCCCCCGACTTTATTTTATAACTGGAAGTTTGTGCCTTTGACTCCTTTCACCCACTTCTTCCACCCTCACCCCCAGCCTCTGGCAACCACCAAATCTTTTTTATTTATTTATTTATTTTTATTTATTTATTTATTTATTTTTGGCTGTGTTGGGTCTTCGTTTCTGTGTGAGGGCTTTCTCTAGTTGCGGCAATCGGGGGCCACTCTTCATCGCGGTGCGCGGGCCTCTCACTATTGCGGCCTCTCTTGTTGCGGAGCACAGGCTCCAGACGCGCAGGCTCAGTAGTTGTGGCTCACGGGCCCAGTTGCTCCACGGCATGTGGGATCTTCCCAGACCAGGGCTCGAACCCGTGTCCCCTGCATTGGCAGGCGGATTCTCAACCACTGCGCCACCAGGGAGGCCCCCACCAAATCTTTTATGAGAGTTCGGTTTTTAATTTTTTTTTAGATTCCACGTAAAAGTGAGATCATATGATATTTGTCTTTGTCTGACTTATTTCACGTAACATAGTGCCCTCAAGGTCCATTAATATTGTTGCAAATGGCAATATTCCTTCTTTTTTATGGCTGAATAGCACTCCATTATATATATATATATATATATATATATATATATATATATACACACTACATTTTCTTTATCCATTCATCCATTGATGAACACTTAGGTTACTATCATGTCTTGGCTATTGTAAATCATGCTGCAGTGAACATGAGGGTGCAGATATCTTTTTGAGTTAGTGTTTTCATTTATGGAAGTTCCATTTTTATTTTTGTGAGGAATCTCCATGCTATTTTCCATAGTGGCTATACCAATTTACACTCCCACCAACAGTGCACAAGAGTTCCTTTTTCTTCACATCCTTGCCAACACTTGTTATTTATTGTCTTTTAGCTAATAGCCATTCTAACAAGTATGATATCTCATTGTGGTTTTGATTTGCATTTCCCTGATGATTAGTGATGTTGAGCATTTTTTCATGTACCTGTTGACTATCTGTATGTCTTCTTTGGAAAAATGTATGTTAAGATCCTCTACCCATTTTAAAAATCACATTGATTTTTTTGCTATTGAGTTGTATGTTTTGGAATATGAACACCTTGTCAGATATGTGATTTTAAAATACTTTCTCCCATTCAGTAGTTTGCCTTTTCATTTTGTTGCTGTGCAGAAGATTTTTAGTTTGATGTAGTGCCACTTGTTTATTTTTGCTTTTGTTGCCTTTGCTTTTGGTATCAAATCCAAAAAATCATTGCCACGACCAATGCCAAGGAACTTACTGCCTATGTTTTCTTCTAGGAGTTTTATGGTTTCAGGTCTTATGTTCAAGTCTTAATCCATTTTGAGTTAATTTCTATGTATGGTATAAGATAATGGTCCAGTTTCACAGTTTTGTTTTGTTTTTTTTAAGTTTTTCCCTTTTCTAAAAAAATTTTTTTAGTTTTTGGCTGCACCATGCAACATGTGGGATCTTAGTTCCCCGACCAGGGATCGAACCCACACCCCCTGCATTGGAAGCATGGGGTCTTTAACCACTGGACCGCCAGGGAAGTCCCAGTTTCAGAGTTTTGTTTGTTTGTTTTTATCTTCGCCACCAGAAAGTAAAGTTCTTGAGGGCAGGCACTATGGAATTTTCACTCTAGCACAATGTGTGGCAGTTCTTGTGTACTTGTGAAATTGTTATTGAATAAAGAATTAATTCAGCAAACATTTATTGAGGACTCAACTATGTGACAGACACGGTGATGTACATGTCATTGAAAAAGACAGATATGGTTTCTGCCTTTAGGATCTGGTGGGAAAGGCAAATGCTAAACAAATGGCCAATTAGGGTAGTCTGGTAGACACCATCAATTCCTTCCCTTTATATCCATGCATACTATTTTTCATGTCAAGAAGTAGAGTCTAGTTCTCCTCACCTTGAGTCTGAACTGGCCTCAGTTCCTTGACCAAAACAATGTGGCAGAAGTGATGTTTTGGAACTTTTGAGACCAAGTCTTAAGTTTCTACTTGGGTCTCTTAGAATGTTTTCTCTTGGAATGATCCCTCTCAAAACCCAGCCACTATATTGTGAGAAACTGAAGCCACATGGAGAGGTTTTGTGTAGGCACTCAGTCCTAGCTGAGCTTTGATAACATCAGCTTGCCATGTGAGAGAGCCCTCTTGGACAGCTAGTCCAGTTGAGCCTTTAGATGACTTCATTCTCCAGGACCATCTGACTACAACCACTTGTGAGAAGATCAGGTGAGAACTACACAGCTAAGCCTTGTCAACCCACAGACTCTTGAGAGAGAATGAATTGTTTAAAGCAGCTAAATTTAGGGGTGGACATGAACAGGAATAAAGGGAAAACCTAATTTAGATGATCAGAGAAGCCAACCTATAATTGTTTAATAATGTTTTGTCTTTCCTGCTCAACTATACATTTCATGAAGGCAGAGACTATATCTGTCCTGTTCTTAACTGTATCCCCAGTACATGGCATATATGCTTAATATCTGCTGAAGTAATGGTGAAGAACTTTTACTAGATTCTCAAAGAAGTCTATAACTACAAAAAGGTTAAATTTACTTCATTAGCAGAAAAACATTCCTCCTTGTCCATCTTGTATAGCAATGCTTCATTCTATTCAAGCACAAAATTCCAGGTTTTCTGGACTGACTAAATACCCTACATCCAGGACTCAGGTGATTGGGGCATTATTTTCCTTCCAGAGATTATGGCTGAGCACTAGGCCTTTGAACAACTTTGGGAACTTAATCATGATGGGGCACATCACATACCTAGATGAGGTTAGGCAGATGATGAGAGGGACTGATGCCAAAGAGCACAGAAGTGGGCCTACTTACTGGAAGAAAACTAAGGCTCAGACGAAGTCTGTTATTCTATCAATATCCTCTGTAACCCTTACCTATTTTATTTTCTATAATTCCCCACATGAACTGTCTGCCTAATTTCATTTTAGTATGGTCCAGGAAGTAATTCTTTACTCAGGTTTTACTTAACATTGCGTCTTCCTCACACACCATTCTTATTCCCACCTTTGTGTCTTTCTTTGCATGTGTCTTTCCCCTTCCCTTGATTAGCCTTTCCTCTCCTTTCTGCTTATATATATCTTTTGGGAGCTATTTTAAGTCTACTTCCTCTCTGAAAAGTTCCTGGAAGATTCCAATTTAAGTATATCTCTCTTCCCTGAGATTTTTTTTTACTTTACATGAAGTTTACTACCTTTTTTAAAAAATTAATTTGTTTATTTATCTCTGGCTGCGTTGGGTCTTCGTTGCTGCACGTGGGCTTTCTTTAGTTGAGGCGACCGGGGGCTACTCTTCCTTGTGGTGCGCGGGCTTCTCATTGCAGTGGCTTCTCTTGTTGCGGAGCACGGGCTCTAGGTGCACAGGCTTCAGTAGTTGTGGTGTGCAGGCTCAGTAGTTGTGGCTCATGGGCTCTAGAGCGCAGGCTCAGGAGTTGTGGCGCATGGGCTTAGTTGCTCTGCGGCATGTGGGATCTTCCCGGACCAGGAATCGAACCCGTGTCCCCTGCATTGGTAGGCGGATTCTTAACCACTGCGCCACCAGGGAAGTCCCAATTTTGCCCATTTTTAAGTTGAGTTGTTTGTCTTTCTTGTTACTGAGTTGGATAACAGTCTTTTTAAATCAAATTAATTAATTGATTTGTTTATTTATTTTTGGCTGCATTGGGTCTTCGTTGCTGAGTGCGGGGCTTCCCTAGTTGCGGTGAGCGGGGGCTACTCTTCATTGCAGTGCATGGGCTTCTCATTGCGGTGGCCTCTCCCATTGCAGAGCATGGGCTCTAGGCTCGTGGGCTTCAATAGTTGTGGCTTGCGGGCTCCAGAGTGCAGGCTCAGCAGTTGTGGCACCCAGGCCCAGTTGCTGTGCGGCATGTGGGATCTTCCTGGACCAGGGCTTGAACCCGTGTCCCCTTCCTGAACCAGGGCTCAAACCCGTGTCCCCCGCACCGGCAGGCAGATTTGTAACCACTGCGCCACCAGGGAAGCCCCTGGATAACAGTCGTTGTTTGCAAATATTTTCTTCTATTGGGTGAATTGTTTATCCTTTTTTTTTTTTTTCTTTTTTTATTAGCTGGACCATGCGGCTTGTGGGATCTTAGTTCCCCAACCAGGGATTGAACGTGGGCCCTCGGAAGTGAAAGCACAGAGTCCTAACCACTGGACCGCCAGGGAATTCCCTATCTATCCTTTTTTTAAAATGGTGTCTTGAGCGAGCAGAATTTTTAAAATTTGATATCAGTTTTTTCTTTTATTGTTACTGCTTTCTTGCTCTAAGAAATCTTTGCCTATCCCAAAGTTGCAAAGATACCACTTTTAGCCTTATGTTTAGGTCTCTGATCCATTACAAGTTAATTATTGTGTTCAGTGTGAGGTAGAGATTGAGGTTCACTTTTTTTCATATGGATATCCAGTTGTTCTGACATGATTGTTGAAAAGATTTTCCATTTCCCATCGGATTGCTTTGTTGCTTTTCTTGAAAATCAGTTGATTAGACAAATAAGTTTTTTTTTTTCATTTTTCTCTGTTTTGTGATCTGTTTGTCTTTTTATATGCCAGGATCATGCTGACTTGATTACTGTAATTTCATACTAAGTCTTGAAATCAGGTAATGTAAGTCTTCCAACTTTGTTTTTCTTTCTCAAGATTGCTTTGGATTTTTTAGGTCTTTTGCATTTCCATATAAATTTTAGAATCAAGCTGTCTATTTCTACAGTACTCCTGGTAGGGATATGCATGGGATTGCATTGAATATACACAGATCAATTTAGGAAGAATAGAAATCTTACTAATGGTGAGTCTTCCAACCCATGAACATTATATATATATATATCTATATGTTTAGTTTTCAGTGTAGAGGTCTTGCATGACTTCTGTTAATTTATTCCTAACTGATTTGTTTTTTGAAATGATTGTAAATACAATTAAAAAAATACTGTTTTCCCAATTATGTACTACTAGTATCTAAAAATACAACTGATTTTTTAAAATATGTATCTTACAACTGATTTTTGCATGTTGACCTTGTATCCTGTAACATACAACTATTAGTTTAGTAATTGTTTTATATATTCTTTAGGATTTTCTACATACCCAAATTATGTCATTTGTGAGCAGGTACGGTTTTACTTCTTCCATTCCAATCCTTGTGCTTTTTTTCCCCCTTGTCTTAGTACACTGTCTAAAACCACCAGTACAACATTGAATAAAAGTGGTAAGAGTGAACATACTTGCTTTGTCCTTGATCTTAGGGGGAAACTGTAAATATGTCACCATTAAGTGTGATATTAGCTGTAGATATTTTACTTGTCCTTTGTGAGATTGGAAAAGTTCCATTCTGTTTCTGATTTTCTGAAAGTTTTTTTCATGGATGGATATCAAATTTTGTCAAATGTTTTTTCTGCACCTATTTAAATGATTGTATGTTTTTTGTCCTTTATTCTGTTAATACAGTGAATTACCTTCTTTTTTAAAAATGTTAAACCAATCTTGCATTCTGGGGATAAACCTCCCTTAGTCATGATATATTGTCCTTTTTATATATTGCTAGAATCAATTTACTAATATTTTGCTTTAGATATTTACATCTTTCTTCATTAAGGACCTCAGCCTGTAATTTTTTATTTTTCCCTTCTTTTCCGCTCCCTCCCTTTCTCAGTCTTAATCTCTCTCTCTCCCCGCACCCTACCTCCTCCTTCTCCTCCTTTTTCTTTTTTTCTTTCTTTTTTTCTTTTTATAAATTTATTTATTTTTATTTTTGGCTGCGTTGGGTCTTCGTTGCTGCGCATGGGCTTTCTCTGGTTGCGGCGAGCGAGAGCTACTCTTTGTTGCGGTGCGTGGGCTTCTCATTGCAGTGGCTTCTCTTACTGCGGAGCACGGGCTCTGGGCACGCGGGCTTCAGTAGTTGTGGCACGCGGGCTCTAGAGCGCAGGCTTAGTAGTTGTGGCGCACGGGCTTAGTTTCTCTGTGGCATGTGGGATCTTCCCGGACCAGGGCCTGAACACATGTCCCCTGCGTTGGCGGGCGGATTCTTAACCACTGCACCACCAGGGAAGCCCTCTTCCTTTTTCTTTTTGTAATTTCTCTGGGTTTATTAGTGGGTTTTGTTGACCTCATGAAATGTTGAAAAATATTCTCTTCCAGTTTTCTGAAGGAGTTTTATAACATTGATGTTCTTTTTTTAAGTGTTTGATAGAATTCACCAGTAAAACCGTCTTGGCTTGGAGTTTCCTTTTTGGAGAGGTTTTTGATAAATTCTGTTTCTTTAATAGATATAGATGTTTTCAGATCTTCTGTGTCATCTTATGTAAGTTTTGATAAGTGGTGTTTTTCAAGGAATTTATTTCACCTAAGTTGTCTAATTAATTGGCATAAAATTGTTTATAATGTTCCTTTATTATCCTTTTAATGTCTGTAGGATATAGGGTGATATTCTCTTTCATTTCTCAAGCTGGTGTTCTATTTATTTTTTTCACTAGTCTAGCTAGGATGTTATGAATTTTGTTGATTGTTATCCATTTTGTTGATCTTTTCAAAGAACCAACTTTTGGCTTTATTATTTTCTCTATTATTTGTCTGATTTCTACTTCATTGATTGCAGGTCTGTATTATTTCCTTTGATTTATTCTGGGTTTACTCTGCTTTTCTTTTTCTAGATTTTAAAAGTTGAACCTTTCAGTCATTTATTTTCTTGTTTTCTATTGTAGGCATTTAAAGCTATAAATTGCCTTCTAAATACTGCTTTAGCTGCATCCCACAAATTTTGATATGTTGTATTTTCATTACAGTTCAGTTTATAATTTTTGATGACCTGTGGGTTATTTAGAAGCATGTTATTTAGTTTCCAAATAGTTAACAAGTTTTTCTTAGCTATCTTTTTGATTTCTATTTTTTTAATAAATTTATTTATTTTATTTATTTTATTTTTGGGTCTTTGGGTCTTTGTTGCTGCGTGCAGGCTTCAGTAGTTATGGCACGTGGGCTCAGTAGTTGTGGCTCGCGGGCTCTAGAGCGCAGGCTCAGTAGCTGTGGTGCACAGGCTTAGTTGCTCTGCAGCATGTGGGATCCTCCCGGACCAGGGATCGAACCTGTGTCCCCTGCATTGGCAGGCAGATTCTTAACCACTGCACCACCAGGGAAGTTCCTTGATTTCTAATTTAATTGCATTATGGTCAAAGAACGTACTCTTTATGATTTCAATTCTTCTACAGTTGACACTTGAACCATAGGGAGGGTAGGTGTGCTGACCACCCCTCCTAACCCCCCCACTCCCTCCGCCCAGTTGAAAATCTGCATATAACTTACAGTTGGCCTTCTGTATCTGTAGTTCCACATTTGTGGATTCAAGCAGCTATGGATTGTGTATTATGGTAGTATGTGTTTATTGAAAAAATCTGCATATAAGTGGACCTGCACAGTTCAAACCTGTGTTGTTCAAGGGTCAACTGTATTTTTAAAAAAATATTTCTTTATTTATTTGGCTGCATCGGGTCTTAGCTGCAGCACGTGGGATCTTTTGTTGTGGCGTGTGGGCTCTCTAGTTGTGGTACGCAGGCTCAGTAGTTGTGGTGCATGAGCTCTAGAGCACACGGGCTTAGTTGCCCCGTGGCATGTGGGATTTTAGTTCCCCAACCAGGGATCAAACCCACGTCCCCTGCATTGGCAGGTGGACTCTTAACTACTGCACCACCAGGGAAGTCCCTCAACTGTATTTTTATTAAAACTTATTTTATGTCATAGTATATGGTATATCTTGGGGAACATGCTACGTACACTTGAAAAGAATATGTATTTTGTACATATTGTTGGATGTAATGTTCTATAAATGTCAGTTAGTCAAGGTGGTTGATAGTGTTTTTCAGATCTTATATGTTTTTATTAGTATTTTTGATCTAGTTGTTAAGTGAGCAAAGGGTGTTAAAATCTCCAACTGTGATTGTGATTTTTTCCATTTCTCCTTTTAAGTCTGTCAATTTGCTTCATGTATTTTGAAGCTCTGTTATTAGATACATATGCATTTATGATTTTTGTTTGCTTCTTATGAATTGATGGATTTATCTTTATGAGATATCCTTCCCTTTTTGTCTCTGGTAATATTCTCTCTTGAAGACTATTTTATCTGATGTTAATAGAGCCACTGTAGTCTTTTTATGCATCATATTTTTTTCCATCCATTTATCTGTATCTATCTGCATCTCCTACAGACAGCATATAGTTATCTCCTGCTTTTTAAACATCTATTCTGGTATTGTTTGCCTTTTTATTTGAAGTATTTAGTCAATTTACGTATACTTTAATTATTTACATGTCTGGGTTTAGGTCATTGTTGTCTTTGTTTTAAAACTTTTATTTTATTTTATTTTATTTTTTTGGCCACGCCGCGTGTCTTGCAGGACCTTAGTTCCCCGACCAGAGATTGAACCTGGACCCTCGGCAGTGAAAGTGCAGAGTCCTAACAACTGTACCACCAGGGAATTCCCTAGGTCTTCTATTTTACATTTTTTTTCCTTTGTGTTTCCTCTGCTATTGTTCCTCTGTTCTTTCTTTTCTGCCTTCATTTGCATTAACTGAATATTTATTTTTAGCATTCCATTTTAATGTATCTTTTGGCTTTTAAATCTGTATCTCTTTGCATTACTTACTTAGCATTTGATCCATGGATTATAATGTGTATCTTTAACTCTTTATAGTTTTTTTAAGGCTAATATTGTATCACTCTGTGTTAAATACAAAAACATAGCAATTGTATAGGTCCATTTACCCCTACTCATAATCCTTTATGATACAGTTCTATGTATTATACACATATACTATGAACTCCATAATAATTGTTAAAATATGGTTTCATCAGTCATCTATAATTAAAGAAACCAAGAGAAATCTGTCTCTTCTTTACAAACATAGTTACCATTTTCAGTCCTGAAGTTCCAAATTTTCTTCTTCCTTTAGTCCAAAGAACTGCCTTTAGCATTTCTTTTTTTTTTTTTTTTTAATTAATTTAATTTATTTCCTTTTGGCTGCATTGGGTCTTCATTGCTGCACGCAGGCTTTCTCTAGTTGTGGCAAGCAGGGGCTACTCCTCCTTGCGGTGCGCGGGCTTCTCATTGCAGTGGCTTGTCTTGTTGCGGAGCGTGGGCTCTAGGCGTACGGGCTTCAGTAGTTGTGACATGTGGGCTCAGTAGTTGTGGCTTGCGGGCTCTAGAGCACAGGCTCAGTAGTTGTGGCGCACGGGCTTAGTTGCTCCGTGGCATGTGGGATCTTCCCGGACCAGGGCTTGAACCAGTGTCCCCTACATTGGCAGGTGGATTCTTAACCACTGCATCACCATGGAAGCCCTAGCATTTCTTATAGTGCTGCAGAGACAAATTCTCTCAGTTTTCATTTATCTAATCATTTTCTAGTTCTTTTGTCATTATTGAAAGATATTGTCACTGGAGATTAATTATGGGTTAGCAGGGTTTTTGTTTTTTTTTCTTATATTACTTTAAGGATGGCATTTCATTGTCTTCTCAGTCAGCTAAATTGTGTGATTTTTTTTCTGGCAGGCTTTAAGAGTTTCTCATCATATTTGATTTTCTTCAGGTTGACTGTGATGTGCTTTGATATGGTTATCTATGTATTTCTCCTATTTGGGGTTCACTAAGCTTTTGAATTTGAAAATTTATGTCTTTCCAAAATTTAGGAAATTTTTGGTCATTATTTCTTCAAATGTGTTTCTGCCTCATCCCTGTTTTCTCTTTTTGAGATACTAATTAGGTTTTATACCTTTTGCTACTAGCCCACCAGTGACTGAGAATATGCCCTCTGACTTCCTGTTTTATTTTCTTATTCCTACGAAAACATTTCTCTCAGACTAGATTTTTTTTTTAAATTAATTAATTAATTAATTAATTTTTGGCTGCGTTGGGTCTTCGTTGCTGCACGTGGGCTTTCTCTAGTTGCAGCGAGCAGGGACTACTCTTTGTTGCGGTGCGTGGGCTTCTCATTGCAGTGGCTTCTCTTGCTTCAGAGCACAGGTTCTAGGTGCGCAGGCTTCAGTAGTTTTGGCTTATGGGCTCTAAAGCGCAGGCTCAGTAGTTGTGGCACACGGGCTTAGGTGCTCCGCGGCATGTGGGATCTTCCCGGGACCAGAGCTCGCGCCCGTGTCCCCTGCATTGGCAGGCAGATTCTTAACCACTGCGCCACCAGGGAAGCCCCTCTCAGACTAGATTTAATTCTCACTTAGCCAGATTTTAGTGAATTATCCATATAGTTTATCAATATTATATAGATCTTTGGAAGACATGGAAGTAGTAAGAGAAGGAAGATGGCATTTCAAGTGCATAAAAATAGTTTTGACTTCACACGTGATCCACTTGTTTCATTATTATAATAAATTTGATTGAACTTTTAAAGATAGGCCATCTACTTTTTACAGTTTCTAAATATTATGATCAGGTATAATAGTTCTTTGATACTCAAAAATTGTTTGAGAAAATATTAGTTAAAATGTACCCTGTTACAGAATCTCTTTGCTGTTGCTCTCAAATGGTGCCATTATCCTCATATAAATACATAGATCCACTTGTATGTACTGATATAATTTTATTCCAGATATTCTGTGATAATATGTGACTTCACCAAAATAGCCCTGAGTGGGAGGAAAATTAACATACTAGTAGTGTTATAGGTATCAGAAAACAAACTACTCTCATTTTCTGATCATTAAGGATCTGGAAATATTTTTTTCTTTTAATATGAAGAAAGCAAATATGCTATCCTTGCGTCTATGTAAAATCATTGCACCTATAAGAACAGGTAACCTAAAGGTATATGATTTACTAAAATATGGATCCAGAGAAGTTCTGGTTACTTTTTAGGGTGAGGCTCAGACTGTTCTCATATATATTAATATATTGATTTTGATGTAATCTTTTTATAAAAACAAGTTCAACTTGTTAAACAAGAGGTATGGCTCATATGATCCCATTCACTAAAGAAGTATGACACAGATTATGGTGTTTTAGACTTATGAAACTAAATAAGCGTTAGAAAAGGATTCTTGTTTTAAAATATTAATTTGTTTATTTTTGGCTGTGTTGGGTCTTTGTTGCTATGTGTGGGCTTTTCTCTAGTTGAGGCTAGTGGGGGCTACTCTTCGTTGCGGTGCGCGGGCTTCTCATTGTGGTGGCTTCTCTTGTTGCGGACGGGCTCTAGGTATGCAGGCTTCAGTAGTTGTGGCACTCGGGCTCAGTAGTTGTGGCTCACAGGCTCTAGAGCGCAGGCTCAGTAGTTGTGGTGCACGGACTTAGTTGCTCCGCAACATGTGGGATCTTCCCAGACCAGGGATCGAACCCATGTTCCCTGCATTGGCAGGCGGATTCTTAACCACTGCACCACCAGGGAAGTCCCAAGGATTCATTTTTTTTTCAACATTATATTCTCTTCTATATTCTGTGAGGTACACAGAAAGTACCTGACTTTCTGTGTAATGTGTATGTTTTGGACTCTGCAAAGGCAACAGCATAGGTATGAAGGAAGAGTCGTTTTATAGCTTAGGATGAGAATTGATAATTAATTTTTAATGTATTGATTTTGATTTTCAGTGAATGAATTGAGTTCAGATACTCAGTACTTATACTATTACATTTTCTTCCGTATTCATTATCTTATTTCGTACTGGCTTGTCTTCCCATCTATGGAAGAGTCAACAGGATCCAAAATAGTGGTTTCATGAAAGAAAATAATAATTATGTGTAATATGAACAAAATATTTACCAGTATTAGTGTTAAGTCCTCTTTTCTAGCAGGTATGTAAAGAAAATGCTATACAAAAATGTAAAATTATTCTCCCCTTTGGAAAGTTAGTCCTCACTAATTATTATTTACATAAGAAAAAGGTAGAATTTAAAACACATAGGACACGTTTTCAGTAAAAAAAAAAAAACTATTTAAATCAAGACCATTTTTTCATATGGTTTTTTGTTTCAAACCCCTAAGTACTAAATGTAATAATTTTTGACAGCAGCAGTTCATGTGTTAAGTTTTGGAGTTTAGAAATATTATTCACTAACCATGAGTAAATCTCAGCAAGGAGTCATCTAGGTAAGAAGAATGCCATTTCTGTAAGAAAGATGCATTTAATCTAGTGATACTCTATGATGTCAAATGGTATAAAACATTTATTAAGCTGTGTAATAGATAGGACTCAGTTCTACTCTATCCCTGGAGCTCTAATAAATTTTTAACAAGGAAAAGTAGGAAAACCAGGGGTGTCTTCCCTTCTACAGTGCCCTAGGCATTTTTCTATCTTTGAGAAAGCCAGAAAAATATGGGCTAACTTTTCAAATCTTACATTATAATGTTAAGTCAGATTCTGGTATGTCTAGGGGATCTTAGGTACTAGTTCCATAGCACTAGAGAAATTCTTTTGCTTTGGTCTGTCTTTTTTGTTTGTTTGTTTAAGACGTTGTATGTGTCTAGTTTTAAAGCTTTTAGTCTGTTCAGAGTTTCCCTTGTGTTTCCATAGCCACCAGGAGGAAATATTAGATAGTGATGAGCCATTTTAATGGAATAATCATGAATAATCATGAACAAGAGCCTAATGTCAGATAGACCTAGGCCAGCTCTGCCAAGTTAGCATTGGACCAGTTAACTAACTTCTTTAAGCCTCAGTTTCTTCATCTATGAAATAGTGATAGGATTATTGTGAGCATCAAGTGATCAAATTATATGCAAAGCACCTAGCACAGTGCCTGGCATATGGCAAGTTCTACTTATTATTAAAGATTTAAAATATACCATACTTTATTAGTAATAAACTAAACATAAGAGAGTTGCTGTGTTAATTTTTTAAATTAGCTCAATTAATGGTTTTCAGTTTTGTTTATGTGCTTCATGTTAATAAAACATAGAAAATGTAAAAAATGTAAAGATAATTCTAGTGATGTTCTTAATGATTCAAAGATGATGCTTTTGTCATTTGTATATGTATGCATGGTTAGAGCAAGATGAATTGTTCATACCAAGCAGGGGGAATTTTTATATAAATTGGTCAAGGAACGTGCCACCTGATAGGACATTAGAGGAAAAATAAATTGGTAAGACTTGCTATATATCAAGTGCTATATATACTCTGTCTCGTTTAACTTCTTTAACAGCCCTCTGAAACTAGAAAGTATTTCAGTTTTGCAGCAAACAGGCTTCAGGAATTAAAATAACTTGCTAAGGTCACGCAGCTTGTAGCGTCAGAATTGGGATTCATACCAATTGACTCCAAAATCCATGTTCTTTATTACTATCATTTTGCTGAGAAAATTAATAGGATCAGAAATGTAAACTATGTAGAAAAGAGGTTAAGATGGGAACAGTTAGTTGACAGTATAGGGATTTAGTTGAAAGAGTAATTAGATCCCTTTTCTAACTAATAAATGGTAAAAAAAATATGATGGGAGAAAACTCAGTGTTTGAGAGTTTTTAGCTTTCTGCTCTTCCTCTGTGTGTTAATGACAGTTCTGCCTTTGCTAATTCAATTTCCTCTATTTTCCCCTCCCTCCAAGGAGGGCTTAGCATTTGTCAGACTAGGTCTTTGGTGATTTGTAATGTAGAATTGAGAGACAGGGATGAGGTAGAAGGAATATGAAAGTAGCCACTGCAGGATAGTCTAATCATATTATTCCATGTTTTCTGCTTTGTACCTTGTCATGGTTGCATTAAAAAAAAAAAAAAACTTTTTGGGACTTCCCTGGTGGTCCAGTGGTTAAGACACCATTCTTCTACTGCAGGGGTTGCAGGTTCGAGCCCTGGTCTGGGACCCAAGATCCCACGTGCCACATGGCCAAAAAATTAAAAATTAGAAATAAATAAGTTAATTAATACATAAAAAAAAAGTTTTCAGTGGAGTTCTTCAAATCTCACAGTGAATGCTAGTAGCTCCTAATTGTAGCAGTGTTAGAAAATGTTTTATGTTGATAATACTCGAACTTAGATATTTGAGTTTACTATGTTATTCTCTCTACTTTTGTATGTTTGATATTTTCTATAATAAAGAAAATGTCTTAGTGATCATACTTGATTGTTAGGATCCTTCTGTAATCCTGGAATGTCAGAACTATATCTTGTATATTGATGTGTATTTTTGAGTGCCTTACATGTAGTAGCCACTCAATAAATAAACATCTGAGTTGAACCGAATATAATATTTTGTTGCTCAATTTTTAAAATTTTTATCTATTTATTTATTCTTGGCCGCGTTGGGTCTTCGTTGCTGTGCATGGGCTTTCTCTAGTTGCGGCGAGCGGGGGCTACTCTTCGTTGCAGTGCACGGACTTCGTATTGCGGTGGCTTCTCTTGTTGTGGAGCGTGGGCTCTAGGCGCGTGGGCTTCAGTAGTTGTGGCACACGGGCTCAGTAGTTGTGGCTTGCGGGCTTTAGAATGCAGGCTCAGTAGTTGTGGCACACGGGCTTAGTTGCTCCGTGGCATATGGGATCTTCCCGGACCAGGGAAGTCCTGTTGCTCAATTTTAAATGTAAGGAATATTTAAGCAGTGGTTGATATATAAAGTAAAAATGGGCTTTTTGGTTAATACTGTTAAGGTGAGAAAATGTTCTGAAATTAGATAGTGGTGATGTTTGCAGAACTCTGTGAATATACTAAAACATTGAATTTTGAATACTTTAAGTGAGTACGTTTTATAATGTGTGAATTATATCCCAGTTTTAAAAAAGAATATAAAAATATGCAGAGACAAGATGTAAACTCGGAGAAGATAGTTGTAACACATATAACTGATAAAGGAAAGAACTCCCACAAATCAATAAGGAAAGACAACTCTGTAGATAAATAGACAAATTACAGGAACAGGCACATCACAAAGAGGAAACAAGAGTAGCCAAGAAATACTAAAAAGATGCTCACCCTCATTAGAGATCAAAGAAATGCAAGTGGCAAATTCAATGAAACAGAATTTTTACACTTACCAGATTTGTAGAAATTAGAGTTGGATCATCCCAAGTATTGACAAAGATGTAGAGGAGCAAGAAGGCTTATATGTTGCTGGTGGGAATGTTAACTGGTACAGTCACTTTTGAAAATATTTTGGTATTATCTGGTAAAATTGAAGATGCACATGTCCTTTGATCCAGCAGTTCTACTCCTAGGGGTATGTGTATGTGTGTGTTTGTATATACACCTATGTATGTGTATTCTGTCCTGTCCCCATTGATCTGTAATGCCACCTTTATCAAGTCTTCACATTTTCACGGGCCTATTTCTGAGCTTTCTGTTATTTTAAATGTGTTTGTTTATCTATGCACCAATTCTGTTCTGGCTTAATTACTGTAGTTTTAAAATAAGCCTTAACATCTAGTAGGGTCACCTGCTTTAGAAGTGTTCTTCAGGAATGTTTTGGCTATTCATGGTCCTTTGCTCTTCCATATAAACCTTAGGATCAGCTTGCAAGTCTTATGAGAAGTCCTGCTGGATTGTTATTGAACTTATATTTAATTACTTTGAATTTATGGGTCATTTTGAAAAGAATTTTCATGAAGATAATATATTTCTCCATTTATTTAGGGCTTTAGTGTCTTTCAATCAAATTTTATAATTTTCTTTATAAAGATCTCATACTCTTTTCTTAGATTTATTTTTAGGGGTGTGTGTGTTGGAGAGAGAGAGAGAATACTGTCAATTTAAAAAGCAGCTTTATTGAGGTATAATTTACATTCCATAAAATTCACCCATTTTAAGTGTACAGTACAGTTCAGTGCTTTTAAGGAGATTTTCAGTTGTGCAGCCATCATCGCAATCTAATTTTAGAACATTTTCATCACCTCAAAAAGAAACCCTGTACCCACTGGCACTCTGTACCCACCCCTGGCCCCAGGCAACTACTAATCTGGTAGACACACCAAAAAATCTTTTTATTATGGACATTTAAAAATAAATACACAAAGTCAAGAAAATAGAACAATAACTCCAAAACAGCCAATTTGGTCAATCTTATTTTCCGTTTCCTCCAAATTCTGTCTAACCTCTCCCCTGGATTATTTTAAAACCTATCTCAGACATAATTTCATTTCTTTCATAAGTTTGTAAGTATGTATGTATCTCCAAGGTCTAAGGTCTCTTTTTTAATTTATTTATTTATGGCTGCATTGGGTCTTCGTTTCTGCGCGTGGGCTTTCTCTAGTTGCGGCGAGCGGGGGCTACTCTTCGTTGTGGTGCGCGGGCTTCTCATTGCGGTGGCTTCTCTTGTTGCAGAGCACAGGCTTTAGGTGCACGGGCTTCAGCAATTGTGGCACGTGGGCTCAGTAATTGCGGCTCGCGGACTCTAGAGCACAGACTCAGTAGTTGTGGCATGCGGGATTAGTTGCTCCGCGGCATGTGGGATCTTCCTGGAGCAGGGATCGAACCCGTGTCCCCTGCGTTGGCAGGCGTATTCTTAACCACTGTGCCAACAGGAAAGTCCCAAAGGTCTCTTTTCAAAAAGCTTAACTACGATACCATATTCACACCTAGAGAGATTAACAGTAATTCTTTACTGTCATCTAACATTCAGTCAGTTTTCAAAGCACTATTCAAAGCAATCTATACTTTGCATTATTTTGATATGTCTCTTAAATCTCTTATAATCTGTAACAATTTCCTGACCCTCCATTTTTTTCTTGCCACCTATTTGTTGAAGAAACCAGATCATTTGTTGGTAATCTGTAAAATGTTTTTTGTAAAATGGTAGGTAGTTCTGGAGCAGCACATGCTGTCCAGTAGAAATATAACATGAAACACAAATGCAAGCCACATAATTAATTTAAAATTTTCTAATACCTGCATTAAAAAAGAAAAAGGTGAAATTAGTTTTGACACATTTTAGTCAACGGAAGATATCAAAAATATTATCATTTATGTACTCAATATAAATAATTATATTTTACATTCTTTCTTATTTTTTGAAATCTGTTGTGTAATTTACACTTGCAGCATATCTCAATTCAGAGTGGGTGTATTTCAGGTGCTCGGTAGCCACAGGTGACTAGTTAGTGACTACCAGATTGGGCAGCGCAGATCTAGAGGCTTGATCTGACTTAGGTTTGAGTCTTTGTCAAGAACAGTTCATAGGTGGTGCTTTGTATTTTATATTGCATTCCAGCAGGAGGCAAATAATGTCTTTTTTTTTTTTTTTTTAATGTTAAGCTTGGTCCAAAGTTTCAGTTATTGTCAACCTGATCATTTAGACTTTCACCTAATGGTTTTAGCTGCCATTGATGATAATTGCCTACATTCATATCTCATTAATTATTGAAAATGGTGACTGTCTAATTCTGTCATTACTTCTGCATCTAATAGCTGAATTTTTCTGTAAAGAAGAATTTTCCCTAATCAGTTGTTTGCTTCTCTATTAAACTATTCTCTATCATAGTTATACTTTTTGTTATTAGTTTTTAACTTAATTGAATAGTGGTCAGAAAATATGGTCTGTATATGATGCAGTTTTTGAAATCTGTTGAATCTTGCTTTATGGCCTATTGTATAGTCAGTTCTCAAAAATATTTCATGTGTGCTTGAACAGAATGTGTATGCCCTAGTTGTTGGGTACATTGCTAAATATGATTATAAAATAAAACTTGTTAATTATATCATTCACATTTTTAGTATCTGTACTGATTTTTTGGTCTGATCTATCAATTACTGAAAGAGATGAGTTATAATTTCTTCTATTATGATAGTGAATTTATTGATTTATTCATGTAATTCTATTGGTATTTGCTTTATATATTCTGGCATTTGGCTATTAGTTGCACACAAGTTTAGAACTGTTACGTCTTCCCGGTGAATTGAACCTTTCATCATGTAGTGACCCTCTTTACTTCAGTAATACTTTTTGCGCAAAAGTTTATCTTGTTTGATATTAATATTGGTTAGTATTGTCTGGTACAACTTTACTCATCCGTTTACTGTCAATCTCTTTTCTTATATTTTAGATGTCTTTTGAGAACATATATAGTTGGATTTTTAAAAAATATTTATTTATTTGGCTATACTGGGTGTTAGTTAAAGCACGTGGGATCTTCGTTGCCACGTGCAGGATCTTTGTTGAGGCATGCGGGATCTTTAGTTGCGGCATGTGGGATCTTCGGTTGCTGCATGCGAACTCTTAGTTGCGGCATGTGGGATCTAGTTCCCTGACCAGGGATCGAACCCAGGCTCCCTGCATTGGGAGCGTGGAGTCTTAGCCACCATTGGGCTACCAGGGAAGTCCCTATAGTTGGATTTTAATATTAAAAAATCTAGATTGACAGTCTTTTTAATTATAGATGTTAGTCCATTTACACTTTCTTTTATTACTGATATAGCAGGTTTATTTCTATCATCTTTTATGTTTTTTATTGTCATACTTTCTCTGCTTGTTGTTGTTGTTCTTATGGTTCTTCTCCTCTCTTCCTCCTCCCTTCCTCCTCCTTGTTTTCTTTTTCTTGTCCTTCTTTGGAATATATACACAATATATTTCTTTTACTGGTTATTCTAAAAATGTTAACATGCATGTTTAACCTAAAACCCAAAGTTAATCAATATATTTACCCAGTTTCCTTATATGAAAAGGACTTCTGAATGTTTAAATGCTGATAAATTTTCCTTAAGGGTGATTGTTTGTTGTCTGATATTTTAGTTCTATTTTTAAAAAATTTAATTCTACAAAGTAGACATCATTGTTATCATTTTATAAATAGATGTTTAGATTTATTCATGTTTATCTTTTTGTTGTTGTTAGAATTCCTGCATCTCAAGATAGACCTTTCTTCCAAATTCCCTTCTTACTAAAGTACATAATTTAGAAGTGCGTTTAAAGGTCTCTTAGGGGACTTCCCTAGTGGTCCAGTGGTTAAGGCTCCATGCTCCCAACGTAGGGGGCCCGAGTTCGATCCCTGGTCAGGGAACTAGATCCCACACGCATGCCGCAGCTAAGAGTTCCATGCCGCAACTGAAGATCCCGCATGCCGCAACTAAAAGTTTCCCGCATGCTGCAGCTAACAAAATCCCATGCCCCAACGAAGATCTGCAACTAAGACACGGTGCAGCCAAATACATAAATAAATTAAGTAAATAAATGTATATATATTTTAAAAAAAAATCTCAGTACTTAATGCTATCAGTTTTTGTTTGTTTGATCATGTCATTATTTGCTCTCACACTTTAAAGATTGTTTTATGTATTTCAACTCCAGGTTGGTGGTTATTCTTTTAGCTCTTTTATAGTTATTATTCCTCTGTCTTCTGAGTTTTATTGTTGCTGTTGAGAAATCAGCTGTCGGTCTGTTTATCAGGTATCTGTTTTTTCTCTCTTGTGGCCTCTAAAATATTTTCTTTGCCTTTGGTTTTTCCAGTTTCCCCCACACTGTATATAGGGTGGTTTTCTTTTTTTATTATCTTGTTTGTGATTTGTTGGGCTCCTTGAATGTGAGAATCTAT
The DNA here is from genome assembly GCF_028564815.1 of Eubalaena glacialis. Lineage (NCBI taxonomy): Eukaryota > Metazoa > Chordata > Mammalia > Artiodactyla > Balaenidae > Eubalaena > Eubalaena glacialis. Next base: position 26,391,945 of record NC_083734.1, on the reverse strand, counting down.
GGTTTTCATCAAGCTTGAAAACTTAGCCATTATTTCTTCAAATATCGCCTCTTGTCTAGTCTCTCTGTTTTCTTCTTCTGTAACTCTAATTGGATTAAACATTAGATTATTAAACAGTCTTACTTTTTCCTCTTTGTCTTTTTTTTAATTTATTTTTTTATTTATTTATTTTTGACTGTGTTGGGTCTTCGTTTCTGTGCGAGGGCTTTCTCTAGTTGTGGCAAGTGGGGGCCACTCTTCATCGCAGTGCGCGGGCCTCTCCCTATTGTGGCCTCTCTTCTTGCGGAGCACAGGCTCCAGACGCGCAGGCTCAGTAGTTGTGGCTCACGGGCCTAGTTGCTCCGCGGCATGTGGGATCTTCCCAGACCAGGGCTCGAACCCGTGTCCCCTGCATTAGCAGGCAGATTCTCAAACACTGCACCACCAGGGAAGCCCCTCCTCTTTGTCTTTTAACTTCATCTCTTTTATGTCTCCATTTTGTATCTGAGTAATTCTTTAGATCTCTCTTCTAGTTTAAACTGTGAATTTTCACTTTAGGTTCATCTATCCTGCTGTGTAACCTGTCTACCAAGTTTCTAATTTTAATTATATATCCAGTTTCTAGAAATTCTATCAGGTTCCTTTTCAAATCTGCCTGCTTATTGAACGGAGTTTGTTCCTTATTCATATTTTTATATCCTTTCTTGTTTCTTGAAATGTTATTCTGCAGCTATTAATTTTCACTGTCTTTGTGGGCATGAGTTTCATATTTATTATTTTTGCTGACCCTTAATCACAGTGGCTTGTTTCCTATGTTTTGTGATTTTGATTGTGAGTTTATGTTCATTTATCTCAAGATAGTTTTCATAGTTTAGCCAGCATTTTTAGGTGACTTACAAGGTTTTTTTTCAGGGTACATTAGTGTTCTATTTGCCTGAAATGGAAGATGTAAGATATTTTTAGTTAATTAATTAGGAAAAAATAGGAGAAATAATGTATCTACAGCAATATAAAATGAGACCCTGCCTTTTAAAATAGAAATTTGAGAATTCATTCTTTGCATTGTCACATCTTTTGTATGGTTAACTGTTGTCTTAAACTGTAGGCATCTAAGTGTGAAGTGTCGTGTTTTACCTGTCTCTGTAAGATATTACTAATTATTGATTAGCAGGCATAAAGTGAATGCATTTGTGCTGTTCCTCTAATGTACATTTTCTTTTTAAAGTTCATATCATTAGCTGGAGAAGAGAATACAATTCATGAAGTGGAATACAATTCATGAAAAATGAAAATAATCTCCTCCTTTCCTTCAGTTTCTGTGGCTCAGTCTTAAGGACCAAATAATGTATGGGTTATTTAGGGCAGCGGTTCTAATCTGTGATGTAGCAGTGAGATGAGAGAAATATTTTGAATCTCCAGCATTAAGATATGATATTCATTATTATTCTGAAGTTATTTCATATGTTTCATATGTTTTCTCCCCCAAAGAAAACCCAGGCTCTTTTATGGGAGAGACTGTCTTCTATTTTGTTTGTGTATCTCTATCTTCTTTATGTCAAACTTCAGGCCCATATAAATCTCCAGCTTATTTAAAATACTTTTGTCTTGACTAGCTTGTACAATGGGACCTTTTTATCCTATTTCTCATGAAAACCTCATATTCTGGCATTTTTCTTACTATCATAGAAAAACTGTGCACATGGTGGAGAAAAGCCCAATTTAAGTCAACTTAGTGGGACTTCCATATCTATGGAAAAATCCTAAGATGTCTTTCTGGACCATTTGCTTTTTGGTATATCCATATTGTTCCTTATCCCAGTGAAAACAGATAGGAGAGACTGTACTAGTCCTGTAATTAGCTAGTCCTGTAATTCTTGCCAGGATAGTAGGGGTTGCTCATTGTGAACACATTCTGCCGCCAACAGCTGAGTTGGAACATTGTGTTTATTTGTGAGAGGATTTAAATATGAACAATTTGGTATAAAGATTAAATGAGGAAATAAATTCTACTGATAAACCTGATGAAATCATTAGTCTTTTAAAGAAATATTACTAAATTATAGAGAGGAGTTCATATTGAATATCACACTGAACATTGTAGAAATTGAAAAATCTTTGTATATTTCATTTAGAAGAGTTTTCTGGCTTTCTTGTTGCCTTTTTTGAGCAGTGGACAGATGTACTAGAGGCAACCTAGCTTGGTGTAATAAGCAACAGATTGGAATATAGAGCAGAAGTAGGTATATAATGTCAGGAGTCCAATTCAGTGTATATTTACTATGTACAAGAAACTTTTTTTTTTTTAATTTATTTTTGGCTGTGTTGGGTCTTTGTTGCTGCACGTGGGCTTTCTCTAGTTGTGGCAAGCGGGGGCTACTCTTCGTTGCGGTGTGCGGGCTTCTCACTGCGGCAGCTTCTCTTGTTGCGGAGCATGGGCTCTAGGCGCTTGGGCTTCAGTAGTTGTGGCACGCGGGCTCAGTAGTTGTGGCACTCAGGCTCAGTAGTTGTGGCTTGCTGGCTCTAGAGTGCAGGCTTAGTAGCTGTGGAACACAGGCTTAGTTGCTCTGCGGCATGTGGGATCTTCCTGGACCAGGGCTCGAACCCATGTCCCCTGCATTGGCAGGTGGATTCTTTTTTTTTTTTTCTTACCTCAAATTATGTTTCATTATATTTTGAACATATATTTCAAAAATATACTTTTTTTAAAACATCTTTATTGAAGTATAATTGCTTTACAATGGTGTGTTACTTTCTGCTTTATAACAAAGTGAATCAGTTATACATATACATATATCCCCATATCTCTTCCCTCTTGCATCTCCCTCCCTCCCACCCTCCCTATTCCACCCCTCTAGGTGGTCACAACGCACCGAGCTGATCTCCCTGTGCTCTGCGGCTGCTTCCCACTAGCTATCTGTTTTACATTTGGTAGTGTATATATGTCAGTGCCACTCTCTCACTTTGTCCCAGCTTACCCTTCCCCCTCCCCGTGTCCTCAAGTCCATTCTCTAGTAGGTCTGTGTCTTTATTCCCATCTTGCCCCTAGGTTCTTCATGACCATTTTTGTTTGTTTGTTTTTTAGATTCTATATATATGTGTTAGCATACGGTATTTGTTTTTCTCTTTCTGACTTACTTCACTCTGTATGACAGACTCTAGGTCCATCCACCTCACTACAAATGACTCAATTTCGTTTCTTTTTATGGCTGAGTAATATTCCATTGTATATATGTGCCACATCTTCTTTATCCATTCATCTGTTGATGGACACTTAGGTTGCTTCCATGTCCTGGCTATTGTAAATAGAGCTGCAGTGAACATTGTGGTACCTGACTCTTTTTGAATTATGGTTTTCTCAGGGTATATGCCCAGTAGTGGGATTGCTGGGTCGTATGGTAGTTCTATTTTTAGTTTTTTAAGGAACCTCCATACTGTTCTCCATAGTGGCTGTATCAATTTACATTCCCACCAACAGTGCAAGAGGGTTCCCTTTTCTCCACACCCTCTCCAGCATTTATTGTTTGTAGATTTTTTGATGATGGCCATTCTGACCGATGTGAGGTGATATCTCATTGTAGTTTTGATTTGCGTTTCTCTAATGATTAATGATGTTGAGCATTCTTTCATGTGTTTGTTGGCAATCTGTATATCTTCTTTGGAGAAATGTCTGTTTAGGTCTTCTGCCCATTTTTGGATTGGGTTGTTTGTTTTTTTGATATTGAGCTGCATGAGCTGCTTGTATATTTTGGAGATTAATCCTTAGTCAGTTGCTTCATTTGCAAATATTTTCTCCCATTCTGAGAGTTGTCTTTTTGTCTTGTTTATGGTTTCCTTTGCTGTGCAAAAGCTTTTAAGTTTCATTAGGTCCCATTTGTTTATTTTTGTTTTTATTTCCATTTCTCTAGGAGGTGGGTCAAAAAGGATCTTGCTGTGATTTATGTCATAGAGTGTTCTGCCTATGTTTTCCTCTAAGAGTTTGATAGTATCTGGCCTTGCATTTAGGTCTTTAATCCATTTTGAGTTTATTTTTGTGTATGGTGTTAGGGAGTGTTCTAATTTCATTCTTTTACATCTAGCTGTCCAGTTTTCCCAGCACCACTTATTGAAGAGGCTATCTTTTCTCCACTGTATATTCTTTCCTCCTTTGTCAAAGATAAGGTGACCATATGTGCATGGGTTTATCTCTGGGCTTTCTATCCTGTTCCATTGCTCTATGTTTCTGTTTTTGTGCCAGTACCATACTGTCTTGATTACTGTAGCTTTGTAGTATAGTCTGAAGTCAGGGAGCTGGCAGGCGGATTCTTAACCACTGCGCCACCAGAGAAGTCCCTGTACAAGAAACTTTGACAGACACTCTAGGCAGGGAGGGAGGTGGAGGTGGATATAAGGATGAATAAGAAATAGTCTTTTAAGTAATGTAAAATCCAGTGGGAGAAATAAGATCAGTAAATAATAGAAAATAGAATTAAACGAATGTTAAACAGAATTTGCAGTAATGTGCCATAGGGGAACATAGGAAAGAGCAATGAAGATTGATTAGAGAATCAGAGAAGGTGTCAGCAAGAATGTGGCATTTAAGTTGATTCTGGAAAAGGAGTAGTATTCGGATAGATGGCAGGTGTTGAGAATAGGAGTGTGAGGATCTCATTTTGGGGGATTGGTAAATGTGAAGGCATGCATGGTTAAAGTCCTGATTTTATGGAAGGATAAAGGAGAATGTAAGACCAAACTATATGAGTATTTAATTTTTACTCTGTAATGTTAGTAACAACTAACATTTCTCTAATATTTTCATGTACTTGTTTGAGACTTATAAGAACAGCTATGGGAGGTATTATTTCTAGCCCCAATTTATACATGGTCTTGTGTGATTTAGTGGAAATATCTGGATTTTTTATTTACTTTTTTTAATTGAAGTATAGTTAGTTTACAATGTTGTGTTAGTTTCAAGTGTACAGCAAAGTGATTCAGATATACATATGTATATCAATATGTATTCTTTTTCAGATTCTTTTCCATTATAGGTTATTAGAAGATATTGAATATACTCCTTGTGCTATACAGTAGGTCCTTGTTGTGTATCTATTTTATTTTATTATTTTTTAAAAAATATTTATTTATTTATTTGGCTGTGCTGGGTCTTAACTGCAGCACACGGGATCTTCGTTGCCATGTGCAGGACCTTTGTTGCAGCATGCAGGATTTGTAGTTGCGGCATGTGGGATCTTTAGTTGCGGCATGCGAACTCTTAGTTGCGGCATGTGGGATCTAGTTCCCTGACCAGGGATTGGACCTGGGCCCCCTGCATTGGGAGCGCAGAGTCTTAGCCACTGGACCACCAGGGAAGTCCCTATCTATTTTTTTGTTTTTGGCTGCATCAGGTCTTAGTTGCAGGATCTTCGTTGCAGTATGTGAGATCTTTTGTTACGTGGGCTTCTCTCTAGTTTTGGTGCGTGGGCTTCTCTCCAGCTGTGGCGCGTGGGCTCCAGGGCTCGCGAGCTCAGTAGTTGCGGCAGGCAGGCTCTCTAGTTGTGGCACACAGGCTCTAGGGTGCACAGGCTTATTAGTTGCCCCGTGACACGTGGGATCTTAGTTCCCTGACCAGGGATCGAACCTGTGTCCCCTGCATTGGAAGGTGGATTCTTAACCATTGGACCACCAGGGAAGTCCTGCCTATCTGTTTTATATATAGTAGTTTGTATCTGTTAATCCCAAACTCCTAATTCATCCCTCCCCCTTCCCCTTTGGTGACCATAAGTTTGTTTTCTTTTTTTCTTTATTTTTTATTTTTATTTTTAAAATTTATTTGGCTGCGCCAGGTCTTAGTTGCGGCACACAGGATCTTCGTTGCAGCATGTGGAATCTTTTTTAGTTGCAGCATTTGGGATCTTTTAGTTGTGGCATGTGGGCTCTTTCGTTGCAGCATGCGGGATCTAGTTCCCTGACCAGGGATCAGACCTGGGCCCCCTGCATTGGGAGCGTGGAGTCTTAACCACTGGACCACCAGGGAAGTCCCAAGTTTGTTTTCTACGTCTGAGTCTTTCTGTTTTGAAAAGTTCATTTGTATAATTTTTTAAGATTCCACATATAAGTGATATGATACTTGTTCTTCTCTGTCTGACTTACTTCAGTTAGTATGATAATCTCTAGGTCCATCCATGTTTCTGTGAATGGCATTATTTCGTTCTTTTTGTGGCTGAGTAATATTCTATATATATATGGACGTTTAGGTTGCTTCCATGTCTTGGCTATTGTAAACAGTGCTGCCATGAACATTGGGGTGCATGTAACTTTTCAAATTAGAGTTTTCTCCAGATATATGCCCAGGAATGGGATTGCTGGATCATATGGTAACTCTACTTTTAGTCTTTTTAAGGAACCTCCATACAGTTTTCCATAGCAGCTGCACCAGTTTACATTACCACCAACAGTGTAGGAGGGTCCCCTTTTCTCCACACCCTCTCCGGCATTTATTGTTTGTGGATTTTTTGATGATGGCTGTTCGACTGGTGTGAGGCGGTACCTCACTGTAGTTTTCATACCCATTTCTCTAATATTAGCTTTTAAGTGACAAAGTCAACTGGATTTGAAAGTTGACTTTGTCACTTAAGTTTTGTGACCTTACGGACCTTGCTTGATATTACTGAGTATTAATTTTCTCATCTGTCAAATATGGATGATCCCTTCTTCAGTAGTTTGTTTCCAGGGATGCTACATAAGCTGTGCACTGCATTATTATAGGGGCAGCATTCACGCAGACTAGGGATTGGCAGTTTTTTCCTATAAAGGGCCAGATAGTAAGTATTTTAGGCTTTCCAAGCAACAAGGTATCTGCCTCAACTGCTCAACCCTGCCGTTGTAGCACAAAATCAGCCATAGGCAGTATGTAAAGACATGGGTGTGGCTGTATTCTAATAACATTTCACTTACAAAAACTGGTGTTGAGCCAGATTTGGCCCACAGCCCAGAGTTTGCTTACTCCTGACATAGACTGGGATATGAATGGTGCGCCCTTGAGCTCTGCACTTACGTGGTATAGGTTGTTATAAGGAATAATACGTGAGTTATAGGAAATACTTATTTACAGCATGGTAATAGTTCTAACTTAGTGCATGTGGATGTTCAATGGTAAAAGTCCATCCACTTTCCTCTCATTCCCTTTTAAAGTTATTGCCATTGAATTCTTGGGTAAACCACGTAAACCTTTGCCCTTAACTTCAGAATTTTCAGTTAGTTGTGTAAGTCAGAGTGAAATCTTGAATGATGTTTTGAACTCCTTAAAATCAGTGTTAACTGGAAATTATGGCTGAGACATGGTTATAACTGAGTGCCACTCTATCTAGCAGTCTTAAACACAACATGATAGAAAGCTTGAAGTTTAAATTGATGGTACTGTTATTCAGTGTCTCATGTGATTTGTGTTTGTGTAAGCTGGGATTTTTACCTGGAGAGTGTATACTGCTTTGGCTCTCTTCAGAATTAGCATATGGAAGTAGTGCTGTCCTGATTTTGATCCCTGCCACATCAGACCACCACTGTATCGTTCTTGAATGCAGTTAATAATTGGGAAAAAGCATATGTTCTACTAGAGATATCCAGAAGGGGTGAAGTGAATATGGGCTTTCTCTTGACTTTACTTAGTTATAGCTTTGTTAATGCTGTTCCTTTCAAGGCTTTTTTTTTTTTTTTTTTTTTTTAAATATTTGGAGATTTTTGTCAGTCGTTTTTCTGCAGTTTTCATGGTTTATTTTATTTTATGTATTTATTTTTGGCTGCATTGGGTCTTCGTTGCTGGGCGGGCTTTCTCTAGTTGCGGTGAGCAGGGGCTACTCTTCTTGTGGTGCATAGGCTTCTCATTGCGGTGGCCTCTCTTGTTGTGGAACACGGGCTCTAGGCGTGTGCGCTTCAGTAGTTGTGGCATGCGGGCTCAGTAGTTGTGACTCGCGGTCTCTAGAGTGCAGGCTCAGTAGTTGTGGCACACGGGCTTAGTTACTCCATGGCATGGGAGATCTTCCCGGACCAGGGCTCGAGCCCATGTCCCCTGCATCGACAGACGGATTCTTAACCACTGCACCATCAGGGAAGCCTCTCAAGGCATATTTTTTATTTTTTTGTTTTTTTCTCAGTGCTTTGAAGAGTTTTCATATCAGATTATGTAAATCAAATTTAGATTATCTACTAGTGCTGATTTTTGACATTCCTTTTGAGTCTTGGTTTAGGAATAATAAATTAATTGCTGTTTTTAGGATATTATTTGCTAATCATTGTTGTGAGAATATTTTGATGTTGAACTGCCATACATAATTCTGTTCTCCCACTCTCAATGTTAAAATAAAGTTTTTATAGTTGTCATTTTAACTGTGGAATAAATGATGTCCTCTAATTTCTACATTTGAAAATATTTCTCTTTATTCTATATAATGTATACATTCGACTTGCATTTTGTTTTTCAAAAAAATTTTTATTGTGGTAAGATATATATAACATAAAATTTATTTTAATTATTTTTAAGTGTACAATTCAGAGTTCAGAGGCATTAAATATAATCATAGTGTTGTGTTACTGTCACTGCTATCTCCAGAACTTTTTCATCATCTCAAACAGAAACTCTGTACCCATTAAATAGTAACTGTCCATTCCCTGCCTTTCCCTCTGCCCCTGGTAATCTCAAATCTACTTTCCATCTCTATGAATTTGCCAGTTCTGTACCTCATTCATGTAAGTGGAGTCATGCAATATATGTCCTTTTGTGTCAGTTTTATTTCACTTAGCATAATGTTTTCAAGGTTATTCATTTTCTAGCATGTATCAGACTCTCATCTTTTAATGGCTAAATAATACTCCGTTTATGTATGTACCGCGTTTTGTTTATCCATTATCGTTTTTTTGTTTTTTTTCCTGGCCACACTGCATGGCTTGTGGGATCTTAGTTCCCCCACCAGGGATCAAACCTGGGCCCTCAGCGGTGAAAGTGTGCTGTCCTAACCACTGGACCGCCAGGGAATTCTCTATCCATTATCTGTTAATGGACACTTGTGCTATTTCCACTTTTTGACTATCGTGAATAATGCTTCTGTGAACTTTGGTGTACAAATTATCTGAGTCCCTGCTTTCAACTCTTTTTGGTGTATACCTAGGAGTGGAATTATTGGATCATATGATAATTCTGTGTTTAACTTTGAGGAATCGCCAAACTTTTTCACAGTGACGGCACCAGGTGTTATGTTTTAAAAGATAGTTTTGGAAGGCTTTTTGTTACCTGTTTTTGAAAATATACTATTTTCATTTTAACATATGAAGATGGCTTAAAATTTTATAAATGTGTTATTTAGGAGCAATAACATTTCTAGATTTGCCTTTTTAGTACTTTGCGGTTTTTCATTTCTGTACATTTGAAGGAAGTGTTTATTTGTTGTTGTTTTGTTTTGTTTTTTTAACATCTTTATTGGAGTATAATTGCCTTACAATGTTGTTAGTTTCTGCTGTATAACAAAGTGAATCAGCTATATGTATACATATATCCCCATATCCCCTCCCTCTTGCGCCTCCCTCCCACCCCTCTAGGTGGTCACAAAGCACCGAGCTGGTCTCCCTGTACTGTGCAGCAGCTTCCCACTAGTTATCTGTTTTACATTTGGCAGTGTATATATGTCAGTGCTACTCTCTCACTTCGTCCCAGCTTACCCTTTCCACCGCCCTGCGTCCTCAGGTCCACTTTCTACGTCTGCGTCTTTATTTTTGTCCTGCCCCTAGGTTCGTTAGAACCATTTTTTTTTTTTTTTAGATTCCGTATATATGTGTTAGCATACGGTATTTGTTTTTCTCTTTCTGACTTACTTCACTCTGTATGACAGACTCTAGGTCCATCCACCTCACTACAAATAACTCAATTTCATTTCTTTATATGGCTGAGTAATATTCCATTGTATATATGTACCACATCTTCTTTATCCATTCATCTGTTGATGGACACTTAGGTTGCGTCCATGTCCTGGCTATTGTAAATAGTGCTTCAGTGAACATTGTGGTACATGTCTCTTTTTGAATTATGGTTTTCTCAGGGTGTATGCCCAGGAGTGGGATTTCTGGGTCATATGGTAGTCTATTTTTAGTTTTTTAAGGAACCTCCATACTGTTCTCCATAGTGGCTGTATCAATTTACATTCCCTCCAACAGTGCAATTGGGTTCCCTTTCTCCACACCCTCTCCAGCATTATTTGTAGATTTTTTGATGATGGCCATTCTGACTGGTGTGAGGTGATACCTCATTGTAGTTTTGATTTACATTTCTCTAATGATTATTGATGTTGAGCATCCTTTCATGTGTTGGTTGGCAACCTGTATATCTTCTTTGGAGAAATGTCTGTTTAGGTCTTCTGCCCATTTTTGGATTGGGTTGGGTTTTTTTTGATATTGAGCTGCATGAGCTGCTTGTATATTTTGGAGATTAATCCTTTGTCAGTTGCTTCATTTGCAAATATTTTCTCCCATTCTGAGGGTTGTCTTTTCGTCTTGTTTATGGTTTCCTTTGCTGTGCAAAAGCTTTTAAGTTTCATTAGGTCCCATTTGTTTTTGTTTTTATTTCCCTTTTTCTAGGAGGTGGGTCAAAAAGGATCTTGCTGTGATTTATGTCATAGAGTGTTCTTCCTGTTTTCCTCTAAGAGTTTGATAGTGTCTGGCCTTACATTTAGGTCTTTAATCCATTTTGACTTTATTTTTGTGTACAGTGTTAGGAAGTGTTCTAATTTCATTCTTTTACATGAAGCTGTCCAGTTTTCCCAGCACCACTTATTGAAGAGGCTATCTTTTCTCCATTGTATATTCTTGCCTCCTTTATCAAAGATAAGGTAACCATATGTGCATGGGTTTATCTTTGGGCTTTCTATCCTGTTCCATTGATCTATATTTCTGTTTTTGTGCCAGTGCCATACTGTCTTGATTACTGTAGCTTTGTAGTATAGTCTGAAGTCAGGGAGCCTGATTCCTCCAGCTCCGTTTTTCTTTCTCAAGATTGCTTTGGCTATTCGGGGTCTTTCGTGTTTCCATACAAATTGTGAAACTTTTTTGTTCTAGTTCTGTGAAAAGTGCCATTGGTAGTTTGATAGGGATTGCATTGAATCTGTAGATTGCTTTGGGTAGTATAATCATTTTCACAATGTTGATTCTTCCAATCCAAGAACATGGTATAATCTCTCCAACTGTTTGTATCATCTTTAATTTCTTTCATCAGTGTCTTATATTTTTCTGCCCACAGGTCTTTTGTCTCCTTAGGTAGGTTTATTCCTAGGTATTTTATTCTTTTTGTTGCAGTGGTAAATGGGATTGTTTCCTTAATTTCTCTTTTGGATTTTTCATCGTTAGTGTATAGGAATGCAAGAGATTTCTGTGCATTAATTTTGTATCCTGCTACTTTACCACATTCACTGATTAGCTCTAGTAGTTTTCTGGTAGCATCTTTAAGATTCTCTATGTATAGTATCATGTCATCTGCAAACAGTGACAGTTTTACTTCTTGTTTTCTGATTTGGATTCCTTTTATTTCTTTTTCTTCTCTGATTGCCGTGGCTAAAACTTGCAAAACTATGTTGAATAATAGTGGTGAGAGTGGGCAACCTTGTCTTGTTCCTTATCTTAAAGGAAATGGTTTCAGTTTTTCACCATTGAGAACGATGTTCGCTGTGGGTTTGTCATATATGGCCTTTATTATGTTGAGGTAGGTTCCCTCTGTGCCCACTTTCTGGAGAGTTTTTATCATAAATGGGTGTTGAATTTTGTCAAAAGCTTTTTCTGCATCTGTTGAGATGATCATGTGGTTTTTATCCTTCAGTTTGTTAATATGGTGTATCACATTGATTGATTTGCGTATATTGAAGAATCCTTGATTTCTGAAGGAAATGTTAAGTAGCCATTTCTTTGATATACATTCACTGAGAAGCTAGAAAAATTCTTACATTCCAGCAAGTGAAACATGCTATAAATAAATTATGCCACTTCTCAAACTAGTTAACACTCAGGGTTTCCAAGCATTCTGAAACTTGTATGGTAATAAAACACTAAATTTTGCTTGTCTCCTAGAAAGTACTTGAGTTTCCCAAGAGGAATAAACTCTCTTTTTTTTTCTGAAGTTAAATTTGTACTGTATCTAGTCCATTATTAGTACCTTAGTTAAAAAGTAAATAATATTAAACAGGGTGAAAAAGAAATAGTATTTAATAACAGATAAATTTTATTGAATACTTACTGTGTCCAAACTCTGTGCTAAGTACTTTAAACACATTATCTAATTCAACTCTCATAGCAACCACCAAGTAGGAGCTCTTCATTATCTTTATTTTACAGATGAGCAACATGAGGCATACAGAGAGGTTAAATAAGTTAACTAAGGCCACTCAAGCTAACAATTAGTAGATTCATATTTAATTCAGAACATCTTTACCCAAAAGCATATTTTAGTGACTACTTGTTGGCACTAACAAAGATAATAAATGTATCTTTATTCCTATCTTAATGAATTTACAGTAAAGGTGAGCCCAAACCACTTCAGATTACTATTGTAATGATACAGGGAAAAAGATAATTGATTTTAATTATAGATATTTGCGGGCTACTTATTTCCATATACAGACTTTAATTAGTATAAGCTTTTATTTAATATAGTCCCCAAGTTCAGTATCTTCTTGGTATCTCATACATTAGCAATCCATATATAAGCCAGTGATATTAGATTACGTAGATCCTGGGTAAAATTTACTATTGATGGTTACCGTCTCCATTTTGTACTTTGTCATTTTGTAGTGCCTCTCTCACTTTCTTGAAACTTTCTTGCTTCCTGGAAATACCTCTTTATGTAAGCTCCATAATGACAGGAATCTTTGAACAATGCCTAGTACATACTAAGTGCTCAATAAGTCCTTGGTGAATAAATTTGTAAAGCTCTGTTTTCTCTTTATAAATCCTTATCAAATAAGATGATGAAAACTTGTACTATAAATGTTGTTATGGTTGTTGACTCTCCATAGCCATACTTCTAATTACATGTTTTTTCTTGAATAGATGAGAAACAATAAAACAGTGATAAAGGGCATGGATTTCAGTATCAGAAGGACTTGGAATTAATTCTGGCTCCACTTACTAATTATGTAACCTTGAGCAAGGCACTTAACCTCTCAAACCTCAAGTTTCTTATCAGGAAAATAGAAATCCTAACAGGATTGCTAGGAGGATTAAATAATAGAATATGTGTGATGTGCTAAACTAAATCCAGGACCCATTTGAATGTGCAATAAATGTTATTTTTCTGTTTCAGATTACTTGGGAATCAACTATATAAGACATGATCAATGTCTTAAAGGAATGTACCTATTATGCTGTAAATAGAAAACACATATATACATAACTTTAAAACTCTGACAAAATTTTTGAATAAGTTAGAATGAATAAAATGGAGACTGAATACACATTACTATTTTTAAAATTAAAAAAATTTTTGTGTATTTTTGACAAAAATATGTATTTAAGGTATACATCTGATGTTTTGATATATGTATACATTATAAAATAATTACCACAATCAAACTAATTAACATATCCATCACCTCCCATACTTACTCTTCTGTGGTAAGAACACTTGAGATTTACTCTCTTAACAAATTTCAAGTACAGTACATTATCATTAACTATAGTCACCATGCTGTGAATTTATTCATTTTATAACTTGTACTTGTACCCTTTGATCAATATTTCCTGTTTTCCGCTACCCCCTGGTCTCTGGTAATTACCATTCTACTCTCTATCACTGTGAGATTGACCTTTTTTTTTTTTTTTTTTTTTAAAGACTCCACATATAAGTGAGTTAATATGATATATATCTTTCTGCATCTGGCTTATTTCACTTAGCATAACATCCTCCAGATTCATCCATGTTGTCACACATAGTAGGATTTACTTCTTTTTTAAGGCTAAATAATAATTATATATATACATCTACTTTCATTATCCATTGATCAGTCCATGAACACTTAGGTTGTTTCCATATCTTGGCTACTATGAGTAATGCAGTGTACATGGGAGTGAAGATGTCTCTTCAAGATAGTGATTTTATTTCCTTTGGATATACACCCAGAAATGGGATTGCTGTATCATATGGTAGTTCTATTTTTAAATTTTTGAGGAACTGCCATATTGTTTTCCATAATGGCTGTAGCAGTTTACATTCCCACCAACAGTGCACAAGGATTTCCTTTTCTCTACATCTGAGCACTTGTTATCTTTTGACTTTTTGATAATAGTCATTCTAACAGGTATGAGGTGATATCTCATTGTGGTTTTGATTTGCATTTCCCTGATGATTAGTGATATTGAACATCTTTTCATGTACCTGTTGCCCATCTCTTTGTATTCTTTGGAAAAATGTCTCTTCAGGTCTTTTGTCCATTTTTAATCAGGTTGCTTTTGTTTGTTTGTTTTTTGTTTTGTTTTGTCGGCTTTTTTTTTTTTTGCTATTTATTTTAGATATCAAAGTATGACTTGCAAATATTTTCCCCCATTCTGTTGGTTGCCTTTTCATTTTGTTGATTATTTCCTTTACTGTGAAGAAACTTTTTAGTTTGATGTAGTGCCACTTGTCTATTTTTACTTTTGTTGCCTGTGCTTTTGGTGTCAAGTCCAAAATGATCATTGCCAAGACTAATATCCTTTTTTCTCCATATTTTCTTTTATGAGTTTTATGGTTTCAGATCTTACATTTAAGTCTTTAATCCATTTTGAGTTCCCATCAATTATTTCATCATAGTGTCCAAATTGTGCTAAAAGCTCAACAGAATTATTGTCTATGTGCTAAGTTGTTTCATTTAGGTATACAAATAAGTATTTAAAAATAAATACATTTAAAATATATCATGAATAAATGAAATTACTTGTGGGGATAAGTCATAATTAGGAGTTAGTAGCAATAGTCCTACTGATTACTGTGCTGTATGAATAACAAACCATGATACTAAATTTTGTGTTATAATAAAACAAAACATGACTTAGTCTGAAACACTTAATGGTGTACTTAATTCTAACTGTAAGGTATGATGTTTCAAGTGTAACTGGTAAACAATCCCTATAAGTGATTATACTCTATCTCTCTCTCTCTATAGGTATGTATATAAAAAATTAATATTAATGTCCTTCAGCTAAACTTTGTGTTTTTATAGTCACCTGATTAGGAGGAAGGAGTTCACTAGAAAAAGAAGAAGCAATTTCATTTTAATATGAAGATTCCTACATTCAAGCCTCTTTTCCAGTGGGTGCCACTCAGGGGCCAGAATAATCATATATCTTTGTATAAACACTTTAGGTGTTTGATTTAACTTAGCTTAGAGCAAGCGGGTACTTTCCCAATATAATAGAAATGGACTCTTCATTGTAGAGCAAATATTAGGGCCTCAGGAAACTAGAAGAAGAGATAGAAATAGAATAATAACTAAAGTCCTCTTCAACAGTGAAGGGAACTTATTTTAAGAACTGATGGGATTGGTGAAAGGGTTTTCTTAGGCTTACTAACTCCATTATTCTTTGCTAGAGGCAGGGATGGGAGTGAGCTGAATTGTGTGAAAACTGTCCTTTCCTAAGTTTCTCCCCTCATTCCGTCTGTAATGACACCAGTTATTCAAGAGTTATGCACCTTTTAGTACAAACTACTTTAATCAATTAGCTTTTCTAATAACTATGTGAGATGCATCAAGGTAAAGATTTTGAAAGGTGATCAAGGAAAAAGTAAGATAATTTTAAAGCATTTTAAAGCATGAGTTGGTGAAGGCAAAGCTTTAAGTGGGAGTTGAGGTGGCAGCATCAGGGAGGAATCTGGCAGGCAGAAGATAAAGACTGCCCAGATAGAGATGAGGATTACTAAAAAGAGAGATGGAAAGAAAGATATAATAATGGAGGTGGGCAAGTAACAACAGCAAAAACAAAAACAAAACAAAAAAAATATGGAAAATAGATCAAAGAAAGGAGGCACTGAAACAAGGCACTGAATGAGATAAACAAGTATGTGAATAGGAACAGGCGTTATAAAATGTGAGCAGTGGTGGGTTGTTTACTTAGAAGGATAGTTGCTAACACACTCTCTCTCTCTCTCTCACCCTCTCACCCCAGTCCCCCTCCTCCCCCAAAGCAGGGGAGAATATGAGCCTGCCTCTGATTTTGTTATGGGTTTAGCTAATATTTAAGGTTAGAACAAATTAAAAATATTTGTGGGAATTCCCTGGCTGTCCAGTGGTTAGGACTCGGTGCTTTCGCTGCCGTGGCCCAGGTTGGATCCCTGGTCAGGGAATTAAGACCCCAAAAGCTGCATGGCACGGGCAAAAAAAAAAAAAAAAAAAAATTAAAAAATAAGTAAAAAAAGAAAATATATTAAAAAGAAAAGCATTTGCCATATTGTTAGCTGGTAGGAAGAATGTCAAAGTTGGACATTCTTCTATTTCCATTTTCTATTTCCATTTTGTTCTGGCCTCATACTAGGATTTAAGTGTTTCCTAAAAATAGAGTGTATTCACATTCCTAAAGGTGTAGCCCATAGGCATTTATAAACTTGCTCTTTGATTAAGATAATTCCTGTTTTAAACACTGATTGGCCATGAATAGAAAATGTGAAAGTTTGGGTCTAATAGGTGGTTCTTTTCTGGAATGCAATGTGCTTTTTTTTTTTCCCTGTAGGGAAATTCTGATTATAACAAGCATAAGTTTAAGCCTCTGGTTGATAAAGCTATGATATCAGACAGGTCTGCCATACTGCCAGGACTTGCTGCTGAAGAATATAGATTATAATTGATTTTGTTGTTCAGGGTCTGTAACAACTGCAGGTTGCCAAAGTCAGTTGCACCACTCTTTCCTCCTTGTCACTTAAAATAGGAAGGCAGCAAAGTGTTGTGAAAAAGGTATGTCAGGAGAGCTGAGTTCTGATTATTCTTGCTCTTCTGGTTTGACCTAGGGCAAACCCTTCTAGCCTATTTTTTTCTGATTTTCAAAATGAGAATAATATCTCTATTACCTATGTCAGCACATTATTTGTACACCAGATAATATAGTGTATGTGAGCACTCTTTAAACTATAAAGGCAAAGTATAAGAATAAAGTCTTAATCTCATTTTTCTCACCCAAGGAAAACTGTATCTAGTTGAAGAGAAGCTTAAATGGACATATTTCTGCCATATAAGCACTTCTGATAAATTGTTCAAGGAATGGGCAGGAAAGGAACTATAAAAGTAACAGGAAAATAATCATGTGGGTACTTGCATGAAAGGCAGACTTACTTGAAATTCCAGGCACAAGAATAGTTTCTTAGAATTGTAATTATGCTGTTCTCCAAAAGATTTAGGTGAAAGGGAAAAGGCCTCATTTAATAATTGGATATGTTTTATATCAAAATACAACAGAAATGAATATAGGAGAATAGTTCTTATGCATCTATTGTTAACCTATGAAATTTGGAAATAACATTGCTGCTGCTGTTTGGATTGCCCGTTGTTTGGTTCTTAATTTTATTTCCTTAGGAAATTGTCTTTTGTACATTCTTTTTTTTTTTTTTTTTTTTTTTAGAGGTTTCTTTTTTTTTTTTTTTTTCTTTTTTAAATTTGGCCACTGGGTGTCAATCTTTTTTTTTTTATTATTTATTTATTTTTATTTATGGCTGTGTTGGGTCTTCGTTTCTGTGCGAGGGCTTTCTCTAGTTGCGGCAAGCGGGGGCCACTCTTCATCGCGGTGCACAGGCCTCTCACTATCGCGGCCTCTCTCGTTGCGGAGCACAGGCTCCAGACGCGCAGGCTCAGCAATTGTGGCTCACGGGCCCAGCCGCTCCGCGGCATGTGGGATCTTCCCAGACCAGGGCTCGAACCCGTGTCCCCTGCACCGGCAGGCAGATTCTCAACCACTGCGCCACCAGGGAAGCCCTTGTACATTCTTTAATTTTGTAAAATTAAGCATAGACTATGTTAAATATAGACAAGGTGGAAACTTAATTTTCATACAAATTAATAGACTATCCCCAAATATACTGGTGTTTAAGATACTATATTTGCTTTTAAAACATATGAATTATAATTGGAGAAAGGGGTTTGAAAGGAGATGAGCACATAGATGAAAATCACAATCCAGGGTAGAAAAATGTATGTAACAATATCAGTCAAAAATTTTATTTATACGTAATTTAAAACTTTTTTTTCCCTGTGATTAAAAACTGTAGGTTGACCTAAATATAGAGGTCTTAATCTGAGTGATCTATTGAGCCAACACTTTGTGAGACTGTGTAGCATGGGCACCCTACGTAAGAACTGCTAATCAACTGCTGCATGCTGAAGAATAAACCTTTTATTTTTAAATCGTGTGTACTCAAAAACTCATGTCAGAGAAGATAGACATTTCTCCAGTCTAAATATTATTAGTCATTTTAATTAAACCAATATAATCATTTTGAAAAGAGAAAGGATTCAGCTATAAAATATTTATTCTATTTTTCTGAATGAATTTAATTTGCCTTAGCTGCTGATAAATGTTGTTTTATGTAAATGCTAATGTTTACTTCTTTGTGGATTGTCTCACTTTTTTTTTTTAACTTTGGAGAGAAGAAATTCATTTAAAATATCTAAGCATATTTCAATTCAGAAAAAGGTTGACAGTTTAAAAGCTTTGTGTTTATATTGATATTTCTTCAGGAAACAATGCTGGCAGGCATTTTCTGACATTCTATATAGTTTATAGTATATTTAAAAATATAAAAATGTTTTACTTTTAATGGTCCCTGACATTTTTCTCAAGTTTATTCAGAACAAATGAAAACTCCTTTTGTGTCTTATAAAAGAATTTAGCTGGACAGATCCAGCTGTTGCATTTATAAATAGCTACAGATATCTACAGCAGTAAAGGGTTTACTCAGGTTGTTATGGCAACTAAAATTCAGCAGAACCTCAAAGATAAGCTATATTGAAGGAGGAGAGTACTTTGAAGGTACATTTAATCCAATTATATGATAAAATTATTGCTTACTATCTATCATTTTAGATTGCAAGAGAGAAATTAGTTTTTTTTTTTTTAGTTAAATGCTCATTCAATAAACATTTATTAAGCACTTACTGTGTACCAGCATTGCAATATGTTCTCCCAAAGGATACAGAAACGAATGGACATAGTCCTTGCTCTGATAGAGCTCACACTTTAGTGGGAAAAATGTCATATACAATAGATAATGATGTGATGGAAATACAAATAGATAAATTACAGAGGAAGAAGCAGTAAACTTCACCTGAAGTAGTTGAGGAAGACTTCATTGGTATCACCGTTATTATTTATGATTGTTATAAATGTTGTTATTATTTCTGATTGTTTTAAATATTTATAGGAGTTTAGGTTATTAGACCATTGCTGAGATTTCTTAACGTTTCCTCTGTATTACATAATGGTTTTATAATTTTGAGATTAAGGGTGTAGATGATTCTCATCAATTACATGCAAGAAAAAAATGACATTAAATGTATTTTCTTCTGGAAACAACAATATTAGTAACATGATCAGCCTACATTTATTGAGCACTTCCAAGGTGCTATAAGCATTGTCTTATTTAATCTTTTAAAAATAGCTTTATTGTTATATAATTCACATTCAATACAATTCACATATCACTTAAAGTATACACTTCACTGGCTTTTAGTATATTCACAGAGTTGTGCAACCATCACAATCACATTTTCATCACTGCAAAAGGAAACCTCACATCCTTTAGTTATCTCCCCCAATCTCCCCCACCCCCCAGATGGAGGCAACCACTAATATACCTCTGTCCCTGTGGGTTTGCCTATTCTGGGTATTTCATATAAATGAAATTACACAATAGGTGGTTCTTTGGGAATAATTTCTTTAATTTAGCATAATGTTTTAAAGGTTCATCCTTGTTGTACATATATCAGTACTTCATTTCTTTTTATTTCTGAGCAATATTACACTGTATGGATGTACCATATTTTGGTTATGCCTAAAAGAATGTTTCGTTTAGTTCGTGAGTATAATGAAACCTTTTTGATGCAATGCTAAATGTCCTTCCTGCCTGTTTGACTGCCTTTGTTATTTCTTACTTTTCCTTTGGTCTTACTGTTGCTGTCCTAGTCTAGACCATCTACTAAAATGGCAATCTCTTTTTTTTAATTATTAAATTTTACTGGAGTATGGTTGCTTTACAATGTTGTGTTAGCCTCCACTGCACAACAAAATGAATCAGCCATACACATACAGATATCCCCTCCCTTTTGGACTTCCCTCCCATTGGCAATCTCTTAATTGGTGTCAGTGGCCCTAATTTCTTTGAAAGAAAGACAATAAACAGTTATTGAGCACCTACCCTCTGCAAGGCACTTTATATTATATCTCATTTAATCCTTACCAGACAGGTTTTCTCATCACTTCAAGTTGAGGAAGCTGAAGTTCAGGGAGGTTAAGTAACTTGTCCCAGCTTTACAACTAGGACTTGCCAGAATTAGAGTTTATGATTCTAAAATCTATGTTTTTTCAACAATACGTGGTTGCTTCCAGTACATTTTAGAATTTTATCATATCTAGTTCAGTGATGAGTACATAGTGGGTGGTCAAAAATGCTTGCTTACTTGTATTGAATTCCTGTTTTAACACATCCTTACAGCATTTAAAAGCCAGAGAAGGACTAATGATCCTCTTACTATAAAATAATGATGCCTAAGGACTCACTCCACACTTCATCTTAGAGTAGACCTCTGTCCCTGGTATCTCTGCCCTTGAGTGTGTGGTGGTGTTTTTTAAAATCACTATATACCCTGTGCCAAGCACAGGCCTGGCACATAGTAGGTGCTCAATAAATATTTGTTGAAAGAATAATGAATGAGTTAGGTTTTAGTGGTCTCGAATCCATCAAAATGGAAAACAAAGGTCTTTAATTACATACCTTGAGGGTAGTTGTTCTTCCAGTGGTTGTTTCTGGATCTGTGTTTGCAGTCACCGCAGAGACTACAGAGAATCTATGAATCTAATGTAATAAAATATTCACATGCAGAAAATAGAGATCTTGAGGAGTTACAGCTTACATGTGAAGAAGGAGCCTTCACATCTTGAGAGTCTTGCTGTCTTAGAGCAAGCTTGTTTATTCAGAAGGAAAAAAAAAATACAGGGAGAAACTAAAAACAGACAAAAGCTAAATGGATAACTCTTAGTAATGGGATCATATCCTGGATTCTGTTCCCAGCCTGGCAGCTGATTTACTTGGCTGCTCCCAGCCCCTGGCTTTCTCCCCCAGTAGTCTCATTTGCTTTACTAGTAGAGGAGAGGGCTGTGGTGAGGGCATGGAGTGAGCATTGTGAAACCTTGAAGACATTGGTAGGCTGATGAATTACCACCATAGAGACCAGTGTCATGCTCATCCTCTGGCAGTCTTGGTTTATTGGAAGTTGGAAGGGCTCTGGAAATACCTGTGAGCATAGTTTGAAAAGTAAAATTTTCTTGAGAATGAAGGAATATAGGGTGGGTTTTTGTTTTATGAATATTAACCATTGATCCCTTTTCTGGGGTTTTCAGTCATGGTCAGGAGTATTTGGAGATGAAGGAATGCTATTCTTTTATCTTTTGTTTGTTTGTTTGTAACTGCTTAATATTTGGGAATTGATGAACAGATCCAGCTGTTGCATTTATAAATAGCTACAGATATCTACAGCAATAAAGGGTTTACTCAGGTTGTTATGGCAACTAAAATTCCACAGAACCTCAAAGATAAGCTGTATTGAAGGAGGAGAGCACTTTAAAGGTACATTTAATCCAGTTATATGATAAAATTATTGCTTACTGTCTGTCATTTTAGATTGCAAGAGAGAAATTAGTTTTAACTTGTCAATGTAAATTATTTTCCTTAATGTACAAAGATTCTAACTTACTGTCTGACTTTTTTAAGGAGGCTTTGGGTTGTGGTGATGTAGTGGTGATGGATTGTACTGACCCATTTAAACTCTTTTTCTTAGTTCTCTTTGTAATGAGTTGAATGCTTATTTAAATCTACAGTCTAGGATTGAGAGTGTGTTTTTGAGTCCATGGCATATGGCAAAGCCTGCATTGGGCTTTAAGTCCATGATCTTACACTAATGGTTTATCCAACTGAACTAACCAGTTAAAATTTTTTAAGGCTATTGAAATACGTAGATCTATTCATTTATTGTTACACAGTAGGTCTGGGAGTAGAACATTGGAAACTGTAGATTTTAAAAATAATTTCATTTTTATTTGATCTAACACCTGCAGTTTTTTAGGGTAAAGTGAAATAGTATACTGTAAAGCTTATAATAAAAAAGAGCAATCTCTTACCCTTTTCTTCTCTACCCACAATTCCTCCTCAGAGGCAACTTTTTTTTTTTGGTTGCACATGCGGGATCCTAGTTCCCTGACCAGGGATCAAACCCCATGCCCCCTGCAGTGGAAGTGTTGAGTCTCAACCACTGGACCACCTGGGAATTCCCTGAGGCAACTATTTTTAATTCTTTAAGTTCTTTCTGGGGTATACCTCTATGTCTCTAAAGAATGTTTCTATTGCTGTTTCACGCTTTTTCAATTTTATAATCTTTGTTTCTTATTCTAGAAGGTAAAGATTTAACAATCTTACACAACTCCTGCTACCACTTACCCCCATCCCCCAGTATAATTATACTACAACTTTGGGTTGTAGGTTGAGAGTTATAATAAAGTAAAAATAATTTAAAACTTTTATTTTGAAATAATTTTAAACTCACATAGAAGTTGCAGAAATAGTAGAGAGTTCACATGTATTCTTCACCCAGTAGAAACAACTGTCTCTATAGGACTGATACACAGATTGGATGTCATCAGAAAAGTGTGGAAGAAAGGTGAGGCAAATCTGCTTTCTTTGCCAAGCCTCTGAAGCATACATTTCTACCAACAAATAAATGCAAATAGCAGGCATAAAAAGCCCAAAACCAAATTCATATATGAGTATAAATGGATGAAAATTTATTACTCCCTGTATCTGTGTGTATATATTTTGTTAAGATACTGAAAGAGAGAACTATAGGCTAAACTATATAACCATAGTATAATTATCACAACCAGAAAACTAACATTAGTACAATACTATTTATTAACTAAACTACAGACCTTATTTGGATTTCACCAAATTTTACATTAACTCTTAAAAACTTTTTTTCTGCTGTATAGGTCTATGAAATTTTATTACATGTATAAATTCATATAGCCATCACCACAATTGGGATATAGAACTCCCAGAGAAACTCCCACATGCTCTCCCAACCCTAACCTCTAGCAGCCACTGATCTGTTCTGTATCACTGTAATTTTGTCATTTTGAGAATGTTATATAAATCATATAATATGTGACCTTTTGAGATTTTTTTTCACTCAGCAGTATGCCCTTGAGATCCATCTACACCATTACATATATCAGTAGTTCATTCCTTTTTGTTACTGAATGGTAGTCCATTGTAGGGATATTCCACAGCTTATTTTTCCATTCATCCATTGAAGGGTATTTGTGTTGTTTCTAGTTTTTGACTATTACAAATAAAGCTTATTATGAACATTCATGTGGAGGTTTTTGTGTGAACATGTTTTACTTCTCTTGGGTAATACCCAGGAGTATGATTGTTGAGCTGTGTGGTATTTGTTTAACTGTATGAGAAACTGCCAAACAGTTTTCCAGGTGACAGTACCATTTTACATTTCCACCAGCAGCGTGTGAGAGCTCCTGTTGCTCCATGCCCTTCCTAGCACTTGGTACTTGTATTCGTTTCCTAGGGCTGCCGTAACAAATTATACAAACGGGGTGGTAATTTATTCTCCCATAGTTATGTAGGCTAGAAGACAGAAATCAGGTGTTGGCAGGGCCACGCTTTGAGGAAAAAAACCATCCCATGTGTTTGCCCTATCTTCTGGTGGTTGCCAGTAATCCTTGGTGTTCCTTGTGTTGTGGCAGCGTAACTCCAGTCTCTGCCTCTGTCTTCATATGGCTGTCTTCCTCTGTGTATGTATCTGCTCTATTTCTGTATGTTCACGTGGTCTTCTTATAAGGACATCAGTCATTGAATTGAGGGCCTATCCTGCTCCAGTGTAACCTCATCTTAATTAATTACATCTGCAAAGACCCTCTTTCTAAATAAGATCACATTCTGCATTCCAGGTAGATATGAATTTTCAGGGGGCACTATTAATCCCAGTACAGTATTGTCAGTATTTTTAATTTTAGCCTTTCTAATACATGAGTAGTGGTGTCTCATGGTGGCTTTAATTTGCATTCTATGATGGCTAATGATGTTGAACATCTTTTCATGTGCCTATTTGCCATGCATTTATCTTCTTTGGTTACATTTTTGCCTATTTTCTAATTAGATTGTTTATTTACTGTTGAGTTTAGAGAGTCCTTCGTATACTCTGGATATAATTACTATGTCAAACATGTGATTTGCTAATACTGTTTTCTTCCAGTTTGTGACTGGTCTTTTTGTTCTTTCAACAGTATCTTTCACAGAGCAAAAGTTCTTAATTTTGATAAAGTCCAACTTTTTTATTTTATGAATTGTACTTTTGGTGTCATATCTGTGAACTTTTGGCCTAAATTTAGGTCACAAAGAGTTTCTCCTATATTTTCTCCTAAAAATTTTATAGTGTTACCTTTGGATCTATAATCCATTTGGAGTTAATTTTTGTATAAATTGTGAGGTTTTGGTCAAGGTTCATTTTTTTGGATATAGATGCCTATTTGTTAAAAAGACTGTCCTTTCTTGATTGAATTGCTTTTATGCCTTGCCAAAAATTAGTTGTGTCTATATGTGTGAGTCTATTTCTAGCATCTTTATTCTGTTTTATTGATCTCTGTGTCTATCTCTCTACCAGTACCACTATCTTCATTACTTTTATCTACATGGTCAGTCTTTTTTTTTTTTAATTGGAGTATAATTGCTTTACAATGTTGTGTTAGCTTCTTCTGTACAATGAAGTGAATCAGCTATATGTATACCTATATCCCCTCCCTCTTGGACCTCCCTCCCACCCCTGCCCCCCATCCCACCCTTCTAGGTCATCACAGAGCACCGAGCTGAGCTCCCTGTGCTGCATACCAGGTTCCCACTAGCTATCTATTTTACACATGGTAGTGTATTTATGTCAAACCTCATCTCCCAATTCGTCCCAGCCTCCTCTTCTCCCACTGTGTCCACATGTCCGTTCTCTATGTCTATGTCTCTGTCTCTATTCCTGCCCTGCAAATAGGTTCATCTGTACCATTTTTCTAGATTGCACATATATATGCATTAATATGTTTGTTTTTCTCTTTCTGGCTTACTTCACTCTGTATGACAGACTCTAGGTCCATCCACATCTCTGGAAATGACCTAATTTCGTTCCTTTTTATGGCTGAGTAATATACCATTGTATATATGTACCACATCTGCTTTATCCATTCATCTGTCATTGGACATTTAGGTTGTTTCCATGTCCTGGCTATTGTAAATAGTGCTGCAATGAACCTTGGGGTACATGTGTCCTTTTGAATTATGGTTTTCTCAGGGTATATGCCCAGTAGTGGGATTGCTGGGTCATATGGTAGTTCTATTTTTAGTTTTTTAAGAAACCTCCATACTGTTCTCCATAGTGGCTGTATCAGTTTACATTCCCACCAACAGTGCAAAAGGGTTCCCTTTTCTCCACACCCTCTCCAGCATTTATTGTTTGTAGATTTTTTGATGATGCCCATTCTGACTGGTGTGAGGTGATACCTCATTATAGTTCTGATTTGCATTTCTCTAATAATTAGTGATGTTGAACATCTTTTCATGTGCTTCTTGGCCATCTGTATGTCTTCTTTTTTTTTTAAAAGCACTAGGCCTAGACTTTTTTTGTTGTTGTTGTTTATTGACTTTTATTTATTTATTTATTTATGGCTGTGTTGGGTCTTCATTTCTGTGTGAGGGCTTTCTCTAGTTGCGGCAAGTGGGGGCCACTCTTCATCGCGGTGCACGGGCCTCTCATTATCGCGGCATCTCTTGTTGCAGAGCACAGGCTCCAGACGCGCAGGCTCAGTAGTTGTGGCACACGGGCTTAGTTTCTCCGCGGCATGTGGGATCCTCCCAGACCAGGGCTTGAACCCGTGTCCCCTGCATTGGCAGGCAGATTCTCAACCACTGCGCCACCAGGGAAGCCCTGTATGTCTTCTTTGGTGAAATGTCTATTTAGCTCTTCTGCCCATTTTTTGATTGGGTTGTTTGTTTTTTTGATATTGAGCTGCATGAGCTGTTTATATATTTTGGAGATTAATCCTTTGTCCATTCCTTCATTTGCAAATATTTTCTCCCATTCCGAGGGTTGTCTTTTCGTCTTGTTTATGGTTTCCTTTGCTGTGCAAAAGCTTTTAAGTTTCATTCGGTTTCATTTGCTTATTTTTGTTCTTATTTTCATTACTCTAAGAAGTGGGTCAAAAAAGATCTTGCTGTGATTTATGTCATAGGGTGTTCTTCCTCTGTTTCCCTCTAAGAGTTTTATAGTGTCCAACCTTACATTTAGGTCTTTAATCCATTTTCAGTTTATTTTTGTGTATGGTGTTAGGTAGTGTTCTAATTTAATTCTTTTACATGAAGCTGTCCAGTTTTCCCAGCACCACTTACTGAAGAGGCTGTCTTTTCTCCATTGTATGTTCTTGCCTCCTTTGTCATAAATTAGGTGACCATATGTGTGTGGGTTTATCTCTGGGCTTTCTATCCTGTACCATTGATCTATATTTCTGTTTCTGTGCCAGTACCATACTGTCTTGATTACTGTGGCTTTGTAGTATAGTCTGAAGTCTGGGAGCCTGATTCCTCCAGCTCTGTTTTTCTTTCTCAAGATTGTTTTGACTATTTGGCATCTTTCGTGTTTCCATACAAATTGTGAAACTCTTTTGTTCTAGTTCTCTGAAAAATGCCATTGGTAGTTTGATAGGGATTGCATTGAATCTGTAGATTGCTTTGGGTAGTATAGTCATTTTCACAATGTTGATTCTTCCAATCCAAGAACATGGTATATCTCTCCATCTGTTTGCATCATCTTTAATTTCTTTCATCAGTGTCTTATAGTTTTCTGCCTACAGGTCTTTTGTCTCCTTAGGTAGGTTTATTCCTAGGTATTTTATTCTTTTTGTTGCAATGGTAAATGGGAGTGTCTCCTTAATTTCTCCTTCAGATTTTTCATCATTAGTGTATAGGAATGCAAGAGATTTCTGTGCATTAATTTTGTATCCTGCAACCTTACCAAATTCATTGATTAGCTCTAGTAGTTTTCTGGTAGCATCTTTAGGATTTTCTATGTATAGTATCATGTCACCTGCAAACAGTCACAGTTTTACTTCTTCTTTTCCAATTTGTATTCCTTTTATTTCTTTTTCTTCTCTGATTGCCATGGCTAGGACTTCCAAAACTGTGTTGAATAAGAGTGGCGAGAGTGGACGTCCTTGTCTTGTTCCTTATCTTAGAGGAAATGCTTTCAGTTTTTCACCATTGAGAATGATGTTTTCTGTGGGTTTGTCATATATGGCCTTTATTTTGTTGAGGTAGGTTCCCTCTGTGCCCACTTTCTGGAGAGTTTTTATCATAAATGGGTGTTGAATTTTGTCAAAAGCTTTTTCTGCATCTATTGAGATGATCGTATGGTTTTTATCCTTCAGTTTGTTAATATGGTGTATCACATTGATTGACTTGCGTATATTGAAGAATCCTTGCGTTCCTGGGATAAATCCCACTTGATCATGGTGTATGATCCTTGTAATGTGTTGTTGGATTCTGTTTACTAGTATGTTGTTCAGGATTTTTGCATCTATGTTCATCAGTGATATTGGTCTGTAATTTTCTTTTTTTGTGGTATCTTTGTCTGGTTTTGGTATCAGGGTGATGGTGGCCTCGTAGAACGAATTTGGGAGTGTTTCTCCCTTTGCAATTTTTTGGAAGATCTTCAGAAGGATAGGATAGCTCTTCTCTAAATATTTGATGGAATTCGCCTGTGAAGCCATCTGGTCCTGGACTTTTGTTTGTTGGAAGATTTTTAATTATAGTTTCAATTTCATTACTTGTGATAGGTCTGTTTATACTTTCTAATTCTTCCTGGTTCAGTCTTGGAAAATTGTACCTTTCCAAGAATTTGTCCATTTCTTCGTGGTTGTCCATTTTACTGGCATATAATTGTTTGTAGTAGTCTCTTATAATCCTTTGTATTTCTGCGGTGTTAGTTGTGATTTCTTCTGGCCTGCAGAGTTTCTGCTGAAAAATCAGCTGATAGCCTTATAGGGATTCCTTTGTATGTTATTTTTTGCTTTTACCTTGCTGCTTTTAATATTTTTTCTTTGAATTTAATTTTTGTTAGTTTGATTAATATGTGTCTTGGTGTGTTTCTTCTAGGATTTATCCTGTATGGGGCTCTCTGCACTTCCTGGACTTAGGTGACTATTTCCTTTCCCATGTTAGGGAAGTTTTCCTCTATAATCTCTTCGACTGTTTTCTCAGACCTTTTCTTTTTCTCTTCTTCTGCGGCCCTTGTAATTTGAATGTTGTTGCGTTTAGTGTTGTCTCAGAGGTCTCTGAGATTGTCTTCAATTCTTTTTTCTTTATTCTGCTCCTCAGTAGTTGTTTCCACCATTCTGTCTTCCAGCTCACTTATTTGTTCTTCTGCCTCAGTTATTCTGTTACTGTTTCCTTCTAGTGTATTTTTCATTTCATTTTGTGTTGCTCATCTCTGTTCGTTCTTTAGTTCTTCAAGATCTTTGTTAAACATTTCTTGTATTTTCTCAATCCGTGCCTCCATTCTATTTCGGAGATTCTGGATCATCTTTACTATCATTACTCTGAATTCTTTTTCAGGTAGGTTGCCTATTTCCTCTTCATTTATTTGGTCTTGTAGGTTTTTACCTTGCTCCTTCATCAGTGACATATTTTTTGGTCATCTGATTTATTTTTTGATGGGTGAGATTGTGTTACTTTCTTACTGGTTGTTTGGCCTGAGGCTTCCAGCACTGGAGTTTGTAGGCTGTTGGGTAGAGCTGGGTCTTGGTGCTGAGATGAGGACCTCCAGGAGACCTCACTCTGATGAATATTCCCTGGGGTCTGGGGTTTTCTGTTAGCCCAGTGGTTCTGACTTGGAGCTCCCACCACAGGAGCTCTGGCCTGACCCCTGGCTTGTGAACCAAGATCCCGCAAGCTGTGCAGGGTGGCCAAAAAAAAAAAAAAAAAAAAAGCTGAACAATAACAAAGAGTAAAAAATAAAATAAGTTTAGAAAACTAACAGATATGTTAGAAAAATTTTAAAATAATAAAAATATTGATGAAACAACAACTGGAAGGTAAAACAGAACCACAGTAGCAAAAAAGAGGAGGAAAAAAAAAAACCCGGAAAAGGCCTTGCCTGTGGGGGGCAGGGCTTATGCAGGGGCGGGGTTTAGGTGGTGGGCGGAGTCTCTGCTTGGGACCCACAGGGCAGGAAAAGGCCCTGGGGTGGGATGGGGGGCTTAGGCTCCTGGGCCAGGAGGGGCCCAGGAGTGCCTCTGGCTTAGGAGGGTGGAGGACCAGGTCCGGGACCCCAGCAGGCTCCCTGGGCCCAAGTGGGCAGGGGAAACACCCTCCGCACCTCCCCTGATCCTCCAGTCCTGCAGGGTCCCTCCCACCATCTGCTTCTCCTCCTCTTCCCCCCTCCTCCCTCCCATGCCCCTAGGACCCACACGGCCCAGAGGAGGCGTCAGAGGGCAGAGGACCTGGCTCGGGAGCCCAACAGGCTTCCCAGGGCCTGACTGGCCAGGGGGAATGCTAGGCACGCTCTCCCCTGATCCTCCAAGCCCCCAAGGATCTGTCCAGGCATGGGTACCCCTCCTTTCTCCCAGCCATCCTTCAGGGGCACTGGTCCTGTCCGGCCTCCACTTCTCCACCACTTACTTCCCCCCGCGTCCTACCCAGTTGCTTGGGGGTTCCTCCCATCTCCTTGGGCGTCGAGGTCCCCCACCAGCGTCAGGCAGGTGCCCTAGTTGTGGGGAGACGTGAACTCTGCGTCCTCCCACACTGCCATCTTGACTCCGTCCCCCCATACATAGTAAGTCTTAAAAAGGATAGTGTGATACCTCCCATTTTCTTCTCTTTTTTTTCAAAATCATTTTAGCTATTCTACCTTCTTTGCCTTTCCATATAAATTTTAGAAACAGCTCGTCTATATCTACAAAAATATCCTGTTAAGATTTTTATAAGAATTGCATTAAACCAATTTCAGATAAACTTTGAGAGAAATTTACTATGTTAAGTCTTCCAATTCATGAACATGTTATGTCTCTCCAGTTACTTAGGCCATCTTTTATTTCTTTCATCAGCATTTTGTAGTTTTCAATACACATATCCTATATGTATGTTGTTAGATTTATATGTAAGTATTTTTATGGGAGAGCCAACCTCTACAGTGGCCCCCAGTGACCGCACCTCCTATGTTTATGCCTTTGTCTAGTCATCTTTCACATTTTATTGTGGTGGACCTATATAACCAATAGAATATGATAGAAGAATATGACTTCTGAGGCTACCTCATAAAAGACATGTGGCTTCTCCTTGCTTTCTGTCTTAGATCACTTGTTCTGCCAGCTGCCATGTCATGATAACACTCAAGCAGCCCTATGTAGTGGCCGGCATGGAGAGGAGCTGAGTCCTTCTGTCAACAGAGGCTTCTTGCTAACAGCTGTGTGAGTCAACCTTCTTGGAGGCAGATCATCCAGTCCCAGCAAAGCCTTTTGATGGCTGCAACCCCTGGTCAACATTTTGACAGCAATTTCATGAGAGACCCAAGTCAGAACCATCCAGCTAACCCACTCCCAAATTCCTGATACACAGAAACTGTTAGATAACAAATATTTGTTTTTTTTAAGCCACCAAATTTTAGGGTAATTTGCTATGTAGCAATAGATAACTAATACAACACCCAATCTACAAATCATGAACACTGTGTTTTTCACAAGTGAAAAGTTATTGGTAACATCTATCATGCCAATGAACAAAACCTATGGCATTAATTTAGATAAAGATGGCTGAAGAACTTATAACTCCCATTTAGACTGTAGACTTTCTTTAATTCTAAACTCTAAATCTCTACCTTCCAAACCAGTGCTGTCAACACAGGTAATTTAACATCTTCTAGTAGTTACACTTAAAAAGGTAAAAAGAAATTGGCAAAGTAAACTTTAATAATATGTTTATTTAAGCTAGTATATTGCAAAATATTGTGGTTTCAATGTGTAATCAGTATAAAAAGTTTTGAGATATTTTATATATATTTGTACTAAGACTTTGAAATTTGCAGTATATTTTATACTTATAATACATCTCAATTTGGACTACCCACATTTCAAGTGCTTAGTAGTCACAAGTGGCTAGTGGCTACTGTATTAGACAGTACAGCTCTAAACTTTAAGGTGCAGGGGACTTCTGGGTATGGGAGAGTGAAGAGGTCAGCAAATATTCTCCCCAAAAGCAATTATAAACTGGACAGAATTTTCAAAAACAACTATTTCAGTGCTCTGGAAAAGGCAAAAAATTGAGAAGTATTTATTCATGAAAAGCTGCTGTAATTTCAGGTAAGAAAACAGTGGGAGCCTGTGACCTTTTCTGGGGCTGTTCCCATTCCTTTACCAGCTTTGTCAGCATGGTAGTTTTAGCAAGATGCAATTGGCCTTGAAAGCCAGAAGCTTTATTACTAGAGGGGGCAGATATGATTTTGAGCTGAAGATGAAAACCCTGGCAACGTTATTGGTAAAAGTAGCAAATTTGATAGGAAATGAAAATCTGAAACTGTGCTAGCCTGAAGTTGCAGTCCCAATTAGGGTGAATGGAAGACCAGCCAGAAATCTGATGGGGAGACTCTGGAAATGAGAAAGCCATAAAAGGGCTAGATAAGTTTTCCACCCAGTCTCTGGAAGGCTGAAAGAAAGCAGAGGAGAGAATTGAAAGAGCCCAGCAGAAACTCTGGATGCACACCCCTCAACCTATCACAGAAACATCAGAAGAAGGTGGAAACCTAATGGGCTTGATATGTTTGAGCACAATCTCTGTTCAATCATTGGCTGATCACTAAGCTATGCAGTCAATGGGGTGATTCCTGGGAAGCAGGCTAAAAAAGAAAAATAATACAAGAATGAAAAGCAAACAAACTGAGCAGATAAAGTAACAGCTGCACATCATGGGGAAGACAGTTTCTACAGATTAAGTCCAGGTAACCACAACAACCTTCTGGAAAAAAATGGGAATTCGGAGTTGCTACAGTATATTATTTAAAATTTCCAGTTTTCGAGACCTTCAAGATGGTGGAGGAGTAAGACGTGGAGATCACCTTCCTCCCCACAAATACATCAGAAATACATCTACATGTGGAATAACCCCTAGCGAACACCTACTGAACGCTGGCAGAAGACCTCAGACTTCCCAAAAGGCAAGAAACTCCTCATGTACCTGGGTAGGGCAAAAGAAAAAAGAAAAAACAGATGAAAGACTAGGGACAGGACCTGCACCTCTGGGAGGGAGCTGTGAAGGAGGAAAGGTTTCCACACACTAGGAAGCCCCTTCACTGGCGGAGACGGGGGGAGGTGGTGGGGGGGGAAGCTTTGGAGTCACGGAAGAGAGCGCAGCAATAGGGTTGCAGAGGGCAAAGTGGAGAGATTCCCGCACAGAGGATCGGTGCCGACCAGCACTCACCAGCCTGAGCGGCTTGTCTGCTCACCCTCCGGGGCGGGTGGGGGCTGGGAGCTGAGGCTCCGGCTTCGGAGGTCAGATCCCAGGGAGAGGACTGGGGTTGGCTGCATGAACACAGCCTGAAGGGAGCTCGTGCCCCACAGCTAGCCGGGAGGGAGTCCGGGAAAAAGTCTGGAACTGCCTAAGAGGCAAGAGACCATTGTTTCGGGGTGTGGAAGGAGAGGGGATTCAGAACACTGCCTAAACGAGCTCCAGACACAGGCGCGAGCTGTGGCTATCAGCACGGACACCAGAGACGGGCATGAAATGCTAAGGCTGCTGCTGCAACCTCCAAGAAGCCTGTGTGCAAGCACAGGTCACCATCCACACCTCCCCTCCTGGGAGCCTGTGCGGCCCGCCATTGCCAGGGTCCCGTGATCCAGTGACAACTTGCATGGGAGAACATATGGCACACCTCAGGCTGTTGCAACATCACGCCGGCCTCTGCTGCCTGCAGGCTCGCTCCGCATTCCGTACCCCTCCCTCCCCCACCCCGGCCTGAGTGAGCCCTAATCAGCTGCTCCTTTAACCCCGTCCTGTCTGAGCGAAGAACAGATGCCCTCAGGCGACCTACACACAGAGGCGGGGCCAAATCCAAAGCTGAACCCCAGGAGCTGTGCGAACAAAGAAGAGAAAGGGAAATTTCTCCCAGCAGCCTCAGGAGCAGTGGATTAAATCTCCACAATCAACTTGATGTACCCTGCATCTCTGGAATACCTGAATAGACAACAAATCATCCCAAAATTGAGGCGGTGGACTTTGGGGGCAACTGTAGACTTGGGGTTTGCTTTCTGCATCTCGTTTGTTTCTGGTTTTAT
This sequence comes from Eubalaena glacialis, assembly GCF_028564815.1. Taxonomy (NCBI): domain Eukaryota; kingdom Metazoa; phylum Chordata; class Mammalia; order Artiodactyla; family Balaenidae; genus Eubalaena; species Eubalaena glacialis. The sequence goes on along the minus strand of NC_083734.1, from coordinate 26,358,363 downwards.
GTTTATCTTAGTTTAGCATTTAGAGTTTATTATTGGTAGGTTTATTTATTGATTTGGTTGCTCTCTTTTTGCCTTTTTCTCTTTTTGTGAGTGTGTATGTGTGTGCTTCTTTGTGTGATTTTGTCTGTATAGCTTTGTTTTTACCATTTGTCCTAGGGTTCTGTCTTTTTTTTTTTTTTTTTTTTTGCTTTGGTTTTTAGCACTTGTTTTCATTGGTGGATTTGTTTTTCGGTTTGGTTGCTCTCCTTTCTTTTTTTTTATTACTTTTCAATTTTTTCTTATATTTTTAATTTTTAAAATTTTTTATTTTAATAACTTTATTTTATTTTATTATTTTTTCTTTCTTTCTTTCTTTTTTTCTCCCTTTTCTTCTGAGCCATGTGGCTGACAGGGTCTTGGTGCTCTGGCCGGGTGTCAGGCCTGTGCCTCTGAGGTGGGAGAGCCAAGTTCAGGACATTGGCCCACCAGAGACCTGCCAGTTCCACATAATATCAAATGGCGAAAGCTTCCCAGAGATCTCCATCTCAACGCTAAGACCCAGCTCCACTCAACGACCAGCAAGCTCCAGTGCTGGACACCCTATGCCAAACAACTAGCAAGACAGGAACACAAGGCCACCCATTAGCAGAGAGGCTGCCTAAAATCATAATAAATTCACAGACACCCCAAAACACACCACCAAACACTGTCCTGCCCACCAGAAAGACAAGATCCAGCCTCAGCCTCATCCACCAGAACACAGGCACCAGTCCCCTCCACCAGGAAACCTACACAACCCACTGCACCAACCTCACCCACTGGGGGCAGACACCAAAAACAACAGGAACTACGAACCTGCAGCCTGTGAAAGGAGACCCCAAACACAGTAAGTTAAGCAAAATGAGAAGACAGAGAAACACACAGCAGATGAAGGAGCAAGGTAAAAACCCACCAGACCAAACAAATGAAGAAGAAATAGGCAGTCTACTTGAAAATGAATTGAGAGTAATGATAGTTAAGATGATCCAATATCTTGGAAATAGAATGGAGAAAATACAAGAAATGTTTAACAAGGACCTAGAAGAACTGAAGAGCAAACAAACGATGAACAACAGAATAAATGAAATTAAAAATTCTCTAGAAGGAATCAATAGCAGAATAACTGAGGCAGAAGAACGGATAAGTGACCTGGAAGATAAAATAGTGGAAATAACTACTACAGAGCAGAATAAAGAAAAAAGATGAAAAGAATTGAGGACAGTCTCAGAGACCTCTGGGACAACATTAAACGCTCCAACATGCGAATTATAGGGGTCCCAGAAGACGAGAAAAAGAAAGGGACTGAGAAAATATTTGAAGAGATAATAGTTGAAAACTTCCCTAATATGGGAAAGGAAATAATCAGGTCCAGGAAACACAGAGAGCCCCATACAGGATAAATCCAAGGAGAAACACGCCAAGACACATATTACTCAAACTTTCAAAAATTAAATACAAGGAAAAAATATTAAAAGCAGCAAGGGAAAAACGACAAATAACATACAAGGGAATCGCCATAAGGTTAATAGCTGATCTTTCAGCAGAAGCTCTGCAAGCCAGAAGGGAGTGGCAGGACATATTCAAAGTGATGAAAGGGAAAAGCCTACAACCAAGATGACTCGACCCAGCAAGGATCTCATTCAGATTCGACAGAGAAATTAAAAGCAAAAGCTAAGAGAATTCACCACCACCAAACCAGCTTTACAACAAATACTAAAGGAACTTATCTAGGCAGGAAACACAAGAGAAGGAAAAGACCTACAATAACAAACCCAAAACATTTAAGAAAATGGGAATAGGAACATACATATTGATAATTACCTTAAATGTAAATGGTTTAAATGCTCCAACCAAAAGACAGACTGGCTGAATGGATACAAAAACAAGACCCGTATATATGCTGTCTACAAGAGACCCACTTCAGACCTAGGGACTCATACAGACTGAATGTGAGTGGATAGAAAAAGATATTCCATGCAAATGGAAATCAAAAGAAGGGTGGAGTAGCAATTTTCATATCAGACAAGATACACTTTAAAATAAAGACTATTACAAGAGACAAAGAAGGACACTACATAATGATCAAGGGATCAATCCAAGAAGAAGATATAACAATTGTAAATATTTATGCACCCACCATAGGAGCACCTCAATACATAAGGCAAATGCTAACAGCCATAAAAGGGGAAATCGACAGTAACACAATTGTAATAGCGGACTTTAACACCCCATTTTCACCATTGGACAGATCATCCAAAATGAAAATAAATAAGGAAACACAAGCTTTAAATGATACATTAAATAAGATGGACTTAATTGATATTTATGGGACATTCCATCCCAAAACAACAGAATACACTTTCTTCTCTAGTGCTCATGGAACATTCTCCAGGATAGATCATATCCTGGGTCACAAATCAAGCCTTGGTAAATTTAAGAAAATTGAAATCGTATCAAGTATCTTTTCTGACCACAACGCTATGAGACTGGATATCAGTTACAGGAAAAAATCTGTAAAAAATACAAACACATGGAGACTAAACAATATACTACTTAATAACCAAGAGATCACTGAAGAAATCAAAGGGGAAATCAAAAAATACCTAGAAACAAATGACAATGAAAACACAACAACCCAAAACCTATGGGATGCAGCAAAAGCAGTTCTAAGAGGGAAGTTTATAGCAATACAGTCCTACCTCAAGAAACAAGAAACATCTCAAATAAACAACCTAACGTTACACCTAAAGCAATTAGGGAAAGAAGAACAAAAAAACCCCAAAGTTAGCAGAAGGAAAGAAATCATAACGATCAGATCAGAAATAAATGAAAAAGAAATGAAGGAAACGATAGCAAAGATCAATAAAACTAAAAGCTGGTTCTTTGAGAAGATAAACAAAATTGATAAACCATTAGCCAGACCCATCAAGAGAAAAAGGGAGAAGACTCAAATCAATAGAATTAGAAATGAAAAAGGAGAAGTAACAACTAACACTGCAGAAATACAAAGAATCATGAGAGATTACTTCAAGCAACTCTATGCCAATAAAATGGACAACCTGGAAGAAATGGACAAATTCATAGAAAAACACAACCTTCCGAGACTGAACCAGGAAGAAATAGAAAATGTAAACAGACCAATCACAAGCACTGAAATTGAGACTGATTAAAAGTCTTCCAAGAAACAAAAGCCCAGGACCAGATGGCTTCACAGGCGAATTCTATCAAACATTTAGAGAAGAGCTAACACCTATCCTTCTCAAACTCTTCCAAAATATATCAGAGGGAGGAACACTCCCAAACTCATTCTACAAGGCCACCATCACCCTGATACCAAAACTAGACAAAGATGTCACAAGGAAAGAAAACTACGGCCAATATCACTGATGAACATAGATGCAAAAGTCCTCAACAAAATACTAGCAAACAGAATCCAACAGCACAGTAAAAGGATCATAGACTATGATCAAGTGGGGTTTATCCCAGGAATGCAAGGATTCTACAAAATACACAATCAATGTGATACACCATATTAACAAATTGAAAGAGAAAAACCATATGATCATCTCAATAGATGCAGAAAAAGCTTTTGACAAAATTCAACACCTATATATGATAAAAACCCTCCAGAAGGTAGGCATAGAGGGAACTTACCTCAACATAATAAAGGCCATATAATGACAAGCCCACAGCCAACGTCATTCTCAATGGTGAAAAACTGAAACCATTTCCTCTAAGATCTGGAAAAAGACAAGGTTGTCCACTCTCACCACTATTATTCAACATAGTTTTGGAAGTTTTGGCCACAGCAATCAGAGAAGAAGAAGAAATAAAAGGAATCCAAATCGGAAAAGAAGAAGTAAAACTATCACTGTTTGCAGATGAAATGATACTATACATAGAGAATCCTGAAGATGCTACCGGAAAACTATTAGAGCTAATCAGTGAATTTGGTAAAGTAGCAGAATACAAAATTAATGCACAGAAATCTCTTGCATTCCTATACACTAATGATGAAAAATCTGAAAGAGAAATTAAGGAGACACTCCCATTTACCACTGCAACAAAAAGAATAAAATACCTAGGAATAAACCTACCTAAGGAGACAAAAGACCTGTATGCAGAAAACTATAAGACACTGATGAAAGAAATTAAAGATGATGCAAACAGATGCAGAGATATATCATGTTCTTGGATTGGAAGAAGCAACATTGTGAAAATGACTGTACTACCCAAAGCAATCTACAGATTCAATGCAATGCCTATCAAATTACCAATGGCATTTTTCAGAGAACTAGAACAAAAGAGTTTCACAATTTGTATGGAAACACAAAAGATGCCAAATAGTCAAAGCAATCTTGAGAAAGAAAAACAGAGCTGGAGGAATCAGGCTCCCAGACTTCAGACTATACTACAAAGCCACAGTAATCAAGACAGTATGGTACTGGCACAGAAACAGAAATATACATCAATGGAACAGGATAGAAAGCCCAGAGATAAACCCATGCACATATGGTCACCTTATTTTTGATAAAGGAGGCAAGAATATATTGTGGAGAAAAGACAGCCTCTTCAGTAAGTGGTGCTGGGAAAACTGGACAGCTCCACGTAAAAGAATGAAATTAGAACACTTCCTAATACCATACACAAAAGTAAACTCACAATGGATTAAGACCTAAAAGTAAGGCCAGACACTATCAAACTCTTAGAGCAAAACATAGGCAGAACACTCTGTGACATAAATCACAGCAAAGATCCTTTTTGACCCACCTCCTAGAGAAATGGAAATAGAAAGAAAATAAACAAATGGGACCTAATGAAACTTGAAAGCTTTTGCACAGCAAAGGAAAACATAAACAAGATGAAAAGACAACCCTCAGAATGGGAGAAAATATTTGCAAATGAAGCAACTGACAGAGGTTTAATCTCCAAAATTTATAAGCAGCTCATGCAGCTCAATATCAAAAAAAAAAAAAACAACCCAATCCAAAAATGGGCAGAAGACCTAAATAGACATTTCTCCAAAGAAGATATACAGATTGCCAACAAACACATGAAAGGATGTTCAACATCACTAATCATTAGAGAAATGCAAATCAAAACTACAGTGAGGTATCACCTCACACCAGTCAGAATAGCCATCATCAAAAAATCTACAAACAGTAAATGCTGGAGGGGGTGTGGAGAAAAGGGAACCCTCTTACACTGTTGGTGGGAATGTAAATTGATGCAGCCACTATGGAGAACAGTATGGAGGTTCCTTAAAAAACTAAAAATAGAACTACCATACGACCCAGCAATCCCAGTACTGGGCATATCCCCTGAGGAAACCATAATTCAAAAAGAGTCATGTACCACAATGTTCATTGCAACTCTATTTACTACAGCCAGGACATGGAAGCAACCTAAGTGTCCATCAACAGATGAATGGATAAAGAAGATGTGACACATATATACAATGGAATGTTACTCAGCCATAAAAAGAAGTGAAATTGAGTTATTTGTAGTGAGGTGGATGGACCTAGAGTCTGTCATACAGAGTGAAGTAAGTCAGAAAGAGAAAAACAAATACTGTATGCTAACACATATATATGGAATCTTAAAAAAAAAAAAATGGTTCTGAAGAACATAGGGGCAGGACAGGAATAAAGACATAGACGTAGAGAATGGACTTGAGGGCACGGGAAGGGGGAAGGGTAAGCTGGGACGAAGTGAGAGAGTGGCATGGTATATATACACTGCCAAATGTAAAATAGATAGCTAGTGGGAAGCAGCCACATAGCACAGGGAGATCAGCTCAGTGCTTTGTGACCATCTAGAGGGGTGGGATAGGGAGGATGGGAGGGAGACGCAAGGAGGAGGAGATATGGGGATATATGTATATATATAGCTGATTCACTTTGTTATAAAGCAGAAACTAACACACCATTGTAAAGCAGTTATACTCCAATAAAGATGTTAAAAAAAAATAAAGTAAAAAAATAAATACATAAATAAAATTTCCAATTTTCAACAAGAAATTATGAGCCATACTCAGGAGAAAAAGCAGCCATTAGAAATTAACTCTGAGTATGCCTGGATGTTGGATTTAGCAGATATAAGATTTTAAAACAGGTATTATAAATATGTTCAAGTAATTAAATCAGTAAATAAATAGAAACTAACTAAAAGAACTAAATGGAAATTCTAGATTTGAAAAGTACAATAACTGAAATAAAAATTCAGTAGATGGGTAACAGAAGGTTTGAGATGGCAGAAGAATGAGTTGGTGAATTGAAATATAGATTAAGAGAAAGTATCCAATCTGTAGAACAGAGAACAAGAGACTGAAGGAAAATGAACAGAACCTTAGAGACTTGTGAGACATCAAATGTGTACCCCTGTAAGTGCAATAGGAGTTCCAGAAGGAGAGATGAGAAAGAGGCAAAAGAAGTATTTGAACTTATAATGGCTGAAAACTTTCTAAATTTGATGGAAAAACATTAATCTGCAGATCTAAGGAGGTCAGTAAACACCCAAGACCCAAAAAGATAAACACAAAGAGATCCACGCCTAGATACATCATAGTCATAATCAAACTACTGACAGAACCAAAGGCAAAGAGAAAATCTTGAAAGAAGCAAGAGAAAAATGACTCATCATGTAAAAGGGAACAAAATGTGTAACTGTTTCAGTGGAGGCCAGAAGGCAGTGGAATGCTGGGGGGAAAAAAACATTGTCAGTCAAGATTTCCATATCCAGCAATACTATGAGGGTGAAATAAAGACACTCCCAGATAAATACTGAGAAAATTACAAGATATACCAAAAGAAGTACTTCAGGCTAAAGGGAAATGACACCAGACAATAACTCAAATACACAGGAATAAGAACACCAGAAATGGTAACTATTTGGGTAAATGTAAAAGATAGTCTAAACATTTTTTTTTCTTTAATTTTCGTAGTAGCTTTTCAAAATATAAGATTGTTGGGCCTTCCCTGGTAGTCCAGTGGTTCAGAATCTGTCTTGCAATGCAGGGGACGTTGGTTCAATCTCTGATTGGAGAACTAAGATCCCACATGCCGCGGGGCAACTAAGCCCTCACGCCACAACTAGAGAGCCTGTGTGCCACAACTACAGAACCCATGAGCTCTGGAGCCCGCATGCCACAACTAGAGAGAAGCCTGAGCGCCACAATGAAAGATCCTGTGTGCCGCAACTAAGACCCAATACAGCCAAAAAATAAATAAATAAATAAATAAATATTTTTTAAAAAAAGATTATATAAAGCAGTAAATATAATACTGTTTGTTGGGCTTATAAGGTATAGAAATATTGTATATATAACAATACTAGGACAAAAGAAGGAGAAGAAAATGGAGCTATATTATAGCCAAGTTCCTATATTTTACCAGAATTAAATTAGTATTAGCATTAAGTAGATTGTGATAAGATATGTAGTTTAATCTCTAGAGCAACCAATTAAGAGAAATATACTAGAAGATAATCCAAAATTATAGTTTAAAAATAAGAGAAATTAAAATGGTATCCCAAAAAATTGTCTAACATAAAAGAAGGCAGTAAAAGAAGAATAGAGAAACTAAAAAGCTGTAAGACATGCAGAAAACAGATAGCAAAATAACAAACGTAAATCCAACCATATTGGTAATTGCATTAAATGTGAGTAGACCAAACTCCAAAATTTAGAGGGTAGGATTTTTTGCTTTTGTTATTTAAGTGTGTGTGCATGTATGTATGTATGTATGTAATTCAAATACCTTGGAATGGATATCTGAATTATGGTGATTCAAATATTAACTAACTGCCCTTAGATTAAGGATGCGATTTGTCATAATGGGGACGGGTGGTGAGGAGAATGTTCTTTTGGTATTTTGAGCAGGACAGTTTTTCATTAGGCAGCCTGTCTTATGTGTTACAGGATATTTAGCATCCCTGAATCCTGCCCACAAATGCCAGTGACAACCCCACCCTCACCCCCAGGTTATGTTGTAGTAACAAAAGCTACCCCTCCACACAGACCTTTCTAATATTCCTTGCGGGAGCATGCCACTTCACCTGTTACCATCCCACCTCACCCCTAACCTTACTGAGAAACAGTAGAAGAGATTTAAACAAACCATCTCACTGTATACTGAAGTATTTTAAAGTATTTTTTACGGATAATATAACAAAGGAGAAAAGAACATATGCAAAGATCCTGAGGACAAAATAGCTTGTCATGTTTGAGGACCTGAAAGGACACTGATATTACTGGGGAATTAGTGAGTAAAGAGGAAGGTGGCATATGATAACACTGAAAAGAGAGGCAGAGTTCAGACTGTATAGGGCCTTTATAGATCATGGTAAGGTTAGATTTTATTTTAAGTGAATTAGGAAGGCACTGGAGAATTTTAGGCATGTGAGTGACATGATCTGATTATTGCTTAGGTAGACATATATAGCAATGCTTTTAATCTTTTTTTAACTTCAATCCACAGTAAGAGATGTATTGTGACTTACTACACTTCAATCCACAGTAAGAGATGTATTGTGACTTACTACACACATGCACTCACACACACACAAATACAACCTGAAATCAGTTTTATGAAACTTAATACGATGATGAACTCTGATATTTCTATTCATTTTTAAAAAACATTGTTCAGTCATAGATTGATTTTACAACCCATAAAACAGACCCTCTGTTTGAAAGACATGATTAATATGGCATACATGAAGAATATACATTTTTTTAGTTTTAGGGAAGACAGCTATGTAAAGTTATGAGTGAGGGGATTTTGAAGATAAATAAGACAATTCAAATATAAAATTGAGTTTGTGTCTGTATGGTGTTAATACCTGATACATTGATAATTTGTTCTATTCTAGAGCAAATGCTATAGGCATTGAGTAAATTCTAAAGAGGAATGAGGTGAGAATGTTTTTCTTGTCAGTAGGAAAAATTTTCTGGGCCAGATATCTTTAATTCTGCCCAAATAAGGGAATTGTCTCTGAAAACAGGAGTTGACCCACTATTTTCCAAGTCTATAAGGGTACAATATTTATTTATTTAGATTCTATATTAGTATCCTTCTCTCCTGACCTAATAGAGATCTTGTATATAATATAAACACCAATAAATTACCTGCATTATATTAGTGATTTTATTTAACAATTTCTTAATTTGAATACTGGTAGGAAATAATATTTTTTCTTTCCTGAGTGACAGTTTCTATAACTGCATTTACCAAGGAACTCATTCTCATCTTATATTCATCTCACAAATATATATGTATTAAATATTTAAGATTAGACTTGAAGGAGTTGAGAAAGATCTAACCACATGAAGAGTGTTGGGGACAGGGGTCCAGACAGAAGGGTAAAAGCCATGAGGCAGTTGAGAGCCACCATCATGGCTGAAGCTTTGTGGATGAGGAAGAGGGTAACCAGATATAAAGTTGGAAAAGTTAGGCGGGAGTCAAGTCAGACCCTCATAGGGCCTTTGTGACTCCTATAGGGAGTTGGAATTTTTTTCTTAAGCAAAGAGGTAACATGATCATATTTACATTTTAAGAAAATAACTCTGGCTGCTATGTGGAGAAAGGACTGGAAAAGGGTAAGAATTGAAATAGGGAGACCAATTGAGAGGCTGTTGCAGTAATCTGTGTAGGCTAGGAATAATAGTCATTGGACTATGGTGGTAGCCGAGGAGATGGAAGTGGATGGATTCAGGGTATATTTGGGGGATAGAATCAACAAAAGTTCCTCATAAATTAGATGTGGGGATGAGAGAAAGAGCAGAATCAAGAACTCCCAGGTTTGTGGGAGCAACTTGAGCAACTGGGTGAATGGTGGTGCCATTTACTGTTTGGGGAAAATCATATAGGGCAGGGGAAGAGTTCAGGTGAATATATTAGTTTCCTAGGGCTTCCATGACAAAGTACCATGAACTGTTTGGCTCAAAACAACAGAAATTTATTCTTCCACAGTTCTGGAGAGTAGACTTCAAAATTAAAGGGCCGCTCTAGACCTGTAGAGGAGAATCCTTTCTTGCCTATGCCTAGCTTCTGGTGCTGTGCCAGCAATCCTTGGAGTTCCTTGGCTTGCAGCTGCAGCACTTCAGTCTTCTTCCATCGTTACATGTCATTCTCCCCATGTTTGTATATGTCTGTGTGTGTTGTGTGTCTGTGTTTCAAGGATTGGAGCAAAAAATATACAATATCAGCCTGGATCATCTTGTAGTGGCAGAAAGTAAGGAAGGGCTTTAAAAAAAACAAAGCATTAGTGGGGGGTATGTCAAAGGGGCAGAGGAACAAACTGAAAGAGCTCTTGATGGGCAAGCCTGGAAACATTTGAACGACAAAAAATAATAAATAATATAGTACTGTATAAAATATCTGTGAGTCTATACTGATATAAATGAATAATTGGGTAAATTAATAAATGGAGATGAAGAGACAAATCTCTTCATACAGAATAATACCAAATTATGCCGGGGAGCATAACTCCCCACTCCTTAAGTATGGGCTGTGTACAGTGACTTCATTCCAAAGAATACAGTGTGGAAAGTGGGAACAGGGAGACACAGAGAGTAACTTTATGGGAGAAATCTGATGAACACTACTTCAGCCAGATGATCAAGGTCAACATCAGTAGTCATAAATCATTATAAATAGTATGTATCTTTGATATGCTGTGATGAAAATGGTACTTAACCTCTATGATCTTCTTCGCAAAAGTCCTTAATCCCAGTCTAACCATGAGAAAAGCATCACAAAAATTCTAATAGGGAAGCAACCTACAATTTACCTGACCAGAACTACTCAAAACTGTCAAGATCCTAAAAAGAAACGAAGGAGCTAAGAGGAGTCTAAACAGATAAGGTGATTAAATGTAAGTGGTATCCTAAATGGGATAGTGGAACAGAAAGAGGCCATTATGTGAAAACTAAGGAAATCCAAATAAGCCATGGACTGCTTAATAACATTTCAATATTCATAAATTGTAAGAAATGTACCATACTAATTTAATAATAGGGGAAACTGTGTATGTGTGTGTGTGGGGGGGTGGTAATAAACTCTGCTATATGCCCAGTTTGTCTTTAAATCTGTAACTGTAAAAATATTTTTTGATTAACAAAAAGATAGTCCTGTGGAACAGAGAAGATCATAGGGAAAATGGTATGTATGAAGTGATTAGTCATAACTAAGAGCCCCAAGCATACAATTTAAACAAATGTTAGACCTTCAAAGGAAGGGGCAGGGTTTGTTTTGCAAGTATTTGTTTTAGGCAAATCATTATAGTTTCTGTCACAACATTTTCATGCGTTTCTGTATACCATATTACAGTTGAATATGGAGATGCATTATTTGGGGGATTCAGTCCATAAGAATTTAATACTGTTTTTTGAAAAGTGTGTTCCAATATTATTTTACCTTATATACGTCCTGAGATATAAGAGAATTTTACTCATTTTAGAGATTAAAAACAAGCATCCATATTTGCAAATGTATTGAATTATTATCTGAATTTATTGTGAAGATTTTCTAATATGATGAGTTGATTTAAAAAGCTACCAGGAATTCCCTGGCTGTCCAGTGGTTTGGATTCCACACTTCCACTGCAGGGGGCCCAGGTACGAACGATGGTCGATGGTTGAGGAACTAAGATCCCACAAGATGCGTGACGTGGTCACAAAAAAATAAAAGTTACCAAGATTTCTGGTATAAAATGAATTACAGGTAATTGTAATTTATATTACAAATGGGTATATGGACATGAATGGATAAGGATAACGTTAAAAGGAAGAAAGTACAGTGTTTTAATAAAGATGAGAGTATAATGTTTATAGATTAAAACAGTGGTGTCAGGTATAATTTTTCAGTTGAGATTAAAAACTATGAAGAAAAATGTAAATAAACATTGTATGAGTGCTGGCCCGTATAATATATCCTTCAGTGTCTTATTTAGTTTGAAAAGAAATACATATTTTTAAAAATTTTATTTATTTATTTATTTATTTATTTATTTATTTTTGGCTGTGTTGGGTCTTCGTTGCTGCGCCCGGGCTTTCTCTAGTTGCAGCGAGTGGGGGCTACTCTTCGTTGCGGTGCGTGGGCTTCTCATTGCAGTGGCTTCTCTTGTTGCGGAGCACAGGCTCTAGGCGCGTGGGCTTCAGTAGTTGTGGCACGTGGCCTCAGTAGTTGTGGCTCGTGGGCTCTAGAGCTCAGGCTCAGTAGTTGTGGTGCACGGGTTTAGTTGCTCCACGGCATGTGGGATCCTCCCAGACCAGGGCTCAAACCAGTGTCCCCTGCATTGGATTCTTAACCACTGCGTCACTAGGGAAGCCCCCCAGTGTGGGCTTTAAAAGATAGTTTACCACCTCTCCATATGGGGCTTTGGAAGGCTGTCACTAAACTTATTTCCATAAAAATGTGTTAATGGAATTTATTTCACTGTTGAGTCTTATTTCTACCTAGAGTCTTTTATAGAGGCAGTATATTTTATAAGGATTCAATGAAAAAAAGACATCAGCAGTCAATCTTTGGAATATTGGACATTTGCAAAAATGTGATTTTTGTGATATTTGCACCTGAATAAGAAAAACATATACTAACTGGCATATCACATGATCCTACAGACAATTTGGTTTGAACTAAGACAGACCAGTGGTATTTAAAGGTTAAATTTTTTAAGTTACATATTTCTGCTGATAATCTTTTATTCAAGTATTATTGGATGTTATCATTTTTCATTAGATTATTAGACTGGCTTCTCATACATGCATAGCTCATTTTATTGTCCTTAGCTTTGTTGTACTTTGCAGATGCTGCATTATTTACAAACTGAAGGTTCGTGGCAACTGCACAGTGAGCCAGTCCATTAGCGCCATTTTTCCAACAGCATATGCTCACTTCATGTCTCTGTGGCACATTTTGGTAATTCTTACAATATTTCAAACTTTTTCCTTGTTGTATTTTTTGTGGTGATCTGTATTCAATAAATCTTTGATGTTACTGTTGTAATAGTTTGGGGGCGCCATGAACTGTGCTCATATAAGATGGCAAACTTAATCGATAAATGTGTGTGTTCTGACTGCTTCACCAACAGGCCATTCCCCCACCTCTTTCCCTCTCCTCAGTCCTCCCTATTCCCTGAGACAATATTGAAGTTCAGCCAGTTATTAACCCTACAGTGGCCTCTAAGTGTTCCAAGTGAAAGGAAGAATTACATGTCTCCCACTTTAAATCAAAAGCTAGAAATGATTAAGCTTAGCGAGGAAGGGACGTCAAAAGCTGATGTAGGGACTTCCCTGGTGGCGCAGTGGTTGAGAATCTGCCTGCTAATGCAGGGGACACGGGTTCAAGCCCTGGTCCAGGAAGATCCCACATGCCGCGGAGCAACTAAGCCCGTGCACCACAACTACTGAGCCTGAGCTCTACAGCCTGCTAGCCACAAATACTGAGCCCGTGTGCCACACCTACTGGAGCCCACGCGCCTAGAGCCCGTGCTCTGCAACAAGAGAAGCCACTGCAATGAGAAGCCTGGGCACCGCAACAAAGAGTAGCCCCTGCTCGCTGCAACTAGAGAAAAGCCTGCGCGCAGCAACGAAGACCCAGCACAGCCCAAAAAAATAATAAATAAATAAATAAATTTATTAAAAAAAAAAGCTGATGTAGGCCAAAAGCTAGGCCTCTTGCTCTGGTTAGCTAGGTTGTGAATACATAGGAAAAGTTCTTGAAGGAAGTTAAAAGTGCTACTTCAATGAACGCATGAATGATAAGAAAGCAAAACAGCCTTATTGCTGATATGGAGAAAATTTTAGTGGTTTGTGTAGAAGATGAAACCAGCCACAACATTCCCTCAGGCCAAAGCCGAATCCAGAGCAACACCCTAACTCTCTTCAATTCTTTGAAGGCTAAGAGAGATGAGGAAGCTGCAGAAGAAAAGTTTGAAGTTAGCAGAGGTTGGTTCATAAGCTTTAAGGAAAGAAGCCATCTCCATAACGTAAAATGCAAAGTGAAATAGCAAGTGCAGATATATCAGTAGAAGCTGCAAGTTATCCAGAAGATCTAAGCTAAGGTAATTAATGAAGGTGGCTACACTAAATAACAGATTTTCAATATTCATGAAACAGCCTTCTATTGGAAAAAAATGCCATCTAGGACTTTCATACTAGAGAGGAGAATCTAATGCCTGGCTTCAAAGCTTCAAACAACAGAGTCATCTCTAGTTAGGGGCTAATGCAGCTGGTACCTTGAAGTTGAAGCCAGTGCTCATTTACCATTCTGAAAATCCCAGAGCCCCCCCCTTTTTTTTTCAAAACAACCTAATGTTTATTTAATTTTTGGAGGGGAGAACGTCTCCCCCACTTTATTTATTTATTTATTTACTTGGAGTAAAATTGCTTTACAACGTTGTGTTAGCTTCTGCTGTACAATGAAGTGAATCAGCTATATGTATACCTATATCCCCTCCCTCATGGACCTCCCTCTCATCCCACCCAGTCCTAGAGCCCTTAAGACTTATGCTAAATCTATCCTGCCTGTGCTCTATAAATGGAACAGCAAAGCCTGGATGACAGCACATCTGTTTACAACATGGGCCACTGAATATTTTAAGTCCACTGTTGGGACCTACTGCTCAGAAAAAAAGGTACGTTTCAAAATATTGCTGCTCAATGACAATGCACCTGGTCACCCAAGAGCTGAAATGGAGATGTACAGGATTAATATTTTCATGCCTGCTAACCCAAATCCATTCTGCAACCCATGGATCAAAGAGTAATTTTGACTTTCAAGTCCTACTATTTAAGAAATACATTTTATAAGGCTATTAACTGCTGTAGATAGTGATTCCTCTGATAGATCTGGGCAAGTAAATTGAAAACCTTCTGGAAAGGATTCACCGCTCTGGATGCCATTGTTACAGAGTCCAAGCTTGTACTGCTTGCTGCATGACAGGCCAATAAATTGAGAAACAAGGTAGTGGGGCAAGGAATAGCAATTTTATTCGGAAAGCCAGCAGACTGAGAAGATGGTGGACTAGTGTTCCAAAGAACCATCTTAACACGAGTTAGAATTCAGGCTTCTTTTATAATAAAAGGGGAGAGGGTGTGGCTGGTTGTTGCAGACTTCTTGGGGCCTGCTAGACCCCAGAAGGGATGTGATAATCCTTTGTTCCTGCGGCTGTCCATGTAGGTCTGGTCACGACATTCCTGTAAACCTCCAACAAGACAAATGTTCTCTGTTCTACAGCTTTTTATCTCTATATGAAAAGTGCTGTACCTTTAAAAGTCAAGTCTGGGAGGCAGAACCTTGAGAAAGGGCTATTATGTATATGTCAGACTATAGGCAACATTCTTTTTTTTTTTTTAATTTTTATTTATTTTTATTTATCTATTCATGGCTGTGTTGGGTCTTCATTTCTGTGCGAGGGCTTTCTCTAGTCGCGGCGAGCGGGGGCCACTCTTCATCGCGGTGCGCGGGCCTCTCACTATCGCGGCCTCTCTCGTTGCGGAGCACAGGCTCCAGACGTGCAGGCTCAGTAGTTGTGGCTCACGGGCCTACTTGCTCTGCTGCATGTGGGATCCTCCCAGACCAGGGCTCGAACCCGTGTCCCCTGCATTGGCAGGCAGAGTCTCAACCACTGCGCCACCAGGGAAGCCCCTAGGCAACATTCTTTTACAAAGGTGCAGAACCAGCATGACTAAACGCAGGCAACAGAACACAAAGGTTAGAGCTAACGGAATAGAACCAACATGGAGTCAGGTTTGTTCTCCTCTGTTACACCATTAAGAACATTCTTGATTCGTGGGAAGAGGTCAAAATATCAGCATTAACAGGATTTTGGAAGAACTTGATTCCAACCCTTGTGGATGACTTGAGAGGTTCAAGACTTCAGTGGAGGAAGTAACAACTGCAGATGCGATGGAAATAGCAAGAGAACCAGAATTAGAAGTGGATCCTGAAGATGTGACTGAATTGCTGCTATCATGATAAAACTTTAACAGATGAGGAGCTGCTTCTTATGGATGAGCAATGAAAGTGATTTCTTGAGATGGAATCTACTCCAGGTGAAGATGTTGTGAAGACTATTGAAATGACAACAAAGGATTTAGAATATTACATAAACTTAGTTGATAAAGCGGTGTCAGGGTTTGAGAGGATTGACTCCACATTTGAAAGAAGTTCTCCTGTGGGTAAAATGCTGTCAAGCAGCATTGCATGCTACAGAGAAATCATTCACGAAAGGACAAGTCAATCAATGCAGCAAACTTCATTGTTGTCTTATTTTAAGAAATTGCCACGGTCCCCCCAGCCTTCAGCAACCACCGCCCGGATCAGTCAGCAGCCACTAACGTCGAGGCAGGACCCTCCGCCAGCAAAAATTATGACTTGCTGAAGGCTCAGATGATGGTTAGCATTATTTAGCAAAAAAGTGTTGTTTAATTTAGGTATGTACATGGATTTTTTAGATATAATGCTATTGCATACTTAATAGACTGTACAGTATAGTGTAAACATAACTTTCATGTGCACTTAGAAACCAAAAAATTTGTGTGACTCACTTTATTGTGATATTCATTTTATTATAGTGGTCTGAAACCGAAGCTGCAATATCTCCAAGGTATGCCTGTACAGTTGACCCTTGAACAAAACCTGTTTGGACTACATGGGTCCACTTATACACAGTTTTTTTTCAATAGTAAATAGTACAGTACTACACGATCCGTGGGTTGGTTGAATCCTTGGATGTGGAACCTCAGATATGGAAGAACTGTGGATACGGAGGTAGACTATAAGTTAGTTATGCGTTCAAGGAATGACGTGGTCACTTTGCCCATTATAATAGGCTTTGTCTATGTATGAATGCCCAGTCTTAGTGTAGCCAATCGTATAGGAGAATTGTGTGATGAAATATGAATTTACTAGAATTTTCTGACATAGTACATATCTGGGTATATTCTGGTAGTCATCATTAATTAGCATTTTCAGGAAGGACCCAATGGTAGCATATAGCAACCTAGCAACTAGATTTACTTTACAGATTTCTTCCTCTATAATTCAGGTCATGGTTCACGATTTTCAACCAAATGGGATTAGTTCTTTAAAATGGTATATCACTGCATATAATACAGAGATCATCTTCTGGAATAACAACACTCCTTTCAAATGTGAACCATAAATCAATCTTTTGTCTCCTAATTGGAGCTACTACTATCCTACAATTGAGGCTGTGGTCTTTTGTTCAGCAATATTCAACACTTAGATGAAGCTATCAAGATAATGAATGCAATTGAAAGAAATGGGTTTGTCAGATAGGGCAGTGAATCTTAGTAAAAATATTTAGTAGAAATGCTTATTCAGATTACTCTGCTCTTAAGAGTTAGTAATGGAATTTCAGATGAACTTATTTCTAAAGGGGCTACTTATTTTTTTAATAATATAGGAATATTTTCTCGAAATAATGACCTTAAAATTCAAATTGTAAACTATATAGGAGAAAACCTAGAATTCTAGAGTTCTACTCCGAAGCTCTTTAGTACAACTTCCTGGAATAGCACTTAATAGAAGTTTAAAAAAAGATAAATAAAAATTTAAGTCAGTAAATTATTCAATTCTCTGGCCACTTGTGGTTTAAAAAAACGTTTGATAAAACTTCTGTTGTTCTAACTTGTGGAAGCTCCTCTATCATAGCAAATAATTTACGGTAAAACTGCAATATGTTTACTATAAACACTACTTCCTATATATTATACTTCATTCCTCTAATATTTTGAAATTTTTTTTCAGGTATATAATATCACACAAAGAACTGAGAACATTTTGGAGTTTTGTTTTACTTCCTTAAGAAATTACATTATTACCAAATCTAAAAGATGTGATTGAAAATATAATGCTCTTGATTTTTCATTCTTAACCTTTTTTTATAAAGTCATTAAAATTTCTACTCACATTAGTTATGCCATTGTAGGTCTAAACTCACAATTTACCCAAAACAACTTCAATTTACTGCAGATAAATTTTCATAACTCTTTGTAGGTTGCTCTGGTTTATCATTTCAATATCAACAAAATTTAGGAATCACCCTCTGATATTTTCTGCAGATATATTCACAGATTGACAGCAGATATTTTACTGCACTATTTAGTTCTAAGTTATACCATCAGCATTATTGTTTTTCTAAAATATAGCACAATCTTTTCTTAGGTTATTATTTTCAAGTGATCACAGTTCTCAAGAAAGAAACTATACCAATGTGAGTCTGAAACATCAAATATTGAAGTAGAATACCAGATTTGTCTTTCAAGTGATGAAAAACCGTTTATCAAAAGAAATAAAGTGTTTCTGGTGAGCTGATTGGCAAACAGAACAATAGCTAACAGCCAGATTGAAGTGTGATCTTAATTGGATTAGAATAAAATGCTCATAATGTTAGTTTTCTTTTTGCATGATTTTTGCACTACTGTGGAAATAAAGACCACCCAAGATGAGAACAAACAGGCTATAAATTCAAAGCTTGGCGGTAACAAGAAAATTACCACCATCACTTGCATTTGGCAGATTCACATGGGAGTGGGCAAGTTTTATGGTGAAAAAGAGAAAAGATACGCTGATTGGAGACTGTTTGGCATGGGGAAGCTGAAATGCTAACTAGAAGCCAGTCATCTTAGGTAATTGGTTTGGGAAGCATATTTGTCTTTCTCTGGTTGGTGCTGAGTTGAAAGCGTGTGGTGGGCTGTGGAGAAAAAAAAGAAAAAAAAAAAAAAGGAAGCTGGCAGTCATTGACCAAATCCTAACTTCTGAACTGATTGCTGCAGAGATGGTGATTTGAGTTCCCAGGTTGTTTGCCCTCCAGAGAGACTGTGTGTCAGAGTTGTATATGATCTGGTCATTGTCTATTTGTATAATCAGTCTCTCACTACTGAAGAACAAATAGACTTAATGTTTTATGATTTTATCACTGATTATATTCATGTAGCTTTGAGAGTTCTATCAAGATTCTAATAGTTATAGAAATCTCCCCAGATGAAAACAGTATTTCATGTCTGAGAATATAAGATGAATTAGCCAGAGTGTTCATGCTGTAAGATGTCTATATGAAGATGTTATTACTCAGGTAGAAGTGGATTCTGGACCTCAGAGATACCAGTTAACAATAATAATATGTACCTATGTGGGTCTTTTGAGAAGTTAGTGAGAACCTGGTTTGGACTACATCAGAGAGCCTTTGGGTATTTTCTCAGTGACTTACTGGATAATTGGGACTTTAAAGATGTGTGGGAGAAAGTAACTGGCCTTTCCCCATTGGAAACTCTGCACATTGTGATTTCCTATACAGCCTATAGAAAGGAGATTGTTTGGCTGTGATACGGAGTATATATGAGTTCCTACACAGTTTTTAAAAATTTTTATTTTGAGAAATTCCAATATTTAAATATTTTAAATAAAAGTAATAAAACGTGAATGTATAAAGCTAAATTACCCTTTATCCTCTCCCCACCCCATCTTTGTCTCATTTCTGTCTCTTTCCATGAGAGGCAACCTGTCATGAATGTGGTGTGCCTAACTCATAAAATGATTATTTCTAAAAACAATAGAACTTCTCTCTACTTAGCTAATTATAAATGTAAAAACAGAAGGTCTGAAAGACTGCTCTGCAGATTTCTTTTAGATTAGTAAATTAATACAGCATAATGAACTTGAGAAACAGAACATTTTCTACCAAGTAGCTCTATAACCAAGTAGCTCTGTATTATATGTTACATAATATATGCTCTTTGTATCAATATCAATTTGTCTAATTAGCAGCAGGCAACTAGGAAAGAAAAGGTTTGGGGAAAAGAACCTTATGAAAGAAAGTAAGGTTTAAATTGATGGCTTGAGGAATGTGGACAAAAGTGAGTCAAAGGATATCCTCTCTTGATCTTGGCTGAACCTGTAGTTAGGTCTCATAAATTTACTTTGATCTTTCTTTGCTTGGCTCTTATAGAAGCAATTCTCTGTTTCAAAATGAACAGGCACAATATACACAGTGGTCCCCCTTATCCTCAGTTTTACTTTCCGAGATAAACAAATTCATGCTAGTTTTATGGCCACAGTGCTTGATACAATGCTTACTTAAGATGGAAAAGGCATTAAATTTGTACAATATTTTGCGAGAGACCACATTCACATAACTTTTATTACAGTATATTGTTATTATTGCTCTATTTTATTATTAGTTGTTGTTAATCTCTTACTGTGCCTAATTTATAAATTAAACTTTATCCTAGGTATGTATGTATAGGAAAAAGCGTAGTATATCTAGAGTTCGCTACTATTCATGGTTTTAGGCATCCACTGGGGGGTCTTGGAACACATCCCACGTAGATAAGGGGGGACTCCATACTGTACTTGTAAATCCCAGTGTTTCAGGTATTGCCGTTTTTAGACCCATATGGCAGAACAAAGTTCACTTTCCTAAAATTGTAATCAATTCTCCAAATATAAGTTATTTCATAAAGTCCCATATAAAAAAAGCTTTGGTCCCAGACATAATTTAATAGACTCCTATTCACCTTGTTTTTAAACACTCCTGTAATTTTCATGGGCAATCACAGTTGACCGAACGAAGAACTATATTTAGTAACTTATTTGAAAGGTACTGTAATTAAGTCTGTTTTAGTTCTAACCTTAGTAATATCATGGGTAATACAAAAGGGGGGAAATGCAGCTCATCAAAGAAGAGACCCCGGAGATGGGATACAGTGAGTTTGAATCTCAGTGAAACATCCCGAGGATGTCAGCACATCTGCACTGTCACTAATGAGAGAGATTTTACAAATACCTCATCTGAAGAGAATTACTCCCTGGAGTACATATGAGTATACATCTCTTCAGTGGATAAAGAGTTTATGTTTTTCTGTTGTTGGGATGTTACATTTTTTTAAACTGACTGCATGATGAACACTGTGGTTTGTGGTTTAAATGTATTATGAACACGAGATTTTATTTTGCTTCAAGTTTCGTTTTTGCCCTTAAGAAGCACTCAAAATGCTATTCATACAGTAGTAGGTGTATTTGTAGTTTGTAGCATGCTTTCTTAGTTTCTCTTTCTGATAGTTTGCTGTTAGGGTATAGAAATGCAACCGATTTTTTGCATATTGATTTTGTATCCTGCAACTTTACTGAATTTGTTTATTCTCTAACAGTTTTTAAATAAGTCTTTAGGGTTTTCTACATATAAGAGGATGTCATATGCAAACAAATAATTTCACTTATTCTTTTCTAATCTGGATGATGTTAGCTGTGGGCTTGTCATATATGGCCTTTATTATGTTGAGTATATCCCCTCTATACCTACTTTGTTGAGAGTTTTTTTTTTTTTAATCGCAAATGGATGTTGAATTTTGTCAAATGCTTTTTCTGCGTCTATTAAGATGATCATATTTTTATCCTTCATTATGTTAATGTGGTGTATCATATTGATTGATTTGTAGATGTTGAGCCATCCTTAAATCCCTGGATTAAATCCCACTTGATTATTATGTATAATCCTTTTAATGTATTGCTGAATTTGGTTTGCTAATATTTTGTTGAGAATTTTTACCTCCATGTGCATCAGGGATACTGGCCTGTAATTTTCTTTTCTTCTGGTGTCCTTGTCTGGCTTTGGTATCAGGGTAATGCTGGCCTCATAAAATTAGTTTAGAAGTGTTCCTTCCTCTTTTTATATTTCTTTTAAAGTTTAATTTGTTTTAAGTATCTCTTGGAAATATTTTTTTTCTTAAAATTTTCTTTGCATGATTTCTTTCTACCTAATTGCTTTGTATTCTCTTATTGATTTTGGTCTCTATCTTCCATATATAGACTTCCTTTAGGTTATCTTGTCATCTCAGCTGGCTGTTCTTTTTTTTTTTTTTTTAATATTTATTTATTTATTTGGTTGTGCTGGGTCTCGGTTGCGGCAGGCGGGCTCCTTAGTTGCGGCATGTGAACTCTTAGTTGCAGCATGCATGTGGGATCTAGTTCTCTGACCAGGGATCGAACCTGGGCCCCATGTGTTGGGAGCATGGAGTCTTAACCACTGGACCACCAGGGACGTCCCTCAGCTGGCTGTTCTTAAGATTGGGAGGCCTAAGCACAAGAATAGGAGTTTTGAGTTTACTTCTAGTATAACCTGGTTGGGTCATTTGTTAGGGAATCTTCTGACCCTAACCCAGATTCATGACAAAAAAGTTTTCTAATCTGTCTGGCTCAATAGAATGGGGGAAGAGGACCACTAATCTTAGAATTCAGCATTTACTTATGCATGAAGTCATTTAATCCCTTTGTTTTTCACTATGGTACTTATGCCCTTAACTGCCTGGTGTCCCCTAATCAAGAGTCCCTGTTTTACCCTCTCCAGGGGATAAGTGGCAGACTTCGGCCAGGATTAGGGAACTAGGGAGAGGCAGTCACCTAGGCATGTAGAACGGAGAGAGGGGACCTAGGGATCTAACAGCTTCTTAAACAGTTTTCACCCAGTTCTTATTTTATCCATCTCACTCCCCACTTACCTGCAGTTCTACAGGTACCTAAGTGTTGCCAGTTCTTGTTTGTTTAGAGGATTCTGTGGTATATATTGAGTTTGTTCTCAGCTTTCCTCACTGTTGGTTTTAGACTTGGCTTTCTCTCATCTGCTAAATCAGTTACCACTCTATCATCTACTTTCTGGTATCCAAAAATCTGTTGTTGTTGTTTTCTTTTTCTCTTTGCCTCCTCAACTCTTTGGGATTATGTATTTTAAAAAATTCCCTGTACTGTGGTTTTAGTGGCGTTTCTGGAGGGAGTAAATTGAATGTTCACGTTCAATCTGCCGTCTTAGCCTGCCCTCTTAATACGATTTCTTTGGTAGAGAGGCAGCAGTACATAGTTGCTGAGAGTGTGAGTTACGGCACCAGACTGCTTGGGTTTGAACTCTGGCTCTGATACTTACTAGCTATTCGATTAACTTCTACGTTCGTAATTTTCCTCATCTATAAAATGGGGGTAATAATAATACCTACTTCATAGGCTGACTGGAGAATTAATTAGTTAATTAAATTAATTTACTTAAAGCACTTAGAGCAATGCCTAGCACATATACTATGCCTTTGATAAGTATTGGTTATTATTTTCTTCCATCTCTTTTCTTTGTCCTCTTTTCCTGGAACTCCTGTTAGTCAAAAGTTAATCTCCCTAGATTGGTTCTTTAACTATCTTTTCTTTCACTTTTCCATTTCATATTTAGTTGTACTTTCCTGAGGATTTTCATAACCTCTATTTTATGCCTTATTTCAGCAATTATGTTTTAAGTATCAAATATCTCTTTTGATATCTGATTTTAATCTTGCATGATTTCCTTACATTTCTGATGACTGTTGAAGGTCTGTATATATTTGTTTTAAACTGATTAAAAGCTTTTTAGGAGTAAGAAGATTTATTGTGAGTAGCCTCATTTTGGGATGGAGACATGGCCATACATCACTCTGAGGAAGACTTTTCTCTAGGATTGCTCCGTTCCTCCAGATGCCTCCAGAAAAAGACCTCACAAATTTCTTGCCGGGGCAATAAAATGCAAGTGTTTAAGGGTGGGGCGGGGGGTGGGTAGAGGAATGGTTAGAGGAATTAAAGTCCTGCCATTTGATATTTCGATAAATCCCTTTCTTTTTATTCTGTCTCACTTCTAGTCTCTACCTTGCCCAGTGTCTCCTAATCTAGAACACTCCTTTTCAATTTCTCTAGAGGTAAACTTTCATTCTCTTATCAGGGCTGGAGTATGTGCACTTAGCTGCTGGCATTCTGCATGTGGGAGTGGGGAGGGGAATCAACAAGTCACATACATACACTTTTTTTTTTTTAATTTTTATTGGAGTATACTTGATTTACAGTGTTGTATTAATTTCAGGCACATACATACACTTTCATCCTGTTTTTTCATTTTGTCCTTCCCCCTCCACCCACTTGGTACTTCAAAGTTTGAGTCTTTCCCAGGTTCTTTGGGGGTGAATTGGCTCTCTTCTCACCAGTGTCCCCCTGAGGTTATAGTTTCTTCCACCTGATAAATCAGATACCACTCCTCCATTTGTTCTCCCTTTTCCAAAAGTGTATTGAAATATTTTATCTACTGTTGCCTTCTCTTTGGTTGCTTTTTCCTTGTGGATTTAAATCTTTTAATTTACTTTGCTGTCATTTTATAAGGACAAGGGATAAATGCATATACCTAATCTGCCATTTTTTAACCAGAAGTCATCAGATGAATGTTATTTTAAAAATATTTTATACTTGCTTTTAGTTATACTGCTTAATTATATAACGGATTGGCAATCTCTAACACACCGGGAAAGAAAAGACCAATTTTCTTCCTATAGATGTAGAGGGTGGCTGCCATGACCTCACCTTCCTCCTTATAGCAAGCAACTAGTAGTGAACAAACTCAGGTCATAGGATCCAGTGGAAAGAGTTTGAATTCTTACAGCCAGGGCAGGTTCCTCTACCTACAGATAATTCACTGGAGCTTGACTTCTCCATCTCTGCTAGGAACAGGTTTTACTCAACCACAATTCTATTTCCTTTTCTTTCCCTCTTCCTCTTACCAATTCTAATTCTTGGCATTCATTGAGGCTTCTCTTTTCTGACACATAAGAAAGATAAGGTCCCACCTTGGCAACTCTAAACAATGTGTGGTATATCCATATAATAGAATACTATTTAGCAATTAAAAGGAAAGTGGTATGTCCATGTAATGTAATACCATTTATCAGTAAAAAGGAACAAACTATTGATACATGCTTCAACATGAAGGAACTTCAAAAATATTATACTAGGGACTTCCCTGGCAGTTCAGTGGTTAAGACTCTGCGCTTCCACTTCAGGGTGCACAGGTTCGATCCCTGGGGGTCAGGGAACTAAGATCCCACATGCAGTGCAGCGCAGCCAAAAAAATAAAAGAGTTGTTTTCCAAGGTGACCAATGAGCTATTTTTAAAAATTAAAAAAGCTTTTAATTTTTAAAAGCTATTCGTTCACTAGGTGAAAGAATCCAGTTGCAAAGGCTAAATAATTGTGATTATGTTTATATTAAATGTCCAGAAGAGACAAATCTAGAGAGAATGGAATGACTGTTGGTGGGGGAGGCTGTGCATGTATAAAGGCAAAGGGTGTGAGGGAGCTCTTGTGCTGTGAGCCTAAATTGCTCTAAAAAATAGTCCGTTAAAATGTAAATTCAAAAGATCTTAAAATGGGATTTACACTTTAAATTATAGGAATGTAACCATTGCATATATAAAGCTCTTTGTATCCTGGCTAGCAAATTTAAACAAAATTATTATAGCATATAATTATTAATTTTTAGATTAACTTGTAGAGGTTTAGGTTTATTGATCTCATAAGTGAGAACTTCTTTTAATATAATTATTTGGGAACTTCCCTGGCAGTCCAGTGGTTAAGACTCCAATGCAAGGGGCACAGGTTCGATCCCTGGTTGGGGAACTAAGATCCCATATGCCACACTGCCGTGGTCAAAAAATATTATTTGGATTCATTTCATTCATAATTCACCAAATGTTTATTTAGTATCTTTTATGTGCCAAGTACTAGTCTAGATCCTAAGGACTATAGCCCTGAACAAAAACAAAGAACGCCTCTTCTTTCCAGGAACTTAAGTTCATTCTAATGGGCAAAAGACAGAAAATAAACACTAAATATTTCAGTCAGGTGGTTTTCATAAGTGCTATGAAGAAAAAAATAAAGGCAAGATAAGGGACTAGAGAATGATGAGGTAGGGGTGCATAGGGAGTTTGATTATTGTTTTATAAGTTAATCAAGGAAACCCACTCTGATAAGATTAAGTAGATATCTGAAATAAGTGAAGGAGTGAGTGATGTAGATATCTGGGTGAAAAGCTTTCTAGGCAGAGGAATCAAAAAGTTCAGGGACAGTGAGGTGAGAGAATGCTTATTAGCAGGTTTGAGGAACAGCAGAGAGATTTGTGTGACTTAGAGTGAAGTGAAAGAAAGAAAGTATAAGAAGACAAGGTCAGAGAGGTGGCAGGGAATTAAATCAAATAGGGTCTTATAAACCACCATCAGAATTTTGAATTTTTCCCTGAATGAGATGGGAAGGCAATAGAGGGTTTTGAGCAGAGGAAGGACATGATCTGATTTATTTTTTAGCGAATCACTTTGGATGCTGTATGGAAACTAGAGTATGAAGAAAAAAAGGTAGAAAAAATGAGAGCAGTTTATAAGCTAACACAGTTGCCCAAGTGAGAAATGATGGTGGCTTAGACCAAGGAGGTAATCTTGGATGCAGTAAGAAGAGGTCAAGTTCTGCATATATTTTGAAGGAAGAAACAATAGGATTTGTTTATGTGGTATATGAGAAAGGAAAAGAGTCAAGGATAAATCCAAGGAGTTTGGTTTTAGCAATTTGAAGAATGAAATTGCAGTTTACTAAGATGGAGAAGGCTTGGGGAAAAGCAGGCTTAAATTTAAGGGAAAATCAAGAGGTTGGTTTTGGACACATTCAGATGTGGCACCTATCTGAGTAGAAATACTGAGTGTGTGGTTGGATATAAGAACCTGAAGTTCAGAAGAGAGGTATGACTGGAGATACAAATTTAAGCATTATCTATAAGTGAGTGATATCCATGGAACTGGCTTTACAATTACTGTCTATACAAAAATGAAAACTTGTACTGTTTTTTCTTGCATTATGGGATGTTGATCTCTTGTTCTCTTCTGACCTCTTTAAACAGTGATTTTCATCCTTTTCTGTATTTTTAAATAGAATTTGAAATTATCAGAAGACTTTTATCTGTTAGCATTGTCAATCTCATTAGCTTGTGAAAACTATCTTCCCAAACTGTAAATGAATATTTAAAATGTGTAAGATGTAGCTCTTAATTGTAGAACTGTTGAATATAATTTAAAAGATGCAGGCCATTTACCAAAGGTGGAAAACGTGGCATTATAAACTTAAAATATAACATTTCAATCAGATAAGGATTTATGACATCATGACCCAAGTGTCTATGTGTTCTTTTAGGTTCATTTTAGTTTTTTGTTTTCTTTATTCTAATGAAAGAAAATGTGAATTTTTAAAGTATGTGCTTCAAAGCTATTGGTATAATTAATTACATGAAATGGAAATGTTAAAAAAAGTCTTCATAAAGTATTAAACAGTACAACTCACTTGTTCTACCTTTCTGTAAAGATTAACCTTATAGCAACATGACTGTTAAAGGATATTACCTGCTTTTTTATTATAATGAGCTACTTTGTGTGTGGGATCTTCTTTGTTTTTTGCTCATTGGAATCACTTTGGGAAAGTAATAGTTCAGTTCTGTTAACTGATTGAGGAAACTGTTAAAAATAATCTTAGGATTTTTCTGATGCATAGTTTTTACCATACTGCTTTTGCCATTATCCACAATAATACCTTGTAGAAATAACTAAATCAGTAAAATTATGCCACATCTGCTTCTGTAAATTTCTACTCCATCTCTTAAGTGGTTGCAAATATTTTAGCTATCTTCAAAGCAAGGTCTTTTTGCCCCCTACTAGAAACTTCAAAATGCCTCATAATATCTATGCTATTTAAAGTCTTAAAAGACTGTAAGTATGCATAATAAGCTGTCAGTTATCTTTATTATAGTTAATTATTCATTATTTATTCAAGACAAGGTACTATGCTATGTGTATCTAATCAAAGTAGTCAGTGGTTCCTATAAATAAATTTTATTCAAAGAAATATTTTGTTAACTAATGAATACACACAAGTGCACACACACACTGTTGATTCTCATTATTCACAGTAGTTATGTTCTATAAAGTCACCACAAACACTGAATTAGTGAATAATGAGCCATATTTCCTAGGGGAAATATAGAGTTAGGTTCCTGTGAGCCTCTCACAACGTTTTCATCAACCAATCAATACACCTCGTTTTATGTGTGTTTCTGTTGATTCATTAACGTTGAACTTACAGCCAACAGCACTATAACTCACGCCTGAATGAAGGTTATCGAATACACGTATTTTCTCCATAAGGCACAACACAACCTTCCTGTGCTTAGGGACACTAGTTAGCGCTTCAGCACTATGCTTGAGGACCATTTTAAACAGCAAAATCACCAGCACAAAGCACAAAAATGAGACAAATGTGGCAGTAAATAGACTGTGAAAAGAACACTTTATTTACAGTATGAAAGCTGAAACAAGAAGGCAGAGTGGTGAGTATTGCCTTGTTTGACCTCATCTTGGAATGTGTGCTTGAGGCAACTCAAATTTTTTGTCACTCTGTGTATGTCCATAAATGACTGAGAAAATAGTAACTTCAGGGTTACAAGTAAATTTTAGTGCGTACATAGGTGGATTTGCAAATAGAGACTCTGAATAATATGGACCTAATATATATATTTTTTTTTTCATTCCTGCCTGAAGCACATTTTCCTTTCTTTTCTATCTCTTGACCTTCTACTCATTATTTAAGTCCCATCTTAAGGATTATCCTATCTCTGAAACCTTTCCCAGCTTTCTCAGACAGATTTAGCCTTCCCTCCAGTACTCATTGAGTGATCTCGTATCGCCTTGTACATTTTTATAACATCTATTACATTTTATGTTAATATTTTTCAGGATTCTTTAGGCTATGAGCTCCTGAAGAACAGGGATCCTTTCTCATTCATTTCTGTATCCTTAGTACTTAACACAGGGTCTTTCACATAGTTAAAATTAAATAAATTGTAATTGAATAACTCAATTAAATCTCTCTGCAAATGGGTCTGTCTTAATTCAAAATTGCAGACTATATTGAAGTGGAAATCGTTACACATTTTATACCAGTGAATATCTCTTGTTATCTCTATTTTTATTGGTTCTTTTTTCATTTGGATGAAGCTGCTTTATTTGGAAAGGCATGAATAATGAACCAATCAGGTTTTTTTTAAAATTACCTTTTAAAGTTCTTCTGTGCAAACATGGACTTACTGAGCACAGTAATGCACTAGGCTCTGTATCAAACTATCCTGATTCTAAACTGCAGAGGAGAAAGTTTATACTCAGGAAAAAATTAGGATACATGCTTATGCTAGATTTTGATTTTGAAATTTCCAAAAATACTAGTATTGAAAAACTAACAAAGCAAACACCCCTAAACCCATGACCCATATTTAATGTTTTGCTATATTTAAAGATTTTTTTAAAACTAAGCCTTACAAATCTAAGTTGAAGGTCCTCTACATACCCTTCCTTAATCCTGTGCCTGCCCCTTCCCTCCCACTGAAGCACTTCCCTGAATTTTGTATTTATCTTTTCCAGCTAAGCCTTATGTATGGGTAGATTTTAGGATGCTAGGGATCCTTCAGTGGTTTTTTGTTTGTTTGATTTTTAACAAAGTATCATTCATTTAGTCTAGCATGTGGGATGAAAGTAGTCATGTCAGTTTCTATGTATACACCTTTCTAGGGAACACTTAATGAGATTGCTTTTTTCTCCCACGCCTTCAGATGTTTTGTTTGTAATCCCTTAATCTAAATTATCAATTTATCTTGCAGTATTATACTTCTTATGATGATGAACTTTTTACTAACAGCCATAATCAGTTCTGTCCATAAAGCCATCATTGTTTTGCTTCCAAAAAAAAAAAACTTTTTAGACTTTCAAAATGCAACAATTTCAATCATTCTGCTATAGGGGCTGTGAGGCACAAATAATATAAAAATGAACAATGAAAAATGTATACTAAAGTATATTAGAAACATACAGATTCATATTGTCATGTTTAGTTAGATAATTTATACCAAAAATTCATATTTTAAAAAATGTAATATTATTTTATTTCTGATAAATTAAATCTGACTTTGAATTGCCCAACCTGGTAAGATGGTGATTCATATTAGTCATTATGGGAGCCCATGGAGAAGAATGAAGCTCCCTTTCTTTCCTTCCTTTCTCCTCCCCACCCAAGAATTTAAGAGCCTTTTAAAAGAAAACAAAGTGGGATGGGCTCACTTGTCTGCAGTTTGTCATGATCCTAACTGCTATTCTTATTTAAAAAGCCCATATGTTCCTTAAAGTAAGACGACATTACTGCTTTTCGGCCAAGTTTGTGCATGAGAGTCTCTGCTGATTTTGAGCTCCCCCAGGACCTAGAATATAGCCTCCGAAGGTGCTCCATGTAGCCATTCTTCTTGGTGGTCTTGCTATTTCCTTGAAGCACTGCTATGCAGTAGGATTCAGGTATCTGCTGTGCCTGATATTGCTGAACCTTTTCCATTCTGGGGAAATTGCCTTTGGGAGGCTCTTTCCCAGTCTCCCTGACAGCCCTCAGAAGCTTTGCCTTTAAATCAAACTCCCAAAAATAAAAGTTAGAAGGCAGATTATCCATGAGTAACTTCTATTTTCCATTCAGTAAAGATCTTCCATTAAATACGGAGCCCAAAGACCTGGTTACCTATTTAGAATGGGGAAGGAAGAAATAAATGGAGAACAAAATGCAAATTAAAATCTTAATAAGTTACCCTGAAACTCTTACATGTTCATCCATAGATGTACAGATGCCACCCCATCTTTCTGCCTAGGGTTAATTATTAGTTGTTCAGTTTTTATTGAGCACTTATGAATAATGGAAACATGAGTAATAAAATGAGTAAGTTGTATATTTCTCTTGCTGTAAAAATCAGAGTAAAGCATCCTATTACATAGGCTTTTTTTCCTCAGTTATTTAGATGGCAAGTAATATCTCCCAAATAAAATATATCATTATTGTATATTTTAGTAGACATTAAGGAATGGTAAAGTACCACAGATCTATAATGAGTCCATAAAACCCAGATCTGTTAAGTATCATTATGACTTTTACTTGAGCTTGAAATAATTTCAAGAACATTCAACAGGGACTTCCCTGGCAGTCCAGTGGTTAAGACTTTGTGCTTCCACTGCAGGGGGCATGGGTTCAATCCCTGGTTGGGGAACTGGGGAACTAAGATCCTGCATGCCTCGCGGTGTGGCCAAAAAAAAAAAAAAAGACTGGAGAATTTAAGAACACTCAACAATCATTATTGAGGCCTATACAATTCTGAGAGCTGAGATAGAGAATAAATTTGAGCACAATATGTCTTTACCCTTAAGAATCTTAACAGACTAGTGAAGACTATACAAGCAAATAAATAATTCTAGTGTAATAAATGAAAAAGATGCTATGAAGGTATACAAGTAGAAAGAAAGGAGTCAAAGAAGTTTCCTGAAGCAGGTAATGCTTTAAATGAGTTTTTTAAAGCCCAATAAGGGTTGTTGACTAAGTGAAGAAGAAAAGAAAGGTGGTTCACACTGAGGAAATGACATCTATGAGTTTGCGTTAACATAAAAAAACAACAACACATAGTTATGGCTGCCTCTACTGTGTAAGTAGTTCCATGTGACTGGAGCAAAGGGTGCATGAGAGGGATAGGTTGAAGGCAGAGAGCATGGACCAGATATGATACGTTAAGGTGTCTGGGGGCCTTTTGCCTACTTCTCCAGTAATCTTCCCACTGAAGACCTCCTTAGAGAAGTAAAGCTGGAAGAATTTTATTAAACTGCCTTCCTTTACTATTTTGTTACATTTACCGTAACTCTTATACCTGTAAGTTCCTAATACAGTGCTGTCCCATGGAGGAGCTATCTCTTAGCACCGTAATGACATACAAGTAAGAGCTACCTTGATATTTTATTATCTTGTTGCTAATTATCTATTACTTTTCATTATACATAATTTAATTCTATCAAACCACTACTGGCAACTGTGTTATTAAGTATTTGAAGTAATGGTGTTGTTACTCAGTAGAATGGAATAAGGGAGAAGAAAAAAGTGAAGAAAAGCAGTTAAAAGAATGGCTTTTATTAAACAGCAAGATCAGTTATAAACCTACACTATGAAAGTGACAACATTTATGTGAATACTTGAGGATAATTTTGAATAATCAGTCATTCTACACTAACAATTTGTTTTCTCTAGTTAGCATTGAAGTACAGTTTCTTTGCAGCTTATTCTAAAGGTAGCTCTAGTAACCAGATACAGCCAAATGTCATACAATAAAAATCAATTACAACTAGGAAGTATTTAAAAAACTTCAGCCATTGGAAAAGCTAGTATAATTGTAACTGTTAGTCTGCCAGGAAGTGTACTAATTAGCCTCTGCCCTCACTGAAAGCAAGCAGGGTTAATGTCTTTGGCTTCATTAATTAATGTTTATAAATGGTATGCCTACTTTTCTGATTATAGCTAGAGGGAAGGTAAGGGAGACCATAGCTATGATGTTGTTTTAACTAGATAAAGTGGTTAACAATTGAGATAAGGTGAGAAACTATTAAAATTCTTAGAGAACTGAATAAATTTTGATACTCATCTAAATTTTTAAGAAATGTCCTTCATTTTACATTATGTATGTCTTATCTATGTGTATTTTATTATTTTATATAAAACACCAACAACTAGAGTTTTAATTCTCATTTTTACTATGATTTTTTTTAACTTTTTTTTTTTTTTTTTTTGGCCAAGCCTCCTGGCTTGCGGTATCTTAGTTCCCCAACCAGGGATTGAACCCACACCCTAGGCAGTGAAAGCATGGAGTCCTAACCACTGGACCACCAGGGAATTCCCTTTACTATGATTTTTATAATGAGCATATTAATACTTTTATAATAAAAAAACAAGATATTTCCATTTTGAAAAAAAGATGACAGTTTAAACTGAGGTGAAACTTTTCAATTCGCTATATAAATCAAAACTTTAATTAAAATTATATTGTTGAAATACAATAAGATAACTTGGGTTTGAGACATTTCTCACTTGTTCAGCAAGTAAATATAAAATTTGCATTGCCAAAAATCCTAGTGCCTCTGTTTTAATTTTTATTATTATTATTTTTTAATTGAAGTATAGTTGATTTACAATGTTGTGTTAGTCTCAGGTGCATAGCAAAGTGATTCATATATATATATATGTTTTTCAGATTTTTTCCACTATAGGTTATTATAAAATATTGAATATAGTTCCCTGTGCTATACAGTAGGTCCTTGTTGTTTATCTATTTTATATATAGTAGTGTGTATCTGTTAATCCCAAACTCCTAATTTATCCCTCCCCCCACCCCGCCTTCCCCTTTGGTAATCATAAGTTTGTTTTCTATGTCTGTGAGTCTGTTTCTGTTTTGTAAATAAGTTCATTTGTATCATTTTTTAAGATTCTACATATAAGTGATATCATATGATATATTTGTTTTTCTCTATCTGATTTACTTCACTTAGTATGATAATCTCTGTGTCCATCTGTGTTTCTGCAAATGGCATTATTTCATTCTTTTTTTATGGTTGAGTAATATTCCATTGCATATGTATACCACATCATCTTTATCGATTCATCTGTCCATGGACATTTAGGTTGCTCGCATTGTCTTGGCTATTGTAAATAGTGCTGTAATGAACATTAGGGTGCATTTATCTTTTCGAATTATGGTGTTCTCCAGATATATGCCCAGGAGTGGGATTGCTGGATCATATGGCAACTTTATTTTTAATTTTTTGAGGAACCTCCATACTGTTTTCCATAGTGGGTGCACCAATTTATTTTCCCACCAACAGTGTAGGAGGGTTCCTTTTCTCCACATCCTCTCCAGCATTTATTTGTGGACTTTTTAATGATGGCCATTTTGACAGGTGTGAGGTGGTACCTCATTGTAGTTTTGATTTGCATTTCTCTAATAATTAGTGATGTTGAACATCTTTTCATGTGCCTGTTGGCCATCTGTATGTCTTCTTTGGAGAAAAGTCTATTTAGGTCTTCTGCCCATTTTTTGATTGGATTGTTTGTTTTTTTGATATTGAGCTGTATGAGCTGTTTGTATATTTTGGAAATTAATCCCTTTTTTCAAAATGGCATTGGTTGCAGTGACTTGTTAGCCAGCAAACACCCTTTGCCACATAGTGAGGAACAAATAGTAATGATCACTTAAACTTATAGTGCTTGAGATGCATCAAATATAACTTAGTTGTTTTTTGTTTGGCCACACCACGTGGCATGTGGGATCTTAGTCCCCTGACCAGGGATCGAACGTGCACCCCCTGCAGTGGAAGCGCAGACTCTTAACCACTGGACCTCCAGGGAAGTCCCTAACTTAGTTTGTTTTTATTATTATATATCCAAACTGGGAGAGGGTGACTATCAACTTTTAATCATTATAATATGAGAAAGAGATGTCATACAGGTGAGATGAATTCAGATATAACTGGATGACTTTATTTCCCCTTTTTGTATCAGCCTACTATTATACGTTGCATGTCATTAACTGGTCTAGTATATATTTACAGATTACCTTGACTTTGCTTCTGTAGGAATATAGTTGCTTAACTATGCTTAACATATGGATTTACCTTCCTCTAGGCACTCTCATGAGAAACAGCAGTTTAAGGAACTGCTAATGAGCAAAGATCGTCTTAGCCCCAATTCTTAACCATTTTCTGCCTCTCAGCTGCCAAAGTGTTACCTGTGTCCAAAGATCTTGTAATGACCCGAAATTGCCCCGCCTCCAAAATTGTTAATTCAGACATTCCATTCATCAGCCACATCCTCCTGTTCTCCAAATTCATTTGTTCAAGCACCCTACTGCAACAGTTCTTTGATTTCATTAACACCTTCATTCCATTGGTTCCCTTTTATTTATTTATTTTTTTAAAAATTTATTTATTTATTTATTTATGGCCGTGTTGGGTCTTCGTTTCTGTGCGAGGGCTTTCTCTAGTTGTGGCAAGCGGGGGCCACTCTTCATCGCGGTGCGCGGGCCTCTCACTATCGTGGCCTCTCTTGTTGCGGAGCACAGGCTCCAGACGCGCAGGCTCAGTAATCGTGGCTCACGGGCCCAGTTGCTCCGCAGCATGTGGGATCTTCCCAGACCAGGGCTCGAACCCATGTCCCCTGCATTGGCAGGCAGATTCTCAACCACTGCGCCACCAGGGAAGCCCTCCCTTTTATTTTTACTCAAATTTATTCAACCTAGATTTTACCGTTCTTCATTATAATCATGCTCTTGTATATACGATCAGGTCCTTTGCCCTTCTCTCTTTGTATACCATCTGCCTAGCAAAACCCTACCCCCACTTTCTCTGTGACTACTTGCAAACAATTGAGCAGTGCTCAAGAAAAATCCATAACCAGGCTTGTGGGCTCACTGTAAAATCATGATAAACAACCTCAGCTGAGTAATTATTAACTCACTTTCTATAGTAAGTTCACTCTTCCGCACTGTATATTTTCTATTTCATACTTTTTTGTCTGCTTAGACTTCCCGATGCCCTCTCCCTCCTTACCGCAGCTTGTCTCATAATTCATAGAGAAAATAGGAACGATTGAATGAAAATTTCCTCTCCTCACAGACAGGAGTTCTCCAGGCTCATCTGCATCTATCTTCTCCTCCTGTCCTCCTGTCAAAGACTGACCTCTCCACATGTGACCTAAATTACATCTTTTTCTGCTTGCTTAGAGAGAGGTCTAATTCCATATGCTATTGTCTCTTCTGCATCTTTAGCTTCTCTTTTTTTTTTTTTTTTTTTTTTTTTACTGGATCTTTATTATCAGTATTCAAAGATACCACTTTAGTCTCTCCCATCTGAAAAAAGCCCTCTTCTAATTACTATTATCACACTTTTTTTCTCCTTTATAGCCAAACTTCTCAAAAGATTCGTCTCCATATCCTCACTTCTCACTCTGTTTTAAATTTTTTGAAAACAATTTTTAAAGTTTTATTTTGACTAACAGTTTTTAACTTTAATATAATCAAATGTGTCAAACCTTTAAGGTTAGAGTTTTGTGTGTCCTTTTTAAGAAAACTTTGTCTACACCAAGGTCCTGAAGATTGATTTTCTAATTTTAAACTACTATTGTTTTCTGGAATAATTTTAACTTAGTTATGGTGTATTCTTTAATTTGCTAATATTTTCTTTTGTACTTTTACAAAAATAGACTATTTCCTTTTCTTTTACTGTCTTCTAATTTTGTTAGATTTTTGGTATCTAAGTTGTCCCTTTATAAAGAGAATTGGGATTTATTTCCTCTTTTCTATTCTCTAGAATAGTTTGTGTAAGATTGGTGTTATTTTTTTCCTAAATGTTAGATTTAATTGTTGAAGCCACCTGGACTGGAATTTTTCATGGGAAAGTTTTAAACTATGAATTCAAATTCTTTAATAGATTAAGGTCTATTCAGAATTTCTGTTCTATTTCTTCTTACAGAGTTTTGATAGGTTGTATTTTTCTAAGAGTTTATTTACTTTATCTAAATTTTAAAACTTATTAGCACCGGTTTTTCTTAAAATCCTTTTGGTTATTTGTTAACCTGTATGATTTATAACTCTATACCATTTTTCATTCCTGTTATCAGTAATTTCTACTTTCTTTCTTTTTGCCACACCAGGGTTGATAAATTTTATTAGTCTTTTTTTAAACTAGACTTTTCATTAGCTTAGTTGATCTTTGTTGTTTATATTTTTCATTCATTAATTTCTTCTCATTATTTTCTTCCTTCTTCCTTTTTTGTTCAATATTCTGTTCTTTATCTTATTTCCTGAGATAAATGCTTAGAACAGTGATTTTTTTATGCCTTTTTTTTCTTTCTAATATATCCATTTTATAAATTTCTTCTAAGTGTGGCTTTAACTGTGTCCCACAAATTTTGACATATAGTGTTTTCATTATCATTAGTTCAAAATATTCTCTATTTTCCACTGTGATTACATTTTGACCCATGGATCGTATGGACGCAAATTATATAATTTTCAAACAAATGGTGAGTTTCTAGTTATCTCTCTTTTTTTTTTTTTTTTTACTTTTTTTTTTTTTCTTTAAATTTATTTATTTATGCTTGCAGTGGGTCTTCGTTGCTGCGCGCGGGCTTTTTTCTAGGCTTCATGGCATGCGGGATCTTCCCGGACCAGGGGTCGAACCCGTGACCCCTGCATTATCAGGTGGATTCTTAACCACTGCACCACCAGAGAAGCCCCTAGTTATCTCTTAAATATTGATTTTTAGCTTAAGTTCACTGTGGTCTGAGAACATATTCTGTGTGATTTCTAACACAGGTTGTTGGAGCCTAAGTGAGGTGAGGAGAGTATCCATGTAGAGGAGCAATGTGATGTCAGGTTTTGAGGGTGTCTGCATTGGTGGGGGGAAGTCTATGTAGAGAGGTGATCCAAGTGGAGTAAGGAGAGCATCTATGTGGGAGGGTGGCCTAGAATAGGGAGAAACATGTTTGCGTGAGGTCGTGGAAGCAGTACCTCTGTCCCATTGTGGAATGTCAAAGCCCAAACAGCATGAGGAAGGTGTCTGTGTCAGAGGCCTCTTGGCACAGGTTGTCAGAACTTGAATCAGGTGAAGTGGGTATCCACATAAAAGGGCATCCTGGCATTGATTGTTGGAGCCCAAGTGAGGTAAGGAGGGTGTCCATAAGCAGGGGAGAGGGCCGTTGGTGGATGGTATGGTGGGGGATATAAGAGCCTAAAAAGAGTGAAGAGGGATTCCATGCAGGAAGGTAATAGCGTCATCACATTATGAGTGTTAGAGACTAACCTAGGGTTAGGAGAGTATTTGCAGAGAGTGGAGGCACCTTTGACCAAGTGAGGGGCATTGGTGTCCAAGCAGGATGAGGAGAGCAAGCACTGGAGGAAGGTGCGGGTGGGATAACAGTAATGGGGAATTGACTACGTACAAGAGGATTGTTCATATTAAGGATATATTAAAGATAATAGGAGGTAAATATATTAAGGATGATTGGAACCAAGTTTCTTACTGTCGGAATAGAGAGTGAGACATATGGAAAGGAAGAAACCTAGAATGGGCTTTGTAGTGTTAAGTTGGAATTAGAGATTATCAGTGTGAACACATGGTTTTCTGTGTTTGTGGACATATATATAGAAACAGAGATGAAATGTGTATATGTGTGTGTTCGTGTGCACACAGATATACATACACATATATATCTTTTCATACATATATTCTCTAGCTCTGTCTACTGAGAAGGCCTGGAGGTAATTATATCCAATATCAGTGAGCACAACTAGTGCCAAAATATGAGTTTCTGAATACTGTTACCCACTAAAAGGAACCAGAGTTGTCTATAAGAGTTGCTGATTCCAAGCTGGGGAAAGGATATAAAAGTCGATCCTAGAATATGCTGCGCCTGAAAATAAGAAGATGCTCAAAGAATGATGGAAAGATGTCAAAAAGACAAATAACCATTTTGAAAAAAAAGATGAAACAGTTTCTTATGAAAGTAATCATATATATACCTAACCAATACTCCATCTTTATATCTTCAAATATTGCCTCTTCCTCATTGTTTCCTCTGTCCCTTTGGAAGTGTGATTAAATGTTAGACCTGCTCTTTATATCTTCCATGTCTCTTAACTCTCTTACTTTTTTTAAATTGAAATATAGTTGATGTACAATATTATGTTAGTTTCAGGTCTACCACATAGTGATTTGACGTTTGCATGCATTATGAAAGGATCACAACAATAAATCTAGTACCCATCTGTCCCCATACAAAGTTATCACAGTATTATTGACCATATTCCTTATACTGCATATTACATCCCCATGGCTTATTTATTTTATAACTACGGGTGTGTACTTTTTTTTTTTTTTTGATTTTTACTTATTTATTTATTTGGCTGCGTCAGGTCTTAGTTGCGGCATGTGGGATCTTCATTGCGGCATGCAGGATCTTTCGTTGAGGCATGCGGGCTTTTCATTGCAGCATGCGGGCTTCTCTCTAGTTGTGGCGCATGGGCTGCAGAGCGCACAGGCTCGGTAGTTATGGTGCGCGGACCCTAGAGCACACAGGCTTAGTTGCCCCACGGCATGTAGGATCTTAGTTCCCCGACCAGGGATCAAACCTGCATCCCCTGCATTGGAAGGCAGATTCTTAACCACTGGACCACCAGGGAAGGCCCCAGGTTTGTACTTCTTAACCCCATTCATCTAATTCCCCCCCCACCAACCTGCCACCCCTCTGGCAACTACCCATTTCTTCTCTGTATCTACGAGTCTGTTTTCATTTTGCTTTGTTTATTTTGTTTTTTAGATTCCACATATAAGTGAGATCATATGGTATTTGTCTTTCTGTGTCTAACTTACTCCACCTAGCATAATACCCTCTAGATCCATCCATGTTGTCACAAATGGCAAGATTTCATTTTTTATGGCTGAGTAATATTCCATCTTCTTTATGCATTCATCTATCAATCAATGGACACTTAGGTTTCTTCCATGTCTTGGTTATTGTAAATAATGCTGCAGTGAACACTGACGTGCATATATATATTTTTGAATTAGTTTTTGTTTTCTTTGGGTAAATACTCAGAAGTGAAATTGCTGGATCTTGTGGTAGTTCTATTTTTAATTTTTTGAGGAACCTCCATAGTGGCTGTAACCATTTTACAACCCCAAACAGTGCAAGAAGATTCCCTTTTCTCCACATCCTCACTAACACTTGTTATTTGTGGCCTTTCTGATGACAGCTATTCTGACTGATGTGAGGTGGTATCTCTTAGTGGTTTTGATTTGCATTTCCTTGATGATTAGTGATATTGAGCATCTCTCCATGTGCCTTTTGGCCAACAGTATGTCATCTTTGGAAAAATATCTATTCAGGTCTTCTGCCCCTTGTCTAATCAGGTTGTTTGCTTTTTTGATGTTGAGTTGTATGAGTTCTTTGTATTTTGGATATTAACCCCTTATTGAATATATCATTTGTAAATATCTTCCCTCATTCAGTAGGCTGCCTTTTCATTTTGTTGATAGTGTCCTTCACTGTGCAAAAACTTTTTAGTTTGATGTCATCTCATTTATTTATTTTTGCTTTTGCTTCCCTTGCCTGATGAGACAGATCCAAAAAAATATTGTTGAGACCAATGTCAAAGAGTGTACTGCCTATGTTTTCTTCTGGGAGTTTTTTGGTTTCAGGTCTTACATTTATATCTTTAATCCATATTTGAGTTTGTTTTTGTATATGGTATGAGAAAGTTGTCTGCTTTGATTCTTTTGCATTTAGCTGTCCAGTTTTCCCAACACCATTTATTGAAGAGGCTGTCTTTTCCCCATTGTATATTCTTACCTTTTCTATAATACATTAACTAACCATGTAAGTGTGGGTTTATTTCTGGGCTCTCTATTCTGTCCCATTGATCTATGTGTCTGTTTTTATGCCAGTACCATACTGTTTTGTAGTATAGTTTGAAATCAAGAAGCATGATGCCTCCAGTTTTTCCTGCTTTCTCAAGACTGCTTTGGCTATTCAGGGTCTTTTGCGTTTCCATACAAATATTAGGATTCTTTGTTCTAACTCTGTGAAAAATGCCCTTGGTATTTGGCAGGGATTGCATTGAATCTGTAGATTGCCTTGGGTAGTATGTGATTTTAACAATATTAATTCTTCCAGTCCGTGAGCACAGCGTATCTTTCCATTTGTTAGTGTTGTCTTCAGTTTCTTTCATCAATGTCTTATTAGTTTTCAGAGTACAGGTCTTTTACCTCCTTGGTCAGATTTATTCTTAGGTATTTTATTCTTTTTGATGCAATTGTAAATGGGACAGTTTTCTTAATTTCTCTTTCTGATACTTTGTTATTAGCGTATAGAAATGCAACAGATTTCTGTATATTAATATTGTATCCTGCAACTTTACTGAATTCATTTATTTTAATAGTATTTTGGTGGTGGCTTTAGGATTTTCTATATATAATATCAAGCTATCTGCAAACAGTGACAGTTTTACTTCTTTTGTTCCAATTTGGATTCCTTTTATTTCTTGTCTGATTGCTGTGGCTAGGAGCTCTCTTACATTTTTCATCTCTTGCTTCTCTGTGTTGCATTATGGAGAATTTTTTTTCATATTTATATTCCAATTTACTAGTATTCATTTTAATTGGATTTATCCCCCTCTTAGTCTGATCCATTGAGTTTATGTTTTTAATTTCTAGATGTTTGGTTTGATTTCTTTTGGATCTGCTTGTTTTTTTTACTTAGATTTTTCAGGTCTTTTATTTTTTAAAACATAGTAAACAGAACGATTTTATAGCCTGACACTGTAGTTCACATATCTGATTTTGAAGTTCTGTTATCTTTTGTTTCTACTGACTGTTGCTCATGGTGACTTCTTTCCTTGTGTGCTTTGTACTTTTGACTGTGAGCTATAATTTTCCTTGAAACTTTATGTGGAAAATTATTTGAGGCCTAGAATGAGGCTTGGATTCATCCAGACAGGATTTTGAGTTTGCTTCTGTTGGGTGCCCTAAGGGTATTACCAGACAACTTTCAAGTAAATTATTAACATAAATTTTCTTGGACTTTACAGATAGTATGATATGGGTTGCAATCCTTTGTGTGAGCCACATTGAGGTTATGAATTGACAGGTTTTTTTTTTTCCATCTCCACTCAATGCTGTGATTTAAAACAGGTTTTTTTTCTAGCATTTGAAGTTGGGAGGGTGGCATTTCCAGTTTACCTTTACTCTGAGATGGGTGGTTTGGGAAG
Source organism: Eubalaena glacialis (assembly GCF_028564815.1). Classification (NCBI taxonomy): domain Eukaryota; kingdom Metazoa; phylum Chordata; class Mammalia; order Artiodactyla; family Balaenidae; genus Eubalaena; species Eubalaena glacialis. Next base: position 26,316,796 of record NC_083734.1, on the reverse strand, counting down.
TCCCTGCTTTATGAGGGTATCATTTATTGGATTCCCTGTTTGGGAATACTCTGGGCTTTGTCTCTTGACCTCCAAATCAATCTAAGCTCTGAAAATCAAAGCTTAGGTCACCAGTTAGCAAATGTCCTCAAGACAAAAGCTAGCTTCAGTGTTCATCTTACATCTCTGGGGGCTCCCTGCCTTCACTTAGTTTTTTGGTGAGTATTGCATGATTTTTGCTAACTCATGGATATGTTAAAGATTTCTAAATAGCATTTTAAATTATTTTCAGTGAAAGAGTTAGTCTAAATACGTAGTCTCATGCCAGAAGTTGAAGTTTACATAAAATATTTTTAAAAATTATTTTTAATATTGCACATGATACAAATTCAAAAGATACAAGTGGGGGGACTTCCCTGGCAGTTCAGTGGTTAAGACTTCGCCTTCCAATGCAGGGGGCACAGGTTCAATCCCTGGTCAGGGAACTAAGATCCCACATGCCTTGCGGCCAGAAAACCAAAACATAAAACGGAAGCAATACTGTAACATATTCAATTAAAAAAAACTTAAAAAAACAAACAAAAAGATACAAGTGGATATACAGTAAAAAGTATGTCTTTCTCTCACCTCTGTCATTCAGCCTCTAATTCAGTTCCCATAGGAAGCCATTGTTATAGTTTTCTATAACTGAATTAAATATACTTACTCTACAATTCAGTGTCAGTTGGTTATTTTACACTAAAATAACCCAAATTAGTTTGTTATTTTCAAATTTCCTTTTTCAGGATCATCAATGTTTCCTCTCCTTTTCTAAGCTGTAGCTTTTTTTGTATAAAAGTGATCTTTTATACATGAAATGACCAAGAATGTTTCAGAATGAATTTCAATTTGTGAACCTAACTCTGAGAATTTTTATTTTATTTTTCATCATAAGAACTGCTAATGCATGAAAAGCATAAGGATGAAGATAATAGATTTATTTCTAAGGAAAAATATGTGGGTTCCTCTGTCTCCAGTTTCTCATTTTAAATTTTGTAATAGAGTTCTCTTCATGGATATTCATTTAAATTAATAATCAAAAAACAATTTATGCTGCCCCAAAACTTTTTTGTTATTCCTTTCTTCCTTCAGGTAACAAATATTAGTTATTTTACTTCTCTGTGCCAGATATTGTCCTTTGTACTAGGAATATAGCAGTGAACAGATTAAGTCCTGGCCTTCATGGAGAGCACTACTTTGGGGGAACAGACAGTGAACAAAAACAAACATGTATAATATATAAGGTAGGATGAGTTTATGGAGAAAAATAAAGGAAAGTAAGGGTCCTAGAAAGCACGAAGGATTGGGGAAGAGACTGCGGCATAATATAGGGTTAAGGTAGATTTGTGTCTCATATGAAGTAAGGTTATACTTCTTTCAGTTAGTGGAGAAGTGCCTGGTATATTTGAGAAACAGGTGCCAGTGTGTTGTAAAGGAGTGAGCAGTGGGGAGAGTTAGGGCTAAGAGTTGGTAGTGGGGAACAGACACAGATTATTCAGGGCATTGTAGACCATTGTGAGAACTTTGGCTTTACTTTGAATGTAATGGGAAGCCATTGGGTTTTGAGTGAGACATAATTTGACCTAAAACATTTTTCTTCCCAACTTTTTATTATGAAATTTTCTGAACATTCAAAACAGTTGAAAAAATAGTAAAATGAGTATCCATTTGCCCACCCTCTGGTTTCAGCAGCTCTTAACCTTTTGCCTTAATTGTTTTGTCTATCTGTCTATCTATCTATCTATCTATCTATCTATTTTTGCTGAGCCATTTGAAAATTACAACACTTCATACTTAAAAAATAAGCATATTCACTTACATAACCACAGTGCCACCATTTCATCTATTGACTCAGATATCCATTAATCATTCTTGCCTGAATTCATCATTTCACTGGAGTTTGACTTTGGTTTGGTGTTTGATCTATTTGGTTACAGTGTGGGAAGTAGACTGTAAGTTTGTGTGGAGGCAGATTCCAGCTATTCAGCTATCACAGAAGATGGACTAGGGTGGTAGCTGTGGTGATGGTGAGAAGTGATCACAATCTGGATATATTTTGAAGAAAAAGTAACCTGTATCTGCTGATGTAGGACTGAGAAAGAGGAGTCAAAGGTGACTTGAAGGCTTTTTATCAATAAATGGAATTGCCATTTGCTGAAATTGGGAAGATGGTGGGAGGATCGGGTTTGGGAACTGGGAGTCAGGAATCTGGCTTTAGTCATGTTAAGGTCAGAACATCTATCAGACTTCCAAGTTGAGTTATTGAGTAAGCAAGAGGAAATGGAGGCCTGGGGTTCAGATGAGAAGTTTGGGCTAGAAGTAAATATTAGGGGGTCATAATGAAATAGTGGTATTGAAAGCCACGAGATGAGGTAAGATCATCTAGGGAATAAATATAGACAATAGTAGAGGTTCAAGGACTGACCCCTGGTGTACCTCAAAGTTTAGAAGTCAGAAACGGAGGATGAACCAGAAAACAAGACTGAGGAGGACATCACTATTTATTTAGAGAAACCAAGAGAGAGAGAGGTGGCCTAGAAATTATATCAAGAGGGAGGGGAGAGATTATGTCAAATGCTACCAATGGGTCAAATAAAATAAGATTAGAGAAATTATCACTGGATTGGTCATTGGTGACCTTGTCCAAAACAATTTTAGTGAACAGTTGGTTCAAGAGAAAATGGGAAGAAAGGAATTAAAGACAGTAAGTACAGACAGTTCTTTCATGGAATTTAGTTGTGTAGGAGAATAGTTAAGTGAGGGAATAACAGCCTTTAAAAAAATATATTGGAGCTATCATAGCATGTTTATGTGCTGATAGGATAACCTATTTAGAGAGGGAAAAATGATGATAGAGTAGGGGCAGTTCCTGGAGTGCTGTCTCTCTTACCAAGAGTGAAGGAAATATAAAATAGGACAAATTATGGTTGGCAATGAGCATGTGGAAATTCTCCATAAGACAAAAGACTTACTGGTGGAGCCAGAAATCCCCTGTACTGTGGGAGTTGTGTTATATATATAGCCAAGATAAACTCCCTTGTGAGTTCAATGATAGTAGAATTTTAAAAACCAAGGTAAATGACATTTAAAATTCTCTATTCTCTCGTTGAGTACTGTGAGTATGTACTAAAAATTTCATTGACATAATATTTTAAATCAGGCATTCCTCTTTAGAGACTATATTGAGATAAAAGAATAATATGGAAATTGTGAATTGCAGAATTATTATAGTGTGAAAATAGCATTGGGTAAGAACTTACCATTCTTCAGAAAATGAGAGGCCTATAGCTAGGTACTTTTATATCTTCACAGTCTGTATACCTTTTATTTCCTTTTCTTGCCTTGTTGCATTAACAAGGACTTCCAATAAGATGTTGAAAAGGAATGGTAGGGGGGGCATCCTTGCTTGTACATGATCTAAATGAGAAAGCTTCGAGTATCTCACCATTAAGTATGATGTTAGAGGTGTAGGTTTTTCTTAGATATTCTTTATCAAGTTGAAGGAAGTTCCCCTATATTCCTGGTTTACAAGAGTTTTTAATCATGAATGGGTGTTGGATTTTGTTAAATGCTTTTTCTGCATCTCTTGATATGATCATGTGATTTTTCTTTTTTAAGTTTGTAGATGTGATAGATTACATTAATTGATTTTCAAATGTTGAATGAGCCTTACACACCTGAGATAAATCCCAGTTGGTCTTTGTGTATAATTCTTTTTATACTTAAAAAAATTTGATTTGTTAATATTTTATTGAGGAGCTAGGTTCTTAATCTATAGTATAAATTCCTTCCTTCTAGAAGAAAAATCTCCTTATAAAGCTACTTTTGTGTTCTTCCATTAAAAAAACTATTTTGATTGATTTTGAGAGACAACTTATTGAAGTGACTAAGAGCAAAATGCCCAATTTTGAATCATGTGTCTCTTGGCAAGTTACTTATACAATCTGTGCTTCAGTTTCTTCAGCTATCATAGTATCTATCTCATAGAATTGTTTTGAAGATTAAATGAGTTATTAAATGGAAAGCACTAAAAATAGTGCCTAGAACATTGTAAATGCTGAATAAATATTAGTTGGCACTTTTTTTTTTTTTTTTTTTTACCTTGAGGAAAAGAACAAGCTGAACTTAAGAAACAAAGCAAAACATATTTTAATGTTTTGTTACCCACCTGTTACAGGAAACTGTCCTAGCCATCTTTTGGATTTCTATTGCATCTAACATATAAGTCTGTCTTAATTTTGTATAAAGATTATCTAACTAGGGTATCCTCCCCAGAAGTCTCTAATATTCTCAAGAGAAGAGACCATGTCCTATTCATTCATTCAGCCAGTCAACAAATATTTCAGTTCTATTTACCAGGCACTATGGATAAGCAGTGAATAAAAAAGATAATGTTTTTGCTGAGTTTGCATTCTAAAGCAGGAAGCCACCATATCTTGGCTATTGTAAACAGTGCTGCAATGAACATTGGGGTGCATGTATCCTTTTGGACCATGTTTTTCTCCAGATATATGCCCAGGAGTGGGATTGCAGTGTCATATGGTACCTCTATTTTCAGTTTTCCATAGTGGCTGTACCAATTTACATTCCCACCAACAGTGCAAAAGGGTTCCCTTTTCTCCATACCCTCTCCAGCGTTGACTGTTTGTGGATTTTTTGCTGATAGCCATTCTGACTGGTATGAGGTGATATCTCCTTGTAGTTTTGATTTGCATTTCTCTAATAATTAGCGATGTTGAACATCTTTTCATGTGCCTCTTGGCTATCTGTATGTCTTCTTTGGAGAAATGTCTATTTAGCTCTTCTGCCCATTTTTTGATTGGGTTATTTGTTTTGATGATATTAAGCCTCCTGAGCTGTTGGATAAGATGTGGTACATATATACAAGGGAATATTACTCAGCCATTAAAAAGAATGACATAATGCTATTTGCAGCAACATGGATGGACCTAGAGATTGTCATACTGAGTGAAGTAAGTCAGACAAAGAGAAATATTGTATGATATCCCTTATATGCGGAATCTAAAAAGAAACGATACAAATGAACTTATTTACAAAACAGAAACAGACTCACAGACTTAGAGAAGGAACTTATGGTTACCAGTGGGGAAGGAAGGGGAGAAGGGGTAGTTAGGGAGTATGGAATCAACATGTACACACTGCTATATTTTAAATGGATAGCCAACAAGGACCTACTGTAGAGCACAGGGAACTCTGCTCAATGTTATGTGGCAGCCTGGATGGGAGGGGAGTCTGGGGGAGAATGGATACATGTGTATGTATCGCTGAGTCACTTTGCTGTGCACCTGAAACTATCACAACATTGTTAATCGGCTATACTCCAATATAAAATAAAAAGTTAAAAAAAAAATTTTTAATGAAATAAACATTTGAAAAGTGAAAAAAATAAAATAAAATAGGAAGCCAGACAGTAAACCAAAACAATATGATTACATCTTTTGCTGAAAGCTATGATGGAGTGTCCAGAAGTAGAGGTTAGGTTGATGGAGTGGCAGAGCACAAAACAGATCTTCAGTAACATTTCTTGAACTAGTAATAAACTAAATGTAGTGGATGAGAAAGGATGAGTTAATAGTTGATAGCGAGTAAAATCTCACACAATTACCACCATAGAAACCCTCTAAATGAAATAATGTTATCATTAGGAGTTTACTATAAGCCAGGCATACAGTACTAAGTGCTGTAGCTCTATAATAATAAGTACTATATGTTAATTATGCCGTTTAATTCTCACAACCGCCCTGAAAAGTAAGTAGTGGGACCATTTTACAGAAGAATAAAAAGCTCAGGAGTTTAACTGACTTGTTCAAGGTCACATAGGTAGTAAGTATCAGAACACAGATTTTAATCCTGATTCAAAGCCAGTGCTTTTAGTCAAGATGTACAAGCTGGTAAATTCTTCTAAACAAGCAGCTAATTTGGGAGAAGGGTAGTGGTATGCTTGTGCTTTTGGGTTTGGGGCACAGTTAAGTCTGTTGAAGGTTAATCCTATAAATCAGGTTCAAAATGTAAAAATACCAGCCAGTAGGAAAAAAATTACTACCCTTGCTAGAAATAATTTCTACTTCCTCTGATCTCCTACAGATTATGACTACACCATCCTACCACTTGCTCTTTGCAAGAACTTAACCTCTTTCAACTCAAATTTCTTCATTTGGCAAGTAGAGATGATAATACCTGCCAAGCCTCTACAAGTGAAGTACTGTATAAGAAAGACTTGTAAAATGGAATGAAGTTTTAATTATTTTAATGGACTGTAAACTTTTTTCTTTTTTCTTTTTTTTTCTTTATTTTTGGCTGCGTTGGGTCTTCCTTGCTGCAGTCGGGCTTACTCTAGTTGCAGCGAGCGGGGGCTACCCTTCGTTGTGGTGCATGGGCTTCTCATTGCGGTGGCTTCTCTTGTTGCCGAGTGCGGGCTCTAGGCGTGCGGGCTTCAGTAGTTGTGGCGCATGGGCTCAGTAGTTGTGGCTCGCAGGCTCTAGAGCACAGGCTCAGTAGTTGTGGCGCACGGGCTTAGTTGCTCCGTGGCGTGTGGGATCTTCCCGGACCAGGGATCGAACCCGTGTCCCCTGCATTGGCAGGTGGATTCTTAACCACTGGGTTATATATTTTTCTATGCCCCACAGCACAAAAAGGGATCATTCTATGATGTTTTGCAGGCACTTAGTAAATATTAGTTGAATAAATGATTAATCAAGCTATTCACTCATTTTAATAACTTGGAAGATGTGGGCTGGCACAGATTTGTTAGTAATTCCAGTTATCTTGATACCTTTGAGTTCACCTGAGCTGTACTGTATCTTGGACGTTAATTGTAATAAAGACAATTGTAATTGGACCTTAACTGTAAACCTTAATTGTTTCTGAGAACCCATTTTAGTTCATTTTTAGCATTTTGCCTGATGCGTAAACAGTTTGGCAGAGAGTGGGAATGTGATATAGTGGAAGCAGTTGGCTTGCTGACGCAAGAACACTTTGAGTTTGTGATGCTTAGCTGTAGGTGCAGATGAGATACCATGCCACATGCTGTACAATATGCGTTAGAAACAGGTAGATTTTAATATGACCGTCTGAACTAAAACTGGCTTTTAGGCTTTTGTCATCCAAGTTAAAATCTGACATTAAAGATTTAATTTTAATAAATTAAAGAAATTTAAGAATATAATATAATTTGGCACCATTATTGTCTGAATAACATACTCCTATCAAATCTGAGAAATTAGTTTTAGATATGAGCCCTTCATGTTTAAAAATATCACTGTTCCAAAGTTATTTATTTCAGGGTATCCTCTCCATAACGTACATATTCAGAAAAACAGCTTTACTTTCCTGCTTTGGCTCTGATCATATTAATTTAAATGTCTCTCTACATTTCTTCCCTCAATTTTCATTGTAACACAAGAATAGTGGATAACCTTTAACCACTTCCTGTGTACTAAAGAATAGTGTGGGCCTTAGGACCAGATGAAGTAAGCAACAATCTATGCATGCTTTCAAGGGGTGGTTTGAAGGCTGTTCTATTTTTAAATACTTCTACTGGTTAATAATGATATCTAAAATTACAACACAAGAGGTTTGTTCCTTTGATTTAAGGTTTTGTTCTTGTTAAGATGCAGATACCCATGAAGGATTTTTAAAACCTGTTTTTAGGTACTGTTCTAGGTAATGGAAACAAAAGCAGTGAACAAAACTGACTGTGCCCCTGTGGACAGACAATATATTCACAAATAAGTAATAAGAAAAATGGTAAGGAGCTGTTTTTTTCATACAAAGTGGGTAAGAAAAATCCCCTTTAATAATGTTACATTTGATGGTGACTTGAAGGAAGTCAGAGTATGAGCCATTTGAATATCTGAAAGATCATTCCAAGCAGAGGAAATGATGCAAGGAACAAAGGGCCTGAAGTGACTGCATGGTGGGTATGTTTGAGAAATAACAAGGAGGCCAGTATGACTAGAGTGGACTGAAGAAAGAGTAGAATTGTAGGACACGGTCAGCAAGGTAATGAGTGAGTTTATAAGTATGTGACCTTGAGCAGATTTTTTTTTTAAATAAACTTTTTTGTTTTGAATAATTTTAGATTTATAAGAAGCTGTTAAGATAATATTACCATCTACCTCTTACTCAGTTCCCCCTAATGTTTACATCTTACATTACCATTATACCTTTGACAAAACTAAGAAACCAGCGTTGGTACATTGCTATTAAATAAAATCCAGTTTTAATTTGGACTTCATAGTTTTTCTGCTAATGTCCCTTTTCTGTTCCAGGACCCAATCCAGGCTACCATATTACATTTAATCATCATGTCTCCTTAGTCTCTTCTGGTCTATGACAGTTGCTCAGTCTTTCCTTGTTTCCTATGACCTTGACAGTCTTAAGGAACTCTGGCCAGGTGTTTCATAGAATGTTCTTCAACTGGATTTATCTGATAGTTTTCTAAATGACTAGACTGGTGTTACAGGTTTTTTAGAAGAATACACAGAAGTGAAGTGCCCTTTTCCAGGAGGTGAGTTAACCCTGTCCCTGCCTTGAGGGCTGGCTCACTTCCAAATGAAAATGTACGGGGAAACCTGGCAAACACTGTCTTAACCAAGTGGTCAAGGTTAATATTACTAGTGATAAGTCATGTTGATAGGATGTAATCTGTTCAAGTCATGTTGAACAGATTTTGTTATAGAGATAACATGTGAACAAAACCTGATTTTTGAGAAAGCTTTGTCCACTTTATGATTTTCTATAGACTACTCACTAAAAGTACACATAATCTGTGGCAAAGTTAATTTACATCTAGACTTTTGACATTTCTCCTTATCTTCCATGATTATTCACTGTTCAGCATCAAAGGTTGTTGTCATTTTGTGGTGTGTGTACATGAGAGAGAGCGGGGAGGAGGGAGGAAAAGAGAGAGAAGGGACAGGGAGACAGGCTTTGTCTGTTTATGCCTGAGTTTGTAGTAGTCCACAAGTATATCGTATCAGTAGTTGCAATGACCAAAGACTGTATTGAATCACGTATGGTCACTAGTTAGTTAATTTGAAAAGTCCTGAGTTTCACTTCTTTATAACTCTCACTCAACTCAGAGTTGGCTGTGTTAAACACTATTATTATATCCCAAATAGTTTTATTTTTGTTGTAAATTCAAGGGACTTTAAAGTGTTTATCTCTATTAAAATGCATTGTAGTTTATTTACTTTGCAATATGGAATGGAATAGTATTGGACTAGTGGATTGAAGATCTGTGTTCTAGGTTCTGTCCCATTACTTTGTAAGTGTGACTAATTTACTTAACTCATTTTTCATATCTGTAAAATGGGAATAATCATATCTTATCTCCAGCTATGCCTACTATTCAACATGCATTCTCAGAGGTGCTCCATTTAAATAGATTTTAAAGGCCATTAAATAGTTTGGGAAAAAATAGTTTCTAGCAAAATATTTCAATTAAGCAGTTAATAGCTGCTCCTTACAGGTTGTTGTAAGGATTAAATGAGATCATATACATAAAGACAATGCCTGGCACATAATAAATTCTCAATAAACAGAAAATAGCTGATAGAGGTAGAATTTTCTATTGCCCTATTTTCCTGATCCTATTTAAGTAAATATTCAGTTAAGCCTTGTTCATTCTTCCTAAGCCTTTGATAATTCCCTGTTGCTAAATAAATTTTATAACAGAAGCTAACTAATCAGATATTATGGATACTATAGAAAGAATTCCTACCTAAAAATTGAAGGTTGACTGCATAACTTCTATGCTTCCTTCTGTTTTATGTTTTAATACCTATTATACCTACCCCACAGGGTTTGATAAGGGATAACCAAGATAATATATGTGAAAACCATTTGTAAACGTAAAGTAGGATACAAATATATGATATACCACTAATTAGCTAGTTGACAGAGATTCCTTCAGTAACTATAAGAACTATCTATATTCACTGGAAATTAAAGGGTATACCTGATGTGTTAAGATTTTTTTTTTCTGGTGAGACCTAGAGTTTATTATTACTATTGTAATTGTTGCTATTGTTATTGTCTTTGTTTATATTTGTTTTCCTAGCTAGAGAATTATAGCACTTTTTAAATATAGCATCCATTCAGTCCATTTACTTGTACGATAGTTTTTCCTGAGGCGATGCCGAGAGGTGTTGCTATGGTTAAGGTTATAATTCAGCATTTCCATTAAGGAGACGTCTTTCCAAAAACCATTTTAAAATAGGCAGTAGCTCTCTGCAATCAGATTCGTTCAGCTTGATGCCACTACTCTTGGTTTTAACTTAAACAGCACAGACCGATTTTATGGTGACTTCAGAAGGGAAGCTATAGATGGAAAGCAGAATGATTTTGAGCCCGACTCCAGTGTCTAGTGCCAATTATTTCTTCTTCTCATTATGAGAATAACACATGCTTTGTACTGTTATGGTTCTTCTGCAAAAAAAAAAAAAAAATTTACGACCATTTTTTTTTTTTTTAAGTTTTGTTCAGTTTTCATTTATTGACCTTACCAGATCATTTCAAATTCAAATTATACCACTATGAACAAAGGTCTTTTCCTAGATGTTTTTCATGTAATTCCTGAAAATAATTTCTCAGATCTTTCTCAGTATCAAAAGCCAGTATGAGATTGACATTTTGTCGCTGGTTGCTATATTTTGTTACTTCCCCCATCAGCATTGCTATTTCTTTTCTTTCTGTTTTTTTTTTTTTTTTTTCTCCTTCTTCCCTAGTTTATTTTCTGAATTTAACAGTGGGGAATCCATTTGACTGTGCTCACAGCAGGTAATAAGTACTATAGTCACTGGATTGGTTTCTTTGGATGGTTAAAAGAATAAGGGTAATTAAGCTTTTCTGAAGCTGCCAACTGTATTGGGGGTTTGGTGCATATTTAAGGCTTATTTAAAAATAGGTCCTTCAGAAATTGAACTATTTAACTGGTAGAATTCCTAAGGGCATATTCCTTTATCAGGTAGAGATTACTTAGATGACTGGAATTTGTGTCAAGTAAAAGAAAATCCTCTTTCACGTAAGGCTAGATTTAATGCTGTATTATCTCATTATGACTTATCATGTTTAATTTATAATTTTAGTTTGGTGTTTTTTACCTACCATAAATTTCCTAAAATAGCTTTTTACAAACTGAATAAGAAACATTTATTTAGATACTTTCAAAGATTTGGATTCAGGGGGATCTTTGCTTCTTGAATTCAAAATCTAAATCTAGATAAAATATAGAAAAGACATTGTTTTGGGACTTCCCTGGCGGTGCAGTGGGTAAGAATCCGCCTGCCAATGCAGGGGACACGGGTTCAAGACCTGGTCCAGGAAGATCCCACATGACACAGAGTAATTAATAAGCCCGTGCGCCACAGCTACTGAGCCTGCGCTCTAGGGCCCACAAGCCACAGCTACTGAAGCCTGCGCACCCTAGAGCCTGTGCTCTGCAGCAAGAGAAGCCACTGCCATGAGAAGCCCATGCACCGCATCGAAGAGTAGCCTACTCGCAGTAACGTAGACCCAACGCAGCAAAAAAAAAAAAAAAAAAAAGACATTGTTTTTATAAGCTATAGTCATGAGATCTAAATTTTATTCTAAGTAAACTGGGATGTTGGTATCTTTAAGACCCCAGGCATTCTAATGGAGCCATAAATAAGAGCAGAGCTATCACTATTTCTAGTCAACATAGCACTGCCCACTTTCACCACTTCTATTCAACATAGTACTGAATGTTCTAGTCAGAGCAATTAGACAAGAAAAAGAAATAGAAGGCATTCATATTGGAAATGTAGAAGTAAAATGATATGTTTACAGATGATATGAGCTTATATGTAGAAAACCCAAAAGGTTCCACCAAAAAAAAAAACAAACAACCTGTTAGAATTAATAAATGAATTCTGCAAAGTAGCAGGATACAAAGTCAACACACACAAATCAGTTGCATTTCTATATGTGAACAATATGAAGAGGAAATTACAAAAACATTTTCATTCACCATAGCATCAAAAATAATAAAATACCTAGGAATTAATTTAACCAAGGAGGTGAAAGACTTTTATAATGAACTACAAAACATTGCTGAAAGAAATTAAAGAAGACATATAAATGGGAAGAAATCCCATGCTTGTGGGTTGGAATATGTAATATTATTAAGATATCTACCCAAAGTGAAATACAGATTCAATGCAATCCCTATCAAAATCCCAATTATGTTTGTTGCAGAAATAGAAAAACCTATGCTAGAATTCATGTGAATCTCAAGGCATCCCAAATAGCTAAAACAAACTTGGGGGAAAAATAGAACAAAATCAGAGGACTCATATTTTGTAATTTTAAAACTTACTCTAATGCTTCAATAATCAAAATGGTGTGGTACTGCATAAAGACAGATATAAAGACCAATGGAATAGTATAGAGAGCAGAAAAAAAAACCCTCACGTATATGGTGAAATTATTTTGGAAAGGGTGTCAAGATCATTCAAAAGGCAAAGGAAAGTCTTTACAACAATGGTGCTGGGAAAACTGGATATCCACATGCAAAAGAATGAAGTTGGACCCTTACCTAACACCATATACAAAAGTTTACTCAAAATGGATCAAAGGGGACTTCCCGGGTGGTGCAGTGGTTAAGAATCTGCCTGCCAATGCAGGGGACACGGGTTCGAGCCCTGGTCTGGGAAGATCCCACATGCCGCAGAGCCAGTAAGCCCATGTGCCACAACTACTGAGCCTGTGCTCTAGAGCCCGCGAGCCACAACTACTGAAGCCCGCACACATAGAGCCCGTGCTCCGCAACAAGAGAAGCCACTGCAATGAGAAGCCCGCGCACCGCAACGAAGAGTAGCCCCTGCTCGCCGCAACTAGAGAAAGCCTGAGTGCAGCAATGAAGACCCAACGCAGCCAAAAATTAATTAATTTTTAAAAATGGATCAAAGACTAAAATGTGAGACCTAAAACAGTAAAACTCCTAGGAGAAAATCTAGAGCAAAAGCTTTACAACACGGGATTTTACAATGATATGTTGGATATGACACCAACAGCATAGGCAACAAAAGAAAAAAATTGACAAATTGGACTTCATAAAAATTAAAGATTTTGTGCATCAAAATATACTATCAACAGAGTAAAAAAGCAACCGACAGAATGGAAGAAAATATTTGTAAATCATGTCTGATAAGGGATTAATATCCAGAGTACATAGAGAACTCCGAAAACTCAACAACAAAAAAAGCAAACCCAATTCAAAAATGAGCAAAGGACTTGAATAGACATTTCTTCAAAGAAGATAAGCAAATGGCCAATAAGCACATGAAAATATGCTCAACATCACTAATTATTAGGGAAATGCAAATCAAAACTATAATGAGATACAACCTCACATCCATTAGGATGGCTGCTATCGAAAAGAAAACAAAAAATAACAGGTATTGGTGAGGATATGGAGAAATTGGGACCCTTGTGCACTGTTCATAGGAATGTAAAATTGTACAGCTGCTGTTGAAAACCGTATGATAGTTCCTCAAAAAATTAAAAGTAGAATTACCATATTAGAATTACCTAAAAGAATTGAAAGCAAGGTCTCAAAGAGATATTTGTGCACCTATGTTCATAGCAGTATTTTTCACAGTAATTAAAATATGGAAGTAACCCAAGTGTCCATCAACAGATGAATGGATAAGCAAAATGTGGTAAACAATGGCATATTGTTCAGCCTTAAAAAGGAATGAAATTCTGACATGCTACAACATGGATGAACCTTGAGGACATTATGGTAAGCGAAAAGTCAGTCACAAAAACAGAAATCTGTATGATTTCCCTTATATGAGGTACTTAGTGTAGTCAAAATCATGGAGACAGAATGTAGAATGGTGGTTGCCAAAGGCTGGGGGAGGAGGGAATGGGGAGATAGGAGATTTGTTGTGGGGAGTTTTATGAGTATAGAGTTTCAGTTTTACAAGGTGAGAAGAGTTCTGGAGATTGATGGTGGTGATGATTGCACGACATTGTGAATGTATTTAATACCACTGAACTGCACACTTAAAATGGTTAAAATGGTAAATTTTAATGTTATGTGTATTTTAACACAATAAAAATTTTTTAAAAAGAGACAATGGAAAAGAGAAAGTAGACAGCAAATACAAATTGCTCTTTCAAATTTGGTTGTAGCAGGCAGCAGAGAAATGGAACATTGGCTGGGAAGGTGAGATGTTGGTCAAGAAACTTGTATTTTAACATTGGAGATACTTTATACTGTTGGGGCTGATTTACAGAGAGAAAAATTGATAATATGAGAAGAAAATTGCAGGAGTAATATCCTTGGTGGTTTTAGAGGGCATGGCATCTGGTAGATAAGTGGAAGAGATGGCCTTATGTAGGAGCACGGACAGTTTTATCATTGTAATAGGGAGAAAGAGCTTACAGTTACAGGTGTACATAGCTTATGTGGTGGGAGCTTATGTGAGTTCTGATCATTTCTGTTTTCTCAATGAGAATGAGGAGAGGGAAGGAAGAGAGAGTAAGCTGATTTAGAAAATATATAGTAAGTCGTTAAGCAACATTAAGGGCCCTCTTAAAGTTAGTGGTCATGAATTAAAGGAAGACAAGTCAGTATGTTTGAATTTTACTTTTGTCACATTCGGCTGTTTGTGTGATGGCTGGAGTAAGGAGAGAGTTGGAGTTAACCAGGATTTTACAAAGTGAGTTTGGCAGGATAAGTGACTTGAGAATTTACGCAAGGGGGTTATTATAATGATGGACCAAGAAAGGAGAGTAGTGAAGACTGTAGGGAACATGGATTAAAGGTCCTGGTGGAGTTAAATTGTTGACGTCCATATTCTGTAGGGAGTGACTTGGAAAGGTAGGAGCTGGTAGGTGGAGAGTGAGATGCTTGAAATGGGTATTATGAAGGTTCTTAGTAATGACATGGCCTAGGGGATGATCATGGGACTAACTTGAAGTGGAGGACAAGATCCTTGGAGGTGAGGAGGCCCATCTCCTCTGAATGTTGGAAGGATCATCTGTGTAGACACTGAAATCACTAAAAATTTATAAGAGTTGTGGTGGAAGGACAGTAATGTAGGTGCTAAATATTTGAATAATGAGACCATATGATGTGGAGGTCTGCTGAAGACTCTAATGGTAGTATGTAGTGAATGAAATAGTCCAATAGCATAGTTTTAAAGGGTTTTAGGGAGAAGGTAGGTGGCAATGACAAGCAAGAAACACATCTAACCTATCTCAAGGCCAGGTGATACAAGGGATGAAAGAAAAAACTGAGAGGGCTCAAGGAAAACAGTATCTTCAAGGGAGTCAAGTATTGGTAGTGTAAGAAGGTGAAAGGAATGGAATACTCAGAGAAGAGGCTGAAGATATGAGATTTGTTAATGATAGACCTTTAGTTCCAGAGAGCACAGTGGAAGAGTTGGGGAGGTTGAAGAGGAAGGATATGAGTCCAGATTATTTTAAGGGACATACAGAGCTTAATGGAGATGAGAGACTGTGATATAAGGGATTACCTGGGAGATGTTGGCTTTTTGAGGTGACTGAGATATAGGGCATAATTGGATTGATTCTTGGAGGAGATGATTCTCAAACCCTAGCCACTGTGTCACCTAGGACTTCTAGATAGCTCATATAGTAAAAACTGTCAGGCTTCCTGGTTATGCCACTGATTTATTTATTTTATTTCTAAAAGTAACATTATGTTATGATTACAAATTCAAATAATACAGAAAAATGAAACTTTTCATTTCCTACTACTGCTGTCCAGCTATTTAGAAGTGTGTGTACATGTCAACACCTAAATCCCTTTTTAAAATACTGATACTATTCTCTTACTTGCTTCTTTCTCTTAACAATATATCTTGGACATCTGTCTACAGCAGCAGAAGATATAGGTTTACCTTATTCTTTTTACTGGCTTTTTTTTTTTTTTTTGCTGTGCCACGCAGCTTGTGGGATCTTACTTCCCCAACCAGGGATTGAACCTGTGCCCCCTGCAGTGGAAGCACAGAGTGCTAACCACTGGAATGCCTGGGAATTCCCTGGCTTTTTAATGCATTGTGTTCCATTGTATTTAACCAGTGCCCTATTGATGGGACAGTTGGATTACTTCTAGGTTATCTCTGATTGCCTAGAACTAAAAGAGGAGGGAAAAGGACTGCTGCTTTTTATTATGTCCTTTTGTATTTTTGATTTTTTATATAGTTAAAAATATATATATGTTTGTACATATATTTTTGGTTTTTATATATGCTATCTAAAAGTTATAATAAAGAAACACAAATATTAATACCCTTAGAGACCACAACCAGTTAATTGTGCTGCCAGATTATTTTGTGTTTGTGTTCATCTCCTAATAAACTTTGCCACTTGTATTTAATTGAAGAGTAGCTTGAGATTTTAGAAGCCCATTTAAAAAAAAAACTGTTACCATTTACATGGCATTTGTCAAAACTGGATTGTCTTCAGTACAACATAACAAAAACAAAATAGAAAAAGAAAGCTAGATATCAAGGCTGATAGAACTTTGCAACAATATCTACAACTTCAGGTTTAAAGTGTTTACATTAATTAAACCAACCTCATTTTCTAATGGAATTGACTTATTATTTATTTATTTATTTTTACATTTTTGGCTGCTTTGGGTCTTAGTTGCTGCGCATGGGCTTTCTCTAGTTGCAGCGAGCAGGGGCTACTCCTCATTGTGGTGTGCGGGCTTCTCATTGCAGTGGCTTCTCTTGTTGCGGAACATGGGCTCTAGGCAGGTGGGCTTCAGTAGTTGTGGCTTGCAGGCCTAGTTGCTCTACAGCATGTGGGATCTTCCCGGACCAGCGATCGAACCCGTGTCCCCTGCATTGGCAGGCGGATTCATGACCACTGGGCCACCAGGGAAGTCCCTGGAATTGACTTTATAATATGTAAATGTTATAAGTTCAAATGTATAAAATAAATGTGTACTTAAAACAAGTTATTCAGGGACTTCCCTGGTGGTCCAGTGGCTAAGACTCTGTGCTCCCAGTGCAGGGGGCCTGGGTTCGATCCCTGGTCAGGGAACTAGATCCCACATACTGCAACTAAGACTTCGCATGCTGCAACTAAAGATCCCGCATGCCACAACTAAGACCTGGCACAGCCAAATAAATAAATAAATAAATATTTTAAAAATAAATTTATTTATTTATGGCTGCGTTGGGTCTTCATTGCTCCGCACGGGCTTTCTCTAGTTGTGGCGAGTGGGGGCTACTCTTCGTTGCGGTGTGTGGGCATCTCATTGTGGTGGCTTCTCTTGTTGCGGAGCACAGGCTCTAGGCACACGGGCTTCAGTAGTTGTGGCATGCAGGCTCAGTAGTTGCGGCTCGTGGGCTCTAGAGTGCAGGCTCAGTAGTTGTGGTGCACGGGCTTAGTTGCTCCGCGGCATGTGGGATCTTCCTGGACCAGGGATTGAACCCGTGTCTCCTGCATTGGCAGGTGGACTCTTAACCACTGCGCCACCAGGGAAGTCCCTAAATAAATATTTTTTAAAAACCAAGTTATTCAAATTATAACATGAGAAATAAACAGTTGATTTTTTAAATGTTGACTAACACTGAATCAGAGGCTTTGTGCTTTCTTTTTAATATCTTAAATCACAATTTAGTTTTTTTAACCTGATCTAGATTTGTCAGAATATATGGGCTTGTAATAAATAGATTTGCTTTCAAATATATTCATGTGTATACTATAAAGATATATGAATATTACTGACTTTTAAACTGGCTATATAGTGTGTGTGTGTGTGTGTGTATACACACACACATACATACTTTTAGTCTTTTGGCCTCCTGTAGCTACCTTTGCAAAAATAGTTAAATAATGGAGTCTTTGAATCGCAGTTTCTTCACTGTTCTAAGTTTCCCAAAATAGATACATCAGGTCCTTTGTTACCATAACAGTGGGACCTCAAATAAATTCATTTAATTCTTTGTTTAACACGGAGTAGTAATACTTTTTTCTCTATCTTTAGAAGTCTCTCACATATCTCATTTATCAGGGTTATACTTTGAGGGATTATTTTATAGTTTGATGGTAAATAGCTAAGGTTAAAAGTGTGAAACACAGATATGTAGACACTAGACAGGAATGGTGAGGGTACCATAATTCCACACTTCATGGATGTATGAACTGAAATACAGTATGATTAAGATTTATTCTCTTGAGTCCTATGTCAGTACTCTTTCTAATCTGAATAGTTCCTACTTTCATATTGCTTTCCTGCTAGAACTGCCATTAGAGTTAGCAAAGGCCAGGGTCTTAAAGAAATTAGTCTGGAACTAAAAGAAAAAAGTTTGATGAATACCAGGTTTTAATATGAAAGTATCCTACACCATTAGTATTATATTGTGTTAGTTTTCTGGGGCTACTGTAACGAAGTATCACAGACTTGGTGACTTAACAGAAATCGATTTTCTCGCAGTTCTGCAGGTTGAAAGTCCAAGATCAAGGCATCAGCAGGGTTGGTTTCTATTGAGACCTTTCTTCTTGGCTTATAGATGGCCATCTTCTCCCTGTGTCTTCACGTGGTGTTTCCTCTGTACCTATATGTATCCGTATTTCCTCTTCATACAGGGATATAAGTCATACCAGGTTAGGCCTACCTTTAATGACCTCACTTTAACCTTTTTTAAAATATTTATTTATTTATTTGGTTGTGCTGGGTCTTAGTTGCGGCAGGTGGGCTCCTTAGTTCTGGCATGTGAACTCTTAGTTGCAACATGCGTGTGGGATCTAGTTCCCTAACCAGGGATCAAACCCAGGCCCCCTGCGTTGGGAGCGCGGAGTCTTAACCACTGCGCCACCAGGGAAGTCCCAACGTCACTTTCACTTAATTACCTCTTTAAAAACCCTGTTTCCAAAGACAGTCACAATATAAGGTACTGGAGGTTAGGCCTTCAACATATGAATTTTGGGGTGACACAATTTAGCCCATAAAATTTGCTAATACTGATACTAATTCTTCAGGTAGGTAAAATATGGCAGCCCAAGTTTTTCTTTGTTTTATTTTTAAGCTATCATGTTGTGCTTGCTGTGCTAAGAGAACTAAAAGTGAAAATTCGTAAAGGTGTATTGGGACGTTTTCCATTGCCTTCCCATGAAAAATAATTTTGTAAAAAGCATTTTTAGGAATAGTCTATGTTTGTTTAAAAAAAGAAAAAAGGGCCACCTTTTACTGGAAGGTCTTATAAAATATATTACCTTTATAAGGCTAATGATGAAAATAGTACATCTTTTTGGTGGAACCAGTTTTAGGTCTCCATACTTTTAAATTTCACCTACCCTGAGTAACTTTTCCTTTACTGCATCCATAGTTCTCTGATAATGAACCTATTAGTTTAATAGTTTTATATAAATTTGCAATTCTATAACATTTTTTGACACATATTGCTGTTGCTAAGGTCCATGAGCAAATATTTTCCTTCTTTGGGTCATATTCCCCCATAATATGACCACCTGAAGCAATTTGTTTCCATGAATTGGTATCCTCTCTTCTGTTTTCTGTCACTTTAGAATTCATTCATGACATAAAGCTATTTCTGCTTTAAACCAAAGATTATTAGGGTATTGACTATAAAGGTACTATCAGGGTTTTCAGATACTAGTTAATATGTGACATTTGGTTTTCTGACTACTTGAAAATATAAAATTTACAGGCTCTTGTTCATTAATGCAGGTGTAGTAAAAGATTGTAACTTAATGTGTTTGTTTGCTTTTTAAAGTGGAATTGCTTTGTCTGGCAAATGTAACCAGAAACAAAAAAGCTTACTATGGAAAAATTTACTATTCAGATTAGAAGCATTCTGATACTGTTATTAGGATTATTTGACATTTGAAAGAAATTATATTTATTATTATTTATTATATTACTGTTATTTATTATATTATCTCAACTTTTAAAAAAAAGATTTGATTGCAAATTAAAATCACAGCAAGATACTACTACACACCCACCACAATTGCTAAAATAAGAAGACTGACAATACCAAAGGCTGATGAAGGTATGGAACAACTGGAACTCCATACATTGTCAGTGTGGTCATATAAAAATGGTACAATCACTTTGGGAGAAGGTGTACAGTTTCTTAAAAAAAACTAAACATATACCTGCCCTATGACCCAGCAATTCTACTTCAAGAGAAATGATAACATTTGTCTACAAATTTGCTCACACAAGAATATTTATAGCAACTTTATTCATCACATCCAAAAACTGGATATGGCCCACATGTCCACAAACAGGAGAATAAATAAACTC
This sequence comes from Eubalaena glacialis, assembly GCF_028564815.1. NCBI lineage: Eukaryota > Metazoa > Chordata > Mammalia > Artiodactyla > Balaenidae > Eubalaena > Eubalaena glacialis. Next base: position 26,296,470 of record NC_083734.1, on the reverse strand, counting down.
TAGTATATATTGTTAGTTGTTTATTTGTTTATTGTACATTTTTTCCTTTTTTTATTGAGGTATAGTTGATGTACAATATTTTAGTTACAGGTGTACAACATGGTGATTCACAATTTTTAAAGGTTATACTCCATTTATAGTTTTTATAAAATATTATCTAGATTCCCCATGTTGTACACTATATCCTTGTAACCTATTTATTTTATACATAGTAGTTTGTACTTTTTAATCCCCTACCCCTAACTTGCCCCTCCCTACTTCCTTCTCCCCATTGGTAACCACTAGTTTTGTTCTCTATATCTGTGAGCCTGTTTCCATTTCCTTATATTCATTCTTTTGTTTTATTTTTTAGATTCCACATATAAGTGGTAACATACAGTATCTGTCTTTCTCTGTCTGACTTACTTCGCCTAGCATAACACCCTCCAAGTCCATCCGTGTTGTTGCAAATGGCAAAATTTCATTTTTTATGGCTGAGTAATAATATTGTATATATAGACAATATCTTCTTTATCCATTCATCTATCGATGGACACTTAGGTTGCATCCATATCTTTGCTATCGTAAATAATGCAGCTATGAACATTGGAGTGCATATAGCCTTTTTAATTAGTGTTTTTGGTTTTTTTTGGATATATATCCAGGAGTGGAATTGCTGGATCATATGGTAGTTCTATTTTTAGTTTTTTGAGAAACCTCCATATTGTTTTTCACAGTGGTTGCACCAATTTACATCCCCACCAAAAGTGTACGAGGGTTCCCTTTTCTCCACGTCCTCACCAACATTTGTTATTTGTGTTCTTTCCGATGATAGTCATTCTGATAGGTGTGAGGTGATATCTCATTGTGCTTTTAATTTGCATTTGTCTGATTATTAACAATGTTGAGCATCTTTTCATGAAATTGTTGGCCATCTGTATGTTTTCTTTGGAAAAATTCTATTCAGGTTTTCTGCCCATTTTTTTATTGGGTTGTTTGTTCTTTTGATGTTGAATTATATGAGCTGTTTATATATTTTGGATATTAACCCCTTATCAGCCACATCATTTGAAAGTATTTTCTCCCATTCAGTAGGTTGTCTTTTCATTTTGTCAGTGGCTTCCTTTGCTGTGCAGAAGCTTTTAAGTTTAATTAGGTACCATTTGTTTATTATTGCTTTTATTTCCTTTGCTTTAGGGTGCAGATTCAAAAAAATATTGCTATGATTTATGTCAAAGAGTGTTCTGCCTATGTTTTCTTCTAGGAGTTTTATGGTTTCCAGTATTACGTTTAGGTCTTTAATCTATTTTGAGTTTATTTTTACATATGGTGTTAGAGAATGTTCTAATTTCATTCTTTTACCTGTAGTTGTCCAGTTTTCCCAGCACCACTTATTGGAGACTGTCTTTTCTCCATTGTATAGTCTTGCCTCCTTTGTCATAGGTTAATTGACCATTAGTGTGTGGACTTATTTCTGGTCTCTCTATTCTATTCCATTGATCTATGTCTCTGTTTTTGTGCCAGTACCATACTGTTTTGATGACTGTAGCTTTGTAGTATAGTTTGAAGTCAGACAGCATGATTCTTCCAGCTCTGTTCTTCTTTCTCAACATTGTTTTGAATCTTCAGGGTCTTTTGTGTTTCCATACAAATTTAAAAATTACTTATTCTAATTCTGTGAAAAATGCCCTTGGTATTTTCGATAGGGATTGCATTGAATCTGTAGATTGCCATGAGTAGTATGGTCATTTTAGTAGTATTAATTCTTCTAATCCATCAACACAGTATATCTTTCCATCTGTTTGTGTCATCTTCAATTTCTTTCATAAACTGCAGTATATTAACACAATGGAAAACTTCTCAGCAATAAAAAGGAATGGACTATCAATATACGATAATATGGATGAATCTCAAAAACATTTTGCTGAGTGAAAGAAGACTTACATAAAAGAGTACATGGTTTTATGAGTCTGTTTATATTAAGTTCAAGAAGAGATGCAACTAATCTGTGGTGTGAAAAGTGAGAACAGTGGGAGGCTGGAGGTGGAGAATAACTGGAAAGGAGCATGAAGGAACTTTCTTGAGTATTGATGATGTCCTGTAGCTTTGTAGAAGAGTTACATAGGTACATGCACTTGTTGAAATTCAGTGAAAATACATATAAGATTTGTGTATTTTATTGTATGTAAATTTTGCTAGAACAAATATTGAATTCTAGTTAGGAATATGTATATTAAAATATTTAAGGGGAAGTATACTGATATCAGCATGTTGCTTTAAAACACATAAAAAATAAGATGGATTGATGGATTAATCGGTAAATAGATGGGTAGCAAAATATTAATGGAAGAATCTAAGTGATGAGATTCTGAATAGTTACTGTAAAATTCTTTCAACTTTTCTGTACATTTGAAAATTTTCATCATAGAATACTGAGAAAGCAAAAAGCATTTAATACCCTCAAAAGCAATTGCTTCCTTATTTACTTCACAGAGTGAAGCAATATAAGCAATTACCTTTGAAAGTTAAGTTACTTATGTTTCTGGCTGGATGTAAGTTTTCACAACACTTATATGAAACACTGCTGGATTTATTTATGTTACCATGTTATTTTGTTTATATATGTCATTGAGAAATTAACTTATCTAATCTCAACTCATCATTTCAAATTCTGGTAAGTTTGGAAGGTCTTAATGGAATAAATTGTCATTATTTTCAGTATCAGGAAAATTTCTTCCTACCTCTGTCCTAAGAATTTATTTGAGGTTCGATCACAATTTATAAGAACCAAGTACAGGACTTGCCTGGTGGAGCAGTGATTAAGACTCCACGCTCCCAGTGCAGAGGGCCTGGATTCAATCCCTGGTCAGGGAACTAGATCCCACATGCATGCCGCAACTAAGGAACCCATGTGCTGCAACTAAGGAGCCTGCAAGCTGAAACTAAGGAGCCTGTGAGCCGCAACCAAGGAGCCCGTCTGCTGCAACTAAGACCCGGGGCAACCATATAAATAAATAAATAAATATTAAAAAAAAATAAAGAAGCAAGTATTTGCAAGACTATTTGTTGGAATTTCTATATAATCATGTGGATTAAAATAAAGTAGGAAAGTAAATTACAGCTTTTTCTTCTTGGTGATTTATTTAAATTCTGGTGAATGCAGTTGGTTTTGCACATATGTTAGCTATACAGACTAGAAAGAAGGAATCTACAGCCTGCTACAGATTTTGCCTGGCTTCAGTTTTCCTTGGGCTTATTGGAATAATTTAGAGGGCAGGAAGGAGAATAAAAGGTAATTATAAACACTTCATAAATTTTGGTTGATTTAATATTTACTCTCAATATTACTCAGTTGCTACAAATTTATATTTGAACAGGATCTCTACATTCCATCCAAAATACATGCAACAAATAACTAAAGATTTTAAGTTTACAGAGAAGAATCTGAGGGCAAAATGCCTAATACAGGGTCATAGCATAAATTAAGTAGCATAGAATCAGAGTTTAGAATTACAGATTTTTCTCACACATCAATTTTCCTTCTGGAATCATTTCTTTCCCTAATTTATTATGCTTCATAGTTGAATGTATTTGATTCAACTCATTGAATATGCACTCCTTCAAGAAAGTATTATTTTGTCTTGTTTGCCATACTCAAGAATCAAGATAGACTTAATGCATGTGCCTTAGTATTATGAGAGTAATTATCACTCTCTGTCTGAAAAGCAGTTCAGAGAGTGATAAAAAAAAAAATAAGGGCTCATTACAGACTTTAAAATAGTAGAATAACAATGACATTGTCTGCTTCTCTTAGAAATCGCCAGGAAAAAAAAGAAGGAGGATGAACAAGAAAGAAAAATGCAAACTCCATCTTCAGTAAGAGTAGGATATATCTGTTAACACCAAATCAGAAAATTAAGGGCTACCAAATGCAACAAAGGCCAAATGGGTTTCATAAAATGATGAGATAGAATGCTTTCATCTGAAGATCTCAGTGAAAGCCAGTAAGGTGCATGCTCCAAAAAAGGTGGTATTCTTTGGGGGGGGGGCAAAAATAATTTTGGAACCTTTCACAGGCTACTAGCAGGGACTTCTCAATACCTAGTTTGGCACCAAGAAAGAAAAGAAGATAAGCTGAATGAGGAATTGGAAATACACCATATTTTTAAAAAATTCATTTATTTGGTTTTATTTTTGGCCGTGTGGGTCTTTGTTGCTGTGTGCGGGCTTTCTCTAGTTGCGGTGAGCGGGGGCTACTCTTCGTTGCAGTGCACGGGCTTCTCATCGTCGTGGCTTCTCGTTGCAGAGCACGGGCTCTAGGCGCACAGGCTTCAGTAGTTGTGGCTCACTGGCTTAGTTGCTCCACGGAATGTGGGATCTTCCCAGACCAGGGCTCAAACCCATGTCCCGTGCCAGTTCTGTCCCCTGCGCAGATTCTTAACCTCTGCGCAACCAGGGAAGTCCCAAGAGACTCTGTATTATTAGCATCTTTGTTGGCTAGGGAGAAGTCAAGAATAAAATAACTCCCTCACACAACCTTGGGTCCTCAGGAACTTCATTGTGAGCTACATGAACCTCTTATGAAGAGCTGGTCCAGGAAAAATGTACTTCATTTATAGATTATTATCATAAAGGAACCAGCAGGGATTTTATATAAAGAGATACAATTTTAGAAAGTTTAAGTAGGGACTTCCTTGGTAGTCCAGTGGTTGAGACCCTGCGCTTCCACCGCAGGGGGCATAAGTTCGATCCCTGCTCAGGGAACTAAGATTGCACATGCCGTGCAGCATGGCAAAATAAATAAATAAATAAATAAAAAGTTGATGTAAACAAAAATAAAGATAAATGGCAATTGAAAAATATTCCTGATGAAAGTTGCAATAAGATATATTGTCTTGAATGATAATTTTTAAAAATTAATCTTGCAAGTTCTTTGATAAAACTAGAACTCAAAGCAGAGGTAGGTCAAGGAAGGGTTAGTGCAAAAGGTGTTTAGCTAACAGAGCTCGAAAAATAAGTGGAAGAGAAAAATTAAATGTCAATGAAATGAGGGGCATATTGGAAGCAGGAAAAAGAATAGACACTTCTGGAAAACACTGTAAGGTACATGGAGGGTAAAATTGAGAAAAAATGAACAAAATGAAATGGAACTTAACCACATGTCTAAAAGGAATAAAGAACCAGTGTTAGATGTGGCACATGGATAAAGGAGAATAATTGTTGTCCTTGAAGAATAAAACTCAAGTAATACAATATAATATTTACAGGTATTTTTCAAAGAAACTGCTCAAAACAAATGCAGATTTGAATCTATAGATTGACAGGGCACATCATGAGCCAGGAAGAATTTACATAGAACAATTAACGTTAAGGCATAATCTAGTAATGTTATTGGACTACAAAAAAAATTTTTTTTAATGACTCCAGAGTAGAAGAATAAACATGACGGGGAGAATGATTCAAATTGGCTTCAGAATTCTCAGAAAAGTTCAGTGTCAGAAGACAGTAGAGCAAGATCTGTAAAGTCCTCAAGGACGGAAAGTGTGACCTAAGAATTTTATATCTACTCAAACTGTTGTTCAGGTGAAAAGGAAACGTTTTTAAACATGCAAAAACTCAGAAAATATAATTTCCCTAATGCCTTCTTGAGAAACTACTAGAGGACACACTTTAGGTAACCAAGTGATGAAAATATAGCAAAAGACTTGATATGAGCATTGAATCCATAGGATTAATGGGGGGCTTACTATTCTAGGACAGAATTTATATATTATAAACTCTGATATGTAGATATTATATGACTCAAAAGCATTGGGAGGATAAGGGGGGGAGATAGTAGAAAGCTGTAAAACTACAGAGGATGTACCCTAGCAAAATCTAAAAAGCTAGTTGATAAGAAAAGAAGATGAGGGATCTAGGAAATGGGAAACCAAACACAGAAGAGCTCCATAAGAAAGTCCCAGGGTGTCATTTGTACAGCAAGACTGTAGAGTCCAGGGTGTTTTCCAGGAGAAAAAATAGAAACTGATTTGCTTGAACATATGGAAAATATCATTGAATCGTGTGCCACAATGGTGTTGGAGCATTTGGAAAAAATTACTGATAGGTAGGTTGAAAACAAAGCAAATGGGAAAAAGTGAGGCAGTCATCAACTCTAGGAAAAAAAAGTTGTACAAGAAAGGAGTTGTGATCTTAGTATACGCTTCAGAAATTCACACTCTCTGTATACCTGGAATATTTTAAAGAGTTTTTTTTAATATATAAATTTATTTATTTATTTATTTATTTGTGGCTGCGTTGGGTCTTTGTTGCTGCACGTGGGCTTTCTCTAGTTGCGGCGAGCAGGGGCTACTCTTCGTTGCGGTGCATGGGCTTCTCATTGCGGTGGCTTCTCTTGTTGCGGAGTACAGGCTCTAGGCTCAGGGGCTTCAGTAGTTGTGGCACGCGGGCTCTAGAGCACAGGCTCAGTAGTTGTGGTGCATGGGCTTAGTTGCTCTGAGGCATGTGGGATCTTCCTGGACCAGGGATTGAACCCATGTCCCTTGCATTCGCAGGTGGATTCTTATCCACTGCGCCACCAGGAAGTCCCTGGAATATTTTAAAACTTACTGATTTAACCAAAAATTGGGGGGGAGGGGAGTTGGGTTTGTGAGAAGAATCAGTAAATCTTCACTATGGAGAAAAGATATGGCTAATATTGATAAATCAAAAGAACTAACACCTCCTCTACCATGGGAAGAAGATAATATATCTGATATCTAATATTGATAAATTAAGAAATATCAATATAGGGCTTCCCTGGTGGCGCAGTGGTTAAGAATCTGCCTGCCAATGCAGGGGACACGGGTTCAAGCCCTGGTCCGGGAAGATCCCACATGCCACGGAGCAACAATGCCCATGCACCACAACTACTGAGCCAGCACTCTAGATCCCGCGAGCCACAACTACTGAAGCCCATGTGCCACAACTACTGAAGCCCACGCGCCTAGAGCCCATGCTCTGCAACAAGAGAAGCCACTGCAATGAGAAGCCTGTGCACTGCAATGAAGAGTAGGCCCCGCTTGCCACAACTAGAGAAAACCTGCACACAGCAATGAAGACCCAATGCAGCCAAAAATAAATAAAATAAATAAATTTTTAAAATTTTAAAGAAATGTATGCCCATGTTATAAAAAAAAAAAGAAGTATCAGTATAAATATTTTACTTAGAAATATGGAAACAGGAGAATGGCTAGAAAAGTTGACTCTGGTATCCTCTGCAGCATAGAGAACAGTGGGTAAGGGTTTTCTGTCTTTCATCATGAGTCTTTTAGTTCAACTTTACTTTAATAAGTATATATATGATTGCAGTATTTTGATAAAAATTACAGTAATTTAACAAATAATGGATTATATATCTGTGCAGTGTGCACAAAACGGGATGTAATGATGTTCACTGAAGCATTGTCTATAGTATTAAAGATTATAAATAATCTGTCATTGATAGAGAAACTGTAGCAACTTAAAATAAGTTTAAAAAAAAAAAAATAAGTTTTGTGTTTGTGTGTGTGTGCGTTCATTGGCATGGAAAGTTCCGTAAAACACATTGCTAAGGGAAAAGTACATTTTGCAATAGTACATATATCATTTCATTTATACTACAATAAATCCAAAACAAAGCTATATTTTTCTGTTTGTCAACACTTAGAAAAAAAGTCTAGAAGGATTTAGCAAACTGATCATTTTTACCTTTACTTTTTACTTTAAGTATTTCTGTATTCTTTGATTTTTTTCAAAAACAGTGTGGTATGTATTACTCTTTATTTAAAATTAATGAAATAAATGAATAAATACATAAGCTATGTTCATGGGAAAACTAGGTTAAGGGACTGGAATTCACGAAATATGTTTCTTGTAGCCACCATGTTGTTGATTAGCTATACAACTTTTAGCATATTATCTTGTGTCCCTCTTTTCTTAATCGGTAGAATCTGATTATTATCACGTGTTCCTGGGGTAAACAATTACACCATTAGGGGTTTACAATATAGCTTTCAAGACTTACACCTGGATTTAAAATGTGGCTCCACTTTAACCTCTCTAATCATCAATTTCTTCAGTTAAGAATTTCAGAAATGCCCTATTTCACAGTGTTACTGTGAGAATTAAAAGAGATAAAAGATGTAAAGAATTTAGTACATTAGCTGGCAGGTAATAAGAACTCAAAAAATTGTAGCTACTTTTATCATTTTTCATGAAAATAAGATATTTTGTTATATCAATATTGTATTCAGAACGTATATGTAACAGCTTATGACCTAAAGTAATATCTAGAAATAGTGATGTGGATTAGTAGAATCATTAAACAGGGTTCTATTTCTGGTTGTGTTTCAAAGAATAATTGTGTTTCATCTTAGTAAAGCCCCTGTTTTTTTTTTTTTTTAAAATATATAGTTGGATATATAATATTATGTAGTTTCAGGTGTACTACAGAGATTTGACATTCGCATACATTATGAAATGATCACCACAGTAAGTCTAGCACCCATCTGTCCCCATACAAAGTTATTACAATACTATTGAAGAGTATTCCTTATGCTGTGTATTACATCTCCACAGCTTTTTTATTTTATAACTGAAGGTTTTTACCTCTTTATCTCCTCCACCTATTTTGTTCCCCACCCCCACCCCTCCCCTCTGGCAATCACCTGTTTGTTCTCTGTATCTATGAGTCTGTTTTCATTTTTTTGTTTTTTGTTTTTTAGATTCCACATATAATTGAGATCATACAGTATTTGTCTTTCTCTGTTTGACTTATTTCCTGAGCATAATACCCTCTACATCCATTCATGTTGTTGCAATGGCAAAATTTCATTTTTTTATGGCTGAGTAATAATATTCCATTGTATATATACACCACATCTTCTTTATCCATTCGTCTATTGACAGACACTTAGGTTGCTTCCATATCTTGGCTATTGTAAAAAGTGCTACAGTGAATTTCGGGGTATATATATGTTTTCAAATTCATACTTTTTAAAGGTATATACCCAGAAGTGAAATTGCTGGATCATATGGCAGTTCTATATTTAATTTTTTGAGGAACCATCATACTGTTTTCTATAGTGGTTGTACCATTTTACAATCCCACCAATAGTACACGAAGATTCCCTTTTCTCCACATCCTCACCAACACTTGTTATTCGTGGCCTTTTTGATGATAGCCATTCTGACAGGTGTGAAATGGTATCCCTTTGTGGTTTTGACTTATATTTCCTTGATGATTAGTGATGTTGAGCATCTTTCCACGTGTCTGTTGGCTATCAGTATGTCTTACTTGGAAAAATGTCTATTCAGGCCCTCTGCCCATTGTCTAGTCAGATTGTTTGTTTTTGTTGGTGTTGAGTTGTAGAGTGCTTTGTATACAGTAAGTCCCCTACATATGAACCTTCAAGTTGCAAACTTTCAAAGATGTGAACGTGGTCTTCAGCAACTTAGTGACCCTCAGTGAGAAGCTGGAGCTAGATCTGCAAGAGGACGACTTCATCGAACTCCTTGCTGTGCAACACGAGGAGCTTACTGATGAAGACCTGATGGAACTGGAGGCCCAGAGAAAGGACTAAGAGAGACAAGAGGAAGAAGTAGTAACTGAAGAACCGAAGAGATTCACGATGCAGGAAATGACAAGGGGATTTTCTTTATTTGACCAGGCACTGTTAGTTTTAGAGGCACAGGACCCGAACGTAGAACGGTACATGAGGGTTGCAGCCGCCGTTCAGAATGCAGTCCAGTGCTACTGTGTCATCTATGATGAGAAAAAAAGAGCTACTACCCAGACATCACTGGGTCATTTTTTCAGGAGGGTAGATAGAATTGAATCCAGCAAGGAACCAGAACCTGCGCCATCAATGTCAGGCGTGAGTGAAACTGCAGCTTACCCTCCATTCCCTATTGCTGATGATCCTTCAGCTCTACCATCTCCCACCTCCTCTCCCTCCTCCAGTAAGTCTTCTTGCCTCTTCACTTGATGCCAGCCCCTGTATGCCAGCTGTTGTACTGTACTACTGTACTTTTCAAGGTACTGCACTGTAAGATTAAAAGTGTTTTCTTTATTTTTTGTGTTTATTTTTTATGTATTATTTGTGTGAAAAGTATTATAAACCTATTACAGTACGGTACTATATAGCCGATTGTGTTAGTTGGGTACCTAGGCTAACTTTGTTGGACTTATGAACAAATTGGACTTACGACTGTGCTCTTGAAACAGAACTCATGTGTATGTAGGGGACTTACTGTATTTTAGTGGTGGCTTTACGATTTTCTATATGTAGTATCAAGCCATCTGCAAATAGTGACAGTATTACTTCTTCCTTTCCAATTTGGATTTATTTTATTTCTTTTGCTTGTCTGACTTCTGTGGCTAGGACTTCCAATACTATGTTGAATAAAAGTGGGGACAATGGGCATTCTTGTCTTGTTCCTGATCTTAGAGGAAATGCTTTCAGGTTTTCATTGTTGACTGTGATGTTGGCTGTGGGTTTGTAACTGTTGGCCTCTATTATGTTGAGCTATATTTTCTCTATACCTACTTTGATGAGGTTTTTTTTTTTTTTATCACAAATGGATGATGAATTTTGTCAGAAGCTTTTCTGCATCTGTTGAGATGATCATATGATTTTTATTCTTCAGTTTGTTAATGTGGTGTATCACATTGATTTGTGTATATTGAACCATCCTTGCATCCCTGGGATAAATCCTACTCGATCATGGTGTATGATCCTTTTAATGTGTTGTTGAATTCAGTTTGCTAATATTTTGTTGAGGATTTTTGCTTCTATGTTTATCAGTGATATTGGCCTCTAATTTTCATTTTTTGTGGTGTCTGGTTTTAGTGTCAGGGTAATGCTAACCTTATAGAATGAGTTTGGAAGCATTCCTTCCTCTTTAAATTTTTGGAATAGTTTGAGAAAGATAGGTGTTAACTCTTCTCTAACTGTTTGGTAGAATTTACCTGTGAAGCTATCTGGTCCTGGACATTTATTTGTCAGGAGTTTTTTTTTTTTTTAAACTGATTTAGTTTTGTTACTAGTAATTGGTCTGTCCATATTTTTTATTTCTTTCTGATTCAGTCTTCAAGATTGTATGTTTCTAGGAATTCACCCATTTCTTCTAGGATGACATATTTATTGGCATGTCATTGTTCATAGTAATCTCTTATGATCCTCTGTATTTCTCTGGTGTCAGTTGTAACTTCTCCTTTTTAATTTCTGATTTTTTTTATTTGAGCCTCTTTTTTTTTCTTGATGAGTCTGGCTTAAGGTTTATCAATTTTGTTTATATTTTTAAAGAACCAGCTCTTAGTTTCATCAATCTTTTCTATTTCTTAGTCTCTATTTCATTTACTTCTGCTCTTATCTTTATTATTTCTTTCCTTCTACTAACTTTGAGTTTTCTTTGTTCTTCTTGTTTCTTTAGATGTAAGTTTAGATTCCTTTTTTGAGATTTTTCATGTTTCCTGAGGTAGGCTTGTATCACTAGACTTCCCTTTTAGAACTGCTTTTGCTGCATCCCATAGATTTTGGATCACTGTGTATCCAATGTATTACTGTCACTTTCTCCCTATATGTTTGTTAATATTTGCTTTATGTATTTAGATGCTTCTATATTGGGTGCATATATATTTACAATTGTTATATCTTCTTGTTGGATTGATCACTTTATCATTATGTAATGTCATTCTTTGTCTTTGTTATAGCTTTGTTTTAAAGGCTACTTTTTAATATAAGTATTGTTACTCCAGCTTTCTTTTTGTTTCCATTTGCATGGATTAACTTTTTCCATCCCCTCACTTTCACTCTGTGTGTATGTTTGTTTGTTTTTTAAAGAAATTATTATTAATGTTCAAAATTCTTTAACTTCAAGGATATTAATTAGAACATGAATGAAAAAACCTCCACATGATTTTAAGAGTCTCCTATAATTTTTCTAATAGTTTACTATGTCTATTTTATTTTACATTTAGATCCTAATTCATTAGGATTTTATGTTTGTGTGAGATATGCAATACAAAGGGATTTCCCCTGTTCAAGTGGAAAACCAATTGTCAACCATTCATTGAGTAGTTCTGGCTTTCCCAGCTGACATGAAATGCCTTCTTCCTCACTAGCTAAACCCCCATTCCTAAGATGCCTCTTGAGTGTGCCCTGGAGTGAGTGAGGTAAGCTCACCAACCTGGGCTCCTCTTCTACAAGGTACAGCTACTATCATAGCCTCTGCAGAGACAGCAGGGAGCATGCAACACATAGAAGTGCTCAGAGGCCATCAGCAAGAACCCCGCCCCATAATAACCAGGCAGTGTGGGAGCCTCAAGGCTCTGGTATTGACCACAGGGTGGGGGCTAAGGGGACAGCCGCCTACTCAGGTAGGGGAAGCTCACTCTCTTCAGCTGGTCCCGCTTCTCCTGCAGCTTGCACGCCTGGCTGTCCAAGCAGTTGACCCTGTGTCGCAGGGTCTTTAGCTTGCTGTTCTTCTCCGCCTGCTCCCATAGGAAGCACACTTTGTTCTTGTTCTGCCAGGATGAGAAGCAGCAGGACTGCAACAAACTGACGAATTTGTAGGCCCCCAGTGCTGACAGGATGATCTCCTTGATGAACATGGGGCTGGTGTCCCTGAGCTCACTTAGCACAGCTTCTGTGCCTGGCTTCAGGGTAACATCTGTTGGAGGGGTGGAGGGGCTCTGGGAGGGCTTCTGAGGCGTTGCTGTGAGGGACAAACTTGTGGGGCTCTGTGCCAAGCCCTTGTTGGGCCCCAGGCTGGTTTTGCTGCAGTCAGGCTCCATGTCTCTCTTCAGCCTCTTTCGGTCAGCAGGCTCTCAGGGGACAGACAGCCTCTTTCCAGCGTGCTTGGAGGAGAAACTGTAAGAATGAAGTGAGCCAGTAAATTTGCAAGCCCCAGATACTGGGGGGGATAAAGTCATCCACGGAAATGCCACTCTTATCTACCAGGCCCCCATCAGGGGAGGTGGTGTTCTGATTGCCAGCATCTACAGCAGACATGTTTGCTTCTCCCTGGCTGTCTAATGCTGCGCTAGCCAGATTGGCTTCTGGAGTACTTCCAGAGGCTGCTGCACCAGTTTCTGACCGGTGGCTTCTGGGGTGGCCCTGGGTGCAGTTTTACCCTACAGTGCAGCTCACTTCAACTTGCAGGGCTCCAGCTTGACCCCTGGGTTTTCACTTGAGGATGTTGATGACCCTGCAGCTCCTTTCCTGTCTGCTTCACTCACATGTCCCCTCAAGCCCCCTGAGGCCTTTCTGGTACCCTTTCTCCTGGTGCATCCATGGCCTCCAGCTCGCTTCTTCTCAGTCAGGTGGAAGATGGAAGCCACGGCCATGATCTTGAGCAGTCAGTGCTGATCCTCCAGCCTCGTGGAGAAGCTTTCTTTGGTGAAGTGTTCACTACTGTGGAAAGACTACTTAGTGGGGGTCCAGTTATCCTTCTGAACAGCCTTTAATAACTGGATCAGACATTTTGAGTCCTTTAGGGGGAAACCTGTGGCAGGAGACAGCGTGCTTCTCCCCCTTGCCCTGCCAGTTGGAGTAATTTACAGCTGCACAAAAGATCACCATCTCGGGCCTTGGGCTGCCCTGCCACTGCCGGGCTCCAGCCCTTGCCTCGTTGAGCCCAGACCAGGGCAGGACCGCCCTGAGGGGAGGGTGCAAGGCAACATGGCTGCAGGACATGGGAGCCAGGCACACAGCTCCCACTGTATGGCAAGATGGCGGCACCCAGCTGCCTGCCACCTGGGCAACCAGTCCTAGGCCTGTCTTTGTGTGTCTTTAGACCAGAAACGAGTCCTTGTAGGCAGTGTATATATGGGTCTTGTTATCCATTCAGCCACTCTATGTCTTTTGATTGGCACATTTAGTCTATTTACACTTAAAATAATTATTGATAGGTATGTACTTATTGCCATTTTAATTGTTTCCTGTTTGTTTTTGTAGTTCTTCTCTGTTCCTTTCTTCTTCTTTTGCTGTATTCTCCTGTGATTTGATGACTATCTTTAGTGATTTGTTTGCATTCCTTTGTAGTTTTTCTATATGTATCTATTGTAGGTTTTTGGTTTGTGGTTACCATGAGGTTCATATATAACAGTATATATATATATATGAATGATTATTTTAAGTTGATTATCTCTTAAGTTCAAAGGCATTCTAATCACCCTACATTTTTACTCCCTTCACCACATTTAATGTTTTTTTGTTTTGTTTTAATTAATTAATTATTTATTATTTGTTTTTGGCTGTGTTGGGTCCTCGTTGCTGCGCGTGGGCTTTCTGTAGTTGCGGCGAGTGGGGGCTACTCACTGTGGTGGCTTCTCTTGTTGTGGAGCACAGGCTGTAGGCACGTGGGCTTCAGTAGTTGTGGCATGCAAGTTCAGTAGTTGCGGCTCGAGGGCTCTAGAGCGCAGGCTCAGTAATTGTGGTACATGGGTTTGGTTGCTCCACGGCATGTGGGATCTTCCCAGACCAGGGCTCGAACCCATGTCCCCTGCATTGGCAGGTGGATTCTTAACCACTGCGCCACCAGGGAAGTCCCCACATTTAATGTTTTTGATGTTAAATTTCACATCTTGTTGTTTTGTATATCCCTTAACTACTTGTAGATATAGATGGTTTTAGTACTTTTGTCCTTTAACCTTCCTACGAGCTACATAAGTGGTTGATCTACTACCTTTACTGTATGTTTGCCTTTACTAGTGAGATTTTTCTTTTCATAATTTTGATATTTCTAGTTGTGGCCTTTTCTTTCTTGCTTAGAGAAGTCGCTTGAACATTTCTCTTAAAGCTGGTTTAATGGTGCTAAACTTTTTTAGCTTTTGTTTGTAAAACTTTTTGTCTCTGCTTCAAATCTGAATGATAACCTTGTCGGGTAGAGTATTCTTGGTAAGTTTTTTTCCTCTTATCACTTTGAATATATCATGTCACTCCCTTCTGGCCTGCAAAGTGTCTGCTAAAAAGTCAGCTGATAGTCTTATGGGAGTTCCCTAATTCCTCACTAGTTGCTTTTCTCTTGCTGTTTTTAAGATTTTCTCTTTCTCTTTAATTTTTGCCATTTTCATTATAATGTGTCTTGGTATAAGTCTCTCTGGGTTCATCTTGTTTGGGCTTCTCTGTGCTTCCTGGACCTGGATATCTGTTTCCTTTCCCAGGTTAGGGAAGTTTTCAGCTATTATTTCTTCAAATAATTTCTCTGCCCCTTTCCCTCTCTCCTCTCCTTCTGGGACCTCTATAATGTGAATGTTATTATGCTTGATGTTGTCTCAGAGGTCTCTTAAACTATACTGCTTTCTTTAAAATTCTTTTTTCTATTGAGTTTGGGTGATTTCTACTACTCTGTTTTCCAGATTGCTCATCCATTCCTCTGTATAATCTAATCTACCATTGATTACTTCTGGTGTATTTAAAAATTTCAGTTATTGTATACTTTAGCTCTGTTTGGTTCTTCTTTATATTTTCTCTGTGTTGAAATTCTCACTGTGTCCATCCATTCTTCTTCCACATTTGGTGAGCATCCTTATGATCATTACCTTGCACTCTTTATTGGGCAGATTGCTTATCTCCACATTTAGTTCTTTTTCTGAAGTTGTCTTGTTCCATTGTTTGGAACATATTCCTCTGTCTCCTCATTTTGCCCAATTATCTGTTTATTTCTATGTGTTAGGTCAGTTGATTACGTTTCCTGATCTTGGAGAAGTGACCTTTTTTAGGAGACATCCTGTGGGGCCCCACAGCACACTCCCCTCTGGTCACCAGAGTTATATGCTCTAGGTGTGCTCCCTATGTGGGCTGCATGGTTCCTTATGTTGTGATGAGCTGACTGCTGTAGGTGCACTGGGAGGCAGGGCTGGCCCCTAGCCTGGTTGGCCGTGAGGCTGTGTCTTGTGCAGTGGCTGTGCGCCCACTGGAGGGCAGGTTGACTCTGCAACCCAGGAGGTACATGGGGCTGCTGCTGGCCTCCTGGTTGTTGGGCTGGGTCCCCGCATGGCTGTCTGCACAGCCTAGGGGTTTTGGAAGCCCCTGCTTTCTTAAAACTAGTCAATGGTTTAAAAATATTGGTTGAATTAAAGTTCCTACTAAAAAGCCATACATGTTTAAAATTTTTGAATACATTATCTCTTAGTGAAAGGGACTAGAGATAGCATAAACCAGTTACTTGAGTTGGCAACAAAAGTGTAAATGTGACCATAGTTCCTGTTTGCCAATGGTTATCACCTGTTTACTAATACTAGCCCAAGTTTCATAGCCTACATGTAAGAACTCAACATCATGTTATGTGACATACTCTTATGTAAATGTATTGATTTTCTCCTCTCAAGCAACATTCATTCTAAGAAGTTAGGGAATGGCTTAAATATATATTGATATAAATCAGAAAGACAGAAGTTTATTTATGCAGCAAATACTTATTGATCACTGTGTGCCAGGCACTGATCCGGGCATCAGACATCAATGACCAAAAGTAGACAAAAACATCTGCAGTCTAGTGGGAGAAAGAATGCAATCATAAAATAAATGATAAACATAATAAATAAGAAATGCATATTATATACAAGAAATTGATGAAGGCTATGCAAAAAGAAAAAGAAAAGACTTACAGCATGGTAAGAGGAATTCCAAGGGCAGGAAGAAGAGAAAGAACCATCAAATGAGATTGAGAAGACAGAATCCTGTGAGTGACATAGGAGAATGTGATGTTCTGGAAACCTAGAGAAGGGAGTGTATCATAGTAGAGGGAATAATCAGCAGTCAGATGCTTCTAAGTGAGTCAGATCTGAGAACAGACTGTAGGAGTTAGCAACAGGAAGGTACATTGGTGATGTTGACAAGTTTCAGTTAACTTGTGCAGTTTAATTCCTTTTGGTCATGGAAGAATAATGACAAAAAAGAGCTACTGCTAAGCTCTCTTCTTTTTGTGGTCTTATGACACTAGTGGTAGTTTGATCTTTGGTAAATGTGTAACATCTAGGTTGCCATTCACAGAAAACTTAAGATCCTGTTGGCTATGCTTGAATATCAACCTGGTCAGAGTGAACAACTGATTGTTAAGATTACACTGATAGCAACAGTAGGGAATGAAATTTCTGTTGTAAGAACCCCAAACCCAGCACTTCAGGAGCCAGTTATTTGGTAGTTGGCATTATTTATATTCAACAAGGCTAACTAAGAGACTCTGTGATGTGTGTGCATTATAATCAGCTGACTCCAGGTGGCGTTCCTGGAGGCTGCTATAGAAAGAAAGAAAATAACTTAAAGAGGAAAAATTTCAACCCTGAGTTTAACTCCCTTTGGTCCACTAAGAAAAAGAATACCAAGTCTGGTGGAGAATTTGCCTTCTTTATTTTAATTTAATGTGTATTCTAGATTTAGAATACATATGATTAACTTGGGGGAGGGGAGTGATCAGAAATTTAACATTTACATGTTGTCACCCTCGCAAGGGCATATTGAGTAGACAGCATCATCGTGATATGTGGGCTGAGGTGAGGCTGCTCCAGATGAGTTTCTCTCAGAGTTAATTGACGGAAACTGCCCACCTTCAAGAATTTTTATTACCTTAGGAATGCTATGCCAAGACTGCTGAAACACAGCTGTGGGTGCTATGCTTACGCCCACATTGTCAGTGTCAGGAAGGATGTACTTTTAAACCTCTAATTTCTCTAATAATGTCTTTAGTGGTTTGTGTAGGTTTGGCATTGTGAGGAAAATGCTTCCTGGCTTGGTTTATAACAAGAATTCAGTTGGCAGTCTTAAAACGTGTATTGTCTTAATATGCATGTGGAAGATACTAACAAGTCAAGTTAGAAAAAAGATCTGACTAAAATACTATCCTGTCCATCTAACAAAACTTACCCACCCATGATATTTGAAAATAAATGAAAATTAAATGTTTCATGCTAGAATAATCTATTTATCTATTGGTTCCTGTTTTATACCAAGATGGCAATATACAGTGCTGAAAGAGAGCCAGCTTTCATATTCAATTCCAATCTGACTCCTTTCCTTTTCTCTAATGGAAAAATTGGATTGGACTCATGTCAACCTATAGAGTGGAGAAAGAATAATAAGCTTTTGTAAATAAATATTTTTAAAGAGGTAAGAAATAGTACTCTTTTGTTTGAAATATAGAGCTTCATAACCAGTTGGTAACAATATTATTTTATATGATGTTTATGGCCTGTTTCTTTTAATATATAAAATCTGAGGGATTCTTTCCTAACTGGTAGATTCACTGCAAGGATTGATTATATTTATCAAAATAAATATACATTCAGCTTTTAAGTAGACACTAGTACATAAAGCAGAATATCCCCATATTGCTTACAAAAGGAATATATAGAATTTATTTCCATTCTGCTGGTGTATATAAAAACATTTGTTTGGATCTGAAGTGTGTTAATTTATACCTTTACACTGCCTTTGTCCCATCTTACAAATTCAAAACCTTATTGGAATAGAATCATAGAATTAGAATTTTAAACCTGGAAGAGACTTTAGAGTTATTTTATTTCAATTTCTTAATTTTTCTATTGAGGAACTAAAATCCAGAGAATTTAAGAGTCTTTTTTCAGGTTATCCAGCTAGAATTAGAACCCAGCTTTCTAACTCCTTATATTTATGCTATAACCTGTCTCCAACAAGTTAGTTGAATAGCAATTAAGTAAGTTGGCAGAAACTTTAGGTCTCACTTGTGTTTATGTCCAGGCTTCAAAGTCAGTAGTGATCCCTAATTATTCTTCATCACTTAAAAAATTTTTTGCAAGCACATTAGGTGAAAGTAATGCTAGGGATGCTCATCTAGAGCACAAGACATGAACATACTCAGTACTGAAGTTTTCCTTCTCTATGCTCCACTAATTATGATAATGATTTGAGTAGTTCCATAATTATTGTCTTAGTCTATTTGGGCTGCTTTAACAAATTACCATAGACTGGAAGGCTTATAAACAACAGAAATTTATTTCTTACATATCTGGTGGCTGGGAAGTCCAAGATCAAAGCCCGGGCAGATTTGGTATCTAGTGAGGGCATGCTTTCTGGCTTATAGATAATTGTCTTATCCTTGTGTCCTCACCTGGTGGAAGGGGCAAGGGAGCTCTCATGGGTCTCTTTTTCATAAGGGCACTAATCTCATTCATGAGGGCTCCACCCTCATCACCTAATTACCTCCCGAAGGTTCCACCTCCAAAGACCATTACATTGGGGATTAGAATTTCAACATATGAATCTGGGTGGGGGGGGACAAACTTTCAGTCTGTAACAATGACTTAACATCCGCCTCATCCTTAAATACTGCTCCCAGATATACTGTATGGCTTTTTAAAGGACTAATTTGGGAAAATACTGATTAAAATAAAATAGTATAAACATTGATAAGTACTGAACTGTTCAAGGTCACTAGGATACAACTGTATTTTTATAATTCGAAATGTTCCACCAAGCATGTTTTGGGCTGTGGTTATTTCTGAAATAGAATTGAGGAGTCGAGACTGACCTACTCAGATAAATAGTCTGAGGATAAAGATGACACTAGCCAATATGAGCAGCAGGGAAGAAGAGTCAGAACATTTATGAATCTGAGTTTTATTTTGTGTGTCTGAAGAACTATTGTTAGCTTAAAGCAAGACCCTGTGCTTTGTTTATAGAGTTCAGTGTATGAAGTTTAATAGAGCTGGATTTCTGCTTCACAATACCTAACATTGAGAAAGTCAGTATACACAGAAATCCAAATATGCATTCATGTATTCATTGACAAATAGCTTTAATGAAGTGGAATTTTTTTTCTTTTTTTTTTTGCACCTGCGGGATCCTAATTCCCCGACCAGGGATTGAACCCAGGCCCTCACCTGGGCCCTCGGAAATGAGAGCAAGGAGTCCCAACCACTGGACTGCCAGGGAATTCCTGTGAAGTGGAATTTTTTTATGTATGTGACTAAACTTAAAAATTAAAACTAACCGGGGAATTCCCTGGTGGCACAGTAGTTAAGAACCGCCTGCCAATGCAGAGGACACGGGTTCGATCCCTGGTCCAGGAAGATCCCACATGCCGCGGAGCAACTAAGCCCGTGCGCCACAACTACTGAGCCTGCGCTGTAGAGCCTGCAAGCCACAACTACTGAAGCCTGCGCGCCTAGAGCCAGTGCTCCACAACAAGAGAAGCCACTGCAATGAGAAGCCCGTGCACTTCAATGAAGAGTAGCCCCCGCTCACTCCAACTAGAGAAAGCCCGCGTGCAGGAATGAAGACCCAACACAGCCAAAAATTAATTAATTAATTAATTAATTAAAAATAAATAAATAAATAAAATTAAAACTAACCAGACCCCTAATGATATCTCAACATTGTTCAAAAGGTGTTTATGCATATAGTTTGTATATGACTTAGACATAAACTAAAGATTTTATTTTTATCTATGACTATATAAAGTCTGTACTTGTATTCCCAAAACAAACAAGAAAGTAACAAATTGGTATGTATGAAAACGTATTTCCTTTTGTTCACAGGATATGAATTGCTTGAAGATAGGAATGGTAATAACCACTTAGAAATATCTGTTAATACAAGTAAATAGCAAAAGAGTGTTCTTGGACTATATTTGAAGGGCCTTAACAAGATTAATTTGATTTTAAAAGAGCCAGTCCCCCTAAATGACACATACTGCAAAAGTTAAAAATTTTCTAATCATACTCTTCTTCAGCAATGTTCTCAACATAGTAACATTTGTAATCCCAGTTCCCCAGATTGCCTTGATTACTGGCCCTCCTCTGATATTTGCTATGTAATACATTTGCCAAACTTTAAAACTCTAAAACCTGCTGTATAGGGATCTTTCAAGTATTGTATGAGAAATGATGAAAGAAAGCAGTTTGCTATGTTATTATCATGTTAGTTTCTCTCAGTAGTTCTCTTAGAAATGACAAGCTTTAATGATAAGCTTTTATTTGAATTGATCAAATATTTTCTGATGTGACGTTTTAAAATATATTTGCAATTCTGATTTTTCAGAAATAATCACTTTCAATCAGAGTCAAAACCATAAGAACTTATTCATGCTAAGTGTTGTAGCTTTCTGACATGTAGGAATAGCTGATGTGGGTGAGGTGTCTAGCTTGATGTTTTATATCTAGCTATTAGTCAGCTAATCCTCCTCCCTACTTCACTGAAAATATTTTCATTCTGTCTGACAAAAAGTAAAAAATTACATTAACTGTGACTAAAAATGTACTGCAGATGACACATTAATGAGACTAATGGTTCTTGCCTCATTCTCTAAAGTTTTCACATTCTTACCTTTGGTGAACCGAGATCCAGATAGTTTAATAATTATACAAAAGATATCCTTTTTTGGGGGAACTCTTGGGAACAAGGTTGCAATAAAGATTTTCAGATTTTTTTAAACATAAATTTTAAAACAGCAAAGGGACCAAGTAAATGTTATAACTATATACTAAAAGTCCGCTTGGGCAAAATATCTGGATGTGTCCAGTTAACCAAAATAAAGCGTGATGAAAGGTAAAGACAAGCAATGGTGACAAAGAGTTTAGGTCTATGAGGGAAGATTTTGACTCATCAAGAAAAATTCAGTTAACTTAGCATGAAAGGAGAAATGGTAATATTGTTTATAGAGCATTTGGATTTCAAGGGATGCCATCAATTTATTTCATAATTGTTAAAGGGCAGTAACTTTCAAAATTTTTTTTCATCATAATCAGAATTCAGTATATACTTAATATATATCTGGAATACTTAGCTTTACCTCATGCACCTTATTCTATTTCCTTTTTTTTAAAAAAATGCTGCTCACAATTCATAAATTGATTTACCCACTAATGGATCATAATCTACAATTTGAAAAATACTGATGAATGATAAACAGAATTTTCTAAGTTTTTTTTTCCCCCTTGGGGACTTAGAACGTAAACATTTTAATTTTATCTCTTTCTAAACCACTCACTTTCTTGGTCCCACCTAAACCTTGTTATCACAAAAATTGCACCAGCTCCAAAATCATACACACAAGTATCCTGTTCTCAGACTACAACACTCCATCCTTTTAGGTTATATGCCCAAGTACTACCACTACCACTACAATTCTTTTTTTTTAATATTTCTATAGTGTTATTTTATTTTATTTTTTGGGGGGTGCATTGGGTCTTCGTTGCTGTGCGCGGGCTTCTCATTGCGGTGGCTTCTCTTGTTGTGGAGCACGGGCCCTAGAGCGTGCGGGCTTCAGTAGTTGTGGCTCGCGGTCTCTAGAGCGCAGGCTCAGTAGTTGTGGCGCATGGGCTTAGATGCTCCATGGCATGTGGGATCTTCCCCGACCAGGGCTTGAACATGTTGTCCCCAGCATTGGCAGGCGGATTCCCAACCACTGCGCCACCAAGGAAGTCTGGCATAAAAGCTTTTAATTTTCATGTAGTTCAGTTTAACTCTTTTTTACTTTTGCTGCTTGTATTTTTGGTGTCATATTTAGGAAAGCCATTGCCTAATCCAACCAAGGTCATGAGGTTTTACTGCTATGTTTTCTTTTAAGATTTTTATAGTTTTAGCTCTTATAATTAGGTCTATGATCCATTTTGAGTAAATTTTTGTATATGGTGTAAGGAAAGACACTAACTTGATTATTTTGTGGATATCCAGTTGTCCCAGCACCACTTGTAGAAAGTACTATTTTTTTCCCCATTGAATTGTCTTGGCACCCAGTCAGTGATGATTTATTTACATGTTATTAAATTCAATATCTAATTTTTCCCTTATCTTGTTTGACTTCTCAGTAGTATTGACACAGTTGACCATTCTGTTCTTCAAATATTCTACTCTCTTGGTTCACCTTTTACTTATCTTGCTATGTCTTTTCAGTATTTATAGGTTCCTTATCTTCCACCAAGCTTCTCAGTGTTGGGTTTTCAGTTATTATGGCTGTGTAACAAATTAGCACAGAACTTAGTGGCATAAAACAATCATTTATTATGCTCATAGTTTCTTTGGGCCAGGAATTAAGACTGGGCAATGCAGGGTCAGCTTATCTCTGTTCCAGGATGTCTGGGGCCTCAGCTGGAAGACTCAGGCTGGGACTGGTATCACCTGAAGGCCTTTGTTTGCCATTACATGTCGAGCAGTTGATAATAGCCATTGACTGGGAGCCTCAGCTGACACCCACATGAACCTGTCCATGTCCCAGGGGGAGGGGAATGGCAGAGGAAGGGGAGGAAAAGGAGAAAAGGGAGGAAGAGAGAGGAAGAGAGAAGAGAAAGCCAAGGGGAAGTCATGTCGTCTTTTATGACCAAATCCCAGAAGTCACACAGCATCACTCTTGCCACTTTTTTTTTTTCATCAAAGTCTCATTCACATTCAAAGAAGGGAAAACAGATTCTGCCTCTTCATTTGGAACGGTAAAGTTCTTAAAGAGCATGTAGGACCAGAAATATTGCTGTGACCTTTTTTAGAAAAACAATCTGCCACCGTCTGTTCTGGCCGCACAATTCACATCCTTCCCACATGCAAAAAAATCACTCACCCTCCCCACAAAGTCTCCCAAAGTTTCATCCCTTAATGGCATCAGGCTCAGGCTTGAGGTTCAGGATCTCAGTGAGGTCAGGTCCAGGTGATATTCCTTGGGTATAATTTCTTGATGACAGCTCCTTGAATATAGTTCCATTTGATTTGAAAACTTGGGGACTAAAGAGGCATATTATCTACCCCCTTCCCCACTACTACCCAACATACAATGCGTATGTTGGGAAGGTACTTAATATTCCAAAAGGGGGAAAACAGGAGGCACATAGAAGTCACTGGTCCATAGTAGTTCTCTTTTTATGTTTTCTCTATGTGATCTATTCTATTTCCATAGTTAAAAAAAAATTTTTTTTTTTGGCCATGGTTCACGGCTTGTGGGATCTTAGTTCCCCTCCCAGGGATGGAACCTGTGCCCCCTGCAGTGGAAGTGCGGAGTCCTAACCACTGGACTGCCAGGGAATTCCCCTCTATTTCCATAGTTTTAAATACCATCCATACGTTCATGACTTACAAATTTCCTAACATCTCTGAGCTCCACACTAAAATATATAATTAGCCATCTGACACCTTCACAAGGATATCTCACAGATTTTTCCAACTTAACATGGCTAAAATGAATTCTTATTTTCTACTTTACCCTTTTCCTCCACAAATCTGTCTTTTCCTGGTTTCTCCATCTAGGTGAATGATGCCACCATTCACCGAGTTGCTCAGACCAAAACCTAGGACTCAGGCTCATTCTTTTCTGTCTCTCACCTCTACATACAGTAATCAGCAAGTTCTATATTTTCTTTCTCCAAAATCACTTTTTTAAAAAATCTCACCTGGATTACAACAGTCTCCTTATTGGTCACCCTCCTTCATTCTTGTTCCCGTCCAATTTTCTTTGACACAGCAGTTAAAGTAATATTTTAATTAATATGTCTGGTTATGACACTGTCTAGCTCACAATCTTCAGTTACTTCCCCCTGCATTTTGAGTAAAAGATCCATATAACTGGCCTGTTCCTGTTCCTCTGACCTTATTCCTCACCACTTTCCCCCTTACCCACTATACTTTATCTTCTTTGGGCTTCTTCCGGTTCCTCAAACATACCAAGCTTTCAGAAAGGGCCTGTACACATGCTGTTTTCTCTGTCTGAAATATTCTCCCCCAGCTTCCCACTCCCACATAACTGCATCTTTCTCATCCTTTGAGGTATGGCATTCCTGACTATTCTAAGTAGGTACTTCCCTTTAATACTTTCTATCCTATTTGTTTCCTTTATAAAACGTATTGCAATTTTAAGTTATATCCTATCTGTTTACTTATTCATCATCTGTCTCCCTAACCAGATTGTAAGCCCCACCAGGTCAGGGGCCATATCTGTGTTATTCACCAGTGTATATACCCAGTGCCTAGGCAGACTGCCTATCACATAATATGCTCTCAACAAATATGCAGTGAATATTGTTTAAAGGTATCATTTTGTTTTGAGACAATATGTTAATAATTAATACGTAATTAGTAATAATTTAAAATGTGATGGTTCCTAATTCTTACTGAAATAGCCTTTTTTCTCTTTTAGTAACTGCCCTTCCTTTTTGGCTGCTGCTTTAGCCAGAGCCACATCAGACGAAGTCCTTCAGAGTGATCTTTCTGCACATTATATTCCAAAGGAAACCGATGGCACAGAAGGGACTGTGGGTAAGTACTTTTCTGCATTATTTATTTTAAAATATTAAAATCTTCTCCTGTGTAGTGATTCACAGAAAATGTCTACAAAATACTATATCTAATTATGTTTACCCACTGGTTGATTTTATAGTAGTAGCAAGAGAAAAAAAAGCAAAAAAATTTTTTTCAAACTAATCAATAAAAGTAGGGAAAAGAGGGAAAAATACAGGCATATTTTGAAACCATATGAAGGTAACTGGAGTGAGAGATTATCATAACCGTATGTTATCATAAATAGTATCTAGATAAATGGAGAGAGTAAATGAGAAATGTGAAGCCACAGCAGAAAAGATGAGTAAGTGAGGGCAAGGAGAGTTTGAGCAAAACCTATTTTCAAATTTCAGCTTGTCTTTAAGAAGTCAAGTAAAAAAAATCATATATACAAATTCAAGAAATCAGTTGTAACAGAACTTCTTATTAATTATATTAAATTTTATATCTACCAATAAGTAAATAGAGCTCTTTATGACAATTTTGTAATGTGATTTAATTGCCTGGATCATTGTACATCTTTTTTCCAGGTAAATTTTGAGGCTTTATTTATTAACGAAGGCATGTTTATTAATGTATTAGGCTTATACATATTTGACAGACTAAAAACATACCAATTTTTATAAAAATTAGGGAATGGCTACTCAAAATTGTTGGGAATTTTAATATTTCACTCTATTTGTTCTATTTTAAGCATTTGCCTTTAAACATGGTGCAGAAGGAACAAAGCATATATTAATGAATCAGGACAGCTAGATTCCAGAGAATGTGAGGCAGATATAAAAATAAACATTCCTATTCTTCCTTTATCTCTCTAGATAATTTTTGATAGAAAATTGGCAAAGAAGGAATTCCTCTGCTTGTTTTTACTGAGAGTAATTGATTCACTTGGAACCAAATTGTTCCAGAGTCAAGTTGGATGGAATTCCTGCTACAAAGCATTGGTCTTTCCTCTTGTACTGATGCATGAAGTAAAAGCCCTATAATGAAAAGATGAGGGAAATTAAATTCTGCTTCACTGCAGCCAGGGTGATGGCTGGCTCAGCTCCAGCTCAGTACAGTGACATTAACGACTGATGAGTAATTTACAGCTGTGAGGGGGTGGACTGCTACTTTGGACAATTTTCTCTTTTTCGCACCCTTTTTAATTTTATTTTCTTTTTCCATTTCAAGCAGCAATAATTTATATACTGAGGTTCTCACACCACTTCCTGCAGGAGAATACTTAACGTAGCAAGATGGAAGTGTTGCCCTACGTGCCTACTTTGGAAGAGTTTTCTGAACCCCCATAAGATAGCAGAAGTGAAATTAAGGATTTTTCTTTTGGTGGATATCATTGGTCATTCAGATTTCATATTTTTCCAAGAGATTACCCAGTAATGTCTCCATGCCACTGCTGTGATTCAGAATGATCTATTATAGTTCCAAACTATTTGCACGTCCTTAATCTATTTAACCCAAATCACTCAGTGTGAACTGCACTGAGGAGAATCTCTACAGGGCATATTGTGTTTAGCCATACATCAGAGTGGGAAATGAGCATACTGAATAAGGCCTGCTGTCATTGTCTTAAAGGCACTGAAGTCCCCACTGAAATGCCCTTTGACTCTTCTCTTAGGTGTTTCCAAAAACAGACTTAAAGAAGAAAAATCCTTACCTTAAAGTTCTTTTTATGTTTATGTCATCCCTAACAGAATGTTTGTTAAACAACCTTGCATTTCTGTTGGCAGACATAACTCCTGTCCAGAAAACCTAAAATCAATTTAAAATATCCCAATGTAAAACTTAAAAACAAGAAGGTGAAAATGATCACTAATACAGAGGATATTAAAAGAAATTATGAAAACTTTGTGTAAATAAATTTGAAAACCTGGGTATTTTCTAGAAATATACAAGTTAACAAAACTTTACCTAAGAAGAAAGAAATTGAGAAGATTGTCAAAAAGGACAAAAGGAGTAGGTGATTCTACAGGTGAACATTTTCAAACAAAGACAGATAATTCCACTGCTTTTTAAAATGAATTATCCAATTGCATAGGGAAAGAAGGAAAATTTGCACAGCATAACACTGATACCAAAACTTGCCTAAGACAAAACTAAAATAAGGAATGAGAGAGAGATAAGTCTTAGTAATCAATGTAAAAAATCTTAAGTGAAATATTTGTATATTGAGTACAACAATTAATTCATTTAATGAGTATTTTATTGAGGGCTTACTATAGCTTAGCACTGTCCTGGGGAAACAGCAGTGAAAAAAACAAAAATATTGGGACATTTATTACATAATTTGTATACTAATAGGTCAAAAGAAAAAAACAGAATAATCTCTAAGGATGCCCAAAGAAGCATTTGATAAACTTCAATATTCATTCCTAATTTTTAAAATACACTTAATAGAGTAGAACTAGATGGATACATCTTGGACATTGTAGGACCAAATTTGGCTCAAACCAAAATCTAGCAGCTATGCTTAAAGTATATACTAAAGAATTTTTTAGTTGCTAGTGACCGCTGGCTTCAGTAAAACAGAATTTATTGGCTACCCTTCAGGTAAGGGCTACACAGCTAGATTCAAGGCTTCACATGATGTCATAAAGACCTGGCATTTCTCCAACTCTCAGCTGTACTCTTTTTCATTTTGATTTTATTTTCAGGCTCTGTGGGATGGCAAAATGACCGATAGGAGCACCAGATCTTCATCTGCCCAGGTTCAAAACAAGCAGGAAAATAAGAGTAACTTTACTCAGTTGCTCTTACATAAATCACAGGATTCACTGTAATCAGCCCAGCTTGGGTTATTTCCCTTTCCTGAACGAATAACTATGGCCAGAGGAATGTGGTTCCTAATTGGCTAGACCTGAATAACGTTTTACCCCTAGATGCACATGGACTGAGGGTAGAGAAGGAAATGTTCCTGGTAGAAAGAGGAATGTTTGCTAGGTGGCAAATAACACATTAAAACAAAGTTCTGACTCAGAGTAGCAAATAAATAAAATAACTAGGAATAAATTCAGTAAGAAATAAGAAGGACCTATGTTAAAACTCTATTGAGCAACATAAAAGGGACTTAAATTTATGAAACAATATAACTTGTTCCTGAGTAAGACTTAATATGAAAAAGAAGTCAGTCTTTTCCCAAATAACGCTGTAAATTCAATATGATCCCAAACACAATGGCAACATAGTTCCCCCTCAAACTTTGACAAAATAATTAGTTCATTTGGAAGAATAAACATGTCAAACTACCCAAGTGACATCTTTTAAAGTTAAGAATAATAGGAAAATTAGTCCTCCTTATATTAAAGCACGTTATAAAGTTATAGTAATTTTTAAAGAATGGCATCATTGTAGAAACAGTTGGAGAGATCAGTGAAGAAGAATTAACAACCAAGAAGCATACAAATATTTTAATATTTTAGTGGTTATTTATATAAGTTTGCTTATTCATTTATTTAGTCAACATCTTATGAGCTCCTGCTATCTGCTAGGTACTGTACTATGACTAATCCAGGACAATTAAGACACAGTCTCTATCTGCAATCTAATTTGGGAGAAGTAGAGCATGGGTGTGAGTCAGATAGACCTGGGATTGAGAATGGTATTGCCTGTTTGTGAAATGTTCCAGAGACATAGAATGTAGCAAATAGTCAATAAATGTTATCCATTGTTTAAAAATGTGGTAAGAGCTATAATAGATGGTGTGAACAAAGACGGATCTAGTGGTTTACTAAATATTAGAGAAAGCTGGTATTGTTTCACTTGACCAATTTAATCTGTCTACACCAGGGCTGTCCAGTAGACAGCACAATGATGGAAATGTTCTCTACCTGCGTTGTCCATTGTGGTAGCCAGTGGCCATATATAGTTACTGAGTACTTGAAATATAGCTAATGTGACCAAAAAACTGAATTTTAAATTTTATGTAATTTTAGTTAATTTAAAGTGAACTAGCCACATGTAGCTAGTAAGCTACCCAATTGGACAGTAGCGGTATATATACTAAGAGTAATATAAAAAGTAATAATTAAACCAAAGTATGATATAATGTTTTATATTATTATCTGGGAATCTGGGAACTATCCTGATAGTTAGTAACAGTTATTTGTTTCACCCCACCCCATGCTCCCTCAAAGTTTCTTAATTCACTTATTGTTTTGCAATCTTCTGTTGTGATTGAGTCAAATGCACACCCAAATGTAGGGTCTGGATTTGGGGGGATATGCTGTTGCAGAGACCAGATGGGTTGGAGAGATACAAATAGGTAATTGCTGGCTGAAAGAGACAGTCTCTGGTAACTGGTGCTTTAAACAAACAAACAAAAAGATTGGAGTTGCTAAAAACAATCAAAATGTTGGGTTGTCTACTGGCCTCAGTTTTTCCCTCTTATACACACCTCCTCAGGTTGTACTTGCTCTTTGAACTTCTTTTCTCTTTCAAATGTACCCTTGACTTTCAGTTATATAAAAATGTCAAAGGGGACAAAGTCACAAACATGGTTTGCCACCCTGTACTATGTTAATGAGAAAAAGAAAAGCAACAAAAACCTTGAGACCAGATTTCTGAATATAGTCACTGAAAGAAGAATTTTGAATAAGAAAACAGGTAAAGTTACAGATTAAGGCAACAGCAGGGTAAAGAATAAAAAAATGGGAATCTAAGTTCCCAGGCCATTCTAGAACACATAGTCTCTCTTCTTTGAGATTTGTGCTCTAGATCAGAAGAGGCATGTGCAACATGTGTGCCCATCTGGCACACGTTTTCTCAGGCTGTCAAGCTATATCTGATTTAGTAAAGTAAAAAAAAAATTTTTTTTGGAGAATTCTAAATTTTTTTACTTGGGATGTAGGGGGACCCTCTAAAATACTGGCCTGAGATAACCTAATCTTCCCTTGGTTATTTCAACAGCTGCAATTTGAGTAGAGGACAGCTTGAGTGGAGATGATGTGAGATACAATCTCTTCAGTACTATTCAGTGTTGCTTGAAAGGCTTACACATCTGTCCATCCACTGAGGGATGCAAGGGAGCCTCAGAAGTGAGCTAGTCTACTCCACTTAATGGGTCAAGTAGTAGACTTAATAGTCTAGGGTGAAGAATCCTCTGATTGCTATCTCCTTTCTTCTATCTAGGGTTATACACATAGACAGAATGTAAGCATGTTTTCCTTAGAGAAATATCAAACTTTTAGACTCATTTGTTAACCTCTTGGTTAAACTATTTAAGCTATTGCCTACCACGTTAATTTAAAAATACATCAAATAACAAAAATATATAATTTAGTTCTGAATTATAATCAGTTACAGGAAAGAAAAGTAAGGGAACTGGAGTGAGGTAAAGGAAAAGGTCAGGAAGAAAGAGAGAGACTAAGACAAATGGTAATCAAAGTAAACTCTTCTTATTCCTGTTGTTTATAAATAAATGATCTATTTTCATAAGGCTTTCATATTCCAATTAGTTGGATGACCACTGTTCATATTTCAGTCATTCTTCTAAGCACAGGGGGCTTGGGTTTCCAGATGATAACCTTGGCAGCCAAACAAAAGTGCTCTGAACTAGATGGTGTTGCCAGAGCACTTCACCGGCTGGAAGGACTCCAGCCTAGGAGTAGATCCAGCCCTGCTCAGAGGTTTTCTCCTCATGACATAAGGATATCTTAGTGGCAGCTGCTGGCTGATGATTTTCTACTAGATAGGTTGTCATTTTCTCTCTTCAGAAGCAACATTTCACTTCTCTTGAGAAGGAGGAATTTCTTCTATAGAAAGGAGGAGCTTGACTAAGGTGACCTACTTCTGTCTTTACCAAGCAGGCAAGTGAAAAGCAGTTTTATAAGGCTCTTCATTGGGGGTTTCTGTTTCTTTCACAGAGATTGAGACAGTGAAATTGGCCCGTTCTGTCTTCAGTAAACTACACGAGATTTGCTGCAGCTGGGTGAAAGACTTCCCTCTCCGCAGGAGACCCCAGCTTTATTATGAGACATCAATCCATGCCATCAAAAACATGCGCAGGAAAATGGAGGACAAACATGTCTGCATTCCTGACTTTAATATGCTCTTCAACCTAGAGGTAAAGGACACTTCTGAAGTGTCAGTGAGATGTGGAAAGCAAAACACCATCACGGGCCTGTTTTCTACCAAGAGAACTTCTAATATATTGTAATAGTATCTCTGATAGGTTCGAATAGGACTAAGGGCAAAGTGGCACAAATTAGCTTCCATTAGATGAAAGGAAAGGAACTATTTTACGTTATTTTGAATAGGTAATGCATTCACATGGTTTAGAATTGGAAAATAAAAATCCCTCTCTTATCCTTGTCTCTCAGACACTTCATATCCCCTCCACGGAGGCAAGCAAAGTTACCAGACCTTGTGTAACCTTCCAGAGACGTTCTATAAACATATAAACAAAAAAGAAAGCTGTTATATCTCAATAAAGCTGTTTTTAAAAGGAACCTATTTCTATAGTATAATCAAACGTTGTCTATTAAGTTCCCACATTACTATGTTTCTGAAGCAACACAAAACACAAACATAAAAGAATAAATTTAAGACTAAGGCAGTTTTCTGATTTCATGTGATTTTACTTTTTAAATCTTGGTTTCTGAGATAGGGAAGTAGCTGGAATTACATTTCATGAATCTCTGTGACTGACAAATTGGATCATATGAGCCTTGTCAACTTAATAACCATTTTCTTGTTATCTTCCTCTTCTTTTTCTATTATGTTAATGCAAACAGAGGTAGGTTTGTTTCCTATGCCTGTCACTTGCTGCTTTTCCTCACTGAAGTCCATAACTTAAAAATTACAATGTAGTGATTTATACAAAGCACACTGTTTCCTTCATTTAGCAGCTAAATTTAAATTTTAGCTGACTGTCAAGGTCTGATAAGCAGTGATAGTGGGCTGGTAATTGGTGCTTATGTTACAAGAAAGATCAGCTGATACCACGCCCATGCAAATGTAACCCCTAAAGGCTGTAGTGTGATAAACAGCCCTTAAATCACTGCACCCACTTGAAGATTATACTCAGGTTTGAGGGCATCATGGCTGTTTGTTGACCTGGTTGGTTTTCATTTTGCCTCAAAAATCAACCCAAAGGCCTAACTCAGAAAGGAGCACTTTACTGTAGTGAAACAGACCTTGAGGGCAATTTGGGAACACATATTTAGAACCTTATAAATTTTCACACCCTTTTAAAATTTTTTTATTTATTTATTTTTGGCTGCATTGGGTCTTCGTTGCTGCGCATGTGCTTTCTCTAGTTGCGGCGAGCCGGGGCTACTCTTCGTTTTGGTTTGCTGGCTTCGCGGGCTTCTCATTGCGGTGGCTTCTCTTGTTGTGGAGCACAGGCTCTAGGCGCACGGGCTTCAGTAGTTGTGGCTCGCGGGCTCTAGGCGCATGGGCTTCAGTAGTTGTGGCTCACAGGCTCTAGGCGCACGGGCTTCAGTAGTTGTGGCTCGTGGGCTCTAGGCACACGGGCTTCAGTAGTTGTGTGGCTCACAGGCTCTAGATGCACGGGCTTCAGTAGCTGTGGCGCACAGGCTTAGCTGCTCCACGGCATGTGGGATCTTCCTGGACCAGGGCTCGAACCCGTGTCCCCTGCATTGGCAGGTGGATTCTTAACCACTGCGCCACTAGGGAAGCCCCTCACACCCTTTGATTTGATAATTTCACTTTTTTTAAAAAAATTATTTTATGTATTTAATTTTGGCTGCATTGGGTCTTCATTGCTGCGCGCGGGCTTTCTCTAGTTGCGGCGAGCGTGGGCTACTCTTCGTTGTGGTGTGCAGGCTTCTCATTGCGGTGGCTTCTCTTGTTGTGGAGCATGGGCTCTAGGCTCACAGGCTTCAGTAATTGTGGCTCGCGGGCTCTAGAGCGCAGGCTCAGTAGTTGTGGCGCACGGGCTTAGTTGCTCCGTGGCATGTGGGATCTTCCCGGACCAGGGCTCGAACCTGTGTCCCCTGCATTGGCAGGTGGATTCTTAACCACTGCGCCACCAGGGAAACCCGATAATTTCACTTTTACTTTTATAAGGTAAAAGAAATGCAGAAAATTCTTACATATGTTTTGTTTGACATAAATGTTTTACACAACATAGTCAATAATAAAAAATTGGAAATGATCTGAGTCATATATAGGAAATGATTACTATGATATGCTCATAAGATGTATAGTACTTATCCATTTAAATAATGACTTGGGGGAAATGCTAATGATATGACAAATAACAAAAAGCAGGATATAAAATTTTGTGTACATTATGATTCTAATTTTATTTTATTAAAAATTTATATTTATAGAAAAAAGACTGGTTATCTGTGGATGGTGGGATTAGAGATATTTATTTCCTTCTGTACACTTCTTTATTAGTCCAAATAAACATAATCTTTTTTTACAAACTGAAGTGTAGTTGATTTACAATGTTGTGTTAGTTTCTGGTGTACAGCAAGGTGATTCAGTTATTTTATATATATATATATCCTGAAGAATACATATATATATTCTTTTCCAGATTCTTTTCCATTATGCCTTATTACAGGGTATTGAATATAGTTCCCTGTGCTACACAGTAGGACCTTGTTGTTTATCAGTTTTATGTATTATAGTTTGTATCTGCTAGTCCCAAACTCCTAGTTTAGTTCTCCCCACCCACTTCCCCCTTTGGTAACCATAAGTTTGTTTTCTATGTCTGTGAGTCTGTTTCTGTTTCATAAATAAGTTCATTTGTGTCATATTTTAGATTCTACATATAAGTGATATATGGTATTTGTCTTTCTCTGTCTGACTTACTTCACTTAGTATGATAATCTCTAGGTCCATCTATGTTGCTGCAAATGGCATTATTTCATTCTTTTTTTTATGGCTGAGTAATATTCCATTATACACACACACACACACAGACACACACACACACACACACACACCCCAACACACAGACACACTCACACACATACCACATCTTTATTCATTCATCTGTCGATGGACATTTAAGTTGCTTCCATAGACATACATTATCTTTATAACAGGGAAGACATCAGTATTTTTTTTTAAAGAGATCCACTTGGCTCCTTTGTTTCTTCTGATGTTATATTGTTTAAGAATCTCCTCACCAATCTCACACTGTTTAAAGTTATATTCTCATGCCCACATAAAGCTATTATTGCCCCCTTCCTCTTTGTGATGATCCCGTATCAGTCCACTCATCATTTAAAAACTGCTTGGATGAATTGGGAGATTGGGATTGACATATATACACTAATCTGTATAAAATGGATAACTAATAAGAACCTGCTGTATAAAAAAATAAATAAAATTCAAAAATTCAAAAAAAACCCCAAAACCAAAAAAAACTGCTTGGACATGCAGTTTTTCAATTTTACCCTTATCCTGCCAATTGAGCTGTTTAAAAATGAGTACATTAAAAAAAATTTACTGCTATTTATTTTAAATAAGAATTTTTTATCGAGGTATTTTGATTTACAATTAGTTTCAGGTGTGCAATATAGTGATTCAAAATTTTTATAGATTATAGTCCATTTAAAGTTATTATAAAATATTGGCTATATTCCCTGTGCTATACATTATATCCTTGTAGCTTATTTATTTTATATATAGTCATTTGTGTCTCTTAATCCCCTACCCTTACATTGCCCCCCCCTTCCCTCTCCCCGTTGGTAACCACTAGGTTTGTTCACTGTATCTGTGAGCCTATTTCCATTTTGTTATATTCATTTCTTTTATTTTTTAAATTGCACATACAAGTGATAACATACGGTATTTGTCTTTCTGTCTGACTTGTTTCACTAAACCTAATGCCCTCCAAGTCTATCCATGTTGTTGCAAATAGCAAAATTACCTTCTTTTTTATGGCTGAGTACTATTCTATTTTGTGTGTGTGTGTGTGTTTGTGTGTGTGTGTGTATGTGTATGCATACACACCACATCTCTTTATCCCTTTTTTAAAAATTGAAGTATAGTTGATTTACATTATAATATTAGTTTCAAGTGTACAGCATAGTGATTCAGTATTTTTATAGATTATATTCCATTAAAAGTTATTAGAAGAATAATGGCTATAATTCCCTGTACTATATAATATATCCTTGTTGCTTATTTATTTTATACATAGTAGTTTATATCTCTTAATGCTATATCCCTATCTCACCCCTCCCCTCTTCCCATTCCCCACTGGTAACCACTAGTTTTCTATATCTGTGAGTCTGTTTCTGTTTTATTATATACGTTTGTTTGGTTTATTTTTTAGATTCTACATATAAGCGATATCATATAGTATTTGTCTTTCCCTGTTTGACTTATTTCACTAAGCATAATATTCTCTAGGTCTATCTGTGTTGCTGCAAGTGGCAGAATTTCTTTTTTATGGCTGAATAATATATATATATATATATATATATTTCACATCTTCTTTATCCACTCATCTATTGATGGACACTTGGGTTGTTTCCTTATCTTGGCAATTGTAAGTAGTGCTGCTATGAACATTGAGGTGCATGTATCTTTTTGAATTAGTGTTTTTGTTTTTTCTGGATATATACCCAGGAATGGAATTGCTGGATCATATGGTAATTCTATTTTTAGTTTTTTGAGGAACATCCATATTGTTCTCCACAGTGGCTGCATCAATTTACATTGCCATCAACAGTGTAGGAGGTTCCTTTTTCTCTACATTCTCTCCAACATTTGTTGTGTTCTTCCTGATGATGGCCATTCAGATAGGTGTGAGGTGATATCTCACTGTTCTTTTGATTTGCATTTCTCTGATAATTAGCGATGTTGAGCATCTTTTCATATGCCTGTTAGTCATCTGTGTATCTTCTTTGGAAAAATGTCTATTCAGGTCTTCTGCCCATTTTTTTTGATTGGGTTATTTGGGTTTTTTTGATTGACTTGTATAACTATTTATATATATATAAATATATTTATATTTTATATATTTAATATATTTTAATATATATATTTAATATATTTAATATGTTTTAACATATTATATATATTTTAATATAGTTTGGATATTACCCCCTTGTCGAAAAATGAGTATTTCTTTAGTACAAGGTAGAAATTCTACATGTCAAGATTTTTTTTCTGAAGAGTTCTGTTTATCAATGTCATCTTCAATGGCATTATAGGTGGTTTGATTATATTGCTAAATTAACTAGTTGTAATAATCTGTAATTAGATATAGATTTCATAATATTAGTTTGTATCATTACTCTATGGACATTTATATTTGGTACTTTTGTAAATGTAGTAGTTCGTTTAAAAAGAACTTTTTCAAAGCACAAATACACCTGTTGTTTTAGTATATTTTAGTAGTCCTTCCAAATCCCCATGAGATACCAACTCATCCCTACCTAAAAGATGAAAAAACAAGCACAAGAAGATTATATGCTTTACTTTGTATATTTTATTCACTTTGAATGACAGGGCCTGGACTCAACTGAACTCTCCAAGAGCCCAAGGAAGAAGTCAAAGCTTCCAAAATGAAAATCATTAGTGTTGCCTAAAAGGAGCCCAGAACTCAGTGAGAGTTCAGTGAGTTACAGATCTCCTAAGTGAGCTAGAGCTGAGATTTAAACACTTGAGTTGAAGAGAAAGAAAAAACTAAGTACTTAATGAGTTAAATATACTCTTGTGATTAGGCTTCTGTTGTCAAGACAAGTCACAGGTTTGGAAGACTCTCTTCTGGCAGTTGCCATAGGGCTTCGAGCAGAGGGTGAGCTAGGAAATGTGAAACTACATCTTGAATTAGGGGATTAGGTAAAGACATATAGACATCTGATGTGGTTCAAGTTTGGGTAACCAATTTAGAGACTGTGTTATTTATGGTGAAAATACAATGTGACCATGAATGATTTATGAAGGCGACATTATAGTTTAGAAGTATGTGTATGCTTTCATTTTCTCTGTGTATTTTAAACAATCTAACATAATTGGCCTCGTGCTTGGAAGGCCAGTTATTTCCTATTGTTCTCAGTTTCTAATTTTATTATTAAAGTACTTTCATTTTGACAAAAATCCTCAATCCAGAACAGCCTTTGCTTAATTCCTCCTCATATCTTCTCTTTCTCCCCCTCCCCACAACTTGTAACAGCAACTTTGAAGCCAATGTATGTAGGTGGTTTCCATGGTACAAGACAACAGCTTTCACAGTGAGCGAGGGCACTTCAGCCTGAGCTAATTGGGCATGATGTGTTCCAGTGTTCTGGTGTGTAAACACAGATGCCCTAATGTTGCAGGTATTTTAGCATTTGATCAGGCACGTCAGAAAAGGGAAACATTTAGTCTCATTATCTGGGTGACAAAGCAGTGGAGGAGGATGGGCAGCAGTGCGGGGGATTGGCTCATTTTGAGTCATGCTACACCTAACTCCCTTAACTGTTTCTGTGTTCCTATTGACAGGACCAGGAAGAACAAGCTTACTTTGCAGTGTTTGATGGCCATGGGGGAGTGGACGCTGCCATTTATGCCTCCATTCACCTGCATGTTAACTTAGTACGCCAGGAGATGTTCCCCCATGATCCTGCTGAGGCCCTGTGCCGGGCCTTCCGGGTCACTGACGAGCGGTTTGTACAGAAGGCAGCCAGGGAGGTATGCCGTTTCCACATAAATTCCAGCCATGATGCATTAGCTGAGATCTACTTGTTCTGTGGTTAAAAGGCTATTTTGGATTTTCTCTTGTGGTAGACATTGTTTAAAGCTCTCTTCCAAACTATATTCTTGACACACAGTATTGGATTGTTGTAGTTCTAACTCCCTCTTTAGGAATAGATTTAGTGGGGTGCTATGATGTACTGTATAGAAACTCCCAAGCTATAATTTTCTAGAAAGCCAGTCCATTGCTGGATTTGGCAGGTGACTTTTATCTTATTCACCATTGCCTGTCAGGTTCACACCAGGACCATCTCTCTAAGCAGACTTTTGCTGACAAAATCTGGATATGGTGATTAAAACAGTGGTCTATAAAGGAGAAACAGAAGCTGGGATTTCTCCATACAGTTGGTTCTAAATGAGTTGGCAGTGTTTTGCTGTGTATCTCTTGAAGAAAGTTTTGCTTGGAGAGGGTGAATCCTTAGATGATCCTTGAACTGATTTTCTCTTAACAGGAAGAAAGGTCAGAGCTCATGTCCTGATTTCTTAAGGTTAATCAGACCTAAGGTTTTACTCTGAATGAATGACAGGGGCTCTAAATTAAGATCTAAAAGTAAAAATTTTAATCTATTATCACTCTGGGCATTGGTACACAATTAACTACAGGACTTTATATTCATTTCCAACTAGGGACTAACAGAAAGAGAATAACTTTTAATTTTAAAAAGTAATTGCAGAATTATATACACACAGAAAATACGACTCCTGCCCTATGACTTAAACATTAACTCTTTTTGAAATGGACTTGGAGAGAACAGGGTAATCATTGAATCCTTTTCTTTGATCTCATAGTTATGCTACACAGCAACAGTGGGGTTTGGAATTAATGAAGCAATAATTCAGAACCACTTGGTGTTAAGCAAGGGCAATATTCTCTATCTCCCCACCTGCACCCCAGGTTTAGATTAATATGCAAATCCAACAGTAGTAACCACTATGGTCTGCAAATAGAGGTGGGGCTAGAAAACAAAATACAGGTGTTGACCTCAGACTTTGCCAGTCTGCGGAGGGCCGGCACTGCTTGGCTCTGCCTGCCTTGGAGCTGCCGGCTGTCATCATTCTGACTGAGGACGAGACCTGGCCCCTGAGAGGTGATCTGTAAATCATCAACGTGAAACTAAGAGAATCACCTTGTCTTCTTCATCCTCCGTCCTATCCCTTTTCCTCTGTGTCCTCAAAATCATGGCTTTTTTTCTGACCGTGTTCACCTCATTTGCTTTGCCAATGATCCTAGTGTCTCTTAGTCTTGCCAACAGTTCTCGTGAATAATTTAGGTCTGTCTCAGCAGTTACTTTTCTCCTTCTTGTGCTTCCAAGTGCTGCTAACTGCTGGGAAGAAAGTAGCTATTCCTGTTGTGCAGCAGCCCTGCCTCCTGTTCTCTCTGGGGCATATGTACTGAAGTGTCTTTATCGTGTGTTCCAGGGGGCTGAGGTTTTGAACATTCTGTGTAGGAAGACATTTTATTGGTGGGTGAGGATTTATAACAAACTTTCCCTATATAGGGAAAATGAGAAGTTGTTTTCTCATTGGATACAAGGGGGCTTCTACCATCTTGACGCATTGGTTCTAATTTAGGCCAAGTCCTTAGTAACAGAAAGTCATGCTCGTTTGGTAGTGACTCATGTCAAATGGAGATGTCATTTTAGGATAGTAGTATCAAGACATTAAGTACAGTGGTACTGAGCTATTGTGATGAAATTCCAGGCTGTTTGTTTTTTTATGCAATGTTCCAAAAGCAAAGGCCCCTAAAATTATTGTAGGAGATTTTATTTTTGTTTTTTAAAGGTACAAGCAACTTAGCACTCCAGGGAATGTATGTAATCTCTTGGCTCCTGTTTTAATATCCAGAGTATGCAAGCATTTGTTGCGTACACACCAGATGCTTTGTATGTTATTTTGTAAAGCCAGGACTCTCCCCCTGAACATACAGTAGGTCAGTAACAAAACAGAGACCAGAGTATGGAAATCTTTACTCTAAGGATTCATATAGTGGCTTAGCACTGGACTAGGAGGAAAAAATTTCAGTTCTGTTCTAATCAGTTACCTGATCTTGGGCAAGTCACATAACCTGCCATAGTACCTGTGTATAAAATGGAATTGATAATTGTCTCTGCCTTGCATATCACAGATAAAATGGATCTGTATGTGTGTGTGCACATATAAATACATACAAGCACATAAGAATGCATTGAGAAATGGGAATTGCTATTTGTGAAATCGAGTTATTAGTAGTCTAGCTTCCAACTGAAAAGTTTGTATTACCTATAAATTGCTTCTCAATGAGAATTTGATGTCTACTTATTTTTACTGACTCTTATTTAAATTACTTTCAGAGCTTAAGATGCGGGACCACAGGAGTGGTGACTTTTATCAGAGGCAACATGCTACATGTGGCCTGGGTAGGTGATTCACAGGTTATGCTTGTGAGAAAGGGCCAAGCTGTTGAACTAATGAAGCCACACAAACCGGACAGAGAGGTAAGTATGGTCTGTTCTGTTAGGGCACATGCCACAAAGGCAGTTTTCTAGTCACTGATTTTCACTTATTATTATAATTATCACCATTATCTCAGTAACCATGCCCACCTTCCAAAGGAAAAATAAAGAGAACCCTTTCCAGGAAGCTGATGAGTATTATATCTGTTGTTTAGTGTTAAGGTAGATGAATAAATCCTGAATCCAATTATTTGCTTCTTCTATTACATTACTGTGCAGGATGAAAAGCAGCGAATTGAGGCCCTTGGAGGTTGTGTAGTCTGGTTTGGTGCCTGGAGGGTGAATGGAAGTCTGTCGGTCTCCAGAGCTATTGGTAGGAAAAACCGATTAATTTTTGTTTCTCAAAACTTCCTTTTCCAGAACACTGTCTTATATTAATCTGATACAACAAGGGAACCTGAGATAATAACAGATTTTCAGAATGCTTATTACTGTTTAAAATAACATTTGGATAATGCTTCTTTTAATTAATTATTTAACCTACTCATTTATATAAATTCCATTCTTAAAAGAGATCTATATTAAGAAATGTTCTCTTACTAGTTTCTTTTTTTTTTTTTTTTTTTAATGGAAGCCTTTAATCTTTGGCATACAAATCTGCTTAAAACCACAGTGATCCTCATTTTTCATTCCATTTTGGGTCATACTTAGCTTAAATCAGTACTTTCCATAAAATAGAAGCTTCCCCCCCATATTTTACCTTGCTTATATCTTTAATTTTTTCAATGAATTCTAAAATAACACAAATAATGTGCTTTTTAGATGAAAACAATTTTTACTATATTAAAATTAGAAAACTAATTTTACTATATGTGGAATATAGTAATTTGTCAGATAACCCTGGGGTTTCAGCGAATCTGCTTCCCTGGACCTAAATTCTTTAAAAGAAGGGGAAGTCGATAAAACTCTGTCTAAAATTGAGTGAGTAAACAGCTAAGCTGTTTGGACAAAATGCAAAGGTGTAGTTCAAAGAATTGGGCTATAGTACTGTTTCTGTCTGTTTCACTTTTGCACCTGGGTCTATTGCTTTAGGCTTCATGGCTCAGCTTCACTTTCTGTTTTTTTAAAAAGAGCAAATCAATGTGCGTGTGTCTATATGGGTGGTATGCATATATGCATATATACTGCAGTTCTCAGTCACTGCCTCCTAAATAAATGCAGTAGTTTGACATAGGGATAACATGGATAAATGGAATTGAGGTCTAATCCCCAAATTTTGCTTATCATTACCAGAATATTCCAGGAACATTAACAAAATCTCAAAGGACTGATTTCAGTTTCACCACTGATGTGATTTCCCTCCTACTCTTTGGGAAGGTGCTGGCAAGCTGTGAAGTGGCCCAAATGGGAGCAGCAGAGGCTGAGAGAGAAGGAGGAAGCTCAAAGGTTCTGCAGTACCTCTTGAAAAACTGAGAGCTGGCCTTACCTTAGACTGAGGGAGTTATTAGGAACTCTGGAATAAGGCCAAAGGGGAGAAATTTCTGATTTCTAAAACACACCCTCAAATAGAATTATTTTTGACAACTCCAGCCAAAGACCTCTTCTCTTGATCTAACTGTCTTTGTCCTAGTATTGAGAGGTAACTTTAATGCTTGTTATAGAACCAACTTTATCCTAGAGGATACTTGTCATTTCTTGCTTCTAAAAATATGACACAAGGGGGAAAAGCAGGGAAAGAATGTCCTTGAATAAGTGACAATCTAAGAGAAAACCAGGCTGACTTCAGAGAGGAAGTGACTTCTGAAGTGGACATGGAGGACAGTATGCAGAGAAGGACATGCCAGGTATGGCGAATACAAACACATGGGCATCTCAAAGGGCATGTCTTGTTTTAGGAACAGTGACAAGTGCAGGAGGCTGGGGCAGAGGGTGGGAGTGGGAAGAGATAAGTGTTGGCAACAGAGTGCAAAGGGGCTTAAATGCCAGGCTAAGTGTCTGGACTTTGCCAGGTGAATAAGACGAGGGCCCATGTGGTCAGGTTTGTATTTATAAATATTTGTAATAATCATGGAAGACAAACTAGAGTAGAAAGCCTAGATGAGAGGTCATTCAGGAGGCTGTTGATACAATTTGTTTCAGAGATAAGGACAGCTAAAAAAGGGATACAGAGGAGGGTATAAATTGATGAGACAGAAACGACAGTTTGTGGGGGAAGAGGAAAGTTAACTTCCAGGTTTCGGACTTGTGTGACTGAGAAGATGATAAAACATTTGTAATAAAGCCGCAGCAGCAGTTTGGGAGTGGGGAGGAGGGCAGATAATGAGTTCATTTTGGACATATTTTATATTCTAGGTGCCTGTGGGATATCTTGGAAGAGATAATTTATATGAAATTGGAAATACAGATCTGGAGCTTAGCAGAGTTCTGAGTTAGAGATAGAGATATGGGAATTCATCCCATTTTGGCAATAATATTAGCAACCTGTGAAGTGATATATATATGTATGTGTGTGTGTGTGTGTGTGTGTGTGTGTGTGTGTGTGTCTGTGTGTATTAGTTGAAACTACAGGAATGGAT
This sequence comes from Eubalaena glacialis, assembly GCF_028564815.1. Taxonomy (NCBI): domain Eukaryota; kingdom Metazoa; phylum Chordata; class Mammalia; order Artiodactyla; family Balaenidae; genus Eubalaena; species Eubalaena glacialis. Next base: position 26,253,558 of record NC_083734.1, on the reverse strand, counting down.
GACATTGCCCAGGAATATTTAGTGTGAAGAGAGACCAAGGATGAGACTCATTACTTGTTGTAGAATAACATGAAGTCATGCTCTCTGGGTTTGTATCTTGGCTCTGCCACTTTACCAGCTGTGGGTCTTGAGAAATTTACTGCACTTCTCTGTATCTATTTGTCGCTTTGTAAAGCAGGAATAGTAACAGTACCTAACTCATAGGGTTTCTGTATTAAATGGCATAATACACATACCACACTTAGAACCCTGCCTGGCACAGTCTTAGCACACAATGATTTTTGGTGATTTTAAGTGAAGGAGCCAGTGAAGAAAATCAGGAAGGGATCAGAGACATAGAAATGGGGTATCACAGATGCTGGGGAAGGGGGTTTCTAGGAGTATGTAGTCAACAGGGTCAAATGCTGCAGAGGTCAAGTCATAGAATTCTGAAAATAGAAAATGGTTGTGGATATAGGTGAATCACTAAAGATTTTTTTTTTTAAGTTGGGAGGAGCAATTGAGGGAATTCGGGCCTGATAAACTGAATTTTCTTTGAAGTAGGAAATTAGGCCATCTACCAAAATCCAGTTAACTTAATTGGAAAGAGTTGAAGAATGTGAGAAAGATTTGGAAAGCTCGTGGAATAAAATAGGGGCTAAATAAGGACACGAAAAAGGACTCCTGGGACTTCCCTGGTGGCACAGTGGTTAAGAATCTGCCTGCCAATGCAGGGGACACGGGTTCGAGCCCTGGTCCAGGAAGATCCCACATGCCGTGAAGCAACTAAGCCCGTGCGCCACAACTACTAAGCCTGCGCTCTAGGGCCCGCGAGCCACAACTACTGAGCCCACACTCCACAACTACTGAAGCCCACATGCCTAGAGCCCGTGCTCCGCAACAAGAGAAGCCACCGCAATGAGAAGCCCGCGCACCACAACAAAGAGTAGCCCCCGCTCGCCGCAACTAGAGGAAGCCAGGGCACAGCAATGAAGACCCAACACAGCCAAAAATAAATAAATAAATAAATTTAAAAAAAAGAAAAAGGACTCCTGAGCAGAGTTCAACTCTACTTAGAAAGTAAATAACACTTAACACTTTAAAAATAGAACACTTTTCAACTGTTTCTCCCCATGAGCCCTTCAGATTTATGATCCAAAGTTGACAAGAGGCATGATATGTTTTCTAGCATATGGAGAGAGGAGGTTTAAGACAAAAGGATGTTGCCATTTCTACAATGAAATGGATAATCATGCCCTCCCACCAAATTTGGGGGCGAAATGTCATTAATTTGACATCCAACAGTAGATCAGGTGAAAAGCCAGAATTTTGGCAGCATTTTCTCTGTGCAGATCTTTGTATGTTCTGTTCCAAACTAACAGTTGCAGTAGCCTTTTAATTGAAGCACTAAAACAAGATTTTTGGGAACAGTATGACTCAGATCACATTTATTTTTAGAGTTGGAATTCAGAAAATAATGATAATAATACAGTCAGGTGGAGCAGGGAATGGGGAAATTTAGTGAAGTGGATTGGTGGAGGACACTGACTCCCCAGTGACTGGAAGTGTAAATTAGCTGTAACAGGCTATTAGGAGGTGCGACAGTATAGCAGTGAAGTTGACGAAATCAAAACCGTACTTGAGGAAGATGGTTCTGGCTACCTTAGTCTGTGAAAAAGACTAGTTTCTTACCTTGTAGATAAACTAACCCAGGTAGTTAAATATTAAGTATCTGTTGTTCAGGGTATCCCGTCACGCAGCCTGCTGGATAGGGTATGTGGCCCACAGTGGTTCTAGCAGAGTTAGCCATAGGGTTCCCATTGAGCTTTTTGGGCCTATTTGAGGATTAAACAGGGATGTGAAATAGTGGAGAGAACTTTACTTGGGTAGGAGAGAACCTATAACAGATATCAGAAACAGTGACAATATGGCCACATCGTTTAAGTAAGTATGCGTAACTTCATTTTATCTTCCCCTAGTCAGATAGTTCAGTTTTAGTACAATAAAATGGACAGGAATGAAGAGGGTTTGTAAGTAACAAGTGTTGAGATCCGGATGCGGGCAGTCTGACTCCAGGGCTTGCATCGTTAACCACTAAGCTATATGCTACCACTTTAAGAATGATAAAGCATCTTGTAAAAAAAAATTTTTTTAAACTACTGTTTGCCAGTGAACTATGATACCCTAAACTAGGAACTATTGCTCAATACTCCATGTTTTTTATGTAAAGAAGTAAATGAGTATCCCTTGTAGTAATGTTATTTGGTTACCCAACAGGCGAAGGACCTGTTTGCTAAGGCTCTCTCCAAGTACTAAAGGAAAACAACGAATATAAACAAGCAAGGGATCTGGAAGTGCTCTGGATCTGAAAGTTCCAAAATGCACTGTAGATGATCAATTATCTCTGTAATCTGGTGACAGAAACCTAGCTTAGTTGGGCCCCAGGTCTCCAGTCTGTTGCCACTCCAAGCACCCAATATTCAACTACAAATTACTCCCTAACAGTTACCTCTGTATCTTTGCTGATACTGTTCCCTCAACAGAGGACCCTTCTCTGCTTAGGACATTTGAGCTGGCCATAAACATTTTTACATGCAAGATAAACCAAAATCTGACCTATTTTCTGATTCCCACAGGAGATGCTGAACATAAGCCATATATCTGTGGGGATGCAGATTCTGCCTCTACTGTTTTGGATGGAACTGAAGACTACCTCATTCTGGCCTGCGATGGCTTCTATGACACCGTGAACCCTGATGAGGCAGTGAAAGTTGTTTCTGACCACTTGAAGGAGAATAATGGAGACAGCAGCATGGTTGCCCACAAATTAGTGGCATCAGCTCGTGATGCTGGGTCAAGTGATAACATCACTGTTATTGTGGTGTTCCTGAGGGACATGAACAAAGCTGTAAATGTTAGTGAGGAATCAGATTGGACAGAGAACTCTTTTCAAGGAGGGCAAGAAGATGGTGGGGATGATAAGGAGAATCATGGAGAGTGCAAACGCCCTTGGCCTCAGCACCAGTGCTCAGCACCAGCCGATCTAGGCTATGATGGGCGTGTGGATTCATTCACTGATAGAACTAGCCTGAGCCCAGGGTCCCAAATCAACGTGCTGGAAGACCCAGGCTACCTAGATCTCACACAAATAGAAGCAAGCAAACCTCACAGTGCCCAGTTTTTGCCACCAGTTGAGATGTTTGGTCCTGGTGCACCAAAGAAAGCAAATCTTATTAATGAGCTAATAATGGAGAAAAAATCAGTTCAATCATCATTGCCTGAACGGAGTGGTGCTGGAGAGTTTCCCTCTTCTTTTAATTTGGGTTCAGCAGGGCAGCAGATATGCAGAATGGAGAGCTTGTCTCCTGTTTGTTCTAGGTTGGAAAATGAACAGTTCAAGTTCCTGGGAAAGAGAGTTTCTAGATTGTCTCGTTTACACTACCACTACTCAAAGAGGCGGCACGGATTCAGGTTTAATCCAAAGTTTTATTCTTTTCTCTCTGCTCGAGAGCCTTCCCACAAAACAGGCACTAGCCTGTCCTCACTTATTCGAAGTGGGAAGAGAAATAGGATGCTAAGAAGTTCTCTGCCATGGAGACAAAATAGTTGGAAAGGGTACAGTGAAAACATGATGGGGAAGCTTAAAAAGAGTAATGCTATTCCATACCCAGCTCTTCCCTGGAGCTTTAAAATATAATAAATAACTTTCTCTTTAAAGTAGGCTAGCTAGCTCTCCCCCAATAAAAGCATCACTATCAGAGTAGAAACAAGGTAGACATTTCTGAAATATTGTGTGCTTCATTATGATGAGCCATGGATGGCTCAACTCTTAAATGTAAATAGATCTCTAGGAAACTCACTACAGTGTTTTCAATCTAATAAAAAAGTACTGGCGGTTTCACTAGGAAAATTATACACCTGGTCCCAGTGACGTGTCTCTGTACCTACGTACCACCCCCACCCCATGACCCGTTCACGTCACTAGTGGAAGCTTGCGAGTTGGTTATTTCAGTCAGGAGATATAGTGTTGAAATCTCACGGCAGGTGAAATCTGTTCTGATGTGCCTAATATATCTCTGGAAAACTTAATGCAGAATTAGATCTAGTTGGGGAATGTTCCTCAAAAGACTGGGGACTATGAGGGAAAGCCCCTCCCCTTTTTTTGGTAGGTAAAAGGCTAAAAGCCACATGGGTTTTAACTGGTAACAATGGAAGTAGAAAACTAGTGTAAAAATGTCATATTCTCAGACTTGTGAGGTGGTATATAGTCAAACAGATTCACTAATTTTTTCCTGTAACATAAAAGACCAACAATGAAAATTGTTTGAATTAAAAAGTATTTCCTAGGGCTGTAGCTATTTGGGAGTTTCATAACCTGTTATGGTGCTTTTGACGGAATTATTATTATTTTTTAGAAGACTGCTGTCAATTGGTTTTAACCTATGACGCTAATGTGTTTTTCACTGTACCTTCATCTCAGGAGTAAAACTTCTTTAATGGAGATGATTTCAGGTACAAATATACTAGAATCAAGTTGCCATTTTAAAAGAAAATCAAATAGTATTTCTATTTTTTTCTGCCTTTTTTTTAAAAAAAAAAGTTCAGACAGCAAAGGCATGTACTACGATCAAATAAAAAGTGGTGTTGGAGAATGAAAAATATTAGTTTTAACTTCTCTAAAATTGTTTCCCCCAAGGGAATGAAATAATTGGTGTGGAAGAGGCTGAAAGTACTGCCTAAAGTGAGCCCAGAGGCCAAGTGCAAAGGAGACTGCAGATTACTGCAGCTGAGGTCTGTTTAGTTGTAAATTTGAGTCCTGCAGCTTCAGACCAAATAGTACATGTTTCTCTTTTCAATATTTATTTACATTTGATATTCTGAAATTGTCTGCTTTTTGTCATTTCTGCAGTTTCAGGTCAGAACCATATCTGCAACTAGAGGCGGCAAATAAACTAATAATCAGATTCCTTCAGTGAAGCAGCCTGATTCTTTGAGAATCATGAGTGTCTCCACATGACATTTTACCCTCCCCCAGTCGAGCACGGAGCAGCCTCGCCAATGCGCAGGAGCTGCCTGCTGCAGGGCTCACTCCCTCACACTGCTGGGAGGTGCTAAATGCTCTTGCTGAGAAACGTGCACTGAGCAATCCTGTTTTAACATAATACTAACACGCTAATACTAATTACTTTATGGTCCCCAGACTCAAAATGGAGGACTAAGATTCCTGGATCTTAAAACATAGAGGACTGTAGCATATTTTGGGGTGCCAGGGTAGCTATATCAAACAAATAAAAACAGATTCACTTTAGCAACAGATTGATAATCTACAGATCTTACTTTTTAAAATTTGGATGTAAGTAGAGATTTTCAGTATTTGTTTTCCCTTATTTTGAAGTCATTTCTTCTCAAGTCTTGTGACACATGGCTGAAAAGGAGGGAGCACCCATGGCTCCAACCGTAGTACCACAATCTTTTCACCATCCTGATGCTTTACCCCCATACATGGACCTCACTCACATCTGTCATTTTTGGAAGCCTAGATCTTGTTAACAACCCATCAGGTGCAGTGTCAGTTTCAAATCAAATTATCATCTAAGGAAACAAGAAAACAGAGGCAGCAGAACACTGGTATATATTATAGCCCAAAGCACTAAGCTAAGTTAAAAATTTTTTTAAGATTTTTCTATAGTTGTCTATTGCTAATGATTTTGATCAGAATAAAGAAGGTGAAAGGAAATAAGGTACAAGTGACAGGTTTTTTCAGTGGGGAAAAATGGTTGGATGAAATTGGGACTAAGAGACCACATCTTTAAGGGTCTGAATTTTGTAGGTGTAACTACATAAGCAGTGTTAACTCCATTTCTGATACCAGTAGCCCTCTAGAAAATAAAGCAAAGTAGTTCTAGTGTGGTCACGTTATAAGCCAATATTGTAAAAAATAGCAACTACTATTCATTTGTTCACGACATGCATATTTATAGAATAGTTAGGTACCACTTGTAAGGTAAGTCCTTTAAAATTCTGTAATACATATTAAAGTAGTGGTTATTGGTCTGATATGTACTGCTCTTGGTTCTATAAACTAGATAAAAAGCAGTGCTTTGTGAAATGCAGTGTTCTATCTTAATGCCACTGGTGATAGAAAGTAGTTCCCTTCAGTTCAAATCCTGTGCCCTCATCTGCTGCTTGCTGACGTAAGCAATAAGTCCCCCCTCTTACTAATGGTATCTACACATTTCTGTAACTTGTATTTAATGATGGTGTATCTGGTGATTGTAAAAATATTAGACAGATATAAAAGTATATAATATATATTAACCGTTAATGCTGAGGTACAGTCTGTGAATTATGTGTTTTGTACTTTTATTCATTGTGTAATTTAGTGATGGTGGAAGTTCTACATTCAATCCTTAAGATGGCAGTATCCCTTTTACAGTTTAACATGATCTGCATCAACTTGTTTGCTTGCTAAGGTTTTGTTAGAATAGGAAATAATAAATATAAAAAAGAAAGTGCAGTACTGGTTAGGGAAACAGACTTCAAGTCACTAACTGAAGTCAATACAAACTCCTTGTACATTCACTGTGAGTTTCAAAGGGAATCAGTCCCTAATTTAAAGGTTTCCTTTGTTCACTTTCTGGATGTGTGCTTTTGAGGGATATCTGAGGTTAAGCAACATTACAGCACCAAACACTGGGGCTATTAATCCCATTTAGGTCTGTACTGAAAAGGATGGTGGAAATACATGTATATATCTTTTCTTTACCTAAAAGTGCCATCCATTGTCCTTGAATTAATATAAAGTTACTGTTGCATTTAATTTAACTAGGAGGATCCTCGAAAGTTAACACCTTTTCCAAGGACAATGTCAACAATGTCAATGTCAACACTGAGTCTGATTCTGACCACATTTATAGTGGTACTACAATGTCAACGTGGTGGTATAGTGTCACACTGCATCTTCATGACAACCATACTCCTTTGTTGGGACACTGTGCCAGTAAGAAGCGCAACATCCAACGGGCAGATGAAATGATGCATAAAGAAGTTAAGTGTTTACAGATAAAACTGCTGTGGTTCAAGTACTTCCCCATCAAAGGCTTGCTGAGGCTTTGTGAGAAAGTGATCTAAATTATTATTTTAATGTTTGTTTAAACATAATTCGTTCACTCAGTGATCATTCACACCGAAGCAATGCCATAAAAGTTTTGGTCATACCATAATTTAGGAGAATTATTCTTTGGATCATAAATTAGAAAAAGAAAGAACATGCTTCTTTTCACCTTTTAAAATCACATGACGTTAAAGGACAAATACCCACTCTTCTGTTCTGACCCGTGAATAGCTTAAATGCTTTTTTCCAAAACAAGATACTGCCAGTGTTACGAGTATTTCCCAGAAATGGTACTGTGTTGAAAAATAATTATTGTTACTTCCTCTAGCAGCATTTTATCTTCTGTTTTAAAAACTATTTATATTATACTAATTAGAAAATATGAAATAAGATAGGGAGCTCCAGACTGACACAGCAGTTGTTCTGGAAAAGGAAAATACGCTGATAAACTTTGATGCATGAGATAATGTACAGACACGTCAGTGTTACCTCTTACTCTAGGTGCTCTTTGGTGAGAGACAGGCTTTGTTCTCTTGTTCATGACATTTCTCTGCAAAGAATTCTCTATGGAGTGGAGCAAATGAAGTGAATCATTTCTTACCAAGCAAATTTATCAATTTATAAATCTTCTCTACAGCTCACTTTTGAGTTCAGTTGTAATCATGAGTGATCCTTCATATTTTATTAAAACTGTTCATTCAGGTAAGAAGTATGTTGAAATTTTGCCAATATCTTAATAAAACCCAGCAACTTAAAGACACTAGGCAATTGTCTTTTTATTCAAAGGAAGGTTATTTAGTGCTGGGATTTAGGTTGATTCCCTCAGAACTGAAAATAAAATCCTGAGGTGGCAGTTTTCTAAACTTTAAAGTGGGAACATTTTAAAAAGAAAGTTTGCTAAGTGCTGCTACAACTGTTATTCCCTCCCCAGAAAAACCAGAAGAGAGATATCTCATCTTACACGTTTCCCCCATCAGTTTAATGTTGGGGGCAGGGGGTTATCCTAAAATAGATGAATGAGGAACAGGACCTGCCAACGGCTAAGTGCTGACTCCTCCAATCTCCCAACTACTTTATTCTTCAAACTCTGCGTCCAGCCCAAGTTCTTCCCTCTCCCTTAAGTCTTTTTCCCCTTTTCGTTTCAAACTGGAAGAAAGGAAATAATCAGGTGAATTGTGGCTGAAAGTCTGTTAGGAAGAATGCTTTAAGAGAGTAACAGGAGATAAAAAGAGAAAGAAAGGACAATGTGGGGGACAAATAAAGCTGATAAAACAAGACATCTCCATCTAAGGGAATGGCATTAAACCTGAAAAATAAGTAAACCTAATCAATACACTGCATTCTTACCCTCCTCTCCCCACCATAGTTATAACAACTTTAAACTCCTAATTACATTAAATTCATTCAAGTACTTAGTATGACTTTATATAGAACCCAAAGAAAGAATAATTGAGAAAACAAAGTGAAGGTCTGCAAGAATCATGTATTTGCAAGAGTTTGCTAAAGCAGGGAATGAAAGAAAAGCAATATTTTGATAAGTATTATTTATACTTGAAAAAAATCCCCTATTAGTATTCTTAGTTCAAAAGGAACATCTCTTTCTGAAGCAGCAGCACACAGCAAGATATTAAGCAAACCACTAAGTATACTGAACTCATTTGAATTTAATAGAAATTTACCTAAATTACCAAATTATCCAGTATGATTGCCTGAAATAAGGTGTTTAATTGTTCATTTCCTTTTTCCATTACAAGTTTGTCCTCTGTCATTTTAACAGCAATTAGTAAAGAACACTCTTCTATTGCACTTTAGGAAAACCTACTTCTGCTTGGCCAAGGAATAATCTCATGGAAGATCCTTTTTAATTTATATTTCAAACCTAATTCCTCTCAGACCCAAAACTGTTAAGTGGTGATCAGGAGAAACGTGCTCTCGTCCTGAGCAGCTGAGTTTAGCATCCCTCTTATGCTGAGCCTAAGACCCCCAGTCATGAAACCTCCAGATGAGATGTGCCCTGCTTCATGGTGTAAGCAGGGGCCCTCACCCACAGGTTCCGATTTTTCTTATCCTGCTTTAGGACTAGGGAAAAAATAAATGTGAAATATGTCAGGAATTATATGTATTTGGAGAAACCATCTTTCAAATGAGTAACTGGAATTTAACCAAAGATGAAAAAGCTGTCCCTGCCAGTTGTTACACTGGGAGATCCTGGAGCTAGGGCATTCAGGGTGGGCAATTAAGCCAAATAAGAGTTGCTATGGGATCAAATGAAACTGAATAGCAGGGAGGCCTATGGAGTAGGCTTTCCTAAATGCACATAAGGAGACAGACTTAACTGTCCTGCAGGACTCAGGCAAGGGCTCTGGCTGGGCAGAGGCTCTGCAGGAATGGAAGAGAAGACTCTCTAATAGGAAAAAACACATAAATGTGCCAAGTGGAGAAAAAGATTTTTAGAAACAGAGCAGACCATATAATTTATGTCCCAAACTATACAATGACGGATGTCACCATTTGCTCTTAACCCTCCCTAGACAGAATTTTAAAATTGCTATGAAACTTCCATAAGACTATGAAGCCATGTATGGGTTAATGTGGGAACTAGCGATAAATGAGGGGAAATCTAAAAATATCACTATGAAAAGACTAAAAGGAACACAAACACACACATGGCTCTTTCAGTTTTGTACTTCCCAAATTTTCTATAATCTTATCACCTTTATAATTAAAAGAAAAATAAAAAATTCTTTTGGATAGAAAACTAAGAATGGCTCATTACTTTCTGAATTGTGAATGTAAGATTAATTACACTTACGTTTTTAATTCAAAAAATATAATTATATATATTTTGAAAACCACAGTACTTCCAGCTTCCAATTCTGAAATGTAGAGCTAAAGGGAATATTGCTTCCACCCTTACAAAAGAAAAAAAAAAAAAAAGTCCAGATTAACTTCAAATTATGACTGTTTTCAAACCCATCAGAGAGCTGAGGTTGCAACTGGCCCAAATCTAAAGAGGGGCAGGCACCTGCTGGGAAAGACGAGCCATCAGCACTAGTTTACATAGGGTAGCTACAAGCAGACACTGGAAAAAACTGTTTAGCATGAGTTAGTAATGAACTGGTGCTGGCAGGACAGTGGGAAGTCCTGGGAGCTGCAGAAATTAGTGGAGTCTGCACTGTCTTGCAAACTCTACCAGGTGCTCAAAGAAAAGATTAGAAAGAGCCCTAAGGGTCAACTGTGGTGCAGACCCAGCAGTGGGATGTGGGAGAGTCAAGAAACTATCAGACCCTTTCTCCCATCTCTCCTACATAAATGTTATTCTATGGGGGAAAAAGGGCCACAAATGCTGCCACCCTTAGGGTACCTATGAAAAGTCACTGCAGCTGATGAAAGGGAACAGGGAAGAAAAACCCTACTCTTGGGGAGGCAGGAATATCACCGGGCCTACAACTAGCTGTGGAGGGGCAAGTGAATCAAGACACAGTAAACTGAAACACACAGTGCCTAAAGCTTCCCCTTAATCCGAGAATGTCAGTCCCTCCCCTGCCTCCAGTCAAGCTTCAAATAACAGAACACTTCTGGGAGAAGGACAGGAAAGCAACAACAGCATGCAGAGACTTAACAACTTTCTGAGGCACAGTACAAAGGGAAGCCCTAAACTCAAGGTCAGAAGAGACACTGCTCTGGTAATCCATCCCCAATCAGGAATGCAATGTATTGCTATAGGAACTCGAAGCCACTAAGGTTAATCACAGCAACCATGAACCTCAAACCAAAGACAACTCCTAACTAGATCAATTCAAATTCTGCAGTAAAGGTCTAAGCAGCAGGAAAGGCCTGCGCATTTTTAGGCAGAAAACCCATTCATCAATCTACTGTCCTACACAAAATGTGTTTTCAACAAAATACACAGATGCATCTGAAAACAAGAAAAAAGTGTATTCTTAAGAGTGAAGTAGGGCTTCCCTGGTGGCACAGTGGTTGAGAATCTGCCTGCCAATGCAGGGGACACGGGTTCAAGCCCTGGTCTGGGAAGATCCCACATGCCGCGGAGCAACTAGGCCCGTGAGCCACAACTACTGAGCCTGCGCATCTGGAGCCTGTGCTTCGCAGCAAGAGAGGCCGCGACAGTGAGAGGCCCGCGTACCGTGATGAAGAGTGGCCCCCGCTCGCCGCAACTAGAGAAAGCCCTCGCACAGAAACGAAGACACAACGCAACCAAAAATAAATAAATAAATAAATAAAACTATTAAAAAAAACAAAAGAGTGAAGTAACCGGGGTGGTGGGTACTGGCAGGGAACCTGCCTCTCCCAGGTTCTCTCCAGGTGGCCTCCCCTCCCAGGCCCTCCTTGGGGACCTTTGTAACTTGAGCCAATTAAATTTGAGCTTGGTGGGAATGTAAACTGGTACAACCACTATGGAGAACAGTATGGAGGTTTCTTAAAAACCTAAAAATAGAGCTACCATATGATCCAGCAATCCCATTCCTGGGCATATATCTGGAGAAAACCATAATTCGAAAAGATACATGCACCCCAATGTTCACGGCAGCACGATTTACAATAGCCAAGACATGGGAGCCATCTAAATGTCCATCAACAGAGGAGTGGATAAAGATGATGTGGTACATATATACAATGGAATATTATTTAGCCATAAAAAAGAACAAAATAATGCCATTTGTAGCAACATGAATGGACCTAGAGATTGTCATACTGAGTGAAGTAAGTCAGACAGAGAAAGACAAATATCATATGATATCACTTATATGTGGAATCTAAAAAAATGGTACAAATGAACTTACAAAACAGAAATAGAGTTGCAGATGTAAAAAACAAATTTATGTTTGTAAATAAAAAAACAAATTTATGTTTGTAAATACCTATACAGTAGGTCCTTAATTAGTTACCAGTGGGGAAGGGGGCGGGGAGGGATAAATTGGGAGATTGGGATTGATATATACACACTACAATATATAAAATAGATAACTAATTAAGGACCTACTGTATAGCACAGGGAACTCTACTCAATACTCTGTAATGACCGATATAGGAAAAGAATCTTAAAAAGAGTTAATATATGTATACGTATAACTGATTCACTTTGCTGTACACCTGAAACTAACATAACATTGTAAATCAACTATACTCTAATAAAAATTAAAAAAAAAAAAACAAAAAACCTGAACTCCAAAAAACTAAACAAACAAAAACAAAAAAGCCAAACACAGAGTGAAGTAACCATCAGAACCAGAATCTGATATGACAAGGATTTTGGAGCTGACAGAATTTAAAATAACTATGGTTAATATGTTGTGGAAATGGTGGGCAACATGCAAGATCATGTGGGTGATTTCAGCAAAGAAACAGAAACTATAATAAATAGAAATACCGGAAATGAAAAATACTGTAACAAAGATGATGAATGCTTTTGATGGGCTGATCAGTTGATCTACCATTGCTGAGAAGAGAATCAGTAAATTTAAAGATAAGTCGATAAAAATTACCTTAACTGAAACACAAGAAAAAGAATGAATGAAAAACAAAAGCAAAATAAATCCAGAACAGAACATATAAGAGCTACGGAACAATATCAGTCTAACATATGCATAATTGGAAACCCTCATATGTTGCTCTTGGGACTGCAATGGCAGTGCCTTCTGGAAGTTTGGCAGTTTCGTATAAAGTTAAGCATATACCTACCGCATGACTCAGTGCAATGAGTTCTGACACCAACTACCTGGAGTTAGGCTAAACTTCACAGGTTAAAGGCAAAGTCCTCCACAAGACTGCTCTCACTTCAGATACCAGCTGCAAGTTTGGGGTTCCCCCACCAACCCTCCCCTAGGTGTGATTATTCACTAGAACGACTCACAAAACTCAGGAAAATACTTACAATTCCAGTTTTATTATAGCAAAAGGATACCAATCAGAACCTGGCAAAAGGAGAGACACATAGGGTGAGGTAGAGGAGGGTCCCAGTGTGAAGCTTCCTTGTGATCAGAGCATGTTACCCTCCCAAAACATCAATTTATGACAGAGTTCTGCCAACCAGGGAAGCTCAGCTGAGCTTCAATGTCCAGAGTTTTTACTGGGGTTTCATTACATAAGCATGACTGACTCACTGGCAATGAGTCTAAACTACTCAGGCTGATAACATGTGACTCAGTGGCCCAATCCTCTAATCACATGGTTAGTCTTTCTGGCACGGCCAGTCCTTATCCTGAGTCATCTCATTAACTAAGCTATCAGGATCCACCATAAGTAACAAAGACACTCCTATCGCTCAGGAAATTCCAAGGACTTAAGAGGCTATGTCCCAGGAACCAGGGACAAAGGCCAAATTCTTTATTACATACCCAGCAATCCCACTCCAAGGCAAACATTACCCTAGAGAATGACAACTTATGTTCACACAAAAATCTACACACAAATGTTTATAAGGTTCATAATCACCCTAAACTAGAAATAACCCAAATGTCCTTCAATGGTAAATGAATAAATCGTATACATCCATACAGTGAAATACTATTCAGCAGTAAAAAGGAATAAAGTTCTGATTCACACAACAAGGTGGATGTCTACCCCTAGAGGGAATGCCAGGCAGATACTTGTTAATTGAACCCCAGAGGTTTTCCTCAATGGACTGTGTGAATCTGTATATGCTGCATATTTCTTACTATTTTTAAATTCACAAACAACAATACTTGAGGTGAGCTGGAGCCCAACAAAACAGACAGGACATGATTTTCTTCATCATAGGCGAACTGCTTTTGAGTACATCCTTTAGCTACCTACAAGTTTGTTTTTTTCATGAAACCTGTTATCAACTTTAATTATAAAAATAGAGAATTTTATGCCAGGAGGGCAGTTACAAATCATTTCTTTAGAAGCTTACTTTTTTTGCTTTTCAAGAGATAGACTTTATTCTTAATATGGAATCAGAAATCAGAATATGGTACAAATGGCTTGGGTTTCTAAAATATATGAGAAGATAATATACCAATTAAGTTCAAATAATTTTCCCTACAAAATTTTTGTGCAAGCATAAAGAAATACCTTCAAAATTTCCTATAGCTATAACAACCAAAAATAGTCTTGCTGACACAGTGAACTCAAATTCCACCAATGTAAAAGGGTCTCAACCAATTCTCAATTCATCTAAAACAAGGGCAGCACTCCTAATTGCTTTTATACATAACCTGACAGCATAAGAAAAGCCAAAAAAATACTCAAGATCCAAAATGTACTATGATTCAAATATCCCTATGCCATTATGGGGAATCCACTGACTAAAAAGACCTCAAGGTCATTAAAAATAAGAGTAAAGGTTAAGAACATCTACAATTTAAAAACAAAAAACAAAACGGATACTTCCCCCCAAATAAAGGACAGAAGGACACCTCAAAATGCTACTGTAGGAGATGGTTCAAGATGGCGGAGTAGGAGGATGTGCTCTCACTCCCTCTTGCGAGAACACCAGAATCACAACTAACTGCTGAACAATCATTGACAGGAAGACACTGGAACTCACCAAAAAAGATACCCCACATCCAAAGACAAAGGAGAAGCCACAATGAGATGGTAGGAGGGGCACAATCACAATAAAATCAAATCCCATAACTGCTGGGTGGGTGACTCACAAACTGGAGAACACTTATACCACAGAAGTCCACCCACTGGAGTGAAGGTTCTGAGCCCCACGTCAGGCTTCCGAACCTGGGGGTCCGGCGATGGGAGGAGGAATTCCTAGAGAATCAGACTTTGAAGGTTAGAGGGATTTGATTGCAGGACTTTGACAGGACTGGGGGAAACAGAGACTCCATTCTTGGAGGGCACACACAAAGTAGTATGTGCATCAGGACCCAGGGGAAAGAGCAGTGACCCCCATAGGAGACTGAACCAGACCTACCTGCTGGTGTTGGAGGGTCTCCTGCAGAGGCAGGGGGTGGCTCTGTCTCACCGTGAGGACAAGGACACTGGCAGCAGAAGTTCTGGGAAGTACTCCTTGGCATGAGCCCTACCAGAGTCCGCCATTAGCCCCACCAAAGAGCCCAGGTAGGCTACAGTGTTGGGTCGCCTCAGGTCAAACAACCAACAGGGAGGGGACCCAGCCCCACCCATCAGCAGACAAGCGGATTAAAGTTTTCCTGAGCTCGGCCCACCAGAGCAACAGCCAGCTCTACCCACCACCAGTCCCTCCCATTAGGAAACTTGCACAAACCTCTTAGATAGCCTCATCCACCACAGGGAAGACAGCAGAAACAAGAAGAACTACAATCCTGCAGCCTGTGGAAGGAAAACCACATTCACAGACAGACAAAATGAAAAGGCAGAGGGCTAGGTACCAGATGAAGGAACAAGATAAACCCCCAGAAAAACAACTAAATGAAGTGGAGATAGGCAACCTTCCAGAAAAAGAATTCAGAATAATGATAGTGAAGATGATCCAGGACCTCGGAAAAAGAATGGGGGCAAAGATTGAGAAGATGCAAGAAATGTTTAACAAAGACCTAGAAGAATTAAAGAACAAACAAACAGAGATGAACAATACAATAACTGAAATGAAAAACACACTAGAAGGAATCAATAGCAGAATAACTGAGGCAGAAGAACGGATAAGTGACCTGGAAGACAGAATGGTGGAATTCACTGCCACAGAACAGAATAAAGAAACAAGAATGAAAAGAAATGAAGACAGCCTAAGAGACCTCTGGGACAACATTAAACGCAAAAACATTCGCATTATAGGGGCCCCAGAAGGAGAGAGAGAGAGAAAGGACCCGAGAAAATATTTGAAGAGATTATAGTCGAAAACTTCCCTAACGTGGGAAAGGAAATAGCCACCCAAGTCCAGGAAGCGCAGAGTCCCATACAGGATAAACCCAAGGAGAAACACACCAAGACACATAGTAATCAAATTGGCAAAAATTAAAGACAAAGCAAAATTAATGAAAGCAGCAAGGAAAAAACGACAAATAACATACAAGGGAACTACCATAAGGTTAATAGCTTATTTCTCAGCAGAAACTCTACAAGCCAGAAGGGAGTGGCATGATATACTTAAAGTGATGAAAGGGAAGAACCTACAACCAAGATTACTCTACCCAGCAAGGATCTCATTCAGATTTGATGGAGAAATCAAAAGCTTTACAGTCAAGCAAAAGCTAAGAGAATTCAGCACCACCAAACCAGCTCTGCAACAAATGCTAAAGGAACTTCTCTAAGTGGGAAACACAAGAGAAGAAAAGGACCTACAAAAACAAACCCAAAACAATTAAGAAAATGGTAATAAGAACATACATATCGATTATTACCTTAAACGTGAATGGATTAAATGCTCCAACCAAAAGACACAGGCTTGCTGAATGGATACAAAAACAAGACCTATATATGTGCTGTCTACAAGAGACCCACTTCAGACCTAGGGACACATACAGACTGAAAGTGAGGGGATGGAAAAAGATATTCCATGCAAATGGAAATCAAAAGAAAGCTGGAGTAGCAATACTCATATCAGATAAAATAGACTTTAAAATAAAGAATGCTGCAAGAGACAAGGAAGGACACCACATAATGATCAAGGGATCAATCCAAGAAGATGATATAACAATTATAAATATATATGCACCCAACAAAGGAGCACCTCAATACATAAGGCAACTGCTAACAGCTATAAAAGAGGAAATCGACAGTAACACAAGAATAGTGGGGGACTTTAACACCTCACTTACACCAATGGACAGATCATTCAAGCAGAAAATTAATAAGGAAAGACATGCGTTAAATGACACAATAGACCAGATAGAGTTAATTGATATTTATAGCACATTCCATCCCAAAACAGCAGATTACACTTTCTTCTCAAGTGCGCACCGAACATTCTCCAGGATAGATCACATCTTGGGTCACAAATCAAGCCTCAGTAAATTTAAGAAAACTGAAATCATATCAAGCATCTTTTCTGATCACAACGCTATGAGATTAGAAATCAATTACAGGGAAAAAAATGTAAAAAACACAAACACATGGAGGCTGAACAATACGTTACTAAACAACCAAGAGATCACTGAAGAAATCAAAGAGGAAATAAAAAATACCCAGAGACAAATGACAATGAAAACACGACGATCCAAAACCTATGGGATGCGGCAAAAGCAGTTCTAAGAGGGAAGTTTATAGCTATACAAGCCTACCTCAAGAAACAAGAAAAATCTCAAATAAACAATCTAACCTTACACCTAAAGGAACTAGAGAAAGAAGAACAAACAAAACCCAAAGTTAGCAGAAAGAAAGAAATCATAAAGATCAGAGCAGAAATAAATGAAATACAAACAAAGAAAACAACAGCAAAGATCAATAAAACTAAAAGCCGGTTCTTTGAGAAGATAAACAAAATTGATAAACCATTAGCCAGACTCATCAAGAAAAAGAGGGAGAGGACTCAAATCAATAAAGTTAGAACTGAAAAAGGAGAAGTTACAACAGACACCACAGAAATACAAAGCATCCTAAGAGACAACTACAAGCAACTCTATGCCAATAAAATGGACAACCTGGAAGAAATGAACAAATTCTTAGAAAGGTATAACCTTCCAAGACTGAACCAGGAAGAAATAGAAAATATGAACAGACCAATCACAAGTAATGAAACTGAAACTGTGATTAAAAATCTTCCAACAAACAAAAGTCCAGGACCAGATGGCTTCACAGGTGAATTCTATCAAACATTTAGAGAAGAGCTAACACCCATCCTTCTCAAACTCTTCCAAAAAATTGCAGAGGAAGGAACACTCCCAAACTCATTCTATGAGGCCACCATCACCTTGATACCAAAACCAGACAAAGATACTACAAAAAAAGAAAATTACAGACCAATATCACTGACGAATATAGATGCAAAAATTCTCAACAAAACACTAGCAAGCAGAATCCAACAACACATTAAAAGGATCATACACCATGATCAAGTGGAATTTATCCCAGGGATGCAAGGATTCTTCAATATACGTAAATCAATCAATGTGATGCACCATATTAACAAATTGAAGAAAAACCATATGATCATCTCAACAGATGCAGAAAAAGCTTTTGACAAAATTCAACATGCATTTATGATTAAAAACTCTCCAGAAAGTGGGCATAGAGGGAACCTACCTCAACATAATAAAGGCCATATACGACAAACCCACAGCAAACATCATTCTCAATGGTGAAAAACTGAAAGCATTTCCTCGAAGATCAGGAACAAGACAAGGAGGTCCACTCTCACCACTATTATTCAACATAGTTCTGGAAGTCCTAGCCATGGCAATCAGAGAAGAAAAAGAAATAAAAGGAATACAAATTGGAAAAGAAGAAGTAAAACTGTGACTGTTTGCAGATGACATGATACTATATATAGAGAATCCTAAAGATGCCACCAGAAAACTACTAGAACTAATCAATGAATTTGGTAAAGTTGCAGGATACAAAATTAATGCACAGAAATCTCTTGCATTCCTATACACTAATGATGAAAAATCTGAAAGAAAAATTAAGGAGACACTCCCATTTACCAGTGCAACAAAAAGAATAAAATACCTAGGAATAAACCTACCTAGGGAGACAAAAGACCTGTATGCAGGAAACTATAAGACACTGAAGAAAGAAATTAAAGATGATACCAACAGATGGAGAGATATACCATGTTCTTGGATTGGAAGAATCAATATTGTGAAAATGACTATACTACCCAAAGCAATCTACAGATTCAATGCAATCCCTATCAAATTACCAATGGCATCTTTTACAGAGCTAGAACAAAAAATCTTAAAATTTGTATGGAGACACAAAAGACCCCAAATAGCCAAAGCAGTCTTGAGGGAAAAAAACGGAGCTGGAGGAATCAGGCTCCCTGACTTCAGACTATACTACAAAGCTACAGTAATCAAGACAATATGGTACTGGCACAAAAACAGCAACATAGATCAATGGAACAAGATAGAAAGCCCAGAGATAAACCCACGCACCTATGGTCAACTAATCTATGACAAAGGAGGCAAGGATATACAATGGAGAAAAGACAGTCTCTTCAATAAGTGGTGCTGGGAAAACTGGACAGCTACATGTATTAGAACACTCCCTAACACCATATACAAAAATAAACTCAAAATGGATTAGAGACCTAAATGTAAGACCAGACACTACAAAACTTAGAGGAAAACATAGGAAGAACACTCTTTCATATAAATCACAGCAAGATCTTTTTTGATCCACTGCCTAGAGTAATGGAAATAAAAACAAAAATAAACAAATGGGACCTAATGAAACTTCAAAGCTTTTGCACAGCAAAAGAAACCATAAACAAGACGAAAAGACAACCCTCAGAATGGGAGAAAATATTTGCAAACGAGTCAACAAAGGATTAATCTCCAAAATATATAAACAGCTCATGCAGCTCAATATTAAAAAAACAAACAACCCAATCAAAAAATGGGCAGAAGACCTAAATAGACATTTCTCCAAAGAAGACATACAGATGGTCAAGAAGCACATGAAAAGCTGCTCAACATCACTAATTATTAGAGAAATGCAAATCAAACCTACAATGAGCTATCACCTCACACCAGTGAGAATGGGCATCATCAGAAAATCTACAAACAACAAATGCTGGAGAGGGTGTGGAGAAAAGGGAACCCTCTTGCACTGTTGGTGGGAATGTAAATTGATACAGCCACTATGGAGAACAGTATGGCGGTTCCTTAAAAAACTAAAAATAGAATTACCATATGACCCAGCAATCCCACTACTGGGCATATACCCAGAGAAAACCATAATTCAAAAAGACACATGCACCCCGATGTTCACTGCAGAACTATTTACAATAGCCAGGTCATGGAAGCAACCTAAATGCCCATCGACAGATGAATGGATAAAGACGATGTGGTACATATATAAAATGGAATATTACTCAGCCACAAAAAGGCACGAAATTGGGTCATTTGTAGAGACATGGATGGATCTAGAGACTGTCATACAGAGTGAAGTCAGTTAGAAAGAGAAAAACAAATATCGTATATTAACGCATATATGTGGAACCTAGAAAAATGGTACAGATGAACCGGTTTGCAGGGCAGAAATTGAGACACAGATGTAGAGAACAAACGTACAGACACCAAGGGGGGAAAGCAGCGGGGGTGGTGGTGGTGGTGGTGTGATGAATTGGGAGATTGGGATTGACATGTGTATACTGATGTGTATGAAATGGATGACTAATAAGAACCTGCTGTATAAGAAAATAAATGAAATAAAATTCAAAAATTCCAAAAAAAAAAGTTATTGTATAGATTAATGACCCAAGAGAATCTCATGATTAAATCACTTGTGCTAAAAGCTCTTACAAGTAAATTTCCCCAAATGAACAGTCTATTCTCCGGCTTCTCTTAGTTCTTAACCACAAGTGGTTTTCCATATTTTGAAAATAAGTTATAAAGGTACACTGGAAAGCACTCAGTTCTATATCATATACAGGTCAAGAAACAGCTACGCAATAGTGAGAGTTCCAAAGCAGAGTCAATCACACTTGTCTTTACGAATTCTGTAAGCCTCAATTAAAAAAAAACCTCTACAAAATCAATTCTTACAATGATTTGCTCTCAACACTAAAGGTGCAAAATTCTTACATTATAGTTTTACCCATTACAATGTAGCACAGAAATAAGTTTGATTTAGAATATGATCTCATCAAAATGTAATGAACATAAATACATTTCCAGCTAATAGAAAATGAAATGTGAAGAACTTATTAGTAATGTTTCAGAGCATTGCACAATAAGCTACCTAACAACTATACGACAGCATGCCAATGCTATCATGGTAGTAAGCAAATGCTAAATTTTAACTTCTCATATGATTATACTACTTAAATATTTCCAACTAATTTAAGGAGAAAAAGTAACCATACACATTATGGAGATTATAAATAAGTCTTCTAACTTCCCCATGCATCTACTTACAGCTCAACAGCCTCTATTATACACAGGCAATAGGAATAGGAAAAAGGGGGGCTTCCTGCTCCACTTTTAATAAATTGCAGAGGCATAACATTTTCTCAGCATCATTTTATTAACAAAAAGTGCAAACTGTTTTGAACAAAAGCAAACCATGAATCACAGCATTCGGCAAGACACTACACATGGAAAAGGGAACAATATTCATTAAGTAAAAAATAAGCAGATGAGATGCCTCTCACGTGTATATATTCATGCTTTTTCAATAGTCTCTTAGTCAACTTTCAGTGTAATTTTCACAAATAGTATAGCAGCTCAGAAACAAATGCAAGAGCACAATGATAAAGTTTGGCAATTATTTTGGACTAATTCTGAGTATGAAAGTAAACTTTATACCACAGTTTCATGTAAGCCACAGTACAATATGTAGGAATCTTTAAATGTATTGACACTGAAATCAATGTCCAACTAATGAAAATAAAGGAGAAAACAGGGTTTTAAAATACTCGTTACATTATAATTGTTTAGTAAGAAGCAGAAAAAACGAAATAATTTTAAATGTTCTTACATGTGTTCATACGACCAGGAACATAACCAATCCATACTAACTTAATTCATTTAAAATTACATTTGTAAAAGTCACACAAAAGAAAGCTTAGGTGTCATTAATCAGTGTGCCTGCACTTGAAGAAACAAGAAAAGATAAATAAATTAACCTCAGTCAGTCAACATATTCCAAAGAGGAGATTCAGTCTCGTGTTACTTCAGTTATTCACATAAAGTGTCTGCAGGGAAGAATCTACACATTAGTAATATTTCTGCCCACTAATCTACAGGCACTAGTGAAACTATAAACTATAATTAAAACCCAAAATATAAAGGTGGTCATTTAAACGCAACTGAGTGTCTAGCCAAGACAGAAAAGCACCGATGCTGAGCAGGTTACTGAGTGCGTGCACTGTCTCCAGGTACGTTTCCTGGCAGTTAATTGCCCTTCTGTTATAGTAGACAAACTGCCTTTTATGAATATACTATTTACTAAATTAATTGAGGCTACACTGTTATTTCATTACATTACACAGAATTCTTCCCACACAACTTTTTCCTGTGTACTAATGTCTTACACTAGAATTGTGCTACTTTCTAAAGTTTCAGAATTACTATTTCAAGTAGAGATGATGAAAAAAATAAGACCAAATCTGATTATCTGACTGTTGATAAATTTGAGCACCAACTACAGCAAAATTCAGGGTCAAGGTAGCTTGCAAGTCAGTTTTCTTGATTTGAAAATTACCTTCCACTGTTTTCATCAGTATTGAAGCTGAGATCTTCAGGGCCTATTTGTTCACCATCAGGAAAACTGGAATGTGTATCTAGGAGAAAAAAAAAAGAGTTAACATTTTTAAAAGACCAGTATTTTCTTTTCCTTATCTCTAAATGATCTTACCAAGTGTGTTATTTAAGTGATAAAGATGTGCTGGGGTGTGAAATCTCTATTTTTAGAGAATTTTTGATCTGAGTCAAGTGTAAGCAAACTCAAAGGGAAAATAAAGGAGAAAAAAACAAAATGTGTAATAGACGCCCACAATTAGAAGATGAAAGGCATTGCCTGACTTTGTCGTCCTTGGGACACTATGGGAGCAGCTAAAGAAGGGAATAGGAAACGATGACGATGTACACTCTAAAGACTGATTTTGTAAATATAAAATGTATTTCAAAGCCAATTAAACTGCACATGCAAATATCACTACAAAAACTCATCAGCACTCAAAATAACTTGCCTGAAGTTTGGCTGCTTCTTTTATAAACAGAGAAGATTGCTAAGAGTACCTTAATACTTAAAAAATCATCAAATGACTGAATCTGTACTAAAAAAGACACTAGAATATCAGGGAAATATGTAAAATATAAAGCTGACAATTAACATAAGCCTGACAATGTTGTTATTCTAGGAACTCTTATAGAGGAATGCTCAGATTGACCATTAAGGTCTCTGGATAAAATATTAACAATGGGTGATGGATGTTAAACTTATTGTGGTGATCATTTTGCAATGTATACATATATCAAATCATTATGCTGTACACCTAAAATAAAACAAAACAAAACTACTAACAATGGGTTTCTCTCAGTGAGTTTTTTCCTAAGACTTCTTTAGGAGGAAGTGGTAATAAAATCAATGATTCCATAATCAGCATGCATTTCTGTAAGTCAGAAAGAGTTATCTTTAAAAAAGCGACCTTATTAGCTAGGCTACAAATATCTCCGAAAAGAAAAAAAAAAAAATCTGAAACCTCCCCAGGGGCTGGCAACATTTTCTATAAAGGAGCAGACAGTAAATATTTAGGCACTGCAGGCCACAAATGGTCTCCGTTGAAAATTCTTTTTTGTTTGGCTTGTTTTCTTTTTCCATTCTCAGGTCATAGGCTGTACCAAAGCAGGTTGCCAACACTTGCTCCACCCAGTAAGCAGCACGCATCAGATGGTGTCTGACCAGGCAAATACTACCTACCAAATGTTTTCAGTACTCACCATTTAGTTTACCCCACAGAATGTCGTCTCACAAATGACAATAGTTTAAAAAAGAAAAAGAAGCAGAAGCAGCAAAGCAGAAGAAGCAGAAGCAGAAAGAGAAGCAAAGGAAGCAGCAGCAGCAGCAGAAGAGATGGTTTTATTAATCCCCGTGAAATGACATCACGTGTTGCACCTTCATCTGGGGGCTGTGCCATGAAAGCGTCGCTAAATCTGCCCAGGCTGGTGTGCTCTTCCTGCTCCTCGTTCTCAGTGTCACATTCAATATCACTGTCGCTACTCATTCCTGGCGGGAGAGAAGGGGAGAACGTGTTTCTGACAAGAAACCACTGCAAGAAAAAGGCAATCTCCCTATCCTAAATTGAGATTCCTAGTGAATTTTACACTGAATGCCAAGAAAACAGAAGATACCAAGCAAACAAAACAAAGAAAAAAGTAACCACACAAACCTAAGTTCCCTTAGTTATTTAGAGCAGTATTTATTTTTGTTCTCAAAAATTAAAACTGCCCTTTCCACAGTACCTGAAAAGTTATAATTTGAAGCCAGTATTAATTTCATTATACTGAGAACACTTTTTCCAAGGCAAACATAGGTTTTTTCCCCCCCTAAAGAGTCATAAGAGATAACAGCTCTTTTAATCCTGATTCGACAGTTTCTAGCCTAAAACATATATAAATATAAACACTCATAAATACAAATACACATTTACACTTATATCTAGCTGTGTATATAAAAAAATTCCAGTAATTTTAGCAATAAATGAGTTACTATCCCATTTGGGCCTCCAATTTTGTTTTTCTGCATATGAGTAGGTTTTTAAAAGTAAAGTTCTATAGAATTTTTATAGTACAGAAAGTACTTCTGTTTCAACAAGACAGTGATCAAGAAAATCTGAAAATCTTTCTGCTACAAACCCTTATAAATGCTAGATAAAATATAAACTTAAAAATTTTAATGAACAGCTATATTTAAAAGAAAGAACGGAAATCCATAGGTATAGAGACAAAAAGGATAAGGAAAACTAGTGGGGTAGATGCAGTTGCCCCAGAGAGCTTGATGCGAAAGTCTTTAATACTCTGTTGGGGATAGGAAAAAGAACTTTGGATCCACCATAGAAAGGGAGTTGAAAGTGAGACTAAAACTGCACTCCCCGCCAAAAGCTAAAACTCTTACTGAAAGAATAAACTAAATAATTCTGTCTACTGTCACAGGAAGACAGCAGGGAATTTTGTCTTGTTTCTGGACTCAGCTCACCTCAGAATTCAAACTAAGGCCTGTGTGCATAATTTAAGTTTGGGATTAAGGTTGAGGTTCAAATCTTAGGAAAGTAACATAAAAACTGGTCAGGAGCTAGTGTGATCCGAATAAAGCAATTTAAAATTGCTTTATCCGAATAAAGCAATTTATTCCTCTAGAGGGAAGGTTCTAGGTAAGATGAAGCAAGCACATTCCACCCCATCTTTCCCACTGGATGCAGCTATAAAACCTGGACAGAATGCATGAAGTGGCTATTTGAGGATTCTGAAAAGTAAATAGGGACAGGCATATTGGTGTAGACAAGAATTAGAAGTACCAACAGATTGGCAGATTTAAACAAGACCCAGAGTCTCATAAAATCATATTAAAAATGTCCAGGATACAATCCAAAACAGCTTCACCGTATGAAAAACCAGGTAAAGACAAGAACGAACATCAGTGCTGAGATGACAGAGATAATGCTGAAATTACCTAACACAGACTAAAGCAGATATAAAAATGCTCATGAATAGTCTTGAAACATATTTAAAAGACCTCTCTGGTGGGAAGCTTCCACAATCCAGGTCACAACAATTATAGTGGCGGGCCGGGGGGGGGATGATTCTCACAAGGGGTAGAAAAAGTCTCAAAAAGTTATGTTCCAATCAAAATTTACAAACAAGGCAGACAATCTACTTGAAGTAAGAGTCAGCAGATATACAACATAGGACAATACCACAAATTTTTTCACAAAATAAAATAAACTGAGAGTACAAAATTCTGTTTAATGTGGAAAAGAAAAGGATAGATTTTTTTTTAATTACTAGACTTTTCAGATATAGTCATTAAACTTAAACTATTAATAGATGAATTTAGGCAAGGTTGAAAAACTTAAAGACAGAACTGAGAAAATTAACCAGAGTTTTAAAGAACAATGAGATTGCCATTATAAAAAAGAGGTTAAGAAACACAGGGATAAAAAAGGAATGGTTCAAACTGTGTCAACTAGACAGCCATAAAGACAGCAAAGGAGAGACAATATATTAAGAGAAAATGGCCAAGAATTTTCCATAATTAATGAAAAACATTCTGAATTGAATGGAAATAAAAGTACCACATATCAAAAGTTTGGGGATGTGGCTATAGCAGTGCTTAAAAGATAAAGTTACAGCATCAAATGCTTATATTAGAAGAGAAAAAGGCCTCAAAGTAATGGTCTAAGCATTTACTTTAAGAAACTAGAAAAAAAAAAAGAGTAAATAAACTTGGGTAAAAGGAAATAAAGAACAGAAATTAAATTAGCAGGAAAACAAAAGAAAAAGAAATCATTGAAACAAGATAGTTGCTTGAAAAGGTCAATAAAACTGAAAAGCTTCTAGGCAGACCAAGACAAAAGAGAGCAAAAAAAAGGAATAAAAGAGGGGACATCACTAGAGATTCTACAGACATTAAAAGGGTAATAAGGGAACAGTATAAAAAACTTTATGCTTTTGAAATCAAGAACACTGATGAAATGGACAAATTCTTTGATAGACACAAACTACCAAAATTCATTCAGGTAAAAATAGATAACCTGAATAGGTATTTTAAGTATTAAAGAAACAGAATTTGTAGCTTAAAAAACTATCAACAGGGACTTCCCTGGGACTTCCCAGGTGGCGCAGTGGTTAAGAATCGTCCTGCCAATGCAGGGGACAGGTTCATGCCCTGGTCCGGGAACATCCCACATGCCGCGGAGCAACTAAGCCCGTGCGCCACAACTACTGAGCCTGCGCTCTAGAGCCCGTGAGCCACAACTACTGAAGCCTGCGCACCTAGAGCCCGTGCTCTGCAACAAAAGAAGGCACTGCAATGAGAAGCCTGTGCACCGCAACGAAGAGTAGCCCCTGCTGGCCACAACTAGAGAGAAAGCCCGCTCGCAGCAACGAAGACCCAATGCAGCTAAAAATAAATAAATAAATAAATAAATTTTAAGGGGAAAAAAAAAAGATCAACAAAGAAAACTGTAGCCCCAGATGGCTTTACTGGTGAATTCCTCCTATTCTGTTTTCAGTAAGAGTTTGTGTAGTACTATTTCTCCCTGAAATATTTTGAAGATAGGCTGGATGTATGGACGTTTCTGAAATTTCCTTACTAAGCAAAGGAAAAAACTTTCCTGCTCTCAAGAGTCAAGAGTGATACTTACTGTTTAGAGACTAACCCAGCCACTTGCATGAAGCACCACCTCCACCTTCTGGCCCTTCATGGAACTGCTGCTGAAAACCCTAAAACCCACATGAGTTACCGAAATTCTAGGCACAAATTTGACCTCTTGGTACTAGTGTTTCTGAACTCCTGACATATATTAACCTCCAGGATTCACAAATGAGGAACTGGAATTCTCAGGAATTCCCCAAATCTCAAGTTATTCTTTAAACACTTACAATATTTTTCAAACTCTAATAAATTTATATATCTTTTAAAATTTTTGGTTTGTAGTATTTACAAGAACTGTAGCCTACAGTGAATATTCAAATAATGGAAAATGCTGTGAACATTACTGGGTAATAGTTGAATAATGTACACTTAGAACTCTTAGTAAGGTTTATAGCACTACATGGAATCACATCAAAAATGCCAATATGGGGACTTCCCTGGTGGCGCAGTGGTTAAGAATCCGCCTGCCAATGCAGGGAACACAGGTTCGAGCCCTGGTTCGGGAAGATCCCACATGCCGCGGAGCAACTAAGCCCATGTGCCACAACTACTGAGCCTGCGCTCTAGAACCTGCGAGCCACAATTACTGAAGCCCGTGCGCCTAGAGTCCGTGCTCCGCAACAAGAGAAGCCACCGCAATGAGAAGGACGTGCACGAAGAGTAGTCCCCGCTCGCCACAACTAGAGAAAGCCCGTGCGCTGCAATGAAGACCCAACGTAGCCAAAAATAAATAAATCTATTTAAAGAAATGCCAATATGAGGAATTTTGCTTTTGAAACTTCCTGTTTCTTGGAGCACCACTCACAGGATTCCTGTATAGCATAGACTCATGAATATTTACACAGCAGCAGACAGGGCCATGAACACGTACTTATAAAACGGCAACAGCTATAGCCAGGACTGATTTGACTGCAATTGCTTCTTTTCAAGGTGCTCCCATTGATCTTAACCTTTGATTCTAGGTACCAGCATTTCCAGTTTATACTTTCAACTTGCCATTAGTGGATTCTTCCAAAGCAGTCATGTTTCTGTGTTTTTTCTGTTTTGTTTTGTTTTTTTTTAATTCATTTTTTGGCCACGTCATGCAGTATGTGGGATCTTAGTTCCCCGACCAGGGACTGAACCTGTGCCCCATGCAGTGGAAGCGTGGAGTCTTAACCACTGGACTGCCAGGAAGTCCCCATGTTTCTGTGTTGACTGTTAAGATTAACTCTAACGGGAGAACTAGAATAATTTTTTCCAGTTTTTTGATTTCTTGACTTACTTTTCTTAGGATTCAGAAAAACATGCATTTCCCAAGAAGTGTTGGAAACAAATTCCTGCATGAAAACACTACTTGGTTTTTTATCAAGTCCTAAGATCTGAAGTTCCCTAGCTCTGTGAATGTAATGAGAAAAACAAATTGGTCTCTTGACCTCTAGCTTAATAGTTGACCTATGGGGTCACCAGGTCCTGTACAACCCATTGACATCAGTGAGAGCAAGTAAACACAACATAAGGTCAAATACTTTCATTTTTTGGAAATGAAAGTAGCTACTGTCAAGCAACAGGTCACAAGCTATTTGCTATGTGCCTTGCCCCATACATTGCAATGTCTACCCACTGCATTAAGTAAAGGTTAAAGCAAACTAGTGATATTTCACCAACTATAAGAAATTTGAATACAGGACCTTTCTTAATCTCACCAGAAGGTGTCAACAAGTTTTCACAAAACTGGCTGTCAATGATAATTATTGTAAGATACCATTAAATGGAAGATGCTTCAGAGAAGTTCATGTGGGGGAAAAAAACCCAAAATCAACCCTGTATCTTAAAGTAAAATGTGAAATAGGGTATTTCTATATCAATCACCTACCATATTTTTTGAGTATCCGCTATATGCTCAGTAGTCCAAAGCTAACTTTTGAGTTATAACGCCCTTATTCAGGGGTGCTCAAACTTCAGCTGCTTGGAAAATACATTAACCACCTGGTAGACCAAACACTAATGCTTCACTTGCCTTCCTCCTTTCCAGCAGAACCTCAATATTGTTCAGCTGGCTTCCCTTCTCCAAGTAGCCACGTGGAATGGATAAGGGAGGGGAACCAAATGTTTAGACTTTGCCAAGTTTCCTTTTTTTTCCATTACTGATTAATGAGATGTGCTCTCATTGATAAACACTGATAAACAGAGACATATAAAATGAAATAACCCTCCCCTACTCCCAGAATGTTTTTCTGACTCCACATAAAGTTTGGAGCTGCAGCAACCACCTTGCCATCCTGAGGGGAGCTAAGCCAACTCACTTAGAATGGCAGAGCAAAAGATGGGGGGATGGGGTTGGTGGGAGGAAATGAGTTCTTGATGACATTAAGCAGCTAAATTTTCCAACCTTGAAACTGCCCTACCAGAGTTAGGTGAGACTTCTTGTTAATACAAGACAGTAAATCTTCCTATTGCTTAAACCAGCTGATTGGGTTTTTGTAACTTATGTCTTCATTGATATACCAAAATGGATCAGCAATGCTGGAGCATCAGACTTGTGTATTACTCTTAGATAGGGTGCCAGTAAGGTTTGCAGTAGGCATGCCATGGCTTTCCCTGGGATGGGTGACACCCCTGACTTATTTGAAAAGGACTGTGCTAATTCAGCAGAACTCAATCGCATAGTCTCCAGTTTTAGATAGAACAAGGAAGAGACCAGTCTACCTAAGGAATTCTGTATTGGGGGAGGGGGGTTGTGAGGAGGAAATCAAGATTTTTGCAATCCAGCCATTAACTAGGAGATTAACACAAGGTTGTCCCATATGATCCCAGTTAGAAAGGAAAAGGCCTGCTGATGACTGTCAAGTCTAAGAAAAGTCACTTTTTATTGACTCTCAGGAACATTTAAGAGACCACTTTAGTTGTCCCAAATTCCCAACTAGTAACACAAAGAATTTTAAAGTTTTAAAAACTTTAAACTTTAAAACTGGAAACTTTAAAAAAAATTTTAAAGTTTCTTCAAACAGCCTGGCAGTAGGGAGGGAGGGAGGAGGAGGAGAGGAGAGAGAGACCAATTTACAGTGACCTACCACAGAAAATTTTCTTTTAGGAATTCTGCTTAAGAATAAAGAGGCTCGTTATTCCTAAGCACAGATGTAAGACAACCCCACTCAACTTTTCACCAAGGCTTACCAGTGTGAAAAATAAAGGTTTTCTTGAGAACTGGCTCCTGCTGATGACAGAATATACCCACAGCAGTAAGTAAGGCCCCATTCTCCTCTCACAAAGCAAATTTCAAAAGGCACAGAGCTCCTTTAGTTTACCTATTCCCCTCTTCCAGCCTTATCAATTAGTCTCCTCACTGCCTATCCTGGGACTCTAGTGGTAAATAAGCTGTTTAGATACCAACAAATTGCAATAGTGGACTTTCCTGGCACTACTGATTTGCATGTTTACAGTAACTTTTCTTATTGAGTTCTAGGTGCTTTGCATCACTACAACGTTCCTTACATAAGAAAAAATGTGTTACTGAGTAACACTGACAGCACTAAATCTCAGATTCAAAGACTTGAAAGTGCAGAGCAGATCCTAAATGTGGCCAAGCAAATGCCTTTCTCCAGTTTAGGATAAGCTGTTAATGATTAGCTTTAAAAAAAGAAATGGAACTAATGTCAAAACGTATGGGGTTTTTTGGTGCTAACTAGCTATTTCCATAGAAAAACTGCTGAGAAAATGTGAATTTATGAGATGAAGGCTGAAATTTAAAAGTCCAAGTTGAATTTAACATGCTTCTTTTACCAGTCTTCCTGTCCCCAGAGTTCCACACCCCATTCCCAGTCCCCAACTCAGCTAGAGTAGGAATTTTAAAACATAAGTTTATTATTTCTCTCCTTGCTTATATTCCATTCAAAGGACAAAGTCCAAATTCTAGCTAGACATACAGTATAATTCCTCATGATCTGACCTCTGCCTCCACTCTGGCGTCATCTTTCACCAGTCTTCACAACTCATACTAACTCATACTCATCCCTTAGGATGATCTTTCCAAGTGTGGACTAGGTTAGTAGAGAGGTGACAGTTAAGAGCACTGGCTCTGCGACTTTGAGTAAGGTAAGTTACATCTCTAGGCCTCAGCCTACTCACCTGTAAAATCAAGATAATAAAGTAACCATGTAGGTCTGTACTAAGAAAACGTAATACTGGTAAAGTCTTTAGCAGTCTTAATACCTAATGAGGGCTTGCAAATATTATCTATTATTTTTATTATTACATACCTGTTAGTTGAGCTCCCTATATACCCCATCACAGCACTCATCATTCCATATTATAATTGGCTATTAACTGGTCTCTAACACCTGTTTTTTGGTTTTCAATTGCTCTCCCTCCTCCATTCCCACCACCACCAACACATACCCAGCATACTTGAGAACAACTGGCTCCCATTTGTAACTATGACCCACTCTGGCAAGTGATTCTTAAGGAGTGTCACCCCTGGTTTGACTTTTCAACTCAACCAGTGGTTCTCAACTGGGGATGATTTTGCCTCCCAAGGGACATTTGGCAATGTCTTGAGACATTTTTGGTTACTGTAATTCAGAGGAGGTACTACTGGCACCTAGTGGTTAAAAGCCAAGAATGCTGCTAAACATTCTACAATGCACAGGGCAGGCCCCTAATACAAAGAATCACCTGGGCCAAAATGTCAATGGCACCAAGGTAGAGAAACCCTGAACTAAACAGTAGGTTCAGGAATTACTTTATCACCAGCATCAAAACAATGCCAGGCAAATTAGAAGCATTTCACAAATGGTGCAAAAATAGAAGGAGACTATAATTCCAGCACATGCTATAACAATTTAAGCCACTACAATCTATAATCAGTATGTATAAATACATGGAAACTAGCTAATCCCTACTAGCTAATCCTTATAGGTCCTTTCTATAAAGATCAATCATAATATATTTTTCCTGTTGTTTTAACAATCAACACTTCACTTTAAAAATCCTTTCCATTTAATTTCTACTGAAATAATGCTGCCCACCACAGGAGCACCAACTAAGATGGAAGACCAAAATGTTTAGTGTTCTTTAACTGAAAAACCTGAAAATGCCACCACCCACACACACTCACAGAGCAGCCAGAGGTAGATGCTGGCACCTTTTATATATGCTTTGAGCTACAATTCATCAATCGTTGAAATTCAAATAAGTGCAGACGTGGTAGGTGGCAGAGTTTCACTAAGAAATGAAAAATCTCAGTGTCAAATATCATTAATAAAGTTGACACGCTTTTCTGCTAACATATAAAGGACAAGCAAGGGCAACACACATAGCCTTGTTTCAAGCACCTTCTGTTAACTCAAAATTACAAAAAAGTCTTCTACGCTTTCAGATAAAGAATAATGGACCTGGAAGAACATGTAGACAAACACTAGAAATGTAACTGAGAATGAACTGGCAGAGTAGAAGTCGGTTACCATAAAGGATTTTTTAAATGGTTAAAGTTTGGAATCCTTCTAAAAGAGCAAAGTAATCTACAAACATTAATCAAGACTGACTTTAAAAGACGAGGTACTTAACATTTAATATTCTAATTAGTTGTTTTGGGGCATGTTTTTCCCATAAGACACTGAACATATCCAATTTAATCTTTTCATATCTAGCAAAACTTCAATGCCTATCATGTAGGTAGCATAACACATTTAAGGAATGAGCACATGAAGTATCTGCAGACTTTCCCCCTGTAAATGCCTGTTCTAGTAAGATGTCCTTTTATGTAGTCAATTATCCATTTTGCCTTCCGTCGTGCTTAATGTCCTAGTAAATCAAACTCAGTGGCACAACGAATGCTGTTTTCAGATCAAGCATCTCAGATAGTAGATAACATCTCAGTAACTGTTTTATTAAACCAACCACTCCCGACCACCACCAAAAAAAGATTATTATTCTGCCTCCCGCCAACTATGACTTTATCATTCCTTACCTTCCTCTGGGGCAACTGAAGCTCCTTCAGGTAGTATAGGTTGTAATTCCCCAGTTTCAGAATTATTTTCCAAATCAGTCATTTGCATTCCTTCCAGACGACCTCCTTTAACACTAGTCCTCAAAGAGGGAGAAAATAACCTGATATTTTTGTATAACTAGTCACTGATACAATAATCTAGATTTTTTTCCTGTCCAGAAACTGAGCAAACTAAGTAGGGTATAGGGCACTGGTGTTTAATACTAAATTTCAAGTTTTACTTTTAGAAGACTCACTAGAAGACTCACAATGAAAGGTTATAAAGTGGTAGATTGCATCAATGTCAATATCCTGGCTGTGATAATATATCAGCGTTTTGCAAAATGTTATAATTAGGGGAAACTGGATAAGGTACACAGGCTCTCTCTATTCTTTCTTATAATTGCATGTGAATCTACAATTATCTCAATAAGAATTCCAATTTAAAAATAAATATAAATAGAAGTCCTTAATAACATGTTCTCACCAATATGGAAAGACTTTTGAGGTATACTGAGTGAGAAAACAAGGTGCACGTTTTGTATTAAAAAAGCTATATGGTCACTTAAATATTGCTTAAATATGCATGAAAGCTGAGAAGACAGCATATACAAAAAATTAAAAACAGCAGGAATGTGTGTGGGCAGAAGGCTGGAAAACAAAGCAGATGGGAGACAAAGATGGGGAAATTTTAACTTAATATTCTTTTTTTTAACTACCATTTTTGAACCATTTATTACTAGCATTTAAAATTTTTGCTTACACTACCTTAAATCAGGCAAGGAAAAAAAACACAAGCTGGAAAACACCACATGACCTAGGTTGGCAGTATAATTAACTGTAAAATGAGGGTTATAGCTATGAGCTTTACACATTTATACAGGATTTTACAATCTAGAAAAAAGTGCACATTCGTACATATTTAATCTTTATGACTAAAGGCGGACATAAATCTTCTTAAAAAATATAAAAACTAGTTGCAGCTTCATCTTGAAAGGAACATGTATAAAACCAGGCTAGGAGATGGGGAGGACAAGACAATCTCCAATGATTATAACGCCCTTCCACTGCTTAAACTTGAGCTAAAACAGAAAACAAAGCCACCAGTTGTCCTATTAGATTCGGTAATTATCCAGATCTTAAAACTCTATACAATTAAGTAAACTTAAGGGATATTAATCTTTCTCTAAATTTAATTCAAAGTTCTTTTCAAAGCCTCCAAGGTAGAATTATTCCATTGTTTAAAATTAGAAATGTATTTAATATCCATACAGCAGATGGATATTAATGGCTCACTTAGCACATTCACAGACAATACATTCCATAATCACTCTCTTTTAAATGGATGGAAGTTTAATTGACAATGTCGACTGGGTGACATGACTGGGATTTGAGTTTATGTTTCCTGGGAGAGAGATAAAGGTACTGATGACCATATATATATATCCTTTTGGGAAACTCCAACTATGTGTTTTGAGGACACTTTCATAAAAGGGAAAAAAAAGGTGAGATGAAAGCAGAAAAGCAGTTTTAAAATAAAATCGCCAGAAGTGCTTTGTTCTATACAAAATTCATGTAAAAGACCTATGGGACATAATATATAGCATAGCACAAATGTCTTTGAAAAATATGGGACAGATGGAAAAAAAAGTTGACCCAAAAATCTCACAAGGCAGAGGTCACCCAAGGTTATATAACATTATTATCCTAACTTCACTGAAAATGAGCTCTAATGTATTTAAACTGAACTTCTGGTACTATCTCATTCTGTTAAGAAAGAAAAAAGTAAGGTCTCTGATGCTTTAAAAGTTACATTTTAATACAACAAATAAACTGTCTGCT
Source organism: Eubalaena glacialis (assembly GCF_028564815.1). Taxonomy (NCBI): domain Eukaryota; kingdom Metazoa; phylum Chordata; class Mammalia; order Artiodactyla; family Balaenidae; genus Eubalaena; species Eubalaena glacialis. Next base: position 26,218,702 of record NC_083734.1, on the reverse strand, counting down.
AAAAAATTAACAAACTAGAAATTTATTATGTTCATTACGTTGTAGACTTGAAGTGCCAAACAAAACTATTAGCTATTATTCCATTACATAAATAAAAGAACTTAATTTACCCCAAGGTGACTGTTTTTCTCCTTTTTTCAATAGTAGGTAAGCCACTGAAAACTGCAACCACAACAGCATCTGAATCCAAAGCCTGACACTGCCGGTCTTCAGATTTTGGCAGAATGTCACCGATACTGCCATGTGTCAAGGCTCGGGGAGAACTGTGCCTGCTCCCAGACTGAGAGCTTCCTGGGGAGCCTACAAAAAACGAAGGGGATATTCAGAAAGAAGGCAAACAAACAAAAAGTTCTCTCTCTAGTTTCCACGTTAGGAGATCTCACTATACATATATTTTTAAATTGCAGGAAAACTCAAAAACAATTTTAAAATATATCCTAGTCTTCTTGATGCCAGCTATTTAAAATTCAGGGCTCCAGAATATGGAGTCTAATGGCTGCACTTCCTTACTGACGGGTCTGTTCTGCGTGATCAAGGAATTTTCAAACTGAGTTTCAGCATTTTTGGTGCCTTTAGAGGTCTAAAGCTATACCATAAGATCAATTTCGAGTAACAGACATCTACCCACCAAAATCACATTCTGAACTCTCCAAACTTACCTTCAGACAGAGTTTGACAGTCTCCCTTTGAACGGCTATTTTCCCCAGAGTCTACTGCTCTTCGAAGTGACAGACTACCTGCTATACTGGACCGAGCTGGTTTGGGTGAATTACTCTTCTTATTTGTGGCTGTAAAGACATTTTAAAACATTTCTGATTATGATAAAATAGCACAAAACTTATTACCTAGGCAGTCAGAGAAAGATTTAATCTTATCATCCATCAGAGGTATTCCCATCTACTGTGTCCAAAAATAAACAGAACACTCTGGTCCCAACTGGTTTATTTGGGGTTTTATTCCAAAGGTATTCCTATTTTGCTGCTTGTGGAACAGCCTCAACTTACAAAAGTAGAAAATTATCAGTGAACTCCAAAAGAAGAATCATACCAGACATGAACTCTAGTCTCAGTTTAAACTAAGTATTAACAACAGAACAATAACCACCAAAACACTTGGAAACTGTAGAACATTATTGGATTAAAAAGAAATGAATGCTGAATTAGAAACAAGCCACAATTATAATACTTCAAGATGTTTGTGGCTAAAACAGTAATCAGAGGAAAATGTATAGCCTTAAAATGAATTAATTAGGGCTCTCACTTTCCTGCCGGGGTCCTGCACTTCCCTGGCGCTGGGGCATCTCAACCTGCCGGCTCCACTGCCCCTGGTGATCTGGCATGGGATGGGAGACAGCTGTTGTAATCCCTTAAGCACGGGCGCTATTAAACAAATGGTCGAGAAGAAAATACCTGGAATTTACGTCTTATCTTTACAGATTGGGAAGATCCTGGTAGAGGATGTGGAGAACAGCTTTTTTTGAATGTCAACTCCCAAGTAAAAATGGTGTGTCAGATTCTTGCTAAGGATCCTAAATTGCAGCAAGGCTACAATGCTATGGGATTCTCCCAGGGAGGCCAATTTCTGAGGGCAGTGGCTCAGAGATGCTCATCACCTCCTATGATCAATCTCATCTCAGTTGGGGGACAACGTCAAGGTGTTTTTGAACTCTCTCAGTGCCCAGGAGAGAGCTCTCACATCTGTGACTTGATCAGAAAAACGCTGAATGCTGGAGCTTACAACAAAGCTTTACAAGAACGCCTGGTGCAAGCAGAATATTGGCACGACCCCATAAAGGAGGACATAGCAACCACAGCATCTTCTTGGCAGATATTAATCAGGAGAGAGGTGTCAATGAGTCCTACAAGAAAAACCTGATGGCCCTGAAGAAGTTTGTGGTGGTGAAATTCCTCAATGATTCCACTGTGGACCCCGTGGATTCTGAGTGGTTTGGATTTTACAGAAGTGGCCAAGCCAAGGAAACCATTCCCTTACAGGAGAGCACCCTGTACACACAGGACTGCCTGGGGCTAAAGGCAATGGACAACGCAGGACAGCTGGTGTTCCTGGCTCTCGAAGGGGACCATCTTCAACTGTCTGAAGCATGGTTTTATGCCCACATCATACCCTTCCTTGAGTGAAACCCTTGTAGTTTGCACCAGAGCTCAGGGAACCCTCACACTTCCAAACCAGTTCCCTCCATGCCCAAACCTGAGCTCAGATCCAGCTAGCAACTAATCCTTCTCTCGTCACCATCTAACATGCCCTGCTTGGAAAGATCCAAGATTGGAATCTTATACTTTGCCTCATCCTATCAGCATATGGTGTTGAATGCAAGTTTAATTAGCTAATAACCATGGAGATTGTTTTACAACCCTTTGATGTGGTCAGACTGTTTTAGGAATTAGGAGTTTGCTGCAGGTCAGTGGCAGAACTGTGCCCAGGCCCAGAAGAGACTGAACAAACTAAACCAATGAGATAGAGTCTAAGGCAGATGCCTTTCTCAGGAAAATCTAGCCACATCTCAAACCAAGAGGCCAGTACCCAGGCCTGAGGTATTCACGTAAATGCTTTCTCAGTTGTGCTGGTGGAGATTTGACCAGTGCTTGGAAAAGTATTACTTGGATGATGTGTCCACATTATTTCTTGAGGCTGTCCTCCTCTCTTTGGGTGTGCTGCTTTCTGTGGTGTCTTAGCTATTATTAGACAAATTCCGGCAGCCCACCATCTTGCCTTGGTAGCACTTTTTTTTGTCTCCTCAGGTAGTGATGAATTAGTTGCTCTGTCACAAAAGGAGGGAAATAGCACCCAGCGATTGCTTAAGGGAGGAAGTGTACGTATTGCTTAACTTAGACGGGGAGGGGGAGGTTTAAAGAAAAATGTAAAATGAAAAAGGAGGAGATAGTTGGTTCTTTCCATTCCATCCTTGATGAACCTGTCCTTTCTAAATATGACTAGTGCTCTGGATTCTAGAGTCACTCTATTGCTGGCATTAGCAAAGAATGGGAGGAAAAATGTGAAGAGATCAGGCTTTCTAACTTCCGTCTCAAAAATTTGAGATTACTGCGCACTTCAAACTGCTTCTGCTGTGTTCTGTGAAAAAAAAAGATTGTTTGCTCAAAAAGCTTCGGGAGTATTCCACATCCCTTTTCTCCTCTTGAAGATCAACCCACCTTAGAATATTAAGGACTCTGAGAATTCCTGTTACAGTACAGAACACTAACCTTAATTTATGGTTTCCCACACTATTTGAGCATGGACGTCTTAGCCCCCACTCCCTTATCCCATGAAAACCTAGCAACACTTTTTGGAAGACTGTTCTGCAGGATGACAGTTTGCGGAAATGGTTAGCTATACTTGGAGGAAGCACTTTGTTACTGCTGCAAAGTTTACCCTCTGTGATTTTTCTTTCACCTCTCTCAAGACTTTTCAACTAAGAGGATGAAAGGTAAGAAGTGGGGACGTGTGCAAATAATTTTATGAAGTTGTCTAAAATAAAGAGTAGTTTCTTAAAAAAAAAAAAAAGAATTAGAAAAAACTGAAACTAAATGGCCTAACATGCATAAACTCAAGGAGATGGAAAAATGATAAAAAGAAATAAAAAGAAAGCAGAAGAGATGCATTAAAAGGTAATAAACAGGTTCAACAAGGTAGTAGGATATAAGATCAACAATCAACTGACTTTTTATACATCAGCAAAGAACAATCCCAGAATGAAATTAAGAAAACAATTCCATTTACAATAGCATCAAATAGAATAAAATACTTAGGGAAAAATTTAACAAAGAAATGTTAAGACCTGTATATTTTTGAAAGAAAATAAAGAAAAAAGGAAAAATATTCTGTGTTCATTAACTGGAAGACTTAATATTGTTAACATGGCAATACTCCCAAACTTGATCTACAATACAGATTCAGCACAATCCCTATAAAAATTCCAACTGTCTTTTTTTTTTTTTTTTGCAGAAATTGACAAGCTGATCCTAAAATTCATAGAAAAATGCAAAAGATCCAGAATACCCCAAAACACTCTTGTATGGAGGAATCACACTTATGATTTCACAACTTGCCATAAAACTACAGTATTCAAGATTGTGGTACTGGTGTAAAGACAGAAGTATAGACCAATGGAACAGAACTGAGAGTCCAGAAATAAACTCTTACATTTATGGTCAATTAATTTTTGACAAGGAGGCCAAGATAATTCAATGGGCAAAGAAAAAGAAAAGATGGACAATAACAAGTGTTGACAAGGATATGGAGGAACTGGAACCCTATATACTGTTGAAGAATGTGAAATGGTGCAGCTGCTTTGGAAACAGTATGGCTGTGCCTCAAAAAGTTAAATATAGTTCTCATATAATCCAGCAATTCCACTCCTAAGCATATACTTAAATAAAAACATATGTCCCCACAAAAAACTGTACATGAATGTTCATAGCATCATTATTCATAATAGCCAAAAAGTGGGAAAAAAAATCCAAGTCTTCATCAGCTGATGAGTAGATCAAACAAAAAGTGGTACCCACATACAATGAAGTATCATTCAGCCATAAAAAGGAATGAAATAATACATGCTACATTACAGATGGCCCTTGAACACATTATGCTAAGCCAGAGAAGCCAGATACAAAAGGCTTCATATTGGGTGATTCCATTTATATGAAAAGTCCAGAAGCAAATCCACATAGACAAAATAGATTAGCAGTTACCAGGGGGATGGGGGAAGGGGAAGATGGGGAATAACAGCTCATGGGTATGGAGTTTACGGGAAGAGTGAAAGCAGCTCTTTTGCCCCTTTCCTGTTTGCCCATTTCTGTTCCCCTCTAACCTTAAAAGAATCTAATTATAGGAATGAGATCACTAGGCAATTTAACCCAACTCTTGACTTTTGCTCTCCTGAATGCACACCATGCCTTGTTGATTCTTTTCCTAGAAAAAAAGAAGTAAGAACGAAGAATTTAGCAGTTTAAAAAAATGACTAGCTTTCTACTCCCAACAGCCCCCCTAAGCAATCCTGCTTGGGATCCCTTGGGCAAGATAACATCTGAAGGGAGAGTCAGCCAATGTGCACACAGACTGGAGAATGATGCAGAACCCAACCTCCTGCCTCGATGATTCACTGAGGTTCCCCCCCACCCCCCCACGCCATTTTTCCCCTTAAAAACTGTCATGGCTAAGCACGATCTTCGCACTTGGGCTCTAGACACAAGTCTACTGTCCCCCCAGACTGCCGGCTTTTCTGACTAAAGCACCTTTCCCTTCTACTGACACTTGCCTCTCAAATTATTGGCTTTGGAGCAGCAAGCAGCCAAACCTAAGTTCGGTAACAAGAGGAGGGATGAAAATGTCCTAGACTTAGATAATGGTGACTGTCACACAATTCTGTAAATATACTAAAAACTGCTTAATTGTACATTTGGGGAAAAAAGGTGCTGTGAGAAAAAATTATGACCAATTTCTCCACTGCAAGGTATACATAAACTATTGGTTAAGGGAAAAAAATGAAGAAGAGACGCATTAACAGAAACAAAGGCAGAAATTAACATAATAAAAAGAAGACAGTAGATGAAATAAATCTAAGAACTAGGTCTTTGAAGACATGAATAAAATGGACAAGTCTCTAGCAAGTCAAATCAAGGGAAAAAATAAAACACAAATAAGCAATGATATAACTGAAAAAGTTAATATCCCATATGCAGAGGAAGTTTCTAAAATTTAAGGGAACAGAATAAATGACTTTATACCAATACATTTATCTAATAAAATTAATTTTCTAGGAAAATTAATTATGAAAACTGATTTAAGAAGCAGCAGAAATATGAGACCAATAAACACACAGAAATGAAAAAGGCTGTTAAAGTTTTATCCCTAAAAGAACCACTAGATAGTTTTATGGATGAGTTTCATTACACTTTTAACGAGCAGATAACATGTTAAAATAATTTTACAGCATAGAAAAGGACAAAAGCTTCTGAATTTATTCTATGAGATTGGCATAAATTTGGAACTCAGATGTGTTAAGGATAGTAAAATGAAACTATAGCTCAATTTTACTTATTGACTACATAGTCAAGAATCCTAAGTATTAGCTGGGACTTCCCTGGCAGTCCAGTGGTTAAGACTCCACACTTCCACTGCAGGGGGTGCAGGTTCGATCCCTGGTAGGGGGAACTAAGATCCCGTATGCCGCACAGCCAAAAAAAAAAAAAAGAATCCTAAGTATTAGCAAACTAAAAACAGCCAGTACAGTTAACTCTTGAAAAATAGGGGATTAGGGGCGCCAACCCTCCGCGCAGTCAAAAATCCAGGTATAACTTTTAGAGTCAGCCCTCCTTATCAGTGGTTCAGCATCTAAAGACTCAGCCAACTGCGGATTTATTGAAAAAAAAATCTGTGGATAGGAGGACCCACACAGTTCAAACCCATGTTGTTCAAGGGTCAATGGTATATTAAAAAACTACAAACCAAAACCAAGTAGAAAGACTCATGCTAGAATTTCAAGAATGGTCAGTATTAGATAAATAATATAATTCTCTGTGTTCACAAAGTAACAGGGCAAAATAATGATTATTTTGACTGACAATAAAAAAGCATTTGATGTAATTCTACACAACTTCTTGACTTAAAAAAACTCTTAGTAAGTAGTGTTGACTGAAAAAAATGCACACCCTAAAAGTTGAGAATTATGTTTTATTTGGCAGAGTTTCTGAGGACTTCAAGCCTGGGAGGCAGCCTCTCAGAGAAGTTCTGAGGGACTGTTCCAAAGAGGCAACGGAGGAGCCAGGATATATATGGGTTTTTTCAACAAAGACCAGGTAGTTGGCACATCAAAAGATTACAGTTAGTTACAAAATATCAAAAAAACAAAAAATCCCACAGATATCTCAAGTTAATGAATTAGCACTTTTCTACATGTGGGAAGATGCAAGAGTCTGGGCTCATTGAAATCATTCCTTTCTTTCTCATCCTGAATTCCTTCAGGACTCTTTCCCATTCTGAATTTCCTCAGGCAGCTGCAACATCCTTTGTTTACTGATATGGCATGCAACATATTTTCATTCACAGTAGGAAAAGAGGTAGTTTGGTGTAATGGTGAAAGCCACAGGCTTTAAGGTTCAAGTTCTTAGCTCTGCAATTACCGCTGTGAAACTCTAGGACCCTTTAATGCCCTGTGCCTCAGTTTCCTTATCTGTAAATTGGGGATAAAAATAACTTGCCTCATCGAATTGTTGTTGGGATTAAGTGAGTTAATACATGTGACTCAGAATAGTTAGAATGATACCTGGTACATAATAAACACTTAGTAAATGTTAACCATTATAGTAAATGTTAACCATTATTGTTGTTAGGAATAGAAGGATATATTTTTCAACTTGATAAAAACTACCTTTTGAAACATATAGCAAAATTTGAACTTAATGAGATTAAAAACTAAAGGAATTCCCAAATAGAGTTGAAAACATTACAAAAATTCTATTATTGCTATTAGTTAACATTGTTCTGAGGTCCCAGCCCAGGCAATGCAATATGAAAAGTAAATAAGCAGGAAAGGAGTGGATAAACTATGACTATTTCCTGATGATATGATTGTCTACATAGAAAATTCAATATAATTGACTAAAAAACTTAACAATTTAAAAAGTTCACTAAGTGGGTTGAATACATATTAAAACCAATAGTCTTCCTATATGTCAGTAACTAATAATTAGAAAATATTATGGGGGGAAAAAGAGATCCCATCACAACAGCAACCTAAATTATAATATACCTAGAAATTAATAACAAGACACATGCAGAACTTATATGAAGACAACTAAAACTCTGAAGAAGTATATGTCCATAACAGACAACTTGAATAAATGGAAACACCACATTCCTAAATTTGAAAGTTTTAGTACTGAAAAGATGTCAATTCCTCAAATTAAATGTTAATTAATGCATTAAATGTAACACAATTCCAGTCAAAATTAATTTCTGGAAGAGTAAACATCAAAGACATTGTGAAAACAAAAATAAAATGAAGCCTACAATAGCCACGAATGGAAGCAACCTAAATGTCCGTCAACAGAGGAATGGATAAAGAAGATGTGGTACATATATACAGTCAAATATTACTCAGCCATAAAAAAGAACAAAATAATGTCATTTGCAGCAACATGGATGGACCTAGAGATTCTCATGCTGGGTGAAGTAAGTCAGACAGAGAAAGACAAATATCGTACGATGTCGCTTATATGTGGAATCTAAAAAATAGGCTACAAATGAACTTATCTACAAAACCGAAATAGAGTTACAGATGCAGAAAATAAACTTATGGTTACTGGCTAGTGGGGCTGGATAAATTGGAAGACTGGGATTGAGACATACACACTACTACATATAAAATAAATAACTAACAAGTACCTACTGTATAGTACAGGGAACTCTACTCAATACTCTGTAATGGCCTATATGGGAAAAGAATCTAAAAAAGAGTGGATTATATGTATTTGTATAACAGATCCACTTTGCTGTACAGCAGAAACACAATATTGTAAATTACCCCCATAAAATTTTTTAAAAAAGAAGGCAAACATATCACAGTATTACAACTATAAAACTACAATGGTTAAAAAAGAGTGTGGGTCTGGTAGACAACAAAACAAATATCTGGTTGAACAATATCAAATTGCTGTTTTTATATGTTAAAAAAAAGTCTCATGGGACTTCCCTGGTGGTCCAGTGGTTAAGAATCCGCCTTCCAATGCAGGGGACGCGGGTTCGATACCTGGTCGGGGAACTAGGATCCCACATGCTGAGGGGCAACTAAGCCCGCGTGCACAACTACAAAGCCCATGCACTCTGGAGCCCACGCGCCACAACTAGAGAGAAGCCCGCATGCCACAACAAAGAGCCCGTGTGCCGCAACTAAGACCCGACGCAGCCATAAATAAATAAATAAATATTAAAAGAAAGAAAGAAAGAAAATGGTTTCTTGGGAATTCCCTGGCAGTCCAGTGGTTAGGACTCTGTGCTTCCATTGCAGGGGGCACAGGTTCGATCCCTGGTCGGGGAACTAAAATCCTGCAAGCCGAGTGGTGTGGCCAGAAACAAACAAACAAACAAAAAGTCTCATATTGGCAATTTCACCTGGTTCAACCTCTGTGAATGAATTTAAAAACAGAACTATGTAAATACAGCAATTTGGTCTATAATATAAAGGATGAGTTCCATATTGTTGAACAGAGTAGATTCTTCAAAAAACATGTTTCGTTTGGGTGGGTGGGTGGGCAGGGGGGTGGATCACTGAACTTACCTCACACACCATCATGGAAAAAACAAATTATATATGGAATAATGACCTAAATGTAAAAAAGTTAAAAAACAAAAATAGAACCAAGAAAATAAGTGTTGTTTTTATAAACTTGGAGTTGAAAAGGCCTTCCAAATAAAAACATTAAATCCCCAAACCATGAATACTATTAATAGATCTTGAAATTTAAAAATTTAAAACTTCACGTTTAGCAGAAAACAAAAACAAGTGACAACAGGGGAAGTATCTGCAGAAATATGTAACAAAAACTTTTTGCAAAAGTCCATCCAAAAAGCATTATTTCTTTTGGTTTTAAATTTTCATTTCCTTGACAACTAAATATGGTTGAGTATCTTTTCATACATTTACTGACTTTTTGTAGTTCTACTTATGTTAACAACCTAATCATAACCTTTACTCATTTTTCTATTATATTGTCATCTTTATTTAAGAGAGTCCTACGTATCTGGCCATTATCCCCTTTCCTATTCATCTCTACTGTATTATTGCCATCAGTACCAAGCATTAATATATCCCATTTTAATAAACACACATATGGAGAGCCCAGAAATAAATCCTCATATACATGGTCAACCCAAGTATCCGTCAAAAGATGAATGGGTAAACAAATGAGTATATACACACACAGTGGAATATTATGCAGCCATAAAAAGGAAGAGAATATCAGCATCCCACAAGATATTCCTTGTGTCTGTTCTAGAAATATCTATTCTTGAACAGATATTTGCACTGAATGGTACGACATGGATGAACCCTGAGAAGCTTATGCTAAGTGAAATAAGCCAACCACAAAAGGGAAAATACTCTTACGTTTTCACTTATATGAGGTACCCAGAGTAATCAAATTCACACAGACAGAAAGCAAAATGGTTGCTGCCAGGAGATGGGGGGAGGAAGAAGGGAGAGCTACCATTTAACAGGTATAGAGATTCAGTTTTGCAAGATAAAAGAAAGTTCTGTGGGTGGATGGTGGTGTTGCTGGCACAACAACGTGCGTGTACTTAATGCCATTGATAGGTACACTTACAAAGGTGAAGATGGTAAATTTTGTTTAACAAAATGTGGTAAAATTTACCATGATCTAAAAAAAAATTTTTTTTAATTAAACACAATTAGCATATGAACCAGCAATCCCACTCTAGGTATATACCCAAAAAAATTGAAAGCAGAGACTTGAACAGATATTTGCACACACGTGTTCATAGCTGCATTATTCATGACAGCCAAAAAGTGGAAACAACCCAAATGTCCATCAACAGATGAATGGATAAACATAATGTAGAATATACATACATACAAGGGAATATTACTTGGCCTGAAAAAGAAATGAATTTCTGACACTTGATACAATATGGATGAACCCTGAAGAAATTATGCTAAAGTGAAATAAGTCAGACACAAAAAGACAAATATTGTATGATTCCACTTATATGAGATATCTAGAATAGTCAAGTTTATAGAAACAGAAAGTATAACAGTAGTTACCAGAGGGTAGGGGAAAGGGGGAATGCCCAGTTACTGTTCGAAGGATATAGAATTTCAGTTTGGGATGATGAAAAAGTTCTGGAGGTGAATAGTGATGATGGTTGCACAACAGTGTGAATGTACTTAATTTAGCCACTGAATTGTACAGTTAAAAATAGTTAAAATGGTAAATTCTATGTTATGTATATTTACCACCAAAAAAACCCAGGTAAGAAAAGCATATATGTTTAAGAAAATGAAAGAAAACAACACACAGATAACAAACTCTTTCCTGACTCCACAACCCCTCCAGGGACCACCCAATTTATTGTGACAGTTCTTGAAGGAGCTGCGCAGACATGCTCTGCTTTCTCACCTCATTCACTTCTGCTATACCCCTCCATGGAAATGGTTCTTAAAAGGGTCACCCGCCCTTCATTTTGACACCTCTCAATGATACAACCACTCCACTGTTTTGAGATGCATTTAAAAATTTTTTTGAGATTTCATTTCTTCTAGTTTTTCTCTGCCCTTAATGATTGCTCTTTTCAATTTCCTTTGCTGGCTTCCCCTTCATTACTAGGTCTTTAAATATTTAAGTGCCCAGAACCAAAATTTCTCTATTTAAATTCCCTTCATACTTGATCCCTGGCTTTAAACAACATCTGATACTGTTGACTTCCAACTGTTTATATCCAGCTTTAACCCCATATCCTTCAGACTTATGTAGCACTCAACTGCCTATGAGATATTTACTAGAGTATCTAGCAGACATCTCAAACCTAATATGTTTAAAAAAGAATTCCCGACTTCCTGCCCCTATGGCACAACAATCCCCACACCTGCTTCTTCCTTATTTGATTTGTGTCTCAATTAATGACACCACCCGTCACTAAGTTGCTTAGACCAAACACTGAAACATCATTCTTAGTTTTTTTCTTTCCCTAAAACCTTTCTTACCAGGTTTGTGGGAAAGAACTGAGCCCTCCTGGTCTAAAATATCTATTGTATGTAATAGATTAACTTCTGTCCTATGTATCTAGAGTAGTACTAGTTATATACCATCCTTGGGAGAATTAAGAAAGGCTGGAAGACTATGAGCAAGTCCACCTACCCAGTGTAGTAACTCCAGAATAAGTCACCGTATTTCACACAAGCTATTGTTACAGGCTGTTTACTGGTCTCACAACTCCTACTCTCAACCCTTTTCAGACCCTTCTCCACACAACAAAGAAAGTAATCTCTGTAAAAAGGTATATCAGATCATAAACACCCCCCTGATTTTTATTCTCTAGAGACTTTCTCCTAAAATCAGAATAAAACTCAAACTCCTTATTGAGGTCTTATAAGACCCTACCTGATCTAGATCCTGCCTACCTCTCTGACTTATTTCCTGTCACTCTCGCCTCTGCTTAGTTCACCATGTTCAGCCAAAATGGTCTTCCTTCGAGCCTTCAAACATGCAGAGCAAATCCTTTATATGGGACTTGGCATTTTCCATTCTGTTCACCCTGAAGAATGCTTCCCCCAGATCTCTGCATGGCTGCCACCTTCTCAACCTTCAGATATCAGTTCAACCGTTGCCTCCTGAGACACTTTCTGACTACCCTAACGAAAATAGCACACACCTCACTTGCTCTGCCCATCTCACTCCTCAGTTGTTTCCTTACGTACTTTTTACCAACTGAAATTATCTTTACTTGTCTACACATTTTAATGTCCAATTCCTATCACATGAATACATGAATGCAAGATCCACGAGGTTAAGGATTTTGTCTTGTTTGTTGACCCATATAGAATAAGCAACCAAGAAATGTTAGCTCTATTACACAGCAGAAAATATACAGAGTCAGTTATGGATGGGAGAAAAGGCTGTTTGCATTTGTAGTCTTAATTCATTGTGAGGGAGATGTTTGGATATTATTATTCTGAAAATAACCTGTCCTCTAGCTTCCCAAATGACACATGGAGAAATAAAACTAATAGGATCTTTTTCACTTACAGTTTCGTATGTAACAACTGGCAACTGATGACTTTGCCAAGAGCTCCATTCCCAAATCCTGTAATCTGCTAGAGTTTTCGGTTCCACATGCAGCCAGAGCTGCCTGGTCAGCAGAAAGAAGGCTTGCCGCCATGTCTCCAGAAGCAGCATTGCTGCTTTTTATTTCTGGAAGTGTATTCTTTACATCAGTTTTCATACATCGAACTTCAGCTATTTGAGTTTTGAGTCTTTTTAGCATCTTTAAATCAGAGGGAACTCGCCACATTGCCTGCTGCTTCCTTTGGTCTTTATCTTTTCGAGAATATGATGCTTCAGAGAGAAAGTGACAAGTCATGTTAATATAGACTTTAACATTCATGAAACCATTCTATACTGTGACTATAAGCAAATTTGAGGTGTAAATAACTTAAGGTGCTTTAGGTGGTATCAACATAAAAGCATGCATTAAATCCCATTAATGAAAATAAAAATAGACACAAGTATCCTAACTCTATTCACACCTACAAAGTTAAAATCTGGGTCACATTATAATCACTCAAATCTGAATTATGTATTTACTTCTAAAAGTTTTAAAAGCTGCCCTACTGCCTGGGCTTTCTCCTTTACACTTTTCCACTTTTCTCAAATTTTCTATACTGAGCTTTTATTATGTTCACAATAAAACAAACAAACAAAACAGAAAAAACATAAACCTAGAAGCCACTTAGTCTAATATGCTATACATAGTATATAAAAAAAAATATTCTAACTGAATTTAAAAAATTGATTTACTGAACTATCATCCAATGTAGATACAGCTATTAAGTGCCATGGAATATCATAAAAAACTAGTTCCTTGTCACTGAGTCTTTGCAGCCACTAAACTAACAATGCTTTTCTCTTCCAAGAGAAAGTAGTTAAAGTTGTTTTTAATTTCTTTTCGCCCACCCAAATATTAAGAAGAGAGGAATGAGCAAGGAAAACGCACACTTTCTATGCAGGAAGAGCAAATGAGGTAGATGTTTTGGAAATCAAAGAACATTATGACTGACTCAAAGCAAAAAGAAACCAAGTTCCCTACCCAAAAAAATAACACCCCCCCCCCAACAAACAGGGGACCAACAGGTACCCTAAGTAGACAAAAGAACAATTCGGAATGACAGCTGAACCTGCTTACACACTGTAACAATCTACTGCCACATAACAGGGCAAAGGTAGCATCGTAGTGTGTCCAACAGCTATCCCCCCACTTCTACCATGCGAAAAGAACCCAGATTGTGTTCAGGTATTAGGTGGGCAGCAGTGTGCTCTGGACAGTTAGGTCCATCCTTTGTTCGGCCCCAGAGGATATGAGTCTAGGACTGGTCTAAGCTCATTCCTCTTTGAGCATTTAGGGTGGGCACATGACTCAGAGTTTCAGCCAAAAGCTGGGCGGAGGGGAGGCAGAGATTTTCTATCCTGATAGGGAGATTTTATTATGTTGGGTGATACAGATAATAAGTAGAGGAGCTTGAATTCAAACGAAGGAGTCTACCTCCAAAGTCAGTGATCTTAATATTAATAACTTTGCTCTCCAGCATCACGGAATAAGTCTCTTTTCCATCCAGTCTTTTCTTTCCTGCTAGTGACACATTCTTGTGAATAAATGATGTATGAAGCTGTGGCAGTCATCTTATTGCCATGACAGAAGAGGCAAGAGAACTGCAGGAAGACCATCCCTTGCCCTGCCTTTAAATACCTGATGAACCTGGAATCACTTACCTCCAGACTTAATATGCATAATAAAGTGCCTTTATTATTATTAGTTAAGCCATGATTAGCAGCATTTTGTTACTTGCAGTTGAAAGCAAGAATAAGAGAGAGGTTTTAGAAATCCAGGATTTGGTCGCAGATCTACCATTTAGTTGCTGTAACTTTCTTTAAGTCCTCCAACTTCTGAGTCCACTTATTTATTTGTAAAATGAAGACAATAATATACATGTAACGGGACTGTTGTGAAGCTCAGAAGATTCAATGTCTGTGAAAACACTCCGTAGCACATTCCCATTCAACCCATTGTCCACCAAGATGTCAGGGCAGTTTTCTAAAACCCAAATCAGATATTACTTTCCCGCTTAGATTCACTGAGGAAAGCACCAGCATGGCACACAAGGCCCTACATTATCTGATTCCACCTTCACTCTCAGTGGCTTTATCTTCTGCCTCTATCCCAAACATATCCAATCTTTTGGAACTGTTTGCATCTCTAACATACCAGCCATGTTCTATCTCGCTTTCATCCTTTTCACACGTCCTCCTTCCTTTGCTCTACTAACCCAAACTCATCAGGTATAATCTGAAATGTCTCCTTCTTCAGGCACCTAAACCACCAACTGCTCCCCTTCTTTCAAACCAATTCTCACCTAATTTTGTAGAGCACAGGGAGTCCACTTCTACTGCAGCACTTATCACATTACAGTAAGGAAGACACACATGTAGAATGTGAACAACTTAAGGCCTGAGATTACATCTTAGTGATCTTTATATTCCAGGCCGAGCAGCCTATGGCACAAAATACTCAAAACGTTTTGCTAAATAAAATCTTTGTGGCTCCCATTTCCCACCCCACATCTACCTGGACTTAAATATGAAAACCTGTATTAAACCACATGGTTCAGTTTATTATTACTAGAAACTGACAAGAATTTTTAAAAGTAGGAAGCCCAAATGGGAAAATACAAAACAGACTTAAACAAACCTCTATCATCTGAAAAATCAGTTAATAAACAATCACTGAGTTTGTTTCAAATGCTAAGCACTGTGCTAGGCAGGGGATATAACAGCGTACAAGACGAACACCCAGTCTTTGCCCTCACAAAGCTCTCAATCCACTTCAGTACTGTGTGGTTAAGTGCTAAGACAGGAGAGTGTAAGGTGCTGTGGAACTTCACCAAAGGAACCTGACAACTTAAGGATACTTACTGCACTGATGATGAGAAGCCTTCCTGAATTTGCCAAGTTATAAGGTTAATAGAACTGAGAGTTTCATCTATAACACTTCTTTCATATCATTCAGTTGTACCTTTCAAGAAAGACAATTCTCTACAGCTTCTCCTCCAGACTTCAGTATCTGTCAATGCTGCCACCCTTCTCCTGGTCACCTAAGCCACTTCAGAGTCCTCTTTACCATGTTACAATTAGTTGCCAAGCCCCATAAAATCTACCTTTACAAGCATAACTGTTTGCTATAAGTAAAATCTTAATTATACATTGCCTAGGTTAATCTGTTCCCTAGAGGTTAAGTAGAACTTTTATAATGTCAAAAGATTCTGAAGACCTTATCCCAGCTCCACATATTTTTAAGCATATAATGATTGAGAAAATACAAAGACATGTAGGAATTTGTCCTCTCATACTAGGAACCACAAATAAACTTCTACAACTGTACCCTGATTAGATTTTCATGTCTGATAGCTTTCTCAGCCCTGCAAGCTTTCTAAAATACAGTTTGAATCAAACTATTCCTAAACTGAAACAATGGCTCCCCACTGTCCACTATGAATACATTCCTCAGGCAAGCATGAAAGGCCTTCCACAGAACAGATCCAACTTGACTTTCCACTTCTATTTACCACCACATGTACCTTAAAATCTAGTTCGGCTACATTATCTGTTGTTCAAACCCTGATGCCCCTTACGATGTTCTTTTTATGGCACAGTGGTTAAGAACAAAAACCTGCAGTGAGTCTGATACGTGATAGGTGTTCACTCAATATGTGTTGAAAGAAACAAAAGGATAATAAAGGAAAACTATGAACAACTCTATGCCAACAAATTTGATAATCTAGATGTAATGGACCAATTCCTTGAAAGGCAATCTGCCAAAACTCACACAAGAAGAAATAGACAATATGAATAGGCCTGCATCTATTATAGAAATTTAATCAGTAACGGATACCTTTCCAAAACAGAAAGCATCTGGCCCCAGATGGGTCCACTGGTGAATTCTACCAAACATTTAAAGAAGAAATTATATAAATTCTCTACAATCTCTGCAAGAAGCAGAGGGAACACTTCCTTACTCAATCTATGAGGTCAGCATTACTCTAATACCAAAACCAGACAAAGACATTACAAGAAAACTACAGACCAGTATCTCTGATGAACACAGATGCCAAAAACCCTCAACAAAATATTAGCAAACTGAATTCAACAACATATTTAAAAAATCATACACCACAACCAAGTGGGATTTATCCCAGGTATGCAAGGCTGGTTCAACATTTGAAAATCGGGGCTTCTCTGGTGGCGCAGTGGTTGAGAGTCTGCCTGCCAGTGCAGGGGACACGGGTTCGAGCCCTGGTCTGGGAAGATCCCACGTGCCGTGGAGCAACTGGGCCCGTGAGCCACAATTACTGAGCCTGCGCGTCTGGGCCTGTGCTCCGCAACAAGAGAGGCTGCGATAGTGAGAGGCGTGGCGCGCGCACCACGATGAAGAGTAGCCCCCGCTTGCCACAACTAGAGAAAGCCCTCGCACAGAAACTAAGACCCAACACAGCCATAAATAAATAAATAAATAAATTAAAAAAAAAAAACATTTGAAAATCAATTAATGTAATCCATCACATCATATCAACAGATGCAAAAAAAAGCATTTGACAAAATCCAACAACCATTCACGATAAAACCTCAGAATAAAGGGGAACTTCCTTAACTTGATAAAGAATATCTATGGAAAACCTACAGGGCTTCCCTGGTGGTGCAGTGGTTAAGAATCTGCCTGCCAATGCAGGGGACACGGGTTCGATCTCTGGTCTGGGAAGATCCCACATGCTGTGGAGCAACTAAGCCCGTGTGCCACAACTGCTGAGCCTGCACTCTAGAGCCCATGAGCCACAACTACCGAGCCCTTGTGCCACAACTACTGAAGCCTGCGCGCTTAGAGCCCGTGCTCCGCCACAAGAGAAGCCACCGCACTGCAATGAAGAGTAGCGCCTGCTCATCACAATTAGAGAAAGCCTGCGTGCAGCAATGAAGACACAACGCAGCCAAAAATTAAAAATAAAATAAAATAAAATAAATTTATAAAAAAAAAAAGAAAACCTACAGCTAGTACCATACTTTACGGTGAGAAACTTGAAGCTTTCCCATCAAGATCAGGAACACCTTTTCACCACTCCTTTTTAATCTCTACCGGAAGTTCTAGCTAATGCAGTATGACAAAAATAGGAAATGAAAGTATACAGATTGAGAAGGAAAGAATACGCAAAGAATCAAAAATGAGCATCGAAATCCAAGCAATCTTTTTAATAAAAAGAAAGCTGGACCTTTTTCTAACATTAGCCTTTAAATATCCTCTCATAGAAAGGTTATTTTCATTTGGCTTCCATGACTCTGTTCTCTCTCCTTTCCAAAGCCTCTTCATCTGACTCACCTTCCACACACTCAATAAAAATAGACGTTCGCCATGATTATGTCCCTAGCCCTTTTCTTTGAAAAACTTTCTTGAAACTCACCCCTTTGCAATCTTACTCCCTTAGTTTTAATTAGCCAGTATCACTTCTAGGCAAATAACTGCCTGTATTCCAGTTCTTAATTTTTAGCTGTCTACTGGGCATCTCTACTGTGATATCCCACTGGGATGTCAAACTCAAGATGTTTAAATCCAAGCCTTGCTCTTTCTCTCTACTATTTCCCCCATCCTCCTTGTCGTCAGCATTTTAATCACCTGGATTTGAAACTCAAGTCATGTCATTTATATTATTAATTTTAACAGTAAGCTAAACTTTCAGAGAATCAAGGTCTTACTCTGTTTATGAAGTCTGCATTCTTTTTTTTCCGATGACATTGAATATTTTTCAAAAACATGATTTTACCTGCCTATAAAATATGCTATTCCATGGCAAAACTGTAATTTTTCAACCATAACTGTATTGTTGGATATTTTCAACAACTCTGATTATTTTCTCTTTGGAATATATTCCTAGAAGTGAAGTTACAGGATTAAAGGATAGAGGTATTTTACACCTACTACAAAATTTTCCTTCAAAATGGTTAAACCAATGTATACATCTACCTACAGAAACAGAACTTGTCTGTTTCACAAGGTCTTTGCAAACAACACTGGTTATAATTTAAGCAAAACCTCTGCCAATGTGATTTTTTTTTTTAAGGGTATTTCTTTGTTGATCACAAGAACTATGTGTAATTTTTATTTTCTTCTTTACAGTTTTCTATATTTTAAAAGTTTTCTAAAACAAAAATGCCTCAGAATAAAAATGTAAAATTATATACAATGTGGTAAGTACTACAAGAGTACAGGCATAATACAAAATGTACTTGGACCATAGATAAAACGCAACTGTTTCATAACCTGATTGGAGACAGTCAGATTGAGGACCCAGGCTTCCAGGAAGTATACCTTAGGAAAAAAGAGGCCTAAATAATCCAAGCTCTGATCTATCCCCCACTAGAGCAGCTCTATTTCTCTGTTTTCTACACTGCCTTAAACTCTACTTGAAAAATGAGTTCTGCTGCTTTAAAGAAGCATCAAAATCACTGTTGTAAATCATTGATTTAATCTGTACAGTAACTGTTGTTTAGGAAGGTAGAAAAATGTTCAGTAGGGACTTCCCTGGTGGCGCAGTGGTTAAGAATCCGCCTGCCAATGCAGGGGACACGGGTTCGATCCCTGGTCCGGGAAGCATCCACATTCTGCGGAGCAACTAAGCCCGTTTGCCACAGCTACTGAGCCTGCGCTCTAGAGCCCGCGAGACCTAGCTACTGAGCCCACGTGCCACAACTACTGAAGTCTGTGCTCCTACAGCCCGTGCTCCACAACAAAGCAAAGCCACTGCAATGAGAAGCCCGTGCACTGCAACGAAGAATAGGCCCTGCTTGCTGCAACTAGAGAAAGCCCACACACAGCAACAAAGACCCAACGCAGCCAAAATATAAATATTCCTTAAAAAAAAAAAAAGAAAGAAAAATGTTCAGTATATTTTAGGAAGCTTTCCAACAAAAACGGTTTTTAACATGTGTCATTTTAAAGTAAATGCCTATGTCTAAAAGTTTCAGAAAGTCCAGGGTTGACTATACATCTAAATTGTGTATGTGTATACATTGTATTACAGTAACACAAATGTAACTCCTCTTTAACAAATAATTTTTCAAAAAAAATACTGCTAACTGGTATACATTTTTAGGCTATTAAACATCAAAACATGAGTAAACCTTCTTTTTCTATTTTTAACTTAGACACAGTTCCACTAAGAAGTTAGTGTATTCATGAAGCCTGCAAAACTTGAAGTCCATTCAGAAAGAGGACAACTGTACTTCATATGGATCAAACTGTCAATCAGTCACAATCTAAAAGGCAAATCATATAAAAACCTTCTTACAGGCATTTTGCCATTATTTTTGCACAAAACACCTTTGAACAATAACAACAAAAAATTGATTTGATTGACATATTTTTATAGCATACAATGAAAAATCAATTTGCTACAGAAACATATCATGTTCCAACACTTAAGATACTTGGGTTCAAATTTAAGAGTTCTTTTGGAGAAGCACAGAAAAATGGGAAATTATTGTTAATATTTTACCTGTGGGCTGCAAAAGTGAAGCAGGCGGGTGAGGCTGTAAGCCCCACAAATTTTCCATACTGCTCCGGTCCTTAAGGTCCAACAAATGTATTAATATTAAAGGATCAATGTCTAATAAACTACTGGTAGCAGCAGAGCAAAAATGTGCTCTTCTTGACATTCTGCTACTGGCACCCATATAGCCATGGTTACTACCTGCAAAAGAAGGAGATGTAGAAAATGAAAGCTATATAATTGGACAAATTTAATAAGAAAGAAAGAAAGAAAGAAAAAGTAAAATGGCTGATGTTGTTTGA
This sequence comes from Eubalaena glacialis, assembly GCF_028564815.1. Classification (NCBI taxonomy): domain Eukaryota; kingdom Metazoa; phylum Chordata; class Mammalia; order Artiodactyla; family Balaenidae; genus Eubalaena; species Eubalaena glacialis. The sequence goes on along the minus strand of NC_083734.1, from coordinate 26,198,062 downwards.
ATACTTGTCTATGGACCTCTGAGGAGTTGGTGTTCATGGTAAGAAGCACAGAGAAGAAACCATATTGCCCAGAGAGGTGTACAAAGAACAGTGACTGACGACTGGCCTCATTACTACTCAAAATTCATGTGTAATCCTCAACCCCATCCTGAACCCTAGAAATAAAAAGGTGACAATGTGTACAGTATATATGGTTACGGGTATGAGGGTAAGGAAAAGAAGAATATATCGCATAGCCCAGTGGTCTTGGATAAAAGTCAAGCTCCCTGGTATAACAGATCCCAAGAAACTAGACACCAAAATAGCAGAAGCCTTCTCCGGTCTCTGGACAGCAAAATGCTCAGGTCATGACGGTTTGGCAGACATTTTTTCTAGTTTGATTAAATACTGAAGTACAATTTGAAGATTTCAGACTTACCTTGTTAATGACTGATGCATAATATAGACATCTGAAAAATAATGTCATCTCTGTATTACCTGTATTGAACTAATAAGCTCCTTAAGCCAAGGAAACCATCTGACTTCTCTCCAGCGCCTAGTACAACGCCTAACAAGTATTAGGTATGGAAATGTTGGTTAAAACTGACCTCCTTAAATAAAGCTATTTAAATATATTCTAAAGAAACACAACATTAAATAATGTTACACGCAGCAAAGTCTTAAAGTAGATAATATAAAAATAGCATGAAATAATCAGGTTCTGACTATTCATGAGTGTTTCCAAAGAGATATGGGGGGGAAAAAAAAAAGAAAAACTTAGGAGAGAAGTTTAGTTATTCAGAAGCTTCAGGCTAGTTATTTACTTGTATGTTTTTCATCTATGTTCACATTCTTATGTCCTTACCTTCTCCTACTTCTTCATTCTCTTCCTTTCTTTTTTTTTTCTTAAAATTTATTTATTTTATTTATTTATTTTTGGCTGCATTGGGTCCTCGTTGCCGCGTGCGGGCTTTCTCTACTTGTGGCGAGCGGGGGCTTCTCTTCGTGGCAGTGCGCGGACTTCTCATTGCAGTGCCTTCTCCTGTGGCGGAGCACGGGCTCTGGGCACGCGGGCTTCAGTAGTTGTGGCTTGCGGGCTCTAGAGCGCAGGCTCAGTAGTTGTGGCACACAGGCTTAGTTGCTCCGCGGCATGTGGGATCTTCCTGGACCAGGGCTCGAACCCGTGTCCCCTGCACTGGCAGGCGGATTCTTAACCACTGCGCCACCAGGGAAGTCCCCATCCTCTTCCTCTTCTAAGGATTATCCCATTGCCAATTTTTCTTTTAGCCCCTGTACCCACTGCAACTCCTATTTTAAAAGGCAGAAAACTATCCCCCCTCCACCTCGAAACTGTTTCTTAGCCCTTTTCCTTTACTAGGGAGTTCCCAAATCAGGCTGCATATCAGTCAGTTGGAGGAATTTTTAAAATTCTTGGCCCTACTCCAGATGTACTGAACGAGAATATTAGAGTGGGATCCAGGACCTTTTTCCAAAAAGCTACTCAGGTGGTTCTGATTGTTTAGTAAATAAACTCAGTAGCCCAGAGTATGGTATCTACCACCCGGATATCTAGTTCTTCTTTAAAAACAAAATTTGCTCATTCTCCTGTGTTAAATGGATCCCCAGTACGGAAAGGAGCATTAACAGTCTTCTGTTTCTAACCACTCGTCCAGGTCACTACTCTCGCCAATGAACAAAAACTCCCTTCCTTTGTGGTTCATGCCCTTCAGCTACTCCCTCCTCCCATGTTCCCATCCTTTCTACTCACTATCACATTCATCCACGGGCATCAAAGACTTTAGCATCTATTTCAGTTTCTCTCTCTCAGAGCTAACACTGCCATCATTCTGGGTGTGTGTGTTTGTGTGTATGTCTGTCTCATACATAAGTATACAGCCTAGTGTATGGTCACAAATTAATGGCACCCCAAAATTCCTCCATGCCTCCTAAAATTGCTCACTAACCTTCCTCCTCAAAGGTAACTTCCATCCAGAGTTAAACACCATAGATTAGTTTTGCCTGTTTTAGAACTTTACATAAATGTAATGATAGAGTTGTACTCATATCCTGCTTCTTTGCTCAACATGATATTCATAAGATTCATCTATATTGCTATATATAGCAGTTTATTCATTTTCATTATTTCTGTGCAGGGCTCCAAAATGTGAATATATCCAGTTTCTTTCCTTATTACTATTAGGAAAGAATTTGGGTGGCTTTTAGCTTTTGGCTACTAGGAATAAAGCTACTGAACTTATAAGCCGATATCTGCTCTTGAACTTCACTCGGAAAAAAAAAAAAAACACCACCTCATAAAAAAGAAAATGGATCCTCTCCTCCTAAGCCAAGCCAGATTAATCCTGCTAAAATATTACATTGATCTAAGCTCTGTGCCTGTATGCATTAGCATGACATTCAAGGTTCTACACAGTCTAGACCCAAACTACCTTTCTAGTCTTCTCTAGTTTTTCACATCCTTTCCTTTGTTATAAATTACATTTATATTTTTTAAATTAAAAACACAAGAAAACAAAACCACCTGAAAAAGAACAATGCTGCTCTAAATTATCTTGTAAAATTCGACTGGCAAACACCACCTCCCACTCTGTTGGAACTGGGAAAGCCATAGGATGTGTTTGTTCAGCTTCAGCCCATATTGCCCAACAGTTTTCCAAAGGAGTGGTATCAATTTTCATTCCTACCAGCAGGCTATGAGAGTTTCCATCTCTCCAAATGCTTTCAATATTTAATATTGCCAGTTTAAAATGTATTAGCCATTACAGTGGGTATGCAATGGTATCATAATGTGGTTTTTATCTGGCATTTCCTGAAAAAGAGAATGAACAGAATCTCAGAGACCTGTGGAACCCCACCAAGTGTACCAACATACACATAATGGGAGTTAGAGAGGAGGAGAAAGAATATTATTTGAAGAAAAATGGATAAAAATTTCCCACATATAATGAAATCTATTAATCTAAACATCCAAAAAACTCAACAAACTTCATGTAGGACAAACAAACTCAAGAGATCCACACTGGGACACATCACAATTTGTGTTTCTCTGACAAAAGAGGCTGAGCACCTTTAAAAATGTGCACTGGTCATCTAGACAGCCTCCTTTGTGAAGTGTCTATTCTTGTCTTTTGTCTTTTTTACTAAGAGGTTGTCTTATCTTTTTCTTATTGATTTGTAAAAGTTCTTTAAATATTATGGATAAATCTTTTGAATAATATTTTTAATTAATTCATTTATTCTAATGAATAAAAATTGATACTTATTTTTAAAAAGCAATATACATTAATAGACCAGACTGAACACCTGTGGTCTTCTAAGCAGCCAGTTATACGGGTCTGGAGATCAATACATGGGGGTCCCATAGGCCTCTCAAGATCAACATGGATCAAACGGAATATACTATCTTCTGCTCCTTGACTCATTCGCTTATGTAATGGCACGGGCTAACCTAGAAACATTAAGGATCATCCCCACATCTCCACCAACTCCAACCAATCCAGTAAGACACTCCCAAGTTGTGTAGATATTATTTAACATCTCTCAAAAGGTTTCTTCTTCTTTACCTTGTCTGCTATTACCTTATTTTAGGCCTTGAAAATTTCTCTCCTGGAATATTGAGGTAGTTTTTTTCTTTTTCTTTCTTTCCTCCTTTCCTTCTTTCCTTCCTTCCTTCTCTCTCTCTCTCTCTCTCTCTTTCTTTCTCTCTTTCTGCCACACAGCTTATAGGATCTTAATTCCCCAACCAGGGACTGAACCCGTGCCCTCAGCAGTGAAAGCACAGAGTCCTAACCACTGGACTCTCAGGGAATTCCCGTGGCAGTTTTCTTTTTTTTTTTAATTTTATTTATTTTTTTATGGCTGTGTTGGGTCTTCGTTTCTGTGCGAGGGCTTTCTCTAGTCGCAGCAAGTGGGGGCCACTCTTCATCGCGGTGCACGAGCCTCTCACTGTCGCGGCCTCTCTTGTTGCGGAGCACAGGCTCCAGACGTTCAGGCTCAGTAATTGTGGCTCACGGGCCTAGCTGCTCCGCGGCATGTGGGATCTTCCCAGACCAGGGCTTGAAGCCGTGTCCCCTGCATTGGCAGGCAGATTCTCAACCACTGCGCCACCAGGGAAGCCCACCATGGTAGTTTCCTAACTAATCTTATCTCATCCATTTTCCACTATAAAGACAAATCTGATCATATTCCCTTTTAAAGACCTTTAGTGGGGACTTCCCTGGTGGCGTAGTGTTTAGAATCCACCCGCCAATGCAAGGGACATGGGTTCGAGCCCTGGTCCGGGAAGATCCCACGTGTCGCGGAGCAACTAAGCCCGTGTGCCACAACTACTGAGCCTGCGTGCCACAACTACTGAAGCCTGTGCACCTAGAGTCCATGCTCCACAACAAGAGAAGCCACCGCAATGAGAAGCCTGCACACCACAACAAAGAGTAGCCCCTGCTCTCTGCAACTAGAGAAAAGCCCACGTGCAGCAACGAAGACCCAACGCACATTTATTTATTTATTTAAAAAAAAAAAAAGAAAGAAAAGACCTTTAAAGCCCAAACTCCTTAGTCTGGCAAATAAGACTTTCCATTACCTAATCTTGTTCCTGCTTACCAATCTCACACTGGCCTGCCCCCATATAAACTAAACTCTCAAATATTTGAAGTTCCCAAAAAGGACAATGCTGCGACTTCTGCCTAGAATGCCTTTGCTCTTTAATCTCATTATTTCCCTGTTCGCCTAATGAACTCTTAGCTCATCTTTAAAGAGCAAGATCAAGCATCACTCTTTCTCTCTGAAACCTTTTTTCACCCATTTCCAATTAGCTGTTCTTTCCATTTTTGGTGTCACCCTGTATCTATATTTATAACCACAAAGTTTTACAATGACTAGTGCTGCAAAAGTGATGCTCATTCATTTTATAAACCCAATGAACAACACAATGGCTGATACCTAGTGGATATTCATTAAACATTTGTGGAACAAGTAACCTTAAAAATCTTTAACCTGAAATATATAACAGATGTTTTGGGTAATAACTTTATACAATGTCAATTTGTTTTACAAATGTATTATACTGCCAAAACTTTTTAGTTCTCAAATTAGAAGTATTATTGCAGTGTTTCATAAGTTACACATGGCAGGCAATTATAGCGACAGAATAGATTTCTCATACTCAGCTGATTCAACTAGCTAATGTTCTACATTAGAAAAATATTTAAAACCCTTTTCAGCACATATTATTAAGCCTAAATTCTCTTGCAACTAAAAGAAAATAACTGAATAAACTAAAAGCAATTCTTATGGGAATGAGGCCACATGAGTCACTAAATATTTGTTTTAAGCTATATCATTATTTAATACTGTCTAAAAAATTAAATTTAGTAAATACTATTTTACTATATACCTAGGCTTCTGTATAAGAAAGATCCCCTGTTTAATGGACATCTTAACATCTTAATTGTAGTAGATCAAACACTTATAAGGCAAGTACGAAGGATAAAAGCTTATTAGGTCCACAATAAGCAGTTAAGAGGTACACAAAACAAAAGAGGTAAAATATAACATAAAAACATTAAACATGGAGCGGGGGTAGGGAGGGGAATAAAAATTCAGGGTTGTTAGAATGTGTTCAAACTTAAGAAATCAGCAATTTAAAATAATCATGTGTCTGTATGTATGTGTGTGTGTGTTACCTCATGGTAACCACAAACTAAAAAGCCATAGATACACACACAAAAAAGAGAAAGAAATCCAAACTAACACTAAAGATAGTCATCAAATCATAAGGGAAGAGAGCAAAAGAAGAATGGAACAAAAAAGAAATACAGAAACAGAAAACTATTAACAAAAAGGCAGTAAGTACATATCTATCAGTAGTTACTTTAAACGTAAATGGACTAAACCCACCAATCAAAAGACACAGAGTGGCCCAGGGGATACAAAAACAAGACCCATATATATGTGCCTACAAGACTCACTTCAGATCTAAAAACACCCACAGACTGAAAGTGACAGGATAGAAAAAGGTATTCCATGGAAACGGAAATGAAAAGAACCTGGGGTAGCAATATCTACATCAGACAAAACAGACTTAAAACAAAGTCCATAACAAAGACAAAGAAGGTCAATATGTAATGATAAGGGGATCAATCCAGCAAGAAGATATAACAATTGTAAATAAATATGTACCCAACGTAGGAGCACCTAAATACATAAAGCAAATGTTAATAGACATAAAGGGAGAAATTGACAGTAACACAATAATAGTAGGAGACTTTAACACCCCATTTACATCAATGGATAGATCATCCAGACAGAAAATCAATAAGGAAACACTGGCATTAAATGACACATTAGACCACTGGTCTTAAATGACACATTAGTCCATCTATTAGATGGACTTAATAGAGATATATAGATATAGATCTCTACATACAGAACATCCTACCCAAAAGCAGCAGAGTTCACATTCTTTTCAAGTGCACAGGGAACATTATTCTCCAGGACAGATCACATGCTAGGCCACAAAACAAGTCTCAGGAAATTTAAGAATGAAATCATAACAAGCACCTTTTCCGACCACAACACTAAGAGACTAGAAATCAACTACAAGAAAAAAACTGCAAACAACACAAACACGTGGACGCTAAACAATATGCTACTGAACAACTGAAGAAATCTAAGAGGAAATAAAAAAATACCTGGAGACAAATGAAAACAGAAACACAGTGATCCAAAAATCTACGGAACACAGCAAAAGCAATACTAAGGGAAAAGTTTACAGCAATACAAGCCTACCTCGGGAAGTAAGAAAAGTCTCAAATAAACAACATAACCTTACACCTAAAGGAACTAGAAAAAAAAAGAAAAAAAAAACAAAACCCAAAGTTAGTAGAAGGAAAGAAATAGTTATAACTGACACAACAGAAATACAAAGAGACACATCAGATCATAAGAGATTACTACAGACAATTATATGCCAATAAAATGGACAACCTAGAAGAAATGGATTATTACTAGAAATGTACAGTCTCCCAAGACTGAATCAGGAAGAAATAGAAAATTAGGAACAGACCGATTACCAGTAATAAAATTTCAACTGAATCAGTAATAAAAAAACTTAACTCCCAACAAACAAAAGTCCAACACCATATGGCTTCACAGGTGAATTCTACCAAACATTTAAAGAAGAGTTAACACCTATTCTTTTCAAACTATTCCAAAAAATTGAAAAGGAAGTAATGCTTCCAAACTCATTATATGAGGCCAGCACCACTCTGATACCAAAACCAAAGACACCACCAGAAAAGAAAATTACAGACCAATATCAATGATGAACGTAGTAACAAAAACGCTCAACAAAACTTTAGCAAACAAAATTCAACAAAACATTAAAAAGATCAGACACTGTGATCAAGTGGGATTTATCCCAGGGATGCAAGGATGGCTCAATCAATGTGATACACCACATTAACAAATTACAGAATAAAAATTGCTCATCTGAATAAATGCAAGAAAAGCTTCTGACAAAATTCAACATCCATTTATGATAAAAACTATAAACAAAGTGGGTATAAAGGGAACATATCCCAACATAATAAAGGCCATATATAACAAGCTCACAGCTCACATCATACTCAACAGTGAAAAGATGAAAGCATTTCCTCTGTGATCAGGAACAAGACAAGGATGTCCACTCTCACCACTTTTATTCAACATAATACTGGAAGTCCTAGCCACAGCAATTAGACAAGAAGAAAAATTTTTTAAAAATCCAAATTGGAAAGGAAGAAGTAAAACTGTCACTGTTTGCAGATGACATGATACTATACATAGAAAACCCTAAAGATGCCACCAAAAAACTACTAGAACTCTTCAACAAATTCAGTAAAGTTTCAGGATACAAAATTAATACAAAACAAAAATCTGTTGCATATCTATACTATAGTAACAAACTATCAGAAGAAGAAATTAGAAAATAATCTCATTTACAATCTCATTAAAAAGAAAAAAATACCCAGGAATAAATCTAACCAAGGAGATAAAAGAGTTGCACTCTGAAAACTGTTAAGACATTGATGAAAGAAACTGAAGACAACACAAATGGAAAGATACACTGTGCTCATAGATAGGAAGAATTAATATTGTTAAAATGACCATACTACCAAAGGCAATCTTAATATTTGTATGGAAACACAAAAGACCCTGAAGAGCCAAAGCAATCTTGAGAAAGAACATAGCTGGAGGTATCATACTTCCTGATTTCAAACTACACTACAAAGCTACAGTCATCCAAACAGTATGGGGGACTTCCCTGGTGGTCCAGTGGTTAAGAATCCACCTTCCAATGCAGGGGACACGGGTTCGATCCCTGGTTGGGGAACTAAGATCCCACATGCCGCGGGGCAACAAAACCCACGTGCTCTGGAGCCTGCGTGCCACAACTAGAGAGAAACCCACACACCACAACTACTGAGCCTGTGTGCCACAACAAAGATCCGGCGTGCCGCAACTAAGACCCAACGCAGCACCGGTAAAGTAGAAGCAGTACAAACTAGCTGATAATTGTTCTAGCCGAGATTCCCATGCTTAATTAAATAGGTCCAAGAACACAAAAGAAACATCTACTATTTAAGTAAGGTTATCCTAGGAGGAGCAGTGTACTTTGGCAAAAAACTGGGTCCACGAAGACGATGTGAGGTTCTAGTCTGGCTATACCAACAACTACCTATGTGATCTAAGCAACTAAATCTCTGAGTTCTTTCCACATATAAAATGAGTTCTCAAAAGGTCCTTTGTAAGTCAAAGATTCAACAATTCTATTCAGATTATTCTTATAATTGAGATAGATATACAAGTAAGACTTATGTATTGTAAAAAGACAGTTAAGTATATAAAAGTAGATAAGATGATGAGCTTTGGATTCAAATAAACTGAAAACTCTAATTCCTCTCTTCCATTTACTTAATTGTGAAAAGACAGCAAGTTGCTTAATTCCTTTACACGTCAGTTTCTACAACTATAAAAAGAAGATAATATTAAGACCTATCTCCAAGAATTTTATAGGCAAATGAGATAAGGTACACATAAAGTGCTTCTGCACAGTGCCTGGTACATAAGAACACATCAAATTTTAGCTATTATTACTGTTTTAAATACTATTTAAATACTATTCACTCTAAAATCCATACATAAAATATAGTCCTTCTAACACCATGAACCATGTAGAGCAATGGCTGCCACATATCAAAATATGATACATTCAGAGAAGAGCAAAGAGAAGGCAGAACAGCTTGTGGGGCCTGGCCTCAGTACCTGGAGGTCCTGCTGCAGCTGCTTCTTCCATGAGTTCTCCCTCTTCCAATTCCATGTTGTTGTATTCCACATCATTTTCTCCAGACCTAAGAATATACAAAATTCATCATTCCACATAGTAAGTACAATTAACATTACTTGTCACACCTCAGTGAACTTCGTAACAATTGTGTATAGCTTTCTCCTGTGAAGTAATAGAATATTTCTAAATACAAAATTGAGGGAAAAGATTTTTGTCATTATCACATGTATGGGCAGTATTATTAATGTTCAATCTACCTTTTTAAAATACCAAGATACGTTGGCAACATTTAATTTTTAAAATAGAAAATCTGAGAACCATTGTAAGCAGAAGAGATTATAGCTTCAAAGAATTCGTAACTTAATGGTAGTAAATTAGGCTTAACACAGTACACGTTAAGGTTAAGAAAGATGTTTAAATTACTGTATGTGACTAAACACTATTTTCTTAAAATACTATTTCAGAAAAGAGGGTGTTGTCTATCAAAACACAATCACCTTATTTTAAATGACAAAGTACTATACGGAATAGCACTAATCAATGCTAGTTTTGAGTATTTAAAGAAGTCTTAAAATCAGTTCCCGGACTGACAGCACGAGGAGCTCTACTGATCTGCTTTCCAGTGACATTGGTGAAAATTATTTTTTAAAGCAACCATTTAGAGACTCTGGAAATGGTTCTAAGAGCATATAGCAAATGAAAACATTTCCTCAAGAAAATGTACTAAAATTTGGTAACAACAGTGAGTCTGTGGTACTTGAACCAAGACCACTCCCCACCCCATTCAGTGATACAGATATTCCACTTCAGACTGGTGCAGCCAAGAACATAGGGCTCCCACTTCCCACAGCTCCCCAATAGAAGGGCTATATTCCCAGGAGGAGCAAGACATCAGCATTTCTCATCCTGTTCCCAGCTACCTGTGGCTGAGGCTAAAGTCAGGTGTATGTGGCCAAGAGGTAGGGATTCCCTTCTTCTACCCAGACCCAAGGCTCTACCTTGGATGCAGCATGTTGAGGTAACTGGGGCCCAGATCCCCATTGCCCCAATTCACTCATAAAGTAGAAGTCCCAGGCCTGAGAAGACAAACTGAAAAGATCTGAGGTTATAGCCCCCAACTCGCCGATCCACAATGGGTCAGCATCTAAAGTGGGAGAAATAAGCACACCTTTGTGCTCACTCCAGCTTCAGAGCTCTGGCTCAGAGATTTTGCCTGCAGGAGGAAGCAGGCTCTAAAAACAGAGCCACAGAGAAAGGTGTAACACTATTAAGAACATAAAAAAATACTCTCAAATGGAATCCAGCAAAACATAAAAAGAATTACACACCATGGCAGAGTAGAATTTAACCAAGGAATACAAAGTTGGTTTAGAATCTGAAAATCAACTAATGTAAAACACCATACCAACAGAATAAAAAAAAAAAAAACTACATGATCATCTGAATAGATGCAGAAGGAGAATATGACAAAATCCAATACCCTTTCATAATAAAAACACTCAATAAACCAGGACTAGAAGGGCATCTATGGAAAACCCACAGCTAACATCACACTTAATGGTGAAAGACTGAATGCTTTCCCTCTAATATCAGGAACAAGACAAGAAAGAATGTCCACTCCCCGCAGTGGTTAAGAAGCCACCTGCCAATGGAGGGGACACGGGTTCGATCCCTGGTCTGGGAAGATCCCATATGACGTGGAGCAACTAAGCCCCTGTGCCACAACTCCTGAGCCTGCGCTCTAGAGCCCACGAGCCACAACCACAACTACTGAGCCTGCGTACCACAACTACTGAAGCCCGTGCGCCTAAAGCCCATGCTCCGCAACAAGAGAAGCCACTGCAATGAGAAGCCCGTGCACCGCAACAAAGAGCCCCGCTCGCCGCAACTAGAGAAAGCCCACGTGCAGCAACAAAGACTCGATGAGGCCAAAATAAATAAATAAATAAATAAATCTATTAAAAAAAAAAAATGTCCACTACCACCAATTCTATTCAACATTCTATGCAGTGAACTTATGCAACAAGAGATAAAAGGCACCCAAATTGGAAAAAAAGAAGTAAAACTAAATCTATTTACAGATGTAATACTGTATATAGAAAAACCTAAAGAATCCATTAAAAATCTATTCAAACTAATAAACGAGTTAGCAATGTTGCAGGATACAAAAGTCAACTGGATTTTCATGTAGTTGCAAAAGAACAATCCACAAAGGAAATTTAAAAAGAAAAGTCAATTGCATTTACAATAGCATAAAAAATAATAAGATACTTAGGAATGAATTAAACAAAAGATGTGTAAAACATATACTCTGAAAATTACAAAACACTGTTGAAAGATTAAAAACTTCTGATTGGCAAAAGACCCTGTTAAGAATATGAAAAGACAAGCTACAGAGTGGGAGAAAGTATTTGCAAAGCATGTATCCAAATCCAACAAAGGACTGGTATCTAATATGTAAAGAACTCTCAAAACTCAACAGTAGTTGCTAGGGGGAAAGTGAACGTTATTGTTTAATGGGTATAGAGTTTAGTTTGGGAAGATGGAAAAAAGCTCTGAAGATAGATGGTGGTGATGGCTGCACAACAGTATGAATACTTGGGACTTCCTTGGTGGCGCAGTGGTTAAGAATCCGCCTGCCAATGCAGGGGACACAGCTTTGAGCCCTGATCCAGGAAGATCCCACATGCTACGGAGCAGCTAAGCCCGTGCACCACAACTACTGAGCCTGCGCTCTAGAGCCCGCGAGCCACAACTACTGAAGCCCATGAGCCTAGAGCTCGTGCTCCTCAACAAGAGAAGCCACCGCAGTGAGAAGCCCGCGAACCGCAACGAAGAGTAGCCCCCGCTTGCCGTAACTAGAGAAAGCCCGCAGGCAGCAAGACCCAACGCAGACAAAAAAAAAGAATATTTAATGCCACTGAACTGCCCTGAGAAATGGTTATGTAGATTTTACCATCAAAAAAATTCCAATTAGAAAATAGGCAAAAGACATGAAGAGAAATTTCACCAATGAGGATATGCCTATGGCAAATTAAGCAAATGAAAAGATGTTCAACATCATTAGCCAATAGGGGAATGTAAATTAAAACCACAATGAGATATCACTACACACCTATCAAAAATGGCTAAAATTGGGACTTCTCTGGTGGTGCAGTGGTTAAGAATCCGCCTGCCAATGCTGGGGACATGGGTTCAATCCCTGCTCCGGGAAGATCCCACGTGCCACAGAGCAACTAAGCTCACACGTCACAACTACTGAAGCCCACACGCCCCAGAGCCCATAGGCCACAACTACTGAGCCCACATACTGCAACTACTGAAGCCCGCGCCTAGAACCCGTGCTCCACAAGAGAAGCAACCGCAACAAGAAGCCCGCGCATCACAACAAAGAGTAGCCCCCGCTCACTGCAGCTGGAGAAAGCCCACGTGCAGCAAAAAAAAAAAACGACTAAAATAAAAACTACTGGCAACACTAAATGCTGCTAAGGATTTAGAGAAACTGGATCACGCATATATTGCTCATTGGAATGCAAAAACTAGAAAACTATTTGGCAGTTTTCTCAAAAACTAAACTTTCAATTACCATACAATCCATCAGTTGCATTTACCCAAGAGAAATGGAGACTTTAATGTTCACATGAAAATCTGTACATGAATGTTTACAGTAGCTTTATTCATAATAGCCCCAAACTGAAAACAATCCAGATATCCTTCAACAAGCAAATGGTTGAACAAATTGTAGTACATCCACAACACAGACCACTACTCAACATTAAAGCGAGCGAACTACCTATACACATGATAACCTGGATGAATCCCCAGAGAACTATGCAGAGTGAAAAAAAGCCAGTCCCTAAGGGTTACATACTGTATGATTCCATTTACATAACATTCTTTAAATGACAAAATTATAGAAATGGGGAAAACATGGGTAGTTGCAGGGGAGGAAGTTAGGTAGGGGGAAGTGGGTGTGGTATAAAACAGCAACATAAGAGATCCTTGTGGTGACTGAAATGTTCTGTATCTTGCTTATGTCACATCAATATCCTGGTTGTGATGTACTATAGTTTTACAAGATGTTACTTACTACTGGGGAAAACTGGGCAAAGGGTATATGGGATCTTGTATTATTTCCTCCAACTGCAAGTGAATTTACAATTACCTCAAAATAAAAAGAAAAAAACAGCAGGAAGAAAATATAAAATACTATCATAGAAAGACTGAGGTGGAGGAAGAGAAGAAAGGCCTACTTGATAAATGTGTTCTAGTTAACTAAAAGCTGTTTATAATAACCATTATCCAAATCAACTGTGTATCTATTTCCCCATCTGTACAAGGAACTGACCTTAATTTGTAAGAGCTAACAATTTATGATTCCCTAGATGCTCAAATTAGCTCAAGATTAACTGTGCTGTTTCTATGAATTATATAAAACAGTTTGGATCAAGATATTATTGTAGATGTATGTATATAAGGGGAACATAATCAAACACCTTCTAGTAGAAAAAGCATTAAAAAGTCAATCTAATGAGATGCTGTGAATCCAATTTTACGTAAAATCCAATTGCCCTCAAAACTACCTTGAAAAGAGTCAAGAGACCTAACAGTCAAAGGAATTAATTCAGATAGAACCATATATTTAAGCTATTATCAAGGTGGATTCCACTTTATAGAATCACCATCTAAAAGAATTTTCCATGTCAATTCAAATTAATCAGTTCTATTCTATATATTTAAAAATATCACTAATAATGATTTCTGATTTGGTGACTTAAAGGCTTCACATTTTAACTAACCTTTTTACGCAATTTGCCACGTATGCTAAAGAGGGAACATTAAATGAAAAAGGTCTATTTTTGAGGAGCTAATTTGTGGAAATGGGGGTGAGGTCAAATAGGGGGTTTAAAACTCTCACCTGACTCTTGTGAAATGGCTGGTGCCAGGGCTGGGACAGAGAAAGTACAAGATGAACCTGGAATGTCTTGTAGTGCCAGAAAATAAGAAAGTGCTTATAAAATAATGAGGACATCTAGAAAGGACACAGGAGTTTTTAAAAGGCTGCCACTGGCCAAATCTGGGACAATCTGAGCAATAAATTATGATAGTAAGTGGATTAAATGATTTAAAAATATGAAACTCCATGAGTCTATACTAATGAAATTAATTAGTTAATTAATGAATGGGGCAGAGGGGAAAGTTCTTCCTTAGAATTCCAATTAATAAACGTAGAAGGAATAATGGCATTAGAAAATCATCATTCAGCAATCAACACAGTAATCTTGTTCAAGCAAGAATCACCAATGAATGATAAAATTAGTGGACTAAAGTACAACAAGAAATAAGATATTTACAGTCTCCAAATATGTCCCCACATGATACTTATTAATTACAAAGGGGAAAAGTAGAGAGATCTGGCAGACATCACCTTAACCAAGTATTCTAAATCAATCAGCCATAATGGGACAGATTGAAGACATGCGCCCTCCACTGTCCCCTCATATTGATGCGCTGAAAAAGCTACATCATCACTTCTGTCTTATTCCTGCCAAAAGTGCATATGAGGAAATATCAGACTACTCCAAATTGAGGGACTTCCTACAAAATAACCTCTCTGTATTTCTCTGAAGTGTCAAAGTCATGAAAAACAAATTAAAAAAAAAAAGACTACACGAACCAGACTGAAGCAGATTAAAGAGTCTTAACAAAAAGCAACATGTGATCCTGAATTGGATCCTAAACCAGACAAAGGACATCACTGTCAAAATTTCTATAAGGTCATAGATCATAGCATTACATCAATGTTAACTTCCTGATTTTGATAATGGTACTGAAATTACATAAGAAACATACTTGTTTTTAGAAGTACACATGAGAAGTATATTCACTTAATCTCAAATGTCTCACAAAAAAATTATATAGAGTGAGAGAGAGAAAAGAAACATAACAAAGCAAAATATTAAATTTGGGGAATTAATCTGGGCAAAGGAAATACGGGAATTCTGTTAATTTTTTTGCAACTTTTCTTAAATATGAAATAATTGCAAAATTAAAAGCTAAAGCAAAAACTAAAACTCAGTTTGGAACCCAGAGATGAGAGGGAGGAAATTAGTTCACTCTTCCCTTCAAGTTCCTTTATTTATTTATATAAGATACTGTAGATCAAGAAAAAAAAAAAATCCTTAATATCCACACTTTTAGGCCTAACTTAATATGCTTCTAATAATTACCACTTAGATGATTTATACTGGTAGTTAATGTGAAACACTCACATGGTTTCTTCATCAATGTCATTTTCTTCCGTGTTACTTGTTGCTGTGGAACTGGCAGAAGAACTGCTGCCATCGAGATGATTTACTTCATCTTCACCAACAAGATCCAGATCCAGATCTCCATCTGAAAGCTCATGCTAGATTAAGGCAAAGAAAGAAGACTTCTATCTCAAATGTTTTGACTCAGCCCATGGCCCAAGCACCAGCACCAAAGAATAAGGTAATCATCAGAATTCTCCGCTCCTGTGCCTAGACTGCTGCGCCCTGCAGAGATAACTCACATAACCTCACTACCTGGTACCACTAATAAGTTATTTCTGCCAGTGTCAGCTGGGCCTTCGATATGACTAGAAATGCTTCATAAAGTCCACATCAGCTTCCTCACAAAGTAACATTTCAAACCATCACTCCTTGAGACCTATCTAACCTCTATTATCCTCAACGTGATTATAAAACCCTGTCACCCATCTACACAGAAAAACATATTGGCTATTAAGCATAAATGCCCACAACTTTCAGCTGCCCTACCTGCAAACTCCACCCTACCTTTAACTGATTCTATCAAAGGTTAACTGCTTCACCTGAGTGATCCATTCCAACCTCTATTATCTCCTTAAATAAATGGTTTTGTTAATACCTGGACCTTACTTTCAATCTTTCTCCCCACTGGCTCCTTCATTATAACATATACCTGAAGCCTCAAAAAAAGCTTATCTCTCCATCTCTCTCTCACCTTAAACAATAACAACACTTCTTGAAATCTCATTCCAGTTGTAGTTTAGCTGGGACAAAACCTGGCTATCTCCCAAAACCTAAATCATCCTATCTACATAGGCAATGATAAGGTACTTTAACTAGATTCAGTGAACGGAAAGCGGACACCTTTTTTTTTTTTAAGATTTTTTAAAAAAATTTATTTATTTTTGGCTGCGCTGGGTCTTCGCTGCTGGGCACAGGCTTTCCCTAGTTGTGGTGAGTGGGGTCTACTCTTCGTTGCGGCACGCGGGCTTCTCATTGCAATGGCTCCTCCTGTTGCAGAGCATGGACTCTAGGCATGTGGGCTTCAGTAGCTGTGGCACGTGGGCTCAGTAGCTGCGGCACACGGGCTCAGTTGCTCCGCGGCATGTGGGATCTTCGCGGACCATGGCTCGAACCCGTGTCCCCTGCATCAGCAGGTGGCTTCTCAACCACTGCGCCACCAGGGAAGCCCCAGGACACATTTTAAAAATCCACAACTTACACAGCTTCTAGAATGTACATCACAGTTTGTTTTGTAGAATGTACAGTTTTCTATAATAAATTAATTTTTAGAACCCTGAAATAATTTTGATGCAACAACTTCTGACTTATTAACAGTTACAAAAGGGCATACACTAATAATGAAAATATAAGTGGACAAGATTTTCAGCACATTGATTCCCCCTCTCATATGTTGGAAACCATGATATCATTTCTCTTTTCAAACACAAAATGAATCTAAAATAGGTCTAATTATTACATGATAATCTTCATTCTGAATCTTCTCCTCATCTTCTTCATCCTCCTTGGCCTCTCTTACAGAAGGTGTAGTAGGACCACCTTGGAGAAGCATGTCAGCACATGATCCAGACTTCTTAGCTCGTGTCTCAGGAGTGTCATCATTTTGGGGGCTAAGATGATTATCTGGTGGTGACAAATCTCTTGATTTCTGAGTTCGAGACAACTCAATAGTAAGTCTCTTTTAAAACAAAACAACACAAACAGAGTCATAAGCAGTCCTCCACTTGTACAGTAAAATTATTTCAAGCAAAAAAAAAAAAACAAACCATATATCCAGATGTTCATAAAACCATTTCCTGAATCATCTATCTCATACCTTCCTGACTTCTGCTTATGGAAAAATCTATGACAAAGAAAAACTGCCCAATTTATTTTCATCTTTCTTCTCATTTCTAGCCCAAGCTACACAATTAGCAAACCGCGTAGTAAATACAGGCAGTTTAACTTAACATGAAAATTTTTGAAAATATTCATCTTTTCCTCTCTCATATATTAACCACTCTCAGCACTTCAAACTTCTCATCGCATCCCCATATCCACTTGTAGAAAGAAACATTCCTTACATAATTTAGTTTACCATTGTAAAATAAAAATTCATTAATCTGATCCTCCCCAGCGCTCAGTTCAACAATAGTGAGACTTCAAGATAGGGCAACATTCAATTGTTCCATAGCTTATAATCCTCTAAATTCAAAACAGCATGGGGAAGAGAAATACCCAAGTCACTGAGAGAAACACAGAGTTTGCCTCAACTAGAGAAGACTGCCCAATACAATTTTATGCAATGATGGAAATGTTCTACATCTGCAATTCCCAATACAAGCTAGCTACTGTAACTAAGGAACTGAATTTTTAATTTTAATTATGTCTACACAGCCACATGTGGCTAGTGGCTAGTGGCTACTGAATTGGACAGTCCAGAGTTAGAGGTTCAAAGGTAGTGAGAATAAAGAACAAGTGGATTTTTCTACAAAATTACAAACAGCAATAATATCCAAAATCTAATTACAAATGTAATACGCCGGTAAGACAATATTAAACACTAAAACCAAAATATACGTTTTTTTGCTTACCTCTTTAAGGTTATTTATTTGTTGGATATAGCTAGTCTGTGCAGCTTCCAATTGAGTAATATACCAATGCTGGTCCCGGCATTTTTGAAAGAAAGTTGGTGAACGAACCTGAAACCTTAAAAGAATAACTGCACATGAAAAATAATCCAAACAGTAAAATATTATGAACCAAGCCTTAAATCTATAACTATAAATTCTAGAATTTTAAGTTTACTTGATTACATTATAAGGCCAAAATTCAGAACTCAGGGCTCCTGGTATTTGCCATTTATATATGTAGTCCACAAATTATAATGACATATGGTTCTGAAAAGTCAGTTGTCTAAATTCAAACTGTATTTAACATTACACATCACAGTTAAACTTCCAAACTAATCTACTAAAACATATTTACTATAATAATCTAGCTCAAATACAGTGTTGATCATAAGCTGGGAAGAAGAAGACCATACTATGCAGGAAGGAGACAGCTAATGCCTTCCTTCTCCTTTCTTGCCTAGGTCAGACCCTAGTAAAATAGGCGAAGTTTGTTTTAGGCACTGCTCTTTTTCATTCCTTTTCTATCTCCCGTTCCCATATTTCCTACTCCACAGCAAAAAAAAAAAAAAAAAAAAAAAAAAAATCACGTAAAGGGTCAACTACCCAGGACTGCTTTACTGTCCCTCAAAGAGTTACATGCTCTGAATAACCTACATTCCCAACCCCATCCAGATAGCAGTTTAAAATCAAAACTCTCCATATATCACAGTATGGCATATTTCAGCTAGGGTCAGGAAAAAAACAAGTATCTCTATATATTAAAGCATATAAATGGATACACGATAGAATCTTGATCTCTTCAGAGTTATCTGTACTTTAAAAAAACTAATACTTATTAAAGCAAAAAAAACCCGTCCCTACCTTTGTTAGACAGCTGAACATAACTCCATTTACATTACTATGACTCCAATAAAGAGATGACTAAGGTCATAAAAAATGGCTCTTTTGCAGGCTGGTAAAATTGGTATTTGAATAATTTTACAATCCTCTCTGGTTAAAGTGTGAAACAGGAACAAATTATTGATATTTCTCTTAGTGAATAATTTAAGAAAACCTAAAAGATTATAAAATGATACTAAAATAATCCCCCAAAAGAAGAGATGACAAAAACATGAATTTTTCTCTACACTCAAAATGCAATAATCTCTTTTTATACTTCCTTATTCTCCCAGAAAAGTTATGAAGAACACAAATAGTAAAGGGTGATATAACTGCAACTCGTCCAGCATGCTCAAGGACAAAGAAATCAGAATAAGTGAAATTTAAGAGTATATTCAAATCTCTTTTAAGGAAAAAAGCTTTTAAAATTATTTGATGGAAACTTACTAAACTGTTAAACATTCTGAAACCACTCAGTTCAAAACATATTTGAATTTTTTTTTTTTTAATTTTTAAATTTTTAAAATAAATTTATTTTTGGCTCCATCTGCATTGGGTCTTTGTTGCCGCGTGCAGGCTTTTCTCTAGTTGCGGCGAGTGGGGGCTACTCTTCATTGTGGTGCATGGGCTTCTCATTGTGGTGGCTTCTCTTGTTACAGAGCACGGGCTCTAGGCACGCGGGCTTCAGCAGTTGTGGCTCGCAGGCTCTAGAGCGCAGGCTCAGTAGTTGTGGTGCATGGGCTTAGTTGCTCCACGGCATATGGGATCTTCCCAGACCAGGGATCAAACCTGTTTCCTGCATTAGCAGGCAGATTCTTAACCACTGTGCCACCAGGGAAGCCCCTGAATTTATTTATTTTTTAATACTCAAGCTCGCATTTTGATCATCAAATTAAACCATGGTGCAACGATGCCCCAAAACTGAATTATAAGGGTTACCCCAATATTAAATAGGGCTGTAGCTTTATAGTCACTGTTTATGTTCTGTCCTTTCTTGCAAATAACACACCAACTACCATCACTTAGTTTATTTTCATCAGTTTTCATCTCTATTCCCTTACTTTTAATTTGCTGTTATCTAGAAGAAACTGAAAATCTTTTTGTTAAATTAAGCTTTCAAAACCAGTCATCCAAATATAATACACAATGTCAAGTGGAAAAAAATAATCACTTGATCCCACACTATTCTTGGATTTCCAAATGGTGAGGTTGCTAGAAGTTCAATAGATAAATGGGACATTACCACATTTACTGGAAGTAGGAGTTTACTTTTTTTTTTTAATTTATTTTTGGCCGCGTTGTGTCTTCGTTGCTGCACACGGGCTTTCTCTAGTTGCGGTGAGTGGGGGCTACTCTTGGTTGTGGTGCGTGGGCTTCTCATTGTGGTGGCTTGTTGCGGAGTATGGGCTCTAGGCACTTGAGCTTCAGTAGTTGTGGCACGTGGGCTCAGTAGTTGTGGCTTGTGGGCTCTAGAGCACAGGCTCAGTAGTTGTGGCGCACGGGCTTAGTTGCTCCGTGGCATGTGAGATCTTCCCAGACCAGGGCTCGATCCCGAGTCCCCTGCATTGGCAGGTGGATTCTTAACCACTGCGCCATCAGGGAAGCCCCAGTAGTTTACTTTTTATGGAACTACTAACTAGATGTCAAACACATTTCTGACTAACTTATTCACTGACCACACAGGACTTCTGAAATTAAATGGTTAAGAACATGGTAAGGTTAGAGTTAGTATGAATTTCGATATTCATCTTTGTTAAGTGAAAAGACTTTAAAATTCTGATGACATTATTCCCTGTGATAAAAGCCATGATATAAATGTTTCCTGTTACCTTAAAATCACTGTATCATTTTGTCGATTCAAGTATCCTTCATTTGCAAGTAAGTCCAAACGGAAAAATCGATTATAACCCCAACATTCTCCAACTTCAAAGTCAGATGCAAATTCTCGAATGATATTTTTGGTAGGATCATTGCAGGACTGATGAACCATCTCTACACGGTATTCGTATCTAAAATTGAAAAGACTATTAATATAGAGTTAGTAAAGCAAGAATAAATGACATCAAAACATTAAGGTGATTAAGTACCTAAGAAGAAACTTATTGACATACACAGCTACATGTCTTTCAGAAAGGACTGTCACAACAGTATTATAAATGGGCTACCACAATATGATTGGCACTAGGTCCTTCTTCCCCTTTAAAAATGTTTACCAATATAGCAGGTATAAAATACCACCTCAAATAATGAATAAATTTTGTATAAAATAGTACTTTCAAAGTTACACATTTTAGCAACACTATGTATTTTTCCATATATTCATTACCTATGTTTCCTCACAATGTTCTGCCATTTTCTTTGAGGTAAATAAATAATAAATTTTGAATACTCTGCTATATTTTTCCAATTCAAGTTATCATAAATCAACTGTGTATTCAGCAATTCAAGCCTATAAAATTTTCTAATAGAAAATAAGTACACAATGGGAAAGCCAGTACATTTAGATTTCCGTATCTTATATAGTATAAAACTCTCAAGTCTTCAAAGTCATTTTTACTAAGAAAGTACTGCTATTTCAAGAAAGAGAAGTGAAAAAATAAAGGTCATCAGAAGGAACATCCAACAGTAGCCATAAAGCTTCTTTTTTAGTGGAGATAAACTTTTAAAAGAAAAACCCAATACCTCAGTCTGCTATTTCTGCTTGCAAAGGCAAAAGAAAAAATTACAGCTCTTTATCTACAAATAAACGTAAGTACAGGTGACCCTTGAACAACCTAAGTTCAAACTGCAATGGTCCACTTAAATGTGAATTTTTTTAAAATAGTAAATACTACAGTACTACACAATCTGCAGTTGTTTGAATCCAAGAATGTAGAACCATGGATATAGAGGAACCCAGGATACGGAGGGCCAATTATAAGTTACATGCAGATTTTTGACTGTGTGGAGGGTTGGCGCCCCTAAACCCTGTGTTGTTCAAGGGTCAACTGTATTTAAGTACTGTCAAATGATTTTTATATTAGTATCTCTCACAGTGCATTACACAGATTGATGGCACAAACTAATACAAAAGCTGTGATATTTTGTCTGCCTAACTATTATGGCAGTTGTAAGGCAAAGGGTGCCATTAAATGCCCAGAAATAAACCCCAGTATCAGTGTGCAATTGATTTTTGACAAGCGTTCTGATTCAACAGGGAAAAAAAAGTTTCTTCAACAAACAGTGCTGAGGGAATTCCCTGGTGGTCCAGTGGCTGGGACTCTCTGCTTTCACTGCTGTGGGCCCAAGGTTCAATCCCTGGTCAAGCAACTGGGATCCCACCAAAACAAAACAAATCAAAACAACAAAAAACCCAAATGGTGCTGAGAAAATCTGATTGCTACATGCAAATTTCACATACAAATTTCATATGTATATTTCATATACAACTTTCTAATTTCATATACAAAAATTAACTCAAAATGGATCAATGACCTAAATGTAAGGGCTAAAACTATAAAACTCTTAGAAGAAAACACAGGGGTAAATATTCATGAATTCGAATTTGGCAATGGATTCGTAGATTTGACTCCAAAAGTATGAACAAGTAAAGAAAAAATAGGTAATTTGGACTTCGCAAAAATTTTAAATTTTTGTGTATCAGAGGACACTATCAAGAAAGCAAAAATACAACCCACAGAATGGGAGAAAGTTTTCGAATCATGTCTGATAAGGGTTTAGTATACAAAATGTAGAGAGAATTCTCAGAACTCAACAATTAAAAGACAAGCAACCTAATTTAAAAATGGAAAATAGACTTGAATTTCAGACATTTCTCCAAAGAAGATATACAAATGGCCAAAAAAACAAATGAAAAGATGTTCAATTTCACCGGTCATTAAGGAAATGCAAGTCAAAACCACAATGAGATACCACTTCATATTCACTAGGATGGCTATAAAATGTAATCTGAAAATGGTAGGAACAGAGAATGGTGCAGCCACTGTGGAGAACAGTTTGGTAATTTCTCAAAATGTTAAAAACACAGAATTAACATATGCCCATATAGAAACTCATACATGAATATTTATAGCAGGATTATTCGTAATAGCCAAAAGATGGTAGCAACCCATATGTCAATCAACAGATGAATTGATAAAACGAATGGAGGTCTATACATACAATGGAATATTGTTTAGCCATATAAAGGAATGAAGTTTTGATATATGCTTCAACATTCGGTGAACCCTGAAAACACTATGCTAAGTAAACAGAAGCCAAATATAAACAATCCCAAATTGTATGAACTTTTATATGAAATATCCAGAAAAGGCAAATACACAGAGAAAGCAGAGTAGTAGTTGTCTAGGATTGGGAGAAGGAAGGGATGGGTACGAGGTGTGCTAGGATGATGAAAACATTCTGAAACTAGAGAGAGGTGGTGACTGTACAACACTGGAAATGCACTAAGTTCCACTGAATTGTGTATTTTTTATTTATTTATTTTTGGCTGCGTTGGGTCTTCGTTGTGCGCGGGCTTTTCTCTAGTTGAGGCGAGTGGGGGCTACTCTTCGTTGCGGTGCGCGGGCTTCTCATTGTGGTGGCTTCTCTTGTTGCAGAGCAAGGGCTCCAGGCGCACGGGCTTCAGTAGTTGTGGCGCACGAGCTTAGTTGCTCCGTGGCACGTGGGATCTTCCCGGACCAGGGCTCGAACCCGTGTCCCCTGCATTGGCAGGCGGATTCTTAACCACTGCGCCACCAGGAAGTCCTTAAATTGTGTATTTTTAAATGGTTAATTACATATTATATGAATCTCACCTCAAAAAAAATTTTACTTTTATTTTAAAAATGAGCAATAAAAAAATTCAAAATTCAGAGAAACAACCAAGAATATTGAAAATCTAAGAAGAAAGACATTAATGCAGATGGTTAAATACATCCAGGATCAAGACAGGTTAAAGTTTAAAATCAATACAGAACACTTTTTGAACAATCAGTTTTTTATATGAAAAAGCATATAATGTTTGAAAAAAGATCATTGTTTCATCTGCATTAGTTCTTTAAAATCATGACAGAGATATACCTATGTTTCTATTAAATACAGCAATTAATCCAAGTTAAATTATTTATACAGCATCTCAACCCTAATCTTAGATAAAACTAAAACCTCAAATTTGAATATTCCAACTTAAATTCCCTTCTTTTATCACACTGAAAGTCTGAATGAATTTAACAATTATTAACTTAAAATTTTAGTCTCATTAATATTACTCCCCAAGGGAAAGTTCTACTCTTTGCTTAAGCAACTCAAAGAAATTTCCTTCTCTAAAATAAAAGTCAGATCAGTAAATACTGTTAAGAGTCAATTCAAGGATGTCACTCATGCACAAATTTCCTCAGAAAGCCTACACAGGTGTATTATAACACACACAGTGAGAAAGATATTTAAGTATAATGAAATTATGAAAGTACTTCTGCAGGGTCCCAAGTGTTATTAAAATCTACTAGATAATACAATGATTTACATTTTTATTTCATATTTTGACAGTAAAACTACCTCACTGTTAAACTCTCAATTCCGTAATTGAATGACGTTTCAATAATTAATAAGAAAGTATTCAAGACTCTTCTCTAGGCTTGCCCAAGTGTTAAGAGAATTAACAGGTAATAAGGGAATTCCCTGGCGGTCCAGTGGTTAGGACTCTGCGCTTTCACTGCCGACGGCGCGGGTTCAATCCCTGGTCAGGGAACTAATATCCCACAGGCTGCGTGGCATGGCCAGAAAAAAAAAAAAAAAGATGATAAGATGTCTGTTTTTATCCAAATAGAACATTCTTATTAAGGTATTCAGATAATATCTAACAAATACACAAATTCTAATCTCTTTCAACCTTAGTATCCTGAATGATAATATTTCATTACCACTGATAATGTTATTACTGCTTATAAGACAATGTAAACTTTAAGTTCCCGAAGTGTATATGTCAACAATAAAAGCACCCAAGATGAAACCTGTACCAAAAACAATAGAAATGTCACAAAATCTACATATCAGTAAGAGAAGGAGAATCTTCCCAAGGCAAGAAACAGAGGTACAGACACATCTTGTTTTATTGTGTTTTTGCTTTATTGTACTTCACAGATTTTACATTTTTACACATTGAAGGTTTGTGGCAACCTTACATCAAACAAGTCTATTGGCTCCACTTTTCCAACAGCATTTGGTCACTTCATGTCTGTGTCATTTTGGTAATTCTCACAATATTTCAAACTTTTACATTATTATTGTTACATTTGTTATCATGATCTGTGACCAGTGACCTTTGATGGAATTGTTTTGGAGCGCCACAAACCACATCCATGTAAGACGACAAACTTAACTGATCAATGTTACGTGTGTTCTGATTGCTTCACCTATCAGCCATCTGTCCCGCCTCCCCGCCCATCTCTTTCCCTCTTCTTGGGCCTTCCTATTCCCTGAGACACAACAATACTGAAATTAGGCCAATTAATAACCCTACAATGGCCTCTAAGTGTTCAAGTGAAAGAAAAAGTCACATGTCTTACTTTAAATTAAAAGCTAGAAATGATTAAGGTTAGTGAGGAAGACATGTTGAAAGCCAAGACAGGCCGAAAGCTAGGCCTCTTGTGCCAAACAGTTAGCCAAGTTGTGAATGAAAAGGAAAAATTCTTAAAGGAAATTAAAAAGTGCTACTCCAGTGAAAACATGATTAAGAAAGCTAAACAGTGTTATTGCTGACATGAAGAAAGTTTTAGTGGTCTAGATAGAAGACCAAACCAGCTACAACACTCCCTTAAGCCAAAACCTTAGTCCACAGTAAGGCCCTAACTCTCAACTCTACGAAGGCTGAGAGAGGCAAGGAAGCAGTAGAAGAAACGTCTGAAGCTAGCAGAGGTGGTTCATAAGGTTGAAGGAAAGAAGCTGCCTCCATAACATAAAAGTGCAAGCTGATATAGAAGCTGCAGCAAGTTATCCAGGAGAAGTAACTGTCTGGATCCGAAGCGTCCAAGGACATGCTGACTCTCTTGTCAGGAGCTAATGTAAGCTGGTGACTTAAAAGTTGAAGCTAATGCTCATTTACCATTCTGAAAATCCTAGAGCCCTTAAGAATTATGTTAAATTTACTCTGCCTGTGCTCTATAAAGAGAACAACAAAGCCTGATGACAGCCCATCTCTTTACATATGGTTAACTGAATATTTTAAACCCACTTGAGATTTACCGCTCTGGAAAGAAAGATTTTTTGCAAAATATTACTGCTCATTGACAATGCACCTGGTCACCCAAGCGCTCTGATGGAGATGTACAAGGTTAATGTTGTTTTCATGCCTGCTAACACACATCCATTCTGCAGCCCACAGATCAAGGAGTAATTCTGACTTTCAGGTCTTAGTATTTAAGAAATATATTTCGTAAGGCAATAGCTGCCGTAGATAGTGATTGCTCTGATGGATCTGGGCAAAGTAAATTGAAAACCTTCTGGAAAGGATTCACCATTCTAGATGTCATTAAGATCATTCATGATTTGTAGGAAGAGGTCAAAATATCAACATTAAGAAGACTTTGGAAGAACTTGATTCCAAACCTCACAGATGACTTTGAGCAGTTCAAGAACTCAGTGGAGGAAGTAACTGCAGATATTGTAAAAATAGCAAGAGAATGAGAATCAGAAGTAGAGCCTGAAGATGTGACTGAATTGCTACAATCTCATGATAAAACTTTAACAGATGAGGAGTTGCTTTTTATGGATAAGCAAAAAAACAAAAAAAAAAAACAGGGTTTCTTGAGATGGAACCTACTTCCAGGTGAAGATGCTGTGAAGATTGTTGAAATGACAACAAAGGATTTAGAATATTACATCAACTTAGTTGATAAAGCAGAGTCAGGGTTTGAGAGGATTGAATCCAAATCTGAAAGAAGTTCTCCTGTGGGTAAAATACTATCAAACAGCATTGCATGCTACAGAGAAATCATTCATGAAAGGACGAGTCAATCAATGCAGCAAACTTTACTGTTGTCTTGTTTAAAGAAATTGCTACATCCACCCCAGACTTCAGCAACCACCACCCTGATCAGTCAGCAGCCATCAAACATTGAGGCAAGACCCTCCACCAGCAAAAAGATTATGACTCAGTGGTGGTTAGCATTTTAGAGCAATGAAGTATTTTTAAATTAAGGTACGTACATTGGTTTTTTTTCAGACATACAGCTAGTGCACACTTAATAGACTGTAGTATAGTTTAAACATAACTTTTATATGCACCAAAAAAGCAAAAAGTTCATGTAACTTGCTTTATTGTGGTGGTCTGGAACCAAACCTGCAATATCTTGAAGTATGCCTATATATAGGAAATAAATTAATCAAGAGACAAAAAGAGAACCAAGATTAACGGTAGCAACGGGGTTATGAACAAAATCCTATAATCACTAAACTTTTTATAATTCTGCCCAAGATCAACCACCTTCCCAATCACAAGGGCTGATTTCAGGGAATAAAACAGAGCTTGGTGGTTAAGAACAAAGAATACAGAGAAAGAAAAATCTATGTTAAAAAGACTGCACCTTAACAATGCTGAACTTGAGTGAATAACTTAGCTATGATATTTCCATCTGTGAAATGGGAGTGATAAATAACATTTAACAGCTCATGAGGTGGTAGTAAAGCAAAATGAGTTATACAAGGCACAGTGCATAGCACAAAGTATATATTCAGCAGATGTTAGCTGTTATAATAACAATACAGGTAAGTCCACTGTTTCAGATCACACAGGAGATTTGGAACAGAGCTATGACTAAAACATACTTACAACTCAGAGGCCAGAATCCTTTCCGTATTACTAGCATTATTCATAGATTGACTCACCAGTCATGGCAAGAATATTCTGCACTAAGGTTAGTCTATGTCAGAAGTTGTGTCACTGGGGGTCAGTTCCCATGATCCTTTCAGTGATCCAAAAAGTCAAAACTATCTTCATGATAACGTTAAGATGTTATTTGCCTTTTTCGCAGTGTTTGACATTTGCACTAACGATGCAAAAGCAACGGTAGTTAAAATTTACCAGTAATCATTATATTATTCACTGCTACACACTTTCAGATGGGAAAAAATTTTTTCAATGTCTCTCAAGAATGTCTTTGGGCTTCCCTGGTGGCACGTGGTTAAGAATCTGCCTGCCAATGCAGGGGACACGGGTTCGAGCCCTGGTCCGGGAAGATCCCACATGCCGCGGAGCAACTAAGCCCATGCACCATAACTACTGAGCCTGAGCTCTAGAGCCCGTGAGCCACAACTACTGAGCCCACGTGCCACAACTACTGAAGCTTGCACGCCTAGAGCCCGTGCTCTGCAACAAGAGAAGCCATCACAATGAGAAGCCCGTGCACCGCAACGAAGAGTAGCCCTGCTCGCCGCAACTAGAGAAAACCCATGCGCGGCAATGAAGACCCAACATAGCCAAAAATCAATAAATAAAATAAATAAATTAAAAAAAAAAAAGAATGTCTTTGAAGAAGTAGTAAAAATAATAAATGTTATTAAACCTCAATGCTTGGTGTCACAAATGGGAAATATACATAAAGTACTTATGCTGCATTGTGATATGCAATGGTTGCCTTGGAAAAATCACTTTGTTCAGCTGAGTTCCAAGATCATCAGTCACTTTTTTTGTGAAACCTCAAATTCAGAGAACTGACAAACAATGGTTATTTGGTTGTGGATACCCAGCAGACATTTTCTGTGCCAAAACAGCTACGGAAAAGAACTGTCAGTGTTTGTTGCCAATGATAAAACACACTTTCAAGTGAAAAAACATAATCCTGGAAAATCTGTATGTACCACATGAGCTTAAAAGCTTTCCAATACTTCAAGACTTTCATTGTGAAAACGGTGATATCAATGAATGTGACTGATACTGCATAATGAAATGTGTCAACACTACTTAGTAAGTCGTTATTTTCCAAATGATTAATCCATGTTGTTACAAAATCACGC
Source organism: Eubalaena glacialis (assembly GCF_028564815.1). Taxonomy (NCBI): domain Eukaryota; kingdom Metazoa; phylum Chordata; class Mammalia; order Artiodactyla; family Balaenidae; genus Eubalaena; species Eubalaena glacialis. The sequence continues at coordinate 26,168,948 of NC_083734.1, read as the reverse complement.
ATGAGTAAAAGATCCATGCAAAGTATAAGACAGACCAATGACGTTTTAGTTGTTGTTTTTTTGAGTAAAACAACTTTAATGAAGTGTAACTGAAATGTATAATTTGGTAAGTTTCACACATATTTATATATACCCATAAAACCATCATCATTATGACAATCAAGATACTAAACATATCCATCATCCCCAAAGTTTCCTCTGCCTTTTGTAATTCTTCCCTCTTACCTTCTCCCTCCACCCTCCACCCAACCTTAGCCCAGCCTGTCCCATCGCTAAGCAACCGCACACCTGCATTCTGTCACTATAGATAAGTTTGCATTTTTCTAGAGGTTTATATAAGTGGAATCATATATATGTGCCCTTTTTTATCTGGCTGCTTTCACTAAGAATAATTAATTTAAAAGTCATTCCTAGGGACTTCCCTGGTGGTGGGTAAGACTGCGTGCTTCCAACGCAGGGGGCCTGGGTTCGATCCCTGGTCAGGGAACTAGATCCCACAGGCATGCTGCAACTAAGAGTCCGCATGCTACAACTAAAAGATCCTGTAACTAAGACCTGGCACAGCTAAAATAAATAAGTAAATATTAAAAAAATAAGTCATTCTTATTGTTGCACGTATCAACAGTTCATTACTTTTTATTGCTGAGTGTTATTCCACTGTACAGACACACCAAAATTTGCTTATCCAGTCATCTGTTGGTGGCAATTAGGGTTGATTTTATTTGGCTATTCCAAATAAAGTTACCATGAACATTTCTGAAAGTCTCTGAATGGACATCTAGTTCCTTTTCTCTGGGGTGAATATCTAGGAGTGGTTTAGCTGAGTCACACAGTAAGTGTATGTTTAACTTTTTAACAAATCACCAAATGGTTTACAAAAGTGGTTGTATCATTTTACATTCCCACCAGAAACATATAAGACTTCAAATTTCTCTATATTCTTGCCAACATGTGGTATGATCTTTGTAATTATAGCCACTCTAATAGGACACAGTGGTATTGTAGATAAATTTCTTTTTTTTTTAATTTACTATTTTTTAAAATTTCTTTATTTTATTTATTTATTTTTGGCTGCGTTGGATCTTCGTTGCTGCGTGCAGGCCTTCTCTAATTGTGGAGAGCAGGGGCTACTCTTTGTTGTGGTGCACGGGCTTCTCATTGCAGTGGCTTCTCTTTGTTGCAGAGCACGGGCTCTAGGAGCGCGGGCTTCAGTAGCTGTGGCGCGCGGGCTCTAGAGTGCAGGCTCAGTAGTTATGGCGCACAGGCTTGGTTGCTCCGTGGCATGTGGGATCCTCCTGGACCAGGGATCGAACCCGTGACCTGTGCATTGGCAGGCGGATTCTTAACCACTGCGCCACCAGGGAAGTCCTGTAGATAAATTTCTGTTTCCCTAATGACTTATACTATTAAACATCTTACACAGGATTATTTTGCCATCCATAAATCTTCTTTAGTGGGGTGTCTGACAAACTATTTGCCCTTACGGAAAAGAGACCTTGTTTATTTTTTTATTGTTGAATTTCAAATTCCTTATATATTCTTGATACAAATCCACATAATTTGAAGAGAACTTTGCAATTCTCATGATGTCTAATTTACAAATGTGTTTCTTGATGGATTGTGTTTTTGCATTGTAACTAAACTATCATTGCCCAACCCAAAGGAAAATTTTCTCCTATGTTGTCTCCAGTACGTTTTATTGTTTTAGGATTTAAATCTAGGTCTACGATCAATTTTCAGTAAGTTTAAGTATATAGTGTGAGGTATGGATCCAAGTTCAATTTTTTTGCATATGTATAGCCAAATGTTCAAGCACAATTTGTTGAAAAGACTACACTTTCCCCATAGCACTGTCTTTGCATCTTTGTCAAAAAATAGTTTCCTAATGAATGTGTGTTTATTTCTAGAATCGTAGTACAGGTATCCTCCATTTTCGAACATTCTCTTTATGCCACTTAACTTTTACAAAAGGACCTACACTAGTACTTGTTTTTGCTAACCAAAAGAAAACTGAACAGAAATTTTGTTTCTACAAAAAAAGCTGAAAAGTGAAAACAGCATTCAGTGCTTATTTTGTAGAAAGCCATTAGAGAGGCATGCTCCAAGCAGCAAGAGTGGCACCGCCAAGCTCCTTCCCTGGGAATCATACCCAGCATCTCAGTATCAAGCCGCCATAGCTTTGAACTGTGTCTCTGAGTATCTATGCTTTGTCCTGATATATTTTGTGCATCCATTAGCAAGATGTGTCCAAAGGTAATTGTTCCTTCACTTTATGCCATTTCAGTCTACAAAAGGTTTCATAGGACCGTTCTACTTTTGGATAGTGGAAGAAATCTGTATATTCCATTCTTCATCTGTCTATTCTTATGCTAATACTATGTTGTATTATGCTGATACTGTGGCCTTATTATAAATCTTAGTCATATAGTATTAGCCCTCAAATTTTGTTGTCCTTTTGATTTCAATGATTTTCTCTACAGCATTTGTTTATTTCATTGCACTCTTTGATCTTTATTTCCTTTCTTCTGTTTACTTTCCATTTAACTTCTTCTTCTTTCTAGTTTATTAAAGTAGACATTGACATCACTGATTTAAGGCCTTTCTGCTTTTCACTTAAGTAGGCATTTAGTGCTGTAAATTTCCCCCTACCTACTGCTTTAGCAGCATTCTACAAATTCTGGTATGTTGTGTTTTCATTTTAATTCAGTTTAAAACACTTAAAAAAACCCTCTTATAATCTCCTCTTTGACCCAGGGGTTATTTAGAAGCATGTTATTTAACTTTAAAATACGTCGGATTTTCAAAATATCTGTTACTAACATCTAAATTAATTCCATTATGGTAAAAAAAAATCTGAATGATTTGAATACTTATGAATTTATTGAGACATGTTCTATGTTCCAGAATATGGTCTTTCTTGGTAAACATTCTGTGCACACATAAGAATAATTTGTATTCTGCTACTGTTGGATCACATGGTCTATAAATGTCAATCAGGTCAGGTTGGTTGATAGTGCTGTTCAAATGTACTATATCCTTGATGATTTCTGCCTACCTGTTATATCAATTGAGAGAATAGTTTTTGTCTATTTCTCCTTATACTTCTATCAGTTTTTGTTTCATGTATTTTGAAGATCTGTTATCAGGGTATAAACAGAAATGTTTATAGTCGTTATATGTCCTCTTCATTAACTGATCCTTTTATTACTATGAAATAAACTTCTTTATCTCTGGTAATATGCTTTCCTTTGAAAGCTACTTTGATATTAAAACAACAGTTCCAACTTGGTTTTGATTAGTACTAGTATGGTATATCTTTACATTTAAAGTATGCTTCTTGGGGTTAGCATACACTTGAGTTTTGCTTTTTTAGGCAACCTGACAATCTCTGCCTTTTAATTGGGGGTATTTAGACCATTTATAGTACCGCGTCTTGGTATCTGTCCCATCTGTTTTTTGTTACCTGTTATCTTTTCCTGCCTTCCTTAAGATTAGGATTTGTTTCAATTTTATCCCCTTTGTTGCTTTATAAACTAAATGTCTTTGTCATTTTAGCAGTGGCTTTATAGTTTATAGTTGTGGGAGGCTGAACAGTGTCCCCAAGATATCAATATCCTAATCCCTGGAACGTGTGAATGGGAATATACAGTTGTGATTAAGCCAAGGATCCTGAGATGAGGGGACTATCCTGGAACATCCATGTGGACCCAGAATGTAACCATGAGTGTCACTGTAAGAGAAAACAAGAGGAAGATTTGACAGAGACAAAAAAAAGATAAGGCCATGTGACCAAAGGCAGAGACAGGAGTGACATGGTCACAAGCCCAGAGATGCTGGCAGTGAGCAGAAGCTGAAGGAGGCAAGAAATGGACCTCCCTTAGTGTCTCTGGAGCTAGTACAGCCCTGCTGAAACCTCGATTTTGGCCTAGCAATAGTTTTTGGATTTCTGGCCTCCAAAACTGTGAGGGAAATTTTTTCTATTGTTTTAAGCTGCCAAATTTGTGGTAATTTGTTACAGCAGGCAACAGAAAGTAATAGGATAGTACATATCTTTAACTTATCACAGTCTAGCTTTAATTGTTATTCTAACACTTCACATATACTGTCAGAATCTTACATTATACTTCCACGCTCTACTCTTTTGGCCTTTATACAGCTGTTGTTATCATGTATTTTGCTTCTACATACGTTAAAAATCCCAAAATACAATGTTATAATTTTTGATTAAACAGTCAATTATCATTTAAAATTACTTTGGTAACAGAAAAAAAAATTTTATTTATCCAGGTAATTTCCATTTCTGATGCTCTTCATTTCTTTGTTTAGATTCAGAGGTCCAACTGGTATTATTCTCCTTCTATCTGTAGCATGCACTTTAACATTTCTTATAGTCCAGGTCTGAAAATGTCTTAGTTTCACTATATTTTTTAAAATATATTTTTGCTGATTATAGAATTCTAGGTTAATATTTCTTTCTTTCAATCCTTTAAAAAATGTTGCTGTATTATCATTTCACTTGTATTGTTTCCAGTGAGAAACCTGATTTCACCCTTATCTTTGTGCCTCTAAATATAACATCTTTTTTTTCACTGCCAGTTTAAGATTTTTTATCACTGGCTTTGAGCAATTTGATTATCATGTGCTTTGGTGTTTTCTTCATGTTTCATGTGCTTGTAGTTCACTGAACTTCCTCGATCTGTGGATTTAAAGCTTTCATCAAGTTCGGAAAGTATTTACTTTTTTCTTCCCATCCCCTCCTTTGAGGACTCCAGATATCTGTACATTAAGCTACTTCAAGCTGTTTTTCAGTTTTGGAATTCATTTTTCTATGTTCACATTTTGAATAGTTTCTACTGCTAACGCCTTCAAGTTCATTAATCTTTTCTTCTGCAATGTCTAATCTGTCGTTCATGCCATCCAGTGTATTTTTCATTTCAAATATAGTTCATTCTCAAGAAGTTCAATTTGGATCTTTTATATCTTCCATATCTCTATTTAACTTCTGAACAAATGGAGTGGTTATAAAAACTGTCTTAAATATTCTCTCATAATTCTCACATGAGAATTCAGTTGTCTTTTTTTAAGCCATACAAAGATTTCCAAAAACGCAAAACAGTACAAGTTTTCTCATCAAATATTATTTTGTTTTAGAGAAAGTTAATATTCATTGAAATGTTATTTATGTTAATATGCAACAAGTTTATTATTATAAGTGAATTAATTTTTAAAATTTGTTTCAATTTCTAATTCAGAAAATACCAATAGATATAACCCACATTAAAAAAACAAGCAAAAAAACAGTTCTTGCTCAATTTAAATTGACTGATCACTCTCCTCAGTATTGGTTATGTCTTCCTGCCCCTTTGCATGCCAATTAATCTTTGACTGAACAACAGACATTGTAAACTTAACTTTGTTGGGTGCTGGATATTTTTGTAATCTTATAAATTTTCTTGAGCTCTCCTCTGGGATGCAGTTAGGTTACTTGGAAACAATTTGATCCTTTCAGGTCTTGCCTTTATTTGTTAGATGGGTCTGGAGCAGTGTCCAGTCTAGGACTAACTGTTCCCCACTAGTGAGGCAAAAATTTCCTGAGTACTTCACCCAGTGTCCCATGGATTACAAGTTTCTCCACTATAGTGGTAGGAACAGACACAGTTACTGGCACCAGGCACCACTCCCTCTAATCCTTTCAGATGGTTATTCTCCCAACCTCAGGTAGGTTCCTTCACGTGCATGCCCTACTCAGTACTCTGCTGATATGTGAAGAGAACTCTCTACAAATCTCTGGAGTTCTTTGTGCAGCTCTCTCCTCTGGTGTTCTGTCCACTGCACTCTAGGTGTGCTGGTCTTCCTAGACACTCAGCACTGTCTCCTCAACTCAAGGAATCAGCCAAACTCTTGCAGTCTGCCTCCACGTGTTACAGCCTGAAAACTTTCTCAAAGTTAAGCGAGGCAATCATAGATCTGATTTATTTATTTCTTGTCTCTAGGGATTGCTTTCATTTGTTGTCTCATGTCCAGTGTCTAGGAAATGTTGTTTTTCTTTTTAGTTGTTGCAGAAGAAACGGTTACTTCCATTACTCCATCATAACTGGAAGCAGACATCTCATACCAAACCAACAGATTTTAGTGTAACAGAGTGAAATAAATTCACTGATATGGTTCCAGATTTCATATTGCAAATTACATTTAAGAAACAACCACTTGTTCAATTTTGGGGTAAAATCAAAGATAATTCATAACTATCTAAAACTGCCTTTTAAAGTGTTCCTCCCTAACAAAAAGATTAATGGTTGTCAGGGACTGGGTGGGGAGGGGAAAGGGAAGTGACTGCTAATGAGTACAGGGTTGCTTTGTGGGGTGATGAAATGTTCTGAAATTAGATATTGGTGATAGCTGTAGAACTCAGTGAATATACTAAAATCTACTGAATTGTACACTTATTTATAAGGTGAATTTTATGGTATGTGAATTGAATCTCATTTAAAAAAAACTTTTCCCAACTACATATGAAATCCAAAATCCCTGAGGCCAGATTTTATACATATACTTCAACCAAAACAACTTATTACAGTAAATTGAAAAGCCATACATTAAGAGATTTTTTTAAAAACATAAAACAATAAGTTTTCTCACCAAGTATTATTTTGCTTTAGAAAAACAGTTATTCTTCAAGAAAATGTTATTTATGTTAATATGTAATAGGTTTATTATTACTTTAAACTGAATTAATAAAAATTAAAAAATTTTTCTCAGTTTCAATTTCTAATTCAGAAAATATCAATAGATAAAACCCACATAAAGAAACACTCTTTGGGATTCCCAATAAAATTTAAGAGTATAAAGAGTCCTGAGGCCATATAATTTGAGAACTGTCAGTCTATGCCATCATACTATGCCAGGGATTCCATACTAGTATACATCTTGGGCTTCCCTGGTGGCGCAGTGGTTGAGAGTCTGCCTGCCAATGCAGGGGACACGGGTTCGAGCCCTGGTCTGGGAAGATCCCACATGCCGCGGAGCAACTGGGCCCGTGAGCCACAATTACTGAGCCTGCACGTCTGGAGCTTGTGCTCCGCAACAAGAGAGGCCATGATAGTGAGAGGCCTGCGCACCGCGATGAAGAGTGGCCCCCGCTTGCCACAACTAGAGAAAGCCCTCACACAGAAACGAGGACCCAACACAGCCATAAATAAATTAATTAATTAAATTTAAAAAAAAAAAAAAAAAAGCTTGCCTTCAATTAAAAAAAAAAAACAAAACTAAGAAGGTATGTAAACACACACTAAAGTTTGTTACTTAATTGCATGTCTTACTTGGAAGTTTCTGGCAAGCCAGCTGAGAGTTCCAGAAACACAGATAAGTAGTAACCACGAACAACTCCATTTCCATCCTTAAAAAAAAAAGAAAAAGATGTTATACAAACTCCAGATCAATTTAAATGTAAAAATTTAAGCCACAATGAAACAAACAAAATACAGATTAGTACCTGATATCTGGATGGCAAAGTAGTTTTAAGCTTAAAAGCAATAAGAGATAATAAAAAGACCAAGAAGTCTGAATCTGTAACAATTTAAAACTTTTGCAATTACAAAAAAATATTAAAGCATACAAACTATAAAGAAAATATCAACTACTATGAAAAGAGTTAAGAGTTTTAACACATGCAGAACTCTTAAAAATGAGCCTCCAAGAAAAATCAAAACCCCAAAGAAAAATGCCAAAAAAAGAAAAGCCTCAATTTCACTAGGAATGAGACAAAAAAAAAGATATATAAGATCAAAAGAGAGTAAAATAGAAAAAGGTAACACTTGATTGATGTTGAAAGTAATTAAATATAATTTCTATGTTTTATATGTTAGGATTCCACATAAGATTCTGTCTGGAGATTGAAAAGCTGTTTAAATTTCTGTTACAGAGATTTTTATGAGTACAATTATTCCCCTCTGTATTTCTCCAGTACTGTGTGAGAAGATTACATTTGTTATAACTATGTGTATAAAGATCTGTTTCCCCAACTAGACTGTGAGGGCTGAGGGCAGGAATATGTCTATAGAGGGGTACATGCACTTCTTAACCCCTTCATTTCTAGGCTACTTTGCTCCAAAATGTCCTGAGGCAGCTTTCAGGGTTTGACATGATAATCACTCAATAAATACTACGAATAAATGAATCATCACTTAAGTGAAAAAAGCTGGACACAAAAGATTATATGTTGTATAATCCTACTATATGAAATTCTGGAAAAGCAAAACTATAGTAACAAAAACAGATCAGTGGTTGCAGAGGGGCCAGGAAAGGAGAAAAAAGGATTAGCTGAAAAGGATAAATTACGTAACTTCTGAGGGTGATAAAAGTTATGATTGTGACAATGATTATACAACTGTATATATCTGTGAAAACTTGCTAAAATTAGTGAATATTACTGAACATAAATTATATAGCAAATTACACTGATTTTTAAAAATCAACCAATATCCTTGTTCAAATAGCTGGGGGTTTTTCCTTCTTTTAAATTATGTTCCTAAAACGATTTCCCTGGAATGAAATCCATTAATAAAAGATAATGAACATTTTTCACTCCTAATTTTAACAGATAATAAGATTAGATATTTCTTTGACTTAATTTTTATCATAATTTTTTTAAAAAATAAATTTATTTATTTATTTTCGGCTACATTGGGTCTGCGTTGCTGCGCGCGGGCTTTCTCTAGTTGCGGCGAGCGTGGGCTACTCTTCATTGCGGTGCGCAGGCTTCTCATTGCAGTGGCTTCTCGTTGCGGAGCACAGGCTCTAGGCGCACAGGCTAGTATCTGTGGCACGAGGGTCTCAGTAGTTGTGGCGCACGGGCTTAGTTGCTCCGTGGCATGTGGGATCTTCCCAGACCAGGGCTCGAACCCGTGTCCCCTGCATTGGCAAGCGGATTCTTAACCACTGTGCCATCAGGGAAGCCCTATCATAATCTTAAGGAACAAAATTTTTACTACTTTTATTGACATGCCATCTGTACCTCTAACAAAATACTAGCTTTAAGAATTTTCTTTTCTTTTCTTTCTTTATTTTTGGCTGCGTTGGGTCTTCGTTGCTGCATGTGGGCTTTCTCTAGTTGTGGCGAGCGGGGGCTGCTCTTTGTTGCAGTGTGCAGGCTTCTCATTGTGGTGGCTTCTCTTGCTGTGGAGCACGGGCTCTAGGCGCATGGGCTTCAGTAGCTGTGGCACGCGGGCTCAGTAGTTGTGGTGCATGGGCTCTAGAGCACAGGCTCAGTAGTTGTGGCGCACGGGCTTAGTTGCTCCGCGGCATGTGGGATCTTCCCGGACAAGGGCTTGAACCCATGTCCCCTGCATTGGCAGGTGGATTCTTAACCACTGCACCACCAGGGAAGTCCCTAGCTTAAGAATTTTCAATAGGCAGAGGATTCTGGAAAGACTGCCACAATGCCAGCATAGTTTTTACAACTCTCTAAATCCAAACATAAAACAAAACAAAACAACTGAACAACCAAACCAAAAGCTCACAAACAACATTTACAACAAAATTAAATGACAGGTTATCTCCACAGCCCCCAAAACACAAGCAGGTAAAGACATACCAATTATAATCACAAAGACCTGCATGATATCAACAGTGTGGGAGAAAGGAGAGAGAAGCAATGGGACATCTAATGGACCAGAAAGAAGGAAAACCACAAAATGGCCAAAAGTTAGTCACTGAAAAGCATCATAAGCCACATACGACAGCTGAAACTGAAGAGTTGCTCAATATAATACCAACTGAGTATAAGGGGGCCTAATATAAAAACGTCTGAAAACTAAATGCAGTCTAGTCACCCTAAACTCTTAAAAACGAATATGTAGGCCTTTTAGGACAGGTCAAAAGACTGCAAAGGAAATGCTAGGAGGAAAATAAAAGATAAACAGCATAGAAATAATACAAACAAAGGAAGGAAAAGGTCCAGATGAGAAGGGGAGAAGAACCAGGAAATCTCTCAGAAAGCAAGGCACCAGATTTCTGATTGTTATCACACTGGCTGGCTATCCACATGCAAAAGAATGAAGTTAGACCCCTACATCATAAAAAAATTAACTCAAAATAGATCAAAGATCTAAATATAAGTCCTAAAACTATAAAACCTTAGAAGAAAACATAGGGGAAAAGCTCCATGACATTGGAGTTGGTAAGGATTTCCTGGATATGAAACCAAAAGCAAAAATAGACAAACTGGACAACAACAAAATTAAGAACGTCTGTGCATCAAAGGACACAATCAACAGAGTAAAAAGAAACCTTACAGAACAGGAGAAAATACATGTAAATCAGGTATCTAATAAGGGGGTCAATATCCAGAATATATAAACTCCTACAACTCAACAAAAAACTTGATTAAAAAATGGGCAAAGGACTTGAATACACATTTCTCTAAACAGGATATACAAATGGCCATGAATAAGCACATGAAAAGATGCTCAACAACATTAATCATTAGGGAAGTGCAAATCAAAACCACAATGAATTAGCTCACACCCATCAGGAGGGCTACTATCAAAGAAACAGAAAACAAAAACTACTGACAAAGATATGGAAAAATTGGAACCCTTGTGCATTGTTGGTGGGAATGTAAAATGGTGCAACCATTGTAGATAACAATATGGTTCCTCAAAAAACTAAAAACAGAATTACCGTATGATCCAGCAATAGTATTTCTGGGCATATATCTGAAAGAATCAAAAGCAGGATATTGAAGAGATATTTGCACACCCATGTTCACAGCAGCATTAGTCACTATAGCCAACAGGTAGAAACAACCCAAGTGTCCACTGACAGATGAACGAATAAACAAAATGTGGTATATACATACAATGGAATATTATTCAGCCTTAAAAAGGAAGGAAATTCTGACACATGCTACAAAGTAGAGGAACCTTAAAAACATTATGCTAAGTAAAAGAAGCCAGTAACAAGAAGATGTTACTGTGTTACAATTCCACATATATGAAGTATCTAGAGTAGTCAAATTCATAGAGAAAGTAGAATGGTGGTTGCCAGGGGCTGAGGAGAGGGGGAAATGGGGAATTACTGTTTAACGGGCAGAGAGCTTCAGTTTTGCAAGTTGAAAGAGTTCTGGAAGTTGGTTACAAAACAATGTAAATATACTTAACACTACTAAATGTACACTTAGAAATGATTAAAATGGTAAATTTTATGTTATGCATCGCTTACCAAAATTAAAAAAAGAGAAAATAAAGAGCAGAATAACATCCCTACAGACACTGAAAGTACCCTAGAAAAACATACTCAAAGATCAAAATTGTAACCTATTTCAAAACAACCTAACAGACACTAAGAAAGTAATATGATGGCCCACAGGAAGAAAAGAAAATAAAATTATATGAAAGAATAACACAAATCAGTATTAGAAAAACTCAGAAATCAGGTAATAGGACTAAGGAAAGAGAAATAAAAGGAAAAGTTATTTAAGAAATAAAGACTGAACTAAAAGGAACACAAAAGCAAATAAGCACGACAGTTTATATCTTTCAAAAAATAAGTGAACAAAAGAAAATTGTAAAAATTAAAAAGAAACGAAGAAAAAGCTGAAAAGATCAGAGAGAAAGTGGTAAATATTGAAGACAGGCAAGGAAGATGCAAAATGAAGATAATACAAGTCCCAAGAGAGAAAACCAAAGATAGAAACAAAGTAAATATTTAAAACTATAATTCAGGAAACGTTTTCTTTAAAAAGCCTAAAACTTCATATTGAAAGAGCCCAGCATGTAACTGAGAATACTGACCGAGAACAACCAAAACATATAGTAGTAAATTATTGGACTTAAAAAGAATTAGATTATTTGGGCATCTAGACAATATTAGCAAATGACTTTTAAGGATCAGTTTATCATCAGACTTTACCAAAAGAAAATGGAATTGAATATTTAAGATAGCCAGTGAAAGAAAACATGAGCCAAGGATTTTGCATCCAGCAATACTGGCTTTAGCTTATAAAGGATACAAACTATTTTCAACACACAAAAATTCAGGAAATATTGCTTCCATTAGCCCTTCCAGTTGAATTTACTAGAGAACAAGCTTTGAACACCCTAACTGTTGTCCAGACATGGCATAGTGAAATGTGGAGAGTATATTTCCAAATAAAATTTTAAACATTTCTCAGTAATCAAATCAATGATAGAATTAGAGTTCCCCTTCTGAGATTTTTGTGTTTGTAAGGTGAAATAAGGCAAATAAGTGATTGATTATGAGATTATAATTCTATCATTTCCTATGGCTTCAAAAAGTAGGATTCCTAGAATAGAAGAAAGGAGATACAGGTGTAATGTAAAGAGATTATGTTTAAAAAACTCTATAATCCTTAATTTGAATTGTAAACATGAGCATTAACTCAGGAGTTATTTTATCTCTAAAAAATACATACATACATGTGACACCCCGATATTCTACAATTATATAGCAATTTTAAAGTGTTCATAAATATTTTTTCTCTATTAAGATGGCTGGAGTTTTTCCACTTCAATTTTAAGCACACTCCTACCCAGTTTTTCTCAAAGTATGGTCTTTGGGCTAAAAACAAACAAATAAAACTTATAAAATGTATAACACCAAGAATGAACTAGGACTTTGGGTGATAATGTGTCAATTCACCAAGTGCAAAAAATGTACCACTCTGGCACAGGGCATGTTGATAGTGGTGGAGGCTGTGCATGTGCGGGGGCAGAGGGTGCGAATAGAGCTCTCTGTACCTTCCACTCAATTTTGCTGTTAACCTAAAACTGCTCTAAAAAATACAGTCTATTAGATAAATCTTTAAATACATACATACTTACATATTAACCCCTCCCCCCTCCCAAACCCCCACATACATTTGCCTATGTAATTCCCTAGTTCTGTTCATGAAGAAAGCCTAGAAACAGCGACTAACCTGGTAGAAATGAGCACCCTTAACGCCCAGTTTGGTCTTGAAATACAATTCTCCCACTAAAAGAAATCAGGGCTTTTTGGATAAAATGACCAATTTCAGGTACAGAGTAGGAAATGTACAAGATGAGACTAGAACATCTTGCCATGGAAGAGGACAAGAAAGCTAACTACTAAAGTCACTACTAGACTATTAGGGTCAGAGCAAAGTGACACAGAAGCCAACTTAGAGAGACTAAATATGTATAAATCCATGAGTTCATAATGATATTTTTTTAAAAACCTAGTTAATTACTTTCAGAGAATAAGGAAAATCACTAAATAACAGGAAAGAATCTTGCCTATTCTATATGAACTGTAATACTGGATAACCAAACAATAGGTAAAGGTAAGCATCTCTTTATAAAAGCATTACACCTAATAAGCAAAAAAGAAACAAAATGAGAATCACTATTCTGCAACTTCCAGTGAATTAACAGATGTAGGCAATGCACATCAATATGACAAAAAGATATGCAACTAGATATGATGTGATAAAAGCACACACTACTGCTTATATTCTTGCCACAGGAATTGACTATGCATCTCATCATACTACTGGGTCCAGATGCCAATATGCAGCAAATCTACAGGTCAAAGAAACATACTGGAATGCACCATGAGTATGCAGTCAGCACACATGTGTTTTTGATGACCATCTGTGAATGTATTTTTTTTAATGATTTTTAAAATAAGAATTTTAAACATTTCTTCTAAATGTTGTTAGTGAAATAAGATTCAGTAATATGTCAGTGTTTACACTGTTTATATTTAACTCATTTTTTTCACAGATTTAGCAACATACCCTATAAAGAAACATAAAATTGTCATTAATTCCTTTCTCCACTAAAAAAGTGAACCAGTGTACTATAAAACCCTGAAAGAAAGATCATGGTCTCAAAATTTATTAGAAATAATGAAAAACTTACTGGGTAAACTTTTAACCTCCAACAAAGTCCTGAAACTTGAAGAGGTAGACTGTAGACAGGATCTGCTCTCTGGCGCAAAGTACTAAAGTAAAAGAAAACCAACTGAATCCCAAAATCAAAACTGCTGTGAGATAGCAAACAGGCAAAACCAAAACCCAACCACTTTATTTATGTTACTTATTTGAAGTCCTGGACCAGTAAATGAAGGTGACTGAAAAAGTCAAGATTCCACTGTATAAATTTGTATACACTAACATTCTGAAATAAAAGAAACTTTAATGATACAGAAATATTCAGCAGTATCTTTTAAGTTTCAGGTTGAAAAAAAAAACCCTCAAAATTTCGTCATTTAAGGGAAAAGAAAAATATAACTAAGTGCCTTGAATCTAATTACCACTTCAACAAGCAGTCTTCCACCGTTAAAGGAAAAAAAAAAAAAAAAAGTTTCTTCCTCACATCCCGCAGTATAATTATCCTTTTTTAATATGGAAAAAAAATGTGGGGTAATCCTCGGTTTATATTTTAGCCACAAAATTACCCCATAAGAAAAAACAAATTAAATGGGGAGTGGTATAAATTCTCAGTTTGGCCTTAGTTTGATGGTTATCACCTCTTGGGATTTTCTCTTCCCAAGGCAAGACCTTTTATATTCTTCATTCCCCACTTCCATGCTGCCCTTTAAGACAAGTCCCTTAGGACCTTTGTGTTTTAATATCTTGGCTTCTAATCTTAGAGAAAAAGCAGTAAAAGCTAATGAACTTAGCATGCAAGTTACAAAGCTTACAAATTTCTTACAATAATACCCTCTCATCCACAATTTCTTACTTTGCACTGAGATAAATGGACCCAAATGGACTTCTGAGGATGGGTAGGAGGGCTCATTGCTCTATCATCCCATTCACCTTACCTTATTAGCAAAGGCTAAGTAGACACTCTTCTTTAAAAAAAAAAAAAAAAAAAGTTCCATTCCCCACCCTAGAGAAGCAATCCATCTAGAAGATATAAAACAATCCAGACAAATGACCTCTATGTTTCTAATACAAAACTTGTTTCTTCTAAGACTACACGCTGAGTGACAAAGTTCATTAGGTCTGTACGCTACCCAGGAACGACACCTACCTGGCTCTTACTTACGTATACATACAAAAAAACACTAAAGTTGTCAAAAACTCTTACCTGAAATTCTCTAAAACAAAAGTAGCTGAATCATAAGATGGTACCAATTCACTAAAAAGAAACAAAAGAGAAAAAAAATTATTTGGCTTATACAAGTTTAACATTTCATTTAATTAAGAAACAAAGTCAGACTTCCCTGGTGGTGCAGTGGTTAAGAATCTGCCTCCCAATGCAGGAGACATGGGTTCGATCCCTGGTCGGGGAAGATCCCACATGCCAGGGAGCAACTAAGCCCATGCGACACAACTACTGAAGCCCGCGTGCCCTAGAGCCTGCGCAGCAACTACTGAGCCCACGTGCCGCAACTACTGAAGCCCACGCACTGCACCTACTGAAACCCGCGCTCCTAGAGCCCATGCTCCGCAACGAGAAGCCCGCGTACCGCAACAAAGAGTAGCCCCCACTCGCCACAACTAGAGAAAGCCCGCACTCAGCAATGAAGACCCAAGGCAGCCCCCCAAAATAAATAAATCTTAATTAAAAAAAAAAAGAAACAAAGTCAAATCTCTCAGTAACATCTTGAAAATTTTATTAAACTAAAATAAGGCCTTAAGAAATATTTTTAAAACTTTATTAAACAACATTAAATCAAATGAATTCATAAAACCATCAAAAGCTGACATCAAAGGTTTGTAATTAAATTGGAGACTCAACAAATACTTTATAAAATAGCTTTTTTAAAAAAAGGCAATATATGATTAAGTATTAAAATAACCATAAGAGATATTTAAAAAGTAATATGGAAATAGGAAAAGAAAGAAATTAGGTGCTTAGGCTGGACACCTGAAATAGAAAACATATAAACTGTTTTAAAAAATCAAAAGAAACAACAAAAGGATAAAATATTACAATAAATCCCCAAACTTCCTTCTTCGGAACAAATTATGAGGAATATTGACAGACCCTAAATACTTTGAGACTATTTACTAGCAAATAAATCTATACAATTTTATAGGATAAGAATACATAATCACATAGGGGTCAAGCAGGATAAGCACATTAACAGTTTCATGGCAAGGCAAGATTACCTAGGGAACTTTAGTTCCATACAGTCTTCTCCAAAGAGAACTAAACTACATCCACAGAACTAAACTACATCTTCAAAGAGAACTAAACTACACCCACAGCACGCTAATAGTCTCTAGCACTGTCATTAGAACACCTCAAAAGTCAGAGATAGTAAAACATTTATGATAAAGACACTATCACACATAGTGTTGTAATACAGTGTAATATATTTAATATATAAAATTATAAATTTACCAAAAAGATAAACTGCAAGCCATTTCACCACATATTCAGATATATTTTCTAAAGTTCAATTCATGAAAATGTGTTATTACCAAAATAAGATATAAAATGCATCTAAAGCATTTTCACACTGTGATAGTACCTGAAGAAATTAGTGGTTTGCCAGTGAAAATATAGTATACATTATTAAAAATACATCAGTCTTATTTTATGGTTAAGTATATGTAGCTAAACAGCTCACATCTTTTTCACGAGTAGGTGTGGTTTGCCTTGCAACTATTAACTGTATAGCTATTATCCAATTGTCAAGCACCCCTAACCATAGCCTTAGGCAGTAGTTACCTTTTCTCACATTCCTCATTCCTAGATCCTTCTGTCTGGTTAATCCTTACTCTTCCTTCAGATAACAAATTAGAAGTCACATAGCTTTGGAGGTCTGCTCTAACTTCTCCCCATGATATGCTCTCTTAGCATTCAATATACACAAAACTCCAATTATCAGGACCAATGCAATTAATGCCTGGGAAGCCTTCCTGGAACCAAAAACTTAATCAGAGCTCCAAGGAATCTCTCCAGGATAGTCTTCAAATTTGGTCAAGTTATAATATGCTTTTGGCTATAATTTTGTGCAACTTCCAATTGCACAAACGTTGTTCAGTTCTCCCACTAAACATCTTTCAAAATGTCTACAGACATTATGCACGCAATCCTCAGTTGCCTGCTGATCTTCATACTGTTTCTTCCACCATGTCCTTAATATCCAGTGTGATATATTTCCTTTGTCGTTATAGTTGTTTTTGTTCTAAGACCAGACTATCACTGTCATATTTTTAATCAGCTCTTGAAGGCCAAAGAGCTCACCAAGACACAAAATAAACAGAAGATGAAGAGGACATGTTTAACTTAGAACAGTGAGATAGAAAGCTTACAAGTTAAAGCATACAGGTCGCTAAAGCTTACTAACCAAGAGGGTACAGTATGGCTCTCACTTGCTGAGAATAAATGTTAACATTCAGAGCACAGAAAACAATTATCAATCCTACTATGACATACTCCTACATATGTATAATTTTTTAGCCAAAACTTTTCAGACACAAATAACATTATAATAAATTAGTGCTATAGGGAAGCATTAAAACAGGATACATATACTTCCCCTATCACCAGTCATCACATTTTATTTTATTACTGCTTCAATCACCTATCTTTTTCACTAAATCATAATATGAGGAAACAAGAACTCTCTATTGTGCTCTCTACTTGTACCTGGCACATGCCTGGAACATAGCTGGCATTCAAATATTGACTGAATGAATGGATATTTACAAATATTTGCTGGAAAATTCTTGTAATTTGGTAGAAGTATTTACTCAAAATTTCTTTTGCATTCTTTACATATATACACAAAGCCACAACAAATGCTAAGCCATCTATCAACTCTACCATCCTTAAGTATTTATTAACATCTCTACATTATGCCCACTTGTTCAGAAGTTATCTATAATCAGACTGGTGTTACCACTCTGTGCCTGCAAATAAGGCACAGCTTTATGTTCTCAAACTTTTCTTTATTTCTATACCTCTTCTACGCTGGTCTTTATGATGACTGGATTCATCTCACGATGGTGTCAGTGAAGCTTCATGGAATATGGAGAGGCTAGCCTCAAAACATCTCTAGCCCAGTATTCTGAAAAATACTGATTTGCAAATCTTTAGACCAGAGACTTCATCATGACTTAATGAATGAACAGAAGAAAAATAGGATAAGTATCCATTGTTCCCTTGAGAAAACAGACTGGTCAGCTACATAAAAACTGGTTTTCCATCCCAACTTGACCATTCTCCCAGAAACTAAAACTCTTTATGGACTGAGAACTGTACTTTTCTGCTATTTGAGTCCTCCCTGAGAGACTTAAATGCCCCAACAATACAGCCCTTCAAATTCTGGTTGAAATGATTTCTCTGCTGACTTCCAAATATAGCATCTCTTATCACATCCCCATATTTTTGTTCATGTATACATATCCTATTCTCATCTGCATAATGAAATTCTAAGTATCTTTCAAGGTCTTCCACAATTCCTTTCTAGGCTATGAAGTCATCTTGACCACAGCAGTCTACCCTGACTTCTCAGAATTTGTGATGTAACTAAGTAACAAATATTCGATTTTAATGCACAATTCTCTACCATTTCATGTGGAATATATATCCAGTAAGATTACTTCCTCTTCCATGTCTCCTATGCAGCACTTACAACAGTGCTGAGCATATAGATGATCTTTAATAAATAACATTACTTTGTTTAATGACCTTTTATTCGCCATTGTGGCTCTATCACAAATCATCAACTGATGGGATATAAGGTAATCAGTTCCATGATCTCAAAGCTTAGAAACAATCACCACTGCTTTGCACATCTAAACTTTGGCCTGTAACTTAATGTCCATAAATGCTAGCCTTTCTTTCTTCTTTTTTTTATGTATGTATGTATGTATTTATTTATGGCTGTGTTGGGTCTTCGTTACTTCACGCGGGCTTTCTCTAGTTGCCGCAAGCAGGGGCTACTCTTCGTTGCGGTGCACGGGCTTCTCATTGCAGTGGCTTCTCTTGTTGTGGAGTGTGGGCTCTAGGTGCACGGGCTTCAGTAGTTGTGGCTCCCAGGCTCAGTAGTTCTGGCACACGGGCCCAGTTGCTCCGCAGCACGTGGGATCTTCCCGGACCAGGGCTCGAACCCGTGTCCCCTGCACTGGCAGGCGGATTCTTAACCACTGTGCCACCAGGGAAGCCCCTAGCCTTTCTTATTTGGCCCTCTTTTCTTTGCTGATCAATGAATCAACAGATGGAACACCTGCTTCCTCTATACTGCAAATCATAAACTAAGTTTCTAATAAAAATTACAGTTAAGTTATAAGGCAAGTTTTCCAGTAAGACAGTAAGGTTTACTAGAGAGGGAGAGGGCCCTAAGGTGACCTTTTCCCAGGGAAATCTCCTTAATTATCAGACTTTTATTTATTTATTTTTGGTGGTTTTTTCTTTATTGATGTGCCTACTACCTCCCCCATCCCAACCCCAGTTTCAGTCCCTTCCATCTATACCCAAAAAAGCAGGTAGTGAAAGGAAGGTATAATTGGGGTTCTGAGTCCCTTGGGCAATTAGAAAGAAAAAAGAAATCAAAATAGGGACTTCCCTGGTGGCACAGTGGTTAAGAATCCGCCTGCCAATGCAGGGGACATGATTCGAGCCCTGGTCTGGGAAGACCCCACATGCCGTGGAGCAACTAAGCCTGTGCACCACAACTACTGAGCCCGTGTTCTACAGCCCATGAGCCATAACTACTGAGCCCGCGTGCCATGACGACTGAAGCCCGCACACCTAGAGCCCGAGCTCCACAAGAGAAGCTACCACAATGAGAAGCCCACGCACTGCAACGAAGAGTAGTCCCCGCTCGCCGCAATTAGAGAAAGCCCGCACGCAGCAACGAAGACCCAACACAGCCAAAAAAAAAAAAATAAGTAAATAAATAAATTTAAAAAAAAAAGAAATCAAAACAGTCACTGGATGTGACAGAGACTGACACTCAAGAAGTCAAGCAGAGGGACTTCCCTGGTGGTCTGGTGGCTATGACTCCTCGCTCCCAATGCAGGGTGTCCGGGTTTGATCCCTGGTCAGGGAACTAGACCCCCACATGCCTCAAGAGAAGATCCCACATGCCACAACGAAGATCCCACGTGCGGCAACTAAGACCTGGCGCAGTCAAATAAATAAATAAATTTTTTTTTTTAAAAAAAGAAGTCAAGCAGAGTTGCCTGCCTGATAACCTGTTGCAAGTAGTATCAGTATAGGAGTTTACCTCTATCAATGGTACCCAAACTTTACTGCAGAGTTACTTGAGGTGCTCAAGATTCATTTTCTAGATACCATCTCCAAAGACTGTCAGGGAACAGGCCTGAGAATTTTCATTTTGGAACAACACTCCTGCTGGCTCTGATACAGGAGATCCATGTACCCTATTCTGAACTGTAAAACCCTTATCGTCATATATGGTATTTATATCAAAACTCGTTTCATTCCACTGGTGATGGACAGAGTAATTCAGAAAAGGTATCTTCAAAACTGAAATGGCTGACCACACTATCAAAGAGGCAGCCTTGGAATATTAATGAATATCCTTAGTTGACTCAAATCTATTTAACAAGAGCAAATACCCAGCCCTTCTATTCATATTCAGTGCTTGAATAAAATATAAATATTTTATCTGGTTTGTTAATTCACAAATGAAGACTTACCTTATTGGTCAGGGAGAACTACCTGAGTTCTAGTTGTCAGCAATAGCTTTCTTTTGAAACAAGTATACGCATTTGCACATAAACTTCAAAAGAAAATGAAGTAAAAAAAAATGTGTCGTACCTGGTAAAGTCTGGTGGAACAGGAGTGGTAACAAAGGACGCCATGGGCTTTCGATGAACTTGCTGAAACATCATGAGGATCTCTGAGCTCTTAGATATCAACTCACTCTTACTACAAGATCGCAACTGTTTGAGGAAAAGAACTGTCTGAATAAAAAAATTACTATGCATTGGCACCCCCAAAATCCTTAATAAAGAAGGAAAATGGAAATTATTCTGGTTATATACTGAAAAAACTGAGATAAAGAAAAATATTGGGTTGGCTAAAAGTTTCGTTCGGTTTTTTCTGTAAGATGGCTGTAGTAGCACTTATCTTTAACTTCATTCAAAACAGTTTTGTTAGATTGTATGTGACAGCTGTCATATCAGGGTGCATTTAAAGAAAGATTTCTCAAAATTGGTGAATTTTTGTGTAGCCATTTTAATACTGAAGATGGAAGAAGAAAAGCAACATTTTCGGCATATTATGCTTTATTATTTCAAGAAAGGTAAAAACGCAACCAAAATGAAAAAAAAGATTTGTGCAGTGTATGGAGAAGGTGCTGTGACTGATCGAATGTGTCAAAAGTGGTTTGCAAAGTTTTGTGCTAGAGATTTCTCGCTGGACAATGCTCCACGGTCGGGTAGACGAGTTGAAGTTGATAGCGGTCAAATCGAGACATTAATTGAGAACAATCGACGTTATACCATGCGGGAGATAGCCGACATACTCAAAATATCCAAATCAAGTGCTGAAAATCCCTTGCACCAGCTTGGTTATGTTCATTGCTTTGATGTTTGGGTTCCACATAAGTTAAGTGAAAAAAACCTTCTTGACCGTATTTCCGCATGTGATTCTCTACTTAAACGTAATGAAAACATTCCGTTTTTAAAACAAATTATGACAGGCGATGAAAAGTGGATACTGCACAATAATGTGGAACAGAACAGATCATGGGGCAAGCAAAATGAACCACCACCAACCACACCAAAGGCCGGTCTTCATCCACAGAAGGTGATGTGTATATGGTGGGACTGGCAGGGAGTCCTCTATTATGAGCTCCTACCGGAAAACCAAACAATTAATTCCAACAAGTACTGCTCCCAATTAGACCAACTGAAAGCAGCACTCGACAAAAAGCGTCAACAGAAAACGCATAATCTTCCATCAGGATAACGCAAGTCCGCATGTTTCTTTGATGACCAGGCAAAAACAGCTTGGCTGGGACGTTCTGATTCATCTGCTGTATTCAACAGACACTGCACCTTCAGATTTCCATGTATTTAGGTATTTACAAAATTCTTTTAATGGAAAAAATTTCAACTCCCTGGAAAACTGTAAAAGGTACCTGGAACAGTTCTTTGCTCAAAAAGATAAAAAGTTTTCAGAAGACGGAATTATGAAGTTGTCTGAAAAATGGCAGAAGGTAGTGGAACAAAAGGGTGAATACGTTGTTCAATAAAGTTCTAGGTGAAAATGAAAAATGTGTCTTTTAATTTTAGTTAAAAACCGAAGGCACTTTTTGGCCAACACAACAGCTTCTTTCAAAGTGGGTTTGAAAGTTAAGAATCTAGGTTTATTAATTTCCATTATAACAGTAAAGTTATTGAGTAAATGTATTTGATTTTAATGTATTTTTCTCTCCTTGTATATTAGCATAAATCCAATTCTAAGCAACTACAAATGTATTTTAGACTGGTACAGTGAAGCCATTATGTATATAAATGAACAAACCCCTAAAAGTCAACGACCTTCAAACAAGGATTTCTCAAATTGCACTCCAGGGAACAGAGAAATGTAACGACCTAACACACAGAAAAAAGTCTTAACCTCTATCAATCTAGGAAACATTAAGTTATACCAAAGGTAAAAAGTGAGAAATCCAACTTTAGCAAAATAAGCATGGTAGTTAAAAGACTACTGATTTTGTACTCAAGACAACCAGTTTGAAGTCCTAGTCCTGCCACACACCAATTATGTGGCTCAGAGTCTGTTAATGTGTAAAACTGGAATAATATCTACCGCTGCTTGCTTTGCTGGTTTGTTAGATCAAGCATGAAGCTGTACGTGAGACAGCTTTGTAAACTGCTATGGGCTGAATCGTGTCCCCACCCCAAACTCATTTGTTCCAGTCCCAACCACCAGTACCTCATAGTGTAACTATATTTGGAGATAAGCCCTTCAGAGGACAAAACGAGAAGGCAGCCACCTGCAAGCTGGAGAGAGAGGTCTCAGGGAAAACCAAACTGCCAATACTTCGATCTTGGACTACCAGCCTCCAGAACACTGAGAAAATAAATTTCTGTTGTTTAAGCCTCTTAGTCTGTGGTGTTTTGTTACAGAAGCCCTAGCAAACTAATACACTATCAAGTGCCATACAAATGATATTCATAAAACCCACTACAACTGGGTTTATGTCTTTTAAAAGATAGTTGCTTATAGCTCACCAAGAATAACGATATAACATAACTGGTATCATATGATAAATACCAAAATTTATAGCTTTCATTCAAACATTTATTGAATGCTTACTATGTGTATCCCTCCTTGACCTTATTTCCTCCAAAGGTAGACTTTTAAATAGATACCTTTAATAAAGTTAAGGTAGTTCCTTTTACTCTTAGTTTGCTGAATAATTTGGCCATGAATGAGGATCAAATATAATTGAATGTTATTTTAAAAATTAGTATTATTCTATTCATTTCTACTTATATGTTCATGTGGTTTTGCCCTTTAATCTCGAGTTACAATCAAGAGATTTTTCTGATAATGAAATATTCCTTTCATTCCTTTGATTAACCCTACCAAGTCTTGCTTTCTTGTTTTGTTTTAGTAAGTATCCTACTAATTTTGATTTGTCAGTATTTTAAGATTATGGTATTTATGTTTATAATAGAGTTGGGCTTTAATTTCGTTTTCTTATAGTGTTCTTATGCTGACTGGTTATTAACATTACATCAAAGACTGAGATGTTAGCTTTGGTACATTTTGTATTCTTTAAGGAAAAAAAAGTGCTTATGATAGATAACAGATATTTAAAGATCTGGTAAAAATTTTCCATTAGTCTGGATCTGATGTTTTTTGATGTCTTTTGACAATATACTTCGAATATAATTTCCGTAATGTTTCTTAGTTTAAACTATATTCTTTCTTAAGTCATTTTTGGTAATTACAATTTCCTGGAAAATTACCTTCTTCATGTAGATTCTACCTGAATAAAGTTGCTCATTTTTGTAAAGCACATAGAATAGTGCCTGGTATATAGTAAATGCTATATCCATACTTACTTTTAAAAATATTTTTATTATTTAAATTTCTACTATATTTGTAGTCATGCCCCATTTTTCTTCCCAATATACTGTCGGACATTTTCTTCATTTTTCTTAATCAACCTTGTTAGAGTATCTTCTATTAAATTAATTTCTTCAAAGATCCAATACTGGGTATGTTGATCCTCTCAACTATTTCATGGCACTCTCTTTTGTTATTTCATCACTACCTCTGTGATTTCCTTCCATTTTATGCTTCTATACCATTGTTCTTTTTCTGTCTTTTTTCACTTATTCATAATTTCTTAAACTGCATTTTAGACTAAAAGTTTCCTTCTAAATATCCTTTAGCTACATCTGACTATTTTAATAATTTATCATTTCAATGGCAATGTCCTCCTTCACTCAAGAACTATGTAGATATTTAACATATATTTAAATGCATACTTATATACATATATGTAAATTTTTAAACTGTGTTTTTATTTTTGATGTCTATCTTAATTATACTGTGGTCACAGAACATGTTTATATAAGTTTCTTAAATTTCTTCAGAATTCTATATACCTTAGCATGTGACAAAATGTTGAAACTGTTCCATGTGGACTTAAAAAGAATATATATTCTTCAGCTTGGGATTCAGAATTCCATATACCTTTTAAATAAAGCTCTCAATTCTCTTTTTCAAAGATCTTCTATTCTTACAATCTTTTGTTAGTTGGAACTATTAGTTTATCAGATTTAAATAAAATAATTTATTTTTAATCACTCACTACAGATAGTAATTTTATGAAAATCTTATAATTCTGTCAGCATCTGCGTTATATATAATGAATTTATGTTTTTGGAACACAAAATCATAACTGTCCTATCTTCCTAAGGTAGACTGTTCCCTTTTTATCACTAGTAATATTTTCACTTTAAATTTCTCATCATTCTCTAGATCTGTCTTAAGAAGTTCATCATGGGATTTTTAAAACTTCGACTTAATCCATTTACATTTATTTTTATTACTGATGTCAGTGTCATCCACTAATGACAATAGACAAAATCCAAAAAAATACTCAACCCAAAAATAACCAAAAAAAAAAAAGGAACAAAGAGCAGGTGGAACAAACAGCAAGATATTAGACTCAAACTTCACCCTATAAGTGAGCACACTAAACAGCCCAGTTAAAAGTCAAAGATTGTCAGACTGAATTAAAAAAACTAGAGCCAATTGTATGCTGCCTACAAGACACACACACTTTAAATATTTAGGAAAAAATTTATTAAAAATAAAATGACAGAATAAGATATGACATAGTAATACTAGTTAAAAGAAAGCTAAAATGGCTTTTTGACATCAAATAAACTAGATTTCAAAGCAAACAGAAGGTCTTTTACACTGATAATGGAAACAATTCATCAAGAGAATATAACAGTCCTTGGACTTCCCTGGTGGCACAGTGGTTAAGAATCCGCTTGCCAATGCAGGGGACATGGGTTTGAGCCCTGGTCAGGGAAGATCCCACATATCGCGAAGCAACTAAGCCTGTGTGCCACAACTACTGAGCCTGCGCTCTAGAGCCTGCGAGCCACAACTACTGAACCCTCGTGCCACAACTACTGAAGCCCGCACGCCTAGAGCCCATGCTCCACAACAAGAGAAGCCACCGCAATGAGAAGCACACCCACCGCAAGGAAGAGTAGCCCCCACTCGCCACAACAAGAGAAAGCCCACGCACAACAACAAAGACCCAACGCAGCCAAAAATAAATAAGTAAAATAAATAAATTTTTTAAAAAAAGTTAAAAAAAAAAAGAGAGAGAATGTAACAGTCCTAGATGTTTATGCCCCTACTAGTAGGGCTTCAAAATTTATGACGTTGGGGACTTCCCTGGTGGTTCAATGGTTAAGACTCCACACTCCCAATGCAGGGGGCCTGGATGTGATGCCTGGTCAGGGAACTAGATCCCACATGCTGCAACTAAAAGATCCCATGTGCCACAACTAAGACCTGGTGCAGCCAAATATATAAATAAATAATTTTAAAAAACAAACAAACAAAACCCAAAATATATGAAGCAAAACCCGATAGAACTGCAAGAAACAGACAAATCCATAATTATTGCTGAAAATTTCAATACCCCTCTCTCAATAATTGATAAAACAAGGAGACAGAAAATTCGCAAGGATATAGTAGACTTGACATCATCATCAACCAACTTGACCTGACATTATAGACTATCAGAAAAATCCCCAAATATTTGGAAACTACTTGAGTCAAAGAAGTCACAAGGGATATAAGAATGTATTTCAAACAGAAAGGTCTCAAATCAATAACCCCAGCTTCCATCCTAAGATTTTAGAAAAAAAAGAGCAAATGAAACTCAAACTAAGCAAAAGAAAGAAAATAATTAAATCAAAATAAAACTCAATAAAAAAGAAAGAAAAACAACAGAAAAAAACAAAACCAAAACCAAAACCTAGTTGAGAAGATCAACAAAAATCAATATCCTCTAACCAGACTGATCAGGGAAAAAAGATAGAAGACACAAATTACCAATGTCAAGAGAGAAGTGACATCATTGCATTCTACAAATGTTAAAAGGATAATAATGGAATATTATTAATTTTATGCCAATAAATTTAGCAAATTCAAATAAAATGGAATAATTACTTGAAAGACACAAACTACCAAAGCTCACTCAAGAAGTAGGCAGGGACTTCCCTGGTGGCGCAGTGGTTAAGAATCCGGCTGCCAATGCAGGAGACACAGGTTCGAGCCCCGGTCCGGGAAGATCCCACATGCCGTGGAGCAACTAAGCCCCTGTGCCACAACTACTGAGCCTGGACTCTAGAGCCCGAGAGCCACAACTACTGAAGCCCGTGCGCCTACAGCCCATGCTCCGCAACAAGAGAAGCCACTGCAATGAGAAGCCCTCACACCACAACAAAGAGTAGCCCCCGCTCGCCACAACTAGAGAAAGCCCGCATGCAGCAACGAAGACCCAATGCAGCCAAAAATAAATGAATGAATTAATTAATTAAAAAAAAGAAGAAGAAGTAGTAGGCAATATGAACTGCCCTATATCTAATTTTTTTTTTTTTTTTTGGTTGCACTGCGCAGCATGTAAGATTTTAGTTCCCTGATCAGGGAATGAACCTGTGGCCCCTGCAGAGGAAGCATGGAGTCTTAACCACTGGACTGCCAGGGAAGTCCCAAGAACTTCCCTGTATCTATTAAAGAAACTGAAAACTTTTTGTTTTCCTTCTTTCTTTCCACAAAGAAAACAAGGCCCAAATGGCTTCATTGGTGTATTCTATCAAACATCTAAGGAAGAAACATTATCAGTTCTACACAACTTCTTCCAAAATACTGAAGAGGGCATAATTTAAAGCTCATTCTTTAAGGCCAGCATTACTCTGGTAACAAAGCCAGACAACGATTCTTTGAGAAAAGAAAACTACAGTCTAATATCCCTCATGCACAGAAGTGCAAAAATCTTACACAAAATTTTAGTTAATCAAATCCAGTAATATATTAAAAGGACAATACATCAATCAACTTAGGGTTTTTATCCCAGGATAAAAGTTGGTTTAATATTTTTCTTAAATGTTCATCTATTTTAAGAACTAAAAAGAAAAACCATATGATCGTCTCAATACAGGCAGAAAAACAATTTGACAAAATCCAACATTCAATCCTAATGAAAACTCTCATCAAACGGAATAGAAACGAATTCCTAAACCTGATGAAGGACATCTACAATAAACCCACAGCTAACATCATACTTAAATCAACATTATACGAGAAGTTCTGGGCAGTAACACCTAACAAGAAATAAAAAGCAGCCAGATCAGAAAAAAATCTGTCTTGGACTTCCATGGTAGTCCACTGGCTAAGACTCTGCGCTCCAAATGCAGGCGGCCCGGGTTGAATCCCTGGTCAGGGAACTAAATCCCACATGCCGCAACTACGAGTTCACATGCCGCAACTGAAGATCCCATGTGCCGCAACTAAGACCCGGCAGCCAAATAAATAAATAGATAGAAACACAGAAAGACAGGAAAGGAAGGAAAGGAGGAAGGAAGGGAGGAAGGGGGAAAGGGGGGAGGGGGGAAGGGGGAAGGGGGAAGGGGGAAGGGGGGAAGGGGGAAGGGGAGGTAGGGAAGGAGGGAGGGAGGGAGGGAGGGAGGGAGGGAGGGAGGGAGGGAGGGAGGAAGGAAGGAAGGAAGGAAGGAAGGAAGGAAGGAAGGAAGGAAGGAAATCTGTCGTTATTCAGAGATGACATGACTATCTGCAGGCAATCCAATGAATCTACAAGATAGCCACTAGAACTAATAAATGAATTTAGCAAAATTGCAGGATACAAGATCAATATACAAAAATCAATTGTATAGATACAAGTCAGAAATTGGAATTTTTTAAAAACATCCTTTATTATAATATCAAAAATTCTGAAATACTGAATAAATCTGACAAAAGATGTGAAAAACTTGTACCTTGAAAGCTACAAAATACTGCTGAAATAAAGTCTTCTTCATGAAATGAAGACTCAGTATTGCTAAAATGTCACATCTCCCTAAATTGATCTATAGATACAATGTAATTCTAATCAAAACCCCAAAACTTTTTTTGGCAGAAATTAATAAGCTGATTCTAAAGTTCATATGAAGATGCAAAGGATCTGGAATAACAAAAAACAACTCTAAAAAAACGAAGAGCAAAGTTGGAGAGCTAACACTGCCTTTTATTATAAAGCAACAATGATCAAAACAGTGCAGTAGTGACATAAAATAAATCAACAGACAATGTGTATATGGACTAAGTTTTGAAAAAGATGCAAAGGCAATTCAGTGAAGTAAGGCTAGTCTTCAACAAGTGGTGCTGGAACAACTAGATAGCCATATATAAAAAACAAAAACAAAAAGACTACCTTGGATCCATACCTCACATACAAAAATGGACCAGGGACTTCCCTGGTGGTCCAGTGGTTAAGACTCCACACTCCCAATGCAGGGAGCCTGGGTTCGATCCCTGGTCAGGGAACTATATCCTTCATGCCACTAAAAGATCCTGAATACTGCAACTAAGACCTGGTGCAGCTAAATAAATAAATTTAAAAAAAAAAAGGATCAAAATGGATCATATGCCTAAATATAAAACCTAACACTACAAAACTTCTAGAAGAAAACACAGGAGAAAATCTTTGTCACCTTGGGTTAGGTAAAGATTTCTTAGCTATGACAGCAAAAGAACAAATTGATAACTTACACTTCATCAAAATTTAAAAACTTCCCTTTAAAAGACACTTTCAAGAGAATGAAAAGACAAGCCATAGACTTGAAGAAAATCTTTGCAAAGTACCTATCTAATAAAGGACTTCTATCCAGTTTTTTTATAAAGAACTCTCAAAATTCAGTAAGAAAACAAGTCAATAAAATGATGGGCAAAAGATCTGAACAAAAACAAAGAAAAAGATCTGAACAGACACCTCAACAAAGAAGATATATGGATGGCAAATAAGTTCAAGAAAGGATGCTTAGCATCATTAGGTATAAGGCAAATGCAAATTAAAACCATAATGAAATATTATTACACTCCTATGAGAACAGCTAAAATTAAAGATTGACTATATCATGTGTTAGCAAGGATGTGGAGGAACTGGCACTCTCAAAGACTACTGATGGAAATATAAATGGTACAATCTCTTTGGGAAAACAGACAGCATTTATTGAAAACCTAATCATGTATCTACCACGCTATCTTAGGAGGACCCAAGAGAAAAGGAAATATATGTCCATGTATAGATTTGTAAATGAATGCCACTTTATTTGTAAAACCCAAAACCAGAAAGCAAACCAAATGACCATAAACAGTTGAATGGAAAAACAAATTGTGGTATATACATACAATGGAATACTACTCAGCAATTAAAAAGGAAACAACTATTGATATATGAATGAACTGCAAAATAATTCTGCTAAGTAAAAGAAGTCAGACATAAAACAAGTATATAATGTGTATGATTCCAATTACATAAAATGCTAGAAAAGGCAAAATTATCTATAATGACAGAAAGGAGATAGGCGGATGCCTGGAGAGGGAAGTGTTGGGAGAAGCAGAAGGAGAATTTATAAAGAGGCACAAAAAATTCTGGAGGAAAAAAGTCACTACTTTGACTATGGTGATGGTTTCACAGGTGTATACATTTGTCAAACCTTATCAAATTATATACTTTAAATACATGCAGCTTATTTTTTGTCAATTATCCTTCAATAAAGCTGTTAAAAGAAAAAAAAAAGTGCACAGATCCCCAGATCCCACCCCTACTCCACTTATAGCTGGTTTAAATTTGTCCTATCACTCCAGCAGAAGGCTGCTAGTTTATTCTCTGGAAGGGATAAAATAAAATCTCTGGACTAGGAGAACAACATGCACAATTAAGAATGGGAATATTGGGGAATTCCCTGGCAGTCCAGTGGTTAGGACTCCGAGCTTTCACCACCGAGGGCTCTGGTTGGGGAACTGAGATCCCGCAAGCCATGCAGCACGGTCAAAAAAAAATACTGAAGAGAATAACAAGAATATATAAATACTTATGTACTGAACTCTACCAGCCAAACTATCAACCAAATGTAAAGACTGAATAAAAATATTTTCAGACATGCAGTCTTGAAAAATTTATTCTGATTACCCTTTCATGAAAGCCACAGAGGAAGTGTGATACCAAAACAAATGTGTAAATCAAGAGCATGGAAGCCATGGAAATCAGGAAACATGGGATTCAACCCAAGAAAGAAATGAAGGGGATCCCCAGGATGATAATTAAGAGAACAACTGCATGAGACAGCTGTGTATCAGGCATAGAGAGGAATTTGAGAATTCCAAAAACCAAATTCAAGACAGATAAAATTATCAAATATTTATGTGACACTATACATTTTATTTATTCATTCTCTATGTACTTTATCCCCACCTACCCTGAATCTAAATTATAAACTCTTTGAGGATTTTTTTGCCATTGTGTCCACTGTTGTGTTCCAAAGCACCTAAAGCAATGACTGCTATCTATTTGGTATGTAATAAAAATTTCCTTAATAAATAAAAATGCTAATTTTACCCTAAGAATCATTATGTGTAAGTAATTGGCAATAATATTTTATCTCGAAGTCACCACTTAAGTCACAATGTCAGAAGATTTTAATCTTTTAAAGATTTATAGATTCCTACTGGCTATTATTCCCTGTAAAAATAATTCTGTTTTTTGCAAAAACAAAATTAGTATTATTTTATCTAGTTCCCATACATGATGGAGAAACCTTGAATCAGCCGATTCCTATTTCATAAAAATCCCTAGTATAGCACACAGATCCCCAGATCTTTTGATCTTATATAATCTGCCAAAAAACAAAAAAACAAAAAACTTTTAAAGTACATGAACAGAAAAAGGATAAAGACTTTATCTCATTTCATTTAATATTTCATCACCTGGTGCTCTACTTCCTGAAGTAAGGATTCCAACAGTTCTGTTTCTTGTGTCAGAGATGTCTTCTGACCTATTTAAAAAATGGCAGAAGACCAACACTCAGGCTTCTTACTGGTTCAAGAATGAAATTAAATTTCATTGAACATATTCAATAACAAGGAATCAATCTCAAGTAAGCAAAACTTCTTCATTACAGCTACCCTAAAAAATTTTTCCAGAGTTTTAATTATAGTAGCTTTGACAAGAGGATTTCAGAACCAACCCTAACTACAGTTACAGACAAAGGACAATGCAGGTCTATTAAATACTTCTAAGAAATATAGTGACAGTATACTGTGTAATGAAATTAACATTATTGTTTCTTCTAAAGGAATATAAAGCTATAGAAAACTAACATTTTTAATCAATCAACTATTCTAAAATAATTCCTCCCCCAAAATTTAAATTTGGCCTAAAAAGAAGAATGTATAAGTGGGCCATTTGTTTATATTAAATGTCAGCAAGAGGTATGTGCTTTGAACATAATAGGAACCTGTAAAAAAGAATGTCCAGAGAGGAAAACAGTCTCAAAGAAGCTGGAAACACAGAGGGATAAAGGAATTATTGTTACAGAAATTATTATTATAGAGAAGGAAGAAAGAAACTGCTTTACATGACACAAAAACAAAACAAAACAAAACAAAAAAAAGATAGGCACGCTTGCCAAATCAGACCACCTACTTTGTAAATCACAAAGTCTGAAGAGCTGGAAGCATATCCCATGAAGTTAGCAGAAGTTATATCAATTTGGTGTAATGTTAATTGATACAGAGGAACAATTAACAGGTAGAACTTCTATTTTTTAAAGCAATCTTTTCCTAGCCTATAATAACTCACCAACCACTGAACCTCAAGGAGGTTCAAAGCACCATGTACACAAGCAGCATAGAAAAACTCACCCATCAGTGTTATAAGCTTATTCTTCAGCTGTGTGTCTAACCGTGCAATCATCATCTCCACTGCATTTCTAATTTCCCGAACACGCTCATCTTTTGCATTTCTTACAGCTTCGACATTTCTTTCCTAGAAGATAAACAGGTAAAAAAATTTTAGGACTCCTCTGGTGGTGCAGTGATTATGAAACCGCCTGCCAATGCAGGGGACACGGGTTTGATCCCTAGTCCGGGAAGATCCCATATGCCACGGAGCAACTAAGCCTGTGCGCCACAACTACTGAACCTGTGCTCTAGAGCCCGCGAGTCACAACTACTGAGCCTGCGTGCCACAACTAGTGAAGCCCGCGTGCCTAGAGCCCATGCTCCGCAACAAGAGAAGCCATTGCAATGAGAAGCCCACACACCGTAACGAAGAGTAGCCGCTCGCCGCAACTCGAGACGGCCCATGCACAGCAACAAAGACCCAATGCAGCCAAAAATAAATTTATATAAAAAAAAATTTTAATTGAAGAATTTTTTAAATGGAAGTAAATAGACATTAATGCAATCACTGCAATTATTCTTAAAGTCAGTTGAATTCCTGAAACTCAGAAAAAAATTCTTAAACAATTAAAGCATAATAAAGTACACAATATTTTAACAGTTAAACAGAAAGGTATGTAATTACAAAAAAAACTGCTTTAGGTAACACATACAAAACACATACTCAAAGCCCCAATCATATAGGAAACCACTGTTCAAACCCAAAAACTTACACTAAAGCCAGTTCACATCACACAAAACTCTAAAACAAATGAAAAATTTGAAAAACCACATCTACTCCAATTTACAAAGTTTTAAAGTTTTTTCAGAACCAAACAAAGAAAAAAATAGGGTTTTTAAAGATTGCAGAGTACATAGTTTTTTTAATAGCATACTACCAAAAATAAAAAGCAATCTTTCCTATACTTACTATTATTATAAGCACAAGCAGTGAAAATCTCAAACTAGAACGACCTCCCTAATGCCCAAATTAAAATGCTGTCAAGAGAAAATAATAGAAAAAAAGGTAACTAAACGAAGGCTAAATAGAAGCCATCCAACTTGTTTATATTCCAAAATGAGTCTGTGTAGCATACATGTAACTCAAAAACATTATTTTCTGTATAAAGAATGTTATAAATGATGATCTCAATCTTGATTCCTACATGAGTAAAATAAAGACAACATTTTGAGTTAGGAATGGTCTGCAAACCTCAGGAATAACTGTCATTCTGGTAACTTTAAACAAAATATATTCCAAAAGTATATTTAGTACTTAAATGTTTGATGCTTATTACATTTTCCCATAGAAATAATATTACAAATGGTAAATAGCTCACCAGAGCTCTTTGACCCATACAGTATCTAAAGAGTAGTGTTAAATATTACTCTGAATTCTTCAGTTTTAATTCAGGACATCAGAAATAGTTCATTCCCTGGTAGCAGAAACTCTCCCAAAGAATGAATGACTTAATGACTGTAAAAGTCAATACTGATTCTGTTTAGGAGTCAATTACTGACTATGTAACAAACAGGCTTATTTAACTCATTCACTGATTCTCTATTTCTGCATAAGAGGAGGCAATTCTCTGGCTCCAACTTCAGAACAGACAAGGGGTTTGGATGCAAATTCCTCAGCTAGTTTGAAGTTGGTGAGAACAATTATAAATATATCTTATCAAAATTTCAAATCTTGAGTTCAACATCTGATTGATTTATATTATAAAAAATATATATTATAGACTATAAAAGGGATAATGATCTTTCAGTAGTAGTCTTACCACTTCTTGAACTAAGCTGATCAGTTCCATGAGACGCCGACGAAGTTTGGCTACCTCTTCATTCACTTTAGTAACATGCTGCTCATAAATTTCCGCCAAAGGTTTAAAGGTATGTCCACCATGCTATTTAAAGTAATGAGTAGTTTTTGAACATTTTCATATATCTCATCTGCATTTACATTCCTTCCTTAACACTCTATGGATACTAATAAACTGGTAAATAATTTCAAATGAATTTTATCTTTTGGCTGCCTTTACTTTGTTAAAACAGGCCAGAGTTTGCTTAAAATCGCTTGGCCCATATAGGAAATCCTTCAAGATTTTAGATAATGGACTTTAGCAAAATGTTTACTTATCTAGAAGTCTTCACTCATTAGAAAGAAGCAAAATCCTTAATAATGGCCCAAACCACCTGACAACCTTATTTGTCACTCTTCTTTTGGTCAGTACTAGCCTTCTTCCATGACCTCAAACCTCTTCCCACAGCCCTTTGCAAAAGAAACACCTTATTCAAAAATAATTCTCTTTCATCCACCCTGTCCAAATTCTCCACCCACTTAACTCCTACTCAATCCTTTGGAGCTTAACTCAGGGTCGGGTTCCATGGTTATTCACTCTCATCAGCACTGTATAATTATTCCTAATATTTATCACAACAGTAATTAAGTACAGCTCTAGTTGTTTGATATCTGCCGTGTTCATCTCTGAACCCCCAGTCTCTAGCACAAGTGAATAAATTAGAAAGGTACTTGAGGAAGAAAGATTAAAAAAAAAAAGAAAATCCTAAGAACTAGATGTCTGCATTCATATTGTTTCACAAATGTCTATAAAGTTTTTGTTCCATTTTAAAGAAACTAAAATTGGAAATCACAGCCAGGATATCAGATCAACTGATATGAGTAGACATTTTACAGGTTTTCAATTAAAATAAAATATTTATGTAAGGGATGCACATCATACATCAAAATCTCCAACAAAAGAAAAAAAAAAAAAAAAAAGGTCACGAAGAACCTAGGGGTAAGACGGGAATAAAGACACAGACCTACTAGAGAATGGACTTGAGGATATGGGGAGGGGGAAGGGTAAGCTGTGACAAAGTGAGAGAGTGGCATGGACATATGTACACTACCAAACGTAAAATAGATAGCTAGTGGGAAGCAGCCGCATAGCACAGGGAGATCAGCTCAGTGGTTTGTGACCACCTAGAGGGGTGGGATAGGGAGGGTGGGAGGGAGGGAGACGCAAGAGGGAAGAGATATGGGAACATATGTATATGTATAACTGATTCACTTTGTTATAAAGCAGAAACTAACACACCATTGTAAAGCAATTATACTCCAATAAAGATATATAAAAAAAAAAAAAAAGAAGTTTCTCTGGAATAAGAGAAGGTACAATACCTTCTGCTATAAAGCAGATACATTTAATTTTCATTCTATAAACAGAGTAAAATGATATTATTTTCTATCTAAATCAAACAAATATTTCAGTGCTTTCTACATTCTAATTAAAAATAATACGCTGAATTTGTTCCGCTTACCATTCCTCCCCAAAGTGCACACTGATGGCAGATACACTTCTTACAAGTCCAGCAAAATACACTAAGTTTTTCATGGTGATTTTCACATCTATACATTATGAAAAAAAGTACAGTTATAAATTAAATAAATTTAAAAACTGGAACATAGTTACCACACCAAATTCCTAAGTTTGGGCAAACAGGTCAGTCAATTTTAAATGACTATCTCTCAGGAAATATAAAATGTACTCCATGGCTTCTGTGAATTAAGCTGAACAATTACATGTAGAGACAATTTTTTTTAAGTATTGTTTTCATCCATCTGTAAGGACTTTAAAATCACATGAAAAATGCAGACTAGTTTCTATTTAAAGTACAAAGATAACATCATTTCTGAGAAACTGTATAGACGATAAATTCTATCCTATTACTACATTCTGGGCAAATCAGATTATGTGTCCATGCCTACATGAGCATGTATGCATGCACACTTTTTCTACATGTGACCAAAGTCAGCAATAACCAAGACACAGGTGATTAACTGCACAATACCAGATCCTCATTAGAAATGAACAATTCAATTTAAAAAAGTTTTCCCTTAAACTGAATAACCACAAGCAAAAGAATAAAGTTGGACATGGTTATTAATTGAATTGTGTACCCCCAAATTCCTACGTTGAAGCCCTAATGTAATTGTATTTGGAGTTAGGGCCTTTAAGGAGGTAATGAAGGTTAAATGAAATCACAGGGGTGGAGGCCTACTCAATAGGACTGGTGTCCTTACAAGAAGAGAAAGAGACAGCAGGAGTGTGCACTCACAAAGAAAAGGCCACGTGAGGATGGAGTGAGAAGTAGCTATATCCTAGTCAAGGAGACAGGCCTCACCAGAAACCAACCCTGACAATACCCTGACCTTGGACTACCAGCCTCCGAAACCATGAGAAAATAAATTTTGTTGTTTAAGCCACCCAGCCTGTGGTATTCTGTTATGGCAGCCCTTGTAGTTAAATACCTTTAAGTTAAATACCTTTAACTTATACCATATTAAAAAAGTAACTGAAAATAGATCAAAGACCTAAACATAAGACCTAAAACGATAAAACTCTTAAGAAAACACAGGGGAAAAGCTTCATGATACTGGATTTGGCAATGACTTCTTGAATATGACACCAAAAGCACACACAACAAAAGCAAAAATAGATAAACTGGACTACATCAAAATTAACAACTTCTGTACATTAAAGGACACAGTAAACAGAGAAAAAGGGCAATCTATGGAATGGGAGAAAATAGGAACAGAAAGTAAAATGGTGGGAAATAGGAAATTATTGTTTAATGAATTGAGAGCTTCAGATTTGCAAAATGAAAAATTCTGGAGATTTGCTGTACAACAACGTGCATACACTTAACACTACTGAACTGTACACTTAAAAATGGTTAAGATAGTAAATATTATGTTATGTTTCTTTTGCCACAATTTAAAAAATTGTTTCTCTTGCCTAAAAAGGGGACACACTGTTGCAATTTTAAAAAGCTTTTCACTGATAAATCACACTGAGCTTACAGAAAATACCTAAATAGGTCGACATTTTGTATTTCTCATTTATAAGTAATCTGAATATCCAAAAGTAAATTAATAAAAGCATGAAGAAACAGCATATTAGATACTGTCCCATTTAGCATGATTTCCACACTACCGAATTTAGAATATAGCTTTTACAATATAGGAAATTTATCAGAACCATTATTAATCAATGGCTTATATATAGGCACCTTTAGCAAACCCAAGGGGGGGCCAGTAGGCATCAAGAAGCAAAGAAGAGAGATTAGTAATTAGCAAATTGTGGCAGTTCTAATCTTTTATGAGAGGCTTTAATAAAAGAAGTGAGAGTTAGAAGGGTTTTTCCAAATAGAGACACCCACGCCATGCCAGAAGAAAATTGTCTTAGTGTTCACCTACGAAGCTTAAACTTTCAATAATGTCATTAAAATACTATGTGGCACAATCTATGAAACACTTGAACAAAGAAACTAAGGACATACTTGTCCTTTTCATTTTCTTCATGTTTGGTGAGACTGCAGAGTTGAAGAGTATCAAGCTGCTGTGTTACTTCTTCTGCCCAACGACAGTTTACTAGTTCTCGTAGCTGGAGTGGAGCACTGGAGAGAAAATATACATACATATACTCTCAGTCAGGAATTTGAGATCATTTTCTAAAACACATTTCAAAGGTAAATGACAAATGTGTTAACTCAATGGGGGGAATCCTTTCACAATGTATATGTGTATCAAACTATCACATTTTATACTTTAAATACCTTACAATTCTGTCAATTATACCTCAACAAAGCTGGAAAAAAAAAAGGAAATTATAAATCAAGAAAAAATAAACACTCCTCAAAATAGGGCTCACAATCATATTTATACCATATTACTATCAAAATAGTAACAAAGACACAATGAAAAGTATGGTTTGTAACTTATTTTTACAATAATGTATCATTTACAAAAAAACTGAGTAAAAAAATTAGCAATTCAGATTACAGACTGAATTCTTAATTCCTTAGTCTAAAGCTACACTCTCCAAAATGACAGCCACTACTCATATGTGACAATTTAAATTAAAAATTCAAATTAGTTAAAAAAAAGAAAATTTCATTATAGTTACACTAGGCTTACTTCAAGTGCTCTACCGCCACAGTTGACAGCAAGGCTATAGAACATTTCCATCACACAGAAAGTTCTATTTGATACTGCTGATCTTCTTAAAAGTCAGTATGAAAAATGTGAACAGTACATGAAGAAAAATGGGCAAAAGATATGAAGTAGTTTAAGAAAAAAAGAAATTATAAACGGCTAAAAATGTTTTAATAGATGCTCAATTCCAATCATTTTTTAAAAAAGCAGATTAAAAACGAGATACCATTTTTCACTTAGCAGAATGACAAAAAAATAAAATGATTGGTAATATCCAGTGTTGGCAAGAATGTGAGGAAGAAGCATTTTCAATATCTATTATTAGGAACATAAAATGGTAAAAAACCTTTCCCTTCAATGCAATCTGGCATCATTTGAAATAACCGAAAATGGAAACAACCTAAATGTCTCTCAATATAAGCATAAAAAAAAAAAAAAATCAATGTATAATCTTACAGGGGATTATTATTCAAACACTGATTTTAAATGACATATATGTACATATGATCAATAAAGGCACCACCATATTTTACATGGAAAAAAAAAGCAAAGCAAAATAATATTACATCATTTGTGCTTTTTAAGAAAACATTTATATGTATACATCAGTACGTATATAGAAAAATGTCTAGAAGAACAGGTACCCAAACCTAACACTAACAATTTCTTCTGAAAGTGTTAAATCATGAAAAAATCAAGTCGGGTATCAGAATCAGAAGCCTTTTTATTACTATCTGGATTTTTTTTTAACAGAAACTTTATTTTTTTTTAGTTATAAAAGGTAAGTTAAGAAGTTACACAATGATTTTCCAAAAGAAGGTAAACAATGTAATGTATTCTACATAATTCTAAGTCAGGTAAATCAGTCTGCATTTCTTTATCTAGATAGATTGCTTATTTTCTTTTCAACTGTATTTGCAAAGAGTAGAAATGTGGCAGGTTGCAGAAAGAATGTTATGAGTATTAGGACACACGCTGACCCCATCACCTTACTACTTTCCAAATTCACAAATAATCATAGTAAAACACTTACCGGCAATGAGGACATTGAGCTCTCTGCTCTGTCAGCCAGCGCTAAGGAGGCAAAAAAATTAGATTTTGATTGCAGATAACACCACTAATTTGTACATACTGAAACCTTACATACCAAATTTAATGAGTTTAACTCTCTAGTGCCTGCATTAATTATAGAGATACTTTTAGAATAGCAGGCAATCTGTCTCATTATCATCGTGACAGGAATAAATTTTCAAAGGCACAGAACTCATTCCAAAATAATTATTAAGAAGCTATTCTCTCACAGGTAAGAAAGTGATCCTAGGACTCTGGATCTCACAGGGAAGGTGTGAATAATCTGCACAAAAATAATAATGATATTGTTACTACCACCCCCCCAAAATAAGCCACTATGATGATTTACTTCTAACTAACCCACCATAAAATCTCTGAGGAATTTTAAGGTACTACTAAATTCCTTTTTGAAAAGCAATCTAATTGTAAGGTATATACATTATGGCTATATAAATTAGACAGAAAAACATAAATAAGCAATACAGCAAAACTTTGTCTTAAATGAGTTCTACAGTTCAGTCATTTAAACATCTACATAACCTGGTTTCCTCATAATTATAAAAAGTTTTACAAGAGAATAATATCTCTACTAAACCTCAAATTCTATTAATTTAACCATTTTAGTTATTATTGGATAGGGAGCAGTTTTACACCATATACAAAGGAGATGCTAATACCTTTCCAAAAACAATAGCTCCATGGTTAAATATTTTAACTGTCTGGTAAATAGGTTTTGAGGTAAATAAATATATAATCCAATAGCTATGTACTCTCAATATCTGTTATTTCTGTTTATCCCTTCCTATTTCTATGAAAGAACCTAAGCTTTTACCTAAAGTCAAATAATTAACTCAGAAATAAAATTCCCAAGGAATCCTTAAAGAACAATAGAAGATTAAATAGGG
The DNA here is from genome assembly GCF_028564815.1 of Eubalaena glacialis. Lineage (NCBI taxonomy): Eukaryota > Metazoa > Chordata > Mammalia > Artiodactyla > Balaenidae > Eubalaena > Eubalaena glacialis. The sequence goes on along the minus strand of NC_083734.1, from coordinate 26,128,560 downwards.
GGAAGTGTACTTCATAGCACAGAAAATAAAGCTGTAAGAAAAAAAATAGATGGAAAAGGATTCCATTCTTAACAACCTTGAACATCATTTCTTTGGTCCCTGAGCAAAGCAAGATTTAGGTCAGGTTTCTTTCCCTCAAACAATGCTCTGCTGAAGTCATAGCACTCCTCCAGGACTGGTCTCAGCCCACACCTCTCTAGCCTCATCTTCTACCTCACCCTAGGGGATCCAGCAAGATTAAGTCTTTAAATATGTTTCCCCTCTCTGCCCAGAATATTCAACACCTCTCTTTAACTAGGTTATTCCGGCTCACCCTTTAGATTTCAGATTATATGTCACTTCCTCCAGAAAGCTCCCTGACTGTCTATAGACTATTTAAATACCATTGTCATGCTTTACCACAGTAACGTATACTTCCCCTTTCATTGTACCTATAACACTTGGTATACTGACTTATTTGTTTGTCTCCCCTGCCCTACTAAACTAAAAGCTCTATAAAGGTTGGGACCATGGTAAGGAATGACCCAGTCTATATTTTTTATTATGCCCCTCCCTTCCAGTCAAAACAGGCTTATTGCTATAATATATACCACTCTTGGCATCCTATTTGTGTATTTGCTTACACTGTCCCTCTATCCACATGCTGTCCCATGGGAATGTCCACTGATTATGTCCATAATACTTTCCTGCCTATCCTAGGCTAGTGATCTTTCCCTTCTCTTATTATTTGTGGCATTTTTACCTTGTATTCTATAATCTAATTTAATCACAAAACAAATATGGCAATTTTAATACTTTGAGGAAAAACAATGTTTCTACCAAACCAAAACTAAAGGTAAGAACCAGTGATACAATATTAGTACTCAAGTAATATTAAAGAAACACCTTTGTAGCAATTCTCCCACATTCAATTTAAGAATTAACTTCTCGGGCTTCCCCGGTGGCGCAGTGGTTAAGAATCCACCTGCCAGTGCAGGGGACACAGGTTCTAGCCCTGGTCTGGGAAGATCCCACATGCCGCGGGGCAACTAAGTCCATGCACCACAACTACTGAGCCTGCGCTCTAGAGCCCACAAGCCACAACTACTGAGCCTGCATGCCTAGAGCCCGTGCTCCGCAACAAGAGAAGCCACTGCAATGAGAAGCCCGTGGACGGCAACAAAGAGTAGCCCCCGCTCGCTGCAACTAGAGAGAGCCCGCGCGCAGCAAAGAAGACCCAACACAGCCAAAAATAAATAAATTTAAAAAAACAAGAATTAATTTCTCTCCTTCATTAAATGGAAGAATCACAAGCTTGAGACATTATTCAAACCTGAGTCTTATTCCTAGCTCTGGCACTTACTATGCGACACCAGACCTCAAGTTTCCTCATATGCAACAAGAGAATCAGCATTCCTACTCTGCAAAGTTGTTCAAGGGAAATCCTCAACAAAAACCTAGCAAACCAAATTCAAAAAGAGTATACACCTTGACCAAGTGGGATTTATTCCTGGGATACAAGGATAGTTCAACCTACAAAAATCATTCAATATAATACATCAATCACATTAAGAAAATGAAGGAAAAACCCACATGATCATCTCAATGGATAAAGAAAAGGCATCTGACAAAATCTAATATCCTTTCATGACAAAAGCACTCAAGAAACAGGAAAAGAAGGGAACTTCCTCAACTTGATAAAAGTTCATACATAAAAAACCCACAGCAAACGTCATACTCAATGGTGAAAGACTGAAAACTTGTCACAAAGTTAGAGGACTCATATTTCCTGATTTCAAAGTTTACTACAAAGTTACAGTAAATTAAAACAGTTTGGTACTGGCATAAGGACAATGAAATGGAATAGAGAGCCCAGAAATAAACAGAAAGGGACAAATATTCTATGATTCCATTTATACGAAGTAGTCAAATTCATAGAGAAGAAGCAATAGTGGCTACCAGGGGTTGGGGGAGGGTAACGGACCAAAGTAATAAAAGTACACATCCTTGTCTTTTTCCTGATCTTAAGGGAGAAGTATGTACTACTACATACCTATGAGAAAGGCTAAAATTCAAGACTGAACATACCAATACCAAGTGTTGGCATTAACATGGAAGAATCGGAACTCTCATACACTGCTGTTGAGAATGTAAAATGATACAATTATTTTAGAAAACAGTTTGACAATTTGTTAAGCAGTTAAACATACACCTACGATATGATACAGCCATTCCACTCCTATTTACCCAAGAGAAATGAAAGCTTAAGTCCATTGAAAGACTTGTATACAAACATTCATAGCAGTTTTCTTTGTAAATGCCCAAAACTAGAAGCAACCTGTATGTCCATCAGCAGGTGAATGGATAAACAAATTACGGCATATGCATAAAATGGAATGCTACTATGTAGCAATAAAAAGAAATACTTTTTTTTAAATTTTATTTATTTTTTTATACAGCAGGTTCTTATTAGCTATCTATTTTACACATATTGGTATATATATGTCAATCCCAATCTCCCAATTCATCCCATCACCACCACCACCCCCCGCCACTTTCCCCCTTGGCGTCCATACGTTTGTTCTCTACGTCTGTGTCTCTATTTCTGCCCTGCAAACCGGTTCATCTGTACCATTTTAAAAGGGAATATTATTGATACAACAACATAGATGAATCTCAAAATAATTTTGCTGAGTGAAAAAAGCCAGACCATTAAGAGTACATATTGTAAGATTCCATTCGTATAAAATTCTAGAAAATGCAAACTTATCTATAGTAATAGAAAGCAGATCACTGGTTGCTTGAGAACAAGACAAGAGGAGGTAGGGACTACCAAGAGGCACAAAGAAACTTTTGGGGATTGGAGATATGTTCATTATCTTGACTGTAGGGATGGTTTTTCAAGTGTATACATTTGTCAAAACTTATCACACTGTGTACTTTAAATATGTGCAGTTTATTGTATGTCAAATATACCTAATTTTAAAAGGCTGAAAAATTAAAAACAAAGTCAATAATTATTGGCAAATTGCTACCAATACTAAAAATCAAGAGGGGGTAAGAAAAAACTGGATGAGAAAGATGTGGGCAAAATAATGGGAAAAATACAAAACAGGAACAGATACTGAGAGAAAATCAGCTGAGTGTAGCTAGATGAATGAAGACCTGGCCTGAAAACACAGCCAATGTTCCTGCTTTTGGGTATGCCTGTGGAGGCATCAGGGAGTCGTGGGTAGAGTGCTGGCCTGGGGATAAGTTTAGTCTTGGTCTGTTGCCAACAACTAGGTGACTTTGGACAAGTCTATTCATGCGTCTGGGCCTTAGTTTGTTAAAATGACACAAGTATCTGGACTGTCAAAGATAGTTCAATTTCTGTGGACAAATGAACAGAGATGAGATGGAAGAGAAGGCAAAGCATTCAAATAAACAATATTACAATGTGGTTGTGTGGAGTGCTCAGCGTCTCAAGGACCTTGCTCCTGTAATTACCCCTCGTCTCTCTAGCATCAATTATTCTCTACTGGTTCAGTCCCAGGAAGATATAAACCTTCTCCTAAAAGATGACTCTCAACATCCCCCTTCAACCCACTACCTTGTTTCTCCCCTTTACAACAAGATTCTGTGACAGTTTTTATACTTGCTGTCTCATTCTCTTCCCACTCTCTGACATCAAGTTTTTGCCCCCACTGTTCCACTGAAACTACTTATCAGGGTCACAATAACCTACATATTCTCAAATCCAGGGGATTTCCCTGGTGGTCCAGTAGTTAAGACACTGCACTTCCTGGTCGGGGAACTAAGATCCCGCGTGCTGCGCAGCGCAGCCAAAAAAAAAAAAAGGAAAAAAAAAAAAAAATCAGATCCAATGGTCAATTCCCAGGCTAGAACCATATGACACAGCTAAACTACTCTTTTTTTTTTTTTAGTTTTTTATTTTATTTATTTATTTATTTTTGGCTGTATTGGGTCTTCGTTGCTGTGTGTGGGCTTTCTCTAGCTGCAGCGAGCAGGGGCTACTCTTCTTTGTGGTACACGAGCTTCTCATTGCAGTGGCTTCTCTTGTTGAGGACTCTAGGCACGCGGGCTTCAGTAGTTGTGGCACGCGGGCTCAGTAGTTGTGGCTCGCAGGCTCTAGAGCGCAGGCTCAGTAGTTGTGGCACACAGGCTTAGTTGCTCCGCGGCATGTGGGATCTTCCCGGGCCAGGGATTGAACCCGTTTCCCTTTCATAGGCAGGCAGATTCTTAACCACTGCGCCACCAGGGAAGCCCTAAACTACTCCTTTTTGAAACATGTTTTTCAGTTGAATTCTGTGATGCCTCACTCCTGGCTCCTTCTTATTATCCTCTGCTGAATCCTTCTCCTAACATCTAAACATTGAGTGACCCAGAGTTCAGACCTAAAAATCTCTTCCCACAGGAGGTAATCTGATGGTCTCATCTAGTCCCCTGGCTTTAAATACTGTCTATATGCTAATTATTCAATCTCTCTAACGTCCCCTTCCTCAAATCCAGGTTCATTCCCCTTCCTCAAATCCAGGTTCATATTTCCAACTGTCAACCTCTCCAATTAGATGCATAATAAACATCTCAAACTTTACATATTAAAAAAAAAACTTTATACATTAAAAGGGTGAATTTTATGTTATGTGAATTATATCTAAATTTTTTTAAGATTTTAAAAATTACAAGTATTGTAATAAAGTGAACTAGTCCAAAATTTTTAACTGGAGTATCACAGAGTCACAAATTTTTTTTTTTTTTTTATTTAAAAGAAAGAACTATATTTAATCATACCGCGGGCTTCCCTGGTGGCGCAGTGGTTAAGAATCCGCCTGCCAATGCAGGGGACACGGGTTTGAGCCCTGGTCCAGGAAGATCCCACATGCTGCAGAGCAACTAAGCCCGTGTGCCACAACTACTGAGCCCGCAAGCCACTACTGAAGCCCTCGTGCCTAGAGCCCGTGCTCCGCAACAAGAGAAGTCACCGCAATGAGAAGCCAGCGCTCCACAACAAAGAGTAGCCCCCGATCACAACTAAAGAAAGCCCACGCGCAGCAACGAAGACCCAATGCAGCCAATAATAAATTAATTAATAATAAAAAATCATATTGCTCTCACTAGCAAAAACAATGGTTTTCTGTAGTTACTAAGTAAAACGTAATTTAAAAGTAAAAAAAAAAAAAACACTTTTACATCTATAACCTACCCAAATCTGTTCTTCCCTCAGTTTTTTCTATTTCAGAATGGGAAACCTTTCATTCACCCAGATGCTGTAAAAAAACTTTCCTCACATCCCATCTGTATGAAAATCCATTGATTCTACCTTCAAAACATATCCAGAATTGCCCTATTTTTCACCACCTTCACTGTTACCATTCTGGTCTAAACCACCATCCATCTTTCACTAATAAAGCACATCCGAACTGCTCTCCTCACTCTCCCCCCATCTGCCTACAGTCCACTTTCCACACAGTAGCCAGAGTGATAGCTTTCAAAACATTAATTACTTCAAATCACTCAAAAGCTTTCAATGGCTAGCAGCACACTTAAAATAAAATCCAAGGTCTTTACCAAGGCCTCTAGCTACATCTTCAAACTCATTTCCTTTCCCTCTCTCCCTCTGTCCACTTTGCTCTAACCACACTGCTTCTCTGGTATTTCTCAACACACTAAACATATTTCTTTCTCAGGGCGTTTGCCCCTTCTGATTTCTCTGCCTGGGACTTTCTTTCCCTACATATTCCCATCACTCTCATCCTGGTTTCTGCTCAAATGTCATCTACTCAGAGAGACCTTCCCAGACTACTCTATCTAAAATAGCTACCAACCTGCCAGTTACCTCTCAAAGTCCCTACTCTATAACCTCAACCAGTTTCATTTTTCTTTATGCTATGAAGAATATCAAACATATAGCTATTTACTTTATTGCCCATATCCCAACTAGAAAACAAGTCAATTCCTTAAGAAGTCAGTGCTTATCTCCAAGTCCACAATTAATATTTGTTCAATGAACGAACAAATGAATGGTGAATTCAGGAACCAAAACAACTCTGAAAAAGAAAGGTTAGAACCAGATTATTCAGATGGTCTGAATATAAGGCTAATGTTCTTGGACTTTATCCTTCAGGCAATAAATCTCTGAGGCTTCTGGGAGGAAAAAAGAATGACATTACTGGAAAATATCAATACGGCAGCAGGATACAAAATGGACGAGAGAAGAAAAGACACAAGACAGAGAGATCAGTTAGATAGTAACTATAATTATGTAAGCATGAGGTAATAGATGTCTGTATTTCTCTATTAGGATGGTAATAATAAGAACGGAAAGGTAGGACAGATATAAATGACACTAGGAGATAACTGACAAGACTTAAAAATTATTGGTGTCAGAGGTTTCAAGTTTGATTAGTAGAAAAGAACAAACAAACAAAAAGAATTCAAAGACTCAATCTGAGAAAATAATAGGAAGAATTTGATCTAGAACAAAGTTCAAGATGCTGGAAGGACAATCAGATAAGACATTTACAGGTCAATGCTGAAGGAATAGATTTAGGAGCCATGCACACAGATGATAGTTAAACCTGCAAAAGTAAATCAAATTTCTCAAAGTAGATAAAAATTTCCCAGAAACTTCATAATACAGAATGCCAGCGCAATATTTAAGAAATAAATACTTGTAAGGAACAGGAGGAGGAAGAGGAAAAGTGAAGAAAAGAAGAATCAATGAGTGGACTTCCCTGGCAGTCCAGTGGTTAAGACTTCGCCTTCCAATGCAGGGGGTGTGGGTTTGACCCCTGGTCCAGAAGTTAAGATCCCACATGCCTCAGGGCCAAAAAACCAAAACATATAAAACAGAAGCAATATTGTAACAAATTCAATAAAGACTTTAAAAATGGTCCATGTCAAAAAAAAAAAAACTTAAAAAAAAAAAGAATCAGTGAGGTATAAGGTAATAACCAGAGATCATATGTATGCTGAACCTTCATCAAAAGAGCTGAGTCCAGATCTACTCTACCAATAAATTAACTACAGTGATAGAGGCCAATTACTTAATTTCTCTAGCTTCATTCAGCTTTACCATTTATAAAACATAATGATATGTATGAGTTGCTATTTTTACAATAGAATAATACAACACCTTACAAATGAAGAGTACATTTTAGTTTTTTTTTAAAACAAGTGTCCACCATCAGCCTTTTTTTTTTTTTTGATGTGGACCTTTTTTTTTTTTTTTTTTAATTTTTAATTTTGGCTGCATTGGGTCTTCGTTGCTGCGCACAGGCCCTCCCTAGTTGCGGCGAGTGGGGGCTACTCTTCACTACGGTGCGTGGGCTTCTCACTGCAGTGGCCTCTCCCGTTGTGGAGCATGGGCTCCAAGCGCGCAGGCTTCAGTAGTTGTGGCTCGCGGGCTCTAGAGCACAGGCTCAGTATCTGTGGCGCAAGGGCTTCATTGCTCCATTGCATGTGGGATCATCCCGGACCAGGGCTCGAACCCGTGTCCCCTGCACTGGCATGCGGATTGCTAACCACTGCGCCACCAGTGAAGTCGCGATGTGGGCCATTTTTAAAGTCTTTATTGAATCTGTAACAATATTACTTCTGTTTTACGTTTTGGTTTTTTGGTGGAGAGGCATGTGGGATCTTAGCTCCCCAACCGGGGATCGAACCTCCCACCCTCTGCATTGGAAGGTGAAGTCTTAACTACATTTCAGTTTCTAAATTACCTTTTAGCTTATCTCATTTAACACCACAACCATCCTGTGAGAAAGATCTTGTTATTCACATTCTATTGTTTGAGAAAACAACACTAAGAAGATCAAGTCTCTCAGTTTATGAGTGGGAGAACCAGCATGGTGTGTAACTTAGGCCCTCTGTAGACATGTAGTGCCAAAGAACACAGACTCTTGACCCAGGCTTCCTGGGTTCAAATCCAGCTCCATCATTTGCTAAATGTGTGACTGGAAGCAAATGACTTAAGTGTTACAGATATTACTCTTGACAGAGGGATATTTATCTTCCTCAGGCAGGAAAAAGGAACCACAGAGAAATTTTGAGATGATGAGCGTGTTAGATGACTATGACTTTCTCAATAAAGGAAATAATCGACTAAGAGTCATGTGGGCCAGGCAGTTTTCAACTATGGCCTTCAGATGTGCGACCGAATCCCCACACACAACCAAAATAAGCTCTTCTGCTTTACATCTTAAGCTTCCTCATAATTTTGTTTCTGGGGGTCACCTACATTCAATTTTTAAAGCCACTGGATTATACTCATCTTTAAGGTCTCTTTTAACTATAAGATTATATGATTTTATTATGTGCCTTTTAACCCATTACTAGCTTTTTCTCTATCTTACCCATCAAACAAGTATAAACTCTCCCTCCTGAGTCTCATAGCACTTTGTGAGTGCCTCTTTATGACACTACACATTCTTCAATATAAACACAGAGTCCATTCTCTCAATTAGATTTAAGCTCCTGCAGGGCAGGCACTTCCATCACTTATCTTAGTATCCTCAACCCCAAACACAACGCAGGTAAGCACTTCGTAAGTACTTGTTAAATGTGCAGTGATTTAATAATGTAAATATACTAAAATTACACTGGGCTTTGGTTTCCAGACACTTCATGGCAATTATGACTTGATGATTATTCATCTCCATAGTACTAAACAATATATATTGATGGTCTCCCTATTAAGAAACAATAATTTAAGACATTTTTAAAAGGGCATAAAATGTAAAATTAAAACAAGATAAAGAAAATGGTTTTTACAATACACCCTATATATACTAAATGTATGTAAAAAGAGATACAACTTACCCTGATACAGCTGAAACAACAAAGCTTGGAGCAATGAGGACACAGGCGTGCATCCCGCAATTTCTCCATACAAATGAAACATCGGAAAACCTCAGCAATGCTCTGAAAATAATAAAAGATATAAGGTTCACCAGATTACGCTACTGAATCATGAGTAAAAAGCATGCTTGCAATAATTCACCTGACAATTACATTTATTTTGGGTTGATAACATCCCAGTTTTAACTATATTCCATATCAGGACTTGGTTAGTCAAGGTCCAGGGTACCTCAGAACATCTCCTGGGAAAAAATGCTTCCTTTTTTCTAAGCTTCACAGTGGTTCTAGTCTAAGAAAAGAATATGGAATGCAAACATAGACATGCACAAATATTTTCACGGAAACATCAATTATAATGGCAAGAATCTGGCTATAGCCCAAATGTCAAAATATTAAGTTACAGGAGTTAACATAGACTATGATAGTCACAGAAATATTTTTGAATTGTTTAATGATCAAAAAAACCCCTTACGATGTATAACAGTAAGGAAAAAAAAGGCAAACTATGACTGTATGAACACTAAGAACTTGTGACTTTTTCTGCAATTTCCCCAAGAGGGATGGATTGCTTTTATAATTTAAGTATAAAAAGATACATTAATGGCAGCATACTTTGATCAAGAGAGAAACAATGTAATTCAGAATCCAGAAATCTGAATTTCTGCTCTGAATTTCTGCCATGCTGCTGCAACCAACTAGCTACTTATTTGAGCCTGAAATTCTGTCCGTATGGAGAATTTTGGTGGTAGCTCTATGAAGGCTTTGGGAAAAAAAAAATACGTCAACAAAAGAAGCAGTATTATCTTTGCCAGCCTCGGATGAATCCATTTAGGAAGTATCTGACAAGAAAACAGATATAATTAAATGTAGGTTATTATATATTTTAAGTTTATTTTTACAGTACTCACATTTATTTTTACTCCATTCCAGAGGAATTAAACTCTTCTAAAACCAAGGTAAGGTTACAAAACTTTTATAATACTTTTACATGAGGAATTAAGGAGAAAATTACTCATGAGTCTAACCATGACTCTGCAGGACCAGAAAGAATCTGTGAGATGCAGACGCTGGGGGATGGGGCTACGGCGGGGGACAATACGACCATTGGATGAACTAGTTTCAAGTGGAGTGCCCAGGTAATATAGTTGTTCCTTATCAAGGATTTAGTATTTTAGTAATTGCAAGGTTCAAGTCTTGACAATTATTATACAATTACGTCCAATAAGCAATCTTTTTTAAGTTCCTAGTCTTAACGTAAATACCCCAAACGTCTGAAATCATCGTTTACAAGAGTCATATATAAAAAGAATAAGTTGCTCTGGAAAACTACAGTCAAACAGGATAGTAAGATTATATCCTCATTCAATCTAGGAAGGGCAGATGTCTACAAAATGTACCGCTGGGAGGGAATGATTATCCATTCGGAGGGAGATTTGGATCCGCGCAAAAACTCGTAATAACTGGTGGCGAGTCGCAGCGCACGTCCGTCTAAAGAATCTGCAGTTCTGCTCTGAACAGGCTGTAGTTTGCAGAAACCCTGTGGGGATGAGTACCGGTGCCAAGACATCCTGAAAACGCTAGAATACGCACCACCTGACTGCGGGAACGGTCAGAGCAGGGTAGCCGGAGGGCTGCAGAACGAGCACGGCGTCCTCCGCACTGGGCCAGCCCCTCCACAAAGGCAGCGGCGGGGTGGGGGGACTAGGGCAAGGCGCCCTACGAGAGGGTGGACTAGGGCAAAGCGCCTCGAATAAAGAACGCTCAGCGGGTGGCGAGGGAGACAGCACCACCCTCCTCAAGCCCCCTCACCTCCACGCTCTGTTCATCCATTGCCTCCGGCTCTCGGCGGGGCGCTCGGCGACCCGCGGAGTCCGTGGTCTGACCTATTAGGCGCCGGCCTGAGATCACCAAGTCAAATCGCCGCGGAGAACAGCCGGGCGCCTACATTAGGGGTCTCCGACCACCGCCCCACCTGCGCGCCCCATCGCTTCGGGTTCGGCGCCAGCTACCCCCACTTCGCCATTTTTATCCGCGCGCCAGCCCTAGGGCGCAGTGGGAGAGTGAGCGGTAGCCACGAGCTTCTTTCCTCCCGGCTGAGCGGCCCGCCAGCGACCGAGTAGGAGCCTTGCCCACGTGACGCGGGCGCGCGCCTATCAAACCGCAGCTGGAGCCCGGCGGCGCTGGTCTTCCGCGACGAAGTTGCCGCAGGGAATTCGCAAACACCAACGGTAACCAGGGTAGCGGAAGGTGCGGTGTGAGAAAAGGCGCGGCCCGCGTGCACGCATGCGCGCAGGCCGCAGCGCTAAGGGAGCGGACCAGCGGCGGGCGCCTAGTTCCCGCGGTGCAGGGGAGCACACGAGATTTGGCCGCTGGCTGCTGCAGGGTTGCGTGCCTTCGGCCCGTGTTAGCGCAGGCGGAGGAGGGCGCGGCGCTTGACCACGCCCCGTCCCCCTCAGGGGAGGGGTGGCGGTCCACCCGTCTCAAACTTTTGCGCGCCAAAGGCTGGAGCCACCTGGAGGGTTTGTGGGAAATGCAGACTCCGGAGCCACACCCCTAGGTATTCGGACTCCGTGATTCTAGGGTGGGGCTCCACGAAATCATCGTTTTCAACAAATTCTCTCGGTGATTTGGCTGCAGGTGGCTTGTGGCCCGCACCTTGAGACTGTGGTGTAGAGGATTCGTGGCTAGTGCTTCTTTCTCGGGGAGCAAGCCCAGACTCTCAGGTTTTTAAGACTTCCGCCCCACGTACTGAAGCAAAGCTCCAGATTGTGAAGCCTAGAGCGGTCATTTCAGAGTCGGGAGTGGGAGGACGGGACCACGGACGGTGTAGACGTCAGACCCACACCCAACCACACTCGCCCTGCATTGCTTGGGGCTTGAGGTGAGCTATCGCCGTGAGCCTGTGGAAAGTGCAAGAGTATCAGCTGTATTCAGCTTTCCCATATTGGCGTCTGCTTTCTACAGTTTTCTAGCGTAAGAAATGTTTAAAGATTGCAGAAATTGAAGGTGTGAGGCAAAGGACGTACATCAAATTCTTAATTTGAGTTTAGTTTTTCCTTTCCAGTTTATTGCAAACAACTGTTACACTTAACCGAAATTGAATGCACCTGAAGAGAATCAACAATTATCTAGGAAGAATTTCTTAAATATCAAAGCATTTGGACTTTCTTATAAGTAGTGGGCATAACAATTTTTTTAAACTACACGAGCCATGGACAAAGATATAATTTCGGAAGAATTGTGCCTGAAAAAATTCTTTCAGCAAAAATTATTTATGGTCTTGGAACTACATAGAGGTGACAGTGCACATCTTTTATACTAAAATGCCCTCAGTTGTACATTTTAATAATGGCAAATGGTTAATTTTATGGTATGTGAATTTTACCCCAATCTAAAAAGTTACTTGTGAAACACGGTACTATACTACTTGGGATTCAAAGGGTAATGAGAAGCAGTCTTTGCAACCCAGCATAGCAGAAAGCAAATAGGTAAAATTACAATGTATGATAAATATTAAAATAGGTTCTTGTACTAATAGATATATTTGCCCAAGAGCCCCAAAATGTTTAAAGATTTATTGCAATAGTTCATAACAGTGGAAAATTAGAAAACCCGTACAACTAATTAGGGGTCATTGCTTGCAAGCACTAAGTCAGATTCTGGCTAATGTAAGCAAAAAAAGAATTTAGTTGGCAGGATGCTAAACTGCTGTGTGTCGTTGAGAATCCTGTCATGTGCTCTATTAGAATTCCTTAAGGAAAGGCTGACCTTGCCGTCCTCCTTTACCCACCCTCCAAATCTCCTAACTTGTGTATTATACAGCTTAAATGCCTATAAAAGAGGAACTGGTAAAAATTATGGTAAATTCATATATACAGCTGTTCAAAAGAATGACACGAAGATACCAAAAATATATTTAAGATAAAAATAAAAGGGTGCAGCTGCAGTACAGTGTATGGTATCAGCCTATTTTTGTTTAAAATGTTTTTAAATTTGTATACATGTAGAAACATCTGAAAAAGTTGCAGTTATTTGGGAGAATAAGCATACTTATATTTTTTTAATTTCTCAAAATTAAAGCTGTATTTAAAATACAACCTAATTAAAATTAATTTGTATCACAACTTAAGACATAAAAACACTAGTAGTCACATAGGAGAAAACAATTATCCAGATGAGAAATAAAAAAGGTCTAAATTAGGTAGTAAGAGTGAAGGTAAAGTGAAGGTTGGATACAACAAACATTTCAAAGAATTATAGATTATAGAATTATAGATTTTATTAACTAAGAAGATAAAGGGATGCAAACTTTAATTCCAGCTAACAGAACAGTTGCTGTTAACAAAATAAGAAAATCAGTTAAATATTCTGGACATGCTCAATTTGAATATTCAGGTAGAGGTTTTTATTGGAAATTTGGATCTAGGTCTAGTGAAATAAGTTATACTTGGGAATCATTCCCCAAAAGGGCAATAAATGAACCTTGGGAAATAAATGAATATATAAACAAGAGCAATTTTAAGAGGGATGAGGGGAAGAACCAACATGTAGAAGGTAACTTGTGAAGGAAGTCATAGAGGAAAAACAGTACAATCTAGTTTTTTTTTCTGATTGAAAGCAAAACCCTTTAACACCAGTAACTTGTTAGGACCTCTTCATGATACCACCATTTTTCAATCCCACCATCACCATCACCATCACATCCCAGAGCCATACCATGACAGGAACTTCCTCAATATTAACTGCCTGAGTACTGAAGAAAAATAATATCTGTTACTAAGGTGTGACTTATTTATCTGTAATTTAAAAGGGGGGAGGGTTACTTTCTGTTCTCCAGATATTCAGAAGAGACAAGACAATTTTAACTGAAGCTACCCTTCCAACCCTGTCTGTCAGCTATTATAAGTTTGTTAATAACATAACAGAAAAAATTCTTTTAAAATTACATTAAAGTATAATTCTATAACCTGTAAAACTAACATTTGATACACTTTTCCTAATCTTTCAATGCCTTGTTTTTATGACATATATAGAAATATTTATTGAAGGATTACTAAATATCAAACCCTAATACTTTACCATCTTATTGTGCTTCCAGCCATCCTGACACACACAAGTCAAGTGGTTTGCTTAGGGTCGTACAGCTAGAATTTAAAACCTGTGTTTACATCTCCGGTATGAGTCCAAAGCCCAATCTTGACGACAAAGCTACAATATCTGCTTCTCCTCTTACCTATTTAGCATAGCTTTAGCATTTCCCAGAACATTAACAGTAATAATTTACTGGTAACTTGACCTTCTGTTGTATAGATATACCATGATTTACTTTCATATTTACTTGCCATTAGTTTTTTTCTTTTTTTTAATAAATAGGGAAGTTGACGCGTGTGCATACACACACACACAAACTGGCAAGTAGCGGTTGCCAGTGATCCTCTCATTTCAGTTTCTTAGCTTTCATATACAGTAGAATGAACAACTACAGTAATATAGACCAGAGGAGAACAAAGGTAGTATTGAAGTATAACAGGGACAATCTAAAACAGCGTTTCAAAGCAGAGCTCAGGCTGCTCAACATTAGCAGGAAGAAGGAATAGGACAAAAATAAAAGTGAGCCTGTCACAGAAAAGCCAGCTTATTACTAAGTTAGGTTTTATGGGAGACTGTTAAGTCACACATTAGCAGTCTCACCAATAATGTGACCACATCTGCAATCAGAATTTTCAATAATAAAATTATATACATATGTATAACAGAATACAAATTTTTTTCCTATCCTTTAATTTCCAAAGCATGTTCATTCACATTTGACTGACTGATAGTACATAATTTTATTTTACAATAGTCCAGGACATCTGTGTTATCCTGATTATACAAAAACAGATACAAAATGGTGTTGAGACTTACTTGCCTGAAATTACAAGACTAAGTGTATAAGCATATATTTTTTAAAAACTCTTTATTTCCATTCCATCCCTTTGGCTGAACATTATGAGTACAATATCTGCCCTTCTTGTATTCCCCTCTCTTGTGGAAGGCATCACTATCCAGTAACCCAAGCCAAATCTCCTTTGTCATCCCGCCACCAACAGTCATCAAATGCTAACAAGACAGCTTCCTAAATCTCTCTGGAATTGATCTCTTCTCCATTAGAGTTTCCTTTTGCAAGTCCATTTCTTCATCATAAGTCTGACATGTGAGCTCTTAATTGCTCTGCCGCAGTTTTCTCTTCTTCAGTCAGTGGTAAAAGCTACAAAACAAATGACAAAATCTTCATTTCAAAAACCCTTAAAACGACAAGGTCCTACTGTATACCACAGGGAACTATATTCAATATCCTGTGATAAATCATAATGGAAAAGAATATGAAAAAGAATGCATATAACTGAATCACTATGCTGAAGAGCAGAAATTAGCACATTGTAAATCAACTATACTTCAATAAAATAAATTTTTAAAAAATTTAAAAAAATCTTTAAACACTGCTAAATTAACTTCTGCTTTGTTACACCAATAAATGTTTCCATAAGTTCATACTATGTATGTAATCACAAATTTAGGAAGGCAAGGAAAAAATACATATTGGCTATCTATATACAAGCTACTTTGATGTTTGAGTTTCCAAAGAACTTGCAATTAAATTGAAGAAACAAGACCAAGAAATCGAACAATTTAAGGACAGTAATTTAACAGAACCAAGGAAGTCACGTTTGAGCACCATATTCTAAAAGTATTTTGAAAAAGAAGTGGGAACAAAAATAGTCTGGAAATTTCTTCAGAAGTAGAGATTTGGGTTAAATTTTGAAGGATAATTTAGATGCTTTTATCTGCAAGTAATAGAGACACATTTGAAAATGGATAAATAAGAAAATGTATTATCATTGCACAATAAATACAGAAGAAGGGCAGGTTTCAGGGCTGGTTTATGCTCAACAATGTAAGGACTCAGTTTTTGCCATCTAACAGCTCTGATATCCTTGATGGTGGCTTTATCCTCAAGCTGACAGGAAAGTGGCTCTAGCAGTGCTAGGTATCACATCTGTGCACAATGTTTAGAAGAAGTAAAGCTTTCTCTTTCCAGGGGTCTCTCAGCAGTGAGGAAACTCTTCCTAATTTCCTACTTTCAGACTTTCCCTCCTCATATGTCATTTGGGTTACAAACCTATTTCTGAACCAATGTTAGTTAAAGGAAAATCCATTCCCCTTGCAAATCAGGCACACCCCTGAAGCTGAGGATAGCAGCAACTTTACCTCAGGCCTGAGTCTGAGGAATGGCACACATCTCAAGAGAGTCAGTAATCTTTTAGGCAGGAAGAGAGAACAGATGCTGCGAAAACAACCAGTGAACAGAATTCACAAAAGCAGGTAGGAGCAGCAAAAGCAAAGGGAAGGGGACTTCCCTGGTGGCGCAGTGGTTAAAAATCTGCCTGCCAATTCAGGGGACACGGGTTCAAGCCCTGGTCTGGGAAGATTTCCACATGCCGCAGAGCAACTAAGCCCATGCACCACAACTACTGAGCCTGCGCCTAAAACCCGTGAGCCACAACTACTGAAGCCCGCCCTCTGCAGCAAGAGAAGCCACCGCAATGAGAAGTGTGCGCACCGCAAAGAAGAGTAGTCCCCGCTCACCGCAACTAGAGAAAGCCCACGCTCAGCAACGAAGACCCAACGCAGCCAAAAATAAATAAATAAGTAAATAAATTTATATATTAAAAAACAAAAAACAAAGAAGAGAAGCCGAAGGCAAGTTGTAAGGGGCTTTCACAGAGCACCAACAAACAGGCTAGCTGAAACATAGGGTTAATGAGGAAATAATAGGAGGTAGGACCTGAAGAATCACTCAAATAGTTACAACTCTGCTTAACTATATAGGTCATCTCTAGAGAGACTGCCAAATCTGGAACACCTCATACCTACAGAATCAGAATCTCTAGGGCAACGCTGTCCAATAGAACTTTCTGTGATGCTGGAAATATTCTGTATCTGCACTGTCCAATCAGTAGATGAAGGACTGAATTTTTAATTTTATTTAATTACTTTTAATTTTAATTTATATAGCCACATGAGGCCATTGGACACCCTACCTAGTTTCGTTTATCAAGCCAACATTTGCCCAAAATGTTCACATGGATAAAATGAAAAACAATCATAGGCCTTACCGCAGCCCAAATAGTAACAGAATTTCCCTCTTCTGTCTCAAAAACAGGAAATGGTATTATTCTGGCAAGACTTTGTTCTGCATGAATCCATGTTTCTCATTGTTATCTCTGAAATTCAAGAGATTTCAGACCATCTGTTTATAAAATAAAACTTCAAAGAGTTTTTCCAGGAGTTAACTAGTCTAAGATGTGTAGAAATTTTTCTTCTTTAATACAAATGGTTCAGAGCATGGATGGAATACCATACATTCTATCTTTAATGCCTTTTTAATTTTCTATTTATTGCTATACTTTTGTTTGGGAGGGGTTGTTTTGCTATTTTCTATTTGGAACAAGTTTAGTCCTTTTTTTTTTCTTTTGATGGTCACCTTTACAATTAACTATATTTAAACCTCAGTATCTTAACAGCAACTAAAAAGATCAGGAAATTAATATGTATTCCCTTCCTTCCACCTCCTTTTCTGTTCTTATCTCCCTATTTATTTTTTAATATTACCAATTCAAGTTTTTTTTAAGTATTATCAATTCAAATATACATTTTCTATCCTTCCAAATGAAAAACCACTCAACTTGATAAAAATCATAGCAAGATAATAACTGAACCGTTTTACATTGTTTGCTTTCTGTTGTTTATGAACAAAGGACCATTTGCCCTAAGTAGACATCCCCTTCTTGTTCTTCATGTTCCCAAAATAATTTTAAAAGCCCTTTTGGTTATTTTAGAAGTTTTCAGAATCCTCAGCTCAATCTAGCCTTTGGCTTTCTTAACTATTCTCACAGTTCTGACTGTATGTCTAATATGCCTCTTTTTGTACTTGAAATTCCTTTACACGTCCTTTACACTCTGGGCTCATAGAACTATTTTTGGTTATATAATTCTCTATAGATGCCATTCCCTTTTCTTCCACATTTTGATCATAAAAATCTTCTCTTAACTTTCTACTACTATCTCATTTTTAAACTAGTGGGTACAAGACCCACTATACCCAACATTTCCCAACTTGGCTATCATTGATTCTAAAATATGATCTCCTTTTTCAAGGTTTATAACCTGCCTTTCAGTCATTTCTCCTTATTTGTCATCATCTGATCCAAAGTGAAAACCCTTAGCTTCCTACCTTTGATATAATTATTCCTCATTTCAGATACTTCTTTTAACTAAATGAAGACTTTTATAGATATTTAAATGATTTGGCATCCCCTATCACTATCATAACTACTTTTCTGTACCACTTTTTTAATCTCAGAAATATGCCATCTATTTATTGTATCTAACGGAGACAATTTTTAGTAAATATTCAAAAAATCATTTTTCTCTTTACTCACCCCAATTTATTGTGCTTCAATAAATTCATGGATTTCTATACATATATGTTGATATATACATCCAGAACCACTCTTAGTCTCTCTTCAAGATTTGTTTCCTTAGAACAAGTTTATGTGCTTCTGTTGTCAGGCTCTGATCACATGTACAATGAAGAATATGTGACTTGATTTTATTTATAAAGGTTATTACATACATCTTTTTTGCATTTTATTTATTAGCAGGTGACGCCACCCATACTGTTTAAATTCCTGCTCCCTGTTCCCTCTGTGCTCTTTTTAATTGCCCTCCCCTCTTCCACTATTCATTTCTCCATGACATAACACATACATTTAAGGTGTCATTTTACGATTTTTACCCAGGCACTGTTCTCTTTTCCTCCATTGGTAACATAAAGAATTCTTGATCAAATTAACCTGGGTAATCAACCTTTGAGATCTACTCTTGCTACAAGCCTATAATTCAAGTAGCTTAAGCCATAATTTAGTTCGGACTTGGCAAATAAATACCATGTATGCTGCCCCTAGCAGCATGCCACAGCAGATAGCTTTTTTGCCATGCCCAGACACAGCTCCTTGATACAGCATTCTAAGCAGGTATTACCAGTTAACCAATTGGAGTTAGCACCAGAAATTAAAACCTATTGGACATCTTTTGTCCAGATAATTAAATTCAACTCTATGATTCCATCTACATTAGGCTATCTTTTCTTTCAAAAGCCCTCACCTTTGCATTGTAAATGAAAATGCGACCAAACTCTTCAATTGGCTGTTCAAGATGTTAGTGCCTAGGTCAGCAGTTCATATTCTTTTTCCTACTCCAACATATCTAAAGAGTTTTACACATCAGTGATAGAGGATTACACTAAGTAAGATTCTTACAGTAAGTGAGAAGGGGGTACAGAATGGAGGAAGAGGATGAAGGTCAGGCTTACCCAAGCCCACCAACCCAACTGAAGAAAAGAAGAACTAAAAAAAAGTCACTGGTATAGATGCTTTCTAGATTTCTCAGTCTCACTAGTTCTTGCAGGAACCAGCAGAACTGGTAGATTTAATAAGTATTAGGAAGATCTCTCTTCTGCCATGGCTACATAATCCAAGACAGCAAACCTCTTCATTAACCATGTCAAGTCCACCTGCTCATCTTAAAATAAAAGGAGGGAGACTTCCCTGCTGCCAATGCAGGGGACATGGGTTCGATCCCTGGTCCGGGAAGATCCCACATGCTGCGGAGCAACTAAGCCCACGTGCCATAACTACTGAAGCCCGGGTGCCTAGAGCCCGTGCTCCGCAACAAGAGAAGCCACTGCAATAAGAAGCCTGCGCACCGCAACGAAGAGTAGCCCTGCTCGCCGCAACCAGAGAAAGCCCGCATGCAGCAAAGAAGACCCAACACAGCCAAAAATAAATTAAACTTATAAAATAAAGAAGATGAGAGCTATTATACTTCAGGGAATCAGGAAAATCTCATTTCTATCAACAGTTCCAACTGCTGAATTTCAAAATGAGAGTTACTGGGGATTTATCTTTCAAAGAGAAATTCAGAATTAAAATTCTACAAATCCAACTGGTCAATTGAAAGCATTACCTTCAGGTCTGTTTGCTTTTGTAGTTCTTGTATCAAGGTCATAGTCTTATTGAAAGTAGCACACATGCGCCTCTTAGTCTCTTTATGCTCGACAGCAATTGGTTTAAAGCGTGCATGCAAAGTTTGATAGCGAGACTTTATTGCTGACAATTCCTTTAAAAGTGTAACAGGATTTTTCTACATCAGGAAAAAAATTAATATATATTAAACCTGGAAAGGAAAAATTAAGCTTCTTTTAAGAATTAAAATATATACAGCACATTCTACCATCCATTTAATAGAACACTGTATTTAATTATGCAACTATGGGACAGAGGATGGGAGGAAGGAAAAAAGAGAGAGGTATAAGACCTACATCCTATTCTCAAGGAATTTAAAGCCTAGGCACAGAAATAACCCCTCCCCTGCACTCACACACACACACACACACACACACACACACACACACACACACACACCAGCAAATAAGGTCACATTAGATATGTAATATTTGATGTATTGCTCACAATAATTACACCATACTTCTAAAATACAATTCTAAATGTTATTATACAGAAGGTGATTTAAGGAACTATTTTGATTTGTTGAATAAAACAACTTGAAACCACTTATGATGAAATTCTTTTTTTTTTTTTTAATTTATTTATTTATTTTTGGCTGCATTGGGTCTTTGTTGCTGCGCACATGCTTTCTCTAGTTGCGGAGAGCGGGGCTACTCTTTGTTGCCGTGAGCGGGTTTCTCATTGAGGTGGCTTCTCTTGTTGCAGAGCACGGGCTCTAGGCGTGCTGGCTCAGTAGTTGTGGCTCACGGTCTCTAGAGTGCAGGCTCAGTAGTTGTGGCGCACGGGCTTCTTTGCTCCATGGCATGTGGGATCTTCCCGGACCAGGGCTCGAACCCGTGTCCTCTGCATTGGCAGGCAGATTCTTAACTACTGCGCCACCAGGGAAGTCCTGAAATTCTTAAATATACTGTCATGGGGCTAAAGTATGTATGAGCACCAATTCACTGACCTCACTATACAAAATGCATGCCAACTCAAGCAACTATATTTATAAATTACATTAGTTTTTCAAATTCATTTTGGAATATAAATAACCACTACTCCATAAAAGACATTTCAACCGGGTGCTTTCTGCCACTTGGTAATTCTTTTCATTCCCTGGTAGTTTCTTAGCAAACCCTCCAATACTAGCTATTCCAAACTTTCTCCACTCCCTCCAGTTCCCATCCACCCCTTCTTGGCAAAACACCTCACCCCAACTACTTTACTGAGAAGACAGAAACCATCTAGGAGTTTCTACTCCTGCCTTTTCACCTGAAAATGAAAACACTATGGACATTCTGATCCTTACTTAGCCCCTAACACTACCACTATTTTTTTTTAATAAATTTGTTTATTTTATTTATTTATTTTTGGCTGCATTCGGTCTTCTTTGCTGCGCGCGAGCTTTCTCTAGTTGCGGTGAGCGGGGGCTACTCTTGGTTGCAGTGCGCAGGCTTCTCATTGCCGTGGCTTCTCTTGTTGCGAGGCACGGGCTCTAGGGGCACGGGCTTCAGTAGTTTTAGCACGCGGGCTCAGTAGTTGTGGCTCTTGGGCTCTAGAGCGCAGGCTCAGTAATTGTGGCGCATGTGCCTAGTTACTCCGCGGCATGTGGGATCTTCCCGGACAAGGGCTTGAACCCGTGTCCCCTGCACTGGCAGGCGGATTCTCAACCACTGTGCCACCAGGGAAGTCCCACTACCACTATTATTGTTGTGTCCTCCCCATATCCTCCAGAACCTTAAATTTCCTATATTTCAATAACCTTTTCATATCTCCCTCTATACAGACCTCAAATATATAGAGATTTTTCCCTATACTGAGGGGAAAATTAACTCTTCTCTTGACTCTGTTGTGATTCAAAACCAGTTTCATTTTTCTCACTCCATTTGCCACCAACCTTCTAGGTCCTATAATAATACACTTCCTAGGCCTTTTAATAATAAGTGGCCCTGGGACTTAACTGGTGGCACAGTGGTTAAGAATCCACCTGCCAATGCAGGGGACACGGGTTCAAGCCCTTGTCCGGGAAAATCCCACATGCCATGGAGCAACTAAGCCCGTGCACCACAACTACTGAGCCTGCGCTCTACAGCCTGCGAGCCACAACTACTGAGCCTGCATGCTGCAACTACTGAAGCCCGTGCCCCTAGAGCCCGTGCCTCGCAACAAGAGAAGCCACGGCAATGAGAAGCCTGCGCACCGCAACCAAGAGTAGCCCCCGCTCACCGCAACTAGAGAAAGCTCTGCGCACAGCAACGAAGACCCAAAGCAGCCAAAAATAAATAAATAAATAAATAAATAAAATTTAAAATAATAATAATAATAGAAGACCCCATAGACTACAGTCCTTTGCCAAATTATTTTAAACAATCAAAAAGTCAGACTTGCCATATAATTTTGATATCCCTCTTTTTGCCTCTCCTTATTTCTTTCCTATTCTAATCTTCGTAAAATGAACTCTTGATTTCCATAAAACTATACTATCTTGGTTCTCTTCCCACTCTTCAAGTATCTCCTTCAAGGACCCTACCTCATGGCTATAGTCAGAGGCTCAGTTCATGGCCCTCTACTCCCCTCTTCTTTGGAGATTGATAAATAAAGATGATTCTAACAGGAATGAATAAGAACAGAAAATCTAACTTAAAGACTGTTAAAATAACTCTGCAGAGAATGATCAAGACCTATGGCATGAAGAGTAGAAGCAGGAAAAGGACAAAAGAGAGACACCATAAAACAGTTAAGAAAACTTATAGTATGTTTGATATGGGCAAAGAAATGATAGATGACACCAAATGTATAGTCTGGCAAATAGTGTATATTAAGATGCCTTTTGGGATATCTACTCAGTAAACACCCCAATGACACTGAGACCTGCACCCTAACCCTTCATTTCTCATAATGTATCTAGATATTCTAAGAGACTGCCAGTAGAAAAACTGGAAAATACAGTCAAAAAAATATCCTAAAAAGGAGGGGGGAAATAGACAAAAATGAAAATTGAAAGAAAAGATAAGAAAAATAGAGGATGGATTCAGGAAGTCCAATATTTCAGTAATGGGAAAGGCCACAAAAGAAGATTTCTTTTCTTATGAATATATAGGTAAGAAAAGTTATATGACTTTAGATTCACGTGTTTCACATTTAAAGAGCCCCACCAAGTGACAGCACAGTTAATGAAAAGACCTATATCATAATCATAAAATAATTATAAAATTTCACAGCATAGATAGAATATTCTTGAAGTTCCAAGACAGATAGGTGTGATGCAGGAGTTGGGGGTGGGGTGGGGGGGGAACAGAAGGTGTAAAATAAGAAGGAAGACAAATACAATGGATCAGGAATTAGAATGGCATCTATTTCTCAACAAGGACACTGGAAGCTAGGAAACCACAAAACAATGATTTTAAAATTAAGAGAAAATAATCTCTAGAATTCCATACTCAACCAAACCATCCATCAACTAAAGGATTAAATAAGGGTTAAATAAATACATTTTCAAACATCTGACATCTCAAAGAGTGAAATATATGATCCAAACTAAAGGGAGTAAAACAAAGGGAATTACCAAAATTATGGTAAAGAAATTCCTAGCCATGCAGGAAGGCTGTAGAGCTGAAGGTTAGATTGGAGCAGAAGGACAGACAGCACACAAGGGATGTGGAAGAAAATGAAACTTAGGGATCATGTGATGTGTCTGACAATGTTGACAGGAGTTTAACAGTTCTGGTAGAAAAGCCTGAGGCTGAATTAATGATAAATGCATAGAAAAACTAAGAAAATTGAAGGGGAAAAAAAAGAAAACAATTATTAGCTCCAGAAAAACAAGGTGTGTAAGAAAGGAAAAGCAAACATAGTATATTGCGTGACTTGGATAAAAGCAATATTTGCAGAGCCATAATTACTGTGGTCTGAATGTGTCCCTGCAAAATTCATTTGTTGAAACCTAACCCCCAAGGTGATGGAATTAAGAGGTGGGATCTTTGAGAGGTGATTATGCTAAGAGGGTACAGCCATCATGAATGGGATTAGTGCTCTGATAGAAGAGGCCTTAGAGAGATCTTCCCCTTCTGCCATGTAAGGATACAACCAAAAGTCTGCAACCCAAAAGAAGGCCCCAACTTGACCATGCTGGCACCTAGATCTAGCACTTCTAGCCTCCAGAACTGTGAAAATAACTTTCTGTTATTTAAAAAGTACCCAGTCTAGTATTTTGTTTTAGCACCCCCAAAAACAGACTAAGACATAATAATATAAACAAATACTGAATGGATATATCCAGAAATTGTGAAGATGAGGATACTTATGGATAGTAAAGTATTTAATCTTTATCTTCAATAACAGGAAGTTATTAATAATAACAGCTAAAATATATCGCATATTCTGGACCAAACAGTTCTAAACACATTATGTATATATATAATTTTATTCTCTCTTAACCTACAAAGTAGGCAGTAATAAACCATTTTATAGATGAGGAAACTAAGTACAGAGAGGTTAAGTGACTTGCCTAAGATCACAATGCAGAGCTGGGATTTGAACTAGAATAGTCTGTATCCAGGAAATCAGTAGATATTTCAGATCAGAGGAAAAATAGCAATACAAGCATACTACTTAGAAATATAGAGGTAAATACAAGAAGATGCTGAAATAAAAGTGTGAAACAAGGAATTACTGTTTGTAACTATGTACTTCTGTGACTTTTCTAATTATTTATAAAAATTAATTTGACAAAAATAAAAGTTTCAGGTTGGGAGGAAAATTGATTTGAGGGTAGAGGACATCAACTGTGAGATGGCAGGGGATCAGGCAAGTATAAATGGTCTTTAGAATGGAGCTCAGTAGTGAATTGACCAGAGAACTGTACATATAAACCATAAGAATAACGAATTCCCCAAATATTGATACAAATTTATAGGGGAAAAAAATGTGTTAAGAACAAATCCTGATGATCTCCCAAACTAGGAAAAAAGAAGGAATTGGTGAATAAGGTGTAAGGAATAAACAGCCATAGAGCTAAGAGTTAACATAGGGTAGTTAGTCAATTACCCATACTACATGTTTTGTGACAGTAACTGGATCTAGTAAAATTGAGATGGCAATGATTAATTCAGGAAACGTGATTTTAGGACTTAGCACCACACCACAGAGGAAAACATTATTGTGCACACAGCCTATTTTGAGTGACTGGCTTCCTGGGAGCCACCGTGTTCTTTTGTTAGTGTTTGCAAACTATTCTGCACTTTATTTAATTTTGTGCCTATAACATTTCAATTCATTTTAGGGTTTTATTTATTATACGTGGGTGATCACTTTTGGTAGCTCACAAAAATATACAAGAAGTGCTCTGGTTATGACAGTGCTAGTGATGAGGAAGAAGAAAAGCCAATATGTGAGCAAAAAACTCAACTAAGTCTTTTGAAAGAAACAAAAGGAAACATGCCATTAATTGTGTTACTAAATTTAAAAGAACCTACAGGACTTCCCTGGTGGCACAGTGGTTAAGAATCCGCCTGCCAATGCAGGGGACACGGGTTCGAGCCCTGGTCCAGAAGATCCCACAGGCTGCAGAGCCAATAAGCCCGTGTGCCACAACTACTAAGCCCACATGCCACAACTACTGAAGCCTACGCGCCTAGAGCCCATGCTCCCTCTGCAACAAGAGAAGCCACTGCAACGAGAAGCCCGCGCACTGCAACAAAGAGTAGCACCTGCTCGCCGCAACTAGAGAAGGCCCGCGCGCAGCAACGAAGACCCAATGCAGCCAAAAATTAATTAATTAATTAAAAAAAAAAAAACTACAGAGAAAATTCTTGTAAAATAAAACAAACTTAGCTTTCTGGAACAAATACAGGTGATAAACATGGTAACAGGAGCTTGTAGTTTACTGCATCTTTATATCTACCTACATCTATTTTAAAAGTCTATTTTAAAATGTTGAGTTTTATACAGAATTACTGACAGTCTCCAAATACACATCACAGTCGTTGGCACATAGTAATGTTCAATGAATATTTACTGCCATTTTACTGTGTAGAAGTATTAGAAGATAGTGCTACTGGATGTTTACTTTCTTGTTCATTGATACATATATAATCATTAGAACTAATGCCAGTGAAATCTACAAAGACTAAGTTCATGGTTTTCTTCCCAAACATAACACACAAAAAAGGAGAATTATTAGATAAATATTACAGGTGTTTAAAAAGTTATAGTTCCTCAAAAGTTAACATAGAATTATCGTATGATCCAGCAATTCCATTTCTGGGTATTTATACAAAAGAATCGAAAGCAAGGAATCAAACAGATATACATCAGATATATATATATACCAATGTAGAATCATTTTCACAATATGCAAAAGATGGAAGCAATCCAAGTGTCCATTGACAGATGAATGGATAAACAAAATGTGGTATATTACATACAATGGACTATTATTCAGCCTTAAAAAGGAATGAAATTCTGACACAGGCTACACCACGGATGAACACTGAGGACATTATTCTGTGTGAAATAACCCAGTCACAAGAGGACAAATATTGTATGAGTCCACTTATATGAGGTCCCTAGAGTAGTAAAGTTCATAGAGACAGAAGGTAGAATGATGGTTGCCAGGGGTTGGGGAGAAAGAGAAATGGGGAGTTATTGTTTAATGGATGCAGTTTCAATTTGGAAAGATGAAAAAGTTCTGGAGATGGATGGTGGTGATAGCTGCACAATGATGTAAATGTACTTAATACCATGGAACTGTACACTTAAAAACGGTTCAAATGGTGAATTTTATCTTGTATATTTTACCACAACTTAAAAAAACAAAAAACTAATAATGTAAAATGGTACAACTGTTTTGGAAAACAATTTAGCAGTTCTTCAAAATATTAAACATAGGGTTACCATGTGGCCAGGAATTCCACTCTTAGGTATATACCCAAGAGAAATGAAAGCAAATGTCTATACAAAAACTTGTGTGTGAATGTTTAAGATACTATTATCATAATAGCCAAAAGGAGGAAACAACCAAACTGTCTATTAACTGATTGAATAAATAAGAAAATGTGGTGCAGCCATACAATGAAATATTATTCAGCTGTAAAAAGGAATGAAGTACTGATTCATGTTACAACCTGGATGAACCTTTAAAACATGCTAAGTGATATCCAGAAAAGATGAAAACTCTAATTTGAAAAGATGTTCATAGCAGCACTATTTACAATAGCCAAGACATGGAAGCAACCTAAATGTCCATCAACAGATGAATGGATAAAGAAGATGTGGTATATAATGGAGAAAAGACAGTCTCTTCAGCAAGTGGTGTTGGGAAAGCTGGACATCTGCATGTAAATCAATGAAGTTAGAACACTCCCTCACACCATACAACGAAAATAAACTCCAAATGGCTTAAAGACTTAATATAAGACATGACACCATAAAACTCCTAGAAGAGAACATAGGCAAAACATTCTCTGACATAAATTATACCAATGTTTTCTTAGGTCAGTCTCCCAAGACAACAGAAATAGAAGCAAAAATAAACAAATGGTACCTAATCAAACTTATAAGCTTTTTTCAGCAAAAGAAACCATAAACAAAATGAAAAGACAACCTACGGAATGGCAGAAAATATTTACAAACGATGGGACCAACAAGGGCTTAATTTCCAAAAGGTACAAATAGCTCATACAACTCAATATCAAACAAACAAACAACCCAATCAAAAAATGGGCAGAAGACCTAAATAGACATTTCTCCAAAGAAGACATACAGATGGCCAACAGGCACAGGAAAGGATGCTCCACATCACTAATTATTAGAGAAATGCAAATCAAAACTACAAAGAGGTATCACCTCACACTGGTCAGAATGGCCATCATTAAAAAGTCTACAAATAATAAATGCTGGAGAGGGTGTGGGAAAAAGGGAACACTCCTATACACTGTTGGTGGGAATGTAAACTGGTGCAGCCACTATGCAGAACAGTATGGAAGTTCCTCAAAAAACTAAAAATAGAGTTACCATATGATCCAGCAATCCCATTCCTGGACATATATCCGGAGAAAACTCTAATTCAAAAAGATACATGGACCCCAATGTTCATAGCAGGACTATTTACAATAGCCACGACATGAAAGCAACCTAAATGTCCATCGACAGGTGAATGGATAAAGAAGATGTGGTATATGTATACAAAGGAATACTACTCATCCATAAAATAGAATGAAATAATGCCATTTGCAGCAACATGGATGGATCTAGAGATTATCATACTAAGTGAAGTCAGAAAGAGAAAGACATATCATATGATATCAGTTATATGTGGAATCTAAAAAAAAATGATACAAATGAACTTATTTACAAAACAGAAATAGACTCACAGTCATGGGAAACAAACTTATGGTTACCAAAGGGGAAGAGGCGGGGGAGGGATAAATTGGAAATTTGGGATTAATGGATATACAGTACTGTATATAATATAGATAAACAACAAGGACCTACTGTATAGCACAAGGAACTATACTCAATATCTTGTAAAAACCTATAATGGAAAAGAATCTGAAAAAGAATATATATATATGTGTGTATGTATAACTGAATCACTTTGCTATACACCTGAAACATTGTAAATCAACTATATGTCAATTAAAAAAAAAAAACATGCTAAGTGAAAGAAACCAGACATAAAAGGCCACATATTGTATGATTCCATTTATATGAAATGTTCAGACAGCAAATCTGTAGAGTTTACAGAGACAGAAAGTGGATTAGTAGTTGTTGGGAGCTGGCCAGGGGCAGGAGAAGTGGTTGTTAATGGGGAGAAATAGCTAATGGGTATGGGTTTCTTTTTGAGGTGATGAAAATATTCAAATATTTATTGTGATGATGGCTGTACAATATACTAAATTACTAAAAATTCCAATGAACTAAATATACTAAAAACCACTGAACTGTATACTTTAAAAGAGTGAATTTCATGGTATGTGAATTATAGGTCAATAAAGCTGTTTAAAAAAAAAAAAGTTGTAGAAGAAAAACAACTGGAAGTGTAACTAAAATGAGAGATGGAAGGTGGAAGAAAAGGGGAAGCCCCACATGAAATGTCTTCCACATGGTACTCAAAAGATACCGACTCAGATGAGTGCTTTGGCCAGTCAATTAGGTGGTACCACTGGACCAGAACTGGTTGGTTGTTCTTCAGTAAAAGAGAAAAGAGGAAAAGACAAAGAAAAAGTCAAGTCAGTTAAGGAGGTAGAACAGTTAAAACTGTACTCCCATAGAATCCTGGCATTCCATTATTTCATGTAAAGCAGTAAAAACCGAACATTCACAATGCTTTCCCAATTTTATACAAAATGTTATTTTAATTTGCACTTCCACTCAATTCCCCCCAAATTTTAATTGTATAAATTTTTTGAGAAACAGTAAAATATGGTATTTCTTGTCTGCTAGCAAATGCTATAAAAGATAAACATTAATGATTTAAGTGGTAAATTAATGTTTTAAGTGCTAAATTAATGTTAGCAGACAATGCTTAAAAATTGTCTGCTTTATCTCTATAGAGATAGGCGTGTGTACATGTAGTCATAATTTATGGCATATAAACAGATAATATTTCTAATCAACCTAAACTTAGAAATAACTAAGTACATAATTTTATGCAAAAATCACAGTTCATATAACGAATTTAATAGTATATCATCATCTTCCTCAGAGAATATCATGACTGCTAGGATTCTCCCCTCTTATTTAACCGCTGCCCTAGAGGTATCTGTATCTCTCAGAATTTCAGAGGCTTCCATGGTGGTTTACACCTCTGGACTCAATAATTCTTATTTATGGGTTAAAAAAAAAAAAGGAGCCACAAATTTCCTTGACTATGGGTACAATCTCTCCAATATTCTGTGACCAAGTTTCCAACACAAAAAAGATTCTATAAATTTAATACTTAATAATTAATTGCTATAATCTACTACTATTAGAAATACTATCAGAAAATCTTTTAATAAAATATTCTGTTAAAAAGACATTTCTTTTTCAGATTACCTTGCCTGCTGAATCAGGATAATTAGTCTTGATTTCATATTCCAGCCTGTACTGAATGTAATCCAGATCAGAGTCAGCCTTCTGGAACTAAAGATCAGCACAAATAATTATTTCATGAACCAAAAGACGTATTACTAAACATGATACTGTAACTATTCTTTTTTCTTTATATTTTCACATATTTTAATATGATATACACTGATTTTGAAAATATGGAAATAGAAAAGTATATAAAACCTCCATCATCTAGAACACTGGTCCCCAACCTTTTTGACACCAGGGACCGGTTTTGTGGAAGATGATTTTTCCACGGAATGGGGGGGTGGGTGGGGGTGGGGATAGGGGATGGTTCAGGCTGTAATGCGAGAGATCGGCAGATGAAGCTTTGCTCGCCCACCGCTCACCTCCTACTGTGCTCACCTACTGTGCAGCCTGGCTCCTAACAGGGGGTTGGGGACCCCTGACCTAGAATACCCATGCTCTATTAAGAACTAGCAATGGCTTCAAGAATTCCCTAAGGTTACCAACACTCTCATCAAATAGGCAGTTTTTCTACCTCTGGTAGGATATGTAGTTTCAAATTAAAACACTGAACAAACTTATTTTCAGGGATACTCCGGCTGTTAACATAATTTGCAACCCCATTAACCAAACAACTACAAATATGTGCCACACAGACCAAAATTGGAAGGCTTAAAGAGTCATAAATTACACAAAAAAAGCTACATTAATACAGGAGTAGCAGTCTGAATAACTCCAATTTATTTAACCTGGGTCCTAGCGTGGGACCTTGATCTGCAGTAAACTTCTAAGAGAGAAAAAAGCAGAAAACTGCCATAGGCTGTAAAATACATGTGCGTACATAGAGAAAAGTTGGGAAGGATATATATCAGGGTGTTAAAAGTGGTTTATTTTTGAATGTGATATAATCTACAAATTATTCTTAATTTAGGGGAATTCTACATCTTTTACAAGATCTTAAAGCATGTACTGCCTTGAATTTGTCAGGGAAACAACCACCATCTTTTGAGTTTACTGTGAAAGGCAAAACATGATTTCCTTAAGGAAGGTCTCCCGTTCATAGCCCACAGCTGAGGAGACTTTCAGACCTTTCTGTCAACTTAAGCTCTGGACTAAAGATTGCTTCTTGAAAATTTGGAGCCTTAATGGAAAGAGTATAAACCAACAAAAACTGTTAAAAGTAGTTCTCAGATCTAATGAGAAGCAGTATACAGATATTTTTATTATACAAAAAGTAAACCAAGGGTTCTACTTTGGAAGGTAGAGTGAGGGAAAAAAAATGGTTCTCAGAAGTTAAAATGCTTCTGAAGTCAGAAGCTGTCACTATTGAACAGAATTTCAGAAAGAGATAAACTAAAGCTTCCATCACTAATAATTTCTCTCATCATTGGCCTAAATTTGATTGGAAAACTTTGCAATTAATAAAATTCTATCTTTATAACCAAAAACTTTTAGAGTAGAAATTGAAGAAAAGAGTCAGACTTTGTTTCTAAAAATTTTCCAAGAATCAGTATCTGATTTGCATCTCTAACAGCAAGGAGCTGCTATGAGCCAGAAAAACAAATGTAGAAGTTCTCTATTTAAAAAGTGTTTAAAATGTTTTCCAAAAATGGAGGCATTTCATTTGTCATATATACTTGTTCTATTAGCTGCCATGATTAAATCTATCAATAATTAGGCTTCTTTAAGCATATTAGTAATTACTATATATGTATGTGTATATATATAAAGAAATTCCCACATTAAAATATGCTCAAGATTTATCTTTTCCTTTATATAAAAAAGTACACTAACCTGTATGACATGTGGATGGAAAGTAGGGGGAGGGGATGGGGTAGAACAAATCAAATTAAGCAAAGGCTCTACACATTGAAGACCTGATTTGTTTTAATTATTGAAGTAGACCACAATTCTGTAGCTTTAGGTATAATTCAAGGCCTTGTATAACATGCTAAAGCATAATTTTAAATAAAAGTTTTTAAAACTTATTAAGTTACCACAAAATTCTTAGGATTATGGGATTTGTTGCTCTAGGGTTACCTTAAAATAGAATCTCTATTCTAGGAGCCCTTGTTTATGGAACAGATATTCTTAAGCCTATATGTTTTTTAACTTGATATTTTAGTTCTGCTTAAATTTATCTAGTATAATCCCATAGTCCATTTAACAATGTCTTCTCTTCAAGAGAGTGGTTTCAGCTATGGCTTCACGTAATACCTGGGGGTCCACAACGTACTAATATCACCAAATAGTACCAAAAAGAAGTGGTTCCTTCTCTTAAGTAATTTATATTTTAATAAGATACCAGGGGCTTCCCTTGTGGTCCAGTGGTTAACACTCTGCGCTCTCAATGCAGGGGGCCCATGTTCAATCCCTGGTCGGGGAACTAGATCCCACGTTGCACAACTAAAAGATCCCACATGCCACAACTAAGATCCCGCGTTCTGCAACTAAGACCCAGCATAGCCAAATAAATAAATATTAAAAAAAAAAAAAAAAAAGGTACCAAAGAGTGTGCTTCCAATCAACGGCATCATGGAGCCGGCTAAATTTTTAGGAATTTTTGCAAGCCAATTGTTAAACACAGGCATCACTAAAAATTAAATTATTAAATTTACAACTAAATAAATTATTAAAAACAAATATATACACAAAAACCATAACTTCCTAGTTATTTTACTATATTTTACTCTTACCTATGCTCTTGAGGTCTATCATATCTATACAGTAGAAATATATCACATGCTACTATTGCATGTCTTTCCAACTCCATTTTCAGTGACATCATGCTGATAGCTTAAACTCAGCTAGGGTGGAAATATATACACCAGGGAAATTGGCAAATGCTAAAATTCAGGACTTCCCACTTTCTCACAACAGCTGCACTTATATGTATACCACTGCTTTCAAAAGGTTTTTAAAAAAATTTCCATCCCCCCTTTAAGTAATATACCCATACTTCTATTTGGAAAATATTTCAGAGAACAAATAGAATTTTAAACAGATTTTAAAAGACAGGGGGTACAGGGAATAGGGAGTTATTGTTTAACATGCGGAGTTTCAGTTTGGAAAGATGAAGTTCTGGAGATGGATGGCGGTGATGGTTGCACAATGATGAGAACGTACTTAATACTGCTGAGTTCTTTACATTTTAAATGGCTAAAATGGTAAATTTTATGTGTATTTAAACACAATTTAAAAACTTTTTAAAAGAAGAAAAACAGTTTGAGAGTAGAATGTTATCCTCCTTGAAGAACTGAACAGAGCATTTTGTGATGAAACCTAGGGGAAGTATTTACTTATTAGCGAAGTCAGTGGGCTGTGGATTAAGCAGGGGACAAAAAAGGAAAAAGGGTGCCAATGCAATGTTGACAAACAGAAAAACAATGAAGATTCTCTGATCTGAACCCCTCATTTTATAAATGAAGAAATAGTCTAAGTGACTTCCTTCTAGTTCTATTTTCATTACTCTGTTTTTATGTAGACCAAAGTTATACATGACATTAAATCCAATAAGAATCACATAGACGGGGGGAAAATGTAAAGACTTTACCTAATATTAAATTTAAACAGTTTTTTTAAAGTTTTAAATCTAATATCTCTGCAGTTAGTCCATTAAAAAATTCTCTCTGAATATAACCTGGTAGTATGGTACAGAAGAAAAGAAAATAAGAGGATTGAGATATGTGGCAGAAGTTCTAGTCCTGGTCTCACTAACCAGCTATGTGGCCTCCAGTATCTTCCCTCTCTCTGAGTCTCTCCTGTTAAATGAGAGAGATGGAAATCTAGTCCTTTTCAACACTAAACTTCTATTATTTCATTATACTACAAATAAACCAAAGTTTAATTTGTCAAAATGTTAAAATTAAGGAAAGTGTTTCTTTTTTCTAATATATAAAAATTTGGGGCTTCCCTGGTGGTGCAGTGGTTAAGAATCCGCCTGCCAATGCACGGGACAGAGGTTTGAGCCCTGGTCTGGAAAGATCTCACATGCCTCAGAGCAACTAAGCCCGTGCGCCACAACTACTGAGCCTGTGCTCTAGGGCCCGCGAGCCGCAACTACTGAAGCCCGCGTGCCTAGAGCCTGTGCTCTGCAACAGGAGAAGCCACCGCAATGAGAAGCCTGTGCACCACAACAAAGAGTAGCCCCCGCTGGCCGCAGCTAGAGAAAGCCCGCGCGCAGCAACGAAGACCCAACGCAGCCAAAAATAAATAAAAAAAGAAAAAAATTTGACCTTTGAGTTTCAGATTTTAATGTATGTATTGAAAACTAGCTTCTACTATTCGTTTTCTTCCTAAACAAAGATGACTGTTGCTTCAGTTTCAGCTGCATCATTTCTGCAACCTGCCCATTGTTCTTCCCAAACACCAAAACCCTATAAGCAATATTGCACTACTCAGAACTATTTATACAGCAGAGACAATATCGATAGGGTTCTAGGATCTGGTGATAAACAGGAAAATTTTTAGTTACACGGTAGGAAATTTACTGACCAATTATGACAGTCTCCAAAACTCATTACTGTCTGATTAATGGAACAAAATGATATTGCTAAACTTCATTCACATTGGAAGCCTTGTAAACAACGAGGCTGCTGTTTAATTAGTTTTAGCTACCTGTCTTATTTTTAGGCATATTAGAATATTTAAAATAAAACTAGTGAATTTTTTAAAGCCCAAGACATTCATATTTCATATTCGCAGTTTTTCTCTAAATCAGTAGTAAAAATAAATGGGAAAAGTTTTATATTAATCCTAAGAGTGGTAAATAAAATATGCAATTTAGCTGGGAAAAGTCCATGGAAATCAATGTTAAAGCCCCAAAGACCACCAAATTACATTCTGCCAATTGGACATCCTTGGAAGAAGACTGGGATTGTAAGGAAGATACTGTACAAATGGGAAAAAAATACTTCAGGAAATAATTTAGAGTTTTAGAGAGCATGCCACATATTTCACAAACACAACATTCTGTCATACTAGTTTTTATTATGATAAGCTTAAGGCTTTAGATAAAAGGCACACTGTATGACATACCACTCAAGTATTTGGCAGCAAGGAGAAAAGAACATAATTGCAGTACAGTTTAAAAAAACATTTCCTCTTTACAAAAACCCATAGATTCCCACTGCCACAATAATGCTCCCTTTCAAAAGGACCAGCTCCAAACACATCCTCTTCTGAGAGAGCCTGTCTCAACAACATCAAAACACAGGGAAATGAAGGGGGAAAATATGGCAGCCTTGCCTATGGTGAGAGGAGTTGGTAGAGGTATGTTCTGGACTCAGTAGCTAGGCTTAGAAATACATTTTCCATAGAAACATTGTTTTAAGGGCAAATTAGGTATCTTAATACTCCTAGATCTAGGTTAGCTGTATTATCAACCAAAGAATCTACTTAAAGCACCCCTTACATTCCCATCTCTCCAATACAGGTTTAGAAACACCTTTATCTACTCTCATCTTATTTTTTTCATGGCTAAGGTTTACCAAGTCATGTCTTATATTACAATCATTTGTTTGCATGGTAGTGTCACCATTTGATCTCAAGTTTCTTGCTGGCAAGAGCCTTGTCTTTTCACTTCTATATCCCTGGTTTTTAATATGCAGTGAAAAAAGGGAATAGATTAAAGAACATTTATTCATTTGAAAGAACAGCCTGGGAATCCAACCACATTCTAAAGCTTGTTTTAATAAATATTTCAAGCTCTTAACAAGTTGAGCGCCACTTCTAATGTCTACACAATCACAATTGGTTTTCTGTATATTTCTGCTAGAGAGTTGACTATTATCCACTCTCTTCCAGAGAGAACAAACACATGTCTATGCTTGTCTGAAACAGATAAGCAGCAATATGCACAAGCACCCAGTTACAGACATGTTATTTCAGGCAAATAACAACATCAAAGCAGAAGAAAGTGTGAAGTTTCAGGTTCATCAGTTCCTAATCTGCAGGCTTTTATGTAACAATTAAGAGAGTAGTACACATGAGCCTGACTTTATCAGTTAAAGTAGTCTTTTTTTTTTTTTAAGCTTTCAGGATCTTAGGTTATTTATGTTAACTGTGCTATGGACATATAATAGACTACAGGGACAGATTTAGATTTTCATAATATATAGAATGAACCTGGTTTAGAAAAAATAAAAATATACCTACAAAAGAATCTAGAATAGGGACTTCCCTGGTGGCGCAGTGGTTAAGAATCTACCTGCCAACGCAGGGGACAAAGGGTTCGATCCCTGGTCCAGGAAGATCCCACATGCTGCAGAGCAACTAAGCCCGTGCGCCACAACTACTGAGCCTGTGCTCTAGAGCCCACGAGCCACAACTACTGAGCCCACACGCCACAACTACTGAAGCCCACGTGCCTAGAGCCCAAGCTCCAAAACAAGAGAAAAACCACCTCAATGAGAAGCCCACGCACTGCAACGAAGAGTAGCCCCCGCTCACCGCAACTAGAGAAAGCCCACACGCAGCAACAAAGACACAACACATCCAAAAATAAATAAATAAATAATAAATAAATTTTTTTTTTTTTTTTTTTAATTTATGCCTGTTTTGGGTCTTCGTTTCTGTGCTAGGGCTTTCTCCAGTTGCGGCAAGCGGGGTCCACTCTTCCTCGCGGTGCGCGGGCCTCTCACTATCGCGGCCTCTCTTGTTGCGGATCACAGGCTCCAGACGCGCAGGCTCAGCAGTCCCTCAGACCTCCCTTGGAGGTCCCTGTTATTTATGGTATCCTATGCCTTATAAATAAATAGGGCAATAAAGAGTGTAGAACACAGAAATCAATATATAATTTTATCAGAAGTCATTAAATTCCCCTACATTTTATCCAAAACCTTAACTGGGTGTTTATATGGAAGATTTTTTTTTTAAATTAAGGAACATAGGTTCATAATTACTACAGAACATGAATATTTACAATAATTTTAAATGTTCAGAATGTAATAAAGGAAAAGTGTGGTGGAGGTTTTCAACTTAATAGCTAGAATTGATGTTACTGGTTCTTCATCTCAACCCCCCTGCCCCCCATCTCAAAACTGTACTGAACAACTTGCAGTTTCCCCCACTTGTGCAACACCTCTGGACTTTCACACGCACTGTTTCCTTTACCTGGAACGTTTTCTGTTTCCTTCACTGGCTAATCCCTACTCATCCTTCCAGTCTCAGATTATATCTCACCTCTAACAAGAAACCTTCCCCAGGTTAGGTGCCTCTTTCCAATGTGCCCCCCACAACAACTGATATTTACTTATCCCATCATGGCATCTGTCTCAATGTATTTATCCATGTCTCCCAGATAAGTTCCTTAATATCTCTAGCCTCTGGTACCAGCCTGCCCTAGTAACACTTACCAAAAGAAAGTATGAAGTACTATCATCTAAAATTGGAGAAATGAAAGAGAGGAGAGGAGGAATTAATAAGAACTACTACAACTCTCACATCTCCTAACAAAAATAAATTGTTCTGAAACGCTAAATTTATTTTACAGTCACTCATCACTATATGAAAATCTTAAGTGAAAACTGAGATTATTTCCTTATTTATAAAATGAAAACAAAAACAATGAATTAAAGAATCAACAATTGACTTATTTAGGA
This sequence comes from Eubalaena glacialis, assembly GCF_028564815.1. NCBI lineage: Eukaryota > Metazoa > Chordata > Mammalia > Artiodactyla > Balaenidae > Eubalaena > Eubalaena glacialis. The sequence continues at coordinate 26,090,945 of NC_083734.1, read as the reverse complement.
CTTCCCTGGTGGTGCAGTGGTTAAGAATCTGCCTGCCGGGCTTCCCTGATGGCGCAGCGGTTGAGAATCTGCCTGCCAATGCAGGCGACACAGGTTCTAGCCCTGGTCTGGGAGGATCCCATATGCCGCGAAGCAACTAGGCCCGTGAGCCACAACTACTGAGCCTGCGTGTCTGGAGCCTGTGCTCCGCAACAAGAGAGGCCACGACAGTGAGAGGCCCGCGCACCGTGATGAAGAGTGGCCCCCGTTCGCCGCAACTAGAGAAAGCCCTTGCACGGAAACAAAGACCCAACACAGCCATAAATAAATTAATTAATTAACTTTTTTTAAAAAATTCAGAAAAAAAACTGATAAAAGGCCAAATTAAAAAGAAAAAAAAAAAGAATCTGCCTGCCAATGCAGGGGACACAGGTTCAAGCCCTGGTCCAGGAAGATCCCACATGCCGCGGAGCAACTAAGCCCGTGTGCCACAACTACTGAGCCCAGGAGCCACAACTACTGAAGCCCATGCCCCTAGAGCCCGTGCTCCACAACAAGAGAAGCCACTGCAATGAGAAGCCCGTGCACCACAACGAAGAGTAGCCCCCGCTCGCCACAACTAGAGAAAGCCCACATGCAGCAACGAAGACCCAACACAGCCAAAAATTAATTAATTAATTTTAAAAAATCACACTAAGCAGGTTATAAAAAAAAAATAAGTAAGACCTATAAACTGAAAACTGCAAAACACCGTTGAGAGAAATTTTAAAAGACCTAATTAATGGAGAGATAATGTTCATGTATCAGAAGGCTCAATATTGTTAAGATAGCGATTCTCCCCAAATTGTTCTTTATATTCAACAGAATCCCAACCAAAATCCCAGTACACTTCTTTTTTTAATAGAAATTGACAGAAAAAATATTTGGAAATGCAAATTAATTTAAAAGTTTTAGAAAACAAGAGCAATGGGTGATGCCTTACACTAGATGATTTCAAGGCTTCCTAACAAAAATTAACTCAAAATGGACTGAGATCTAAATGTAAAAACTAAAACTATAAATCTTCTAGAAGAAAACATTTGTGACCTCAAGTTAAGCAAAGAATTCTTAGATAGAACACAGAAAGCATAAACCATAGAAGAATAAAATGTATAAACTGGACTCCATCAAAAAATTTTAAGGGAGAAGGCAAATAGATAAAATTAAAGGACTCTTGTAATAATAAAAAGACAACTCAATTTGAAAATAGGCAAAAGATTTTAACAGATATTCACTAAAGAAGATATACCAACTTCAAATAAGCACATGAAAAGATGTTCAACACCATTAGCCATTAAGGAAATGCAAATTGAAACTATAATGAGATACCACTACACACCTACTACAATGGCTAAGATGAAGAAGACTGACAATAGTACAAAGTGTTGGTGAGGACTTGGAGAAACTGGGACCCTTATGCAGAGCTTTGAAAAAGATTTTAGCAGTTTCTTTTAAGATCAATCATACTTTTATCATGCTACCAAGAGAAATGAAAACATTTTGTCCACATAAAGACTTGTATTATAATGTTGAGAACAACTATTCATAATAGGCAAAATCTGGAAATAACAAAGTCCATAATCTGGTGAACAGACAAACAATCTGTGATATTCTAGACAATGGAATACTACTTATCAATAAAAATGGTCCAACTCCTAATACATGCAACAACATGGGTGAATCTTAAAAGCATTATGCTAAGTGCAAGAAGCCAGACACTAAAGACTAGAAGGTTTGTGTATATGATTTCATTTTTATGAACTTCTAGGAAAGGCAAAACTAGAGGTCTGTGGTTGCCAGGGAGTTTGGGAGGTTTACTGCAAAGGGTCATAAGGGAACTTTTTATGGTGAGGGAAATGTTCTGTATCATGACTGGTGGTGGGGGTTACATGACTGCACACATTTATCAAAACTCATGAAATTGTACAACTAAAATTGTTGAGTTTTACTCTATGCAAATTATATCTCAAACTGATTACAAAAAAACAAGTGATGGAGTCACATTTTATTATATTTCATAATTACAAAAAGAACATTAAAACATGCATTCTAAAGTTTTAAACTCAAGCATTTACTATACAATACACAAAATTAACACCAATTAAGATTTGAGGCAGGTTACCACAGGAAATATACAGCAAAGATTATATTCATCACATACTAATTCATCTTCAAACTCAATTGAAGAAAACCTGAGATTTGTCAGAACCTATCCAAACCTGTAACAGAAAGAAGCAAATGACAAAGTACTACTTGTTTAGACAAGCCATAACAACTTCAGCTATAAAATGCATCCTCTCAATATGTTTCATAATGCATTACAGTGGTGAATTTTTAATTAGTTGAAAACATTTTTTTTTTCAAATTATAACTTTCTAAAACATATGCTTTGTAATAAAATTATATAGTTTTCAGCAACAAAGGTTGTGGTAAATTACTCACAGACATTGAAGAAAGATGTAAGGCAAGAACCAAAATTCTGTTGTACGTTCTGCTTTCAGATGCTTTGACAATACTATTGCACTGCTAGCTGTAAAGTACAGTAGTGCAATAAAGTCAGAGCATTCGTTAGCAGTAATAGGTAGGAAAGACACACAAGAGCATCTTGTATCAGTTGAAGCTTCAGTGTGAAAAGAATACAAAGAAGGGTTGCCTCTTTGGACAGAAGACATCCAAAACCTAAGAACATTTATATCAATGTTAAAAAAAAAAAAAAAAAAAAGACTAGGATTTAAATATCAAAGTGGTATTGTTTTTTGACGACAAACCTATGATTAATATGCAAACTGAAAACATGCATAGATGCAGAAAGGAATTTTGTAAATATGTTATAAGCTGTATAAGTTATTCACATGGGTATTGTTAATACCTCAGGACTGGTATTAACAAAACAGGTTACAATTACTACTTAAGGCAAAGTTGTGAAAATATTTCTGTTCTGCTGAGATGTGTTGGTTAGCTCCTCCATAGCAACTGACTGATTAACTGCCATATAAAATTAGCTTTTTGAGTAAGATTACCAAAGAAAATAAATGAAAAGTGAAATAATATTTCCCAATTTCTATAAACCCCATCTATCTCTCTCGAATCTAAACTACAGTATAAAAAGCACTTACCATCTTATCTCAAGAGTTCACAGACTTCCAGGGAATCAATGTGTCGTAAACAGGATACCATTAGCCCTACTTAACTGCATGCTATGAAAGGGGATTTTAAAATTTCAGATAACCCCTAAAACATCTTAAATATAAGAGGAAACATCTCCATTTCCTTCAAGCGCAGAAAAATCAAAGAGAAAATAATAGTGGGAGGAGGAGAGGGCTCTGAGATTTAAGAGGTTTCCTTGGATTCAAGCCAATTAACATTCTAACCTTTTAACTGGTAAGAAACCATTGTGAAATCAGATATCAACACAGAAATAGAAATAGTATCATAGTATCACATTGCACTACCTTTTGTGTACAATCTCTAGCTGTATCACAAAAGAAAGACACTAGACAAATACCACTCAATCAATTAAGTGAAGGGAAAAAAGTTATAGAACAAAGATTACCCTACAATGAGTTTATTCCTCCATTAATAATGTTGACTGATGCAAAAACACTTTCCATTATTTTCACCAACCTTCCTTTAAATGATCCAGTTCAGCTACTTGGTTGGATTGAGCCTACTAAGAAATGAACTCAAATTCAGGACATCTGGAACATGAGTGTCTTGACCTCAAATCCTAGGCCACATAACTCAGATATTAGAATATTTCAACTCTGCTAGCCAAGGATCAGGTTTTAAAAACAAGTATTAAAAAACAAATGTTTAAAATATCGTACATTAATGCATATATGTGGAATCGAGAAAAATGGTACAGATGAACCTGTTTGCAAGGCAGAAAGAGACACATGTAGAGAACAAACATATGGACACAAAGGGGGGAAATGGGGGGGTGGGATGAATTGGCAGATTGGGATTGACATATATACACTAATGTATAAAACAGATAAGTAATGAGAAAAAAATAAAACAAAATAAAATTTAAAAAAACAAATGTTTAATTTTCTGAATCAGGGGTTAAAACTAGAAAAAAATATGAAAATTTTAAACTTAAGAGGATCAGGAGATTTGTCTGATATCTTAAAAAATTAAGATAAGTACTTTCTTTTCAAAGTTAGATAACAGGTATTGTATTTCACTTATTAAATATTCAACATTGGTTCCTCAACAAATCCTTTATTCAAGTAATATAAAACCAAAAATCAGAGGATTGTACAGGAAATCATTTACCTTTGGAATCTCAGAAAATAAACCAGTTCACAGATATAACATTTTTTTCTAAAAGCACATGGCAAATCTAAAGGTGAGATGTATGGTCTTATACTACCCAATCAGTACAAAGCAGTAATAATAAAAGTGTTAATTGTTCAAATACAATTTTTAAACCCTAATGATTATGGAAACAAACTAATAATTTGAACAGGAAAAAAAAAAGTTATGACTAAGTTAGTTAAAAGGAATTTAAGAAGAAAGACCTGTTTTCTTCTCTTCCTCTCATAAAAAGAATTTTTAAAAACTACCCCATCATTCAAACACCTAAAAGTTCGAGTCTGGCTACCTCATAATTTTTTAAAACCTATTTTTTTTCAAGATGTACACGTAATTGCTTTCCCCTTAAAATAAAATGTGTTCAATCTTAAACATGTCCTGTGAGACTATTGACTCTAATGCAAACTCCAGAAAAGGCTTCATTGGTACCTCAAAATTAAAAGCCAACTTGAGAGGGAAAAAAAAAAAACTGTTAAAAGCAAAATTAGTATCATTTAGCATCTTACAATTAGGCAGAAATATCCATCTGGAGGGAGGAATTCATAATGGAGGAGATGGGCAAGACAATGTTAATATCTGTGCCTGTTGGTGGAATCAAATTACAATACTTAACACTGTTACTTTCTTTTGTTTTTTGAAAGACAGTTAATGATAAGAATAACAAAACTTTGAACTAAAAGTTCATTATTTAGGGTTTGGAAAGCTGCAGAAAATTCTTCCTTCTTTGCTGCCATTTCTCACCTTCCCAATTCCCACACACACCCCCCACAAAGAAAATCAAAATTCAAAACGTTAGAAGCAAATGAAAGTCAATTTTGTATATGAGAGCCACTACAATTCATTAATACATCAGAAGAAAACAGTAATAAGATATATCAAGGTCTCGCATTTTCTGGGGGTGAGGATCTTCCAAGATCACTACACGTTGCAGATATTAAAGAGACCCGAGGTTCAGCTTGGAGAAGAGTAGCACAGGCACAAATGATACTTAAAAAGTAACGCCAAGGAATGGCAGAGAGAAGAGGAGGGGATTGTGATGGAGATTTTGGCTTTTTTACTTAATCTTGTTATTTTTCTTTAACAAAAAAACGGACAGGAGTTCAGTGATGGGTGCGTCCTCCAACTTCCCCATTTTAAAGGAAGCCAGCCCAATCCAAACACTCGTAATGCATTGGGGGTAAAGGGACTTAAGATAGAACAACGGAACTAAGAAAAAAGCGCGGGCGATCAAGCCGGTAGTCTACGGATGGGAGGGAGAGAATAAAGAGGACAAGTGAGGGAAGAATCCAAAGAAAAAACTAGGACGGCCCTCCAGTTTGGCGCCCTCGAGCAGGCCAAGCAGCCGCGGGAGTCCTTCCCAATTATTCGCCCCCGTCCCCTACTTTCACAATGAATGAAACTAGGCAACTCCAGAGCAGCGGAGCCTCCCACGTCCCAGGTCCCGCCCGCGCTCCAGGAAAAGAAGCTCGTGGTTGAGATTCCCAAGGCTCACACCTCTCTCCCACCGAAGGGCCAAACTGGTCTAGGGGCTTCCTTGGCCGCTAGGAAGTTGTGCACGCAAGTCTCGCATCCCTTCTCAGCCTGCGCTGGGCTGAATATGAACGCTTCAGCCCTAAAGGGATTTCTCTCCCCCCCCCACCCCTGTTTATTCCCCACCCTCCATTCCCCTTTCTCGGACTGTGAACAACCTCTCCCCTTCTTGGGGCGTTTAGAGACCATTACAGTCAGGTCTTTTTGGTGGAAATACACAGAACGCTGTTTGCACCAGCCACAGTTCCTTGAGAGGCGGAAAGGTGAGGGCAAGGAACAAGGAATTCCAAAGGCCCCGGACCCCCAGCATCTCCCGCCATTTCCCTCACGAGTTTCCCGGATGTAACCCCTTCCCCCCGCGGCGGTTAAGAGACCAGGCGGCGGCGACTCCTTTTGGTGCAGGAGGAGGAGCTCGAGTCTAGTCCAGCCTCCTCCGCCCAGGGTTTCCGGCGACTCCAAATTGCGTTCCACTTTGGAGGCCATCGGGGAAGAATAAACTACCCAGTAGATCTCCTTCATTTTACACTCACCATCAGTTCCAGCTTATCGACCTCCGCCTCCATGTTGAATAGTTGACATTCCTCAGACCGCGGCGGCGCTTAAGCCGCAAACCGTACTAGCACTGAGGGTCCCTATTGGACAGCTGTCATTCAACGTCTCGTGCTCATTGGTTCCTCTGCTTCACCGGCGCCCGCCCATTGGCGACTGGGAAACGCCCCTCCGCATGAAACACCTTTTCCTGTTGGGCAAGGACACAAAACGCCGCAGGAGGATTGGCTCCTGTACCCTTTTTTCTTTCCATTGGCTGCACCTTCATCTCTACTTTCCATTTCACAGTTAGAGTTCAGCAGAGAAGAGCTTGCGATTGGTGCAATCGGAAGAAGAGCCAACCAATTACACAAAAGCTTCCAGAAACAGCAAAGGGGACGTGACACACCTTTCCTCTCCAGCTTCCCCTCCACTTCGCTCCCGCCTTCCCCCATATTCATACAAGAAGCGCCTCAGCTCTGATTGGCCGGAGTGTGGTTCTACCTCAGCCAATCACAAGCCAGGCTGTGATCCTACACTACACGCAGAGCGAATTGTGCAAAGACCAAGGCTACGATTGGTCCCTCCACGATAAGGTTTTAATTTTGAATTTTTCTTTATGGCGAGGGAGAGGCCACTGCCGGGACTCCATCGTATCCCCGGACTCTTAGCCTAGTAAGTGCAGGGGTATCTTCCTACGTTACCTGGGCTCGCATCTTCCGTAGCTGGGCCTGTTGCTGCTTGTGTTCTTACGGCTTACAGAGGTGGGAAGTTTGGCTGGACTCGGAGGGGAGACGGATCAGAAAAGAGGAGGTTTAAGGCTGGGTAAGAAGTGCTCCGCCTGGCTCCACTCTAATCATACTTCTATTTAATTAACGCTCTGCAAAAATATGTTTTGGAGCAAAGTCGCCTTCCTTTTGCACAGTCCTTTACATATTTGCTGCTCTAAACGTGGTTCGCGGGCCAACAGCATCTGCATCACTAGGCTGCTTGTTTAAAATGCAGATTATCTGGCTCCACCCAGACCTACTGAATCAGAATATGCATTTTAACAAGACCTCCCTCCCCCCCCCCCCCGTGATTCTCATGCACTTTAAGTTTGAGAACATACATTTTTTGATAGGGAGTAGTACTATGTTCCTTAATATAGTCTTAATATCGTCCAACTTTCTGTGAGAGTATCAGTTTAAAAAGTGTGTCCTGTTTTCTATGTGCCTAGTACTGTGCTGGACTAAGCTTTAGGGAACCGCAATCTCTAGAGAAACAAGACAGGAGCTAACAAAGCAATGCTGCACAACATAAAATGTAATTTAGATATAAGCAAGTACCAGCAATAGCCCTATGGATGTTCAAGAGGAATCAGTTGAACTGGTAATGGAAAGTGATTAATTGACAGAAAGCTGTTTGTGGGAGTGTAAACACATTTTTTCCATAAAAATGTGTTTTAGGACAATATTAAAGAAATGCAATTGTCATTTTTAAACCAAACAAAGGGCTCGTGTGCCCACAGTGCAGAAAGCCAAACTCTGACAGCGGGAGTTTGCAGCAAAGATTTTATTGCAAGGAGCCAGGCAAGGAAGTGGGAGACAAGTCACTCCAACTTGGTCTCTGAGTTAGGGGTTTTTAAAGGGGAAGAACAAAGGAGCTGAGGTTAATCATCTTAGTCATCTGTGGTCTACCGTGTCTTTAGTCCAGTGGTCTGTGGCCCCCGGGGTCTGTGTCAACATAATCTATAAAGGTCATCTTACCCTGGAAGATAATTCAGAACAACAGATAGACAGTGATGTTTATCTGAAAGTTGTGCCTTAAGGCACCTGACTTTCATTACTTATTGTTGATTAGGCAAACGTGATCCAACAGGTATGGGCTAGGCCAAAAGGGAACAAAAGAGGAAGAAGAAAAAGAACAAAAACCCGGGCATTAGTTTTCATTATAAATTAGACATAGGACTTGGTTTCAATTTCTGTTGCTGCCACAGCTTTGTAAGTACCCCCTGACCAAAAGCTTTTTTTTTGTATCACAGGGTGGAGTTTTAATAGAAGCAGCAGTGCCAACTCATGCAGAGGAGTGTAATTCTTACTCTTATTATTTATTGCATCTTCCTACTGGAAATAGTTTTGAACCCATCCTTTAACCATATGAAGGTGCAGTATGATTTGAAGAATTAAAAATCTCCCTCACCAAGAGATTTTCCAGAATTGTATTAAAGCATATTCCTTAATCAAAATAGAGAACACTTGCTATTCTTTCATTCATTTATTGAATGAAATGGTATTTAATGCCTGCTATACTCCAGGTCCTGGGGAAACAGAGATGAATAAAATTCATCCTACCCTTGAAAAGCTCAAATCCAGTGGGGTGACAAACATGCAAACAAAAATTACAATACAATATAATAAATGTCACAATAAGGGTGTGTATAAAGTGCTATAGAAGCACAAAAGAGATGACGTATCAGCCAGTAAACATTCCATAAGGACAGAGACTATGTTGTATCCTAGCACCTACCATAGTACCTGGAGGATTATAAGCACTCAACAGAAAGACAAAGAGAGACCTCCCTGGCGGTCCAGTGGTTAAGACTCTGCCCTTCCTTTGCACGGGTTCAATCCCTGGCTGGGGAACTAAGATCCTGCATGTTGCAAGGCGTGGCAAAAAAAAAAAAGTAACTGAATCTGGAAGGCTACATAAATTGACCTGGAGGAGGATACCCCAAGCAGGGGGAAAGGCTGATAACACTATAGAAAGTATCTGGTGTTTGGTATGCCTGAAGTACAAACTGTTAATCATTAGAAGAGATGAGGCTGCAAAGGGCTGTTAGAGCTAAATTGTGGAAAGCTTTGAAAGGTATGCTAAGGAATTTGGTTTATCCAGTGGGTGATAAGGATCCTTCAAATGCTTTTAAACAGGGAATATCAGGGTCATATTTTTGTTTTAAAAGACTAACTCCAGATGCAACTAGAGATTATCATACTAAGTGAAGTAAGTCAGAAAGAGAAAGACAAATACCATATGATATCACTTATATGTGGAATCTAAAATATGGCACAAATGAACCTATCTACAAAACAGAAACAAGACTCAAAGACATAGAGAACAGAGTTGTGGTTGCCAAGGGCAGCAGAGCGGGGTGGGGGTGGGGGGATGGTGATGGACTGGGAGTTTGGGGTTGGTAGATGCAAACTATTACATTTAGAATGGATAAACAACAAGATCCTAATGTATAGCACAGGGAACTATATTCAATATCCTGTGATAAACCATAATGAAAAAGAATATTAAAAAGGAAAAGAATGTATGTATGTGTATAACTGAATCACTGTGCTGTACAGCTGAGATTGACACAACATTGTAAATCAACTATACATCAATTTAAAAAATAATAATAATTAAAGAAAAAAAAAAAGACTAACTCCAGAACAGTGTAGAAAATAAACTGGCAAGGAGAAGGACTGAAGGTAGGAAGATCACTGGAGGAACACTCAAACCCAGACTGAGGAATATTTTCCAAAACAACTACTGGAATTCTTCAAGAATATAAATATGAAGAAAGGCAAATACTTATATAAAAAGGCTGAGGAACTGTTATAAATTAAAGGAGACTGAAGAGATACTACAGTTAAATGCAATGTGGAGAGGGACTTCCCTGGTGGAGCGGTAGATAAGAATCCACCTGCCAATGTGGGGGACATGGGTTTGATTCCTGGTCCAGGAAGACCCCACATGCTGCAGAGCAACTAAGCCTGTGCGCCACAACTACTGAGCCTGCGCTCTAGAGCCTGCAAGTCACAACTACTGAGCCCACATGCCACAACTACTGAAGCCTGCGTGCTTAGAGCCCGTGCTCTGCAACAAGAGAAGCCACTGCAATGAGAAGCCCGTGCACCACAAGGAAGAATAGCCCCCGCTCGCTGCAACTAGAGAAAGCCCATGCACAGCAATGAAGACCCAACACAGCCAAAAATTAAAAAAATTAAAAAATAAAAATTAAAAAAGACGGAAAACAAGGGAGAGCCCAGGGAAAGATGGTGAGGGCAACTGAAGATATAAGACAGAAAGGGGAGGGATGGTAAGGAGAAGGGACAGGATGAATTAATCAGAGAAATATTTCTGATTCATGTTTATGAATAATATATAATTTTAATATAGTCTATTCTATAATGGAGTATTCTAATTTCCTCACTTACCTTTTTCTTTTTTTTTTTTTTTATTGTTGTGGTACAGGGTTTTTTAAATTGGCCTTAGACTCTTTTCAAAACAAGGCAAGTAAAAAGAAAGGAAGTATATTTTTCAATTTAAAAAATAGGAAAAATGCTTTGAGTAATCATGAAAGAATGAGCTTCTATCTAGTGTTAGCAATTGGAATCCCACCTAATCTAGCAAAAAGAATTTGTATGTCTCATTACTCTTTTGGAAAGGGGACTTTACATGTCTCACCTAGATAAAGATTGCTATATACTCTTTTTTTAATTGGACAGTTATCCTCTGCAGAGTATCTAAAGCTTTTAGTAAAGCAGTGATAATAAAACCAACCTTAGCTTGCTGTGTCCTCTGTCCTGTTTGAGGTAGGAATTCATTATCTTTCACTTTTGGAAGAGCTATGATTATTTTTTAATATAACGTTAATCTAGGAATTATCTCAGACTGCGTCTTTCTATCCTGACAGATTTGACATATTCTCTTAATTCTCTGCATGTATCAATTACTGTATTTAATTAGAAGGTTATTAAATAGTAATAATGACCCAGGGCCCAGGACACCCCCCCACACACACACATACAGAAGAGAGAGGAGAAAATATGATTTAGTTCCTAGATTTTTTTGCATTTAAAAAATAATTTCTGGACTTCCCTAGTGGTCCAATGGTTAAGAATCCGCCTGCCAGTGCACAGGACATGGGTTCAATCCCTGGTCCAGGAAGATCCCACATGCCACGGGGCATCTAAGCCTGTGCGCCACAACTACTGAGCCTGTGCTCGAGAGCCCGCGAGCTGGAACTACTGAGCCCACACGCCACAACTACTGAAGCCCACGTGCCTAGAGCCCAAGCTCCAAAACAAGAGAAAAACCACCTCAATGAGAAGCCCACGCACTGCAATGAAGAGTAGCCCCGCTCGTCACAACTAGAGAAAGCCCGCATGCAGCAACAAAGACCCAACACAGCCAAAAAATAAAAATTTATAAATTTAAAAAAAAGAAAAGAAAAGAAAAAGCCTTCACAGAGCAACGAAGACCCAGGGCAGCCAAAAAAATAATGATGATAATAATAATAATAATAATTTCCAAAATGACATACATTGGCTTATGTAGAACTCTTTAGAAATTTGAAGGCATGGGTGCTGGAACAACCACCAGGAAAGGGCTAGAAAAAGATGAGCCAGTTTCAGAATGGTGGTACTCTTATTTTTCCAGCTAATAGTACATACCAAAGGTTAACTGTCCAATACTACCGGAAGGCTTATTATACTTAGAAAGAAACAAACAAGAAACGATAGTCCTCTGAATCCTCTCTCTATAATCCTGACTCCCACTCGCCAAAGGCAACCCTATCCACTTTTGTAACTGTTTCTGGTGTTTACCTCCATGTTTCTAAGTAACATGTTTATAATGCTCTTCCTTTTTTCTTCCCCCCAATGGGTTAAGCATTATATAAATTTAGACAACTGCTGATTTCCACTTTCTTTCCTTCTGTCTTCCCAATATATCATAATTTTTAGTTAAATAAACATTCAGTGTTTATAAAATATTGTGTAACAGCTGAACATATAGTGTTACTATGATTTCACTTCTTTTCTCGTAGAACTTTTTTCCTAGACTTTTTTTTTTGGCCACGCCCTGCAGCTTGTGGGCTCTTAGTTCCCCAGCCAGGGATCAAACCCAGGCTATGGCAGTGAAAGCACCAGGTCCTAACCACTGGACCTCCAGGCAATTCCCCCTCCTAGACTTTTTTTTTTAATATTTTATTTATTTATTTATTTATTTTTAAACACAAATTTTAAAAAATATTTATTTGTCTGCATCGGGTCTCAGTTGCGGCACTCAGGATCTTTCATTGCAGCACAGAGGCTTCTCTAGTTGTGGCGTGGGCTCAGTAGTTGCGACAGGCAGGCTCTCTAGTGGTGCGTGGGCTTAGTTGCCCCGCTGCATGGGGGATCTTAGTTCCCTGACCAGGGATCGAACCTGCATCCCCTGCATTGGAAGGCGGATTCTTCACCACTGGACCACCGGGGAAGTCCCACCCCCTCCTAGACATTTTTAATATGCTTATTTTTTCAAGCTCTTATCAGTAACTTGGCCCTAACTTTACAGAAAAACAGTAAATTCTGCTCAGAATGATCAAACACACTAGGTAATTTATCCATTTCTTTTTTTTTTTTTTCCCTACTGAAGCCCTCTGTTATACTTGCTCACTTTGCTGGCTGTGCACTGAGTGAGGGGTCAGGAAATTACTGTTTTTATAGGTCTCATGAGCTAAGAATGGTTTTTACAATTTGTAATAGCTGGAAAAAAATCAAAAGAATAATATTTTGTGACACATGAAAATTCTGTGAAATTCAAATTTCAATGGCCATAAATAAAATATATTGGAATACAGCCACAATCATTTAAGTATTGTCTGTGGCTGTTTTGGTGCTGTAGTGGTAGAGCTGAGTGGTTGTAACAGAGACCAGATGGCTTGCAAAGCCTAAAATATTTATTATCTGGTCCTTCACAGAAAAAGGTTTGCTGACCCCTCCTCTAGGCCTGCTGCAAAGTTGTCTTCCGAGGACTTGTTGTGATCACCATTATCCTGGAAATTCCCATTGTTTGTCTTCTGTTCTCACACTTGACTGAAATTTTGGCCAGGTCAAGGACTGTGGAATCCCCTCAGAACTGCAGAGCAGCTGTTGAAATCCGGTGTCATTCTCTTCTCAGTCCTCTATATCTAGACTGTATTTTCTCTCTGGAAACTTTTAGAATCTCCTGTTTATTTTTGGCGTTCTAAATGATGGCATGCCTCAATGTGAATCTTTTATTCATTACATTGAATGGACCATTTCAGTCTGGAAATTCAAGTCCTTCAGTTCTGGGGAGTATTTTTGTACTGTTTATTTGATAAAATTCTCTCCATTTTCTCTGTTCTCATCTAAAACTTTAATATTCCAACTGTTCTATTATATTTTAAAAATTTGTCCTATTTTAATTTTAAAAATTGTTTCTTATCCTTATTTCATGAATGCAGTATCTCATTTTCTGAAGATATTTTCTTTTCTTTTTCTAATTTTTCTTCTGCTTCCTACATTCTTTCCATTTCCTTTGATTTGGATTTTTTTTTTTTCTCCCTGTTTATTTTGGTCTCTGCTTTTCATGGTAAAGACTTTTCCTAAAATGATTGATGATCCTTGCCTGTTATTTGTCAAAGGAATACACAAAAAAGATAATTGATTGGCAGCTCAAAGTAGTGGAGGTGGGTATTGTCAACCTGTGGGCACCACAATGGGTAATTGATCATCAAGGACTTGGCCATTTTGGGTAGAATCTTGGGCCAGTCAATTTCCCAGGAGAAGAATCTTCTAGTCTTCGCCAGGAGGAATGAGAGATGTGGGGGTTTGAGGCTGGGAATTAAATTTGGTGGCCTGTAAGACTTCCCTGGTGGCGCAGTGGTTAAGAATCCACCTGCCAATGCAGGGGACACGGGTTCAAACCCTGGTCTGGTAGGATCCCACATGCCGCGGAGCAACTAAGCTCCTGCGCCACAACTACTGAACCTGCGCCCTAGAGCCCGTGAGCCACAACTACTGAAGCCCATGTGCCACAACTACTGAAGCCCACACGGCTAAAGCCCATGCTCCGCAACAAAGAGAAGCCACTGTAATGAGAAGTCCACGCACCACAACAAAGAGTAGCCCCCGCTCACCGCAACTAGAGAGAGCCCGCGCGTAGCCACAAAGACCCAATGCAGCCAAAAACAAATAAATAAACAAATAAAACAAAAAACAAAACAAACAAACAAAAAAACTTGGTGGCCTGTATTTTGGGAGCAGAACTGAGGAAGGGGATTGAAAGTCTCACTTTTCAGTTAGGATCATCCCCTATCTTCTGTATAGTGACAGAGACATGACCCTGCTATGCTTGGTGACCCAAATTCATCACCTCTAGGTTCAACTTCTCCAGAGAATAAACCTGTCCATAGAATGAAAGCCAGGACACTGCCTGGCTGTAAGGATGGGAGGGCAGAAGTCAAAGGCCTATCCAATTCTTAAAAAGACTTTTAATCAATCCAATTTAAGCCCTACCCCAAACCTTCAAAGGAACTAGGTGCTTTCAAGTCCCGAATCTTCTCAGAGTTCTGGGAATGGTCTTGCTTCCTGTTGGCTTCCCTACCAGACAGGCAAGCCTCAGCTTTCCTCTGCTCTGCCAAGTCAGTTACTACTACTTTTAGATGATTTAGTTCACATCTATCATCTATTATAGGGTCTACTCCCATTCTTTGTCCTGTGGGTTTATGCCTTTTTTATTCCTTTACTGCCTTTTTCATGATGTTTTCATGATGCTCCACCAGTAGTGTGCTAATAAATATATATAAATATATATACATAAGTTTATTATAAATTTACTGATATTATATACTGTTACGGTATATAACATTATTATAAGCAATGGTAAAATATATAATACTCTTTCTTATAAATTTCATAGCCAATTGATTCTCACAAAATGCCATTATTGATTTTTATAGACTTCTTTTATTTGTAACCAACCTGTGGTTGCAATTTATGAACAAGCTTAGTCCTGATATGAATGTTGGTTGATATTTTCATTTACTCTGTGAAGTAAGACAAAAGCAAAACACAAAGATTTATTTTGGAACTTCACTTCAGTAAGCAACATCTGATGAATCAGATAATCATTTTAAAATACTGGAATAATACTCCTCAATTTTTTTGTGCTATTCACAGTGTAACTACAGACAAGATACACTTTTAAGTTTAATCTGTACTATTAGCATTCTTTTCATCACTTTCTTAACAATCAACAAAATAATAAACCAAACCTTAATTTGTAGTGTTTTATAACAGCTGTGGTGTAAATTCTCCCATCATGGGCAGTTTCAAGTTTCCAATGTGAAGTCACTGAATGTGCAGTTGGGAAAAAATGAGCATAATACACCATTCTAAAGCATTTTCGCTGTATAGATACAATCAGGTAAAAAAATTAAAAAAAAAAACCTCAAGAGCATACATAATAGTAAAATCATTAGGGAGTGGTGAGTTTTGTGTATTGATTATCTTTTAAAATATAAATTACCTAATTGTAAGTTTATATAATTTAATTTAAATGGTAGATTTGTTTAACAACTGGCTCACAGACTTCCTAAAAATGTAAAAGTCAGGGCTAATCCCAACACACCATTGGAGTGGAGGTTAAGGTATAGAGTCAATCCACTGAGTTTAACCAGAACATCCAGCTCCTTTCTAAAGTCTGTTTTCATAACTGAGGGATCGATTGGTGAATATAGGAAAAAGGGGGGCAGGAGGCCAGTTCTCTGTGTCAGTTTGCTCTCTAACAAAAGACATCAAGGCAGGTGAGAGAGGGAACAGGAACAGAATGGGGGAGGGCTGTGAAGGGGCAGACGGAAGACAGGAAGGGGAGGTTACTGGGGAAATCTCAGATTCTGGGGATCCCAACCAGTGAACTCTGGGCCTTGGATAGAGGTTTCCAGTGACATTTCTTCACAGATAGTCTTGGCCATGGATTTGATGAGGTTTAACTTCTTTTCCAGGCAACCATAAGTTTTTTGTTGCTTCCTGAGGCTTTCTTAAATATCTTCATTCAGAGTATTTTTGTTTTGTGGGTTTTTTTTTTTAATCCTGTAGATATCCCTTGTGTTTAATAATCCGCACTTAGCCTTTATTCATTATTTCAGTAGAAAGGAAAGGTGATACAATAAAGGTGAAATCAGGTATCTTGGGGTATGTCTCCCAAGCCTGTAAGAACAGTTAAGAAATAGCTGTTAATTTGAGGTCTGGCAATTTGTTAAATAAGATGCTATCAAGAAACTTTACTCCTAGACCAGTTGTTGATATACGTTCTGTCACCCATTGCCATGGAGGGTGCCCTCTGTGAGTCCAATGCTCTTGGAACTAAAACATTTCTTAGTTTGTACTACCCACATTGGAGCTGGGGGAGGTTCTTCAGCCCTTGGAATCTGAGAGCTGAGCAAGCATAGAGCTGCATACCAAGTGCTGGAGGGTTACAGGGTGAACAAAAGTGGAATGAATGTGTATTTTAAAGACCAATTGTTCCTATTGAAATGTAAGTTTGAAGAGAAGGAGGCCCAGCCCTTGAGACCATTTTTAGTTCTGCTACTTGAATAAGGACATCTTTGTTCCTCAGGTAGCAAAAACTGAAACCGGCAAAGCACTTCTTCACATCAAACCAGCTCTGACTTAATTTTCTTCAGAAAAGGATCTGGGTTAAAATCTAAATATACTAGTTAGTGTTTAAAAGTGCTTTAAAGTAAATGTTTTGAAACACCCATGTCTTAGATTTGGGGTAATTGTTATGTTGTATATCACCTATTCTACTATTGCATCACTGTGTATTAGGAAGAACGTGGTCTTTGGAGACTTACGAATCTGGACTTCATGCTTTATTGCATTACTTCGGATAAATCATCTCATCTTTCTAAGCCTCAATTTATTCTTATGTAAAAATGGGAATAAAAATCCTCTTCCTCAGGAAAAATACCTTGCACGGTAATGATGATTCACTGAAAAAATGTATGTGAAGGTGTCTAAAAGTAAATGGGCATTATATAAATGGTTAGTTTTGTTTTTCTTTCACTACCAACTCAAGCTTGTACATTGGAATCTCAGTAAATGTTACCAGCAAAGAAATTTACTTCCTTTTAATAACTGACATAACCCAACTGTAGCCATCTTCTCTGTTATTGTTACCGAACCAAACTCAGGCCCACTTGCCCAACTCAGAGCAAAGCTGATCAACTGACACCAGGTTGTGGTGAAGGAAAGTACAGTGTTTATTGCAGGGCACCAAACAAGGAGAAAGGGCAGCTAGTGCTCAAAAGCGCCAAACTCCTGGATGGCTTTCAGGCAAGGATTTTTTTTTTTTTTTTTTGGCTGCACTGCACGGCATGCGGGAGTTCCCAGAACAGGGATCGAACCCACAACCCCCTGCAGTGGAAGCGTGGACTCTTAACCACTGAGCCACCAGGGAAGCCCAGGCAAGGATTTTTAAAGGCAGCATTAGGAGTGAGGGTAATAGGATGCCTGATCAGCTGGTGGACTTTCAACTTTTTGGTTGGTGGTAAGGTAACAGGGTGATGTCTGGGGAATCTTAATCATCAACATTTATGGTTCTAACCAGTCTGGGGTCTAAGTACTGGTGGTCAGCATGTAGTCACCATCTTTCACCTTGGGGGTGTGGTCTTAGATTCTGCAGGACAACACAAAGATATTCATCAGATCATTATATATATCCCTTGAGGAGGAACTAGGAGTCCTGTGACTCTGTTTTATCTCTGAACTATTGTTTAACCTATCATTGTTTCTGCATTCCCTCACTTCTCTAATTAGTAACTGCTTGAGTCTGCTCTTTGGAACTTGAGGAAGGCTTAGGAGACTGAAGTCTTTTTTCTACAAACAAGAGAAAGGGAACAAAAAGGGCTTTTGTACTGGGAAGGCCCTGAAAGGTCCTGCTTGATTTCATTATAAAGAAAGGGAAATTCACTTGACTTAATGAAGAAAAGCAAAACAAGCAAAACAAAAACAAAATTAGAGAGTAATATAATGCCAAAGCCAAGGTATCTCTAGAGATAGTTTAAATCTGGGTTTAAATTTTCCTCCAGTTCAGGGTGATCTTGGGTGGCTATGAGGTGGCTGCAGCCTGCGGTGGCTTGAAGTGGGACCTCAGTTCCCTGACCAGGGATTGAACCCGGGCCACAACGCTGCCCTGGTGCTTGTCTGCTTTGAAGAGAGAATTCGGCAAAGAGACAAAAAGTAGTGAGGCAAGTAACATGCTTATTAGGAGAGAAGATATGTGCAGAGAAAGCACGGGTGGACTCAGAGAGCGAGAGAGAGAGAGAGAGAGCGGCACACACTTTTGGGGTGGATTATGTTACTTATATGGGGGCAGTTCTGGGTTACCTCTGGCCAATCATCTTGCTTTGTCTGACTTTGAGTCCATATTTGGTCTGGCACAGGGCCCTCCCCTGTGTGCATGCACATCTTTTAGCCAAGATGGATTCCAGCGCAAGGGTCTCTGAGGAGTTAACAGAACATATTATGGTCTGGTCCCCCTCCCCAAGGATCGTTTTTGCACATGTGTCGCTTAGGGGTCTCCTTGACCTCAAGAATGAGAAATATGTGGTCTCTTTATCTTTTTATCCAAACAGGACTCAGCTCCTTCTTGCTCCTGCCATTATCTTCATCTTGAAATATCTGTCTACAGGGGACAGATTCCAGCTGCTCAGCCTGGGGCCCATCTATCTCCTGCCTCAAGGGGACTCTGGGTTGCTGGTGGTGACCTGTTTCCTAACCAAGGTGGCGGTTACAAGGATGTGTTCACTTTGTGATAATTCATTGAACTGTAGTTAAAATTTGTGTATTTTCTATGTATATATATTATTCCTCAATAAAAAATGTAAAAACAAATTTTCTCTACAGAAACCATGCCCAAGTTCAAGCAACGAAGAAGAAAGCTAAAAGCCAAAGCAAAAAGATTTTTCAAAAGAAAAGAAACCTCTCACTTTCAGTCTAAGCTAGTTACACCTCCCCCTCCACCACCCTCACCAGAAAGGTAAGGCGTAATATGGAACAGAGAAAATATTAAAAATCTGATCATTTTAGGAACAAGTTACCAGATTTAGCAAATAAAGATACAGAACACCCAGTTAAATTTGAATTTCAGATGAACAATGAATGATTTTTTGTATTGTCCCATGCAACATTTCTAATATACTAAAAATTATTCACCCTTTATCTGAAATTAAATTTTAACTGAGCATCCTGATTTTATGTGGCAACTATAGCTTAAGAGTTCAAACGAAGTAAAAATCACAAGGAATTGTGTTTGAGGTGCACAGTAACTATTTTCTACTTTCCTAGTCGATTTAATTGTATAAACCTGGTAACCAAGTGATGAAAGAGGGGTATATGACTAGAACTTAAATCTTTATTTTGGTAAAGTTTGATCATTTATTCTCTGGGACTCAGGGCTTAAATGTGTTATTAAAAGAGACTCTAAAATCTAAGAACTCTAAGGCAGTAGGTTTCACAATAACATATTTATACATTTTTTGTTAAAGCTCTCTTTACAGAAAAAATTTTAAAACAAACAGACCCTCAAAAAGCAGTAACCATGATACCATCCTTGACTCCTCTCTCTCCCGAATGTTGCAAAAGCCTTGTAACTGGTCTTACTGCTCTGCCCTTGCCGCCTCTGCAGTGTATTTCAACACAGCAGCCAGAGTGAGCCTGTTAAAATCATTTCATATTGCTCCTCTGCTTAAATTCTCCAAGGTCTTCCTCTATCAGAGTAAAAATGAAAATCCTTTGTATGACCAACAAGACCTTTATGGTCTGACTCACATAATCTGTTAATCCTCTTCCTTCAATCTTTCCACCCTAGTCATCTGGCCTCCTTGCTATTCCTCAAACACCTCAGACAAACTCCCACCTCAGGGCCTTTGCACTTACTATTGCTCTTGCCAGGAATGCTCTTCTCCCAAACATTTGCTCTGCTAGTTTCTTCACTTCCTTGACGTTTGTTCTCAAAAGTCACCTTCTCGGTGAGACATTCCCTGGCTACCCTATCTAAATTTTCACCTCCACCCAACATTTCACATTCCCTCTCTTGCTTTATCTTTTTCTCCTTAGCATTTGTTCACTACCTAACAACCCACATATATTATTCATTTAGTTATTTTTACCTTTCTTCCATGAAACTGTAAATTCTATGAGGGCAGGATTTTTATCTATTTTGTTCATTACTAAATCTCTGATACCTATTTGTTTACTATGTTATTTATTACTATTTATTTACTCAATAAATATTTGTTGCATAAGTTAATCTGGGAATTCTAGAAGTAAATGAAGAATTTGGCTTTAGATAGTCTCTGCTCCTGAGTCATACTATAAAACTAGCTTGTTATTTAATTAGAGGCTGTTAATTCCAACTTAGGAGTTTTTGCTTTGTTTGGTTTTGTTTTTCCTACAGAGTGGTTATTCCTTCAACAGATACACCCCTTAGCAGAAGCTGGCTAAGACCATCCTGGAACTTCAAATTTCCCAATTTTAAAGATGCAGTAAAGCTTTGGACAAACAGAGTATGGTCTATATACAACTGGTTTCAGAACTGCATGGCCCGGGTATGGGTTTGACATACACGTTTTCAGCATTATGGTTTTTCTACATACTTGGTGTGTGTGTTCATGTGTGTGTGTGCTCAGGTCAGCAGACACTCAAGCTAAACTCAGATAAGATGAAATTGTGTGGTCATGTCTGCCCTCAATTTTTTTTTCAATAAAAAAATTTTTTTTAATTGAAATATAGTTGATTTACAATGTGTTAGTTTCAGGTGTACTGCAAAGTGATTCAGTTACACACACATACACACATATTCTTTTTCATATTATTTTCCATTATAGATTATTATAAGATATTGAATATAGTTTCCTGTGCTATACAGTAGGTCCTTGATATTGCCTTCACTTCTATAAAACATACATCAAACCACTTTCTTGTCCTTATCATATTGCTCATTGGATTCAGGCTTGATTATTTTTTAATTTCAGAGTTTGGAAGTATTGAAAGACACCATCTTTCCATCCTGTTTCTGCCACCAAGAACTTCATAGTCTAAAACAACGGTTTTGCATTTTGGAAAGTGAATTACGCAAGCTCCAGGAAGCATTGAAGGTTAGTATTATCAAATGAAAAACAAATCCAGAATTAGGTAAGGAGGGAAGGGGTTGTCCCCCATTGGAACCCCAGTGTGCTTTTACTAGAAGGAGGAGTGGCTACAGGCTAGTGCTAGTTCTGGGCATGTCTGCTCTCAGGTCTAGTCCTTAAACTTCAGAGGCTCTGCTCTGTATTGGAGGGGGGCTGACCCCTGCAGGCTACATTTCCCAAGCTCCATGTCATCTGGCTCCTGGTGTGCTGGACTAATGGGAGACACTGATGAGAGATTAGAAGGAGGGAGAGGATGGGGTATTTTTCCCCTTTGTTCTCTGTGTTGGGCAATTTCTCCAGCAATGGTTGTTGTTGCCTCCCTAACTCCAGCTCCCACTAGGTAAGTCAACTATGTTTCTAGATTCTCTGGGTTAACCCAGCTCCAGAGATCTGGTTACACTGTCCTTCTCTTTGGCCATGCAGTGTCAGGGTGTTCATGGCTTTATGCTGTTGCTAATCTCTGGGATGCCTCACTGTCCCCTGCGTGTTTCTCAGCTCTTCCATCAGCAGTATAACCAACTCACTATATTACATGTCCCCTCTTCTAAATACTCAGGGTGGTTTCTATTTTCTTGACTGATATAGGCAGGAAAAATCTATAAATATCCACTCTCTCCGAACTCCCCTAAGCAGGACCCCTATTCTCAGTGTCTAAAACCTAAAGAATAAACATTGTGCACATTGGTTTGGAGAGACGCTTCTGGGATTACACCCCTACTCCCAGAATTTGTGCCTCAAGATGAGCTAACCAGAGGAGGAAAGGCAAATCACCTCATGACCTGGACTTCACAACCTGGACCTCAGTTTCTTCATCTATAAAGTGGGGAAGATACCATCTGTAGTGAGCTGAATGATGGCCCCCCAAAAGATATGTCCAAGTCCTAATCCCTGGAACCTGTAAATATTACCTTTTTTGGGAACAGGGTCTTTACAGATATATAATTGAGTTAAGGATTTTGAGATGAGGAGATCATACTTTATTATCTGGGTGGACCCTCAATCCAGTGACAAGTGTCCTTATAAAAGACACGCAGAGTAGAACATACAGAGAAGAGGAGAAGCAATGGGACCACAGAGGCAGAGACTGGAGTCATGGGGCCTCAAACCAAAGGATGCCAGTAGATTCCAGAAGCTGGAAGAGACAAGAAACAGATTCTTCCCTGGAGCCTTGATAGGGAGTGCAGTCCTACTGACACCTTGATTTCAGTCTTCTAACCTCCAGGACTGTGAGAGAATGAATTTTGTTTTAAGTCACCAAGTTTGTGATACTTTGTTACAGCAGCCTGTAGTATGCCCCCTTACTTCATAGGGTCGTTGTATTCATTTGCTAGGGCTGCCATGACAAAGTAGCACAGACTGGGTGACTTATACAACAAAAATTATTTTCTCACAATTTTGGAGGCCAGAAGTCTAGGCTCAGGGTGTTGGTAGGGTTGGCTTCTTCTAATGCCTCTCTCCTCGACTCGCCTTCCATGTCCTCAGATTGTCTTTTCTCTGTGCACGTGCATCCCTGGTGTCTCCTGTTTGTTCAAGTTTCGTCTTTATAAAAGGACACCAGTCACATTGGATTAGAGCCCACCCTAATGGCTCCTTTTAATTTAATCACGTCTTTAAAGGCCCTATCTCCAAATACAATCACATTCTGAGGTACTGGGGGTTAAGGGTTCAATATATGAGTTGCAATGGGGGAGAACAATTCAGCCCATAACAGTCATGTTCCAGGCCCTTGACCTTTTTTATCAGTTCCTTGAATATACTATATTCTTGGTTGCATTTCTTGGTTGTTTTTCCCTCTGCCAGGAACTCTTCCCCCAGTTTTTATCTCCCTTCTTCACCTGGTAAGGCTAAATTCATCTTTGAGATCATGGCTAAATATCACTCCCCAGACCTCTGACTATTCATGCTCACAGCACACTTCATGGCTCTTCTTGAAGTATTATTTTGGTTTGTTTTGAATGTGTTTTTTGTATGTTTAATGTCTTGTCTTCCTCACCGGACTGTCAGCTCGATGAGGTGACAGACAGGGCTCATATTGTACCCGCAGTGCCTGGCATATAGCACACACAAAACAAATATATGAATGAATGAATGAGCTTGTGATAAATAAGAAAATATTACGGAGCATATGGTATACTGAGAAAGCATTCAATACATGGTAGGTATGGTTTTGATGACTCTCAGCCATAAGAACCAAATAAATCTGTTCTTCAGTAGCCAACTGTAACGTTTTCTTCCAGGCCGTCTCAGAAAATTCTTCCTGTCCAAGCTGTGGTCAGATGTGTCACATGCGTGGTAAACTTACAAATGTGTCTGCATGTGCTCTAACCACTCCTGGAGACTCCGAGGCTGTACTGGCCGCCTCACTGCCACAGCCAGCCAGTCGTCTTCCTCCGCCCCCGCCTCCGCCTCCGCCTCCGCCTCCGCCCCCTCCGCCTCCGCCGCCGCCCCCTCCGCCTCCACCACTGACAGCACCTTTGCTGCTCAGAAAATCTGATCTCACTAAAGCACATCAGGTAAAAAAACAATCTAGTAAAGGTGTGTTTTGGTCAGTGTGTAATGAAGGAGTACAGCCAGGTGTCCTTTTAAGGCTGGTCTAAGGGCTTTGACAGGAAAGGCTGCATTTTGTTCTGTTTCCATATCTTAATTATGTCAATTATTGTTTTTAAAGACACAGTCCTCTGGGAGATCACGAAGTGGGATTTAGAAATGAAAGTGATTTTTTTTCAAGGATAAATGAATGAAACCCAGCAAGGTGGGAGATTCCTGTTGGAGTCTTTATAAAAAGGGAAATCTCTCTGGGAAACCAAATTAAAAACAAAGATAGCTTAGTGAGTGAAGTCAGAATAAAAAGAATTTGTGGATCCTAAAGTATAATGCCATTAGGCTGGAGAACCAGTCTCCATTAGAGTCACTTATCTTCCAAGGGGACCAGAGTATTTGTGAATCACTAAGATAGGCATGGCCCTATTTAAAAATCTGCTGAATTTTCACTACAGATATATTTGGTTTAAAATGGCTGAATTAAATGCAGAGCCTATTGTTATATTTGCCCTAATATATACCTCTGAGTATACGTCCTTGCTCTATGGGAACTGAGTCATCTTTTTAGGTAGTTCAGGCAAAACT
This sequence comes from Eubalaena glacialis, assembly GCF_028564815.1. NCBI lineage: Eukaryota > Metazoa > Chordata > Mammalia > Artiodactyla > Balaenidae > Eubalaena > Eubalaena glacialis. The sequence goes on along the minus strand of NC_083734.1, from coordinate 26,066,473 downwards.
TCACTTTTTTTTTTTTAACTTGCTCTTTAAAAAAATTTTTTTAATTAATTAATTTATTTTTATTCTTGGCTGTGTTGGGTCTTTGTTGCTGCGCGCGGGCTCTCTCTAGTTGTGGCGAGCGGGGGCTACTCTTCGTTGCGGTGCACGGGCTTCTCATTGCAGTGGCTTCTCTTGTTGCGCAGCACGGGCTCTAGGCGCGCGGGCTTCAGTAGTTGTGGTGCACGGGTTTAGTAGTTGTGGCAAGCGGGCTCTAGAGCGCAGGCTCAGTAGTTGTGGTGCACGGGTTTCGTTGCTCCATGGCATGTGAGATCTTCCCGGACCAGGGCTCGAACCCGTGTCCCCTGCATTGGCAGGTGGATTCTTAACCACTGAGCCACCAGGGAAGTCCCCAAAACTTCACTTTGATTTGAGGAACTCCTTCATCTCCTGTCCTATTACAATGACTCCTAAAGAAGATGCATAGTTGCAAGGAACTAGCCCATCTCTTACTATCAAAGCCTTACATTTTGGTGAATACTTTTCAATAGCCTTAGCATCCATGGATACTGAAAACAGAATTGTTCTTGGTTGAATGGAAAGAATTTGATAGGCTCCTAGGGGAAATAAGAGTTAATTTTTAAGTTAATTTTTAAAGAGTCTTTAAAAACTAGATTTGGATTTGCATTTGACTAGATGTCCTGGTTCCAATTTGAATTCTAACCTCTCCATGTATTTTAAGGCTGGACCGTTAAAAAAAAATGGACCCATGCATATAACAGTTAAAGATCTCCTGACTGTGAAATTAAAGAAGACACAGAGTTTTGATGAAAGGAGGAAGGTAAGATGTCATTGACCAAACACGTGGTCTTTTGGCTTTTAACCTGGTTGTCCCTTAATGGAAAATAAGCATAAGTCTTAAATATAGAAACCATTCTGAGGTAAGTATTTGATTTTTTTTTTTTTTGAGTAATTTTGGATCTCCTCAACAAAATATGTAAATCCCCAAATTATTTAATTAGGCAGTTTTATCTACCAACCATTAGTTTGAAGAGGTAGAGATATACTTTGAAGATTTGGAATAAAAATTGAATAGATATATCTTACACATATTCAGCACTCAAATATTTATTGTTTTAGTATGTTTACATTTTGAATGCTATTTTTAAATGTGTTTTTAATAGTGTCTCATTTTGTGATTAAAGCTTGTACCATCACCAAAGGCACAGAATCCACTAGTTACTGTCTCTGACCTGCAGTGCGTTTCGCTGAAACCGAAGTCCAAAGTGTTATCAACTCGAGTTACAAATGTCTTAATGTAAGGAACTACACAGTACTACACTCTACTGCTACTTAAAATAATGATTTCTTGCTTATTTCTAACTTTAAAAGTTACATATGATCACTGAAAATTGAAATCTACAGAAACGTTTCAAGAAGAAAACAAAAATCATGCAAATAATCCTATCTTTGGAGATAGCCACATACTGTTAACATACTGTTGTTTATCATTCTAGTCTTTCTCTGGACATATACTCTATTATTTCCATTTCATGATGCTGTTTATTACAAAATACACCATTGATTTAATAACAGATTTGGGGGGGAAATATTATCAGGAATTTTCAAAGCAGCACAATTTCAGAAATAATAAGAAAACTAGTTTTCTTGGAATTAATGAAATATGATATGTTTTGGAATCAATGAAATATGATATGTTTATGTGTGTACCTGTGTATAATCATATTATACATACAGATATGGATTTTCCCATTAATATGTCATGAACTTTCCCATATCTCATTAAAAATTAGTTTAAACCATCATTTTGACTTCTTCAATAGATGCAGTTTTTTAATATGTGAATTTCAAAGATAAAATCCTGTTTTGAGACATTTAGGTTGTTTGTGATTTTTTTTTCTATAACTCTTCAATAAACATCCTTGTCCATCATCTGTATGCATAGCTGAGCTTTGCCCTAAGATGGATTCTTACATGTGTAATTACTGAGTCAAAAACTATTACTTATTAGAATCACTATATCACTTTATGCTCCTATCAGCATCTACTGCTATTTTTAAATGTAATAAATAGTAACAAATGTAACAAACTACTTTCTAGGATGTTGCCTATAGAAATGACTGCTTTGCTTTGGAAAAATTATAAAATCTGGCAAGCTCTAACTTTTATATCTTTATTTTATCAGTACTCCTGGTAAAAGCCAGTTAGATCTGCGGAAACTACTCAGAAAAGTCGATGTAGAGAGGTAATCCACTCTCCTATCTTTATGCTTTCTAAATTCATTTGAAAATTCGGCATAAAACACAGCTCCTAATATTTTCAATACCTTTGCAGGAGCCCAGGTGGAACCCCACTTACCAATAAAGAAAATATGGAAACAGGAACTGGGCTGACCCCAGTAATGACCCAGGCCTTGAAGAGAAAGTTTCAGGTAAGCCTTTAGGAAAAAAAAGACTTTGGATCCTTTTCTTCAAATGAATTTATTTAGAATCATAATCTAAAGCATCTTTCTTAATAATAGTAATTTTAAAGCAGTTCCTTATGCTTTATAAAGCACTTTCATATTTAGGCTTCAAGAAATTCTATGAGATAGCTAGGATTACCATCTCCACTTTAGCAATGAATGTCTGGTTTTATTAATTTCATTAATAAGTATTTATTAAGCACTTCCTATATGCCAGGCACTGTGCTGGAGTACCAGGGGTATAGTGGTAAGCAAAAACAGACACAGATCTGCTGTCTTGGATCTTTCGGTGTAGTGGGGAAAGTAGATATTAATCATATAATCACAATTTGTATAATTTTGCACTGAAGTAACTTCTGTGAAGGAAAGGAACAAGATTCTGTGGGGGGAACTTGATCTAGCCTGGATGATCTAGGAAAGATTCCCTTAGGAAGTGATGAGGTAAGACTTGAAAGATGAATAGGCATTAACTGGAGAGGGTACCTGTGGAGTGAGCCCACCTTGGATGTCAGGGAGGAAAGCTCCAGGAAAAAAGAACAGCAGGTGCAAGGGTCTCATGGTGGTAGGGATCACAGTCTGAGGAATTGAAAAGTGGCCGGTGTGACTGTAACAGAAAGATAGGAATAGAGATGGGGACAGGAGTCAGATCATGCAGAGCTGATAAGAAAAGGTCTTGGCAGCTTTCTTCTTTGTCACCTACATGTAAGACCCATACACCAAAATCCAGTGCATCAGCTGGCCCTTGTGTGATTTCTTCCAAACCCTATTTGTCTCATCTCCCTGATCACCTCTATCATCAGATCTGTGAGAAGGAGCCATCCTTCCACCACCCCTGCTAGAGTGCTGGGGCACAGGGCTGCTGGCCTCTTTGGCTATGAAGCTTATATTTCCATCTCCCTCTGGGCCAAGAGACACACCACAAACTCCACTGCAGACACTCTTCCCACCCCAGCACTGTCCTCCCTTCCTTCATTCCCTCGTTAAGAATCAGTGCCTTTTGCAAAAGAAATAAAAGCAAAAATAAACAAATGATAACTAATCAAACTTACAAGCTTATACACAGCAAAGGAAACCATAAACAAAATGAAAAGACAGCCTACAGGGACTTCCCTGGCAGTACAGTGGTTAATACTTCACCTACCAATGCAGGGGGTGTGGGTTCAATTCCTGGTCGGGGAGTTAAGATCCCACATGCCTCTAGGCCAAAAAACCAAAACATAAAACAGAAGCAATAATGTAACAAATTCAATAAAGACTTTAAAAATGGTCCACATCAAAAAAATCTAAAAAAAAACAAAAAAGACAGCAGAATACAACCTGAATTAAAAAAAAAAAAAAAAAAAGGCAACATACAGACTGGGAGAAAATATTTGCAAACAATGTGACTGACAAGGGCTTAATTTCCAAAATATACAGACAGCTCATGCAACTCAATAACAAGAAAAACAAACAACCCAATCCAAAAAAATGGGCAGAAGACCTAAATAGACATTTCTCCAAAGAAGACATACAGATGGGCAACAGGAACATGAAAAGATGCTCCACGTTGCTAATTATTGGAGAAATGCACTGGTCAGAATGGCCATCATCAAAAAGTCTACAAATAATAAATGCTAGAGAGGGTGTGGGTAAAAGGGAACACTCCTACACTGTTGGTGGAAATGTAAATTGGTGTAGCCACTATGGAAAACAGGATGAAGATTACGTAAAAAACTAAAAATAGAGTTATCATATGATCCAGCAATCCCACTACTGGGCATATATCCAGAAAAGACAAAAACTCTAATTTGAAGAGATACATGCACACCAATGTTCATAGCAGGACTATTTATAATAGCCAAGACATGGAAGCAACCTAAATGTCCATCAACAGATGAATGGATAAAGAAGATGTGGTACACACACACACAAGCACACACACACAATGGAATAGTACTCAGTCATAAGAAAGAATGAAATACTGCCATTTGCAGCAACACAGATGGACCTAGAGATTATCATACTAAGTGAAGTTAGGCAGAGAAAGACAAATATTATATATCACTTATATGGAATCTAAAAAAAATAATACAAATGAACTTATTTACAAAACTGAAATAGACTCACAGACATAGAAAATAAACTTACGGTTACCAAAGGGGTGGGGTGGGGGGAGGGATAAATTGGGAGCATGGGATTAACAGATACACACTACTATATATAAAATAGATAAACAACAAGGATTTACTGTATAGTACAGGGAACTATATTCACTATCTTGTAATAACCTATAGTGGAAAAGAATCTGAAGCTGTACACCTGAAACTACACAACATTGTAAATCAACTACCGTTTAAAAAAGAGAGAATCAGTGCCTTTTGCAGGACAGCTTTGTTTCCCTCTTGCCCATCAACTTGGTCCTCCTGGGCACTATATGTCCTGCTTTGGAGGTGTGACTGGATTCCTCTTTCCTCCTTTTGGAGCATCCAATAGGAGTCCACCCCCAGACCCTTGGTAATACCATAAATTGTGATGGGCAGAGGGCAGAACCCTCACTTCCTTTCTTTGTTTAGCTCTAGGATCCTTTTTGTCCCTGCCCTACCCCATAACTACTATAGTGGGTTGGGTAATGTGGAAACAATTAAAAATATAATGAACAATAAACCCATATATTGAGCAATGACATCAAAAATCACACATAAGACCTATGCCATATGTTGTGCTCCTCAAAATCCACTTACTAGAGAGATATCTAGTAAAAACTGTTGTTAGACATGGAATGACTTTTCCCACTCCTTAGACTTCCTTTTTCGTTTAATTCTGAAGCAACTATATTAGTTAGGCTTTGCATTTGGCTACTGGTAACAGAAATCTGACTATAGTGACTTAACCAAATAAGGCCTTATTTTTCTTTTCTGCATATTGCCTTGGGAAATAGGCAGTGCATAACGGGTACAGCAGCTTGACCATGTAATCACCTCTCTTCCATCCTTAATATGTGGTTTTTATCCTTATGGTGCAGAATATCAACACTTCCTGAAGCCTCATGTCCACATTGTAGGCAAGATAAGAAGGGCAAAGGGCAAAAGGGTGTGCTAGCTAAGCTGCCCTTCATCTCTTTAAACAGGGGATATCCAGGAACTTCTGATAATATCAGGGAAGCTGGGAAAAAGTGGTTTTTAGAAACCGGATGCATTGCTGCCTTGCATAAAATCTGGGTTTTGTTAGTGAGGAAGAAGAAGAGCTCTGCTGGCCACAAGAACATAATTCATATTATACTTGGGACCTTTGTTTTTTTTCATAGCTGGCTCACCCTAGAAGCCCAACTCAAACTCTGCCACTTTCTACAAGCAGCTTTGATGAACAAAACTGATGCCACCTCTGCCTGACTCCATATGATGATCCATAAAATATACAGATAATATTATCCCAATCCTTTTTTTAATGTAGTATGTATAAATAATTATATTAATATATAATTCATTCGAAGAATTAAAATATGTATGGAGCCCATACATACTGTAGCATAAAGCGAGTATTAGGATATTTTCTAGTTTACATGATCAATAATAGAACAGATGGGAAAAATGCAATCCCCAAAGTGATGTTTATCCTGGAATTACCGAATTTAGGTTGGGGAGGTTATTCAAGTTTAACTAGATAACTCTAATTTTTACTCTAGAGGTGCAGTTATGACATTAAGAAAATAACCTGGTGCCCATTCATCTTGGGTAGTCTCAGGTAATTGAAAAGCAAAGTATTTCAGCCTGTAAAGCTCATGCACTCATTAAGTGCTACAAACTTAACCATAAAAAACAGACCCTCTAGATTTTATTTCTATTCCCTATAAGCAATTAAGAAGTAAAACCATCCCCCTTTCAAACCTAACTGTTCCAAAAGAATTTGAAACAAAAACTCCAATGTGACCTAAAAATTAGAATATCATGGGACTTCCCTGGTGGTGCAGTGGATGGGACTCCGCTCTCCCAATGCAGGGGGCCCGGGTTCGATCCCTGGTCAGGGAACTAGATCCTGCATACATGCTGCAACTAAGAGTTCGCATACCACAACTAAGGAGCCCACATGGTGTAACTAAGGAGCTGGCGAGCTGCGACTAAGGAGCCTTGGAGCCACAGCTAAGGAGCCTGCCTGCTGCAACTAAGACCCAGCGTAACCAAAACCATAAATAAATAAATCGTTTTTTAAAAAATTAGAATATCATTTCTAGCATCTTAGGTAGGTAGTTATATCTGGCTTACTGAAGTCTGAGATATTCCTCACTTTGGTATCTGCTATCCACATTCATGATGCTAAATATAAATTTCATGAAGACCTCAACAGGAACCTTGTGTTTTCCACAGTGCCCCACCAAGGATTCTCTGAAGTCCATAGCAGGTTCACTGTGAGATCTGATTCCCTGTCCTCAACCACCTGTTGATTCAATAACAATAATCATGCACACCTCACTGGATTTTGCTTTTTCCTGACAGCACAGGGTTGACAGGTTTAGCAAATATAAACACATGACACCCCATCAAAGTCTAATTTCAGATAAACAACAAATAACTTTTAAGTATAAATATGTCCCATTAAACAATGAATAATTTTTTGAAGTTTAAATATGTCCCCAATATTGCATGGGACATATTTATACTAAAAAATTATTCGTTGTTTATCTGAAATTCAAATTTAACTGAACAGCCTATATATTATTTGGCAACCCTATCAGTCAGTCTTCTACAAAGTTGCCAATTTCTGGGAGCCCCCAGTTTGTCAGACATGTCTACTTAGCAGTAGACACTACTCTAGCTTCAGCCAGGACCCCTAATCACTAATGCGATAAATATCATGGAGGAAGAGGAACTCTCATTAGGGTAAGTGTGACTCTGAAGGCACAGGGTTAGCTTTGATGCTGATAACTTACGCTGCAGTTCCAAGAATAAGGATTGCAGCTCCTCATGGAGGGGAAACAAGGAGTGGCAGTTTTTCACTGAACTTTCTAGCCCGACAGGAAACAGCTACATAAGATGATATCCCTGAAATACCCCCTGGTTATCTCAGGCTAGAAAGATATTTTAGCAATTTCCCCAAAATGCCTATATTTCCTTAGATAAATATAGCTTTGAGATGCCAAACACAGTGTTGTGGAAAGTCACCAAACTGGAAAGCAGACGTGGGGACAGTGTTCTTTTTTTCATGAGACCCACATTTATATTTACATTTATGGATGCAAATTAAACAGATAATGGAAGTTAAGAAATATGTCTGTTTCTGGGATTCTCTGGTGGCGCAGTGGTTAAGAATCCGCCTGCCAATGCAGGGGTCACGGGTTCGAGCCCTGGTCCAGGAAGATCCCACATGCCACGGAGCAACTAAGCCCATGTGCCACAACTACTGAGCCTGCGCTCTAGAGCCCGCAAGCCACAACTACTGAAGCCCGCGTGCCTAGAGCCCGTGCTCCGCAGCGAGAAGCGACGCAGCGCAATGAAGAGTAGCCCCCGCTCGCCGCAACTAGAGAAAGCCCATAAGCAGCAATGAAGACCCAACGCAGCCAAAAATTAATTAATTAATTAATTAAAAAAAAAAAAAAAACAGTAACCACTGATCTGCTTGCTTTTTTTTGCTTTGCCCTCTAAATATGCACCCCTAAATGCTATGGTTTATTTTGCTCGCTTTTGAACTCTGTATAAATAGAATCATACATTATATATTCTTTTGTTTTTGGCTTCTTTCAATCTACATTTAAGATTCAACCATATTATTGTGCAATGCTATAGATAATTTATTTTTGATGTATGAATATAGTTATTAATTGATTCTGTTGTCAATGGACATTAAGGTTGTTTCTAGTTTTTGGCTATCATGAACTATGCATGCCATTTTGAACATTCTTGAACATGTACATTTATGCAAGAGTTACTTTAGTGTGTATATCTAGGAGTGGAACTGCTAGGTTATAAAGCGTGCCTATTTTCTAGATACTGTCAAACTGGTTTTCCAAGTGGTTGTACCAATCAATCTATGGTCTCTTCAGCAAAGTATGAGAGTTGTTACTCTTGTTTTCTTCTAGAGAGTCTTTTTTTTTTTTACATCTATTGGAGACACAGACCTACTAGAGAATGGACTGGAGGATACGGGGAGGGGGAAGGGGTAAGCTGGGACGAAGTGAGAGAGTAGCATTGACATATATACACTACCAAATGTAAAATAGATAGCTAGTGGGAAGCAGCTGCATAGAGAGTCTTTTCAATTTGGTTTTTCAACATTTTGTTTACTTGGGAAATCTATACAAATGTATGTGGTTAATATACACTATTTTTCCTGGATTTGTAAGTCAAAGAATTGTTAAAATTATAGCAGCAAAGTCACATACTAAACATAACAAATAATCTACATGATGAGGATCACAATATAATTTATGCGGATAAACATGTACAGTTTCTTATCTTAGTTGGCTTTTAGAAGAGAGATAGAATCTGGACATATAGAAGTAGAGAAGCGAACAAGTAAAAACCAAATAGACAAACAAAATTTTTAAAAATACACTTGAAAGCCCACCTCTGCTCCTTTCTAAATTCTTGTTAGTAAATAAGTGTTGATTGAGAAGAATTTATGGAAGCCCAACACAGCTTAATATATTAAAAACACCATCACCAGGACTTAGGGCCCCTCCCTTCCTTTGAGAATTAAATGATAATTCTTCCCCCTAACCACTTTTCTTGCGATATAATGGACATATAACGTTGTATTTGTTTAAGGTATACAACATAATGGTTTGATATATGTATCTATTGCAAACTGATTTCCACAATAAATTTAGTTAACATCAGTCACCTTATATAGTTATAATTTTTTTTCCTGTGGTGAGAACTTTTAAGATGTATCTCTTAGCAACTTTCAAATATACAATATTGTTAACTGTGTAGAGTCACCACGAAGTACATTACATCCCCAGAACTTACTTACCTTATAACTGGAAGTATGTAATTTTTGACCACCTTCATCCATTCCCCTCCTACCCATCATCCACCCCACTACCCCACCCACCTCCTCGTCTGACAACCACCAATTTGTTCTCTGTTTCTATGTTAGGTTTTTTTTGGTTTTTTTTTTAGATTCCACAGATAAGTGAGATCATGCATAAATGAGATAATTCTTGGTAAGGACTTAGCACAGAGCCATACACAGAGTAACTAATCTGTTTGATTTTTATTATGATCATTTTTTGACATCCAAGTAAGAGCTCATTAAACACAAATTAATCTCATCTCTACTTTAAAGCCAGAGTATTTTTTTAAAAGTAATAAATCTAACTATTTGAACTTCCAGACAGCTAAATCAAACATTGAATTACGGCTTTCCACATTTCTTCAAGGAAGAAGTTTTTTAATATTACAAATTGAAGAAAGTGTTCATTGTAGAAAAATTAGAAAATAGAGATATAAAAATAAGAGTATGTCCATCCAAAAACCTGCCTACAGACGTTTATAGGAGCTTTATTCATAATTTCCAAAACTTGGAAGCAATTAAGATGTCTTTCAGTAGGTGAATGGGTAAATAAACTGTGGTACATCCAGATAATGGAATATTATTCAGCACAAAAAAGAAATGAGCTAGCAAATCATAAAATACATGGAAGAAACTTAAATGCATATTACTAAGTGAAGGGAGCCAATCTGAAAAGGCTATGCACTGTATGTATGATTCCAACTATATGACATTCTGGTAAAGACAAAACTGTGGAGACAGTAAAAAGATCAGTGGTAGCCAGGGGTTTGGGGGAAGGGAGAAATGAATAGGTAGAACGCATAGGATTTTTAGCGCAGTGAAACTATTCTATATGACACATTAATGGTGGATACATATCCAAACCCAGAATGCACAACACCAAGAATAAACCCTAATGTAAACTATGAATTTGGGAGTGATAATGATTTGTCAAAGTAGGTTCAGAGATTGTAACAAATGTACCACTCTGGAGCCTAGTGTTGATAGTAAAGGGAGCTATGACTGTGTAGGGGCAAAGGGTATATGGGAACTCTGTACTTTGTGCTCAATCGTGCTATGACCCTAAAACTGCTCTAAAAAAAAATCCATTTTTTAAAAAAGCAGGGAAAAAAGGAGTAAAGAAAAAAAATTAAACAAATCCTAACACGTTTTAAACATTTTGGTATATAGTCTTCTGAGTTTGATAATTTTTTATTGTTGTATTCCATAAACCTTTCAAAATCCCTGCCTTTTTTTCCATTGATACGAGTCAAGAAAGAAATCTGTTCACCTTGCTTTGAAAGATGTTTTTAAAGTGGTGCTTCTCAAACTATAAAGTGTGTACAAATCATTAGGATTTATTGAAATTCATGTTCTGATTAGTAGGTCTGGGGTGGGGACTAAGATTCTGCATTTCTAACAAGCTCCTTTGGGCTGCAGACTACACCTTGTACAACAAGGTTCTGGAGCTTAAAGTGAAACAGTTTCCTACTTTTAGAAGAGTCATTTGACACTCTTTTTTGTGGAATTTTTTTATTCCTTGAACTGCAAACTAACTGCTTCCAAGATGCTCGACATTGCTAATTATTAGAGAAATGCAAACCAAAACTACAATGAGGTTATCACCTCTCACCGGTCAGAATGGCCATCATCAAAAAGTCTACAAATAATAAATGCTAGAGAGGATGTGGGGAAAAGGAAACACTCCTACACTGTTGGTGGAAATGTAAATTGGTGCAGCCATTATGGAAAACAGTATGGAGGTTCCTTAAAAAAAACTAAAAATAGAGTTACCATATGATCCAGCAATCCCACTGGACACATACCCGGAAAAGATGAAAACTCTAATTCGAAAAGATACATGCACCTCAATTGCACTGTTTACAATAGCCAGGACATGAAAGCAACCTAAGTGTCCATCAACAGATGAATGAATAAAGAAGATGAGCTATATATATATCATATATATGTGACATATATATGACATACACACACACACACACACATATAATGGAATATTACTTGGCTATAAAAAAGTAAAATATTGTCATTTGCAGCAACATGGATGGACCTAGAGATTATCATACTGAGTGAAGTAAGCCAGATAGAGAAAGAAAAATATTATATCACTTATATGTGGAATCTAAAAAAAAATACAAATGAACTTATTTACAAAACAAATAGACTCACAGACATAGAAAACAAACTTATGGTTACCAAAGGGGAAAAAGGGGGGGGGGGATAAATTAGGAGTATGGGATTAACAGATACACACCACTATATATAAGATAGATAAATAACAAGGATTTACTGTATAGCACAGAGAACTATACTCAATATCTTGTAATAACCTATTATGGAAAAGCATCAGAAAAAAATATGTATAACTGAATCACTTTGATGTACACCTGAAACTAACGCAACATTGTAAATCAACTATACTTAAATAAAAATAAAATAAAATCACTACTGGTAGTGGAAAAAAAGTTGGAGGTGAGATGAGTGGGTGGGTGAGTAGTTGTATGTCAAAGAAAATACGATGTAGAAAGGATTAAGAGGTTAAATGTGGTGAGGACAATAAACCTGTCGTAGATGCTCTATAAATATTTGACAAGAATTAAATCTAGCATAGTGTGAATATAATTCCTTTTCAAAACCACTTCTGCCTTTATCTTGCATGTAATTTTAGAATTGTCACAAACACAGCTCTCCTTTTCACTAAAATGATTTTGTAACTTTCAACATTCATTAAACGTTTTGTCTATCAAGAAGAACAAACAAACAAAAAACCCTAACTGCTTCTAAATGTCTTTCTGATATTTCAATTCCTACAGTCTCCGGTTAAGGAAAATCTTAAATCAGCTGTGCTGTAGGACTAGGTAAAACCTTGGTGAAAAACTAGGACGGGAGAAGCGAGAGGCGGAACCTAAAGTGAGAGGAAAGCAGGAACTGAAGAAGCGGAGGAGGGATTTCAAACTTGGACGAGAGCCGGTTCTGTTTACCGGAGGGACCGGAAGAACGCTAGAGTAGTCTCCGCAGCATGGCGGGTCCTGTCAGCTTGCGAGAGCTTCTAATGGGCGCTTCAGCCTGGACAGGCTCTGAAAGTCCCGAGGGGTCCCCTACAGAGGGTGGTGGGAGCGCGGCTGGCGGACCGGAGCCTTCTTGGCGGGAGGATGAGATCTGCGTGGTGGGAATCTTCGGCAAGACGGCTCTGCGCCTGAATTCCGAGAAGTTTTCACTTGTAAACACGGTGTGCGACCGACAGGTTTTTCCCCTCTTTCGCCACCAAGATCCTGGAGACTCGGGGCCTGGAATCAGGACCGAGGCTGCGGTCGTCGGGGAGGCTGGTGGAGCCGGGGACCCTGGCGCCGGGTCCGGGGATCCAGTTCGGGGAGGTGTAGCTGTCGCGGAAGGGAACCGAACTGAGCCAGGTTCCCAGGACTACAGCCTTCTGCAAGCCTATTACAACCAGGAAAACAAAGTTCTGTATCTTCTTCTCACTTCCATCTGTGACAATTCCCAACTTCTCCGGGCTTGTCGGGCCCTTCAGAGCGGGGAAGCAGGAGGTGGCCTCCCTTTACCTCATGCAGAAGCGCACGAGTTCTGGAAGCATCAAGAGAAACTGCAGTGCCTCAGTCTCCTTTACCTTTTCTCCGTCTGTCACATCTTGCTTCTGGTCCATCCCACCTGTTCCTTTGACATCACTTATGATCGAGTATTCAGAGCCCTGGATGGACTGAGACAGAAAGTACTGCCCCTCCTCAAAACAGCCATTAAGGATTGTCCAGTTGGCAAAGACTGGAAGCTAAACTGCAGACCTTGCCCACCTAGACTCCTTTTCCTCTTTCAACTCAATGGAGCACTCAAGGTGGAACCCCCTAGGAACCAAGACCCAGCTCATCCAGAGAAGCCCAAGAAGCATTCTCCCAAAAGGAGACTGCAGCATGCCCTGGAAGACCAGATTTATAGAATCTTCCGGAAGAGTCGTGTCTTGACTAATCAGAGTATCAACTGCCTCTTTACTGTGCCTGCCAATCAGGCGTTTGTGTACATAGTTCCTGGAAGCCAGGAGGAGGACCCAGTAGGCATGTTGCTGGACCAACTTAGGAGTCATTGTACTGTGAAGGACCCCGAATCTTTGCTGGTCCCTGCACCCCTTTCCGGGTCCAGGCGATACCAGGTGATGAGGCAGCACAGCCGACAACAGCTTTCTTTCCACACTGACACTAGCAGTTCCAGTTCTTCCGGGCAGCTAGTGGATTTCACTCTTCGGGAATTCCTATGGCAACATGTAGAGCTAGTACTAAGCAAGAAAGGTTTTGATGACAGTGTGGGCAGGAACCCACAGCCTTCCCATTTTGAACTTCCTACTTATCAGAAGTGGATCTCAGCAGCTTCAAAACTGTATGAAGTAGCTATCGATGGGAAAGAGGAGGACCCGGGCTCTCCCTCTGGGGAGCTAACGTCTAAGATTTTAAGCAGTATTAAAGTCTTGGAAGGGTTTTTGGATATTGACACAAAATTCTCAGAGAACCGGTGCCAAAAAGCTTTACCCATGGCCCATAGTGCCTACCAGTCAAATTTGCCTCATAATTACACAATGACTGTCCATAAGAATCAGCTTGCCCAGGCTCTTCGAGTGTACAGTCAACATGCTAGGGGTCCAGCCTTTCACAAATATGCCATGCAGTTACATGAGGACTGCTACAAGTTTTGGAGCAATGGCCATCAGCTCTGTGAGGAGAGGAGTTTAACTGATCAACACTGTGTACATAAATTTCACTCCTTACCTAAATCAGGTGGCTAAAATTTTCTCAGTATTTTGAAATCAAAACTTTGAGCTGTGTTTTTATTCTTGTTTTAAGAGAGTTTGTTCATTATGTATTGACATTTTAAAAAGAGGGCCCTGCAGAAATTTAGGTACATCAGATTTAAGTTTTTTCTCCTGCTGTGAAAAGAAAAATCAGCTATGGCTACTAATTATGTTCTTGTATTTAACGAATGAACCCTAGGGGATTAGTAAATGAGAACTATTAAATAATACAAAGTTTCAGGAATTTCATATTAACATTTTTATCTTTTGTTTAACTGAAATGAATATAGTGAAATGTATGGGCACTATGATGATGATAAAATTTACTTAGAGACCCTAAAAGTTTAGATTAAAAATATGTATTATGTCATGTGTTTTCACTTGCTTCTTCTGTTAGGTGTGTTTAGTCAAGTTTTTGTCTTTTGGGTGTTTTTTTCCTTCTCATTTCCAAAGAACTGTTTGGAGAAATTTGGGGGTTAAGGTGCAATTGAATGCAAAATAAATTTGGGTCTGCATTGTGTGTAAAATTAATAGTGACTTATATTTTCCAGGAGAAAAACCAGAGCCCGATAGAAATCCTCCTGTGCTGTATCACAATAGCCGAGCTCGATCCACTGGTGCCTGTAACTGTGGAAGGAAGCAGGCACCTCGAGATGATCCCTTTGATATCAAGGCAGCTAACTATGACTTTTATCAGGTAGACTCTACATTTTTTCTTCCTCTTCTCTCTCTTTTTTTTTTTTTTTTTTTTTTTGCTAACGACCATCTGAGTAAAAATATATTTTTTCAGAAGCAAAATATCTAGATAAGTAAATGTGACTTGCAGTGTGATATGTAACAAGGGAAATTTCTTTATATATACTTATTTGCTTACCCATTAACTGTTGATCTTGCTTTTTAATGTGAAGCATGTGTTGTTTTCAGTGAAAGGTTCACAGGATTAGTTTGTTTGTTTTTTTCCTTCTTCCATAGCTTCTGGAAGAAAAATGTTGTGGAAAATTGGATCACATCAATTTCCCAGTATTTGAACCAAGTACTCCAGATCCTGCTCCTGCCAAAAACGAATCATCTCCTGCCCCTCCAGATGCAGATGCTGATAAACTTAAAGAAAAAGAACCTCAAACCCAAGGAGAGAGCACAAGCCTGAGTTTAGCTTTGAGTTTAGGCCAATCCACAGATAGTTTAGGTACCTATCCAGCTGATCCACAAGCAGGAGGAGATAATCCAGAAGTTCATGGTCAAGGAGAAGTAAAAACTGAGAAGAGACCAAACTTGGTTGATCGGCAGGCATCCACAGTTGAATATCTCCCAGGCATGCTACATTCAAATTGCCCCAAAGGTCTCCTACCCAAATTCTCCAGCTGGTCTTTGGTTAAACTAGGCCCTGCTAAGTCTTATAACTTTCATACTGGTTTGGACCAACAGGGCTTCATTCCAGGAACAAACTATCTTATGCCTTGGGACATTGTCATCAGGACTAGAGCTGAAGATGAAGGAGACTTAGACACAAATTCTTGGCCTGCTCCAAATAAAGCTGTTCCTGGAAAGAGAAGTGCAGTTGTAATGGGAAGAGGAAGACGGCGAGATGACATAGCGCGAGCATTTGTGGGCTTTGAATATGAAGACTCTCGAGGACGAAGATTTATGTGCTCAGGACCTGACAAAGTAATGAAAGTAATGGGAAGTGGGCCCAAGGAATCAGCTTTAAAAGCCCTGAATAGTGATATGCCCTTATATATTCTGTCATCATCTCAGGGTAGAGGGCTAAAACCGCATTATGCTCAACTTATGAGGCTTTTTGTTGTGGTTCCTGATGCTCCTTTGCAGATAATACTAATGCCTCAGGTAAGAAACATAACCCTTTTTGTCCTCAGACAAACAAAAAATGCCGATGCTTGTTTTTTTTGTTTTTTTTTTGTTTTTTTATAAATCTGCGTAGGTTATTTATTTGTTTATTTATTTATTTATTTTTGGCTGTGTTGGGTCTTTGTTTCTGCGCGAGGGCTTTCTCTAGTTGCGGCAAGCGGGGGCCACTCTTCATCGTGGTGCGTGGGCCTCTCACTATCGTGGCCTCTCTTGTTGGGGAGCACAGGCTCCAGACGCGCAGGCTCAGTAGTTGTGGCTCACGGGCCCAGCTGCTCCGCGGCATGTGGGATCTTCCCAGACCAGGGCTCGAACCCGTGTCCCCTGCATTAGCAGGCAGATTCTCAACCACTGTGCCACCAGGGAAGCCCCCGATGCTTGTTTTGATTGTGTGAAAAAAGTACAGGGTATCAAACTAAACAGGTCTTAATTTTAAATACCTCTTATAGCTAATATTCTGTTTCTTGAAAAATAGATTTTAGGTGTGTTAATCAGTTCACACCATCAATTCACGTCATCTGGTTAGAGGCAGAACTAGAAGTTAAAAATCTGTAGAAAAGCAGGATAATATTTGAGATTATTTAATGTAATATCAGATATGATTGGAGTTAAGAATGTACACATTACCTGCTTAATCTTATGTGCTCTGTGAACTTATCCTTTGTTTAGGCACTTATCATTCAGGTGTTTCTTACTGAAATATGTTAAAATAATCATATAACCTGTGTTTTTCAGGTTCAACCAGGCCCACCACCATGTCCAGTATTCTACCCAGAAAAACAAGAAATCACTCTCCCACCTGATGGCCTCTGGGTTTTGAGATTTCCGTATGCCTACGTGACTGAGAGAGGACCTTGTTTCCCTACGAAGGAAAATGTGCAGTTGATGAGTTACAAGGTGCTCCGTGGGGTTCTTAAAGCAGTAACACAATAAGTGTTTTCCAGTCAGTACAGTCCTAAACTGGAGCTGATTTTTGGTTTTGTTGTGTATGGGGTGTTTTTTGGTATGTGATACTATGTTTTCTTGAACCCAAAATATGTTTTGGTTACAGGAGTTCAGTATTTGGACAGTAATTGTTCCACTATTTCATGATATTGTTGATACTTATTGTAAATGGGGGTACAACTTCCTAATAAACATTGTTTATTCTAGAAAAGGACATGAAATACATGGTTGATACCTCTATTTTCTCTTTGTTTCTGTTTCACTGTCCATAATAAAACATATTTCTATTATAACTGAATGTTGCATTATCATGTTGAGCCAAAGCTTTGTTATTGCTAAAATGATGTTTTAGCTGGGATTTTCCTTGAAATGCTGCTCCTGAAATTATCTTCAAAACAAGATGATCCAGGGCTTCCCTGGTGGCACAGGGGTTAAGAATCCACCTGCCAATGCAGGGGACACGGGTTTGAGCCCTGGTCCGGGAAGATCCCACATGCCACAGAGCAACTAAGCTCGTGCACCACAACTACTGAGCCTGAGCTTTAGAGCTCGCAAGCCACAACTACTGAAACCCGCACGCCTAGAGCCCGTGCTCTGCAACAAGAGAAGCCACCGCAATGAGAAGCCCATGCACCGCAACGAAGAGTAGCCCCCACTCACCGCAACTAGAGAAAGCCCGCGCACAGCAACGAAGACCCAATGCAGCCAAAAAATAAATAAATTTAAAAAAAAGAAAAGGGAGAGAGAGAGAGGCAGAAACCACAGTATCTTTAGAAAAAAAAAACAAGATGATCCAGTAGGTTATCTGGTAATTGTATGAGGACTTAATTGCAAAAAAAATGTCCTACTGTTTGGCTCACAGTTCTGGTACCTGAGTTACATTGTTTTGTTCTCACCATTTTATTCTTGGACTGATGAGATACCATATTTTAAATGAATGCTCTCTGAACTAAAACTTATTTATCCAGGATATTAGTACACACTTTATTCTTTGAAAATTGCTATACTATGAAACAATTTGCTAAGTGATACAAATTTTATCAATTCATATCGATATTAACTTTCACCAACATCAACATGGTGACACTGATATATCACTAATTAGCTAAGTGTGCAAAATAAGTTAATATGCTAGAATTCTAGTGTAATTGATTATATTTTCCTGGACACACTGATTTTGAAATGCTGAGCAAATAGAATTGGAGATTTTAGTTGCAATATATATGAAATGTAGTATTTGTTTTATTTATTTATTTATTTATGGCTGCGTTGGGTCTTTGTTGCTGCCTGCAGGCTTTCTCTAGTTGCGGCAAGCGGGGGCTGCTCTTCATTGCGGTGCGCGGGCTTCTCATTGCGATGGCTTCTCTTGTTGCGGAGCACGAGCTCCAGGCACGTGGGCTCAGTAGTTGTGGCACACGGGCTTAGTTGCTCCACGGCATGTGGGATCTTCCTGGACCAGGGCTCAAACCTTTGTCCCCTGCATTGGCAGGCAGATTCTTAACCACTGTGCCACCAGGGAAGTCCCATGAAACATAGTATTTGTTTAACACATCTTGCTACCAGCTTAAAAGTTACTTAGGTTTTGATTTTTAAATCTATATAGAGAATCACATAACTGGCAGCCAATTTAAAACTGTAATTTAATTAGGTGTATTTTTATGCCTATTTTACTGTAGTTTAATTAGGAAGAGAATCTGAGCCAATATGAAAATTAGTCTATATTCTTCTTTCATCTCAGCCTTGTTTTTCATCCTTTTCCTTTATATCTTTTATTCCTTTTATATCAGTTTTAAAAATCACAATTACTTTTGTATTAAGCATAGTCTTTGGTAGTTGCATTTGGGAAATATAGCTAGATTGTTCTGTAGGACATAAACTAATAGTTGTATTGTTTTTTAATAGCCTCTAAGACTTGACTAACAAGTTGTGTAAACTTGTAGGTCAAAGGAACTGTAAGAAAGTAGTTTATGAGAACAAATAGATTTCAGAAGAGCAAACCTGTGTCTTTTTTTCTTTATTTCCTTTTTGATATCATTGTACATGGAACAACTTTACATCACTGCTTAAATTAGTAAGTAATTTTCCTTGATTATATTTGGTTACAGAAGCCACCTTAATTTGAATTTCTATAGCATTTTTAAATACAAAACTTTTTTTTTTTTAAGTATTTACAGTGTTGTGTTAGTTCCTGGCATACAGCAAAGTGATTCAGTTATATGTATATATATACATATTCTTTTTATTTTAATATACCCTTGTAGCTTATTCATTTTGTGCATAATAGTTTGTTCCATTTATTTGTTTGTTTGTTTATTTATTATTTGGCTGCGCTGGGCTCTGTTGCGTTGTGCGGGCTCCAGAGTGCACGGGCTCAGTAGTTGCGGTGCACAGGCTTAGTTGCCCAGCGACATGTGGGATCTTAGTTCCCGGACCGAGGTCAAATCCGCATCCCCTGCGTTGGAAGGCGGATTCTTAACCACTGGACCACCAGGAAAGTCCCTATATATACATATTCTTTTTCACATTCTTTTCCATTATGGTTTATTACAGGATATTGAATATAGTTCCCGGTGCTATACAGTAGGACCTTGTTTATCTTTTTTTTTGTTGGCCGCGCCGTGTGGCTTGTGGGATCTTACTTAGTTCCCCAACTAGGGGTGGAACCCGGGCCCTCAGCAGTGAAAGCGCAGAGTCCTAACCACTGGACTGCCAGGGAAGTCCCTATCATTTTATATATAATAGTTTGTATCTGCTAATACCAAATTCCTAATTTATTCCTCCCCCACCCCCTTTCCCCTTTGTTAGACATAAGTTTGTTTTCTATGTCTGTGAGTCTGTTTCTG
This sequence comes from Eubalaena glacialis, assembly GCF_028564815.1. Lineage (NCBI taxonomy): Eukaryota > Metazoa > Chordata > Mammalia > Artiodactyla > Balaenidae > Eubalaena > Eubalaena glacialis. The sequence continues at coordinate 26,046,582 of NC_083734.1, read as the reverse complement.
TTTTGTAAATAAGTTCATTTGTGTCATATGTTGGATTTTACATGTAAGATATATGGTATTTGTCTTTCTCTTTCTGACTTACTTCACTTAGTAAATACAAAATTTGTATGCTATTTGTACTTATAACTTGCTTAAGACACAATTGCAGCACTACTTCATGCTTGTTTTTATCCATAAATAGGTTTACAGGGTGTCACATTAGAGAAATGTGGACTATGCAGTCTGTATTGCTTACTACCTTTCTCTTTAGTCCTACAAACCTTATTTCAGCAAACTTCAAAAGTGATGGTTTTTTTTAAAGAAATTATATTTCTTCTGTAGCAGCATTTGCATTGTCCTTTGCTTAGTAGATTTTTTTTTTTTTGAGATATAAGCAGATGTTTCAAATTGATTCTTTTTTAAGAATCACTAGGACAGAAGGGCATCCTTTGGCCTATTGGTAAGTCTTTTGATGTGTCCTTGAAGAGTTGTATAGAATTAAAATTTTTAGGAAGTAAATCATATTTTATTCAAGAGTGCTTACTAGGGCTTCCCGGGTGGCGCAGTGGCTAAGAATCCGCCTGCCAATGCAGGGAACACGGGTTCGAGCCCTGATCCGGGAAGATCCCACATGCCGCGGAGCAGCTAAGCCCGTGGGCCACAGCTACTGGGCCTGCGCTCTAGAGCTCACGTGCCACAACTACTGAAGCCCGCGCGCCTAGACCCCATGCTCTGCAACAAGAGAAGCCACTGCAGTGAGAAGCCCACGCACCGCAACGAAGAGTAGCCCCTGCTCGCCGCAACTAGAGAAAGCCCGCGTGCAGCAACAAAGACCCAACGCAGCCAAAAATAAGTAAATAAAAATAAATTTATAAAAGAGTGCTTACTATTTAAAGGACTACTATGATAAACCTTATAAAGTAAATTACATTAATCTAATTTTTTAAATGGTTTCATATGTTGGTTTACTTAAAATTAAGGCTCCCCTGCACTACTTAAACAGTGAGTTTCTTAGTTTAAAAAATTAAATTAAAAATTAAAAAAGACTTTAAAGGAACAGGAAAAAAATTAGAAAAATGGAACTAGAGAAGCCTGATTCATAAAAATAACAATAGCTACTGTGTACTGAATGGCACACAATAATAATAGCTATTTCTTGAATATCCTCTTGTTAGGTAATTTAGTAAGCATTTTGCATACATTGCCACTAATCCTTAAAGCACTGCAAGGTAGATATCATCCATGTTATCAGGAAATTAAAGCTTGAAGTGATCAAATAATTTGTCCCAGGTCACATAGCTAGGAAGTAGCAAAGTCAGAATTTAAATTGAGGACTCTGATTTCAAAGCTGTACTCTTCCTATGTTCTGCCTTCTTAGAAAATATAAAAATAAAAACTGCGTGTCAGTTTCTCCAACTGAATATTTTGATTCTGGTCTTAAGACTTGTGAATGGGTGAGTGTTTTTTGGCTGTGTTGGATCTTAGTTGTGGCGTGCAGGATCTTTGTTGAGGCGTGTGGGATCTTTTGTTGCGGCATGCGGGTTTTTTCTCTCTCTGTAGTTGTGGTGCGTGCGTTCCAGAGCCCGTGGGCTCCGTAGTTTGCGGCACGTGGGCTCTAGTTGAGGCGCATGAACTCAGTAGTTGTGGCATGCGGGCTTAGTTGCCCCGCGTGGGATCTTAGTTCCCTGACCAGGGATCAAACCCACGTCCCCTGCATTGTAAGGCGGATTCCTTACCACTGGACCACCAGGGAAGTCCCCTGGGTGAGTTTTTAATGTCAGAAAAATGAGGTATGGTACCCTTCAGACATCTTAATTTCTTTTAAGAGTGTAAATCTTGATTCTCTCTAAAACTGTTGAACCTCATATTCTTATACCCTCTCTTGTTCCATATTATCTTCTGTATAAAATAGTACTATAGTAGATTGAAGCCAAAAAGAATTAACTCCACCACTTAAGAAACGTGACAGTTTACTTAATCCTTGAGTGTTATTTTCTCTAGAATGGTAGTAATTGTTATTTATCACAAAGGGTGGTTATGAGGATTGAAGGACTATATATAAAGCACCTAATTAATAAATTCTTCATAATAATTATAATTTATCTTAAATTTACTTTTCAAAGGTATCCCATAATTCTAATAGTTTGGGAGTCTTGATTAGTTTTAGGTCTACCTTTTATAATCAGGTAAACAGTGCCTAGTACATGTACCTGTGGTAAGCACCATGACATATAGCAGTTTTGTAGACTTGGCTTGCACCTTTCCTCTTGTATCTTTCTGTGGTCTTTTTAAAACTAGGTTTAGTTTTTGCTAGTCTGTTTATGCTTTATATAAAGCAGCCTCTCAAATTCTTGACCATTTAATTGCCCCTTTTCTGTTCTGTCTCCCACAACTTTGTTCCTGTCCTAAGATGTGGCAAATAGTACTGCACTCAGTTTTTGGAACACTGCATAATTTTGCATAAATGCCAGCTAATAGTTTGTTTAATTTTTAATACTCTTTTTTAAAAAATTAATTAATTTATTTTTGGCTGCTTTGGGTCTTTGCTGCTGTGCGCGAGCTTTCTCTAGTTGTGGCGAGTGGGGGTTACTCTTCATTGCGGTGCGCAGGCTTTTCATCGTGGTGGCTTCTCTTGTTGTGGAACTCGGGCTCTAGGCATGCGGGCTTCAGTAGTTGTGGCACACGGGCTCAGTATTGGTGGCTCGTGGGCTCAGTAGTTGTGACTCGCGGGCTCTAGAGCACAGGCTCAGTAGTTGTGGCGCATGGGCTTAGTTGCTCCGCGGCACGTGGGATCTTCCTGGACCAGGGCTTGAACCTGTGTCACCCACACTGGCAGGCAGATTCTTAACCACTGCGCCACCAGGGAAGTCCCTTTAATACTCTTAATAATGTTTATTGGCCTAAGTTGGCACGGCAGCTCATTGTGTTGTTGTCTTGAGATAATTTACTGCATCTCCTAACATTGGAGCCCATCTAAAGCTTCAGTGTGTTGATTTGTAAAATGGAGGTATCAACTCCCTCATCTACCTCAAAGGATAACTGTGGTTCAAACACTTAAAGAATGCGTTAATTGAAATCCTTTACAAACTCTAAACTGTTTTATAAATATAAGGGAGGGTTATTATTCCTTGTTTGTAGCTGATAGCTTTGATCCAATCATCTTTTAAATACAGTTTAGGTATTTTTCCAAAACCTTTCCATACCGAAAATAATCCTGCCCATAGGTATAGCAATGGTAATAATTTTCAATTTGACTAGATATAAGAAAAATTTCTAAAATGTAAATTATATCTTGTGGTTCCTTTTTCTTCCAGACACTCTTAGAGGACTATATTACCACAGTTGCTTATTACTTCCTTTCTCCTACAAAGTTACACGTACTTGAGGATCAAGTGACTTATTTATTTATTTATTTATTTGGCTGCCGGGTCTTAGTTGCAGCACGTGGGATCTTCGCTGAGGCATGCAAACTCTTAGTTGCTGCATGTGGGATCCAGTTCCCTGACCAGGGATCGAACTCGGGCCCCCTGCTTTGGGAGCGTGGAGTCTTAGCCACTTGACCACCAGAGAAGTCTCGAGTATTGAGTGACTTTTATCCTTTATATTATCCTGGCTATTTTCTCAATATAAAAGCAAGACTCCCTAGTTTACAATCCCATGTAAAACAATTTTTGTTTTTGAGCATACCTTTGTTGTTTTTGTAAAACGAATATGTAGTCATTGTATCTGTTATTGTTTCACAGTTTTTTTTTAAACAAAGATAAGAATAAGTTACCTGAAGTTCCACTGCTTTGCTAATGCTCTGCTAACCAGTGGCAACATTTTAGTGAATATCCTTCTAAACATCTCATGCAGACAGGCATATGTGGATATGTATTCAATTTTACATAATTGCAATCATAGACTACATCTTGTTCTGTAATCTACTTTTTTTCACTCTACAGTATATGGTAGACATTTTTCCTGTCAATAAATGAATGTATTATTAATAGCTGCATTGTTTTCCCTTATCATGATTTATATAATCTGTCCTTTATTGTTTGATATTTAGGTTCTTTTAAATTTAGGGCTTCTATGAACGATGGAATACCAGGGTGCATACATCTTTTATTAATACTTGTGACATTTTCTTTGCAGAATAAACTCTTAGGCCTGGGATTGATGGGTCAAGGGATATACACATTTTACGTTTTGATATATTTTTCTAAATTGCCCTGAAGACAGTTGAACCATGCTCTAACCTAGTATCAGATTCCCACTGTTAGAGTTGAGAATCCTAATGGCAGTCTGCCAATCTGTCTGCACACTAGCTGTTTATTACAGCAGTTTTCTTATTTAGAATAGTATCACACTTTAATTTATGGGTTCCTTTAGAACTCTTGGGTAAATGCCTTCTGGTCCCAGTGATCTATGTTCCTAGTCAATTGCATCTGCTATCTAGAACCCTAATAATTTGGGCAATACAGTTGTAGATGGGGTTGAAATGACAGGTTAAGGAAACATTTGACTAGCATGAATGTTCTTTTCACTATACTGTATCTTGGATCTGCTACCTCTGATATGCTTCCAAGGACACTTTTTAAGTGGGAATTTCCTTAATGCTATCTTCTATGAAGAGCAAGACTATTTTTCAAATCTTTTAGTTTTCATAAGATCAGTACTATCTTCTCCAACCCCTTGAACTGAGTTAAGATTGATGACCTTGTTGTTATATCAGCCACTAGCTGTACAGTCTTGGGCAAACTACTTAACCTCTCCAGATATCAGTTTTCTCTTCTCAATGAAACAGGCCAGTGATTTCTCGTATTTTTTTTTTAAGTTTTTATTTTTCCTTATTTTTAACATTTTTTTGGCCATGCCGCACAGCATGCAGGATCTTAGTTTCCTGACCGGGGATGGAACCCATGCCCCCTGCAGTGGAAGCCCAGAGTCTTAACCACTGGACTATCAGGGAAGTCCCAGGCCAGTGATTTCTGATACTCTTTCAACATTTTCCCCCTATGATAATTGATTGCCTATGCTAATTGCCTTTCTTGGCTTAAATAATGTCTTATTAACTTTGGAGCCTCATAAATTTCCCGCAAAATATGGCCTTCATCTTGGAAGATATCTCTCGTCATATAAGTGCAATTTTTTAAAAGATGCTTTTCTACTGTTATACTTCACCTGTTCTTTCATTGGTGTTAATTTTCTTGGGCCTGCACTAAGGCATGTGTGCTCCTGCTTGGTTACTTATTTTGAATAATTCTGTATACTTTCCCCAACTTTGTTGCCGAATCCTAACCACTAGGCCACCAGGGAATTCCCTAGGATACTTTCAGTGCTTTCATTTTACTAACTTAGATCCTCAAAACACTGCTCTGAGGTTAAATACTATTATCCCCCATTTTACAGATGTGAAACTGAGGCTTAAACTAAGTGATATGCCCAGAGTCACTCAGTTTGTAAATGGCATAGCTATATCTATGGGTTCTAGGGACTTCCCTGGCAGTCCAGTGGTTAAGACTCCGTACTTCCAGTGCGGGAGGTGTGGGTTCCATCCTTGTCTGGGGAACAAAGATCCCACATGCTGCGCAGTGTGGCCAAAAAGTAAATAAATAAATAAATCTATGGGTTCTGCATTTAGAGCTCTGTCTGCTACGCCACTGGTGCCTCTATAGTTGAAGATTAAATATTCTTAGTTAAATTTTTTTTCCTGGTAGTATTTATCATATACATATGTCTATACTAATCATAAAGTAGTCATCAAATTTAAAGTTGCTGTCAAGAGAGATTTTGGAAAAGGGAAACAGAACCATGAGCACAGCTAATCTATAGGATATAATTTGACAGCCCTAAACAGATACTTTCCTTAATTCCTAACAAGTCAGTATTTTTCAACTTGTGAGTTCCCTTTAAATGTTTTTAATTTTAAGTTTGGTTGTATGTGGAAATTTTTATACTTAGTTCTCTTTCTTCTACAAAGGCTTTATCATTTCTTTGCGTATATTGGTGTTAGACCAAGAAATAAGACTACTGTGAGGGTAAACGGATGCAAAAGTCTTTTTCTGCAACTTTTTAAAATCTAATGAAGGCCCTTGTTTTCAAGAATCCTCTAAATTTTATTTACTCTTCTTAAAGGAAGCTAGAATCTTTGGGAAGTCATTATTAACAGAATGTGTGAGTTGGAAGTTATCATTTAGTAAAAAATTCCTCATTTTACAGATAAGAAAACAGAAGAAAGAAATTTGCTTAAGGCCGGAGTCAAGAATCACATGGTTTTCAATAATCACTCTGCATTCTACTTCTGTGGGAGACCTGTTCTTCTGGCCAAAATTTCTCCCTCAGCCCTGGGTTAATTCTTTTGCACTTAAATGTGGCTCTTAGAATTAGTAGTTTGTGTGGGATGAAAGGAAATTTAGTTTCCAGTCTTCCCAAGACTTTTAAGTTATAACCTATAACCTTGTCAGCGTTTCCTTATTTGAAACGGACATGTAAGTCAACAAACATTTGACTGCCCATCGCGTACAAGGCATGAGGTTTGCATTTTAACAGTAAAATGAGAGAGGAGAGGAGCCATCCCTCAAATACTTGACTGATAAACTAGTACCTTTTATGGTATGTGTGACAAAAGGGAAAATTCTCTCTTGGCTGGACAAATGGGTGTGCTTATTATTTGTTTTCAGTAAGCTTTAACTCCTCCATCGTTAAAGAGTTCTTTGCATTTCTTCGACTAGGGCTAAAGACGCGCCCAGGAATCATCCCTTTTTGATGTGAACTTTCTCATTATGTCAGGCCTTCCTGAAGGCTATCCTTGAATAGCCTTTTCGGTCCGAGTGATGGCGAAGCCACTGGCGGGTTTCCAAGCATTCGCCTCAATTTGCGCTGCGAGTCGGACCACAAAGCTAGGTGACAAAAGCCGGCTCCGGGACCTCCGCCGGCTCCTACCCTGCAGCCGGAGCGCGCCTGCGTGTCGGAGCCCCTTTGTTGCTTGGCTGCCAGAGTCCGGCTGCGCCTGCGTGGTGGGCCGGCGCCGGCAAGTGCGCTGCACCGCTGGCACCGGCTGGGGGCGAGCAGACATCCCCAGCAGCTGCCGCCGCCGCTGCAGCCGTTGCGACCGTCTCAGCGGAGTTCAGAGGGCCAGGCGGTGGGAGACTTCCCACAGGGTGGCTGAGATGTCGTCCACCGCGGCTTTTTACCTTCTCTCCACCCTGGGAGGGTACTTGGTGACTTCCTTCTTGTTGCTCAAATACCCGACCTTGCTGCACCAGAGAAAGAAGCAACGATTCCTCAGTAAACACATCTCTCACCGCGGAGGTGAGAGGGGTCCCCAGAACCAGGTGGCGGAGGTGGGGGAGGCTCCCCCCCCCCTTACCCCACCACGACTAGAGCTGAGGGTCCTCCGCAAAAGGCAGGCGGGTGGAAATACGTGAGAGTTTGAGGAAGGATGGGCGTGTGTGAATAGAGGGCTCCCCCCGGAGGTGAAGGCAGTGTGGAGGGGAGGTCGCCTGAAGGAAGGAAAGGGGTCTTGAGACAGAGCCAAGGTGGGGACCTCTCGAGTGCAGCGATGTCAGGGGTTCTCAGAAGGAGGAAGGACCAGGGTGAGAATGAGGGGTAGATGGAGGTTTCTCGGAGGAGGGAAGGATGATCGCAAGGTACCTTCCTAGCAGCGAGGCACAAGTGGGAAGCACCGGGCCGAGCCGGGGGTACCCCGCAGGGGGGAACCGGGAACAGACTTGTTCCGAGACTGCCAGTGGCTGAGCTTGTGGGAAGATGGGGTGAACTGCTTCCAGGGCTGAGGAACTGCGTGAACCTGGAGCGTGGTGCAGCCTGGGCATCTGCAGTCCCTGGGGGCCGGTCCCAATTCACCCCTCCATCCCCCCATTCTAAGCATGATAATTGAGAAGAGGGGGAAACCGAGTCCCTGAGCCGGGGACACGTCCCAAGGTCACAGTTATAGCTTGGGCTGGACTGGGGCAGAAACTGGAGCGTCCTGGTTCCCAAGGCTGCAAACCTCGCACCTGTTTTTTTTTCCAACCCCACCTTGCACCCCAGCAGTGACCGGTGGATTTCCAAAGACAAAAAGATGATTTAGTTAATGACAGGACTGTATTGTTTGACGAAAACAAATAAGTTTCTTTTGGAACAGTGTCTTGCCAAAAGGAACCTAGATGAACCCTATCATTTCCCAGACAGCAGGCCAAATCTTTGCCTCTTCATTATTGTGCAATAATGTCTTTATTTCATTTCAAGCATGATGTATAAAATGTTGTGAGATTGGATTATTTCAATCAATTTTAGCTTGTTCTTTAGAGATGAATGTTAAACTAGGTTAAAATTGCTTGGAGTTTACAGTCTAATACTTGAAATGGTAAAATTCTAGGAGTTTACAGTCTAAAATTTGATTTACTACCATGACTCCTTTGCTAACAAGAATTGGCCAGGAATAAGGGTTTTTTTGTTTTTTTTTTAATTTAATGAATTTATTTATTGGCTGCGTTGGATCTTTGTTGCTGCCTGCGGGCTTTCTCTAGTTGCGGCAAGCGGGGAGCTACGCTTTGTCGCGGTGCGCGGGCTTCTCATTGTGGTGGCTTCTCTTGTTGCAGAGCACGGGTTCTAGGCGCACGGGCTTCAGTAGTTGTGGCACGTGGGCTCAGTAGTTGTGGCACACGAGCTCTAGAGCGCAGGCTCAGTAGTTGTGGCACACAGGCTTAGTTGCTCCGCAGCATGTGGGATCTTCCCGGACCAAGGCTCGAACCCTTGTCCCCTTCATTGGCAGGCGGATTCTTAACCACTGCGCCACCAGGGAAGTCCTAGGAATAAGGTTTTAAATATCACAGAAGTACATTAGCATGCTTCTGTAAAATCTGTATAATTTTATCAGTTACACATAGTACTAAAGAGTGACTTCAATTGTTACGCTAGTCTCCTACTCATGAAAAGTGTGAAAGGTTTTAAGGGATCTATCACCAGCTAAATGCCATGTTATTTCTTATTTGATTTACCTGTATTTTAATAGATACAAAGTTAAATTGTAGGATGACATATGACTACTAATGTGCCTTCAACCACTACAGCCAAAAAACAACTTTTAGTGTTTGAGTTGTTGCCATAGAAGTATTTTCGATGGTAGTAGTCCTACTCTGGAGATAGTCAGTACCTTCTGCAGTTGTGTTTACTGATTTTAAAAAAAAAGTGTGCTTACTAAAAACCCAAAACAAAACTAGGTCCTCTAAAAAGCTATCTAAATGGTCATTATGGGTGATCTAGATTTTATTTTAGAAGAAATAATCTTAACTCTGTAGGCTTGAAATATGTTTACAGTCCTAAATCACTGTAGTAAATTCCTGGGTGTTAGTGCTTAATATGCTTTTGTTGAGTATGTATGCCAAATAATACAGTTGAATCCAGGGTGATAGAGGATATATTTACTAAAAAACACTTTGTAACTCAAGATACTAAGTTTCTGGAAAATAATAGACTAGGAAGCAGTCAGCTTCTGCTTGCTTTTTATTTTTGTCTTGGACACTGATAACAGCAATCAGTGTTATCTGTGCATACTTTTCCATGCATGTCACTAACATTTGGGCTAATTCTCTATTGCCCTAACTGCAAATACCTGATATTTCATGAAAACCAGATGTATGATCATTCCAAGATTGAAACATTGATCATTATATATGTATAAAGTATATACATCTGAATTGCTTTAACTTAAAACTCTTAATGTGTACTATATTCTGTCTGCTATGAAAGCATTACCACCTGAGTCAGATTCTGGACCTATCACTAGTTAACCTTGGGAATAAGCCTTGGTTTTAGTTTCCTTATCTATAAATGGAGACCATTTACCTTGCTTCTCTTTGGGTTGTTATGAGGATTAGGTGTACAGAAAGCACTTTGAACACCATAAAATTGTTTAGAAATATAAGCATGGATGCAGGGGTCACATTTGTATTTTGCAATAGGACTTTGAGTTGAGTGAGAAGAAATGAGATCACCCTATACTTAATGTTTTCAAAGTTTTAATGAACACTTTTGCCTTTTACTGATTGATTGTCCTTGAAAGTAGAAAATACTCTAATGTTTTAAAAATTAAGTGGTGTAGGCCTGCTTTGTTCTTACCTCGTTAAAGCATACATTGTATTACATTATATTGTAATAGGATATCTGCTTCCCTTATTAGACTATGAGGTCCTCAAGGACAGATTTTAGATTTTATTAATGCTTGGGTCTCTAGCCTCTAGTACAGATCCTAACATACACTTAAAATAATAGCTTATTGTCTGCTAATTATCTATTGTGTGCTAGGTACTTTCCATGTCTTTCCTTATCTATTTGACCAAAGAACACTTTTTGTAACTACAATGTATTGATGAAATACCAATAGGACCAAAGATGTACCCTTTGGGTTAAATCGAGAGCAAGTCATACTCTCAAAGGCTATTTTTATAATTTATCTATGAAATTATGAATTTTATTAATATTTTTACAATTGCATAAGTAACTCATATTCATTGTAGAAAATTTGGGAAATATAGAAATGAAAAAAGAAAAAATAGTTCCTAAAACTCACCATCCAGACATAATCTCTGTTAACATTTTGAAGTATGTCTTTTTTTGTTTTAATATTTATTTTTATTTATTTATCTGGCTGTGTCAGGTCTTAGCTGCCGCACGTGGGATCTTCGTTGCCATGTGTGGGATCTTTTAGTTGTGGCATGCGAACTCTTAGTTGCGGCATGGGGGATCTAGTTCCCTGACCAGGGATTGAACCCGGGTGCACTGCACTGGGAGCGTGGAGTCTTAGCTACTGGACCACTAGGGAAGTCCCCTGAAGTGTATCCTTTACGTACGTATTTTACTACATTTGGAATCATACCGTATATACACATATTTCAGCTGCCCACTGAGTTAACTAGAATTAGGATAGCAGGGAAATAACTTTTTCATACTCCCTAAGCTATCTCTATGGGCCAATTGAATTAAGCAACAGGCTTTTAAAAAAGAGATTCATTTATTAGGGTTTGGTGGCCAAAGAATTAAAAAAAAATCATCAACTGATAAAATCCTCACTTAACCTTTTAATCTTTCACCCTTGGTTGCAAGGCAAAGTATTGCCACAATCTGGGCATTTTGCCAGATTGATTTCGGAGGTGATAAGTTTGAGGTTAAATATTGCTCATGGACACTGGCTGCTTCTGAGTCCTAAACTTTGTTTGCTCAAGGAGGAAATTGAGGCATCAGTTTGAGTCTCAGAGTGTCACTGGAAGTATTTTTGTTCTGGTTTTTTATGAGTGTGTAAAGGGAGGGTAAAAGCAGGGGTTATCTGTATTTCCCTGTATTTAAAAAAAATTATACATATTACGAACTTAGAAAAATTAAATATCGTTACAGAAAAAGTTGAAAGTATGACAAGATAGCAAAAACCACTTGTTGAAAAGAGCACACATATGGTGGTTAGTTCGTAAATGCTGCCGCTGTATCAATATACACTTTGAATATCATCCTTCTATGCTATTGATGTGTTTAATTTTTTTCTTATATCTGCAAATATATATTTCACTAATATTTTCCCCTTGAAATATAGAAACAATTCCGCAGTGTTCCAGGGATCCCATATTGAGAAATTCTCTTTTGTATATACCATCTCTAGTCCTTAAAGCTCTTCATGCTCTTGTAGAAATCATATATAGTTTCCAAGGTGCACTATAAATGTTGAATGAACAAGTGAATTTAGAAGTGGAGAATGAACTTACTTTGTTGCTTGATTTACTGAATAACTCCATTTTAAGTTGATGTAAGATTATGTCTTCAAACATTAAAATATGTTTTATTTGCACTAAGCTGTCTTTCCCAATATCAGAAAATATTTAATTTGGAAGTTGTTCTTTTGTGGCTGGTGCACATTGTCATATTTGTCATTGGTTTTATAAACATCACACACACACACGTATAGCATGTATACAAAAGATGTTAATGATAGTGGTGGTTGGAGGTTAACTGTAAAACAAGTCTACAATGTTTGTTGAATGTTTATTGGTATATAAAACATTTGGGAGGTAAAAAGGAAACTGACCAGACATTTCTTTCCTTTACAGCATTTAAATCTAATTAAAGATACAAAACAGAATGTTTCCTTTACTTTTCCTATCCTAACAGAAATTAACCAATCACAAAGTAATTATGAGGCACTATATAAGAGAGGAAAGTTAACATGGAATGAAAAATTGGGAAATATAGCTTTGTATAGTATTAGGAAGTGAAGCTTTCTCAAAGAAGTGAAAAATGAGAACTGGCGGAGAGGGAGGCAGGGGAACATAAGCAGAGAAATTATGAACAAATTATAGTAGGACAGCATGTAAAATCTATGATACTCATTCTCATCCACATTTCATAATTAATTTCATAACTAATTAACAAACTTTTGTTTACATGTTGAATGGTTATTTGCAAAGCCAGGCATTAAGCTGCTTATTGAGGAAAAAGAAAAATTAACGGCAGGTGTGCTCTATGAATGATATGATGATAATTGAAAAGAGAAGGAATTCAAACCATTTCATGAGAGAAGAGCTATCACCAAATAATTCCTTGGAGAGGAATGGCATACTTTTAAATTAGTCCCTTAGTTACTCTCCGGGCTTTCACCATATGAATCTTAACAAGTAATTTGTGGGTATTATCATTGTGGGATTTATCTTCAAGCTTTACAAACAAGTATAAGAATATGGAAATAAGGACCAATATGAGTAACTTATCTGTAAAACTGAAATAAGGAGATATATGAATGGCAGCATAGGAACTGCAGCATAGTTAGTGGTAAAAAGGGTGGGATCTGAAGTCATACTGCTTTTGCTCGAAATTCAGTTCCCCTTGTTGGCTATGTGATCTTACTCAATTTTATTTCTGGAGATGCCAGAAATCTTGCCATGGTTGTGGGCATTTTAATGAAATAATATATAGAGTGCTAAGCACAGTATCTATCTTCTATTAATTATTAATATCTTGACCACCTTTTCAATATTTTATTTTATTTAATACTGGCTATTAATTTCATAACCTTATAAAGTAGATCAAAGATCTTAAGTAATAATGTTTGCATGCTTAAGCTCTTAGGTTTAAATGAATTACAAATAAAATTAGTATGGAAAGGAGACATAAAAGACAAACAGGTAGACTTTGAATGTAAATATTAGTAGTAAAAATTATATTAACTGTGGGGAAATTTATTTCAGATTTCTGAATCTCTATTTTATATTTTTCCTAACTCCTTTCCCTCAAAACAAAAAGAGCAAACTATAAGTATCTTTTGAACTTTTTATTATGGCACATTTTAATCATATACAAAAGTAGTAAGACTGTATCACCCAGATACAAACAATTATCAACTCATGCCCCATGTTGTTTCATCTGTATCCCTGCCCATTCTTCTCACCTGTATTATTTTGAAACAAATATCGTATCGTTTCACACTTAATAAATATTTGTTGAACACTGTTTTGTGGAATATTCTAACACATGTATATTACAAAGCCCTTGCTATTGAAATTTGAGAAGGCTTACTTTTCCATCCCAACTTTGGAACCAACTTAGAAATAAAATACATGCGTCAGAAAGATAGAGGTATGGGACTTCCCTGGCAGCCCAGTGGTTAAGACTCTGTGCTTCCACTGCAAGGGACTCGGGGAACTAAGATCCCGCATGCTGCGCTGAGAAGAAATTTTGTTCCTTCTGAGGGTGGGCCACTCCAAATTAAGGGGACTATGCAGGGTTGAGTCACAGATGGACGGACAGCTCTTTCTCCTATGTCGCTTCTGCTCCCATGGGGAGGAGTATATGAGGGAATAAAGAAGGGTTAAAAGTGTTCCTTCCATTCTTTTCCCTCCTTGCGGACTAGAGTGGAATTTTCCTTCACTAGGTGGGAACAGGTAGCTGGGGATAGATGTTCCTCTCAATACTTGCCTTCAAAAAGCCTTCTCAGGGTTTAGGTGGTGTACCAGAATATAAAAAACATAGGACTTAGAAATAAAGGCTTTTTAAACAAACATTTAGGGATAGCATACGTGTGGTAGCACTAACCTTAAGTGTACAGCTTAATATCTTTTTTAATATATGTGTACATCCAGGTAGCCATTTACTCAGATCAAGATATAGAACATTTCTAGAATCCCATAAGATTCCCTTGGTTCCCTTCCCAGTCTATCCTTCTCCATCCCCAGAGGTGACCACTCCTCTGACTTTTCTGATCATTGATTTTTTTAAAAATTTATTTATTTTATTTGTTTTATTTTTGGTTGCGTTGGGTCTTCGTTGCTGTGCACGGGCTTTCTCTAGTTGCGGTGAGTGGGGGCTACTCTTCCTTGTGGTGCGCGGGCTTCTCATTGTGGTGGGTTCTCTTGTTGCGGAGCACGGGCTCTAGGCACTCAGGCTTCAGTAGTTGCGGCACGCAGGCTCTAGAGTGCAGGCTCAGTAGTTGTGGTGCACGGGCTTAGTTGCTCCGCAGCATGTGGGATCTTCCTGGATCAGGGCTCGAACCCATGTCCCCTACATTGGCAGGTGGATTGTTAACCACTGTGCCACCAGGGAAGCCCTGATCATTGATTATTTAAGACAGTGGTTTTCAAAGTGTGGTCTGTGGACTCCTGGGAGTCCCCAAGACCTCTCATGGGTCTACAAGGTCAAAATTATTTTCATAAGACATTACTTACCTTTTTCACCTTGTTGACATCTGCACTGATGGTGCAAAAGCAGTAGTCGGTAAAACTGCTGTTGCTTTAGCACAAATGAAAATACTGGTACCAAATGTACTAGTAGCCATTGTATTCCTCACCATCATGCACTCACATTTTTTTTAAAAAAGGCAGTTTCATTTAAGAATATCTTTGATGTATTAGAAAAATTATTAATTTTATTAAAGTTAAATCCTTGAGTACACGTAACTTTTAATATTCTGTGTGACAAAATTGGGAGTACACAAAAAACAGTTTTGCTGCATACCAAAGTAGGAAGATGATTGTCTTGAGGAAAAGCACTTGTGCAATTGCTTGAATTCTGAGCTGAATTAGCCTTTATTGTTTTCCACAGAACACCATTTTTACTTAAAAAACTGACTGACGAAGTGGTTATTCAGCCTTGAGTATTCAGCAGATATGTTCTTGAAAATTAGTAAAGTGAGTCTGTCATTAGAAGAAAAATAATCTAGCTGCCTTCTATTAAAGCAATGCCAATGATTAAATTTGGGCTTTCAAGCAAAATTAGACTTCTGAAAAACTTGTATCATCCACTGTGAGCTTGGTAGCTTTCCAACTTTTAAAGATTTTCCTGATGATATCAGGTATTAACAAATGTGATTTTTAAAATATATTGTCTAATGAAATGTGTCAGTATTTAGAAGATCAGCATAATTCAGTGAATCAGTATTTTCCAAAAAACCATGCATGGGTGAAAGATCCATTCAAAGTTCAAGACGGGCTAATCGATTTTCATGTAATAGAATATGAAGAGGTCATTAATACAGTTCAGATTCCACATTGCAACTAACTTTTAAGAATCTGCCATTTGTTGAATTTTGGTGCAGTATCAAAGAAGAATCTTTCTTTTCCAACTATCTGTGTGAAGGTTGATATGTACGTATGAAGCAGATACGAGAATCTAGCTGCCTTCTATTAAGCCAGACATTAAAGAGATTTGCAAAAGTGTAAAACAATGCCACTCTTAGCGTTAAATATTTTTGTCAGATCGTTATTTTTCATAAAATGTTATGTTAACATGTAATGGATTTATTATTGTTATTTTCAAAGTTTTAAAATTTAGAAGTCAATTTCTAATATGTAATTATTAATGGATATAACCCACATAATCAAAAGCTCTTTGAGGGACTTCCCTGGTGGCGCAGTGGTTAAGATTCCTCCTGCCAATGCTGGGGACACGGGTTCGAGCCCTGGTCCGGGAAGTCCCCCATGCCACAGAGCAACTAAGCCCCTCCGCCACAACTACTGAGCCTGCATGCCACAACTACTGAAGCCTGCGCGCCTAGAGCCCGTGCTCCACAAGAGAAGCCACCACAATGAGAAGCCCGCACATCGCAACGAAGAGTAGCCCCTGCTCGCCACATCTAGAGAAAGCCCGCGTGCAGCAACGAAGACCCAACGCAGCCAAAAATAAATAAATTAGTTAATTAATTAAAAAAATATATGCTTAAAAAAAGAAAAGCGCTCTTTGAGGTACTCAGTAAGAATCCTGAGACCAAAATGGTTAGGAACTGCTAGTTTAAGGCATTAACTCTTGACTGTAATAAGAATCATTGTAATCTGAAGTAATTTTTTAAAAAAGTGCTTCACAGAGGAGTTGAGAAGTGAATTTTTCCCCCCCACTGCACGCGGCTTGCAAGATCTTAGTTCCGTGCTCTCAGCAGTGAAAACACGGAGTCTTAACCACTGGATTGCCAGGGAATTCCCAAACGAATTGTTTATTGTACCAAAAAGCAAAGAAATTAAAAGGACACAGAAGTCAGCTTGAAGGAGCTAATGATGTTGACTTTGATTACTTGGTGGAAGTGGTATCTGCCAGACTTTTCCGTTGTGAAGTTACTCTTTTTATCTTTGTAGTTAGTAAGTATTTTTGTAGGAAAGTACTTTGAAACCACATAAACACTCCATTCCTTATCAAACTTTTGGTCCATTTATTAAAATGAATTCAGAATATCCTATTTTGTTTAATGGTTTAAAGTTTGTTACTATCATTATTTTGATGCTAACATTGTCTCAGGTTTGGCCAGTGAGAGCTCCTTCAAACTGGCTTCTGTGTCCTGTTAACTTCCTTGCTTTTTGGTACAACAGTCAGTAGTTTAACCTAATCTACAAGTAACCATTTTAGCACTCTTTTCTTTTTGGTAGTATTCTAGAGTGCTTTGTTCTTGAATATTGATGATCTGTTTATAACATATTTCCGTAGTTTTTGACTAAAACAAGCACTGACTGGACTTTCAAAAGTCATTTAATGTCAAAAGAGCACTTACTTTTGAAAAAACTTTAATCTCTGTATTTGCTTCATCTGTTTTCTATTGTGCATTAACTCTAGTAATTAAAGTCAACCTAAAGTCAAAGTAGTAGCTTTTTAAAATATATATTTACTTATTTATTTTGGCTCCACCGGCTCTTAGTTGTGGCACGTGGGATCTTTAGTTGCAGCATACAAACTTCTTAGTTGTGGCATGCGGACTTCATAGTTGCAGCATGCGGACTCTTAGTTGCAGCATGCATGCGGGATCTAGTTCCCTGACCAGGGATCAAACCTGGGCCCCCTGCATTGGGAGCACAGAGTCTTACCCACTGGACCACCAGGGAAGTCCCCAAAGTAGCTTGTTTCACATAGGTATTCCCTTTCTCTCTGCTAAACTGATGGAACTTTTAGAACATTAGGTTAATATATTCATTTCTTCATACCTTGTGTTTCTATTGATTATTAATTAGGTTGCCATAAAAATACAATCTAACAATATAAAAGAAGAAAACTTTAATACTCTTGCAAATATGTTCAGATGTTATTGTATGTAAGACATTTTAATTCTATTATTTGAACAGTACCTTGAACTTGAATTGCCTCTTGTTAAGAAGAAATTGTCTGTTTTTCCAAGTATTTAGAAAAGTATTTCCAAAATATTTTTCCTGTGCATTCCATTAATTATTGGGCTGGCTAAAAAGTTCATTTGGGTTTTTCTTCTCTTTTGTTTTTTTTAAAAAATATTTATTTAGGCTGCTCCAGGTCTTAGTTGCATCATGTTGGCTCTTAGTTGTAGCATGCATGTGGGATCTAGTTCCCTGACCAGGGATTGAACCCAGGCCCCCTGCATTGGGAGTATGGAGTCTTAGCCACTGGACCACCAGGGAAGTCCCTCCTCATTCTTATAGATAGGGAAGCTCAACCATAGAAAGATGAGGTAATTTTCCCAAGGTCACACAAGTATCAAACAGACTTGAGAGCAGAGATCCTAACTCCAGAGCCCCACCCTCAACTACTACACTATACTACCCTCAGCCAAGATGATTAAAACAGTCACTTCTTTTAAGTAATTAATGGGAAAGGGAGGAAAGAGATGGGTAAACACTTTATGCTATAAATATGATAAATGCCTTAGTAGAGAGATGCATGAGAGACTGGGGGGATCCAGAGGAGAGACATTTTAACTCTGAGGAGGTGTGTATGTGCAAGTCCTCCTCTGTCTTTTCTATTATAGCTTAAAAATCATGTTTAGGTTCTTGTAACCCTCCTGCATTGCTGTGGCTGTGTTTTGATCTTTGATTCTTCTTGGTGCAGCTAAAAACAATTCAAAATACCACTACGTTCTTTAAAACACTTGTAATGTCTACATAATATATAAACATCATGATTCATTTGATGTATCTTTTTTAGGTGAATTTCTGGAAAAATAAAATGTTCAAATTAGCTTCAATTTAATGTTTTCACAGGTGCTGGAGAAAATTTGGAGAATACAATGGCAGCCTTTCAGCAGTAAGTATATAAAAAGGTGTTCTTTTCTTTTACAGTTTATCTTTAAAGTGATGATGATTCACCAAGTGAGGATAGTACACATGTAGCATCCACTTGTGATAGTTGTTTCTATTTTATTAAAATGGCTTTTTTTTTTTTTTTTTTTTTTTTTTTTAGTTAGTCTGAAGTGTTACAAAGAGTGTTTGGCTTCTGCATAACTGAAAAACTAGATCAGAGTTTTGGGTAATCAAAAGATACTATAGTTCCAAAGCTGAAAGAAGACATTTGTAACAAGGCACATACTGTGTGTAATGCTAATTAGCCTCAGAGAGAAAGAGAAAAGGAGAAAATGAAAACACTGTTACATTGGCTGTTATTTATGAGTAGGATTATGTGTCTACTCAGTAATTCTTCCACAGATCAGGTCGAGCTGTCATCTGGTCTTTCTTCTTTGAAGCCTTATGAGTGTTGATCTTATTTTTTTAAATAAGGTAAATTATTTGTTTTCAATGTTTAAATTATTCGTATTTCATATAGATGTCTTTTAGAGCACCTCACAGAGAAGCAGCAGGAGACACAGGAATGAAAGCTGATTGACACCTTGTTCTTTGTCTTAGAGTGAATGATTATCATCAGTCTGTGGTAATGGTGCGAACACTGTTTTCTGTTCCCTGAAAAGTAAGACGGGGAATGTGATAAGTTAACTCCCATGAAAAACATTACCATCCATATTTAGTAAGAAAAATATTTTCTTACGTAATTTTTGAGCCATTTTTATGTATATAATTGGGGCCAATAAATCAGGATAATTTGGCTTAAGTTTTTGTTCTGCTTCTCATCATTCAAAGACACTTTAGAGATTATTTTTCCTGTTATCAGGTCCCAAGGTACTGCTTTTCCATAGTCTAGTTTCGTCTAAATCCTATCCTCCTATATTTGTCATTGCTTATTCTTTTTGTTCTATAATATGATGCCTTTTGACTGTAATCTCAAGTCTCTTACAGCTCTAAAATGCAAAATCTTTCCTCCTGTCACTGACTGTGAAACAGAATAATTTAATTTAAATTAGTTTGTTATCTTCTCTACTGAGATTATGTAGCTAGCTCCTATAGCAAAATATATTTAATTTTATGTGAACAGTTTTCACTGTGATATACACACACATATGCATACCCACGCACACCCTCATTCACTGTCATTTATCCAATATTTGTTGCCTGTGATGTAGTAATATATATTGCTTGGGGAAAAACTGCTCATAACTTTGAGTGGTTTTTAGCATTCCTTTATGTAAAAGTATATTATTTTGTAAGTTTTTCTCCATATTTTTTTTTTGCTAAATCTTTACCAAACACCCTTATTTATGAAATTAAACTATTTCTAAGGATGGTACGTTTGTATAATACATTATTTCTAAGGATGGTACCTAAATGTTTATCTTTGAAGACTGATCCTCTGAAAAATTTTTTGGTATTCAAAGAATAATTTAGATGGTTTTTACTTGCTATATATAAAATTTCATTTCCCGTCTTCAAGCAGTTTGTTTTTATATTGTTTTGTTCAAGCAGTAACTATTGAAGAGTACCACAGCCTTCTCTATCATGTGGTAGCTTTCTATAACTTTAGTTTTTTGGAGGTTTTTCTCGTACTTTAAAAGAAGAAAGCAACTCTTCCGTATGTTATTATTAGTGTTTATTGGATATATTTATTTGTAAGGCTGTTTGCTAATTGACTTTGAAATTTATAGAAAACCTAAATCAAATAGGCTTTAATTTTAAACTTAAATTTTTTTGCTGTTGGTGGTGGTGGTGATGATTTTGTTTTTTGTTTTGTTTTGTCTTATGCATCAGTGCTCTTACTTTCAATAAGTAGTTTTTTAAATTGTACTTTGTTTTCATTTATAAATATTCTATTTAACTGCTAGGACACTTAGAAAGTTGTTTTTTTTTTTAATATGCCTACTTCATGAACAACAAGAAAAAAATTGTTTAAGCGTACTATTTTTAAGGTACTGTATACTAAAAAGATAAAGAGTTATAATACATAATTGGCAAAAGACAGACACTGTGCTTAAGTATGGTATATGCTTGAAAGGATATATAGTTGAAGGAGAGATAGTAAAAAATACAATGAGCAGCTAAAACTTAGATCTTATTTATATATATGGTTAGACATATACTTCACAAAGCATGTATATTATGACATGGAAGCGAAGATGATATTAGAGAAAGTATAAATAGTTGGTGTGGGAAGCCTAGTTAAGATTAACCAGAAAATTGAAAAGATACCAGGGTTAGAAGAGCTATCATTTGGTGGAGAGGAAGAAGCTATTTTAAAAATGTGAAATGTTTGAGGTTAAGATGTGATGGTATGTGGACAAGATACATCTAGAAAATTGAAAAGACCTTAAGAATGCATGGAAAATTAATTCATTATATGTTCATTACATTATAGTAGGGCTAAAGAAGTAATTAGTACTGACACAGAGAAATAGTTACATCTCACAATTTATAAAAGTTCTTTAATGTGCTTTATAAAATAATTTCACAGACACCTTAAGTTGTGAATGTGGCTCTTCTGGGATTCCTTGGAAGCCAGAATCTTTCCTTATTGATTTCTCAATCCCTAGCATTTAGCTCTGGTGCTAATAAGTTCTCACTAGTCGCTTACTGAATGATATATGGAATGGGGCACTCAAGAACAAAGCAGAATATTGGGGGGTAGGATAAATTGGAAGATTGGGATTGACATATATACACTATTGATACTGTGTATAAAATAGATAACTAATGAGAACCTACTGTATAGCACAGGGAACTCTACTCAGTGCTCTGTGGTGACCTAAATGAGAAGCAAATCCAAAAAAGAGGGGACATATGTATACGTATAGCTGATTCACTTTGCTGTACAGTATAAACTAACACAATATTGTGAAGAAACTAAACTCCAATAAAAAAAAAGAAAAAGCAGAATTTTAACAGAAGACAGAGACAGAACCCCGTTCATAATAAACATGGAACCAAAAACTAAGGAATTGTACTACAAGGA
The DNA here is from genome assembly GCF_028564815.1 of Eubalaena glacialis. NCBI lineage: Eukaryota > Metazoa > Chordata > Mammalia > Artiodactyla > Balaenidae > Eubalaena > Eubalaena glacialis. Next base: position 26,025,087 of record NC_083734.1, on the reverse strand, counting down.
TACACACACACACACACACACACACACACACACGCACATACACAGAGTCACTAAGCCCCTGAGTATGTAAAATCTGGTTCTTAAGAGCTAATAAAACTAGGTTATTAAACCAGACTGCCTTTGTAAATACCCATAGGACAATTTGATCCCTGTGGTATTACCACGAATGCTTAGAGAAAGAAACAAGTTGTATTAGCAATAGCTGCAAGTATAAGTTGGCAGACAGTCAGAGTAATTAATCAGTGACCTGATTCTCATGATAAAATTCTTTAGAATGTCTAATTAATACAATACTAATTATCTCATCTCTGAAATGGGAATAATACAACCTCAATGTTTTGAGGAATAAATGAGATTCAAATAAATTCTTTAACATAGAGTCTGTTTTAAGTTATGATGCATTGTTTTTGTGAAGTTTGAAGTAATTTCACTTCTTTTAGAGCTAGAGTTTTTATTTCTTTTTCCGGAAATGTTGAAGCCTTGGCTTCCCTAGCTTTTTTCTGTGTTTATCATCAGCTTATCAGAAATGCAACTATACAATGTTTGGTGTTTCAATTGAAGTAGATGCATATTGTTATTTATGGAAAAATTTGAAGACCAAAGTGATAAAAGAAAAAGTTTTCTTGCTCTGTTCTAGCTATTTGTGTATCAAATTTGAGATAATTTTATTAGAATAATTTACAAATTGTCCTAGATACACTTACTATTGTTCTAAATTTTTACTTATTAGCTTGTTAATAAGAGAGAAACATACTATAAATAGAAAATTTTTTTTTATAATTCCTAAACATTTCTAAAAATATCCAACATTTCAGCTAAAGGCAAACTTCATACTTAGAAAGATTTTAGGTAATATGTATAGTTTTTTTTAAATACAGGAGAATATAGATAACCCCTGCTCTTACCCTCCTTTACACACTCATACAAAACCAAAACAAAAATAAAAGAAAGACATGTATGTGACCAAAAATCAGCAGTACCAACAGTACCAATTTTTTTTTTTTTTAGCTATATAAAGAATCTTAGAATTTTATTTTAAAACTGTTTGCTGGCTCTATACGTCGCTTACAGTGTCTACATTTTTTATTCTTTTTTTAAAAAAACTAAACACAGTTTAACAATATACAAGGAAATTTTAAAATACAGAAAAATAATTCTATCAACCTAAAACCTGTTTTTATTTGCCTATTTGTGTTTTTTTTAAACATTTTATATTTATTTATTTATTATTTATTTTGGCTGTGCTGGGTCTTAGTTGTGGCATGCATGTGGGATCTAGTTCCCTGACCAGGGATTGAACCCGGGCCCCTTGCATTGGGAGCATGGAGTCTTACCCACTGGCCCACCAGGGAAGTCCTTATTTGCCTATTTTTGGATTTTATTTTTACACATTTGTGGTTCTAGCAAACACACAATTGGCAAACAAATAATCTCTTTTAAAGGTGGATGTCCTTTAGAAGAGGACATGTACAGTTAACAATTATTTACATCTTAGTAAGAATTACATTAAGGAGCCAAGTTTGTTTGTTTTCCTCTAACAACTGGTGATAATCAGAACACTGAAAGGGAAGATTATTTAAGGAGAAGTAAGGGAGCAGTATGAGACTTTGGCACAAGGCAGCAAGTGGCCATTGGGTCTTTTGGAGTGGGATTCTGATGGGCTTGGATCATCAGAAGAGACCAAGTATGAGAAAATTCCGAAGTGGTTGGCTTCGAAGATAAATTTTGCCAGGTCCATATATATATATATACACACACACACACACACTTTATCAATGGGATCATACCATACCTACTTTTTTTTTCATTTAGATTCAACAATGACATTCCATTGTTGGAATAACAACTTCATTGAATAAAGTGAATACTTGATTCTTTGAAGTATGGTACTTACTATGGCTATGGATTATCATTGATGAACATTTAGGTGCTAGCTGGATGATAATTAATTAAAATTTAAAATGTTCATAGACATTGATAACCAAAATATGGCTTCATTCTGCTCATTTATTTATTTTTTTTTAATTTATTTATTTATTTTTGGCTGCATTGGGTCTTCTTTGCTGCATGCAGGCTTTCTCTAGTTGCGGCGAGTGGGGGCTACTCTTCGTTGTGGTGCACGGGCTTCTCATTGCAGTGGCTTCTCTTGTTGCAGAGCACGGGCTCTAGGTGCACAGGCTTCAGTAGTCGTGGCTCGTGGGCTCTGGAGCGCAGGCTCAGTAGTTGTGGCGCACGGGCTTAGTTGCTCCGCGGCATGTGGGATCGTCTCGGGCCAGGGCTCGAACCCCTGTCCCCTGCATTGGCAGGCGGATTCTTAACCACTGCACCACCAGGGAAGCCCCTCTGCTCATTTAGAAATGTGTGAATACCTGCAATATGCCCAACATCGTGAACGTTGGAAAATATGGAACAGATAGATACCTTCCTCACTAGGAATTTAGTATCTAGTTGTAGAGACATGACCTTATATGAAGTCATTTCCATTTCAAATTGTTTCCACCTTATAGGAAACAATTTGAATGTATAGGAATATATTACACAAACTGTAATTTATCTACTTTTACATTTTCTCATTCCTGCTTTCTCACTCTGCTCACCCCAGCTCTTATTCTTTCCATTCCTGAATTTTAAAAAAGTAAAAGTTTCTTTCTAAAACTCTCTCCCTGCCGCACCCATGTTTACTTTTTTTTTCATCTTGAAATGTCATTGGTGGTAATTGATACATAAAGTGCGTACAAAAACAAACAAACAAACAAGGGACTTCCCTGGCAGTCCAGTGACTAAGACTCTGCTCTTCCACTGCAGGGGACACAGGTTTGATCCCTGGTCAGGGAACAAAGATCCTGCATGTGGCGCAGCCAAAAAACAAAAACAACAACAACAACAAAACAAACAAAGTGCTATGTAAGCATTTTACATATACAGAGAGCTATCTCTTTTCATTCATTAATTCAATATTTAACAAATACATGGGACTTCCCTGGTGGAACAGTGGTTAAGAAATCCGCCTTCCAATGCAGGGGACGCAGGTTTGATCCCTGGTCGGGGAACTAAGATCCCACATGCCGCGGGGCAAGTAAGCCCTCGCGCCACAACTACTGAGCCTGCGTGCCACAACTAGAGAGCCCACATGCCACAAACTACAGAGCCCACGTGCTCTGGAGCCCATACACGACAACCAGAGAGAGAAAACCCGCATGCCACAACTAGAGAGAAGCCCACGTGCTGCAATGAAGGGCCCGCGTGCTGCAAAAAAAAAAAAAAAAAAGATCCCACATGCCTCAGCGAAGACCTGACGCAGCCAAAAATAATAATAAAAAAAAATATTAAAAAAAGTAAAAAAAAAAATACTTATGGAGTACCTGTTTTGCCCAGCCCCATGCGTAGGCACTTGTTTATAATAGTAAACAAGCCATAGTCCACAAACCCTTTCGTCAAAGAGCACCTGTCTAACTGGGCAAGTAGGGGAAGATAAATAGACGTATTCAAAACAGTGTGGTAAGTACTCTGACACAGTAAACACAGGTGCTACAGGAAGTCCTGGCAATTTGGCAAATAACTGGTAGATAGGCTACAAAATCCAGACTGGGGTCGGGGGATTAGGGAAGGTATCCTGAAGTGGTAGTTTTTAAGGTTACACCTGAAAGATGAATAAGAGTTAGCAGATAAGGGGAAGAAGAAAGACTTTTTAAAAAACTGCTGTTGTAGTATGTATAATATACATTCAGTAATATGCACAAATCTTAAGTGCACAGCCCAAAGAATTTTAATATATGTATACACCTTTGTGACCACCACCCGGATAAAAATATAGAACATCTCTAGCACCCCTGAAGGCACCCTTGTGACCTTTCCCAGCCTGTACTCCTTTCCCCTAGATGACCATTATTTTAGTTTCTATTACAATAGATTGATTTTGTCTGTTCCTGATAACATAAATATCATCATACCGTATTTACACTTTTGTCTCTGGCTTTTCTTTCTTTCAGTTTATATCTGTAAGATTCATCCATGATGTGTGAAATAATCTTGTACATGTTTTTTAATGGTCAAATGCATTCATCTCTCTCAGGTATATACTTAGCAGAAGTTGAATTGCTGTGTCATAGGGTAGGTGGATATTTATACTTTTCAAAGGATTGTACCAACTTAACTCCCACCAGCAATGTATGAGAGTTCCATTTGCTCCACTGTCTTGCTAACTTACTGTCAGTCCTTTTAATTTTAGGCATTCTGATGGTGTATAGTGCTGTCTCATTGTAGTTTTAATATCCATTTCCCTGTAGAATTTTTTTTTTTTTTTTTTTTTTTTTTTTTTTTTTTGGCTGCGTTGTGTCTTCGTTGCTGCACGCGGGCTTTCTCTAGTTGGGATGAGTGGGGGCTGCTCTTCGTTGCAGTGCGCGGGCTTCTCATTGCGGTGGCTTCTCTTGTTGTGGAGCACGGGCTCTAGGGTGTCCAGGCTTCAGTAGTTGTGGCTCACAGGCTCTAGAGCGCAGGCTCAGTAGTTGTGGTGCACGGGCTTAGTTGCTCCGAGGCATGTGGGATCTTCCTGGACCAGGGCTCGAACCCATGTCCACTGCATTGGCAGGCGGATTCTTAACCACTGCACCACCAAGGAAGTCCTCCCTGTTGAATTTTGATGTTGAACTTCTGTTCATACGTTTATTCGCCACTTGGAAATTCTCATTTGTGAAGTGAGAAAACAATTGTATTGTTTTTCTGTGAAAGACATTTCAGACAGAGAAAGTATTTAGAGAGCATGGGACTGCTTGGAGTGTAGGTGCAAGGTGGGGAGGAGGTGAAGAGAACTAATATTATCATCACTGTTTTGCAAATAAGGAAACAAGCATAAAGAACTTGCCCAACTGTAAATGGAATTATTTCATGATTTCCTTTTCAGATTTTCATTATTAGTGTATAGAAATAAAACTCATTTTTATACGTTTGTTTTGTATTCCAGAACTTTACTGAGTTTGTTTATTAGTTCTGACAGTGGTGTATATGGAACCTTTATTTCTACATATATGATTATGTCATCTGCAAATAGAGATAATTTTACTTCTTCTTTTCCAATTTGGATGCTTTTTTTTTTTTCTTACTCATTTGCCCTTCTAGAGCTTATAATCCTATGCAGAATTTAAGTGGCGAAAGTGGGCATCCTTTTCTTGTTCTTTACGCTTTCATTTTATAGATGTGGAAACGTGGGCCCAGAGAGGGGCAGTTACTCACCCAAAGTTACCCAGCAAGTTCATAGCAAAGCAGGAACTAGTGCCCGAATGTCAACTTCTAGTCCAGTGTTCTTTCCTTTATACTGGGTTGCCAGAATTAAGGATTGCTAGTTATGGAAAGCAGGCAACATGAGTCTCTTATTCTAAGTTCAGTTAGAATATTTTTATATCAATTATTCATAATAGATAACAGTCTTGAGGAGAAATTTTAGTATTATGGGATTTTCTACTATTTTGATTTGTAACTCTGAACTTTTTCATCTAATGTATGTAACCTAAATGTTTGCTTATGTTTCAGAATGTCATTATTCTTCTTTGTATTTCTTCAGTGCAGTTACAGTTGGAACTGATATGTTGGAATTGGACTGCCATATCACAAAAGATGAAGAAGTTGTAGTGTCACATGATGAGAACCTAAAGAGATCAACTGGAGTCAATGTAAACATCTCTGATCTCAAGTACTGTGTAAGTGAAAATGCATGATAAACTAATAATTAATAGATATTAGGGCCTGTAGGATTTTTAAAAACAGTGAGTGCCAGATAGCGCGTCCATAAATAATAATAAAAAAAGATAATGTTTAAATAATGAATGTCAAAGGAAAGTTAAAAAACTATTCTGACTTACAGTGAGGATTTGTATTCATTACGTACATCTGTGGAGACTTATTTTGATAACTATTTCAACAAAATTACCAAAGTCCTCAAATGTAAAACTACTGGAGTTCAACTTGTTTGACGTATTCTACAATTTATTTGATTCAGATTAAATATATGAATTAGTTTTAGTCTTCATGTATAGGAAAGAACCCTTTAAATATCTGATGTTAGTAGTTTACATGCTCATTATAGTAAATACTGATAAATGGAAGAAAAATAATGCCTAATTCTACCACCTAAAAAAAACTTATGTTAACAGGATACTATCTGTATGTATACCCTGAATGTTTTTTACATAGTTATGTTCTCATTGTATATTATTTATATTGTATTTTTAAACACTCTAACATTATGGCATGATATACATTTTTTCTTTTTCTTTTTTTTAATAGACTTTTATTTTTTAGAACAGTTATAGATTCACAACAAAATTGATCAGAAAATATAGAGATTTCCCATATACTTTCTGACCTCACATAGGTACAGCCTCCCCCCACTATCAACATCCTGCACCAGAGTGGTACATTTGTTACAATTGATGAACGTACACTGATACATCATCATCACCCAAAATTCATAGCTTACATTAGGATTTATTCTCAGTGTTGTACATTCTATGGGTTTTGACATGACATTCATGAAAATGACATGTATCCACTAATATAATGTCATACAACATAGTTTCACTGCCCTAAAAATCCTCTGTGCTCTGCCTATTCATCCTTCCTGCCTCCAACCCCCTGACAATCACTAATCTTTTTACTGTCTCCATAGTTTTGCTTTTTCCAAAATGTCATATAGTTGGAATCACACAGTATTTAGCCTTTTCAGATTCTATGCTTATTTTTTATAAACATTTCAAATGACTGAAGTTATTCCATTGAGTGGATGTATAGTTGTCTTTAACCATTCCTCTACTGTTGTGCATTTGAATTAGTTCTCAGTTTTCACCATTATAAATAACACTGCACTGAACATCTGTATGTGTAAAGATCAAGTTTTCTCTGTATTTAAAATTACTTCCCTATATTAACTCTCAGCAGGGAAATTATTGGGTAAAAGATTAGGAACATTATAGTTTCTTGATATATATTGAAAGTTGCTATTGCCAGCTTGCTCTTTTAAAGTGTTTAAAAGACTTTTTATATCTGATATTAAAAGAATTCCAAGTTTGCCACACCCTTACCATTTAGGGGCATTATAATTATACCAAGAATTTCCTAATTTGCTAGATTAAATTTTAATTAGCATTTGCTTATTAGTGAGTTTAAAGATTCTTCTTTACAATTTTTTTCCCCTTTGAATTGTCTATTCCTGACATTTGTCTACTGAGATCTGTGTGTATTTATTATTGACAAATGGTCCATATTAGACAGTACAGATTTCTTGTAGGTCATGAAAGTAAGTAATTATATGGTCAGTTTGCTGTTGGGGATGTTCTACTAATGAGTTCTCTATATAAACATTTGTAGTGTTTCATTTTTGTATTTTTCAAGAAGCAAATCTTTATGTCTTAATGTAAGACACTAAAATACTTTTATTTTTTGAGAGCTAACTTTTTTCAGTCATATCTTTTAAAGGAACTCCCACCTTACCTTGGAAAACTGGATGTCTCATTTCAAAAAGGTAATAATTTACATTTGCAGATTAAACATTTACACTAAAGTGTATTCGTTTATGCTGAGAATTAGAAATACATGTGCATTATCTTGTGATAAGAAGTTCCAACTAAAAGTATTACCCTCAGAGCTTGTTTGCTCAGGCCTACAAATCTGAAATCTTGATGGTCATCTGACCCTGAGATTATGATGCCCAAAGATTTAACTGACTCATTCTATCTAAATTTATATACAGTTCATTTAAGCCTGAATATTAATTACGAGAAACCCAGATATTATTAGGGGTACTGTATACTTCTAAAGGTTCAAATTCTAGAATATTACTATAACTTGTAGTAAATAATCCATCATAAATAAGAAGAATAAATGAAAAGAAATTGAAGCGACCCCTTTCAGATCCTTACTGATTCTATAATTTTTTCATTCTATGTTATTTAGCTACTCCATATTTTAAATTATTAAGAGTATTCCATTACTCAAATAAACCATCCATTTCTTAGTCATCTTCACTTTTTAATCACCAACATAGCAGTTTTTTTTTTTTCTTTTGAGGGAACATTTCCCACAAAGAGATATGTCCCTTGGCCCAATGTGTTAGTTATGTTAGGATGGAACATGTTAGGATGGAAAATACACAACCTCGAGATACAGGTGCTGAGCTACCTCACCTTCACAATTCAGCCTCATGTTTTGAATGATTTACATGTAACTCAGGAAAAGTGCAAAATGCTCATGTTGTGGTCCTTGGTATGGCTTGCATATAGTTGAAACCTTGGTTAAGCCAAGGATATATTGATATTAATTTTCAAAAGAACTGTAACTGCTCTGTGAGCTAAATTTAAAATTGGCTGGTATAATTTCTCCTTGATTGAGAAACCTTAGAAAGCCAAATAAAAATCAGAAAACCGTTTGCATCAGTTATCTCTACAGGACGTTTCGATCTGATATTTGTTTGACTTTGCCTTCTAGATAAGTATTATTAAGCTTTTATTGATTTGAGGAAACACCTTTCATTCTTATAATTAGTAGGATTATACTTGCAAAGCTATTCAATGTTGGTATCAGTTGTGGACTTGGGAAGGTTAAGAAAATTTCAGAAGTGAAGTTTTTCCTAGTTTTCCCTTTGTAGAGAGCAAAGCCAAAGCCTCACAAAGATTATAAGATGCTTTGAGAAAAAATATTTTTTAATTTTTTTCCTGGTTTTATATCTACCACATAAAGTCATAAAACTTTTGAACTTGAAGAGACCTTTGAAACCATCTAATCCTGTCTCCTCCTGTTACAGAAAGGAAACAGAGTCCTAAAGATGTAAATGAACTTGATTAAGGTTGTACAACAAATAAATGACAGAGCTGGGATTTGAAACTAGGTCTTCTCCTTACCAGGCCAGTGTTCAGCTATCTATACTGCCTCTCTATCTGCAGAATCTCTTCAAATCCCATATTAGTGGCAATGCCACATACTCTCAAATTTAATAATTAACTTTTGTTCATATTGTATTCAACTCATATCATAATTAACTTAAAGACTATGCCTCCAATGTGAAGTTTACTGCATCTGAAACAGACTAATATATAGTACTGTAAAAACTTGACTCAGATTAGGCGGAAAGTTGTTCATTTTTTTTCTCTTCTATTCCCCTGCTCGGAACTCTTCTTTTCTTTAAATACTGGAGGGAGGAGGAGGAGGAGGAGAGAGAGAGAGAGAGAGAGAATCAACTCTCAGAGGAATACAAATTTCAGGCCTCTTGCTTTCTTTGTGGTTCACAACTTAACTGGAGAAGAATTAAGTGTTTTCTTTTAAAAGATGCTTCGATGTGCCACAGGCTACATTAAAAAGTAAACTTAAAGAAGGAACATAAAAATGTGTTAACCAAAGGGTTTGTTATTATTTATCCTGCTTACTTGAAAGCAACCTCTTTTTCATGGAAAATACATAATTTGGATAATCAGAGTTGACTATGGTGATAAGTTTTAAAGTTCTAGCATGCTCCAGAGCTACTTCACTTGTTCCATCACCCAACACATCCTATGGCATACTCCTAGTCTAGCGTTCTTGTTTTCCTGTTTTTTTCCTCTTTCCCTTTTGGTAGTATTTCCCAGCTGGTTATTCTCTGCCCAAAACAATACTGGGGACAACTTCTTCCTCCAACTCTTTTTCTGTATTCTCTGCTGGCCGAGTCATCTAATTTAAATACCTTTACATCACTTTAGCACACATTTTTCTCTTAGCACATTTTTATTTCCTTGTTTCCCCCACTGTTTGATGCAATATTATTCTTATTGTGTAATGTGTCATTTTGCTGTTCCAAAGTTAGTTTTGTCTGTTTGACCTTTTTCTAAGTTGATCCTTGCATACATCTTACTTGGGTGTGAATAGCTATTGCCCATGGTAATTCTGTTGACTGCAAAATTAATTTTTCCACACTTAATAAGCTAACAAAATTTTTATTTAACTAGAATAGCATCGTCTAAATAGAGCTCTCTATAGTGATAGAAATTTTCTACATTTGCACTGTCTGATACAAGAGTCAATAGCCACATGTGACTATTGAGCGCTTGAAATGTGGCTAGTGCACCTGAGTAACTGAATTTTAAATTTTATTTCATTTTAATTTAAATAGCCCTGTGTGGCTAGTGGCTACCCTATTGGACTGTGCAGATAGAACATCATGTTCAGACTTTTTAGGTTATAAGTAACAGAAACCAGTTTATGCTAGCTTAAGGGGAAAAAAGACATATTTTATCATTAACTCTCTAAGATGTGGTGGATCTGATATTAAACATTTTTGGATCCTTGGGTACAAAAAAGGACTCTTCTGGCTTTATTCCATTGTTCTGCTTCTCTTGGGTCTTATCGTCTTTTACTGTAGATGGATTTTGGCCATGTGGCAGGAACATGATCACTGATAACTGTAAATTCACATCCTGCCTGTACTGTGACCCCAGGGAAAGGAAAAGTTCTAGAGAAATACACTGATTGGCCCAACTTGGATCATGTGTCCATCTTAAACTATTCACTGTGGACAAAGAGATAGGCTATTATGATTGGCCAGACCTAGGTCATATGCCTACTGTGAGAGTAAGTGGGGAGTGGGTCCTGTTTTTGACAGCCCAACCAGAACAATTTGGAATGAAGGAGATGCAGTTTTCCAAGGGAAGGAAGGATGCTAGGTAGGTAAAAACAATAGCTAAATTTTTTTAATGTATATAAATTTATTTATTTATTTACTTTTGGCTGCATGGGTCTTCGTTGCTGTGCATGGGCTTTCTCTAGTTTCGGTGAGCGGGGGCTACTCTTCATTGCAGTGTGCAGGCTTCTCATTGTGGTGGCTTCTCTTGTTGTGGATCACAGGCTCTAGGTGTGCTGGCTTCAGTAGTTGCGGCACTCGGGCTCAGTAGTTGTGGCTCGTGAATCTAGAGTGCAGCCTCAGTAGTTGTGGCACAACGGCTCAGTTGCTCCACGGCATGTGGGATCTTCCCGGACCAGGGCTTGAATGCAGGCGGATTCTTAACCACTGCGCCACCAGGGAAGTCCCAATAGCTAAATTTTTATGTATTAACAATAATTAACTTTTATAGTTCAGGGACTTCCCTGGTGGCGCAGTGGTTAAGAATCCGCCTGCCAATGCAGGGTGACACGGCTTCGATCCCTGCTCCGGGAGGATCCCATATGCCGTGGAGCAGCTAAGCCCCTGTGCTACAACTACTGAGCCTGTGCTCTAGAGCCTGCAAGCCACAACTACTGAGCCCGTGTGCCACAACTACTGAAGCCCCCGCGCCTAGAACCCGTGCCTCACAACAAGAGAAGCCACCACAATGAGAAGCCCACACACCGCAGCAAAGAGTAGCCCCATTCACAGCAACTAGAGAAACCCCGCGAGCAGCAAAGAAGACCCAATGCAGACATAAATAAATAAATAAATAAATAAATAAATAAATAAATAAATAAATAAATAAATAAATAAATTTAAATTAAGTTTTATAGTTCAATTCTGTAGTTTAAGTCCAAACTCTTTGAGTTTTAAGTACTTGAAATCCATCTCAAGATAGTTTGTTGTGTTTTTTTTAATCTGGTTTTTTTTTTTAATTTATTTATTTTTAGCTGCATTGGGTCTTCGTTGCTGCACATGGGCTTTCTCCAGTTGCGGTGCGTGGGCTCCTCATTGCGGTGGCTTCTCTTGTTGCAGAGCACGGGCTCTATGTGTGCGGGCTTCAGTCATTGTGGCACGTGGTCTCAGTAGTTGTGGCTTGTGGGCTCTAGAGCGCAGGCTCAGTAGTTGTGGCACACGGGCTTAGTTGCTCCGCTGCATGTGAGATCTTCCCGGACCAGGGCTCGAACCCGTGTCCCCTGCATTGGCAGCCGGATTCTTAACCACTGCTCCACCAGGGAAGCCCTCAAGATAGTTTAAGAAAAGTTTATTAAAAAGAATTTATTGGTTCTCATAACTAAAAACTGTAGAGGTTATATGCCTTCAAACATAACTGATTCCAGTTGCTCAAGCAATAATTTGTCTCTCTTATCTCCATTTCTTGGGTCCACCTTCATCGATGTTAGCTTTGTTCTCAGGCACACCTTCTCTACGTAAAGATGGACCTCTGATAACATCAAAAGTACATGGTCCATTCAGCTGAGGATTTCAGACAACATCACCTGTGGTCCATATTGTTATGCTTAAAAGGTCATGTGCTTTCTCTGTGGCCAGGGAGGCGAAGCCAAATGATTGACAGTCCCATCAGAATGACCCAGAGCCCTATCTGAATTACAAGGGGTAGTAAAAAGGCAATAAGAATAGAATACAGAACAGGCAAAACAGTAACAGATTTTTTCTTTTTTTTTCCCCCATTAACATCCTGCTTTTCACATGAGTCTTTATTAAAAAAAAGTTTTCTGACATGGATTTAATTTACTTTTTTTTGATATGCTTCTTTGTTTTGATTTGCCATACAATGAGGATGAAATAAAGGGTCTTTCACCATTTTGTTATTCACAGATTAGTGGAATTGACATTTCAGGTGGAAGGGGAAATTTTATAATCATTATATAGTATGTATAGTATATAAGTGATTAGAGGCAAAAGGAACTAGGGAAAGAATAAAGAAAATGACCCTCAGGAAATAAAAAGAATGATTAAAATCCTCTTCTGATTTTTTCATGACTCAGTTTTCTTTGAATAACTGCATTGATATAATTCTTCAACCCATTACTGATTAGCATGTATTTCCCTTGCCTAAACATATTCTCAATCTCTGAAAAATTCAGTGATGATGTCATAGCAAAACTTTAGAAACAATCTCAGTATCCACTAGTAGGGTCAAGGGGATGAAAAAAAATTTTTTTCTTCTATCCTTTTAGGTTCTTAGCTGGACTCTGTAACAAAAAAAGAGATTAACAAGAGAAAAACAGAAGTTTATTAATATGTATGTGTCGTAGGAGAAACTCAGGGATAAATTATTCAAAGGCGTGGCTAGAACTTGAGTTTATATAGCATCTTAAACAAAAAAACAAAACAAACAAAAAAAACCAATAAATTTTCAGAGAAGTAACAAGACAAAGGAAAAGTACTTTGAGTGTCCAGGGTGGCAAATTGTGGAAAGGTAAATATATAGGGGATTAATGGAAGATAAAGGCTAGTCAGTAGTTTGCTATGTAGAGTCCTTTGGTGCTGACAGGGGTCTAGGGTTGCTGTTGATTAATTTTTGTATAATTTAAGTCTTATTTTTTGGCAGATAGGGGAAGGGCAGAGAGCTTTTCTTGTATCTGCTGCTTCTCAATTGCCTTCACTTCAAAATAATCCTTATGCCAAAATGGCATATTTTGGAGTGGCAAACTATGTTCCCCTTCAAGGGGAATGGTTAAATTTTAAAAATTAAATTGTTGTATAGCTGCTCAGTGGAGTATTTTAAAACCTTTTAAAATAATAATTACAGAATAGGATCAGTGGATTATATCAATGTCAATATCATGGTTATGATATTGTACTGTAGTTTTGCAAGAGGTTACCATTGGGGAATCTGGGTAAAGCCTGCACAGATCTCTGTATTATTTCTTACAACTGCATGTGAATCTACAGTTATCTCAAAAAATTTAATGGAAAAAATTTTTAATCATAATCATAAATACAGCATATTAACATGCAATACTTATTTTTACTTATGTGAAAAAATCAGCTTAAAATGTGAAGGGACCCTATATTATAACTCTATTAGATTATGCATAGGAAGAAAAGAGGAGAGAAAATACACCAAATGATCACAATGGTTTTATCTAAGTTGTTGGATTTTTAGATGATTTTTCTTTTCTTCTTTATATTTTTCATCATTTTGTAAGTGTCCTACTATGACCACATACTATAACTTTTCTAATCATCAAAAAACTGTAAGTTATCTTTTAAAAATACATTTAAAAATCTTGCTTTCTCAGCATGCCAATGTGAAGGAAAAGATAACCGAATTCCATTACTGAAGGAAGTTTTTGAGGCCTTTCCTAACACTCCTATTAACATCGATATCAAAGTCAACAACAATTTGCTGATTAAGAAGGTACTTAAGGCATTGTGTCCTCTGAGTGCGTTGCATCCAATTTCATCCAAACTAAATAAGGCTAGAGTAGGTGCCTGCATAGATTGATAATGTTCAAGGAAATGTGATACTCTAGGGATTAGTATTGTTTCAAATACTGCCCTGGTAGAAGACATCACTGTACTGTAAGAAAGCCTGTTTCAGAGTGACTTGTCATGTCGCAGTCATGGATAAAAGTGAGCTTCTGTGAACCCATCGCTCTGGCATTTACGTAATTAACTTCTTCTAGTTTCACTTGTTTCACTTGTACTTAGTTTATAGCAAATTACAAAACAGTTGTATTCTATTAAATAAATCATATAATGGTAAAATGTAATTTCTTGTACTTTATAAAATAATCTGAATTTATGTATCAGTTCTTCCAAAATTTTATAGTATGCACTGGCAGATAGTCAGTTGTAATCCATTTTTTAAGTGAAATCATGTAAGTGGATTTACAAATAGGCACATGCATAAAATTTTGAATTTTCACATGTAGGTTTCAGAGTTGGTGAAGCAGTACAGACGAGAACACATAACAGTGTGGGGTAATGCCAGTTATGAAATTGTAGAAAAGTGCTACAAAGAGGTAAGCTTCATAAATGATACAGAATGATCTATTTTTGTTGTTGTATATCTTTAAATGTTAAGTAAATACAATAATAATTTTTTTTTTAATATCTTATTTCATAGCCTTGATGCAAAGGCAGACGGTACTGGATGGAAGCAACTAACCAGAAATTTACTAATAAAGATGATGAATTTATAGATAATGGATTTAGTAGAGATAGTGGACCTTGCAATTTAAGTTCAATGTAATTGGACTGGCTCACGGAATTATTATTTTCACATGGTAATATTTGTTTGCCAACATTTTATTAATTTTATTATGTACATTATAAAACAAAATATGATTTCTATTTTTTAGTGTCTAGTTTTTGTTAGGTAATCAAATTTTTGCGGTAATTTTGAATTAAGGGAAGTATTTAGTCCTTCAACTCTATAGCTCAAGCTTTTCTTTACCCTACCTCCCAAATAGAATTAATCAAATTAAGCCAGGATCATGATTATCAGGTAGTATATAAAAGTAGGGCCATCCACCAACTGAAATTTTTCTGTTTGAAGAAAATATATCTATAAAAAATTAAGTTGATATATTTTGAAATGTACACTAAGCCTCTATAAGCAAATTTAGCTATATAATCAGCTAAGAGGATTTGAAATTCAAAGTGTTAAAAAACCTTAAACACTGAAGATTCTCTTTCAGAATACAAGTGATAGTGCAGAAGGAATATCATGAATCAAGTAGCAATTCTAAAGTACAAAGAATTCTTTTGAGAAGGCGTTCCTTCCTAGCAAAGAAGGCAAAAGCATAGATCCAAGAACCATTACAATTAAAAGTACAGTTAAAAGTAATGAGGCTCTCATTAAGGCAAGTAAGTTTTATTTATGTGCAGCAGGCTCTGTGAGATCCCAAGGTATCTGTGTACAAAAGGAGAGAACAGAATAATCAATGGGCTGAGCGGCTTCAGATCTCCAAGAATTTAGGACTAAGACTTCCATAACTAATCATTGTCTGATAGTATTTTCACATGTCATTAAAAGGGAGATAATATACTGGAGGCTTCATGACCTGCTGATCTTTTTACATCATTCAAGAATTTTTTTCAAATTAAAAAATAGTGATAATAGCAAATGCTAGAGAAGATGAGGACAAACTGGATCTCACCTGCGTTGCTTGTGGGAATGTAAAATAGAACAGTCACTCTCTTAATTAGTTGGGTAGTTTCTTACAAAACTAAGCATACACTTATCATATTAACCAGCAATCTTACTCTTGGGCATTTATCTCAGAAAAATGAAAACTATGCACACAAAAACCTATACATGAATATTTATAGCAGATTTATTCGCAATACCAAAATACTAGAAACAAGCCAAATGCCCTTCAGTGGGTACATGGCTGAACAAACTAACACATCCATACAATGTAATACTATTCAGCAGTAACAGGGAATGAATTATTGGCACATGCAACAACCTGGATGGTCCTAGAAGGCATTTTGCTTAGTGAAAAAAATTAACCTCAAATGGTTATATGATTACATTTATATAACATTCTCAAGACTACAGACATGAAGAGCAGATTCGTGGCTCCCAGAGGACAGGGACTGGGTGTGGGTGCAAATACAAAGAAGTAGCAGGAGGGAGTTTCTGTGTGGTGATGGAACAGTTCTGTATCTTGATTGTGGTGGAGGTTACACAAATCTATACATGGGTTAAAATTGCATCGAACTATACACATGCACAAATGAACACAGGTTTTAAAAATGGTGAAAACCGAATAAGGTCTACAGTCTAATTAACAGTAATATATCAATGTCAATTCCTGGTTTTGTTACATCTGGCTACATCAAATTTTACCATTTGGGGCAGCTGGGTTAAGGATATACAAGACTCTACTGTATTTTTATAACTTCCTGTGACTCTATAATTATTTCAAAATAAAAAGTTCACTTTTGGTCCAGAATCACAGAACTTTTCCCTTGATTCACATATTTTTCTAGAAGCCTCTGGCTTTCTGTCATTTTAGAATTTAAAAACTCCAAAATTTTCAGCAGCAATTTTCAAACACCGCAGTAAGAATGTCTCAACAATAATTGTCATTCGTATTATGAACATGCTATATAATTGTCATGTATCTTTTACAATTCTTAAAGTATGATTTATGAGAATTTCATATTAAGCTCTTTTTTTTTTTTTTTTAAAGGGCAAGGGATCTCTGTGGGGGTCTCTTTTTTTTTTTTAATTTATTTATTTTTGGCTATGTTGGGTCCTCGTTTCTGTTTGAGGGCTTCCTCTAATGTGGCAAGCGGGGACCACTCCTCATCGCGGTGCGCGGGCCTCTCACCATTGCGGCCCCTCTTGTTGCAGAGCACAGGCTCCAGACGCGCAGGCTCAGCAGTTGTGGCTCACGGGCCCAATTGCTCCGTGGCATGTGGGATCTTCCCAGACCAGGGCTTGAACCCGTGTCCCCTGCATCGGCAGGCAGATCCTCAACCACTGCGCCACCAGGGAAGCCCCATATTAAGCTCTTTAATTCCAAGATGCTAGAAACTAAAAATATAAAACTAAAAGAAAGTGGGGGACACAGTGGTGCTGGGAAAAATATGTGGCACTTATTCTCATCTAATGACTTTTTATTCACTCATACTTAATGCAGTTGTTTTTATCCTTGGCTGTATATTGGAATTACCGGAATTGTTTCAAAAAATACTAATACCTGGGTCCCATTCCAGATATTCTAATTTAATACAGGGACAACCAGTTATTATGCCAGTGGTATGCCAGCATACCGCTCCTAGCCCTCTCCTACCAGTGACCTTGCATGGCTCTCCAGAAGTACCAGTTAACTGTTTTTAGTTCTCTGGTTCCAAAGTTGCATAAGTTTTGAGGGTCAGCCCCTAGCCCTATTTCCTCCTATGAGCTCTGTTATTCTTAGTGTATGAATTTGCAGAAATCAAAGTTTTTTCAGGGACTTGTATACTGTGTTGCAGCTGGAACACCTGTATATAAATAAGCTGAAAATATTACAAAGCAGCATGTGAACTTAGGAGCAAAAGAAGTCCTCAAACTTATTTACTCCATTTTTAAAAAATAAAGAAGTAGGTAATTTAGAGCTAATATTTAAAATAAATTATGTTTTTGCATGATTTTTTCAATATATTACTTTTATACAGAAATATTCAAATTTATTATAATGTTTATTTGTTTTAAAGACAGACATAGGAAGAGCTGGAGGAGGCGGGTATGGGGAGTTGTTTACTGGGTACAGAGTTTCAGTTGTGCAAGATGAAAAGAGTTCACATATATATGAAGCTTGCAGTTGAAGGGTTTGGGGATCTTGATGAACACATTTTGTAATACAAACTTAGAAGGGTGGTTAGATTCTTGGACTAGTTTACAAAGTCCTATTTACATTTGAAAATATGTATATGTAGCTGAAAGGTGACATATTTGCAACACCATTAATATATATCTATATTCATATCTGTATCATATACTGTTTAAAAATTTATTATATATATGGTTATTGGATATATAGAAGGTTACTGAATATTTCATTTCTTTATCTTGTTCCATTAAATTTGGTATGTTTAATCTCTACTGATAAGGAGTAGCAGTAACAGACAGAAATGGTATTGCAAAAGCAGAGAGTAAGGAAGAGAGAAACTTGAGTATCCATTAATACTATAGGCCTCCAAGATAGATCCTGACCCATTTGTCAAGGACTAGTCATTTCTAAGTGTGGTGTGTTAGAAATGGATATTGATAATTCAGGGAGTACTTTTAACAGATGTCAAGATACAGTCTTGGGAAATTTTGAAGGTTGTGAAATGAACCTCTTTATTTGAACAGTTATAAAGTAACATACAATATTGTTTGTGTCTTTTAGAATTCAGAAATTCCTATACTCTTCAGTTTACAACGTGTTCTGCTCATTCTTGGCCTGTTCTTCACTGGCCTCTTGCCCTTTGTGCCCATTCGAGAACAGTTTTTTGAAATCCCAATGCCTTCTATCATACTGAAGTAAGTGGTTACCCTGTCTTCATCAATTCTCAATTACAGGAAAACTAAGACGAAGACTTGTTGATACCAGTGATAAAGAATAGATTGCTCTAGTTATTTCCATATTTGATATAATTAAGATGCATTCTCTAAAATGAATAATAAAGGTTTTTAAGTATTTACCTGACCCATTTCAGGTAACAATGACTTTCAGTGCCTGTGTACTCAGAAGTCAGGTAAAAAGAATGAGCTTAATCATTGAAACATCTAATAGCAATTGCCCTCCAACTTCCCTTACTTCCTTCTGCTTGATTGACAACTATACCCAGCTGAAATTCCATTAAGCTCCAAATTCACCACTAGTATTAAATCACCACCACCACCACCACCACAACAATGCAAAAAAACCTCTGGAGATGGGAGAAAGAAAAGGATAGAGTTAGTTTTTATAAGATAGTTCCATATTTATGTAATTTCTCTGCTGGGTATAAAGGCTTGCTTTTCACACACTAATTTACTACAAAGATAAAAATATATAAAACACTTAGCATTGCCTGGCAAATAATAAGCAGTCAATAAATGATAACTTTTATTGTTAAATTATCTTTTTTTTTTTAAAGTATTTGTTTATTTATTTATTTATGGCTGTGTTGGGTCTTTGTTTCTGTGCGAGGGCTTCCTCTAGTTGCGGCAAGCGGGGGCCACTCTTCATCGCGGTGCGCGGGCCTCTCACTATCGCGGCCTCTCTTGTTGCGGAGCACGGGCTCCAGACGCGCAGGCTCAGTGGTTGTGGCGCACGGGCTTAGTTGCTCCGCGGCATGTGGGATCTTCCCAGACCAGGGCTCGAACCCGTGTCCCCTGCATTGGCAGGCAGATTCTCAACCACTGCGCCACCAGGGAAGCCCAATTATCTTTCCCATTATTATTGGAGAGCTTCATCTCACAATCCCCTACCCTTATAATGTCATTCCTAGCTATACATTTCTAATAATAACTGAGCCATGACAAAGGAATTCAGAGCTTCTGAGGAGATCATTTAAATGTGATTTCACCTGCATGAAAACTCTTTTCATCCCCACAGAACTTCAAAAAAAATCAAGCTGAACACTAGTACATCAGTCATTAGGAAATATCATTCAGAGAAGCAAGTTGATCAGTACCCCTGTACTCAGCATCTATGTTTCATGCTTGTCTTCCAGTTTGAATTTGTTCGTGACTACTATGTTTATTTTGTCTATTCCCAGTTATATTTACTAGCAGTGTTTGTAGCTGTTTCTGAAAGGAAACAGCAGAAATCATTCTTGTCTACAAACAAACCATTTTTGTTTGCTAGATTAAAATAATTCCTAACCATTTATTCCTAAAGTACTTAGCTTTCCTCTGGTCAAGAGTGGACTGTTGTGCTCTCTAGATCATCTCCATGTGTTCCTTTTAGAAGCAAATATTATTAAAAAATAGACATATGAACAAACTTCATATAATTAATTTTTTTCTCTAAAAAATGATTATGGATTAAGACACTGGTAGGATATTATGTGTTTGTATGTTTTATTATTATTATTTTTAAAAATTTATTTTTGGCTACATTGGGTCTTCGTTGCTGCACGCAGGCTTTCTCTAGTTGCAGTGAGCGGGGGCTACTCTTCGTTGCGGTGCGCGGGCTTCTCATTGCGGTGGCTTCTCTTGTTGCGGAGCACAAGCCCTAGAGCGCGTGGGCTTCAGTAGTTGTGGCACGCGGGCTCGGTAGTTGTGGCTCGTGGCTCTAGAGCACAGGCGCAGTAGTTGTGGCTCGCGGCTCTAGAGCACAGGCTCAGTAGTTGTGGCTCACAGGCTTAGTTGCTCCGCGGCATGTGGGATCTTCCCGGACCAGGGATAGAACCCGTGTTCCCTGCATTGGCAGGCGGATTCTTAACCACTGCACCACCAGGGAAGTCCCTATTATTTTTTTTAATGAAAGACAGTGGGTACTTCCTAAGACAACATAATCATTTGTGTTTAATGAGGTAACTAGCATTTTGAGTTATTAAATTCTTGGGATTCCTGAAATTGCAATCAGGACTTTCTACCTGGGCTAGAGTTAGTGGGAAAAAACGAGTTTATTTAGAGAGCTTCAAATAAAAACTGAATTCAGAGAAAAAGACAAAAAATGAATTTAGTGTAGATAGGAGGAGTTAGAAAGGAAATAAGAAATGAAGATCTGGGGAGAATAAAAATCACTCTGTGCTGTTTAACTTAGAAGGAAGCTGAGGAATCTTCATAGTAGAGAGACTGACTAATCAGAGATGTCTCTGGACACAACCCAGAGTTAATGACACAGGTGCTGCTCTAGGCATCAAAGAGGTTGAAGAAGGAGCTCAGCTTAGGTCTAAAAGTCAAGTATACTCTTTCAGTAGGAAAGATATTTTAAAAGGACAGGGCCTAGGTCTTAAAACATTGACAGTGAAAGAAAAAAAATGCCTTTAGGGTTTTTTTAGTCTCATTTTTACCCCAAATATCTTTTAATCCATAGTAAAGTTTGGTTGTGTGTTTAAATCTACTACATACAAAATTACAGCAGACAAAGCAAAAGAAAGAGGCTTCACCAGAAAAGAGAAGAGACATGAGTTCTGGGCACCCAGGGTCTCTGGAAAGATAACTTATTAATTTTAACCTTTGAATTGTGGTAGCAAAAAATTAGCTCGAAATCAATGAAAATAGAAAACCCAAATGGGCTTTGTTCGAATTTATTTTTGTTCTTTTCCAAATATTTTTTAAACATATACTAAGTGCAGGCACTCTTTTTGTTTTTGTACTTGTTGTATTTTATCACACTGATATATTCCTGTGTTTCTAATTTATGATTTAAATTTTATTTTGCCTCAGGCTAAAAGAACCACACACCATGTCCAGAAGTCAAAAGTTTCTCATCTGGCTTTCTGATACGTAAGAATTTTAGTTTCTTGATATACAAATTATTGTTTTAACTCTATTAAATACGATGCTTATAATTTAGAGCAGGCTTTCTACATGTAATTTGTAACAGGGATGTGTTGAACATCTACTATACAAATGGATGATGTATGAATCATTTAGAACTAGCTTAATTGCTAGTCACAAAACCTTAAGAAGAGTTGAGAGATAATCTCATCAAACTCAAGAGAAAACTGAGCACCCACCTACCCGAAGTTAGATGATTTACAGTACTTGGCATTATGTAGCTGGTTAGTAGCAGAGCCGGGATATATACCCATCCCCTCTACTTAGTCACAATTTCCACGAGCCTGCAGTCAAAAATACAGTGAAAAGAAGTGTGTATAGCAATGCAATATATGTAAGAGTATATATTGACTAATGGCACATTTCTCAGGAAAATGGTGGGCATCTATATGGTGGGCATCTACTTTAGATAAAATGCCTTAAATTCTAAGACATGTTGAGTTTAATGTTAGGTAAAACCCACAAAGTTATTGTGCTATACTTTGCTTTAAAGTGGAACCTTGAATGCTTAAATAATAGTCATAAATCACAACCTTTTATTACTAGCTCCTCTTTCATAGAGTTGGAAAACTAGTTGTATCTTTTCTCTGTGCCACAGGGTTTCTTCTTTTTTGCTGTATTCCTGATTTAATTTCTAGTTTTTAAGGATGCATTTTTAATTGGTGTTAAATGCATATGATTTTTAGTTTCTGTTACTTAATCATTCTAATAGACATAAACAGAATAGAAATAATATGTATAGCTTTTCAGTACAGTAAGTTTCCATCTTGTTCAAGTGATTTGTATTCTAAAAGTTCACTTTTAAGTTAGTTATTTGGAACTGAAAAAAAAATGCTTTTTTTTTTCCTATATAAAGGATAGTGTAATTAATGGACATTAGGTTTCTTTTTTTTTTAATATAAATTTATTTATTTATTTTTGGCTGTGTTGGGTCTTTGTTGCTGCACGCGGGCTTTCTCTAGTTGTGGTGAGCGGGGGCTACTCTTAGTTGCGGTGGGTGGGCTTCTCATTGTGGTGGCTTCTCGTTGCGGAGCACGGGCTCTAGGCACGCAGGCTTCAGTAGTTGTGGCACGCAGGCTCAGTAGTTGTGGCGCACGGGCTTAGTTGCTCCGCGGCATGTGGGATCTTTCCAGACCAGGGCTCGAACCCGTGTCCCCTGCATTGGCAGGCAGATTCTTAACCACTGCACCACCAGGGAAGTCCTGGACATTAGGTTTCTAAGATAGCTCACAAAAGACTAATTCATTTTGTAAATGGACTGTGATGTTACAAAATTTGACCCAAGTTCACTGCCTTATTTTAACTTGGAAAGTTAGGGACACCGACGACTTCCCAGTTATTTCCCGCTCTCATTATGGTGCCAGCAGGGAAAGTGAGGAAGCCCCTTCTGCACTGAGCTGCTTCAATAAGAATACATCTCCTGGGGATCTAATGGCAGCAAGGAGTAGAAAGGAGATTCAGCAGCTATTATTGCTTGAGGCCGTTGGTTATATTGCCAAAACATTGGGATTAAGTTCAACTAGGAATTTTAAACTCTAAATTGACTAAATTAGGACTGAGGACTAATTTTAGTGCTTCTTTAGGGCTAAGGAGTACCTAAATCTGTTGTGCTTTTCTTTTCTAGTCTACTAATGAGAAAAGCTTTGTTCGACCACCTCACTGCCCGAGGCATCCAGGTAAGTTTTTGGAATGATGCATTTTAGAAACAGCATAGTTTAGCAGCTTAACACAAGTTTAAGGGGCAGGAACTTTTAACTGACTTAATACGGTCCTGACTCTGCTTCTGCTGCTTTACTGGTTCTCACATGAAGACCTTAAGCTCTGCCTTACAGTTAACAAGAAAGTATTGGCATTTCAGAGTTCACCTATGTATTGGTGAGAATAGCTGAAGCCGAGGGGTGGGACGGTCATATTTAATGAGCAAAGTGGAATTTGTTTAAAGGGCTCAATGATTTCTTAAAATCGCAGGTTATTAAAAGGTTATTTTTAAGTGTGCTGAGATTGTAGTGGATACATGCTACCGTGAAAACAATTTTCTATTTTAACATTTCTTCTCATATTTCTCATGTTTCTAATTTTCAGGTGTATGTTTGGGTATTAAATGAAGAGCAGGAATACAAAAGAGCTTTTGATTTGGGAGCAACTGGGGTGATGACAGACTATCCAACAAAACTTAAGGATTTTTTACATAATTTTTCAGAATAGAAAAGGAGGTACTCAGAAGCATTCAAAGAAAACATGAAAAGACCTAAGAAAAAAAATTGTTATTATTTCCCTAAGCCATTTCTGGAATGGTAAAAGGTTTAATCAGTTAAGTGTTTATTACCTCATTTTTAAGCCTGTCTGAGAATGTAGAAACTATATATTGTATATCTATTTTAAACAATATTGCATATTTTACATTTGTAAATAGTTTGTTTAGAAAGAAAACTGGTTATGAGATGTAAGTAGAAGATTATCGGTCAAGATTTCTGTATATGATGCAGTATTCTACTATTATAAGTAATTCTGAAATCAAAGACTGTTGGATAAATTTGACATTAGCCTTCACTGGAATAAGATCAACTAATTAGTAAGACAGAATTATTGAAGGCCATTACAGCTATCCAGTTATCTTCTTATTTCTAGGTACATCTTAGTTAAAGGGGAAAAATACAGTGAAAGGAGAGCTCGGAAATCAGTGATGTACTTATCTGACAAGTTGAACATTTTTAGCAGAAAGCAGACTCAAAGAAATAACTGAAAGTTTATTACATGATCAGAAATAAAATCTGTAGACTAAATTCGAATTTTTTGGTTGCTGTTGTCAATAGGGACATTCTATTTGGAATCTTTTTCAGGTATGTAACAATGCTACTGTGTCTTTTTTTTTTTTTTCGTAAACATTAAAATTGGACTTAATTGTAAATTAAGACAAGATGCAAATAGTCACATTTTTGTTTCCTCTAAAGAAATGTACATTTTCCGTTGTTGGCAATGACTAACTGTCTGGACCTACATCTAGATGTTAAATAACATCTTGAATCCTAATAATCATATGAAACTGATGAAAGTGCATATCACTGTGTCTAAAACTTATAGTATAAACCACCTCCTCCTGATCTTTAAGAATTTATTCTTCTGAATATTAGTGGAAACAGAATTTCCCAAAGCATTAGGCATCACTTTCTCAGATTTTCTGATGTGACTTCATGTAAATCTGTTTCTAATCTTTTTGACTTATTTTCGTTATCTCTCTGGGAGGTAAATATAATCTGGAACATTTGAAGTTTGCCAGCTAACAGCTACAAAGGATGATCATACTCTCCCACCTGTCCCTGGATGACATAAATGACATTTGTTTTTTTGTTTAAACTGAAATAAAATTTTCAAAAACAAAGTAAGGGTTCTTCATTGGTGGTGTTTTTGTTTTGCAGTCCTAATTCCAAATATGCTTTATAATTTTTTTTCAGAATTTAATGAGATGGTAAATTGATAGTGTAACTCAATACACCTGAGACTTCTCTCTAGTGTAAGGAAAATAAAACATAGAAACACTTCTATGGTAAAGAAATTGCCTCTTGGTATTTGAGTAAATAACTTGGGCAGGTAATCCATTAAATCCATCATTTTCACTTTCGCTTATAGTAATTTATGATTATAGTTGCTAGAGATCTTTTTGATCATCTTTGATATGATTCTTTTTGCAATTTCCCCTTTCCAAATTTTGCTTTGTTATGATTCAGTTATGATGCAGTTCATATTATAGGGCCAGCATATATTTTGTGTCAATCAGTAGAAGATAAAGTACCCAGCATGGTAAAGATGTTTAGAAAGTCATGTTTTAAAAGTTTGATGATTTTATAGTCAAGGTGACTTCAATTCATTTAATAAAAGTATAGTATCTATAACAAAAGAGTTATCAGATAACATCTGAATATTGCTTTTCTGATTGGGGCATCACGTTTTAAAAGAGGTTAGATACCCTTTCATTTTGAGAGAGATATTGCTAGGCATTGCATGGTAGGGAAGGCTAGAGAAGTGGTCAAAAGATGGGATTAGACCCTTTGCCTGGGATGAAGGTAGCACTATATTTGACAGACCCAAGGACTTCCCTGGTGGTCCAGTTGTTAAGACTCTGCACTCCTAAAATGCAGGGGGCACGGGTTCAGTCCCTGGGTGGGGAACTAAGATCCCCACAAGCCATGAGGCATGGCCTAAAAAAAAAAAAAAAAAAAAAAGATTTGATAGACCTATAGTCCAGCATGCCAGTAGAATCCTAAATATATGGCAGTGGACAGCAGTTGACAGGTAGGTATTTCAATAGGCAATTGGCATGAGGGAATTTTATTTTCTTACTATCATTTTTTTTTATTTTTTTTTGGCCATGTCGCATGGCATGCGGGATCTTCCACAGCCAGGGATTGAAACTGTGTCCCCTGAATTGGGAGCGTGGAGTCATAACCACTGGACCACCCAGGAAGTCCTGCCGGAATTTGGGAATTTTAACTTGAAGTAGTAAGAGTTTCTCTGTAGGACTAGGGTCCGAGGCATGTTACCAAGGCAAAACAGGACACAAGTTACAAGAACTAGGACCCAGATCTTGGAAAGAAGCTCATTTAATAGAACCGAAGAACAGAGTGATGACGCTGGACTAATTACAGTAGTAAGTTGACACTGAGTCCCAGAGCTGTTCAACCTCTCATTTCTGGCCAGGACTTGTTCTAGAAATTGGGGTGTGGCCCTGGCTACAGGTGGGCATCTAGTAGCGCAACTGTGGAGAAAGAATGGCTGCAGTGGGGTAGGAAAAGAGAACATAAAACATAAATCATCGTATGTTCTAGTACGGGAAATCATTGACACAAAATACAATGTGAACGATTCTGCTTAGAGTTGTGCAACATGGTGGGCCTGAAAAGGTTAAAAAAAAAATATCAAGGGACTTCCCTGGTGGCGCAGTGGTTAAGAATCCGCCTGCCAATGCAGGGGACACAGGTTCGAGCCCTGGTCCGGGAAAATCCCACATGCTGCAGAGCAACTAAGCTCGTGCACCACAACTACTGAGCCCGCACACCTAGAGCCCGTGCTCTGCGATAAGAGAAGCCACCACAATGAGAAGCCTGCGTACCGCAAACAAGAGTAGCCTCCACTCGCCGCAACCAGAGAAAGCCTGCGCGCAGCAACGAACACCCAACGCAGCCAAAATAAATAAATAAATTCAAAAAAAAAAAAAAATCAAGAGAGAATCTGCCATAGATTAAAAAAATTTCCTTTCCAATTAAGGAAAGCCATGAATGCCAGGTTGAAGAGTTTGTTCTGAATCAAAAGTCATGTGTCAATTAGGTGGCTAAACTTGAGACATTAAAAACAAGAACTGAAACTGCCAGACAATAATATAACATAATCATTTCAGTACCAAAGGGAAAATGTAAATAGCAGTCAGAGACCAGGCACCAAAACAAGATCAGGACCAAAGTGGTCAGATCAAAGGTCAAAGAGATCAGAATGCTGGAGCATACCAAAATAATTCATAAAGCCATTAGTGATGTTTAGCTTTTTCTGCCTTTTTTGTATAACACTGACAAACTATTGTTTGGAAAGTTGGATCATCCTATAAGCTGAAATAAAGATATAAGCCTAGACCAGAGAATAGTCCAGAAACCAGGTCAGAAGTCTATACAGATCCAATTAACATTACATTGCATAAAAATTAATTTGGCAATAGTCTACAAGATGGAAACTCTTGCAGCAATCCAGGAATGAAGTAATGAGTGTCCAGATGATAGCAGTGGCAATGTAAGTAGGGAAACAATGAATCTAAGCGTCTCTGTAAGGGAAGAATTAATAAGAGTTGGTGACTAGATGAGCTTAAAAGAAGAAGAGAAAGTTCACTACTAACTCCAAAGCTGCAGGAAAATGGGGAACTTGGAGAGGGGTCCGGTTTGGTGGTAAAAATAATGTATATGGGTACTCTTTGAAATGACAGAAAGGTGTTCGAGTTTAGGTATATTAGCCCTAGGATGAAAGGATAGGTCTGGAAGAATAGATTTAGGAGTTTTGTGTACTTTATACGTATTGCAAAGCTAACACTTTATTTTTTATTTTTTAGCATAAATTTCAGCTGTTTTATTTACTTTTTAATGTTTATGTTTTTAATTTATTTTTTTATTTTTATTTATTTATTTTATTATTGGTTGCGTTGGGTCTTCGTTGCTGCGTGTGGGCTTTCTCTAGTTGTGTTGAGCAGGGGCTACTCTTCGTTGTGGTGCGCGGGCTTCTCATTGTGGTGGCTTCTCCCGTTGCGGAGCACGGGCTCTAGAGCTCAGGCTCAGTAGTTGTGGCACACGGGCTTAGTTGCTCTGTGGCATGTGGGATCTTCCCGGACCAGGGATCAAACCCATGTCCCCTGCCTTGGCAGGCGGATTCTTAACCACTGAGCCACCAGGGAAGTCCCGAAGCTAGCACTTTAAAGGTGATATTAGTTCCTTCTCAGTATTCTACTTGCAATTTGAATAGGTTGCTATGCCACCAGATGCCTACGTTGTGAATAGCATGCTTCATACCACAGTGAGACTGAATGATAACATTTTCCCCCATTCATTTATGCCCTCTTCTTTCAAAAGTAGAGAAGTCTATAAAAAAAAAGACATAATTTTAACTCATTGCTTATGAAAATAATACAAATACATTGGTCTTGTTTGCCCACTAGTTTTAAATTTTAGTTCCTTGAAGCCCCAAGACGGGGCCTAGGCAGCTTCTGCTGGGTGAGTTGGGATGGTTATGCTAAGACGGGGCTGAGCAGGTATAGCTGGGTGTTACCCCTTCCCAGTTGACAAGAGCTGCTTCACTTTTTTCTGTTTCATATGTGAGTTCCACATAAAGTTTGACTTAAAAAAGGAGTTTTCTGCAAAAAAATTTTTTCTTTGCTTCTGTAATCTTTGATCTAAGATCTTTTCCCCCTTCAGCCTTGAGTAGAACCTCTCTTTCTTCCTTCCTTCCTAACTCACTCTAATCCTTTTTCATTCAGTCAGTTCCTCAAGGGTTTATGGTCCTTTCTGGTCAAAAACTTTTCAAGAACAATGAGTTGGGGATATGAACAGGTAATCCACAAATATAAAAAGTCAACAATCAAAAAATGTTTCACCTCACTAGTAATCAAAGACCTATAAATTAAAACAACGTTGAGTGAGATACCAATTTCTAACTCTTAGAAGGGCAAGAGTGAAAGCATTGGTGAGAAGCATGGGGAAACAGGCACTCATGAACTGTTGGTGGGAATATAAATTGGCAGAACACTTTGAGGATTAATTTGACAGTATCTTTAAATATATCCTTTCACTCCGAAGTTCCAGTGCTAGGAATAATATCCTAAGAAAATAGCAGGACAAGTACCCAAAGGTACATATGCATAGTGAAAAGTTAGAAACAATCTAAGTATGCAACATGAAGGAACTGGTTACATAAATTATGATAAATCCAAATAATGATATTATTAAAATATTAATGTTCTCTGTGTACTGATGTGAGATATTATTAAGTAAAAAGACTAAGCCATAAGACCATATATTCTGTAATCAAAAAATATTTATATATATTCATTTAAAAAGTGAATGATAGCTACCAAAGTGTTAGTTGTGGTTTTTATGATGATGGAATTATGAGTGACTTATTTTTACTTGTCTATGTTTTCTAATTTTTCTACAATTAATAGAGATCAATTATTTTTAAAAGAATTTAAAAATAAAAGCCTTTCTAGCTACCACAGATTTGTTAGATGTCCAGGGCCTTAGCAGGTGACTTTTTTCCAAATTCTTGAGAAGAGAAACCTTTAACTGCCAACTTGGAGTTGACCAAAGAATCCAGCTTTTCTGCTTAACCACTTCTTTCCAACAAATCAGGAAAGAGGGATTATGGCTTTGCTTTGGATATGATCCAGAAATTATCTGGACCTTTTAAAAAAGTTCATAATTCCAGGGACTTCCCTGGTGGTGCAGTGGTTAAGAATCCACCTGCCGATGCAGGGGACGTGGGTTTGAGCCCTGGTCCGGGAAGATCCCACCTGCCACGGAGCAACTAAGCCCGTGCGCCACAACTACTGAGCCTGCGCTCTAGAGCCCGCGAGCCACAACTACTGAGCTTGCATGCCACAACTACTGAAGCCCGCGTGCCTAGAGCCTGTGCTCCGCAACAAGAGAAGCCACTGCAACGAGAAGCCTGCACACTGCAACTGGAGTAGCCTCCGCTCGCCGCAACTAGAGAAAGCCTGCGTGCAGCAACAAAGACCCAATGCAGCCAAAAATAAATAAAATAAATAGATTTATTTTTAAAAATTCATAACTCCACAACTCAAAGACATTTACTTTTTATTAATTTTTTGCTCTATTTTCTTCTATCTTTTTACAGTGCATAGTTTTTGGGGTTTCTACATGGTAATGATTACACTGTTATATGTACTTTTACATTTTGGGTTTTTTTCCACTTAATATTACATGAACAGTTTCCCATGTTATAAATTCTTTTAAAAAGGTAGAATGCTATTTAATCGAGTAGATGTGCCATGATCTACTGAACCATTTCTCTGTCATTGGAAATTTGTTTCCAATTATTCATCATTATAAATAATGCTGTGATGGACATTCTTATGTATACCTCACCCCCTTATACCCAAACAGTCATGAAATCCTAGATAGCAAATCCATTTATTGATATTTCTTTTCAACCCCACTGCCACCATCCTAGTACAAGCTACCATCATCTATAGACTGGAACAATACAACTGCCTTCTTTTTTCTAAATTTAATGTAATTTATTTTGAATAGGTAATATACTCACTGGTTCATAGAGTGCAAAAGGGTATATGGTGAAATTTCTCTTTCCCATTCCTATCCTCCAATCACTGAATTCCCTCTCTGGAGGAAGTAGGAAATCAATATGATCACATATTTATGCAGTGGGTATTTATTGAGCACCTCCTGTAGGTCAGTCACTTATTAGACCTGGAGGTATAATGGTAAGCCAGATAGACATTGTATATAGACTCATGGATCTTACATTCACTTTGAGAATACAAACAAAAAAAGTGAACAAATGTTCATTTCAAGTTGAAGCAAATATTAGGGACATAAACAAGGGACTGAGATAAGGAAGAACAAAGTCAAGCTTATTCTAGGTAAAATGGTCAAGGTAGGCCTCTTTGAGGAGGTGGCATTTATACTGAGATCTAAAGCAAGAGGAATGAACCAATCAAAGAATAGGAGGAAGAGCGCTCTAAGCAGATGGAAGAGCTTATGCAAAGGTCCTGAGGCAGGAGAGAGCTTGGTGGGTACTATGAATAAAAAGAAGAGGCGGGACTTTCCTGGTGGTCCAGTGGTTAAGACTCGGCACTTCCAAAACAGGGGGCGCAGGTTAGATCCCTGGTTGGGGGACTAGGATCCCACAGGCCGCCGGGGGTGGCCAAAAAATAAAAATTAAAAGAAAGGAGGAGCGGGATGTGACATAGTGAAGAGCTTAGCTATTCATGGGAAGAAGGACACTTCCTCCATTGTAAATGAAAAAAATAAAGGTACAAATAAAAGCAGGGCTTTGTTCTTTGTTGGTGGGAAGATTAGAGTTTTCATCCAATGGTTTCTAATTTCTCGATGACAGGTGAGACAAGGTCTTTGCTAAAACTGGGAATGGAGAAAGGGGTGCAAAAGTTTTGAGGAAACAGGAGCCTTTCTGTCATAGTCACCTTGGGAAGTGGGAATGTGTTCCTGTTAGAGAAACATAGTGGGGTTCTTGGGATGTGCTGAGTGCTAATTTGAGGCTTGAGATTCTGCATTTAAAATGAAATCAATTCAGCTGTGATTTATCAAGAGTCAAACGTGTTGATAATTTGAATTAGGAGAGTAAAAAAACTCTTGAAAAAAGTGAGTGGGGGAAAAGAGTGAGCAGAGAGTTAAGCCTTAGAATACGCTCAAAGGAAACAGAGAAGGTGTGGCCTGAGAAGTAGGGAAGTAGAGTGTCCTCAACCGCATGAAAGAAGAGAGTTTAAGAAAGTGGTTATCAGCAGTGTCCCTAATAGGACATTGAGGTCAAGGAAAGCAAGGGCTGGAAAGGATGAATGCATCTCGTTTAAAAGGAGGCCTCCTTAACTGGGGTTTATTTATCCCTATAGTTGATGGAATTGATACCAGACTGCGAGGGGGAAGAGGACTGAATGGTACTAAATGAGGTTAGTAAAAATCAGCCACTTATTCAAAGAAACTGGAGAACCAAGACATTTGAAAAGGCAGCAGTATCAAGTGAGTTGTGTCCTAAATGGGGAGGCTTATAAATGTGTGAAAATGTGAAGGAGCTAGTGGAGAGAGACTGGAAATATTGGAGAGAGAAGAATGTGGGCAAAGATCCCTTTCAAGACTGAATAGGTTGTAATTTATCCAACAAATATTTATGAATGCCTGCCAAGCCAGGTGCTTGGGTTACAGATGTATGTAAACCATACAGAACAATTCTTGCCCTCCTTGGTATGTATGGCCTAGTCAGTAGGTAATCGAGAGCTGAGAGAAGAGGAGGAAGAGGTATCTTTCTTTCTTACACTCCAGGGTAGACTGGGAGTGTACAACACTGGCATGTTTTTGCACTTGGAAGAAAAAAGTAGAACTAAAGGTAGTGTATTAGTCTGCTTGGGCTGCCATAGCAAAATACCACAGATTGGGAGGCTTAAATGACAGAAATTAATTTTCTCAGTTCTGGAGGCTAGAAGTCCAAGATCAAGGTACCAGGAGGGGTGGTGTCTGGTGAGACCTTTCTTCCTGGCTTGCAGATGGCTCCTTCTTGCTATATCCCCACATGGCCTTTTCTCTATATGCACACAGAGAGGTCTCTGGTGTCTCTTTCTCCTATAAGGCATCAGTCCTATCAGATTAGGGCCCTAGTCCTATGATCTCATTTAATCTTAATTACTTCCTTAAAGGCCCTAATTCCAAATGCAGCCACACCGAGGTTTAGAGCTTCAACATAGGAACTTGGAGGGGGGACACAATTCAGTCCATAACAGGGGGGGATGGGGAGGTCAAAGTGGAAGAGCTGGAGATTGGTTACCTGTGGGAGGAGGTGGAGATAGGACGGGTAAATTGAGGAAATCTGAGACAGCTGGAGCAGGAAGCACTTGTAGCTGACCATGGAGGGGCTAAAATAGGAAATCTAGTGTGGCTTGGAATTGTCAGAGAGGAGCCGCTGTGTATTTCTTAGTTTCCTAGGATACCTACTTGGAGATTTACATAGACAGATGATACCAAACAAGCCCATAGGTTGTTAGAGAAGGAGAAAAAAAAAAAAAAAAAAAAAAACCCAAACGCCTTTTCAAACGTTTAAATTCAAATTAAGCTTCAAGTATCAGTGGGTTCAAAAGTTTTGGTATTGCTGAATAATGGTAATATGTTACATTTATATAGCTATTTCGATTTTATTCACTTTTACATACATTCTCATGTGTTTCTCACAAAAACCTGGTAGAGTAGTTGATATTATCACATCCCCGTTTTTCAGATGAAACTAAAATTGGGGGAGTTTATAAGGTCACCCGGCTAGAATTGGTGTGATTGGGTCTTCTTAACTTTTACACTCACTCTGATTTTTCTAACTTGTCTTCAATTCACTATTCAGTGCTGAGAGAAATATCAAAAACCAGGTAGAAGGGGAGGTCACAATGTGATCCTATAAAAAGTAAAATTTCCAAATAAAAGCTACAGAAGAGAAAATTCCCACATGTCAAATGTATGTACTGTTCTCTGACATGACAATTTTTTTTTAATTGGAGTATTGTTGATTTAAAATGTTGTGTTAGTTTCTGCTGTACAACAAAGTGAATCAGTTATACATATACATATATGTACTCTTTTTTAGATTCTTTTCCCATATAGGTCATTACAGAGTATTGAGAAGAGTTCCCTGTGCAGTAGATCCTTATTAGTTATCTGTTTTATATATAGTAGTGTTACTTAAACAATGTTGACAGCATCGTGGAGATGGGACTCAATGGTTGATATTCCATCACTGACCGAAACCATTAAACATGGAAAACTACCACCACTTTTCTGAGAAATTCAGAAATCTCAGATAAAAACAAAAACTAATATTAAACATTTGTGAATCTAACACCCAGAATTGACATTATATTTTATTTTATATGCTTTAGTTTTTTCTAACAGAAGAAATAAAACCTTACAGGTAAAATGCTATCTGATCCCTAACCCCAGTCAGAATCTCCTTCCGGTTTGGCCAGTGGGGAGCCCTAGTATGAGTTGAGACAGAGAGAAGAGAGAGAGAATGGTATTGCTTTTCTCAGGTTCCTTTCTATAAACTCAGTTTGGGCTGACTGAGTCCTTTAACTGAAGGGCAAGCTTATTTCAAGGTGGCTCTGTCTCCAGGACACTCTCCTTCCAGGTTCCAGTAACAGCTCCCAAACTTTCTCCATTCTATGGGTGGTAAGAGCACTATTACTAGTCCTTGGACATTTTATTATCCTTGTGATTTTCTCATACCGTTGTAGATTATGTGTTATTAAATAATACTCAAACTAGTCTAATTTGAGTATGCATCTGCTTCCTATTTATTCCCTGACCGATTCACTGGGGAAGCTAGCCAAAATGTAGATTTTCAAGCCTTTGCCCCCTTTCTTTTCATTAATTCACTTAGTTATTCATTCATTCAACAACTCTTTAAGTGCCCCATGTGCCTGGCACCAGGTAAGATGTTATGGGAACAAAGGTAACAAGACACAGTTCCTGCCTTTGAGAGAAGACACACAACAAGGAAGCAACTTAATCATGGCTAATAATGATGTGATAGAGGATTAAGGGAGCAGGTGGTAACTTTAGATTCAGTGACCAGGGAAGGCCTCTCTGTGGAGGTGGCATTTCAGCCTGAAACATGAGATAAAACCTGAGAGAAGGGCATTTGAGGCAGAAGAAACCACAAGTGCAAAAGGTGGGAGAGTGCTTGGTGTTTTCAAAGAGTAGAAAGGAAACCAGTGTGCTTGGAGCAAAGTAAACTGGAGATGCCGCATAAGGCTGGAGAGCTAGGCAGGAATCAGATGGTGTAGGGCTTTCTGGGCAGGCCATGGTAAAGAATTTGCATTTTGTTCCAAGGGCAATGAGGAACCATTAAGTATTTTAAGCAGAGGAGGGATGTATATGTTTAAAGATTATTCTTGCTGCTGAGTAGGAATAGATTGGAAAAGGACAAGATGGCAGTAGAACCACAAATAACAAATGATGATGAGGTTGTGGAGAAAAGGGAAGCCTTGTATTACATGGTTGGTGAGAATGTAAATCGGTGCAGCCACTGTGGAAATTAGTATGGAGGTTCCTCAGAAAACTAAAAATAGAGTCTGATTGGGACTTCCCTGGGGGTGTAGTGGATAAGACTCTGTGCTCCCAATGCAGGGGGCCTGGGTTCAATCCCTGGTCAGGGAACTAGATCCCACATGCATGTCGCAACTAAGAGTTCACATGCCACAACTAAGGAGCCCATGAGCCACAACTAAGGAGCCCGCCTGCCGCAACTAAGGTGTCAGTGCAACCAAATAAATAAATAAATAAATATTGAATAAATAAATAAATAAAAATAGAGTATGATCCAGCAATTCCACTCCTTGGTATATATCCAAACAAAAACACTAATTTGGTAAGATACATGCATCCCAATGTTCACAGCAGCACTATTTACAATAGCCAAGATATAGAAGCAACCTAAGTGTCCATCAACAGATGAATGGGTAAAGAAGATGTGGTATATATATATACACAATGGAATACTTCTCAGCCATAAAAAAAGAAGGAAATTTTGCCATTTACAACAACATGGATGGACTTGGAGGGCATTATGTTTAGTGAAATAAGTCAGAGAAAGATACTGAATGTTATCATTTTTATGTGGAATCTAAAAACTAAACTAGTGAATATACCAAAAAAGAAAAAAAAAGATGGAAATAGAGATACGGCAGTGAGAGTGAAGATGGAGAGAACTGGCTGGATTTGAGATGTATTTTGGAGGTAGAACCAGTGGACTTGGTGGAGCAAGAAAGGGGAAAAACTCTAGGCTGACTGGTAGATTTGACTTCTACAACTGGATCACTGAATGGTGGAGCCCTTTACTGAGATTGGAAAGAAACATATTTCTGGAGGGAATATGAAAAATTCTGATTCAAGTCATTCTTTGAGAAACACTATCCAGAGCCCGAGTATGCATGCTTAAAGCTCTACAAAATAACTAGACAACTCCAACCCTACTGTGGAAAAAGGAATGAAGTTAACATTTATCCAATATTTTTTGTATGCCAGGTGCCATCATACCTATCATCTTATTTAATTTTTATCATAGTCCTGTGATGTTATCTCTGGTTTACAGATGAGGAAACAGAAGCTCAGATGGGTTAAGTGACTCATAAAAGATTGCACAGCTAGTGAGGTGGTAAACTCGATATGCAAGCCTATTTCTTCAGAGACCAAGTCCAAAGCTGCTTCACCACAGAACACTGCTGTTAACAGGTGGGTTCTTTCCTCACAACTTTTGTCACTGAATTTCTTAAATATGACCATGGAAAGAGTGTGGTAAAAAGAATTAAATTAGCTCTTATGTAATTGTTTTCCTTTTTTTTCCAAGTAAGACTTTTTTTTGTTTTTAATTTATTTATTTATGGCTGTGTTGGGTCTTCTTTTCCGTGCGAGGGCTTTCTCTAGTTGTGGCAAGCGGAGGCCACTCTTCATCGCGGTGCGCGGGCCTCTCACTATCGCGGCCTCTCTTGTTTCGGAGCACAGGCTCCAGACGCGCAGGCTCAGTAATTGTGGCTCACGGGCCCAGTTGCTCTGCGGCATGTGGGATCTTCCCAGACCAGGGCTCGAACCCGTGTCCCCTGCATGGGCAGGCAGATTCTCAACCACTGCGCCACCAGGGAAGCCCCAAGTAAGACTTTTGATTAAACAAATTCATGTTTGATATACATCAGTGCTGGTCCTCTTCCAACTGTTGTATGGTGTTACACAGGAGATTTTTTTTCATTTCCTCATTCTAACCATTTTCACCATATTATGAAATAAAGAAATTTGAGTTTTAAAAAATTCAGGAATTTCACCATTTCTCTATTCTGCGATCTTTGAGGTCAAATATTAAAACTTACCAATGAAGAAACTACAGTTCTGTGTACTTAAGTAAAAGTTCAGATGAACTGTATAACTCTACAAGTTTTGCCCAGTGCCTTCTCTGTAGCTGATTTATTTCCCCTTTTCTTGGTTATATTCCTGCAGTCATCATTTTTAGGTCATGTGATTCTGAAATAAGAAACCTTTAGGCAGTTTTGCAAAATGTAACAGGATACACTTGGTCCTATTAACCACTAACAGCGATCCAAATGTGATCTATCAAAAACTTACATAAATGATATCATCTTGGAAGAAAAATACCTCTTGGCTCAATTGGGAAATGTTGAGAAGAACTATGGCAATTCTTTTCTCAAGAAAAAATTGTCATTTTCCAAATTCACCAGTTTTTGAAATAACTTCACCCAAACAACTTGTTTTAAAAAGTTATCATAAGAATCCGCCTGCCAATGCAGGAGACACGGGTTCGAGCCCTGGTCCGGGAAGATCCCACATGCCGTGGAGCAACTAAGCCCATACACCACAACTACTGAGCCCGTGTGCCACAACTACTGAGCCTGCGCTCTAGAGCCCGTGCTCTGCAACAAGAGAAGCCACTGCAATGAGAAGCCCACGCACCGCAACGGAGAGTAGCCCCCGATCGCCGCAACTAGAGAAAGCCTGCATGCAGCAATGAAGACCCAACACAGGCATAAATAAATAAACAAATAAATAAATTTATTTTTTAAAAAAGTTATCAGAACCACCTCATAATCATTAGAATGACTACTATTTAAGAAAATCCAGAAAATAACAAGTAGTGAAGAGGTTGTGGAGAAATTGGAACCCTTGTGCACTGTTGGGAATGCAAAATGGTGTGACTGCTATAGAAAAAGAATAGGGCAATTCCTCAAAAAATTAAAACTAATGTTACCTATGATCAACAATTCCATTTCTGGCTAAATATACAAAAGAATTGAAAGCAGGGACTTGTCAAGATATTTGTACACCCATGCTCACAGGAGCATTATTCACATTTGTCAAGGGGTGGAAGCAACCCAAGTGGCCATCAAGAGATGAATGGATAAACAAAATGTGGTATATACATACAATGGAATATTACTCAGCCTTGAAATGGAAGGAAATTCTGCAATATGCTACAACATGGATGAACCTTGAGGACATTATGTTAAGTGAAATAAGCCAGTCACAAAAATACAAATACTGCATGAGTCCACTTAATATGAAGTACCTAGAGTAATCAAATGCATGGAGACAGAAAGTAGAATGATGGTTGCCAGGGACTGGGGCAGAAAGGAATGAGGAGCTTTTGTTTAATGGATAGAGTTTCAGTTTTGTAAGATGAAAGAAGTTCTGGAAATAGGTGGTAGTGATGGATGTACAACAATGTGAATAGATTTAATGCCACTGAACTGTACACTTAAAAATAGTTAAGATGGATTAAATAAAAACGTGGTTTTAGAAAATAAGTTCAGAATAGATTTGATAAATTTTGGGTGGTGGATAAATAGGGTTTTCCATCTACAGAGTCATCTCCAGAGGTTACAAGGGAGCCTGTAATTTCTGCTAAAGTATACTACCTCAATCATTTGAAAACAAACTGTGAAAGTTTATGTGTGTGTAACTGGCCAACTGACATTTTATTAAAACTCCATCCAAAACAAACAAAAATTAAGATAGCATATGTTATGTTATGTGTATTTCATCACAATTAAAAAATTAAAAACAATTTTTAAAGTTATTTAGTAGGCCTAATAAGACCTTGACAATTTGGGAAGATAAATGTTTATTTCATCTGTCTTTTTTTGGGGGGTTGGGGGGACATGTCTTGCGGGATCTTAGTTCCCCAGCCAGGGATTGAACCCAGGCCCTCAGCAGTGAAAGCACCAAGTCCTCACCACTGGACCACCAGCGAATTCCCATTGCATCTGTCCTTAAACAAAATTGGAATAAATGGAAATATTTTAGATTTTTAATACTTTTAGAACGTTAGCATTTACTGATCATCTATTCTAAACTTACCCAAACAGAAATACTTCTATCCCTGATAGAAGAGTATTTACTCTCCAGTCATGTTCTTCCAGTGATTGAGAGCTTTCATAACTATGGGAAGCAACCCATTTCAGCTCCTTGATGTCCACTTTGGTTTGCAACTCAAATTTCTTATGCTTTGCTGCTTTGTCCACCTCTAATCTACAAGAAAATCATTTTGTTGCACTAGAGTCTGTTCTATCCTGATACCACCATTTAAATGACTACACTTTATTTTTTTATTTTTATTTATTTATTTATTTTTATTTATTTATTTTTTTAAAGAAACTGTCTCATGAGAGTCTCCTAGGGGAGATGGGGAGGTGAGTGGGAGATGGCCTCAGAAGCCACTCATCCTCATCTTTGGAAGGATCACAAAGCTAAATGACTACACTTTATTAATGAATGTGCTTTCAGGGTCTGTGTTCTAACTTACATAACTTTTTTAGCATATGTTTTTTGGTCTTCAGGAAACATAATAGGGTAAAAATGTTATGTTTTTTAAATCCAACAATTACAGACACACGTAGAGTAAAAAAAATGTATCTCTCATTCTTTATCTAGCTCCACATCCCAAAGATGACAATTGTCTGTCATGTGTTTGGAATATTTTCAAGTATAAACAAATCATTCCATTTTTATCACACATATCACACTATTCATATTGTTCTATAGCTTACTTTTCTCATTTTGCAATCTAGTCTCGTTAATTATCCAAACGTATTCTATTCATGGGATATTTTGAGGCATTAGTGAAAGCATAGTGTAGGCTACAACAATGCATTGGGAAGGACTTTCATGATACTGCTCTGTCTTACCTCTTCTTTATTCAAATGTGAAAATTTTCTCACAAAACAAGATTGATTTGAATAATATCTAAACCTGAGCTCTGGTAAAACAAATTTAAAATCTGGCAAATTGCTTTTGAAGAGCTCCTATAGGAAACGATCAAAGTTAATGCGTTTTACTGTATTCTGAATTTCTGGTGTCTTTCTTTTGAGTTCTTTTTTTTTAAAATATTTATTTATTTATTTTGCTGCCTTGGGTCTTAGTTGCAGCATGCAGGATCTTCGTTCTGGCATATGGCTCCTCTCTAGCTGTGGCGCTCGGGCTCTAGAGCACACAGGCTCAGTAGTTGCTGTATGTGGGCTTATTTGCCCCGCGACATGTGGGATCTTAGTTCCCCAACGAGGGATCGAACCCAAGACCCCTGCATTAGAAGGCGAATTCTTAACCACCAGGCCACTGGGGAAGTCCCTCTTTTGAGTTCTTGAAACTATTAGCACCAATTCTTTTTTTATTTTTAATTTATTTATTTTTGGCTGTGTTGGGTCTTCGTTGCTGTGCGTAGGCTTTCTCTAGTTGCATCGAGCGGGGGCTACTCCTCTTTGCGGTGCGCGGGCTTCTCATTGCGGTGGCCCCTCTTGTTGCGGAGCACCGGCTCTAGGCTCGCGGGCTCAGTAGTTGTGACTTGCAGGCTCTAGAGCGCAGGCTCAGTAGTTGTGGCGCACGAGCTTAGTTGCTCCGCGGCATGTGGGATCTTCCCGGACCAGGGCTCGAACCCGTGTCGCCTGAATTGGCAGGCGGATTCTTAACCACTGCACCACCAGGGAAGCCCAGCACCAATTCTTGAAAAATTCCCGACCAACAGAGAAAT
Organism: Eubalaena glacialis; assembly: GCF_028564815.1. Classification (NCBI taxonomy): domain Eukaryota; kingdom Metazoa; phylum Chordata; class Mammalia; order Artiodactyla; family Balaenidae; genus Eubalaena; species Eubalaena glacialis. Next base: position 25,984,669 of record NC_083734.1, on the reverse strand, counting down.
CCTGTAGCCTCACTAGTACCCTGTTTTCTTCTGAGGATATTAATTGCTTCTTCCTGCAGGATCAGGCAGAGGTCACTTCTTTGCTCCATGTTCTTCCTCTAGATTCTCTTTGAAATGGTCATATTTTGCTCCTTAACGTCTACATTCCTATGCAACTGGTATTTATTTTAGGGTCAAGTCAGAGATTCTGCCAGGCTTGGTAGAAACATTTATGACACTCCTGACATATAATGATTCAAATTGTAGGTGGAAACATCATTATGTACTCCAGGAACAAACTCTCAAGGACTGGGGGAGGATCCCCAGAGACTTTACTGTACCAGTAAAGGTCTGCACTGTGCTTCCACTTCATCAAGTTTAAGACCCTTATGGGATATAACACCCAGATGTGTGGCTCTGGATTAAATCCTGTTTTTTGTTTGTTTGTTTGTTTTTTACATAAATGTATGTAGGTATTTATTTATTTATTTATTGGCTGTATTGGGTCTTCGTTGCTGCTCAAGGGCTTTCTCTAGTTGTGGTGAGCGGGGGCTACTCTTTGTTGCAGTGCGCGGGCTTCTCATTGCAGTGGCTTCTCTTGTTGTGGAGCACAGGCTCTAGGCCTGTGAGCTTCAGTAGTTGTGGTTTGCGAGCTCAATAGTTGTGGCTCGTGGGCTTAGTTGCTCCACGGCATGTGGGATCCTCCCAGAACGGGGATTGAACCCGTGTCCCCTGCATTAGCAGGTGGATTCCCAACCACTGTGCCTCCAGGGAAGTCCCTAAATCCTGGTTTTGATAAACCAGCTGTAAAGGCCATTTTGAGGTTGGTAAAATTTGTATATGGGTATTAAATGAGGTGAAGAATTATTGAAATGAATAGGTAGAGGTTAATAAATTGAAGGTCATAAAGCAACATGTATATAATCCTATTTGGTAAAAATGCATATATCTATATATCTTTCCATAGAAAAATATCTCAAAAGGATGTACAGGACTTCCCTGGTGGTCCAGTGGTGAAGACTCCGCGCTTCCACTGCAGGGCCGTGGGTTCAATCTCTGGTCAGGGAAGTTCTGCATGCTTGTATGGTGCAGCCAAAAAAAAAAAAAAAGAATATACACTAAGGTAATCTTTGGTTGTGTTAGTATAACATTTTTATATTTTCTACAATGCTCATAAACTGATTTTGTATAGTAAAACCTTATTTTTTATTAAAAAATAAAATAACTATAGGTTCTAGAAAAAATATAAATGTGAATTAAGTTCATTATAAAGATAATATTTCAAACCAGTGAGAAAATGTGGCATATTATATTTATGGTATTGTGACATCTGCTAATTACATGGGAAATAAAAAATAAAGAAGAATCCCTGTCACATATCTTATTACAAAATAAATTCTAAATTTATTTTAAATGTCATAAAATGAAACTATAAGAATTCTTTTTTTTAAAAAATAGGCTAAATTTATATGCTACCTCATATTTTAAAAGTCTTTTTAAAAAATAAAATCCAGGGGACTTCCCTGGTGGTCCAGTGGGTAAGACTCCACGCTTCCAATGCAGGGGACCCAGGTTCGATTCCTGGTTGGGGAACTAGATCCTGCAGGCATGCCGCAACTAAGACTTCGCATGCTGCAACTAAGAGTCCGCATGCCTGGCGAGGATCCCGTATTCCGCAACTAAGACCCGGCACAGCCAAAGTAAATAAACAAACAAACAAACAAACAAATAAATAAAATAAAAATAAAATCCAGAGGCTTGGGCCAAGAAGGTGGAGTAGGAAGACCCTGAGCTCACCTCCTCCCTTGGGCACTTCAAAGTTACAAGTATTTACAGAGCAACTACTGGTGAGAAAGACCTGAAGACTGGCAGAAAACAACTTCGACAACTAAAGATATAAAGAAGGAACTACAACAAGGTGGGTAGAGGAGCAGAGATTTGTATAGTCAAGACCCATACCCGTAGGGTGATGACCCACAAATGAGAGGATAATTACAATTGCAGAGGTTCTCTGCAAGGAGTGAGAGGTCCGAGCCACACATCAGGCTCCCCAGCCCAGGGGTCCTGCACTGGGAAGATGAGCCCCAGCACATTTGACTTGGAAGGCCAGTAGGGCTTACTTTTGGGAGAGCCAGAGGGCTGTAGGAAATAGAAACTCCCCTCTTAAAGAACTCACTCACAAAGTCTCACATGCTCTGAAACCCAGGACAGAAGCAGTAACTTGAAAGAAGCCCGAGTCAGATCCACCTGCTGATCTTGGAGAGCCTCCTATAGAGGCAGGAGGCAACTGGAGCTCACCCTGGGGACATAGATGCTGGTGGCAGCCATTTTGGGAGCTCACTCTATCACTGGTGCTGACAAGCCCCATTTTGGAGTCTTCCTCTAGCTTATTAGTGCTGTGACCTGGCCCCACCCACCAGCCTGTTGGCACCATAACTGGGACACCTCAGGCCAAGCATCTAGCCAGGTGGGGACATAGCCACACCCACGAGCAGGCTGGCTGCCATAGGACCCTGTCACTATTTGCAGATGACATGACACTATACATAGAAAATTCTAAAGATGCCACCAAAAATCTATAGAACTCCTCAATAAATTCAGTAAAGTTGCAGAGTACAAAATTAATATACAGAAATCTGTTGCATATCTATACATTTATAACTAACTATCAGAAAGAGAAATTAGGAGAACAATCCCATTGACAATTGCATCAAAGAGAATAAAATTCCAGGCTTCCCTGGTGACGCAGTGGTTAAGAATCTGCCTGCCAATGTAGGGGACATGGGTTCGAGCCCTGGTCTGGGAAGATCCCACATGCCGCAGAGCAACTAAGCCTGTGCACCACAACTACTGAGCCTGTGCTCTAGAGCCCATGAGCCACAACTACTGAGCCCACGTGCCACAACTACTGAAGCCCACGCGCCTAGAGCCTGTGCTCCACAACAAGAGAAGCCACCACAATGAGAAGCCCGCACACCGCAACAAATAGTACCCCCACTTACCACAACTAGAGAAAGCCTGCGTGCAGCAACGAAGACCCAATGCTGCCAAAAATAAAGAAATAAACTAAAAAAAAAAAAAAGAATAAAATTCCTAGGACTAAATCTAACTAAGGAAGTAAAAGACCTGTACTCAAAGAACTATAAGACAATGATGAAAGAAATTGAAGAAGACACACAAAAAATGGAAAGATATTCCCTGCTTATGGATTGGAAGAATTAATATTTTTAAAATGACCATACTACCCAAGGCAATCTACAGATTCAATGCAATCCCTATCAAAATACTAATGACATTTCTCACAAAACCAGAACAAATAATTCTAAAATTTGTATGGAAACACAAAAGATCCCAAATAGCCAAAACAATCTTGAGAAAGAACAAAGCTGGAGGTATCACACTCCCTGATTATGAACTATACTACAAAGCTACAGTAATTAAAACAGTTTGGTATTGGCACAAAAACAGACACATAGGTAAACGGAACAGAATAGAGAGCCCACTTGAATGGGTAATTAATCTATGATAAAGGAGGCAAGAATATACAGTGGGGAAAAGAAAACCTCTTCAATGAATGGTGTTGGGAAAATTGGACAGCTACATGCAAAAGAATAAAACTAAACTATTTTCTCACACCGTACACAAAAATAGATTTTAAATGGATTAAAGACTTAAATGTAAGATGTGAAACAATAAAAGTTCTAGAAGAAAACATAGGCAGTATGCTCTTTGACATTGGTCTTAGTGATTTTTTTTTTTTTTGGCTATGTCTCCTCAAGCAAGGGAAACAAAAGCAAAAATAATCAAATGGGATGACATCAAACTAAAAAGCTTTTGCACAGCAAACTACAACAAAACAAAAAGGCCACTTTTTAATGGGAGAAGATATCTTCAGATAATATATCTAAGAGGTTAATATCCAAAATATACAAAGAACTCATACAACTCACATCAAAAAAATAAACAACCTGATTAAAAAATGGGCAGAGGATCTGAAGAGATATTTTTCCAAAGAAGACGTACAGATGGCCAACAGATGCATGAGCATCCTTGCTCAACATCACTAATCATCAGGGAAATGCAAAACCACAGTGAGATATCACCTCATAACTGTCAGAAGGCTGTTATCAAAAAGGCAACAAATAACAAACCTTGGCAACAGATGTGAAGAAAAGAGAACACTCATGCACTGTTGGGTGGGAATGAAAATTTGTGCATCCACTATGGAAAACAGTATGCAGATTCCTCAAAAAATTAAAAATAGAACTACCATATAATCCAATAATTTCACTACCGGATATTTATGTGAAGAAAATGAGAACACTAATTAGAACAGATATATGCACCCCTATGTTCATTGCAGCATTATTTATGATAGCCATGATGTGGAAGCAACATAAGTACCCATCAATAGATGAATGGATAAAGGTGTAGCATATATATACAATGGAATATTATTCAGCCATGAAAAAAGAATGAAGTCTTGCCATTTGTGACAACATGAATGGACCTAGAGGGCATTATGCTAAGAGAAATAAGTCAGACAAATACTATATGATTTCACTTATATGTGAAATCTAAAAAGTAAAACAAATGAACAAACATAACAAAACAGAAATAGAGTCATAGATACAGAGAATAAACAGGTGGTTGCCAGTGGCAGGGGAGGGGAGGAAAGAAATAGGTGAGGGAGATTAAAGGTACAAATTTCTAGTTGCAAAATAAATGAGTCACGGGTATGAAATGTACAGTGTTGAGAATATAGTTTATAACTACGTAATATCTTTGTATGGTGACAGATTGTAACTAGACTTATTGTGGTAATCATTTTGAAATGTATAGAAACATGAAATCACCATGTGTAACAGGAACTAACGTAGTGTTGTAAGTCAATTATACTTCAAAAACAAACTCATATAAAAGGAGATCAGGGCTTCCCTAGTGGCTCAGTGGTTAACAATCCGCCTGCCAATGCAGGGGACACGGGTTCAAGCCCTGGTCCGGGAAGATCCCACATGCCATGGAGCAACTAAGCCTGTGCGCCACAACTACTGAGCCTGGCTCTAGAGCCCACGAGCCACAACTACTGAAGCCCGTGCACCCAGAGCCCATGCTCTGCACCAAGAGAAGCCACCGCAACAAAGAGTAGCTTCCGCTCGCCGCAACTAGAGAAAAGCCCACGCGCAGCAACAAAGACCCAATACAGCCAAAAATAAAATAAATAAATAAGAAAAAAAATGGAGATCAGATTTGTGGTTACCTGAGATGGCGAGGGTTGGGGGGAATTGGATGAAGGTGGTCAAAAGGTACAAACTTCCAGTTGTAAGATAAATAAGTACTAGGGATGTAATGTACCACATGATAAACACAACTAACACTGCTATATGTTATATATAAAAGTTGTTAAGAGTGTAAATCCTAAGAGTTCTCATCACACGGAAATTTTTTTTCTATTTTTAAAAATTTGTATCTATGTGAGATGGTGGATGTTCACCAAACTTACTGTGATAATCATTTCATGATGTATATAAGTCACATCATTGCTGTACACCTTAAACATACATAGTGCTGTATGTCAATTATACCTCAATAAAACTGGAAGAAAATAAATAAAATCAAAAAGCAAAGAAGAAAATTGATACTTTTGACTGAATAAAAATCAAATCTTCTGGAATTGTATGATACATGAGTTATATCCCAATGAAGTGTTAAAAATTTAAATTTCCTATGTGTCCAAAAATACCCTCAAGTCAAACTGTGAAAAATATTTGCAGCACATATGGTAGTTTAAGGATTAAGTTCTTTAGTGTACACAGAGCTCATACAAATGGTGAAAAAAAAAAAATCCAAAAGAAATAGCAGCAAATAATATAAATAGACAAGTTAGAGAAAATCAAAAAACGTTGGAAGTAAATTTTTTGTTTTAAACAAAAAGTTTTGAAGGTATTTGATCTTTAGAATTTATCCATGCTGCTTTTCATCCCCAGAGCCTCCAATCCTACTTGATCTTTTAATTGCCTGATATCTTTGCCATTTTACTCTCTGGTTAGTTTAATTAATTGGAACCTGAGTTAATGAGATGCCAGTGTGACTTTGAGCCCCATCAGAATTTGCCACTTGTTGAGGAGAAGAACTGTTTCATATCACTGAACTCTGGCAAGCTGCTTCACAAGTGTGTGCCATTATTCTCAGAAAATCTGAGAGAAATGTGGCTGGGTCGTTGCAAACTGCTGAGAAAGCTCTAAGCACAATATCCAACTGATATTGTTATAAAATTATCTTCAAAATAATAGGCATCAGCACTATCAGCCTGGGAGTGACATTTTTCCTTAAAAGCGCACATTCAATTTCCTTTATTTATTTATTTAATTTTTTTTTTGGCTGCACCACGCAACTTGCAGGATCTTATTTCCTCAGCCAGGGATTGAACCCGTAGCCCCTGCATTAACTCTTGACTGTAATAAGAACCATTGTAATCTGAAGTAATTTTTTAGAAAGTGCTTCACGGAGGAGTTGAGAAGTGTATTTTTCCCGCCCACTGCGCGCAGCTTGCAGGATCTTAGTTCCCAGCCTTCGGCAGTGAAAACACGGAGTCCTAACCACTGGACCACCAGGGAATTCCCTCAATTTCCTTAATTTAATACACACATGTGGAGTGTCTAATGTGTATAAAACTCTGTGGTTGGACCCTACCCTCAGGAAAATCATATTTTATTTATTTATTTATTTAGGTTTCTGTACCTTTAATATTTTTTTAATGTATTTTTTTATTGAAGTGTAGTTGATTTACAAAGTTGTGCTAATTTCTGCTGTATAGCAAAGTGACTCAGTTATACACATATATACATTCTTTTTTATAGTCTTTTCCATTATGGTTCATCCCAGGATATTGGATATACTTCCCTGTGCTATACAGTAGGACCTTGTTGTTTAAGGAAAATCATCTTATAGAGAGAAAGACTCAGAATAAGAGCTTAATGGTCCAAGGACAGTTTCTAACTTGGCATCTTATATTCGGTTACTACCTTGTTATTAATCCACAAACTATAGTAAAAGTTGCTACATGATAACTGATATTTATATAGTAAAGTATTCCTTCAGTCAAAATTAAGTGTCTTCTACATACCAGGCACTGTCCTAGACATTGGGGATTTGATAAGGAGTAAGATGCAGTTCTTACTCTCAAGGGATTGGTGAGGAATTATAATTTATAAGGCATTTTTATATACGTTGTCTTCCTTGATTCTCACAGAAGTCCTGTGAGGTAATCATGAAGAGACAGAGGCTCAGAGAGTGCCAAGAATTGCCCAAGGTCGATGATCAAATAAATCACAGAGTATTCACACCGAGGTTTTCAAAGGCAAAGCTCATGATATATACAATAAGGATTTAGTATCTGAACTTGGAGAGAATCTGGAGATCTGACTTAGTTCTCTGTATTTCCTGTCTTGTTATGGTAGGCAAAAGGAAAATTTTTATTCTTAGCTGGTAGTGCATTTGTACTTAATATTTTGGAGGAGCAGCAGTGTTCTGGCTGTTTATCTCTTGAGACTACTTAGACAACAATCTTTGAAAGGTCTTCAATGATAGCATAAACGCTCCAAAGTGCTCTCGTTGGAATTTTTGTTGATGTCATAAAACTAAAGTAAATTCTGTCCAGGGGAGTAGAGATTTCTTACATTTTTCTTTTTGTCTGCAACGTGTAGCGAAGGCATATATTTCACTTTCCCTTGGAGTTACAGCCACACACAAAAAACAGCTTTTATTGCCTTGAGCTTCTGGAGTACAGGAAACTCATCTCATTCACCTCTGCTATTTACCTCTTTCCCAACTTGGCAAAACGCATAGGAGGTACATGATAGATCTTTGTTAAAACGTCAAGTTGAAAAGAGTTAGGAAAGAGAAACTGAATTATGGAAACTCTCTTTTTGAGTAGACAACAACAACAACAACATTCTTCAGGGTTAATATTTCAGATAATTTAGTTAATCCCATATCTGCAATTTAAAAAAATTAGGTAAGGGATCTATGAATTTCTTTCAGTATTTATTGAAGATAAAATGGCTTCCTGTGTGTTAATAAGAGCATTCTGGTTTGGGTTTTGTTTTGTTTTGGTCTTTGAAAAACTCTTCAAGAAGGAAAGAGCTTTGACTGCAGGAAGAGGAGGTATAGAGCTTGAAAAGTGTCGTCAACATGACTCTGTTTATACTGGCCCAAGGCTTGTCTGATGTTGGCCAACCCAGTAAGTTGGAATCAGAAATAAATCTTCCTGTGGAGACTTCACTCAATAATAACTATATTTGCCCTTTGACATAAGCACAGAGAGGGAGACAAGGGGCCACTAGGTTCCTGAGGACTCTAATCCTGAAACTGAGCAGAGGTCTCAAGTGTTGCTGGTTCAGTTTCCCCAAAACAATCAGAAGCCAAGAACCAAATGGCTCATTTGTTGCTTGAAGAAAGTATGAGATATAGTAGCCAAATTTCTTCATAAGTATGTGCAGATATTTGAGTGCTCACAAGTATTTGACAAATATTGGAGTGCTCACATGTAAAGGTTCTAGTGTACCGTAGTGAAAAAAGACAGGCAAGGTCTCCGTTCTGAAAATCCATTCTAAAATTTTAATCCACCTGTGTGCATGTTGACTGAATCATCATTGTCTATTTTCTGTCTCTAAGCACCCTTTTGTCTTTTACTAACTCACCATGGAAAAGAACAATCTGAGAGCAGAAAACATGAATAGTATCTGATTCTAGCTGATTAAATGGATTAGCATCCCTTTCCTTACTTGGAAAAGTGATCACTCTCCTTTCTACTGCCTGGAAAGAATGAACACCAAGTGCTGCAAGTAAAAGCTATATACATGCAACATTAAAGAGTTTTGTTTCTGTGCTTTTCCATTTCTACGATGTGTCCTCAATTGCATTTTGGAAATATAAATTCCTTCAACTGTGATTTCTACATTGTATATACCAGTGTGATCTCGAGTAGGTAGTTGGCAAACTTTCTGTAAAGAACTAGATAGTAAATATTTTAGGCTTTGCAGGCTATAGGGTCTCTGTCATGACTACTCAACTCTGTTATTACAATGCAAAAGCAACCAGAGAGCCTACCTAGATGGATAAGTAAGATTGTGTTCCAATTTAAATTTATTTATGAACACTGAAATTTGCATTTTATGTAATTTTCCCATTTCACAAAATATTCTTCTCCTTTTGATTTTTTCAACCATCTAAAAATGTAGAAACCATTCTTAGCTTGTGGGCTATCCAAAAAAAAAACCCAAAATAAACCCCCCATAAAACCCAAGCAATATTTAGCCCATGAGTCATAGTTTGCTAATCCCTGATATAAAGGACTAGTTAGTTCAGTTAATTAGGACCTGGTGATGAGGCCTAGTCTGTGGATTTAATCCTCATGTGAATGATCAAACCAGCTTTGCACTGGTGAACCTGTAGCAATCTCAAGTTCCACCCTCAGTTCTGGCTGCTGACTTGAAGATGTGGGCACCAGGACAAGCCAGCAAAAGATGCCATTTCCTCATGCTTTCATTTCTAGTGTAGCTTGCTGATGATTATTCACACTTTTCCTGTCACTTGAAAGTTTTTGAACTCCACTTTTTCAGAGTAGGGTGACACAAATTGTAGTGTGCACTTATCTTACCCCCTTATTAAGGCAATAAAGACAGAAATCCATGGGGTTTTGCTGTTGTCATGTAAGAAAACTGGCTCATAAGCATTTTGGATAATTTTCTGAGAAAGCCCAACAGCTGTGTTGTGCATATTGAATATTAATCTTGAACTTTTTATTGACCAGGACCATTTCATTCTGTGAATGCCCTAAGCAATTCCCTTAATTTTGCTCTTGCAGTAGGAAATAAGAGGGGTACTTCTGTTTCTTGTTTAGGTCATTTTTGAACAGTTTTGTAAGACCCAGAGTTCTATTTACCTTAACGAAGCATTGCAGATAGCTTTGCCCTATTTTCTTATGAGACGGCATTAGCTTTCCTGACCTAGATTCTCATGCCTCTTTCACACCTCTTAATTCTCTGTTTTTGAAATGGCTTTGTAGTTGAGGTGAAGCAACTGGCCATGGGGGATTTGTGAAGCATTTAGAGCCCTTGGAGGAGACATAAACAAAGCCACTTTTTGTCAGTTATAATTGTAAACTGGCTTAAATTCCTCCAGTAGAAATGATTTTTTTGATTATAGGTGTAAGTAGGTTCAAGGCTATTACAGAAAAGTTTTCACATGGAATATTCAAATGGAATAGTTCCTAAACTTTATGTTACTATTTTGAGGTTTGAAGGATTGACTCCTGCCGGGTTCTCTGTGTGATCAATTATACCAAAAAGTTTGCGCAAAAAATCTGGAACCATGCTTGATACTCTCTTTTTCTTCTACCCCAATCCCATGAAAGAACCCTGTCAAATCTACCTTCAAAATGTATGCAAAATCAGATCCCTTCTGACTTTTTCCTATATTGCTGCAACCCTGACCCAAGCCCAAACCATCCCTCTCCTGGATTACTGCAAAAGCTTTCCCTGCTTCTTCCCTGCTCTGCTTCTTCCATTGCTCTTCTTCAGTCTTTTCTCAACAGAGCAGCCAAAGTGGTCCAGTTAAAAACTTAAGTTAGGGTCTTAATCAGAGGAGTGTCAAGATGGCAGAGTAGGAAGACACGGAGCTCACCACCTCCCATGGGTACACCTAAATTACAAATATTTACAGAGCAACTATTGGTGAGAAAGACCTGAAGACTAGCAGAAAACATCTTCTACAACTAAAGATATAAAGAAGGAACCACAATGAGATGGCAGGAGGGGCGGAGATGTGGTATAGTCAAGACCCATACCCCCAGGTGGACGACCCACAAACGGGAGGATAATTACAATTGCAGAGGTTCTCCATAAGGAGGAAGGGGTCTGGGCCACATATCAGTCTCCCCAGCCCAGAGCCTCCAGAACATTTGGCTTTGAAGGACAGTGGGGCTTACTTTGGGGAGAGCTGGAGCGCTGTAGGAAATAGAAACTCCCCTCTTAAAAAACTCACTCATGGGGAGTTCCCTGGTGGCCTAGTGGTTATGATTCTGGCCTTTCACTGCCATGGCCTGGGTTCAATCCCTGGTTGGGGAACTGAAATCCCACAGGCTGTGTGGCATGGCCATAAAAACAAAAACAAAAACAAAAAACAAAAAAACTCACTCACAAAGTCTCACATGCTCTGAGACCCAGGGCAGAAACAGTAACTTGAAAGAAGCCCAAGTCAGACCCACCTGCTGATCTTGGAGAGACTCCTATAGAGGCAGGAGGCAACTGGAGCTTACCCTGGGGACATAGATGCTGGTGGCAGCCATTTTGGGAGCTCACTCTATCACTGGTGCTGACAAGCCCCATTTTGGAGTCTTCCTCTAGCTTATTAGTGCTGTGACCTGGCCCCACCCACCAGCCTGTTGGCACCATAACTGGGACACCTCAGGCCAAGCATCTAGCCAGGTGGGGACATAGCCACACCCACCAGCAGGCCGACTGCCTTAGGACTCCTTGAGTGTCCTGCTGCCCCGGGACCCAGCCTGATCCACCAGAGGGCCCAGGACCTGGCCCTGCCCAACAGTGCACAGGCACTACCCCTGGAGCCTTCAGGGCCCTGCAGCCAGAGGCTCCAGGACCTGGCTTTGCCCACCAGCAGCCAGCAATAGCTCTGAGAACCCCTGGGCCCCTGCCCTGCCCACCAGCAGATGGACAACAGCCCCAGGACCACCTCAGCCCCACAGCCTGCCATGTCAGAACCCAGGCCACCCACCAGCAAGCCAGCATCAGCCCTAGGACCCCCTGGGCCCTGACCACACTTACCAGTTGGCCAATGCCAGCTCTGGGACATTTTGGGCCCCTCAGCCAGTGACCCTGGAATCCATCCCAACCCACCAGCAGGCAGAGACAGCTTCAGGACACCCCAGACCCCACATCCAGCCATGTCAAAACTGGCCCTGCCTACCAGCAGGCCAATACTAGCTCCAGGACCTCCAGGGCTCTGCAGCCAAAGACCCTGGGATCTGGCTCCACCCACCAGCAGCTGGCAGCCTCTGCACAAGGCAGGGCCTGGCAAGCAACTGGACTGGGGGCAGCCACACCTATCAGACTGCCACATTCTATGAGGCCGGCATCACCCTGTTACCAAAACTAGACAAAGATATCACACACACACATACAAATTACAGGCCAGTATCACTGATGAACAAAGATGCAAAAATCCTCAAGAAAATATTAGCAAGACAAATTCAACAGTACATTAAAAGGATCCCACACCATGATCAAATGAGATTTATTCCAGGGATGCAAGGATGATTCAATATGTGAAAATCAATCAATGTAATACAAAACATTAACAACTGAAGAATAAAAGATCATCTCAATAGATGCAGAAACAAGCTTTTGACAAAGTTCAACTTCCATTTATGATAAAAACTCTCCACAAATGTAGGTAGAGAGGTAACATACATCAACATAATAAAGGCCATATGTGACAAGCCCACAGCTAATATCATACTCAGTGGTGAAAAGCTGAAAAATCATTCCCTCTAAGATCAGGAACAAGACAAGGATGTCCACTCTCACCACTTTTATTTAAGATGTTATTGGCAGTCCTAGCCACAGCAATCAGACAAGAAAAGGAAATAAAAGAAATCCAAATTTCAAAAGACAAAGTAACACTGTCACTGTTTGCAGATGATGTAATACTATACATAGAAAATCCTAAAGATGTCACCAAACAACTACTAGAACTCATCAATTGGTAAAGCTCAGAATACAGAATTAATATAGACAAATCTGTTGTGTTCCTATACACTAACAACAAACTATCAGAAAGAGAAATTAAGAAAACAATCCCATTGACAATTGCATCAAAAAGAATAAAATACCTAGGAATAAATCTAACTAAGGAGGTAAAAGACCTGTACTCAAAAAACTGTAAGACACTGATGAAAGAAATGGAAGAAAACACATACACACACAAAAATGAAAAGTTATACCCTGCCCATGGATTGGAAGAATTAATATTGTTAAAATGACCATACTACCCAAGACAATCTACAGGTTCAGTGAAATTCCTATCAAAATACCGATGACATTTTCACAGAACCAGAACAAATAATTCTAAAATTTTTATGGAAACACAAAAGATCCCAAATAGCCAAAACAATCTTGAGAAAGAACAAAGCTGGAGTATCACACGCCCTGATTACAAACTATATTACAAAGCTACAGTAATTAAAACAGTATGGTATTGGCACAAAAACAGACACATAGGTCAATGGAACAGAATAGAGAGCTCAGAAATAAATCCACACTTAAACAGACAATTAATATATGACAAAGGAGGCAAGAATGGGGAAAAGACAGCCTCTTCAATAAATGTTGTTGGGAAAACGGGACAGCTACCTGCAAAAGAATCAAACTGAACTTTCTCTCACATCATGTATAAAAATAAATTTGAAAAGGATTAAATCCTTAAATGTAAGACCCGAAACCATAAAACTTCTAGAAGAAAACATAGGCAGTATGCCCTTTGATATCAGTCTTCTTAGGAAAAAAATTTGGGATATGCCTCCTTAAGCAAGGGAAACAAAAGCAACAATAATCAAATGGGATGACATCAAACTAAAAAGCTTTTGCACAGCAAAGGAAACTATCAACAAAACAAAAATGCTACCTACTGAATGTGAGAAGATATTTGCAAATTATATAAGGGGTTAAGATCCAAAATATACAAAGAACTCACACAACTCAATATCAAAAAAATAAACAACCTGATTAAAAAATGGGAAGAGGATCTGAAGAGATATTTTTCTAAAGAAGACATACAGACGGCCAACAGATGCATGAGCTTCTTTGCTCAACGTCACTAATCGTCAGAGAAATGCAAATCAAAACCACAATGAGACATGACCTCATACCTGTCAGAATGGCTATTATCAAAAAGGCAACAAATAATAAGTGTTGGCAACAGATGTGAAGAAAAGAGAACCCTCACGCACTGTTGGTGGGAATGAAAATTTGTGCATCCACTATGGAAAACAGTATGGAGATTCCTCAAAAAATTAAAAATATGGGAATTCCCTGGTGGTCCAGGGGTTAGGGCTCGGTGCTTTCACTGCTGGGGCCTGGGTTCAATCCCTGGTCAGGGAACTAAGATCCCACAAGCCACGTATTAAGGCCAAAAAAAAAAAAAAAAAAAAAAAATAGAACTACCAACCAAGCAAAGAAGAGATTGGTTCAAGATGGCAGAGTAGAAGGAGGTGTGATCACTCCCTCTTGCGAGAGCACTGGAATCACAACTAACTGCTGAACAATCATTGACAGGAAGACACTGGAACTCACCAAAAAAGATACCCCACATCCAAAGACAAAGGAGAAGCCACAGTGAGACGGTAGGAGGGGCACAATCACAATAAAAATCAATTCCCATAACTGCTGGGTGGGTGACTCACAAACTGGAGAACATGTATACCAAAGAAGTCCACCCACTGAAGTGAAGGTTCTGAGTCCCACATCAGGCTTCCCAACCTGGGGGTCCGGCAATGGGAGGAGGAATTCCTAGAGAATCAGACTTTGAAGGCTAGCAGGATTTGATTGCAGGACTTTGACAGGACTGGGGGAAACAGAGACTCCATTCTTGGAGGGCACACACAAAGTAGTGTGCGCATCGGGACCCAGGGGAAGGAGCAGTGACCCCAGGGGAGACTGAACCAGACATACCTGCTAGTGTTGGAGGGTCTCCTGCAGAAGCAGGGAGTGGCTGTGGCTCACCATGGGGACAAGGACACTGGCAGCAGAAGTTCTGGGAAGTACTCCTTGACGTGAGCCCTCCCAGAGTCCGCCATTAGCCCCATCAAAGAGCCAGGTAGGCTCCAGTGCTGGGTCACCTCAGGCCAAACAACCAACAGGGAGGGGACCCAGCCCCACCCATCAGCAGACAAGCAGGTTAAAGTTTTACTGAGCTCTGCCCACCAGAGCAACAGCCAGCTCTACCCACCACCAGTCCCTCCCATCAGGAAACTTGCACAAGCCTCTTAGATAGCCTCATCCATCAGAGGGCAGACAGCAGAAGCAAGAAGAACTTCAATTCTGCAGGCTGTGGAAGGAAAACCACATTCACAGAAAGATGGACAAAATGAAAAGGCAGAGGACTTTGTACCAGATGAAGGAACAAGATAAACCCCCAGAAAAACAACTAAATGAAGTGGAGATAGGCAACCTTCCAGAAAAAGAATTCAGAATAATGACAGTGAAGATGATCCAGGACCTCGGAAAAAGAATGGAGGCAAAGATCGAGAATATGCAAGAAATGTTTAACAAAGACCTAGAGGAATTAAAGAACAAACACCTAGAAGAATTAAAGAACAAACAAACAGAGATGAACAATACAATAACTGAAATGAAAACTACACTAGAAGGAATCAATAGCAGAATAACTGAGGCAGAAGAACGGATAAGTGACCTGGAAGACAGAATGGTGGAATTCACTGCTGCGGAACAGAATAAAGAAAAAAGAATGAAAAAAAATGAAGACAGCCTAAGAGACCTCTGGGACAACATTAAATGCACCAACATTCGCAATAGGGGTCCCAGAAGGAAAAGAGAGAGAAGAAGGACCCGAGAAAATATTTGAAGAGATTATAGTCAAAAACCTCCCTAACATGGGAAAGGAAATAGCCACCCAAGTCCAGGAAGCACAGAGAGTCCCAGGCAGGATAAACCCAATGAGAAACATGCCGAGACACATAGTAATCAAATTGACAAAGATTAAAGACAATGAAAAATGATTGACAGCAACAAGGGAAAAACGACAAATAACATACAAGGGAACTCCCATAAGGTTAACAGCTGATTTCTCAGTAGAAACTCTACAAACCAAAAGGGAGTGGCATGATATATTTAAAGTGATGAAAGGGAAGAACCTACAACCAAGATTACTCTACCCGGCAAGGATCTCATTCAGATTTGATGGAGAAATCAAAAGCTTTACAGACAAGCAAAAGCTAAGAGAATTCATCACCACCAAACCAGCTCTACAACAAATGCTAAAGGAACTTCTCTAAGTGAGAAACACAAGAGAAGAAAAGGACCTACAAAAACAAACCCATAACAATTAGAGAAAATGGTAATAGGAACATACATATCGATAATTACCTTAAACGTGAATGGATTAAACGCCCCAACCAAAAGACACAGGCTCACTGAATAGATACAAAAACAAGACCCATATATATGCTGTCTACAAGAGACCCACTTCAGACCTAAGGACACATACAGACTGAAAGTGAGGGGATGGAAGAAGATATTCCATGCAAATGGAAATCAAAAGAAAGCTGGAGTAGTAGCAATACTCCTATCAGATAAAATAGAATCTAAAATAAAGAATGTTACAAGAGACAAGGAAGGACACTACATAATGATCAAGGGATCAATCCAAGAAGAAGATATAACAATTATAAATATATATGCACCTAACATAAGAGCACCTCAATACGTAAGGCAACTGCTAACAGCTATAAAAGAGGAAATCGACAGTAACACAAGAATAGTGGGGGACTTTAACACCTCACTTACACCAATGGACAGATCATCCAGACAGAAAATTTATAAGGAAACACAAGCTTTAAATGACAAAATAGACCAGATGGATTTAATTGATATTTATAGGACATTCCATCTAAAAACAGCAGATTACACTTTCTTCTCAATTGCACATGGAACATTCTCCAGGATAGATCACATCTTGGGTCACAAATCAAGCCTCAGTAAATTTAAGAAAATTGAAATCATATCAAGCATCTTTTCCGACCACAATGCTATGAGATTAGAAATCAGTTACAGGGAAAAAAAGTAAAAAACACAAACACATGGAGGCTAAACAATACTTACTAAATAACCAAGAGATCACTGACGATATCAAAGAGGAAATCAAAAAATACCAAGAGACAAATGACAATGAATACATGACGCTCCAAAACCTATGGGATGCAGCAAAAACAGTTCTAAGAGGGAAGTTTATAGCAATAGAAGCCTACCTCAAGAAACAAGAAAAATCTCAAGTAAACAATCTAACCTTACACCTAAAGGAACTAGAGAAAGAACAAACAACACCCAAAGTTAGCAGAAGGAAAGAAATCATAAAGATCAGAGCTGAAATAAATGAAATAGAAACAAAGAAAACAATAGCAAAGATCAATAAAACTAAAAGCTGGTTCTTTGAGAAGATAAACAAAATTGATAAACCATTAGCCAGACTCATCAAGAAAAAGAGGGAGAGGACTCAAATCAACAAAATAAGAAATGAAAAAGGAGACGTTACCACGGACACCGCAGAAATACAAAGCATCCTAAGAGACTACTACAAGCAACGCTATGCCAATAAAATGGACAACTGGAAGAAATGGACAAATTCTTAGAAAGGTATAACCTTCCAAGACTGAACCAGGAAGAAATAGAAAATATGAACAGACAAATCACAAGTAATGAAATTGAAACTGTGATTAAAAATCTTCCAACAAACAAAAGTCCGGGACCAGATGGATTCACAGGTGAATTCTATCAAACATTTAGAGAAGAGCTAACACCCATCCTTCTCAAACTCTTCCAAAAAATTGCAGAGGAAGGAACACTCCCAAACTCATTCTATGAGGCCACCATCACCCTGATACCAAAACCAGACAAAGATACTACAAAAAAAGAAAGTTACAGGGGTCTCCCTGGTGGCACAGTGGTTGAGAATCTGCCTGCCAATGCAGGGGACACGGATTCGAGCCCTGGTCTGGGAAGATCCCACATGCCACGGAGCAACTAAGCCCGTGAGCCACAACTACTGAGCCTGCGCGTCCGGAGCCTATGTTCCGCAACAAGAGAGGCCGCCATAGTGAGAGGCCCGCGCACCGCGATGAAGAGTGGCCCCCGCTCGCCGCAACTGGAGAAAGCCCTCGCACAGAAACGAAGACCCAACACAGCCAAAAATAAATAAATAAATTAATTAAATTAAAAAATATATATATATAAGAATAAAAAAGTAAATTGTTAAAAAAAAAAAAGAAAGTTACAGACCAATATCACTGATGAATATAGATGCAAATATCCTCAACAAAATACTAGCAAACAGAATCCAACAACACATTAAAAGGATCATACACCATGGTCAAGTGGAATTTATGCCAGGGATGCAAGGATTCTTCAGTATATGCAAATCAATCAATGTGATACACCATATTAACAAATTGATGAATAAAAACCATATGATCATCTCAATAGATGCAGAAAAAGCTTTTGACAAAATTCAATACCCATTTATGATAAAAACTCTACAGAAAGTGGGCATAGAGGGAACCTACCTCAACATAATAAAGGCCATATATGACAAACCCACAGCAAACATCATTCTCAATGGTGAAAAACTGAAAGCATTTCCTCTAAGATCAGGAACAAGACAAGGATGTCCACTCTAGTCACTATTATTGAACATGGTTTTGGTAGTCCTAGCCACAGCAATCAGAGAAGAAAAAGAAATAAAAGGAATACAAATTGGAAAAGAAGTAAAACTGTCACTGTTTGCAGATGACATGATACTATACATAGAGAATCCTAAAGATGCCACCAGAAAACTACTAGAGCTAATCAATGAATTGGGTAAAGTTGCAGGATACAAAATTAATGTACAGAAATCTCTTGCATTCCTATACACTAATGATGAAAAATCTGAAAGAAAAATTAAGGAAACACTCCCATTTACCAGTGCAACAAAAAGAATAAAATACCTAGGAATAAACCTACCTAGGGAGACAAAAGGCCTGTATGCAGAAAATTATAAGACACTGATGAAAGAAATTAAAGATGATACAAACAGATGGAGAGATATACGATGTTCTTGGATTGGAAGAATCAATATTGTGAAAATGACTATACTACACAAAGCAATCTACAGATTCAATGCAATCCCTATCAAATTACCAATGGCATTTTTTATAGAACTAGAACAAAAAATCTTAAAATTTGTATGGAGACACAAAAGACCCCAGATAGCCAAAGCAGTCTTGAGGGAAAAAAACGGAGCTGGAAGAATCAGACTCCTTGACTTCAGACTATACTACAAAGCTACAGTAATCAAGACAGTATGGTATTGGCACAAAAAGAGAAATATAGATCAATGGAACAGGATAGAAAGTCCAGAGATAAACCCACACACTTATGGTCAACTAATCTATGACAAAGGAGGCAAGGATATACAATGGAGAAAAGACAGTCTCTTCAATAAGTGGTGCTGGGAAAACTGGACAGCTACATGTAAAAGAATGAAATTAGAACACTCCCTAACACCATACACAAAAATAAACTCAAAATGGATTAGAGACCTAAATGTAAGACTGGACACTATAAAACTCTTAGAGGAAAACATAGGAAGAACACTCTTTGACATAAATCACAGCAAGATCTTTTTTGATCCACCTCCTAGAATAATGGAAATAAAAACAAAAATAAACAAATGGGACCTAACGGAACTTAAAAGCTTTTGCAAAGCAAAGGAAACTACAAACAAGATGAGAAGACAACCCTCAGAATGGGAGAAAATGTTTGCAAACGAATCAACAGACAAAGGATTAATCTCCAAAATATATAAACAGCTCATTCAGCTCAATATTAAAAAAACAAACAACCCAATCCAAAAATGGGCAGAAGACCTAAATAGACATTTCTCCAAAGAAGACATACAGATGGTCAAGAAGCACATGAAAAGCTGCTCAACATCACTAATTATTAGAGAAATGCAAATCAAAACTACAATGAGGT
This sequence comes from Eubalaena glacialis, assembly GCF_028564815.1. Taxonomy (NCBI): domain Eukaryota; kingdom Metazoa; phylum Chordata; class Mammalia; order Artiodactyla; family Balaenidae; genus Eubalaena; species Eubalaena glacialis. Next base: position 25,964,861 of record NC_083734.1, on the reverse strand, counting down.
ATCACCTCACATCAGTTAGAATGGGCATCATCAGAAAATCTACAAACAATAAATGCTGGAGAGGGTGTGGAGAAAAGGGAACCCTCTTGCACTGTTGGTGGGAATGTAAATTGATAGAGCCACTATGGAGAACAGTATGGAGGTTCCTTAAAAAACTAAAAATAGAATTACCATATGACCCAGCAGTCCCACTACTGGGCATATACCCAGAGAAAACCATAATTCAAAAAGACACATGCACCCCAATGTTCACTGCAGCACTATTTACAATAGCCAGGTCATGGAAGCAACCTAAATGCCCATCAACAGATGAATGGATAAAGATGATGTGGTACATATATACAATGGAATATTACTCAGCCATAAAAAAGAATGAAATTGGGTCATTTGTTGAGACGTGGATGGATCTAGAGACTGTCATACAGAGTGAAGTAAGTCAGAAAGAGAAAAACAAATATCATATATTAACGCATATATGTGGAACCTAGAAAAATGGTACAGATGAACCGGTTTGCAGGGCAGAAATTGAGACACAGATTTAGAGAACAAACGTATGGACACCAAGGGGGGAAAGCAGCGGGGGGTGGGGGTGGGGGTGTGATGAATTGGGAGATTGGGATTGACATGTATACACTGATGTGTATAAAATTGATGACTAATAAGAACCTGCTGTATAAAAAATAAATAAAATAAAATTCAAAAATTAAAAAAAGAAGAAAGAAAGGTAAAACACAGGCAGAGGATAAGGAATACACAATAAAAAGTAATTTTTAGGTAAAAACTAAGGTAGAATTTAAGTGTCAGAATGTAGACATGAGAAATGAAATGGGTAGAGGATTTTGAGAAATACAGGAGCATGAAAACAGTGATAAGAAATAATGCAAATTTCTCAACTATAAGCTCAATTAGGGTAGGAAGTGGCACAGTTGGAAATAATGTTTATTGAGTACATACTATGTATTTGGTATTTAATAGTTTTTTTTCATATAGTACTTGCAACAAGTATTTAGGTATTACTGGCCTCATTATTTATTAGAGGTCAGGAAATTGAGGCTCAAAGAGCTACAAAATTTGTTCACAGATGATGAGTGGAAGAGCTGGGATGCCTACACAGATCTGACTTCAAAGACAAGATTATCCTCCTGTTTGGTGATACCTCCCTCCCCTGAAAGCCTACAGTTAATACTATCTGTGCCATTCATCATCACAGAATATTTTACTACTTTATTACTTGATTTTTTTTTGGCCATGCCGCACGGCTTGTGGGATTTTAGTTCCCCAACCAGGAATCGAATCTGGGCCCTGGCAATTAAAGCGCTGAGTCCTAACCAATGGACTTCCAGGGGATTCCCACTACTTCATTACTTATTTGATCTTATCACTTCATTATCTGCGGGTTAAAGTCCAAAAGGCAGGTTTAGCTCCCTATGGCATGCAATGCCCTTCACAATCTGACTCTCACCATCTTTCCAGCCTTCTCTCTTCCCATTCTAAGACACCCTTGGTGCCAGAATTATTTTTTTTGTCAAAATCTAATTCTGGTGTACTTCCCTGGTCGAGCAGTGGTTAAGACTCTGCACTCCCAATGCAGGGGGCCCGGGTTCAATCCCTGCTCAGGGAACGAGATCCCACATGCATGCCACAACTAAGGAGCCGGCAAGCCACAATTAAGGAGTTTGAACATTATCAGAAAAGTTGTGGGTTAAGCAAAGGTTTTGAACCAGGAGTTTTGATCGGAATTAGATTTTTAAAAATATATTTATTTATTTACTTGGTTGCACCGGGTCTTATTTGTGGCGGGTGGGCTTAACAGCAACAGTAACGGTAATTTGTTAACAACAACAGTAATTTGTCTATTTGCCAGGATCTGTGCCATGTACTTGGCACACAGGATCATAACCTCAGTCCCCAGAGGATCTGGGAGCTTTAAGCAAATCATTCAAGTCATGTAGGTGGTAATGGGCAGGAGTGAATTTTGTACCCAGGTTGTGTAATTTCAAATTCTGTGTTCCTATCCACTCTGCTACGTTGCCATACTGTTCATACTTTTTGACGCTAGAATCTGACTCCTAGAAAGGAAACCTAAGGAAACACTTTAGCTGTAGAAAAACACTATGTTGCAGTGTTAGAAAAGGGAAAAACTGACACAATGTTATTGTCTAACAATAGAAGAATGCCTGTAGTATGTTGCAACTATGTTATGGAATATCATAGAGACATTAAAAAAGATAATGGAGACTCTAGGAATATGAAAAAATATTTCAGATAAAATATTCAGTGAAAAAAGCAGAATATGGATGGTCATATCCATCAATTGCCACAACATAAAAATATGTATGTATAGGAAATACAATTGAAAGTATTTGTGGATTGTGGTTGTTCAATTGGACTGGCTAAAATTTTTTCCCTCAAGACTGTTCTTAGTTTTAAAACAATTATCTGAAATGAACAATTTTATCACATAATCCCCTTCTCAAAACACTGGCCCCGGTCCAATTTCTTTCCTACCTGTACCTCTTCTGCTCAGAGCAGCTCCCCATTTCCATTTGCTTCTGTTGAGCTCCCTAGCATGAGCTCTTGCCACTCAGGTCCATGTGCACAAGATTGGCACAAAAAGAAACTGCACATTTCCAAAAAAAAAAAAAAAAGAAAAGAAAAGAAACTGCACATGTCCAGAAGTCACTTCACCATTTCTTCTATCTCTGTTGTGATCAGTAGTGTTGAGCTGCATATTTTATTGAAGAACTTGTCCTTTTTCTTTTCCCACAAAACAGGGTCTTCCCCCCATCCCTGTTATAACAATATTCCTTTGAGCATAGCTGTCACCTTTATACACCTGTACACAGCTGTTGGCCACAGGGCTTCTTAACCTCAGCATTATTGATATGTCAGCTCAGATAATTCTTTGTTGTATGTGTCCTGTGCATTGTAGGATGCTTAGCAGAATCCCTGGCCTCTTCATACTAGATATCAGTAGCGTCACCCCCCAAAAGTGTGATAACCAAAGACATCTCCAGATATTGCCAAATGTTCCCTGGGGCTGGGGGGCAAAATCGCTCTTGATTGAGAACCACCGGACAACTGGAGGGATGTTGGTGGCATAGTGAGAACCTGTAGCTGACTGGTTATGCCCTTATTTAGCCACGAGAGGTCTCCCTAGACCCCATTATGGTTCTACTCTGGAACATACAGGGCTATGGCCACCACCAAGTAGGTTAATTGTCATGACTTGGTGGGTGACGACAGCAAAAGGAGAGCTTAATTCCCATAGTGTAGGTTGTACATACTAATTTGCTGCCAAAGAAAGGGGAGTGTGGAGTAACTGCAGTGGAGAAACCTGACAAACACGACCTCAGCCAGGTGAGGGAGGTCAACATCAACACTGAATCATAATGATAGTATGTACCTTTGACATATGTGATGAAAATGGCACTTTACCCCTGTGATCCTCCTCCCCAAACCTCATGACCCCAGTCTAATCATGAGAAAAACATCAGACAAATTCCAATAGAGGGGCATCCTACAAATACCTGACCAGGACTGCCCAAAACTGTCAAGGTCATTAAAAATAAGGGAAGTCTGAGAAACTGTCGTAGCCAAGAGGAGCTCGGAGATATGACAACTAAAGATAAGGTGGTACCTGAATGAGATTCTGGAACAGAAAAAGGGCACTAGGTAAAAATTAAGGAAACCTGAATAACTATAAACTTTAGTTCATAATAAAGGGTCAACATGGGTTCATTAATTATAACAAATGTACCATACTAATAAAAATTTTTAATAATAGGGGAAACTGTGTGCAGGGGAAGGATTATATGGGAACTCTGTCCTCTGCTTAATTTTTCTGTAAATCTAAAACTGCTCTAAAAATTAGGTCTATTAATTTTTTAAAAAGCACCTGGGGACTTCCCTGGCGATCCAGTGGGTCCAGCAGTTAAGACTCTGCACGTCCACTGTAGGGGCACAGGTTCGATCCCTGGTCAGGGAACTAAGATCCCACATGCCATGTGGTATGGCCAAAAAAAAAAAAAGCATCTGATCAAGCCCTGCCTTGGTAAAATAAACGAAGAAAAATTTAAAATGGTGGATTTGCTAGAATTCTGATTTCTGATTTAAAAGGAATCATTTGATGACTGTAGTGAGAAATGCCACTATCAAGTACAAATCAAGCCCCTCATTTTCTGCAGAGTATCAGGTAAGAAAGCCAAAGATTGATACTACAGAAAGCTTTGAATAAAGGAGCCCAACTACTTTAAATACTTCTTAGAAATTATTTCTATCCTCACAAGTAGGTAAATGTGTCATGATCATATAATGAGAATATCAACAATTATATCTCACTAATACCCCTTTGAAGATGGTACTATATTCCAGGACTATATCCAGTAGAGGAAAGTTGAGTCTCAGAGAGATTATATATCTGCCCAATATCATAAAACTAATATGTGACAAAACTAAAACTCAAATTTTTACATCTGATTTTACAATCTTTGCTTTTAACTCCTGTGCAATATTTCCTCCCTATATGTGACAGCCGAGGTTATGCATGTCACTGTAGAGTATATATTATGTAATTTAAAAAGTGCTAAACAGGGGCTTCCCTGGTGGTGCAGTGGTTAAGAATCCGCCTGCCAATGCAGGGGACACGGGTTCAAGCCCTGGTCTGGGAAGATCCCACACGGTGCAGAGCAACTAAGCCCGTGCGCCACAGCTACTGAGCCTGCGTGCCACAACTACTGAAGCCTGTGTGCCTAGAGCCCGTGCTCGCAACAAGAGAAGCCACCACAATGAGAAGCCCGTGCACCGCAATGACGAATAGTCCCCGCTCGCCACAACTAGAGAAAGCCTGAGTGCAGCAACGAAGACCCGATGCAGCCAAAAAAAAAAAAAAAAAAAACAAAAGTGCTGAACAAAAACCAGAAGTCTGTGTCCTCAGCTGGCTCAGGATACCAATTTCCTTACCAGAAAATTGTGGATAATAATACCTGTCCTGTTTACCTCACTGGGTTATTTTGAGTCAAAGGAAAGAATATATGAGAAAATGTCTTGGAACCTGTGAAGTGTGGCATTGTATCATTAGCACATTTTTACTTGTGCAGCTTTTTGCAAATATGTCTGTGAGCTAATTGCAAAATGGAATTTGTGGAGATGATGGAGGGAGCTTTAGACTAGAAGGCTTAGAAAAGAATTGTATCAGCCTCAAATCCTCCCTTGGAGGATAAGATCCCAAGTATGTGGTCTTCACCACTGACTGCACTTATCACCTGGGGAGCTTTTAAAGGCATCCATGCCCAGGTTTCTCCCCAGACTAATTAAATCACAATTGCTAGGAGTTCGGCACAGGCATTGCTATGTTTGAAAAGCTCTCCAGGTGACTCTAATATGCAACCAAGGCTGAGAACGGCCCTCCTAATTGATCTAAAGTCAGCCCAGTTCCATGGGGCCCACCCTACCTTTCCTGCATAGGCTGCTCTTCACTCCTAGAAATTGCTGGAGTTGGAATATTGCCATCAGGCAGTGAGGCAAAAATAAAAGTCTGGTCAGCCAAGCTGCTGAGACAGCTGATGATATTGTCATTTGACTAAAGGAAATGGATCTATGTCAGTTTTATTCAAAGAAGGAAGAGTCGGGGAGGGAGAATGGTTCGGAGGCTGGCTGTGCAATCATCTAGCAGTCTGCTGCAGCAGCAGGCCAGGAGAGCAGAGAGGCAGCTTGGATCCTATGTAAACTCAGCTCTGCGGGTCAGTTTATCTTGGCTATTGTGTTGTCTGAAGATCCTTTGTTGGGAGCCTGGGCCTTGGTGCCTGGCAGACCAAAGCAACAATCAGCTTTCAAGTTCTGAATTAACACTGTTCAAAAACTGAGAGCACAGAAGAAAAAGCTGTTGAGCAAGAATAGCATTAGATGTGCTACAGAATGAATACAATTCAGAGCTGGAAACTCCTTTCTTTTAGAAACAAGGCCCAGGTTCCTATATGTATTACTTTTCAGGGTCTTAGGTAAAAGAATTTAGGTTACAGCACTGCCAGGAGAGAGTACCGAGATGAAGTCATCTGGGGAAACTGAGGGTCCCTGTCTTCTAGGGTCTGGGCATCACTCTGACAAATCCAGGAATTCATTTTGTCATAACACTTAGAGGTGAGCAGTCTCTCGGGGATGGACCCACATTAACCAAGCTCACAAGAGTCCAATATTGGAATACTGCGATGACCAGGCATTGACACTGTATGGTACATTCTCAAACATCTGTAAGAAAGACAACATGGGGAGCCACATCAGAACCATAAATTACACTTGAAAATCAAGAATATAATTAAGGGGACTTCCCTGGTGGTTCAGTGGCTAAGACTCCGCACTTCCAATGCAGGGGGAGTGGGTTCGATCCCTGGTCAGGGAACTAAGATCCCACATGATGCTTGGTGTGGCCAAAAAATAAAAAAATAAAAAGAATATAATTGAGAAATGAGTTAGGTGATCTTACAGGACGGTATCATCAAGCTACAGTAGCTGGATTCATTCAGCCTCTCTGTAGGGGTGACCCGTTAAGCAGAATAAAATATCCCAGATTCTGGCTGGGCACCTTCTGTCTGAACCACATTGGAGAGTCACTGACAAATTCTTGCTCTTCAGGGGTCATTTATTCAAACCAGGGGTCTCCAAACATTTCTGGTTATACGTTCCTAACAGCAACAACAACAAAAAAAGTAAATCCATTTTTTCAAATCATCTGTGGATAATTTTGAATTTTTTTGGTATCATCTTCTTGTCAGATCTGACAAGAAGGTTATTGCTTTTTACTAATGTGGCTGACAGCTTATATGAAAGGTAAGAGAAATGTCAACCCCACCACTTTCTTGCTGGCTTGGGCTTTAATTATTAGCATTATCTTTAATTTGCTGTTTCTTTGCAGGAAACTCGGGACGCTCTTGTCCATTTTATGAGGGTTAACTTAGTGAAAACTGAACACCGTAGTATAATACAATCTGTAAATCCATTAAACAGGGCACATTAAACTGCAAGTTTTCCCAGGCTCTGCTGAGAGGAAACCATTGAGTGAGGTGCCACTGTCAACCCTCCAGTCGTGGAATTCCCATTCTTTGCTGGGATATCTCAGTAATGAAGGAGGCTATTCTTCAGACAATATATAACACAATGCATTCACTCAAAGACTAGAATATTTTACAGCTTTGGATACAATAGCAATACGTATACAATCGTTCTTACTTAGAAATTATGCCCTAATCCCTAATTGGATATGGACACTCCTAAATCTCTATCTACCCATTTGCTGATGAAGGGAGTCTTTTGTGTAGATGTCCAATCTCTTCCATCACATTTTGATTCTCCTTATTGTTACTGCTGGAGGGGAACTTTATCTGAAGTTCTGAGGGTGCCTAAGGATTGTACTGCTCCACACAGCACCACAAAGTGAGTATGAGAGAGCTAGAGTCATCATCTCATTTTACTATTAGGAGAAGGGTTTTATTTAAACTCAGAAGCAAAACAGCTAAAAGCAGAGCTAATTTGGTTGAAAGGATCAGGATGAACTAGCTTCACCCCTCTCTCTTCAGAGACTTCCATTCCTGAAGCTTTCCACTGGGTTTGAAAATTATGGTTCTGGAACATTTAAAAATTGGCTGAGATGGAATTCTGTTGTAATTGGTGTTGTGCTATAGGTGAGTCTGCAGGAACTTGAGACAAAGGAGATGCCATGCACGGTTTGTCTGCGATGAATTAAGAACAAAAGGAAGTCTTCTGATCCATGGCTTTCTCCCAAAGATATCATAGCGTAGGGTTTTAGTGTTTAGACTCTACAGTCAGACTGTGTTGGATTGTTCTTTTTATTTCCTCCGTAGAGAAGTTAACTTTATTTTTTAATAGGTAATACATACACATGATACTAAATGGTAGGCCTGCCTCCCATTCCTCACCCCCAGGCTCCCAGTTCTTCTCCCAGCAGCAACCACAGGTACCAGCTTCTTGAGCTTTCTCCTAGAGATAGTAAAGGCATATTCAAGCATACTTCTATACATTCTATATATATTTATATTTAAAAAAATAAATGGTGGCATACTTTGTACCATAGTTCTGCCCCATGCCTTTTTCTCCCCCTGAATTCTTGGAGTTTGTTCACTCAATTCATTCATTTAACATATATTTATTGAGCATTATGCTAGATTGAAATATTGTTCTCCACTCCTCATAAGAGGGTTATACATCCTGTTCTCTGCCATGTGACTTTTGAGGCTCTTTCTGTAAAGAAGGTGAAGTATACTTCTCTTCTCTCTTGACTTTGGACTTGACCATATGATTTTCTTTGACCAGTGGATTGCAGGCCTAAGTGACAATGTGTCACTCAAAGTAGAGGCTTTAAGAGGCATTGTATGTTACCATGTACTTCTTATACATCAGTGGTCCCTAAACAAGAAGACACTAGAAGACAACCTCAACCCAGCCTGTGACCCTCAGCCTGGAGCAGTGCCACCATAGCTACCTGACATATCCATGAGAAAAAAATAAATGTGTTTTGTGTGTATGTGTGGGTTAGCCACTGATATTTTGGAATTGCTTGTTATCACAGCCAGAAGCAAACTAAGAACACTGTGTGCCCAGGCACTATTCTAGGTGCTTAGGTTCATTGGGGAACCAAACAAAGATCCTTGCCCTCACGGAGTAGCTATGTATAAATCTGCCTCTTTTTAAAGGCTGCATAGTATTCCTTCATGTAGAGGCATTGTAATGTATTCAGCCAGTCCTTTATGGATGGATTTAGGTTATTTCAAAGCATTAGTTTTAAAAGATGAAAATCATACTTCCAATATAAATGCATAGAAACTATATAGTAAAGTTTTATTTAACTCATTAATGAAGAAACCACCAGGATGACAAGTGAGTTCAAAACACAATATGCAAGTCGAAAATCGTAAAGTCAGTGGATAAAAATAAATACTGAAATAACTTTGTTAATTTTGGTAGATAACTGGCTAATGTCCTATAGGGTGAAAATAATATTTGAGGTTCTCTTCTATTGAACAGAAAAAATAATCATACCCCATTATCAGTTTTAGAGCATTGTAAAATTTCTGGGCTTTAATCAACTGCAAAGTTACATTTCCCAGAGAGTCAGAGTTTTTGCTAATACTAACAATGTTACGATATCCTTTAATATTCATCTTTGTGCACATGCGTGAGTCTATCTTAAAGATAAATTCCTACAAGTGAAATTTCTGAGTATATTAATTTCTTATTTTGAGAGAGGTTATCAAATTGCCCTTCATAGAAATTGTACCAAATTACCTTACTGCAAACAACATATGAGTGGCTGTTTTGTCACATCTTCTCCAACACAGTGTTACTGAGCTTTTTACTACTTTCCAATCTGATAAGATAAAAATAGTACCTCATTGTAATTTTAATTTACTTTTTTTCTTGTTATAACTATAGCTGAATATTTTTTCACATCTTTACAAGTTATTTCTTTTTCCTCTACTGTGAATTGTCACTTCCTATTTTTGCCTTCAGAAGAATTAGCCCTTAGTCTGTCACACGTGTTCCAAATATTTTGTTTCACAGATTCAGACATATTTCTAATTGTAGTTCTACTATTTACTAGCTGTGTCACTTTGGGCAAGTTACTTAACCTCTCTGAACCTAAGTTACTTATCTGTAAAGTAGGGATAATAATATAGTCCTCAATCCCATATTTGAAACCCTGACATGGATGTGTTTTAGACTCTAGAATCTTTCAGTGCATATACAGTATATTACATAAAACACTAGGGAGTATGAGCTCTTCCGAACATTAATATTCCTCTAAGAAACATATGAACATACTAGATGAGATTAATAAAGCCTATGAATGACCTCATGTCAGCTGAAGTTTGTCATCAAATGAGCTATGTCAAATTTTTTGTTTTTTGAAAGTGGAGCATAAAGAAAATCTTCTATGGTTTATTACATCAATTTAAAAATTGTGCAGGTAACTTTCCCGGTGGCGCAGTGGTTAAGAATCTGCCTGCCAATGCAGGGAACACGGGTTTGATCCCTGGTCCGGGAAGATCCCACATGCCAGGGAGCAACTAAGCCCATGTGCCACAACTACTGAGCCTGCGCTCTAGAGCCCGGGAGCCACAAGTACTGAGCCTGAGTGCCACAACTACTGAAGCCTGCGCACCTAGAGCCTGTGCTCCGCAACAAGAGAAGCCACCACAATGAGAAGCTCGCGCAGCACAACGAAGAGTAGCTCCCGCTCATCACAACTAGAGAAAGCCCGCACGCAGCAACGAAGACCCAACAATGCAGCCAAAAATAAAAATAAAAAAATTTTTAAAAAAATTGTGCAGAAGAGAGACATCCTCAATGGTACTGTAACTGATTATGACGTATAACATATTGATTAGACAAATACTGAGACTAGCCCACATGGGAAGGACTGGAAATTAAAAGATACTCAATGAGAGTACTATTAGTAGCTTGTGAAAATAAAGAAGGAAAATACAATTCCTTGTATCCTCCCAAATATTTTTTACCCTACAGATTTTAGTTATTTTATTTTTTACAAATTTATTTATTATTTATTTTTGGGTCTTCGTTGCGGTGCGTGGGCTTCTCATTGTGTGGCTTCTCTTGTTGCAGAGCATGGGCGCACCAGCTTCAGTACTTGTGTCACTCAGGCTCAGGAGTTGTGGCTCGCGGGCTCTAGAGTGCAGGCTCAGTAGTTGTGGCACACGGGCTTAGTTGTTCCGCGGCATGTGGGATCTTCCCGGACCAGGGCTCAACCCGTGTCCCCTGCATTGGCAGGCGGATTCTTAACCACTGCGCCACCAGGGGAGTCCCCAGATTTTAGTTATTGAATACTATTGACTTGTTATTGTTCCATATGAGCTGTGTCAAACTTACTTTTAATTTTTAGAGCTTTTTGGATTTTGGAACTGTGGTTAAGGTATGTAGACCCAGTGGTATCTTCTTCATAAGGTTGTTGTGAAGATTGGATTAAATTAAGCAATGCATGTAAAGTGTCTGTACCAGCTCCTAGAACATAGGAAACACCACGTAAATATTAGAGTTTCTATTGTTGTTTTTAGGACGGAAGTGCTAAGCCCTTACACCTCTTGTTTCTGGGCACTCTGAATTTTGCTTTGTTGGGTAGTCTGATGTTTGGATGAGTTTCCTTGTAAAAGGGATTGGGATATTTGAAGAGAAGAGGAGAGAAGCATTTGTCCTCTTTGATGGTGTAGAAGAAAGAGAATGAATGGGATTTGAAGCCAGATAGATCAGGATTCAAATTCCATAGGATCAGCTTCTTTAAAAAATGGGGGAAAATACTTATCTTGCAGGTTGCTTTGAGGATTAAATATAACAAGATAGAATAGAAACTGCTCTGTCCACAACATGTGCTCAATAAATTAGAGCAGCTGTTTTGTTCAGAGTGTGTTCAGGAGGGCTGATGTATAACCCTTACCCACTTACAGTCTGAAAAGCACATAATCAGCCACTTTCATGACTGAAAGTGATGGACTTGGACAAGATTCAGAGAAAGCATTTATTGTACATAAAGAAACAAAGCACTGTTGCCATGATGTGTCTGCAGGAAAATGGCACCAGGCCCTCCTCTGTGATTAATGTCATGGGACTTTCCTTGTGGGGGGAGATGGGAGTGAAGCCTGGGAGGAGTAACTCCTCCTCCCCAGACAGGCAGAGGGGAATGTTTTCCCAGGTGGTATGGGAGTGTGAGAGCCTGTAGCCTTTAGCGTTCAGAAAGTTTCCATTGTGCTGTGATTTTAAAATGTAGGCAGCTCCTTTCATTATAGAATATCCTAAAGTTTCAGGTTAATCTTGTCATGCTATGAAGTAAGACTGTTATCTGTTAATCAGTGGACTCTGAGGACAGAACCTATCCATTCCTGCTTGGATCCCTACTGGATTCAACTCAAATATAAACCTGGAGGGAGGGCCTGCCATGTGCCAGGTGCTAAAAATACAAAGACGATCTGATAAGGTTCCAGCCCAGGAGGAACTGGCAGAGAGAATGGATAACTGAGAACTCTTACTAAGGAGTGCAGAGTGTTGAGTGATGTAATAGAGTTATGAATACAGTGCTATGGAAGGTATTGAGAAGAGAAAGATTAGTTTTTCTAGAGCGGTTAGGGGAAACTCTTCCAGAAAAGTGACATTTGATCTGATCTTTGGATTGAGTCATCAAGCAAAAGGCTTTGAGATGGAATGAGGAAAGAGCAAAGAGGGAAAGGAGATAAAGGAAAGTGAAAGAAACTGCAGGAGATGGTGTAGGAGGTGGTGCGCATATTCATTCATTTGTTCAGTTATTTATTTAACAAGTATTGGTCGATTTCCAGACACTGTTGCTGGCACTGGGGATACAACACGAAGCAAGACAGACAAAGTCCCGGATGCTTTCATGGAGCTTACACTTCAGAGGTGGGTGAGACAGAAAACAAAAACACGAAGAAAGTAATTTCAGGGAGAGATATGTTTTATGAAAAGTTGGGGGACTTCCCCGGTAGCGCAGTGGTTAAGAATCTGCCTGCCAATGCAGGGGACACGGGTTTGAGCCCTGGTCCGGGAAGATCCCACATGCCGCGGAGCAACTAAGCCTGTGCGCCACAACTACTGAGCCTGCGCTCTAGAGCCTGCAAGCCACAACTACTGAATCCGGCGCCCCTAGAGCCCGTGCTCTGCAACAAGAGAAGCCATGGCAGTGAGAAGCCAGCGCACTGCAACTAGAGAAAGCCCTCATGCAGTAACGAAGACCCAACACAGCCAAAAATAAATAAATAAATAAATAAATAAAATTTAAAAAGAAAAGTTGGGAGCAGGTAGAATAGAGGGTATCCTGGGGAGCATGTAAGTATCAGGGGGGCCTCTATGGAGGAAATGTTTGACCTGAAAACCACGTGGTGAGGAGGCAGCCTTCTGGAGACAATGTTCTGGGTGGAGGGAACAGCAAATACAAACACTATACAAGACCAGGCCCAGTGTATTTGAGGAACGGAAAGGTGGCCAGCTTGACTGCAGCAGCATGAGCAAAGGAGCAACAGGGAAAGACCAGAGAGGTTGGCTTAGTAGGGCCTTGTGGCCATCGTAAGGAGTTTGTTTTGAGGAACTACCACCTGGCTGCTGTGTAGAGACTGGAAGCAGGGAGGTCAGTTGGCAGGCTGTTGCAACATCTAGGCAAGAGGTGTTGGTGGCTCTGACCAGGATGGTAGCAGCAGAGACAGACATGTTCAGAGCAAATATATATTTTTGAAGTAGAGCTGACAGGACCTGCTGATGCACTGGTGGTCGGGGTGAGGGAAAGGAGGATGTAATCATGTCAAACGCTATGAGAGGTTAAGATGAGCACATAAAAGTGACCTTTTCGCGGTAGTAGTGATGTCGATGTGGCAACAGTAGGAATGTGGGATTGGAGAAAGGGGATGCTGAAAAAGAACTGCTGTGAAGGCTTTGGGAATGAATGAATTTGGCCACACACAGAGGAGACAAGGGTCCTGGGCCACTGACAAAGCCAAGCTGATAACCTGTCTGTGAGGCTAGGAACTTCTCAAACTTTTACTGCTAGGGGAAAAAAAAAAAAAAAAAAAAAGCCCTCTGGCTAAATCTGAACAAATTTACTTACTTCTCTCCCTATATTTTTCCACCTCTTTTTTGCCCTACAGGATAAATATCTGTCCGTTCTCACACACCCTCCCTAGGCCTCAGGGTCTCTCCTCTCGGTAGATTCTTCAGAAAACTACCATCCAAGCCAAGCAGGAAATTCTGCACAGAATAGGCACTGAGTAAATGTGTACTGAGGGGCCATTAGAGGTGCTTTCAGAGAGGAAGAGAAGTTGCTTCTACTACTTTGTTTCACTTCTACCTTCTGGCCTAACAACTCACAATGCTTGGCTCTTTTGACTGGGAGGAGGCACCATCAGCCTTATTACATCCTTTTTTTGGTTGGTTGCCTGGCTGGTTCTATTGTCTCCAGGTCTTGCAAGTCCCATTGCCTCTTCCACTTCCCTGCATACACACGGCAGGCCTGCAGGGGTCCTCAGATCTCCCTCTTGAACCACCCCACCAGGCTTGTCCTCCTTAGCTAACATTATCTTTTACTTAAACAGAAAACAGTAGCCACCAATCTTGTTACATAACATACCAATATCCTAGGGTGTTAAACTAATGCAACATCTACTGTTGGGGAATGGTGATCTGGCAACATGAATATTTACTAGGAGAATATTGCTGAAACATTGTAACGAGTTTGACTTTCTGGCCCTGATTAGATTTTCGATTGGTAAGGGACTTTAGAGATCATCCTATTTCAATTTTCTTTGTTTTAAACTGTGGAAACCAAGGCCTAGAGAGACAAAGAAATTTGCCCAAGAGGCAGATGAGTGCAGAAATCAAACTCTTGATAATCTAAAGAATCCACCACCTCTTCATAGATTAAGGATTAAGTATTAAACGTTTCTTGTCCATGACTCTTTCTTACCTGAAAAGCATTTTTTAAAAATCTGTTTTAAACTTTCCAACTTTGTCAACTGTGAACAGTGACAAGGTGTTCTTGCTTACACTGAAGCTGCTTACACTGAGACTGATACGTGTGTATGATATCAATTGAGGTATTTTTTGTTTTTACTAACATTTTATTAACATTAGGACTGGATTCGCATCCAACCATGTAAGGTATATTAACTGAATACAATTTGAATGCAAAATTTATTAACTGAATCAAATATCTATCTATCTATCTATCTCCGACCAGGGATCTAAACCCATGCCCCCTGCATTGGGAGCGCAGTCTTAACCCCTGGACCGTCCGGGAAGTCCCTGAATCAAATATATTTTAAAGACTGCCCGGTGGAGTTGCGGTGAAGTTTGAGCCACCCGGGGATCTACCCTGGTACCATTCTCCATTTATGTGCAAACCAGTGGGGAAGGGGGCTGAAGTCAGCAGCACCCCCAGAAGCATGTCACATTCTGACAGCAGCTCAATAAAACATCGCATTTCCTACCGCTCTCTGAGAAACTGCAGAACTAACAGTGGCCAACTAAAAAGGCTGGGTTGCTCTCTGCCCCTGATCCCTGGCAGCATTCTTTCTCAAATTGACCTGTTTTCTTGCTGGGAGGCTGCCCCACTCCACCCACCTGGTGCCTCTCTAGATTTCCTGACTGCCCTGGGCTTATTTTTTAACCTTCTCTTCCTTGAAAAGCACCATTCCACTGACCCAGAACGTGGGCGCCTCCCCTATGATCACTGACCATCCTACTCTCCAAGGCGAATCATTTCTCTTTAAAAGCCTTGGAAAATCAGCAGCAGTTGGGGGCTAGGTACCTTCCAATTCCTGTAATGCCTCGTTCCTACTCTTAATTCGCCAAATTTGAGCAGAGCAGAGAGAAAAGGGGAAATGCCTTGCTTCTGAGTAGGTCCTGGCTGGGCCCCGTCGGGCTGGCACTGTCTTATTTAATGCAACTGCCCCGGTTCCCGAGAGCTTCCTCAGGTAACTTAGACTCTTGAGTTAGGGATACCTAAGGTGGGAGGAGGGAGTTAGAGAGTAGAAGAAGCACTATAAAGCTTCCCCTTTCCCTACCCCGGGTTCTGGAAATCCCAGCCTTGAAGCGGGGACAAACTCCAAACCCAAATAGACGGTCTCCTCCCGGGCGCCGAGAGCCTACCCATCCTCATCACCCTTTCTCCCTCTTCCTCCGGCCAGGTGCCCTGCTTGGCCAGGCTCCGCTGGCTGAGCCTCATAGGGCCTGAGCCGGCACTCGCCACACTCCCCTCACCCAAGCCCGGCCAGGGCCGAGAGGTGGGGGGTGGGAGGTAGGGGAAGCAGGGGGCGGAGTTCCGTCCTTCGCTGATTGGCTCAAGACGGATGGGCTGCGGCCGGGCCCAGCCAACCCGCGGCGTGTTGCTATGTGCTGAGCCGAGGGGATAGGCGCGGGGGCGCGTCCGTCACCAGGCAGCCCCCGGCCCCGACCCGGAGGGATGCGGAGTGGCGGCAGGGGCAGTGGCGGAGACTGTGGCTTTAAGAGCGCGCCCAGAGCCCGGGATCCGGCCGGGCGGTCCTTTGCTGCTGCGCACCCCCGCGGAGCCAAGCTCAGAGCTGGCCGGACCGGGCAGCCTGCTGCCGGGTAAGAAGACGCGAGCACTGCGCGAGCCGGGCGTGCGTGGGCGTGGGGCGCGCTGTCAGCACGGGCGCCCGACCCCCGTCACTGGGCGCAGGTCCCGTGGTCCCTGCGGCCCGGCTCCCCCAGAGCGCGCAGCACCCTCTGCCCGGCGCGGCCGAGGCGGGGTCCGGTGGGGGGTCACCCTGGGGGCCGCGGGCACAGGGGGCGGGGAGCGGGCCGCCGGGGCCACGTGACCGGTTTGTTTACAAACACTGCCGGGGCCCTGGCGGCGGCCCGCGGCGGGAGCCGAGAAGGCACGGGTCGGGGGCCGGGGGCCTGTGCGAGGAGCGGGGCTAGTCGGGCGCGCTCGGTTTGGCGGGGCGGTAGGGGGGTGACCTGGAGACCTGGTCGCTGCTTCTTCCTGAGCATAGTTCCCGCGGGTTCGGAGTCTGTGGGGGGCAGGGTGGGAGCTTCGGGCGTTTTCTGTCCCCGGTATCGCTGGGTGTCCGCTGGAGACACTGGGTCCGGGGGCGCCGCCCTCGGTGACCCCGCCTTTGGGGGACTGGCTGCCCTCAAGACTCCGAGGAGCGCTTGGCCGGCCCTGGGCCGAGGTAACCGCAGCCGAGTTCCTGCCTGGCCGCTTCCCGGCGCCTCCCCAGTGCCCTTGCCAAAGGGGTGGGCGCGAGTTCACTCCTGCCCGACGGAATGAAGGGGCCTCTCCAGCGAGTACCTCTCGGGAACTGCGCTGAGGGGCAGCGCCGGTCTCTCACTGCTTCCAGTTCACCCTCCTTGGCCGCTGACTTCCTCTGGGTGTCTTTACCCAAGTGGTGGCTTTTCTCTCGTTGGCGGGTGGGGGGAACCACCTGTTCTTTTGGACCCAGCCCAGGAGACTGCCACCTCTGACTTCACTCTCAGCTTACGAGAGCTTACAAAGCCAAGTGAGTGAGTGTCCTCCGTTTTTTTCTGTTATGTAGCTGACCCTCCCGCAGTCCCGCGGCTGTGAATGGCACGGGAAAACGCTCCTGGGCTTCGCTGGGTTTTTTGCTCTCTGGCCTCCTTGTCAGTTTGCTCTCCTCGGGTCTTGAGGCTCTTTTCAGTAAGTCCTTGCTTCTGGTGAGTCTGAAAGCTAACAACACAATTAGCTACCATCTTTTTCCCCTTGCCCTTCCTCCCATGTTCCTCTCTTCTGGTCCGGCAAGATGTGCAAGATGGGACTCCCTGTCCTAGAGCATTGGGCAAGAAGGGAAGCTGTCTGATTGCCTGTGCCCCACTTGCTCCCAGAACATTAGCCATGCAAGGAACCTAGGGGACTGAGAGGTTACGCGACTTGCCCAAGGCAACTCATGTCGCTGGTTCTGGGGTGAGACTTGACCATTCACCCTTTCCTGACTTTCCTTTGACCTAGTCACTGCCACAGGACTGCAAAGATGGGTTGAACCTGACTTCTGTCTCTCCCTTATACTGAGACTGAGCCTCCCCTGACCCCCCCACTCCCCCCCATGGGGAACATTTTAATTCCTCTAAACTGTGACAATGAGTGGCTACAGGTTCTTTACCAAGGAACAGGTCCAGCCTGAGGAGATTTGTGCAAATTTCTCTTTGGCACCTTTCCTTATCCCCAGCTCCATGATAAGGGTCTCAGGCAGGAGCAGAGTGTCGGCCTTGGGCTCATCCCCCTCCTCAGTTTGGCTTTGCCTTATCAATTTAGGATTTGATAACAGCCTTTCTGTCTTGATATCTTGTGCTTGAACTAAACTCCAGAAGCTTGGAATTAGGGGTGAAAAATGAAAATAAATGCATGTGCAAAAATATCGTTTTCCTTTTTCCCTCTAGGAGAGTGGTTTTCAAACTCTGAGGGGGATCCATAGTGAGGAATACATTTTATATCCCTGCACAGAGGTCCACAAGTGCATAAGTTCCCAGAAACAATAATTGCCCTGACTACCTGCAGTGTGTTCTATTTATAATTTTTTCCTACTTACTTAAAAAAAAAAAATCAACTGCTGGTCATGACTCATTAATTTGGTTTCTTGACCAAACGGGTCACGGCCCACAGTTTAAGAAACATTGCTGTAGAGCAGAGGTCCTCAAACTTAAATGTGCATAAAGATGACCCGGGTAGTGTTTAAAAATGCAGTTTGTAAGTCCAGTCTGGAGATGTTTATTCTCAGTGGGGCACATTTTTAATAAATGGCCCATGAGGTTGTGAGACAGGTGGTTGATAAGAAACCCTGAACTAGTGGGAACTGGGGGCAATGAACAATGAAAGGCATTAACTTAGATATGAAGAATGCAAAGCCTTAGTCAGATATGTGCGCCATGCTCTATGCAAACCCAGGATCACTCATCTGTCACACTAGCCCAGGCTAGTCTAAGGGTATAGTGTTGTTTGATTTCAGCTGTCATGAGGCATTGGCCCTAAGAGATAGCCCCCCTTCCCTCCACACATCACTCCGCTCCAGCCCGCTTGAGGGCTGCTGTTCATGGTTCTATACCACTGGATGTTTCTAGGTGTGTGGGATTGCGGTCATGAGTAGTGCTGTTGAGCCTGCTGTATTATTCACAGATTTATGTGAATTTTCACTACTTTAATGATTTTAATGGTTTTGAGTCAATGACACAGTCATTGTGCCTGGGACATTAACAGTTTGGGCAGCAGAAAAGGTTGATTTTAATATCTGGGTATTCCAGGCTGTGTAATCTAGGGGAAGGGCAGACTGGTGATTTTATTTTTGTTAGGCGTGGGGAGGGGAGCCAGGCGCTTGTTTGTCAACAGTTAATAAGAAGAGGTGCAAGCTTCCCCACCTCCTTGCCTGCCCTGGTTCTTCTCAGCCCTGGTTCTTTCCTCTGTAACAGCTCAGCTCCTGTGTGCAGGTGGATCTTGTTAGTATTCCGGTTTCTGATGCTGTTACCTCTGTCTCTACTTTCAAGCATAAACATACACACACCTGATGCTTCCACATGTTGTATGTTTCCCTCTTAGTTATTGTGTCCAAACATGTTAGTAAAAGAAATTTCCTTGAATTTATCAAAGCTGCAATTTAGCTTCAAAAAGAACTCTAAATTATCCAAATTCAAATTCGACTGTGGTCCTTCCTGCCAAGGGTATGCCTTATATGGGAACACTAACTGTAGGATTGTTGAAATTAACTTGAATAATGTTCAGTTTGGTCAAGCAGCTCACATTAACGTTTAGTTTTGAGCCTATGGGAAAAAAAGGAAACAACAAAAGGATGGCATATCCTAGGATAGGAAAAGCAGGTAGCATTCAAATTGAGGTCTGGATCAATTTTCTTTGTAAATTATCTTGGCATTTCCCTAGGGTCTGTCAACCAAACCACTAGTTGCTCTGACAGTTGCATTCCCTTAGCATGATGAGGGGGTATAAAGCTCTGGAAAAGGAAGTGTCTTTTTGAATTTTAGCATCCAATGATGGAAAGCCAGGGCCTGCAGGCTAAAGGGATTCTGTTAACAGTTGATAGTTTAGTGATATTATCCTTAACAAAAGGTGATACTGCACCTACCTGAATTTCCCTGGGAGCTATGAATATAGCCCTGGAGGTTTATGAAGTAAATAGGATTATGCCACTCCCATGTTTACAACTTTCACCTTGCCCTTCAGAAATAATCCACCCCCTTTCCCCGTAGGCATTGCAGACCTCTCCCCCTGTCCCAGCTTCGCCCACCCCAGCTTCTACCAGTCCTCACCTGGTCTATTCTGCTTCAGTCCAGCTCCACCTGCACTAGCCTTCCTGCGGTTTCTAAAACATGTAAGGTTTGTTTTTGTCCCTGGGCCTTTCTACTGGTAGTCACTGGTCTCCAAATTTTTTGCATGATTGGCTTCCTACACTTGGATCTCAGAGAGCCCCTCCCTGACCTGTTATCTAGAACAGTCCTCCATCCCTGCCCCTCAGCCCTTCTTAATCCCCTTAATTTTTTTTTTTTTCAAAACACTTTAATACCCTCTGGAAATGCATTGTCTACTTGATGACTGTATTGGAAGCCCCTCTGTCTTGTTCACTGCTGACCGTGCCTAGCAGGGAGTAGCACAGGATAAATATCTAATTGTTGGTGGAGTGAATGAATGACCAAGAGAGCCAAGGTTTAGAGTCTTTAAGAGTAAGAAATAATACTTTATTTTCAAGAGAAGAGGAGGAAAAGAAGTTTTCTCTCTCTTTTCCTCGGAATTCCTGTTCCCTTTCTTTTGAGATTTCTGCTTTTCACAGTATTTTTCATCCTTTTATCTTTTTTATGGGTTGCCAAAGTCTCTAAAAGCTCCATTGTTATTTTGTTGTTGTTAATAACTCTTGCCTCCCCTACAAGCCTTATTCTAGGCTTCACTGTTCTCCTGACAAACAAGCATTTCTATCAGTAATCACATTTCATTAATACTAGGCACTGTAAGTAGAGCTAAGAGCCTTGGCTTTGGAATCAGAAAGATCTGAATAATTAGCTCTGTGACCTAGGACAATTTGCTAAAATTCTCAACATCTCTGTTCCTTATTTGTAAAATGGGACTAATAATAGTTACTATCACACAGGATTGATGGGAAGATTAAATGAGAGAATGCACAGGAACCCAGACACAGAGCCTGGCACATAAGCGCTTGGTATTAGCTATTAATAGCAAGACTAATATTAATAGTTAGATTCCCTCTCTCACTGGCAGGAATTCCCTATCCATTGATTTGGGAGTGGGCAATAAGAGGGGGAAAACTCCCAAATTTTAAATTAGTGTTAGTAAATGAAGACCAAAAATGTCACTTAGATTTATCAGAACTGGAATGGAATTTAGCAGTCATCTAATTGCACCCTGCTACCCAACTCTTAATAAACATCCATGTGGAAGAAGTAATATTTATAGAAGTGTTTGGAAGGATATGTTGTCTACCTGGTCTTAGTTTTATCCTTGAATTAAGCCGGGCCTACTGAAAGCTGCATACTTGGGCCATGTTAGCTCAGCCCCTCCAGAATTGTTTACACTGAGATGAACTTGGGTGTCCTGCCCTTTGCTTTATGGAGGGACGCTGTCCAAAATAGCTTTATATAACTTGCTACTACATTTCTTATAAGAATTTATATTGTTGAAGACTTAAGCTACAACTTCACTTAATGTCTCTGTTAAGTTAATCAGAGAAATTGCTTTCAGAACCCAGTGTTAGGAAAAGCTTTGCCTCTCCCAAGGAACTGGCATGATTTTTCTTTGTGGACAATTGGATATAACTGATCATATTTCTCTTTTTTGCTTTGGCTGCCAGGAAGCAGAGAAACAAATTTGTGGCTTGACTTTAGTAACTGTCGGGCCCTGCATCCCAATTTTTTCCAGTGTTAACCTTATAATTTTATTTTCCCTACTTTCAAGTTAATGGTCTATAACTCTCTATTAATTAGATATATGCTGGATTGGGTATTAAAAATACATTTTAGGTGTTACATTTTAGAGATACAAACATTGAGGCTCAAACAGGCAAAAAGGACTTGCTTAGGATAGAACTAATTTGGGCAAAGCACAGACTGTAAACCATATCTTTTATTTCTCAGGTCCAAGGCTCTTACTACTCCTGTACATTCTGGAAAAGTACCAACTCCTGACTTAAACTCTAAATAACCCGTAACGTCTCAATACTAGGCAAAGCCTACCTTCCCTCTGTGATGGGACAAAGCAACATCTGCCAGTGAGGTGTGGCACTGCATTCCTGTTTCCTGGCTGGGTCAGCAGCACTGAGCTCTCCTGTCTCCTGAGTTGCAGGGCAGTCAGCCCTCCCGCCTGGTCTTGAGAATGTAGTATGTCCAGACTTAGTGGGTTTTGTGTGAAATTGGATTGCCTGCTCAGAATGAAATTAGCCTCTAGTGTCTGGAGTTCCCTTGGCTATTTCTTGCCATGAAAGGAAGGCTTGATATCCAGATGGCATATGGATGCCACTGAGGCTCCAACAGGGTCTGCTGGGTGTGAACAGTGGTTGAGTTTGGTTGGGCAGAAGAAAGTGGTTTTATTCTATCTGATATGAAATTTAGTTATAGGAAATATTGACCTGCCTAATGATTTGTTTTATTTTCCCATGGTGTTCTGGGTGGGAGTACCTGGGGCAAGAGAGCATAGGCTTGGAACATATCCTGCCTGAGTCAGGAAAATTTTTTTTTTTAAGTTTTTAATTAATTAATTAATTAATTATTTTTTGGCTGTATTGGGTCTTCGTTTCTGTGCGAGGGCTTTCTCTAGTTGCGGCGAGCGGGGGCCACTCTTCATCGCGGTGCACGGGCCTCTCACTATCGCGGCCTCTCTTGTGGCGGAGCACAGGCTCCAGATGCGCAGGCTCAGTAGTTGTGGCTCACGGGCCTAGTTGCTCCGTGGCATGTGGGATCTTCCCAGACCAGGGCTCGAACCCATGTCCCCTGCATTGGCAGGCAGATTCTCAACCACTGCGCCACCAAGGAAGCCCCGAGTCAGGAAAATTGATTCCTATTTTGAGATAGAGAAGAGGAACCTCTGGCCTGGGTCTGAAACTCAACCTTTTATTTTGTTTTATTTTCCTGGGTATTTGTCATTCAACAGATAATAAGACCTTTGGGAGAAAAAGATAAGTTATAATATGGCCCCTGCCCCTAAGAGCATATCCTCAAATAAGAGTGACTAAGACATCTATGTCAATAACCAGAGTACAAGGTAGAAAAAGTTTAAGGTCATTACAGAAAGAAGGGTAGGCATTTTGGAGATGGGGCTGGGAAGCATGAAGAGGATTTAAACAGGCAGAAACACGCCAGGGGAAACAGTGTGTGCAAAGGCACCGAGGTAATGGCATGACAGGTAATGTATGAGGAATGCTCAGGAGGCATATGAGATGCAGGAAGGAGATATTGCTTGGCCTACCATCGCTACAGTTTAGAGGAGCTCCATAGATGTGGACTGTGACTTACATTCACGGTAGAACTCTGGAGGATGAAGGCTAGCTGACATAGATAATAGGCATCCTCAAAAGTGAGACTGTCCCTAGGGATTCTCAAACCTGGTTGCCTTAAGAATTCCTGGCCCAGTCAAAAGCCTATAAAATCAGAATTTAATACCTATACTCCCCCCCACCCCAATTTCCCAGGTTTTCCTAATGCAGACCACGCCACACATGTCTGAGGTCTGGAAATCACTAAGGTAGTTGCTCTCCCTGGCAGATGCCAACTACTAAACATCCTTAACCTTTGACCTCCTTTCCCTTAGTTTCTATTTTTGCCTCTTCCTTTTCTTCTTTTGTTTGTATGTTCCTGTGTGTCATCCATTATATTTGTTTTCCCTTTATCTCTTCTTTTATCACCATTTTGGTCTTTGTCTGTTGGGGATCCCTACCTAAGGTGACCCACCACCAAATGGACCATAAAGTAGAAATGAATTCTCTTTCAGCATTTGCTGTGCTAATGGTATAAACATGTGTATTATGTAAATGTAAATTAGATAGGGCTTTTGGTTAGTTTTGCTTACATGATTCTTAATTTGTTTTCTTTAGGATTTGAGGGAAAAAGTATCCCCACATGTGACTGCAGCCTTAAAGCTAAATATCCCATTAGCATGAAGAGATGATAAGAACTGAAAACTAGCTTTTTCTTGTGCCTAATCTGTTGTCCCACCTTCTGGTTCAGGTTATTCCCTTCCCTCATTTGTTTTCTCAGGTTTCTGCAATTAAAAGTTGATGCATTGAGCCAACCCTGACAGCCTGAAGATGTTTTAAGAGAACTTGACATCTTTGTTTTGCATTGTAATTAATTGACTTAGACTCTCCCTCTGGGAGATATTCTGCTTTTTTTAGAGGGCTCAAGTACCAAGGATGCACATCTTCAGACCCCTCTCTGTCATGTCTTGGTTGAAGGATCCCCTGGGGGGTGGAGGTTGAGGGGGGCTGTTCCCAGGATCCCAGTTATGGTACTTTCTAGTAGAGTGACCTTGGGCAAATTGCTTAACTTCTCTTGAGCTTTTTCCTCATCTTTCAAATAGGCGTAATCATAATAATGCCTGCCTCTCTGGGTTGTTGTGAGGATTGAGATAATGCATATCAAGTACTTGGCCCCTTATGGGCCCATAGTACGAAATTAATAAATTGTAGAGTCCTGGAGGCTTACTGACAGTTGCTGAAGGGCCTCAGATGACTCTCCCTATCTCCTCCCCTCCTTTCCCACCCTCCTTCAACCAACACTTTCTGAGCTCTTAGTGCCAGTGGGGCTTTGGGCTAGCTACGATGGATGATTAACCAGACACGGTCTCTGGATGTGGTCAGGAACGGCACACAATCTAGTGGGAAGATTGACCCATAAACTACTAGCTTTGTGGAGGTTTCTAAATTATATGAAAAAGCTGCACTGGCAATGTACATGGCTCCCCTTAGTGTGCCAGGCCTGAAAGGAAAAGAAGCTGTCTTTCTTGTTAAAATCTATCTCCCATTCCCATAATAGGAGAAATCCAGAAATTTGCTCTAGAATCAGTCTATCTTCCCCACCCTATTCCTTTTCCGCTGCTTCAATAAATGGCAACGCTAGATGACAGTTTAATTCTTAGAACAAAATGCATCCATCTCTGGGTTGGTGATGGCTGGGACTTTGGACATACAACAGGTATCCTTTTGAAAGTGCCTCTGCCCTTTTTTTCTCTTGAGTTTTAGGTTCAATTTCCAAATTCCAATCGTGGAAAGGCAGGGAGCCCAGCCACAGATGTGAGAGTCTAGAGTTTTGGATTTATTTGAAATGGGAGATTAAAGTGAGAAAGCCAAAGGCATGCTGACAGCTGAACAATAGAATTGTATTGGCAGATTTGGGATGGATGGTTTGTAATTAATTGGGGCCCCAGCTGTGCCCTCGGGGAGCAGCAGTTAAAGAGAAATCAAGGTCACACAGTGCCCATATTCCAAAAGACATGCATTTAGTCAGTAAATAATATTGGATATTTGCGTGTGTGGGACACAGATGACAATCAAATAATCATCTCAATAAAACTACAACTGTGAAAAGTGCTATGCCTCTGGAATTGGGCACCTGACTTAGTGGGCATTGGAGGAGGCTAAAGGGAGGGTTCCCTGGTGAAGTAACCTGAAGACTGGCCATCTCTTACTCTGCTTTTCAAGATGCTGTTTTCTTGATAGATCTTCTAAATGGCTGTTTTTACATTACAGTTCAAGTGTAGCCTTGTCTGTAGGCTACACTTTGGGTCCCAGATCATGGGAAGAAAGTATTCGCTTTGTTTTAACCAGGATTATCATCTCTGACTGTGGCCAAATACAAAATGCAGGACTGACGCCGAGGGCGGCAGTCTCTGGGGGCTGCAGGAAAGGGTGGATCTGGTTTCTTTGAAATGTGGAGCAGAGGCAGGATCGAGGGACCCCTTCCCTCTTAGCCTGCACCAAGTCTGCCACTGCATTTTCCCTGGCTCAGTCTTGCCTAGAACAGCAGCTCAGACTGCCGTGGGGGGTTTGTGGGGATCAACCTGGAAGGGTTTCTCTAGGGATCCAGAAGCCACTGCCAGCCTGGGGAGGGTCCCTCGGGAAGCTGCCCTAGGTGACACACAGAAATGGTGGGAAGGGCCAGGTGAGACCGAATGGGAAATATTTCTGCCATCAGACAGCAGCTGGGTAAAACCATCAGAGGTTCTTGTGGTGTGGCCCATCGGAGATATGGCTCCACAGTCCTGAGTTGCAGACTCTACCTGCCAGCCCAAGTAAGTTTACATCATAAGAGTTTGCTAGTTTTCAAACTTTGTGGAGCATTAATGGTGTGTGAGTCCCATGTAATGCTCAGAATTCAATATTTTAAATTGTACTGGATAGTGGCAAAGTAAGGAGACTAAAAAATATCAGCTTTACAGGGCAGCACAGTGCCAGTGATGGTCATTCATTTTACTCAGTTAATTAACATTTATCAAGAATCTCCAATGTGCTGGATACTAGGAGTCCTGGGGAACCAAGGGGGGTAAAGACTGGACTTCTGACTGCAGGAATTTTCCAGTCTGGGAGACACACAACAATGGTGTATTAAAGTGCCATTCCAGAGAATAGTTTTTTGCATGCTGGAAGAAGGGGGTCCCCAGCTCTGCTTAGGGTCTTATTTGAGCTGGATATTAAGGGATGAGCAGGCATTTACTGGGCAGAGAAGACAGGTAAAGGCTTTGCAGGAGGCTGAAATAACTTGAGAAAAGATAGTGAACGAGTTTGGTCAGCTGGGGAAGCAGGCTTGGAGTGGGGTGGGAAGGTGATGAGAAGATAAGGAGAATTGGGCCCAGGTTCTCGGTGCCACCTAACGGGTTGGACCTTGTCCTGTAGGCTGCTAGGAAACCACTGGAGGCTTTGAAACATGAGAGAGATGTGGTCAGATTGTGCTGTATAAATAGAATTCTAGAATGGGCTGGAGAGGTAAGAGCTGAGTCAGGGAGACTAGTTTAGGAGGTTCAGGATGAGAGAGGACGGGGCTCACACAGTGTGCTGGCTGTGACTGGGGATGGCAACGGGAGGGTGGATTGAGAGAGACAACCAGCTGTCTAGGGGACAGATGGAGTGTGACATAGAAGGGAGAGAGAATAAAGGGTGTTTCCTGCTTGGGCAGCTGGGCCTTCAGGAGGAAGGAACAGAAGGGGGATGAAGGGGATAGGATCAGGGGGAAGGGAAAAGATGGTGCTGGCTTTGGGAGTTTGAAGTGCCTTCCTAGGAGCCAGAAAGAGGCCCCCTTTAGAAAGGAATCCAGGGTTCAGGAGCAGGAGACAGAGGTGTTTAGAAGACTTGGGTATGGGTGAGAATGCTGGGGGCGGGGAGCACTTAGGCATGTGGTGAAAGCACCTCGAAGGAGGAGGAGGATGGAAGAGCAGCCAGGGAGATTGAGGCTCAGTCAGAGACACAGAAGAACCCAGAGAGGCAAGATGAGGCCCATAAGGGAGAGTTTCGGAGAAAAAACAGCCCATGAGAGAGCTGAATGCAGCACCAGGGCCAAATAGTGTTAGCATTCAAAAGTATTAGTGTTTGGACTTGGCATGTTGGAGGCTGCCCATATTTTTGTTACTCAAAAGCCTGGTTGTGATAAATGATATTCATGGAGCATTGCCAGAAGGCTCTGTAGCTCTTCCATTCCTCTGGAGAGTTGATATCACTGGATCCAGCCAGACCGTCAGGATCTGGGTCCTTGGGCTGCCACGTCCTTGGGCTGCCCTGATTTGACCCCATGTAGAATCCCTTTTACTGAATTGCCCTTTGGTGTTCATTACGCTGTCCGTTTTCATGGAGGGGCCTCTAAGAAAAGTCTTGCAAGAGGGTTACATGGTGGGAAGGGCTGATGTGCGCTGGGGCTCTGTCCACTGGGTTGCTCATTGTCTCCTGTGACCACCCACAGGAGAAAGAAATGTCTCTCGGAAAATCTGTATCCTGAACAACCGAGATGCTTTTATTTCATAGGAAATATAAACCTTATAACTGCTGGTATTTTCTTTCCTGCCTTGGTTACTGGGGATCTTAAAGCCAAATTTGCAGTTGAAATTCAGTAAATATTAAGCAATTTAACAGTATGCATTTCTGTGTCCTAACCCTCCTTTTGTTCTTTTATTCCTCCTACCGTAATTTCTTAATCTATTTTAATAGTATAGTATTGTTTATGTTTTTGTAAGCCACCTTAAATCCTTTTTGGATCTTGGAGTTGTATAAGAAAAAGAAGTAAGCCATTGATGAACTTTAGCCAAGTGTCCTTGGTAATAAATCTTCAGACAGATCATTTTTGGTTGAAATTGTAGAAACAACCCAAAGTGATATCTGATCTTTTCCTAGCCAGCTAGCAACAGCTACTTCTATGTAATAAATAGTAAATTACATGCAAGTTTCAGAATGTTCAAGGGGAAGTGCCTCTTCTCTATGCCATGTTCTAACAGATGTAAGCCTCATATGGGGGCCTCGCAGGCAGAGTGCTGAACTAAGGACCATGTGATAAATATATTGCTTTGCTAACAGATGTTGCAAAGCACCGTCCAGCCATATCCAAGTGGACTCTGCGAGACTGGCAGGTCCTGTGACCTCGCTGAAATCAAGGTCTTAACAGAGTAAAGGTGGGTGGATGGGTACTCAGTTCTGGGGCAAGGTTCAGCTGGCAGAGACATCATTACAACATGAAATCAGAACTTCAGGAGCTGAAGGAATCCTAGAGATCATGTAGGATTATCATCTGACAGATAATCCCCCTGAAATCAAGACTAGGCCCTGTATCCAGCATAGAGATGAATGGTTGGTTTTGTTTATGAAAGAGAGTGGTTTCTCTTTTTTTTTAATTAATTAATTTATTTTTATTCGTTGATTTTTGGCTGCGTTGGGTCTTCGTTGCCGCGCGCGGGCTTTCTCTAGTTGTGGCGAGCGGGGGCTACTCTTCGTTGTGGTGCGCGGGCTTCTCATTGCGGTGGCTTCTCTTGTTTTGGAGCTCGGGCTCTAGGTGCGCGGGCTTCAGTAGTTGTGGCATGTGGGCTCAATAGTTGTGGCTCGCGGGCTCAAGAGCGCAGACTCAGTAGTTGTGGCGCACGGGCTTAGTCGCTCCGCGGCATGTGGGATCTTCCTGGACCAGGGCTCAAACCCGTGTCCCCTGCATTGGTAGGCAGATTCTTAACCACTGTGTCACCAGGGAAGCCCGAGAGTGGTTTCTTGACTCTCCAAACTGGTTTTTATTATCAACTGGATGGATTTGAAGTACCACCAGGGTCCAGAGCTATAAAGTTGTTAACTATGAAGTGATAGCATTGCTTTCCCAGTACGTCTTGCACATCAGATCGTGGCAGTTTTGATAGCGGAGTTTCAGTAAAGTTTTCAATAGTGGCCTCATCCTGGGATTAGTAGAGTAAGTGCAGACTGCAGAGGTAACTTCCACTGCACTAAGTGATGGAGTGGTCTATTGTTTGGAATGATATTGGAATAATGTCAGATTCCCAGCTAAGCCACCAAAACCTACTAAAACCACAGTATACCTTTAAGTGGATTAATTTAGGCCTAACCCTCTAGCCACCATGAGTCAACCTGGCAGACAGGAGCACTGCTCATTTGGGTCTTGTGAACAGGAACAGTTCCCGCGCTTTTTCTCCCTTGCTGGTAAGGATGATCACAGCTAATCAAGGTTATTGAGTACTAATGATGTGCCAGGTGCTATGCTGAATGCTTCACTTGCTTTATGTCATTTGATGCTTTTGTCTCCTCCATGAAGTAGGCACTGTTATTCCCTTTCAGGCAACTTGCCCAGTGGTGATGCAGCTAGTGAGAAGAACCAAAACAGAATCCAAGTCCATCTGTCTCTAATCCTGTCCTCCGCACCAGTGGACGACACCACCACCCACTTGTCTTTGTGGCAGCCCAGGGAAACTGGGTCTCTATGCTCCCTGGTCTGAGTCCAGGATTCTGGTGAGATTAGGAATGGGGAAGGAGGACTACCCTCTTGGGATAGGGGCTTTCCACAGCCATTCTGTCTCTTTGTTTTTTTCTGTCTCCAGTCCCAGAAATGGCTTACCTACCCCCTTTCCACTGCCACCTATTTATTGCCTCCAATCAGGGCTTCTCTCTTTGCTCCTGGAACAGGCTACTCAGTCATGCTCCTACCCTCCTGTGCTTAAAGTCAGCATAAAGTCCTCTTCAGGCTTTCTAAGAGTTCCTACAATAAGTAAGAGATGGAGAAAGCTGGAAAATGGTTAAGCTGTTACCTCAACAGATATATATATGTGTATGTATGTATATCTATATATATAAATACTTACTATCGTATATTTTAACCTAGACCCTGTGAGTGTGAAAAATGGGCATGGATGCCAATGACAGGCCTTTGATTAACATCCAGGACTTAAAAAAATCTTCTGTTGCCTAGAAGAACTGTAGTTATGGGCATCTCAGCACAGGATCTGAGTGGGGGCTATTGGGGAGAATAGGGTTCCATGGGTCCAGAGTCATTCTGCGTCCTGCCTCGTTACTGGCACGGGGAAGGAAGGAGCCTCAATCATTTGTGCTACCCACATGGATGAGTAGACTGGTCTAGTCAGCAGCCCAAGGGGAAGCAGGGTAGTTCAGTCCAACAGTGGCCGCTACTGTGTGCTCTGTGCTACCGAGTTCAGGGGGTACAGAAACAACTAAAATGTGGTCCCTACTCTTGGCACTTACCTCTAGTAGAGGATACAGAGGCAGAAAAGAATAATTTCAGTTTCAATAGGGTAAATGTTAAGATGGAGGTGAGCACAGAGGATGAGTCAATAAGTCCAATGCTGAGGGGATATTTGAGCTGAGTCTTAATGGACAAGTAAGGGCCTGGTGAGGAGGTGGGAAGGATATGTCAGATGGAGGGAATGGCATCAACAAAACCATGGAAGGGTGAAATACAGGTGTGGTGTATTCGGGGGAACTACAGAGAGTTTGTTTGGCAAATCTGAACACTTAGGAGACTGTTCCTGACACACAATAGACCCTTAAATGTCAGTTCGAAAAATGGAGTATATAGAGTATGAGAGATGAGTCTGAAGCCATTCATGGATGTCAATGGTTGTCAGCAATAATACACACTTGGAATTTATTGTGTGCTTACTACATGCCAGGTGCATATGCTGAGTACTGTATATGTATTAGCTTAGTTAATTCTCACAAGAGCCTTATGAGGTCAATATTAGTGTTCCTAGGTTTTGATGAGGAGAGCAAGGTCCAGAGAGGTTAAGTAAGTTGTTCAAGGTCACACGGCTAGAAAATTATAGAACTGAGATTTGAAACCCTCGGAGTCTGATTTCAGAACCCGTCTTTTTTAAAAAATTGAGTTATAGTTAACGTACAATATTATATTAATTTCCTGTGTACAACATAGTGATTCAATATTTTTATACATTGTGAAATGATCACCACAATAAGACCTGTTACCATCCATCACCATACAAAGTAATTACAGTATTGTTGACTATATTCCCTATGTGTACATTTCATCCTCATGACATTTATTTTATAGCTGGAAGTTTGTACCTCACCTATTTCATTTGTCCCCCCACTCCTCTCCTCTCTGGCAACCACCAGTTTGTTCTCTGTATCTATGACTCTGTTTTATTATGTTGGTTTATTTGCTTTGTTCTTTAGACATGTAAGTGAAATCATATGGTATTTGTTTTTCTCTGACTTATTTTACCTTGCACAGTACCCTCCAGGTCCAACCGTGTAGCTGCAAATGGCAAGATTTCATTTGTTTCTATGGCTGAGTAATATTCCATTTTATATATATATATATATATATATATATATACATACATACACCACATTCCTATTCATCTATCAATGGACACTTACATTGCTTCCATGTCTTGGCTATTGTAAATAGTGTTGCAATGAACATAGAGGTACATAGATCTTTTTGAATTAGTGTTTTTGTTTTCCTTAGTTAAATATCCAGAACCCATCTGCTTACCCACTGTCCCGTATTGCCTTTCTGAAGGACATGAAAATGATGACATGGTGAGATCTGCTTTTTTTTTTTTTTCCCTCCTCCTTTAGTTCTTTCTTTCTTTCTCTCTTTCTTTCGTTCTTTCTTTCTTTCTTTTTCTTTCTTTCTTTCTTTTTCTTTCTTTCTTTCTTTTCTTTCTTTCTTTCTTTTCTTTCTTTCTTTCTTTCTCTTCCTTCCTTCCTTCCTTCCTTCCTTTCTTCCTTTCTTTCTAACGTTTTTATTGGAGTATAATTGCTTTACAATGGTGTGTTAGTTTCTGCTTTATAACAAAGTGAATCAGCTATACATATACGTATATCCCCCTAACTCCTCCCTCTTGCGTCTCCCTCCCACCCTCCCTATCCCACCCCTCTAGGTGGTCACAAAACACCAAGCTGATCTCCCTGTGCTATGCAGCTGTTTCCCACTAGCTATCTGTTTTACATTTGGTAGTGTATATATGTCCATGCCACTCTCTCACTTCGTCCCAGCTTACCCTTCCCCCTCCCCGTGTCCTCAAGTCCATTCTCTACGTCTGCGTCTTTATTCCTGTCCTGCCCCTAGGTTCTTCATGACCTTTTTTTTTTTCTTAGATTCCATATATAAGTGTTAGCATACGGTATTTGTTTTTCTCTTTCTGACTTACTTCACTCTGTATGACAGACTCTAGGGCATCCACCTCACTACAAATAACTCAATTTCATTTCTTTTTATGGCTAATATTCCATTGTATATATGTGCCACATCTTCTTTATCCATTCATCTGTCGATGGACACTTAGGTTGCTTCCATGTCCTGGCTATTGTAAATAGAGCTGCAATGAACATTGTGGTACATGACTCTTTTTGAATTACGGTTTTCTCAGGGTATATGCCCAGTAGTGGGATTGCTGGGTCATATAGTAATTCTATTTTTAGCTTTTTAAGGAACCTCCATACTGTTCTCCATAGTGGCTGTATCAGTTTACATTCCCATCAACAGTGTATGAGGGTTCCCTTTTCTCCACACCCTCTCCAGCATTTATTGTTTGTGAGATCTGCTTTTTAAATACATAACACTGGCTGAAATGCAGAAGGTGGATTTAAGGGGGAAAGGAGGCTCAGGGGCCTGCCAGGGCTGTGTGAATCAGAGATGCTGTGTTCCTGGCAGTGCTTTAGGGCCTTTGGGAGCATGGCCACTGGGGAAGCCACCTCTTAGGGGGATACTCCTATGATTCCTCCAGTGTCATCACCACCCTGTCTTACCTTGAGAGGAGAATTCTAGGTTTAGAGGAATGTCATCCTAACAGTACCATCTACCTTGCTTGAAGACAAGCTAGAGAGTCCTAATGGAAGTGGCAGGAAAACTATGTATGTCTCTGAACTCTTCGGCCTCCTTTTTCTTTTTCTTCTCTTTTTAAGTAGCAACATATATATATATATATTTTTTTTTTTTTAAGAAATCTCCATTTTAATGTTTATTTATTAATTTATTTATTTTTGGCTGTGTTGGGTCTTCGTTTCTGTGCGAGGGCTTTCTCTAGTTGCGGCAAGTGGGGGTCACTCTTCATCGCGGTGCGCGGGCCTCTCACTATCGCGGCCCCTCTTGTTGCGGAGCACAGGCTTCAGATGCGCAGGCTCAGTAGTTGTGGCTCACAGGCCCAGCCGCTCCGTGGCATGTGGGATCTTCCCAGACCAGGGCTTGAACCCGTGTCCCCTGCATTGGCAGGCGGATTCTCAACCACTGCGCCACCAGGGAAGCCCTTAAGTAGCAACATATATTTTTAAAAATTCATTAACCACTAAAAATAATAATAGCTACAATTTTGGTGTGTTTTGTGTGCCAGCACTGTGTATGTACTTACATCAATCTCATTTAATCCTCATAACCCTGTGTATGTTGGTCTTCTTAGAATTGGGGAAGCTGAGGGTGGTTGAATAACTTGCCAAAGTCACTCAGCTAGAACGGAGTAGAACTGGCTTCTGATTCCAGAGCCCACTTCTTTTCCAGACAGTCTTTACCTACCCTCCTCCAATACACCCCACAAAAACAGCAACACTGAGGCACATCTAGGGGTGGTCCTGTCCTGTGGCTGGAGGTGTCACTTCCCCTGGCGAGTTCTGCCTTCTCGGTTTCTGTGGCTCTGTGTGTGGCGGTACAGTCTTGTTCCCACATCATTTTTCCAGTTCCTTCCTGACTTATCTGAGGAATTCGTACCTCCTACCCCTCCATCCTGGGGACACTCAGAAGGTTCTGTTTTGAGTTCCACCTGCAATTGTGGCTCCTTGTGGAAAAGGCCAGTCCGTGAGGTGGAAAAGGCCAGTCCGTGAGGTGGGACGGCCAGGTTTGCTGTGCGCTCCCTATGTGTTTGGCTCTCAGAGTGGTGTATCTAAGGTCTTTGTTTTTAATCATAATAGTTCACATCTTTGCTTTCCATGCTGCCCAGCGGGAGCCAGCTGGAGGTGGTAGCAAATCTTCCTTTAATTTCCACTGTGATGGATTATTACTTCATTTAAAATGGTGTTTAATTTGTACACGTGCCCTGAGGCTTTAAAAAAGCGAGCTCATTTGATTATTGTTGGAAATCAATTTAGACTCCACAGTATGTTCAGCGGGTTGGACTCATGAAGCCCCATGGAGCCTGTGGCCCCATTAACAGGTACCAGAGTCCAAAAATTAGAATGTGGTGAGTTCTACAGCCCCATACCCTTAATTTCTTCCATAAAAAAAAAAATCTGTTTCATCTTCCTTCCTAAAAACTGACTTCTTTTTTACTTCCTTTTTACAAACAGACTTCTTTTTAAAGAAGCAGCTTTTAATATTTTCCCTTAAGAGGGAAGAAGACAGTAATAGGTGATTACTTTTCGGTCCCTAGCTCTCACCTTTTTTCTCTCACTCAGCCTGTTCTCTCCTTTATTCTCAGGCACAAGGAGCCCCTGTTGATCCTCCTTCACTTTGCTTTCCACTTTCCCTCTCTCATTCCTTCTTGATTGCCCTGTACCAGTGGAACAAGATTCATATTTCAGCAAGCCACTTTTTCTTTTCTTCCTTCTTGGGTAAGGAGTCACTTTTGTGGGTGCCTGTCAATTCCTAGGAAAGAGTGAGAGGAGCAGAATGACCACAGAGCAAAGTCCAAGGCCTGCAGCCTAGGCTCTCTGGGGCTTTTCTAGCACCAGGCAGCCTGGGATGTTGCTTGCATGGTCTCTTTTTAAGTTCTGAGCTGTGGTGTGCAATGAATGTGTTTGTATGTGACATACTCACATTTAATGCACACTATGAATGCTGATTTCTCCAAAGGTAGCTATGAATAAGTTTTGAGATTCACATTTGAAGCTGAGCATAACCAGAAACCCCTGCCGGTGAACTTTTTTTGGGTTTCCTGCAGAAGAGAAGTGAGAAAAGAAATAATTCGACTCTGGGGAAAGGCATAATTTAGA
Organism: Eubalaena glacialis; assembly: GCF_028564815.1. Lineage (NCBI taxonomy): Eukaryota > Metazoa > Chordata > Mammalia > Artiodactyla > Balaenidae > Eubalaena > Eubalaena glacialis. Next base: position 25,929,921 of record NC_083734.1, on the reverse strand, counting down.
AGCCGTCTGCATGTGTAAGAAAACAGACTCTGTGGCTGCTCTATAAACCCAGACTGGCAGCCAGGGCTCATTGTTTCCTTTCCTTCCTTCAGTGTTTGTATAAGGCGAACGGGGCCAGCGCTTCTCCTGCTCCCCACCGGGCGGCTGAGGCTGTGGACTTCAGAAGTGGCTGGCCTGGGGCAAGCCTCCCACTCGCTTCCCCTGCTTCCGTCTTTCCTGTTCCTTACCCCCCTGACCTGTCACCCCTTCCTTTTCTGGAAATACTGTCCTTCCTGAGAGTGGAACAGGAGTATTGGAAGGTTCAAGGATATTTCAGGAAACCTCAAGTGGGGTATTTAGCTCTTTCTACCACCTGTTACACTTCAACACCCAACAGCATTGGTCTACCATGGGCTTTGGTTTTGACCACTCACCTTCCACTTCTTCCACTTCCACTATGCCTGGGTGAGACGCGGGGGTTCTGATCCAAGGGGTCGTGTTATCTCTTGTTATGGCCAGGCCTAACTCCGAGGCAAAGCTGGGGAGGTTAATTCTCACCCCCATATTCTTGAAGTATTTCTGTGATGTTCAGTTTAATCTGATTACTCGTCTTTAAAATTAGCGATGGGAGGGCTTACCTGGTGGTGCAGTGGTTGAGAATCTGCCTGCCAATACAGGGGACACGGGTTCGAGCCCGGGTCTGGGAGGATCCCACATGCTGCGGAGCGACTAGGTCCATGAGCCACAATTGCTGAGCCTGCGCGTCTGGAGCCTGTGCTCCGCAATAAGAGAGGCCGCGATAGCGAGAGGCCTGCACACCGCGATGAAGAGTGGCCCCCACTTGCCGCAACTAGAGAAAGCCCTCGCACAGAAACGAAGACCCAGCACAGCCATAAATAAATTAATTAATTAAAAAAAAAAGTTATTAAAAAAAAAAAATTAGCGGTGGGAGACCGAGCAGGGAAGACATTATGCCTGGGCCCCTGTAGGTCTGAATCCCTTCAACAGTTGGACATCTTGTGTAATTGGTCACCCTGGATGTGGCGCTTGCTTGGCTCAGCTCCTCAAGGGACATGCAGGGTAAAGGATAGTGACCACTGCTGTCCTTCAGCCTAGTGCTGGCCAGTGGTGTTGGCCACTCAGGAAGCTATGCAGAGTCCCAGGGGTATAGTGGCTTTCAGTGACATTATGGTGGGAAGGATGTCGGGGAAGAGGGCAGCTTCCCTGCTGAAGATTTGGTTCCAGTGAGGTTCAGAGGAAAAAGAGGACTATGATTTGTGGGCTTTCTCCAAACATCCAGATGGATCCCAGGCAGAATCCAGCAAGGAAGATCTGATTTTGTTTGTCTTCCTCCCCTGTCTCTCTAAATAATTTTATCTTCAAAGCATGACGCAGGCGTTAATTAACACTCCGGCTCTCCTGGGAGGTAGGCAAGCGGGAACACCACCCCCGTTAGTGAAGCCCAGGGAATAGGTAGGTCCAGAAGCCTCAGGTATGTGAGCCACAGAGAAGCGGAGTGGATCTCAGACCTTGGGGTTTTGCCCTCAGACCTTTACTTGGACATACCCTAGGTGGCCCTAGGAGCCACCCCTCTATCTCAGTGTCCTTCTTTCCCATTAGAATAAAAAAGCTGAGGTTATGGAAGGAAAAATGCTTGGTACTGTGGGATGAGTAATGGAAAATTTGAGAGTTGAAGAGAAATTCTGGTCAGATTCACTGTTGTTGTGAATTTTAGATGCAGGATCCTGATTATACCATTAGTTTCATTAATTTACTTGCTTTAAAAAAACGTGCTGAGCATCTACTTCTGGGCAAGGTATTACAAACAGAGTCACTTCTCCTAGAAGTACTGGCTAGCTGCGAGGGATCCTGCTGGTTGGGAACTTGATCCTTTGTATCCCATGCTTAGTTCATAAGCAAAAGGTGGTGTGGGGTTTGTTGCCTCTTCGGATGGTGGTTTCGAGTGCTGGAGGACTCCTGGCATCTGGAAATGGATGAGAAATCCACTTGTGATTGTTGATGTAGCAAATCTCTAGAGACTAAACTTTTTAAGCCATTTATCTTGGTTGGATCAGGAGAAGGGTACCCTTAGGAGTCCTCTCCCTGGGGTTGGAGGTAGCATATCTTTAAGCCTGGCCTTTTCTAGGGCTCCCTAGGAATGGTGATCATGCCGGTTTGCTGGATGTTGGTAGGGTAACTCCTGAGAGCCCTGAGTTGATACTGAACCTCCGACTCTAGAACTGCAGCAATGTTGGGATCTCCATTGGTTTCTTTCTTATTCACGGGGCATCTTGGCACAGTGTAAGAACAGAGAAGTGGGGTCATTTTATCCTGTAAACGTTGCCCTCTCTCGGGTGGCAGTTGGACTCTACTGTACTGGCTTTGCAGGAAGCCCAGCTCCATCAGCTAATGATATTCCTTATCTTGGCACTGCAGGCTGCTGAGAACCAGCCCTAGACCTCTGCTTGAGGGTCCTTCCTCTGAAGACATCACCAGTGTGTGGAGCCTGCCCCACACCCACCCCCTGCCAAACCACGGCCTTTACCTGTGTCTTCCGGTGTTTCCCGTGCGACCCATCCTGTGGGAGTGCCTCGTGGGCCACCCCAGAGTTCACCCCACACTCAGCAGCGCCAATGGTGAAGATGACAAGATCCAAGACCTTCCAGGCATATCTGCCCTCTTGCCACCGGACCTACAGCTGCATTCACTGCAGAGCCCACTTGGCCAATCATGATGAACTTATTTCCAAGGTACATGTTCCCTGCAGGCCTTGCTTGCCTACCTTGGGGGAGGGCACTTCTGGCTTCTAGGTTTGCAGACGTTTATCAGCTCTGCCAAAGGGCCCGGAACATTTGTATTCCTTCTTTTGTCCAGGGAGGGCTGACCCACGTGGCTGTCTCACTCAGCTGAGAAATAACTCAGAGGTAGGGGGAGAGTGTACTCGTTTAATTTTGTAACTTTGGAAAGTAAATGTCAGCCCTGTGGAGTCTGGGGGGGCTGGGGGCTCGCGAGCCGGAGGGGAGAGGGGCTGAAAAGGGGTTGGAGCCTTGCGCTCAGCTTGCCTGGGCTGTGTTCGCAGATGCATGCGATGTAGGGTGCTGCCTGCCTAGAAAGGAATTCTGAGAAAGGTGGTCTCTTGTAGGAGAGGTTAATGGCTGAAATGAGAGAGGGGAGTATTGCTTTTGAAGCTCCTAGGGAAGGTTACCAGATGATTTAGTTACTAAAATGGGTGGCCTTTGGAGGACCAAAAGTGGCTTGGTGAAGAGCTGACCCACTGGCTTGTCGGGACCTTTTGGGCTTCTACGTGAGGTGAAATGGCATGACGTTTGGTCACAATCAGAAGAAAGAGTGGAACCACATTTTCCCTGAGGAGCCTTGGCACCTGCTTCCTGAAGTTGGGGTGGGGGGATTATTAACAAATAAATAAACCTAATGTCCGGTTGAGCAGTCCAGACACTGGCTGCTTCAGGCAGCGTTCAAAGGGGAGCTACTCCCTCCTGGCCCCAAGCTCCTTGCCAAGGGAGGAGAAGCAGCTTTACTAGGCTGCAGGAAAAGGAGAAAGAGCTCATGGGGGACTTTTCGCTTTAAAAAGCATCCTTCTTCAGAACCTGGACTTCATGCCATTAAAGTAAAAAAAAAAAAAAAAACCTTTATGCGGACTCAGACAAAGTTTAAAAAAAACAAAATTTAGTGTTCTTGATCTGTTTACAAGAACTCCTAGAAAAGGTGGCATCACTTTCCCTGCCTCTGGCTCGGTAGCCCCGGGCAGAGTGGGAGGAAGGACCAGCAGTTACAGAGCAGCCCTGTCCAGCTGGCTGATCTGACAGGAAGTGGAGAAGCTGCTTGAACAACCACGTCTGATAGTGGGGATTCTCACATCAGGACTGCAGATGGAAGAACTCCTCCTTCTAGGCCTCTTCTAGGGTCTAGGGTTACCAAAAGGCTTGAACCCTGCAGCCCTCAAGAGTCCTGGTCTCTGGCCCACTTTCCCTTCTCTAGGTTTCTGCTAATTCCTCTCCTCTGTGCTATTTGTGTTCCAGCCAGCCTATAGCTTCCTCCTCTGTCAGCTAACTCATCTTGTCTCAGATTCCTCCTGGATCTTTGGGGAACCCCTGGAGTCTGGAAGTTTGGATGTGGGGAGGCTATGTCAGTGAGAGGAGAGGGGAGTCAGTCCTCTTCGCTTTGGAAGCTTGGAGGGAAAATGTGAGTTATCCTACTTCTGGAAATCTCCAGAGGAGTAGAAGCCAAGACATCTTTTTAATATCCAGAAGTACTGTGGGGACTTCCCTGGAGGTGCAGTGGTTAAGAATCCGCCTGCCAATGCAGGGGACACGGGTTCAAGCCCTGGTCCGGGAAGATCCCACATGCTGCAGAGCAACTAGGCCTGTGCGCCACAACTACTGAGCCTGCACTCTAGAGCCCGCGAGCCACAACTACTGAGCCCATGTGCTACAACTACTGAAGCCGGCACACCTAGAGCCCGTGCTCCGCAACAAGAGAAGCCACCACAATGAGAAGCCTGTGCACCGCAATGAAGAGTAGCCCCCGCTCACCGCAACTAGAGAAAGCCCGCGCGCAGCAACAAAGGCCCAACGCAGCCAAAAATAAATAAATAAATAACTAAATTTATTAAAAGAAAAAAGAAAGAAGTACTGTGTATCGTAAGAAGTGGAGGTAACCATAAACTGTATTTAAGCACCTTCTGTGTACTAAAAACTACTAAACACTTTATAAATATTATCTCACTTAACCCTCATAAGAAGCCTTTAAGGTAGGTGATGTTAGTCATATATTATATGGATGGAGAAGCTGAAACTCAAACAAGTTGTCCAAGAACTCAAGTCTTGAGTTCTCAAAGAAGAGAGAGCAATTACTTTGAGCGTGTTCAAGAAAAATTTCTGGAAGAGGTGGTATTTGAGCTGGGCCTTGTAAAATGGTCAGAAGGGAATATGTGGGGATGGTAATGGCCTTCAGAGTTGATGTCTTACCTCTTTGGCTTGGCACACAGGGCCTTGGATGATCTGGCAGAGCCTAGCTTTTGAGTTAGGGTCCCTGCCGCTTCCTTGCTTTATGTTCCAACCACTTGGAACTAAGCAACATTTCCCTGAATATGCAGATAGGGGTGTTTCAGGCCTCTGTGCTTCAGCCAAAAGCATCCGTTTTTCTTTACCTCCTTCCTCTCTCACAGGAGCTCTTACACATCCTTTCCTCCTGGGGCCATGTCCTATTAGCTTTGTATCTCTGGGTCAGAATCTGACCCATGGCAAGAGCTCAGTAAATGGTCAAATAAACAGATGGATGGCTCTTGAGCCTTGGGAGAAGACAAGTGATGAGCAAAAAAGACTGTTGGCCTCATGTCCTCCTTTCTGCCCCTTTTGGGGCAGAAAGGCTCCTTCACAAGTCCAGGCCAAAGTCAGCACAGGCTGCAGTTTCATTGGCTACAACCGGTGCACAGATGGGGTGCATTAGAGCTTGATGATTAAAGAGTTGTGTTAAATGCCTGACCGTGGGGAGAGAGTGAGGGAACTGTGGCTGGCATTGCACAAAGATTCCTTTATTTCATTCCACAGCCACCCCCGGCGTTAAATAATCTATAGATTCTTATGCAGGTCCGCTTAATGGAAAGATCATTGCCCCAGCCCCCTCCTTGGAAAATGGGCCTTTCATTTTGTTTCTCTCTTCCATTTAAGAAAGTTCAGGGAGAGAATGTTTCTCCTGTTCTCCCCTCTTGACATAATCTCCTATGCGGTTTCAGAATCCACCCAGTGGGAGTTAGGAGCTGGGAAGCAGCTAACTGGAGCAGCAGTGTAATTAAATGATACTTTGTACTTGTAACAGAGCCTTTCATCTGGAAGCTTGACATTCCATTGTTTGTTGTTTTTTTTTTTTAAAAAGTGAGTCTGCCTTCATTATGGAGAAGGCAACACAAAGGTCCAGAGAACTAAAGCTCAGAGCACGTGGCTAGCAGAGAACTGGGAACAGGATCAGGACTTCGGGCTCCCTTCTTATCAGCGTGGCTGAGCCGCCATGGAAATGTGTACTTGTCAAGTTTTAAACAGTTAGGGGCTGTATTGATGTGGTGGAAAGACTCCTGCACTAGGCCTTCTGTCTTCCCAGCTTGCTTCAGATTCCTAGAGGCCTGGAATCAGCTGTCCAACCTCTGAGTCTTAGCTTCTCACTAAAAAAATGAGTCAAATAATATCTGCTGTGTCTAATGGCTAGTAGTTAGCACTCGTGTGCTTACTGTGTGCCATGGCCGGAACAGTCCTAGGAGGTAGCCCTACCTTATTTGAGTGTGGGGGGAGTAGGCTTACCTCATTGGGTTGTTAGGAGGCTGGATGAGATCATCGATGTGTGGGTGGCTTGCAAATCACAAAGCTCTATGCAAATGTAAAGTAGTCCCTTTGCTTCTCTTGGCCTTGATGTCCCAAAAAAAAAAAAAAAAAGCAAGGAGGTGGGGTGGAGGGAATTGTTACTGCCTAAGCAAATTTACTTTAGCCAAGATAGTTTCACTTTAGAACCTGGAGCGCAGGAGTTGGATTTGAGAGAATAAGGCAATGGAAGAGAAGGACAGCCAAGTTGTGTGTGTTGGCAGAAAGGTAAGAGCATTTGCTCTGTAGGACGCTGGGGGGTGCGGGGCGTTGGGGGTGCTTTTTGAATCGATGACAGAACTATCTAGGGAATGTGCTGAGGCCTCCTACAATTTCTTTCTTCGGGGGTGCTGTGGTCTAAATGCTGAAGTGTTTGCACGCAGAGGTATTTTGAGTTGGCACGAGGAATTGCTCACGCTGTTGTTTCTCACTTAATGGTGCAAGTCACAGTATAAAAATATACTTTGGTTATAAAATAGTTTCAATAGTTTTGATAGTTTCAATTGGAACAGTTAGTTGCCCCCAGTGAAAATAATCTAATGCTCATTTCAGTGGATACTATCTATGATGGAAACCTGGATCTTTGCAAAACTTTTCCAGAAAAATTATCTGTAGTCAGTCCTTCCCTTGCCTCCCTCCTGCTAGCCCTTCAGTGGCGTTGCAAGTAGGCCATTTAAGAATGGTGAATTGGATTAATCTATCATGAACCCACTTTGGGGACGTTGGCTTCATTCCAAGACACAGGTTGCTCTAAGTGCCCTGGGTCCTTAAAGGGAAGGTGTTGGAGGCTGTGGAGTGGGCAACTCAGTGACCAGCCTGAGATTACACAGCCTCAGGGCCAGGCATCTCTACCTCACACCCCTCAACTGCTGTCTGTGTGAGGAGCTGGGCCTCCTTCTGAGGCTGCAGCCTAATTACGAGGCAGGTTCTTTTTGTTCCCTGTGGGGTTCCATTGGACTCACAGTGGTGACATTTTGGTTTTTCCTTCCTGCCTAGACATTAGCTGCAGCATAGCTCTGAGAAAAGTGTCAGGGAGGAAGATGCTGTGAAGCCTGAAGACTTGTATTGATCTGGTGGCTGCTGAGAGGCCCACTCTGCCCTCGGCCTCCCACCTCTGCTTCTGAGCACTAGCGTTCTACACCAGTGACTGTCAAAAAGTCTTGTACCCCAACACAGTGACTGAGAGGTTGTGGACAAAGAGGGAGTACCGTCCCATCCTGTCAACTCTACGTGTCAGGGATTTGTTTCTCTTAATCCCCACCACCCACCTGCTTGTCTTTAATGTGCAATAAAACTAACTTTCCAAAATATTAATGCAGTTATTTGTGTCCTGAAAAAACTTCATGTAAAAAATCAATACAGGAACAGAACTTCTAAAAATCTACTCATTTCTTTTCCTCTAGGTGCCCTGGAAAATGTTACAGTGAGCATCAGATTGTATTAGTTGTGTTAGTGACCTCTGTGTCACATTAAAAGGCATAATTCCTAAAGAAGGTATACAATAAGATACGGCTTTTGAAGATAATTCTGTGAGCTTATCTATCTTGCAAAATATATGTCATATTGTAGTTTTATTAATTGAGAGGTTTTGATATCCAGTGGATGACAATTATTTTTACAAAAACCATAATTCAGTAAAATTAGTTTTTCTATTCTAGCAGGAGGGGAAAAAAAGCCAGATTGCATGTAAACCTATAAATATCTGTCTCATTAAAAGTGTCCATTTTTTTGTTTCCAAAATAGTGGAAACCTAGGGCCAGAGTGATTGTTGGGTTTTAAGAAACAAAAGGTTGAGAACAATCACCGTTGCAGGACCCATACCATATAGCGGGCGCCTTTGCTTCTTTTGCAATGTTTGCAAGACACTGTTGTGTGTTTATCAGTTTCCTAAAGAGCATTTCTGAGGTGCAGTAAAGGCAGAATTAATAAATTATGGAAGAGTTCCAACATACACCAATAAGCCCAGTTTAAAAACACATTCAATCAATTTAGCTTTTGTAAAGAAAACCACATATCCAACCTAAAACTACTTACTTCTTTCCCTCAGCTATTTGATCTTTGAAAGCCCTAATCTCCTACTAATGAAGTGTTAGTTCTGGAGGGGTACAGATGAGCTATCTGTCGACCACCCAGGAAGGGTGACAGGTGAACCACGTCTACAGCAAATCTCCAAAGGATTGTGGTTAGATTACAGTGTTTCTTGGTGAAAAGAAACTATTTAGAGTTTGTAAGATAGAACATCTTAGGATATCTTCTCCTCATGGGTGCAGAGATTGAATCAAGTCAGGGTGAGATAAACCATAAATTAGGCTGGTACAATTCGTACAGCATAATTGTTCAAAGTTGGGACCACCTTAACTGGATCTCAGAGGCCTCTGGCACATGTGGGTGATGGCAGTGGGGACTGTGCCTATAACTTGCTCTTTTGTCTCATTGGCTCTGTTCTATTATTGCAGGAATACAAAATATGTAATGGGGTGGGGTGCACTGTACTAGATATGATACTACCCTCGAGGATTTTACCCTCAAGAACTTTCACTCTAGTCGGGGAGATAATAGGTTCATAAGTCATCCCTTTTTTTTCCCTTAGAACAATTTAACACAAAATATACACATGTATAGCTCCTGAGATGTTACAACAAATTTAAAATATGTAGATCAACATGATCCAAATCGTTTCCAAGACACCGTTATGGTGGTTCAACAACCATTTTACAGTGTATACTGAATGGATGTCCACATCGTGCCACAAAACCCTACTCTTTGTTTCCAAATTTGAAAGCTAGTCCTCCAGAGCAGGGGGCCAGTCAGCCTCTACAGACACAACATCCAGCTCAGGAATGTCTGCAGTCACATTAATCAGAGTCAGTGTTCGGCTTGGTTCTTCCAAAGCCTCCGTGTACAGACTCTTTATTGTAGGTTCCAACTTGAGTCTTTAGATAGAGGCGAAAACGATGCTCATCCACATAGCATGGCTCCATAGAGTGAATGGTGTGAGTTCTCACAGCTAAGGGCCTCTGGTAAAGGACGCGTAAAGGTGTTTTCTGGGCGCTCTTCAAGTCCCATCTGGTTGTGGTTCCTTCTTTATACGTTTAGTTGTAGAAGATCCTTTCTGCTAGTCTTCAGGTCATTCCCCAGGTCATTATAGCTGCTCTATAAATAGTTGTAATTTAGGTGTGCCCATGGGAGGAGGTGAGCTCAGGGTCTTCCTACTCCACCGTCTTGGCCACTCCCCCATAAGTTGTCCCTTCTTGAAGTTTGTATGGTCAACCCTCTGTATCCACGGTTCCACATCCGAGGATTCAACCAACAGCGGATCAAAAATAATTCGGGGAGGGCTGGTGGCTCAGTGGTTAAGAATCCGCCTGCCAACGCAGGGGACACGGGTTCGAGCCCTGGTCTGGGAAGAGCCTACATGCCACGGAGCAACTAAGCCTGTGCACCACAACTACTGAGTCTGCGCTCTAGAGCCCGTGAGCCACAACTACTGAGCCCAGGTGCCACAACTACTGAAGCCCACGTGCGTAGAGGCTGTGCGCCACAACAAGAGAACCACCGCAATGAGAAGCCCATGCACCACAATGAAGAGTAGCCCCCCACACATGCCACAGCTAGAGAAAGCCCGTGTGCTGCAGCGAAGACCCAACACAGCCAAAAATAAGTAAATAAACAAAATAAATAAATTTTAAAAATAAAAAATAAAAAAATAATTCGGGGAAAAAAATTCTAGAAAGTTCCAAAAAGCAAAACTTGAATTTGCTGCATGCACGTTGGCAACTATTTACATAGCATCTACATTGTATTAGGTGTTATAAATAATCTAGAGATGATTTAAAGTATAGTAGTTTATATGCAAATACCATGTCATTTTATATAAGGGACTTGAGCATCCTTGAATTTTGGTATCTGAAGTGGGTTCTGGGACCAATCCCCTGTGGACACAGTGGGATGACTGTCCTTCACCTTATGGTTATCTTAGGTGGTCTCTTTTTTTGGCCACACTGCACGGCTTGTGGGATCTTAGGTCCCCAACCAGGGATTGAACCCGGGCCCCGGCAATGAAAGCACCCGAGTCCTAACCACTGGATGGCCAGGAAATTCCCCACCTTATGTTTATCTTAAACCATTTATCCCAGTATAACGATGAATGTCTCCCATTAGCCTGTGAACTACTTGTGGAGATAATTGTGATGTCATCTTTGTGTCTCTAGCACCCAGCACAGCTCCTAAAGACTGGTAAATTTTCAATGAGTATCTGAGCAAATAACTGTTAGTTCTCTAAGACAGAGACAGAATAAGGGGCTCTTAATCTGGGGTACATGGGCTGGCTTCAAGGGATTTCTGAAATTGTATGTTTAATTCTATGTGTATGCATATTTTTCTAGGGAGGGTTCCATAGCTTTCATTAGGTTCTCAAAGGATTGTTGATCAAAAAAACCCCCTTAAGATCCATCTGTCTAGAAACAGAAGTTCTGGGAAGACTTGGTAGAAGTGACACTGAGATGTACCTTGAGGCAAGAACCTAGACATGTGGAAATGGATGGGGAGGGGCTGGTAAAAGGAACATCACGAACAAAGAAGTAGAGGCCAGGAGTGTGTAGGGAGGAGCCATTCTTTTGGGTAGCATTGAGAACTGTGTGAAAATGGATTGAAAGAGTAGGCTGAAGCCTAGGTTGTTGTGAGAATAGAAGTTCGGACTTTATTTTGCTGGCAGTTGGGCGCCACTGAAGACTTTTTTTTTTTTTTAATTAATTAATTAGGTTGTGCTGGGTCTTAGTTGCAGCAGGCGGGCTCCTTAGTTGCGGCTCACCAGCTCCTTAGTTGTGGCATGCAAACTCTTAGTTGCGGCATGCATCTGGGATCTAGTTCCCTGACCAGGGATCGAACCTGGGCCCCCTGCATTGGGAGTTCAGAGTCTTAACCACTGCACCATCAGGGAAGTCCCATCACTGAAGACTTTTGAGCAAGTAATGACATGACCAGAGCTTTGCTTTCAGATGGCAGATGTCGTGGTATCCTAGGTGAACTGCTGAAGAAGAGACTAGAATTGGGGAAATGAGTGTATATGCACCTCAGTGGTCTGCAGGTGGTCCAGGCACATGGTGGTCATTCAGTACATACTTGTTGATCACCACTTGGGAAAGAACTACAAGCATTCTAGGGCTTAGAAAAATTCTCTCTATCATTTATAGCCATGAACAAGAGGAATTGAGTTCAGGAAGTCACACTCTTTGGTTGGGAGGCAGACCTGTCCTACAGTCTGTGAAAAATTAATGACCTGGGTGGGCATAAGTAGAATTGTTCACCAATTTATTACCAAAGGAACTGCTAGGGACCAAGTCGAGTGAATCATCTGTGTTTTTTGCTGCGGACTGCAGGCAGCTGGAGCACAAATCTGCTCAAATGTGGTCCTTTCTGTGTGGTTGCTTTAAATACCAAAAGGAAATGTTGACTTGAGCTATGAGGCATACCCTGAAAATTAATTCTGTGGTTTGCAAATGCCTGTAAGATTCCAGTCCTGAGATTGGTTTGTACGTTCGTGCCTCAGCATTCACTAAGGACGCTGGTGATTGCAAGCCTGTGTTCCTCGTGAAAATCCGGACTCTTTTCAGCGGGGTGTTTCTCCCTGAGAAGCAAGAAGTAGATGCAGAACCCCTGCCCCTGTGTTTTTATTTGAGCGCCAGCACTCCTTAGGTCTCTGGAATGGTAAAGCTGCACCATTGTTTCTTTGGCTGTTTGTATTTTGGGGTCTGACTGGAATCTACCATTATACACTAATTGTTCAGTTCAATAATATATATATTTTTTTTTGTATCTTAAGGATATACATTAAATTTTTATTATGAAATATACAGAAAAAGATGCATAGAACACAAATGTATGGCTTAAAGAATTGCTCATCTAACCACTACCCAGTTCAAGTAACTGAATGTAGATCATTGACAGAACTCTAAAAGCCGACAGTTATTCTCAACCTTCCCCTTGAATGTCACCATTATCCTGATTTGTATAGGAATTTCCTCCTTTCTCTTCATATTTTAACCACCAAGGTGTATATTCAGTACTTCAACATTTAGATTTGCCTGTTTCTGAAATGTACATAAATAAAATTATTCTGTATAAATCTTTCATGTCTTACTTCCTTTGCTCAATATTACATTTTAAAGATTTATTCATCTTGTTATGTGTAGCTATAGCTTTTGGTTGTTGGTGGCGATGCTGTATAGAGTTCAATAATTTTTTTTGTGTTTCAAACAACATGCCAGGCCTAGCCTGGGTGCTAGGGATAGAGAGAAGCCAACACGATTCCTACACTCAGAGAGCCTGTGATCTTTGGGGTACATGGGAATGTAGGGCTCACTACGGAGGGCAGAAGAATGGTACAGATGAGGTTGTACTGGTGCCAGGATGAAAAACACAAGATGAAAAATCTACATTGCTGCTATTAACTACTATTTATTGAAGATCTACTGTGTGTTAGGGACTCCTTACTTTACAACATCCCTTCAAGGTGGGGATTAAGTGACTTGCCTAAAGCCATGGGGTAGCAAAAAGCCATATGGGATACAGGTCTAGATAGGTCTGTGCCATCTTTATCAGAGCTTGACCTAGGTAGCTCCTTTTGGCATTGACTGTTTTCTGGGTCTCAGTACTACTGGTGGTAAATCCTACCCCTTCTCCCCTCCTATCATTTCTCTTGCCTGGAGAATGCTTCTTTTTCTCTATTCAATTTCTACCCATTCTTGAAGACCAGATTAAGTATTTTTTTCTAGGATGTCTTCCTGGACTATAGGATTCTCTCCCTCCACTGAACGTCTGTAGTACTCACTGCCTCGTTGTTCATTTGGCAATTAGTAATGACTCTTGTAATAATATGGTCTGTGTTATTGTGGTTACATGCTCTTTTATGTGTAATTGTCTTGTTTCCTAATAAGATTCTAAATGACCTGGAATCACAGACTTTCCGAATGCCTTTGGCCCTGGGTTTTTCTAGTTCAACTCCTCATTTTACAGATTAGGAAACCGAGTGCCTCTTAACTTTGTACTTTGCCACCTCCTCCCTGCCACACACGCCACCTACTGCCTTACACATAAGGGGTGCTTGAAAATGCTAGAGGCAGCCCTGGAGGAGAGGGCTGGCAGCCGGGATAATGAAAGTATCAAGCTGTGAGATCTTGGGCAAGATTGTTCTCTCAGGCTCTCCCTTTTCTTCATCCATCCATCCAAATGAGGCATTAGATTAGACTCTCATTAAAGGTTCCTTCCACCTCCCCCATCCTCTGATTCTAATATAGCAGCAGATGATGATACAAGGCAACATAACTTAGTGGTTAACAGTGTAACGTCTGAGTCAGGCTACCTGGGTTCAAACCTTGGCTTCTTTGCGTATTAGTTATGCAAGTTAAGTAACCTCTCTGTGTCTTGGTGCCCTCATTGGGGAAAGGGGAATCGTATTAATCTTAGATACCTATAAGATTTTTGTGGCAATTAAGTGAGGCAGTCAATATAAAGTACTTCTCGCAGTGCCTGACATATAGTAAATGCTCAGTAAATGTTCTGTCTATGAATATCGTTAAGCTAAAAACAGAAAGTGGCACTCAAACATAATCAGGTCCTGGCACATAACAGTTCTGGTATATTCGCTCCTTCCTTTTTTTGAGTCTTAGGTATTGCCCTTTAGCTATACGGTGTTGTCAGTGGTCTTCTGAGACCCGTATAAGTCTCTGGTTCTTTACAGTAATTCCAAAGGGACCAACACGTTTCTGGAGGTAATTGAATATCAGCAGCAGCAGCTTCCATTATGCTCTTGGGGGGCCTTACCTGCAGGTAGCTGGGAGGCCTCTCTAGAATTTAAATGGAAAAATCTGCCCCCTACCCCCTTCCCTTCCAGTCTGCCAGGTGGTTATTTTGCCTGTGAACCGCACATCAACCAGTCACAGAAACCTCAAACTACCATGACAACAGCAGCCCGGGCAGCTGGAAGAGGATTCCAGGCCTGAGTGTTGCAGCCTTAGCTGAGAATTGCTTCTCAGTTTGGTTCACCCTGTGATACTCCACGGTGGGGGGGTGGGGCGAGGTTCTTTTGAATGAAGCCATTTTTCTTTCTTTCCTTTTTTTTTTGTTACAGAAAGGTTGTTTTTATTATTTATTTATTTATTTAGGCTTTGTTGGGTCTTCGTTGCTGCGTGCAGGCTTTTCTCTAGTTGAGGTGAGCAGGGGCTACTCTTTGTTGAGGTGCACAGGCTTCTCTTTGCGGCGGCTTCTCTTGTTGCGGAGCACGGGCTCTAGGTGCGCGGGCTTTAATAGTTGTAGTTCTTGGGCTTCAGTAGTTGTGGCTCGCAGGCTCTAGAGCGCAGGCTCAGTAGTTGTGGCACACGGGCTTAGTTGCGGGCTTTAATAGTTGTAGTTCTTGGGCTTCAGTAGTTGTGGCTTGCAGGCTCTAGAGCGCAGGCTCAGTAGTTGTGGCACACGGGCTTAGTTGCTCCGCGGCATGTGGGATCTTCCCGGACCAGGGCTCGAACCCGTGTCCGCTGCATTGGCAGGTGGATACTTAACCACTGTGCCACCAGGGAAGTCCCTGCCATTTTTCTTATCTTTAAAAACAAACCCAAAAAAGAATCTCTGATGCCTTTGTTTCCAAAGCACTCAGCCAACTCCTGAGGGGGGGGTTTGACCTGGTGACCCAGAGTGTTGTCTCTGGGGTCAGGGCTGCTTAGCCAAGGAGAAGCTTAGCTCTCTGCTTCCCTCCCCTCCCTGCCTGTTGCTGGTGGCTGGACTGTGACTCAGGGGAGGAGGAGGGAGGAGAGGAAGAGAGGAGGAGACAGCTCCACCAGCTGCTGCTAAAAACAACATCTAATCAGTCCATAAACTCCCTCCCCTCCAGAGCACAGTGATGTCAAGAGGCAGAGCAGGTGGCATGGGCTCTCCCCTCCCCCAGCCCCTAACGCCTTTGGACCTTTGAAGGGACAATTTATGGTTGTCAAAGGGAAAATTATCTCTCTTTGGTGGGGGGGGGGGGCGGCAGGAAATTCCTTTTCTTCCCTTTTAGGACTGGTCCCGCCAAGAGCATTCACTGTAACTTCAACTCTAACAGATAAATGAGGGGCCTGGAAGAGCATTCCCTTGCCAAAACAAAAGATCCTGGTGTGAAGCCTACTGCACTAAGCCCAACCAGTTCTGCTTTCAGTGAGCTCCTCTGACCTATTAGATACTAGGGATACAGTGGCAAACAGATGTATAACTTGCCCTCACCCAGCTTGTACCCGGAATCCAGTCTGAAGAAGCAGCTGGTAGCAGTACAAGTGGGGAGATCCGTCCTGAGCCTGGTACCCAGGGTTGTCTGGAGCAGCTGAGAAGCCAACATTTCCATATTGTTTTCTACCCAATTTGCCTGATTTTCATGAGATGCCCAAATGTGTACAGCTTTCCCCCTGATTACCCCTGCTTCCCCTGCTGTGTCAGCCCAAGCTGTAAAACTGCCAGCTGGGCTCTTGCAGCTTGAGGTGGCCAGCGAATCAGACCCGCTGTTCTCTGATATGTCTTTGGAGGAACGTCTGTTCTTAGGACCAGGCCTCTCACCATTGGGTGGTGGCTGCTTTGCTTACTTTACCCACAGCTGGTCCCTGCCCTTTACATGCTGAATGTTCCAAATGACAGCTAAGGCTCTGAGGAATCTTTAAGGTTCATCCTAGACAAATTCACCCAGGAAACCTAAGGAGAGAGGAAGTGAGAAAAAATAGACTTCTTGGAGCTCCTTTAAGCTCCAAGTCGCCATATATCTTGATCCTCCCCTTAGCAGGAGAAAGAAAAACAGCAAAGTGTATCTGTGGGGGAGGAGAGTTCCTCCCAGTCTGTCTCCTTCTCTAGAAGAACAACAGGCCAGTCTGCCCTGGGCACTATGGGGCCAGGTGCTGAGTAAGTACACGAGGAAGGAAAGCTGATAAGATAAGGTCTGACAAATCTAGGTCACCAGGCTGCTTCAGGCACCTGTGTGACTAGTCACCTTGAAACGGACAGGAGGGAGGATAGACTGTTGTTCAGGGCACAGACTAGCTGACTTCCCAGGCCTTTGTTTGTTTGTTTATTTAATACACATTTCTTGATCACCATTAAATGCCAGGTCATGTGCTTAGGTATTCCAGGCCCCTGTGTGTCTCTGGTAGGCAAAATCTCCGCCTGGATCCCAGGCCTGTAACCAGTGCTAAAAAAAGAAATGACATCATGCAAAAGCCAGTTGGTCCACTAGCTTCCAGAGTGGGAGCAGCCAGACTCTTGGTAGAAGGGAAGGGCTGTTTGGAGTCTTCATTCCCTTCAGCTCGGTCAGGGGTCAGCAAAACTTTACCTGTAAAGGCCAGATAATAATATTTTAGGCTTTGCTGGCCATAGGGTTTCAACTCTGCAGCCATAGTGAATACATAAACAAATGAGCCTGCCTGTGTTCTAGTAACACTTTACTTACAAAACAGGTGAGAGGCCCCATTTGGCCATAGTGCATTGTTTGCTGACCCCTGAATAGGTGATTGGAATGACAGTTGTGAAATGGGTGTTGGAGAAATGAGTTTATGTGATTTCAGGAGGCATTCCAAATCAACACAGGGGCTTCACTTGGTAGGGATAGTATAGGAGTTGATGCACTATGCTCAATGGCAAGGTCTGATTGACACCAGAGAATTCTACTGCACAGGCCAAACTTCCACCTCAGCCATCTAGCACACTGGTTCCCACCGAAGGTTACAGGATAACCAAGCCAGACAGAGCACACAGTTTCATACAATCTCATCACTTATGTGGGAAAACAATATGGGGCCCTGTGGATGGCGAGTCATTGGCACCACCTTAAAAGCCCTGAATAAAGGGTCAGGCCACCTCTGCTCTAGGGCCTGGCTCTGCCACTAACTTATTTATTTATTTATTTATTTATTTATTTATTTGGCCGCGTCGGGTCTTAGTTGCGGCACGTGGGATCTTCGTTGTGGCTTGCAGGGTCTTTCATTGTGGCACGTGGGCTCTTCATTGTGGTGCGTGGGAGCTTCTCTCTAGTTGTGGTGCACGGGCTCAGTAGTTGTGGCGCATGGGCTTAGTTGTCCCGTGGCATGTGGGATCTTAGTTCCCTGATCAGGGATCAAACTCACGTTCCCTGCATTGGAAGGTGGATTCTTAACCACTGGACCACCAGGGAAATCCCGCCACTAACTGTGGAGGGTGGCATTGGATAATGACTGCTCTCTGACCATTTAGCGTATACTGAGTACTACTGTATGAGGCACTGGGGGTACAGAAATGGACACAACAAAATTCTTGCCCTTAAGTAGCTCATGATCTAGTGGGGAAGACAAATAGGTGAACTATTATACGATGTAGTGAAACACAGGCTTTGAGTAGGTGATTATTCAGGCTGCTATGGGGGCAGAGAGCAAGGTGAGTGTTATTAAGTGAAGAAGAAAGGGGAGTCCATTCTGAGCAGAGGCATAGACACATTCTAGAGGAGATCCAGCCTAGGGGACGACAGGTAAGAGATGGAGAGGGCATGTAGAGGGAAGCAGGAGGCCAGCAAGGATGGGTCACATAGGGCCCAGAAAGGCCAGCTAAGGTGTTTAGACTCAATTTTGTATGCTGCATGCTCTGGGGAGCCACGAAAAGTTTTTAAGCAAGGGAGTAATAGCATTTGGTTCATATTGCACTCAACTTCTCTTTAGCTTCTACAAACTGTATATCCATGAGCTTTGTGTGAAGAGGAATGTTGATATTGTATAAAGTTAATAAACACCGATAATTAAGCCAGTGGCTGTAATTAATAACCAGGGTCAGTCCCTTCCTGGTGATGCCTTCAGCTAAACAGCGACCAGATAAATCATTGGCAAACACCAAGCACCCATAACTGAGAAGAGGGCCTTTCAGAGTACTCCAGGACCTGGATTCCCTGCTTTTCTGGGTGAGATACTCCCTCTCATGTGACCCGCCTGGCTTCTTGAGGCTCACTCACTGAGTCATCATAAGCTGGCAGTTGCAACCCCACATGTCTGAGTTTTTCTGTTACTTTAAAGGGAGTACTGAGTTGCAGAATTCAGATGCCTTTGGTGTAGTTTTGAAGTTTAGGACAGGGAAAAGTGAAGGGGGAAAATAAGTGGCTTCTGCAATCTTCATGTCTTTTAGGGCCTGAGAGTAGTTAAAACTGGCATTGGAAAATGGGGATTCTTAGGCAGCTATTCCCGAATCTGACAGTACATAAGAATAAGCTGGGATAAAAAGGCTGGTTTTTATCAAAAGGTCCCACCTCCAGAAATTCCTATGCTGTAGGTCTGAATGTGACTGGGAATCAGAGCCCCTAGTGGGGGAAAGAAACAAGTCACCTAGGACACCAGATTTAAGGAGGCACTCACTCCATTATAGGTCATTACAGGATATTGAGTATAGTTCCCTGTGCTATACAATAGGTCCTTGTTGTCTACCCATTTTATATATAGTAGTATGTATCTGTTAATCCCAAATTCCTAACTTATCTCACTCCCACCCTCGCTATCCCCTTTAGTAACCATAAGTTTGTTTTCTCTGTCTGAGTCTATTTCTGTTTTGTAAATAAGTTCATTTGTATCGTGTTTTTAGATTCCACATGTAAATGATATCATATGGTATTTGTCTTTCTCTGACTTGCTTCACTTAGCATAATGCCTCCAAGTTCATCCATGTTGCTGCAAATGGCGTTATTTCATTATTTCTTTATTGTTGAGTAGTATTCCGTTGTATATATGTACCACATCTTCTTTATCTATTCATTTGTCGTGGACATTTAGGTTGCTTCCATGTCTTGGCTATTGTAAATAGTGCTGCTATGAACATTGGGGTGCATGTATCTTTTTGAATTAGAATTTTCTCCAGGTAATGCCCAGGAGTGGGATTGCTGGATCTTACGGCAACTCTGTTTTTAGTTTTTTAAGGAACCTCCATACTGTTTTCCATAATGGCTGCACCAATTTACATTTCCCACCGACAGTGTAGAAGGGTTCCCTTTTCTCCTGTTGTTCCCATTTTCAGATGAAGAAAGTGAGGCTTAGGCAAATTGAGTTGATCAAGGGGACTCCGCTAGGAAATGGTAGAACCAGAGTTGGAACTCAGGTGTGACCCACCAGGCCACTCCCCTAAGTGCTCTACCACAGGGCCTATTTCTTGCTCTGAATTAGCAGAGAAACTTAGCCCAGCCCCCTCTCTTGGTCCTTCCCAAGCTGTCTGCCTGGCTCTGAAATCTCCAGGTAACTTCCTATACCTGGGGTTTAGCACTTGGACCAAACATGACACCCCAGCTTTCCTTTGGGTGTTTTTTTGTTTGTGTTAATGGGTTTCCTGACATGTACAGCCATGGCAAACTGGGGAAGGGGCAGAGGAAGGGCACAGGTGATCTTTGGCAGGGGCAGAAGAAGAGTTATTCTTTCTTAAGCTGTTTACTGATTAACTCCCTTTGCTCCTGAAACCAGAAAGAAGAGGAACTCAAGACTCAGCAGGGCTCAGAAGCCCCAATTGATTTGTGGTCCAACTGGGTCAGGGGGAGTGACCCTGTGCAGTGGCCTTTTTTTTCTTCCCCCCAGGGACCTGTATGCCACAGCTCACTAGAGCAGAGTTCCATGCCACTGAGGGGAGGGATTCCAGCCCTGCTCTCTCCCCCCACACTCCCAGCCCCCCAGCCCAGAGGGGTTAGATCTCCTGTGAGGCACATGTCTACCTATTCAGTCCCTTCCTCCCTGGCCCTCTGGCTGGGCTCCTACTGGTGTTAAGTTGCCCCAAATACCCAGTCTCTTATTTCACATCCTCAGGCAAAGATCCCACAGCCAAGGTGCCCTTTCAGCTTAGCTTTCCCATCGGCTGCTCACTGACAGATAAGCTTCTAAGAGGAGGGAAGAGGGAGGGTGGAGAGGTGGGTAACACCTGGGGCAGACCCCTTTGTCCCTTTGTCATGGGGCGCAGTGGGTCCTGTAGCTCCCCAGTTTTGTGTTTGACGGGGCAAGCCCTGGGTGGTGGCTAGCTGCCTGGCCCCCGTCCTTTATTGGCAAATGAAACTTGACTTGGCTGAGGCATACTTGTACGTATGCTTAGCTTTACCTTAGGCTAGAAATTGGAGGCTGAAAGTTTGTAAGTGTCAAGAGACAAGGAAACTCTGTGTTGAGTGTGTGGGCTGGGAGAATGCAGGGGTTCCTGAGCCAGGCTCTGTTCCTGTATAATCTGCCATGGCTGTGCCAGACTCCCTGTCCAGACCTCGCAGAGAGGTTTCATTCCTCGGGCTGGATGGAACTGAGACACGAGTGCTGCTGTGAGTTGGGAGGGGGAAGAAGCCAGTGGACAAAACGTTCCTGCGCCTGGGTGGACCAGCACAGCACAGGCTGGGTCCCTGGGAGGAGAGATGAAGCCTTTCTCCTTTCTTTAGCCAGTCCATATCTTGAGTCACAAATGAGTTACTGCCAGATGAACTGGTGTTAATTTACCTTTCTGAAGTGATAGATGCACTTAAAATAAAAATGAGAGTGACGAGGAAGTTTGCACAGTTAGCTTTGCCAGTCTCACTGCTTTGGGAAATGAACCCTGGAGTTAGTACACTCACTCCATTATAGAACTGGGCCTCTGTGTACAAGTTGGTGTCCAGAATATATTTAAAATGATATCCAGAGTATCCAGAGACTATTTTAAAAATGTGTACAGAAAGGTAGCAATTAAATGTTTCTCTTGGAATAAGCCTGGCCTCTGCATTCTCCCAGGAACCCTTGCCTAGGGAAGATGATTAAAAATAGATCTGAGTAGCACTTCCTGCTTGGCAGATGGCTGATAGCAAATGCTAGGGCTTGCAGCTGACCTTTCCTTTCTGAAATCTGCTCTGTGTTTCCATGATGCTAATTGAGTCCCTCTCTAGACCTAATCAAAGTGCTGGTTGCAAAAAAACACGGCTTGCTGTCCTGGCTGGGCTCAGTTCAGGGAGCAACTTGAAAGTGCTGGGATTTGCATGGGAACACCCACTCTGTGGTCCAACTGGCTGATCCTTGTTTAAAAACTAACAAGTTCTGCTTTCAAATTTGCTGTCTAGTGCTATTAAGGATCCCACACCCTCTCCACCCCCATCAACAGGAAAGATCAGTGGATAGGGGAGTGATGTGTACACAATGGACAATGCTCACACACACTTCCAAACGAAGTAGCTGCCCAAAAGAGAGACAGGGCCTTTTTGAGATTTAACTTCCAGGTGTGGCTGTGTCCCCATCAGCTGCCTTATAAAACAGGGGTAATACCTGAGACAATGCCCTGACGTGGTGTCAAACTATGGGAGATACAAGATATCATTGTTTTTCTTATTATGTAGCAAATATCTAGGGACCACTGCTGACTTCTCAGTGAGTTATTATCTTCCCCTGGGAAGGAGATGGGCATATAGACAGGCTGTGCTGAGGCTATGCTAAGTCCTCACCATCTTCTTCACCCTACTTTCTCTCCCAGGAGAGCCCTCTGCTGGAATTTAAGCATCTTCTGGGCAGAGCTGCTCACTACACACTCTGGGGCGGAGCAAGGTCTGGGACATTAAATATTTGTTGATTTAGATCTCCCCCCTTCCCCCCTTCCCCCCCCCCCCATTTAAAAACTATCATAGACTGCTTTAGTGTGACAAAACCTTTTTGCCTGGGAGATGATTTTCTAGTGCCTGATATTTCACAGTGTGCCTCAGGCTTTTCTGTTGGCCAGGGGACAATGTTGAGCACCAGAATAGGTGAAAGGGATTTAAGTCTCTATGTGTTGAGGATGAGTCTTAGCCAGGACTTAGATAAAATAGACCAGCTGATGAGCAGAAAAGACCTTTTATGCAGATAAACAGGAAGTTTAAAAACACAAGAAAAGAGGTCTAACTCTGACTCAGAAATGTTCATTTAATGTGCCAGGCGTCTACTCTCTTGGGAATATGGCCTCATGGAATATTCACCCTCGTAAGAAACCTCACTCAACCCCCTCATTTCACAGATGATGCAACTCCCAGTTCAGAGGATCAGGGGTCTGCCTAAGGAAGTCATGCTGGTCGGAGGCAGGTGATCTAGCCTTGCCTGGCAGGGGTGGGAGGGGGTCAGCTGGTGGTTCTGACCCAGTCGTGTTCTGTTTCTAGAGGGAATACTGAGAATCACCAGTGCCCAACTTTTGCACGTTGGCAAGCCCTTTATGTTCACATCTTTCTAACATTTGTATGCTCAAGTCTCTTTCATAAGAGCTCTTTGACTGTGATTTCTTCAAGCCCTTTTAAATAACATTGTCTCTTCCTTCGTAACTATTTCATATAACTCTCTACTCCTAACTCAGCCCTGTCCCTGCGGGTATATGAATACAGAGGTTAAATGTAGATATATGCTAATACGCCACAGGTGGAAAGTCTAGTGCTGGACATCTGCCATGAGGGGTGGGGGAGAACGCAGTACTTGGCCTACTTCAGTTTGTATGTACAACCTGAAGCCTGACTGTTTAAGCAAGGCCTTGTGCTTTGATTAGCATTTCCAGGAGAGGAAAGTGTTGAAAGTGTTTAGGGAACACCTAGTATGAAATGAAAAATCAGGTTAAAAACACGGTGGTTTTTTACTCCCCCAGTGAAGGGGGCCCGGGTTCGATCCCTGGTCAGGGAACTAGATCCCACATGCTGCAACTAAGAGTTCCCATGCTGCAGCTGAGGATCCTGCATGCTGCAACGAAGATCACGCGTGCCGCAACTAAGACCCAATGCAGCCAAATAAATAAATAAAACAAAACAACAACAACAACAAAAAAAAACACAGTGGTAGACTCAACGAGGGTGAAACCGTGCTGTGTACAGGAAATTTGAAGGAGCTGGTAGAAGGAAGGATGCTACCACTTCTCGAGGGCCTGGTGTACGCCAGGCACTTTACTATCTGTGAGGTGGGTGTTATTAGCCCATTTGGCAGGTGAGGAACTTGAGAACAGAGAGGTGAATGTACCTAAGAGCATACAATAGAGAAGGTGCCAGAACTGGGATTTGAATCTAGTTCATCTACTAAACTGGGAGAAGCTTAGCCCACAGAAGGAGACCTTGGTATGGGCAAGACAAAAGCTGTAAAGTTATTTGGCACCAAAGGCTGTAAAGATGAAGGATTCAGGGAGCTCTCAGGAGTTGAGCTCATAGAAGGAGTTTTGGTACTGTCAGAGCGGCTGGCAGTGGAATGGGCTTCCTGAGGAGGCATTCCCTATCCCTGGAAGTATTTAAGCAGAGGTTTGGTAGGAATGTGGGCAAGAGCTTTGCATCAGGTGTGTAATTGACCTTGGGGCTCCTCAGATTCCAGTGGCCTATGAAATTAAAACTGGATAAAGTCATAAGTATATTTTGTTTTGTTTTGAGATCCTCCACTCTACCCAACCTGCAATCCACTGCATGGGATTCCTGCAGACTGCAATTAGTTAAGTATTTCTCTTTTTGAAAACTCCCCAAAGCATTCTTCTGAGTTCTCTGCTCATTCTTTGCCATGAAGTCCAGGTGCCAAAAAAAGGGGGAGGGGTGTGGATTTTAAAGGGCTTCTTTGCTTTAATTGTTTTTTCCCATGAGTTGTGAAATGAGAATCATTCATTCAGTAGTTAGCTGGGAAGGCTGTTTTCAGGTTAGGTTGCAGAGAACATTTTCTTGGTGGTCCTGTCAGCCTTAAGCATTGTAAGTTTACAAATTAAATTTTATCCATTCACCCAAGAGTGACCAAGCTCTGGTGAAGTGATTCACCCTAACACAACTCGTAGGAAGCTAACTGGTAGACCAGAATTCTAATTAATTTACAGTGGAACAGATAATCCCGAAAGCTTGGACTGTGTGTTATCTTCCTTGAAGGTAAACCCACTGAGCGAGAGAATTAAATTTAGGCAGTTGCTAAGTAAATATGGAGTCAGGGCAGAGGAAGGTGAATAGCCTAAGAGACTTTCATCAGTTCTGACAGCTTAATCCATCCTTCTTCTTCAAAGAGACAGATTTTCCAAGTGAACACATTCTAGAAAAATCTTGGGACCTGGAGTCAGAAGCTGTAGGTTTAAGTTCTGACCTTGACTTACAAGCTTTGTGAAACTGGGTAAGTCACTCAACAGCTCTGGACCTCAGATTCCTCCTCTGTTGGTTTGAAGGTTAATCAGTTAATATATGTGAAAGTGCTTTGTACGTTCTGAGGTCCTGTAAACGTGTCAGTATTAGTCTAATTCTGTTGAGCTCCTTTCTTTTAGGAAGTCACTTGGACAACACCCTTGTCATCCCATCTTCATTTTTCCCTAGATTTTGGAGCCACACTGCCTGGGTCTCTGTCACGTATTGGTGTTTGATGCTGGGCATATGTCTTAACCTCTCTTTGCCTTGCTTTCCTCATCTGTAAAATGGGAACGATGAAAGTACCTCCCTCATCAGATTGTTGAGAGGATTAAATTACTTGGCTTATGTAAAACAGTTTGAATCTGTCTGGCATGTAGTAAGCACTATATAAATGTGAGCTGTGACTGTTGTTATTTCACCATTTCCAATTTATTTTAATGAGCCACCTCAATCTCATCCGTAAACTGCCTCCAATTTCACTATAGTGATTGCTTTTTAGAAAATATTTAAAAAGCAGTCCCCTCCATGGCATGTGGCTTTAGTCTTGGAGGAATGCCTTTTCTGGCCTTTTTGTCTGGATTGGTTACAGGGGAAGACTTGCCTTGAGAGTCTGTAGGTTTTGCCCACTGACTTTCCAGAAATCCTTTGTAGTGTCAGGACATTTTCATTTGCCAATGCCCAGTTGGCTTTGGGAGCAGAAGTGTAGATTGAAACATAAATCCAGGAAATTGATTATGTTCTTCCTAGGTGTACTAACTTGCATTGTCTTCTTAACTTCAGCAGCTCATAGTGAATTGTTTTCAAAGGCCTGATGATTTTCAGAGGTTTCACACACGTGATTTCATATAATCCCATAATAACCCTTTTTAAAAAAATCCTACCCCTATATTGCCCCTCCTCCCTTCCTCTCCCCACTGGTAACCACTAGTTTGTTCTCTATATCTGTGAGTCTGCTTCTTTTTTGTTTTAGTTGCTAGAGTGTTGTGTTTTTAAGATTCCACATATAAGTGATATACAGTATTTGTCTTTTTCTGTCTGACTTACTTCACTTAGAATAATACACTCCAAGTCCATCCATGTTGCTGCAAATGGCAAAATTTCATTCTTTTTTTACAGCTGAGTAGTATTCCATTGTGTATCTATATCACATCTTTTTTTTTTTTAACATCTTTATTGGAGTATAATTACTTTACAATGGTGTGTTAGTTTCTGCTTTATAACAAAGTGAATCAGCTATACATATACATATATCCCCATATCTCCTCCCTCTTGCGTCTCCCTCTCACCCTCCCTATCCCACCCCTCTAGGTGGTCACAAAGCACCGAGCTGATCTCCCTGTGCTCTGCGGCTGCTTCCCGCTAGCTATCTATTTTACATTTGGCAGTGTATATATGTCCATGCTAGTCTCTCACTTCGTCCCAGCTTACCCTTAGCCCTCCCCGTGACCTCAAGTCTATTCTCTACGTCTGTGTCTTTATTCCTGTCCTGCCCCTAGGTTCTTCAGAACAATTTTTTTTTTTTTTTTTTCAGATTCCATACGTATACCACATCTTCTTTATCCATTCATCTGTTGATGGACACTTAGGTTGCTTCCATACCTTGGCTACTGCAGATAATGCTGCTATGAACATTGGGGTGCAGGTATCTTTTCAAATTAGTGTTTTCATTTTTTCAAATATATACCTGATGGTGGAAGTGGAAGGGCCTGGTGGTTTTTTGTTTTTTTTTAAAATAAATTTATTTATTCATTTAATTTAATTTTTTGTTTTTTGGCTGCATTGTGTCTTCGCTTGCATGTGAGTTTTCTGTAGTTGCTGGGGGGGGGGGCTACTCTTTGTTGTGGTGTGCGGGCTTCTCACTGCGGTGGCTTCTCTTGTTGCAGAGCACAGGCTCTAGGCGCGCAGGCTTCAGTAGTTGTGGCGCACGGGCTTCAGTAGTTGGGGTTTGCAGGCTCTAGAGCGCAGGCTCAGTAGTGGTGGGGCACGGGCTTAGTCGCTCCGCAGCATGTGGGATCTTCCCGGACCAGGGCTCGAACCCGTGTCCCCTGCATTGGCAGGCAGATTCTTAACCACTGCACCACCAGGGAAGACCGGCCTGATGGTTTTGAGAGAAATTTGAGGTCCATTATGTCAGCCCCTAAAAGTTTTAGTTTTATGTTTGAACTGCGAAGGACCCAGCTATTAACGACTGGCTGCCATTACATCCTGATTCCACCTGTTCACTCTCTAAGTCAGAAGCCAGTCTCCCAGAACAGACATGTCAGCCTTTCTTCTGTAGAGGATGGGGCTTGTCTGATCATACGAATCCCCTGCTCTTTATCCCTGTGGAGAATGCATGTTTTCCAGGCCTTCTCTATGGAGAACAGGAGGGAGTGCAGGTTGAGAGCTGACGGCATCTGCTGAATTGAAAGGTCTGATCCTTAAGTGACTTAAGTGACTTAGATCCCGAAATCTCCGCATTTCAGCAATTAAATGTGGCCCCCAGGCCCCAGGCCCTACACCACCTTTTGTTTTTGCCATTCAGTTCCTTGCATAGTTTGCATCGTGTATGCTCCCATGCCCTTGGAATTTTATGACTCCACACAGCAGATATTTCCTCCTTTAGAGCCAGTCCCTTCCCTGCCCCTCCCTCCATCTGTTTCAGGAATGGGAGAGCGAGTTGAGATCTACCAAAGCTCAAAGCCAGCCAAAGAGGGCTGGAAGCAGCCATGCTTCTGCCCCTAGGCAACACACATGGCTTTTTACCCCATCTTGAAGTTTCTAGACAGATGTGTGAACACTTTTTGTAAGCCATGAACACATACAAATGGCTTTGTTCTTTCCTAGTCTTTCCTGGTGACCTGTGTCCTAGTGTGGAAGTCATACAGAGTCAGGAAATTCTTCCCTTATAATTAACCCAAGTCCCTCTTATTTCCGTCTAAGTCTATTTCCTCTTGTTCATATTGCAGAGAAGATGGAAGAAACCCCCTTTAATCTTCTTTCCTCTTAGCTAACTGTTCAGTTTCTTTAAACTGCACCATGTTCTAATTGTGGAAGTTTTCATCATTTTCATTGTTCTTTATTACCACCCTTCCCACTTTCTCCATATGCTTCCTCAAGGGTGAAATCCAAACAAGATCCAGTTGGGTTTCAGCTCTTTGGAATGGAGCCTGTGGTTTACTTTGACCCTGAATAGCAAACTCCACCAGGCTTAACCATGGATACAGAAAGGAATGAGAAAGGAAAAGGGACTGCCCTGACCTTCCCCAGCAAAATGTTGAGGTGGGGTATTTAGCCAACACCCCAAGGCAGGAGTTTTACAACTCCTCCATTGTATCTCTATCTAATACCTCTGTTACCTTCTCACTGAGATGGTACATAGTATAGCATATAGTACCTTGAGCAAATCCATAGAGACAGAAAGTAGGTTTGTGGTTGCCAGGGACAGGGGAAATGGAAGGTGACTGGTAATGATGCAAGATTTCTTTTTGGGGTGTGAAAATGCTCTGAAATTAGATAGTGGTGTGGTTGCACAATCTTGTGACTATACCAAGAGCCCCTGAATTGTATACATTAAGGGTGACTTTTGGGACTTCTCTGGTGGTCCAGTGGTTAAGACTCTGAGCTCCCAATGCAGGGGGCCCGGGTTTGATCCCTGGTCAGGGAACTAAGATCCCACATACTGCAACTAAGCCTGCACTCCACAGCTACTGAGCCTGTGTGCTCTAGAGCCCGCGTGCCGCAACTAGAGAAGCCTGCGTGCTGCAGTGAAGACCCAGCACAGCCAAAATAAATAAATTAATTAATTTTTTAAAAAGGTAACTTTTTGAAGTTTATGAAGTACCTTCATACCTTGAAGTTTATGAAGTACCTTCTTTCATATATAGTGTCTCATTTATTTCTTATACAAATCTGGTGTGGGTGTGAATACTATATTATTGTGCCCATTTTACAGATTAGGAAGTTGAGTCTCAGAGAAATTAATTGGCTTGACCAAGTTAGTAACATAGCGAGTATATGGCCAAGCCGGGGCTCAAACTCTGCCAGTCCTTCCTCTTCAAAGCCCATGTAATGAACACTGTGCCTATGGATGGTAGGTTGGTGAAGTAAGCACCAGGTGCTTTAAAAGACTGATATTATTACTAGTGGAAAGGATCATGGGGAGCTTCAGTTCCATCCCTACATTTTTATGGATATTGAGTTACAAAGTGGAAGAGTGGCCTTATGCCGTAATCTAGAGAAAGGGGGACACCAAAAGTCACTGAAGAAAAGAATTTTGAAGAACCAAATAGATTAGAGTCAACCTTTTCTTCTCTCTTCTCCAGGCTCCTGAAAAGGCCAAAAAGGGAAGGTAGGGAACTGATCTTTTTACTCTGCACTTTGTTTACCTTGTTTTACTTCTTGTTCTCAACAACTTGGAAGATAGGCATGGTTTCCATCTGCAGGTGTAAAAGATGTGGAAGCCGAGAGAGGCTAAATAATTCTCCCAAGGTCAAGTAGCTATTAATTAAGTTGAAGTTGTAAAACCAGGGTTTTATCCTGAATTTCTGAGCCAGGATGAGATCCTCTTATCATACGAAGATATGCAAAGGCTCGTCTAGCTCCCAGATGTTACAGCTGAGTAGTCAGGTGGGCAACTGCTTCCCTCATCTCTGGGTACTTCCTGGGGCACATACTCGGTTGATAATGGTTGACGTTCCCAGAGAGAGGAGATTGAGAGGCTCTGCTTCATGCTAGGAGGACTTCATGCCTGAGCCTGTTCAAGTGAAGGAGGAACCCACATGTTTGCTCTGTTGCCACCTCCCCCCACAAGTATTCATTTTTTTCAATGGTCCTCCTACTTTTAAAAGGAATTGCTGCCTTCCAGACTTTCAAAGGGGCCAGAAATCAGTGGTTTTGGCTACTAAACAGGAAACTCAAAGCCCTTTCCGTTCCTTTGAGCTGGCTGGAAGGGCTGGGCCTGGAACTATTACCTTCCTTTAAAGGACAGAAGAAAAGTTTTGTATAATTTAAAAAACAAAAACAAAAAAACCTTTTCTGCAGTCCTGAATACCAGCCTTCATTGATATACAACATGGAAAAGAGCTGCCTTGTTGCCTGGCAGTAATGACAGCAAACAAATGTGTCCGACAGTCTGTTTGGGATCTCCTGGTCTGAAATTCTGTTTGCTTCATTCTAATTGCTTCCTTCACTTCCTTTCAGTCTCCCCACCTTGGGTACCACCCTCACTCAAGGGAGCGCCAGACCGTGCCTCGTTGTGCCAGGCTGGGCTGGGGCCCACAGGAGACAGCGACCCAGCCGGGCTATTCTTGTCTGTGTCTATTTGCAAGATGCCTGTTGTTCTCTGTGAATGTTTTTCTCATCATAAATGTTGGCTTGGCAGGGGCCCAGTGTGGAAGCCACGGTGGAAGAGCTTTCAGAATCCTGCCCCAGAGATTCAGTTGGTCCTGAGTGCCAGGCTGAGGAGACAGGCTCATAGATACTGTCGCTGGGGAGGTACCTCTGTACGTATTGCCACCGAGACAGCCCTGATTGGGTTCGGCACCCTTTGTAGAGTGTGGACCTCTGCCAGCACTCTCTCTCGAAGAATAGGCCTGGAGGAACCGTGGTGGCCTTGTGAGGCGCCTCTGGGCCTGACTGGCAACTCTCTTCCCTGCCATGTGCCCTCCCCCACCCTACTCTCTAGGAATTCGAATCTGTGGCAGGCCAGAGAAAGTGACTCTCAGGCCCTGCCTGAAACAGATTGGAACCCCCAGAACAGTGACCTCCAAACCTTTAAAATCACATACCCCTACCAGTAAAGTGTTTGAGCATGTATTCCTAATATGTCTACTTACTTATAAATGGTATACATGGGTTGCTATGTAATACCTACATTATAAACAAATATTAGAAAATTTTAATAATTTCTGTAATTTAAAAGGATGGAAGAAAAAATAAAACAGTTGTAAATTTGCTTTTAATCTTATTTTATTGAAGGTATATATGATTGAATATGCTCTCTTTTTAGGAAAAAAAAAATCTTGGTTTATCACTTTGTGATTCAGTAATTCAGAGGTGTGTCCCTAGGAGAGTATACTTCTATACTTCATTTTAACAGTTGCCCTTAATGAAAACTTCCTTACAAAGGTAGATTCAAATGGAACATTTGCATCCTTGAGCTTACAAAAATCATGGTCCCCATTTTCCAACCCACCCACCAGTTATACAAAGGTTTTTGCTGAACTTTGTAGGTCAGAAAAGTACCTTTTAACGAGACTTCAAACTCCTCTGAAGCTCTTTGTTTGGAATACTTTTAAATAGATCAGGAAATATTTTACAATTCCTAATTGTACAAATATAGGAGTACGGTGTTCAGATATAGGAGAGTTTAGAGATGGCTTATTTTAAAATTTTTATTGGATTTCACCAACAAGAGTGAATTTTACTGTATGTAAAGTTAAAAATAAAAATTAAAAAATCCAATGAGTGTTGACAAATGCATACTCATGCACCACTGAAATCAAGATAAGAAAATTCCAACTCTTGTGTTACCCCTATGTAGTCAAACTTTCCCCTTACCTATAACCTTTGGCAACCAATGCTCTTCTTAGCTAAAGCATTTCAGATTCATCCATGTTATGTGTATTAACATAGGTTTTCATTTCGTTTGAGTAATTGAAACTGCCTAACTCTTATCCAAATGGCTGTGCCATTTTGCAGTGTCTGAATTCCAGTTGCTACACATTCTTGAGTGCACTTAGTTTTGTCAGTTAAAAAAAATTTTTTGGACCATTTTAATATGTGTATAGTGATATGTCAATTATGTTTTTCAGTTTGCATTCCCCTAATGACTAGTGACGTTGAGCATCTTTTCATGGGCCTGTTTCCCATCTGTTTATATTTGGTGAAGTCTGTTCAAATCTTTGCCCATTTTAAAATTGGGTTTCTTGTTTTATTATTGAATTTTGAGAGTTCTTTGTATATTTTAGATACAAGTCCTTTGTTAGACAAGTGATTTGTAGATATTTTCTCCCAGTCTATGGCTTATCTTTTCATTCTCTTAAAAGTGTTTTTCAGAGCAAAAGTTTAAAATTTTGATGAAATTTAGCAGTTTTTTCTTTTATAAATTGTGTTCCTGGTGTAGTATCTAAGAAATCTTTTCTAACGCAAGGTCACAAAGATTTTCTCCTGCATTTTCTTCTGAATATCCTCCATTTTAATTTTTGTACAGGCATATCAATTCTGAGCTACAAAGATCATATAAAATGAAAGCATTGCTAAATACTGTTTAGTGAAACTTTTTTTTAAAGATAAAATTAAATAGATAAAATTTCTAGTATTTTCCCCCTACCCTGAAGGATTGTCTTGTGTACCTTCTGGGGGGACTGCTGCCCTGAAAAGCTCTACAGTGCTGCCTCGCTCCCTGCATTCCCACTGTGCCCAGCAGATAGCAGGTGATCTGTGAGTCTTTGAGAAGTGAATGTCTTTTCCTGCCATAAATGGTGAAGCTGTGTTACTTCATGTTGTCGTTTTCCAGTCTGCTTTCTTCTAGAATTTGTTTTCCGATAACCACCTTCTTCTAAGCTCTAACTTGAAGATCTTGATAAAAGTTTCCTCGAGGGTGGCACTCCCGATTATCCATAATGTAGGACCACAGAATTATACGAGAATATAATTTTGGAGCTGGAAGGAGACTTGGAGGTCAACTAGTCCAAGTCCCTTATTAAAATCAAACCAAAAATAAATGAACTCTGGTAAATTCACAGACTGGAATATGACTCAGCAATGAAAAGAGAATGAACTATTGATATATACAGCAACATAGATGAATCTTAAAAGAATTATGCTGTGTGAAAGAAGCCAGGCAAGAAACACTACATGCTGTATGATTGCATTTATTAAAAATTATGGAAAATACAAACTATAGTGACAGTAGACAGTGGCTGCCTGAGGATGAGTGGGAAGAGAGTGAGGAGGGAAGAGATGGCCGGATTGAGGGACATGAGGAAACTTTTGGATGTGACAGATAGTCCATAATCTTGGTTGTGGTGATGATTTCACAGGTATATGCAGGTATCAAAACTCATCAAATAGTACACTTTAAATATACACACTTTATTATTGTATGTCAGATATATACCAATAAAGCCATTTAAAGAAAAAAAAAGGAAATTAGAGGCAATTGACTCATGCAATAAATATTTTATAAATGATGCCAGATTCATGCTATGTGTTGTGGGTTCAGAGAGAGATTGAAGACATGGTTCATGCCTTCAGGGAGCTCACAATCTAGTGAGTGAGTTAGACAGAGAGACAATTTAAATCCAGTATGCTAAGAGCTAAGAAAAAGGAACAGGCAGGGAACAAGAGGAGTCCAGTACATGGGTACCAATGGGTACCTCTTCCTGAGGAGGTCAGAGAAAGCCTTACGAAAGGGAGGAAGCTGAGCTGAGGCTTAGGATTGGTCAAGTGGAGGAGCCTCCCCATCTCAGGGAAGATGGTGGTCAGAGTTGGTGAAATGCAAGTTCCAGGAATTGCACGTGGTTCGGCCTGACTAGAGCAAAGGACACAGTGGGAAAGTAGCAAGAGAAGAGACTGCAGAGGTTGGTGAGACCAGATCGTGAAGCTTTTGCTATCCTGGCGGTGCTTGGATGTCTTGTGCTCCAAAGTTGAGCTAACAGGTTGGCCAAATATAGGGTCTGTGTTGCTGGGACATTGTCTCATCCAAACACTTGGCATGGACTTCCAGGTTCCAGGTTTCGAGGCTGTGACACTCCTATTCATGCTCAGTGCTAGCCTGGAGCTCTTATGTTCCCCGGGGATGTTTTACCCAAAGGAAAGAGCTGGTTTCAGCCTGAGCAGCAGCTGGGGAACATCTGCCTGCTGCTCAGAGCTGCACCTGGGAGCCAAGGCTTCTGGTACATTTGTATGGGAGGCAACCAACAATCTAGCTTCCCCAAAGGCAGTTTTTCCACAGGTCAAGAATTTTACCTTTCTCTCCGGCTGGCAGCACTGATCCCTAAAGTCCTGTGCTTCTGACAACAGCTGTCTCATGGGCAGTGATCTGTGTCCCGTCTGGTTCTCTCCTACCCTTTGGTCATCTGTTAACCAGTCACCCATAGATTTCTCCAGCCACTGAATAACAGAGGTCATGGGAGAGTCCCTTATTTGTTTGTTTGTTTATTTATTTTAAGAGTGGTCTTCAGAGCAGACCAGGATGTTTAATTCAGGGTACAGTTGTCAGGCCACATTAAAAATGCAGGCAGAAATGCAGTACATGGATGGCTCATGTCAGCCAGACGTTTCAGTGTAACCAGAGGAGGAAAACACGGATAGGGCCTGTGTTAGTGGAAGTAGATGCCAAATCGCACGGCAAGCTCTGGCTCCTGTTTCTCCTGTTCCCTGCCATCCTCCAGCCAGAAGAAAGAAGCTCCTCTTTAAGCTAGAAGTTAAAGTGGGATTACTGCTTAATGAGCATTCCTGTGATCTAGAGATAAAGTTGCTTACACCTCAAAAGGAGAGCTTTCGTGCTGCCATTTAGGAGGATGGTCTAGCAGTTAGGATCTCCAAGAAAGCAAGACCAGTGAGAAGTGTGGGTTTGGTGGTTTATTCTTACCTTGGGGATTCTTTGCTGTCTTCTGCAGGGTTGAACCAAGAGGGCAAGCAGAGGTGCTTGTGCTGGTTTCCATGCCCTAGCCGACTTGAAAGCTGTGGGCAGTACAGGTGGCTGAAATCAAGTGGGTCCAGGAAAGGCCAGTGTGGATTAATGATATTTTCTTACCTGGGCTGGTGAAAACAGTCCGAGTGTGGGCTGACCCGGGCTCTGTAGCTCTGTTTATTCTGCCTTCTCCTCCTCCCACCATGCCATCTGCTAGCTGGAGGGTTAACTGGCTCACTGCTCCCTTTTAGCCGTGTCAGCCCTGCAAGGTCATGATTGTTGTGCTTTGGGGCTGGTTTCCCGAATGGGTGGGTGAAATGGATCTCTAACTATCGATTTGTCTTCTTGCATTTCAGTCATTCCAAGGAAGTCAAGGACGAGCATACCTCTTTAACTCAGTGTGAGTGTCTCTGAATGGTACATCCATTGTTCGGTGCAAATATTGAGGGGTGGGGAAAAGCAACGCTCAGTGATAATTAAACAATGGAACCTGTCCTCTCTGACACACACACACACACACACACACACACACACACACACACATACACCCATGGAGCATTATTTACCACAAGTGGTAGCCAGTCATCCTTGGGGACTTTGGGGGGGCATCATCTTTGGCTAAAAATAATATAGTCACTACCCCCAGTAAGTACAGAGGGCTGTAGTCTCCTAGGGAAGAAGCTGAAGTGCTTCTGAGAGCTTCAACACGGGAGGTCTTATAACTAGACCTGAGATATGTCTCTGGGGAAGAGAAGGAGGGCGAACAGAGGACACCAGGATCTGCTGGAGGACTAAGGTTGGAGAAGCCTTCATAAAGTGGAGTTAGTGAAGAGCCTCCATCCCCTCCTACAGATGCACAGTCTGCCACAGCCCTCAGCATTATTTACAGCTTTCTCTAGGAAAGCAAGCCTGATGAACTGTGAAAATGGAAATCTAGCGTGTTCAGTCTAAAATAATAGGTGCTCTGTGAAGGAGTCTATGTATTTGATAGATGGGGCTCACCCATCCTTGTGATCAGGACAGGACTGTGCCGTCATGATTGACATCTCTGGCTGCAGTCAGTCCTCAGGAAGCTCTGAGGACCTGTGCTCATGGCTGTGGACTTCAATGTGGTTGTCAGTTTGTCCCCTTAAATCACAAGGCTAAAAGCATTTGTTAGAAAAATTCTGAGCAAAGTCTCAACCATAAAGACTACTTTTAGTAGACTCATTGAATCAGAACTTGCAGATCTGAAATGCATCTCAACGGAGACGTTTCCATGTGGCTACCTTTTCGGAGGTTATTCCTGGTTTCAGTTAGAGATGCTGCTCTTCTCAGTGTTGGCTTCCCTTCAGGCAGCTGTACTCCGTTAATTTTTTGCTGGAAGTCCAGCTTGAACAACTGATGGTGAGCATGTGCCTGACGCCCCGCTCTCTCTCTCTGTCCCTTGGCACAGAGTTAACGTGGGCTGCGGGCCGGCAGAAGAGCGCGTGTTGCTAACAGGACTGCACGCCGTCGCGGACATTTACTGTGAAAACTGCAAAACCACTCTGGGCTGGAAATATGTAAGTACCAAGGAGTCTGACTGGTGGAGAGAGGGCCGTGAAGGAACTAGCTGAGAGCCACACATTGGAAGAATGTTTTCTTTTACTTGCCTCCCGTGGCCTTGTGGGATTATCTTTGACCAGGATGGGAAACTCAGCTCAAAGAGCAGTTCCTGGCACACTTTTGTTTGCCACACTCATCCCCTTTTCACTGACAGTCACTCCTCGTACTCCTTTCTTCACCTGCTCCTGATACACGCACACACACACACACACACACACACACACACACACATACCCTCTCAATTTAATTAATAATAGTAATAGTAATAATAACAATGGCACATAACATTTCCTGACAACTTACTGCGTTCCAGACGTACATTATTTTATTTACTCTTCACAGAATCCTTAGAGGATAAGGATTTACCCATTTTAATCCCTAGTTTATGGCTGAGGAAACTGAGGCTTAGGGAGGTTAATAGTATGTCCAGTGTTGTCTAGCCATTCCATGGCCAAACGAGGAGAGGAGTCCAGGTGGTGGTCAGACTGCAGAGCCCATGTGCTTTGATGCTCCAGTAAATGTCCCCAAAACATCTCTTAGGTCCCAGACCCTGTGCTAGGCATCATCAAATACTGTGTTAATTAATGTCCACAGTCAGATATAGTCATGGCTGGCCCTGCCCAACTGGACGTTTATTCCTGCACTGTTTAACTCCACAGATATTTTTAACATCTCCTTGGTACCTAGGAGAGTGGGCAGTCCCTTGCCAGGGTGAGAGGAGGTATATGTGTTCAGTGAAAGTCAACTTGTATTATTGTTATTATTATCATTGGCAGATCTTTTCACAGTGCTTTTCTCTGCCCTGTCTCTCATTGTGGGAATATTGAAAAATGAGTCTTCCTGTTTCTGGGAGGGCAATTTATTCCATGTAAAATGCCTCAAATCCCCTGTCCTGTCAGTTGCAGAGGGTCAGTGTGGGGCTGGCTCATAGGACCTGCCGTTAGCTAGCTTGGGAAGGAGCCTGAAGGAGTAGTCAGAACCGCCCACAGAGTAATGAGGATGCATCAGTGTAGGTTTGTTGACTGCAGTAAATGCACCGCTCTGCAGGACTTTGATAGTGGGGGAGCTTGTGCATACGTGGGAGCAGGGAGCGTATAAATAAAGTTCAAAAATGTGCAGATCTTGGGGAGTTACCTGGTGGCCTAGTGGTTAGGATTCCGGGCTTTCACTGCCGTGGCCCGGGTTCAGTCCCTGGTTGGGGAACTGAGATCCCACAAGCTCCGTGGCTTGGCCAAAAAAAAAAAAAAAAAGTGCAGATCTAAAAAACTGCTGCAGGTGGAGTCTGCAGTGCAGCAGCATGGCCTTTAGATTCCATCTTTTCATGTCTTCCTTGAAATGTTCAGAATGAGAACAAAAAAACCTAGACACTGTGTTTCATGATGCCAAGAAGGTTTAACCACAGCTTCCTACGGGAGAAACTGGCCTTGGCCCTTCTCCCCCTGTATGGCCACTGGTCCCCTCTGAGTGATCTGGGGGGCCACAGTTCTGGTTTTGATGATCCAAAAGTGTTCTGCTTCTTCTTTGTTTCCCAACTTCTTGGCTGTCTTATTCCTTGAATGTGTGCTGGATTTATATACAGAAGATAAATCTGACTTGGTTTTGCTCCTTTCTTCAGGTAAAATGATTCAGTCCTTTGACAAAGCTTTATTAAGAACCTTTGTGCTGGATACAAAAGCGAATGAGATCTAGTTCTTGCCCTCAGGGTGTTCATAGTCATGATACCAAGGGGGAAAACCACAGGTGAAGTTACAACAGCTGGACAGGACAACAGAGGACCATCCATCTCCCCAAACATTCATTGATCACCTCTCACATGCCAGGCCCAGTGCTCCAACCTTTCACTCTACTATTCCTTCCGACCCTTATAATAACCCTATGAAGTACTTGTAATTATCCCAATTTTGTAAATAGAAAGTTTATAATTTTGTAAATTGTAAAAGGAAGTCAGATGCTTAAATGATGCTTCTGATGCTAGGAAGCAGTCGATGTGGGGTTTAGGGGGGATGTTTGTTTCAATTCCAGATCTAGTGCTGTCTACTGGAATCCAGTTGTGACATTTTGCAAGTGCCCTGTGGCTTGGGGGGTGTTCACTTTTTTCTTTCTTTTTTTTTGTTGAATAGGGACACACTGTCACTTTCCTAGTTTTGTTTTTTCCTCCTCTCTATCCTGAATACACTACTATGGAACAATAGGTCCTATTCCCAAACCACATTCCTCTGGTTGTGTACACATCACACACACACACACACAGACACACACACAAACGGAGCTGGGGAATAATGAGGTGTCAGGGAAATTACTGCTGAGCCCACAGCTCTTGTATGTGTGTGGTGTGTTTGCACTTTCTCTCGGTGCCCCTCCCCTCTCCGCTATGTGGAATGATTCCTCTCTCAACAAGAGGCTCGAGTCTGAACTCTTGTTCTGAGACCCGGAGCCCCTGAGCTCTAGAACAGAAGATACAGTCCATACAAATGCTGCCCAGAATCTATCGACAGTAGGATTTATTTAGCTCCTTCCTAATTTAGGGACTCGGGAGGGAGAGCTGATGTCCACTGCTCTGCACATTGAGCTTTGCCATCTGATGACCCTGATACCCAGTGTTTTTCAGATGATACACCAAGATGGTTTTTTGTATCTGTGTCTGCAAATAGAATATCACCTTGATCCTACTCCTAGGCAGGACTTATTTCTGCGGGGCTTATTAGCTGGGAGAGCCTGCAGTGCTGTAAGTTTCAGCTGGTAACCTCCCAGCTGGTTTGCATTGGGTTTGCCCTTCTCTGGAGGCCTGGCAGCTGGGTAGGGCTCAAGGGCTGCCAGGTCCTTCAGCCTGGAGTTCATACAGCTCCTTTTTCCCTGGAGAAAAGCAATGACGGAAAAACAAACATAACACATCTGACATGGAAATAGCAAGATAAGAAATAAAAGAGAGACCTGTTTGCCCTCACAATATATTTTGTTTCTGTTCCTGAATGTCTTTTCTCTAAGCCTAACAAGCACAGTTTAAAATAATGACACAGTGGGAATTCCCTGGCAGTCCAGTGTTTAGGACTCTGGGCTTTCACTGCAGAGGGCTCGCGTTTAATCTCTGGTCGGGGAACTAAGATCCCAGAAGCTGCACAGACCGGCCAAAAAATAATAATAAAATAAAATAATGACACAGAAACTTTATGGATACCTCCATAGGGCAGATTTCTGGTAAACATCAGAAACCAAGTGCCCCTAAGATTTTATACACACGTACACACACACACACACGCACACACATACATATATATATAGATGGATCTATCAATGAACAAAACATGAAGTTTATCTTGTGGTAGTGGGAGACAGACAAAACACAAAATAGATATGCAAGTTATACTGCATGTTTGAAGGTGGTAAGTGCTGTGGAGAAAAATAAAGCAGGAAAAGGGGGCAGGGAGGGATTGCTGCCTGGGAAGTTGTGATTTTCAGTAAAGACCTTACTGAGATGGTGACGTTTGGCCAGAGACTTGAATGAGCAAAGATCCTGAAGAAACGCTATTGCAAATATTGAGAAAAATATTTAGAATATTTAAATTCAGAACATTTAAATTTAAAAATATTTAAATTCTATTGTAAATATTGAGAAAGTCCTGCTGATGCCTCAGTGCTGCAGTTAAGCCAAGGGGACATAGTGTGCTGAGTGGTAGGAATTCTCAGTGAGTCTGGGTGACGCCGGAGCCAGACTTTAGTGGTCCTGGTACCTGTCATTGGCCCCGCCTTGGCTCCTGTGCTCCAAAAGTCATCTGCTTGTCTTCGGTCATTCAGTGTCTTTTCTCTTCCTTTGTGTTTCCTAGGAACATGCCTTTGAAAGCAGCCAGAAATATAAAGAAGGCAAATACATCATTGAGCTAGCACACATGATCAAGGACAATGGCTGGGACTGATTGGAGAACATCTACCCAACCCAGTGTCCACGTGAATGCCATCCAACCGAACATTCTACCCAAGCGTGAGAGAGTGACTGAACACTTGGTTCCATCCATTTAGGGGCCTTGCCATCTGGGGCATTCTCCCACCCTGCCACCATCTTTCTGGTGACCAGCCTCTAAATTGCTGTCTCTCTGTCTCTTTGCTTTGTATCTGTTTGTGAGTTGATCCTGGCTTCTCTCTCTGTTCTAGTGTTGGCTGAAAGCAAAACAACGAAAGGAACAGATGCCTGCCCGCATGGCGGCAGCCCACTTTGATAAAGGCCCCAGGGCCCTTGAAGAGCTGCCTGATGGCCTCTTGTCAGGAGAACAGTGGCACAGCGCAGGGGTGTGAGGAAGAGGGGAACCATGAGGGTCCCGGGTGGGTAGGGGACGGGAGGGTAGAGGTAAGAACAAACTTGTGCTGCTCCTGGAGACCTGGGAACTTAGGCTTGAAATAATCGACTTGTCTAAAAGGACAAAGAGAAAAAAAAATACCTCATGACTGCATTCTCTCTGATCAGAAGCTTCTGTTCCTGACACCAAATGTGCCAGGTTAGCAAATGAGCACAAGAAGTGGCCCTAATTCTAGCTGGCAGGGCAGGGGTCAGCCTGGTTCCCCTGGGCCGAGCTGGGGAGTGTCCTGGCAGCAATGAGTGACTCGGGAAAAGCCCAGATGGTTTTGATGACTCTGATGCCTCACTGCTCCTCTGGGTAATCATCTTTGCCTCTTCAGCCACTGTAGGTGACAGGAGAGGGGACTGCCATTTGCAATGGGTGCAAGATCCAAACGTCCCAAAGGCTTTGACCAGCAACCAAGTAAAATCAGTGATGGAGGATAACAGGGAACAAAGGGGGATGCGGTTTAGGAGCTCCTGCAGAAATGGCTCTGATACTGGGCCAGAGAAAATAAAAAGTAGAACCAGTTAGCAGTTCTGACTGACCTTTTCTTCTGAACCTTAGTAAGAGAAGAGCATTGTGGCAAGGAAGGGGGGGTGGGGCGGGGCAGTGCCGGGAATAGTTTAGGTTT
Source organism: Eubalaena glacialis (assembly GCF_028564815.1). NCBI lineage: Eukaryota > Metazoa > Chordata > Mammalia > Artiodactyla > Balaenidae > Eubalaena > Eubalaena glacialis. Next base: position 25,889,318 of record NC_083734.1, on the reverse strand, counting down.
GAACCATAACAGGTTAAGTGCATCTTTCTTCTTTGGTATGCAATGGCTTCACTGAGATCAGCAATTCTTTGTATGTAGAGTTTTGGGTGTTTTTCTCCAGTTCTATCATTGTAGATCGTGGAAAACAAAGTCCCAAGGCTTCGAGCTTAGTGATAACCTGGCCGGTAGATTCCTCATGCCCCTAGCTGTTCTCTTTTACTTGAATGTTTTGTGTGGAGACAAATCTGTCAATGTGATCCAGCAATGGGAAGGTCTCAGATTTGATGTCAAACGGCAAGTTATAAATTCCAGTATTACACCCCACTCCCCACCTCCCCATCCAAAGTTCATTATATTAGGGAAGTGGAGAACAAATCCCTGTAAGGCTCTTGAGAGAGAGAGGAAGGAGTTTGTTACGTTTAATCAACACTGTGAAGTCTGTTCTACAGCAATTTAGCCAGTACGTGGTGCATGACCGAAACTCATTTAACTGAGTTAATTTCATTGCTTAGACTGAAAATATTATTATTGCTAAGATATGTGTAGGTTTTGTTAGGTAATTCTCAGCATCTCATTCCCCAAGTAGGCTGATCCCATAGGAAAATTCACCTTAAAAGTCACAAAAGAGTGAGTTCATGGAGATGAGAACCTGTAAAATTCTTAACCAAGATTAAAGCGGCCAACCCAGGACATTTTCAGAATTGAGCCAAATTCCCAGAGGGGGCCAGTCTGTTGTGGAAATGCCTTTTTGAGTCTCTGTGTGTTGATTGTGGAACCAGGGGCTGAGATGGGTGTGGTCCTGCCCAGCCCCACGTTCAGCAGCAGACAGCTTCTGTAAGACAAAGAGGATTCTTAAAAATCGAATTTTGTTCCGGAAGGCTTCTTGCCCACATCTTTTGGTGCTTTTAGTAGCCTGGGAGATTAAGTTGTTCTCTCCACGTTACTAAAAAGCAGACTGAGGTTCAGAAGAAGTCTTTTCATTTCCGATCCCAGAGAAATAGTTCCTCTGGCTCCCAGGCCCCAGATCTCAATTAAAAAAAAAAAAAAAAAATTTCAACTTTCACATTCCTAAACTGGCTTGCCAGCATAGAAATCATAGATTCCCCTCCCCATCCCTGCTGAAGGCAGTGGCCCTCATTTCTGTATTTTGATTAGCCCCTTGACTCAGGAAACATCCTGGCTATTGATAATCCTTTCCATAAAGAGAAGACGGTATGGGGGGTTGGGGAGGACATGGGTAAGTGTGTAAAAATGGAGCGTGGTGACATAGAAACCGGACATGAGGTGCCCTAGAATTTTCAAGGGGCAGAGGAGACTGATGTGCCACTGTGTTTGTGGGGGTGGGGCCTCTGACTCTTACACGGATCAGAGCAGGCTCCAGTTAGACCCCGGTTCTGGTATTTTTTTCAATTACTATCCATTGAGCATCCAGTGGGCGCGTGGCACCGTACTTGGTGCCAGAGATCTGAGCAGCACGTTGCAACAGGGGAAGAAAACCCAACTCATCAGGCTTTCCCTTTGTGTCAACCAGAAGTGCTTCTTATAACTTTAGCTTCATTCATGGCTTGTCTATCTAATGTCTATAGTATTGGAGAGACCGCAGCTGAGCGATGGAGATGCATCAACTCAAGGCCTCAGTCAGTTCATTTCTTAATTTCCTCACCAAATTATTGACTCAGAGCATAACCAAAGACCTCATCCATTCACCCCTGGGAGGTTTGGGGAATTGGAGTTCAATGATAAAGCTAGGGTGGGGTGCAGGGAGTAGGGAAGGGGAGAAGAAGTGAGAAAGGAAAAGGTATAAAACCTTTTATTTATACTGAGGTTCAGAAGAAGTTTTATACCTCAGCCAGCAGCTGCCTTCTTTCAACTGAAGTCCAACCGGCAGACTCTAGTTCCATCTCCCCTGTACCTTCCTAAGTCATATGGCCTTGGCCGTCCTGGATTACACCCAGCCTGCCGGGCGGGATATTAGTCTCAGGCTGCTGATGTCCACCGATCGTCAGCTGGGCCTGCCTGAGTGCTCCCCCAATTCCCCTGACAGCAGAGTAAATCTTTACTGGTGGATCAGTGTGTAAAAGAGAGGTGTCCCCTTGACAAAAAGATTTTCAAGTGGATATATAAGAAACAGTTGCTTGTGAAATATACTTTTGTAAATAATATTTAATTTTTTAAATAATATATTTGGTGCTGTTTTCTCAGATCCCCTGAGAGCACTTTTTATTTTCATTTTTAAATGCTGTGGTTTCCTCTGCATTTCTTGAAGTATATCTTAAGGGAAACAGTGATCACCAGTATACTCTTAAAAAAGAAAAAAGAAAAAAAGAAGATCTCCATCACTTTAGTCTGGACGGAGGCAATAAAGCAATGCCTCTCTGCATTTCTTCCCAATGGAGCAGACTCTGCAGTACATTACCAAGTTAAGAATTGAAATATTTTCTTGCACCACTCTTGGCTAGAAAAGAAAATAGATAAAATCAAATAAATGTAGTAACAAATTAGAGTGATTCCTCTTGTTGGAAGAATTTCCAACAGATTGGAGTCTTGGAGTCTTGTTTTTATGTGTGTGTGTGTGTGTGTGTAAAGCACTTTGGATTGTGCCTCCTGTTTTCGTTTTTATTGGGGACACTGTACCTACAGTTTACACCTTGGGCACATAAGATTTTTCTTCTCTTTTTCTCTGGTGGTTTTGTTTCTGAGAGGACCAACAGCACAACCCTCGAGGATTTTGTTTTCCTGAGCATGGAGCTGTTGCCTGTTTGCTCCTTTGTCTTTCTTTGTGTGCTCAACTTTTACAGACTGTAAAGGAAATCTGTTGTTGCGAAGATCAAGCAGAGTCAAAGCTGTGTTTCTCACTGAGATGTGAGTGTATTCATCATGAACCCAGGGCTCCAGCTGTTGTGGAAGCCACATCATGTTAAACATTAAACTGGTTTGGGTAGAAAGAACATCAATAAAATAATACACATACCTTGGAGGTAAACACCTTTTTTTTTTTTTTTTTTTTTTTTTTTTTTTAAGGTCAGATTGCCTCAGGTTCAGGAAGAGGCTGGGAAATCAAATCTTGAACACAATCATCTTACATATTTTAAAAAAAGAGTCTGCTCAAATGAGAAAACGTGCTAGTGGTCTAGTTCAAGGAAAGAGATATTTAGTATTTAAAAATAAAATACAGTCGTGAAATTGGCCAGCAGTGAAAGGTAAAGCCAAGAAGAAACAAGCTGTTCTCATATTACCAAATTCTATCTGTCCGTGTGTTTTTGTATAACATTTTGGTGAAAGTGAGAGTCAGTTCCCTTTTCCAACCTGCAGAGACTATCTTTCAATACAGACTCTATTTATGCTTGTGTTTACAAACTGTATTTGTTGGGTTTGGGTTTTGTTTTTCTTTTTTTTTTTTTAATTAAAAAAATTTTTTTTTCAGTGGCATTTTCAGGTCACTTTGCTTCAATAACAAAGATAATTATTTTCAAGTAATTTGTCTTCACCTTTTCCTGTATTTGTACATAGTGATTCAATATTAGAGAAAAATGCATTGTTTCTGTCATATTTCCAATCTGTGTTGGTGCTCATTTGAGAAAATAAAGTTTTCAAATATTAATTCTTTGGAGGGCTCATCTGTCTTAATTGACCCAGCATGTTTTATCTTGACATTTAACATTTAAAGCAACTGACAGACCTGTAGGTGGTCATCTGTCTAACCCTATTCACAGATCCGTCAACTGAGGCCCTGAGGGGTTATTTTCCCTAAGGACGCTTGGCTGATTGATGAATACAAATCAGGTCTTCTGTTTATCTACAAACACTTCTCCTGGCTTTGGAGATCAGAAATGCAGAAATGTATCATTTCTGTCTACTAGGCCCCATATTCTTAGACTCTGCAAGCTTTTCTGTTTATACCAATTTTCTTTAGAGATAAAATTACATTAGGTGAAGGGAAAAAAAAGTAAAACAACAAAATAATGTCAAAAAGAGGCAACATTATCTCTGAATGGTTGGCTAACAAAGGGAGATAAATATTCACAGTTATAATATATGGAAAATCAAGTCTTCTCACTCACTGGACAAATATTAAACATTTATTAGGTTCTAGCCACTGAGTAAGGCAATTCGACCATCCTAATAAAGCGGCTGTCTTTTTCCCCAAGTACCTTTCCTCTAGTCTCGTCCATAGGCACACACAACCTTGCATAGCTAGTCATTGTAAGTACAGTTTTAACAAGGCTAAACATATTTGCCTAGACATCATCAATTTATACTGTATTTTAAAGCACTTTTTCAAAAGCTTGCATCCATAACTTATAGAGTTCCCACCTTGTGCAGGCAACCAAAATAGCAAAGAGGATATTAAAGCCACACGAGTGTATGTGTTTGTGAGTTTTCACATTGGTGATAATATTTGAAAAGCCTATTCCCTGTAAAATAGGAAATACCTTCTCTACGTCCCTAGACTTTTTACTTACCTATTCTGGGCCCAGCTACAGTTAACTTTTATTTGTCCTTGAGTGCATTATCTTATTCCTGTGACCTGTTTTGCTTCAATGCCTATGCCTGTTATCATTTCATTCCTGTTTGCCTTTGGCAGGCAGGAAGGAGAGAAAAGATAACATGTGCAGGAGACAACCAGTCTCAGACCAGCAGCCCTTGGACCCTCCTCACCTTTGCAAGCTCTCATAGCCCACAGTGGCTGTCCAGGAGATCACGCTGGAAGAAAGGGAGGGGAGAGCAGAGATGTTCATGGAGTGCTTGGTTTGCGTGAGACCCTGTGTTGGGTGCTTTGCTTCTGTGACCTCATGTAGGATCTTCACAGTGAGGTACTTTCTCATATCATTCTAGGAGTCCTTCCCACCCTGTGGGAAAACAGTGACAAATGCTGATCATCCTCATTTTGTAGATGACAGAATTGAGGTTTGCTAGCGACAGGATCAGGAATCATAGTCAATCTGACTTCACAGCCCTATGTTCTTTGTTCTTTCCCTACACCATGTTCCAAATTTCAGCCTCTCTCTTCTCCAGCCTTCTTTCTTTTTTTTTTTTTTTTTTTGGGCCACGCCATGTGGCATGCAGGATGTTAGTTCCCAGACCAGGGATTGAACCCATGCCCCCTACAGTGGAAGCGTGGAGTCGTAACCACTGGACCTCCAGGGAATTCCTCTCTAGCCTTAATTCTAGTGTGGCTTCACAAGACACTTTCCCAGTACTGATGAACCTATTTGCAGGGCGGGGAAAGAGACAGACGTAGAGAACAGACTTGTGGACCCGGGAGCGGGGGAGTGGGGGGTCATGAATTGAGAGAGTAGCATTGACATATATACACTACCATGTGTAAAATAGCTAGCTAGTGGGAAGCTGCTGTATAGCACAGGGAGCTCAGCTCTGTGCTCTGTGATGACCAGAGGGGTGGGATAGGGGGAGTGGGAGGGAGTCTCAAGAGAGAGGGGATATATGTATACGTATAGCTGATTCACTTTGTTGTACAGCAGAAACTAACACAACATTGTATGTAAAGCAATTATACTCCAGAAAAAAAAAAAAAGACACTTTCCCAGTCTGCCCACCATGACTGCCTAATAAATAGGGTTCAGGGAATGCAAATTAGAAAATTAAACAAAGCCACAAAGGTCAATGCTACCTAAAAAGTATTGTGTATTCCACAGCTGAATATAAGCAGGGCTTTGTTGTTTTTTAATACTCGGTAATGGATTACATATGTAATCCTTGGCCCCTTGATTAATAGTAGGTACTTAATAAGTGCTTGGTGAACACTGAATTAATGTGGAGACTTAACAGGTTAAGAAAAAAGTCTCTTTAACATGTTAATTTCCCTAAGAGAAGAATGGAGAAGAGGTTAGCATTAAATATTACATAAAGTAAATGGTTACACTGTGAGCAATCAGTTTACTAATTTGCATTTATTTATTCAGCAAGTACTTTGGGGGCATCTATTATGTGCCTAGTCTAGTCAGGAAACTAACCCCAGGGAGCAGAAAAGCAGGGGTACTAATTGTGCTGAGTGAGAACAAAGGATTATGCATGGCTTTCCCTACTGTTGGCCAAATATCTAGCCACATGGACCACGACCCTCAGGCAGCTGTTTCCTGCAGAAGCAATTGCTCATAAATCCTTTAATCTGAACCCAATAATAGTGTACCAGAGCAGGGCACAGGGCAAGCCCTGGAATTAGAACACATGGTTTCAAATACTGGTTTCCCTTAATAAAAAGGTAATCTATGGAAAGGGCTAGCCCAGTGCCAGTAAAGAGTCAATGATAATAAAATGATTGTTATCATTATGAATTGCTCAAGTCTGTTTTGCATTTGGAGTGGGATAAAGAAGACTATTGTATTTTGCTCTTTATGTATATTTTTTGTTTAATTTCAAAACAATCCCACGAAGCATCCCCATTTTACAGAGGAAGAAACTGAGGTTCAGAGAGCATAAATAACATGTCCATGGAAGAGCTGGGATTTTTTTTTAACTCTTATTCTGATTCTGAAGCCCACACCATATCTGTGTCCCCAGCCTGCTGTTCAGGAAAAACGAATAACTACCAAATAGGAAACTTTCTGGCAGATCTGACTAAGCACACACCCAAAATGTCATGGCTATTTTGCTCTCTCATATTTTATTCTTTTTTCATGAAATGGAAACCATGGCTTTTCCACTGGAAGCCAAGAGCTTAGAACTGAGGAAGAGTTGTTGTATTATACCTTTATTTTACAGGATTTCACGGCTGTTGATTGCAGCACTATTATTTTTCATTTCTTTTGAGGGGAAAAAAAAGTGTTACTTTCAGTTGTTCAGACTGATTTAAAAGATAGAAACCCAAAAACTTGCCCACGCAGAAGTGACTAAAGTATCCTAACATGTGGCATTTCTATGGGGCCATTAGGGGTGATGCTCCAGGCTAGCTTGAACAAGCCAAGGATTAAAAGTTCATGTTGCATGAAGATTCTTCTAACTCCCAAGTGATGTGGGATCATTTTCTTATGAGAGACAGAATAGCTAGAGAAGCTGAATTTTTCAAGGCATGAGCAAATTATTTGAAAACTATGACAGAACTAGCGAGTTATATTTATTTTGAATTAAAATCACGTTAATGATTTATCCCAAGCTCAGATATTAGCAAGGTCAAATAGAAAGAAGGTTGCTTTGGAGTTGGACAGATGGGGATTTGAAGCCTGACTGCATGCTTATCCATTGATCACTTTGAGGAAGTCACTGCAATTCTCAGGACTAGTTTCCATCATTTGTAAATTGGGGGTACCAGCAACGATGCATAAGTTACTGTGAGGATCAAATAACAGCCGTAAAGGGCCCAGCACATTGCCCAGACCAAATAGGCCTTAACACGTGTCACTTGTCCTTTTTTATTTGCTGAGTGATTGGAACTCACTGTTATGGGCACTACTAGCACATAGGATACTTAGGATCCAACAATCATCCCTCCACAAAGGAGGCTGACACCCAGGGAGGTTAAGTAACCAACACTTGGTCACGGGCCTGGTAAGTAGCCAGAACTGGAACTGAAACCCAGGGCACCTAGGCAATCAGGTGAGTGGTCCCTGCACCATGCTGCTTGCTTTTATTTCGAGAGGAGAGTGTGTACTTTTATGGGAAAAAAAAAAAAAAAAAAAGGAAGGGTGTCAGCTAGAAAAACATCCTTGCATTTTAGGATCCTGTTTGAAATGTTTGTAGTAACCATCTTTGGGTCGTCTTCAATAAAGCAAAATTTGCTCATTATCCTTACACCCTGGACTGATGTGCTAGCAACTTGTGGGAGAAGAAGCAGGATGTTCTCAGATGAGCTCACCTCCCCAGCCTCCCTGGACTGCCTGCCTCCAATTCTGAGCCACTTCTCCAAAGCGCGGCCACACAAGCACAGCAACCAAGCCGCTGAATCAGGGATGTTTTATTTATGGCTTTAATAATGGAGTCTCTTGGGAAAACTTTGGTTTCCCATTCCCAGAAGCAAAAATTCATCTACAGAATGTTCTTGAAATTTATGACTGTTTATGTTTTTTTTTTTCTACCATAGTCTTTGAGCCACCTTCATAGTGTTTTAAAACATCCCTTCACAAAAGAAGGATAATTTGAGCTGATGTTCATTGGGCTGGTATGTTCTGAACCAAGCCAGCGCAGTGTCAGAAATTGAGAATATAGGTTGATCACGCTGCTGATGACACAGTCCTATATTGAACATGGTATTTATTACCAAAACTGCCGTGAGTCCAACAGGGGCTTGTTTTAGCTTTGTCCAGTTCCCAGACCCTTATTTCCACGGCCATTGGAAGAATAGCACCCACATCTCCTGGAGGCACTCAGGCTTGAAGTCGTTTCCATGGTGACGAGACATACCCAGGGCTCAGGTTTCATTTCGTGTATATATCTCAACAATATTATAAAGAAATAGTACCAGCGAGAATGTCAGCCACATGAGGGAGGCAGGCTGAGGAAAGGGAAAGCCACTAACCTTCTGGGGCCCTGGCTATAGGAGGGAGCTCTGGGAGTTTCTGCTTAACCAGGGGGGAGTTGGGTAGTCATCTTGCAAAGAAAAGGTCAGAGTTACCACTGACATAACTGGTTTGGACCTGTTGTGTCCAATGTATCAGATATTTCATCTTGCCTTGGGTAGAGCTAGATTCAGCCTGAGGGAGACTTACCTGAAAAAGCAGATAAGGCAGGCAGAACTCAACAGGGGAATGCCTGGAGAGATCTTTTCTGCCTGCAGGCATGAGACTACCAGGCACTTGGGGATTAAAAAGCAGGCTTCCAGGCTCTAGTTAGCTGTGTGACCTTGGATAGGTTGGTTACCTTTTGAGGCTCAGCTGACTCGTCTGTAAAAGAGGGTTGTTGTCAGGACTAAGTGAGATGATGTGCATTAAGTGCCTGGCACCCCAGAGCTAAAGAAATGTCGGTTTTTGTTGCTTAAATAGTGGTAAAGGCAAAGCACGGATGTGTGCTATTCAAAGTGGAAAAATGCATGTGCACCAATAGTCAAATGACAAGGATTATCAGTAGGCTGGTTTATAATCATCCTTTTTCTTTGCATGCACTTTCTGAACATGTTTTATTTTATATTTCTTTATTTCTGTATATTTGGCAAATATTAAATATCCCCAAGGACAATAACTTACCCATTCTTTCAACAAGTCTTTTTTTTCTTTTATAAATTTATTTATTTTATTTATTGTATTTTTGGCTGCGTTGGGTCTCCGTTGCTGCGTGCGGGCTTTCTCTAGTTGCGGCGAGCGGGGGCTACTCTTCACTGCGGTGCGCGGGCTTCTCATTGCGGTGGCTTCTCTTGTTGCAGAGCACGGGCTCTAGGTGCGTGGGCTTCGGTAGCTGTGGCACGTGGGCTCAGTAGTTGTGGCTTGCGGGCTCTAGAGCGCAGGCTCGGTAGTTGTGGCACATGGGCTTAGTTGCTCTGCGGCATGTGGGATCTTCCTGGACCAGGGCTCGAACCCGTGTCCCCTGCATTGGCAGGGGGACTCTTAACTACTGCGCCACCAGGGAAGCCCCAGCAAGTCTTTTTGAGCCAGGCATTGTGCTAGGGATAACTAGACTAGGTCCCTGCCCTCAGGGAGTTTTCTCAATCTCTTCAGGGAGTGCTTGTGTAACAAGGGAGAGAGAGGGTTGCCCAGTAAAGAAAAGCTCAGAGTTACCACAGCAATTACTGGCTTGGGCTAGAAAGTATAGTTCTAGAAAGGCTTCACAGCGGCCCCTTGCTGCCTGTCTCCCACTGGGTCCTTGTAGCACTTGACTCAGGCCTCTTCAGTGGCCCTTACCAAGTTTATTGTCTATCTCCTTCCTTAGGACTCCTTCCTGGGCAGGGACCCAGACTCTTTATAGCCGAGCAGTGAATGTTTAATGAACAAATAATCGTGGGGAGTTCCCTGGTGGCCTAGTGGTTAGGATTCCGGCCTTACACTGCCATGGCCCGGGTTCAGTACCTGATGGGGGGAACTGAGATCCTGCAAGCAGCATTGGCCAAAAAAAAAAAAAAAAATTGTGTGGATGTAAGGGATGGTCAGCTAGCCAACAAAAGAATTATTCCTTTCAATCCCAACCCAAAAGGAAACATGATATTTATTGAACGTACGTGGAGGAAAGGGAAGATTGCTTCAGCTTTTACCTTCCTTCCACTGGAAACAATAAGGTAAATGAGAGAAGTTTACTTATTATTTATTTATTTATTTATCTATTTTCGGCCGCGCCGCATGGCTTGCGGGATCTTAGTTCCCACATCAGGAATTGAACCCTGGCCCTCGGCAGTGAAAGCATGGAGTCCTAACCACTGGACCGCCAGGGAATTCCTGAGAAAAGTTTAGAAGACGGGAAAGGTAACTAAAGTGGGCATGTTTTACATCTCCTGGTGGGAGTGAAGGTTCTTAAATGGTTTCATTCAGTCTAACCAAGTACAAGTGGTGGGGAGCATGGGGTGGCGGGCAGTCACTCATGTAATAGCAAGGCAGGAGGATTTCTCCACCTGGGGTAAGCCGGACAGAGAGCTGGGCAAAGTCTTGGGGGAACAAACATGAGTCGTTTCAGCTGTCTGGTCAGAGGGTGATGAGCAATCTGCTGCCCAAGGAAAGTCCTCACCAGTATGGCCTGGATGCCAACAAGTTGTGGTTCCCTATCACTCAGTCATAGGCTGGGAAGCTGGTGAACAGGGATTCTAATCCTTCTTGTGGGTCGCATTAAGTTCAGCCTCTACATCTCCAGGCCTCGTGAATCATTTCCTCTTCCTCTCTCTTACCTATCTCTCAGGGTCTAGAGAATCCCTTTCAAGTGAAGGACAGAAGTGAGGAAATCTTGCTTTCATTTCTGGTGTTTTCTCCCACATACCTTGTTCTTGCCTAAAGTCCTTTTTTCTTACCCTTGATAACCTAGGATTTTGAAACTCGAAATTCAAAAGCTAAAGAAATACAAATATTTTTTCAAATCAGATGTAATTTACAGACAGCAAAATTTACTTTGTTAGGTATACAGTTCTATGAGTTTTGACAAATGTGTACAGTCATGTAACTAATCATCACCACAACCAAGATAGAGAATATTTCCATCACCTCAAAAAGTTCCTTCATGTCCCTCTTCTAATGAACCCACTTCTCCCATCCCCAGCCCCTGACAACCACTGATCTGTTTTCTGTTCCTATAGTTTTGCCTTTTCCAGAAGGCCATGTAATAAGTAGCCTTCTGAATCTGGCTTCTTTCCTAATGCTTTAACATAATACTTTAGAGGTTCATCCACGCTATTGCATGTATCTGTAAGTTATTCCTTTTTATTGCTTGATAGTATTTCATTCTATGGATATACCACAGTATTTTCACCAGTTGATGAACATTTGTGTTTTTTCCAGTTTCTGGCTGTTATGAAAAAGCTGCTTTTAACATCTGTGGACAGGTTTTGTTATGTATTTTGTATATATTTTCACTTTTCTTGGGTAAATGCTTAGATGTAAGATTGTTAGGTCATATGGCAAGTGGATGTTTAAATTTAGAAGAAACCATCAAACTTTTTCCAAAGGGGCTGTGCCATTTTGCATTCCCGCCAGCAGTGCGTGAGAGATCTGGTTGCTCCACATCTGTGTCAGTACTCAGAATTGTCTGTCTGTTTGTTTATTTTTCAATTTAGTCATTCGGATAGATGTGGATACTCATTTTTTTTTCTTTCTGATTTCTACTGACACATTTCTCCTTTGGGATAAATGTGCAGAAAATCCTATCTGACCAAATAAAGCCAAGAGGAAATTTAAGAGTAAATTTACATAATAAGCAAAAATATATTTTGCTTCATAAGAAAACACAAAGATAAGAATGAAAAAATGAAGATGTGAGGAGCAGGTGTTGGGAAGAGGGACCGAGGTATGGGGTCTCATAACCCTTCCAGTATGGTTCCTTTTTGTTACCCATCTAGGTAGGACACATACCTTTGGCCAAATTTTCTGATTAATCCATTTGGAAAAATTCACTTCTGCTCTCAGCATATATTATAAAACCCACCACTTTTTGTTAACTCCTGTTTTCCACCTTAGTCTCCTTTAAACCAGAAATGCCAGCTCTCACAGAAAGATGGGTGGGACAATGGCATTGTTAAAATAGCCACATGGAAAATGATTATAAGAGATTACACATTCAAAGGAAGACCTCACCCTTGACCCAAAATTATGTTATTTTTTAGTTCTTTAGAAAGTGATTTGACATGAAGAGTCTTTGAATTTTTTTGAGGACTCATCTTGTTCTTTTCCTTGTCACTCCTCATTCACTTCATTGGCACACACATTTTCAGGATAATCTTGCAATTTATATCTCGGCCATTTAGTTCCAGGCTCCATTGAGACTATTATGGCCTCTGAAAGAGGCTGTTTGAATCGAGATCCAGAAAACTCAGGTCTGAAATAGAGATTATAACCCTCTCCTTATGCATGAGAGTCGAAAGGAAGGCATTTCTTCCAGCTGTATTTGGGACACACACCAGGGGCTTTGTTTATCCATGGTTGCTTTGTACACCTCTGTGCAGCCAACAAAAGGAACAAAACACCCCACACCCTACCCTGACAGTCTATGTCCCACTTCCTTTCCTCCAAGGAGAAATTGCTGCTTGTATCCAAAGCTGCTTACACCCATCACCTCTCTTTTACCAAATGCAAGGGACAACAAGGGGGCAGAGGGGTGGGAATTTTGAAGAATTCAGGTAATCTGCTGACTGGTTGGCAAGGCTTATTTTTGGTTTCTAGGTAATAAATCATGACTTACAAGCAGAAGGCTACTCCTGGCTTCAGCCGTCATCTGCAACCATACTCCCCAAGGCCCTGTATCCAGGGTGACCCAATACTTTGGCAAATGGAGAGCATGCTGAAACTGAGCGTTCATGTTTGAGAACCAGACTCTAGACATTTGGTTCAAAAAGTGATGGTGACACAATGGGGTCAAGCGAAGCTGTCAGGAAAATAGCTACTAATAATAGCTCATATGTATTGAGCACTTGCTCTGTGCCAGCCACCAAACGCTCCACATGGTCTTTTTTTTTTTGGCTACGCCACACCGCTTATGGGATTTTACTTCCCCGACTAGGGATCGAACCTGGGGCCCAGGCAGTGAGAGCGCTGAGTCCTAACCACTGGACCAACAGGGAATTCCCATGTTCTTTTTTTTATTAGCCCTCTCATTAGCCCTATGATAGGTCCTATTGATATTATTAACTCAGTTTTACTGAGGCTTAGTGAGAGAGTGACTTTTACCTAAGGGCCCATAGCAGATGGTAGAGCCAAGTTAAAACCAGGTAACGTGAGGGACTTCCCTGGTGGTCCAATGGGTAAGAGTCCGTGCTCCCAATGCAGGGGGCCTGGGTTCAGTCCCTGGGTCGGGGAACTAGATCCTGCAGGCATGCTGCAACTAAGACCCAGTGCAGCCAAAATAAATAAATAAATAAATATTTTTAAAAAATGTTAAAACCAGGTGATGTGATTCTTCATTCTTAACAACTACTAAATTCTATCTCAACTAGAGCCCCATTGCAGCAAAAATCCACAGGTAGATAAGTCTAACAATGGGAAAATGTGAGGACCAAAATTTCCCAGATTTTGAATTCTACTTCAAAAATCAATTCATTTCAACAAGTCATTCATTTATTCATTTAACAAAGATTTATGAACATGTACAGATGCTGGGCATACAATAGTAACAAGATAACTATGGTTCCCGCCCTCATGGACCTTACAGTCTTAAAGAGAAACAGTTTGTAAAGAGACAATTACAGTAAAAAATGACGTATTTTTTATCAGAGCTATGAAGGCACAATGCCAAAGAGAGGGAAGAGGAGCCTACATCTGATTGTGAGAGTGAGGAAAAGCAGCTGAGTCTCAAAGAATAAAGAGAAATCACCCAATAGACAAAGTGTGTATTTGTGTGTGTGCCTGCACACATGTGTGCACAGGTGCTCGTGCATATGGGGTGGGGTACTGCACAGAGGGGAAAAGGAAGCATAGTATTCATACCTGAGAACAGGTGTCTGGTGTGCCTGGAACACAGGGTTCAAGGGAAACAGCAGGAGAGGAGGGTGAGGCTGCACAAGGAGGTCAGGACCAGGTCTGTAAAGGGCCTTATAAGGGCCTTTAACTCACAGGCAACAGGAAACCATTAAAGGATTTTGAGCAGAAGCATGACATAGTCAGATGGGCATCAAGGGAATTCCCTGGTGGTCTAGTGGTTAGGACTCTGCGCTTTCACTACTGTGGGCCCAGGTTCAATCCCTGGTTGGGGAACTAAGATCCAGCAAGTCAAATGGTGCGGCCAAAAAAAAAAAAAAAAAGGATGGTTATCAAATTCCAACTTGGTCAGTTATGGAAGGAGGCATGGGGGCAGGGAGATAATTTAGGATGATGGGGCAATTTCGAAGACCAGAAAAGATAAAATGCCTAACCTGGGGCAGTGCCCCTGGGGACAGGGAGGAGGAGACAAGGGGAGTATGATTGAGAAGACAGAATTCCTGGAGTTGAGGACTGTTTCACCATGAGGTAATGTAGTGGTTAACTGCATGTGGCTCCAGACTGCACTGGTTGCATACACTTCATAGCAATGTGACTCCGCCAAGGTATTAATACTTAAACCCATCTGCCTCCATCTTCTCATCTGTAACGTGAGGACACAATAGTACTTACAGCAAAGGGCTGTAGCTAACATCAGATGAGATCCATGCGTCGAGAACAGTGTCTGGTACAGTAAGTGCTCAACAAGTTTTCTGTATACATCATTTTAGTATGAGAAGGGGAGGAATCTAGGCTGGGTCCCGGGTTCCTGACCTGGGACACTGTCAATGTCAACTAGGTGCGGGCTACTCTCCCTGAGAAGGTTGTAATCTAATAGAGCACCTACTGAAAAAACATTGTGAAACTGTTCCTAATGGGCCACAACTAAGATTTGATGTACTTGTTGAGCCACGGAAGTAATAAGTGACACTCCTGAGTAGCTCCAGGTTCTGGGCTGCCTGACTCATAGCAAGATTTTCTGCCTTTGTTCTCAGAAGATATTTTTCAAATATCAAAAATATTTCATGTGATCCTAATGCTCTTAAAGTAATCCCAGATCACTGAAAAAAGTACTAGGTACTAGGAAATGCTCCCTGAAAAGATAATTTCTTCAAATATCTAAGTTTTTATTTTAAATTTAACAAAGCTTTCTAGAACTTTCTATGTCTCCACCGCCCACCCCCCCACCCCCACCCCTAGTGAATTCTATCTCCTCTGAATTCCTGGGAATAACTTTAGTGGGAATCTATGCTTGGCTCTTCTATTTTTTTCCTTTCAGGAGTAGATCTGAATCTACTTCCAGTTTGAATCTCTTTTACTTTCAGAAAGACACTATGGTATAAATGATTTTCAGCATGTGGTGTTGCCTTCTAGCCATCCATCTATTCATCCATCCTTGGATCCATCCATCCACCCACCCACCCATCCATATACCCACCCAGACTCTTTGACTGTGTGGTACACTGGTGAAGAGCCTAGAGTTTGGGGCCAGAAACACCACTATTAAACTTTACCACTTAGTACCTATGAGACCTTGAGGCTGTCATGTGACCTCTCTGAACCCAACTCCTTGTTTGTAAAATGAGGATACAAACAAGTATCTCCTCGCATTTCTCTTGTGAGAATTAAATGAGAATGACTATTAAGCATGAAGCACAGCACTGGGCATGGACTACACGCTCAGTCACTGGTATGTAGTTGCCTTTATTATTCTGCAAACCAGACATTGTGCCAGTCACTGAGCACACAGCAGTGAACAAGAGAGTTAGGGGCCCGGCCTTCATGGAATGTATAGTCTAGAAGAGGAGAAAGACATGGAATTAGTCATTTCTCCCAAACAATCCCATCTCATTAAACAGTACTACTATTCTCCCAGTTTATTAGGTTCAAAATCTAGGAGTCATCTTTGGTTCCTCTCTTTCTATCAACCCCCCCTTCCCCCTCCCCGCACACCCAGCCCCCATATCTAACCCATAGCTAAGTCCTGTTAGCTGTACCCTCAAAAGATATCTCAAATCTGGCCAGTTTTTACCATCTCCTCTTGCCTGGACTCATGGCAACGACCTCCTTAACTGGTCTCCTTACTTTCATTCATGCACCTTATAGCACATTTCCAAGAATAGCCACAGGGATCTTTTCAAAGCTTAAATCAGGGACTTCCCTGGTGGCTCAGTGCTTAAGAATCTGCCTGCAAATGCAAGGGACACGGGTTCGGGCCCTGGTCCGGGAAGATCCCACGTGCTGCGGAGCGACTAAGCCTGTGCGCCACAACTACTGAGCCCATGTGCCACAACTACTGAAGCCCGCGCACCTAGAGCCTGTGCTCCACAACAAGAGAAGCCACTGCAACGAGAAGCCCGCGCACCGCAAAGAAGAGTAGCCCCCGCTCGCCGCAGCTAGAGAAAGCCCGCCTGCGGCAACGAAGACCCAACACAGCCCCCCCAAAAAATAAAATCAAAGCATAAATCAGATGTTGCTGGTCCTCTGCTTAAAACCCTGCAGTTAGAATAAAATTCGACCTTCAAGGCCCTACTTGCTCTCATACCTGCGGTCGCACTACCACAGCCACATGGACAATCATTCTGTGCCTTGAAGCATGAAGCTCTTCCCATCCTCCTATGCCTGCCTCCTCCTCACCCACCAGGTCTCTGCTCAGATGGCATCTCCTCAAAGGGGCGTCTCTGACCACTGCACCTCATTACCCCCACCCCCATCACTCTATCCTCTTACCTTGTTTTATTTTCTTGATATCACTTCTCTTTTTTTCTCTGTCTCTTTCTCCCTCCCGCCCTTCCCTCCTTCCTTCCTTCCTCTTTCTCCCTCCCTCTTTTAAAAATCTCTACATATAACTGGTCTCCATGAGGGACAGGACTTTGTCTTCTTGCCTCCATATCCATGTGCCTTGAATAGTACTCGGCACATAGTAACTGCTCCATAAATATTTTCTGAATTAATGATTGAAGGACTGAGTGAATAGTAAAGTCTGTGTGATCACAAGAACAGTATGGCTGGGGCAGCGTGGTGATGCCTGCTCGACTCTGTACTGGAAAAGACTTCCATCTGTCTCAAACTGAAATTCAGTCCTGCCTGATAGCAAGAACTTGGACTAGAATTTTCTCAGGATTCCTTCCAATCCGAGCTTCTGGGATCCATGCCTTTTACTGTGTCCTGAAGTGTCCTCCTTTCACCTGGTTCTCAGCAATACTCATGTTAAAGAGCTGCTGTGGCCAAATGGTTGGTGAAATGGAGACCTGGCCACCATTCTTGAAAGAGCAATGGATCACCTTCCTAAAAGAGGCACTGCCAAAACTCTACTGAGGTTATTTTATAGCTGATATCATAACAAAGGCTCCCATTTGTAGTGCACTACTACATTTCATCCACCTTGCCTCCCTCTTGGCTAATTCTTACATCCGGTCTGCAGAGTAAGCAATTTCCCCCTCCTCGTCTTGCATGTAAGGAACCTGAGGCCCAGAGAAGACTCCCGACTTGCCCAAGGTCACAAAGCTGGTTAAAGTGGGGAGCTGGGGGGCTTCCCTGGTCCAGTGGGTAAGACTCCGTGCTCCCAAGGCAGGGGGCCTGGGTTCGATCCCTGGTCAGGGAACTGGATCCCGCATGCATGCTGCAACTAAGAATCCACATGCTGCAACTAAAAGATCCCACATGCTGCAAGGAATATCCCGTGTGCTGCAACTAAGACCTGGGGCAGACAAAATAAATATAAAAATATATATATATTAAAAAAAAAAAGTGGGGAGCTGGGATTCAAATCCATGTCTGTCTGGCTCTGATATCTGGGCTGGTTTCCCAACAGTCTAGAGCAGGGGTCCCCAACCCCCGGGCCGCGGACCAGTAAGGGTCTGCAGCCTGTTAGGAACCAGGCCACACAGCAGGAGGTGAGTGGCGTGCCAGCAAGCAAAGATTCACCTGCTCCCCATCGATCCCCATCTCTCCCCATCGCTCCCCATCGCTCGCATTACTGCCTGAACCATCTCCCCCGCTCCGTCTGTGAAAAAATTGTCTTCTACGAAACCGGTCCCTAGTGCCAGAAAGTTTGGGGACCGCTGGTCTAGAGGGCTAACTCCTTAATGTAGGTGGTAGATGGCACTGATGTCAACCTAGCTGATACTAATTCAGGAAAACAATCCTGAGATAAAGAGTTGGAGAAAGAAGACTCTGTAATTAGCCTGCTGGCCCAGCAGGAATGATGAGTTTTATCTATTGCAGGTAAGAGCTATTTGGCTTCTGGAGATTCAAGGACAGAATCCTGTGAGGACCTTGGAGAAAACTGTTTTCAAAGACAGTGAGCCCATGATGGGCTCCTCTGGGCTGTGCCGGTGGTGGGCAATGTCCTCACCGTAATGAGAACCTGCCAGGTGAGAGGAACAAGGAAGGGTTTGTAGGGAAACATGTGTGCCAGGAAGGCCCTAGACAGAGGACAAATGGGTGCTGGGGTGCAGGAGAGGGAAGAGAAGTAGATATGCCCACAGTATCTACTTCTTTTGTAGTCCCCTTCCTTCTCCCAGGATGTTCTTCACTGCATCCCTGGCTGAGGTACCCTTTTGTTCTTCTTATAGTCTTTCATTAGGAGAGAAGGGAATTAGCTGAGCAGTGAGGGGGGGCCTTCGTAGACAATTGCCACCGAAACCCCATCAAGTTTTCAAATGTCACCTCCTCAGAGTGGCCTCCCTTGACCTTCTCCTCTAAATAAGACACCCCTCACCCCCACCATCATTCTCTCTCGTTTTTTTTTTTGCCGAGCTGAGCAGTTTGTGGGATCTTAGTTCCCTGACCAGGGATTGAACCTGGGCCCTCGGCAGTGAAAGCCTGGAGTCCTAACCACTGGACCGCCTGGGAATTCCCCCCACTATCATTCTCTATTACTGCACCCGAGCGCTTCTCTTACCACCATTTCTCACAATTGGAATTACATACTTACTAATGTTCACATTCTGTGTCTGATTCTCCCCCTAGGGCAAAGACCATCATTTTTTTATTCACCAGTGTGTGTTCAGAACCCAGAACGGGGCTGGTGGGAGGGCAACGTTCAAAAACTGTTGCATGAGCGAAGGAGTGGAGGTGTCTGGGTGGCCGATCCTCAGACGGGTGGTCTCTGTGGCATGGAAATAAATTACAGTGTGTTCATTCCCCTCAACATCTGCGTATGAGTAAAATCATGTTAGGTTAATAACAGGGATAGGTCCAAAGGGGAAGTCAGGACCACTCCCCAAGAGGTGTCTGAGGAAGTCCTACCCCTTTGCCTACTGAGGTGCAGGGGATTGGGGGCTGCTTTTATGGAAACGAGCCTAAGTCAACTCAGCCCTGGTCTCTCCTCCTCACACCAGCCCCCACTCAGTGCCCAGCGCGGGGCAGGTCATGCTGGGGCTTGCCCCACTTCGTGCTGCCAGGAGCTCCCGCCAGCTCCCATCAGATACATGCCGGCTGTTGGCAAGCGAGAAGGAAGCAAGCTGCTGCAAGAACAAAGTCTGTCACCCTCCTAGGCTGGAAGTAGTAGCTGAGGGAAGCCAGCTGGTACTGGGTTAAGGGGACCATTATTTGCCATCTTATAAGCAGGTGTTTGAGGGTCAGATTATTTCTCAGCAGGTTGAAAAACGGGGCAGGCATGATGTTTTGTTTCTCCTTTGGCCTTCCTGAGAGCAGGGTTCGCCCATGAGGTCTGATTGACCTGGTTCTTTTAAGGGGGGACCTTGAAATGTAGCTGAGCATACAGACCCTACACTGTGCCTACCCATTCTTCCCAGTGCCATCCTTTGTTTATCAACTGTGAGACCTCTGATAAGCGTCATGAGAGAAGATAAATGGAGCCAGGAGACTCCTCGCTATGGCCTCAGCAAGATGCATCACAGTCCAGACTGGGCCTCTCTTTGGGACTTCTAAATGGTAGGAATCTAAGGAAGGGAAACAAAGTTCTGCTTGTTCTTATGGGCTTTCATATCAGAGATGTTCCCGTCGTGGGTCTGCACATTTAGAGATGATGGTCATTTTTTTCCCACTAGTGTGAGGGGCTTGGATGACCTTGATTTGCCCTCACATTTTATTTTCTTTTAATTAAAAAAAATTTTATTTTATTTTATTTACTTATTTTTGGCTGCATTGGGTCTTCGTTGCTGTGCACGGGCTTTTCTCTAGTTGTGGCGAGCAGGGGCTACTCTTCGTTGCGGTGTGCGGACTTCTCATTGCAGTGGCCTCTCGTTGAGGAGCACGGGATCTAGGTGCGTGGGCTTCAGTAGTTGTGGCATGCGGGCTCAGTAGTTGTGGCGCGCAGGCTCAGTAGTTGTGGCGCACGGGCTTAGTTGCTCCGCGGCATGTGGGATCTTCCCGGACCAGGGCTTGAACCCGTGTCCCCTGAATTGGCAGGTGGATTCCCAACCACTGCGCCACCAGGGGAGCCCCACATTTTATTTTCTGGAAATAAAGTTAAGACTGTTTATTGATCACCTACTATATTCCAGGCACTGTACTAGGCATATTTTCCAAAGCTGTCTCACTTCACTGGTATAAAACCATTTCAGGATAGATTATTATTTCTTTTATATACATGAGAAGATGGAGGTTCAGAAAAATAGAATAAATTTACTAAGCCCCTCAGCTGAGAGACTGAGTCAGAATTTGTACTCAGGTTGCCTGGCTCCTAAATTTGTGTGTTCTTCCCATCCAGGACCCATGAAGAACAAGAATGCTGGAACAAATTACAGGGTAACCCAAATACATTACTCATCAGTATGAATCTAACACTAAAGATTGTTTAGCTGTTTGCTTTTACTGGGGAGTGACAGAGGAGGGGTAGGAGGGGGGCATTTTTCTTTTGCTGGGGTTCAATCAGCTCTCGGCACCCTGTCCCATCCAGACAACCCGAGCCTCTCTAAGTAGGCCACCTTGCTACTGTAGTGTCAGAGAAAAGGTGACTTCGGTAGGGACTAATGTTAACTTGGCCCAAACTTCCATTCAAGGTAGCTGAAGGATCTGCATCATTGGATAAGAACCACACTTTTTCAGTCCAGGAATATCTGCCCAGGAATATCTGCGGGGATAAAAGCTCCAATAAAATGAAAGTTAGCCTGTATTATTGTCTCCTGCCCTAAACCAGAGGCAGCTCAGCAAGACAGAAACCCCAAAGCAGTTTCTTGTCTCGGAGACCAGTGACTTAGTCACCTGGACCTCTATCCTTCTGCAGAAGACAAGCCTCTGCCTCTGCCTTCTGGGATGGAGCCTGAGTTCTCCCAGCCCTCGGCAGCCCAGCTCCAGGAAGTTTGCTGCTTCCTTATTTGAGATGTGTGATTAAACCGTAATCATACTGTGAGAGGAGCCAGCCAAAGCAGTGGCTATTAATAGGAAGGTGAAGAAAGCTGACTCAGGAGGAAGCTGACTTAGACTGGAGGGGCGAGCCTGGCCACCTTGGCCTACAATCCTTGGCCAGAGGTCAGCGAGAGAGAGAGACCTGAGCTCTTTTCGTTCCTGGGCCAGAGGAACTGGATTTCTCAACTTTGGAAATAGAAACCTGAAGCAGCCCTGATCAAAGGGATATACAGCTGTCTTTCCCAGGTCCTTGGGGAGTCTCAGAGCCCTGAGAACAAATAAATAGCTACGACTCAGCAGAGCAGCAACGCTTCCCTCACGATGTCATCAGTCGGTGCGTCTCGGAAAGGTGCTGGGGCTACATTTCTGTGGTCTCCCTCAACTGAGAAGCCAGTGCTGACCCAGCCCTTGGCTGGCCAGACCTTCCCATTGGCAGAGACGTCAGAGCAGGGAGATTCTATTTCTGGCTTCTTGATAAGGCTTGGGGAAGTGGGCGTTACAGAAAGGTGCAAGGGGAGAATGAAGGGCATGGTGCAGAAGGGCCTGATAATGTGGGAGAAAGTTTTCAGTAATTTCTGTTGATGTAAT
Organism: Eubalaena glacialis; assembly: GCF_028564815.1. Classification (NCBI taxonomy): domain Eukaryota; kingdom Metazoa; phylum Chordata; class Mammalia; order Artiodactyla; family Balaenidae; genus Eubalaena; species Eubalaena glacialis. Next base: position 25,867,404 of record NC_083734.1, on the reverse strand, counting down.
GCCTTCTTCAGGGAGTTAAGACTTTAGCCATTTGGTAGACTTGCCATCCTCTGGCAGCTGGAAGCAGGATAGATTCCAAAATCTGGCCATGGCATGCCACGGGAAAAATAGAACTGCTCCTGGATGTTGGGTTCAGCATATCCCTTACTCTGTACCAGGCACTGAAAGAACACATGTTCTGCATATGTTGCTACATTTAGTCTGTACCAGCCCCCACAGGGGGGGATTATTACCCCTCTTCTAAGGGGAAAAGAGTGAGATTCAGAAAGGTAAAGTGACTTGGTCACACAGTAGGTGACAAAGATAGTACTAAAAACTAGGTCTGTCTGAGGCCAGAGGAAAAGCCAGGCTTCCTGCTTTTGTGCCCAAAGCACATCCCTATCTTTTCTGCTTCTTCTACCTTGACCCAGCTGTCTCCCCTCTGTTGCTGCTCCAGTACTCATGCTGAGGTCAAGGTGGTAAAGGTCTGTATGTGTGTTGCTGGGAGGTGCTGAGAAGTGGGGGAGTGATATGTTATAATCTTCTCATCTTTCTTTTAGTTGGTTAGGCATGCCTAGGTATGTTTCCTCAAAGTAGAAGATTCATTTTGGTTCCTGGATCTCTGAAGAAGGAGGTTCAGATGCAGATAGGATGTGGGAGACTTTTTTCCCCTTCCTTCCTAAATATATTTATTAAGCACCTATTGGGCTCAGCTCTGGGTGGCCTGGGCACTTTCAGATTACAGGACAATTGAATGACACCATTGATCTGGTATTTTTCTCTGCTGTTTTTCACGTATCCTAGGAACTATCCATATGTGTATGTCTCTTTAGAGTTACAAAGGTGTCATAATCTACACAGTTATATGTATCTATAAAATACCTTTTCACAGAAAAGAAAGAAGTGACTTTCCTTCCACTGATTGTCATATGGGCCACTTCCTGAACCTGAAAGAAATTCCGGGATCCCAAACACCAGGTCCTAAACTCTAGCACTTACATGAGGGAAGAGTTTCAGCCTCCAGCAGTCAGGGCACCCCAAATACAGAGGTGGGACCAGACCAAGCTTGGTAGTTTCCAAGCCCTCAGGCAGTAGATCATCTAGGCTCTTGTCTTGGGGTCTTATGTACTCTTTTGGTCAATTCTTTTTTCTTCCTTTTTTGGAAAGGCAAACAAGTAGCCTACCAGCAATAACAGTCAACAGGATGATGGCAGCATCTAGGTTCAGAGAGCGCCTCCTCTCACTGTAGTCAAAGTTAATTAATTCCCACTGTACCTTGAACTAGGTCACCTGCGGGTCTGTGCTGGGGCCTGTGCTGGGGCCTGACCTGGCTGTCAGGGGAGGGCATTTCTAGTCTGGCTCTTGGTGCACTGTCCTTGCCAGGGGGGGTGGAGAAGTGGGTATAGTTCACCTTTGCGTGGGGTTGTCTCTCCTCTTCTCCTCCAGGGAGGTGACCATTTTCAGATCTGTGGGTGGGGAGGAAAATCTTCTCTTCCAGAAATAATCTCTTTCTGCAGCGGGGTTTGAAGCTGGACCAAGCTGCTAGTGCTATTTTTACCCAGCTTGCAGTTCAGGGTGTAAATAGCAACTCTGGCTGTTTTTTCCCACAGCTGACAACAGAGTCGACCTCTTCGAGGCAAAGGCATTCTGGTGTTTTGCAGAGAGGAAACAACAAAGGTTGTCCTCGGGTCCAGGGGATGATTCCTTGACCACTGGGTCAGTATAGAAACAGGGGCAGCATCTCCGTGGTTCTGTTGTCTCGGGCTCGGCTGTAAACACCAGGCCCCGTGACAGCTGCTCGGCTGAGGCTGATTTAAAGAAGCTAGATGTGGAATCAGGAGGGAAAGTCTTGGCCTGAGCTGCTGAGGGTTCCAGGAGCCTGAGCAGCTCCAGGCTCCCCCTGGCTGCCCCCTTGCCCCACCTCTTGCATTAGCAAGCACTTCCTCCGAGGTTGCTGCCCTTGGAGGCTTTCTTGCCCCAAACCCACCAGATCAGGAGCTGAAGAAAGATAGAAAAAAAAAAAAAAATCCACTCGAGGCTGCCCAGATGACAGAATGTCTCTATAAATATCCGCCTCCCGGTTCTCAAGTGATTGGAGGCCCCGCAGTCTTCAGTGTTGGAAGTGTCATTTAGAGGGCATTGGTGAGAGGGCTGCCTCCCTCCATGCCACGTGTGAGCAGAAGCTCAGAAACTCACCAAAGCCTTGGGTTATGTCGCCACGTGGCTTGGGTGAGGTGGGTGGGAAGTTCAGCTTCACAGAGGGCCATCGTTGGTATGGCTAATGCAAGATAAACCAGCAAAGACTGAGATGTGCCCATCACAGTTGGCAATTCTCTATTGCTTTTCTTCGGGGGAACAAATAAACTTCAGTGGCTTTTCTCTGAGGCCAAGTTTTTTACCCAAATCTTTCCCTGAAGGCTTTGGTCTGAAATTAGAAAGGAGTTATGAGTCAGCTCTTTGTTATGAATTACACAGCAACTCCTTATGGAACTGCCCATTCCTTTCCTTAGGTACACATCAATCAGAGAATTTCTCAAAGATCTACCACACACTCAGAACTGGGCATTTAGGCACATGGTTCAAGTTTCAGGTTCTTCCAGCAGATGATGTGTGGGGTAAGAAAAGGATTGAGGAAAGGCAAGCAGTGAGTAATCCCCAAATGTGCTTTTTTGGAAATGGTTTCTATGTAAATCCTTGAAATTGATTCTGGGCTGCTGTTAGTTGCAAAACTCACTGCCAATTATCGATAGCTAAAGTGACATTGGAGAGCTTCTCATGGTAAAAATAGGGGCAGGTAATAGATGAGAAAACAGCTTTGCATTTGAGAAGAGAGGATGGGAACATATTGTTTCAATCTGGGTTTCCACTGTTAGCTTGGGTTCTCTCGAGGACTGGCCAATGAAACCTGCTTCCTGACCTCCAGCAAGAAGTCTGCCAGAGAGCTTCTCAGGATGAGATCAAAGCTTTGTCTTAGCAGCCAGACCAGAAGAGATCCATGCTGGGTTCAGGGCATCCTGGCCCTAACTGTGCTCAGTCACATTAAACAGCCAACTCCACCGCTTGCAGTAAAACCCGCTGAATTTTACATGTATTATTGGCTAATTTGGGGGATTATTGTTGTCCAGTTGATGCGGTAATTTTTTTGTCCACCAAACTTCAAATTTACAAACAATGGGTTTTTTGGAATGCCTCTTGAAGCCTGAATGGTAAATGTTTACCTTAAGAAACAAACAAAAAAACCTGGAGCAGGAAGAAGTGCCCTGGTGAATAAAACAAAAAGCATGTGCAGACAGTCATATTGCTAAACTGACCATTTGTTTCGAAAAATGCTTCCAGCTCCAGCCTTGACATTGGGCAAGTTGGGAACACTGTAACAGACTTCCTGTCAAATATTTCCCTAGATTCCTGGAATCCAATTTGAAGTGCCGTTTCCCCTACGCCACCAAGGAGTTAAACTTTGGCTCTGCTCTCTGGTGACTAATAGGCACCGTGTGGCTCTGAGATCAGCGAGAAAGAAACTGACAGTCGGCGTGGGAAGTGTGTGAGATTTCAGTGCTCTTGAAACGCCTTTGATGGGCATGGTGTACGCGCACAAGGATGATTGCCATCTAGTGCCCTCGATTGTGTACTTTTATCATGAATTCTTGGTTCTTCCTTTGAACTTTGCATGATTTTAAATGAAGATCTTTAACTCCTTTGGGAGCTTGATATTACTGTGGTGGGCGAGGTAATTCCATGGAGAATGATATTTTAGACAGCAAACATATTTCATCACTTTGAAAAAGAACCCATTTTGATTGAAAAGAAAGCAGAATCAACTGACCTGACCAAACCACACTTGACTTGTGCTAGAGAGACATCATCTTTCCACTCTTGCTGTTTTCTTCCTGGTGAAAGAAGCCCAATTAGCATAACACTCCCGATTCTCTCCACCCCCTCATTTTTCCCTGGGAAGGAGGAGTGGTTTAATAGGACTGTTGAGTTTCGAAGGAGAATCTGTGCCTCTTAAACATCTCCTCTTCCTTTTCTCTTGGGAGCCCACACTGCTCCTGCAGGGTGGGAAGGAGTGGCCCATTTTGGCCCAGCTGCGTGTCACTGAGTGGCCAGGTCTGTCTAATGCTGAGTTTGAGTATTGGGAAGCTCATGTACCTGACAATATAAACCACATTCTCTAAATATCAGGTTTATTAGTTATAAAGGGCATTTTTGGTCCTCATCTAGCTTACTGTTATCTTACCTCTGATTTAGTTCAAAAACTTGCAGAGAAAAGGGGGTGATTGCTATCTTGGGGCCTCCTCGAAGCCCCCAACATTTACTGGGAGACTTCCCGGTGGTTAGAAAAAGCCTTGTGTTGGGTTGAGATCCTAGTGTCTAGATCCACATCACTACTTTCCTACAGATCACCAGGTTCCTTAGCTGTCAGATGAGTAAAGGGGAGTTAATAGGGTGTTCCTTCCAGCTGAAATGTGTCCATTCAAAATTTGTTTATTGAATGTCTACTACGTGCCAAGGGTGATCAAGATGGACCCTCTCTGTTGTCACACCGTTTATAATGTAACTAGGGTGTATCAATTAGAAATTTAATGTTCCAAGTGAAATAAAACAACTTCAAACAAGCTTAAGCAATGAAGAAAATTTATTGGCTCACTGGGGATCCAGGCACAATTTGATGCAGGAATCAAACAACAGGGCTCCATTGCTTGGCTCTGCTTCCCCTGGGCAGGATTCGTTCTTTTGCTGCCGCATGACAGAACCCCTCCCCTCTCCTGGCGGCTTCAACCTTTCCACTATGGCTGCAGCGGAAATAGGATACGTCATTTACCAACTGGCCTGAGAAGAGCTCAAGTCCCAGCATCCCCTGCACACCTCTGAGGTCCACTCTGACGAGACCATTCTAGGTCACAGGCCAGCCTTAAAGCAACGACCGGGCTCAGTGTGATGGGATGCACTGATGGGCTTAAACCCAGTGGGGCCCATCCCACATGACTCAGAAATTCGTGGACCCTACCCTCAGTGCGGCCGGGCACAGGGGGCGAAGAGCTGCGGGCGCGGGGAGACAGCGGGGAGACAGCGGGCGTCCAGGCAGCTGCGAGCAGAGCGCCCTCCGCCGTCGTAGTGAGCGCGGTGGTGGGGCTCAGGCTGGGCTGTGGGGGGCTCTCGGAGGGGGGTCTCAGGAGCCCCTGGGGCCGCCGGAGGGGTGGGAGGGCCCGCTTAGGAATGGGATGGGCCCAAGGGCCTTCCTCGAGGCAGCGTGGGAGGGAATGGCCCCAGGGAGTGCTCCAGGCTTTTTTTCTTTTTTTAATTTTATTTATGTTTTATTTTTGGCTGCTTTCGGGTCTTCGTTGCTGCACGCGGGCTTTTCTCTGGTTGCTACTCTTTGTTCCGGTGCGCATGCTTCTCACCGCGGTGGCTTCTCTTGTTGGGAGCACGGGCTCTAGGCGCGCAGGCTTCAGTAGTTGTGGTGCACCAGCTTAGTTGCTCCGCGGCATGTGGGATCTTCCGGGACCAGGGCTCGAACCCGTGTCTCCTGCATTGGCAGGCAGATTCTTAACCACTGTGCCCCTAGGGAAGCCCGTGCTTCAGGCTTTGTGTCCTCCCTTCCCCCTTCCCGTGGGTGTGAAAAGAAAAGAAAAAAAAAAAAAGGAAGGAAGGAAGGAGGGAAGGAAGGAAGAAAAATTGGGGGACCTATTAGGAAGAGAGAAAGGGCAGCAACCAATAACTGTCCATAATATTGTAGAAGGAAAAGAAAATACATAAAATGATTCTGCTCGGAGGGAACAATTCAGCTTGCAGAAAACACAGATATCCCGTTATTACCTGGTGAGTCAAGCACAGGCCTAGGAATCAGAGATCTGGATTCTGAATTCTGTGCAGGGCCTCATTACACAACAGGCCCCCTAAGTCATGGAGGTTAATAGACTTTGCTCCTTGATTTGGCCCCTTAGGAACTGCCCTCCAGTTGGATTCTCCTGCTTTGTGGTCCCCTTTTTCTTTATGGAAAGGAGGATAAGGTGCCTGAGAGGACTGAGGTGATAGCCACAAAGCACCTGTCACTAAATAAACCCAAGCTATCTGTTGGCCTCTGCTTGTTATTCTTTCAGATTTATGGACATTCAGCCAGCGGTTTAGGGGTTAAACATTAACCACACTGGAGCAGATTAGCACTATAGGAGCCACAGGACTTCAGTGTACTAAGTTCAAAAGATCTGTGTGAAACAATATGTAACCCAAATGAGTTGAAAACAGACAGAAATGACATCAAACCTGCAGGGTAGGAAGAGTGCTCCAGCTAAGTACCCAACTACTTCTCAAGAGGTCTCAGTACTTGCCAAGCAACTCAAGAGTATCACTGGGGCCTAAGCAATCCTTTACTTCCTCATTCAATGAACATTTTTGGGGTACTTTCTATACAAGAAGCTACTGTAAGAACACATAATCAGTTATGAGGCTGCCACTTAAATCCTTTTTGGAAGAAAGAAGGAATCTCCATTTTCAAATAGGTAACTTATCATAAGAAACCAGATTACTACATGCAAAGCTAAAATGATCTAAAGATCTACTATTATACCAGAGACAGAATGTAAAACTAGTTTCATTTGGGGGTGAAATTTGGAGAAGGAGTGGGCCATGGCTGGATTTAAGTGAATCTTGTTTTAAGACATAAACAAATATATAGGGTTACATTGAAAGATTGCAATCAATTACAGTCTCAGTCCTTTGAACACCCAACAGCAACAGTTTATTTGCACCTTTCTTATCGTTCTTATTCTGACTTGTATCACAGTCAGTTATTTATTCATTCAGTTATTCGGTCAGTCTCTCATTGAACATTTAAGGCAGGCTTGCTATGCACCAAGTACAGTGTCAAAGGCCAGTGTACAAAAAAGAGTGAGATGTGGTCCCTACATTCCAGGGACTCAGTCCAGGAGGGGAGGAGGCATATAAAAAAATAACTATAACATGAGAGGTACCATAACAGAAGCACGCACTGAGTGCTTGGAGGTGAAGTCTTTACAAAGGAGGTTACATTTGATCTTGAAGATAACAGGAGTTTTCTAGGCTGAAATTCCAGATTATCTGGAAAGTCCCTGAAGGAGGAGCCAGCATGGTGTGTGAGGAAATGGGAAATAGTTTGGTATGGAGGGATCTTGAGGTATGTAGGGAGAGTGTCAGAAGAGGAGGTTGAAAAGGTAGGTGGGGTAAGAGGTAAGTCACCAGAGCTTCATGCATAGATCTCGCTATGGGCTTTGGACTTTATTTTACAGATAAAAGGGATTTGTTGAAGGACTTTAAGTAAAGGAAGGACAATATTAGGTTTGGGCTTTAGAAAGACATTCTGGCAGCAGTCTGAAGGAAGGGTTATTGTGGGGAGGAACTGGAGAGCCCGTGCTCCGCAACAAGGGAAGCTACTGCAATAAGCCTGCGCACCGCAACGAAGAGTAGCCCCGATGCAACTAGAGAAAACCTGCGCACAGCAATGAAGACCCAATGCAGCCAAAAATAATAAATAAATTAATTAACTAATTTTTAAAATGTCATACAATATTACAGTTCTTTTGCATGTACTCATTCTTCCAACATTGAGCACTTCACATGTTCTAGATGCTGTGCTAGGGACAAAAGACATCTTCCCATCCCTCAAAGAGCTCATAGTCAGTCCAGTAGAGGTGGGTAGGGGGATATAGAGAAGGGAATACAATTCAAATATACTGTGAAGTGCTATGATAGAGGTAAGCACCGTATGCAATTAAAGACAGAGAAGGACAACTGAACGCAGAGGGTAGGAAGTGAGGGTGGTGACATGGTTAGAGAAGTTTTTCCAGAAGAGACAACACCTGGGCCATGTGACACAAGGAGGAGGTCAGGTTGCAGGTCAAGGGGAGAGCAACTGTAAAGGCAAGGAAGAACAGAATTCATTATGGCTGAACATAGACTACATGGAAGGGAATGGCAAGAGATGAGCTGGGAGATGTGGGCAAGGACTTTATCAGGCCCCTAGAAGCCCTTCTGTGGAGTCTGAACTTTTAGCCTGAAAGCAACAGAGCCATTGAAGGATTCTTATAGAGGACTTCAAAGTAAGTCTTTTGCTTTTGACATTTTTCTTATTTCCCATTCTCTCTCCCTGTCTCTTTCTCTTCCTCTCTCCCTCTCTCCCCTCTTCCCTTCCTTTTTCTTCTTTTCCTCCTCCCTCTCTCCTTTTCTCCTTCCCTCCCTTCCTCCCCCCCTTCCTTCCTTCCCTCCTTCCCACAAGCATGCTTTTGGAAATTGCAGCTGATCTGGCCTATACCTAAAGAATAAGGGAATTATCTATGATTTGTCCATGCTTGGGCTAGAGAAAAAGGAGTTATAGATCCCTGAGTCCTGACCTTTGTTGGCAAACAGAGTGAGAGGATCCCAGAAATAATTCATATCACCTAGAGACTTTCCTTCCACATTTCCAAATCTGGAGATGTGTTCGGTTTTAATAAAGGTACTGTTACCTCCAAGGTGTGGACAGGAAACTTAACTGAAGAGAGGTCTACACTCTTGCTGCTTAAAATGAGGTCCCTGGTCGGGCGGAATCAGCATCACCAGGGAGCTGGTTAGAGAAATAGAATCTCAAGCACCACCTCAAACCTGAATGAGAATCTGCATTATTAACAAGGTCCTGGGGACTTGCCTGGTGGTCCAGTGGTTAAGAATCCGCTTTCCAATGCAGGGGACGCAGGTTCGATCCCTGGTTGGGGAACTAAGATCCCACATGCCACGGGGCAACTACTGAGCTCGTGAGCTCCAGAGCGCAAGCGCCACAACTGGAGAGAAGCCCGTGAGCCGCCGTGAAGATCCCGCAAGCCACAACTAAGACCCAGTGCAGCCAAATAATTAAATAAATAAATATTAAAAAAACAAACAAAAAGAAAACAAGATGCCCTGGTGATTCCCAGGTACATTCAAGTTTGAAAAGTCCTGAGTTACAAGATAGGAAAACTGCTTAGCTGGTAGAACTTGTCACAATGTTGCAATCTTAAGTTTTTTTGCAGGGCTAAGTGACATGTAATCAGTTTGTCAACCCCTATGATTATGATTTATGTCCAAAAGTAAACTCAATCAGGGGTTAAACTGTTTGTACTCCACTAAACATTTCCAAGAAATCTCCTTGGAGTCAATGAGGTTGAGATCCCTTTAAATGAAGGGCTTGCCCTCTGGCTGATGGGTGAAAGATTCATCTTTTCGCGCCATTGTGACAAAATAAACATAACATAAATTTACCGTTTTAACAATTTTTAAGTGTACAATTCAGTAGCAATAAGTACATTCACATTGTTATGCAACCATCACCCCCATCTATCTCCATCTATCTTCCCAAGCTGAAACTCTGTACCCACTAAACAATAACTCCCCTTTCCCCCACCTCATGTCCCTTGGCAACCACCTTTCTGCTTTCTGTGTCTATGAGGTAGACTATTCTAGGTACTTCATATGAGTGGAATCATACAGTATTTGTGCTTTTGTGATTGGCTTTTTCACTTAGCATAATGTCTTCAAGGTTCATCCATGCTGTAGCTTGTATCAGAATTTCCTTCCTTTTTAAGGCTAAATAATATTCCATTATATGTATATACCATATTTTATTTATCATTTATCCATCGGTGGACATTTGGGTTTTTCCCATTTTTTTAGCTATTGTGAATAATGCTGCTATGAACATGGATGTAGAAAGATTCATTCTTATAACCAGGCATTCATGCCAGGCAGGCAGCTCTCCTTTTCCAGCTTATCCGCATTATTTTCTAGAAGCATACCACAAGGAACATTGTAAAATTCACAGTTAATGGATGTTCTAAATGAATTTTCTTTAATATGTCAAGTCTCTAGTTGACTCCTCATTAAGAAAAGGGAATTTGCTGTTGTTTGGAGCGAAATGTCTGTTCCATTTAGCGGCTCTGTCTGGGACCAATGGCCTCCTGAATACAAACTGAGAGTCAGAGCCAAGGCATTAATTTGTAAAGCTCAAGTATTGATTTGGTGAAGCCATTCTCTTCCCTGATGCTATTCCTATCAACCCAAATTATCTCTGTGACTATAGGAACCATTTTTTCCCCTGGGTGTGCTGGGCAGCTGGTGACAAGTTCCTTGATGATAGGCTCTGACAGAGATGAACAGTCAGCGCTCCTGGGCAATCTGGGTCTTCCCTGCCAGAGTGTTGCTGGGCAGAGGAACTTGCAGCCCTGAAGCCAAGGGGTAGATGCCCACCCGGACAGACTCAGGGCTCCATCCTGATTTCAGTGACCCGTACCAGGGCTCAGATAAGGGGAAGAGTCCTTGAGCTTACAGTGGAACTATTCTAAAGAATTATTTAAAGTGTATTAGCTCCTCATAATGATCATATTTCTCTTCTGGAGTCTCCAGTTTACTTGTGCCACTTCAGGAAGCTGGGGATTGGGGTGGGGGAAAGGGCGAGGGGGGCAGGTTCTCCTTACGCGCTTTCCCACAGGCATCCAGTGGGGATGCTCTCATAACCCTCCATTTCATCCCCACTGTTTCATCCCTGGAACAACTCTGGTTTATCCGATATGCCTGTGAAGAGGAGAGGGTTACAATCACACCAGCTCATTTGGAAAATGAACACTGAAACTCTGGATTTCATCTTCTGTGTAATCACTTTTGCTTTGCAAACTAAATCTAGCCGTAAAGACAGGGGAACCACTAAGTCCTCCATTTTCATGTTAATTCCTGGCCTTCAAGGATGATTAACTTTACCTAGAAACTGTAAACATATTTGGGCTAATCGTTTATGAGATCTGATTAAGAGCTTTACAGAGAAGATTTGCACCATGTCAGAAAGGCTCTAGCAATTTGGGAGAGTGCACGTGTAAGGAATTTCCTTTTACCCAGTTATAAAAGAAGAGCTAGAAATCACAGCCAACTACCCAAGAAAGGGGTGAGGATCTCCTGCCTTTTTGAATCCAAAGGAAAGAAAGTTTGCATATTGGTGAGAACATTTGAAGAATTCCCATGAAAACCATTGATTAAACCAAAATACGTAACATGAGATGAGATTATATGTGTGTGCAGCCACAGCAACCTGTGACATGCTGGAAGGATCCAGTGAGAGTCCGGAGACAGGCATAAGATAATAAAGTATCTATAGGCCACTGCCTAGAGTTTACAATTTGCCCTGATCTGTCCAAAAGAAAGGCCTTTTCCTCTCCATTCATACATACTTATCAAAATTTCACCGCTCGTGGGAAGACTGCCCAGGCTGACCCCTCTTAACTGTAATCATCCTTTTGCACGCTCTCAAAATATGTGTCCTAGGGCAGCCCACATGGCGTTAATAACACATTTCTTTTTTTTTTTTAATTTTACTTTTTATTTTTGTCTGCGTTGTGTCTTCATTGCTGCCCGCGGGCTTTCTCTAGTTGCGGCAAGTGGGAGCTACTCTTCGTTGCGGTGCACAGGCTTCTCACTGCGGTGGCTTCTCTTGTTGCGGAGCATGGGCTCTAGGTGCACGGGCTTCAGTAGTTGTGGCGTGCGGGCTCAGAAGTTGTGGCTTGTGGACTCTAGAGCACAGGCTCAGTAGTTGTGGCACGGGCTTAGTTGCTCCACTGCATGTGGGATCTTCCCTGACCAGGGATCGAACCCGTGTCCCCTGCATTGGCAAGTGGCTTCTTAACCACTGTGCCACCAGGGAAGTTCCAATAACACATTTCTTAATGGTCATTTGCATGACATTTTTCATGAAAAATGTGGCTTGAGCTGTTAAACAATCTATAAGCTCCGTGAGGTAGGGACTATTTGGGGAGAGGGAGGTGTTGTCTGTTGTTGGTTTTGGCCTTTTTTCTAGAATGTCCTAAAGCAGCACTTCTCACACTTTAACATGCATGGGAATCAACAGGGGATCTTGCTAAAATGGAGATGTTGATTTAGCAGGAATGGGTTGGGCCGGAGATTCTCCACTTTTAACCAGCTTCCAGGTGTTGTTGCTGGTTGGAAGACCACGGTTTGAGTGGCAAGGCCCTATAACACCAAGTAAGGTGCTTCAAAATAAACAAGTAACACTTTCTCTTGGTAATAGTTCTGGGAAAATGCCTCTTCTGGGGCCTGAGCCCTTCAAGCACATGCTACCTTGCAATAAGGCCTTATCCTTTGATCACTAGACTGTCCCCTAAACCAATGGAAGCCTGAGGACATGATTTTATTATAGTGCAGTTTGGATTTGTGTTTAAATTCTAGAAATATGAGTGGTTTTACTCATGTAATTTGAAAGGCTTGGTGAGTTATTTGGGTGTACATAGCCCAGCCCTGCCAAGCTAGGCCACTCTTGATAAGAGCCACAATTATACTATCTGGTCCCTTAAAAGGGAGCACACGCCAGCCTGTACAGAGTGCTGAGAGCTGTAACTCCCCTTCTGGAATAGGGGCCCTGAATTTTCTCCCCAGTGGTTTAGGTAGGTAGAAGCAGTGCTTACCTGTGTCCGGTAAGTCTCTGTTTCCTAAGTCCTGCTCTGTTACAGGCAAAGACACCCCTTTTCTTTTTTTAAAAATTTTTATTGGAGTGCAGTGGATTTGCAATGTTGTATACAGCAAAGTGAATCAGTCATACATATACATATATCCACTCTTCTTTAGATTCTTTTCCCATTTAGGCCATTACAGAGTATTGAGTAGAGTTCCCTGTGCTATACAGGAGGTCCTTATTAGTTATCTATTTTATATTTGCCCCTTTTCATTTCACCTTCGACACTAGGAAAATTAGTCTTTAACTATTCTAAGCAGACCTCAGTAAATGCTTTTTAACCAGAGGGACAGGTCAGAAGGATAAGCTGGCACCACTGAAAGTGCAAAGACAGCTACCTGGACTCAAGTCAAACCTCTCAAAACCTCGGTTTACTTGTCATAGAGTCAAGGTGTTGGACTGGAAGATTCTTATCAGCCCTTCAAGTCTGTGATTCTAATCAGCATATCAGGGAAAGGCACAGAAGGAGACAAGAATTCTACACCTGGCTACTTGAGGGCACAGTGTGACCGGGAGCCTCTTGGCTCTTCTCCTCTGCCTGGTCTCAGCCCAAATGCTTGCCCTGAGACGGTGCTAAGTTATCCCTTCTTAGACAATTTGGTGCCTCACATCCGCCAGCCTGTTGTAGAAAGACTGGAAAAGATATGCCCTGTGCTGCCACCTAACGGTTCCTGTTCTATCCAGGTGATTCTTCAGCACCGTTTGGATATTGTACAATCTTTAGGCCCTTTTATACATAATCCATCAGCTATGAGAATCAACCAGAGAGAATAAAAATAGGGTACTTCCAGGTGCCATCTCATTCAGGGAATCAGGGACCATGACTGTAAAAACTCTAAGGGATTTTTAAACTTTGTCATTTCCTCCTTATTGTTATTTCCTGTCTGTTTCCCTGTAGTGATTAGCAGTAAAACTCGAAAAACAAAAAGGGCCAAGGTGTTTGTTTTCAAGGGCAGTGAGGAAGCAGGGAACTGGGGAAACTGAACTCCAGGGTTTGAGGTAAACAACTCCAGGAGATGGAGTGGGTGGAGGGAGCTGAATAGCTGAAAGGAAAGCAGGCTGAGTCCTCAGGCTTGCTTGAAAAAGGAAAGAGGGGGTGGGAGAATGAACTTGCCTTCTAGTTGGAATGAAGGTAACGGTCTTAATAGCATTGTTGTTCTTTCCTATTTTGTCTTCAGATGTACCAGTCTGTTTTCAAGCCCAGGAAAGGAAGCAAATGTATAGCTAGTGTTGTAGTTTAGGGGCCTTTGTAGCAAATGATACTCCTCTAGAGTAAGGATTCTAGATGCAAATGTCTACAGAAATGCCAGGCAGATAAGTTACCTGGATGGGGGCAGCCTGGGGTCAGGCTATAGGGAGTAGTGGGGACTGTGGTGAATTGGAGGGCACTTACCCCATCTAAGGAGGTAACAGCTACTCAGCCCCAGGTGGTTATGGCCCTAACCAAAATGTGTACCCATATTGCCTGATCGTTCAAATTTTCAAGAGAAGCAGGAAATTTGAATTATTAGTGAAGTCTCCTTATTTTTTAATGTTGGCCGCTAATGCTGCTTTGAAAACAAACAGCAGCATTGTGTGTGCCAAATAAAACATGTTGATGAGACATATTTAGCCCAAAGTCCAGCTCTTTGAAAAGTTGGATCTAGAGCAATTTGCATTCTGGAATCTTAAAGCACTAACATGCTCCTGGCAAGGCATGTGGTCTTCTGTCAACAATAGCAAACTACAGTCCAACAAGCAAATACCAGATAAATTGGGGAAGTATAAAATGCTTTGTGTTTAGATTTGTTCATTTGTTAATTTTTCATATCCAGCTGGAAAGCCTTGAGTGTATTCATTCAATAAATCAAGAAGCATTTATTGAGCACCTAATATGTGCTAAGTAATGATAAATAAAACTTTTTCTGTAAAGGGCCAGAGAGTAAATATTTTAGGCTTTGAGGGCCATACAGTCCCCCACAAAACTACTCAGCTCTGCCCATTAGAGTTGCAAAGCAGACTTAGACAGTATATAAACAGATGGGTATGCCTGTTTTCCAAAAACACTTTATTTACAACGGGCAGTAGTTCAGATTTGGCCCATAGTCCATAGTTTACCAATCCCTGATCTAGAATATCTGAGAGCTTGCAGCCTAATGCAACAGTTTTCTTTAAGGAGTCCTACATGTTTATGCTTTACCTATTAAGACATGGGTTTAGGGTGGTATCACTATGATTTTAAACTTATTTTTGTAAGTAAGATGCCCAAAATAGCTCTCTATTATCGTTTAGTATAAGACAAACTATCATAACTATTCTGTAAACATAAGCAAGTTACTATAAACATTGGAAATAATTCTGGTCCTACCTAGCTACTGAAGTTAGCTTGGCAAGGCTGTCTGAATATGAATTTAATGTAGGATAATTCTTCATAAAGAGAACCATTTACATAGGAGAACAGTGAATATTTGACTGAGCCACTTACCTCAGTGGAGGGATTCAATGCCTGTTTTTTTGGATTTGAAACTGTTGTGAAGAGGCAACACAAAGCTGAACACACCTGTTTGTTTCCTGAGTCCTAGGATTTACTACTTGGAACTTTCATAAGTATGTTCTAAAGAGGACAAATGAAGCAATATATCACTTTCATCTTTATATTCTCAATGAAGTAATAGTACATAGAAGGTGCTCAAAATTTTTTTGCTTTATGAATGGGAGGCATACAGATTGTGGCCAAGTTAATTTCTTCTGATGTAACTCTTATGAACTATCAACTAAAGATGCCTAGCTGTTTATATGGCTGTAGATACTGTGTATTGGTTACTGAAATGTATTTGTAACCTCTTTCTCCTTTGCTTTCTTCTACTATAGACTCCCATGCAGGTAAGGAGACCGTATATTCCAATTCTGACCAACAAGTTATAAATCCAAGTACCTGCTGGGGTCTTCAAAGAAAGTTTCCTAATAGGGACTGATTCAGTTTGACCTCATATCCCTTCTCTGTTCTTCCTAATCTAGAACATAGATGCAGTACCTTAGCAGTTCAGTAGCATTTTGAAACCATGAGGATAAAAGCAACAGACTGAGGATGGTGGAGTGGAAGGAAAGAGGAAGGTCTGATGATATCACTGAGCAGCTCCACTAGCCCTTTTTTTGTTTGTTTTTTGTTTTGGCTGTGCCATGCAGCATTCGGGATCTTAGTTCACGGACCAGGGATTAACCCCATGCCCCCTGCAGTGGAAGTGCGGAGTCCTAAACACTGGACCGACAGGGAAGTTCCAGCTCCACTAACCCTGAACTGACCACATTCGGGTTTCTTTTTTTTTTTTTTTAATTTATTCTATTTATTTTATTATTATTATCTTTTTTGGCTGCATTGGGTCTTCGTTGCTGCACACAGGCTTTCTCTAGTTGTGGCGAGCAGGGGCTACTCTTTGTTGTGGTGCGCAGGCTTCTCATTGCGGTGGCCTCTCTTGTTGCGGAGCACGGGCTCTGGACACGCGGGCTTCAGTAGTTGTGGCTCGCGGGCTCTAGAGCGCAGGCTCAGTAGTTGTGGCGCACAGGCTTAGTTGCTCCGCGGCATGTGGGATCTTCCCGGACCAGGGATCGAACCCGTGTCCCCTGCATTGGCAAGCGGATTCTTAACCATTGCACCATCAGGGAAGTCCACGTTTTTTATTACATAAGAAAAAAAAAAGTCCCTGAGGGGTAAAGCCATTATTATCTGGTTTTCTATTACTTGCAACCCAACCCAATCTTATCTAATTGGGGCTATTTAGAGTTTCTTTCTATCCTCATACTTCATCACCATTGCTCAGGAAATGAAATTTCTGGCATCCAATGTAGTCGTATTAATTCTCCAACTCTTCCTATGTCGCTTTAAAGAGTTGGGTTAAAGACATTTGAAATCTTGTTACAAACCCAAATAAAATGTAATGATCAAAATTCATTGGTTTTCTTAGGAAGTCCTATTATAATACATCAACATCAACTTCAAAGAAAATGTTCTATAATACAGCTTCTAAGAAATCAAAGGTGTCAACAGATTCTTTCTGAACTAGTTAGGTAGCAAATATTTTATGCCAAGAAACCATCCAAAAAGTAGTTAAAATATATGAGTATATTTTACATTTTAAAGTTTCATGGCCCCTAAAACCATCATATTTTGTGACATATACATCAGATTATTATAAAGACCTTTCAAATTTTGGTTTTTAAGAGCTCCCAGTTGCCAAATTTTGGACAATTTCAGCATAAAAAAAAATTAGTGATGGTAATAGATTGTAACACATTAAAAGAAAAGTAAAAAAAAAAATCTATGAATCTACAGTGATTCACAAGCATGTCAGCTAATAAATGTAGACAAATGATAGAATTAGAGTTTGCAACTGCCAATATAATAATTGATTCAGGGTAGGATCATTAATGAATGCTAAAGCCTTTGAGTGAAAGGATTTTGGGGAACAAGATAATCATATGGTTTCAAAGTAGCATCCTACATTGGGAATTCCCTGGCGGTCCAGTGGTTAGAACTCTGCGCTTTCACTGTTAAGGGTCTGGGTTCAATCCCTGGGCGGGGAACTGAGATCCCTCAAGCCGCGTGGCGTGGCCAAAAAAATAAATAAATAAAAATAAATGAAAGTGGCAAAGTAGCATCCTTCAGGTCAATTCATAATTCCAAAGGGAAAATGTATCTTTACCATGGAAAGGTCTGTCAGACACCATCTTAACCAAGAGCTAAAACTTGGCATCATCAATAGTAAGACAACAGGCAGTGTTCTGATCTTATGCACTAAGAGGTACACAATACCCCCTATGCAGAATTCTTGAATGCTTAACCTGAATCTAAACATAAGGAAACAATTAGGCAAACCCAGAATTTGGAAAAATCTGCAAGACAACTGGCTTGGATTCTCTGAAAAGTTCAATGTCATGGAAAACACCAAAAGGTGGAGATTTTTCTAGACTAAAAGAAACTAAGGAGATAACGACCAAATGCAACGTGTAAACCTTGATTAGACTCTGCATTAGGAGGGAAAAATCCAACTGTAAAATAAATTTTAAAGACCACTGGAGAAATCTGAATATAGATAGGATATTAAAGTATATTATTGAATTAATGTTAATTTTCTTAAGTGTGATAGTAATGGTATTGTGGTTATTTGCTAAAATGTCCTTTTTCTAGGAGATCCATATGGAGATATTTAGGGGTGAAGTGTCGTGATGGCTGCATCCTACTTTTTAAAGAAGTATGGTGTGTGTGTGTGTGTGTGTACGTCAGAGAGGACAGGGATTTCCTGAGACATGGGACAATCAAGGCTAAAATAGGGACAGTCCTGGGCAAACTGGAATGGCTGGTCATCCCGACCATTCTGCAACTTGTGTCACCTACGTGACCTTGAGCAAATCATCATTTAACTTCCCAGAGTCTTGGCTTCCTCATCTATACAAAGGGTATTATCTACATGCTACAGCACGGATATACCTTGAAAACAATATGCTAAGTGAAAGAAGCTAGACACAAAAGCCACATATTGTATGATTCCATTTATATGAAATTTCCCAAATAGGCAAATCCATAGAGACAGAAAGCCGATTAGTGGTTGCCAGGGCCTGGAGGGAGAATATGGGGAATGATTGCTAAGGAGTATGAGATTTCTTTTTGGGGTGATGAAAATATTCTAGAATTAGATATTAGTGGTCACACAACTCTGTAAATGTACCACTGAATTGTACATTTTAAGAGGGTAAATTTTGTGGCATATTATTTATATCTCAATAAAGCTGTTATTTTAAAAATTCAGTAACATAAAGCTTCCGGGAATTCCCTGGTGGTCCAGTGGTTAAGACTCCACGCCTTCACTGCCGAGGGCCCAGGTTCAATCCCTGGCTGGGGAATTAAGATCCCACAAGCTGCAAGGTGCAGCCAAAAAAAAAATTACCTGTTTAATAGTTTTATTGATATATAATTCACATACCATACAATTCGATTCACCCATTTAAGTAAAATTCAATAGTTTTTACTATTTTGATAGAGATGGGCAACCATCACCACAATCAATTTTAGAACTTTTTTTTTTTTTTTCGTATTTTGGCGGCATGTGGGATGGTTCCTCAACCAGGGATGGAACCCGGCCTCTGCAGTGAATGTGCCAAATCCTAACCACTAGGCCACCAGGAACTTCCCAATTTTAGACCATTTTTATCGCTCCAAAAAGAAACCCCATGCCCATTAGCAGTCACTCGCCATTATCCTCCATCTCTCCACGGCCCTAGGCAACAACTAATCTGCTTTCTGTCTCAATGGATTTGCCTATTCTTTTTTATTTATTTTTGACTGCGTTTGGGTCTTTGTTGCTGCGTGTGGGCTTTCTCTAGTTGCCGTGAGTGGGGACTACTCTTCGTTGCAGTGCGCAGGCTTCTCATTGCGGTGGCTTCTCTTGTGGCGGAACACGGGCTCTAGATGTGCAGGCTACAGTAGTTGTGGCTCGTGGGCTCAGTAGTTGTGGCTCGCAGGCTCTAGAGCGCAGGCTCAGTAGTTGTGGCGCACGGGCTTGTTGCTCCGCAGCATGTGGGATCTTCCTGGACCAAGGCTTGAACCTGTGTCCCCTGCATTGATAGGCGGATTCTTAACCTCTGTGCCACCAGGGAAGGCCCCGATTTGCCTATTCTTAGGAGTGGAATTGCTGAATTGTTGAGTTATATGGTAACTCTATGTTATTTTTTTTTTGGGCCATGTCCTGCACCTTGTGGAATCTTGTTTCCCCAACCAGGGATTGAACCCAGGCCCTCTGCAGTGAAAGCGCCGATTCCTAACCACTGGCCTGTCAGGGAATTCCCAAACGGATAATATTTTTAAAATATTTTAGGCTAAAAAAAGGAGATTGAAATACTTGTGTGAGATCTAAATGAGTCTTTGCTCTTCCAACACCTCATGCCACCCTCCCCAACACACATTATCATATCAAATCACCACTCAGTATGCCTTTGTCTTGCCCTTAGATAATAACAACTTTCTAATTCACCCAGGGCCAGCTCCTGGGTGTTCAACCTGTGAGTCATACAAGATCCCATACTCAGAAGGGCCCTACATTTGGTTGAATGCTCTGCTGTCACCATGTTGAAATTCTTTTTTTGTTGTTGGTGTTTTTTGTTTTGTTTCTGTTTTTGTTTTGAAGTTCTTAATAATTTTTGAACAAGGTGCAGGCACCCCCATTTTCATTTTGCACTGGGCTCTGCAAATTTTGTAACTGTCCTCAATCCACCTTTGTACCCCAGCGCTTAGCACAGTACTGATGCTCTATGGGTGTCCAATAAAGGTTAATTCTCTTTCCTGGTCCCTGTACCCTGAGATGTCCCTTGGACAGTGCATTGATCTTCAACACAGATTTACCCAGAGCCTCATCTGTGCCAGGAACTGTGTCAGCAGCTGGGGATACAGTGAGGAGCCAAAGCAGGCAGCTGAGGCCCCCCTCCCCCTTCACAGCAGGGGAACTGCTCAGAAGGCTGTTCATGCAGGCAGATGAGCCCACCTAACCATTTGTCTGAAACAGCAATGACAGCGTCTGACTCATCTGTACTTTTAGTTAGAGAAAAGCACATCACCTTGGGATCCTTGTTTTGCGAGTTCTGCTTTGTTACAGGAAATAGAAAGCTCTGATAACTGAGGATGGAACTTCAGTTCTCCTCCATGGCGTGAATAAAGAGTCAACTTCGCCATTTTCAGTATGTTTGTGGTGTCTATCACACTGACATCTGGTATTAAAGAAATCTGTCAGCACCTTTCAATTCAATTCCATTTCTATGTACAAAACACTGCGCTAGGCACTGCTGATAGGAAGATCCTTGCTGGATTTTTTTAAGCTCATCACACAAGCTCTTTGTTGTTGTTGTTTTTTAAATATTTATTTATTTTTCTGCGCCAGGTCTTAGTTGCGGACTCGGGATCTTCATTGCAGTATGAGGGATCGTTTTAGTTGCGGCATGCAGGCTCTTAGTTGTGGCATGCATGTGGGAACTGTTCCCTGACCAGAGATTGAACCTGGGCCCCCTGCATTGGGAGTGTGGAGTCTTAACCACTGGACCACCAGGGAAGTCCCTGATCACACAAGCTCTTTGGACAAAGATTATGGTGGGCTACAACTTCATGGGGAGTCAGCAGAGAGCAGTAGTCAAACTAAAATCCCTGATATAACTGGCTCCCACTTGCTAAATGTTTTTTACTAGCTCTGAGTCCCAGGGGCAATTCCTTAGTCTTTCTAAACTTCAGTTTTTTAATCATTTGATATGACCCTGGTGTCAAAAGGCTGTTGTCAAGATTTGATGAGATAACGCACACACAGTGTCTGGCTCTTAGTAAGAAAGCCGCAATAAAAACAAAACCTAAAACATCTTGTAGAATTGAGCTATTTTGCCTCATAATGGCTAAATGATACTGTTCCTGGCACATAGCCCTGAGTCATAAAATACCTCTGCCTGCAACTTCTATTTGTCCAGTTAGAGGTGAAGGCAAGCAACTTCAGCCAGCATCACCCAGCACTGTGAAGTCAGTGAGGCCCTCTTCTCCGCTTTCAGCCTCGGTAGTGACCCACACACTCCCAGGCACACACTGTCTTTTGTGGGGGAGGCTGAGCAATGGGGCTGGAATGCCTGCAGCTGCTGGTGCGGCTACTTGGGGGGAGAAGGTTTGACCTGTCCTGGAATCTTTAGCTTCTTTGGAACCCGAAGCCCACTCCTGCCCAGCACAGTCTGCTCACTGAGCACCTAAAGACTTGGGATCTCCCCCGCCACCCCACCTCCCATCACTGGCCAGTCATCAGAAGTGGCTACACCCCCAAGGACAGGGGCATGATCTTGGACAAGACAGGTGGGCAATTCTTGGAGAGACACTCATCTGAGAGCAGTTGGCCAACTCTACCAGCAGGTAGAGGATTGAGTGCTCAGTTGTGAAAGGGGGAATCTAGGTAGGCAGTGTACCCCTGAATCCATTCCAATAACAAGAGGTAGGAATTTCTGTTCTACATTTCAGCCATTGCTAGGAGTTCTGGAATGGGGGTGGGTTTGGGGAGGATAGAGAATTGGGAGATGGGCCATCTGCTAAATTTCATAGTTGATTATCTGGGAGAATTGATTGAAAACTGCACATATTATGATTTTATGTATATATATATATTTTAAAATTTATTTATTTTTAAAAATTTTTGGCTGCGTTGGGTCTTTGCTGCTGCCCACGGGCTTTCTCTAGTTGCGGCAAGCGGGGGCTACTCTTCGTTGCAGTGCATGGGCTTCTCATTGAGGTGGCTTCTCTTGCTGCAGAGCAGGGGCTCTAGGCGCGTGGGCTTCAGTAGTTGTGGCACGTGGGCTCAGTAGTTGTGGCCCACGGGCTCTAGAGCGCAGGCTCGGTAGTTGTGGTGCACATGGGCTTAGTTGCTCCGCGGCATGTGGCATCTTCCCAGATCAGGGCTCGAACCCATGTCCCCTGCATTGGCAGGCGGATTCTTAACCACTGTGCCACCAGGGAAGTCTGGTTTTATGTATATTTAACCAAACTTAGATTCAAGCAAAAAAATTTCTAAACAGATCAAGAAAAAGTACAAACAATGCCTTTATCATAAAATATCCATTTACAAGAGTCTGCTTGCTCTCTTTAAAAATCTTTATTCTTGTATAGACATAATGGTTACATAGTCAAAAAACCCCAAAAAACTAGGGCTCTGGAAATAGACCAAACTGGGTTTAAATCCCAGCTCCATGACTTATACCCTGAGTGACCTCTATTTAGTGACCTTTGTAATGAAGATAATATTACCTACCTCACTGGATTAATGAGATAATGAGATAATAAAATTTGTATTTATTTAGCAATTCGTAAAGCTTTAAAGTAGGTTGATATGAGAGAGAGTGTTGGTGGCTACTTAACACAGGGTAGCCAGAGATTTCCTTGAGGAGACGACTTTATGCTGAGGTCTGAATGACAAGCAAGAAGCAGGCAAGTGGGAACTTCCCTGGTGGTGCAGTGGTTCAGAATCCTCCTGCCAATGCAGGGGACACGGGTTCAAGCCCTGGTCCGGGAAGATTCCACATGACGTGGAGCAACTAAGCCCATGTGCCACAACTACTGAGCCTGCGCTCTAGAGCCTGCGAGCCACAACTACTGAAGCCCACACACCTAGAGCCTGTGCTCCGCAACAAGAGAAACCACCACAATGAAAAGCCTACGCACTGCAAGGAAGAGTAGCCCCCGCTCGCCACAACTAGAGAAAGCCGGCACGCAGCAACGAAGACCCAATGCAGCCAAAACTAAATTAATTAATTAAAAACAAACAAACAAAAAACAACAAACCGGTTAAATGGTTATTGTCAAATCAAAGAATACTTAAGATTAATTTTTAACAAGAAAGCATGAAATGGCCTGAAATCTTGTAGCTCATCCGCTAAATTTGACATCAGTCCTAAAATTTTACATAATAATGAGTCATGAAGCTGAAAGAAGCTCTTCTAAATGATGATAAAAAACAAATTTTGAGCAACAAAGCTGGAGGATGAATTATCTTTCTATCCTCTCTTTAGGAAATGAAATTCAAGATGATCATAAAATTTGTTGTCTTTTGAAGGGACAAAGAATTGGTAGCCAAAAAATGTAGAAAAAAAGTATTATAGTTGTGTTAATCAGTTAATTCATAAAAACATCATATTCTGTTGTTTTTCTGAACTCAGTGATATCTATAATATTTGTAAGCCTTTGTAAGTTTGAAATTTATTGTCATTTCCATTTGGATTCTAAATAACTATTCATTTTCAATTTAATTTTTTTTGTAAAAAAACCCCAACTTTTTGAATGTATTATGTGAAATGGATTAACAGACATTTAAATTCAGATTAAAGTGGTATAGATCTAGTATAAGTTATTTGTTTATTATCAGACAAGAAGAGTTAGAATATATAATATTGTTCATTACTTTATAATAATAAAGTGTAGCTAAAACGACAATTTTTTATAAGGATCATAATAAAGTACATATTATTTTTCAGTAATTGTGAATTAGTGCACATATTGATCAGGTGTTTTCAATTTAATTTTTTATTTGTGATTTTATATTTTTTCTTAAAGAGGCTACTCTCCTTCCCCCCAAATAAATTGTACAAGTTTCAGGTTGCACAAAACCTAAATCTGCCCATGGGTATAAAATGAGGTCTGGCTTTGTTGGCTAAGGGAGGGATCTGGATTTTCTTCTAGGTATGATGGGAAGCTATTAAAGAGTTTTTGGTTACACAAATGACATGAACTGACATATTTTAGAAAGATTGCTCTGGCTGCTGGGTTATATGCAATTAACATGGTGTTAGTGGGGACATGAAGAAGGGGGGCTATGTCCATGCTTATGGTGATGAGGTGTGGGGTGTGGCCACAGCTGTGCAACGCCCAGACCCTATAGAGAAAAATCCAGGACAGGGGTTTGGGGCAGGAGGTGATAAGCCCCAACTGGAAGAAGATAAAATAGCCCTGGGTGGATTCAGAATTATTGAGGAAGAGATTGACTTTCTTATAGGATGGGGGCCTGAGTTAAGGGAATTGTGATCTGAGAAGGCTGGAGGGCTTAGGGACATGGGGAATAAATTACTGGTAGGGAGAGAATAAAAAGACACAAAAGGAATGAAACATGGGACACCGAGGGTAAAGGGAGAAGTTAAGAGATTAGTTGGACAGAAACAAAGGATAATAATAATAATAATAATAGCCAACACTTCCATAGTGCTCACCTCGTGCCACGTTCTGTGCTTTGCATGCATTAACCTATTTTTTTTTCTTTTTTAAATTTTATTTATTTATTTATTATTTTGGCTGCGTTGGGTCTTTGTCGCTGTGCGCGGGCTTTCTCTAGTTGCTGCGAGCGGGGACTACTCTTCGTTGTGGTGCGCGGGCTTCTCATTGTGGTGGCTTCTCCTGTTGCAGAGCACAGGCTCTAGGTGCGTGGGCTTCAGTAGTTATGGCACGCGAGCTCAGTAGATGTGGCTCGTGGGCTCTAGAGCGCAGGCTCAGTAGTTGTGGCACATGGGGTTAGTTGCTCCGCGGCATGTGGGATCTTCCCAGATCAGGGCTTGAACCCATGTCCCCTGCATTGGCAGGTGGATTCTTAACCACTGCGCCACCATGGAAGCCCCATTAACCCATTATTTTAGAAAAATGGCTGCAGTTGGATTGTGGTATGTTCTAAGTACCAGGCCAGGAAATATGGACATATTTTATTGACAGTGAGGAGTCACTAAAGATTTTTGAGCAGATATGATTAGAAAATAAAGGAGAAGAATAAAGGTTGCTTAGATAGGGGAACCTAAAGAACCCCTGAAATTTTGAGTAAAATATTTGTGGGAATAGCCATAGATTTCTTTTTCTGGAGGAGAAAATCCATAACTCCAATCCAATCACAAAGGTAGGCACTTCAAAAAGGGCTAGGAACCACTGGCTGAGCAGTTTCAAGCCCAGATGACCAGCAGGATGGCAGTAGTGGTCAAGAAAAAGAGGTCCCAAGGCAAGAAATAAGGAGGTGGGTTGGCTGGAAGAGAGTAGAGATGATCCCTTCCCTCTGATATCTATCGCTTTCACGATGCTGTAGGTGGACCTTCCAGTGGGCACTAGGGATGGAGAACCCAGGCCGTCAGAGACGGAGCAAGGTCACAGACACAAGCAGGGAGTGGCCTCCATCACAGGCTAGAGTTTGAATGACATTGTCAAGGAAAACAGAAAAGGAGGCCAAGGACAGATCCTTGAACATATTTAATCTGTCTGCTCTGCCTTTTCCTAAGTGCTTTCTGACAGATTACTTTTCTCTGCACAGGAAATTCACATTTTGAACTTTAGTTCCTAAAATACATTAAATCACACTTTGGCTTTGGAGGAGGGGCAGGAGGGGATGCACATAATGACTACTTAAGTGGTTCACTTCTCATCTGAGGAAATTATCTTTTCAAAACGATCAAGGTGCTTCTGACCCTGTTCGAGAGAGTGTGGGTATTTTTGAGCTAAGTTAGGAAGTGTGTAGGATAATTGTTAGCACTCAGAGGACCTAGTTCTAGCCCAGTGCTGAAATCTCAGGAACCCACAGAATTCCTTCTCTCCCTGGAGGGAAAGGAAAAGATCTCTGTTACCCTTTCCCTGCTCATTACAGAAAAGCTACTTAAAATATTTGGGTAGATTGCAAATTGATAGCCCTCGCCTGGGTCAGTGGTCATAACTCAGCTGTACTGTTGTGTAGAAATATCCCAGAGAATACCAGCATTTCCTCAAGAGTTTGTGTAATTTTGTATGGGTGCTTAATTTCAAGAAGAAAGGAGCAGAAGTTCTAATATGTCATACCCAGAAACTACTTAGTCAGCAACATCATGGAAATTTGTGGAAGCAGTAAAATGTCTAAAGTGGCCATCATGGTCCCCATAGTTAACATATTGAATGTTCACATTTTACCAGGCACTGGGTTAAGGCTATATATTCATTATTCATTTAATTCCCACAAAAATCCCATAAGATACATTTGGTTTATGGGTCTCATTTTATGCATGCAGAAGCTGAGGCTTAATGACCAAAATTCATGCCCATAACCATTGCCAGACTGTTCCTGCTTTACTCTGGGGCACAACTCATCTGCAGACCTTTATATGACCATAGTCTAGCCTTGTAGGCCCAGACTGTCCGTACAAGGGGCAGTAATAAACACACTTAGATCTACCAAGTTGCACTACAACTCTGTTTACCTGTGCATTCTCCCACCTGGTTCTGAACCTTGCCTGTCTGGCTCTAAATGTCCTCACTTCTATGAACTTCAAACACTGCTGGCTTGGGACTTCCCTGGCGGTCCAGTGGTTAAGACTGCACGTTTCCACTGCAGGGGACGTGGGTTCGATCCCTGGTCGGGGAACTAAGATCCCCGTGGCCAAAAAAAACCAAAAAAACATTGCTGGCTTCCCTCAGGATGCAGCTGGGTGTAGCCCCAGTACCTGCAGAGGTTGGGGGCACAGCTAAAAAAGCCAGGGGCCTGGATTAGCACATGCCCTGAGGTGAGGCCTGAGGAAGTCCGCTCAGGTAAACAGAAGAAACACTGGCAGATTAGGAATACAGGACAGGTGTCATGGGATGGCCTTTCCCCACCTATATCCCCTTTTATGGGTTGAATTGTGTCTCCTCAAAATTCATGTCTTGAGGTCCTAAGCCCCAGTAAATCAGAATGTGATCTTATTTGGAAATAGGATCCTTGCAGATATAATGAGGTCATTAAGGTAGACCCTAAGCCAATATGACTGGTGTCCTTATAAGGGATAGTTTGACACAGAGACACACACACAAAAAGAATGTCATGTGAAGATGAAGACAGAGATCAGGGTGATGCTTCTACAAGCCAAGGAATGCCAAAGATTGCCAGCAAAACACCAGAAGCTAGCATGGAACAGAAGGTTCCTCAGCTCTCAGAAGGAACCAATGCAGCTAACACCTTGGTCTCATACCTCTAGCTTCCAGAATGTGAGACAATAAATATCTGTTGCTGAAACCACACAGTTTGTGTTACTTTATTGCAGCAGCCCTAGAAAACGGATACACTCCCTTTCTCTAAAATTATAGAGCGGTTCCACTCTGCTTCCTGGTTTCCTGAACCAAGGCCTCAGAGGCGGTGGCTCTGAAGAGAACGTTTCAAACAAAATGCCTCCTGCAGAGCTTGCAAGGTCTGCAGAGCTCATTGGAAGTCAGCAGGTAGAGTGGCGTGGAGACCTCCAACCCTGCCTTGCACTTGGAGGACACTCTGTCTTATGTGCATTATGGCCTGAAGGAGGGGGCCCCAGATGTAGAGCTGGGTGCTAACTCTCTTGAGGGATTAAAGTATTCCACCCCCAAGTCATGGATTTTGTTTAATCTGGATCCTAAACGTCTTTGTTCTCAGCTTCTCTCTCCGTCATTCTCATCAGGCTGTTACCAACTTGCTTCCAGCCACCTGATGAAGGCAGCGGGTTTCCATGGTTACCCACAAGCATGCAGCAAGGTTTCATTCCTAGGAGGCTCCAGCATTAGGCAAATAACAAAGACAGGGCCTCTGGCACACTGAAAATAACCTGGATCCAATGATCCGCATGGGATACCAGGGGCAACTGGGTCTCAGAAGCAAGTCAGAAGCCTAGTTGTTAGAGCTGGTCATCAAGGCAGAGGCAGAGCAGCAGTCATACTTACTACTACTGTCTGGCAGATTCTGAGCCCCTTCCTATTCAGGAGGTGCTACACCAAGCACTTCATGGGCATTACCACCTTTTGGTCCTTGTTTACTAAAGCCCTCTGTTTTATTAATGAAGGAACTAAGCTCATGGGACTTGTTGAAGATCACACAGCTGGTAGTTACAGAGCAAGGATTTGAACCCCAGTGCTGAATAATATCTCCCATCTATCCCTCCAGACCCACTTTCTGCTCTTCTCCACCCCAGAGGCTGACCTGCATGGGCTGCATCAACAGCCCCCTGGCTCGGATTAGGTCTGTTACTGGACGACCCACCGGCAAGGGGGAAGTAAGGAGGGGTGGCTTTTGTCTGGCTGTGCTGTCTGTACAGAATTCTCTCCTTCCATTTTCTCCCCTGGGGTCTTTGAGTCTAGGGCCCTATTCCAGGCTACTGCCCAATCCCTTGTGGTTACCTGTACCCACTCTTTTGTAGGAAACCCCTTTCTAATAAGTCCTTCTTTATTGTCTTCTTTCTAGGGAGACCCTGACTGCTCCACCAGGTCTGTCTGTTGCTGAAGGCTTTGCCTTTAACTCCATGCCGTGCTTCTCCCGATTCCCAGCCAGTGTGATGGAGTTGAGTCCCGGAGTGTTGGGTCGGTGCTCTTTAAACCCTCGCAATCTAAGGGCAGGATTGGTTTCTAAGACTTGGGGTTGCGGGAAAGAGGTGCTGAACCTGAGGTGGGTGCCCTGTGGTTAGAGCGGAGCGGGGAGCGGGCCACAGCACAGCCTAGAGAGTTAAGCAAGGTCTGATGCTCACCTGTAAGGATTTTCAGTTCCCATGTGATCTTTCCTGTCCTGGCAACTCCCCAGTGTTTGGTTACTGCAGTGAGTTTAGCTAACTGTACATTTTGAGTGAACAGTCCCCACAAGACTGTCCTCGCTTCAGGTATTGGCTGTAAATATGTGGGTTCCCAAGACCTCCCTCCCTTCAGACTAGCTGGCTACAAAATCAGAGGTTCCCACGACCGCCTCAACTTCTATAATTTGCTAGAACAACTCACAGAACTCAGGAAGTGCTATCCTTAAGACTACAGTTTTTTTTTTTTAATTAATTTATTTAATTTATTTATTTTTGGCTGTGTTGGGTCTTCGCTGCCGCGCGCGGGCTTTCTCTGGTTGCGGCGAGCGCGGGCTACTCTTTGTTGCAGTGCGCGGGCTTCTCATTGCGGTGGCTTCTCTTGTTGTGGAGTACGGGCTCTAGGCGTGCAGGCTTCAGTAGTTGTGGCTCGCGGGCTCAGTAGTTGTGGCTCACGGGCTCTAGAGCTCAGGCTCAGTAGTTGTGGCGCACGGGCCTAGTTGCTCTGTGGCATGTGGGATCTTCCCGGACCAGGGATCGAACCCGTGTGCCCTGCATTGGCAGGAGGATTCTCAACCACTGCGCCACTAGGGAAGCCCCATGACTGCAGTTTTATTAAAATCAGTCAAGGGCAGAGTCCAGGAGGGGTCCAAATGTGGAGGTTCTGGTCATCCTCTCTGCATGGAGGCATGGAGTCCTGACCATGATATGACAATATGCTCATAGTCTTGCCAACAAGGGAAGCTTACCCAAGCCATTGATGTCCAGAGTTTTTACTGGGGCTTGGTCACATACTGCCCACATGGCTGACCTTTAGTCTCCAGCCCCTTCTGGAGGTCAGAACTGATATGGTGTGACCCAAAACCCTCACCATAAAACACAGTATTAGACTATCCAATGACCAAAGCCCCTGGGCAAACAAAAACACTCCTCCTGTCAGGTAGGACATTCCAGCGGCCTAGAGATTACCTTTCTATAGCTAAAGACAGAGAACCAGACCTTTCTTGGGTAAGTTTAGTTTTTCATTACACAGCTGCTTTGTTCTTTATTATCCATCAGACCCCCTTGGCTATATCACTAGTCCTGTCTCTCCTGGCCAGCCCAGGGGTATCACCATCCATGTGTCTGCCGAAGTTTGGAATGAGGCTAAGGAGATATTTGATGCAATCTGTAGTGAGCTTAGCAGATCTTGCCCACTGCAAGATTCAACCACTGCAACCACCATCCCTGTCACTGTGCTAGCAGATTCCATGTCTGAATCCACTTTACAAAAGTTTACCAAAAAATCCGCTTTCCAAAAATTTCCTTTTTGTGTCACTAGGGAGAGAGTTCACGACCCCCTTCTAGATTTGTTTTTTTTTTTTGGCCGAGCCGCATGCATGCCCGGGACTTTAGTTCCCCAACCAGGGATCGAACCCGTGCTCCCTGTAGTGGAAGCGCAGAGTCCTAACTACTGGACCGCCACAGCCTCCTTCTAAATGCTCTTGCAGAAGACAACAGTTGCCACATGGAGAATAGTGGTGGCCCCACTCCGTCAGTCATGGTGAACATCTTCCCCGTCCTACCTTTATTCTATCACCTACCACATTATATGTCTGCTTCCTCCTCTAGTCTTAGGCCCCTTGAAGGCAGGGTAATGTCTTATTTATCTTCTACCTCCAGTGTCTACCATGTGCTAGTCTCTCACAGGCATCCTGTAAATGAACTTCTCCAGATCCCCCTGCACAGGAACACCATTTAGTGTTTTGTTTTGTTTTTTTTAATATATTTTTAATTTTTTAAATTTTTGGCTGTGTTGGGTCTTCGTTGCTGCATGCCGGTTTTCTCTAGTTGCGGCGAGCAGGGGCTGCCCTGTTGCGGCGTGCGGGCTTCTCATTGCGGTGGCTTCTCTTGTTGTGGAGCACGGGCTCTAGAGCGCAGGCTCAGTAGTTGTGGCGCACGGGCTTAGTTGCTCCGTGGCATGTGGGATCTTCCCAGACCAGGAATCGAACCCGTGTCCCCGGCATTGGCAGGCGGATTCTTAACCACTGCACCACTAAGGAAGTCCCCATTTAGTGTTTTTAGATGACTTAGGAGAGTTGCCTCTGACTGCATGCCTGCCTGCTCTTTAACAATAATAACTCATATTTACCTAGAAGACTTACCTGTTTACAAATATTATCTCTTTAACCTTTGCACCTATGGAATAGGTACTCTTACTATCCTCATGAACAGACGGAGAAATTGAGGCAAAGGCAGCAACTTCCCCAAGGCCATTTAATCTCCAGGTGGGCCAGCAGGGATGGAGCTGGGTCTGCCAGATTCCAGAGCTCCAAGCCCTTAACCACTATTCCATAATGGATTGGGGCAGTCCATTGAGATGAATGCAATTGATAGGCCATTTCCAGAAGAGGATTTAGCTTGAAATCACGTTTAGAGTTAGGAATGAGATGATAAGATAAAGCGACTTGGAATAATCTGTGAAGGACTGAGGTGGAAGCTAGTGATTATGATTGAGAATGTACTGGAAATGAGGAAAAAAATATTGATTTCTTTTTAAGGCAGTAGAAAGCCACTGCAAGCGGATGAAAGAGATCATTGTTAAATCCACAGGTAAAATATAAGCAGAAATATTTCTGTGTGTGTTTTTTTTCTGACCTTAGAGTAAGGTCAGCTCTCTCTTTTCTATATTTTTCATATGGCATGGACAATCTATCCCTTTATTTTTAGGTTAATTTCTAATTTTATACATGTAATATTAATACATACATGTATATAACAGTATAAAAAGGTAACATTGCCTAAAGATTTCTAAAAAAAAGTCAGTCCCTGGCCTGATCTTTACGTACCTTCCAGTTCTATTCCCCAGAGGCAATCACTTCAGCTCTTTCAGCTGTTTCTTCTAACATTTATCATCTTTTTTTTTTTTTTTCGGCTATGCTGCATGCCTTGCAGAAACTGAGTGCCCCCACCAGGAATTGAACCCAGGCCCTCCGCAGTGAAAGTGCGGAGTTCTAACCACTGGACTGCCAGGGAATTCCAGCCATTTTCTAAATGATATGCTTTTATTCAACCTCTTGACTGATTGATTTTAGATATAATCTATTGACTTTCCACCGTGGTAGATGAGGGTTTCGCTTTTCCATACCACCTTTCCCATTTCCCTTTCTCCCATGTTCTCTGCATGAGCATATCAATACTTTTTGTTATATCAAAAGTCAGTGTTTAGGGAGTTCCCTGGTGGTCCAGTGGTTAGGATTCCGGGCTTTCACTGCTGTGGCCAGGGTTCAATCCCTGGTCAGGGAACTGAGATCCTGCAAACTGCATGGTGCCTGAAATTTAGTGTTTACATTATTATGACCAAGCAAATATTGTTGACAGACAAGACAAGTAGTATTCTCAACCACACCTCCTTTTTCATACAATCTTCATTTTTCCTATGTTAAAAATTGCCATGTTTTTTCATTTGCCTATTTGTCTATGAACCCATCCAAATTCACCCAAGCAGTTCATACCTCTGTCATCTACATATCAACAATGTCTCCCAAATATTCACACAAGCCTCTTCCATAGTTTTCCCAGCTCTCTCCCAGAATTTTCCTTTGTGCTCTTGTCTGGGCAGAATATTCTCTTGGGCTGTACACAGCTGCTGATTTGGGAATTCCTAGCCTTTTATTTTTATATGTCATTAAAAAGTAAAAAACAAAACAAAAAACCACTGATGCTTATACACTATACCTTCTGAAGTTTTTTTTTTTGCATAATAAATTCCTATTTGAATTTTATAAAGTAATCTACTAACTATTTTGAATACTGGAAAATAAAGGGAATGAACCAAGCATTATTCTGCCATTCTGCTTTTCCTATTCTAACTGTATCCTTGGGTAACCAAATGTAGATAAGGAAAGATTCCGCTTTATGGAGCTCTTCCAGATAACAAGTGAAAAAAAGAGTCTTTGAAATAAAATACCACCATTTTGTAATTCTTAATAAATTAATGGATCTAGGCTTTGAGCATCAATGACCACTGATGTCACAAAAAAGGAGACAACCAGATATTATGTGCCTCCCGATGAAAAAACTCAATACCACCTCTGAAGGTGTGTTGCCAAAAAAATCAAACTAGAATCTGATTAGCATCAATATCCAACTACCAATATATAGGAAATACAGATTAAAAACAACAAAGAAACAGGAAAAATTGCACCACTGGGATGCAGTCAGCAAAATCCAGATTATGGGAAAGTTTATAGGACAAACAACCCAGTTTATTCAACTAACAAATTGCAAAAAATAGAAAAACGGGATGGTGGGGGATTTTAAAGACATATTGACAAATTGCAGTATGTGACCTTTATTTTAATCCTGGTTTAAACATATTAAAGAAAATTATGACATTATGAGATATTGGAAGTTTAAATGCCAACTAAATATGATATTAAGTGATTATTGTTAATCTTCAAAATCATACGGGAGTTGGGGAAGCAAGTGGAGGTATAGATGAAACAAAGTTGGCCATGAGTTGATAATTTTTCTTTTTTTTGGCTGCAGTGCGTGGCTTATGAGATCTTAGCTCCCCAACCAGGGATTGAACCTGGGCCATGGCAGTGAAAGCATTGATTCATAACCACTGGACTGTCAGGGAATTCCTGAGTTTATAATTTTTGAAGTTGGGTAATGGGCACACAGGAGTTCATTGTACTATTCAGTTTGCTTTTATATGTTTGAAATTCTCTATAATAAAAAGTTTTAAAAACGTAACCTTGAGATAGTTACAATCCAAACTAAATGAAAAATCTTATAAAGGGTAAGCTGACTATGCCCCAAATTATCAACCTGGCTGTGGTGATTTTGAAGATATAGCCCCAAAATTCTTTGATACTCTCTCCATTAAGTGGTGGCTTCTATTTCTCTGCCTTTTGATTCTGGATGAATTTGTGATTGTTCTGCCCCATAAAATTCAGAGGAAGTGATGGTATGTGACGTCTGAGGCTGGGTCATAAAAGGTGCTGCAGCTTCCTCCTGGTTCTCTTGGGACATGGCTCTGTGGGAAGTCAGCCACCATTTAAGTAGTCTGACAACTGTGAGACCACCTTGCTGGAGAGAGTTTTTTTTTTCAGGTTTTATTTCAGTCTTTAAAACAATTTTTTCCCCCAGAGCTTGAAACATAACTTATAGTTTAGCATGTACAGTGGCTAAACCTCTATGATTTAATATTTTCCTTTTTGAAAAACAGACAAAACCCCCAGCCTCAAGAATCAAGAACTTTCCACAGGAATATTCGAAAAGGGGGGGCAGGCAGGGAGCTTTAAAACTGCAAAATAAAGAAATGGAAGGCTGGGTTTGTGCATAGGGGCCTCTCGCTGGGTATTCTTTTTTTTTCCCCCTGAGTTTTTCTTTTTTTTTCTTTTTGCCACACTGCGTGGCTTGCGGGATCTTAATTCCCAGACCAGGACCCCTGCAGTGGAAGCAGTGGAGTCCTAACCACTGGATCGCCAGGAATTCCCTTGCTGGGTATTCTTTTCCGTGTCTCCTTTTATTACAAAGACTACCACCCCTGACTTCTGATAAGCTGAGAGGTAGAGTTCTGGAAAGCAGGTACTGTCAAGAAGACAGAGGCTCTAGCAGCTACCCAGATCCACTTTTTGAAAACATGAGTACTGTGTCTGAAAGAGTCATTAATCTATTTGGATAACCATATTTTCTCTTATGAATTGAGGTATAGGAAGTGACTTAGGTCACTTCTAAGAATCCTTCTAGTTCTAGCATTTTCTAATCAGTAATAACAAATAGGCAAATTTTTTTACATTACTCATCCAGTTTTTCACTTATCTTTTATTTAAACAGCATGATTAAAAAAAATTTTATTGAAGTATAGTTGATTTACAATGTTGTGTTAACTTCTTCTTTACAGCAAAGTGACTCAGTTATGCATATATATGTATATTCTTTTTCATATTCTTTTCCATTATGGTTTGTCACACAATATTGAATATAGTTCCCTGTGCTATACAGTATGACTTTGTTGTTTATCCATCCTATATATAATAGTTCGTGCTAATCCCAAACTCCCATTCCTTCCCTCCACTACCCCCTCACACCCTTGGCAACCACAAGCCTGTTCTCTATATCTGTGAGTCTTAAACAGCATCATTTATTAAATTTTTCAACAAATATCTGACTCAGACACTGTTGCTAAGCGCTGGGCACTGTTCTTACATCATCTAAGGGAACTTGGCCTTTTTTTTTAATTGAAATATAGATGATTTACAATATTGTTAGTTTCAGGTGTACAGCAAGTGATTTGGTTATACATATGTATGTATATATTTTATTCTTTTAAAAATTTTTTTTCCATTGTAGGTTATTATAAGACATTGCACATAGTTCCCTCTGCTATACAGTGAATCCTTGTTGTTTATCTATTTTACATATTGTAGTGTGTATCTGTTAATCCCATACTCCTAATTTATCCCTACCCCACCTCCACTTCCTAAGGGAACTTGTTGATCCAAATTTAGGCATGGCATAAGCAGAGACACTGGTCCACATCCCAATTGCCCCTTCCCCCCAACCTCCTTCGTGTTTTTGCAGGTTTACTAGAGTCAGCACTAAAACACTCTTTTCATGTTTTAAAAAATCTTTTCTGAAGAAAAGGCCTTTTTATTCAGAAATTACCATATACAGTACTGAACTCTGTTCATTTGGGTATATAAATATCAAGGAAATTGGCTTGGGTACATAAATATGGAGGAAATTGGCATTAAATTCTAGGTAGTTCCATGGCAAAACTGCTACAAAAATAAATAACAATATTATTTTATGCAGTGCTGTTTGGTAATCTTACGGTACATTTCTGGACTGACATTTGGAGTTTGGGCTTTGTTCTTAGGCTGGAAATGAGAAGAGCTAAATGAAATGATACGTTAATGTCTTCTTTGCTTAGGCCAAATGATGAGAATGCGGGCCTAAGAGAAATTAATTTGAATTTTAAAGAAATGTCCAAGGTCAACCTGGGCTCCAGTTCAAAAATTTTGTTTGCTTACTGTGGTTTCATTAAAACCTCCCCACTAATTTTATAATGTTAATCCAGTGTGTATGTATGTATATGTATGTGTGTGTGTATGTATATATCAGTGTGTAAAATTTTTTCATTATAAACACGTCTATAATATTTAGATGAATCAATACGGTTAATCTGTTCTCTGCTTTCTGCAAGGTAAATTAAAAATCAAATTCATTCTAAAGAAATTAGTGCTATACTTAGAAGTAGGTTAGGAGTTAGAGATTTAACTTCAGAGACTTCTGGAGTTGATAGTTTTGTTGGTGTCTCCCAAATTTATATCTCCTGTCCAGATTTCCCTTTGGTTGAGCCCCAGATTTATATATTCAACAACCTGCTTGATATTTCAGTTTGGTTACAAGCTACATAAACTAATTCTAACTGCCTGAGGAAAAGGGAATTTTATGGAAAACTGTGAGGTTATAATAGGAGAGGTCGAGAAGACTGAAGAAGACAGAAAAGAGGCTGACAATTCCAGGATGTCTTGGTAGAAGGAATTGCTCAACTATCTCCCCCTATGGTTTCCTGGGTCACTCCAGACAAGATTCAAAGTCCTGGAGAGAGTTTGGCTGGCCCCAACTTGGGTCATCTGACAACTCCTTGGTTGATCTAGTGTGATCAGATTTGCAAAGATGTAAAGTTTACCAATACCCATTGTTGGTGTAGATGTGTGAAAACAGGCATTCTCACGCATGACTGCTGCAAGTAAATTGTCTCAGCTTTTTCTGGGAGTCGATTTGATAGTACATTAAAATATATACTTATATATATTTTTAAGGACATACTCTTCAATCAAGACATTGCACAAGAATTTTTCTAAGAGAAAAAATTTAGTTAATTGAACAAGGATATAGATAGTTGGTTATTTTATTATTGCTTGGAATAGCAAAGTTGGAGATGGCCTAATTGTCCAACAATAGGAAACTTGTTAAATAAATGACTATATAGCCATACTAGAGTGCTTTACAGCCATTAGAAATTATGATGTAGTCTCATATTTGTTTACATGGATATATGTCCATTATGTACTGTTAAATGGGAAAAAAAGCAAGTTATAAATAGTGTATACAGTATGATCCCAGTTTTCTAAAAATAAATACATATATGTACATTAAAATGTTTTTAAATTGGGGTATAGTTGATGTACAATATTATGTACATTTCAGGTGTACAACATATATATATTTTAAAAGTTTAAAAAAACATAGAGGGACTTCCCTGGTGGTGCAGTGGTTAAGAATCCGCCTGCCAGTGCAGGGGGACACGGGTTCGATCCCTGGCCTGGGAAGATCCCACATGCCAAGGAGCAACTAAGCCCGTGTGCCACAACTACTGAGCCTGCGCTCTAGAGCCCGTGAGCCACAACTACTGAAGCCTGCGCACCTAGAGCCCGTGCTCCGCAACAACAGAAGCCACCTCAATGAGAAGCACGCACACTGCAACGAAGAGTAGCCCCCACAGGCAGCAGCCTTCGAAGACCCAACGCAGCCAAAATAAATAAATAAATAATTAATGAATTAAAAATGAAAAAAATAGAACATTTGCAAGCAAGTGTGTTTTCACTTCTATAATCGGAAAAGACAATAAATTTATTTTAAAAAGGAGTGTTAATAAGTAAAAGTAGAGTCAATATTACTTAAATGTGCTTGCAATTCTTTTTTTTTTTTAATTTTATTTAAATTTTATTTTTTTATTTTTGGCTGCGTTGGGTCTTCGTTGCTGCGTGCGGGCTTTCTCTGTTTGCGGCGAGTGGGGGCTACTCTTCGTTGCGCTGCGCGGGTTTCTCATTGCATGGCTTCTCTTGTTGCGGAGCACGGGCTCTAGGCGTGCAGGCTCAGTAGTTGTGGCACGCGGGCTCGGTAGTTGTGGCTCGCGGGCTCTAGAGTGCAGGCTCAGTACTTGTGGCACATGGGCTTAGTTGCTCCGCGGCATGTGGGATCTTCCCGGACTAGGGCTTGAACCCTTGTCACCTGCATTGGCAGGCGGATTCTTAACCACTGCGCCACCAGGGAAGCCCGCTTGGAATTCTTTTAATGCAGGTGAGTTGGAAAAACACTCCTGTGTTTCTCCTTGATTCTCACAATGTTACCACACGATACTTCTGACAAAAAAATGTGTGGGTTTTCCACACATCAAGCGACTACCAACACCAGCTGAGTGTCCTACAATTCAATTCAGTTCTGACACCATCTACCTGGATTTACCTTAACCTGTTGAATCCACAAGTTAAGGGCTCAATCGCACAAGACTCTCCCCACTCCAGATTGTAATTGCAAGTCCCAGATAATCACCTGTACTTCTGACCCACGGGCAATAAATCAGGGTTCCCATGCACCCCTCCTTGGGTTCAAAACTTTGCAAAAATCGTCACAGAACTCAGGGAAACACTTTCTTATGGTCACTGGTTTATTATAATGGATATAATAAAAGATATGAATGAACACCAGATGTAGATATACATAGGATGTGGTCTGGAAGTGTCCGAAGTGCAGGAGCTTCTGTCCCTGGGGAATTGGGTGTACCATCCTCCTGGCACGTAGATGCATTCACCAACCCAGAAACTCTGTGAACCCTGTATTATTGGGATGTTTATGAAGGCTTCATTACATAGGCATGATTGATCGTTAATTCCATTTCCAGGCTCACTCCCTTCTCTGGAGAAAGGTGGGAGGAGGGAGATGAAATTTCCAAGCTTCTATTCATGGCATGATCTTTCTGGAGACCAGCCCCCATCCAGGAGCCCACCAAGAGTCACCTCGTTAGAACAAAAGACATTCCTATCACCCAGGAAATTTCAAAGGATTTAGAAGATCGGTGTCAGATTCTCCTATCACTTAGGAAATTATAAAGATCTTAGGAACTCTATGCCAAGAACCAGGAGCAGTATTATTTCACAGTAGATTATTTCTATAAAATGGTATCTCACTTTTAACTTTGTGACACAGCCTCCAAGATTTTAACTGTCATGATGCTACCTTATTAAAAATAGTAGCATCAGTGATAATAATAATTAACAGTTATGGAGTGCCAGGCACTATGTTAAAAGCTTTCTACGTGTAATTTCATTCAAAGCTCACCACAACCTTATGAGGTTGATATTGTTATTGGCCGCATTTCATAAATAAGGACACTAAGGACTTATATCAAGTCAGTGGAAAGTCCCAGACTCCCACCCAAGTATTGGGTTGGCCAAAAAGTTCCTTTGGTTTTTAAGTAAAAATAAAAGACACATTTTTCATTTTCACCAAGATCTTTATTGAACAACGTATTCACCATTTTGTTCCACTACCTTCTGCCATTTTTCGGGCAACTTCATAATTCCATCTTCCCAGGACTTTTATCTTTTTGAGCAAAGAACTGTTCCAGGTGCCTTTCACCATCTTTCAGGGAATTGAAATTTTTTCCATTAAGAGAATTTTGTAAAGACTGAAATAAATGGAAATCTGAAGGTGCAAAATCTGGTGAATACGGTGGATGAATCAGAACTTCCCAGCCAAGCTGTAACAGTTTTTGCCTGGTCATCAAAGAAACATGCGGACTTGCATTATCTTGATGGAAGATTATGCGTTTTCTGTTGACTAATTCTGGACGCTTTTCATCGAGTGCATTGGGAGCAGTACTTGTTGGAATTAATCGTTCCAGAAGGAGCTCATAATAGAGGACTCCCTTCCAATCGCACCATATACACAACGTTATCTTCTTTGGATGAAGACCAGCCTTTGGTGTGGTTGGTGGTGGTTCATTTCGCTTGCCCCACGATCTCTTCCATTCCACATTATTGTACAGTATCCATTTTTCATCGGCCATCACAATTTGTTTTAAAAATGGAATGTTTTCATTATGTTTCAGTAGAGAATTCCATGGTCAAGAAGGTTTTTTTCACTTAACTTATGTGGAACCCAAACATCAAAGCAATGAACATAACCAAGCTGGTGCAAATGATTTTCAAAGCTTGATTTGGATATTTTGAGTACGTCGGCTATCTCCTGCCTGGTATAACGTTGATTGTTCTCAGTTAATGTCTCGACTTGATCACTATCAACTTGAACTGGTCTATCCAACAGTGGAGCATCGTCCAGCGAGAAATGTCCAGCACAAAACATCACAAAACTCTTCTTACACGTTCGATCAGTCACAGCACCTTCTCCATACACTGCACAAATCTTTTTTTTGCATTTTGGTTGTGTTTTTACCTTTCTTGAAATAATAAAGCATAATATGCTGAAAATGTTGCTTTTTTTTCCATCTTCAATATTAAAATGGCTACACAAAAATTCACTCATTTTGATAAGTTTCTTTAAAATGCACCCGGATATGACAGCTGTCACAACACAACCTAACAAAATTGTTTCGAATGAGGTTAAAGACAACTAAGTGCTACTAGAGCCATCTTATGGAAAAAAAACGAACCAACGTTTTGACCAACCCAATATATTTAAGTCAAGCCTGTGCTTTTAACCTCTAAGCTATCTTTCCTCTATAATTAGGAAATTAAGGCTGAGCAGGATCATTTATTTATACCATTGCCTTGTTCCAGAAAGGATTTCAGGCATCTGGTTAAGTAACTTGTCCAAGATTACCCAGACAATAAGTGGCAGAGCCAGGAATCCAATCTCTTTGTCTCACGAACTGTATAAACTAAGTGAGATAACACAGATGTAGACCCACATCATATATTTCCTCATAACCATGAGAAGGGGAAACAGGGACATTTTCTTTGGCTTTCATTTTCATTCTGGTTGGATATGTTCTCAGAGTTCCTTGCTGTATCTTTTGAGAAGGGATGAATAGAACAAGAGGGGTTCAGAATAAAAGGACTGGGCAGCAGGTACATAGGCTGCCCGTGGTGGGCAGATGAAAAGGCCTGAGACCTCGTGAGAAATGTGCTTGGTACATGGCAGGCAACCTGCAAACACAGCTTAGTCAATAAGCAGAGTTCAGGAGGAAGGGTAAGAAAGAGCAAAGAGAGGGTGAAATGGGCAGACAGAGGAAGCCAAGTATTAGAGGAAGTGGAGGGAAGGCAAAGGGAATGGGGAAGGGAACACATATCTGTTCAAGAGTGAGAATAAAAATAATAATTCAATTTGGTTGTGCAAGTTTTCAGAGAAGAAAATTATGAAAGGTACACATCACCAAAACAGCCAGTTTTAAAAAAACTGCATATCCTAAAGTATGTCTCAAATCAGGGACAGTCCCTTCAAGTCTGAGCAACTAACAGTTTAATCAATCCCTCTCAGTCCTTTCTTCTTCTTGAATGTAGCATCGTCCCTCTTCAGACAAATAATCCATTTCTTTGGGTCCCAAAGACCCAATCCAAACAGGATTGTGTAAAAAAACGGTCTTTTCTTGGGAATTCCCTGGCGGCCCAGTGGTTAGGATTCAGCGCTTTCACTGCCGTGGCCTGGGTTCAACCCCTGGTTGGGGAACTAAGATCCCGCAAGGCTCGGCCAAAAAAAAAGCGGCCTTTTCTTGGCAATACCTTGAAAAAATAAATGGGATGAAACATACACTCATATTTTGGTATGTGCCTAAAAAGTGGAACATTTATTTGCTTTCAGTTTGAATTATTATAAAAACATTGCAGAACTTGTTCTTTTTTTTTTAATGAAGGAGCCTGTCTCAATTTAGTATCCTTAACCAAATATGCTTTAGTCTCAGGGCAAGAACTGGCTATAAAGAAAATATAGCTCTTTTAAGAGCAGCTCTTTAGCCCTGGCTGTTCACTGAAAGCTAACTATGAAGGCAAGATGCATTTGAAACTCTTCTCATTAAGAGCCATGATGTTTTACTTAAGTTGGACTTGGCCACTCTGGATAATGTGAAACAGAAGTCACTTATTGAGAGGCAGGGACAGGAAGAGGAAATGGCTGACTGGGAACTAGAGTTCTCCAAAGGTGATAGGTACATTTATTAATCTCCTGGGACCTACATTCAGTTAGCAACTTGAGCTGACTAGCATGTGTGTGGAGTAATGTTTAAATCGTTAAAGTGCACGTATACTAACTTAACATCACAGGAATTTATCTCCTCCCCCACCCCTCCTCTTTAGACATTTCCTCTTTTACCTAAACTATGCAAACAACATTCAAAAAAAGCAACCCAATTCAGACTTGGTGGATAGAATCTCGTGGAATATTGATCATGAGAGTTTCTCTTTTGCCACCAGACGCGGACAAAAAGTTCTCTGTTGTAAGTCAATTAATCCAGGGCAAAGAAATTTCCAAATCTCCTTGAGTTTAGTTTGGAATTCTTCCTTCTTTCTCCAAAAGTGGCATAATGTATATATTTATTTTTAAATATATGTATTATATATATTTTAATGTAAGCAATTTAATCTTGTTTTTTTTTTTTTTAATTTATTTATTTATGGCTGCGTTGGGTCTTCGTTGCTGCGCGTGGGCTTTCTCTAGTTGTGGCGAGCGGGGGCTACTCTTTGTTGCGGTGCGCGGGCTTCTCATTGCGGTGGCTCCTCTTGTTGCAGAGCACAGGCTCTAGGAGCGCGGGCTTCAGTAGTTGTGGCACGTGGGCTCTGTAGTTGTGGCTCGTGGGCTCCAGAGCACAGGCTCAGTAGTTGTGGCGCACATGCTTAGCTGCTCCGCAGCATGTGGGATCTTCCCGGACCAGGGCTTGAACCCATGTCTCCTGCATTGGCAGGCGGATTCTTAACCCCTGCGCCACCAGGGAAGTCCTAATCTTGTTTTAAGGATTAAAAAAATAAGGTAATTGAAGGAGTTGCAAATTCAACAAAGTAAACAGTATTTCTGGAAATACTGTACATAGAAACGCACATGGTAGAAAATGTACCATGATAGCCAGTGGCTAAAAGCCTGACCTAAATTAAATTTAATCCCTCATTGATTACTTTGTAAAACCTCAGGTCTAATACAAACTATAGCCATGACACACAAATGTGACAAAGGCACAAATGCATTAGACTTCAACACCCAATAAAATGATATGAGACATAGAAGATCTGTGCTCTGATACTATTTTTAAAAATTGTGATGTTCTCAGCTCTAAGAACCCCTGAGAGAAAAATGACTCATTTTATAAATGCATTTTTGTAAGCGAAGTGGATTTAGAATTTAATGGTGACATTTAGTCATTATAAAGCAGACAATTTCATGAAGAGTAATTTGATATTTATAACAGCATCATTATCAATTAAATTTATAAAGAGTAAAAGTGAATCAAAAGTCCTCGATGAGCAAAGATAGAGAAGTGGGAGCTGTAATGGGGTTGTCAGCTGTTAAGAGAGAAGAAAAACAAAGGAAGGTTGTAATTTTTGTAGTTGTTCATTTTTAATTCCACTGATCTTTAGGTGTGCATCATGATAGAATCAAAGGCCTCTAGTATGAGGTAAATGTATGTAAATTCAGATTTCTTGATGGCCAAATCTTCTTGTGGATTTCATCGTCTCCCTTATTTTTCTCTTTGTCTTAGTCATCTAATAGACTAGTTTCTCTTCTGCAAGGTTTCCTAAAGATTTTGTTTTGTAGCAATTTCTGGTTGGTGACCAGTACATGAAAGACAGTTGTTTACTACATTCTAAAAAAGCCACAAAGGAGTGTTTCCATTGTTCTTTGGTTACACATTCCTGTCTATTCAAATTGTGAACCAACTTGCTTTTCTGTTGCTTGTAGTTTATGGCCCCATGTGCTCTGTACTACCTTCTGAGGACAATGCAGGTATTGTAAACATCAGAAACATATGTAAGCAGTCAAACTCCATTGTATAATATATTGTGCCAAGAATGTACTTTTCACACATGGTGTGTTAGTGAAGAAATAAAACCTTGAAAATAAAGTGTTTTCTATTAGGTAGAAAATGGTAGGTGCCCCAGGGCAAAAATTAATTGATGGGAGGGTGGGAGGGAGGGAGATGCAAGAGGGAAGAGATATGGCAACATATGTATATGTGTAACTGATTCACTTTGTTGTAAAGCAGAAGCTAGCACACCATTGTAAAGCAATTATACTTCAATAAAGATGTTTAAAAAAAAAAAAAAATTAATTGATGCTCAGGCATAACCTATTGATTGAAAGCTTGCTAATTTTACAAGTGTAAATCTGTGAGCTAAATCACATTGTGAGCCTAAGGATTCATGACTAGGATAAGTTTAATGCTGAATTAGCTCTTATAAAATGTGCTTTCTTAGAATAATAGCATTAGCTCCAAAATATATGTTCTTTGGTTGCCTTATTGCACCAAAAACAAAATTAGTGAAATTTGACAATAGCATAAAACATTTACCTTAATTAATAATAACACATATTTGAGCATAAAATGTGTTCAGTAATTGTTTCCTGAGATTCCAGCATCTGGAAATGCATTCACAATATCACCTGACCAGCAAACAAATATTTCATTTTTAGGACTGAAAAGATGAAGTTTTAACAATTATTAAGGCTATGTTTTACAGAAACTATAGTATATTGTTTTAAGTTCTTTCTTTTTCTTTGTGAATGTCTGCTTTGAATTTTCATTTATTCCTTGGGGTTTGTGGTTTGGTAAAACACAGTGGCAAATACATTTTATCTAAAAATTAAAAAAAATTTTTTTTCATATGACTCTTCTAACTGCCCAACTGAAATTTTAGAAGATCAAAAGGAAAGTAAGCAATAGATGCTGATTTTTTTAAAGGATAAAAGAACAGAATGTCTGGCTCATTTACTTCTAATTAAGGTCTGCATGAAACCATTAAAGCGGAAATGTGTTTATGTAACCCACTTAAAAGCTAACCAATCCAGAGAAAACAACCCTCACTGGGTGTGTCAATACACAGTTTTGTAATATAAGAAAAGAAAAAGTGACCCAAAAAATAAGATCCAATGGTTAGTACCTTTCTTAAAATAATTTCCCTCTACTAAATACATGAGTACCCAAATGAACATCCACAGATGGTGGTTTGCCTCTACGTATTAGGAGAAAACAATAATGAACACACTGTGCAGAGAAATTGATTTCTTTATTCACCCACAGTTATTCAGCATTCAGTTGTGTGCCAAGCACTGTGTTCTGTCTATCCAAGTGTCAAATGCCTAATAGAATAAGGTGAATTATCGTGTCTCTCTGCAGTGAAATTATAAGTGTATCTGTAGATAGCCTTTCATTTTCACCCATTGTTTCCTTGAAATTCATATTCTTTTAGACATTTTTCTCTCATATTGAAGGCTAAGTATGATTTTTAGGAAAGGGTAATTTTATTTATTTATTTTTTCGCTGTGCTGAGCTGCTTGTGGGATCTTAGTTCCCCGACCAGGGATCTAACCTGGGCTCCCAGCAGTGAGAGCGCTGAGTCCTAACCCCTGGAATTCCTGAA
The DNA here is from genome assembly GCF_028564815.1 of Eubalaena glacialis. Taxonomy (NCBI): domain Eukaryota; kingdom Metazoa; phylum Chordata; class Mammalia; order Artiodactyla; family Balaenidae; genus Eubalaena; species Eubalaena glacialis. The sequence goes on along the minus strand of NC_083734.1, from coordinate 25,822,536 downwards.
AAAGGTTAATTTCAGATCTTCCACCGTATAGGCTTAATCTGAAAATGTTCTCTTTCACATTGTTCCAAGTAAATTATTCTATTTTTTCAGGGCTGAGTTCTGAGGCTGTTGGGCCTGCTTAAGCCACTGTGTGTTGAAAAGTTTAGTAAGATATCCGTGAATGTAAGATCCTGTAGGTCAGTGTATTACTTTGATCAGAGATTTTTTGCCCAACCAAGAGGACTAAATTTGACATTTTTCAAAACCATGAATCATTTGGTAGCAATATATACTATTCTTTCTGGGATATTTGCCTATGTCCTTGTCAATGGTAAATTCTCTTTTTGGTCTAAAAATTTAGACTTCTTGGCAGTTTAATTTTCATAGCTATCCCCCCCCTCTACCACCTGCAATAGTCTGTTAGTATTCAGATTGGACTTTCTAGATTTTTTTTTTTTTAACTTTAGAGCTGGACCCTTATTTTGGCTCCTTGATTTGAATTCTCTAATTCTGGCGAGATAGGATTCTCCAGTATTACACTAAGATGTCTCCAGGGTAACAGAGCAGAGAAGTGGTAGGATATGCTAAATAAGGCTCTGAGCTATTTCAAATATTATGTGGAAAGCAACCAGGAATAATCAAAGGCACTATAGAATATCAAAGAAAGGCACTCTGAATGAACCTATATTGAAGAAACAAAATGCATGTAAAACAGAGCCAAGCATGCTGTCTTTTGTATAACAAAAAGGGGGAATTAAAAAATATATATTCATATTTGATTATATTTGCATAAAGAAACACTGGAAGAATAAACAAAAAACAATAAAAATTATTACCCATGAAGTAAAAGAGCTGAAGGGGGAAAAGGGAAGGTGTAGAACATTTTTGTGGGCTTCCCTGGTGGTGCAGTGGTTAAGAATCCACCTGATAATGCAGGGAACACAGGTTCGAGCCCTGCTCGGGGAAGATCCCACATGCTGCCGAGCAACTAAGCCGGTGTGCCGCAACTACTAAGCCTGCGCTCTAGGGCCCGCGAGCCACAACTACTGAGCCCTGGCGCCACAACTACTGAAGCCCACGCGCCTAGAGCCTGTGTTCTGCAACAAGAGAAGCCACCGCAATGAGAAGCCCGCACACCGCAATGAAGAGTAGCCCCCGCTCGCTGCAACTAGGGAAAGCCCGCGTGCAGCAACAAAGACCCAATGCAGCCCCCCCCCCAAAAAAAAAGAACCAAAACTTCAAAAAAAAAAAAAAGAACATTTTTGTATTTAGTTTGACTTTTGAATCATGAAATATGAAATTAAAAATTACCTGGAAGATCAGGATCCCCAATCAGTAGGCTAGGATCTATAAAGTTATCTTTAGGCTGTCCCGGGCAGATCCTCATGCCAATTGCGTCCACCAGCCCCATGAATCCTCAACTTACTCTCCTCTCTTGCTCAAGTACTAAATTTTCTGCACCTGTATTTGCAGGTGTCAGAAAACTCAACTCAAATTGATCTCAGCAAAAAAAGTAATTTATTGACTGCGGTAAGCCAAAAAGTCCAGGCATAGATCTTCAGGCACAACCTGATTCAGGCATTAAACTAGAGAACACTAGGATCCACTGTTCTATTATACTTCCTCAGAATTAGTTCTATTCTGTAGTTGCCAAGGAATGGTCCCTGGCCACTACAGGCTATCAAAATCATGACAACTAATTATACTTTTCCTCTAATGCTCCAATAAAAGTCCCAGAATTGTCTTATGGGTTTTGATTGGCCTCTGTTGAATCATGTGCCCATCTCCCAACCAATCACTGTAACCAAAATGATAGCACGCCATCATTGGCTTAGTCTAGGTCACATGTTCCACTGTGGGAGCAGGAGCAAGTGAGCTTCATCTGAAGTGCATTAGGTACAGAGAAGGAGAGGAGTAATCCCCCATAGTGAAACCAGGGTATACTGTCAGGAAGGATGTTAAATGCTGGGCAGTCAAAGCGTTCACCATGGACTTCCCTGGTGGCACAGTGGTTAAGAATCTGCCTGCCAATGCAGGGGACACGGGTTCGAGCCCTGGTGCAGGAAGATTCCACATGACGCGGAGCAACTAAGCCCCTGCGCCACAACTACTGAGCCTGCGCTCTAGAGCCCGTGAGCCACAACTACTGAAGACCGCGTGCCTAGAGCCCCTGCTCCGCAACAAGAGAAGCCACCGCAATGAGAAGCCCGCGCACTGCAACGAAGAGTAGCCCCCACTCGCCACAACTAGAGAAAGCCCGCGCAGCAATGCAGCCAAAAAAAAAAAAAAAAAGTTCACCACAGCACGCCCTCAGAAAGACTCCTCATCCCTTAGGGACTCTCAGTGCTCACTCCCACCAGACAGCTCCCGCTTTGGAGAGATGACCAAAAGTAGCTTTTTAAAAGAGATTTGAGACTCCGGCATTAAAATGAGTTTCTCAGCCTGAATTAGGCTATGCAGATAACATTTCACTTTTCAAAGCAGGTCAGAAAAATTGCTGTGTTAATCAAGAAAGAGCAAAAGTTAAATAAAAATTGTTTATATCCCAAAGACTGAAATTTATGAAACAGTTCACGATGAACAGTTTAATAGAGCTGTCTTTCTTGAGTTAGACAATAAACTCTCTTTGTGTGATTCTTTTGTTATGAAACCTGGGTAATTATTTGGGCCTTTAAACCCTCTTTTAACGTGTATTATCTCTGAATGATGACCATAGCCAGTTTTTAAATAAATAGATAAATAAATACTCCACAAGGGAAAGACTGAAAGGAGGCATTCTTTCCAGGGGAGGCTCTGCCCTGTTATTCCATGGCTGGTCTCAATTAGCTTTGTGCCGCCACGCATTAGTGAATACGGCAAAGGCGTAAAGAAGATGCCCATAGGTCCGGGGAAGATTTCCATTTTCTCTTCATTTTTGGCACTGCAGGAACACTTCAGTCCAGGACACATAATCAGTTCGGGTGCATGAATAAAACTCTACTATATATAGTATGAGTGAATTCCAGGATGCAAACTATATATAGTTAAGCTAAAAAACAAGTTCGGTGTCATGTTACTCAGCTTGGCAATGTTTAAAACATTAAACAGTTCTTTCCAGTCATTCCTTGTTGGGCACTGGTCCTTACTGGTGCCTCCTTTGTGCACCCTTACTTTCAGCTGGTCTGTTTTCATAAGTCTCTTTTTGGACTTGTGTCAAATGGGAGCTGCATCTGTCTGACTTCCTCGTACTGAGATGGCTCTAGCTTTTCTAAGCAGGAAGAGCTCAGGGCAGCAATCTGGTTGGGGAATTGCCTGGAATCTTTTGGGGGGTTACTTGGAGGGTGTGCTGGAGACTACAGAGGAGGGAGGGCTAAAGAGCTCACCCTAGGCTATCTTTTGGTGCTGTCACTACCTGTATATACCTGTTTGTTGTCTTATAGACACTGCTTATTCTGGCATGCACTTGTCCGGCCAGTTAAGCTAAGCTCACCCAACAGAAAGTCTCTAATTATTCTCTGAATTGCCCATTTCCATCAGCAGGGCATTGAGAGATCCTATGAGCATTTATTTGGACATTGGAGATGTAAAAATGAACAAGATTGTCCTTGTCCCAAGTTGTTCATGGTCTAAAGTGGAGTGGGGGTAAAGGGACATACAAAAACAAAAATAAAACATATACAATGACTGTACTTTAATGGTGTTTTGTAAAAGTAACAGTGTGTGCCCAGGTGAAGGTTCCATATGCCTCAGATTGTTCTCTCTATTTGTATCTCCTCTCTCTAGTCTAGAGCAACTCATATTTCATTTTCTTCCTCACATTCAACTCATTTCACAAATATATATTGAGTATTGACTCTGCTCATTGCTGAGGCTGCAGCTATGTTGGACTTTTATTCTAGTTTGGGAATCAGATAATAAACAAATCAACAAATAAGATATTATATAGTGATAAATAAAACAGGCTAAGTGTAGCTAATGACTGCTGGTGGGGAGGGGGTGGACGTCAAAGGGAAAAGGTCGTAACCACAAGCACAGAGGTCAGGGAAGTCCTTTTTTGGAGAGGGCACATGTGAGCTGAGACCTGATTGGTAAGAAATAAGCAGCCATGGGGAGAGCTGGAGGAAGAGCACTGCTGGCAGGTAAAACTGGAAGGTGGGAGAAAGTTTGGGGTGTTTCAGGAACGGAGAGAAGGCCACATGACCAGAACCTAGAGTAAAAGGGGAGAATGACAGGAATTGAGGTCAGAGAAATCAGCAGGGGCCCCATCCTGAGGGCTGGAGATCACGTTTGAATTTTGGCTCAGTGCAATTTAGAGAGGGGGAAATACTTTTTCCAGTGATCAGATATGCATGTTTCTCATCCAGGGTACTCTCTTCAGCATCTAAAGAAAACAGAATTAGTAATTAAACTATTGGCTGCTTGGTGAGAACAGAATTAGAGCAAAGGTAAATGAAAGGTCTTGAGGGATATTTTACATGGGCTACCAAAGGGTCCACACCATTGGGGATTTTCCCCTTTGAGTGTCTGGATATTTGTGAGCAACAGATATACTACCCTTCCTTGAACAAATTTTCAGTCCCCAGGTTTCCTTCTTTTTTGGGGTTGACTGTCCATTTGTCTTTATTCTTTTTTTAAAAAAAATAAGCTGTAGTAACTACTTTTAATGTTTTTATTTTATTTATTTATTTATTTATTTATTTATGGCTATGTTGGGTCTTCATTGTCGCACGCAGGCTTTCTCTAGTTGTGGCGAGCGGGAGCTACTCTTCATTGCGGTGCGAGGGCTTATCATTGCAGTGGCTTCTCTTATTGCAGAGCACGGGCTCTGGGCACGCAGGCTTCAGTAGTTGCAGCACGTGGGCTCAGTAGTTGTGGCTCGCGGGCTCTAGAGCGCAGGCTCAGTAGTTGTGGTGCATGGGCTTAGTTGCTCCGCAGCATGTGGGAACTTCCCGGACCAGGGATCAAACCTGTGTTCCCTGCATTGTCAGGCGGATTCTTAACCACTGCGCCACCAGGGAAGTTCTGATTTGTCTTTATTCTTTCTTTTAAAAAAATTTATTTATTTATTTTTGGCTGCGTTGGGTCTTTGTTGCTGTGCACGGGCTTTCTCTAGTTGCAGCAAGCGGGGGCTACTCTTCATTCCCGTGCGCGGGTTGCTCATTGCGGTGGCTTCTCTTGGTGTGGAGAACGGGCTCTAGGGCACGCAGGCTTCAATAGTTGTGGCTCGCGGGATTAGTTGCTCCGCATCATGTGGGATCTTCCCAGACCAAGGATTGAACCCGTGTCCCCTGCATTGGCAGGCGGATTCTTAACCACTGCGCCACCAGGGGAGTCCTGTCTTTATTCTTTATCACACTGTCACCTTTCCTCACTGCCACAACTTTCGATGCATTGAGGATTCTCAGTTTAGAGATGAAATTTAATCACCTCAAGAATCTAATCCAAAGCCTATTCTACCATGGATCTTCGTGGGAAGTATATAGTTATATAATATCCCATTCAGGTTTAGTGAATGGCTGTCAGAATCAACCCCAGAGAGTGAGACCTCCTGACTTGGTCTTTTGGTTTGGAGGTGAGTCTTTCTTTCAGGCTTGTCACCCTATAATCACTGAATGATTATGGTTTTAACATAAAATAGAATCTTTAACCAAAGAATCTGTCCACCTAGCAACTTTAGAACCCATACAAAATAAGGAGATTCTTCTTTTGGGATCTCATTTGCTCATTCATTCAAGTCCCTGGAAGCCCAGGCAGTACAATGGGCACGGGAATAAGAGAGATGCATGATGTATTCCTAGCCCCCGAGTCTGATAAAGCTTTCATGTATATCTCTGGTTCTTAAAATGAACAAATTGTCCACTAACAAACTGTGTACTTATAACTGCCCTGGATTTGCAGGGTGTGTTCTCCATGCAGCTTACAAATATCTGCCTTTAATTATCTTCCAAAGACTAATAGCCACCACAGCTTCTGGTTTCTCCTCTCTCCTCTCTCTTCCTTCTTTCTACCTCCAGGGCCCTTGTTGCTGTTGCCATGACAACTGGAATGGAAAAGCCTCAGAATCTTATCTCTTACTATGGGTATGTGCCTCCCTATAAGGACATTATTGTACATCAGCCAAACTGGATTCTAGGGGCTGTTCTTTAAATATACCATTAAGTCATGTTGAAATTGGAACCCTAGAGGCAAGATTATGATGGTATTTAGTCAAGGACCTAAGAATTCTCAAGTCTTTCTTTCAACTGGTCATCTCTTTCTTTGAGATCTTCAAAGAAAATATGTGCACTAATGACAAATCAAAGTATAGGAATGCTTTTTTACGAACTGGGACTTCACATCTAAACCCCAGTTCTAGTAAGTACATCCAGGCCTGGTGGAGATCCCTTTAGGCCTAAGCCAGGTTGGCTTGAGAAACCTGCTTGACCACTGAGAGACTGGAAAAAAGATCCTCCACCTCAAATCTGTCTTCTGGGCCCCAGGCTCTGGTAGCCATCTGCCTGCCATCTGACTCATCTTCATCTTATCAATCTCTCCATCCCTCTACTTCCTCCTCTCTATAAACAGCTCCAATAGCCAGCCAGTGGCCCAAGACAGAAAACTGGGAGTCATCCTTGATTTTTCCCTTTCCCTTGCCTCCCTCCATACCTAGCCCTTCCCAAATCCTATGGGCTCTACCTCTACAAAAACTCAAAGATGTCTGCTTCTCTGCATCTCCACTCCACCTCTTTAGAACAAAATGTAGTCATCTTCTGCCTGGGTTATTTTATTATAATAGCATTCTGGTTCTACTTGTTTTTCCCCGAAGCCCTTCTCCCTAAAGCAGCTAGAGTGCGCTTTGAAAAAGATAAATTCAGACCATATCACTTTGCTCTTTAAAACTCTTTGTGCCTCCCGTTACACTGGGAATAAAATCCATACTCTTCACCCTGGCCTACAGGGCCCTGCCCTGAGTTCCCTGAGCAACTGTCCGGCCTCATCGGGTACCACTCTCCACCTGGCCCCCACTCCACTCACACTTTCCTTCCTTCAGCTCCCCATGTGCCTTGCAAATATCTGTCTTTAATTTCCTCCGAAGTCGAACAGCTGCCATAGTCCTGGTTTTCCCACCAAACTCTTTTCTCAACTCTCAGCCTTTACATTCTCAGCTCCTTCTGCCTGAAACACATTTCCCCCTGCCTTTTTTTTTTCAATGTATTTATTTATTTTTATTTTTGACTGCGCTGGGTCTTCGTTGCTGCACGCGGGCTTTCTCTAGTTACGGCGAGCGGGGGCTACTCTTCGTTGCAGTGCAGGGGCTTCTCATCTCCGTGGCTTCTCTTGTTGCGGAGCACGGGCTCTAGGCACGTGGGCTTCAGCAGTTGTGGCTCGCGGGCTCTAGAGCACAGGCTCAGTAGTTGTGGCCCATGGGCTTAGTTGCTCTGCAGCATGTGGGATCTTCCCAGACCAGGGCTCGAACCCGTGTTCCCTGCTTTGGCAGGTGGGTTCTTAACCACTGTGCCACCAGGGAAGCCCTCCCCCTGCCCTTTGCCAGCTCTTTGCACAGTTCTGTTTCCTTCTCAACCTTGAGGTCTAAGTTAAATGTCACTTTCTCAGCAAGGCCTTCTCTGACCACCCTATCCAAAATTACCCTCCCCACCAATGATCCTCTATCAATACGCTCTGTTTATTTCCTACATAATATTTCCCAGAACATCTAACTCTTTTGTTTATTCACTTGTGTATTTACTAAGTTTGCCTTCCCAACTAGGAAAATAAATTCGTTGAAGGCAGGGACTAGATCTGTTTCATTCACAATCAATGGCATATAGGAGGAACATAATATCTGTTAGATACGTGAAGGATCCTGCTTGAAATTCTGCACCCAGGAAGGAATAAGAAACGCTTTTTCCTCTTCTTCCTTCCCTCTCTCAGTCAGGGTACTGATGGATGGAATTCCACTCAGATGGTACAAATGAAGAGATGTTAATGAAGAGATTTTTAACTGAGGCATGGGTGGGGTTAAGAGAACCAACACAGGATGCTGAGATACAAAAGACTAGCAAGAGCAGGGAGAGGTTATACCCCCAAGACAAGCAGAGGGGAAGGAGGGGGGAGGGAAGGGGAGTGAATGAATGATGTTCCCAGAGCCCAGTAAGAACTAGAGATGTGGAGGAGGGGCTGCCCAGCTAGAGATGTAGCCCCTGCCAGATTGGCAGCAGCTAAGCAGGACAGGAACAGATGAAGAAACACCCCATCCTCTCTCTCCTCTTTGCTTGTCTCTGATCCATGCCCCTCCTTGGCCAAAGCCAAGCAAGGGAACCCAGATAAATTGAATCCATTTGTAGCCCAGTCTTCCAGAGCACAGAGCAGGTGATAAATGGAGAATAATCAGCACAGATGTTGTCTTCTAGCAGCTGGAACTCAGGCTGGTCTTGCTCCTATTGACCTAGAGGTCAATCAGATTTGGAGTTTATGCTTGGAATTTAACTACCACTTATACTATTATGCCTAAGGAAAAAACATTTGGATTTCGAAAAAACCAACTAAGTAATAAACTTGGGAACACAATTCACTAGGGCAACGGAGCCTGCCTTTAGAGTGAATGAGTGGGTGAGTTGTTTTTATTATTAATAAACACAGCACAGCCTACTCAGAAAAAGAAAACTCCTATAATCTTATCTGGCTACCTATAAATCAAATTATGGAGCATTTTGGTGCTATCCATAGTATCCTCACAAAATATATGGGACCAGTATTTGGCAAATTTGATTTCTAGTTTCTTTCAAACCAATTACAGAGAAAACGTAGCTACAACTTTTTTTCTGAGGCAAAAAGCTTTAAGTCTTTGAGTTCTAGTTTCCATCCTGCTCTGAACAGTTGTTGTGTGAGAATGTCCATTTCTGACTTATTTTACTCTGCACCCAGAGTAATACAGAATTGCACCCAGCTGATTTTTAAAAAAATTTTATTGAAGTATAATTGATTTACAAAGTTGTGTTAATTTCTGCTGTACAGCAAAGTGACTCAGTTATACATATATATATTCTTTTTCATATTCTTTTCCATTATGGTTTATCACAGGATATTGAATATAGTTCCCCGTGCTATACAGTAAGACCTTGCCGCTTGTCCATCCTATATATACTAGTTTGCATTGCTGCTCCCAAACTCCCAGTCCTTCCCTCCCCACCCAAACCTTGGCAACCACAAGTCTGTTCTCTATGTCTTTGAGTCTGTTTCTGTTTCAGAGATATGTTCATTTGTGTCATATTTTAGATTCCGCATATAAGTGATGTCATATGGTATTTGTCTTTGACTTACTTCACTTGGTATGGTAATCTCTAGGTCCATCCATGTTACTGCAAATGGCATTATTTCATTCTTTTTTTATGGCTGAGTAATATTTGTACCCAGCTGATTTTAAGGATATTGGTCATCTTGGAGTTTTCGTAAGGTTTTACAGACATATGCTGGGGGAAAAATAAGAAGTGAGATGCAAGTCTTCCTGAAAGATGATAATGCTGCTTGGGGAAAAAAGTCATTTCATCTTTATAACTCTAGCAGTCGGAGCTGGAGCTGGGTTGTATGGCTGGGGAGAATCACAATATTAATATACAGCTTCTGTCTAGAAATCTTTATTTTAGAGTACGACTTGAACACTGAGACAGCTATATTGAATGTCTAAATAGGAGCGGAAGGGTCTTAGGACAGAGAAGCAGCTGCCCAATTTGTTGTATCTTTGGTAATTAAGTGCTAGATCTGTGAATGGAGCATCACGGTAGCAAACAGCAACCTCATTTTCAATTCATTTTTCTCTTTGCTTAAAATGTTCTAAATATTGGAAACAAAAACTACCAATATTTAATTGGAATGTCCCCCCTTTGTCTACTCTGCCTTGTGTAACAAGAAAGCATAAAATATACTTACTGTGTTTATTGATTAATTTGTGCTTAGAAAGTAATAGAATGCTAGTTTAAGAGAGGCTGCATTTTATCTTCCCTCTGTGTAGAAAATGTAGAAAAGAGTCAAATTGCTCTAAGCTCTCACATGCTTGAAACACAGAGGCTTGTAAGGAAAATCAAATCTGCCTCTGATTTCCTTGTGTTCTGAGATTCCACAGACAGAAAATTCTCTCCTAAAAGAACTACATACCACCTGGCACATATCCTGAGAGAAGCAAAGCAGGGTGGATGGTAGAATGAAATATAAGCTCAGCGGAAGAACACTTGGAAAGCCACTTCATAACAATAAAGATCTTAATTAAATCACCCAGGACCTTATTCCATAATGATATGCACCAGGTGTTTCTGCTTCCATTTAATCAGCTCAGCATTGCTCCTCCTTTAGAAGTGACACATACTGTTGGGGTGTATCCAGCTGAAACACACATCAACATAAAGTACAATGCTTTTAAAATGTGTTGTCTCTCTCTCTCTCTCCCCATGTATATATAAATATATATATATAAATATATATGTATATATATATATATAGCCTCATTTCTTTCACTATCTGTGGACTGACCTTAATGGGTCACCCAGGATGAGGGATGAAGTAGAAATAAGGCAGTTCCATGTTTATAGACACAAAAACACAGTAACTGTAGTTTTATGGAAACTAAGCTTAAGAAATGCAAGGCATTCACTGGTTTCTCTCAGAAGTTTCTCAGATATAGGAGAAATATGTGTGAGCTTTGGGCTTTCATTTATCCAAATATGAGGAATTTATTTGCTAGAGTCAACCGACTGATAGTGGATGGAAAAGATTAGTGCAGGTCCTATTTGGCAGGCATCTCGGCAGAAACCCATATGCTCTGTGACATTGATTATAATTATTTTTCCATCATTCCCAGGTTACGTTCTTAGCAGGAATGTGAGCCAACTCTTTCCCTAAGAAGGCTCCTGCTGTGAAACCATCTTTGGCAATGAATCTTTAACAAAAGATCAGGAACTTGACATTTATTTTTAAGCATGAGAAGAAAATTTGTGCAATGTTGGAAGCAAATATGGGATAGGAAGAGCTTCTAACCAGTTGCAGGAGTAGCAGTGGAACAGGAAGAAATGTTATATGACAGGCCAGTGGCTTTATTTTGTGAAATAGCGACTAATGACTAGGTATGGAATATGTAGGCTACGTATATAATGTTAAGCTGTAATGTCTCTCTTTTTTTTTTTCTTAAGAAAAACCTACCTAAATTCTTTTTTTTTCTTTTTTAATATTTATTTATTTAAGGACTTCCCTGGTGGTCCAGGGGTTAAGACTCCGTGCTCCCAATGCAGGGGACCTGGCTTCGATTCCTGGTCAGGGAACTAGATCCCACATGCATGCCACAACTAAGAGTTCGAATGTCACAACTAAGGAGCCCACCTACCACAACTAAGACCCGGGGCAACCAAATAAATAAATAAATAAATATTTAAATTTATTTATTTATTTATTTGGTTGCCCCGGGCCTTAGTTGCGGAACTCGGTATCTTCATTGCAGCATGCGGGATCTTTAGTTGTGGCGTGTAGGATCTAATTCCCTGACCAGGGATTGAACCCAGGCCCCTGCATTGGGAGCACGGAGTCTTAACCCCTGGACCACCAGGGAAGTCCCTTTAATGTCTTTTTAAAGTAGAAGATGTGGGGGCAATGTGTTTGTTATTTTGGATCAGGTGTGTCTTTATGATTTTATGTTCAACTGATCATCAAGGAGATTGTTAGGACACTGGTTGTAAGAGAAATTTAAGATGATATATTAAGAAACAGGAAGAACAATCATTTTCATTCTAATTGACTAGATCAACAGAGATTAAAAATTTTTTTTTCAGAAAGAGCATGTGCATTACAATTTGTGAATTCATTCATCTGAGTTGGGGGGTGAGTTCTTGGTGGAAATGTTAAATAAAGTACTTTGGATGCTTCCACGAGGTGAGAATTTTTCATCCTCACGCTGTCCACCTACAGTAAGGAAATTTCTTCAAAATTAATTTAAAAAGCAACAGAGGCAGAAAATGGCATGGCTGTCAGAAAATTACCAAATTAAACATAAAAGAGTGTCAGCTTCTCTCTTAAAGGATGGTTATTTCTATTTCATGGTTTAGTGCACTGTAATGATTAGTTTCTCCATTAAAATCAAATGCAGAATATAATTAAGTAAATCCTTCAGGTTACATGTCTTTTAAATTTATTTATTTTTTTTGGCTGTGTTGGGTCTTCGTTTTCTATGCGAGGGCTTCCTCTAGTTGCGGCGAGCGGGGGCCACTCTTCATCGCGGTGCGCGGGCCTCTCTTGTGGCGGAGCACAAGCTCCAGATGCGCAGGCTCAGTAGCTGTGGCTCACGGGCCCAGTTGCTCCGCGGCATGTGGGATCTTCCCAGACCAGGGCTCGAACCCGTGTCCCCTGAATTGGCAGGCAGACTCTCAACCACTGCGCCACCAGGGAAGCCCCTACATGTCTTTTAAAATTCCAGTAGCTGAAGGACTCACCAGAGGAAGTAATAAGTACTTTAATAAATGTCCTGTACCATAAATTTAGTTCAGATGTGACAAAGTCAGCATAAGCCTCGTCATAGACAGTTTATAAGCACTGGACTGGTAAGTGTTTTTTGGTTTTTTTGTTTTTGATGAGTTAGAATTTTCTAACCTTTTGGATAAAGTTCCTAATGGTATTCTTCTTTCTACCTTTATGAAAACTTTAGCCCAGGTAGATGTGTACATGCTTATACATGAGAATGAGATCAAATGAAAAGTGTTGATTTAAAAAGGAAACCACATATTATTGAAAACTGAAATGTATCACAGTAACGGACCTGTGAATGCTACATCAAAACTCATTGTGGAGGATAAATTACCCACCCTTGTAATAGAGTTTTTAAATATGGAAAATGTATACTGTTCCTCATGTCTTAACGTGTAGGCTTACATTTGGTTACATAATCACAATTCAATTTCCATCTCACTTTTTTTTTTTTAAATTATTTTATTTTTGGCTGTGTTGGGTCTTCGTTGCTGCGTGCGGGCTTTCTCTAGTTGTGGCGAGCGGGGGCTACTCTTCCTTGCGGTGCGCGGGCTTCTCATTGCGGTGGCTTCTCTTTGTTGCGGAGCATGGGCTTCAGGCACGTGGGCTTCAGTAGTTGTGGCTCACAGGCTCAGTAGTTGTGGCTTGCGGGCTCTAGAGCGCAGGCTCAGTAGTTGTGGCACACGGGCTTAGTTGCTCCGTGGCATGTGGGATCTTCCCGGACCAGGGCTCGAACCCATGCCCCCTGCATTGGCAGGCGGATGCTTAACCACTGTGCCACCAGGGAAGCCCTCCATCTCACTTTTGATGGTCATTATCATATCAATACAAAATCACATTTCTAGAAACCATTACCATTACTTGTACTTGCATTGTTTCTTTTAAAAACCTTCTTGGTTTGGCATAGGTGGAGATGTCAATGGTAATGGGAAAAAAGATAATAACTGTTCTCTACTGCTAGGCAAATGAACATATCCACCAGGATGAAGGAAAGCTAAAGAATTCCCATTCATAGTCTGCCTTATCTCTTCATTAGTATAACAGCTAACATTTACCAGATGTGCAAGGGTGTCTGCTAAACATTTTACATGCATTCTCTCATTTAATTCTCATAAAAATCTTAAATATTTTATATATTTAAGCCCCCCCACAATCCATTGAGAGAGGTAATAATAGCCTCATTTTACACTGAGAAAACTGAAGCTTAGTTTAAGTTATTTGCCCAAAATCACGCAGGGAGGAAGTCATCTCTTGTAACCATCTGTGTCAGCTGTGTCTTCCAGGAAGCTAAGAGTGCAAGGAGTTGATTTGGGTAAAATGCCTGTGAAATAAAAAATAGGGAGGAAGCAGAATGAGATAAGGAAAGCCTTTGGGCAATGATTCAAATCTGACACTTGTGAAAGAAAAGTGGGGAAGAAACAGGATTGAACAAGGACTGACTCGGAACTCAGTGCAGATCTGACAAAGTTTTGACCAACTCAGTGGGATGCTCTGGAGTGAAGATTGCCAATTAGAGGAGATCCATGTTGGGCAGAAATAGTTCAGGCCCTAGTTAAACAACCATGTTCAGTTATTGTCTAGGGGAGATTCAGGAAGAGTGTGGCCTCAGCTCAAAAACTGAGGTACATTCTGAAGATGCTGCAGCTGGATGCTGTCAAGCCAATTGCTCTCCTAGCAGGTGGCTGGATGGAAGTACTTTCTGGAAGGGAGATCCAAGTGGTGCATCTTTCTGACGGCCACAGTCTACCCCATGGCACCATGCAGACCCACTTCTTTTTTGTTTTTTGTTTCTTTTTAAATTAGATTTTATTTTATTTTTTAAAAATTATTTATTTATTTATTTATTTATTTTTGGCTGTGTTGGGTCTTCGTTTCTGTGCGAGGGCGTTCTCTAGTTGCGGCGAGCGGGGGCCACTCTTCATCGCGGTGCGCGGGCCTCTCACCATCGCGGCCTCTCTTGTTGCGGAGCACAAGCTCCAGACGCGCAGGCTCAATAGTTGTGGCTCACGGGCTTAGTTGCTCCGCGGCATGTGGGATCTTCCTAGACCAGGGCCCGAACCCGTGTCCCCTGCATTGGCAGGCAGATTCTCAACCACTGCGCCACCAGGGAAGCCCCCCACTTCTTTCACATTTGGGAGCAGCTCCTCCAGGGTTCCAGTGCACCTTTCTTCTTGCAGAGAAACTTAGAAGAGGGATATTAGTGGGATAAACTATAGTCCTTATCACTGAAGTTGGCCTTGGGGCCACAACCGGTACGCATGCTTTCCTCTCTCCACTAACCATTCTAAATTTACTTGCCCTTAGCTCTCATCTCTATTTGTTTCAGCAACTTACCTGGTGGTGGAACACAACCTTCATTTCTGAGGGGTCTGACCCAGTGGTAATCATACCTTTCTCAGGCTGAGGTTGCTGTATTTGTCCGTATACATTCTTTCTTTTTTTTTTTTTTAATTAATTAATTTATTTATTTTTGGCTGTGTTGGGTCTTCGTTTCTGTGCGAGGGCTTCCTCCAGTTGCGGCAAGTGGGGGCCACTCTTCACCGCGGCGCGCAGGCCCCTCACCGTCGTGGCCTCTGTTGTTGCGGAGCACAGGCTCCAGACGCGCAGGCTCAGTAGTTGTGGCTCACGGACCTAGTTGCTCCGCGGCATGTGGGATCTTCCCAGACCAGGGCTCGAACCCGTGTCCCCTGCATTAGCAGGCAGATTCTCAACCACTGCGCCACCAGGGAAGCCCCGTATACATTCTTAGTTGGGCAAGGGAGTACCATAAAGCACCCAAATGGGTCACCCGAGTTCCATAAATATTCTTCCTTGCCCCTATTTTGTAACAACAGCCCTCCTCCTCCTACTAATCAGAGCCATTACCCTTGCCAAGAGGGTGACTGTTCCTCTTGCCTGCTTGTCCGTGGACACAAGGAACTAAAAGTGCCCAAGAAGGAGCCATAGCTTGTAGATCAAATGGAGCTCTTGCTGGTTCTCCATTCATGCATTTTTATTAGGGCAACTGATCTCAGCCTCCTGCTTCTTGCTTTCTTTTGACTATATATTGAGCAATACCCACATTAGGTGTCCATCTATTTTGCCCCTTGGGATGCCCCTTGGGATGTCATATTCTTTTTTTTTTTTTTTTCGGTACCCTTGGGTGGGCTCGAGGGGGATGTCGTATTCTCTCTCTTATTTATGTTACTTTTGGCCGTGCCTTGCAGCTTGTGGGATCTTAGTTCCCCAAACGGGGACTGAACCTGGGCCCTCGGCAGTGAAATTGCAGGGTCCCAACCGCTGGACCGTCAGGGAATTCCCGGGATGTCATATTCTATTGACCATCTCCACAGTTCTCTTTGGGTCAAGCCCCCTTGGCTGCTGTTCCGCTGGTCATCACAGTAAATGTGAACCCCTGGATCCTGGTGGTTAAGTGCTGCCCCCTGACCTCTAGTGCTTCAAGGCCCCATGAGGCCCATTTCTATCAGTAAGCCAAACTCTGTGACAATCTCTCCTACTGGCAGCCTTAGCCGTCCCTGAACTTCTTACTGTTCTGGTGTCCCTCTCTCTACCATATTCCTGAAGGCTTTGGCAAATGAAGTGTATGTGGGGTTCGATCTGGTTCGATCCATGGCCTGTGTGTGTAACATAATCTTCTGGTGGGTCTTTCAGCCTCACATAAAATATCTATTCCAACATGCCTACCTCCCTCAGCTTCTTCTTCTTTTTTTAAAGACACTGTACAGTTTATTTAATTAATTAATTAATTTATTTATTTAGGTTGCGCCGGGTCTTAGTTGCGGCAGGCACATTACTTAGTTGCAGTTCTTAGGCTCATTAGTTGCGGCTCAGCGGCTCCTTAGTTGTGGCATGCATGTGGGATCCCATTCCCTGACCAGGTATCGAACCCACATCCCCTGCATTGGAAGGCAGATTCTTTACCACTGGACCACCAGGGAAGTTCCCCTCTCTCAACTTCTTTATTCCTTCCTCTGTCATCTGTCTGGGCAATGCAGACATTTTGACTTCACTGAGAGTGGATGTACTTCAAAGAGCCACCTCAGCAGTGAGTTTTCCCCTTCCTCTGAGGCCCTTGCCAAGGGTTAAATCCCATATGCTGGGAGAATAAGGATATAGGATTTCAAGAAATTTTTTTCACCAGTGTTATATTCTGGGACCCTTAGTCACACACCCTCAAAATACAGTCCCACCAGTACTCTGGCTCCTACTGGGACATGCTGGTTTGTTTTTGCAGCCCTGTTGGGAGATAGTCCCTTTTCTCTCTTCTCAGACCCGGCTGAATTATGCTGCAACTTAACATAGTTGTGGACCTTTCAGCCAGGAGAGGAGGTGAGGCAGATGCTGAGAGAGATCCCTGTTTTCTTGTGAGGCTGAGGTTTCTACAGTGTCTTTTTACCCCTGGGAGTGCTCGCTCTAAGTAGGGAGGGGAGCACCTCTGCAGTCTCTGAGGGTTCAGCGGAGTCAAGGGAGTCAAAATAGTCAGGGGTATACTCCAGATCTTCTCATCTCATGTGTCAGGGTCCCAGGTTTCATATACCAGGGCCCTGACCATAACAGACCATAACATGGCATAACAGACTCAGCTTCAATCATGTTAGAAGCTCTTCAACTCAGGAATTCCCTGGCAGTCCCTGGCAGGGACTTCCCTGGCAGTCCAGTGGTTAGGATACAGGTTCAATCCCTGGTCAGGGAACTAAGATCCTGCAAGCCACATGGTGCGGCCAAAAAAAAAAAAAAAGAAAGAAAATGGGGACTTCCCTGGTGGTCCAGTGGTTAAGACTCGCCCTCCCAATGCAGGGGGCCCGGGTTCAATCCATGGTCAAGGAACTAGATCCTGCACACCACAACTAAAGATCTGGCAGGGCGCAACTAAGATCTGGCACAGCCAAATAAATAAATATTTAAAAAAAAAAAAGAAAGAAAGAAAGAAAGAAAAAGAGAGACTTCCATGATGGCGCAGTGGTTAAGAATCCGCCTGCCAATGCAGGGGACACGGATTCAAGCCCTGGTCCAGGAAGATCCCACGTGCCACGGAGCAACAAAGCCCGTGCGCCACAACTACTGAGCCTGCGCTCTAGAGCCCACGAGCCACAACTACTGAGCCCATGCGCTACAACTACTGAAGCCCATGCACCTAGAGCCTGTACTCCGCAACAAGAGAAGCCACCGCAATGAGAAGCATGCATACCGCAAGGAAGAGTAGCCCCCGCTTGCCACAGCTAGAGAAAGCCCATGTGCAGCAACGAAGACCCAACGCTGCCAAAAATAAATAAATAATAAATAAATAAATAAATAATTTAAAAAGGAAAATATTTGCGAACGAATCAACGGACAAAGGATTAATCTCCAAAATATATAAACAGCTCATGCAGCTCAATATTAAAAAAACAAACAACCCAATCAAAAAATGGGCAGAAGACCTAAATATACATTTCTCCAAAGAGGACATACAGATGGCCAAGAAGCACATGAAAAGCTGCTCAACATCACTAATTATTAGAGAAATGCAAATCAAAACTACAATGAGGTATCACCTCACACCAGTTGGAATGGGCATCATCAGAAAATCTACAAACAACAAATGCTGGAGAGGGTGTGGAGAAAAGGGAACCCTCTTGCACTGTTGGTGGGAATGTAAATTGATACAGCCACTATGGAGAACAGTATGGAGGTTCCTTAAAAAACTAAAAATAGAATTACCATATGACCCAGCAATCCCACTACTGGGCATATACCCAAAGAAAACCATAATTCAAAAAGACACATGCACCCCAATGTTCACTGCAGCACTATTTACAATAGCCAGGTCATGGAAGCAACCTAAATGCCCATCGACAGATGAATGGATAAAGATGATGTGGTACATATATACAATGGAATATTACTCAGCCATAAAAAGGAACGAAATTGGGTCATTTGTAGAGACGTGGATGAATCTAGAGACTGTCATACAGAGCAAAGTAAGTCAGAAAGAGAAAAACAAATATTGCATATTAACGCATATATGTGGAACCTAGAAAAATGGTACAGATGAACCAGTTTACAGGGCAGAAATTGAGACAGAGATGTAGAGAACAAACGTATGGACACCAAGGGGGGAAAGTGGCGGGGGGGTGGTGGTGGTGGTGGGATGAATTGGGCGATTGGGATTGACATGTATACACCGATGTGTATAAAAGTGATGACTAATAAGAACCTGCTGTATAAAAAAATAAATAAAATAAAATTCAAAAGAAAAAAAGAAAGCTCTTCAACTCTAATGATTAAATCTGCAGTTTGGTCTTCAGCTTTTTCTGCTCCCCCCTTGGCAGAATAAGGGCCTCTTTATAAGCTACAAAGGGAATGAGAAGTCTTCTTTTCTTCTGCTTGGAGCTCTAAGGACATTAACCTGCCACTGCTGGTCACCATCTTCCTACCATGAAATGAAAGTGTGCCTGAGAATAAAACCAGCACAGAGGGAGAAAAAGCAGAGACATCAAGAGACCTGTGGTCCTGATAACATCACTGAAGCCCCTGACTCCAGATATGCCTGAAGTCAGCATATTCCTGGACTTTTTTAGTTACATAAGCAAATACATACCTTTTTCTTCTTTTAGATCATTGAAGCTGGGTTTTCTATCACTTGGAAATAACTAACTTCTGACAGTCATTCATTTAGTCAGTCAATATTGAATATTTTCAGCATTTCAGGTGTTGTTCCAGTGTAGGAATATAGCAACTCTCTATAAAACAGAGAAACTCAGAAACAACAGAAAACAGGCAACTCTCTGTTGGCCTGGAACTTACATTCTTGTGGGAAGAACAGAAGAAGAAGAAAAAAGTAAATATATGGACATATGTCGATTAGCGATAAGCTTTGTGTGGGAAAAATGAAGCTCTGTAAGGGGAAGGACATGTTATAGGGGACTCAGGGACAGCTTCACTGATATGGTGACTTTGAGCAGAGACCTAAGATACGTTGAAGGAGAGAGCCATGAGAGAAGCAGTAGGAGGGTTCCAGGAAGAGGAAACGGCAAGTTCAAAGGTCCCAAGGAGGAAGTTTGCTTGCAGAGCAATGAGGCCAGTGTTGGGAGTGTGGTGAGCAAGGAGGTGTGGGTAGAAGATGAAGTCAGAAAAGTATCAGGTTCAAACCATCCAGCCCTCACCAGCCGTTGGAGCTTTGTGGTTTTACATCATGTGTGATGGGAATCCATTGGAGGGTTTTAAGAAAAGGAATGACATGGGCTAACATATTTTCAAAGAATTAATTTGGGTGTTGAATGGAGGGGGCAAGGGCAGACGCACGGAATCTCGGTAGGAGATTGCAGTAATCCAGATTAGAGATGATGGTGGTTTAGGGAGGGGTAGTGAAGGGGACATGGAGAAGTGGACAGATGTGGGGTATATTCTGAACGTAGAGCAGATGGAATTTGTTCATGAATTGGATGTGAGGATGGAAAAAAAGAGATGAGTCAAGAATGACTCTAATGTTTGTGGCCTGAGCAACTGGAAGTTTGGGATAAAATTGCAGTCCTTTTTTTGTTAAGTCTGAGATGCCTGAGATACCCAAGGTCTGCTGCCGAGACATTCAGGGTAGAGGCATAGAATAGAGATAGACATTTGGGAGTCATCAGTCATATATGGTATATATAAATATATTTTTTTGGCCGTGCCGCCTGCCTTGCGGGATCTTATTTCCCCCAACAGGGATTGAACCCGTGCCCCCTGCAGTGGAAGCGTGGAGTCTTAACCACCAGGCTGCCAGGGAGGTCCCAGTGCATAGATGGTATTCAAAGCTGTGAAACTGAATGAAACATGAGTATAGACAGAGAAGAGATATGAGAGCTGAGTCGTGGGACATTCCCGTTCAGAGCTCAGAGACATGAGGAGGAACCAGTAATGAAGACTGAGAAGGAACGGCTATTGCAGCAGCTGCTTTTGTATACCCGGGAGAAAATGGTTTAAGGAGGAAGTGATCAGCTGTAGGAAGGTACAAATGGTACTGATTGCTGGGACAAGGAAAATGAGGGCCGGAAATTTATTACTGGATTGAGCAATGTGGAGCTTTTAGCACTTACTGCAGTCTTGCATACTATCAATTGACATTTGTTTATTTTTTATCTCCTCCCATTTAGATGTAACCTCTGCAACATTTTGTTTTGTTCACTACTACATTCCTAGTGCCTAATAGTGCCTGGTATATGGTAAATGCTCAACAAATATTTCTCAATAAGTATCTCTTGAATAGAAAAATGTGAAAAACAAGAAAAGCTTGCATTTTATTTCTCTATTCCTCTTTGCACATAGATAGCTTGCATTTTATATTTCGACAGAGGAAGTAATGGTATAGCATTAGATTTTGAATTATGTTGAAAATTTGGCAAGGGATTTAACCTCACTAAGCTTTTATTTGCTTATTGATAAAAGGAGAGGGATAATAATATGTTTGAGAATGTACCCCCAAAAATGTCCCGTAAGTACTCAATTAATGTTTTGTAAATCTGAAGAGGTCACGTGGACCAGAACACAGTGACATGCAAATTTATTTTAGATAAATAAGTTGTTTGACATGGGACGTTTCATTTATTTGAGGAGTCTGAAAAAAGGAAATGTTGCTAGTAGGTTGCATTTCCAACAAAAAGCATTTGCGTGTGTCTCAGGATGAGATAAGGGCCATAATACATTGAGATTAGTCTTGCTATTATGGTTGTTTAACACTGAAATGTAATAGCTTTGATGCTTTTTATTTTTATTTTTTGTATTTTTGTCTTGTAGATTCTATAGTTCAAGTACCATTACACTATAGATCTAAGATGGGTAGACTTTGGTAAGGCCACTTCCTCTAGACCTACACCTTTCCCTAGATTGCCAGATCTGAATCTTAAAGAAGGCACAGAGTTGGCTAGAGCAGATGCCAAGGTTTGGAAAAACTGCAAATTCATTGTGATCTAAGCATTAACCTTAAAAGGTTAACTAGGAAGTTCTTAAAGGATCTTGTAGGTTTAAAGTAAGTAAAGATTATATTTTAAAAGAGATTGGCCTTTAGCAGGGGAAAAATGTGCTGAGTGAAGAAGTGGGATAACAAGTTGGAGTTAAGTTCTTCTGGATTATCACTTAAGCAGCCTGGGCAAGCAGCCAAATCTCTTGGGTTAATATTTCTTTTCCCTTGTTGTCCAGGATTAGGCAACAACATAGCCTTCTGTCATTTTGCATTTCTTTGTCTGTTAAACAAGTCAACAGGTGATAACCTGAAGTCCCTTTGCACCCAGAATATTTGGCCAACACCGTACCCTTAGTAGATGCCCAGAATGGATGACATTTTGGTATTGATGTATTGATACTGGACATCTTGGGGTGGCGATGACTGAAGTTCTGGTTCTTTGGAAATTAGTGCTAATGGACAGGTACTAGCCATTACAAGATGCTAAGAACTTGGAAGACAAATTATTTGGAGAAAACCTCCACGGGTAAACTTCCAAATGGGGACAGAGTTTGTATTGGCATGCCAAGTCTTCTACCTCTCTTGATAATACTACCTTTTGCTGTGAAATGTGGGTTATTAGTAATAGGCGAAGAGAGACTGACTCAGAAAGGATGTCAAAATGTGGCAATAAGAAAAAAGATTTTTAAGACTTAGTGTTCCCTTCATGGAAATGGCTCAAAGCATCACATTGTGGATTCCATTTTTGTACTTGGGCTTCATAAGGGCAATAACATCTCCCAAGTTACTAAATCTCACTGGTCTTTGTCATTATTATTACCTCATTTATTTAACACTTCCTAATATTAGACATTGTGTTAACTGTTTTACATATAGTATTCATTTACTTCTCACAGAAAAACGTTATGAGATCGGCACTATTAACATTCTCACTTCATACGAGGAAAACTGAGGCTTAATCCCAGTATCAGTAAGACCTTTGTGATGTGCAGCATCTGGTTCGTGGGAAATAAGTGACTAGCTGAGGTGCTAAGAAGGAAAAACAAACACAGTTAAGAGCAATTTAATAAAGGCTAGAGTGTAGTTATCATGGAATAAGAGCATGCAGAGCTCAGAAAAGTGCTTTCCCAATGTTTCCAGGGCTCTTTTTTTTTGGAGATTAATTTTATTTATTTATTTTTAATTAATTAATTTATTTATTTATTATTATTATTATTTTTTTGGCTGTGTTGGGTCTTCGTTTCTGTGCGAGGGTTTCTCCAGTTGTGGCGAGTTGGGGCCACTCTTCATCGCGGTGTGTGGGCCTCTCACTGTCGTGGCTTCTCTTGTTGCGGAGCACAGGCTCCAGACGCGCAGGCTCAGTAGTTGTGGCTCACGGGCCTAGTCGCTCTGCGGCATGTGGGATCTTCCCGGACCAGGGCTCGAACCCATGTCCCCTGCATTGGCAGGCAGATTCTCAACCACTGCGCCACCAGGGAAGCCCTCCAGGGCTCTTATGAAAAGAAACATGTACATTAGATTAAAAAAATTTTTTATTGGAGTATAGTTGATTTACAATGTTGTGTTAGTTTCAGGTGTACAGCAAAGTGCTTCAGTTATATCTGTATATATATACACATATTTTTTGTACATATATGTATATGTTCTTTTTCAGATTCTTTTCCATTATAGGTTATTACAAGATAATGAGTAGAGTTCCCTGTGCTATACAGTAGGTCCTTGTTAGTTATCTATTTTATATATAGTAGTGTGTATGTCAATCCCAAACTTCTAATTTATGCCTCCCCCCACAACATTAGATTTTTTATTCATTCACATTTTGCTTCTTTCTGTGAGTTGGACCCTGTATTGGGACTGGGAATATGATAATGAACAAATGCAGTTTGCAGGCTATTGAAAGACAGATAATTCAAATAATGGTATTAATAATATAAGTGCTATAATACAGAGCAATGTTTCCAAGACTTTTCTGAAGGAATCCCCTGGGTGACTTGTTAAATACACAGATTATCAGCCTTCTCCCATAGAAATTCTGAGGTCCTAGATTATGCTTTTTAACAAGCACCATAGTTGAGTCTTAGATTCAGGAAAGTTTGGGTGTGTGCCCAAGTATTTTGAGTGATCAGAGGTGGGGTGTCTTCCCAGCCTGGGGCGTTAAGGATGGCTTCACAGAGGAGATGGCAACTGAAGAGGAGGTGTGGGGTAAGGGGGTATTCCATCCCTCAGCAAGGGGACCCATGTGTTCCAAGGTATGGAAGTGAGAGCAAGCACTAACCTATCTAGGACGCTGGCAGCAATTAGACACCACTGGACCACAAAAGACAGAAAGGGAAATAGCAAAGGGTAAGACTGGGGAGAAAGTTGGAGTCCAGATTATGAGGGTCCTGGAATGCCATGTGAAGAAATTAGATTTTAAGAGATGATTTTTAGACTGCCTCAGCCTTTATATAATTTACATTTTTATATTTATATTATTTGTGTTCATATTGCATCTATAATAATTGGATATTATATATTATTTATAAAATAGTTTCACAGTATTTGTATATGTATGTATTAATATTAGATACCATTCACCTAATATTTATATATTATTATAGTAGGATATATTATTACATTTATAGCTTTTCAATGTAGTGAAATTAATTCATTTTTAATTTTCCTTAGATAAGACTTGGTGGTGCATGACAGAGGAATGAGAGACTTGTTTGTTTGGTCCTCAGCAGAAGAGTCATGCTGCTGGGAGCAGATGTGGTCAGATTAGGGGAGGGAACCAACATGAGAGAACCAAGATAGAGAGGCGGGCTTCACAGGGAAAGGTCTGGGAAAGACTGGAGTAGCATCTCCTCCCTCTTGAGAGCTGCTGTGTTCAAACCAAAAGAGAATTTTCTACTTTGCTTTTATAAGACTGGATGTTTTCTATATGAAACCAGATCTAAACATTTAGGTATAAAATACTGAAATCCAAAAATGCTTTTAAAAATGTATATTTGATCACTAAGGATAAGGAACCCTCTATATTAATTCCAAGGACTATTACATGCTCAGATGTCCCCTGCTCCAGGGAAACCTTCTCTGCCTTCTTTCCTCTGTCTCGCCCTAGTTCAGGCGCCTCTCCTCCGGGCTTCTGTAATATCCTGTGTGGGCCTAACCATATCGCACATGCATATTATATCCTTATTTGTTTATATGTTTATTATTGCATATTACATGCTTATTTGTCTGTCTTTGTATCCATAGGAACGAGCAAAGGCACAAAATGAGTTAGTGTTTTTGTTTTTTTTTAAATTTATTTATTTTATTTATTTATTTTTGGCTGAGTTGGGTCTTCGTTGCTGCCCGCGGGCCCTCTCCAGTTACGGCGAGCGGGGGCCACTCCTCCCTGCGGTGCGCCGGCCTCTCACTGTGGTGGCCTCTCTTGTTGCGGAGCACGGGCTCTAGGCATGTGGGCCTCAGTAACTGTAGCACGTAGGCTCAGTAGCTGCGGCTCACAGGCTCTAGAGCGCAGGCTCAGTAGTTGTGGCGCACGGGCTTAGCTGCTCCGCGGCATGCGGGATCCTCCCGGACCAGGGCTCGAAACCACGTCCCCTGCATTGGCAGGCGGGCCCCCAACCACTGCGTCACCAGGGAAGCCCGAGTTAGTGTTTTTTTGAATGAAAGAAAAAGAGATGGAATGAGAGAGAGAGAGAGAAAGAATACTGTGTTTATTCTTTGAAACCATATTATTATCAGGACTTTTGACTACTCTGAACTGAATTGATG
Organism: Eubalaena glacialis; assembly: GCF_028564815.1. Taxonomy (NCBI): domain Eukaryota; kingdom Metazoa; phylum Chordata; class Mammalia; order Artiodactyla; family Balaenidae; genus Eubalaena; species Eubalaena glacialis. The sequence goes on along the minus strand of NC_083734.1, from coordinate 25,797,416 downwards.
AATAAATGCTTTTTCTCAACAACTTAGGGAAGCCTGTATTTGATGTGGTTTAAAAGCACAGATAGCAGCTCCTCTGTTAGTATGAATTTGTGCAGTAATTTCAAAACTAGGCTTGGTATATAGCACATTTAAGCCACACTGCTCACAGATCACATATAATGTTATGTATGTTTTAAGGAGGACATTTCAAGTCAGAAGCTCTAAAGGAGAGAAAGGCAAAAAATTAATATTGCCTTTTAGAATTTTAACCCACTTATGCTTTTTGCTAAGAGCAATTTTCGCTCAAAACCCATTAGATTTATATGTAACATATATAAAAACTCCAGAACAGAAAGCTATTATTTTGTATTTCACATTATCAATTGTCTCATTTTAGATGGGAAACATTTAAAAATAGTTTCCATTTCATCTTTAATTTGGTTTAGCCCTGATTTTTTAGACTGGCTCAGTATCCTGTGATTATTGTATCAACACAATGAAATATTTCAAAACAACCCTTCTTTTGTAAAACAATTAGATTTATAGAAAAAGAACCCATGCTTTTTTCTTTTGTTGGGTCACTTCAAATTTTCATTATTGAAAACTTTCCATTTTCTTTTAATGGTTACAAATCTATTATTTAAAAATAATTTTTCTAGAAAAAAACAATTATTTTACAATTATTACTTTAAAATAAAGCCTTGGGTTAAAAACTTATTTGGATATTTGTGACAACTGAAACATAGAACATGTGACATGAAAATGTCAGGCTTCAGAAAAGATTGGCTTTGGTGAAGAGATATCATGCTGAATGTGGACATGTGTTCTCTATAAGAACAATATGTATTAGAAGGTACTGTTATCTATACAAATCTTAATTGAGTGGAGAATTGTACATCTGTCCAATGAATTTTTGTGAAAAAGTTAATTCATTTTAGGAAAAGAAGTAAAATTACTAAACAGAAAAAAATATTTGGAAAAAAAAAAAACCTGTGAGTCCATTAGCAATTTGGATTCAGGCAATTTATCCAAGGAAATAGTTGTTTGCACTTATGAAATCAGGGCAAAATGTTGATAGTTTTCATTTTCTCTTGTTGGACCATCTCATTTAGAATCATGGATGATTGAAATAAAACAGATTCTTAGACATCATCTGGGTCAGGGATTCCCGACACTTATTGTGCATCAGAATTACCTGAGAAGGAATTCCCTGGCAGTCTAGTGGTTACAACTCTGCGCTTCCACTGCTGGGGGCAGGGTTCAATCCCTGGTCGGGGAACTAAGATCCCACAAGCCGAGGCATGGCCAAAAAAAAAAAAAAACCTGAGAAGCTTTAAAAAATGCCCATATGCAAGCCCCAACACTTTGCCTCCCAACTCCCAACCATCAGACTCAACTGCTCTGGCATGGGGCACAGCATCAATATGAGTGTGTGTGTGTGTTAAAATATACCAAATATGAAATTCACCATCTTAACCATTTTTAAGTGTGCAGTTCAGTGGCATTAAGTATATTCACATTGTTATGCAACTACCACCACCATCCACCTCCAGAACTTTTTCATCTTCCCAAACAGAAACTCTGTACCCATTAAAAAATAACTCCGCATTCCCTCCACCTCCTAGCTCTTGGTAATCACCATCCTACTTGCTGTCTTTATGAATTTGACTATGCTAGGTATCTCATATAAGTGGAATCATGCAATATTTATCATTTTGTATCTGGCTTAGTTTAGTTCACTTAGCATAATGTCTTCAAGGTTCATCCACATGGTAGCATGTATCAGAATGCATTCCTTTTCAAGCTGGTAGCATCAGTAGTTTTAAAAGCTCCCCAGGGTTGGACCTCCCTGGTGGTGCAGTGGTTACAAATCTGCCTGCCAATGCAGGGAACACGGGTTCGAGCCCTGGCCCGGGAAGATCCCACATGCTGCAGAGCAACTAAGCCCGTGAGCCACAACTACTGAGCCTGTGTGCCACAACTACTGAAGCCTGCGCACCTAGAGCCCGTGCTCCAAAACAAAAGAAGCCACTGCAATGAGAAGCCCACGCACCGCAAAGAAGAGTAACCCCGGCTCGCCGCAACTCATGAAAGCCCGGGCAGCAACGAAGACCCAATGCAGACAAAAATAAATAAATAAATAAATTTATTTTTAAAAAAGCTCCCCAGGGTTTTCCCTGGTGGCGCAGTGGTTGAGAATCCGCCTGCCAATGCAGGGGACACAGGTTCAATCCCTGGTCCAGGAAGATCCCACATGCCGTGGAGCAACTAAGCCCACAAGCCACAACTACCGAGCCCAGGTGCCAAAACTACTGAAGCCCATGCGCCTAGAGCCCATGCTCTGCAACAAAGAGAAGCCACCGCAATGAGAAGCCTGTGCACCACAACGAAGAGTAGCCCCTGCTCGCCCCAACTAGAGAAAGCCCACGTGCAGCAACAAAGACCCAATGCAGCCAAAATAAATAAATAAATAATAATAAAATAAAATTGAAAAATAAAAGCTCGTCAGGTGATTCTAATGTGCAACCAGAGCTGAGACCCACTCATTTCATCCAACTCCTTCCTTATATTCAGAGGAGAAAATAGAGGTTCAGAGAGAGGAAGTGACATTCACTTGTCCTCTCATTCAGCACGTACTTTCTGCCCATCTACCATGTTCCAGGCACTGTGCTGGGTACACTTAACCTCACACAAGGCCGAGTAAATTGGGACTCACATCTTCTAATCTGAACTCTTGGAAGCTTCACAGGTTTCCCTGTTATAATACACCCTTTCCTTGTGTTTGAAAAACTTCAAACTTCAACAACAGTAAAATAGTATTTTAGACTCTGGGGCTATTTGGGGAACCAATTTTTAATATGCTTTTATCTAGAGTTCTATTTAGAATCATTTTACTTTCTCTAATTATAATCAAAGTTGAATATAGTAATCATGAATCAAGCCAAACTATTAATTTAGTTGAGAATAGCCGATTTACAGTAACTTTAAGTTTACCCTCTAGACCAAGAACTACCTGGTAAGTAGAAAAATAAGAGAAAAGCCTTAAAATGCTATTTCTCTAAAAGATGGGTGGGAAACCTCCAGCCTTCAATTTGATTTCATCTGGCCATAGGAAAAATCCAAAGAATTTATGCCTAAGGCCATGAAATTATAACCTTATTTTAGAGTATATAATAGCTGTGCCCTTAAAATGTACTTTTGTGTAATAAAAATCCTCCAAGAGTCTAAAAAACAACTTAAAAAAAGCAAACAAAAGGAACATGTCATATTTCTTTAAAGACAAAATAATAAATTCATTTTACTTATACAAATTTTTTATTTTGGTAAACTATGCTTGACATAAAATTTACCATTTTAACCGTTTTTGTGTTCAATTCAGTGGCAATAAGTACATTCACAGTGTTGTGTAACAATCACCAGTATCTATTTTCAGAACTTTTTATCATCCCAAATAGAAACTCTGTACCCATTAAACATTAACTCCCTTTCCCCTCTCCCCTAGTTCCTGGTAACATCTTTTATACTTTGTGTCTATTAATTTGCCTATTCTAGGTACCTCTGATAAATGGAATCATAAAATATTTGTTCTTTGTTTCTGGTTTATTGCACTTAGCATAATGCTCTCAAGACTCATCCATGTTGCAGCACATGTCAGAATTTTATTCCTTTTTAAGGCTAAATAATATTCCATTGCATGTATATACATTTTGTTTATCCATTCATTTGTTCATAGACATTTGGCTTGTTTCTACTTTTTGGCTATTGTGAATAATGCTGCTATGAATGTGGGTATACAAATATCTGTTCAAATCCCTGCTTTCAATTCTTTGGGTATATACCTAAAAGTGAAATTGCCCGATCATATGGTAATTCTATGTTTAATTTTTTGAGGAACTGCCTTACTATTTTCCACAGTAACTGCACAATTTTACATTCCCACTAGCAGTGCACAAGGGTTCCAATTTCTCAAATACTCTCCAACTTAAGTAAAATTTTAACCTTTATTTATATAACCCTTGATATTAAGAAGTTTCTAACCACCTCATCTTTAATTATTCTGCATTTCCAGGTTTCATGGTTGTTTTTCAGCCCAACATAAATGTTCAGATTCTTATTCTTCTATCCCACACATCTACCTTCTCTGAATACAAAAGCAATATGTACTCATTCAAAACCTACAATTCATATAATCCATATTTCTCCAGGTTTCACCAAGCTGAGAGTACTGATGTGGCCACATTAACAATAGTATCTGAAATTTTACTGCCTCTTGTTCCCAGGCAAATCTGCCTTCCTCCTAATCTGCCCTGTTTGAGGTGTTCCTGAAAGTCCTCAAGAAACCCCTACATGAGCTGGGGTATAGTCACTGATGTAATTCCTTGGGAAGCCACTGGAGGGCAGCAGCTCATGCCCACCCCTTACCCCAGTCCTGGAGTAAGTCCCAGTCAGGCCAACTGCATTTCTTTTTCTTTCTTTCTTTTTAAGGTTGATAATTGAGAAGTATGGTCCTTTTTAAAAATATATATATGTATTTACTTGGCTGTGGCAGGTCTTAGTTGCGGCGCGTGGGCTTCTCTCTAGTTGTGGCATGGGCTCTAGAGTGCACAGGCTCTAGAGCACACAGGCTCAGTAGTCCCGCAGCATGTGGATCTTAGTTCCCCCACCAGGGACCGAACCCGCGTGCCCAGCATTGGAAGGCGGATTCTTTTTTTTTTAAAATAAATGTATTTATATTTTACTTATTTATTTTTGGCTTCGTTGGGTCTTCGTTGCTGCTCACGGGCTTTCTCTAGTTGTGGCGAGCGGGGCCTACACTACGTTGCGGTGCGCGGGCTTCTCATTGCGGTGGCTTCTCTTGTTGCGGAGCACGGGTTCTAGGCGCGTGGGCTTCAGTAGTTGTGGCTCACGGGCTCTAGAGTGCAGGCTCAGTAGTTGTGGCACACAAGCTTAGCTGCTCCACAGCATGTGGGATCTTCCCAGACCAGGGATTGAACCCCTGTCCCCTGCACTGGCTGGCAGATTCTTAACCACTGTGCCACCAGGGAAGTCCCCCAACTGCATTTCTGGATGAGCAAACTCTCAAAGTGCTGCACGGCAATTACTATAAAGAAACAGGGGAATATCCGTCTTCCATACTCTTGGTCACACTTTGTCACCTGGGTTTCTAGAGTCCCATGTGGAAACTCAAGCACAAGTCTGAATCCAAGATTAACAACTAATGGAGGGGACTTCCCTGGTGGCACAGTGGTTAAGAATCTGCCTGCCAATGCAGGGGACACGGGTTCAAGCCCTGGTCCAGGAAGATCCCACATGCCACGGAGCAACTAAGCCCGTGTGCCACAACTACTGAGCCTGCGTGCTGCAACTCCTGAAGCTCCTGCACCTAGAGCCCGTGCTCCACAACAAGAGAAGCCACCGCAATGAGAAGCCCGCGCACCGCAACGAAGAGTAGCCCCTGCTCGCCGCGAGTAGAGAAAGCCTGCGCGCAGCAACGAAGACCCAACGCAGCCAAAAATAAATAAATAAAATAAATAAATTTTAAAAAAAGCAAAAACAACAACAACTGATGGAGAAAGTGGAAAAAAAAATTTACCCCTGACAGCTGATAACTGGCCATAGTGTTCCCCTATTGAAGATAAACAGTTTCAAAGAGTAACAATTATCACACAGTAATGGTGGAAAAAGACCACACCATAATCATATCTAAACACAGACAGAAATAAGGGCATTAAGCCACCACAAAAATATCCAAACATTCTCCTATTCTAGCTACATGAATGAATTACCTACCTACTTCCTAGGTAAAAATTAAGATCCCCAATCATCGAATTGCCCCTGCTTCTTGACAGAACTCAAATCTAGAACAAACCCTTGTTTCTACCTAAATCGACCAGCCCAAGTCCAAATCCTAACAAGACCCTCCTTACTCGTTCTTAACCTAGACACCCCCAGGTCCTGGAGTGTGCATCCCCCCTTGCCGCAGTAGCAAGCTTATAAACCTAACTTCATCTGACAGCAGTTGTATTTCTGGTGGCCTTTGATTGGCGAGATTTAAACATCTGGAGATGTTTTAGAGATTTAGGCTGTTGTCCCTATCTGACCACTCTGCTTCCTCATTGCCTTCATCCCCCTTCCTCTCATAAACATTCTCAAGCAAACTGGTGCCTGCAGAATGACTAGGTGTTAGGTGAAAAAAATTTCTTCTGTATTTTCTGAAAATTTACAGTGAACGTGGAATACCTCTATAATAAAAAAAGAATTATACCTTTAAAATAATAGTACCTAAGAAGATACTCTTTTGCCCACTAATCCACTGGTAGGGAGACTTTGAACACCCCTGTAATCTTCTCTTTGCTTTACACATCAAAATAACTACTATACCCTTTCTCTTTTTATCAGTTTTCTACCCCTTCATTACTTCTCTTTTTTTTTTTTTTTACTTTTTACTCCCCAAATGCTTATTTTCTTGGCTTAGACACATATATTCACTTCTTTTATCCCAGTCTTCCCTCTGTGAGTTCTAAGGTAGGGCCTGTGAGCTCTTCAATGGATAGCAGCTTCTGGCAGAGATGGCACCACATCTTCCTGCCCAGCTTGGCAAAAATCACTACTTGATCATGGCTCTCCTTCCCATTGACCCTGAGCAGGGTCTTGAAATGCTGCACAACACAGCACTCTTGGTCGCTACAACTGGCATACTGGGGCTGACCTTCTCGATGAAAATGGTTTATCATCTCCTGACACAGGTAACAATCTTGACAACTAAATTCCCCCTTTTCATAATTTGTGATCACGTCACCCAGACTGGGGTAATACTTACTCTTGAACAGCCTTTCAAGAAAACGATATTGGAAGGGTGATATTTAAACTACTTAGGTTTGAAGGACAAATTGTTCATTTTTCTTGTTATCTAAATTACTCATTTTAATGAGGAACGTGTAAGAAGTGCTGTTAATTACGAATAGATCTATCTTATCCAATATGAGACCTTTATGTAATAATAAACTATTTTCCTTTATTAAATCTTTTACTTCCTAAATCTTTAATAAATAAATTTTTACTTATTGAGTACCCCCCTCAATTCATCTCAACCAATGAGATTTTTAGAGTTTCTACAACTGCATTTAATATTTCAGAGTCATGCATATCCTTTTTTATGTTTCTCTAAATAAATTCAAATTGGAGCATTTATAACTTGTAAAAACTTTAGTTCTGAAAAATACACATCCCAGATCAGCCCAAAGGAACACATAAGAGCCATTTTCGTTTTTAGTACAGAACTCCGTACAATGTGACCATCAGAGACAGTTTTATATTTTCTTGTTCCTACTGGCATTATGTATTTTTTATGACTGAAAAGCTTACCAGTTCTCAGTGTGGGGCCCAGATGAAAATCTTTGCAAGTTCAGAGAATGCAAATTTATCGTAAATAAAAGACTGCAGACACAAATGGAAAAATATTAGTAAGATCAGTGTTCCCAGTTGCATTCCTGAGGCATATCTTGATTCTGATCCAAAGGCCTAAAGGTTTTTTGAGAGGTAGAGGAAGGGGGAAAAAGAATCCTGTTTTGCCTTTTCTTTTTATTTAATGGCTAATTAATATATCTGTTAGTACTTAATTTGTATATAATCAAAGTAAACATTTATCTTAGGCTTTCCACATGCCATGCCCTCTTTTAAGAGTTTCACGTGTATTGACTTGTTTACCCCTTAAACAACCCTAAGAGATCAGTACTATTCTTATGCCTGTTTTGCAAATGTATAAACTGAGCCACAGAGAGATTAATAAATTACCAATGTTGCCCACTAAGTCAGTGGTAAAGCCAATATTAAATTCCAGAAGCCACAGTCGTGACCTCTTCTCTACTGGACAGAACCTCCTGAGATAGTAACCGGGCCCTCACCCTCTCCCCTGATCCAAGCTGGGCCATCCTAGGCCAGTTGAACACTTCCTCCCCATAATTCCTGTCTCAAGTCACGGGAAAAAAGGCTGCAAATGTTTGGAGTCTGTGCATCCTGGTTGAGGGGATATCCTGACAGACCACCCGTGCCATGAACTTTTCCTCAATTCTAGTCCCTGACCCTCCAGATCTGCCCTGTTTTCAGCTTGGATCCAAGCTGGTTTTGCCAGCCTTCCCATGGATTCTGTCAGCTTGTCACCTAACTTCCAATAAATTCCTTTCTGCTTGAGTTGCCTGAATGAGTTTCTATTTCTTGCAACCAAAGAATGTGAATGGATCCCATTGGAAGTTAGGGAAGATGTCTATTTCTTTAGATTTTCTCTGCAGCACTAGTGCTGTCCCAAGGGAGGTATATATTTCATCGCTGAGAAGGGCTAGCCCTGCAGTTCAGCTGCCTAAATTCCCTCCTAGGCCCATCACTTACTAGTCTCTCATCTGTAAAATGGGGCTAATAGTAGTACCTGTCTCAAAGAATTGTGAAGATTAAACGTGAGAAACATATAAAGTGCTTGGAAGGGTATTTGGCATATACTTAGCATCCAATAAATATTACCTTTTCTATTACCATCCTCTGTATTTCTAGTCAATTAAAATCATTCCAGTGATAAATGCAATATACAGTAATAATTTTAATTCAACATTAAAATTTAATCCTCCATGTATAAGTTCTCACATTTGTAAGTAAGGTATTAACTTAATTTAAAAATCTTCTCCAGAGAGAAAATTTCTGAAAAGATGTGCTTTGGGTTCTGCAACAGTCTCTCATTTTAATACATATTTTATCTAGTAAAATATCTCTTCTTATTTTAGCTATTGCCTGAGAGACAATGCCGTGAATACATTAATTTTTCATATAAGGAGGTGAATGTCTATAAAGAAACGTTGTAATAAATATTCTTGCTGAGAAGATAATCTTAAAATCTGTATAGATAAAGCCACTTCAGTTTATTTTGTATAATTAACGAAATTTTAAAATATGAGTTCTGGGACTGCCCTGGTGGTCCAGTGGTTATGACTCCATGTTCCCAATGCAGGGGGCCTGGGTTTGATCCCTGGTCAGGGAACTAGATCCTGTGTGCCACAACTAAGACCCAGCACAGCCAAATAAATAAATATTAAAAAATAAAATAAGAGTTCTGAGTAAAATTTATAACATTTTTTTTTCTGAGAAAGTTGAATTCGCTCTGGATTTTTTTGGTGTAACTATGGTAGATGAGTGATTGTCAACTTTGTGAATTAACTAAGTGAGAAACATATATTATTTTTTTCTATTGACCCAGATTATCTTAATTGGCTCCATTGAACTCATTAGATAAATATTCAACCCCCAAATTGGCTTTCCTGTTTAAAAGATCAAAGTATGCACTGAGAATGTTTTCTGATAAAAATGCAATTCCATCTAAGATAGAGGCAGCTAGCTATTAAATACCATACCATCAAAGTTAAGCTATCACTGCATGTAATTGCTTTTAAAATGAAAATTAAAGTTTCAATTATGGAACAAAATATGAATAGGTGAAAAAGAAAGTTCTCTTCAGGAAAAACAGAGGCGAAAAACAAACAGGACAAAGACATTTAGAGGCATAGAGATAATTCTAGAAGCAAAAGAAGACATCAAAAATAAAACTATTAAAAACATTCTCAGAGAGATAAAGGAGGATACGCACTCATGAAATAATAAAGAGCCCATGGAAATTGAAAACATTGTAGCAAGAGCAAAAATTTTAATAAATGATTTGGAAGATAAAGTTGAGGAATCTTCCAGAAAGAAGAAAAAAACCCCAAAAGATGGAAATTGGAGAGAAGAAAAGTATAGGATCACTGCAGAACATCCAATTTCTACCTAAAATGTGAACACCTCCAAGGCAAGGATTTTTTGTTTTGTATGTTGCCTAGAACAAAACCAGACACAGGGTAGGTCCTCAATATATATATATTTTTAATGAAAAGCGTTCAAGAAATAAGAACGGGGAAAGTAGAAAGGAGCAAATTATCAAAGAAAATTCTCAGCATAATTTCCAGAGTGAAAAAGATCCATTTAGCATAAGGAATGGAGAAAGACCCACATCAAGATACATGATTGTGAAACTTTAGAACATCAGAGACAAAGCTTCCAGAGAGGAGAAAAAAAAACCATGCAAAAGATCAAGAATCAGAGCTGCTTTGAACTTCCCAAGAGCAAAGCAGGAACTGTGTCAGACACCAGTTAAGAGTCATCATCATGTGATTTTTATACATTCTTTCAAATGTTCTATGATACAGAGAAACCTATTTCATTCATGCCCAATGACAGAGAGCAATCTACTTTAATATCATGTAAATTAGTCCCTATTTGCAAGTAACTAAATTGAACTAAATTCTTTCAAAATTTTGTCACCAAAGATGAAAGGCAAGTTCACGTCTTAAGTTTTGTGGCTTGATATAATTCCGTGGTGCCAAATTAAAATTAAACCCGTTAACTATTCAATCTATCGAATGTACCCTCATTGTATGCAATTGCAACAAGTAGAAAATGGAGGTAAAAAGTGGAAATTATACAACACAGAATTGATTCTCAAATGTTCATTAATAAAGTAAAAAAACTAATAATGCTTATCTCTGGTTAGTATTCATGTGGTGACCAGGGCTAGTGATAGTGCCACGAGGCTCCACATGTCTAGATTGTTGATTTTTGAATGTCCAGACCGTTTCAGTTGTAAATGATAGAACCTCAACTCAATCTAATTTTAGCAATGAAGAGAATGTTCCAGGAAATAGAAAGTCCAAGGAGTGGGTCCTGCTTCTAGCATAACTGGATCTAAGGGTGCAAATCGCATCATTAGATCTCTCCTTCTACCTTTCTCTTTGCATCTTTCCCTCTTGCTTCTATTTTTCTCTGTGTGGCTGCATTTTCAGGCAGGCTGTCTCCACATGGGACCAAAGGTAGCCACCAAACAGCCCAGGCTTACATTATTCACACAACTAGCATTCCAAAGATAAGAGTGCAACTTTTGCTGCCCCAGCATTTGCATCAGTCTTTGGAAAGAACTTACATTATGTCACTTGCTCCCTCCTGGACCGAGTGTGTGTCTAGGGGAATTAAGTACTCTGATTGGGCAGCGTCGTTCATAAACCCATGCAACTGACAGACCCACCAGAATCCCATAGAGTGGAAGGGAGAGAGCTTTCAAAAGGAAAGAATGGGAGAAGATTCCTCCATACCCACCACCCCAAAAGTAACAGATGGCCACTTACATGAGATTTTCCCCTAGGAGTCAAAATTCTTCATGCTATAGGAGACTAAATAAAACTCAATGGTTTTATGAAGAGCATACTTGAGAAAATTGTCACCTTGAAGCGATGGATGGCTTAATTAGAATTTAAAAAAGAAAAAAACTCAACCCACAATATTATCCAAATTACTGGACATATAACATCCTTGGTTTCTAGGAGATATGTAAAAGATTTGCTTGTATTTTTAATTTGTAAGTAAATGGTGCCAGGTTTCTAGTTTGAAACCAAAGCCTCATCTTTATCCATAGAACTTCACACAGAGAGGCACATCTTGGGAGATGAATACAAATCTCAAACTATTCCTGTTCAAATGTGCCCAAAAATGGTACCTAATATTTGCTGGTCATGATATTCTCACAGCCCTGGGTTCTTCAAATCAAATGTGGACTCTTCCTCTTTTTAAAAATATCTCCCTTCTACTACTTTAATACAGCTCCGGAACTTGATCTGACCAAAACACATTCTATTAAACTTGCATAGTAAATCATGTTCTCTTGTTTCTGTCAGAACCTGCCTGACTTCCAACTTCTATATCCTCCTTCTCCCCACAGATACCAACTATCTAGACCCTAAAATAAACCTCAGCTTCTGGAAGGCATCCTGCCCATTGCCCAGGGACTTGGCACACAAAGTTGTACTCACTGCTAGACTAGCTCTGACCTCATGCTTCACTAACTGGGCTTCTGACTTGTCTCCAAGACCACACTTTCTGGTTATCAGTTCTAGTAACTACATCTCTGTCTGTTTCCTGTGCCAGAATCCCTGAGTTAGAAACCTGCTGAAAATCACATTCTCTCTAGACCTGGAGGGTCTGCCTTGTTCTTTTTTTTTTTTAACATCTTTATTGCAGTATAATTGCTTTACAATGGTGTGTTACTTTCTGCTTTATAACAAAGTGAATCAGCTATGCATATACATATATCCCCATATCCCCTCCCTCTCGAGTCTCCCTCCCACCCTCCCTATCCCACCCCTCTAGGAGGTCACAAAGCACCGAGCTGATCTCCCTGTGCTATGCGGCTGCTTCCCACTAGCTATCTATTTTACATTTGGTAGTGTATATATGTCCATGCCACTCTCTCACTTCATCCCAGCTTACCCTTCCCCCTCCCCGTGTCCTCAAGTCCATTCTCTATGTCTGAGTCTGCCTTGTTCTTATCACTCCCCATTCTTCTCATACCAGGGACTGAAGGTATGCACTGTTGATCTGAAACAAATAGACTGCCAGATATTTCTTCAGCAAAGATGGGCTTATTCAGAATCAGCAGGGAATTGCAATTCAGGGTCTACAACCATGGCGAGCCACGTGCAAATCCCCACACAGCCAGGGAAGAGAACGCTTTTATAGAGGGGAAAAGGAAGGTGGGAGGGCTGTGGTAAACAAAGAGCCCATGACTTTTCGTTGGCTGAGTCCTTGCCAGGAAAGGAGTCTTTCTTCCTCCCGTTGAGCTCTGCTATTGGCACAGGATGTGAGAATCTCCGCATTCTGGCCTCCCAACTCAATTGAGATTTCTGTTTATTAATTTTTTACAGCACCATAATCTCAGCCTGAATACCTGACAGATAGGTGACTGTCAATATTTGGAGATCTATGTAGAGAAACCTTAGACATCTACCATCTGATGCTTTGTGACCACCTAGAGGGGTGGGATAGGGAGGGTGGGAGGGAGACGCGAGAGGGAGGGGATATGGGGATATATGTATATGTATAGCTGATTCACTTTGTTATACAGCAGAAACTAACACAACATTGTAAAGCAATTATACTCCAATAAAGATGTTTTAAAAAAAAAATCTGCCATCTGAGACCTTCCAGCTTCTTTGTGTTGGGCCCATGCTTTCCTGGATTGTAGCCTGCTGTCTCTTACTGAGCCTTCCAGAGGTAGATTTAGTCTCAGCCTCTGTTGCTCTGTCTTTCCCTTTCTATGCCTATTTTACCTCCGTGGGGGGAACCCGCTTACAGCCCTTCTCTATACGTCTGAGGAGAGCAAGATTATTTCCTATCCTGCTGCAATTTTCTCAATATCCTGAGTTTCACTTCATGAAAAGGTTACTCTTTAAGAAGAATAATTTAATTGGGTGCTTGGAGAAGAAGCCCAAGCTGGATTGTAGGAATTTTTATACTTCTTTTGTGCTACACTCATAAAAATAATTTATCCTTAACTTCCCTTACCATTCTGGATTTTGTTGTTTTTGTCTCTCCAGCATCTTTAGCATTGGGGAACTGACCCTTCCCGTTTCATAGGACTGAGTCACAGAACTCTGACAGTCTTTGTCTCAAGGGTTAACCCATGGCCAGGACCTGGCCATGATCTAACCAGGATCAGTCCCTTCCCGTGATTGGCCAGCCAGAGAGACCTTCCCTAGGATTTGATGTATTCAAGTTTGGAGAGAAAAGTGGGGTAGTTGTGCTGTGATGTAGCCTGGGGCTACTGGAGCTGTCTTACCCACCATGTAGAAAAAGGCTGAAGTCACCAAGAATGAAGAGATGAAGCCAAGATATGAAGATACAAAGTCAGAGAATAAAGTCAAACCAAGTAGAGATGAGAAATGAGAGATGGAAACTTTTAACACACACTCCTGTTCTTCCCAGTATGTGAACCAGCTAGCCGCTTTTTTTTTTTTTTTGGCTTTAGCTAGTTTGAGTTGAATTTTTGTCTTTATAATTAAGAGTCCCAACTAATAGAACTCTATTTCAAGATATTCACATATCTAACCAAAACCCATCTGCTGGAGGTCTGGGAGCTAATCTCTCCCCTATCTTCCCTTTCAAGTTCTAACCCAGTGGAAAGGAGATGTAGGGAGAGTTTTTTCCTTATAAATTGTGTTGGGAATTCCCTGGCGGTCCAGTGGTTAGGGCTCTGCGCTTTCACTGCCATGGGCCTGGGTTTGATCCCTGGTCAGGGAACTAAGATCCTGCAAGCCGCATTGTATGGCCAAAAATAATAATAATAATAATAATAAACTGTGTGAATGTAATTTGGCTTTAGCCTGAGGCTAAATTAGGGCTAATCTCAATTCCCCACTTATCTAGGCCTGTCAACCCATCTTTAGGGAGAGTTGGGTCTGCAAGGAAGACACTCCCTCAACCAGCGGTGCTTAGGGTCATGACCTGCTTCACAAATCCTGTCACCTGCAGAACAGACAGCATAACAACCACAGTTAACAGTGAAGCCTCTGGACTCCCCTTTTCAGTGCAGAGTTCCTGCTTCCAATGGCTTGTCTTGATGTCACTAATTACATAAGTCACTCTTACTTGATGGTGCAGAAAAGGATGGTGCTCTCAGGGAATCAATTTCTACAGAAGTTTTTCTTCTTCTGGAGTGTGAAGGAGAGTCACTCCCCTTCTTGGGTCCTTCTGTCCCTTCCTTAGCACCTTGCCCTAGCTCCTCCCATGTTATTCATAGTACTTTACCCACAGGGTTTGGCATAAGGCTCAGGATGGAACAATCAGAGCTCGCCTCTTGACTCTCTGAACAGAATTACAACCTTCTATGCCCCCTTCCACAGAGAATGCCGCCTTCAAAATCATTCTCCTTCCTCAGGGCCTTCATACAAGCTGTACCTTCAAATGGAATGCTTTTCCCTGCCATCTCATTTGACTAGCTTTTTGTCTTTCTTTAAGCCTCTGATGAAATAAAATTCATATTTTACGGCAAGACAAAAATTTAAGCATAAAATTTTTCTCTGCCCGTTTAGGCCTCCTCCCTCCCCTTTACTGTGTGTTGTGCATTCACGTTTACCAGACCTCCTTAGGAGATAACATTCCCTCTTAATCTTGTAAAGGGTCATGATGACCCATTACTTGCTTTGTACATGCAGATCTGGATCGTGTAAACTGACAATATGTCATTTGATGTATAACTTTTTGTCTCAAAAATGTATAACTGTGCTTTGACCTCTAATGGGTGGAACAGTCCTCAGAGCTTTCTAAAAGACTGTCTCCCAGGTTATAATCCTCAGGTTGGCTCGAATAAAATTTTCCATTCTTTTCTCAGATCGACTATTGGTTAACTTTTTGGTCAATGCCTCAAATATGACTTACTCAGCTTAAAGATTAGCTCCTCAGAGAGGTTTTCCCTGACAGTTCTATTGAAGCTAGGACCCTCCTTATGATCTCCATCTCAGCCCCTTATTTTACAACGAAAAGAAATGATCACTATGTTTTACATATAAACTGATGTAAGAAAATAGAATATATTTACTGCTAAAAATGAGATGAAGAAGTACGTTGACATATCTTTTAAAAATACACTATAAAAGAAAAATGGTCCCAAACCTGGATGGGGAAGAAATTAGCATTCCTAATAAAATGCTTAAGGAGTTTTCTAAAATTTAACTGGTTAGAACTTATTCTAGAAAAACCAGTCACCTATCAGTTTAACTGAGTAGAGTGACCTAAATGAACATTCTTTTATATTCGATCTAAAAATGATTAACCTATTTTCCTATAAAATAAATAACATCTTATAGTATCTTTACTTGCTATATTTGTTCATAACTTGTTTCTGGTCTTTTCCTTGCACTAGACCATAAGCTGTGAAACTGTAAGCTCCAATAGGACAGAGACCAGGTTTGTATTACTTATTTCCTGGAAAAATTAGCACAGTACCTGGTAAATAGTGGGAGTTGCCATGATATTTGTTAAATTAATCAGTAATAAGTGAGTGAGTGAAATTTAAATGTGTGCCCATTTATAGAGTAGATACATTTAAATAAAAATTAGTGTGAATCTCCTCTTTTCTTGTGGTGGGATTCAGGACAAGTTACCCCAAAATGTGGCACCTTGGCTTTTGAATATTTTAAACTGAAGGGGTTTGAGAAAAACGGCAGAAGCAGTAAGGTCACACTGACCTTCCCCTTGCCCTTCTCCCCTGAAACTTGTTATAAAACCCTCAGGTAAGAGATGCCCTCCTGAAACGGATCAGGACCCTATGGTCCTTGCCCCCCACGTCCTCCACTTGCCTTTTGTCTGTGGAAAAACTTTAGCCAAAGAATAAGTTTAATCAGAGAAATGAGAAAATGCAGAAGCAAATAAAAACAGTCTAACAAGACTAAATAATAATAGTTTAGTCATTAAGCATAGTCAAGGACCTTTAGTTCCTTCTCAAGGGCTATAGATAATATTCTGAGCCATATCCTGTGAGTTGTTTTACAGTTACTGAAACATCCACCAGGTGGAAGAAGTTAACTACATGATGACCAGACTGTAGCCATGACATAAGCTGCCACAATTCCGAGAATTTGCCTCAAAGAAATGGAAACAAACCCACCCTGGAACTGAAGATTAACTGTACTTAAAACAATCAAAATGACGCTGGTCAGACCACTGCATGACCAATTTCAAGATGACTGTCAGAGCTGACTGTGGTGGTTCTGCTGTAGCCCCCTCCTTCCGTCTATAAAACTCTTGCCCCCTGATTGTCGGGGGCGAGGGGGAGTCTGCCTTTGGACAGGAGTCCAACCCCTCCGCCCCCCAGTTGCCACATCCAACATAAAGCAAACTTTCCTTTCCACCAAACTTGCCTATTTATTGGCTTTTGAGCAGCGAGCCGCCGGACCGCACTTTTGGTTACACTCCCTGTACCTGGAGGAAAGGAGCATCCTTACCTCTTGAGACAAAGGGGTCTGAAGAAGAATCCTAACAGACAGGACTTGCTAATTTTCGCTCAATTTACGACCCTTACTTCATACTCCTTATCCTATCATATTTCTACACAACTGCCCACACTTCATCAAACCTAGCATAAGTATACACAGGTCTGGTTTTTTTGGGTTTTCATTTCCATATGAAGGTTCCATGTCACACAAAACTTATATTAAATTTGTATTCTTTTCTCTTGTTAATCTGTCTTTGTCAGTTTAATTTTCAGACCCAGCAGGAGACCCTAAGAAGGTTGAGGAAAACTTTTTCCTCCCCTACACTTGTGAAAAATAAACATGAAAAGAAAGGAGTCCCTTTTTCTCTCTCCAACCTGTAACATGAGCATACTTGACATTCCTTGGCCCCTCGGAGGCCACTCTCAAATGTCATCTCATCCAAACAACAGGAATCCCACTGCAAAAATATTGGTGAATAATAACGGTCAGGATGGAATAAGGTTACTGAAGGTTTCATGGGAGACAGAGAGGTGGTTATGTAATATACCACAGCAGCATCTTTTTAAAAAAAAAGCTTTTAATTTTATATTGGAGTATAGTTGATTAACAATGTTGTGTTAATTTCAGATGTACAGCAAAGTGATTCGGTTATATATACACATGTATCTATTCTTTTTCAAATTATTTTCTCATTTAGGTTGTTATATAATACTGAGCAGAGTTCCTTGTGCTATACGGTAGGTCCTTGTTGGTTATCCATTTTAAATATAGCAGTGCATACATGTCAATCCCTAACTCCCTAACTATCAGCAGCATCTTTTAAATACCTACCTGAACACTTCTGTCTCCCTGAAGTTTCTCCAGCATCAGCCTCTTGT
Source organism: Eubalaena glacialis (assembly GCF_028564815.1). Classification (NCBI taxonomy): domain Eukaryota; kingdom Metazoa; phylum Chordata; class Mammalia; order Artiodactyla; family Balaenidae; genus Eubalaena; species Eubalaena glacialis. The sequence continues at coordinate 25,779,724 of NC_083734.1, read as the reverse complement.
CTTTCTCATTTCTCTTTCTCAAATCCATTCAACCTCCCTCCCTGTCTTTGTAAATTTATTTATTTATTTATTTATTTATTTATGGCTGCACTGGGGCTTCGTTGCTGAACGCGGACTTTCTGTAGTTGCGGTGAGCCAGGCTACTCTTCGTTGCAGTGCGCAGGCTTCTCATTGCGGTGGCTTCTCTTGCCACCCTTGTGGCACATGGGCTTAGTTGTTCCAAGGCATGTGGGATCTTCCCAGACCAGGGCTCAAACCTGTGCCCCCTGAATTGGCAGGCGGATTCTTAACCACTGTGCCACCAGGGAAGTCCCCCCTCCCTGCCTTTGACATTCGCATTTCTCCTTCTCCTCCTCTTTCTCCCCAAGTTCTTTGCCTTTGGGTGTCTTCCCATTTCTAAAGTGGAACAGGCCCTCTTTTGTTTTTGTTTTTTGTTTTGTTTTATTTATTTTTATTATTTTTGGCTATGTTGGGTCTTCGTCGCTGCCCACGGGCTTTCTCTAGTTGCGACGAGCAGGGGCTACTCTTCGTTGCGGTGCGCAGGCTTCTCATTGTGGTAGCTTCTCTTGTTGCGGAGCACGGGGTCTAGGCTCACAGGCTTCAGTAGTTGTGGCATGCAGGCTCAGAGTTGTGGCGCACGGGCTTAGTTCCTCTGCAGCATGTGGGACCTTCCTGGACCAGGGATCAAACCCATGTCCCCTGCATTGGTAGGCGGATTCTTAACCACTGCACCACCAGGGAAGTCCCCAAGTGGCCCTTTTTTGACTTCTTCAGTTTACATCCCTACCTCCTCAGTAGGTACTCTGAAGGCTTTCCATCATTAATAGAAGATGGGAGAGAGGAAGGGATGGCAAATAACTGATTCGTTTTCTTTTTCTTTTTCATATTCCTTCTGTTTGAAATTGCAAAAAGTGAGAAATTGAGTGTGCAATACAGTAGAGAAAACAACAAAATATGAAGCCTGCACCTAAGGGGTCTGCAGGGACAATCATTTGTACCAAATGGATCGTCAGTTGGGCACTAAAAGGATTAAGTGATTTGTCTTGGCTTTTGTACTTCATTAATGCCAAAATGGCTAGCTTATAAGTCATTAACGCGTCAACAGGTAAGGCTTCTCTGTGTAACTGTTAGGGAACCATTGTCCAAAACTGCCTGCCCTGGCCAGGCATGATAATAACCAATGCGTGAGTTGTCTCACTACAGGAGGTCCCGATAAGAACAGGGAACTGACAAGCTGTTGCCAACCGGAAGAATTTGGGAGTAGTCAAAAGGAAGGAGGAGATGCCGGCCCATAATATGTCCTGCCAACCTCCCAGAAACCCCCCTGCTGGAAACCATTTTGACTGAGAGATGCCCATACCGCCAGGAAGGGCCTTGAATCGGACCAAATATGGGCCCAGGCAAGATGATTGTCCAGAGACAACCGGGAAGGCTAACCCCACTACCAGAAACCCTGAGGCTGCAAGCCACGCGGCAGAGCAGTTCTCCTGGGTTCCCTTACCCTGCTGCTCTCCACTTGAGCACCCCTTTCCAATAAAGTCTTCTGTTTGTCAGTATGTGTGTCTCCTCAGACAATTCATTTCCAAGTGTTAGACAAGAGCCCACTCTCGGGCCCTGGAAGAGGTTCTCCTTCCAGTAACATAACTTCTAAAAGAATGCATTACAAATAACCTCTGTATGATTCACTTAATCCTTTCTCATTTAAGGTGTCTTTTATTGTCTTCCAGATGCAATTTTTTTCCAATAAAAAAATGTATTGCTAAATCCTTCACTGAACTAGTAAGTGCTTGAGATACAATAGGCCTCCTGCACGTCTTCCTTCCTTTTGCCAATGTGGGCTACCAATTACACGAATGTAGGTCTAAGGACACTGGAGAAGAAATTTTCAGACTCAGACCATTCAAACAAATGATTAATGTCCAACCAAGAGCTCATTCTATATGAGACAAAAATAGATGGAATGTGTTATTTGTGGTTCAGCTTGGCTTGCTTTTTTTTGACAGCACAGAACTGATTTCATTTTTATTTGCTGCTCTTTTCTCTACAGTGACTTAGCAACATAGGTTATAGAAACTTTCAAAAGAGTTATCTGTTATTTCCAGTGGCTCAAAATGGATATTTAAAAGGGTCTAAAAGCAAAATAGACTGCAGGGACTTCCCTGGTGGTGCAGTGCTTATGAATCCGCCTGCCAATGCAGGGGACATGGGTTTGAGCCCTGGTCCAGCAAGATCCCACATGCCTCAGAGCAACTAAGCCCCTGTGCCACAACTACAGAGCCTGCACTCTAGAGCCCGTGAGCCACAACTACTGAGCCAGCGTGCTACAACTACTGAAGCCCGAGGCCCAGAACCTGTGCTCCGCAACAAGAGAAGCCACCGCAATGAGAAGACTGCACACCACAACGAAGAGTAGTCCCTGCTCGCCACAACTAGAGAAAGCCCACGTGCAGCAACGAAGACCCAACGAAGCCAAAAATAAATAAATTAATTTTTAAAAAAAAGCAAAATAGACTGCAATTCACTGTAGTGCTGTTTTCAGTATAATTTGAATCTTTTTTTTTTTTGTTAAAGACACACACTTTTTACACTGATTATAAAAGAAATATATATCTATTGTGAAAATTTATATCATCAGTAATCCCAAACCCCGAAAGTAATGACTATTGACATTTTGGGATATTTTCTTTCAGTCTTTTTTCTACAGATTGGATCAGTTTCAAGGGCATGAGACCTATGCAGTCACAGAGGACTCATGTTCAGAAGGGTCCTACATTTGGCTTAAGACTCTACTGTTCCTATCTTGAAATTATTGATAATTTTTGAACAACAGGTTCTGCATTTTCATTTTGTACTGGATCCTGCAAATTATGTGGCCTGTTCTGTCTATAAATGTTTATGCACACACTGATTGTATATACATATACATATATTACATGCATGTATACAATATATTTATAATCTGTCATTAAAATTCTAGAATTCTTTGCAATTTTTTTCTTTTTTAAAAATTTTTATTGGAGTATAGTTACTTTATTTCATTTTATTTTTATTGGGGTGTAGTTGTTTTACAATGTTGTGTTAGTTTCTACTGTACAGTGAAGTGGAGTTCCTTGTGCTATACAGCAGGTTCTTATTAGTTATCTATTTTATGCATATTAGTGTATATATGTCTATCCCAATCTCCCAATTCATCCCACTGCAATTTTTTGGCCACACCACGCGGCATGCGGGATCTTCGTTCCTCAACCAGGGATCGAACCTGTGCTCCCTGCTGTGGAAGCACAGTCTTAACCACTGAACCACCAGGGAAGTTCCTGCAAATGTTATTTTTAATATTTGAGTAATATTTCATCATATGGAAACATAATCACTTATTTAATTATGTTCCTGTTTTTGGTACCTAGATTGTATAAAATTTTATACTGTTATAAATAAAGATGAGGATCATCTTTTATATTATTTTTTAAATGTATTTCTAATTATTTCCTTAAAATAACATCCCAGAAGTAAAACTGAAGGGATAAACAGATTTGAACATTTTTGGAACTTTGTATTTAAATTGGCAAATAGCTTTCCAGAAAGAATACTATTACCAGAAGAGTGTAAGAAACTCCCTCTTCATATCCTCAACAGCAAAAAATATTATAATTTAAAAATATTTGGGGGACTTCCCTGATGGCACAGTGGTTAAGAATCCACCTCTCAATGCAGGGGACACGGGTTTGATCTCTGGTCTGGGAAAATCAGACCAGAAAACCATGCGTCACAACTACTCGAGCCACAGCTACTGAGCTCGTGCTCTGCAACTACTGAAGCCCACGCACCTAGAGCCCGTGCTCCACAACAAGAGAAGCCACGGCAATGAGAAGCCCGCGCACCGCAAGGAAGACACAACGCAGCTGAAAAATAAAATAAAATAAAATAAAACAAGAAGTTTTTGGCAATCAGAGATGTTAAAAAAAATAATTTGGTAGTTGAATAAGTTAAAATGTTATCCATTTATCTTAATTTATGTTTCTTTGACTACTGGTAAAGGCAATTTTAAACAATATATATTTATTAGTCATTTTTATTTTTATTTTTTGGAATTGCCCCAGAATGCAAACTTCTCAGCACGGTTTTTAAGACCGTTGTGTCCTCTCACTCCGGCTTTATCTTCCACCACTTCTCTCCTTCTCACCCCCACCCAAATCTATTCTAAGCTCCAGCTATACTGAAATTTATTCAGTTCCTATAAGTTGTCATGCTTTCTCTTGCTTCTGGCCCTTTAAATATTCTGCATACAGTTTCTGGACATCTCTTCCTATATCTCTTTTTCTGGTTAGCTTCTATTTGTCCCTCAGCTCTCAACTTAAATATAACTTCCCTTGAAAGCCTTCCTTGAACCTCAAATTAGGTTGGGTGCCCCCGCTAGAGGCCAACCCTGCCTCTTCTTTTTAAAATAAACTTATTATGTTGAAATAATTTTAAATTTATAGAAGAGCTTACAAGGATAGTAGAGTTCCCATATACCCTTCACCCAGCTTCCCCTAGTAATAACATTATCTTACATAATAGTGTACGTTTGTCAAAACTAAAACATGAAAACAGATACGATACTATTAACTAAACTACAGACTAATTTTTCCACTAATGTTCTCTTTCTGTTCCAGGATCCAATTTAGGAGACTACACTGCATTTAGGGATCTTAGTTCCCCGACCAGGGATTGATCCCGGGCCCTCGGCAGTGAAAGCGTGGGGTTGTAACCACTGGATTGCCAGGGAAGTCCCTAGTCTGCTGTACTTCTTATGTTTTAGTACTTTATATTTTATTCCAATTGCATCCCCTTCTAGAATATAAGTTCTGTGAGAGCAGGGACTATGTATTTTTCACCACTGCATCCCCCCATTCTTACAATATCCATAGTAAGTAGGTGACATATATGACTGAGTATAAGGCAAGATTTTTCTTAAAGAATCTTCCAAAAAGAGGGGAAACCACCTTCCACTTAAGTTCTTAGAAAATCTCTTATATTGTGGTATATTTTCTCAATGATTTTACTCAAAACTATAAAATACCATTCAAGGAACACACATCAGCCTGAAATGACCTCATTAAATGCTGGATGCTTGTAGAGATATTCTGTTGGAATCAGTAAAAATGCAGGCAAAACCATTTAAAAACATTTGGTTATCCACATTTTGGGGGTTGCGACCTCAGAGTTGCAAGGGCTGGATGTCCTTATAAACAAGGCTTTTAAAAGGAGATGGAGAAAAAAAAAAAGGAGATGGAGACTGAAGGACAAAGGCTTCTTATAAAGTTCACTTTAAAGAGCAATGCAGGACTTCCCTGGTGGCGCAGTGGTTAAGAATCTACCTGCCAATGCAGGGGACACAGTTTCGAGTCCTGGTCCTGGAAGATCCCACATGCCGTGGAGCAATTAAGCTCGCGAGCTGCTGAGCCTGCGAGCCACAACTACAGAAGCCCGCGCACCTAGAGCCCGTGCTCCGCAACAAAGAGAAGCCACTGCAATGAGAAGCCCGCACACCGCAACCAAGAGTAGCCCCCGCTCCCCGCAACTGGAGAAAGCCTGTGCGCAGTCAACGAAGACCCAACGCAGCCAAAAATAAAATTAATTAATTAATTAATTAAAAAAAAAAAAGAATTGACCACCTAACCTGGTGAAGACAATTCAACTCTTCAATGCTGGGGTCAAATACCTGTCCAGGTTAAATGAAATCTTATTTGGAGATCTTCATTCTTAGATGTCTTATCAATCAAGATAATCATCAATAATTGACATCTGCTGTCTCATTCTCTGAGAAGTCTTTCATCTCTACCTAATTTCAACCTGATATTTACCACATGAGAATTCTCCTCTTGAGCCCTCTTGGCCAGGGTCCTTTTTCAGACTTTCCAACTTCTTCCCCTGGCTAAGGACACTTCAGGTACCCTGCATGGAAATGAGGGCTCACTTTCCAGTATTTGTATCTGACATCGAGAAGGAACATAACTCTGTGCAGCATGTAACTTCATGAAATCTTCTTGGAGAATAAAGTTTTTCTTCTCTGAATCTCATTCATTTCTGTAGCTTGTATACCTCTTGTAAGCATGAGGAGTAGTCAACAGGCAGTTATATAGAAGGAACTGCCGGCTCTCTGTACTTCATGAAACGTGTTTGGGAAGTAAAGCTGAATTAACATCAATTGTTATCTCCCAGGGGTACAATGCTCTGTACAATGTGTCCTGCCTATAATTTACTTGGAGAAAGTTGTTATCAGAAGTTGTGTCTTGCTCAGAGAAGCCATGATGCTCTACATCTCCCAGGCTACTTCTTTACTCCCTGGCCACTGGCTTGACCCGGAGTTCTAATCCTAAAGAAATGTGCATTCCCTAAATACCCCAGTCACATCTTCTTTCTCTTTCTTCCTGAAGGTCGTCATAGTTGTCCATTCAAAAGAGCACAGAGTTTTAAAAAAAACCCTCCCTACTGTGTTTTTTTTCCATAACAATTATCATCATCCAGCGTAATAAATGTTATTTGTTCCCAGGATTTATTGTATGTTTCCTCTCACTAAAATGCACGCTCCCGGACTTCCCTGGTGGTCCAGTGGTTAAGACTCTGCGCTTCCAAAGCAAGGGGCATGGGTTCAATCCCTGGGAACTAAGATCCCACATGCTGCAGGGTGCAGCCAAATAAATAAATAAATAAATAAATAAATAAATAAAATGCATGCTCTCTAATGCAGGAATTTTTGTCTGTTTTATTTACTGTTGTAGTCCTAGTGCTTAGAAAAGTGCTTAACACATAGTAGGGGTGTAATAAATATCTGTTGATAAAATTAATGATGCCCAACCTATAGAACAAAGAATATACTCAAGATTAACTATATCGTGTATAGGGTTTAATGCAGTTCGTCATTTCAAATTGTGAAGCGAAATTCTCAAAGTTACACACACACACACACACACACACACACACAAAACAACCCACTACTTTGGAAGAGAATGTACACATGTGGAAGAAATGAGGTGCGGAATTAGGGAATTTAGACTAGAAATACCACGGAGGAGGGAGTACTTGGGGACAGGCTAGATATAGCTATATATCACACATGCAGCTTGGGCCTTGGTTGCTAGAAATAATTGCCCTGAATATTTCTGGGAGTTTCTGCCATCCATGATCTTCTTGGCTTCACCTGTCCCTGGGGCTCGGCCACTTGGCTTGCTTCCTTGCCAGAGAGGTTTGTAGGAGATACTAGCAGAGTCAGGGTTTTATAACCATGGGAATGGGGCAAGGCAGCCTCCTGAGGGTGAGCAGTGGGGTGCAACAGCAGTTTCAGGAACCTGGTTCCACCTGACTGGACCCAGGCAGGCTCTGGTTTCCCCAGGGGTCTCTTGGAGAAGCAGGTAACTCAGAAATGCATGGGAGATTAATTGTTTGCCCCTTTCTCCTGTCCTTCAACAGATCGTTCTGAGGCCCATACATCCTCTCCAGAGATGTCCCAGTCAACCAAGCAACCAGTTGTGTCTCTTTGAGAAGCTATGGTCCTTTCCTCCTTACTCTTCCTTCCCTGGAATTGCACTCAACTCCCCTCTCCACCCGTACCCTATGCGCAATAAAAATGAACTCGCTAAGCTTTGTCTCAGGCTTTGTTTTCTAGAAAACCCAGGCTAGGCCATAAAGAAGAGGGAGGATTTGTCATAATTCAGTTTCAAAAAGATTACACTAAACCATAGACATGTCTTAGCATTCAAGTCCTTCTCTCATGCTTATGGCAAGGAAAGTATGTTTCAGCTTCAAAATAGTTAAAATATTACTATTGTCGACTTTAAAAAAATGCGCAACGTGAGAGTGGCGAGTTAAGTTTTATTTGGGGCCAAATGAGGACTGCAGCCCGGGAGACAGCATTTCAGATAGCTCTGAGAAACGGCTCCAAAGAGGTAGTGGGGAAAGGTCAGTATATATGTGACAACTATTGAGTCTGCTCTCTAGAGCTTGCAAGCCACAACTACTGAGCCCGCGTGCCACAACTACTGAAGTCCGCGCGCCTAGAGCCTGTGCTCCGCAACAAGAGAAGCCCCCGCAGTGAGAAGCCCGTGCACCACAACGCAGAGTAACCCCCGCTCACCGCAACTGGAGAAAGCCCTGTGCAGAGCAACGAAGACCAACGCAGCCAAAAATAAATAAATTTATTTTAAAAAATAAAATAAAGTAACAAACATACCAGAAAAAAGTGCAGAAATCGTAAGTGTGCAGCTTGATCTTTCCAGGTTATTTAATGTCAACCTAGACCAACTCTCTGACCAATACAGTAAAAAGGCAACATCCTAAAGCCTTTTGGTTTAGGTAGAATAATTACATCGTTGAAAAAAAGAAAGAGATAAGAGAATAATGTTCTGCAAAGGCTCACAAAGAATTGTGGGATGGCACAATGAATGGAGAAAATGGATGGCACATTAAAATTCATGAGGAAATGCCAGTTAAATTCCATGAATAACAAAGCGATTATTGTGCAGGATCAGGTTTTTCTTTCATCACTACAGAAAGACACAAAATCATTATTGTGATCTGCCACGTGGTTTTCCTTTGTTATTAGTTGCTGGGACTGCCCTATTAAATGTTTCGTGTTACCCAGGGGAACGGTCACAGTGGTGAGGAACGGTGGTCGCAGTGCACGTGGCTTTCTGTGGTTCTAATTGTAAGTGCATTTAGACCAGAGGAAAGGAACAAATTAAAAAGAAGGGCAGAACGGCTGGGTGGGCATTTTCTTGTGATTACAAAGAACCGAGTCTATCCTTAACCTTACTGCCCCTTGCTTCCCGCTTTACACCTGCCAATTCCAGAACAGGTGAAGCTGGTATTTGCATTTGGAACCTCCTTGGCCAATACAATGCGGACTACAGGTAATTTCAAAAGCGGTAATACATGCAAATTGAGGAGAGATATTAACATCAGGAGAAAAAACAATCTGGAAAAATAATCCTTTAAAGATGTGTGTAGAGGGGTCAAAATTTTATCCACAGTATAATTTCAATATGCACAGAAAACGTTATTCTTTATTTTCTTTGATGGACCTAATTTTCCTTGCAAACTTCCATACTGGGAGGCAAAAACCCCCCAAACTTTAAGCTTGTCAATTCAAAGTAACTTTTTTTTCCAGTTTAAATAATAGTCACTTTTGAATAATACGTTTTCTTTTGGGTAGGTGCAAAAATCTTTCACATTTCTTTCCCCTTACCCTTGCTTCTCTTCAAAATAGTGTCTAGATGTATAGAAGGATTTGTGACCTAGTGGTGGCAAGGAGAGGAGAGGCCTCAGATCTCTGTGCGGTCTCAGGATGCAAGTTTGTCCCTGTGGCAGAACAGCATCTCTGTTGACTGGTGGCCATTGAAGGCCCCTTTGAGATGTAGCGGGTCTCACCTGGCCTTTGGGCAGTGTGCTGGTATCATCACTGGGTCTGTGTTTTAGGCCATTTGCTCTATACACTGCATGCAGCCTCTTAGTTGCATTGGACTCATCCTCATTTCTGTGCTCTCTCACCAGGATCCCCTGCAAGTCACACAGGAGCCAGGACCACTGCTTCAAGCTGATCCATCCACCGACTTCTGTCACTGCTGTACAATCACCGTATTGGCTTTTGCACTGAGTCAAATAGAAGCAGGGCATGAGCCCTTTTATTTTCAGCTTTCTCCTCACTCTGTCTAACATATGCTCCTTCTCTAGAAGGTTGCCCTGGAGAAGGGCACTCAAGACACAGGGGACTAACTCCTCTTTCCCCTTTCAGGGCCACCATTCACTTTCCACTCCCTCTCTCTCTCTGAACAGGCTTTCTCTACATCCTCCTGCTTCGCTAGAAGGAGGTGGGCACTGGATGGCTCCATCTTAATGGCAGACAGGAGTGATCCTAATAGGCTAAGTTGTCTTCCCCTGCAAGACAATTGGGAACTGGGGGTTTACAAAATATTTATTTTTCCCAAATATTGTTCCAATTTCTTTTTGAAGAAGCATGGCAAATGCTCCTTAATTATATATGCCATAGTGTTCAAAAATTATGACCACCTAGGAGAGACAAAAGAAATTTGTGATTTCATATTTTAGGCTGATTATTATTTAGGTCTTTTATGAAAACAGAATTTCAAAAAGACTTTCAAAAAATTTCTGTTTGAACCTTGAGATAGGTTACTTTAAAGAAGACTGCATTCCAGTTCTTATTTGGAGGACTTTAATCCCATTTCTTTTTTGTTTGGCCCTTTCCTCTCTTCTCTGTCTTCTCCAGCATCAAAGGTTCATCTAACTCTCCCAATGACAAAAGACCCACAATTGCCTTGAACCTATGGATGGTCAGAAAAACAAAAACATGGAAGCACCGAAGTTTCCGTAGGAAGTGTATACCTTTTACATGCTTCTATTCCTTTCCTTCCTTTGAAGGAGAGTGAGGAGAGTGTTTTGGATGCATCATAATATGTACAGAAATACAGTCTTGGATCCCAAGGATCTTCTACCTTCAACTTCTCTGCAGTAGAGGGTCAAAGAGATAACCAGGAAGACATGTGACATGGTACATTGTCTCTCCTATAAGCTATGTTCACAACTGATGTGGAAAAGACAACTTTGCTGTCTCCTTCAATGTCCTCATAACCAGTAAGATGTTTATAAATATTTAATTATTGATTTGCACAAATAGGCTTATTTATTGAGATATTTCTGAAATGTTTTGAGAGTTTTTAATGTAGAGTTAATATGTCAGATATATAGAAAAGTATAGAAAATAACATGATAAACATTTCTGTACTGAACAGCAAATCCTTTTTGTTTGTTTTGTTTTATTTTTAGGCTGTGCTAAGCAGCATGTGGGATCTTAGTTCCCCCACCAGGGATCGAAATCGTACCCCCTGCAGTGGAAGAGCAGAGTCCTAACCACTGCACCTCCAGGGAAGTCTCTTAACAGCAAATCTTAACATGTTGCCATATTTGTTTCAGATTCTTTTAAAAGAAATAAAAATTAAAAATACAGTTGAAGCAACCATCCCATCATCTCGTTCCCTTTCCTACTTACCACAGGCAACCAGTGTCCAGAAGTTAGTATGTATCCCATTTTTTAAATAATTTTACTACACAGATATGCATCCATAAGCAATGTTATTTTTTGTGTTTAAAATTTTATTTAAATGTTATCATGCTGTAAGTACAGTTTTGCAACTTTACTAATATAGTAGAGTTTATTTCTACTTTCTTATTTTGTGTTTTCTATTTATCATGCTTTTATTTTACTTCCTTTTCTATACTTTCCTGCCTTCTATTAAGTTACTGAGTTATCTTTTTCCCCACTTCTACTGGCTTGAACATTACAACTTAAAAAATATTAACCTTTATTTATTATGGGAATAAAAAGGATTTTCTCTGGTAAACAGGTGGGGTTTCAGATTTATTTACATAAACATTTATGTGATACAGAAAAAGTATCGGAAAACGAACTACGCTATTTTCTTATAGGCTTACACATTTTGAAATCTATCTTTTCTTCACTGTAATTATATATAAGCTTTAAACTTTTTTTGTTTTATTTATTTTTCCTTGGATTCTTTCTCTTTTGGTGAGAAGTTCATGGTTGTCAAGTATATTTTTTTCATAGTAGTAAAACTAACAAGAACTTAACTTTGCTTATGTTTTACATTTATATAACGATATACACTTCTTTCTTTTTATTCACTCAGTGTTTACCCTTAAATTTATAACATGCACACTCAACCAAGCCTAAGATATCATCAGCCTCTTTCGAACAATATACAATCTTAGAAGCTTCAACCCTCCCATCATTCTTTTTATTTTTTTAATTTATTTATTTTATTTTTTATTTATTTATTTTTGGCTGCCTTGGGTCTTTTGCTGGGTGCGGGCTTTCTCTAGTTGCCGCGAGTGGGGGCTACTCTTTGTTGCAGAGCTCGGGCTTCTCATTGCAGTGGCTTCTCTTGTTGCAGAGCACAGGCTCTAGGCTTGCGGGCTTCAGTAGTTGTGGCATGCGGGCTCAGTAGTTGTGGCTCGCGGCTCTAGAGCACAGGCTCAGTAGCTGTGGAGTGCGGGCTTAGTTGCTCCACGGCATGTGGGATCTTCCTGGACCAGGGTTCGAACCAGTGTCCCCTGAATTGGCAGGCGGATTCTTAGCCACTGCACCCACCAGGGAAGCCCCATTCATGTTATTATAGTAATTTGGTTTCACCTTTTCAAATACCCTCTCAACTTAGAAATAAGTATCAATATTTCTTTTTAACACTCAATATTAATTTAGATTTACCAGTATTTTTTACTAACTATTATGTCTACAATTAGTACTTATAGCCAATGCTTTTTCCTGGCTTCATTGTCCTTCATCTTGAAGTATATACTTGAGCATATTTTAAGCAACAATTTATTACTATTAAACTATTTTAGTATTTGTCTGAAACTAACTTCAGTCTCACTTTCAAATGATACTTTGAGTATAGACTTCTTGATTATTTTCCCTTAACAATGTGGTAATACCTGTCATTCTATTGTCTTTCCTCTATTTTTATTGATGAGAAATCTGCTGATAATGTATTATTTTTCCCTTGTAGGAAATGTTTTTTATCTTGTTACTTTTAAGATTTTCTCTCCTTCTGTTGTGTTCCATGTTTCACTTTGCTTAGGTATATATCATTTTTATTTTTTTCCTGTTTGTGGCTCAGTGATTATCTACTCAAATATTGCTTCTTTCCTATTTTGTTTATTCTATCACTCTGGAACTCCTTTTCAATATATATTGGGTCTTCTCAATTCTAGTCTCCATATCTCTTAATTTCTTTTTCATATTTTCCATCTCTTCATAGTTATGTGCTGCATTCTGAGTGATTTCCTAAGCTCTGTCTTCTACTTTATGATTTTCTCTTGACTTGTTTAAACTGTCCATGGACTTTTTAATTTCAATGAATATATTTTTAATTTTTTAATGTTTAATTTTATTATTTTTATAAACCTTCCTATTTGTTTTTGTAATGTTCTCTTGTTTCATTATTGATCTATTTTTAAAATCTTTTTAATAATTTAAAACATCTGTAGGGCTTCCCTGGTGGCGCAGTGGTTGAGAATCTGCCTGCCAATGCAGGGCACACGGGTTCGAGCCCTGGTCTGGGAAGATCCCACATGCCGCAGAGCGGCTGGGCCCGTAAGCCACAACTACTGAGCCTGCGCGTCTGGAGCCCGTGCTCTGCAGCAAGAGAGGCCGCGATAGTGAGGGGCCCGTGCACCGCGATGAAGAGTGGCCCCCGCTTGCCACAACTAGAGAAAGCCCTCGCACAGAAACGAAGACCCAATGCAGCCATAAATAAATAAATAAATAAATAAATTTTAAAAAATTGTAAAGTTTTAATAAAAATAAAGTTAGTGACACATTCAACAAGGAAGCCACAAACAGTTGGCAGAAAGAGCAATGGCCTGAGATTTGGAAAGCTGTATCCTGGACTTTGCACTGCCTCTGTCTAGCTGTATGACCGTGGGCAAGTCACTGGAGATCTTAAGGTCCCGGTTTCCTCATCTCTAAAAGGGGGGCTGGCACTCTCTACAGTTTAAAAGTCCATAATTCTAGGTAGTGCAGAGATAGATAGTGTCATAGGAAAATACCTCAAAATTCTGACACTACTAAATGGAATGAAATGAGAGACAGAAAAACCGAGACACAAACTGCTCTATTTATTTATTTATTTATTTATTTATTTATTTTTTCAGTTTTTTCCTTTTTCATTTATTTAGATTTCACATATAAGGGATAGCATACAGTAATTGTCATTCTCTGTCTGACTTATCTCATTTAGCCTAATGTCTCAAGGTCCATCCATGCTTTCAAACTTTTTTTTAATTCAAGTATAGTTGATTTACAATGTTGTGTTAATTACTGATGTACAGCAAAGTGACTCAGTTATAATATATATACATTCTTTTTCATATTCTTTTCCATTATGGTTTATCACAGGATACTGAATATAGTTCCCTGTGCTATACAGTAGGATCTTGTTTATCCAAACTGCTCTTTTTAAATAGGGTGTAATAATTGGAAAGTAAAGTGAAAAAATTGAAAAACAAAAAACTCTCAAACAGGACCTATCACAGATTTTAACTGTATAATTTAAAAGTGTAAGTCTCTACTTCTGCTACATTTTTCTCCTATGAAGAAATGATGCTTGAACAATTGGACATCTATATGAAAAAAAGAACCTTGACCCATACCTGTACCATATACAAAAATCAACTCAAAATGGATTATAAACCTAACTATAAAAACTTTAGAAGAAAACACATGAGAAAATCTTTGTGACCTTGGATTAGGCAAAGATTTCTTAGGTACCACACCAAAAACACAGTCAAAAGAAAAAACACTGATAAATTGGAGTTCATCAAAATTAAAAACTTCTCTTTGAAAGACACAATTAAGAAAGCTAAAAGGCAAGCCACAGACTAGGTCAAAAGGTTTGCAAAGCACATATCTGATAAAGGACTTGAATCCAGAATCCATAAGGAATTCTCAAAACAATAATAAAATAAGTAACTTCTCCCTCCCACACACAAGTGGGCAAAAGATTTGAACAGACATTTCACCAAAGATATGCAGACTACAAATAAATACATAGAATATGTTTAAAATCATTGTCATAGGGATATGCAAATTAAAACCACAATGACATACCACTACTACCTATTATTAGAATGGGTAAAACAAACAGACAAACAAACTGAAAATATCAAGTCCTAGCAAGAATGCAGAGCAACTGGAATTCTCACACATGGCTGGTAGAAGCACAAAATAGACCAGCCACTTCGGAAAAAGGGTTTGGCAGTTTCTTGTAAACATACATTTATCATTCGACCCAGCAATTCCACTCCTAGGTATTTACTCAAGAGAAATGAAAACATATGGTCACTCAAAAACCTGTGTATGAAGAGTGGCCCCCACTTGCCACAACTAGAGAAAGCCCTTGCAAAAAAAAAAAAAAAAGAAAAAAGAAAAAAAAAAAAACCTGTGTATGAATGTTTATAGTGACTTTGTGCATAATCACCAAAACCTGGAAACAACATAAATGTCCCTGAATTAATGAATTGATAAATTGTGGTACATCCACACAGCAGAATACTACTCAGCAATAAAAAGGATTACATTTTTAATACACACTACAACTGTATTCGACTACAGCTGAATCCCAAAGTAATGATGCTGAATGAAAGAAGCCAGATCAGAAAAGAGTACGTACTGTACGATTCCATTCATTTTGGAAGAGGCAAAACTAAAGAGACAGAAAACCAATTAGTGGTTGCCAGGGCCTAGAGGTGAAAGAAGTGATTGACTACAGAGGAGCACAAGGGAATTTGTTAGAATAATGTAACTGTTTTATATCTTTATTATAGTGGTGGTTACATATCATATGCACTTGTCAAAATTCATAAAATGCATACAACTATACACTAAAAATGATGCTTTTTACTACTTGGAAATTATGCCTCAATAAACCTTACCACACCCCCAAAGACTTATACACAGGCTCTATCACAGATTTTAATGGTCATACTTGAAAGTATAAGCTCCTTTCTTTCTCCTACGAGAAAATTGTCATAAGTAAGAAATCAATAAGGACAATAAAAATTTAAAAATTTAAATATAAAATACTTGCAATACAAAATCTATGTGCTTTGAAATAAGTAATATTAAATATGTACAGTATTTACTTGTTAGTAATTTCAATCTTTTTCACTTTTTGATTTTACAAGTTAAATGTCAATGAAGTGTTTGTTTTTTTTTTTCTAGAGAAATAGTACTGTTTCATTTTTCCTTCAAATAATGTTGATGCTGAAGTTTCTCAAATAAACCCAGCTTGCCACCTTCAGGCAAATGAAAGATTTACAGAGACCGTCACCAGCGATAAAACATCAATTTTGCAGATTTCTCAATCATCCATAATTAATAATATCTTGGTCACCCTATTAGTGTCTTTGTGAGATTTCCTCTATCCAGAATCTTTCCCTGGCATTTATTGAAATCTTTCCAACTTTCAAAGCTCAGTTCAAATGCCATTAACTCCAAAAAGTCTTTCCTCATCACTCTAGCTAGTTTTTCCTCCTTTAAATATTTAGCTCCTTGACTGCTTGCAGGTAGTGATAATCTCTTAGCATATTTTTGTCTCTTTATGGCTATTAAGAAGGGTGAATAATATAGTTGTGCATTCTAATATTTACTGAATGAACACATGAATGAATGAATGAATAGGAAGTTAGAGTACCCATTGAGCTTTTATTTGAAAGAGTTCCTATTTTACTGATAGAATAATGGGAATGCCACACATTCATGCACGATTATATGCATATGTGTAAAGCATCAATTTTCATTGATAATGACTAAAAGTGTCTCAATTTTTATTAACCTCTCAATGAAATAATATTATTGATGAATGATTAATGACTTCTTGGTAAGTGGCCTTGTGATACTTACTCAAATCTTAATATCTGGACACCAAAAAAAAAAAAAAAAAAGAGAAAAAAGTAGGATGATGTTGTTTTTTACTTTTGAACTGAAAGGTGGGTACTTCTTTAAGTTCTATGGTATGGCCATCTAAATGTTTTCCACCAAATGCCTAAACTGCTAACATCCTACACGCATGTTAATAGAATATGTAACTAGCATGGGGTCCACTACCTCACTCATAGGAAAATTCTCTATTGTTTCTGTCTAACTCTGGTTAGGGAGTGAGGTTCTTCATGCTTCCATTCCCTCCAGAACGTACAAGCTCCCCTCTCTCTTTCCAGGCTTACATGTATCCAGGACTGCTAAGTGACTAACTGGTCACAGTTTTGGTTTTTTATTTATTTTCAAAAGGAGGAATGGTCCACACTTCAGATGGCTTATCTTCTTGAATGCCTGCCACTAGAACTTTCTAACGAAAGATTCTCTTTCTCTTGCCTACTTTGAGGGCTCCTTATTCCTTCGATCAGTTCTTCCTTTCTCATTACATTCTCCCTTCTCTCTGCCCTCTCTAGGCTCAGTCTTATCTGTCTGAGAGAGGCAATAACCAGTTCTTCAAGCATGCACAGGAGGCTCTTGGCATTTAGGTTAGCAGTGTCCTTGGATCTTTGTTTCTGCTCTGGTGAGGGCTGGGACAGAAGAAAGGTATTTAGTTTTCAAGTAAGACAGAAATAAAGGAGGGAAATAGGGAGGAACAATCAGATTCATATTTTGGGATACAAATCTGTCACAAATGCAGATTCATTATACCTACTTTGACAAAGTTTGTTCTCTCTCTTCCAGTCCTGCATTCATTCTCAGAATGTGAACTTGCTTTTTCTCCCTCATCAGTACCTCTGTGTTTCAAGTCTCCTAACCACACCTTCTAATTATACCCCAATGATTCCATTGACCATGAATCATCACACATACACTGTAGCAGCAGCATCTTTTTCTGGCTATTCTCTTCTCTCCTTTCATTTACCTTAGTTGATTCTAACCATACATCTCCAAATGCATTAAGTACCTTTTCAGTTTGCCCTCTATTTCTCTTCCCACCCACTTACAGTCTGGCTCCTATCTGCTTCTCTTTACCAGACAACTATCGTTTTGGTCAAATTCATGGATTAAAAAAAAAATCCATGAACTTTGACACTATTGCTCACTCCGTTGACTTCCTGTTATGATTAGCTTTCTACATGCTGCCATTTGTCTGGTGTTTTTGACTTTCTGTATTTCATTGTATGAATATCTTTGATAATTTTCCTTTCTGCCCCAGTTAAACTATATAACAGTGGTTCTATACTCTCCTTTCTTTCTTGAAGAGGATTTAAAATTCTACTCCATTTTTTAAAATCTAATACTGAGCCTCTTTCCTGTCTTCTGGATGCTCTGAAGTAGAATGCTTAGATTCAAGAACATTTTGAAAGACTGCTTATGAAGCAATAGCAGCAGGGTGCAAGTCATACTTCTCACACTTCTTTGAATATCATTTCCTTCAGGGTTTTTTAAAAAAATTAATTAATTAATTAATTTTTGGCTGCGTTGGGTCTTTGCTGCTGCATGCAGGCTTTCTCTAGTTTCAGTGAGCGGGGGTTACTTTTTGTTGCGGTGCGCCGGCTTCTCATTGTGGTGGCTTCTCTTGTTGCGGAGCACGGGCTTTGGACACACGGGCTCAGTTTCTCCGCGGCATGTGGGATCTTCCCGGACCAGGGCTCGAACCGGTGTCCCCTGCATTGGCAGGCAGATTCTTAACCACTGCGCCACCAGGGAAGTCCTCCTTCAGCTTTTTCTTGTGACCCAAAGATAACAGGAAATAGATTCAGTGTTGCTGAGAACACTGACTTTTCTTCTCAGATTAAACCCATGTATTTTCTATTTTCATTCTATATTTGTATCTTGTTTGCCATTGCAATTTGTAAACTCACTGAGCAGGAAATAGGTGTTGTTCTTTCAATATGGAATAGCTCTGAGCACATGGTTATTAATGGTGACATGTTTTAAACGTCCTTGGTTTTAAAATCAACAATGTTAAACATTTGAGTTTTTCACTTTTACTTTTCTTTATTCTTGGCTTGCAGGTTTTATTCTGGATACTCTCACTATGTGGTTCTCATACGAGAATGGAGTCATTCTATAATAGCTGATTTACAAACATTGGAAGAAAATATATTAGCCACCAAGATTTAGATAATTCCATCTCCCATTACAATATAGTGGTATTAGTGTGACTTTGAAATCTAGTTGTATTACCTCTGTTTTGAGGCAAATATGTGAGCTTTGATTCCCATATATGAAAATTAGTGATAAAAACCTATGGGTTTTTGTGAAGAATAAGTGAAAAAATTTATATTACATGTTTGACTGCTAAGTGCTCAATAAATGGTAACTGCCATTGGTCTGAAATGATTCTGCTCATTTTCTTAAAAGTGACTACCATGCCCTGTACTCACCAATACCTTGCCTATACTACAAATATATTTTTGCTCTTTTTGTGGTTTTTCTGAGTTGTGATATTTTGAATTCTAACAGAATGCAGGATGTTGGGAGATTCCTTTAATGGATGAGAGAAATCTGGGATGTTCTCCTATTATCTCATTTATTCCTGTAGCTCCCAGGTTTGGAGATATAAAGTTGTTAGCAAGTTGCTCTCACTCACTTGCATTTTAGGAGACGTTAATCGTTCCCATTTAAAAGGAGTTGGTATACATATATTTTAAATAAGCACAGAAAAATCTTGGGGTCCAATGACATCTCTTGAAGCCTGGTTGGATAGGAGAATAGTGGACTTTAGTTAAAGTGACAACTTGAGCTGTCTTCTTTGGGAGTAAGTGTTGGTTAATTCTAACAGCAGGAATGATTGAAAAGTCCAAGAAACAATCACCTTGCATGGATTTTGTTACGATTGTCACTACTTACAAAATTGTAAGGTTCTATAACAGAAAGACCTGCTTCCCAAAGTACCTTTTCTGAAAATTCACCCCACCCCGATTGTTGTATATCTGTTTAATTTTTCAGTTCTTGTGGTTTCCAAGGAATCCACAACTATTAAAAGTGAGCTTAACTCCTCTGGAGATCAATCATTCATTCATCCATCAGCGAATTCAAAAAATATTGACGGTCCAGTTTGAATCACTTTGCTGTGCTCCATGTACCATGATTTTCTAAAGTTGCCGCCCTTGCGTCTAGTTGGGGGAAAGAGGAAGAAAATAAACATGGAAATAAATTAAAATGCAGGGTACTATGAAGGAACTGGACAGCGTGGGGGACCTAAGTTTTGGACACTACGGAACTAGAAGTTCAGCTCTGCAACTCATGAGCTGTGTGCCTTGAACAGGTCATTTCAGGATGAGCAAGGTGAGAATGTCGTGGAACGCCGAACTCTAGGATGGTTCCAGCTCCTGGCAAAGGGTCACATCACGGTAGGTGTGTGAAGGTAGGATAGGCTTGCAGTAACCATTGCGAAAAAAAGGTGTCGCCTGGCCCTTTTGCGCACAAGAGGAGAACCAGGAGGGGTCCTTTCGGGACTTCTGGGCTGGCTTCGCCGGCGGAGCCGCAGCGCACGCCGGCGGTTGGCGGGAAACGCTCGAGGGTGGGACCTCTGCTCGGGGTCGCGTCGCGAAGGTTAGGCAGCTCTCCGGACGCCTCGCGTCACGTCATCGAATAGCTCCTCCTCGCCTCGCTCGAGTCGCACGCGCGGAAGTAAACACCTTGACGTCATCAGGGCGCGTCTTCGCCTTTCCCCTCCCATCTTCCCAGAACGGTGGACGTGCTCACCTCCGCTCCGGGCCAGGTCTATGTCCCGGTTTCCCGCCGTCGCGGGCAGGGCGCCAAGGCGGCAGGAGGAAGGTGAGCAATCAAGAGACCTCCAAGAAGAGCGGCCTTCGGCAGTTCCCATCGCGGATAGAGGTGCGGTCCGCGGGACACTACGGAGGCCAGCGGGAGTTATGGCATGGGGGTTCTGGGGGGGATAAAAGTCCGCCTTAGGCAGGCAGAGAAGAGTAGCCGGGGGGAGGCCGCAGCGTTCTTGTCGCTCTCCAAGCCGGAGGCGAACTTTGCATCCAGTGAGGACTTTGGTCTAGAGGGGGGCGGTCCCAGACCCAAGTTGGGTGAAAACCCTGCTGGGGGACAAAAAAGTGAACCCCAACGCCGAGACGCGTTCTGCTCTTAAATGAGCTCATAAAGCCTTTGTTCTCTACCCATCCATTCCCCCCTCCCCCCCTCCGCCCCTTCGTCGGGCCGCCAGCCTGCCTTTGGGTACGGTATGAGGGAGCCAGTTTCCAGGAGCCAGTTTCCATGGTTACCCACCACTTGGCCTTCTGGGATATCAGTCACTCTGAACAGGGACCTAACTTGAACCGTGAATCAGAAGCAAACACAGGTGGCTTTTAATTCAGCTGAGAGTTTTTCTGCTGTGTTCCAGGTTTTGGTCTATTGTTTAATAAAATTGGGTTTTGTGCTTCTGTATAGGTATGCTTGCAAATACATTGCCTTGTGCTAGGCTTAACTTTGTCAGCTACTTTGAGTCATGCATTAGCAAATGCTCAAGTTGATTTCACTAAAAAGTTGCTCTGGGTTTATAAACCCTCGCTTGCAAATTGGATGTAGGTGATTTAACTGAGGAGTCATGGGTTGATTATTTACAGCCCTGAAATTCTATTGTCATTTCCTTTTCAGTTTTGGGAGATTGAATCAGAGATATCTTTACAGGCCTTTGAATTGCACAATTTTTTCCCCCTGTCATTACAGAAGATAAAGGATGCACATCACAGGAGGGAGGAACTACTCCAACTTTTCCTATTCAAAAACAAAGAAAAAAGCTTATTCAAGCTGTGAGGGACAATTCATTCCTTATTGTTACTGGAAATACAGGAAGTGGTAAAACAACTCAACTCCCAAAATACCTATATGAAGCAGGTAATTTTATTCTGGGAAAATATTGGGAGTACTTTAAAAATATCCTCTTAAAAGCTAATAGGACTTCTGTATTACACAAATGCCCATCATTTGTTTTACAGTCCCAGTTCTTCTCTTGGCACACTGTCCCTATATCTTCCTTGCTTTTTTACGGTCTTATTTCAGATTAGTTGAAATGGCATTTTCAGTTATCATAATATTCCAAATAGAATTATAGGTAGATGTTGATTCTGTGCTATAGAATAAGGTTGTCTTGCAGTAGACTGTTGACCATTGGATACTGAAATAATTTTCAGAGGGAAGGGATATATTGATATCTGCTGCTGATATTAGTATTTCTTGGTTCTATCTCCAGAGTGTTATCAGGTAACTATTTATTCCTTGACTCTCCTAACACCAAGCCAGCTAACAAATTATCCTTACGGTGTTTTTCCCTTCAATACGGTAAAACTTTCTATCATAAGGTTGGTATAGAGCAAAATTGTGTTGGATATTATAAAAATTTTGTAGTGTATATTAACTTACTCTAGTGCATCAAATCTAAGATGCCGTCTATTAAGACATACCACTATTTTACATACTATTAATAAAAAAAAATGCCATCAGTTATAAGATGCATCTCCCTTTCAAAGATATTAAAATAGTAAAATATGTTTGTAGAATCTATGAAAAGTGGTATATTTAAACTTCTGTGGCCAAGTTAAATCCATTTTAGGAAGTGTGTGGAATTTTATGGATTCCTAGGGGTTAAAAATTCTTGGCTTACTCTTTAGAGTAAATCTTTAGACTGAAATTGAAAAAAATTAATTAAAATATATACATTTAGAACGGCTATTAATATGTATTCTTATTTTTAATTAATACTTAAATTTCCATGGTGCAAATGTAATACAGTGTGTTGTTAATTGGCAGAGTTTTCTTTTAGAAACACTTGAACAGTTTGTACTGATTGACCAGAAAGAATTTAGCTCTAATGGGAAGGAACTGTTAACATTTTTGTGTTTTTTTACCTCTGGTTTTGATAGGGTTTTCACAACATGGTATGATTGGTGTGACTCAACCACGAAAAGTAGCTGCCATATCTGTTGCTCAGAGGGTTGCTGAAGAAATGAAATGCACTTTGGGATCCAAAGTAGGATACCAAGTTCGTTTTGATGATTGCAGCTCTAAGGTACAAAAGTTTTGTTTGTATTTAATTAAGTACCGTAAATTTATAGAAAGAGTGAGAAAGTGATGAAAGATTTTGACTTCAAAATTCCATTTATATTTTAAAGAAACAAAGCCTCAGATTAGAATTAATTTGTGTTGCCCATTGTTAATGCTCTAGTCCTGGGATGTCTAATTCATCCCATTTTCTCCCTTCTCAATTAGATTATGTGACAGTTATGTTGATTTTTCACAGGACTCTCATGTATTTTAGTTGTAAGGATCCTTGGCATGTAACTTACATTTGCATTCTTTAAAAATTTTTTTTATTGCAGTAAAATACACATAAAATAAAATTTACCATTTGTATTATTTTTAAACCATTTTTAGGTGAACAATTCAGTGGCATTAAGTTCATTCATAGTGTTGTGTAACCACTACTGCTATCTATTTTCAGAATGTTTTCACCATCCCAAACAAAAACTCTGTATCTACTAAACAGTAACTCCACATTCCCATCTCCCCGCCCCTAGTCCCTGGTAACTTCTATTCTGCTTTATGTCTCTATACATTTCCATATTCTAAGTACCCTGTACAAGTGGAATCATACAATATTTTGTCCTTTGTGTCTGGCTTATTTCATTTAGCTAAAGTTTTCAAGGTTCATCCGTATTGTATGGTTGTATTCTTGAAGTCAGTGGAAAACTGACAGCTTAATGAACAAAGTCATTGAGCAAGTATTTATTGAGCATCTTCTATATTCATGGCAATAGTTCATAGCTACAATTTACATTCCTTCAGGATTTCTTAATCCTGTACCAGATACAAAACAATCTCTGATTTGCCTATGGTCCCTGATAGGAATGGCCATCAACAGTGGCAAAGAATGACTCCCCGAAATACTGTCTTTGCCTTCCTAGTGGTCACTGCTGGGGATTTTTCTTTCTTTTTTTCTTCCTTTGTTTTATGGATATAATTGCTGTTAATTCCTCCTCTGGACCTTACTCTCACCTTGTTTTAATTCTAGTCGACTGACCCTATTTTTGTAACAGGAAAGTGGTCAAGGAAGAAGAGAGTGAGAGAAATGGTGCACCTACCTTTTCTCCTGCGTCCTCTAAAATAGCAGCTGAGACAGGGAGATGAATTCCATTTCATTATTGTTTTCCCACAACTTGCTCACCTGAAGTCATTGCATTATCTTAACCACTTTCCACTGACTTCATTGCATTTCCTTATTGGTCACTTTTGTTTGCTTTATCCCAGAATATTCACCTTAGTTCCTTATCCCTGTCTCTCTATAGATCACAAGTTTCGTAATTTACCATCCATGTTATTAGACATGTTATTAGACTATTTTATGTACTCTTATTTCATCAGATTAGTTTGCTCACTTAATATCTGTACATCTGAGGGGGAAAATTTAGTTTGCAGAGCAGGGATGAATTTCTGTGATTTTATTTTTATGTATATGTTAATGTACTCTGCTGTTTGAACATTAGGAAACAGCAATCAAATACATGACTGATGGATGTTTACTGAAATATATTCTGGGAGATCCAAATCTTACCAAGTTCAGCGTCATTATATTGGATGAAGCCCATGAGAGAACTCTAACTACAGTGAGTATTTTACTGTATCGGTTATTTATTAGACAGTTTACTTCTTTTGGGTAGCTTTGTACTGTATAGTGAATTGCCTTCTCTTACTTACATTTTAATCTATTCAAATGGGAATCCTTTGGTTAGGAGAGCAAAATATTTAAAATAAATTGGTTGTTATGTACACTTGTGACTTATTAGAAATTTACTTTTCTTTCAGGACATCTTATTTGGTTTATTGAAGAAGCTGTTTCAGGAGAAGTCTCCTAATAGAAAGGAACATTTAAAGGTCGTAGTGATGTCAGCAACTATGGAATTAGCCAAGCTCTCTGCATTCTTTGGAAATTGTCCAATATTTGATATACCTGGAAGGCTTTATCCGGTCAGAGAAAAATTCTGCAATTTGATTGGTCCACGAGATAGAGAAAATACTGCATATATTCAAGCGGTATTACTTGGCATCCTTTTTATGTCTTTTCTGTATCTATGATTCTAGTTGATTGAGTAGTTTGATAATTCATTTGTCTCTATTATTTTAATGGCAGCCCTCATAGGTCCTAGGACTTTTTTTTTTTTAAGATTTATTATTTATTTATTTATTTATTTTTGGCTGTGTCGGGTCTTAGTTGCAGCACTCGAGATCTTCGTTGAGGCACGCAGGATCTTTCGTTGTGGCGTGTGGGCTCTTCTTTGTGGTGCACGGACTTCTCTCTAGTTGTGGTTTGCACGCAGGCTCGAGGGCACGTGGGCTCTGTAGTTTGCAGCACATGGGCTCTAGTTGAGGCATGCAAGCTCAGTAGTTGTGGCACGTGGGCTTGGTTGCCCGCGGCATGTGGGATCTTGGTTGCCTGACCAGGGATCGAACCCGCGTCCCCTGCATTGGAAGGCAGATTCTTTACCACTGGGCCACCAGGGAAGTCCCAGGTCCTAGGACTTTTGAGAACCAACTTTAATTTTTCTGTGGAACTAAGGGAGGTGGTGGTGGTGGGGGGACTGTATTTCCACTAGCATATTATGCTCGTGTTTCTTGCTTTAGATTGTGAAAGTGACCATGGATATCCATTTGAATGAAATGGCTGGAGACATCTTGGTTTTTCTGACTGGTGAGCATTCAGTACCAGGTTTAAAAATTTTACTATTTTTACGGGGGAGTGGGGCACCATGATAGAGTGTTACCTTTGTTGGAAAATCTAGGCTCTACTCATGTTATCCTAGGCTTTTATGATTTTCTGAGTAGTTTTAGATATTACATCTATTATAAGATACATAAGGTAATTCTACACTGCCCTAAAAACCATGAGTCTCATTAGTAAACATAGGTAAAATACACTGACCTTTTAATAGCAAGATATTAAATGGTAAAATATTAATTTTTTTATTACTCTATCTTATATAGAGCTGTTAACCACACTAAACAGTCCTGGATCGGAATGATTAATTTCATTATTTCAAAAGACATACTACTATCTCCTTTCTTCTTTGAGTGGTGGGATGGTATTGTGTGGCAGCAGTACATAAGGTGTGGAATCCATGTCTCATAGACAAGCCTTTTTTGGAGGTCAAAAATAGAATAGTTAAATCTCAGACTAGTGTGATTTTTCAAGTAGCAGCATCCTACTAACAGATATGAGTAATTTCATGGCTCGCCTCCTACACTGCCTTGTACCCATGTCAGAAGTGAGCCATTGTAACAATCTCTTAGCCTTTTTGAGGTACTTAAGTATTTTGAAATACACCTAAATGTAGTATTTCCTGGACTAGCCTCCCCTATGGTAATGATTAACTTTATTGAGTCTTCCTCAAATATACCATATTAGCAAGATGAAAGGCTTAATGATTATAAACATTTTTATTCCTTTAGAGATTTAAATTCCTTGGAAACTTTCTTCTATTTTTAATTTTATTATTGTTGAGATTGAGTACAATTTATGTGTTCATCTACCTTAGATCAAATGAGAGATTTAAAATAACTATTATGCAAAACCAATATTAATCTAGAAGGGTTTTTTTTTTATTCTTAAATTAATTTTGCTGTTCGGTTGCTGACATTATTTTCTCCCCTCATTTCAGGTCAGTTTGAAATCGAAAAAAGTTGTGAGTTACTTTTTCAGATGGCAGAGTCTGTTGATTATGATTATGATGTCCAAGATACCACTCTAGATGGCTTGCTAATATTGCCGTGTTATGGATCTATGACAACAGGTAATTCCTCACTAGAACAGAAAATTTGATTTTTAAAACTTTTCATTGAATAATAACATGTATACAGAACAGTGTGCAGATCTTAAGTGTTTAGGTCAGTGAATTTCACAAAGTGAACTCACCTTTGTAACCAACACCCAGATGAAGAAACAGAGCATTAGGAGAACCAACCAGCATCCCTTTGAGAGAAGTGATTTTTTTTTCTTGAAGTCTTTTCACATTCACTTTTTCAAGACCTTGGACATCTATCCCCCTTACTATTGTTAAGAGTGGGCTGTGTCTTCTCCCAGCAGAACAAAAATATTGTTGGTAATTTTTTGAAATTAAGGCTATAATTCCTTGATAGTAGTACCATAAGTCAAATCTAATTTGCCACTGCCACGGAATTTCTAGAAATCTTATATATCCAGATATATCTGAAACAAACCAGTGGATTGTTTTCTTTTTATGTGGCTACACACATTAGTCTACTTTTCAAGTACGATGTTGTTCTTTTTTAAGTTCAAAGAGCAAATGCAAACTCTTATCATTCTATTTGTTCATAATAAATGTTGTTGAATGAGGTTTAGAATTTGTTTTATAAAACTATTTTATTATGGAGTTTGACTTGTAAAAGCAAAGGGAAGTTAACCTGCAGCCTCCTATTTGCAGTTTGATTGGGATTAGCATTTAATGTAATGCAAAAAGCATTTAAATGTTTTTATATTTTACGTGTAGTTTTGTTTTTGTTGAGTAGGTGGTTCTTATCCTTCTATTAACGAAAAAAGTTCAGGAATATATGTGTTGGTAAATAACCATAGACCATGTGCTATTTTGGAAATCCCTTTTGTGATGATATTGGGCCCTTGCTCTCAACACTGAGATCTATTTTAGATTTTTACATCTTTAAGGGAATTTGTAGGGTCATTATTAGATATTTAATGTTCTCATTGTTTTTTTGAGATTTTTATCTACTAACTTTTATAATTTACTTTATAACTGATAAGATAATTCAAAACCTGTTACAGTTGCTTTGTTAACTATTAACAATATATATATTGTTTCTTTTTCTATATAAAGTAAATAATTTCATTCTTTCCATCTTACTGCCATATTGAAAGTAATGTTCTCTATCTGCCATTGCTTCTTGATTATCTTCCTGAAATTCAGTTTTTATACTATTAAAGGTTGCTAGTGACCTCCTATTCCTCAAATACCATGGCTTTTTTCTATTTGTATTTTGATTTTGAGTTAATATAAGTCTCCTTAAATGCTGTTGTTTAGGATAATTATTTGGTTCTCCTGACCACTGTTTCTATAAGTCTTCCCAACCTCCCTGGCCTTTGTTCCCCTCTGAATGTGACTGTTTCCTAAGGTTTCATCCTTAGCTTGCTATTTTCTTAGAACTCTGTTTTGGAGAGGTTGGCTCCTAGGATTCACCTGTCACTTTGTGATGACTCCTGAAAGCTGTCTCTAGTTCAGTCTCCTGCAGTCTAGACCTGCTGGGTCTCACAGGGCTTTCTGGTCTGTGCATCATATCCTAGATCATACAGTCCAAACAAGTGACAACTCCTACAGGTTTTCTTTTACCTTTATCTTGTCCAGATCATTCATTTTTCTTTTTTTTTTTTCCTCATTGTCATCATTAGAATTGGGATCCTCAGTTTGCTTTCCTGAGCTGTTAACATATCCTGCTAACTTGTTTTCCCTGATTTAATTTACCATCCTACCTGCCATGATAAACATAATCTTCCAAAAGCACAGCTCTGATTGTGTCAGTCTCCTGTTGGGTACCTTCAGCCATTTCCTATCGCCAACTGAATTACAATGCCAACTAAATAGATTGGTGTTCATTATCCTTCCAGTATGACTTCAACCAGCTTTCAGCCCTAATTCCCAGTGTATGTGATTTTCTTTGTTGGTGTATATGCGTAAATGGTAAAGATGTGGGATTGGGTGTGAGTAGAGCCATTATTGAAGAGTTTTGTTTGTTTATTTTAGTTTCCCTTCCGGTTCCAAGGACACTGTAAGGGTGAGCTACTGGTGATCCATTATGATCATAACAATATTTATTGTAGCAGTTTATAACAGTGCAAAGAGACATTCAGATGGAGCTGATGAGGTACTAAGTAATGGGTGAGGTGGAGTTGGATAAAGTAGGGAGAGGGTGGCAGGTTCCTGGGATCTAAGGCTTTCTTTCTAAGCCTGGTAAATACAATATAGCACTTATTTTCTTTATTATTGCTACTTTGGGTTGTGGGGAGAGACACATAACATTATAATGTTATTTCCTTTATTTTCTATTAGCTTCAGGAACAGAAAACTTGCACTTGGGAGTGAGGAGAGGGAAGAAGAGTTTCCTGCTTATAGCCTGGAGTGAGGGGGTACAAATGGACCTAGGTTTAGTGAATAAGTAAAAATTATGAGGTGGATATTTTATATTTGCTCTTATTTCTGGGCTAGCCATGAGGGTGGCTGACTGTTTTAAAGGGACATCTTAAAATACCTCCCTACTTGACATAAAAAATTCTCATCTGTCAAATGTGAAGAGGTGCTGTGGTATCCCTTCTACTACCAGGGTTATATGACCCTGCTCCTTGGGCTGAACTCCCCCAAGCCCCACCCTTTGCGATGTTCACTCAAACGCAAAATGTAAGAGATATTTTTGATTCCTTTTCTTCCCACAACATTTTTGTGACTCTGTGTTTGCTCTTTCCTGAACTTGTACTCCTACTTTCCCTTTTATTCTCCCCTTTCACTGGTTGGAATTATGCTATTTTGTTTCACAAGTGCAACCAACTCCATAAAAACCTTTCCTGATTGCCCTCCTCACAGCTGGTTTTTATCTCTTCTTCATTTGAACCTCATTGTGCTTTACTGTATCTCTTGTGGCACTTAACACATTTATCTTGTGTTACGATTGTCTCATCCTCTCTGTAAGATTGTGAACTTCCTGAGGACAAGTACTAAACATTGAAAAAGTCCTGACTAAGTATTTGTTAAATTGAGTTCCAGATTTTTTACTTTCTGCTGGATATTCTATTAATGTCTTGCACCAAACACTATGTCTGAACCTTTTTCTTGTGTCTCTCAAACCTTTTCCCTCTTCTGACTTCCCCCTTTTTGTTTAGGTCTTACACTCCTTCAGGTTGGTCATGCATTTAGGGAAACCTGAACCCTCACAAAAATTTATGAACTGAAATACACCTGTTACTTCATAAGTGACAATTATTTGCATGGAATTAGACACTTTTAGCACTGACATAATTATCTAATTCAGTGCTTCTTAGCCTTTTGTGGAGGGTGGGGATCTCAGATTTTTATTTTTAAGTAATGAAAGCCTGGCTGTTTTTCTAGAAAAATGCACATATACCCATATATATATATTTGCATAATCAGATTTCTTTATTTTACAGATAGAGGCTAAGTGATGTTCCTGAGGTCACATGGTGCATCTACATTTGATAACTGGTTATTTATTCAGTAGTGGAGGATCTAACAGTACATGTGTTTCCAGAATAGATGAAGAAAAGGAGAGGAGCTTTACCTTGGATTAGTGTACAACATTTTAAAAGGGGAAAACCTACTCATTTAGATTATTGCATAAATCCAAAAATAGTTTTTTTTTCTTTCTTCTGCTAGCAAACCGAAGATATTACTTCAATATAGCAAGTACCAAGTGTCTAAGATAGTTTCCTTAAATGTTAAGATTAAAGATGTGGGGGAATAAGGCTAGTGAGTTTCACATAAAAACTTTTAGTCTATGTGGAGTCTCCCCAAATGGGAAAAATTTTCTTTTGTCTTAAAAAGAAATATATACTTTTTAAAAACAATAAAATCAGCAAAGAAAAATAAACTTACTCAGATGCCACCAAACATGATTAAGTGATAATCACTATTAATATTTTGAGGCATATTGTTCTGACCTTTTAATTATACGTTTAGATATATTTTATTGTTTAGTGTTTTGTTTTTTTTTTTAACAAAAATGGGTTTATTTTACATATGCTCCTTTGTTTTTCTTTTTTGCCCTTTGTAGAAGTTTTAAAAGTATAGAAAAGTAAAAAAAAAATCCATTTTCCACTATGCAGAACTAATAGTTGGTGTCTCTCTTTTAAGAAAAATTACTCAATTGAGGGGAAATAATACAGTTTCATTATAAAGAATTCAAGCAGTGTACAGTTTTACAAAGGTAAAAGTAAAGAAATCACCTCAAACTCCATCCAGAAATAACCATCTTTAACATTAGAAAAAACATTATTCAGATCTGTGTGTGTGTGTGTGTGTGTGTATGTGTATGTGTGTACATATAGAAGGATAAGTAAGTAGTTAGATAGTTTGACAGAAATACTTTTTTTAAGAGTGAGATTATACTATTAGCTGCTTTTTTAAAAAGTATTTAATTTTACTTGAATTTACTTGAAGGAATTGTTAACTTCAAGAATATCTTTCTTTACCACATGAGATAATATTTTATAAAAGAGTGCTTTAAAGTTTAAAAAGATGAAAAATATTAAGCTGAAGTTAATATCTTCTTTTTAGACTATATTTGATTGGAGATCTTATCTGTTGCCTGATTTGAAAGATGAACACTTAAGTACTGATATTCTTCTATATCCTCCCCTTCTGATTTATGTTAGTTATTTTTACATTGTTCAGTTGTATTCAGTATTTACTATCAATCCTTTTACCATGGTTTTTCCATTCCTAAGTTACTTTCGGTAATTTTAGATTGGCTAGATTTTAACCTTTTTTTTTTTTTTTTTTTTAATAGAAGAGCTCTTGGGTGTTATTTTTTTTTGTAGTTCTTTTGTTTAAGAATGTCTGGCTTTTGCCTTTATACTTGAGCTACATCTTGGCTGGGTTTTATGTTCTTGGGTCACACTTTCTTTTCCTTAGAACTTGGTAGACGTTGTCCAGTTGTCTTCTGGCATTGAATGTTGCTGCGGAGAAGTCTGAGGCCAACCTGATTTTTTTTCCCCTCCTTGTAAGTGATTTGCTTTTTCTGTCTGATTGCCTGAAAATTTCTATTTTTATCCTTAAAGTTCAGTAGTTTTTAATTAGAATATTTTTTGGTGTTGAGTGTTTTATAGTAAAATTTTCCTGGAATTTTATGTGTTCTTTTTAAAAATCAACTTTATTGAGGTATAATTTACGTACAATAAACTGTGCCTGCTTTAAGTATATAGTTCAGTGAGTTTTGACAATGTACATACCTGTGTAACTACCACCACAAACAAGATAAATTATTCTTAGTTGCTCTTTTGATCTGCAAATTCAATTCTTTATTTCAAGGAAATTCTCTTGTGTTATATCTTTGTATATAACTCTTGTCTATTTATTGGTTTCCTACTTCAGGGATACCAATTATTCTTATGTTGGATTGCATGTCTTCCATATTTTTTAGCTTCCTTCTAGTTACTTTATCTTTTCAACTGCATTTACTGATTATCTCAAGCCTTTTCTCTATGTCAGAAGTTTGATTTTCAGCTGTGCTAGTGAGAATTCTCAAGATATTTTTGACTTACCCAAAAATGACTTCGGGGGGGGTAGAGTTTGAGCTGAGCAGTGTTGTACTTCTTTTATTCTGTTCCAGAATCATCTTTCTTCCCCCTTTGATTGACAATTTCTGTTTATAACTTTATGTTCCTTTTATACACATATTCTCTCTCTCTCTCTCACACACACACACACACACACACACTTTTTCTCAAACACGTTTCTGCTTTGGGATCAATTTGGAACAAGAAATTCTATGAGGACGTTTCAGTTGGCCTTAACATATAATATGCCACATACATGTATCTTAGGAGCATTACTCCATTAAGAGCGTTAAGTGGTCTCTCCTCAGTATCCTTATTTCTTGGTAGATTTTGGAGCATCTTTCTGCCTCTTTGCCAATCCCTCCCCCACCGTTAATTTATATTCTAGTACCTTATTAGCTGCATGGAGGTAATCAGGAGAATTGCTACATCTTAATGAAAATATTCAGTTTCCCTTTTTCTTTGTGGAAAGTGAGAATGTGCTTTAGGATATATGTATTTAACTTTTTCCCAAACCTTTATAAACAAACATAAAATTGGTATGTGTTTATACTTGTGGAATATGGTGAAAGTATGTGGGTAAAATGTAAATGTGAAACAAACGTGAGTCTTGTCAAAACAGCAGTTTCAGGACTTTTTAATTGACTGTAGTGAACAAAATGATAAACTGAAATTTTGCTTGAACTGAAGACTAAAATTAGGTACTTTTAGACATGGGTTAATTGAAAAACAGAGTTACTCATAAATATACTCAGAATGGACATTTCTAACTTATGTAAAATTTTAGGGTAATGTGGAATTTCAAAGGTAGAAGGATCTCAATTTATTATTTATATCATGCATTTTTAAATTGATCAATTCATTGAACTTTACTTAGCACTTTCTGTGGTCCAGCCATTGTAGGTACTGGGTGTATGTACCTACAATGACAGTGTACATACCTGTGTAACTACCACCACAAACAATAAAAGAAAGTCCTTATTCTTACAGAGCTACATTGTAGTAGAATAGATAGACAATAAATAATAAATAAATGTGTAAACATATAACTTGAACTGCAAAGTAGTATATGATTCCTTTGAACCATCTGAGCTACCTAAATCTAAGAAACTCCTAAAAAATAATTTTTATCACTTATGTGTAAGCTGCCTTTCTAGCACTTTTTTTACTTGTGAAATTAATTTCAATGATTTTTAGAAGAATAGCAGCAATACTTGACTTGGTTTTAAACTTGCCTGTCTATATGTAAATCCTGGGCAAGCCACTTGACCTCTCTGGGCTTTAGTGTTCTCATCTATAAAATGAGATAGTTGGCCTAGTAACATAATTTTAAAACTGTGCTTGTCTGTGCCACTCCTTTTCCCCTTCATAATAGTTCAGCTTTGGTCTGTTTTATATATTGCGGATACATGGATCTTTTTAAGATTTTCTTTGGAAACAGGTTTTGTACTTTATTTAAAAACAGGTTTGGTTAAGATTTTCTTGGCTGCTGAAAAGAAAACAACTTGAGGTTGTTCAGGTAGAAAGAGTGAATTTTCTGAACAAATTTCCAAATATCTTGTGGAAATTGCAGCCAGGCATTTAAAATTTTTCTCTTTTTAAAGGATACGTATGTACTTACTGTTCTAACGTATAACATAAAATAGTAAACACATATAAAATAAAAAGTTTAAAAGGATGTTATGAGAAATATAAATAGACATGCTGATGATTTCTTTTCATACCCCAATCGATTGACTTGTATACTCCCTGGAATGATTACTCCTAATTTTTGGATGTCATTGAAATAGACGATCTACCCAAATCCCTTGCTTGACCTCTCTAGCTTAAGTGATCTTTTCCTTCATCCCACCACGGCCACCCCTTCAAAAATTTAACGTTGTAGACTTTGTCATTATCTTCATTTCTGATCTCAGTTTTAAACCTCTTTCTGATGATTACTTCCTGTCTGTGCCAGCTCACTCTTCTGTTCCTAATTCAACAATTTTCAGATTGCATTGAGATTTGTCTTATCACTTATCTCCTTTTGCCTATGCCGTAATCATTTCCTTGCAAACATTAACTCTCTTGTCCTGTTCTCTGCTTAACCTGGCAGGAGGGCAAGTCTGGTCAAATCCACCTTTCTGCTTATTTTACACTAAGGCCTGAGAATTGCCAGCAACCCAGAAATACTCTCTTGTGAACTCTCATGGATGATTCTATTTTTATTCTCTTTAGACTCGCTTTCCTCCATATACACTAGTCACTTTCCTATGGTTCACAAGTTAATTCTTTCTCTTTGCAAGAAACTGGCTTAATCAAATTGAGCATCTCTTGGACGTTATTCCAAATTCACAGGAGAATGAGACTGGCCCAGTTGAAGGGAGATGTTTATCCTTGGTGCCACAAACTGTGGCCAGAGGAGCAAGGTACCATACTATAAGCATCGCTGCTGAGGCCCACCCTTCAGAATGTGTGGATGGTGGAAATAAGGGTAGTGTTACTTGTTTAGAGATGGAGTGATGAATTGGGCAGACACCTGAAAAAGTAAAAACTGCCTTAGCTAATCAATCTTTAAAGCATAGAGAGGTTCTTAATCTGTTGTCCGTGGATAGACTTCAGAGTCCTGAACACCCTGTTATTGTTTGAAAATTTTTTTGTGTCTGTACATATGTGACTTTTAATGGAGACGAGGCCCACAGTTTTTAAATAGTCTCTAAGGGAGCTATGACCTATATAAAGGACTCTGCTGTAGGGTTTATTTTAGCAATAATCATCTGTGATTCCATGGATCTAGAGATCTTAATAGTGAAAGATGAGGAAAAATACTTTTTGCTATTATATTTTGATTTCAAGATAATTAAAGAGGTGAAGAAAACAACTTTTAATGAAAAGAAATGAGTTTTTCAAAACTTGAGTTTGACAAATGCATGTTGTAAATTAGTATTTTCTCTTTACATATATTTTAGATCAACAGAGAAGAATATTTTTGCCACCTCCACCTGGAATTAGAAAATGCGTCATATCCACCAATATTTCTGCAACATCTTTGACAATAGATGGAATCAGGTATAACTTTAAAATTCCTTTTAAAGCTGAGGAAGCCACTTAGCTAATCATAAAACATTAAGTTTGTGTCTCTGTGCCCTCCACTAATTCCCTTCTCACTTTTTAAACTTGTAATCACCTATCATTTTTCGTAATTATTGATTGCTCTGAATAGGAAATGGAGTAGGAGGTGCACATAGTATTTCTGTTCCCACTTTTTAAATACTGGTACTTGGTAACATGTAGCTTTCTCTTCCCAAATTTAAGATTATGTGTGCTGTTTCATGGGTTTCATTAAATGGGAAGCCAAACCTGTTTCTCTATATTACATTACCAGCAGGTACCTAAGATGATCTGATATTCCCTTCTTACCTGTCAGCTCCATTTCACATAGTAAGCTTTGTATATCCAAGTGTTTATCTGGAGGTACTGTTGCTTGCTTTTCACCCTTTTGTGAAATGGACTTTTATTTTTCAATGTAATCAGTGATGCCATCAAATTTTTGGGTAAATTTTGTAGAGAAACACTTATCAGTCTAAGTCTAGACTGATAGCTAATGTGAAGTTCTTTCAGACTGTTGAACCACATTCCTTCCGGATATTTATCTTTTACCCAATATATTTTATGTCCTTAACTAAGTCTGTCTCTGCCACAGGAAGGCTGGACCTGACCCAGAGATCCTATATGTTTCTTTTGGGTAAAATGATCATCCAGATCTAAGAGGAAGTTTAATTTCCTCTGCTTCTCTCTTTACTTTAAAATAATGGTTTCAATAAGGGCTTAGGCAAGCAGCTCTCTTGAGTAAATTAACCTCTGCCATTTTCTGTTCCAACACAGGCAAAAGTCATTAAATAGCGTGTTTCAGAATGTTCCCTAAGTGAATGATAGACTTACTACTCTTCCTAACTTAGTTTTTTACCTGACTTGTTCTCCGTTTAGTTGGCTTAAAGTGGTATAGTTAAAGGCTAACTGGAATTAGATTCTGAACCTGTTAGAATGGTTTAGAGCTGATTTTCAAGTTTGTTTTTTAATGGGAGAACATAAAATTAACATTGAAAAGTGAATAATTAAGTAGTATTTATTACATACATAATGTTGTGCAACCACCACCTTTATCTAGTTCTAAAACATTTCATCACCCCCAAATAAAAACCTGTACACTTTAAGGAGTTGCTCCCCATTTGCGCCTCCACCCCAGCCCCTGGCAACCACCCCTTTCTGTTTCTATGGATATCCTATTCTGGATATCTCATATAAATGGAATCATACAATATGTTACCTTTTGTGCCTGGTTTCTTCCACGCAGCATGTTTTTTGAGGTTCATCCATGTTGTGGCA
Organism: Eubalaena glacialis; assembly: GCF_028564815.1. NCBI lineage: Eukaryota > Metazoa > Chordata > Mammalia > Artiodactyla > Balaenidae > Eubalaena > Eubalaena glacialis. Next base: position 25,743,491 of record NC_083734.1, on the reverse strand, counting down.
TGTTTCAGTACTTCATTCCTTTCTATGGCTGAATAATATTCTGTTGTATGTGTATACCATAATTTGTTCATCCTTTTGTCCCTTAATGGTTAATGGACATTTAGGCTGTTTCCACCTTTAGGCTCTTATAGTCCTCTTACGGTGCTACTATGAACATATGTCTACAAGTATTTGTTGAGTACTTGTTTTCAGTTCTTTTGGGTGTATGCCTAGGAATGGAACTTCAGGGTCATATGGCAATTCTATGTTTAATGTTTTGAGGACCCTCCAAACCATTTTCCACATTGGCTGAACCATTTTACATTACCAGTAGCAGTGTATGGGGTTTCCAATTTCTTGACTTTCAAGTTTTACACTTAAAAGTTGTTGCGTAGTTGTTATTTTGGTAGAAAAGGAGTACCCAAAGTGGTTAAAAATTAACAAGTCTTTCCTTATTTTCTAGAAACTTACCTTTTTTTCATTATACTTAGATATGTGGTAGACGGTGGCTTTGTGAAGCAGTTAAATCACAATCCCAGATTAGGATTGGACATCCTAGAGGTGGTTCCAATTTCAAAGTAAGTCTGTGTGTTAAGCCTTATTGTTCAAAGAACAGTTGATTAGATAATTTCTAATTGGTTTGGGGAAGGAAGTGAATTACTTAGAAAAATCACAGAACATTTTCGGGACTTTGTTTTTTTTTTCTTCTAAAGGAGTGAGGCCTTACAGCGAAGTGGCCGAGCTGGCAGGACTTCCTCAGGAAAATGCTTTCGCATCTATAGTAAAGATTTTTGGAACCAGTGTATGCCTGACCATGTGATCCCTGAGATTAAGAGAACTAGTTTGACATCTGTAGTTCTGACCTTAAAGTGCCTTGCCATACACGATGTAATAAGGTATGTAGACAACTTGAAAAAAAGAAAAATTTGTTAGGGAGTCAGGTTATTCCTCAGAAATTTTTTTGAAGTATTTGACTCGTATGTCCCTACATTTCAAGGTTCAACTAAACCCAAATAAAGAGCTTCTTTGCATTGCTTTACTGGGATTTGATCCCTTGCTCATATTTTAACCTTGGCTTAATGGAGTTTTTGTGCTGATGTTTATTTGGATAATTTAATGACCACTGTTTATCTGTAATGAAAGGTGTACAGTGACCCTAATGCCACTCAGAAAGTGTTGTTGAGTTGTTATTTTATTTTATTTTTTTTTGGTAGCATCTTTTGTATGGCCAGCATGGTACCAAGTACGATGAGAGACAGAATAATACTCTTTAGTAGGTTTTTGCTTTCACTAAGCTTAAATTATAATGGGGAAACGAGATTCAACATGAAGCAAAAAATAGAACAACTGTTAAATTAGTTAAATGTTAAAGAATATAATTAGTATAGGACAGAATATTGTAGGGGCTTGAAATTTCATATTATGAAATTTATGGTAGAAGAAATAATGAAAGAAAGTATTATCTTGGTTTTAATTTTGGTCTTAATTAGGAATGTTAAAGTGTGAGGAACCTTGGGAGAAGGTGACCATGCATTCTTTAAATTCATAATAAGAAAGGAAGTAATTACTAGGTGCATCCAAATATGTATTGTATACTCTTAGAAAGCCATCTAAGATTTTTTTTATAGTTATTATCATAAGACTAGAGGTTTTCTTCTTCTTTTTTTAAAATTTATTTATTTTGGCCGTGCCGGGTCTTTGTTGCGGCATGTTTAGTTGCGGCACGCGGGATCTTTTTTTAGTTGCAGCATGTGGGCTTCTTAGTTGTGGCATGTGGACTCTTAGTTGCGGCATGCATGCAGGAACTAGTTCCCCAACCAGGGATTGAACCCGGGCCCCCTGCATTGGGAGCGTGGCGTCTTACCTACTGGACCACCAGGGAAGTCCCGAGACTAGAGATTTTCTAGATGAGAATATAAATCCTAGAAAGAGGAAAGCAAATATGTAAAATTCTAACTGTTATCATAAATGATACTAATGAGAAAGAAAAGCCATTTAAAGAAATCTAAATGGCCAAACAGATGAACCCATATTTAAAAATAATATTTATAAAGGCTAACAGAGCAGCATATAATCAAGAATAAATATATATTAGAAAAATAGGAACAATAATTACTCAATATCATCTGCACTGAGTTTTTTTTCATCTTAAGTTTTAAGACTTAGAATGTAATGAAAGTTCTTAAAATGCTAGAGACCAGAAAAAAAAAAAAGACTTCTTTCCCACACCCCCCCTTTTTTCTCCCAGTTTTATTGAGATATAATTGATATATAGCACTGTATAAGTTTAAGGAGTACAGCGTAATGACTTACATACATCATGAAATGATTACCACAATAAGTGTAGTGAACATCATCTCATACAGATAAAATAATAAAGAAATAGAAAAAAATTTTTTCCCTCATGATGAGAATTCTTAGGATTTACTCTCGTAACAGCTTTCGTATATAACATACAGCAGTGATGATTACATTTATCATGTTGTGTCTCCCTGCTCTTTTTAAGATGTGTGCAGGATATGGGCAGGTACAACCAGAATTTGGGATAGGTGGTATAGTATTCGTAGGTGACAGAAAGAAAATGGAACTTTTCAGTTATTATTTTGCCTCCCCTTTCTCCTCCGTTAGGAATGATTTTAAAACTGAAAAGATAAGAACAAGTCTAGATAAGAAGGTATTGATGACCAATATCGATTAGGAAATAATGAGAGAAAACCTACTGACCATAAATGAGTTTGTATTGTGGCTTTAGACATTATTTCCATGGTACCAGAAGAACTTGCAGATACGATGTCAGAGGTATTGTGGGTCGTCTCTGAGAAATTATGCAGAACAGGTTACCAGAAAATTGTGAGAAACTCAAAAATCAATTTTCCATTTAAGAAAAGGGCAGGTTATAGAAACAACTGCCCAGTAAGCTTGACATTGATTCTTGCAAATTCTAGCATAGTTTATTGGAAAATGGTTTAAGAGAATATAGTATATATTTTTAAATATTTATTTATTTATTTGGCTGTGTTGGGTCTTCGTTGCAGCATGTGGGATCTTTCCTTGCAGTGTGTGGGCTTCTCTCTAGTCGTGGAGCGGGCTCTAGAGCGTGTGAGCTCTGTAGTTTGCAGCACGTGGGCTCTAGTTGAGGTGTGCGAGCTCAATAGTTGTGGTGCACAGGCTTAGTTGCCCTGTGGCGTGTGGGATCTTAGTTCCCTGAGCAGGGATTGAACCCGTGTCACTTGCATTGGAAGGCGGATTCTTTACCACTGGACGACCAGGGAAGTCCCTAAGAGAATACAATGTTGATTTGTAATCATCAGTGTGAATCAAAATGGTTCACAAAGAATATGTTATCATAAACCATTTTCTTTTCAGTTTGAAGGCAGGACCATCCACTTAATGGATGCACCACAAGAATTTATTGATTGCTAACCTAATGTCTCTTGTTTTCAACACAATATTTAACAAGATTACATTGACGTATTTGTGAATAAGATGTGACAGTACTGCTGAATTAGGGTATATTTGCCAAATAGCCGAATCCAGAAAGTACTGATTAATTGCTCACCAAACCTTGATGAAGGTTTTACTGGTAGTATGCTGAATTTCACTCTTTCCTAATAAGCATTTTTAATGAAAATATTAAATAAAGATATTGAAGTCATGATTACCAGATTTTTGGAAAATATCTTCATTTCTAATGGGTAGATGATTAAAACCAAGATTTAGAATGGTCTCAATAGGCCAGAACCTTGGGCAAAAATCAACAAGGTAAAAGTCTGAAGGGGTACATCTTAAATCTTATGTTTTGGTTGCACATTAAAGAAATTCAATGTGGAAAAGATCTGAAATTATCAGATCACCACAAACTTAATATGAGCTTGCAATTATTATTCTGTTTAAAGAACAATTTAAAAAATTCCACTGGCATAAACTTTGGCTATATTAATAAACCACAGTGTCCAGGTGATTGGGAATTATAGCATTCCTGTTCTGTGTTGGTCACTGTACATTTGGAGTTCAGTTTTGCATGTCATCGAGTTTTATTAGGAGTTTGACGAACTAGATTGTTTCTAAAAAATGCTAAATATGTTTGGTGGGTCTCTTAGAAACCAAATAATACAAGGAGAGTTTGACAGAATTGGTAATTGGTATAATCAAGGGAGAGAAGTAATTGTAGTTTTTACAAATCTAAAATGGCTCTTATCTAGAAGAGGAAGCCGACTAGTCTGGTATTGCTCTAGGATAGGGGTCGCAAAATATGGTCCAGGCTCACTGACTGTTTTTGTAAATAAAATTTTATTGGAACACAGCCATGCCCATTCATTAATGTATGGCTGCTTTTGCTTCAGCAGCAGAGTTGAGTAATTGTGACAGAGACCATATGGCCTGTAAAACCTAAAATATTTACTATCTGGCCTTCTTTAGAAAGTGCTTGCCAACTCTTGCTCTAGCAGATACCAGGACTTGTTGGTACAAGTTGTAGGAAAGCTGACGGTAGAACAGTCTACCAGATTTTTGTTTATTTGTTTTTAAATAGAGTTGTCAATCCTTGAATGGACTTTTGTGTAAGGTATTAGACCTTTTGTCCTCTGTTGGACCTTTTTCAAGGTGAGAAATTGGAGTAGATGATTTAGCATCTCAAAACTAATGGTGGAAAAAAAAAAAAAATCCAGTGCAGAATAATATTAAGTGATTATTGTTCCTGGGGTGGGGGGATATATATTCACACTTGGTTATATGCCACTCTGCTGTCCTTTGTGAATATTATTTTTTTCCATATTTAAAGAAATATTTATTTTCAAGTGTGAAATAGATCCATGTTCTAGAGGCATCTCAATAGTCATACTGTCCTTTGTGAATATTGTTAATTGTCTTATGTTTATAAATGATACTGTGGTATGTAAGAGAATGTCCTTATTTTCAGGGGATGCACTCTGAGATATTTTGGGGGTAAATTGGCATTACATTTGCAACCTGGTTGCAGGTAGTTCAGGAGAAAATAAGTACATACATATCCATACATACAATAAAGCAAATTGGTTAAATTAATTGAAGATATTTATCATTTCATTAAAAACCATTTTGAGGTACTATTAAATAATTTGTAATTTTTAGCCACTTTCAGTTAATTTTCCTTCACTGTTTTATAAAATTGTAGTAAAAATTGCAGACTACAGAACAGAGTAGACTTGATATTGGCTATGAAGAATGGGGAAGGGTTAAGATAAGTAGAGAGGAATGGTGAGAGTGTTCCAGCTAAGGCGGAATCAAAAAGAAGGGCTTCTTGAATTAAATAGAAGAGTGTGATTCAGAAAAAAATTTTCTCCTTTGCTGAATGCTGATCACAATCATAGAATGCTTTGGAAAAAAAAAAAAGACAGAGAAAAGAAAGACTTGAAAAACAGAAGTAAAACCTTTTAAAGGAATTTTCAAACCTGTATAACATCTTGCCATGTTCAAGGAATGGAATCTCATTTTATGTCTCATTTAAACACACAGGTTTCCCTATTTGGATCCACCTAATGAGAGACTTATTTTGGAAGCTCTTAAACAACTCTACCAGTGTGATGCCATTGACAGGTAAAAAACAAACAAAAAACAAAAACAAAACCAACCACAATAGATGTTAATCTCTTTTTAAAATAGGGTTCTTTTTTTTAAAAAATTATTTATTTTTTATTTATTTATGTTTGGCTGCATTGGGTCTTTGTTGCTGCGCACAGGCTTTCTCTAGCTGTGGCGAGCGGGGGCTACTCTCTGTTGTGGTGCGCAGGCCCCTCATTGCAGTGGCTTCTCCTGTTGCAGAGCACGGGCTCTAGGCACGTGGGCTTCAGTAGTTGTGGCACGCGGGCTCAGTAGTTGTGGCACGCGGGCTCAGTAGTTGTGGCTCTTGGGCTCTAGAGTGCAGGCTCAGTAGTTGTGGCACACAGGCTCAGCTGCTCCGCGGCATGGGGGATCCTCCCGGACCAGGGCTCGAACCCGTGTCCCTTGCATTGGCAGGCGGATTCCCAACCACTGTGCCACCAGGGAAGCCCTAAAATAGGGTTCTTAATACTTTCCTTTATCATTAGTAAGTGATTTGTTTGAATTGAATGGATTGTTTTCCCTGAAATTAAAATTTGTCCTCAGTCTTTCTTCACCACAATTCTGAAATTGTACCATAAAACTGTTTTTGTTTAGTATTGGTATTATTTAACAAGTAATTTCTCTTTTTTTGTGTGTGTACCTTTTGACTGCTTTCATCCCATTCCCCATCCCTTCTCACCCACTTCTGGTAACTACAAATCTGATCTCTTTTTCTATAAGTTTGTATGTTTGTTTGCTTTTGAAGTATAATTGACCTACAACACTATGTTTTTCCCTAACAAGTAATTTCTGAGTACCACTTTAGTGCCAGGCATTATGCTGGGTACATCAAAATGATGAGACCCAGAATCCTTGTTCTCATGGTTGTGTGATGGGAAAAGATTTGGTAATTATCATTGTCTCATTTCTTTAAGGACATTTTCCATGCTTCTGTAGCATTGTGTGTCTTTTATTATACTACTTTATTCTGCCTCATTGTTTAGTTTTTTGGATATATAAGCCCTTGAGAGCAAGGAATTTATCATCTTTATATTTCTCTTATCAATGACCACAGTGTATCATATTTCTTATCTTGAATTGAATTTCTGGAGGTAATTTAAGGTAATCTAAATTATATCTGACTTATTCTGAATGATAAACATTTCATTTGTACTCTCCCAAGGTAGAAAGACTTAAAAACTTTTTCTTTCCATTAAGGAGTGGCCATGTGACCAGATTGGGTTTGTCTATGGTAGAATTTCCTCTCCCTCCACATCTGACATGTGCAGTAATAAAGGCTGCTTCTCTGGACTGTGAAGACCTATTACTTCCAATAGCAGCAATGTTGTCTGTGGAAAATGTCTTCATTAGACCTGGTAAGAAGTTTATTGATGAGTTTTCTTTTCTAATTAATAGATTTTATTTTTTAGAGCAGTTTTAGCTTTCTAGAAAAATTGAGGGAAAATACAAACACAGAGTTTTCCCTATTATTAACATCTTTTCATTAGTGTGGTACCTTCATTACAATTAATGAGCCAATATTGATACATTATTATTAACTAAGGGATCACTGTTTGTATTGTAAATTCTGTGGGTTTTGACAAATCTGTAATGACACATACTCACCATCAGAATATTGTGCAGAATAGTTTCACTGCCCTAAACATTTCCCATGTTCCACCTAGTCATTCCTACATCCCTTCCCCCAAACCCTTAGCAACCACTGATCTTTTTACTGTCTTCATAGTTGTGCCTTTTCAGAATGCCATATAATTGGAATCATACAATATGTAGCCTTTTCAGATTGACTTCCTTAACTTAGCAATGTGCTTTTACGGTTCCTCCATGTCCTTTTTTTTCTTTTTTTTCCTTTTTGGAGTATGGTTGCTTTACAGTGTTGTGTTAGCCTCCACCGCACAACAAAATGAATCAGCCATACACATACAGATATCCCCTCCATTTTGGACTTCCCTCCCATTTAGGTTACCACAGTGCATTAGGTAGAGTTCCCTGTGCTATATAGTATGTTCCCATCAATTGTCTATTTTATACATAGTATTGAAAATGTATATGTGTCAATCCCAGTCTCACAATTCCTCCCACCCCACCCCTTTCCCCTTTGGTATCCATACATTTGTTCTCTACATCTGTCTCTATTTCTGCTTTGCAAATAAGATCATCTATACCATTTTTCTAGATTCCACATATATGTGTTATTATATGATATTTGCTTTTCTCTTTCTTACTTACTTCACTCTGTATGACACTCTCTAGGTCCATCCACATCTCTACAAGTGACCCAATTTCATTCCTTTTTATGGCTGAGTAATATTCCATTGTATATATGTACCATTCTCCATGTCTTTCTGTGGCATGATAGCTCATTTCTTTTTATTGCTGAATAAAATTCCATTGTGTGCAATTTGTTTATCCATTCACATATTGAAGGACATCTTGGTTGCTTTCAAGTCTTGGCAGTTATGGATAAAGCTGCTTTAAACATTAGCGTGCAGGTTTTTGTGTGAACATCGATTGTCAACTCATTGCCAAACTGTATGATAAGAATATGTTTAGATTTGTGAGAAACTGCCCAACTATCTTCCAAAGTGTCTGCACCATTTTGCTTTCTCACCAGCAATGAGCCTGAGATTCCTGTTGCTCCACATCCTCAACAGCTTTTGGTGTTGGCAGTGTTTTGGGTTTTGGCTATTCTCATAGTTGTGTAGTGGTATTTCATTGTTATTTTGATTTGCAGATCCCTGATAACATATGATGTTAACTGTCTTTTCGTATGCCCATTTGCCATTTGTGTATCTCCTTTGGTGAGATGTCTGTTCCAGTCTTTTTTAATCAGGTTATTTGTTTTCTTATTGTTGAGGTTTAAGAGTTCATTGTATGTTTTGGATAACAGTTCTTTATCAGAAATGTCTTTTGCAAATATTTTTTCCCAGTCTGTGACTTGTTTTCTCATTCTCTTGACGTTGTCTTTCACAGAGCAAAAGTTTTTAATTTTAATGAAGTCCAGCTTATCAATTATTTCTTTGATGGGTCATGCCTTTGTGTTATATCTGAAAAGTCATCACCATACCCAAGTTCATCTAGATTTTCTCCTGTGTCATCTTGTAGGAGTTGATGTCCTTTTGTTCCAGCCCCATTTATTCAAAAGACTCCTTTCTCCATTGTAATTCCTTTGCTCCTTTGTCAGAGTTAATTTGACTGAATTTGTGTGGGTCTATTTCTGGGCCTTGTATTCTGTTCCATTGATCTGTTTTCCTATTCTTCTGTCAGTACCACACTGTCTTGATTATTGAAGCTTTATAATAACTCTTGAACCTGGATAGAATCATTTATCCAGCTTTTCTCTTTCCCTTCAATATTGTTTTGACTATTCTGGGTCTTTTCCCTTTCTATATAAACTTTAAAACCAGTTTGTTGATATCCACAAAATAACTTTCTGAGACTTTAATTGAGATTATGTATTTTTTAATAAGATTTTTAAAATATTTATTTTATTTATTATTTATTTTTGGCTGCGTTGGGTCTTCGTTGCTACGCACGGGCTTTCTCTAGTTGTGGCGAGCGGGGCCTACTCCTTGTTGCGGTGCACGGGCTTCTCATTGCGGTGGCTTCTCTTGTTGTGGAGCACGGGCTCTAGGCACGCGGGCTTCAGTAGTTTTGGCACGTAGGCTCAGTAGTTGTGGCTCGCGGGCTCTAGAGCGCAAGCTCAGAGTTGTGGCGCACAGGCTTAGTTGCTCCGTGGCATGTGGGATCTTCCTGGACCAGGGCTTGAACCCGTGTCCCCTGCATTGGCAGGCGGATTCTTAACCACTGCGCCACCAGGAAAGCCCCTAATTGAGATTATATTGAATCTATAGATCAAATGGGAAAGAAGTGACATCTTGACAGTATTGTCTTCCTATCCATGTACAAGGAATATCTGTTTATTTAGATCTCCAGTAATTCACTGAACATTTTTTTGATTAGCATATAACTAGCCCTGCGGAACGTGAAACTGAAGATAAACAATTTTTTTCATTTTGTTATTCTTTAACTTAGTTTTTTGAAATAGAGAGTATATAATGTTCCTGGCTGAAAGTTAATTTCCTTTCACTGGTAAAGCAAGATAGTATGGTGAACCTTTGCCCTGTTATAATACATTAGTAATATATTAACTTTTTTTTTTCTACAATCAAAAAAAAATGGTAGGTCAGCCCCTGTACACTTAGAGAATTGTTTTGAAGTTTCCATGTCTTTAGCTTTCTGCTTCTTTCCTTTCTTAGTGTGTCAGTACAGGATACAACTTGGTTCATCACACGTGAGCTTTGCTTTCTTCTAGTGTGGGAGTTGGGGGGGGTGGTCACAATTTTTTTTTTCCAAAGAGCTTCTGAGTAGATAGTATATCTTACCTGCAACCAAGACTAACAATAGTGTGCTATCTCACTGGCCGCATCCCCTTATGACTGTGAGTGTTGGGTCCAGATTGGTTTATTATTGTGATGGTTATAATGGAGGATACGTTTTTCTATAAAAATACTCTGTAGTTTAATTAGTGTGCTACCTATCCCAAATAGATTGCAGTGTAGTTTTTAAGTGTCAGAATTTTGATTCTAGTAGTACCCTAATTGCAGGGTTTTTTTTTTTTTTTTCTAGTATAATACTATATGCAGTAAATAAGGTTGGCTGGCTTTCATTAGGTAGTATCAAAGCTAAAAATACTCTTTTTAAAAACTATTACAGAGTATTGAAATGGGGGTCAAGAGATCAGGATTCTAACCTGACTCACTGCTACCTAATTATCTGACTGTTGGCCTAGTTTTTCTGGACTTCATTTGTAAAACCAGGGAGCTGGATTAAGGTGATCCAACTCTAACAGTCTTGTAATGCCAGAAAAAAGGAAATGTTTTTCCTTGTTGGAATATTGAAATAGATGAAACTAGTCTGGTGTTACATTTTTTTGTGTGTGTGGAGGTGGGGTATAACATTTTATTGTAATACAATTTCAAACTTACAGAAATGTTGAAAGAGTAGTAAAAGAATTTTTTAAAAACTTTTATCTAGTTTCAGCAGTTTTTAACATTCTCCTGCATTTGCTTTATTATTCTCTCTGTGCATGTATACATATACGTATTTATTTATTTTTTATTTTTATTTTTTTGGCTGCGTTGCTGTGTGTGAGCTTTCTCTAGTTGTGGCGAGCGGGGGCTACTCTTTGTTGAGGTGCACGGGCTTCTCATTGCTGTGGCTCCTCTTGTTGCGGAGCACAGGCTTTGGCGTGTGGGCTACAGTAGTTGCAGCACGCAGGCTCAGTAGTTGTGGCACATGCACCCTAGAGCGCACGGGCTTCAGTAGTTGTGGCCCGCAGGCTCTAGAGCGCAGGCTCAGTAGTTGTGGTGCATGGGCCTAGCTGCTCCGAGGCATGTCGAATCTTCCTAGACCAGGGATTGAACCCACGTCCCCCTCACTGGCAGGCAGACTCTTAACCACTGCACCACCAGGGAAGTCCCTACATATATGTATTTATAAATATGCATTTTATTTCTTTTTCTGAATCATTTGAGAGTAAATTGGAAACATTGTGCTCCCTTACCACAAAACATTTACATGTATGTTTACCAAGAACATGGGCAATCTCTTACTTAACCATAGTACATTTATCAAAATTAGGAAAGTTAACTGATACAATGCTGTTATCTAGTCCAGAGTCCATATTCGAATTGCCCATTGTCCCTAGAGTATACAAAAGTAGTTTTAGAATTGCTAAGCTATACCACTGTGAAAGGCAGTCCTGTATAAGTAGAGTTCAGTATTTGCTTATAGTTGGTTTCTTTTTTCCTTTTTTTTGAGGCAAAATTTACATGTAGTGAAAAGTATAAATCCTAAGTGTATAATTCAGTGAATTTTGTGAAATACATTTACCAATGTACCCTACACTCCTGTCAAGATATAGAACAGTTTTATCACTCCAGAAAATTCTCTCAGTGCCCCTTCTCAGATTCCATCCTACCTCCCTCCAGCAAGCCACTTTTCTGACTTTTTTCAGGTTAGTTTTGCCCCTTCTGAAACTACACATAAGTAGAATTATACAGTACGTGCTTTTTTGTGTTTGGCTTCTTTTGGTCAACATATTGTATGTGAGATTCATCCATGTTCTTGTATGTATCAATGCTTTGTTCTTTTTATTGTTGAGTAGTATCCTGTTGTATACTACAATTAGTTTATCCATTATCCTATTGATGGACATTTGAATTGTTTCTTGTTTGGCGCCATTTATGAATACAGCTATTTTGAAAATTCTTGTGCAAGTCTTTTGTAGATATATATTTTTATTTTTCTGAGGTAAATACCTAGGAGAAAAATAGCTGCATTATTGAGTTTAACTCTAAGAAATTGCCAACTCTTTTCCCAAAGTGGCTCTACCATTTAAAAATCACATCAGCAGTGTTTGAGAGTGCAGCTTGCACTACGTGTCCTCCTCAACATTTGGTGTTGCCAATCACTTTCATTTTATATATTCTGTTATATATTAGTGATACCTCTTTGTGGTTTTAATTTGCATTTTCCTGATGACTAATAATTTTGAGCACTTTTTCGTGTGAGTATTGATCATTTATCTGTCTTTGTGAAGTATCTATTACAGTCTTTTGCCCATGTTTTAAATTAAAAAATATATATATATTGAATCTGGTAGTTCTTTATTCTAGGTACAAGTTATTTGTTAGGTATGAGTTGTGCATATTTTCTTCCCAGCCTATGGCTTTTCTGTTTGCTTTTTTCACAGTGTCTTTTGATGAGAGAGGTTTTGAATTTTGAAGAGGTCTTAGTATATCAATTTTTTTGTGTGTGTGGTTATTGCTTTCTGCATGGTAAGAAATGTTTTCCTGCCCCAAGATAGTAAAAATATGCTTCTCTCTTGTATCTCTATTGATACTTCGATCTAGAAGCTTTACAGTTTCTAGCCATTACGTTTAGGACAGTAATCCATCTGAGATTAAGCTTTGTATATGGTGTGAGGTAGGGGTCTAGATTACTTTTTTTCCTGTAAATATCCACTTGTTCCAGCACATTTGTTGAAAAGATTTACTTTCCCCCATTGAATTGCTTTGGCACCTTTGTTAAAAATCTGTGGAAAGTAGGGGGACTTCCCTGGTGGTCCAGTGGTTAAGACTCCATACTTCCACTGCAGGGGGCACGGGTTCTATCCCTGGTCAGGGAACTAAGATTCCACATGCTGCGCAGTGTGGCACGGCCAAAAAAAAGAAGTTAAAAAAAAAAGACCTTATTAAAAAAAAATCTGCGGAAAGTATATGTGTAATAGTCTATTTCTGGACTTTATTTTATTCCATAGATCTATTTGTCTATCCTTATGTCAGTGCCAACTTTGTATTGATTACATAGCTTATGATAAATTTTGAAATCAGCTAGAAAAAGAAGCAGAATATTTAGTTTTTCAGTATTGTTTTGATTATTCTATATTCTTTGTATTTCCATATAAATTTTAAAATCAGCATATTAGTTTCTTAAAAATAAGCCTGCTAAGAATTTTGGTAGAGATTGTATTGAAACCTTTGCTGGCTTTTTGCCATTTCTTAACATATCCTTGCTCTATTGTTGTCATATATATTATATTTACATACATTATAAACCCCACAGTACAGTATTGTAATTTTCCCCTTAAACCTTCATATGTCTTTGAAAGAAGTTAAGAGACGAAAAGAAAAATTAAGTCTTTTCCATAGCTAGAAGTAAAAGTCCAGGTGTTAGTTTTTAAATTCTTATTTAGAACCCTCTATCTGTGGGTGGACTGTTGACTCAGTTTTTTAGCCTTTCAGGTTGTTCAGGTCTTAAGTTTTGATTATGTGTTCTTTTTTTTTTTTTTATTAAGTCCTTGAGGCGGTTTTTGGTATCTTGAAGGCCTTTATTTGGGATCTACACTTAAGCAATTCCAGGAAAAGGGAGACTTTCCTTTGCTAGCCTAATACTTGGCCTTAGATATCTATGGACATAGCTCAGTCTTATTCTTTAGAATATTGAGATAATAGCCAATAGGAATATGTCTTGTATTCTGTGCTTTGATTTGATGGGAAATTTTTGAGTAAGTCTTGCCTTTATGAAGCACATGTCAGTGATGTTAATGGATATGAAGCATGAATTACCCTGAAAGCCCTCAGGTAACACATAGATTTATCAGTGTTTCTAAATTCCACGCAATGAAAACATAACTGTAAAGCAATGGCCTTGTCTATTGTCTTGTCAGATTTAAGATTAAGCTTATTTTCCTTAGATACTAACCTAGGCCCTTTTTAAAAAAAGTAGATAATACATGTGTTGCTATTGTCAAATATATTACATTTCTATGCTATAGGCCCAACAATACAATTTTATAGATAATGTTTCATGCAATTTCTTTTAAATACATAAGGGAATAGAAGAAATAATCATTATACTCTTTTAAAAAATTTACCTACATTTTAACTTTTACCAGTGCTCTTTTTTAGTGTCATTCAGATTACCATCTTGTGTCACTTACTTCCAGCCTGAATAACTTCTTTTATTATTAATTGTAAGGCAGGTATGCTAGCAATGAATTCTTTCAGGTTTTGTTATCCAGGAATGCCTTTATTTTGCCTTCATTTTGAAAGATAGTTTTGCTGGATATAAGATTCTTAGTTAATGGTGGTTTTCTTTGAGCATTATATCATCCCACAGTCTTTTGGTCTCCATCATTTCTATTGAAAAGTCGACTGTTGATTTTCTTGAAGTTCTTTTGTGCACAAAAAGTAAATTTTCTCTTGCTCCCTTCAGTATTTTGGCTATTATATGTCTGTGGATCACTTTGCTTTTATCCTACTTGGAGTTCATTAAGCTTCTCGAATGTGTAGATAAATGTTTTCCATCAAATTTTGGAATTTCTCAGCCATTATTTTCTCAAAATTTTTTCTGCCCCTTTCTCTCTCCTCTTCTTCTGGCACTCCCATTATGCATATGTTGGTGTGCTTAATGATGTCCCATATTTCTCTGAGACTCTTTGGATTGCCTGATCTCTCTTGATCTATATTTTGCTGATTCTTTCTACTGTGAGTCCAAATCTGCTGTCGAGCCCCACTTAGTGAAGTTTTCATTTTGTTTATTGTACATTTCCACTTCAGCAGTCAGCCACTGATTGGTTGGAGGTTTTTCCTAACCCCCTTAAGCCACTGGTGTTTGCACCCTTTACTGTTGGATTTATGTTGTGTGGCTTGAAGACTATTTTCACAGTTCAGGGAGTTTATGAGTTTGGCCTGTGTTCAGCCAAAGATCAGAGGCTCAGATGTTCCCTCTCCTTTTGCTTCTTGGGCATCTGCACAGTCTTCCAGAGCATCAGGACAAACTGTGGTTTTTGCAGGTTTCTCTGATATTTCTGTTAAATGTTTGGCTGGTTTCATTTTTTACAAACCCATAGGTAACATCATACTCAGTGGTGAAAAGCTAAAAACCTTTCCTCTAAAACAGGAACAAAACAAGGATGTGCACTCTAGCCACGTCTGGTCAACATAGTATTGGAAGTCTGAGCCACAGCAGTCAGACAAGAAAAAGAAATAAAAGGCATCCAAATTGGAAGGGAAGAAGTAAAACTGTCACTATTTGCAGATGACATGATACTATACATAGAAAACCCTAAAGTCTCCATCAAAAAATTATTAGAATTAATAGATGAATTCAGTAAAGTTGCAGGATACAAAATTAATATTCTGAAATCTGTTGATTTTCTATACACTAATAGTGAACTATCAGAAATAGAAAGCAAGAAACTAATCTATTTTAAATTACATCAAAAAGAATAAAATACCTAGGAATAAACTTAACCAAAGAAGTGAAAGACCTATACTGTGAAGACTATAAATCATTGATGAAGGAAATTGAAGATGATACAAAGAAATGGAATGGTAGCTCATGTTCCTGGGTTGGAAGACTTAATATTGTTAAAATGTCCACACTACTCAAAGCAATCTATGGATTTAATGCAATCCCTTTCAAAATACCTGTGACATTTTTCACAGAACTAGGACAAATAATCCTAAAATTCGTATGGAACCACAAAAGACCCTGAATTGCCAAAGCAATCTTGAGAAAAAAGAACAAAGCTGGAGGTGTCATACTCCTTGACTTCAGACTGTACTACAAAGCTACAGTAATCAAAACAGCATGATACTGGCTCAGAAACAGACATATAGATCAACAGAACAGAATAAGAGAGCCCCAAAATAAACCCATGCACTTATGGTCCATTAATCTACGACAAAGGAGTCAGGAATATACAATGGAGAAAAGACAGTCTCTTCAATAAATGGTGCTGGGAAAACTAGACAGCTATATACATGTAGAATGTATGAAAAAGAATGTATAAAAGAATGAAACTAGAATGTTTTCTCACTCCATGTATAAAAATAAACCCAAAATGGATTAAAGACCTGAATGGAAGACCCGAAACCATAAGACTCATAGAATAGAACATAGGCAGAACATTCTTTGACATAAATCATAGCAATATTTTTTTGGATCTGTCTCCTAAGGCAAAAGAAACAAAAGCAAAAATAAACAAGTGGGACCTAAACTTAAAAGCTTTTACACAGCAAAGGAAATGATTGACAAAGCGAAAAGACAACCTACTGAATGGGAGAAAATATTTGCAAATGATATGACTGAGAAGGGGTTAATATCCAAAATATATAAATAGTGCTTGCAACTAAATATCAAAAAAACAAACAGCCTGATTGAAAAATGGGCCGGGAATTCCCTGATAGTCCAATGGTTAAGACTCCGTGCTTTTACTGTTGAGGGCTTGGGTTCAGTCCCTGGTCAGGGAACTACAATATCCCACAAGCCCTGCAGCAAAAAAAGGGGGTGCAGAAGACCTGAATAGACATTATTCCAAAGAAGATATACAGATGGCCCAACAGGTACATGAAAAAATGCTCAACATTGCTAATTATCAGAAAAATGCAAATCAGAACCACAGTGAGATATCACCTTAACACCTGTCAGAATGGCTATCATCAAAAAGTCTACAAATAATAAATGTGGCGAGGATGTGGAGGAAAGGGAACCCTAGTATACTGTTGGTGGGAATGTAAATTGGTGCATGCAGTATGGAAAACAGAATGGAGTTTCCTCAAAAAAACTAAAAATAGAACTACCTTATCATCCAGCAATTCCACTTCTGGGTATACATTTGAAGAAAATGAAAACACTAATTTGAAAAGATAACATGTATCCCAGTTATAGCATTGTAGCAGCATTATTTACAATAGCCAAGATATGGAAGCAACCTAAGTGTTCATCAACAGATGAATGGTTAAAGAAGATATGGTGTATATATATATATACACGCAATGGGATATATCTTAGCCGTAAAAAAGAATGAAATTCTGCCATTTGCAACAATGTGGATGAAATAAGTCAGACAGAGAAAGACAAATACTCTGTTATCACTTATATGTAGAACCTAAAAAATAAATGAATTTACGTAACAAAATAGAAACAGACTCACAGATATAGAAAACAAACTAGTGGTTACCAGTGGGAAGAGGGAAGGGGGGATGGATAAGATCATGGTGTGGGATTAACAGATGCAAACTACTGTGTATAAAATAAATGAGCAACAAGGATATATTTTACAGCACAGGGAAACATAGCCATTATTTTGTAATAACTTTATTTTTTTAAAATAAATTTATTTATTTATTTTTGGCTGTGTTGGGTCTTCGCTGTTGCGTGCAGGTCCTCCCCAGCTGCAGCAAGTGGGGGCTACTCTTGGTTCGGTGCACGGGCCTCTCACCGCGGCGGCCTCTCCTGTTGCAGAGTATGGCCTCCAGGCACGCATGCTTCAGTAGTTGTGGCTTGCAGGCTCCAGAGGGCAGGCTCAGCAGCTGTGGCACACAGGCCCAGTTGCTCCGTGGCATGTGGGATCCTCCAGGACCAGGGCTCGAACCTGCGTCCCCTGCACTGTCAGGTGGATTCCCAACCACTGAGCCACCAGGGAAGTCCCTGTAATAACTTTAAATGGAGTATAATCTATAAAAATATTGAATCACTGTGTTGTACATCTGAAACTATTATAATATTGTAAGTCAACCATACTTCAATAAAAATAGTTTGGCTTCTCTACTTCAATTTTTGCTGGTCTGCCTCTATTGGTATTACACCAAGCTGTCATTCTCCACGGATTGGTAGCTGATTGATCTGTTGTTTTTGACAGTGCCCTGGGGCATAAATTGCTCCATAGTCTGATCCAAATAAAGTTAGGCACCTTGGCAAGAGCATTCCTTGGCATCATCCAGGTCTGATTCCTTGAGGCAACAATTGCTACCAGTTTCTTATTCATACTTAAAGAGACACTCTTGCTATATGTACATATATGACCTAGGCTTAATTTTTTTTTTTTAATTTATTTTTGGCTGCTTTGGTTCTTTGTTCCTGTGCACAGCTTTCTCTAGTTGCGGCGAGTGGGGGCTACTCTTCGTTGCAGTGCACAGGCTTCTCATTGCGGTGGCTTCTCTTGTTGCAGAGCACAGGCTCTAGGCGTGTGGACTTCAGTAGTTGTGGCACGCGGGCTCAGTAGTTGTGGCTCGCGGGCTCTAGAGCACAGGCTCAGTAGTTGTGGCGCACGGGCTTAGTTGCTCCGCGGCATGTGGGATCTTCCTGGACCAGGGCTCGAACCCGTGTCCCCTGCATTGGCAGGCAGATTCTTAACCACTGCGCCACCAGGGAAGCCCCTAGGCTTAATTTTTAAACCTGGATCATCAAGGCTTCAACTGTTAGAAAATGCAGCTTCAGTTTTTGAGCATGTGACTTGCTGAGATCTTGTTACACCCTAAAATACGTATTCGTTGTCCAACTGCTTTTAAGTGCATATATAGTCTTTATAGGTTAAGCAGTTCTTTCTGGCTTGTGTCTTAGTCATTGTAGATCACCTAATTTAGTTTATTATATACTTATTGGTCAAACTGGCTAGTATTTTCAGATCTAACATTGAATAAAGATTTTAAACATCAAAATGATGATACTGTCAACATTTTTAGTAATAGCTCTTTTGCTGTAGTAAACTGTGTACACAATGTCTGCTAGTATAGATATTGCTTTAGAAGTCAGACAATGGAGTGAGGGCTCTTAAATGTTTTTAAGGTGGTAAACAGCATTGCCTTAAAATGGAACAAATTTAAAATAACATTGTGTTGGTTTTAAAGTTTTTAATTATTTTTACTGCGATATTTTTAGAAATAAATCGTACTTTATGTGTATGTGTCACTTACAGCCTTACTCCCCTGCTTCAGCTCTGAGGATTGTTGTTATTAAAACCCTTTCTGTGTAATAGTTTTATTTTCTGATTGGTTGTTATATAGAAAAGTATTAACTTATCTTCCCAAAGAGAGAAGTTCAGCTGATACAGCCTTGTGTTGCTGCTTCAGCTTCTTATTTAGTTTTTGCCTCAGTAGCATTATTTGCATGAGTTAAAACTGATAATAGAATTTCAATCTGGGGAAAGATAATAAATTAAAGAAAATGACAAGTCTGCTGGGAAAGTAATTAAAGATGGATAGTCAAACTACTGTTTAGTCAGAGTATAAACTTGCTGAGATTGTAGGAACTGTGTGTGATATGGTTTTTTCCTTTCCTATAGAAATCCTGAATTTACTATGGGACTTCTGCCAGTTTTAGTTTTAATTAATTAGGTTATTTTTGAGGGAAGAGTTAGGGAAAAGGAACAAAAATATGTTCTATATGTTCTGTATTTTCTCTTGACTTTGAGAATAACAGGGGGAGAGAGAGAGACAGAGAGAAGGTAGTAGCAATGTGGGAAGGACAGCCAGAAAAGCAGTGTGCTCTCTACATTTTTTAAAGTGTGAGCAGGTAGCCACTTTAAACAGCACAGATCCAACACTAACCATGCAGAGTTAATCCTTACAAAATATAAACTGAGTTTAGAATTGTAATCCACTAAAATTTATTGTAGTTATTATGACGTTTTAATAAGAGATGGTAAGCCATTTGTGTAAATTGTTGTAGTAGGTATTACAGCTAAATTGAACATTTCTAGGGTCAGCTGGAGGCAGAGAAGAGAAGAACTGAACCATAATAGGAAGCTTCTCTGAGGCTTCATAGCCCAGAGGTCGGAGGAGGCTGGGACTTTACATTTGTATAGCAGGGCTACCACAATTCAAGGATGCAGGAGCCTCTGGCTGATAGGTAGGCTTGTCTCTTAGTGTTGGAGCCAAGACAGGGTTGATGCTTGAGTGTAGTGCAGTTGCACTTTTGGCATAGTACCTTCTGGGCAATGGTGTTTGGGTGCATGAAATTAGATGTTTTGGCTTAAAAATCAATGTCCATGACTGGTTCAAGAGATAGGCATTATATCTTCACCTTGGCAGGGCCATTTGTATGGCCTGTGATAAATCATATTTGCTCTCCTTTTGTCTCTAGCTGCTTCCTTCAGTTGTTACCCAGGTCACATAGGTGGAAGCCACTTAAAGCCTGGGATAGAAGACTTTATATCTTCGTGAGTGTTTCATTTAATCAGATTGCTTTCTTCCTAATACCAGGAACTGATGCTTTGCACATTCACATTGTAGTCTGTCTAAGTGCTGCTGCCTGGAATTGGGCAGCATGGTGCCTCTGCCAAATCTAGCTGCGATGGGCATACTGAGCGAGTAGGGTGGGGGTTTGATGCCCCACAATGAGGGAAGAAGCCCTAGGACCTTTTGAAAAAAAGGGGGGGGTTAAGTTTAGAAACAGGCAAAACACTTCTTCGGGGTTCGAAGTCAGGATATGGGTTATCCTTGTGGACGGGAATGGGTAGTTATTGGAAGGAGAGCAAAAAAAGGGCTCTGGGATGCTGGTAATATTCTGCTTGTTGATCTGGGTGTTGGGTACATTGGTATGTTATATTTGTGACCACTCATTGACCTGTACACTTATGACCTGTGTAGTTTTCTGTATGCATGATATACTTCAAAATAAAGTTAAAAAAGAAAAGTTTGTAGTAGTTCAGTTCTGCATATATGATGGTCCTAATTGTCCATAATTAGGAATTGGATAAATAGGGACTGGTTAAATTGTGTTATGTTCCTTATACCCCTGAGAAATACAATGTAGGTATGTTTGAGAATGAATAATTCTATATGTACTTACATTAAGCTGTTACTAATAAAGGAAATTTCAGAAGGTATATCCCACTTATGTAAAAATAAACCATTATACACAATGCTTGTATATATATAGAAAATATCTTGAAGGACACACACTAAATAATTAACCATGGTTAGCCTTGAGGATTGGTTTATGGGTAATGTAACAAAGTGGGGAACATTGAACTTTTACGTAAGTTTTTTTTACTGTGAGCATGGGTTACTCTTATGGTAAAAACCAATAGTAAATTCTAAATACTATTTGGGAGGAGTAATGTTGCTATTCTGGTAAAATCTCCAAAGTGTGATTAAAGAAGAAAAGGAATTATGGGAGTAATTAGAGACCCCCCCCCCCCGGAAGAGTTAATGTACTTCTCCCTTATTCCACCTCAGAGGGCGAGGCAGATTTTAATGAACTTGAATAAACAAAGTGAATATAGGCACTTGATGTAAAGTAGAACTAAACTGCCTTTCCAATTGTCGTTTTAGTTGATCCAGAGTACCAGAAGGAAGCAGAACAGAGACATCGAGAATTGGCAGCTAAAGCTGGAGGATTTAATGACTTTGCGACTTTAGCTGTCATCTTTGAACAGTGCAAATCAAGGTATGTGAGATAGTTCTTCGTACTGGAAAGTGTTAGTTTGAAATATATCTTCAATATAGTCTGCTGGAGGGTTTAATGACTTTGTGACTTTAGCTGTAATCTTTGAACAGTGCAAATCAAGGTATGTGAGATAGTTCTTCGTACTGGAAAGTGTTAGTTTGAAATATATCTTCAACATAGTATATGATTTTAGACAGTAAGGTTCAGTGGGAATGATACTGACCTCAAGGTATTTTTAGGTATTTCTGTGAACATTACTGAGATTTCTCTGTCAGGTGACTATGACTTAGTAGTCATTTATTGCGTAACATTAGTTCTCTTCTTTCTTCTCACCCTAAACCTTTCCTGAAAAATGACCTTATAGAATTTTGGCTCTGTATAAGTAGCTTAGTTGAGAAAATGATTGGATATTTGTTAAAGCATATATGAATAAAAAGGAACCCATTTACAAATCATGTTTTAATTCACTTAGAGGCACCTGCATTAACTTGTTAAAGCATATATGAATAAAAAGAAACCCATTTACAAATCATGTTTTAATTCACTTAGAGGCATTTGCATTAATTTGTCTTTTCAAATTCCTTAAAGTGCTTTTTTATTAATTGGTCAGGTCTCATAAAAGAACTGACAGTTGCCTATGGGTTTCTAGTTGTGTAATAGAAATGAGAATGTTAGACTGTCTTTCACTCATAGAAGATATATTTGAGACACCAATATTTTTGTTTTGCAGTGGAGCTCCAGCTTCGTGGTGCCAGAAACATTGGATTCATTGGAGGTGCTTATTTTCTGCATTTCGTGTTGAAGCTCAACTTAGAGAACTGATCAGGAAGCTTAAACAGGTGATTGCTATAATTTTTTTTCCTTGAGTAGCATTTTGGCAAGGCCTTCTGAGTACTCTACCCCAAACCATGTATATTATAAGGTGTTGAAGAATGGTTTGTAGGAACAGGCACCGTTCCTGACCCTGTGCGAGCACACAGCTCTGTTATCCCTTATCCTTTTGGGAGGCTCTTTTCCTGGCCTTGGGTAATTTCCTCACATTCATATGCTTACCAGTACTCAGTTGAACTCTTGAGGCCCTTCTGCATATCTCTGGAGTTCTCTATGCCAATCTCTTCTCTCCTGAACTCTGGCCTGGGAACTCTAGCCATCCTGGTCTTCCTGGATTCTCAGCTCTGTCTCTTTAACTCTGGGAGTTCTCCAGGTTCCACTTGGGTTTTTCCCTTCCTGCACCTTCGTCCAGAATCTTTCTCAAGGTTGACTGTAAGCTGGGGCAGTTGTTGGACTTACTTCATATATTTTCCCTACTTCATTTATTTCTCAGAGGTCACTGTCCTTTATTGCTTGATATATAGTGTTTTGGAGATCATTATTTCATATGCTTTGTCCATTTTTTGGTTGGTTCAAGCAGAAGGGTAAATCTGGTCCCTCTTACTCCATATTGGCCAGAAACAGAAGTCTTTAGAAATGTGGATTTTTCAAACTAAAAGATTATTTCAAATTGTTCTGTGAGATTTACCACTGTACATGTATTCTTTCTATAGCAAAGTGACTTCCCAAGAGAGACCTTTGAAGGCCCTAAACATGAAGTACTGCGAAGATGTCTTTGTGCAGGTTATTTCAAAAATGTAGCTCGCAGGTAAGCAGTAAGAGCTTGAGAGATGGACAGAGAAATACAACCGTATTTGATGACAATATTAAATATTTAATATTAAAGACAGTTTGATTTAAACTCTGTGATTATGATGACATCAATTACAGTGACCCTTTTCATAATTGTCACTTGTGCAAGGGGAGCTGCAGTGGCTGAGAGCAAGATATTGAAGCTCATGTGGGGCAGGAGGGGAGTCTGTAGGACAGCTGTCCAGCATGGGGTATTAGTGCCTAAGTTGAGTGACACTGGTTTTCTTGCAGAGGGGTGGCTCTTTGTGGAGTGTGAAAGCCAAATAGGTTGAGGATGGCATCCCTGAGGAAGGGTAGTTTGGTGTGGAATGTCAGGGCTTGAGCAGGATTGGGGAAGGGACTCACATGGGAGTTATTTGGTATTTAGTGTCAGAGTCTGAGTGTAGGGAGGGAGGCCATCTTTGTAGGGAAAGGGTTAAGAGTGGTGGTGATGGGAGATTCGTTATATACAGAGGAATTGATCACATAATTGAATATATTAAGGCAAATGGTGAAGGGAGTTAGAAATACTGAAAGGGAGAAAACAAGAATGAGCCCTGTGGTGTTGATTGGAACTTCAGGTATTACGGGTTTTTTAATTAATTAATTAATTAATTAATTAATTAATTTTTGTCTGTGTTGGGTCTTCGTTGCTGCACACGGACTTTCTCTAGTTGTGGCGAATGGGAGCTACTCTTCGTTGTGTTGCACGGGCTTCTTATGCGGTGGCTTCTCTTGTTGCGGAGCACAGGCTGTGGGCGCATGGGCTTCAGTAGTTGTGGCACGCAGGCTCAGTAGTTGTGGCTCACGGGTCTAGTTGCTCCGCGGCATGTGGGATCTTCCCGGACCAGGGATTGAACCCATGTCCCCTGCATTGGCAGGCAGATTCTTAACCACTGCACCACCAGGGAAGTCTGGTATACAGTTTTTACTGTAGTTAGATGGATGGATAGATAGATATGGTAATAAAAATAGATGGTACTGTGTGTGTGTGTGTGTGTGTGTGTGTGTGTGTAATATGTATTTGTATGTATGTAAATATGTAACCTAACTATGAGATGGACTGGGAGCAATGACACTATAATAGCAATGAATATGCTTTGTGCCCAGATCTTGACTTGGAACAACCATCTGCCACATAAAAGACCCAGGGCTCTTTGGAGAAATAGCGCTGGGGAAGTACATGATGAGCCTGAAACATCTTATTTTGCCAGCAAGCAAAGTAGTGATCAGTGAAGGTTGAGGCCATGTCAGAAGTACAAAGGAGCCAGCTTGAATAGGTCCCAGCTGATCAAAGATGGGATATTTTGAGCATTGAAATAAATAATGATAGTAATAGATTATATAACCCATTGAATAAAATGTGAAATCATGGGTCTATAATCATATAAATTAATAAATGAGTAAATTAAAAGTTTAATGACAAATACAATTATTTACATAGTTGAGCACCTCTCCACAAAACTCTTGTTAATTACAAAGGGAAACAGTAACTTCTCAGTGAAGAAGCCTGGCAGATGTTACCTAAATCAAGCAACAAATCAAAATCATGTTCCTCCTGATAGGATATAATGAAAACACAGCATCACTTCTGTGATATTCCTGCCAAAGATCTGTAACCTGAATCTAATCATCCTAAAACAGACAAAATCAAATTGAGGGACATACTACAAAATAACTAGCTGATAATTTAAAGGTGTCAAGATCATGAAGGTCAAAGGAAGACTGGGGAGTATTCCAGCATGAAGGAGACTAAGGGGCCATAAAATGTAAAGGCAATAAATGATTCTGAACTGGATCCTTTTGCTATAAAGGATATTATTAGGACATTTGGTAAACTTCATTGGGTTCTGAGGATTAGATGCTAGTAATGTGTCAGTGTTAATTCCCTGGTTTTGATGGTTGTATTATGGTTATATAGGAGAATATTCTTGATTATAGGAAATGCACACTCAGGTATTTGGGGATGATGGGTCATAAGCTTGGCTACTAACTTTCAGATGGTTCAAGTAAAAAAGATTTTTGTACTGTCCAAATATGTACTGTGTAAGATATATATACAAATAATTATAATGCAGTCTGATCTGGGTTATAATAGGAATATATGTAAAGTTCTGTAGGAAATCAGTTGTGATGATTGAGCTCTAAGGTATAATTTTGACAAGTTTTTGGAATAACGTATATGTAGGGAAGTATAGAAGAGGGTAAGAATTTAAAGTTAACATGAATTAGAAAAAATGCAGATGAAATGTTCTAATTATCGTATTTTTTTTTTGAATTTTTGAATTTTATTTTATTTATTTTTTTATACAGCAGGTTCTTATTCATTATCCATTTTATACATATTAGTGTATACATGTCAATCCCAGTCTCCCAGTTCATCCCACCACCACCACCCCCCACCCCACTGCTGCTATCCCCCCCTTGGTGTCCATACGTTTGTTCTCTACATCTCTGTCTCAATTTCTGCCCTGTAAACCGGTTCATCTGTACCATTTTTCTAGGTTCCATATATATGCGTTAATATACGATATTTGGTTTTCTCTTTCTGACTTACTTCACTCTGTATGACAGTCTCTAGATTCATCCACGTCTCTACAGATGACCCAGTTTTGTTCCTTTTTATGGCTGAGTAATACTCCATTGTATATATGTACCACATCTTCTTTATCCATTCGTCTGTCGATGGGCATTTAGGGTGCTTCCATGACCTGGCTATTGTAAATAGTGCTGCAATGAACATTGGGGTGCATGTGTCTTTTTGAATTATGGTTTTCTCTGGGTATATGCCCAGTAGTGGGATTGCTGGGTCATACGGTAATTCTAGTTTTAGTTTTGTAAGGAACCTACATACTGTTCTCCATATTGGCTGTATCAATTTACATTCCCACCAACAGTGCAAGAGGGTTCCCTTTTCTCCACACCCTCTCCAGCATTTGTTGTTTGTAGATTTTCTCATGACGCCCATTCTAACTGGTGTGAGGTGATACCTCATTGTAGTTTTGATTTGCATTTCTCTAATAATTAGTGATGTTGAACAGCTTTTCATGTGCTTCTTGGCTATCTGTATGTCTTCTTTGGAGAAATGTCTGTTTAGGTCTTCTGCCCATTTTTGGATTGGGTTGTTTGTTTTTTTAATATTGAGCTTCATGAGCTGTTTATATATTTTGGAGATTAATCCTTTGTCCATTGATTTGTTTGCAAATATTTTCTCCCATTCTGAGGGTTGTCTTTTCGTCCTGTTTGTAGTTTCCTTTGCTTTGCAAAGCTTTGAGGTTTCATTAGGTCCCATTTGTTTATTTTTCTTTTTATTTCCATTACTCTAGGAGGTGGATCAAAAAAGATCTTGCTGTGATTTATGTCAAAGAGTGTTCTTCCTGTGTTTTCCTCTAAGAGTTTTATAGTGTCCGGTCTTACATTTAGGTCTTTAATCCATTTTGAGTTTATTTTTGTGTATGGTGTTAGGGAGTGTTCTAATTTCATTCTTTTACATGTAGCTGTCCAGTTTTCCCAGCACCACTTATTGAAGAGGCTGTCTTTTCTCCTTTGTATATCCTTGCCTCCTTTGTCATAGATTAGTTGACCATAGGTGCGTGGGTTTATCTCTGGGCTTTCTATCCTGTTCCATTGATCTATATTTCTGTTTTTGTGCCAGTACCATATTGTCTTGATGACTGTAGCTTGGTAGTATAGTCTGAAGTCAGGGAGTCTGATTTCTCCAGCTCAGTTTCTTTCCCTCAAGACTGCTTTGGCTATTCAGGGTCTTTTGTGTCTCCATACAAATTTTAAGGTTTTTTGTTCTAGTTCTGTAAACAATGCCATTGGTAATTTGATAGGGATTGCATTGAATCTGTAGATTGCTTTGGGTAGTATAGTCATTTTCACAATATTGATTCTTCCAATCCAAGAACATGGTATATCTCTCCATCTGTTGGTATCATCTTTAATTTCTTTCATCAGTGTCTTATAGTTTTCTGCATACAGGTCTTTTGTCTCCCTAGGTAGGTTTATTCCTAGGTATTTTATTCTTTTTTTTGCAGTGGTAAATGGGAGTGTTTCCTTAATTTCTCTTTCAGATTTTTCATCATTAGTGTATAGGAATGCAAGAGATTTCTGTGCATTAATTTTGTATCCTGCAGCTTTACCGAATTCATTGATTAGCTCTAGTAGTTTTCTGGTGGCATCTTTAGGACTCTCTATGTATAGTATCATGTCATCTGCCAACAGTGACAGTTTTACTTCTTCTTTTCCAATTTGTATTCCTTTTATTTCTTTTTCTTCTCTGATTGCCGTGGCTAGGACTTCCAAAACTATGTTGAATAATAGTGGTGAGAGTGGACATCCTTGTCTTGTTCCTGATCTTAGAGGAAATGCTTTCAGTTTTTCACCATTGAGAATGATGTTTGCTGTGGGTTTGTCATATATGGCCTTTATTATGTTGAGGTAGGCTCCCTCTATGCCCACTTTCTGGAGAGTTTTTATCATAAATGGGTGTTGAATTTTGTCAAAAGCTTTTTCTGCATCTATTGAGATGATCATATGGTTTTTATTTTTCAGTTTGTTAATATGGTGTATCACATTGATTGTTTTGCCTATATTGAAGAATCCTTGCATCCCTGGGATAATTCCCACTTGATCATGGTGTATGATCCTTTTAATGTGTTGTTGGATTCTGTTTGCTGGTATTTTGTTGAGGATTTTTGCATCTATGTTCATCAGTGATATTGGCCTGTAGTTTTCATTCTTTGTGACATCTTTGTCTGGTTTTGCTATCAGGGTGATGGTGGCCTCATAGAATGAGTTTGGGAGTGTTCCTTCCTCTGCAATTTTTTGGAAGAGTTTGAGGAGGTTGGGTGTTAGCTCTTCTCTAAATGTTTCATAGAATTCACCTGTGAAGCCATCTGGTCCTGGACTTTTGTTTGTTGGAAGATTTTTAATCACAGTTTCAATTTCATTACTTGTGATTGATCTGTTCATATTTTCTGTTTCTTCCAGGTTCAGTCTTGGAAGCTTATACCTTTCTAAGAATTTGTCCATTTCTTCCAGGTTGTCCATTTTATTGGCATAGAATTGCTTGTAGTAGTCTCTTAGGATGCTTTGTATTTCTGTGGTATCTGTTCTCCTTTTTCATTTCTAATTTTATTGATTTGAGCCCTCTCCCTCTTTTTTGTGATGAGTCTGGGTAATGATTTATCAATTTTGTTTATCTTCTCAAAGAACCAACTTTTAGTTTTATTGATCTTTGCTATTGTTTTCTTTGTTTCTATTTCATTGAATTCTTTCCTTCTGCTAACTTTGGGTTTTGTTTGTTCTTCTTTCTCTAGTTCCTTTAGTACGGTTAGATTGTTTGAGATTTTTCCTGTTTCTTGAGATAGGCTTGTATTGCTATAAACTTCCCTCTTAGAACTGCTTTTGCCACATCCCATAGGTTTTGGATCATCGTGTTTTCACTGTCATTTGTCTTTAGGTATTTTTTGATTTCCTCTCTGATTTCTTCAGTGATCTCTTGGTTATTTAGCCTCCATGTGTTTGTGTTTTTTACGTCTTTTTCCCTGTAATTGATTTCTAATCTCATAGTGTTGTGGTCAGAAGAGATGCTTGATATGATTTCAGTTTTCTTAAATTTACTGAGGCTTGATTTGTGACCCAAAATGTGATCTATCCTGGAGAATGTTCCGTGCACACTTGAGAAGAAAGTGTAATCTGCTGTTTTTGGATGGAATGTCCTATAAATATCAGTTAAATCTATCTGGTCTGTTGTGTCATTTAAAGCTTGTGTTTCAAAAAAAAATAAAAAAAATAAAAAATAATTTTAAAAAAAGCTTGTGTTTCCTTATTAATTTTCTGTTCAGATGATCTGTCCATTGGTGTAAGTGAGGTGTCAAAGTGCCCCACTATTATTGTGTTACTGTCAATTTCCTCTTTTATAGCTGTTAGCAGTTGCCTTATGTATTGAGGTGCTCCTATGTTGGGTGCATATATATTTATAATTGTTATATCTTCTTCTTGGATTGATCCTTTGATCATTATGTAGTGTCCTTCCTTGTCTCTTGTAACATTCTTTATTTTAAAGTCTGTTTTACCTGATATGCGTATTGCTACTCCAGCTTTCTTTTGATTTCCATTTGCATGGAATATCTTTTTCCATCCCCTCACTTTCAGTCTGTATGTGTCCCTGGATCTGAAGTGGGTCTCTTGTAGACAGCATATATATGGGTCTTGTTTTTGTATCCATTCAGCCAGCCTGTGCCTTCTGGTTGGAGCATTTAATCCATTCACGTTTAAGGTAATTATCGATATGTATGTTCCTGTTACCATTTTCTTAATTGTTATGGGTTTGTTTTTGTAGGTCCTTTTCTTCTCTTGTGTTTCTCAGTTAGGGAAGTTCCTTTAGCATTTGTTGTGTAGCTGGTTTGGTGGTGCTGAATTCTCTTAGCTTTTGCTTGTCTGTAAAGCTTTTGATTTCTCTGTTGAATCTGAATGAGATCCTTGCCAGGTAGAGTAATCTTGGTTGTAGGTTCTTCCCTTTCATCACAATCGTGCCACTCCCTTTTGGCTTGTAGAGTTTCTGCTGAGAAATCAGCTGTTAACCTTATGGGAGTTCCCTTGTATGTTATTTTTTGTTTTTCCCTTGCTGCTTTCAATAATTTTTCTTTGTCTTTAATTTTTACCAGTTTGATTACTATGTGTCTTGGTGTGATTCTCCTTGGGTTTGTCCTGTATGGGACTCTCTGAGTTTCCTGGACTTGGGTGGCTATTTCCTTTCCCATGTTAGGGAGGTTTTCGACTATAATCTCTTCAAATATTTTCTCGGGTCCTTTCTCTCTCTCTTCTCCTTCTGGTACCCCTATACTGAGAATGGTGGTGCGTTTAATGTTGTCCCAGAGGTCTCTTAGGCTGTCTTCATTTCTTTTCATTCTTTTTTCTTTATTCTGTTCCGCAGCAGTGAATTCCACCATTCTGTCTTCCAGGTCACTTATCCGTTCTTCTGCCTCAGTTATTCTGCTATTGATTCCTTCTAGTGTATTTTTCATTTCAGTTATTGTATTGTTCATATCTGTTTGTTTGTTCTTTAATTCTTCTAGGTCTTTGTTAAACATTTCTTGCATCTTCTTGATCTTTGCCTCCATTCTTTTTCCGAGGTCCTGGATCATCTTCACTATCATTATTCTGAATTCTTTTTCTGGAAGGTTGCCTATCTCCACTTCATTTAGTTGTTTTACTGGGGTTTTATCTTGTTCGTTCATCTGGTACATAGCCCTCTGCCTTTTCATCTTGTCCATCTTTCCGTGAATGTGGTTGTTGTTCCACAGGCTGCAGGACTGTAGTTCTTCTTGCTTCTGCTCTAATTATCGTATTTTAGAATAGTGAAAATTACCTATACCCTTGAAAGGAGATGTAGCATAATATAATGTAAAGAATACTGTATTTAAGTCAGAAGACCTATGTTTAGGACTTGCTTCATCATACGTTAGCTCTGTGACCTTGAGAAAGCTATCTAATTTATTTGAATCTCAGTTTTGACCTTTTAATAAAGTACCTGGCTCTCAAAACTCATAGGCTTATTTGAGGTTTTATTATGAAAGCATTTTGGAAATTCTCAAGCACAAATACAATATTATTGTTAATATTGCTATTTATTGACCAGAAATGTTTATACTTAATTAAAATGAGTATTTAAGTTGTATCATTAGTTCTTTTTCTTTTTGGCTGCACCACGCAGCTTGTGGAGTTTTAGTTCCCCAACCAGGGATCAAACCCAGGCCCTTGGCGGTGGGAGCACAGAGTCCTAACCACTGGACCACCAGCGAATTCCCTGTATCATTAGTTTTAAGATGAATTGGTAGAGGGGACTTCCCTGGTGGCGCAGTGGTTAAGAATCCGCCTGCCAATGCAGGAGACACGGGTTTGAGCCCTGGTCCAGGAAGATCCCACATGTCGCGGAGCAACTAAGCCCGTGCGCCACAACTACTGAGCCTGCGCTCTAGAGCCCATGAGCCACAACTACTGAGCCCATATGCCACAACTACTGAAGCCCACACACCTAGAGCCTGTGCTCCGCAACAAGAGAAGCCACCGCAAAGAGAAGCACGTGCACACAGCAAAGAGTAGCCCCCACTCGCCGCAACTCGAGAAAACCTGCGCGGAGCAATGAAAACCCAATGCAGCCAAAAATAAATTAATTAATTAAGGAAAAAAGATCAATTGGTAGAGAAGTTATAGTGACAGTTGAATCAATATAAACCTCTGCTTATAGCAATCTTTGTAGTAGAACATATAATTTTTCATCGTTAGTGTTGTACGTTGAAACTTATTTAGTGCTCTAAACTTATTTCATTGTTTTTACTGTTCTTGTCTTTATCCTTTGGTTTTTTGGTTCTTAGGTCTGTTGGGAGAACGTTTTGCACAATGGATGGGCGGGGAAGCCCAGTTCACATTCATCCTTCCTCAGCAGTAAGTACCTTGTTTTTAATAAAAGGAAGAAATTTCTTCCTTTTGTAAAGGAAGGTGTAGGAATTTCTTCCTTTTGTAAAGGTATAGGAATAAATAATATACAGACATCTTCTACTTTTCTCTTTTGAGGATAAGTTTAGTATATATGTATATTACATAAAGGTATTGGTTGGCCCATGCCTCCTGTTTGATTGAAGAATATAGAAATTAATTCAGAAGAGTTTGGGCTGTTGGTGTTTGGCTGGTCTAATGTGCAATAAGGCAGGTTATTGAATTATCATCCTTAAATGAATTCTTTTGTTTAGCTTCATGAACAGGAAACCAAACTTGAATGGATCATTTTCCATGAGGTATTAGTTACCACCAAAGTCTACGCAAGAATTGTGTGTCCAATCCGTTATGAATGGGTGAGAGACTTGTTACCCAAGTTGCATGAATTTAATGCACACGATTTGAGCAGTGTGGCCCGACGTGAAATGAGAGAAGATGCAAGAAGGAGGTGGACCAATAAGGAAAATGTAAAGCATCTAAAGGGTGAGTGAATCACTTGTTCTAGAGCATAAATGTCCAAATTCTCATATAATTACAGAGAAACTGTTACAGAGCTTAGATTCTGGCTCTGTCTCCTCAGAAAAGCAAAGAGTTGTCGTAAGTGTCAGACTTATTTTGACTTCCTTCTTTCCTTCCAGTTAATCATGTTTTCCTTAACCCCTCTGTTCAACAACATTATTAATAACAATATCTATTGAACTTTTTTGCCACATGCTAACCACTTGCATTACCCCATTAAATATTCACAATAACTCTGTGAAGTAACTGCATATCCCTACTTTATAGATGAGGAAATACTTAGCAGTATACAATAATTTGCTGAAAATCCCAAAGCTAATATTTGGTGAATCTGAATTTTGAATCCAAGGAATTTGACTCCGTGGCCTCTACTCTTAACTATTATGCCATATTGCTTCCCAGTAGTGCTTTACTATTTTTATTTTGTTTATAAAATTTTGTGAATTATTACCGCAGAACATCTTTTTTTTTTTTTCAGGAGATTTTTCCTTGAAATGTTAGGTCCCTAGTTGTGAGGCATAAACTGCTGTGGTACTGAACTAGGACAGAAAGCTTAATTCTCAGCTCACAAATAAAAAGAGCTTTTCAGTAAAGCTTTTTGAGGCTGATTGATGGAGCATATTGTATTATCCTTATTTAA
The DNA here is from genome assembly GCF_028564815.1 of Eubalaena glacialis. Lineage (NCBI taxonomy): Eukaryota > Metazoa > Chordata > Mammalia > Artiodactyla > Balaenidae > Eubalaena > Eubalaena glacialis. Next base: position 25,710,862 of record NC_083734.1, on the reverse strand, counting down.
CATCACTGAGAAATAGAATGGTGGGGAATTTTGCCCAAGGTCATTGGAAATGTTAACTACTCTGTTTTGTTGTAGTGTATAACCACACTATATGCTTGACTTAGGGTCAATTTTTCTGACTCCTCAGACCTCTATGCTCTTATCTTATTTATTTATTTATTCATTTATTCGGCTGCGCCGGGTCTTAGTTGTGGCACACAGGATCTTTTTAGTTGCAGCATGTGGGATCTAGTTCCCTGACCAGGGATCGAACCCTGGCCCCCTGCACTGGGTGTGCAGAGTCTTAGCCACTGGACCACTTGGGAAGTCCTTTTATGCTCTTATTTTTATCCATAGACTATATCATTTCTTTTGAAAGGGCAAAATTTAATTTCCTTCTTTTCCCCTTAACATTTAAAAATCAGAGCATCTCTTTCTCTTAACATTTCTAATACTGAAACTCAAAACTAAAATTTTATTGGATTAATTTGTAATGTTTTCAGATGGAATATCAAAAGAAGTCCTAAAGAAAATGCAAAGAAGAAATGATGATAAATCCATATCAGACGCACGTGCTCGTTTCCTTGAGAGAAAGCAGCAGAGGTCCCAGGATCACAGTGACACCCTGAAGGAAACAGGCTAAGCAGTGAACCCTCCAATTCAGGAAGTAGGAAAAGGAGCCAGAAAATGTGCTTCTGCTTTGCCATTTATGTCAGACAGCACTACCAAGAGGAAGTGGTCAGCAGCTGTTTTTAGCATACGAGTTAAAAGCAAATCAAAGCTCATCAGTACCAATAAATGGAATTTTCAAAGAAAATATTGAGTTGCCATAGTCATAGGAAATGATATATGAAACCAATGAAAGACAATATATGTGATATTTTCCTCACTTCAATTTTGCTGGCCTTAACTGGTATCAAATGCTGTCAGTGAGATATTTTCAAAGAACATTGAATTGTATTTAATCAGCGTGTATTCCATTTGCATTGAAGCATTAAAAATTATTTTCCTTAAATCTCTTTAAGGCCTTCTTGTTGCTATTAGAATAGTATTATATCAGGTTATCAGGTATGTGACCATTTCCTTCTGAAGGCTGAACATAAAAGAGGTTTTTACTGAGCAATACTTAGATGTCTAACCGTTTAATTGCTACAGAGCTTTATAGATATTTAGAGAAAAGACTTAATTAGTAAATAAGAAAATTGCCTATGGCAAGATTCTTTGTTGAATTAATATTAATCCTTAAGTTGATTTTTCTGGGATTATACAAATTCCTTTTTATATAAAAGTATATTGTTTAAAACAGTAGCTATAGCCATTAACCAAAGGACAGATGATATATATATGTTCTTTTTTTAGCTGTCCCTACATACCTGTATCAGCACCATGTATGTAGGTGTGACAGTGTTTCAAACAGCCCTTCCACCTGGCCTACTCTCTTGCCTCCAGCTGCTTGGGTAGGACCGTTTAAACGTCTATTATGCCGATCTTGAAATGGGATTTTCAAAGCAGCCAACACTACATCACCAGTGTTTCAAATTGGAACCTTGAGGCTAGTTAGTATCACACTCAGGCCACACTCAGCACTTGTCCACTCTGTTGTTTACTGCCTTGTATTCTAGTTATTTGTGTATTTGTCTGTCTCCCCCACTAGATTATACGCTCCTTGTGGGCAGGGACTATGTCTTTTTCATCTTTGTATCTTTCATGGCACCTAGCACAGTGCTTTGCACATAGTAGTCAATGTTTGTTAAATAAAGCTATTAGTGTCGTTCAAATTCAAAAGGCAGTATAATGTGTGTTTTTAGATGTCTTCTGTAAAATTTAAGAATCTAAAATTTTAATAGATAACTCACTCTTTCGCAGTTACTTCCTTTGGCATCTAAACAATTTTCTGTTCAGTATTAGAAACTTGAAGCCTTTATTGAAAAATCACATGAGGACCCAAATCCATGTTTGTTCTTGAAGTAAGGTGAGTGGTGATGGTTTCTCAGAACATTCCTAGCATTGTTAATTTGTTCTTCTAATCTTCAGTGCTCAAGACACTGTTTCAGCACATTAGTCCTATCAGTTTCTCTTCTCAGGTATGCATCAGTGCATTTCCTTAGACGTGGTGGGGGTGTATGTGGATTCTTGGAATGACAGCTCCTTTATTTCAGTAAGTTTTTATTAAGCACACATTCTAAATCTATAGTCTATATCTATAATTTCATCAGTTTTCCCAATAATGTCCTTTATAGCATTTTCCCCCAGTTCAGGATCCAGTCAAGAATCGTGTATTGTATTTAATCTCCTTTAATCTGGAAAAGGTCTTCTGTCTTTGTCTTTCACATTTAACATTTTTTAAAATTGAAGTGTAGGGAATTTGGGATTAACAGATACACACTACTATATATAAAGTAGGTAAACAATAAGGACCTGCTGTATAGCACAGGGAACTATATTCAGTATCTTATAATAACCTATAATGGAAAAGAATCTGAAAAAGAATATATATGTATGTATATATAGTTGAATTACTTTGCTGTACACCTGAAACATTGTAAATCAACTATACTTCAATTAAAAAATAATTTTAAAAGTAAACTGGAGTAAATTGACCTACAACACTGTGTTATTTCCAGGTGCACAACATAGTGATTTGATATTTCTATACATTACCAAATGATCATCACAATAAGTCTAGTTACCATCTGTCACCATACACAGATATTACAATATTATTGACTATATTCCCCATGCTGTACATTTCATCCCCATGACTCATTTATTTTGTACCTCTGAAGGTACAGACCTGAAGAGTGTACCTCTTGATCTCCCTCACCTATTTCACTCATCCCCCTACTCCTCCTTCTCCTCTGGCAGCCACCTGTTTGTTCTCTGTATCTATGACTCTTTCTGTTTTATGTTTGTTCATTTGTTTTGTTTTTCAGATTCCACATATAAGTAAAATCATACGGTATTTGTCGTTCTCTGACTTATTTCACTTAGCATAATACCCTCTAGGTCCATTCATGTTGTTGCAAATGGAAAGGTTTCTTTCTTTCTTTTTTTTTTTATAGCTAATACTCCATTGTAAATATATATACCACATCTTCTTAATCCATTCATCCATCAGTAGATACTTAGGTTGCTTCCGTATCTTGGCTATTATAAACAATGCTGCAATGAACATAGGGTTGCATACAGCTTTTCAAATTAGTGTTTTCTTCAGAAAAATACCCAGAAGTGGAATTGCTAGGTGTATGGCAGTTCTATTTTTAACTTACTGAGGAACCTCCATACTGTTTTCCATAGTGGCTGTACCAACTTACATTCCCACCAACAGTGTACAAGGGTTCCCTTTTCTCCATGTCCTTGCCTACATGTATTTGTTGTCTTTCACATTTAATGTATTTGAATAACAGTTTTGACATTTTTTAATAATACAGGTTACTTATTTTATAGGATATCCTCAATTTGGATTTCTCTAATGTTTCTTCATGGTTTTGCATTTGTGACTGGAATACTGCATAAGTGATACAGTGTCTTTCCCAAGGCATCAAATCTGGAGGTACACGGTATTTGCCCCTTATTGCTGATATTAATTTTGATTAATTGGTTAGGGTGTTTTTGATTTCTTCAGTCTAATTACTCTTTTTTTATTATTATTAATTAATTAATTTATTTTTGGCTGCATTGGGTCTTTGTTGCTGCGCTCAGGCCCTCTCTAGTTGCGGTGAGTGGGGGGGCCACTCTTCTTTGCAGTGCACAGGCCTCTCATTGTGGCGGCTTCTCTTGTTGTGGAGCACGGGCTCTAGGCACGTGGGCTTCAGTAGTTGTGGCACGCGGGCTCAGTAGTTGTGGTGCACAGGCTTAGTTGCTCCGCGGCATGTGGGATCTTCCTGGACCAGGCCTCGAACCTGTGTCCCGTGCATTGGCGGGCGTATTCTTAACCACTGCGCCACCAGGGAAGTCCCAAGTCTAGTTACTCTTATAATTAATAAGTAATTTGTGGGAGGGATACTTTGAGATTATGTGAAATAGCCTGTTCCTTATAAATTATTACCCTCTGGATTTATCATCAACTGATGATTCTTGCCTGAATCAGTTTATTCTTATGGTTGCAAAATGGTGCTTTTTTTTCCCTATACAGGTGATCCTTGAACAACATGGGTTTGAACTGTGTGGGTCCAGTTATACATGTTTTTTTTTTCTATGAATACGTAGTATAGTATTGTACTACATGATCTGTGGTTGATTGAATCTGAGGATGCAAAACCATTGATATGGAGGGCTGACTGTGAAGTTATATGAGGATTTTCGAATACTGGGAGGGTGGGCATCCCTAACCACTGAGTTGTTGAAGGGTCAAATGTATTTATTTGTTGACATTATATTGTAAGGAAGAGCTTTCCTTGAAGAAGAATTTCCAATAAACACTTGGTTGCTAGGAACAGCATAAATCAAGACAGAGAATTAGAAAGCCCAGGGGGTATTTGAGAGGGGTGGCAAACAGTCTAGTTTATTTGGTGCATTGAGTATAAATAGGAGAATAATAGATTGAAAATATTGGTTGAGGACAGATTATGGAAGGCTTTGAAAGCCAAACTATGGAATTTGGACTTAACTTTGTACTATATATGAATTTGTTGGAGGGGAATGACATCATTACATCTTAAAGGTAATTGTGACAGTGGTGTTTTTTTGTTTTTTTAATAAATTTATTTATTTTATTTATTTATTTTTGGCTGTGTTGGGTCTTTGCTGCTGTGCGCGGGCTTTCTCTAGTTGCGGTGAGCGGGGGCTACTCTTCGTTGCAGTGCGCGGGCTTCTCATTGCGGTGGCTTCTCATTGCGGAGCACGGGCTCTAGGCACGCGGGCTTCAGTAGTTGCAGCATGCAGGCTCAGTAGTTGTGGCTTATGGGCTCTAGAGCACAGGCTCAGTAGTTGTGGCGCACGGGCTTAGTAGCTCCGTGGCATGTGGGATCTTCCCAGGCCAGGGATCGAACCTGTGTCCCCTGCATTGGCAGGTGGATTCGCAACCACTGCGCCACCAGGGAAGCCCTGTGACAATGGTGTTGATAAGAAGAATTGATTTCTACTGAGAGGGCTGTGAGAAAAGTAGTATGGGAGGAATACTGGATCCAGTTAAGAAGGTGGAAGGAGTCTTGGAGGAAAAGGTAGTGATTATGGAAAAGTCTGTTCACCTTTAAATTACTAAATGAAACAAAAAGAAACAAATGAAGATGAATGTTATCACAGAAAAATGGTCAAAAGACATGGTCAGTCATTTTATAAAAGGAAACATGAATGGTTAATAAATAAAATACTGAATCTTACTAGTAATTCGGGTAATGCAGTTGAAAATAAGTGAGATGCCATTCTTTTCCATCAGATTGGCAACAATTAATATATGCCTGAAAAGTGTTGTCATAGGATAAATTGCTCTTATTTTAGAGAACATTCTGGCAATATCTAGTAAAAGTGAAGATGTGCACAACCTGTGACCCAGCAAGCCCAACTTTAAATTTATATCCTAGGAACTCTCTGAGAGTATATAAAATATTCTGTTTCTAGTAAAATTTGACTCCTATAGATTTAGAATCAGTTTGATGATTTATGTTACGTACGGCATTTATAAAAATGTTATATACTTCATTGTTTCTAGTAGTAAAAAATTGAAAATTATATACATAGCCATCAATAGGGAAATGAAACTGTGATATGTTCTTATGGTCGAATTCTTTACATCAGTGAAAGTGATTTTTGAGACTCCTGTTGCCTACTCTGCAGAACAGATGAACCACTTTACATTCCTAACAGCAATGTTGTAAAGTACCTGTCTTACTGTACTGTACTGTCTTACCTGTCTTGTGGTCCCTCAAAAATGTTTTTGTAATTATAGACGAAAAAGTGCCTCATTATTATGTTAATTTACATATTTAGATATTCAGCTCTTTTTCCTTAAATTGTCTATAAGAAATGAAATTAATAAAATTAACTGATTTGAATTTGATAGGGCCAGATAGTAAATATTTTAGACTTTCGAGGCATACAGTCTCTGTTGCAGCTACTGTGCTGTTATAGTATAAAAGTAGCCATAGACAGTACATAAACAAATGGATATGGCTGTGTTCCAGTAAAACTTTATGGACAATGAAATTTGAAATTTGAATTTCATATAATTTTCACATGTCAGGAAATAGTCTTCTTTTGATTTTATTTTTTACCACTTGCACTTTATTCCAGAAAAGCTACTTTTCACGAACCCATTCTAATTCAAATTATTTCAATTGAAAGAAAAGATCTTAATTTCATGAAATACTGAATTTTTTTGGTTTTTACTTTTTCTTTTATTTATTTATTCATGCATGCATGCATGCATGCATGTATGCCACGCCACGAAGCTTGTGTGTGGGATCTTAGTTTCCTGACCAGGGATCGAACCCGGGGCACAGGAGCAAAAGCACCGAGTCCTAACCACTGGACCACCAGGGAATTCCCAACTTTTTCTTTTCTTTGTAGCAGAGCTGACAGGATTGAACATGTCAGGAATCAAAAAATTTAATTTGTAATCTGTATTCTCCCAAAGATTTTCAAAGTAACCTGTATTACTTGTTCGCTGTTCCTTTAACCTGAAAATATGAATAATACAAAACTCTTGTGGGGACTTCCCTGGTGGCGCAGTGGTTAAGAATCTGCCTGCCAATGCAGGGAACATGGGTTCGAGCCCTGGTCCGGGAAGATCCCACATGCCGCGGAGCAGCTAAGCCTGTTTGCCACAATTACTGAGCCTGCACTCTAGAGCCCATGTGCCACAACTGCTGCAGCCCGAGTGCCTAGAGCCTATGCTCCGCAACAAAGAGAAGCCACCGCAATGAGAAGCCCGCGCACCGCAACGAAGACCCAACTCAGCCAAAAAATAAATAAGTAAATAAATTTATAAAAAAACCCAAAAAACTCTTGTGAAGCTATTGAAGATTTTTCAAAGAAAAAATCATATTATTTGTCCAGATAAAATCTAACGTGTGTTTCTCAACCTAATATTACTTGGTTCTCAGCTAAATCATAAGAAATAAGATGGGATAACCCAAAATATAGCCTAGCACAATTTGGTGCTTTTTGTATATGGTTGGTATTTATAAATGATTGTTGTGCTAACTCAGGGTGTGATTATTAACAACATAAGTTGGCCTGGGCTTCAAATTAAATAGGTAGTATAGTTGATAAATGCTATGATAGCTTAAGAAGTAGGGTAAATAGATTTTAAGGTGAGTTTTTAAGTAAGGGTAGGACTTGGACTAGAATGAAAAAGGAGACAATTTGTGTGGTTGGAGAGAGGAATAAGAGATAAACAGTGGAAAGATTATCAGTGTCACCTTGAGAAGGGCTTTTTTGAAGGGTTTTGAGGTTTCCAATTCTGTAACTAGGGTTAACACTAAATAGGTCATATGAAGTATAATTTGAGTGCTACTCATTCTTGCAGATAGAAAAATTTGAAAGTCAGCTTGGACTGGGGTTTTCTTTTTACAGTGTGCAGCACGTACAGACTGCCATTGTGTGCTAGTTTGCTACTCCATCTAGTTCCCATTCAAGAAGTGGTATTTTTAAGGCCTCTGCAGTAATGAAGAGTATAATCTTATCTCTACATCTGATCTGATGGCTTAGCTTGATAGACCCAAAATATGGAGAAGGTAAAGGACTGTCTTTATCAGGTTAGTTCTCACCCTGTGGAAAGCTTTATATTTGAGTGACCAACTTTATATATTAAGTGGCGTAACCTAGAGACCTTTTCATGCCTTTTGGTGCTAATAGGGCTGGCTTAGAAAAGAAAAATAAAATTTAAATCAGTAAATATGATGTAGGAACAAAATAAGGTCGGTATATTTTTCATTACTGGAGTGTCATGGAATGAACAGTAATTATATGGCTGTATACTGTACAACATTAAACTCAGTTATTTGGAATATGAGCAACAAGGAAAAGGAAGTAAACAGGCTTTGGGTTTGTTTTACATAATGCACTTTTGTCAGCCGTGACACGTTGAGGTATGAGGCATTTAAAAAACAGTAATTTCTCGTGTGTCCTATATTTGGTACATATTCAGATCAGGCTACATTAGCAAGAGTAGTATACCAAAACTTCACAGTGATTAACGTGAGGCCTTTAAGATTCAGAATTTATTTCCCCATATAAATATATTTTTTAAAGCCTTTCAAAAGATTTTAACATTAAGTATTTAACTTTTCATTGTTATGTATTGAAGTGTTTGTTGACCGAGTAAATTATATTTCCTTGACTTTGCTATTATTGAGTTAAACAAAACTTTGTTTACCAAATCTCAGTCCTTAATATTCTCTTCTGAGGAGGAGTTTATCACCATAACAAGGCTGCATAGGTGCACTGCTACTTGTAGAACTATCTATCCCTGGAGTGTGACAGAATTTTAAGATTGCTGACAGAACATGTTTGTGGGTTCTACCCTGCTTTGGAGACAGTAATAACTCCAGGAGGTAAAAAGAGACAGTTCTACATATTTAGAAAGGAGCGGGGCGGGGGGTGGCGTGGGGTGGGGGGGAAGCCCATAACAATCATTCCCACATCCTGGCCCTCATGGCCCTTTCATTCTGTAGATCCTCTCAAGCTTCTTTTACCTTTTTTCCATTTGAAAGGGATGTTGTGACTAGCATCTGTTGATCAGTAGTGTTATAACTCTTCTGGTTTTTCTTTCCCCAAAGCTCTGTGTATCACTATATTTGAACCAACTTTTCTGAGATGACTTTTTAAGGTAATGTTATGAGCTATTTCATTCCTCTGCTGCGATCTGATTTAACCTTTAGAAAACATGGGAGGGGCCTATATAATATGCTAGATCCCAGATTGTATTTCCACAGGGCTAGTCTTGACTGTTCACTTGGAACATACTTGATCCTGACACAGAATAGATTCACTACAGATCTTATTGCTATCCATGACACATTATAAAACTTGTCTATACAAATTAGGTTTAGCACAAGCCTGAACAGTGAGTGATAATTGAGTTTAAGTTAAGGTCCATTTCATACTAAAATAAGACCGTGAAAATTTTCTTCTTGCTTTGTAAATGTTCTTTTTGGGTGAGCTTTGCCTATAATCAGTGCCTTGTACAGGACCAAAATAAAGTGGTTATTTATGTTGACTGATACCTGAGCCACTTACTGGCCTGTGATAGGGTCTTTATCTAATCCTGCTGGGATTCATATCAGTGGCCCTAGGGGGCTGAGATGTTTCTCAAAGCTGCCGTTTAAATGGCAAAACCACTCATTTAGGTAATGCTAAAGTATATCCCTCTTGGTTTCATTAAAATCTGAACTTTAAATATTTGGTACAGTGGGTTGGGTTTAAACTTCTGCTTTAAAATTAATCTCTTAATGTTTGAGAAACACCTTTACTTTGTGGCTTTTGCAATGCAGCTAGTTCACGCTGTTTCTAAAAGGTCAAGTTAAAAGGCAGGGGCCTTAAATCCAGGGTTGCTTGAAAATGAAAAACTACAGAGGAATCCTACAATGAAAAGTTTTTCTGATGTGTCATTCCCATTGGAGGATATATGTATGTATATATATGTAAAACAGGTCCTGGCATAAAATATAAAATTAGGGACACAAAGTTTTCTTGTATAGGTTTTGAGAAACTGGCACTCCTCAAAATAGCAGATGAGCAATGCAGTTTTTGCTAATGGCACTTGCTGTGACTCAGAGCAAGGACCTACCATTGAATGTTCTGCTAAAAATACCTTCAAATTCAAAGAATTTGACGATTTATTTTATTAACATGGCTACTTTACTAAAACATTTTCTGAAACCAAAAGCCATGATGATAATACATTTATAGTCTTGTTAAAAGACTGTCATAGTTGGATAACCTAATAAACCAGAAAACTTTTTTTTTTTCCATCTTCTCTAACTTAAGGTAGTGCCTGAAAACAAAGCCATTCAGTTACTGTTCAGGTAACCGTTAACACTGACTCAGTCTTCGGGGCTTCTAAACCAAGTATTGACAACCTTTTGTCCTGCCTCTACACCATTAGCAAGAACAGTGTGCTACCATAAAAAGCTCTCTCATTACCTCAGCCAAAATCATTAATCTTTAAAAAGCGTCGGTTTGGGTTTTGGGTTGGTTTTTTTTTTTTTAACGTTTATCATCTAGTACATTTTTTTCTCTTGAAAATTTTTGGATTTATTGATTTGAAGGACAGTGTTCAAAATGAGCTGGTATACTGTAATCTGTTTTTCTTCCCTCTAAATGATTCTGAAAACAACGCATTCATTAGATTTCTGTGTGATGACACAGCAGTCACTTTAACAGAATCTCAGTGCACTTTGGTTAGATATTCCACACCAAATATCCAAGCTAAAATCAATTGCTTTGGGGATTCTAAACGTCTTTAAAATTACAGGTCTGAAAATGCAAGACAGTTATTAAGAAAGAAAATTTTGGTGGCCAGTTCATAATATAGCTCTTGTAACCCAGATTCTGAGATTGGAAATGTAACTTGATTAAGCTACTGCTTTAACTGTAATAAAACAGTAACTCCTTTAGATTTTTAATTTAGAATTTGTATACTTCCAAAAAAGATTCAAAGTAGCTATACTATTAAAGTGGTATTAGAAAGGTCATTTCGAATGCTGCAGAATACAGAACATCTTCAAGTATTTGGCTTAACAAAACATAATGAAATTTTGCCAAGCATAAATATTCACTGTGATGACATGGTGGCAAGGCTTTTCTTTGCAGAACAGTCTCTGTCTGCTCTCTTAACTGCCAAGGAGTCTTCTCTCACCCTCAGTATGTGAGGTATACTTTGGGAAAACATTAAAAGCAATTTAAATGATTAAGCAAATTCTCAGCAAAACTGCTTAACACACACAATTATTGTATACCTAATAGAGTTTTCTGTTTAACTGAAAAGGTTACTAAAAATAATGTGTACTTGAATTCTTCCTCAGGATCTTTCTGGAAAAGCAATCACATCTCTTTAAGATGAAAAGCACAGAACGAAATTCTTTTATGCTTTATTGTATTTGTGCTATTATGAAATATTATTACAGCTTATACTTTAGCAATAAAGTACTGGGAAGGCTATTAATCGATAATGAATACCGCAGATACTTTAATGCTGTTAGAAGACACGATGCCCCAGCTTTGAAGCGCTTGCATTCCCAAACACTGCTAGTTTACACTGTTGAGGCGGTCCCACTGAAATACACCAATAGTTAATCCCTTTCTCCAAGAGTATACCTTAGCCACACCGAGGAAAAACCTTAAGGTTTTACAAACCATCTTTAACCTAATTATCTAAATCTTTGAGGCTCATTAATTATTTGATATGGCTGGAAAAAAAAATCCTCCTGCTACGATTTTAGTCCAATTCTTTAGCGTATTTATGACACTCAAATTCTTCACCAAATTTATTACTCAGCTAGACCCATATATACGTCCGCCAAAATGTCCGCAGAAACGTTAAGAAAGGCTGTCACAAGGCCAGTCTGAGATACCTCATAAATAGCCTTCACTGCCCTTTGAGTCAATTGTTTAACGTCCCAAGAGACTACTAGTTCTGTTAGAACCTAAGCGTCAGCTTCTCCAACCGTCAGAAGGGCGTGCGTAAGGGCAGACAGGATTTTTAAACCCCATTTCAGTGTTTCAGTGCCCCCCCTCCCTGGGATGTAACAAACCACCCACCACATGAGACTAGGCGGGGGAGGAGCGCTGCAGCCGGCTGCCAAGAGCGCTCTGCAGGGGGGCCGTTTCCCTGAGTCACGGAGAGGGCGGGAGGCTGGGCCCATCTGCCCACGCCACGTCCTCTTCGTAAGGGACTACGTTTAAATAGGCAGGGCCCACTGGGAAAGGGAGCAGCACCGCCATTCCTCAAGGCGGCCCAACAGCCTCCTCATTCCCAGGAGACACCGCACTTCCCTAGAACTCGCTCTGCATTCCGGCAGCAATCAGCAGACCTTTCCTGACCAGCGTCACGTGCACCCGGAAGTACGTGGGTGGGACCTAAAGCGCCCACGGAAATGACGTTGGTCGCCCCTAGTCGCATGATGTGGCAAAATGCGAAAGAAAAGGGGGGGAGGGAAAAGCAGGCGGCTGGGGAAAGTGATGAGACAAAAAGTAGTCCCTCCGATTCCTCTATTTATCTGCCTGTCGCAGCAGTAAGCGAGGCCCTCAGCGCCCCGCGCCCCGAATTCCTGCGCTCCGATGCACCGCGGCGCTCCGTGGAGGAGTACATAAGGCGGAGGGGGTGAGGTGACCTGGGCGGAGTTCTGTTGCCAGGATCCTTCCGCAGGGCTCAGCCGTTTCCGGAGTCTGCGCTGCGCCCGGTTCCGCCATTGCGGCTCTCGCGGACCCTGGAGCCTCCGCCCCCGACCTGAGTTCTTTCGTCTGCCTGCCAGTTTCCTGCGTCCCCGGAGACTCTCCTGCTGAGCCCAGCCTCCCCCCTCCCCCTTCTCCTCCTCTCCCTTGGAGAGCCCGGGCAGCCACTGCCCCGCAGCCCCAGTGACAGGAGGAGACCATACACCCCCGACAGCGCCATGGCCCAGATTCTGCCAATTCGTTTTCAGGAGCATCTTCAGGTGCGGTGGGCCCGAGCTAGTGAGGGCTGTGGAGAGAGGGAGGTAGGAAGGAAGAAGCTGGAGTCTGAGCCCAAGCAAAAAGAGGCGAATCGGGGGTGGTGGTGGTGGTGGTGGTGGTATCGGTTCCTGGGGTAGATGGAGGATGGGGCACTATATTGGAAAGCTTGAAGGGTTAAATGATGTGGGACTTGGGTGGAAAGGAAGCGAGTCGGGGTGCATAAGGCAGTGAGGCCATACCTGGGTTTGAAGGCCTCTCTATCTTCGCTTCCTGGATGGCAAGAACTGCGCATAATAACCCTTCCACCCCCGGTTTTATTCAGTTCATTCATTTGGGTACGTTGCGGGGCGGGGGGGGGGGGTCTCCCGGAGCAAGAATTCTCTTCCCCTAGGCCAGCGCAGGCTGTCACCTCTCATTGCTCTCTTCCCTTTCCCCCATCGTGTCTGCACCCGGGAGTTGTGGCGCGGGTGGGTTGGGGAGAAGCAACCTTTTTTCTTCCTCCCTCTGCGGCTCTCAACGGGAAAGGCACCTTTCCCGGGCATGCGGAGAACGACAGTGGCTCCTCTCTTGCCTTCCCCGAGGCAGTAGGAACAGGGAAGCTCACTGAAGGAAAAGAAAGAGGATAGAATGGGGGAACGTATTTCTCAGGGCGGTGTCAATTTCAGAGTGCGTGGGGTCAAGGTTCCTAAGGGGACTCGCCTTTTTTCACTTTCTTGATGTCTCTGGGAATGGTGCGGCTTTTATCCCCTTTTCGGTTCTAGAAGGGAGAAAAGAGTTGTTCAGAGGTTATCTTGGGGTCTGCTGGAGTCTAGCAGCTAGTTGGCTTGGCGTGAGTACTTCCCTCAGGATTGCATGGAATTGAACGACCCCTAGGGATAGAACACACCTGCCCTGAGATATGCAAGGTTATTTGGTCTGTAATTGGTTTCCTTTAGTAGGTTCTAGAGTTCTTCCCCATGGTGCATTATCCTGTAGGCAACAGACTGTCTTATCTGGCAGCTTGCCCATAGCGGGCCCAGGCAGGTGATCATTGGAGGGCTTGACTGAATTGTCTCTTCTAAGCTTCTGATTTTCCTGGTTCACCAATCCTGGTTTTACTTTGACTGAAATAATTTATTCATAAAGTAATGCTTTCTTTCTAATTACCTCCTTAAAGAGATCTGTCTCAGCTCAGTCATTTGAAGGACTAATTCGTAATGATAAGAGATGCCAGTGGTTTGACATGACACTAATACTAGTGGCCTCTTGGACACTTTACCATTGAAGGCTGTTTACTTTCTGCCATTGTTATAACAATAAATAAATGTTAATTAAAAGGTTTAATATTCTGGCTATCAACATGATTTCATTTTTTTTACAGGTATCACCTTTGCTTGCATCAGCAAGACTTCTTTGTCTTGAAATGTAATGAATTATAAATCTTTACTCAAAAAATGAGTTAAGTAATGTACTTTATTCAGACATTTTTGGTTTTCAGATAACTCATCTGATGTAATAGAACACTATTTTACAAAAGGTTAAAAAACATTGTGACCGAATGGGCACAGAAGTTTTTGTTTATGCTCCATCCAAATTTGTATTGCTATGGTTACTTCTGTTGAATGTGGAGTGTTAGGAAAATAATGTTTTTGAGTGTGAGGGGAAGACACAACCTTGTCCTCACACTAAAGTGCTTCTGGAATATAATCTTCCTGCAGACAAAAGTATGTAAAATCATACACAAGAAAAGCAGTTATAGTTGCTGTTTACTTTACAAAACAGGTATAGCCCACTAGTAAATCTTGTTTCTTGACTGGTGGTGGTTTGAGCAATAGTTTTGCATTTCTGTTAATGAGGAGACAAGATTGTTGAATAATCCCAAAGACTGCACTCCAACCATGTCACTGATTGAAGACAGATTTAATATGGGTTTGATTTCTAAGTGGTTCAGAGTTTTTGCAAACACTTGAGTGAAGCCATTTCCTTCTCAAATACTTTGAAGAGTTGAGTATAAAGTAGCTTTGCAAATAAACTTGAAGAATTCAGTCATTCACTTTTTGGAGTAGTATATATGCCATGACTAAGTTTAAGCTTGCTTTGGTGACTGTGTACTCAAGCTGATAATGATTAATTATTGTGCAGAGCCCCAATCACCAACCTCTTCCAGGATAATATAATTCCTGACTTTTCATTTTTATCCCTTGCTGTGTAAAAATTAATAAGGATTATTTTAATTGGCATCTTAGGTCTTTGACCTCTCAGCCCCTGCCAGTTTGCTAAGTAGCAGAAAACTTTCTGAAACACTTAGGATAAAAATTGGGAACAAGAATTGAGGAACTTGCGTGTAGAGTTAACCTGTGAAATCTTCGAAGGGTGAACTGTAAATGAATTTATTTTTATACCATGGAACTACTTTGGCCAACTGAAGGGTCTGTCATCAAGGACTCAGAACTACATCAAATGAAGCTTAATATTTTAAGTTATAAAGGAGTTTTTTTTTTTCTTTTTTAGTATGTTTAGGCTGATAGCAGTGAACAAATGAGTGCCTATTTGAGCAAGATTTTGCTAGGATTGCAGGTTCTGAAAAAAATCCTAGGCTACCTATAGTGTTGCCTGCAACTCTGATTTCTTGGCTCATTAAGTATCTTTATGCCAATTGACATATTCTGCTGTATTCCCAGGTTCTTTGGGTATGCAATTAAAAATCTCCCAACCCTGTTCTTTTCCCTTTGATCCATAAATGTGTTGTGAATTCAATGGTAGGGGTTCTTGCTATGATTATTTTAATTTGCAAAGAGAAAGCAAGGCTGAGTATTACTGGGATATGTTATATGCTTAACCGTACTGCCTGGAAGAGGCATACTGCTTGGAATTATGTGGCAGTCTACTTTAGGAATAGCTTCCAAGTTTAAGATGTATCAAGGTTTTCAGAATTTTCCTAATGGTCAATTCACTCAACTTAAAGGGGTATGGCTAATTCTAGTGAATGTGCTTTCACTCTGTTTAGGAAATAATTTAAGGCATGAAACTGTGTGTGTAGAATCACAATCATTTTCATTTTGGTGTGCAGTGAAATACATGATTTCAGGAAACTTAACTTAATGATATTTGAATTATATTTAACAGGATGTCTTTCTGTCATTGTTACTGCGTGGCTTTTGCTTTTTGAGAGTTACTATCCAATAGAACTTTCTTCCATGATGAAAATTTATACTAGCTACATAAGCATATTGAGCACTTTAAATGTGGTTATTGTGACTGAGGGACTAAATTTTTACTTTTATTTCTTTTCAATTAATGTAAATGTAAATAGCTACATGAAGCTATTGACTACGACATTGGACTGCACAATTACAGGCCATTCTGATGTGCTTTGTAAGAGTGAAGATTTATCTGGCCACCCATATTTATATGTTTAGAACATTTTGTTACCTAAAATTAAAACATTCATTAATAGAAAGTGTTGGTTGAATACTGTCTCTTTTGGGAAGTGATGACGAACAGTGACTAGTGAATGGAAGGAGCAGCAGACTTCCTTTCTTGTGAGAGTCTGTTGTGTCCTGTGAATGTGGCTGGGTGCTTCCAGGTCTTCACCTAATTCCCCCAGACATCCTTCTTAAACAGTAGGAGAAAGTGAGACTCAAACTAGTGCCCAAGGGAACCTGTCAAAGTGGGATTTGAACCTAGGTCTTCTGACACTAAATATTTTGAAGAAAAACAATGATTGGCCTTAAGAGGAGAAGTTATCAGTATCCTAGTGTGCTTTTTTATCTGTTGGACTTTGCCCTGAGAAGGTGACTTCTCTTCTGGTTTAACGTGTGGTTAATGATGCGGTATAGTAGACAGATCAGGGGTTTGGAGGTTGTTGAGACCAGTTCCATCCAGTAGAAAAATATGAGCCACATCTGTAATTTTACATTTTCCAGTGGCCATATTAAAAGTAAAAAACAGGTGAAATTAATGTCTCATTTAACTAAGTGTACCGAAATGTTTTAATTTCAACATGCAATCAGTATAAACTTTTCAGATGAGATATTTTACATTCCTTTTTGGGGGGGTACTGAATTTTCAAAATCTGCTATGCATTTTACACTTAGAGCACATCTCAATTCAGACCCTATTTTCATTGGATATATTTGACCTGTATTTAGCTTTCATAAAATTTACAGTTGGAAAAGCAGGTTTGCATATGTAGGTTGTTCCAAACCTAAGTTTTCCATAATTGACTCAATTATCAGTTACTATTTAATTTTAATTAACTTAAACTTGAAAATTCAGTCAGAGTAGCCACATTTGAAGTTCTCAGAACCACATGTGGCTTGTGAAATGTCGCTACAGTATTGGAGAAGGCAGGTTAAGACTAACCTCTTGCTCCTTTTTCTCTGTAAAATATGTGTACTACCTCACAAAGTTACCGTGAAGGTCTGAGATCATGTATGTGAAAGTACTTGGTGTAGCACTTGAAGGGTATTAATTGTTAGCTATATAATTTTTGTCCAGTATATTTTATTCAGGTATCTCTTAACCAGTGACAACATTTTATTTTGCAGATTTAAGACCTAGATTTTTATGGTTTATAAATATTTGGTACTCACCTGAGATTTGACTATTTACTATATATCAACAGTTATGTTACACTAGGGACAAGGTGGTGAACAAAACTGACTGCAGCTTGCATTTGTGCTTGCATTGATTAGTTGGCAGAGGCTGTCCACACATAATTGTAACCATGGATGTTATTGAATGTTTGATATTGTGCAGGATTTAATACAAATATTCATATGACACAAAATTGATTCTGCTCTGAAACTGCCCAAAAGGAAGAAAAAATTTTAATTAATCTTTTATAATATCCCATGAGTGCTCACATGTGCCATTGGTACATCTTTAATTAATGTTCCTTGGTCAGACTCCTGATAAACCACATCTGATAAAATACCCACCTGGAATGCCAGTCAGGCCTTTGTTATTTATATGTCCTATAAGATGGTACTGCAGAAGTGTATGTTCTCACTTAGATAGGAAGTGAGTTCATAGCTGATATTTTAGCCCTTCATATTAGAGCAAGGCTGTTTTTTAAAATTTATTTACATAGCCATGCTAAAGCTATTTCATAAAATCAAATTGTAAGCCGTAGCAAAGTTTCCAGCTCTTAGTTATCTTTTTTTTTTCCCCCCACCGTTCTTGGCCAAGTGCCTGAGGCTAATGCTCTTAACGCAGGGAGTGGCAGGAGGCTTGGATCTGAATGTATTATGCAAAACCCATCTGTCAGACTCAGATTTTTGTGTCTCTTCTTTTGTCTTATGAAAGACATAATTTAAGATAGTTTACATAATTTATGATAGTTTATCCTAGTTCATAGGGAATAACTATTCATCAAATCCTAATTGTCCTGAAATCTACAAGATCAAAATAAATTGACCATTATAGCTATTTGAGCACCTACTGTGTGCCAAGACCTCTGCCAAATCTTTTATGTTCGTGATCTCATTTGATTGGCAAGAACATCCCTTCAGGTAGGTAGGGTTAGCCTTATTTTGCAGATGGGGAAACTGAAGTTCATAGCAGTTAACCTGTAGAGTCACACAGCTAGTGAGTGGGTGGTAATATTTGCTCTTCTTTCATTGTGGCACATTGCCTCATTTGGTGAATGATCTGTATAATTTGTATGTATGCTGTGGTGGTCTTTGACGTATACATTCTACTAGTATGTTTTTAGGTCAGTAGTTTTTGTGTTATGAGAAAATTAGGGGCCAGTGAACCAACATCTGATTTTCTATGCCTTAAACGGTTATTGAGATGATGTTTTTTAAAGGGCTTTATCCAAGTTCTCACTAAAAAATTGTGCAGAATGATTGGAATCAGGTTAACTTGTAATAACCAAGATTATCTATATCCCTGTCATAAGGCTGAACTTCTCAAATTTCTCTTAGACTTTTCCTTAGTGACAAGAGAGTGAATATGTTCCAGTCTGAAGCCACTTGTGAAAGCAGGAAACTTCTGCTTTCTATTTTACTGTATTATTTATGTTTTTGTGTTTATTCTAATGTAAAACTTGAATAGAACTCAAGGAAGACTGTTATGCTTGGGGAGGAAGGACGGGAAAAGTGGGAGTAGAACATGCTTGCTCAGTTTGAATAGCATAACCGTAGAGGGGAAAATGGTTACACATTTATAGGATTGTGCTTTGGAGACAGAACTGCCAGTAATACTAGTACTTCCTTTTCTGAGTCATTAGATAAATAAGGACCTTTCTTTAAGTTCTGAAGTACAGCAGATTTTATTATTTATTTATTTGGCCGTGGCGTGCAGCATGCGGGATCTTAGTTCCCCAACCAGGATCGAACCTGTGCCCCCTGCACTGGAAGCGCGGAGTCTTAACTGCTGGACCACCAGGGAAGTCCCCTGAAGTACGGCAGATTTTAAAGCTTATTTTTGAAAGAATAGGAACTGGGTCCATTAAAACCATATGGTCACGTTAAAAAATTTAAATTCTGCAATATACCGTTGTGGAAAATGTTTCACATGTTTAATCCGAGCTCTATCTTTTTAGCTTTTCTCAACTTCCTCTTTTATTAAATATTTAAGACGACACTTTCTGGCAGTTGTAAAGTTAGCCTATAGTATGTGGTTGTATTTATATCATGATACTTAGCCCATACAGACACTCAAATATTAATCCTTAGCCCCTATGCTGGAGGGGAGTCTCTCTTTATCCAGTTGAGTTGAACATATATGCTATGCTCAAGGAAAAAATTACCCATTTACCCAGTTATTGAAGACAAGATCTTGGAGTTACACCAGACTCTCTCCTCCTTCTCATTTTCTACATCCAGTGCATTTCTGAAGTAGGGAAGATGATTGCAGTGTTTAATGACCCCCGTCTGTTGAAACTGGGAATCATGGTAGATGAAAAATGAGAATTGGGTTGAGAGTTGCCTTCATCTATTTCTGACCAGCTGCTCATCTGAGAAAGAGGACTTAAAAACCACTAAAGTGGACAGAGGGAAGCCAAAGACTATCCACATATGCTCAGCTTGGCAAAAAACTAACTTTGGGTAGATCTCATTATTTGAGGATTAATAATTAGGGAAGAAAACCTATAGGGAGAACATGGTTTACAAAATCCATCTCTTTCCCAACTCTGTACAGTACTTTACATTCTTTCCTATTGAACTGTGCAAATCTAAGGCAGGTGTCTTTTTTTTAACCATAAAATATTCCGTAGGAAAGAGTTTCCTTATATGAAAAGTCTTACCAAGTGTCTGTATTACTGAGTCCTTTACAGTTGCTTCTGTTTGAATTGAATACTACAACACTGTTCAGGGAAGGCTACCATGGACTTGAAATCAGCTGGATTGGTAAGAGGTAAATTTAACACACCTAATAATTATTCCTCTCTGTATGGCTTCACAATTACAACTGTTGGATGTTGTAAGCAAACATTTTAAATTTCACTCAAAAACCAGTCCATTAGGGAGGTGTTTCTGGAGATTGTAATCCAAAAACAAGTGTAAAAACAACTCTCCTAATACAGAAATAGAAATTTGAGGCATGTTATAAATTTCCCATGATGGTACCATAATGAATTTTTAAAAAGCACTTTGATGGAATGCAGATGACTTTCCACTGCTAATGAAGACACTGATGTAAAAAATGCGCATGAAGAGTTTAAAATGGTTTCTGAAATATGAAGAGTAGAAAAACATTTCTGAGTTAATTATTTTATAATTTTAAATGTCTATATAAACTGTCAAATGACTACATGAATTATATAGTAAGCATATCTAAAATTAAAATTAACCATTTTAAAGTGAACAATATAGTGGTATATAGTACGTTCACAGTGTTTTGCAACCATCACCTGTATCTAGTTCCAAAGCGTTTCATTACCCCAAAAGGAAAGTCCATATCCATTAAGCAGTCTCCTTCCTCCCTCCTCCCATCCCCCAGCAACCACTAGTATGCTTTCTGTCTCTATGAATTTATCTATTCCTATAAATGGAATCATACAATGTGTGACCTTTTGTGTCTAATTTCCTTCACTAAGCATACTGTTTGAGGTTTATCCATGTAGTATGTATCAGTACTTCATTCATTTATGGCTGAATAATACTCCATTGAATGGATATACCACTTTTTATTTGTCCTTTCTTCGATCGATGAACATTTGGATTCTTTCCACCTGTTGGCTATTGTGAATAGTGCTGCTGAGAACATTAATGTACAGGTTTTTGTTTGAATACCTATTTTTAGTTCTTTTGGATATATACCGAGGAGTGGAATTGTTGGGTCATATGGTAACTCTATATTTTAACTTTTTGAGCGACTGCCCAACTTTTTCACAGCAGCTACACCACCTTACATCCCCACCAGCAGTATATGAGAGTTCCAGTATTTCCACATTCTCTCCAGCAGTTATCAAAAGCTTTTTTGGATGACCAGGGAATAGTCTACTTGGGAAAATGAATACCCTATTTGGTGTTTTTGCTTCCATGTGTTCTCTCCCAATCTTTGTAGCTCTGCCCTCCCTTAAATTGTGTGTCCTGCTTTAGGTTGCATTTCCATAACCAGTCATAGCTTGGGTAGCATTCAGTTGTTTTGTGCCAGCTGAACGGCATTTATACAGGAAAGGGCATAACCTTGGGGAGTCATACCTATCTGCAAGGTTTGCGGTGTAAAAACTTCCCTGTATTTCCCTGCAGCTTGGTCAGAATTGATATGTGACATTTCATCAAATTATTGGATTATTATTTTTAAAGAATGAGTCACATTTAAAGGTTTTTAATTTTCCAGTTAGTAGTTGGCTACAAGTAGGAAAAATTCTTTGAGTCTCTTGATAGTTTACCAAAGCTAGTAGTCTTATAGTTCCTGTCTCCAACTGTGGTTCCTTCCTGAATGTATTACTTAACAATATGGAGTGACCAGAGTAAAAAAATTCTCCTGAGAATGATTACCTCAAAGACTAAAATGGAGTAGAAATAAATCTATATGTTTAAGTGTGGGGTCCACAAGGGCATTTTTATTTGTTGCTTAAAATGTGTGGAGCGCATAGAAAACAATGGCTGGTATACTGTTGATGAAAGAATTAAAGGAATGCTGCACTTTCAGCATTTTAATTTATTTCCTGTAGAAGACAGAAACTGCAGTTTTTATTTGACATTCTGCTAGTTTCCTGGAAGGGCTCAATGAAGTTACTATTGTCAGCATTTTCTTCACTGTGATTAATACTAGTGAAGGTAGAGGATGTTTTGGAACTTTTAAAGGAAGTTATGCTGAGTGAAATCCTTGGGGTAGGAAGTTAACCACATCTTCAAGCACCTAAAAATATCTGTATTGGGTGACATCCAAGTATCAGCAGGACTTGAAAATTGTTGACCTCTTAACTCTGTAGCAGTAACACTTAAGTCTTTATCAAGATACAAGATTCATTTACAGAAAAGGTAACTGAAATAGGATTATACGTAGAGCACAGCACAGAATTGCCTTGTCTGAAATACAGTAGCTGTACATGCTTCCTTTACATTCTAACTATTCAGATGAAACAAGGAGGAAGGAACTGGAAAGTGTAAAGCCAAGCACTAATTGTGAAACATAATCCTTAGTACTGTCATAAACACAAATTTTAATGTATTTTGATTTTCAGCTGATTCAGCTGGTAAATGAGTTCTGTTCTGAGTCTACTAGTCATTCATTAGGAAGCATACTTACCGGGTGTGCTTATAAATAAGCCTGTTTCCAGTGAGTGTTCCTAGCTGATCAAATGTAATAAGCGCTGGTTGAAATTAGTAGGCTCAAAGCAAACTTATTACTCCTTTAATAATGTGATATTTGTAGGCACAGACACAATTGTGATTGATTGCTGAGACAGACGTGCTGATGGAGAGTATCATCTTTAGCCAGTCAGAGAATTGGGCATTGAAAAAGTAGTCTGGTTTTCCTTGGTTGAATTGTCCTATGCCAGAATTTTCTACCCTTTTTATTTTATTTTATTATTTTAATTTTTTAACTTTTGGCTGCACAGTGTAGCCTGCGGGATCCTAGTTCCCCGACCATGGATCGAACCCGCACCCCCTGCAGTGGAAGCTCGGAGTCCCAACCACTGGACCGCCAGGGAAGTCCCTCTACCCTTTTTAATACATGTATACTATTGGATTAAATATATATATATATAGAGAGAGAGAGAGAGAGTCCATTCGGTTCCTTTAACAGTATTTTCATAGTTTGATCACTAATGTATTCTACTAAGATGCTGACTCACCATCAGTGGGTTTCCTGATTTCTTGATATAAGAAGGCTTTGCTAGCTGTCTTTAGTAACAAGAATTTTGAAAAAAGCAAGTTGGCCTTCCCTGCATTTGACTATGTAATGTTAGTAGCATGACATCAGAGCCAATCTGTTTTAGAGTAGTTTGTCATGATACCATAGTCCCAGAGCTAAATAACTGTAAAAGGATAGAAATCCCTAAAATAGAGTGCTTTCTAGGTGCTTGCTGTATGTTAAATCACTTAAACCTTTTATGCAGCACCTAGGCATGCCTTGCTCCCCCTCAAACAGGGATGGACACTTTCTCTTTTCTGTTTGCCACATGTACAATTAAATCAAGTACAGTTTCAAAACCAAGACAAGAAAAAACAGAGCTTAAAGCATTAAAAACTGATGAGCATGTAACTTAGATTTCTGAATCTAATATTGCTGAAGTTAAGAAAAATTTTTTTTACCATATTTCTTTAATTTTAATACAATCTCTTTCACAGTTAACATTGTTGAAATTGGGGATTCATCTTACAGTTGTATACTCTTTCCCCAAAAGCTTTATGATATTGATGAGCATCTTAGAAACTGAGGCAGTGGTAGTTTCTCAAGCGCAGAGATGGGCCTTTCTTTTCTCATGTTCTCTGAAGGAATTACATCTTATTATTATCTGCACCTTCTCAGTCCTTCTCAGTCCCTTATAACTTGGGCCTTAGCTATTTGAATGTTTAGTGATTTCTTGAAAGAGGCACCGAGACTGAGGTTGGCTCTTCCTTGGGCTCTTACTTGTGCTACCATTGAACTTTGTAGATTTTTTTTCCCCAAAGCCTCCTGCAGATATCTGGACTTTGAAACCTGAAAATTCTAGTTTTCCCTGCTTCTCCTTGTCAGAAATCCTTATATGAGATGAAAGTGTTTCTTTGCCAACTATCCTTTATATTTTGCCAGAGTTTAATGTAAAAGAAGTTCTCCCTTTCTCTTTGTCGGATTCCCAAGAAAAACTTCTGAAAACAGTGGTCTCCAGTAGAACTGTGCAATGATGGAAATGTTCTGTGTTCTGTGCCTTCCAATACAGTAGTCACATGTGGTAGTTGAGTACTTGAAATGAGATTGATGTGAATGAGGAACTGAATTTTAAATTTTATTTACTGAACAAAATTAAACAGCTGCATGTGACCAGTGGCTGCCATACTGGACAGTGTAGCAAACCTCTCAGTTCTGATAGGGCAGACATTATACGGCTCCTTTACAGAGCATAAACTCTTGCTCTGGAATTATGTCACTCTTTGAATGGTTTGATTTTCATCTTTACCTTTTGAAGTTGTATTCTTCCTTCCTGCCCTACAGGTAAATTGCCTAATAAAAGTCTAATCCCTACAATTACAATTTAATTTTCAAGTTCTGTAACCTATAAGAGCAGAGATTCATCCCTTTTTTAAAACTTCAAAAAATAATAAATTTGCAAGTTTTCATAATACTGGGAAGAGCATATACCCAATCATCTAGATTTTTAATAATATTTTGCTGTATTTGCTTTTTTGTTTTCATTAAACATTTTTTTAAAATTCAGGCTATTATGACATTTTATAAATATTCCAGCATGGATCTTTAGAAGATAAGGACACTTTCTTACAGTCACGATATCATTATAGCATCCTAATAGTTAACAGTTCCTCAGTACCTAAAAACCAGTCCGAATTCAGATTGGCCCCAAATGTTATTTGGTTTGTTTAAAGCAGGATCCAAGCAAGATCTACATGTTGCTTTCAGTTACGACTCTTTAAGTTTCTTGTAAGAAACATTTTATTCATACAGAGTTTGAGATTTATGGAAAAGTTTGAAGAATGGTACAAAGATTCTTTGTACACTTTACCCAGATGTGTCAGTTCTTATAATTTTTTACTACATTTGATTTATCCTCTTTAGCCTCTCTACGTACATTTTTTTACTGAACTGTTTGAAAGTAGTTTGCTGATGTGATGTCGCTTTGCCACTGCATACTTTAGTGTGTATTTAATAAGAATAACAAAATGGTCTTCTATAGCCATACTGCAGCAATCGAGGTGAAGAAATTGACTTTAACAGAATACTGTTATCTCGGGCTTTATTCAGATTTCATCAGTTGTTCCAATAATGTTCTTTATGTCAAAAGAAAATTCAGGATCATGAATTGCATTGAGTTGTCCTGTTTCTTTAGTTGTCTTTAGTCTGGAACTCTATTTGTATTTCAAGACATAGATATTTTTAAAGAGTACAGATC
Source organism: Eubalaena glacialis (assembly GCF_028564815.1). Taxonomy (NCBI): domain Eukaryota; kingdom Metazoa; phylum Chordata; class Mammalia; order Artiodactyla; family Balaenidae; genus Eubalaena; species Eubalaena glacialis. The sequence goes on along the minus strand of NC_083734.1, from coordinate 25,685,796 downwards.
ACTTATTTTGTGGCATGTTCCTCAATTTGTGTTTATCTGATAGGTCATATACTTTTGGCAGGAATACTACAGGAGTGATGTGTTCTTTGTAATGCATCTCACTGGGAAGCATATGCTGTCACTTTGACCCATTGCTAGTTACATTAACTTTTATCATTTGGTGAAGGTTATGTATAACAGGTTTCTTCACTATAAATCTTTTTCCCTTTGTAATAAGTATCTTGTGGGGAGACATTTTGAGACTTTGTAAATATCTGTTACTCCTCAAAATTTCATCCATTAATTTAATATCCATTGATGATCGTTGCCCAAATCAATTATTGTGTTGACTGCAAAATACTGACTTTTAAAGAATTCCATTGGTCTTTCACTTTTTTTTTAAATTAGGGTATAGTTGCTTTACAATGTTGTGTTAGTTTCTGCTGTCTTTCACCATTTTTAAGTTAGCTTTCTTCTCCAAGAAACAACTTTTCCTTTTATATTTATATTATTTATATTAGTGTGGACTCCTGGGTTTCATAAATCTCTTTTAATCTATAATTGTCCTGAAAAGTAATTAGCAGTATACATAGAGTAAAGGAATGTTGTCCTTCTGTGTAAGAATATTTAGGCCTCCAGAATTTTAGGCATATTGAAAAGAAGAGATGGGAGAGGCTTTCATTCTTTAAGAAAGTTCTTTTATTTGAGGAGCTTAAGGTTTAGTTGGATAAATGGATCTGAAATTGTGGGGCATGGGCAGATTAGGAAAAGTTGGGAAATTTTGGTTTTGGAAAGGTATAGTAGAGGGTAGAGAAAGAGGCAGTGTGTGTGTCTCTGAACCAGGTAGTTTCAACTATTCTGCACACTAAGGGGAGAAATGCTGAGCCTGCTTTCCATTTCACCTTCTACTTCTTAGCCTTGAGCTCTTTACAGTAAAGAATTTTTTATGATACTGACCTTATGCCTTTTGTTTGCATTAGCTTTCCCGGCTTGCTCCCTAAACAAAGGTGTAGGAGACATATTTGCCAAGTTTGTTAGAAAGCCTTAGCAATACTGTTCCATGGTGCCCCTAAAAATAAAAATTGAAATAAAATAGGGTTACTTAGCATGAATATGTTACATGATTCCATGTTATGTGATTTTGAAGATTCTGATCTCTACCTAACTTTATTTTTTTAAAAATTTTTTAAAAGTCTTTATTGAATTTGTTACAATATTGCTTCTTTTTTAATATAAATATATTTATTTTATTTATTTTATTTTTTGGCTGCGTTGGGTCTTCGTTGCTGCACGCAGGCTTTCTCTAGTTGCGGCGAGCGGGGGCTACTCTTTGTTGTGGTGCGCGGGCTTCTCATTTTGGTGACTTCTCTTGTTGGGAGCACGGGCTCAAGGCACGCGGGCTTCAGTAGTTGTGGCTCGTGGGCTCTAGAGCACAGGCTCAGTAGTTGTGGTGCACGGGCTTAGTTGCTCCGCGACATGTGGGATCTTCCCGGACCAAGGCTCGAACCCATGTCTCCTGCATTGGCAGGCGGATTCTTAACCACTGCGCCACCAGGGAAGCCCCTGCTTCTGTTTTATGCTTTGGTTTTTTTGGCTGTGAGGCATGTGGGATCTTAGCTCCCCGACCAGGGATTGAACCTGCATGCCCTGCATTGGGAGGTGAAGTCTTAACTACTGGACTGCCAGGGACTAAATTTAGTTAGGCAAATTAAAGAGCAGAATTGGAAATTTTAAAGAGTAATTTCCTTTTCTTGAAAGAAAAAACAAACAAAAATTCAGTGTCTAATAAGTTAAGCACCCAGAGACCAGTAATCTTTTATCAGTAATCAAAAGAAATTCACACCCAGAATTTCAGCCAACTTCTAGGACAGCTGTATTAAGCAGATAAAATGCAAATACAGAAAAAGCTAACCTTGAGCTGGCCTAAGTACTGATGTGTTATATGTACTAATAGTATCTATTGAAGTTTTACTATGTGTAAGGCACTGTTCTGAAAGCACTTCACATTAAATCCTCACAATTGTGGGATATGCACTATCATCTCACATGTTTCAGGTGAGAAAATGGATATACAGAGATAATTGATTCGCCCATGATCATTTATGTGGCAAAACTAGGGCTAAACCCAGACATTTTGGCTCTTATGAGGAATCCACAGAACGAATTCTGGATAGCACTTGTAGTTTATAATCAGAGTTATACATTTGTACAGTAATTGTCTACTTGAATGAAGAACCCTCTGTGTTCTCTAGATTATGGGGAATCTGAAATACTATTTTTCACTTCAAAACTAAGAATGCAGTGTCTCACTTTTTTCTCTTGGCATGTTAATCCAAATTGGGGTGAGGAGGGGAGGAGAGGGAAAAGGAATCATTTTTGTATTGTTTGTAAAATGTAATTCCAGGGTACTCCAGAGTTTTGGGTGTGCTGATTAACAGTAAATCTATTAATATTTACAGTCAGCCCTCCCCTCCATATCTGTGATTTCCCATCCATATGAAGGACTTTCCAGCATCTGTGGATTTTTGGTGTCTGCGAGGGGTCCTGAAATCAATCCCCAGTGGATACTGAGGGATGGACAACTGTACTTATTTTTTGGAATCTGAACTAACGTGTCAAGTTCTACAGTATTGCCACTTACAGACCAGTGTCCAAAATCTAGCCTGGAAACTAAACAAATTACACAGTTTGGGTGGCTTTCTTTAAAGGGGGAGCAGTTGATAGTTTGTGTGCCTTTGTGCATGTGCCATTAATTTTTTTTTAAAAGGGAGAATGGAAATACATACTTTCATCTGTGTATAGGATATCTAAGATAGAAAAGTATCTCTAATTGCTGGGGGGAGAGAGGTATTACTGGAAACATGGAGTGGGTGACTTTTCATAGTGTATATACTCTTTTGTATAGTATGAATTATTTGCCATGTACATGTAATAACTATTCAAAAAAAGTAATCCCTTTTCTTGGGCCTAAGTTTATTGACTCCATATTCTTATTTTATAACAGCAAAATAAAAGTTCTTTGAAGTTAAAAAAAAAAACACTTTATTTTAGAAACTTCCAAGTATATCTCAAAATAGAATATCCCCATCTTCAACAGTAGCAACACTTTGCCAATTGAGAGGATAAAAAATGTGGCCAGAATTCTGATATTGTTGTATATTCTCTGTAAATAGCTGCAAGTTTGGAGATGCTTATACGGTCTCTGAATTTATTAGTGGTTTCTTCCACAGTCTGTAATTCAGTTTCTGTGGTAGATAGCTCACACACCATCAGACCTTTATGATTGACTAGAATATTTTATGGCTAGTATGTGCTGTTTTGAAAATGAAATCTGTTTAAAAACATTACAGTGTTTTTTGGGTTTTTTTGTCTGCGCTGAGTGGCTTGCAGGATCCTAGTTCCCTGACCAGGGATCAAACCCGGGCCTCCAGCAGTGGAAGTATGGAGTCCTAACCTCTGGACCACCAGGGAATTCCCTATGTTGTATTTTAAAGTTTTAATCTGTATGAATATTGCTAGACACAGTTATCTAGTATGGTAACCCTTTTATATGATCCTATTTTAAGAGTGCACCTAACCCAGAATTGTGATTAATGATGGTGACCTGTCCTGTGACTGTTTTGGGATGTTTCCCTTTTGAATATATCCTAGGAAAATATGGGAAGAATTGGTGAGCGTTCTGGGCATTCTCACTGAAAAGTATCACCAGTAAGGAAAAATTCTTACTGACATTATTTGAAGAGAAGGGAACAAATGTAACTTTCTGTTAACTGATAGGAATAGGTCACTTGAAGTCCTGTCACTTATCCTAACAACTGGGATAGGCTTTTTAGGAAGGGAAGTTTCCTATTTAGTTGTATAAATGGGCATTACTTAAGTATGCTCCTTAAAATGTTTAAATATGTGGATTGGTGAGAATTTGCCATCTACCTCTTGTTTAATTTTGTTTTTTAAATAAAGGGTGTATGTTTGTTTCACATGGAGTACATTCTTGATAGAGAAGATGAAAAATATATATGCATAGCTTTCTTGGTAGAATGTGTTTAATGAGAAAAGAATATAAGGATTACATAAATTGTGAGGAGTACAGGAACCCCACCCCCTTTGAACCAGATCTTTGCCTTTTCTGCAAATAAAACAGCTCTGAGGCTGAAGGTCAGTGCTAAATTTTGACATGTGCCTTTCTTGCTGCATTTATCTGGAGATCTAGCTGGGAATAGGAAACCCGTATTTCTTGACTTACCTTTTTTCCTCCTCTTTACTGCCTTTTCTAATAGTGTTTTCTTCTCTTACAGTTGTCTTGTACCTGCCTCTTATGTGGAGGGGTCAAAAGGAATCTATTAGAATCATTTATGGGTTCAATTAGTAGTGTTTGTGGTTTGCATCCTTGTTTTACTTTTAATTTTACTGTTTGACTAACACTATTTTTACTTTCTCAGACACTGTAGGATTTAAGCTGTGACAATTGGGACTCAAAATTGCCTTAGATGAATGCTTGGTAGTGACTTAGAAGCATAGAATTCTTATTTTACAGAGTAGTCTAGAAGATAACTTGTTGCTTTTACGTATATAGTTCTGGGAGCTCTAGGATCTACTGGAATATTTTTTTAATTATTGGAAAGGTAACTATCAATTAAGCTTAAGAGTCTGAGGACTGGTCTACTCAGAAAAACGAATGTATCCACTTCCCGTGAAATTAGATGAACAATTTGGTTTGTGCAAGGCTTCCTTTAAGCCCACACACAGTGTCTTCATATATTGTTGAGGACCACTTATATTTATCTTCCTCCATTAGTTCTTTAACTAAAAGTCACTAAAAGTTAAAGTTAGGAAGAAATGAAAATTGATAATTCATAAAGTTTTGTTGTAACCAAACTCATGTATAAGTTACGTATCTCACAGCTTGTGTATTTGCCTTGCACTGCAGCATATACTTGAGCTTGTACAACTAGTTAATCTTCTACTTTATTACCATGTTTGTGTTAATAGTTAGACAATTGCTTGTCTCCTTGCCCTGGTATTCAGTGACTAAGTTACTGTAACTATACTTCATAATTGGTTGTACCTGCAGTCATTGAGGTATAAGAGGGAAGTGAAAGTAAAATGTAGTCTCTTAATCTTATGTTGTATCTTTTTGAGATCCTGGTCTGGTTATAGTTAAGCACTATTGGCAGAAGAGTTTGACAAAAGAATTTAAGTTAAATATATTTAATTTGGCTCAGCCGGTCCACAAGAGAGTAGTGACAGTGATGGTCTCTGGGAAGGGAAATTGGCTATCTGGGGAACAAAGGCAGGAGGAAGACTTGATTTTTTTTTTTTTTCTTCCTGTGCTTTAAAATTTTTGTTTGATTTTGTTCTATGTGAATTTGTTATCTATTGGAGGAAAGGAAAAAAACAAACAAAAAACCCTAGGCTGGTCAAAGCTAAGAAAGCCTTCAGATAGCCTTTGAGTGGTACTTAGTCTATTATACTACATTTAGTCACTCAGAGAAATGAACCACTCTGGTAGAAGTCTTCTTTTAACAAGTGCCTTTTGTTCTTACACGCTTAACTAGTTTTCAAAGACCTGCCGTCTTTAGATCCTATATATTTGCTTAGCAAATACTTTAATAGCTTCTGAGTACACAAAGCAAATCTGATTCCATTATTTTCCTTGTTAAAATCCTTAAGTAGCTTCCTTTACCTATAGAATAAATTCAGGATTCTTACTGGGGTACATTTAGCTTATCCGTCTAGCCCTTGCTTGTGTTTATAACCTTAATTCTCTACGCCGAAAGCCTTTCATAGTCTATGTTCCCAATGTTACAAAAGTACTTACAGTTCCCTTAGCAGACCACACTTTTGTATCTCTCTAGGCCTTAGCATTTGTTCTTCTTTCTGTTGAGCATTCACGTTCATTCCCTTGCCTGTAGGCCTCCTTTGACTGGATCTCTCTTTCGTATCTTTGTTTTGGCACATTTTGCAAAGTATTGTTTGTCTGCTCTGGCTAATCCAAGTTCCTTTAGACCAAGAACCCTGTGAAATTCTTAAATCTCCCATTTTATGCTGTAATTTAATTTTCAGATTCCTGAAGTCCAATGCATATGAACAAGTAACTACTAATTGCTAAAGGGGATTAGAGAGGACAGATGCCATAGTTCAAAGATCTTAAACCAAGAAACATGGATTACCTCAGGTCCCTTGACCCATAAAGGCTAGCTCTCAGATGTAGCTATTTCCTTTATCTTTATATCTGTTTATTCTGCCTCTTAGTTGTAACCAGAGGGTTATACATCTCAAGTTACAACTACAAGGTTATAACAAAACAATTGAATGCCATATTTGTTGGAAGAGAGAAGGTCCATTATAGTAATTGCCTCACTTGAATCAATGGAGTTGTCACTGTTGACCTTGAAGCAATAATGGTTAAGTGAGGATTTGTAATGATAACAATACATGAATATCAAGTCTTTCTAATTTGCTTTGTAATATGATTTATTAATATTTTTTGTTTTTTTTCCCTCAGCTCCAGAACCTGGGTATAAACCCAGCAAACATCGGCTTCAGTACCCTGACTATGGAGTCAGACAAATTCATCTGCATTAGAGAGAAAGTAGGGGAGCAGGCCCAGGTGGTAATTATTGATATGAATGACCCAAGTAATCCAATTCGAAGACCAATTTCAGCAGACAGCGCCATCATGAATCCAGCCAGCAAAGTAATTGCACTAAAAGGTATAAAAAGATTGTGGGTTTTTTTTTTTTCTTAAAACTCTTTTCCATGTATAATTTATTCAAATACAATGATTAGGATCTATTTTTTTAATATATTGATTAAATTTGGTTAAATAGATCTGCAAAGTTAAAGCTGTTACTGTATTTGATTTTTAACTACTTTCATGACTTTTACTTGGCATATTTCTGTGAGATGTCTTATTTTCTACTCATAAGATCTACTTGGAAAATTTTAAGTTTTAGATTAAATGAATTTAAATTTTATACCTACAGTGTGATAAGATTGTACTGAAAACATAACTCCATATACAGAAGACATAAGAAATTAGTGATTCATAGTCTGGAATAAAATATACTTTACTAATATTAGCACCTAAACATTGCAGAAGTTTGTTGTGATGATAAACTTGCTCTTCATGCTGTGCCTTTTTTATGCTTCAGGCTTGTGTTTCATTTAGATTATCAAGTTCTAAAAATGGCTTGAATTTACACTCATTTTTAAAAGTGTGTGTGTGTATAGGTGGGTATTAAATTTTTGCAATCAACAGTGTTAGAGTTTATTCAGACTAACTTTTTAATTGTCACAACAGGGAACTGTACAGCCTGTCAGTCTAAACAGAGTTCAAGAGAACCTCATACTCTCTGGGAGTCTATGTTAATTTTTTTCCTTTGAACTATAGACTGAGTGTAACTGACCATTTAAAACAGGTTTTTAAGAGGGCTGGGTAACAAACTGGCTGAATCTGAAAGGCACATTTAATTGCCTATTTTTTGCTTTGTTGTTTTTCTTCTTGGTTTTAGGAGGAAGAGTTCAGATTCCTAGTAATTTCTTGATAAATTTGTGGGTGACTTGTTAGAGGTGCTGAAGTATTTAAATAGACTTTTAAATATTTTTTTCCCACATGATTTATACTTTGTATTTAGTAGTAACTCTGGTTGGAGATCAAATTGGTTGGCTGAGGGTCGGGGGGCAAGCATATTCAAACAAGTCTCCATTACATATCCAAGATAGGAGTTGATCTCATCTCAAGGAAAGATGGTCCAGCTTTTACCTGGGATACTTGTTTTGTGGCAGTGATCTATTATTTGCTTCCATTAAACAATACATATTATACTTTAAGGTATTAAGCTCCCTTCAGCCTCCTTAAAGAATTTAAATTCAACTGCTTAGCAGCTCTCACACCTCTATTAAAAGGCCATCGTTTTAATTTTCTCAAAATTCTTTGCTATTTTTAATGTTACTGTTATTTTATCACATTTCTTAATGCTTTCTTATGTGTGCAGATGGTGAGTTATCTTAAATTAGATTGTATTAGTTACTGTCCTGTTCTATAAAAAGAATAAATTGAAAAGATTGGTGCCTGTATGTCTACATTACAGAGTTAAGCTGTCATCCCTTGCCCTCCTCCCAAAACCACCCCACCAACCCCTTTCATGTAAAGAATAAGACGTGTAATTAACTAGGGGTTGGGGAAGACAGCAAAGGAAAGTCCGTCATTCCCAAATACTGCTTCCCTCTGAATCCAGTTTCAAATCCCTTGGTTTCTTTTTATAAACAGGACTATAACTCTCACAATTGTTAAGTCTGGTTGTGGTTTACATATTGTGTGGGATGGGAATAACATTCTTCATTTTATGGAAGAAGTTTTTAACCCATGTAGTAATTAGGAAGGGTCGTGGTACAAAGCTGTATGTTTTGTGTCCCGTCCCATCCCTCTCTCCACCCCTACTCCCACCCCCATACTATCTTATAATTTTTGTTCTTCAGGGGCCAGATTCTCTGTGGCTCAGTAATGGAGTTTTCCTTAGTCTCTAAGGACTAATCTGAATTAGATAGCCTAGTGTCAGCCGTGGGCTTTTGACCTCTAGTAATTTAAACCAAATCACTTTTCGGACTGTGATGGATTTCAAATTATAAGTACAAGCCTTTGCATCTGACTCAGTGAACTGTTAACATTCAAGGCAAATTTCATCCTTCTTTTACTAAATGCTGTCTTAATTGGATGAAGCTTGAATTTTGTTCTTATCTCTAGTATATTAACATCTGAAACTGTCCTCCTTTGTCTCCCTCTCCTTTCCTCCAGCACCCCTACCTTCCCTTTGTATCTTAAACCAACTAAACGTAGCATGCACTTCTCTTATGTGCTGGTGGTACAAGGTAGAGTTGAAGTAGATCCTCTTCCAAAAAGAAGTTTCCACGAGATTTAGTTGAATGGGGCGGGGTGGGGGGGGGTGGCGGGGATGACTGCCTTTTAAAAAGTAGACATTTTCCCCATGTGCTTGAATCAGATTTGCTTTGTTCTGTGTACCTACCACTAACTCAGTTTATGGGTAAGCATTCTTAATTAAGCATGAAGATTACAACTTGTTTTCCATTGTTAAGTGAGCTGTTCTTTAGACTCATTTTTAGTTGAGATTTAGAATTCTTTGGAAGTCATACTGTCTGTTTAAAATGTCTTGATTAGAGGTGATAGAGTTTTTGCTTCACAGTTAGGTGTAGACTGCTCAGTTTCAGCTATCTCTTCAATGGTTGCTAGTCTGTCAGTGTGACTTCTGTATTTGGTTATTAGTCTCATGATAGAACCATTTTGTTTGGAAGTTACAGATTTTGCTGCAGAGTCTAGTCTAGCTAGATATTAATTTATCCTGAACTTTGCTTTCTTAGTGATTCACAATTCTTAATTTTGTTTTTAGCTGGGAAAACTCTTCAGATATTTAACATTGAAATGAAAAGTAAAATGAAGGCCCATACCATGACCGATGATGTCACCTTCTGGAAATGGATCTCTTTGAATACGGTTGCTCTTGTTACGGATAATGCAGTTTATCATTGGAGTATGGAAGGAGAGTCTCAGCCAGTGAAAATGTTTGATCGCCATTCTAGCCTTGCAGGGTGCCAGATTATCAATTATCGTACTGATGCAAAGCAAAAGTGGTTACTTCTGACTGGCATATCTGCACAGGTAACATTTTTCTAGTTTTTAATAAAGAAAAGGTTTAGAGAATTAATGGGCTCAGAATGCAGTTTATTTTGAAATTAGGTTGTCTTTGCAAATCTGATTTATTTTGGAAGACTGGTTTTTTTCCTTCCTTTTTTTTTTGTTTTTAGGAAATAGAGTTTGCTGGCTTAATGCCTTTATACTAACATACAGTTCAGAGTACTCTTACCAAGGTGTTTTTAGGTCTTATTTGCAGGTTGAGTAGATAATGAGTTCCTGTATGAATGATTTGGAATTTATTGTGGATATTTACTGCAGAATGAGTACTCTTATATCTTTCTTTTTTAAAAGATAGTGTAGGGCTTCCCTGGTGGCGCAGTGGTTGCGAATCTGCCTGCTAATGCAGGGGACACGGGTTCGAGCCCTGGTCTGGGAAGATCCCACATGCCACGGAGCAACTAGGCCCGTGAGCCACAACTACTGAACCTGCACGTCTGGAGCCTGTGCTCCGCAACAAGAGAGGCCACGATAGTGAGAGGCCCGCGCACCGCGATGAAGAGTGGCCCCCGCTTGCCACAACTAGAGAAAGCCCTCGTACAGAAACGAAGACCCAACACAGCCAAAAATAAATAAATAAATAAATAAATAATTAATTAAAAAAAAAAAGAATAGCGTACAGAAGAAGAAAGAAAGCACAAATACAGGTCAGAGAATTCTAGGTGCACTTACAAGGATTTCCCTTAGTAGGGTAATATGCACTTTATCTTAAGAAAAAAAAAAAAAAAAAGATAGTGTAAAGAGATGGTTGTATATGAGGCACATTTTAAACATTCATGTTACGCTTTAATAAGAGAGTGCAGCTAAATTTTAAATTGAGAGGTATCAAATCTACATTGAGAGACTAACAAGGAATTGTAAATCCTTGTAAAGATGATAAAGCATTCTAGTTATTTAAGTAGTTGTTGAATCTGGGAGTTATTGGGTCCCCAAACTTTACTCTGCTTGATCTTTTGTAGCAAAATCGTGTGGTAGGAGCTATGCAGTTATATTCTGTAGATAGGAAAGTGTCTCAGCCCATCGAAGGACATGCGGCTAGCTTCGCACAGTTTAAGATGGAAGGAAATGCAGAAGAGTCGACGTTATTTTGTTTTGCAGTACGGGGTCAAGCCGGAGGGAAGGTAAGTTTTGCCTTTGGAAATTATTTTAGTGAGAACTTATCTTTTTTGTCTTTCTGTTACTAATTAATTTGTTACCTAATTTCAAAATAGTCTTCTCCCTTTCTTGGTAATTTGTTTTTAACATTCAGATTTGTGGTGACTTAATTTGTTTAAATTCTGTTTCTAGTGATACTTATCTAAAATGAATGTCCTTTAACAACTTATTTGTATCAGCTGTTTATAGTAAGACTATTTTCACTGCCTTTACCAAAGGCCTTAATTTGATGTTTTTCAACTTTACGGTGCATAAGAATCACTAGGGTGGCTAAAATGTACATTTGTGTGCCTTCCATCTAGAGAGTCTGATTCAGTAAGTGGAGCTCATAATGTGCATTTTAAATGCTCTAGGTGACTAGATAGAATGTGGACCACAATTTCAGTACCATTGCCTTAAATCAGAGCGTCTCAACGCTGACTATACATTGAAATCACCTGGACAAATTGAAGTACTTTGTAGGGTTCTTAGTTTCAGACAACAGAAACAGGGTGTGGTTGATTAGAGCATAAAAAATTGAATGAAAGGATAATGGATAGTTTTCAATAGCTAGGAAGGTTAAGAACCAAGCTTGGAAAATTAGGAGGAATAAGGGAGAATGGGCAGCAGCCAAAAGTCCTGACATAGAACTCTGCGGACCTGCTGCTGCTATGATTGCACCACAGTTAGCACTGCTGCCCCTGGAAACTCAGTTTGACTGCTTTTCTCATTGCCATAGCAGAATCTCTGAAGTCTTAATATTTTTCCATGCTAAGTTTTTAAAAATCAAGATAGAGATTGCCTAAAATATGGTAATCGATAGCCTTTAAGCTGGATGGCTAGTCATCCTAATTAAGGATGAGACCACCCTAATAACTTTCATATGGTTATATATCTTGGAAACGGAATTATTTATTGTTTTAGTCCATTCCTGACATGACTAAGCAAAATATATAATACTCTTTCATTGACATTATTTGCTTTCTCTTGCCTCGCTCACTGATGTGAAGCATCGGACATTTTAAATCAGAATGTTCTCATCCAAATTTGTGAGGTGTATGTGATGAGAGCGACAGCTCAGCTTAAGTGCATACTTATCTGTGTTTAGAGTAGGTGTGGGCAGAGAAGAATTTAACAACTTAAGTTAGATTTCTATTTGGAAAAACTAAATTATAATCAAAAGCCCTTTTGTGGGTATTGTTTTACCATTCTTAATTTAAAGTAGATTGAGGTGTGATTGAGCTATTCAGCCGACTTTTTAAAATTTTTTTCTTGAAATAATACATATTATTCATAGGAAGCTGCAAAGACAGTATAGAGAGATCCCATGCCCTTTACCTAGTTTACCCCAACGGTTACATAGCGATGTAGTACAGTAGATAAACCAGAAGTTGACACTGGTTCAATTGTATAATTGTGTCATTTTATCATGAATAGATTCAAGATACATACTATTCCATCACCACAAAGATTTCCCTCTTGCTACCCCTTTATAGTCACAACCACTTACCTCTCCCTCACCATCTTTAACCCCTGAAAATCACTAATTTACTCTCCATTACTAGAATTTTGTCTCTTCAAGAATGCTGTGTAAATAGAATCATATAGTATGTGATCTTCTGAGAGCGCCCTTTTTTTGTGTGTTCCCACTGGGCATTGTGTCCGTGAACGTTCATTTTATTACTGAGGAGTTCCATGGTATGGTTGTACCATATAGTTTAATGTTCACCTATAATAGGACATTTTGGTTGTTTTTAGTTTGGGCCTACAAATAAAGCTGCTATGGTCCTTTTAGCATTTGATCATAAGTTTTATTTTCTTTTGAACAGTTACATATCATTGAAGTTGGCACACCACCTACAGGGAACCAACCCTTTCCAAAGAAGGCAGTGGATGTTTTCTTTCCTCCAGAAGCACAAAATGACTTTCCTGTTGCAATGCAGGTATTTTAAGCAAAACAAATGAACTTAAAATCTCTCCTCTTAACACAATTAATTCAAAAACTACAACTGATAGTCAATATAATTTAAGTGGTGCCTTTACTCAAAAATAGTTTGTTAGTGAAACTTTGTAAAGTAATACTCTTTCTTTAATGTAATATATAAATTGGGTTATCCCAGGTTCAAAATGATGTTTTTCTCTTTTATCTTATACAATTTATTAATATTCTTGTGTTTTATGTACGAACTTGGGATAGCCCATATTTGAATTTGCTGTAAAAATGAGGAAGCCATAAATACTAGCTTTTAATTTTTCATATAAGCCTCTTGTCAAAGTTCTAGAATTTCACCATCTCTAAAATGGAATTGGACTAAATTTTCTGTTTATAGATTCATTATTTTACTGAAGTGTTGATTTTCTTTATACAGATCAGTGAAAAGCATGACGTAGTATTCTTGATTACTAAGTATGGTTATATCCACCTGTATGATCTTGAGACTGGTACCTGCATCTACATGAATAGAATCAGTGGAGAAACAATCTTTGTCACTGCACCTCATGAAGCCACAGCTGGAATAATTGGAGTAAACAGAAAGGGACAAGTAAGGAAACCTTGAAAATTAAATTAAGTGATAAAATAAAATAGCACTTATTAGTGTTAGCTTTTTTCAAAAAGTAAATGGTAACTTTGGATGTCAGAAAATAATATATACCTAAAAATGCAGAAGCATATGATAACAGTCTCTCTTTAACACTGTCTCAGAGAGAGAAACTATTTGGCATACAGTATAGCCACCTAGGATTGTGTGTGTGTCTCTGTTATCAAGAGAAGTAACTCTTCATGCAAAGAAACTAGTAGGGTCACATTTGACAGACTGTACTTTTTTTTTTTTGGCTGCACCTCACGGCTTGTGGGAACTTAGTTACCTGTCCAGGGATTGAAGCCGGACCCCAGCAGTGAAAGCGCCGAGTCCTAACCACTAGACCAACAGGGAATTCCCAGATTGTATACTTTTTATAGGGGTTTTCTTCCTATGATCTCTCTAAGACAAATTATCAACTACAAACAAAAGAATTCTTTTTACATCTTTTTCCCTACCTCTTTAATTATTACTAAATGTTTAATGTTGGAAGGTGATATGTTACAGTAGCTATGATATGTTCAGTGGGGGTATTTGAAAAGTTATCCAATTAGGGAGTATATTAGCTGTTCTGAATTTGTCACATTTGACATACCTCCTCATACCACCTAACACAAGTGATCCTTTTACTGTGTTTTAGTGTTTTAATGTAATTTAAAATATTATACCAGGAGGTATCTTTTTCCCTAAAAAAAAAAGGTTAAATTTTCAAAAACAGTACTGTTACTGGCCTTGCCTTTTACTAGTTTTCCTCCAAATTAGTATTTTTCCTAGATGGTAAGCAAAAGAAGTAGATAGGTTTTTTCTCCTTTATTCTATTAATTTCCAGAAAATGGTATGTATATGAAGAGAGAAATACTCTAGAGAAAGAGAGTCTTTCCCTATTTACCCCTCCCCCCCCTCAATTCCACACCTGCTTCGGTGCTTCTGCTCTGTGTCCCTAGATCTTAGGTGGCCCTCTTCATGGCACTCACCACAATGAATTACAGTTGTTTCAGTCACTATTCTCCCTTAGGAAAGGGGCTTTTCTTTGTTTAATTGTATTTCTACACCAGTCAGTGTCTGGCACAAAAGCTACTTTAAAAATTTAGTAGCGTTCATTTATTCAGTTGCATGTGTCTATCTTGGAAAAATCAAGAATGAATGGGTCTTTTGGTGAACTAGGTTAGTGATAATTTTATAGTGATAAATTTGTTAAGCCAGAGACTACTGTTTTTTAGGGTTTTTTTGGAGACTATTATTTGAACTAAAGTATCTTGCATAATTCTACCGTATATATTTAATATTCATAACTTTAATTCTGGGAACTTATTGATTGTTTTCCTCCCCTTCCCCCCACAAAGCAGCTGTGCCAGCTGCTTTGAATAAGAATATGAATGTTTACAGTAACCTTTAGGCTTTAAGGCTTTACTCTTTTGATCAGAGCCAACTATAGCTGGACTTACGCCCTGAAGGAATGAGTGTGTAGTTTCTGTTGGTTGAAAAATCAAAAGTGATCAAGATGAGATTGTTGCCAATATCTAGCTTACATTCTGAACTTGGTAGAACTGAGTACTTTAGAAGGTACAGGAACCTTCTTTGTCCCCTGTAGATCTTAAGTACTGGTTTCTAAAAATCTGCTAGTACAGTCTAAAAATAGGATAAAGATGAAACTATGGTTTGGTGTTTGGGGAAGACTACAGAAAGTATAGTTAGAAGCGGGTTTGTTCATCGCCCTTATTTTTCCTAGGAGGTAAGTATTAAATTAAAGATGGGTGGAATGCAAATGACTATAAAGAAAGTAATTCTTCCTTTTTTTAAAAGGTGTGTCTTAATTCGGAGTAGAGTGACACGTTGCTGATATAGGATGGCCTAAGCTTTTGGCGATGGGGATCAGATCTGTAGAAATGAAAGAACTTCGGAGGTTAAAATTTTTTCACTTTCCTCAAAAGGAATAATAGAATGGGCAAATAGATATTACCTATCTGTTTGGTTATTGAGTTCTCATTTATTTCACAAATATTAAGCATTTACTTCGTGCTAAACACTGCCTGGTGCTAATAATACAAGTAAGCAAAGATAAGTCCCTTTCCTTATGTGGAATAGTGACTGAGAAACACTTAGATGAGAAATAATAGTATGAGAACTGCTGTTGGGGGTAATATAAGTAGTTTACTGGGATGTATACCAGCTCTGGTGTTGGGGAGAGGAATGGATGCATAGTGAAGGGCTCCCTTTCTCTTTGGCAACTGACAGGAATTCAGCTTTTAAGCAGTGTTCTGTGACTTATTAGGACTGAAGGTAGGTAATTGTTCTTCAAAAAGAAGCAATTAGAAGTTCCTCTTCACTGGCGCCACATTTATTAAGCACCTACTGTATACCTTGTGGTATATAAGGTGCCTGAGGATTCATTGAACCTCCCCTTATTGAGTATATAATCTGGACTCTGGGAATGTAAATGTAATTAAAATTACTGAAAAATACTAGAGTTAGAAAGAATGTACCTTAAACTTCTTCCAGGTGAACTCATACCATGTTAAGAATGAATGAATGGTAGCAAAGCAGTTAGAGTTTGAACAGTATGAAGTGGGGAGTTATTTATATTATAAGATGGCCATATTTTAGGAACCCACAAATAGCTTAGTACCCTTTAGTCTTCTCTTTTCTGCCCTCTTTTTTTCTTTTTTCTTTTTTTTTTAATGGCAATAAGAAAGCAGCTGTCACAGTTTTATTACCTTTGTGACTCAGTAGTCATCAGCTCTAAATGGATTTGGTGTCACTGATACTCACATGAACACATTGCAGCTATTCATTAGATCTTAAATTGCAGGTTCTCTCAGTATGTGTGGAAGAAGAAAACATAATTCCTTATATCACCAATGTCCTACAAAATCCTGATTTGGCCCTGAGAATGGCTGTACGTAACAACTTGGCTGGTGCTGAAGAACTCTTTGCCAGGAAATTTAATGCTCTTTTTGCCCAGGGAAATTACTCAGAGGCAGCAAAGGTGGCTGCTAATGCACCAAAGGTAAATAGTTATGAAAGTGAAGTTGCCATGATTGGATTAATGCTAATATGCTCGATTTCTAATACTGTTAGAACTGGAACCAGCTTTCCACAGAGAAACTAATCTTTTTTAGGATATGTTTTCCAGTAGAATGAGTTACTTGTCAGTACCTCTAGATTTAATTACTTTTCTGTCCTCTAGATTTGGTTAGCTTTTTAAAACTCAGGATGTCAGAATGATATATAGATCTAACAAGCTCTGATTTACATAGATGTAATACTGTTTAGTTACTCAGTTGTTATACTGTTTGATCTTATCTGTGATAGCTACTGATTTTATTTCTAAGAGTTGAAGATTAAACAGATCCTGTTCAATTTATGGTAGGAAGAGTTGTCTGAAATTGAGCTGAATTTATCCTCATCACCTTTGTATTATGTTGAACTGAATTAACACCTTACTTCCTGACCAGTGTAATGAAATTTCCACTTAACCTAATGTGAACCTGGAACAATAGCTAGTTGTAACTGTTGTTGTTTTACACATTGACATTATAATTAGGTTGGTATGTTCCTGATTCAGAATAATCTCATAACATTGAACCAGAAGTGTGACTGAATTTTTACTATTCAATATATTGAAGATTTGAGGTTTGGTTTTAGTAGATGGAATCATGCCTTTAAAATTGACTTAAGAGACCCATGGAGTTATTAGTGTGATGTTGGATCATCTTTAAAAGGAGTCTGTAACATTTCTGTTTCTTAAAGGGAATCCTTCGTACCCCAGACACCATCCGTCGGTTCCAGAGTGTCCCAGCTCAGCCAGGTCAAACTTCTCCCCTACTTCAGTACTTTGGAATCCTTTTGGACCAGGGCCAGCTAAACAAATATGAATCCTTAGAACTGTGTAGGCCTGTACTTCAGCAAGGGCGGAAACAGCTTTTGGAGAAATGGTTAAAAGAAGATAAGGTATATTAACTTCTGTTAACATATTTTTGCTTTGATTAAATACCATGTTAGCAAGTTAAAAACATAGGCTGTGCCAGAACATCTCCATCCATTATTTATTGCTTGTAGGAATAGAACAAAAATAGACATTGCATGAGATGCATAAACTTATTTCCTTTTTTTTTTTTTTTTTTTTTTAAACTTATTTCCTTTTGAAAATGTATTTATTTTGTGGCATGTTGAGGGTAGGATATCTGTTTTAAAATGGAATCCAGGATTACTTGCTTGGTGGTTAAAACTACTAATCTGGAAGCAAATTGCTATCCTTTTGGAAAAGCTTAGTGTGAGATGCTTTGCGCATTCATATTTGTCAACGTATGTAACACTCATTTGGACCTAAGAATGTATTCCTTTCTCCCACATCCCACACTTGATATGTCCAGTAGTTTCAACCATACAACATCATATCTTTTCTTGTAGAACTTCCCAGGTATCAAAACTGTGATATTTGCTGCTAGTAACCATGTTTGAGTGTGCAAGGGAAACATGTTATATAAAATGTTGGCTCGGAAATATGTTAACAAGACAGCAGGGCTGTCTAATTAGCAGTGATACAGATTCCCAAAGAGGTTTCACAGAATGTTAATTGGCATTACATGAAAAAATATTTAACTTAGTTTCTTGAAATTATTTAAATATAAATCTTTAAAAACTGTTGTTAACCAGCTTTCTTTACTGTAGGATTTCTCTATGCCTTTTAAATTCACTCAGTACTTACTAATTTCTTTTTACATAGAGTATCTAATGGTATTATGTTTTCTGGAGCACATTATGGAAAATGTTGCTTATTTGTAAGGCAACTAACAAGTTTAAACAATCCTTTAGTGGTATTATTCCTAGAAAGAAATAGAAAGCCTCTCTCCACAAAGTGGCAATATTGAATTGTCATGTCTTATGCCAGTGTCAAGAACTGAGGTGGTACTGTTTACAGCACTCTGAGTAGTGAATAACTTTTAATGTTATACCTTTTGGCTTTAGTGTTATGTTGGTTATATTTTTACATTACTAATTGTAAGTCCTTGTTTCTTGACCCAGCTTCTGGCAATCTTACAGGATATTGGAGCATAGTACTTCAGAGTTGGGATGCTTGGACAGGAGTCTGCTGAAGAATAGTTACTAGCCACATAGCGAGTATTTGAGGTCCATCCTAATTGTTTAAGATAAGGGAGGGTGGGAACAGCCAAGGTAACTGAGTTGACCAGTATAACAGTGTGAAAGCTTTTTGGGTATCATTACCTTTTTTGGTGAATGGTCACATAGGATTCATTTGTGGTAAAAAGGACACTGGTCAACTCTTCATTAGTTAGCGTGTTCGGTTGAGAGGTGTAGACTCTGATAGAACTTCTCATTGAATGTCAGTGATAATCATAGAAAATCAACTCTAGTATATAAAGCAGAACTCTTTTAGAGAAGCTGCTTTCCAGATTGGGCAGCTGACTAAGGCAGGTTGAATAGTACAGAAGAGGGTATCTGCATGTATACCACCTAAAAATTCTAAAATTTTTATCTGTTTGACGTCTTGAAATTAATGTCCTGCTTTATAACTTTAAATCCAAAAATCAAGAAGATAATGAAGCTTAGATCCTTCAGACATACAGATTATACCCTAATTTTAGTAATGGTCTTTATGGTAAGCCTCATATGGCTCCTTGAATATCAGATTTTCATTTGATAACATTACATTAGGAGCTGCATTATTCTTGAAAAATTAAGACCATGTGGGTCTGATATCTGAATAGTCTTAATAGTTAGAGGTGCAAGATTCTTCTTTTTAAGTATTTATATTCCTAACAAGATAATTGGTAGTATCTGTACGTGTGAAGTCTTGGTGGGTTTTTATCCTTGATTAAGTAGAATGTGTGGAGAATTCTGAGTTATTGCTGTGAATACAAAATCAAGAGTCTTGGGCTTCCCTGGTGGCGCAGTGGTTAAGAATCTGCCTGCCAATGCAGGGGACACGGGTTCGAGCCCTGGTCCGGGAAGATCCCATATGTCGCGGAGCAACTAAGCCCGTGTGCCACAACTACTGAGCCTGCGCTCTAGAGCCCGTGAGCCACAACTACTGAAGCCCGTGCGCCTAGAACCCGTGCTCCGTAACAGGAGAAGCCACTGCAGTGAGAAGCCCGTGCTCCACAACAAAGAGTAGCCCCCACTCGTTGCAACTAGAGAAAGCCCACGTGCGGCAACGAAGACGCAACACAGCCAAAAATTAATTAATTAATTAATTTTAAAAAAGAAAAATCAAGAGTCTTTATAACCACAACCCCTGCATATTTATAATACATTCTGGGACAACTGAGTAACTAAGTGCCTGTCACGTTAGTTATTATTTATAGTGGAAGTAGTGTCAATTGCTGATTTATACAACAGCTCATGGATTACTAAACAGTCTCTTTTTCCTTTGGACAGCTGGAATGCTCTGAAGAACTGGGAGACCTTGTGAAATCCGTGGACCCTACATTGGCACTTAGTGTGTACCTAAGGGCTAATGTGCCAAATAAAGTCATTCAGTGCTTTGCAGAAACAGGTCAAGTCCAGAAGATTGTTTTATATGCTAAAAAAGTGAGTTCAGTGAAATAGATTCTCCACATAAATTCATTAAAACATTAAGAGAGAAATTAACTTATAGTAACTCTCAGTGACTTTAATAGTGAATTTCCTTAACTTTTTATAATTACTTGGAAAAGTATAAAAATGCTGTTATGGCTCTCGCATATAGAATTACACTTCAAAAATGGAGACAGTTACTCTTGCATGGCTTATAGAATTTAAGCTGCTAGGGCATGTTTAACCTGTTAGAACAGATTATTTTGGTGGTCAATGAGACTGAATAAGCCAATTATAAAAATTTGTAGCTATTTGTTCAAATATGTTATCACCAAAGTGTCTATTTGTCTTATATAAACCAAGATCAAATTGAGCATCTAAGTTAAAACTGAATTTGTATTTTCACCATTAGGTCTGTAGTAGCAAGATTCTATTGCAGAAAAAACCTTTAAATGATATAAAAATGGAACTTTGCAGCAGGGCTTAAGTTTTTGTCTCTTTGTAGGTTGGATATACTCCAGACTGGATCTTTCTGCTGAGAAATGTTATGCGAATCAGTCCAGATCAGGGGCAGCAGTTTGCTCAAATGTTAGTTCAGGATGAAGAACCTCTTGCTGATATCACACAGGTAAAGGAGTTAAAATGTATTTTGTAGAAGTTGATTTAAATAGAGAATGGGGGGGATCTGAGTTTAAACAACTTTGGAGAAGAAAGGGTTAACTTTTTTATTTGTAGAAATTAGAGCTGTGTTGATCTACATGGATAAACCTTAAGTACGTTACCAAAAAAAGCAAGTTGCAGAAGAGTGGACAGTCAGATACCATCTATATACAGTTCTAAAGCATGCAGAACAAATACCATCTCATTTAGAGTGGTATATGTGTTAAAAATATGAAAAATATATGGGAATAATAAAACACAAAGGATAGCTGCTGCCACTAGGTGAAGGGAGAGGGAAGAGATGCATATATGAAGTGGGAGTCACAGACTCTTTCATTTTTATGCTTTTGTATATTTTAAATAGTTCATCAGGGAATTCCCTGGCGGTCCAGTGGTTAGGAGTCCGTGCTTCCACCACACGGGGTACGGGTTCGATCCCTGGTCGGGGAACTAAGGTCCTGCATGCCGTGTGGCGTGGCATGCATGCATGCATGCATGCATAAATCAATCATCAAAATTTTAAATCTATCAATTTATATTCTGCTATTATATAGTATCTTGAAATATTTTGTGGTTGTTTTTACTAGAACTAAAAGTAACTCTAGAAGACAAAAACTTACTCTTAAATTACGAGGTTATGCTGTCCAAATAATATTCTTTAAATCTGGGATTTGATCTGGCAGTGTTTTATATGTGAAGAGAGAGATAATGTTTCATTTCCTTTCATTTACATATATTGTCAACAGTATCATAAAGCAGTTTTTAAGTATCTTAAAACAATTTCCTTTGAATCTTTTTTTGCAGATTGTCGATGTGTTTATGGAATACAATCTAATTCAGCAGTGTACTGCATTCTTGCTTGATGCACTGAAGAATAATCGCCCATCTGAAGGTCCTTTACAGACAAGGTTGCTTGAGATGAACCTTATGCATGCACCTCAAGTACGTGTTTTCATGCTTTTTAGGCATGTTTCCAACACTGTTTTTGTAATTATTCAGAGCTTCTTAGATTATTTGAAGCTACTGAGATGCCTATTCCTTGTTTTAGAAAATTTAGCTAACATTCTTTTGTACTTTCTCTCCTTTAGCAATTCACTGTTGAATCTTAATATGTAATCTGCATATGGAGTTACTGATATAAATGGAGTAGTAAAATAAACTCATCCTTTTTATGGTTTTATAGGTCGCAGATGCTATTCTAGGGAATCAGATGTTCACGCATTATGACCGGGCTCATATCGCTCAGCTGTGTGAGAAGGCTGGCCTCCTGCAGCGTGCATTAGAACACTTCACTGACTTATATGATATAAAGCGTGCGGTTGTTCATACCCATCTTCTTAACCCTGAGGTATTTTAGGCTCTTACCTAACTATTAGTTATGATTAATTGGTATACCGAAAATGTGTTTGTGTTACTGAATGATAGTAATTTCATACCACCATTAGGTTTAACATTGTTTCATTTATTTATTTACTTATTTATTTTGTCCTCTAGTGGTTAGTGAATTACTTTGGGTCCTTATCAGTAGAAGACTCCCTGGAATGCCTCAGAGCCATGCTATCTGCCAATATTCGTCAGAATCTACAGATCTGTGTGCAGGTGGCTTCTAAGTATCACGAACAACTGTCCACTCAGTCTCTGATTGAACTTTTTGAATCTTTCAAGAGTTTTGAAGGTAATTAGGAGTTTGAGTTGTTTTAAATTATTTAAGGTAGCCAAGAGGGGTATTGTTATATGGACAATGTCATAGGCTATATGGACTTGTCATAGGCTGTTGGAAATTCTTTCTACAAGCTTACTTTGATGGGATATTTTAAGTCTTATTATTCAGTAACTGTTGTCAGGCATATTCTATACCAGGTTCCAGGGACATGCAGTGAAGAAGACTGTCTGCATGGATATTTTATAGGTGAATTAAAGGCAAAATTTTAAGATACAAATATATGTAGTAGCTTTGTCATAATTGTATAAGATGAAAATACTAATGATCAGGTATGTAATGATTGTGTTTATATTGTCTGACTCTTAATAATGGCAAATGATTCTAGCCAAGGAAATTTTGTGACTTGTCCCTGTAGCAGGTTTTCTCAACCTCAGCGATACAGACATATTGGGCTGGATAATTTGTTGGGTTGGGGGGTACATTTTTGTATGCATGCAGGATATTTAGCAGCATCGCTGGCTTCAGTCCACGAGATGCCAGGAGCATCAGCTCCACCAATTGTGACCACTAAAATGTCTCCAGACCTTGCTAAATGTTTCCTGGGAAGAAAACCGTCTTGCCCCCTGTTGAGAACCACTGTTGTGCTGAGTATTAATGTAATCACTGTTGGTGGCTTTTAGGTTCATTAGCTAAATATCTGGTCTCTACTTACCTTTTCCTCCCTCTTCTTGTAGAACTGCTCTAGACAGAAGGAATAAGCGATTCCTACTAGTTTTCTTAATTTTTTCAGTTTCTATGTTAACTGTGCACTACATTTATACTGTTCATTCAGTACAGTAGCCACTAGCCACATGTAGCTATGTAAATTTAAAGTAAAATTGAATACAATTAAAAATTTAGTTCTTCAGTCACACTAGCTACATTTCAGGTGCTCAATAGCCACGTGTGGTAAGTGGCTACTGTATTAGATAGTGTAGATGTAGAATATTTGCATCATTGCAGAAAATTCTGTTGAACGGCACTGCATTAAATTCTTTTTAAGCTACTTTTGTGTGTTTCCTATTAACTGCATATAGAAAAACACCTGCTATAGTGGACTTCATTTAAAATTTCTCATGTGGAATATAGTATGATAATTAGCTTTGATATTAAGTAGCTGTCTCCTATTTCTCAACTACTAGAAAACATTGAATTTTCTGTTCTGTAGGGATTAAAGTACAAATCCATTTATTGAACTGATTAGTGGACTATTTAATATTCTTATTGAGCTTTTTGAGCAACCAGTTTTTATTTGGGACTATTCAGTATAACTGTGGTTTTCTTTTTGTTTGTTTTTTAAATTGAGGTATAATTGACATAATGTTTTTTAATTGCATAAGTATTTTTCAGGTCTGTCGTTCTCAAAGGTACACCTGTGCTTAATTTCAATTATTTGTTTCTTTAAGGTCTTTTTTATTTTCTGGGATCCATTGTTAACTTTAGTCAGGACCCAGATGTGCACTTTAAATATATTCAGGCAGCTTGCAAGACGGGGCAGATCAAAGAAGTAGAAAGAATCTGCAGAGAAAGCAACTGCTATGATCCTGAGCGAGTCAAGAATTTTCTCAAGGTAAGAGTAATGCATTTTCTGGTTGGGTTGAAGATCAGCAGTTCTGCAAGGGTTTGCTCACAGTTTTAAAATATTTTTTTCCCCTAAAAGTGAAATTCTTAGCATTCTCAAATTGTATGTTGAATTATTTCTTCCAAATTTAATATTCTGTGGTTTCCTTTGAAATAAGGAAGGAAATTGGTAAGTAATACTTAAGAATGACCATCTGTTTAAATGAAGAGAAAAATAACACTATCTAAGGAATTTCCTTTCTTTCACTTTAATTTTAGAAGAAAATTTTTGAAAAGTGATTGTAGATGCTCAGTGTTTAGAATATCATTTAGGCTCTTTTTGAATATTAAGATCAGCTTGCCCTCAGTGTTATTTTAAGGGGCCTGTATTATATGCAAAGGGTTCTGTTGTGTAAAGGACATAGGTTAATCTCTGTCATCGATTAGCCTAACTGTAGAAACTAAATATTAATCATGTGTAATTCATAAATTGAAGGTACAGTCGAACAAAAAAACCCTCAGCTTTGTGACACGAATTTGGTTATGGAGAAGTAAGAACTGCCTGCGTTGGAATGAAGAGTAATGGTTTAAAGATTCTTAGACCTTTACAGCATACCTGAGGGCAGTTAATTTTTGTTTAATGGTTAACTTAACTTTAGCTTTATTCTCATACCTACTAATTACTTTGTGAGGAAGATAAAACTTTAAAATTGGCAGTCATTTATAAAAATAAGGAAAACTTCAGAACATTCAGATCCCCCCAAAATACATATTTACATACTTTACATTTATATTAAAAATATATTAAATGATTCCAGAGATTGTATATAAAGTTCTTAAGTATTTTTTTCTTTTGGAAGAATTTTAGATTGAAACTAAAACCAAAATGTTCATTGTGCAATTTAGTAGGAAAAAACAGGCTTTTCTTACTCCTACACTGATCATTTTTAGATAATCTATAGTTGTTTTAGCTGATTCTTCTTCTGAAGAACTTAATACCTAGATTAAATAGCTAAACCCTTAGGTGTTTTAGTGTAATGATGTAGTTAAAGTGCTGAAGTTGCCCTATGTTTTAGATTAAAAGATAAACATTCCCCAAAAGTATAGCTTTATAATGTCTTGGCCATCATGAATATTCTGAGGAGCCTGGCTAGTATATGTTTGAACCCATGACTTCCTGGTGTCAGAAAAAAACATCCAAATGAGAAAGATTTGATACTCTATGCTTGACTAGTGTACCCATAACACCAGTCCAGTTCCTCCTTTGAGTAACAGTACTGTTTCCTTTTTTAAAAAATACTACCAGATCCACACTGATTTCTTTTTGTTTTCATTAAGCTCTCAGCTTTCATGCTTCAATTGTAATTTCTTGAGCATTGGGTTGTAATATTTGAGTTATCATATATATGTAAAGCAGGACTAAATTAACTATTTTCACCTAATTATGATGATCTTGAGCTTCATAAAAAACCCTCTGGAAACTAGGATGTGACAGTCTTACATTGCTTAGCCCATGAGATCTAATTAGATGAGGAATCCCCCTCCACACTTGTGAATTGGATGCAAGTCTAATAGAGGAGAGTGGATGTGAATTATGGGCTTTTGAAAAGTCAGACCTGGTTCAAATTCCTTTTCTTTCTATAAAGCTGTTAACCTCAGGCCAGTTAACTAAGGTGCCTCAGCCTTGGTTTCTTCAACCACAAGCTGTATTTATCAAGTACCTTGTATGCCATAGGTGTTCAAGTGATAACCGTGGTTAATAAGCTGTGTTGGTGGGCCTTGGAAATAAGGTATTGTCAGACTTTCTAGCAGGCAAGTTTTGTTTCTTTTTGGTTTTAAGTTATTCCTGACTCCTTGAAGGAATTTTAATAGCAGCCTGAGTTAGAGGAAAAAACCTAGTCTCTTATCATTAAATAATCTGAGATGGGAACTCAGTGCTAATATGCTACTATTGGATATTCAGCCTTTCACCCCAGTAATGAGAATGAACATACTAGACCATTTACTCACTTTCCTTATTGATCTGTAGTTTGTAGCGTCATGCTGTATTTCATCATCACTGTTATTAAACTTCATTTTGGAGTTACTAGCTGTATTATAACTGGTGTTGTATGTAAACTGTGATAATAAGAAAAATACTTCTCTGAATCTAATCTTGAACATTAGACAAGTGCTAATTACATGCTAACCACCAGGAATACAGAGATTGATAGAATATGAATTCTCCTTTAAAGTAGCCTGTAAGCAGGATGAAATGATGTCAGTAGCATTATTTGGCTCGTGCCCTAACTTTGTGGAACTGTAGCCTTGCATAGAAAATGTAAAACTGTTCTTTAGACCCATGCCTCTTGCTACCTTTGATCTTATTTTCCAGGTTTTGTTTCTTCACTGGCCTGCTTGCTATTCCTGGAACTCCCCAAACCCTCTCCTGCCCCAGGGCCTTTGCTTGTGCCCTTTCCCACTTTCCTCTCAGACCTTCATGACCTGCTCCCTTACCTTCTTTCAGATTTCCAATCAAATGTCATGAGAAAGGATGTCTCAGATTACCCTATCTAAAATAAAATCTATTCCTGTTCCATCCTCACTTCCCCCTTATCTTGTTCTCTTTTTCTTTATAACACTAAGCATTGTCTCTTCCCACTTGAATGTAAGTCTCTTTGGGGAATGCTTACTTTGTTCCCTGCTATATCTCCAAACTTTATGTTTAAGAAAACCTGAATATGTTTATATAATTGCAATTTTGATCCTGAAATCTCTAATCATAATACCTAAAGTGTAACCTTTAAATAAAAATTTAAAATATTAATAGCATTATTTTCATATATGAAATCATATGCAAATTTAGGTAATCAAGAAAGTATCCCAGTTTTTGTCTGCTTTTTTCAAATTTAAATTTTCTTTGTGAATACAAATAGTTGTCTTTTGCAGCAGAAATCTTAAACACCCACGCGTGAGACTAGAATACCTAAGTAATCTTAGATTACTTGCCAAGTATGTTTTCTCCCTAAGTGGTAAAATGCAGAAGGTAATATTTTATATGTATATTAAACAAGATAAAGAAGATTAGTGTGTTGATGTTCATTTAGTAGGAAAAACTTGGCCTGCTAAAATCTTTTGCATAGGTAGATCAAACATTCCCTTTAGAAATGATTATAGCAGCTGTTAGTTTCCATGGTGCTAAATAATACTTGCTTTAGACTTTCCTTGATGTGAAAAATCTGCAGCTGGACTTCCACTTCAGATTTACAGCCATTTTGTTTTTTTTTTAATTCAGGATTTCTTACGACTCCAGATTTAGTTTAGTGTTCTCTGAACACTTCATAGACTAATTATAATTGTTTATAATTGGGTGACTTATAAGTGCTAGACTTAGGATTTATTCTAACCTTGCAAATAACGTTTTTTGTGGCTGTCATTGAGGAAAGTCCTGTCCTGCTTAGTTCTTCTTCTTCAGTAGACAATCCATAGAGGAATCATTTACTGAGGAATATTTCACTGTGTATAAATAAATTCCTGATGGAAACTGTTGTTTTTTGTGCTGTACCTAATGTCTGTGGAATGTAACAGGACATGTATCAGGTAAATGCCCAGTACAGGTGTTACCTACCTGTCTATAACATCTATGTCAATCTGTAAGTAGGATTATAGCTTGGTATTTGTAATGGTAAAAGCTGTTGGCAATTTAAAGATGCTTTAAATGCTTTTTATCTTTTAAACCTTTTTTTTTTTTAATAGCAACATGTGGTATATTTAAATTCATGGCCATCACTATCATGCTACTCCTTGTAGGCTTTATTATAACAGTGTTAGAAGATGGCCATATAGATTGGAATGGGGAGGGGTAAAAAACAAGTCATCAGTTTGAAACAAATGTGAGCCAATATGCCTAATTTTGACAGTGTGACTATAGCTCTTAAATCAACTACAAATTCAGTTATTACTATTAATGAAAGTCCCAGTGTGATGATTTTATATCCTGAGTGCCACTGATGGCTCACAAATCTTGTTACTTTTTTTGGTAAAGGACTATATGTGGGAAGGACCTGGTATTTTGCTGTGACTCTAGGTATTACTTCATAAAAATTTATGGAAACTGGGTTGGGCACTTGTAAGAATAGCCAAGTTTATGTGAGCCTCTCCCACAAGTATAGAACAGATTCTCATATTTTACATTGATAACCTCAAAGAAGAAGAAAATTAAGGTTTCTTTTTTTTTTTCCAGGAAGCGAAGCTAACAGATCAGTTACCACTTATCATTGTGTGTGATCGATTTGACTTTGTCCATGATTTGGTGCTCTATTTATATAGAAATAATCTTCAAAAGTATATAGAGATATATGTACAGAAGGTAAGTAATACTTAGATAACTTTAAAATATAATCTTGTAGATTTTACTTCTCACACTGGAAATCTTCATCCTTTTGAAACTCTGTGTCCAGTAAGAGCGGTCTGCTACAATGGCTTTCAACTTTTTTTTTTCCGGCAGAATCCTTTCTTTGATTAAAATTTTACGTGCATTCCAAGTAGGTAAAACAAAACAGAGCTGGTGTAGTTGAAAAAATTGAGTGGCCTACACCCTACTTATTTGATAGCCTCTGAGATATCCATGTGGAGGCCATAGGCTGCAAAGCATAGTATTAAAACCATCTTAAATAAAGATATTAGAAACTTTACCTTCTAACTCCAGAAATAGAAAGGCAGTTTTGCTATGATGGAGGCCTTTTTACCAGATAATGTTTTCACAGTCATTCTGTGACTTTAGCTCCTTTGGACTTATTTGTCCTTTGGAGCAATGCTGAAGTAATTAATTAACCAAGGCAGACTTCCTGCTAAATTTCTTTGTCTAGTTGTAAATTTAGACTCAGTTTATTACTGAATTTTAAAACTGAGCTTAAAGAGGGAAATGAGTTTTATTTTTTAAAAACTCCTTTTGGTTTTGCTTATTAGTAACGTAATGACATTCTTCTTTTTTTTAAACCATAGGTGAATCCAAGTCGACTTCCTGTGGTTATTGGAGGATTACTTGATGTTGATTGCTCTGAAGATGTCATTAAAAACTTGATTCTTGTTGTAAGAGGTCAATTCTCTACTGATGAGCTTGTCGCTGAGGTTGAAAAAAGAAACAGGTGTAGTACTGTTTTAATCTTCATAACTAAAGATAAATTATTAGTCTCTTCTAGCTTGGTAATGAATAGAAGTATAACCTGTCAGTTGCCTAAAAGCTACTCAGTAACTCATGGACCTTAATTCCCTGGAGATACCTAATTTAGAAGTGATAAGCTAGCTGTAACTTGCTCTATTTCTGAAAAAAAATCTGTTTTCTGAACTATTACAGATGTCATATAGAATATCTGTTAATCTAGTTGATCACCTTCTTTGCATGTTTATACACAGAGTCAAACCACGTAGCTATATGTTTTTAATGTAAACTATGTAAAAAGCCTCCTTTTGGTTAGGTATGATACCACCATATTTAATAACTAATTCTTCTCTGATAAATTCTTCTCAAGCATGACAAAAGAGTTCCCTGTGTAACTCTGGGTTAAACTCATTTTTAAGTTGAACCTTGATATGATAATATGAATTACGAATTTCCAGTAGAGGAGAACATAGTGTGAGTGCTTCTCATACTTATACCATGAAGTCTTTTTTTAGCCTGGACATTTTGTGTTCAGAAAGTGCTGACGTAGTAAATGAGGTTAGTGAGTTGGTATAATAGTAGGAGGTTGGTATAATAGTAGGAGGTTACTCTAGCTATGAAAAGATTATCAAGAATGGGGTTTAATTTTAACCTGAGGTGGTACAGGTGTTCTGTTAATGGTATTCGTAGAATTTATATCTGAATGTTTCAAACATTCAGAAAATGTTTGAGAAATTCTGCAGTTAAGGACAATGGAGATGTAGAATATAATACTGATTTTTATAAAGCTTGAGACTAAAGTGATTATAGGTTGTAACAATTTTGTTATTTAAACCATGGTAAAAGAGTGTTGGTCATCTGGACCATTGAAATATAAGCTATAACTTAGCAAAACCATGGCCCTTGGTGGAGTGATTGTATGACTGCTAGAGGTATTAAAGCTAGAGCTTCTAAAGCTACCAGATTTTGTTCCCAGTATATATTTAGGGTACTGTTTCTTTTGGCTTTAGGTAATGTTGTATGTTACTTGCGTTAAAATTGAAAGGAACCTCAGATAATCAGGCCTGTTTTTTCATACCACATCTCTATCCTACTCCTAAACAAAATTTATCCGAAGTCCAGCCATTTTGTCCAGTTTTAAGAACAATCTATGAATCTATAATCTTTTTTTTTTCTATATCCTGTCTAGATAATGTAGCAGATAGATCTGGGAGAGTATGAAAGACAGTCTTATATACACCTTCTGTGTAATCTTGGGCAAATCATTTAACCATCTCCAAGTCTTAGTTTCGTAATTTGTAGTAGGCGTGTTGAGAATTCAAAATAGTGTATGGGAAAGTACATTATAGACCGTAAGGTACTTACATAGTGTGTCAAGAATGTGCTATTTATAATATAATATGTGTATATGTGGGGTTTTTCTGTGTGTTTCTTTTCTTTTTTTTTTTATTTTTATTTTTTACTAGATTGAAACTGCTTCTGCCTTGGCTGGAGGCTAGAATTCATGAGGGCTGTGAAGAGCCTGCTACTCACAATGCTTTAGCCAAAATCTACATAGACAGTAATAACAACCCAGAGCGATTTCTTCGGGAAAATCCTTATTATGACAGTCGTGTTGTTGGAAAGTATTGTGAGAAGAGAGATCCACATCTAGCCTGTGTTGCTTATGAACGTGGCCAGTGTGATCTGGAACTTATTAATGTGAGTACTGCTAGCTGAACGTGTACAGAGAAGGCTGCATTTTGTTTTGTTTTTCAAAATAAATTTATTTATTTATTTTTGGCTGCGTTGGGTCGTTGTTGCTGCCCGGGCTTTCTCTCGTTGCCGCGAGTGGTGCTGCTCTTCGTTGCGGTGCGCGGGCTCTAGGCGCACAGGCTTCAGTAGTTGTGGCACGTGGGCTCAGTAGTTGTGGCTCGCGGGCTCTAAAGCACAGGCTCGGTAGTTGTGGCGCACAGGCTTAGTTGCTTCGCAGCATGTGGGATCTTCTCGGACCAGGGATCGAACTCGTGTCCCCTACATTGGCAGGTGGACTCTTAACCACTGTGCCACCAGGGAAGCCCAAGACTGCGTTTTTTAAAAACCTGTTATATCATGTTGGATTAGTGAATTTTGAGAGTTTCAGAGTGGTTTTAGGTAATACGGAGCATCTTTGGAAGATACATACTTTTTTTAAAATACTTTGCTGATAATTATGAACTTAAACTGGCCAAAGTAGTTGATTAAGCTTATATTCACCCATTAACATTTAACCCCACTAGTTTTATCACTTATGTTCTCATACACTCATATGTACACACACACATATATGTATATATGTTTATATATGTGTGTATGTATGTATAGACACATCTAAATTTTTAATCATATGAGAATAAATTGCATACCTCATGGCCTTATACCTCTTCATTGTGTATTTATTAAGAATAAGGATATTCTCTTTCATAACCACATTGTAGATGGCAACCTCAGTCAGTCTGACACCAGTAGAATACTTTTTACAGTCTGTTTTATTCCAGTTTTGTCAATTGACCCAATAATGTCCTTTAAAAGAAATTTTTTCCCTCCAGTCTAGGAGTACATATTGCATGTAGTTGTCATATCAATCTTGTCTCTTTTAATCCGAAACAATTCTTCACACTTTCTTTGTCTTTTATTGACAGACATAATTGTAAAAATAGTCTTTTTCTCTATTTGTAACTTTTTATTGAGGTAAAATTCACATTACATTAACCATTTGAAAGTGAACAATTCAGTGGCAGTTAGTACATTTACAGTGTTGTGTAATCACTACACCTCTCTCTAGTTCCAAGTTTTCATCACCACATGAGGAAATCCAGTACTCAGTAAGCAGTTGCTCCACATTCCCTGCCTCCTTCTAGCCCCTGACAACCTCCAAACTGCCTTCCGTCTCCATGGATTCACCTATTCTGTATATTTCTTATAAATGAAGTCTTTTTAAAAAAAATAGAATGTTCTTCGCTTTGAGTTTCTCTTATCGTTCCTCCTGATTAGATTTAGATTGTACGTTTCCATCCAAAATTTATTACTTAAGTGATGTTTTGTTTTTCTCATGCTATAACATGCAGAAGCACCTAATTAATGTCCTTTTGTCCTTCATTTTGGGGGTCACTTTTTATCAAGTTGTCAGTTTCTCCTGTTGTATAAATATATTTCCCCTTGCAGATATATTTCCCCTTGCAGATATATTTCCCCTTGCAGATATTAAGTAGTTTGTGAAGAGACATTTAAGACAATGCGAGTATCCTACTGTGTGTGTGTGTGTGTGTGTGTGTGTGCGCGTGGGCGCGTATGTATGGCTCCCCTGCCCCCCAGTTTTGAATCTATTGATTCTTATTCAACCATTCTTAATGTGTTGGTTGCAAAATAACAATTTTCCAACTTTATCCCTTTCTCCACATTTATCAGTCAGCATGCATATATTCGTGCACTCATGAGTTCTGTGGGTTATAATCCATTGTTTTGATTTTCAAATTACTCCAGTTTTGACTGATAATAAACCCTATCAACCTGCCTCTCATGGCTTTGTGTCGTGTTCTCATTGCTCTTGGAGCACTTCTTTGTTTCTTGGCCCGACAAGTTATACCATGCTCATTTTATACCCTCCCCAGCCCTGGATCATTCATTTTTCTGGGGAACTTTGATCCCTTTTAGTGGGGAGTACCATTAGAAACCCAGATCTAGGCTCTAGGTACATTTCCTTCTAGGGTCTTTCAGTGGTCAGAGCTAGGAAATAATGCATCTGTGTACATACACATTCATATATGAATATATGTATGCATATACACATGGGAAAATAAACACACAAGAATAGCTAGTAAAACACTGAAAAGAAAGCTATGAAGGTGCACTAGCCCTACCAGTTATTAAAGCACATTACAGAGCCTCTATAATTAAAACTTGGCATCCTGGTGCATGAATAGATAGTCCAGTAGAGTAGAATATGAAGTCCAAATATAGATCCCACATCAGGGTGCTTTTTAAAAGCCTCCAAAAATTAATAAGTATGTTTTTTCTGATGATTGAATTTTAATAAGAAAAATATGGTTGTGACCTATTAAAGATACATGTAAAAGTAATGGATTTTTTTTTTTTTGCTATAAAAAAATAAACAGGGTATAATGATAGGAAATAACCTTTTTAAAGTCAGAAAAGAAAAAAAAGTGAAGTAAATCTATAAAAAGGTTTTATCTTTTACCATGAAATTAATCTTTAATATCTCATTTAGGTTTGCAATGAGAATTCCCTCTTCAAAAGTCTTTCCCGCTATCTGGTACGGCGAAAGGATCCAGAACTGTGGGGTAGTGTGCTGCTGGAAAGCAATCCTTACAGGAGACCCCTCATTGATCAGGTAAAATTGGCAAATGTGTTTAAGGCTCATCTTTTTAACTATGAGTAAAACCTTTTGCCTCATCATATACCAAATATAGTCAAATGGATCATATTTAACTATGAGAGATGACAGTAAAAAGTAGAAGAAAATAAAAATTGTACTAAAATGTATATATATCATAAATGTTAACAAAAGTGAAATATATCTTCTCCAAGAAAATATATCCCGAAAGAGAGAATTTAATTATATAATACTCCCTCAATTCATCATAGTTAAAAGGATAACAGTAAATTAAACATTTAATAAAATGAGTAAGAATTGCTATTTATTAATACCTGAGAAGTGACTCAGTTGATTAGAAACATTCAAGACAATGGTAAATCAGGAAAGGATAAGAACTGGTGAGAAAATACAAATGACCTAGTGGGTAAATGTTAAATAAATCTCAATAGGGTAAGCATAGACCTGCAAAGGAGATGCGGGTTTATATCTATATAAAAATTGAAAACATTTTTTAAAACCTTAAAAATTGAGGGTTGTTAATAATGGTTCTTAAATTGTTGGTAGAAGTATAAATATAGAAGAGAATAAATTGAAGAATATTAATTTTTCATTCTTAGGAAGCATTTCTAAGGAAAATTTCCAAGTTAATACAAAGCTTCCTAGAAAAAATGTTCATTGGTGCATCTGGGAACTGTGCAAATAGCCAAAAATAGAGGAATTACTGAGTATATAATGCCACATCTGTATGGTTGAATTGTATGTAACCATTAAAGTGATAATGAGGAGTGGTTATTATGGATAATATTTTAATCAGGGAAAAGATAGAAATTTTGTAATTAGGGTGATTTTTTTTTTCAAGAGAACGAAAGTATACATGTTACAGGTATATGTGGATTTATGTAAAAAGACCTTTGGATGGTAAATTTAAAGGTATTTTATCTCGTTCCTTCTTCTCTGCCTATTTCATTTTCTACTGGGGCCAGCTTATTCTTATTAGATAATATCATCAAAACCACCTTGACTCTCAGTACTTATTCCCTGTATATCCTCTGCAGGTTGTACAGACAGCCTTGTCTGAGACTCAGGACCCTGAAGAAGTGTCAGTAACTGTCAAGGCTTTTATGACTGCAGACCTTCCTAATGAACTCATTGAACTGCTGGAGAAAATTGTCCTTGATAACTCTGTATTCAGTGAACACAGGTATCCTGTGAAGAGGGGTCTATTGGCTCTTTAGAGTTAGTCTTTATAGCCTGCCAGTTTGGAGAAGGAACAGAGACAAAGATTAGAGAATGTTGTCTAAATTCTCACTTTTCTAATACCCTCTCGTCACCCTACCTCCTGAGGCGAAATACTCTTTAGCTGCAGTGTTTATTCTTTATGACTAATGAGCTTTTCCAACATTGCATTCAAATCTTTCTTTCTTAAAGGAATCTGCAAAACCTCCTCATCCTCACTGCAATCAAGGCTGACCGTACCCGTGTTATGGAATATATTAACCGCCTGGATAATTATGATGCCCCAGATATTGCCAATATCGCCATCAGCAATGAGCTGTTTGAAGAAGCATTTGCCATTTTTCGGAAATTTGACGTCAATACTTCAGCAGTGCAGGTAAACTACAGATTACCTGAGTTGATTTACTAAATGTAATACCTTCTCTTGATTCAATGTATGTATTGTCCTGTGAGAATGGGCATAATTTATTGCTGTGGCAATAGAAGAGCAATAAAATCCTAACCGTTTAAGTATAATTGCTGTGTGGTAAGATTCATTGTACTGTAACTCTGATTAAAAATTGGTTGCCTAGGTCTTGATCGAACATATTGGAAACTTAGATCGGGCATATGAGTTTGCTGAACGCTGCAATGAACCTGCAGTCTGGAGTCAGCTCGCAAAAGCCCAGCTGCAGAAAGGAATGGTGAAAGAAGCCATTGATTCTTACATCAAAGCAGATGATCCTTCATCCTACATGGAAGTTGTTCAGGCTGCCAATACTAGTGGTATGACTTCTCACTTTTATGTGTTTGCCACCTCAGAAAATGTACCTAAGCTAAGCATTAAGTTATATGTCTGTTCTGTATTAAGTAGGAGTTAGAGACTGCATGGCTGTTTGCCCTCCATCTGAGTTCAGATAAAGAGAGTCTGTGTTTTGTGAATTTAAAAGCTCCATGGGGAAGTTTAATTTTCTGTTTTGAAGTCTCAAAATTCTCATCTATCTCTAATCCGATAACTTTAAGGAGAAAGGGGATTCAGCTATTCATTTGGTCAGTAATAATACAGAGGCATAATAGAAGTTTCACTATTTTGATGCCTTTCACTGTTTGTATTTGTTATTCTCTATACTGTCTCTTTGAAAGGGAAATTAATAGCAATTCTCATTTGCTTCAGTGAAAAGATAAATGTTGGTATGTTAGTGTTTGGATTTACTTATTTGTTTTTCTATACCTAGGAAACTGGGAAGAACTGGTGAAGTACTTGCAGATGGCTCGTAAGAAGGCTCGTGAATCCTATGTGGAGACAGAATTGATATTTGCACTGGCTAAAACAAACCGCCTTGCAGAGTTAGAAGAGTTCATCAATGGGCCAAATAACGCTCATATCCAGCAAGTGGGTTTCCTGTTCCGATTTTTTTTTTTAGGAGTGTAAAAATAGTTGAGCAGCTTCATTAGCTTAGTAGGATCAACAAGTGGCAACTGAAAGTTTCTAAGGAAAAATATTGTTTCTTAGTATTAAATTGAGTTGTAACTTTGGAAAGAAGATTGAGTTTAGGCTTACAGAAAATGGTTTTTGTTTTTTTTTCAGGTTGGTGACCGCTGTTATGATGAAAAAATGTATGATGCTGCTAAGCTGTTGTACAATAATGTTTCCAATTTTGGACGCTTGGCATCTACTCTGGTTCACCTGGGTGAATATCAGGCAGCTGTTGATGGAGCTAGGAAAGCTAACAGTACTCGAACATGGAAAGAGGTAATCTAAACAACAGTTTGAGTGAAGAATTAAGATGCTATTTAGGAATATTCTTTAAACTGATTAATTGAATTAACCAGCCATGTTTACACTTGAGTTCACATAATTGCAATTTTTTAAATTGTAGGTCTGCTTTGCCTGTGTAGATGGGAAAGAGTTCCGTCTCGCTCAAATGTGTGGGCTTCATATTGTAGTACATGCAGATGAATTGGAGGAACTTATCAACTACTATCAGGTAGTGAACTGAGTCTTTTGTATTAGCTGAGATCTTTTGCCACAGATATTCTTGTCTTTAATTGCATTTTTCTCTTATTTAGGATCGTGGATATTTTGAAGAGCTGATAACCATGTTGGAAGCAGCACTGGGACTTGAGCGAGCTCATATGGGGATGTTCACCGAGTTAGCTATTCTGTATTCTAAGTTTAAGCCACAGAAAATGAGGGAGCACCTGGAGCTGTTCTGGTCCAGAGTGAACATTCCTAAGGTAACCAGCCTTTAATTGTAAGGCAGCGCTATAGCTAAAGCTAATACTTGAATTTTAATTAAAAAAAAGGTTTTTTTGCTATTAATTAGAATTAGAGACCCATATCTATCTAAAGCAATTAAATCTTTCTTACGCAGGTGCTAAGAGCTGCAGAACAAGCTCACCTTTGGGCAGAATTGGTGTTTTTGTATGACAAGTACGAAGAATATGATAATGCCATAATTACCATGATGAATCATCCGACTGATGCGTGGAAAGAAGGGCAGTTCAAAGATATCATTACCAAGGTGTGTACCTTCTTCAGAAGAGAAAGTCTTCAGAAAGAGAAAGCTCATTAGGAAGTAACTACCTCATGTATGGATTTTTGCTGTTTTAGGTTGCCAATGTGGAACTGTACTACAGAGCAATACAGTTCTACTTAGAATTCAAGCCACTGTTGTTAAATGATTTGCTGATGGTGCTGTCTCCACGGTTGGATCATACTCGTGCAGTCAATTATTTCAGCAAGGTAATAATTTTTAAAACCTCAAAACTTCATAGCAGGGAGCTAAGACATTCTTGGATAACTTTTGTCCATGGAACTTTAGCAATGTACTACATTTGTAACAAACTCTTATTTTAAAGGTTAAACAGCTACCACTGGTGAAACCATATTTGCGTTCAGTCCAGAACCACAACAACAAATCTGTGAATGAATCACTGAACAACCTCTTTATTACAGAAGAAGATTATCAGGTAAAACTTTTTGGTTCTTTCATGTATTCTCAAAACTCAGGTTATCATTGAGTTGTAAAGTTGGTATGTTCTGCGGTAAAAAAAAAAAAAAAGCCCATCATCCCTTAGGACTGTAAATAGTAGGTGCTTGAGTGCCACGGATCTAAATTTAGTGAAGTTTTCAGGATTGGTAAATCTGATGTCTCCTAATTAAATGCCAAGTTTGCAGAATTCTGCTTAGATCTTGTCCAAGTTAATGCTTTAGAAAAATACCTAAACATCTAGACTGTAGATTGAGTTGAAAAAGTTTTTGAGCTCTTAAACTAGTCCATAAAACTTACACAGTATTAACTCTTCTTGCCCAAGAGCATATTAGTACTGTCTTTTAGTAAACTTTCCCTTGTGAAGGATTTTGCAAAAACAAAATTAAAGTTAAGGTTAAGCTAGTTGCCTTTGTCTTTCTCTTACTGTCAACATGGTTTTCTTTCAGTCTCAGATCCCATGCTGATCTCTATGACTGAATATCATGTTGAGTTGTATCAGGAGTTTACCTAGAGCATAAAATCTTACCCTCCAAATTACAAATCCTTCCAATTTCATAACCATTCAAGTTAGTCCTTGATACTGAAAACTTTGGAGAAAAAAGTTGTACCTTTAGAAATTTTATAGTGCCTTGAAGGACTTTATTGTTAAACAGTTAGATTGAGGAATGTTGATACTTGTTCATATTACAACTTTGTGGTTTGATTCTTGAATCTAGGCTGTCATATTACAATAACGGCTCATTGATCAAGTCATATTATACATATATATCATGTAAGATATTGATCATATTACATACAGTCAGTCATATACAATAATGGCTCATTGATAAGAATGATGGGACATAAAATTTAAACTAAAATGAAATACTGGTTTGGCATTTGAATGGCTTTGTTTTATTTTTTAAGGCTCTGCGAACATCGATAGATGCTTATGACAACTTTGACAATATCTCGCTTGCTCAGCGTTTGGAAAAACATGAACTCATTGAATTCAGAAGAATTGCTGCTTATCTCTTCAAAGGCAACAATCGCTGGAAACAGAGTGTGGAGCTGTGCAAGAAAGATAGCCTGTACAAGGTGAATAAAGTTGGTGGGGGTGGGGCTCTTAAGGCAAATACTAGATGATCTGTGTTAACCCTGGAATGGTATATTATAAGTGGTTATGGCCTATAAAAGTATTAGTTTTTGCAAGTATGAGAACTGCCTTTAAGCTCCTGCTTGAGGAGATGATAATTAAGTCGACTTCTTGATTCTGGAGCCTGTCTTCTGTTTATGTCAAACGTCTCTCTGTTTTTAAAAAAAAAAAAAAAAGA
Organism: Eubalaena glacialis; assembly: GCF_028564815.1. Lineage (NCBI taxonomy): Eukaryota > Metazoa > Chordata > Mammalia > Artiodactyla > Balaenidae > Eubalaena > Eubalaena glacialis. The sequence continues at coordinate 25,646,915 of NC_083734.1, read as the reverse complement.
AAAAAATGCTTTACCCTGTCTTTTCCTTTTCTTTCAGGAAATCCTTAATTTAAATGATATAACTGTGAGGTTTTTTCCCCATTGTATTACTTAGTTTACCAGTTCAGTGTATTTGAATTTAATGTTTGACCTTCATCCTTTCCTTTAAATAGGATGCAATGCAGTATGCCTCTGAATCTAAAGATACTGAGTTGGCTGAAGAACTCCTACAGTGGTTTTTGCAGGAAGAAAAAAGAGAGTGCTTTGGAGCTTGTCTCTTCACTTGTTACGATCTTTTAAGGCCAGATGTTGTCCTGGAAACTGCATGGAGGCACAATATCATGGATTTTGCCATGCCCTATTTCATCCAGGTCATGAAGGAATACTTGACAAAGGTAATGGCACCTCTGAGAACTAATTATCTTGAGGATATGTAAAATTCCATGTACAGACTTTGTTTCAAATGTTTTTTTCTCTAGTAGAAGTAATTTAGTTGATCATAAAATATTCCTATCCTCCAGTAATTTTTAATATCTGACAAATGACATTGAATGGAAAGGGAACTCAAACATAACTTGTCAGAATGTTTACCCTCAGAATACCTCAATGTATTTCTGAGGGGCGAACAGTATTATGTCCATGTTGTATGGGGTTTTTTTTTTTTTTTTTTAACGTTTGATAGAAACCTTTTTGTCAAAATAATGTCTTCCTCAAATCAATTCTTGTAACTCAGACGACCATAACTTAGTAGTGTAGATTCCCTTCTATTTGGTTGGTTCTTGACTTTAATATGTATGTCTGTTTCCCCTAGGGAAGCTACACCTATATTCTTAATACCCTGTTAATCTTCTCAATATTTTGATAGCTTAAGCCCTTATTTAAAAATATTGTAGGAGGTTAACAATTAATGACACATTTCCTAAAAGTGCATTAAACAAGCTGGGGGTATAATCATTTTATAAAATTCACTTACTCATCTTAATGTCCATTTTTGATGTTAAGATGTCTTTTACTTACCCTGTCCTCAACAGTTACTAGCTTTCATGCTATAGAACATATTTAAATGGTCCTAAAGAATCCATTTTGTCAAAGCAAAACATGCTTATTAAAATCAGAGTTTCATATCTGATCTCTTCAGCATGCCTGAGTTAAAGCAGGGGAAAAAGCACTACTAACAACCCCCAGTATAACTGAATATTTCCTTGGGCCAGCATCTAATTAGATATCATTGTGTTAGTTATAATTTTTTAAGAATTAACATTTTCTGTGTATAAACTGCTTAAAGTCCAGTGTAAGAGGAAAAACATTCGCCTTGTCTTAGCCATAGATGAGAATAGCTTCTTTTCTTATGCATAATGCCAACTTGTGAGACCTGGCTCTAAGCTGCTGTTAACCAAAGTGCTGTAAATTTTACTAGTGATTAAGCTGCTTTCTTTCACACTGACTCTAGCATAAACTCTTCTGCAATAAGCTCTGAAGTTAAAAAAAAAAAAAAAATTCTAAGTTTTGCTTCCCGTGTGCCCTTTATTTTCACTTTTCTCATACCTTTTTTAGTGGTTAGATGTTTCTCCCCTAAACCTTTGTTGCTGATTCTACCTTTTTATGCTCAATATGGAATTTGATTTTTTTCTAAGCTGCACCTTCTGAATTCCTTTGCAGGTTGATGCAATAAAGGAAAAGGTGAAAGTTGATTCTTTTCCATCTTTAAGTCTGGAGGACTAAGTCTAAGGAATTTGCATGATTTTTTTTCCTTCCTTTTCTACACTGCTGCTGCTGCTTTTTCCCCCGATAAATTTTCACTAAAGCCTCTGCAAGTCCCTTGAAACATAACTATAATAGAGCTCTAGGACATTAGTAGATGTTTGCTACTAATCGGCTAATAGGCTTTAGGAAGGGCAGGAGGCTAATCAGTAGTTGGTTCACAGTCTCTCTTAAATATATTATTAAAAACTGAGCATGTTGAGTTTCCATATTAATTCCAAAGTTTCAGGAAATTTCTCTTCCCTGTCAGGGTATCTGGACCATAATAGGATTTTCTCAATACTCTAAGTAAAATTAAACAGCCTCTGGTTTTATTTTGTAAGCGTGCCTGACAGTTGTTGAATTTATATATGTATATACATGCCCTAAAAGGCTTTTTGGGGTTTTTTTGGTATTGAAGGACTGTGATCCAGTTTCTGATCTCTTGATTCTTACTAATTTTTTGCTGAAAGTAGATACGAGAGATACTAGCTGCTTCCGAAGAGACTTTCCTCATGTTTCTCCAGGTGTCCAGTTCTTATGGTGCTAGTCCATTTTCAAGAGGAATCAAAACTTTTAAAATCATCAGACTGGCTTGCTGTAATTGTTGCTAAGCAACATGGATTATTTCTGTATATAATGAAATAATATTAACTTATACTTTCTGTAATAAGGTTCATCTCTGAAGCTACAAATTTGCTCTTATTCATCCATTGGCTTGTCCGAGGTCAAATTTAGGTACCTTTTGGTCACTGCTTCCCTCATTGGCTTGTCTCCATCCCAGTATAAATGAAACAAACTTACAAACTTACGTCTGGTATCAAATTGTGGTGAGAAAAGGGTGGGAAGGTAAAGGACAGTTGAAACAATTTAAAAGAATTTGGAGGGGGGACAGTGCCTTGGAATTATGTTGAACCAAACTGGAGTCACCATTGGAACTTAGGGCAAACCTGAGTAAAATGCATTGTGTGTGAGGCCCTTCAGCAGCTAGTAAGCAAGGCAGTTAGAAAGCGTGTGTGTGAAAAATAGGTAATTGAACTGCAGTGTTATGCATTGTTTTAAATCAAGCATGTACAACAGTCATTGCAATTACATCATACTACTTTTGAAACTCTTAAAGCATTGCTGTGGGCTGTGTGTGTTTCTTGAGAGCCTGTATAGCAACAGTCATCTTCAGATCTCACTTCTTGCTTCAGTACTTTTGCCTTTTTTTCATGCACACATACACCAAAGTAACTGACTGCATGTTAACTTTTCCTCTGCAGCATATTGCAGTCTTTGTGGAAAAGCCTTTTACATTATAGTGAATTTTCAGTAGTACAGATGGAATTGAACTCAGTGACATGCTTACCTGTAATTTTTCTTTTTTAATCCAAGGATCAGAAACTTTTGTTACAGCTCTTAACAAAAGCTTGTGTTCATAAAAGCCTTCTCTGCTTTTCTTTTTTGAGCAGTCTAAATTGGGTCAGTGGAAACAATAATTGGATGTTGCTGTGCCAGAGGCTGTCCCATTAAATAGAAAAATCAAAAATTTTTTTGCTTAGCTCGATACTACTCCTTCACAGTTGTTACTTTTTGTTTCGTCCCTGTGCCCAACCTGCCTATGTCTTGTGCCTGGGCATTGTGACATTGCTAGCTCTTCTAAGTCTTTAATGTACTTCTGTAATAGGACTTCTGTCTTCAACATCTGACTCAGACATTAACTTTTAGACACGTGTTCACTTTAGATTCCTTTCCTTGAAAGTCTGGAAATGTATTATGCAGTGGTGGTTTTTTGTTGTTGTTTGGTTTTTCTTCTTAGAAGTTATTAACGTACACTCATCCATATTTTTTTTTTGTATAACCTCTTTAGCTATACTTATAGTTTTGTATAACTATTTAGGTTAACAAAACCCCATCTGACTGCCCTTGATGGCACAAACTGTGCTTTAAATTATAAAGCTGCAGTGATTTTTGTTTTAAGTTTGGGTGCCAAACAGTGGGTGTTTCTTATGGTACTTATACTGCATAGTAGTCTTTAATTTGATACTGGGGTAATTTGTAACACATGAGCACTTAGGTTATAAAATAGAAAAATGGTATACAAAAGCAAACTAACCCATCTTCCTAGGGTAGAAAAACCATATTTTATCTGAAGGTGTCTAGAGTCTACCTCAGCTTACTTTTCTCACATTTTGCTCCCTGACAAATTAGGATGGATTAGACCCACATTTATGGTATTTAATATGAAACAATTAAAATATGTATAAATTACTGTCCTAACCTTAATGGCCTATGTGAGGATTGAAACACTATTTTAAATAATTTCAAATAGAGACTAGGCGCTGCTTTAACCTTTTTGGGACCCAGTCTATAATAGCCTTTTCACTGAAGTCTGCATGTCTTTTTTTGTGAGTGATTTTTCACTATTGGCCTTTTTGAAGAACATGCAGTGAACATTCATAAAAAAGTTCTTTCCTGCACTCTGCCTCCCCATCTCAGCGCACTTAGGACTTTGAAAGCCACAATAATAGATAACATTGAGATTTGAAGTTTAGTTTTACTTCAAGTATAATGATAGACCAACTATAAGACTTTTAATTTTAAATACAGTCTAAGAGACAAATATAGTACAGTTTAAAAGGTAAATGGAAGTGGTACGGTGGAGATACCCTAATCCCAGTGTCGTAATGTCATTCTCCCCAGTCCTTCACAGAATTCCAGATTCAAATCATGTTAATCCTAGAAGGAACTCTATAGATTATCTCATTCAACTGACTCACTGTATAGACAAGGAAATTTGAGGGTCAGTGCAATGGTTTGCCAAGGTCACACAACTAGTTAGTGGAAGGATCTATGTATTCCAGCTCTTTTCTTCCACTAATATATTTGGGCTCCTCTACAGTATTATTTCTGTCTGATACTATCCAGTTTTACTTAGAGTGGCTAGCATATAGTAGCCATTTGCTTCTTTGGCTTAATTAAAAGCAAAAAATGTCTTCCTCAAAGAAGTTGGGGGAGAATCAGGCATTCCTAGTTCCTTCTTAGAAAATAGAGCATCAACACATGCAGCCTGTCTTTATATAAAAAGATTGAATATGGAGCCACTTGAATCTTAAACTTCAGTCCGCACGTCATCAATATTGACAGAAGCTGTGCACAGTTGGCAAAAGAGAGCTCATTCTGCACAAGTGCTTATCCAGTCACTAGACTCATTGCACTTTTTTGAATACCATTTCCTTTGGGGAGGGAAGTCCAGGTCATGAGTTCATTATCATTATCTTTGATAGGGTTTAAACTTCATTTGAGAAAGTGGTTCCTTCTCATTATCTCCCTCCCTCAGGCTGGCTGCATCCTAGCATGCCCAGTTTTAGCCTGGCGTGAGCTTTTATGGCATTTATAAATCCCTCCTTCCTGAGGGTTTATAATGATAGTGCTAAAAATCACCTTGACTGAAGTATGAACATTGCCATTGAATTTGAGGGGGCCTGAGAATGTTCTTTCTACTCTAGTCTGTTTTATTTTGACAAAATTTAACATACTAAGGCTTTTCCACTTTCTGCCATAAACTAGGTTTATAATACTTTTGAGGTGCTAATTACCATTACCTGTTTTTCTCCAGGTGGATAAATTAGATGCTTCAGAATCACTGAGAAAAGAAGAAGAACAAGCTACAGAGACTCAACCTATTGTTTATGGTAATCTCTTTCTCTCTTTAACCTCACAGAAATACAGTAGACAAACAGTTCATTCTGTGGGGATTCTATCTCAAAATAGAAATGTAGTAAGCTCTAAAGTACAAAAGGCTCACTGAGTTAAGGAATAAGTCTATTATTTTTTTCTGAAAACAGTCTTAAAGCGGGCATTGACATTATTCACTAAGATGATCTTTTTTTTTTTTTTTTTTTTGGTTTTCTTTTTTTTTTTTTTTCTGCTGCTTTACTCACTAAAATAATCTTAAATGCAAAGGTAATCTCAAAAAACAGTCAGTTGAGATCATAACCTAATTTACCTAATGCCTGGTCACTGATTGCTTATTCATGAATTACTGAGAAAGACGTGTTGGTGAGCTCAATTTTCAGAAGTACAAAAGGTGAGAGAACATGCCAAGGTCATCTTAAGTGTGCTTTACAGAAATAGTACATCTCTTTAAATTCTGACTAGGACAGAGAACTGGATAGCGTTTCCATTTGAGAACATTCCAGAGGGATAGGATCTTCAGACTCTCAGTGAATATTTAAGGCAATTTAATTTCTTCTTACATGTGCCTTTCTGAAATACGTCCCCTTTCCATTTCACTCATGGTGAACAGATTGATTTGAGCAATGAATTTGAAGGGTATAGTTTACAGCACTTTAACCAGGTGGTGTTGGGAGGAGGGTATAAAATATGGCTGCTGTATCTCAACCTGCTAAAGGAAATGATAGTATACAAATCTATTATGCCATTATCTCCTTTTTACTATAGATAAGGACTTTGGGAATTTAGAGGACAGGGTAGTGTTGATAAAGTTGGAGAACATAAAGTAGATTCTTAGAGATGGGAGCAAGATGTTTGACATACTTGATATAGGAAACAAAGTAGAAACAGAAACAGGGTGGGTGTAATAATTGGGGGGCATCTACTGAATTTGGCTTATCTTCAGGGTATTTAAATGCATAGTCCTTGTAGGCAGTTGAAAATGGGGTTGAGCCAAGGACAGCTGTGACAGTGCCACCTTCTCACCATTCCACCTGCCCAGCCGGCTAAGGAGAGGCATGATGTTGGAACTATTTTGGCACTTCTTTCAAGCTTCTCCTTCCCTCCCCCTCAATTGCCTTGAAGTCTCTGCTGTTTGTCAGAGATTTGCAGACTCATGGGGTTTTTCTTTGTTGTTCTTGTTTTCTCATCATTCCATTGTGATACTAAGAGACTAAGAAGCTTAATGTAAAAATAAAATGCTTGTGTTGTTAAAAAAAAAAAAAGAAAATGGGGTTGAAATTTCAAGGTAGACGTCAGTGTCAAGGTTAGAAGTGTTTTTTTAATAAACTGCTGGTTCCTAAAGAGTTCACTCACTGAAGACGGTTTTGGTTGTTATTTACAAAAAGGAGAGACACGAGGTCACTTGGAGAAATCTCGCCCTAGGTTTACGTTATAGTGGGAGATTAAGAGTAGTACCTCTTTTGCAGGGGGTGGGGAGAGGTGTTAGGTGTATTCTCCCTCTAAATAAGCCAGGTTCTCAACAGGTCGTTTCCTGTATGTGTCAATAACTATTTAAACTTCATGAGAGTGTTAACTTAGTATTCGAAAGAGGTTGTATCCTCTAATGTATTTCACACCTAATGCATATTTGAATATGTCTTGTCTTTGACTTTTTTTTTTTTTTAGTACTGGATGCTAGAAATGCATTTGGTTTTGTTACCATTTAGACATGTCTAAATCAGGAATTTAAATCTAACTTTAAAAGTTCAGTTGCGTTAAAAATATATCTGTTAAAAAATTGTTTTCCTGTGCTAATTATATTGTCACCAAATAAAATATGCAAACACCATGTGGTGATAGGCTTATTGCTAGATGTCTTGCCTAAGCATGTCGAGCATGCATGTGCTTATTGCTTTAAATGATGTATGAAGTAACATAATCACTGTTACAGTTCTGGCCCTCGGCCCTGCACGGTTTTCGTTGGCTGTTTAGGCAGGACCCTTCTCAGGGTGACTGTCATGGTGAAATTGAGAGTCAGAAGTGCCCCCACAAAATTCATTCAAAGTAGAATGAATTACGTTGCTAGAGTAGGGAGACTGGGGTGTGATCATCCTACGATGCTAACAGTTTCTCCCACCTCCTTGCCCCCACCCCCCGCTCCTTTTTGTTTTCTTCCGTAGGTCAGCCCCAGTTGATGCTGACAGCAGGACCCAGTGTTGCAGTCCCTCCCCAGGCACCTTTTGGTTATGGTTATACTGCACCACCCTATGGGCAGCCACAGCCTGGCTTTGGGTACAGCATGTGAGACGGAAAGCTGATCCTGTAGTCGCCTATTTTCGTACCGAAACATCGTCTCTACCCGCTTCTCAGTTTATAACGGGGGAAAACAGGCACATGTTCTTGTAACCTTTATTTCATGAAGGACTACTTTTTGTTTTTAACTGTAAACTTGGATCACCTATGTTAAAAGCTTATTTCACATTCCGCATCATTTTAGAATTTATTTTCAAAGGGGAATAGTTTCAGTGTTTTATTCACTTGGGCTTTCTTTCTTCCCCCTCATTCTTTGAAGAAGTGCTTAATATTCAATCTGTTGTGAAGAACCTGATTTGCACTCTGTAGTGTTTAAAGAAAAAAAAAAAACTCTAATATTGAATCTCTTAAATTTAGTGTATGTAAACAGCTTACAGTATGTATTGTCTAAATGCATTTAAATCTTTTATTCAAAGAAAAGCTAAAGCAGAAGTATTGGTATGTGACCATGCAAAACTGTCAATGCCAACAAAGACAACACTAATCAGCATATCCTACACTGGATTGCAGTGCTCTCCAAATTATTTGAAAAATGCATTACAGACAACTTGCCTGACTTTTAAATGAGCGTAAAAGGCCCTCTAACCTATGCAGGTTTCCTCATTACACATATAGAAAATGCTAGTGTGTTTTTGCTCACTTCATATGTAACAGGTGCCTTTATGTTGTGCTGTATCCTGTGCTTTTTTTGTGGGACCATTCCATTCAGGAACAAAGAGCACCATGATTCCAATCTGTGTGTATTTACTAACCCTTCCCTGAGGTTTGTGTATGTTGGATATTGTGGTGTTTTAGATCACTGAGTGTACAGAAGAAAGAATTCAAACAAAATATTGCTGTTCTTCAGTTTTGTTTGTGGAATTTGAAATTACTCAAATTTAAAATAAATTACTGGACTGTGGAAATAACATGTAGAATGGCAGTTTTACTTAAATATCTCTCAAACTTAAACCAAAAGAACCGAAGTTGATTTCTTTTAAACCAGTGTTTGAATTCAAGTTTTTTTGCTTATGGCTGAGAATGTTACTCTAAGTTCATTTCACTGTTAATTCTCAATAGTTAGAGAGCCCCCTACCTAGCTTTGTATTGCTCTATAACTCTAAGTCAAGCCATTGACCATAAACTCCACAGAATGGTTTTTTAAAACTTAGAACTCCTGCTTTTCCCCACCTTCACCTCCCCCCCAACCCCCCAATATTCCTATAGGAAATTATAGTATTAGTTGGAAAAATCCCTTTTCCTTTCTTGGTTTGTCATAGGGAAAACATCTTGCTGCTCAGGTCCTGGACGTCCTGTTGTTTCTCCTGGATCTCAGCCCCCTTTCTTCATCTTTGTCAAAATCAAGAGATTTTTCTCTTTTCCCTTCCCATTTAATAGAAACAAGTTAAAATACTTTAGTAAAGGTTTTCTTATAGCATACTTAAGAGTTTTTTGGGTTTTTTTTTTAAAGCCTTGTTTTAATCTGGTGCTATGTCTGTGATACTGAGTTGCCCCTTAAAACCATCCATAATGGGCTACAGTAGAAAGAGAAACTGATGCAGCGTATAACTTAGGTTCAAATTGAGAGCAAGCTGAACTTTTGAGCTTGTTCCTTCTCCTGTATGTTAACACTATGAGTAATTTTCAGGATTATTTGTAGGAGTATGTTTAAATTACAAAACACCTAGCTCAGTACTGGGCAGTAGTAAGTGTTGTACAATAAGAGACAGAATGAATTGGTAATAAACTGTAATTTAAGGGATCTTCCCTAACTTTCCTCTGAATAGGATGATGGTCGATGGTCTGGGAGAAGGAACTAAAAACAGAAAACCAAGAGTACTAAGAGTTCTTTACCACTCTCTAAAGGTAACTAAAACAGGAGGGAAGAAGGGGAAAGAGATTCATAGGAAACTTTTCAGGAGGTAAACATGCTTTCAAGTTATCTGCCTCCCTAGGAAGAACACTTCTTCCTCTTCCTCCCTAGTATCCAAATACAGACATTATACCCCAAAAAATGTGATAATTGTTGACAGTCATTTCAACAGACATTAGTACAATAGCAAGAGACTGATGATCTCCAAGTAGGGCTGCTTTAATTTTCCATAAATTGATTTAGTCATGCAGATATCCTCACTGTTGTGCAGGGGTCCCCAACCCCTGGGGACCTGTTAGGAATGGGGCCTCACAGCAGGAGGTGACCAGTGGGCGAGAGAGTGAAGCTTCACGTGTATTGACAGCCGCTCCCCATGGCTCGCATTACCGCCTGAACTCCACCTCCTGTCAGATCAGCAGCAGCATTAGAGTCTCATAGGAGCATGAACCCTACTGTGAACTGCGCATGCGAGGGATCTAGGTTGCGTGCTCCTTGTGAGAATCTAATGCCTGATGATCTGAGGTGGAGCTGAGGCGGTGATGCTAGTGCTGGGGAGCGGCTGCAAATACAGATTGTTGTTAGCAGAGAGGTTTGACTGCAGACTCTCATCAAAACCCTATCAGTGGGAGGAGCTCTGTTGTGGCGGTGAGGAAAAGGAATCTGAGAAGGACTGATTGTTCCATTATGGATGGAGGGGATGATGGTAACCTTGTTATCAAAAAGAGGTTTGTGTCTGAGGCAGAATTAGATGAACGGCGCAAAAGGAGGCAAGAAGAATGGGAGAAAGTTCGAAAACCTGAAGATCCAGAAGAATGCCCAGAGGAGGTTTATGACCCTCGGTCTCTATATGAAAGGCTACAGGAACAGAAAGATAGGAAGCAGCAGGAGTATGAAGAACAGTTCAAATTCAAGAACATGGTAAGAGGCTTAGACGAAGATGAGACCAACTTCCTTGATGAGGTTTCTCGGCAGCAGGAACTAATAGAAAAGCAGCGAAGAGAAGAAGAACTGAAAGAACTGAAGGAATACAGAAGTAATCTCAACAAGGTTGGAATTTCTCAAGACAACAAAAAGGAAGTGGAGAAGAAAGTGGCTGTGAAACCCACAGAAACCAAGACCAAGTTCTCCCAGGCAAAGCTGTTGGCAGGAGCTGTGAAGCATAAGAGCTCAGAGAGTGGCAACAGTTTGAAAAGACTGAAATCGGACCCTGACCCAGATGACAAGAATCAAGAAGCCCCGTCCTGCGTGTCTCTTGGAAGCACATCTCTGAGTGGTCCCTCCATCCACTGCCCCTCCGCTGCCGTCTGTATCGGCATCCTCCCAGGTTTGGGCGCCTACTCTGGGAGCAGCGACTCTGAGTCCAGCTCAGACAGCGAAGGCACCATCAATGCCACCGGCAAGATCGTCTCCTCCATCTTCCGAACCAACACCTTCCTCGAGGCCCCCTAGTTCCTCTGTTATTACCGCAGGGAGCTCCTCCCCAAGAGAAGACTGGACAGTTTATTCTGCCTGCAGGCATTGCCTCCCACAGAAAAGTCCTTTGCCTGCTCCCTGTGCACACCATGACGTTTTTAACCTCATCTAAAAATGTCCAGAATCCAAAAAAAAAAAAAAAAAACCCTATCAGTGAGTGGCAAGTGAAAACAAGCTCAGGGCTCCCAGTGATTCTGCATTATAGTGAGCTGTATTTCATTATAGATTACAATATAATAATAGAAATAAAGTGCACAATAAATGTAATGTACGTGAATCATCCCAAAACCACACCCTGCCCCCACCCCAGTCCGTTTAAAAATTGTCTTCCATGAAACCAGTCCCTCGTGCCAAAAAGGTTGGGGACCGCTGCTGTAGCGGTTCTCAAACTTTTTCTGAGGATCCTTTTTCTACTCAAATTACTGAAGATCCCAAAGAGCTCTAGTTTATGTGGGGTTTTATCTATTCCTACTTACTGTATTTTAGTAGTTAAAACAATTTTTTTTAACTATTAACCATTTAAATATGACTAATAAACTCATTGAATGTTAACATAAGCAATAATGAATTAACCATATTTCTCCAACCAAAAGTCAAGCAAGAAGAATGGCATTGTACTATTTTTTACAAGTCTCTTTAAAGTTTATTGTAACAGAAGACTCCTGGACTCTCATATCTACTTCTGCATTCAATCTGTTATGTTTTGAAGTATATGAAGAAAATCTGGCCTCATATAGATATTTAATAAGGAAAGGAAGGAGGATTTTAATAGCCTTTCCAGATACTTGTGGTTAGTTGAAATGTGGACTCTGAAATCATGAAGATGAACTTTTTGTAGTTGTATCTGCCAAACAAACACCCAGGTCTGGTTAACTAGATTTTGTCAGTTCTTGCAAGTAAAAATGTTTGATGACAAAAGCAGCTAGTTCAGCTCAGGACTCAGCCACAAGTGTTTTTCCTCAAGATGACAGTCACACTTCAGTGTGTACCAGAAGTGTTTGATGTTACATAAAATATAAAGACAGTCAAGGATCAAATTTAATAATTTTTTTACTGCTTCATCAAGGACATGAAGTGAAATTTTTTTTTTTTTTAAACTAAGTGTAGGGCAGTGAAAACTACAATGACTACTTGTACAGGTAGGTGCCTCTGCCTTGATTTGTGAAAGGTGCCAGCAGTATTACCCACCATTGCTTTTTTATCATCACTGCAAATGTCAAAACAGTGGAAAAGGAAAAGAATGTCTTAGTATTAGGAAAATTGTTTTGACCCCCTGCAAGTGTCTTAGAGACCCCAAGGGCTCTGCAGAGTATACTTTGTGAACCATAAGATTATGAACCCTATAAAATAAATATGAAAGTACAGGTGAGCTAGAAAACAAACATGATGTTTCCATAACTACCAGAATTTGTGTACTATTCATCCTAGTAGATATGCCATGATTTATTAAAATTACTTCTATCAGCCACGGCAGACCATCCTGTTGGGAATGCACTTTTGAACCTGGAACCGCCAGTCTCTGAGGCAAGCCTCAGAAATTACCGGAGCCAGAATCATACATTTAGGATTGGGTTCTCTTCAGCTCAGTTACATGCTGTTGCATCACTTTCGAATCCAGTATAAACATTCTATTTAGAAACAGTTGCTATTGCGGCATCCTTCACAGTTGCAATTTCTTCTGTGCTGTCAGATGCCAGTGTAAACTACAAAACTGACAAAATAGAACCTTTAAGACTGGGTGCAGTAGTCTTTAGTGTTCCGCCCAGACTCCACTGACCTTAGAGCTTGCAGTTGTGCTCTATTACTGCTTATCTTGACGTTAACTGCTAACTAATGCTAATTGCTGAAGTTAACCATGGAGAGCTGCAGTCACTTAACATGTGCCTGTTACCAAAATTCTCCCTGACATCATCATAGTTCTCAGGGATATACTGAATTTAGAAATCCTGTCAGGATCCCCCTAAAGAAGGCTTTCAAGAAAAATGGCTTTTTGCAAAAAAGAGATCAGGAAGCTATGTGGCTCTTGGGAGCTGGAACCTTCATATTCTGGGCAGCTGGTATAACATAGTAATTATTGGAATTATGTCATGCTAAGTGTATAATGATCAAAAGGGAAATAAGGTGCCCTTAAATAATTGTCCAGTTCCTTAAGTTCTAGGTAAAGAAATAGTGGGATGTTGGGATAAGCTACATTCACTTTACAATCACCATAAATTCTTACGTGGGCCCATTATCACCTTCAAGGTCCATACAAGTCACTTCGCAAGTTTCAATGCCTTCATTGTTAGGAAAGGTGGGGAACTAAAGAGATGAAGGACCACTGCTGAGAAACTTTAGCCAGTGTGGGTCAGGGAATGAACATGAAACACAGCACGGGTGGGTTATATCAGTGCTATAAAACCTCAGCTTTAAGACAAATCCACAAAGTTAGATTTTAAACCCATCATCTATTAATAAGATAGGCAGTCATCCAAAAATTGAAGGCAGGAGAAACAAACTACAGTTTGCACCTATGGTAGTACCCTTGACCCCTGATCCTCCAAGGGGGGGGAATAGAAGAGCTATTAACACACAAAGGGACCGAACCACACATAGGAAATGCTGTTTCCCACCTCGTAATCCAATTTTATTGTGACCTTTGCCTCTCATCTTAAATATTTCTTGTTTCAGCACCCATCTCTTGAACCACCAGGACTATTTATTAACCAAACGTTTTTTTTTTTTCTTCAGCCCAAGATAACTGTGTAACCAGGCCAAGTACATGATTGACAGAAGAACACAGGAATGGATTTTCATCTCAAGAATACATAAGTTGGGGGAAGAAATTCAGCTTTTATTGTTAGAATTTGACAGTTTCAAACCCTTGTGGTGGTGGGATGACCATCATCATACACTATTCCACCTAGTAAAGTTTTAGGTGACCAGTGACCTTGTCAATTAGGTCTACTGGTCCTGGCCCAATTCCTAGAACAGTTCGAGAGCCTGGTACAATCTGAGTACGTCCTGCATCTTGGATTAAACTTACAGTCAGTCCCAGCATTTTTGCATGGGTCAATAATTCAACTAGAGTTTCTTCATCAGGAGCTCTGACCACCACTTTGGGCTGGCCACAGTATTCCCACTGTTTGAGTAATTCAGGGTTTCTCCTTTGAATTTGCTTGTAGGCAGAAACAGCAGCATGAGAGCACTGGGCAGCCACTTTCCCTTTTCCCATCTTTAAGTCATTTCGAACCACAAGAATCATTTTGTACTCCCCACCCTCTCCTAAGATGCTTGCTTCTGTTCTGGTGTCAGTGTCTGTCTCGCTCACCGAGCTCTTGGGGATCATTCCAAAGCGTACTCGGAGTCCCCAGCCCAGGCACATGCCACAAGCAACTCCGGCAGCCAAGCTGAGTGCACCAGGATTAGTCAAATATTCCATAACCAAGGGTTTGGAGAGCATCTGAAAGGAAAACAAAGTTGTCACTATCTAGCAGTGGAAAGTTACAGGCTTATCAGATAAAACATCCTGACAGTATATAAGCAGCAGTATTTTAATTCATCCAGAAAAAAGGCAAAATATGTTTTGGATCTTAGGCATGTACTTTTTCTCCCCTGTGTACTAGAAAAGGTTCAAGAATACAGGTGAAGCAGTGTAGGTCATTTTGAATCTCAATGTGAGGAGTACATCTCTTTCTTGGATACACAACAAAGCTCCGTTCCTCAATTTTTGCTAAGTCTTGTGGAGAAAGGAAATGTTCTGTTTTACCAAGATGCCTAAAGGATCTAGAGAAACCAAGATTAACTCACTCTTTCTGGAATATAGTGAGTGCTTATTTACTTGTGTCTTTGTACTGCATTAGTTCTTAATGGGGATGGTACCAACCCCTCAGAGAAGTTCCTGGGTGTCACAACAACGGGCCTGGAGTGAGGTGCGCTGCTGACATTTACTAGACCTTGGCATGGAATGCTAAAAGCCTTATACGTGAAGATTTGTCCCACTGGACGTTACTGTAGATGAAAAACTATTAATGTCTGAGAGTAGAACCCAATTTCATTTTGCATCCGAACACAAAGTATTTTTTGCATAGTTTTGACACACTCAATTTACCAGTAGTATAACTATCAATCATATAAATCAAAGGAGGATGATCCTTTATCCTTATTATTTTAGAAATTCCTATTACCCCAGCAAAGCTGTTCATGGTATTTGAATCATCAATAAAGCACTTATATCAGTCTACATTTGAGGCTGTTGGATTCATGACGCTTCAGTGTATAGGCACAAACAGTCATCAGTTTCTTCTAGTGGAATAAATAGTATCTAAGCATTTATACATTGAAATACATGGGGCCATCATGTTTGTAGAACTTACAAGTGGTGCCCTTGGAATTGTACAGTGCATAATATGCGTGGCATAGATGGCAGTCCTGGAAATACATATTTTACCATAAAGTTCTTTTTTATTCTTTTTTGTTAAAATTAGAACATATTAATGTTTTTGAAATTATATGGTAGGCAAGGTATGCAATGTTATCAAATATTTTAAAATGAGGATAATATAGGGAATCTTAAAACTTTTTTGAGATGTAATTCACATACTATAAAATTCACCTTTTTAGTGTACAATTCAGTGTTTTTTAATGTATCTACAATGTTGTACAACCATCACCACTATCTAATTCCACAACATTTTCACTGCCCCGAAAAGAAACCCCTACACCCATTAGTAGTCCCTTCCCATCTCTCCCTCCCCCAGTCTCTGGTAACCACTAAATCTACTTTGTCTTTATGGATTTGCCTATTCTGGACATTCATATAAATCAAACTATACAATATGTGGCCTTTTGTTTCAGGCTTCTATCATCCAGCATAATATTTCCAAGGTTCATCCACACTGTGGCATGTATCAATACTTCATTCCTTTTTTACTGATGAATAATATTCCATTGTATGGGTGTACCACGTATTATTTACCTCTTCAT
Source organism: Eubalaena glacialis (assembly GCF_028564815.1). Classification (NCBI taxonomy): domain Eukaryota; kingdom Metazoa; phylum Chordata; class Mammalia; order Artiodactyla; family Balaenidae; genus Eubalaena; species Eubalaena glacialis. The sequence goes on along the minus strand of NC_083734.1, from coordinate 25,630,933 downwards.
CAGTTGATGGACATCTTGGTTGTTTCTACCTTTTGGCTATTATGAATAATGCTGCTATGAATACAAGTTTTTGTGTGGATATTTGTTTTCGTTTGTCTTGGCCTTATACCTAGAAGTCTAACTGCTGGGTCATACAGCAACTCTTTAACTTTGAGGACCTGCCAAACTATTATCTAAAATGGCTATACCATTTTACATTCGTTGCAAGTGACTTTATTTTAAAAAAACTGTGTGTTGGGCCTGGTAGGGTTGAGAGCCACTTCTCTAGTGCCTTATGACTCAAGTCTCTAATTCAGAAACAAAAAAACCAATGCCTTTGCAAACAGATCTTCATATAAGTCATGGCTATCTCCAGATCTCAAAGAAGGATTGGGAGGATTATGAGATAAACCAGGCTAACAGACCTTCAGTAATTGTTAGAGAATGATGGAGTACACTTAATATCTGAAGGAAAAGAAAATGACTATATATTCTTTTGTCTCCAAACTATAAAAATATAATTTAACACATTACACTGCTATACTATGTATCTTGCTTTTCTAAGTCAAACGTACAGTTAATAAAAAATTGAAACAACCCAATATCCCCACATTTGCAATCTCAAATTCAAACCCTGCCCTCCCCAGAACAAAACTAATTTCCCTGAAATTGCTACTTAATGTTATAAAACCTGTATCTCCACTTCCTTGGAGTCCATTAGAATCCTTTACTATTCAGTTACTTTCTGAAACACCTACCAAAAAAACTCTGCATTTTATAGTAGTTCCTGCATCTCCTTCTCCAGTTGGATCCTGTCTGGAGCTACCTTTTTTTTTTTTTTTTTAAATGGTTCAATTTCTCCATATCCTCACTAACACTTGTTATTTTCTTTCTTTCTTTCTTTTTTTAAATTTATTTATTTATTTTTGGCTGGGTTGGGTCTTCGTTGCTGCGCACGGGCTTCCTCTAGTTGCGCGAGCAGGGGGCTACTCTTCATTGTGGTGCATAGGTTTCTCATTGCGGTGGCTTCTCTATGTTGCAGAGCATGGGCTCTAGGTGCGCGGGCTTCAGAAGTCGTAGCACGCGGGCTCAGTAGTTGTGGCTCGTGGGCTCTAGAGCGCAGGCTCAGTAGCTGTGGTGCACGGGCTTAGGTGCTCCGCGGCGTGTGGGATCTTCCCGGACCAGGGCTCGAACCCGTGTCCCCTGCATTGGCAGGCGGATTCTTAACCACTGCGCCGCCAGGGAAGTCCCTGGAGCTGCCTTCTTAAATGGCCAACTTTTACAGATACAGAGGCAGGAATACCAGGACAATGTGGTGAGGAACATATTTCCAGAAGTTGATAGCACTCTGAGACAGTCTGTCCATTAGTTTTGGCAAAAAACTAATGTGGGGTAGTTGTGGGGCAGAAGCTAGTTTGAGGCGGGGTCAAGAAAGAGAAAGCGAAAGCAAGCAGAAAGAAAAAGCAACAGATACAAGTGGCTGTGAAGAAAAAGGAAAGGTTTTTTTTTCCCTCTTAGCATGGAAAGATGAGTATTTACAAATGTTGAGCATATTTAAATGTTAATGGATGGACCCAGAGAAAAGGAAGGTAGATGCTCAAGATAGGGAAAGAATAATTAATAATACAAAGCAGTAGGTGGGAGGCACCTAAGTCCCTGTGAAGAGATTTGGTCTTGGAAAGAAGGGACACCTTTCCCAATGTGACAGGTTTAGATGCAGGTAGGGCTGTGGATTTGGAAGCAGGAAATTGTTCCTTGGAGGGAGTTATTTTGTACAAGAGTCAAGCTGGAGTTGAGAAGAGGAAGACTGAAATAAAAGTTACAGCAAAACACAGCAGGATTGCAGAGAAACATTGAAAACATGGTTAGGATTAGTAATGATTTTATAACGGTACCATACCTACCAGTTATGATCTTCTCCAGCAGTACTTAGCAGCCTGAGTATAGGTAAAAATATAGAAGAGATGACTTCACACTTCACAGAGAAAATAGAAGCCAGAAGACTAAAACCACATAATCACTGCCTCCAAACATATAAACTAAATCTGCTGCACCTATATTCTTCCTTCATCCTCCCCATCTACGACACACAGTTGGATTTATCCAAGTGTGAATTCTACTAAGAGTAAGCACCAAGACACAAGGGCATAAGGGAATTCAGGGTGAGGGCCAAGAATGTTTGAAATGATAAGCCATGAAATCCACATTCTTAGAAAGTGATTTAAGGACAGGAAGGTGACAGAGGATATGCACATGCTATTAAGAAAAGGTATGATGGAAGTAAGCTGGAAAGGCAGATGGCTGTGCTTAGAGAGAGATGTCTGGGGTTTTGAGTTTGGAAATGGAACATTATAACGTGATGTGAAGTCCCGAGTGTAGCTACAGAAATAGGTTATCTGAATTATAGTCAGAAGTGTGTCATTAAGCTCATCTGCTTTCTTAATTATTTTATTTTTATGATATATTGCCTCCTTCCTCCCACAAATATTAACTGGTTCTGCTCTAGGATCTGGGGGAATACAGGAGCACACAAAGGAGAAAAAGTCCCTTCTGTCATGGAGCTTACGTTCTGGTAGTGGTTTAGAGATGACTCAGTCCTAATTTTGAATTTCTTTCATTTTATTTTAAGAAAAATTCATGTTGTCATAGCTCAAAGCTTCAATGGTATTTTGAATGTATTGTGTCATTTGATCCACATAACTTTAAGAAGTTAGCATTAATTCTATATATTGAAAATAAGGAAACTGAGGCAAAGAGAAGTTAAAAAAAACCCAAACGTTTGCTGACGTCCTATGTACCAGACACATACCTTGTTAGACTAGGAATATGGTGAACAATACAGGCCACTGCCAGTTGTTCACAGATGAGTGGAGGAGAAGACAAATAATTACATGGCTGGTAAATGTTATGAAAAGGCATTAGGGAGGACTTCCCTGGTGGTCCAATGGTTAAGAATCTGCCTTCCGGGACTTCCCTGGTGGTGCAGTGGTTAAGAATCTGCCTGCTAATGCAGGGGACATGGGTTCGATCCCTGGTCTGGGAAGATCCTACATGCCACGGAGCAACTAAACCCGTATGCCACAACTACTGAGCCTGTGCTCTAGAGCCCTTGAGCCACAACTACTGAGCCCACGCACCAAAACCACTGAAGCCCATGCACCACAACCACTGAAGCCCATGCACCTAGAGCCCGTGCTCCACAACAAGAGAAGCCACTGCAATGAGAAGCCCGCGCACCGCAACAGAGAGGAGCCCCTGCTCACCGCAACTAGAGAAAGCTGGCAGCCAAAAAAAAAAAAAAAAGAGTCTGCCTTCTAATGCAGGGGACACAGGTTTGATACCTGGTTGGGGAACTAAGATCCCACATGCCGCGGGGCAACTAAGCCTGCGTGCTGCAACTACTGAGCCCACGTACCGCAACTACAGAGCTTATGTGCTCTGGAGCCCACATGCTATAACTAGAGAGCCTGCAAGCTGCAACTACTGAGCCCGTGTGCCACAACTAGAGAACCCGTGCATAACAACTACAGAGAAGCCCGTGCGCCGGAACGAAGAACCTGCGCACTGCAACGAAGATCCCACGTGCTGCAACTAAGACCTGACACAGCCATAAATAAATAAATACATACATACATAAATATTTTTTTTTAAAAAGGTGTTGGGGAGTACATAAAGTGCTTTAGCTCAGTGTAGGAGGTCAGGGAAGGCCTCGTTGAAGAAATATTTAAAATGCAACAAAGGATCAGTAAGAAGATAGAAGGAGGGAAGATCATTTCAGGCAGAAAGAACACCAAGTGGGCAGGCCAGAGGAGAGAAATACAATATGTCAAATGACCTGAAAGCAGTCCAGACTGCTGGAAGATGGAGAGAAAGAGCTGCAGAGAACAAAGTGAGAAAGAAGGGCAGATCACAGAAGGCCTTGTAAGCCATGTTAGATGGTTTGGAATTTACCCTAAGGACAATGAGAAGCTGCTGCAGGGAAATAAATGATTTTTGTTTTCTAAAAGATCACCTGGGACTTCAGTATAAAGAATGAATTAGAAGCTGGTAAGAATAGATACAGGGGATTGATCAGGAGGCTGCTATAATGTAATAATAGTAACAGTTAATAACTGCTAAATTAGGTTTTATATTAGGTATATATTAGGTATTGACACTCTACATGAATTGTCTCCTTCAATGTTCCCAACAGTCCTTTAAGGTAAATACAGAATTATTATGCGCATTTTATCAGATGTGAAAATTGGGGTACAGAGAATATTAAGTAGCTCACCCAAGTTCACAAAGCTAGTAAATGGTAGCCTGACTCCAGAACCTGTGTTCTTAACACTACTCTGTTGCCTTTCCCAGTAGTCTAGATGAGATGACAGTCACTCAGAGAAGAGTAGTGACAATGGGAAAGGAAAGAAGTGGCTGAGGCACACCTGTATGATTTGGTGACTCACTGGAAGTCTGATGATAAAAGAAAGGGAGAAGTTTAGAATGACACCTAGATTTGAACAAATGGAGATTGGAAGTATACTATTTACTGATGAAGGGATTCTGGTGAAAGAGAAGGTTTGAAAGTAAAAGATACTAAAATCAGTTTTAGATATATTACGTCTGGTTTGACCAAAAGACATCCTGGTTGAGATGTCCAGGAAAAAAAAAAAAAAAAAGATATATCATTTAAGAGGTCAGAAGATAAGCTTAGGCTAGAAATACATATTTAAAAGAAATTAACATATAACTGAGGTTACTGAAGTGATGAAAGTGGGTAAGGCCACTGGGTCAAGTATATCGAGGGAAGAAATGGCTAAACAGAACACTGAGGAAACAAGCATTTAGGGATAAAAGGAGAATGACAAGGAATGACCAGAGGGTCATAAACGGTTAAGTCATCAGCACCTAGTTTCAGTCCTCTTTCACTGGTGTGCCTAAAATGGTGACAGGGCTGCACTGACATGGTACTTTAAGGCTCTAGATGCCTTTGCAGCCACAAAAAAAGAAAATAAAATTTAATTCTTATTAGAACCCACATTATCTCATAATGCATCTATCATTTAGTTACTACATGATGCTTATATATCAGCAGGACTTCTCTCTGATAATCTAACAGCCAGACTACAAATAGAACAAATATTCAATTATATATATATAAAAAATATATATATATATATATAAATATATATACACACACACACACACACTTCTATGTCAAGAATTAGAAGGATTCTCTGCACCAATTTCTAGGTTGCAAAATAACCAAATATCCCACATACCAGACTCAGGTAATATCTGGAGAAAGGAACTACACATAGAGTATTTGTTGAATATACTCATCTAAAAGGTCATGATGGAAAGTTTCTCATTTTCTCAGCTTTATTTAAAAACAGACACACCAGTAAGAGTCATCATAAACAGAAAGCAGAAAAAGTTCCAGAAATACCAAGCTTGTTTATCACTTCTGTCCCATATCTTATGAGGTCTCTAATTCTAAAATGTTGAAATTAATACTAGCATCTCTATTCTTTAGGATGTTCTAATCTCCTATCAGCCTGATCAGATCAACATCTAACTCCTGTAAAAAGTGTTTCAGCCTGTCCCCTTTTCTGCATATCTATTATAAACATATATCAATAAACCCAGTGCTTGAGACTAAGGTAAAAATAACTATCTTAGTCTCATAGACAATCCCAGGCAATGATGGCACTGCCAAACGAACACGTCCTATAAAAACCCTCCTCTTGGTGCCTTCTGATTTCTCAGCCAGATTAAACCTCTTTCACCAATGCTCGTGATTCCATTACCTTCTGAAGCATGCTATCCCCATTTATCCTGTTCCACTGGCTATTGCCCCTTGGCCTTTTCCAACCTAAAAATCCTTTCTCTTTGACCCTTAAACCACTGCCTCACTTTTCCTCTTCCCTTCATCTCTAAACTTCTTCAGTTACCTGTCTCCCTTCCCCACTCGACTGAAACTGCTAAGGAATCAGACACTAGCTAATTGCCAAATGCAGTTGCCTCTTTTTAGGCCTCATCTTGAGTTTTCTGCACCATTCACTGATAACTTTTCTTTAAGCTTTCTTCCCTTGAACTCTTTAACCCAAAGTTCACCCTATTATCATCCTATCTTTCTGATACCTTTTTTCCAGTCTCTTTTTCTGGCTGTATGTCCTCTGTTGGCCCCTGATGTATGTATTACCCAAGCTTACACATTTGGCCCTCTTTTCAGTCTGTACCTGCGTTGTCCTATACAGCAACCATTAGCCAAACGTAATCATTTAAACTTAAAACTAAAAGAAAATTCAGTTCTTCAGTTACATTTAATCATATTTCAAGTGCTCAATAGCTCAACAACTTAAAAGTGGCTAGGTGCCACACTGTGAGTTAGCGAGATACGGAACATTTCCATGACTGCAGAAAGTTCTATTGGACGGTGCTGGTTTATATACTCTCTTTCCATTCAATCAATCAATCAATCAATATTTACGGAGGGCCTATTGTGCACAGTTCTGGACCCTGGAGAAGCGCACTGAACAATCTAGTAGGAGGAGATAGACAATAAATAGTTTGTGAGATGAAGAATCTCACTCATTCCTGAATCAACAAATGCTGAGGATTCCTAGAGCGTCTCCTGGGCGCCACACTTGAACTTCCAGCTTCTGCTAGATTTCACCACTTAGATGTCTATGAAGTGGTCTAAACTGTGTCCTACACTGAACTCAGTATCTTCCCTTCCCTCTCAAACTTCCTGTAATCTTTCCATATTTGGTTCACTTGTGCCCTAGTTCATCCTAGTCCATCTGCCATTATAATTAATTGTACTTCTAAAGCACAAATCTGATCCTGTAATTTCTCTGCTCGAAAATCACTGGATAAAAGCCTAAGGAATAAGGAAACAAAGTCCCCCTAAAACTGAGTCCCTTACCGAGTTTATGATTAATCTCTCTATCCAAAACTTTATCCCCTTTCTTGTCCGCTGTGACCTCAACCCTGCACTAACTGAATACTAACCAACCAGAGTTGATGACTGAAATTGTTGTCGTCAATAACACTGTCAATACACTAAAACTGCTGTTGTAGATATCATCTACCACTCAGGTTGTTTCTCCAGGGCAAGATGAGCTAACAGACCTCGAGCCATAGACCACCTGGCCAGAGAATCATAAACCAGAGACATCCTGACTCCTGAAACTACAAATAAGGAAAGTCACAGAAATGTTACAAGATGATTAATTCCAGCCTCTTTGTTCTTCCCCTTTAAAAAAAACCCTAACTCAAACACCAAGTTGGAGTGGATTTGAGGCTTGTCTCCCACTCCCTTGCTTGGGGCCCTGCAATAAAGACTGTGCTTTCTTTCACCACAACCCGGTGTCACTACCCTTTGGGTACCCGTTTGCTACCCGTTGGGTGAGTGGACCCAAGTTCGGTAGGGTAACAATAAAACATAAATCCCTTCGCAGGAATTCAAAGAACTACACAATTTGGTTTCAACCTACTTTATCCTCCTCTCCTGCTACACAGTGTACTATTCAGCCACACCAAATGACTAGGTATTTTCAAGCAGCAATCTCTCCCTGAAATAATTTTCTCCACTTAAACACACAAAAAATCCTCTTCACCCATGAAGGTGTAGTTCAAATCAAACCTGTCTCTTAAGTCTTTACCACCCCCCAGTCAGTCTTAATTATTTACTTTCCAGAGCCGCTGTAACAATAACACATAACCACTGTAGAGCATAATTCTCAACGTCTAGTACAGTGCCTGGGATTGTTAAAGAATTAAATACTCCTTTAGACATTATGTCTGTGTGACACAGGGAGGCAGTTTTTCCATCATATTCTTAGAGGCCTTTTCTTTCCTCGTAGGACTCAACAACTTGCTACGCTGTGGGTACTCAATAAATACTCAGCAGAGTGTGTGAGGCCTGCTCGGTATTTTCTCACATTCGGAGCGAATCCATCAATGCTGCCTCAATGGAGGCGTTGCCTGGGAACTAGAAATTCTGGGTCCTTCCCCTCCCCAGCAGCTTGGTCCTTTCTTCCAAAAGACGACTGGCCGAACCGGAACGGTGGCTCCGGCGGCCACTGGGAGGAAGACAGTTTACGAAGGAGAAGATGAAAGTGTGAGGGGGTGGTTATAGAATTATATGGTAAGAAACATTCCAATTGGAGACAGAATGAAGAATATCCCCCTACCTGTGAGAGGATGACCTGCCTACAGGACCTCTCCTCCGCCTCACTCGCGGCTTTGCGTTCTTCACTTCTGGGTAGCGAACACGCTTCCCTCGCGCGAGTTACCCCTTCCGGGGTTCCTTGACAACAAGTTCCGGATCAAGAACCGCGAAGAGAACAGTCATTCTTCCTCTCGCCCCGCCCACAAGTCCCTAACCCAGACTCGAACTGAAATCCCGCGAGTATCAGCTGAGGTGGCCGAAAGGAGGGGGGAACGTTTTTCTTCTGGAGGCGGTCTCCCGGAGGGGAAACGGACCGGAAGTGACGTATGCTAGTTCCGGTTGGCCGGAGCCCTGCGGCGGGTGAGAGAGTCAGTCGCGAGCCGCTTCCAGGATCCGAGATCCGGAGAAGCCGGAGTCAGAGCGGGTAGGTAAGCGAGAGCGGGGAATTGGGGACGGACGCCTGAGGCTGTCCTCAGAGCTTGGCTTCTTCTGCACTTAGACGGTGCAGATCTAGGGCACCGTGATTTCGACTTAAAGCAGTGCTTTAGAGCGCTGCTGACTCTGTCTCAGTCTGGCAGAAGATTATTTGGGACACCTCCCCGTGGTTGGCCAGCCGTACTGGACTCCCAACCATTCCCTCTCATCGCGGCGAACTTGGAAGCCGTTCTGAGCTTCTGTAGAGTACCCATCTCCTCTTCCTCTCCGGGTGTCTAGGACCTTAGAGTAAACGAGGAAGGTCTTCCCTGCTGATGACCAAGCTGTTTCTCAGCATTTGTCAGTTGGTTTCTTGCCCTCCGCCCCCCGCCAACCAGTAGCACATGATTCTATTTTGTATCCATTTCTAAACAAAATTCAGACGTGCAAGTGCCTTCTAAAGCGTTGGTGGCCAAGGGAATGGGGCCTTCCCTCCGTACATCTCTTGCAGAGGACCTTCACGTTATTTCCCACTACTTTCATGAAGAATAGCGTTCTATGCCTTTTCCAAATCCCTGACCCCCTGTATTTCTTTACAGTGGAGGTATTTGCAATAAAACATGTAGGTTAGTTTAACCTCTAAACTTTCAGTAAGCCATATGTGACCCTGTGTCACGATGCTTAAGATTATTTGTGACCTCCAGTAAGTTTTGCACTGTTGTCTTTTGTTTTCCTGCAAATTCATGCAAAACTCTCATATAGGCTCTGGCACTGTTTACCTGTCTCGACAACATAGCTCCTTTTCCTAACTTTAATGTCTTTCAGTTCTTCTTTGGAGCTTGTCAGAAATTCTGTAGACGGATTGCACTGATGCTTTGGAGAAGTTCGTACAAGTATTTCTAATGTTGTAATGATAGAGAATTTAATGTTCTGCTACTACCTATTAATTGTATTATCATCAGCCCTGATTTTAGTTGTGTATTCTTAGCATAAATGATGATAATAAGAAACTATTATTTACTAGGCAACATTTTATGCATTACAGATTATTTTTTTATTGATCTTTGGAAGAGGTGGTGGTACCCAGACAAATGTGGCCAATTTGTGTAGGTGTGAAATGACTCTACAGTAGAAATCTTTTATATTTTACTTATTTGCCTATATTATTTTAAAACACTGGAGCATTTTTTTTCCCTTTGAGGAATATATCCTACTTGATTAATATAGTTTAATTCCTTGATTCACAGTCCAGAATAACCAAGTTTCTGACATACTTCAGTAAATGATTTAATACCTTTTAGCAATTTAATGCTTTATAGCTAGTTTAATCAATTTGTTGTTTATTTACATATTGTTCTTATTTTTGAGTTAGAAAATTTTTTCACACTTGTCTTTGAAACGAGGCAACAAGATTTTTGAGATGTGGAATTATATAAATTAGATGTTATTATTTTTAACAGCTGGTAAATTTGCTTTTTTACTTTATAACTGCCACACCTGGTCTTATATTCTTTTTATTCAGTCCAGTTATCCAGGGATTGATTATCCAAATTTTCTCACTTTCCAACTTCTTTCTGCCTTTGACTTGAATTACCACTTTTTAGGATTGCAAACATCATTAAACTTTAAATCAGAAGACCTAGATTGGAATCTGGGCTCCAACACTTATTGAGCATAGGCTGGCAAGTTTCCTAACTTTCTGAGCTGATCTGAATTGTGTTGATTAAAGTACTGCTAACTTCATAGGATTGTCACAGTGATGAAGGGAGATAGTAAATGTGAAATCACTATGTAAATGAAAATATGGTGATATTGTCATTTTACTCTGAAAGCAGAAAATATATCAGTGCAGAATACTGTTACTTTGCATCATTTCAAAATTTGATGTTTTATATTAAGTGCGTTATTTATCTGAAATTTGTCACACACTTTTCTGAGATGATCTTTGCCCTCCTTTTGAACGCAATAAAAGCTAATCAGGAATAGTTTGAAACTGTAATCCACTGTATTAGTCACCTTGGTGTATAAGTAAGTGACTTCAGAATGAGTTTAGTTTTGCATTTGGGAGTTTAAATTTGATCTTTTTTGGCCATCAGGTATTGTCACTTAAGAATTTCCAAGTGCAGAGGAAGTTGAACTTTTGGGTGCTTACATATAGTTAACTAAAGCCTTACTTACTTATATTATTTCACTGAAACCTATTGAAAGCAATATTTAGAATTAGAAGCAACCTCTGTGAACACAGAGTTAGATTCTTCTCATTTAACAGAGGAGAAAATTAGGGCCCAGAAACAATCAGTAATTGGCTTGCCTGAGGTCATATGGCTTAGGTAGTGCCAGAGCCTGTACTGGAAATGAGGTCCCAAGTGTTCTTTCTTTCTGCTAAGGTTGTCTCCAGGCATCTTTATTTGGTTTCACAGTATTTCCTGGTTTGCATGAAAATGGTTTTCTTATGTATTAAAGGGATCTATATGTGTATGTACTTTTTTTTCCCTTTTTACCTTATTTTCAGTCTTGTAAATTATAGGAAAACAAAAACTATTTTGCCAAAAACTTGGCAAAATTTGTGGTGGAATGGAATAAGGATAGAAAAAAGTTAGTTCTATTCTTCAGAATAGTTATTCTGAGTTCATGCTTCATTACTATCGGGTATCAAGGTGTCTTCTTTCTGGCAAGTGGAAAAGACAGAGGATCTTTGTAACACGTCTCTACTGAGTCAGTGTCGTTGCTAACGAGTAGGAGGAAACTATAATTATTTCTTTGCTCCTGATAAAAAATTTTCCCAAGCTATTTGTAATTTTAATATAATTATTTCATTCTGGGTAAATAGCCACTGTAGAAGAGTTTATTTTTTGTCTTGTTGAGAATCCTTTTGCTTCCATTGATTTCACAAAACTTGTTTAGTCTCTGACTAAAATTTAAAGAGTTTGTCAGTATTCCAGAAATAAAAAATCTTTTCAGTAGGTCACCGTGGTGTTTTCTCTTGTTCTAGAGGTTCATTAATAAAACCTTGGTCTTTATAGATTTTCCTGGAAGGACTACGTAGATAGTGTTAAGAGCCTAGGCTATGAATTTAGATTGCCTTAGTTCAAATTCCAGGTCTACTACTGTGCAAACCTTGGGCTAGTCTAGTTACTTAACCTCTTATTATCTCAGTTTGCTCCTAGATATTGAAGTTAGTACACACCTTTATTGTTAGGGTTAAGTGAATAGATTTAAGTAAAGCATTTAGAACAGTGCCTGGCATATAGTTAACCATGATTGTTATGTCATCATTATCATGTGGCCTACTGAGCAGTTGCTAAGAACTTTTTCAAGCCCTCTTTCGAAAGCATATCTTTGTGTTCCTGCTTACTCGATTTTTGTTTGCTCATTATTAATGAAGTTTCAGTAAATATATATATGGATATATTCACATTTCATGAATGTTTTACAACACATGCGGGATTCTTAACCAAATGAGTCGTTCTTGTAGGCCATTATCTCAACCTTTTTGTGTTATTAACAGTTTACATTATATGTGTAAGCCACAACACAGAATTTGAGAATTGAAATTTGGGGGTTTGATATTTAACAATGGCTTCTAGCACTTACTTTCTTTGCATGAGAAGATTATTTTGCCTTGATATCTATTGTCATATTTATCTGTTCATTCATCCAATCAGTGAACAAACATCTTGTGTCTTAAGCCTTTTACCAGGTTCTGGGAAAAACAGTGGGAAACAAAAACTAATAGATATTTTAGTTAGGAGCCTGACAGAGAGAAAAAAAATAATACAAAAATGAAAGAATAAGCACAGTGTAATAAATGTTATGAAGGAAACAGTCAGGGGTCTGAGAGAGAGTTAATGCGGATATGTGCTTGTTTAAGACTCTAGTATCGCACACCTAGAATATAGTGACATGAGATGAGATAGGAAACATTCATGGTCCAAGTTATGTAGAGCTTTGCAGGCCATGGAAATGAGTTTGGATTTGATTTTGAGTGTAATTAGGAAGTCATTCTACAGTTTCAAGTAGGAGAGTAGTATGATTTATAAGTAGTTTACTCTTGCTCATGTGTGAAGGATGAATTGAAGGGGACAAGAATAGAAATGGAGAGAGAAGTTAGGAGTCCATTGAGTAGTCCAAGCGAGAGATGAAAATGGCCTGGACCAGAGTGGTGGCAAAAAAATGGAGAGCAGTGGGTGGATACTACATATATCTGGAATAGGATTGGTCCTGGATTAGATGTGAGGTGTAAGGAATTGAGAAGAGTCAAGGATGGCTGTGCCTCTGGATTCAGTAACTTGGTGGATGGTTGTGCCAAGTAGTGGGAGAGGGAAGGTTTGGGGAGGACCCGGTTTGTTACAGGAAGAGGGCTGGGGAGGGAGAAAAAAGCACGTGTTAAATTTGAGGTGCCTAGGAATCATCTAAATGCTGCTATTAGGTATTCCAATCTAGAGGTCAGGATGAAAAATACAAGTTCAAGCTAGTATTTTAAACCGTGCAGCTAGATAAGTCACTTGGGGGAAACAGGGAAGAGGAGCGGTCCCAGGTCAGGTAAAAGAGAGCTGGCAAAGGAGACTAAGGAGTGTTTAAAGAAAGAATGATGGGGTACACAGAACTCATAAAAGTGGTTCCACCTAGAGAGTACTAGACAGATGAGGGACAGAGGGGAGCAAGATTTTTCATTTTTTAAAAATTTTATATTTTAGAGCATGCGGAAGTCTTTGCTTATTCAGAATTCTCTTAAGAAATGGTCAGGTCTGTCAAATGCCGCTCTCTAGTCTATATGAGGACAGAATAAAGTCCAGTAAGGTTGAATTGGTTGATCTGACTAGCTACTTCTAACCTCATCATTTGAGTCTGGTTCCTTCCAGAAACTTTCAGGTCACCACATTTGAAAAGCGTTTAATCAAGCGAATATACAAGATTCTTCTGCTCCTTATAAGTTTTTAAGATCTATTTAGAGGAGATTTTATTTTTTATTTTTTTATACATATTTTTCAATTTTTACTTTAAAGTAATTATAGGAAGTTGCAGAGATAGTACAGAGTATGATTGGTAGGTGTATGATAATTGCATGTTTAGTTGTTTTTTTTGGGGGGGGGGCCCGCGCCACGTGGCATGCGGATGTAGGATCTTAGTTCCCCAACCAGGGATCGAACCTGGGCCCTTGGCAGTGAGAACATGGAGTCCTAACCACTGGACCGCCACTGAATTCCCTAGAGGAGCTTTTAGTACTGCTTCTATGGGGCAGAGGAATTTTCTTTAATTTTTTAAAATAATCAGAGAGTATCTATAGTATTTCTATATCTATGAAACCGTAAGTTTTAGAAACTTAAGTGTTTGAATTTATCAGTAACCTTAATAACTATTGGTAAGTGGAACATGCCAGACAGACTCCTGCCTCAAAGTCTTTGCACTTCTTTTTTTTCTTTCTCTACAGTGCTCTTCCCCATATTTTTCCATGGTCCTTTTCTAATGTCACATTTTCAGAGAAAGCTTCTCTATCCACCCTGTTAAATATTGTGCACAAACACATACATATGCACACATACCAAATTTCTTTATTTTTCATTTGTAGTACTTACTACTATCTGATAATATGTTTGAATATTTGTCTGTTTATTGCTGTGTCTCTAGCATCTCACACTGTGCCTGGCACATAGTATGTACTCAGTAAATATTTGTTAAATGAGTAAATGAAAAATTTATTTTCACAGCTGTGTAATATTTCATTGTACCTTAATTTATTTATCTGTTCTCCTGACAGTGGACATTTGAGTAGTTTATAGCTTTTGCTATTAAGACCAATGTTGCTAAAAATAATATTGTACATATTGGCTCTTCACATGTGCAAGAGGTTCTTTTGTCTATATACCTAGGCATAGAATTCTAACAAGGGTATGCCAATATTCAGCTTTACAAGTTGTTTCCCAAACTCTGCTATTGTTGTCCTTCCTAATTCTTGCCAAAGAATGCATGTAAAGAGTGATGTAGTGGATTATAGATTCTTCTCATCATCGTATGCATACCCCTCTGCAATATGATTTTACTTCTAGAGTCTCTTATTCCACCCCTTGACTCTGTACTTGGCTGTGTGACTTGCTCTGGCCAAAGGGACATCAGCAAGTGTGACACAAGGAGAGACTTGAAAAGCACTTGCACATTGGGTCCTGTCTTCTCTTACTGCTCTTTTGAACCCGGAGCCCACCATGTGGAAAAAGCCCAGGCTAACGTACTGGGGCATAGAGGACTAGCTGGACCAAAACAAGGCATCCCAGCTTAGACCTGCCTAGCTTAAGAGCCAAGCTAGCCCAGAGCAGAACTGCCCAACCTAATTCACAGAATCATGAGAAATACTAAATGATTTTTTAAAGTTGCTAAGTTTTGGAGCTACGTTGTTAAACATAGCAAAACATAATGGATATACAACACTGTAAATTAACTATACTCCAATAAAAATTTACAAAAAAAAGATAATGGATACAAATGATACCTCATTGTGATCTTGGTTTATATTTTTAGGATGTCAGTGAGGTCAAATAGATCCTCTGCTGTGAAATACCTCTTCCTGTCTTTTCCCTGTTTTAGCTTTGTAGGATTATTTGTCTTTTTCTTAATAATTTAAAATTATTATCTGCCTACTAGTCCTTTTCAGTTATATGTTTCTGTGGTTTGTCTTCTCACTTAAGATATCTTGTGATGAATTTAAATTTTAATTGCAGTGTTGTCCAATTTATCAGTCTTTTTCTTTATGGTCAGCTCTTGCGTATGTCTCAAGAAATCCTTTCCTACCCCAAGGCAGAAAGGCATTTATGTTTTCTTCTGAAAGTTTTGCTTCTTGACTTTTAAATCTTCAGCCCATTTGGAATTAAATTTTGTGCGTGGTTCAAAGTAGGGATCCAGGTTTTCTTTTCTTTTATGGATAATCAATTTGAACAGTCTCTCCTTTCCCCACTGATCTATCTTGCCATCTCTGTCATGTAGAGTTCCAAATATACAAGAATCTTCTGAGAAGCCAAATTTTCTGTTTCTTGGTCAGTTTGTCTATCGCCATACCTATAAAACACATCTTCATTATTTATTACTCTAACATATGTACAGAGAGATAGATATACTCTGGATACGAGAACTTTGTCAGATACGTGTATTGCAAGTATTTTCTCTCATTCTGTGGCTTACCTTTTTTTTTTTTAACAATGTGTTTCAAAGAGCAAAAGTTTTTAAATTTGTTAAAGTCCAGTTTATACATTTTTTTCTCTTATGGTGCATGCTTTTTAAATCCTAAGAAATATTTGTCTACCCCAAGATCACCAAGATTTTTCCTGTGTTGTTTTGGTTTTTTTTTCTGGAAGCTTTATGGTTTTAGTTCTTGCATTTAGATCTATGATCCATTTCAAATCAGGTGTTACATATGAGAGAGGGTCAATGTTCACTTTTTTCATAAGAATATTCAGTTGAAGTAGACATTCCTTTCACCATTAAATTGCCTTGTACTTTTGTTGAAAAGTAATTGACCCTAGGTATGTGGGTCTATTTCTGTATTATCTGTTCTGTTCCATTGATCTATATCTATCCTTTTGCCAAAACCACACTGTCATGATTACTGTAGCTTTATAGTAAGGCAAGACTTGAAATCAATTAGTGCAAGTCTTCCACCTCTATTCTTTATCCAAATTGTTTTAGCTATTCTAAATTCTTTGCATTTCCATATAATTTTGAATCCATTTGTCACTTTCAATTTTTAAAAAAGCCTGCTTGAGTTTTGGTTGCGATTGCATTAAAGCTATACATTAGTTTGAGGGAAATTGACATAGTAACAATATTGAGACTTCCAAATGATGAACATGATATGTATTTTCCTATTTATTTAGGCCCTCTGTGATTTCTTTTTAAAATTTTTTTTAGAATAGGTCTTGTATGTATTTTGTCAGACTTACCTCTAAGTCCCTCTAAGTACATGAACTTTTTTTTTAGACCCACAGAATATTTTTATTGAATTTTTTTCTTTTTAACTGTATATCCTCACCTTAGTATAGGTAAAAATCTAAATATAAATCTCATAAAAACAGTAGTTGAAAACAATTATATATGTATATATACACACATATTTATATACCTCAGAGATTGAATTGACAGTAAGCATAATTTTTCCTTAGAACCAAATGGATATATAAATCATATATAAATACCTAAGGATCATCTAAAAATGAGATATTCATGAATATTTCTAGGCCACATGCAGAACAAGTATATACATTGTGACATCAATAAATACTTTCTGAATTAATGAAAACAAAATATCTTAGGAGGTTTGTGAGTCTTACAACATGTTGTCTTCAATATTTCTTTCGTTGTTTGCTAAGTGGACACTCTAAAAGGCATAGCAGTTATTTAGTCTATCCTTGTTCATGTTACCATCACCCCCAAATTACAAAATTAATCTACATTTCTTCTGCTTTCATAGAAATCTATTTAACATTATGTCCTTAGACTTCTGCCAAAAGCCTATGTTGAAATGACCATGCAAGGAATATTTTGGCATCTTTCATAAAACTGCAGTTTGGGGACTACATGAAGTTTTAAAAAATTTAACTTTCTGTGTATTCCAAGTATATAATAGAGTATTGATTTTGACCTTTAACCTGTGACCTTGCTAAAATTCACTTATTAGTTCTAGTAGTTCTGAGCATTTTTCAATTTTCTCTTATTTTGACCCGAGTTATTTAGAACTGTGTGCATTAACTTCTAATTGTGTACAAATCTTATATTTTTGTTGCTAAAGTTTGACCTAATTTCTGGGTTGAGAATGTGGTCTGTGATGCCCATTGTTTGGAATTTGTTGTGACTTATTTCTTGGCTTAATTATGATAAGTGGCTTATGAAAAAATATGTATTCTCTAATTGTCAGATGCTGAATTTTATACATATCCCCCCTATATTTTATTTCTTAATTTTATTGTTAAAATCTTCTATCTTATTGAATGTCTTGTTTTTGTTTTTTGTTTGCTTGAAATATCAGTTATGAACAGTTGCTTTGAAATCTCCCAATATAATGTTGGATTTATTCATATATCTGTGTATCTTTATCTATTTTTATGTTGTAAATTTTGATGCTATATTCTATTAGGTGAATTCAAATTTAGAATTGTTGTATCTTCCTGGTGAGTTGAGCCTTTTATCATTGTTCTCGTTCCCTAATAATGACTTTTGTCTTTTGTTTTATTTTCAACCTTTTTTAAAAAATTTATTTATTTATTTATTTATTTATTTTTGGCTGCGTTGGGTCTTCGTTGCGCGTGGGCTTTCTCTGGTTGCGGCGAGCGGGGGCTACTCTTTGTTGAGGTGCACGGGCTTCTCACTGCGGTGGCTTCTCTTGTTGAGGAGCACGGGCTCTAGGCTCGCAAGCTTCAGTAGTTGCAGCACGCAGGCTCAGTAGTTATGGCTCGTGGGCTCTATAGCGCAGGCTCAGTAGTTGTGGCTCACGGGCTTAGTTGCTCTGCGGCATGTGGGATCTTCCCGGACCAGGGCTTGAACCCATGTCCCCTGCATTGGCAGGCGGATTCTTAACCACTGCACCACCAGGGAAGTCCTCAACCTTTTTTTATCCTTATTTTAAAAAGGGTGGAAAATTTTTTTAAATTTATTTATTTATTTATTTTTGGCTGTGTTGGGTCTTCGTTTCTGTGAGAGCTTTTTCTAGTTGCGGCAAACAGGGGCCACTCTTCATCACGGTGCGCGGGCCTCTCACTATCGTGGCCTCTCTTGTTGCGGAGCACAGGCTCCAGACGCGCAGGCTCAGTAGTTGTGGCTCACGGGCCTAGTTGCTCTGCGGCATGTGGGATCTTCCCAGACCAGGGCTCGAACCCATGTTCCCTGCATTGGCAGGCAGATTCTCAACCACTGCGCCACCAGGGAAGCCCCAAAAGGGTGGAATTTTAAAAAATATAATTTGCAATCTTTTTCAAGTGATGAGTTTAATCTGTTCATGTTTATTTTGATTATTTACATATTTGGCCTGTTTGGACTTGTTTCTATCAAGTGCTGTTTCGATGCTCCCCAACTTGAGAACAGTTTAGCTCTGGTCTTTCTCTTTCTTGTCCAAATTTCAAAATCTGTTTTGTAAATCATAAATTTTAGAATTATCTGGATTAAATCCTTTATTTTGATATAAATAATCTGAAGCATGTACCTTTGTCATTTGAAAATATTCTGTGACTTAACTTTTCATATTAATGACTTGTCCAGACCAGTTTATATTCCTCAGGTATTTAGGGGCAATAAAATAGTGAGGTCTATTAAGCAATCTGAATGTAAAATTTTGTCAGAGAAATATACAAACAGTAATAACCTACAAATGAGTCAGTTTGAGTAATGAGAAGCTATGGAGATGAGTGTTCTCTTAATTTTAGTAATGGGGAACATGTGTAAATACTAGGACAAGCTAAGCCTTTAGGACTATTTTTTTGTCTTTTTTTTTTTTTTTTTTTCTGTGACTCCAGAATTACTTGGTGAGAATTGAAAATACTATCATCAGACTGTTTTGTATAGTTGAAGAAACGTTGAATTTGGACTTGGGAAAGTGAGGTTGAACTCTTACTTTGCCGTTGATATGCTGCTGAGTTGCTATTTGGGGCCCTCTGAGCCCTCAATTTCTCATTTATAGAAGGCAAGTATAAAAATAACAGTTTCCTACAAAGTGTTGGTAGCATCATATTAGCTAATCTATATGCAACCTATAACTCACTATACAGAAGTAGTTGTTATTACAGAAATCCAAAACCCTGGCCTTGGGCTGGGTAGGATTCATAGACTACTAGAAGAGAAAGAAAATTATGGCAGTCTTTTACTGTGTGCCTGATAATTGGATGAGGAAAGGGAGAATAGGGGTGTGAAATGACATTCCGAAGTTCTCTCAGTTAGCCGAATGTCCCAAATCTAGACTGTCATTCCTTTTACTACCTTAATTCTTTTTTTAAAATAATTTATTTATTTATTTATTTTGGGCTGCGTTGGGTCTTCATTGCTGAGCGCTGGCTTTTCTCTAGTTGTGGAGAGTGGGGGCTACTCTTCGTTGCAGTGCGCGGGCTTCTCACTGCGGTGGCTTCTCTTGTTGCAGAGCACGGGCTCTAGGCGTGCGGGCTTCAGTAGTTGTGGCTCATGGGCTCTGGAGTGCAGGCTCAGTAGTTGTGGCGCACGGGCTTAGTTGCTCCGCGGCATGTGGGATCTTCCTGGACCAGGGCTCGAACCCGTGTCCCCCTGCATTGGCAGCCGGATTCTTAACCACTGCGCCACTAGGGAAGCCTACTACCTTAATTCTTGACCTTACTCTTACTCCCCCATCTTTTTGGTAAAAATGTTTTGCTGAAATTGCACTGGTTATGAAAAACTGAATGGACATTTAAGAAGTAGATTGAGAGAAAATGAAAAATGGGATTTTTCAAGTTGTAATTTTACAAGTTATGCATTTTCCCTGTGAAAATAAAATCATGTTTTTATGCATAGGAACATAAGATATTTTTACATATTGGAAAGTGAGAGATGAAGAAACCTTCCCCAAAACCTATCAGACTCGCAAAAAGGGAGTCCCTAAAGTGTCTTCCAGGTTGTATCTTTTTAAAATTTGGATTTTTACTTAAAATTTTATCTAATTAAAAATTAGATCTGGAGCAGTGGCCTTTTTCAACAGTTAGACTATGATGAGTTGAATATACTTTATACTTCACTTAATTAAGTTGAGGGACATTTTAGGCCAGAAAAATATACACTTATAACCTGCTAACCCATTATTAGGAGATTTATGGAGATTTTGAATTCTTTTAATTGTTACCTAACTTGGGATTTTAACTTTTTAATTTCCCAAAGCTTTAGAAAGTTCAGAAAGATTCAAGGAATGTTTTCATATATTCTCATTCAAATAATGACTTTTCAGAGAACACGTTGTTAAACTGTCGCTACCATGTGATAGATACTCTCTGGCTCTCAAAGCCAGATGATCTGATAATCACTTTGATACTGTGCATGGTGTTGGAATTATCTTTGTCTTTATACTCCTGCACAAGCAGAAAACTATGTCAAAACCTCACTGGTCAAGATATATTACTCTTCGCTTACAGTATTTATTTATTAAGTTTCCAAGAATAAGTTGCAGTTTCTTAACAGTTTTAGGGAAATCTACAGCTATTTTGGAACAGTCTGTGACTGAATGTACTAAATAATCCAACCAAGGACACACACTCTGAAAGCAAGAAAGGTTACCGAAAGATATAATATTCTCAAATTGGATATCTTTATATGCCTTGTATGATTGAGAAAGCTGAATTGATATTTTTGCAAGAAAGTAGAATCATTCGGATAGATGATTTTCTTTTTTTTTTTTAACATCTTTATTGGAGTATAATTGCTTTACAATGGTGTGTTAGTTTCTGCTTTATAACAAAGTGAATCAGCTATACGTATACATATATCCCCATATCTCCTTCCACTTGCGTCTCCCGCCCACCCTCCCTATCCCACCCCTCTAGGTGGTCACAAAGCACCGAGCTGATCTCCCTATGCTATGTGGCTGCTTCCCACTAGCTATCTGTTTTACATTTGGTAGTGTATATATGTCCATGCCACTCTCTCACTTCACCCCAGCTTACCCTTCCCCCTCCCCATGTCCTCAAGTCCATTCTCTACGTCTGCGTCCTTATTCCTGTCCTGCCCCTTGGTTCATCAGAACCCTTTTTTTTTTTTTTTTTTTTAGATTCCATACATGATTTTCTTAAAAGGAAGTGTGTTCATTTTATTTTGGAATTCAGTGATGAAGAAAATTAGAATCAGTGGCTTCACTATATTTTCTTTTTATTTTCATCTAGGTAAATTCTCCATTAACTCTTATATTACTCAGTGAATTGCCATTTTCATGTCATCCTTAAATGTTTTTTGTGTCGCTTTGGGGAACTCACAGTAATTTAGTTTTACATTGTTTTTGCATTACAAGGGTAGCTAATGTTTAAAATGAATGGAGTATTATAGTCTTAGCACACTAGATATACAGCCTACAAAGAACCTTTGTGAGCTGATTTTAGCAGTATTTTCTGAGCACTTCTGCCAGAAACAAAAAAACCCCACATGTTTTAATATCAACCTTAGATTTTAAGTGCTTCAGCTGTATTTAAAATCTGCTAGTTACAGCCTTTTAAAGCATTTCTTGCATCTAGATATATCTTCACAATGAAAATAATTTGATGTTTGAGTTATGCTTCTTTTCTATTTCTGTCTTCTCATCCCATCCACAGACCTATAGAGTTTATTTCAACAATTTCATTCTTAGAAACAAAACTAACTTAGATGCATGCTGTTCAAATTGATATTACAACAGTCTCACTACAAGGCTGCATTGAATGTCAAAATATGTCATGTGCTAGATTCCTTTTTGAGGAGATTTCAGTCTTTTAAACAGGCTAGTAATACTTTGGATTCATTCCCACATCCAGGAATCTGACTGACACCGTTTAGTAACAAATTTCCAAAATTCATGCTACCTCATTAAACTGTGAAAAGTGGCTCTCCTTAAAAATGATTATTTCCTCTTGCCCTACCTACATTGGCTAGAGCTTTTTTACCCTGTAATAATTTTTTAATATAAATTTATTTATTTATTTTTGGCTGCGTTGGGTCTTCCTTGCTGCGCATGGGCTTTCTCTAGTTGCAGCGAGTGGGGGCTACTCTTCGTTGCAGTGCGCAGGCTTCTCATTGCGGTGGCTTCTCTTGTTGCAGAGCACGGGCTCTAGGCCTGTGGTCTTCAGTAGTTGTGGCACACGGGCTCTAGAGCGCAGGCTCGGTAGTTGTGGCGCACGGGCTTAGTTGCTCCACGGCATGTGGGATCTTCCTGGACCAGGGATCGCCCCCGGGTCCCCTGCCTTGGCAGGCGGATTCTTAACCATTGCGCCACCAGGGAAGTCCCTACCCTGTAATAATTTTTAACAGATTGTCCTTTTGGTACTTTTCAAACTGTTTACATTGATGAAAAATAATTTATTTTTGTTATCCAACATAAACTAAGATTTTTCTGTGGATGCTTCTGTAGAAATCAGTTGTGCAGTCTCTTCTATAGTATAGAAATACGGAAAACAAGTGTCTGTAAGTGAATACTTGGGTAGTATTGACTATGATTATTTTGGAAAATTGAGACATTCATGGAAAGGGTGTGGAGAAGCTAACATTAAGTGCCTGCTATGTGCCAGACTCTGTGCAGGACAATTATATATAATTGTTTTTTGAAGTAGAGAAAGTAAATAGCCGAGAGTCCCCCAAAGCAACACAGAAGACATTTAAGGATGGCATGAAAATAGGAATGGGGATATTTTACAAATAAACTCAAATGCAGAGGCTTAAATTACTTACCCAAGGCTATGCAACTAGTAAGTGATGTTGGTAAGATTCTTTTAGCTCCAAAGAAGTGAAACTACTTTCAGGTGGGAAGGTGAACAGAATTAGAGTAGCGTGGATGCATTCAGTCTTGGAGTGTGGAGTACAGGTGAAATGCTGCTTGCCCTGATTTGGCCCTCAAATAGACATATTGGCAGCTTTGGGGCACCGAATTTATGTTCTCATTTCTGGATGCTGGAAGTCCAAAATTGAGGTGCTAGCTCTCTTCCTGGCTTGTACATGGCCGCCTTCTTGTTGTGTCCTCACATGGCCTTTCCTTTGTGTGCATGCAGAGAGAGTGTCTCTTTTCTCCTCTTATAAGGACACCAGTTCTATCTGACTAGGGCCCCACCCTTAGAACCTCATTTAACCTTAATTACCTGCTTAAAGGCCCCAACTATAAATACAGTCACATTGGGGATTAGGGCTTCAGCATATGAGTGGGGGAGGGGTACAATTCAGCCCATAACTAGCATATTCTCTCCTTACAGAGTAATTGTGGCATAAGAAATCTATATTTGGTCTTTGTCCCAGTTCCTGGCACAAAGCTCCTAAATCCTTTGTAGTTTTCCAGAGTAATGTGAGTGATAAGAACATCTTCTTTTCTAATGAGGCAACTTTTGTCGGGCCCCTAGTTACCTCCAGGATGGGGACTAGTCACCAAAAAAACCAAAGCGTGATTAGAGGGTTGGAACTTTCAGCCTCAACCCCCAACCTCTGTGTAGGGGAGTGGGGCTAGAAATTGGCAAAAGTTTTTCAAAAATTGTTTTTTATTTTTATTTATTTATTTTTAAATTTATTTATTTTATTTTATTTTATTTTTTGCAACTCTGGATACTTTATTGTATCAAAGAGGAAATTGAAAACAGTTACATATTATCTAGGAAATAACATAATGAGATCAATGTATATTCATGTCTATGGGAGGTGGCCAAAGCCAGATTTATGAGAAAACATCTTGAATAACTGAAAAAGAATAAAAATTAAATACTTTACTTAAGAGTATTAAAAGGAAACAATGAAATAAACCTATGGAAAACAGACTTAATAAAGTTAACACTGATATTAATATATTAAAAGGGAAAAAATAGTCAGAAATTATAAGAGCTGGTTCTTTGGAAGGGAAAACCAAAACGGTAGACTAAACTATGCTAGCTGAATAAAGGAAAAAAGGGATGATACAGAAATACAAAATTCGGAATGAGAAAAGTAAACAATCGCAGATATACCTTGGGGTTATCTCCATTTTCAAAATAAATTTGAAAGCCAAAACAAAGTTGCCAGAGAGCTACTTCTTTAAAAATTGCTCCAGGCCCACATTATTTCATGAGTAAATTTTTTCCCACTTTCAAGAGGATCTGCTATTAAAGTTGTTCTAGTTCACACAGAAAGTTTTCCAGTTCTCTTTATGAAGCCACGATAACACTGATAAAATCTAGCAAAGATAGCACTAAAAACAGTCACTTTTGAATATTGATGTAAATATAAATTACTATCAAACGGAGTCCCACATTACATTAAAAGTATAAAAAATGACACTGATTTTGTAGAAATGTAGTCAATATTGGGAAATCTGTTAGTAAACAGTAAAGGAATTAAAAAGACACCTCTAATAAAATTCGACATCCATTCTTTTTTTTCTTTTTAACATTATTTTTTTATTCAAACAGAAAGTCACAAAAATTATAATCATCCTCATCAGTTCACTCAGTCCCATGTAATTAATTTTTTTTTCATCTTGATCTTTTGTTAGCACTTTTATGAATTCATCAGTTTTCCATTAGAGTTCTGAAAACGCTTATTCATTCAGTTCAGCAGTATAGTCAGTTACCAGAAACCTGTACTTGTCAGAGTCTTTTCCATGCATTCCTTGAAGATGAAACCCTTATATAGGAACATTTTTGCAAAAGCATCAGAGTACACCCAGAACTGTCTGTAAATGACAAAAGACTTAAAAATGACCACGGTTAAAGATTTGATGAAAGTTCATAATAATGCAATTGACAAGGAAATTTAGTTATTTCTGAGATATACATTTTAAAGTAATAATTAGAATTATGACTTATAACATTATACCAGAACATATAAGATTTTTAGGAATTTCATGTAATGTCTGAAACATTTATATTAACATATTTCCATACAAATAACCCAAAGAAAGTTTAGTATTAGTTTTTTTTTTTATATACAGCAGGTTCTTATTAGTCATCAATTTTATACACATCAGTGTATACATGTCAATCCCAATCGCCCAATTCAGCACACCACCATCGCCACCCCACCGCGGTTTTCCCCCCTTGGTGTCCATACGTTTGTTCTCTACATCTGTGTCTCAACTTCTGCCCTGCAAACCGGTTCATCTGTACCATTTTTCTAGGTTCCACATACATGCGTTAATATACAATATTTCTTTTTCTCTTTCTGACTTACTTCACTCTGTATGACAGTCTCTAGATCCATCCACGTCTCAACGAATGACTCAATTTCGTTCCTTTTTATGGCTGAGTAATATTCCATTTTATATATGTACCACAACTTCTTTATCCATTCATCTGTCGATGGGCATTTAGGGTGCTTCCATGACCTGGCTATTGTAAATAGTGCTGCAGTGAACATTGGGGTGCATGTGTCTTTTTGAATTATGGTTTTCTCTGGGTATATGCCCAGAAGTGGGATTGCTGGATCATATGGTAATTCTATTTTTAGTTTTTTAAGGAACCTCCTTACTGTTCTCCATAGTGGCTGTATCAATTTACATTCCCACCAACAGTGCAAGAGGGTTCCCTTTTCTCCACACCCTCTCCAGCATTTGTTGTTTGTGGATTTTCTGATGATGCCCATTCTAACTGGTGAGGTGATAACCTCATTATAGTTTTGATTTACATTTCTCTAGTAATTAGTGATGTTGAGCAGCTTTTCATGTGCTTCTTGGCTATCTGTATGTCTTCTTTGGAGAAATGTATATTTAGGTCTTCTGCCCATTTTTGGATTGGGTTGTTTGTTTCTTTAATATTGAGCTGCATGAGCTGTTTATATGTCTTGGAGATTAATCCTTTGTCCGCTGAATGTTTGCAAATATTTCCTCCCATTCTGAGGGTTGTCTTTTCGTCTTGTTTATGGTTTCCTTTGCTGCGCAAAAGCTTTGCAGTTTCATTAGGTCCCATTTGTTTATTTTTGTTTTTATTTCCATTACTCTAGGAGGTGGATCAAAAAAGATCTTGCTGTGATTTATGTCAGAGAGTGTTCTTCCTATGTTTTCCTCTAAGAGTTTTATAGTGTCTGGTCCTACATTTAGGTCTCAAATCCATTTTGAGTTTATTTTTGTGTATGGTGTTAGGGAGTGTTCTAATTTCATTCTTTTACATGTAGCTGTCCAGTTTTCCCAGCACCACTTATTGAAGAGACTGTCTTTTCTCCATTGTATATCTTTGCCTCCTTTGTCATAGATTAGTTGACCATAGGTGCGTGGGTTTATCTCTGGGCTTTCTATCTTGTTCCATTGATCTATGTTGCTGTTTTTGTGCCAGTACCATATTGTCTTGATTACTGTAGCTTGGTAGTATAGTCTGAAGTCAGGGAGTCTGATTTCTCCAGCTCTGTTTTTTTCCCTCAAGACTGTTTTGGCTATTCGGGGTCTTTTGTGTCTCCATACAAATTTTAAGATGATTTGTTCTAGTTCCGTAAAAAATGCCATTGGTAATTTGTTGCATTGAATCTGTAGATTGCTTTGGGTAGTATAGTCATTTTCACAATATTGATTCTTCCAATCCAAGAACATGGTATACCTCTCCATCTGTTGGTATCATCTTTAATTTCTTTCATCAGTGTCTTATAGTTTTCTGCATACAGGTCTTTTGTCTCCCTAGGTAGGTTTATTCCTAGGTATTTTATTCTTTTTGTTGCACTGGTAAATGGGAATGTTTCCTTAATTTCTCTTTCAGATTTTTCATCATTAGTATATAGGAATGCAAGAGATTTCTGTGCATTAATTTTGTATCCTGCAACTTTACCAAATTCATTGATTAGCTCTAGTAGTTTTCTGGTGGCATTCTTAGGATTCTCTATGTATAGTATCATGTCATCTGCCAACAGTGACAGTTTTACTTCTTCTTTTCCAATTTGTATTCCTTTTATTTCTTTTTCTTCTCTGATTGCCGTGGCTAGGACTTCCAAAACTATGTTTAATGATAGTGGTGAGAGTGGACATCCTTGTCTTGTTCCTGATCTTAGAGGAAATGCTTTCAGTTTTTCACCATTGAGAATGATGTTTGCTGTGAGTTTGTCATATATGGACTTTATTATGTTGAGGTAGGTTCCCTCTATGCCCACTTTCTGGAGAGTTTTTATCATAAATGGGTGTTGAATTTTGTCAAAAGCTTTTTCTGCATCTATTGAGATGATTATATGGTTTTTTTTTAATTTATTTATTTATTTTTGGCTGTGTTGGGTCTTCATTGCTGTGCGAAGGCTTTCTCCAGTTGCGGCGAGTAGGGGCCGCTCTTCATCGTGGTGCGCGGGCCTCTCACTGTCGCGGCCTCTCTTTGTTGCGGAGCACAGGCTCCAGACGTGCAGGGTCAGTAGTTGTGGCTCACGGGCCTAATTGCTCCGCGGCATGTGGGATCTTCCCAGACCAGGGCTCGAACCCATGTCCCCTGCATTGGCAGGCAGATTCTCAACCACTGCACCACCAGGGAAGCCCCCATGATTATATGGTTTTTATTCTTCAGTTTGTTAATATGGTGTATCACATTGATTGATTTGCGTATATTGAAGAATCCTTTCATCCCTGGGATAAATTCCACTTGATCATGGTGTATGAATGATCCTTTTAATGTGTTGTTGGATTCTGTTTGCTAGTATTTTGTTGAGGATTTTTGCATCTATATTCATAAGTGATATTGGTCTGTAATTTCCTTTTTTTTGTAGTATCTTTGTCTGGTTTTGGTATTGGGGTGATGGTGGCCTCATAGAATGAGTTTGGGAGTGTTCCTTCCTCTGCAATTTTTTGGAAGAGTTTGAGAAGGATGGATGTTAGCTCTTCTCTAAATGTTTGATAGAATTCACCTGTGAAGCCATCTGGTTCTGGACTTTTGTTTGTTGGAAGATTTTTAATCACAGTTTCAATTTCATTACTTGTGATTGGTCTGTTCGTATTTTCTGTTTCTTCCTGGTTCAGTCTTGGGAGGCTATACCTTTCTAAGGATTTGTCCATTTCTTCCAGATTGTCCATTTTATTGGCATAGAGTTGCTTGTAGTAGTCTCTTAGGATGCTTTGTATTTCTGTGGTGTCTGTTGTAACTTCTCCTTTTTCATTTCTAATTTTATTGATTTGAGTCCTCTCCCTCTTTTTCTTGATCAGTCTGGCTAATGGTTTATCAATTTTATTTATCTTCTCAAAGAACCAGCTTTTACTTTTGTTGATCTTTGCTATTGTTTTCTTTGTTTGTATTTCATTTATTTCTGCTCTGATCTTTATGATTTCTTTCCTTCTGCTAACTTTGGGTTTTGTTTGTTCTTCTTTCTCTAGTTCCTTTAGGTGTAAGGTTAGATTGTTTATTTGAGATTTTTCTTGTTTCTTGAGGTAGGCTTGTATAGCTATAAACTTCCCTCTTAGTACTGCTTTTGCTGCATCCCATAGGTTTTGGATCGTCATGTTTTCATTGTCATTTGTCTCTAGGTATTTTTTGATTTCCTCTTTGATTTCTTCAGTGATCTCTTAGTTATTTAGTAACGTATTGTTTAGCCTCCATATGTTTGTGTTTTTTACATTTTTTTCCCTGTAATTGATTTCTAATCTCATAGCGTTGTGGTCAGAAAAGATGCTAGATATGATTTCAATTTTCTTAAATTTACTGAGGCTTGATTTGTGACCCAAGATGTAATCTATCCTGGAGAATGTTCTGTGCTCACTTGAGAAGAAAGTGTAATCTGCTGTCTTTGGAGGGAATGTCCTATAAATATCAATTAAATCTATCTGGTCTATTGTGTCATTTAAAGCTTCTGTTTCCTTATTTATTTTCATTTTGGATGATGTGTCCATTGGTGTAAGTGAGGTGTTAAAAGTCCCCCAGTATTATTGTTACTGTCGATTTCCTCTTTTATGGCTGTTAGCAGTTGCCTTATGTATTGCGGTGCTCCTGTGTTGGGTGCATATATATTTATAATTGTTATATCTTCTTCTTGGATTGATCCCTTGATCATTATGTAGTGTCCTTTCTTGTCTCTTGTAACATTTTTTATTTTAAAGTCTATTTTATCTGATATGAGTATAGCTACTCCAGCTTTCTTTTGATTTCCATTTGCATGGAATATCTTTTTCCATCCCCTCACTTTCAGTCTGTATGTGTCCCTAGGTCTGAAGTGGGTCTCTTGTAGACAGCATATATATGGGTCTTGTTTTTGTATCCATTCAGCAAGCCTGTGTCTTTTGGTTGGAGCATTTAATCCATTCACGTTTAAGGTAATTATCAATATGTATGTTCCTATGACCATTTTCTTAATTGTTTTGGGTTTGTTTTTGTAGGTCCTTTTCTTCTCTTGTGTTTCCCACTTAGAGAAGTTCCTTTAGCATTTGTTGTAGAGCTGGTTTGGTGGTGCTGAATTCTTTTAGCTTTTGTTTGTCTGTAAAGCTTTTGATTTCTCCATAGAATCTGAATGAGATCCTTGCCGGGTAGAGTAATCTTGGTTGTAGGTTCTTCCCTTTCATCACTTTAAGTATATCATGCCACTCCCTTCTGGCTTGTAGAGTTTCTGCTGAGAAATCAGCTGTTAACCTTATGGGAGTTCCCTTGTATGTTATTTTTTGTTTTTCCCTTGCTGCTTTCAATAATTTTTCTTTGTCTTTAATTTTTGCCAATTTGATTACTATGTGTCTCGGCATGTTTCTCCTTGGGTTTATCCTGTATGGGACTCACTGCGCTACCTGGACTTGGGTGGCTATTTCCTTTCCCATGTTAGGGAGGTTTTCGACTATAATCTCTTCAAATATTTTCTCTGGTCCTTTCTCTCTCTCTTCTTCTTCTAGGACCCCTATAATGCAAATGTTGTTGCATTTAATGTTGTCCCAGAGGTCTCTTAGGCTGTCTTCATTTCTTTTCATTCTTTTTTCTTTATTCTGTTCCGCAGCAGTGAATTCCACCATTCTGTCTTCCAGGTCACTTATCCGTTCTTCTGCCTCAGTTATTCTGCTATTGATTCCTTCTAGTGTAGTTTTCATTTCAGTTATTGTATTGTTCATCTCTGTTTGTTTGTTCTTTAATTCTTCTAGGTCTTTGTTAAACATTTCTTGCATCTTCTTGATCTTTGCCTCCATTCTTTTTCCGAGGTCCTGGATCATCTTCACTATCATTATTCTGAATTCTTTTTCTGGAAGGTTGCCTATCTCCACTTCATTTAGTTGTTTTTCTGGGGTTTTATCTTGCTCGTTCATCTGGTACATAGCCCTCTGCCTTTTCTTCTTGTCCATCTTTCTGTGAATGTGGTTTTTGTTCCGCAGGCTGCAGGATTGTAGTTCTTCTTGCTTCTGCTGTCTGCCCTCTGGTGGATGAGGCTATCTAAGAGGCTTGTGGAAGTTTCCTGATGGGAGGGACTGGTGGTGGGTAGAGCTGACTGTTGCTCTGGTGGGCTGAGCTCAGTAAAACTTTAATCCGCTTGACTGTTGATGGGTGGGGCTGGGTTCCCTCCCTGTTGGTTGTTTGGCCTGAGGCAACCCAACACTGGCGCCTACTTGGGCTCTTTGGTGGGGCTAATGGCAGACTCTGGGAGGGCTCTCACCAAGGAGTACTTCCCAGAACTTCTGCTGCCAGTGTCCTTGTCCCCACGGTGAGCCACAGCCACCCCCCGCCTCTGCAGGAGACCCTCCAACACTAGCAGGTAGGTCTGGTTCAGTCTCCCCTGGGGTCACTGCTCCTTCCCCTGGGTCCCGATGCGCACAGTACTTTGTGTGTGCCCTCCAAGAGTGGGGTCTCTGTTTCCCCCAGTCCTGTCGAAGTCCTGCAGTCAATTCCCACTAGGCTTCTCTAGGAATTCCTCCTCCTGTTGCCGGACCCCCAGGTTGGGAAGCCTGACGTGGGGCTCAGAACCTTCACTCCAGTGGGTGGACTTCTGTGGTATACGTGTTCTCCAGTCTGTGAGTCACCCACCCAGCAGTTATGGGATTTGATTTTACTGTGATTGTGCCCTTCCTACTGTCTCATTGTGGCTTCTCCTTTGTCTTTGGATGTGGGGTATCTTTTTTGGTGAGTTCTAGTGTCTTCCTGTCGACGATTGTCCAGCAGCTAGTTGTGATTCTGGTGTTCTCGCAAGAGGGAGTGAGAGCACGTCCTTCTACTCCGCCATCTTGGTTCCTCCTCTATTTTATTTTTATTTTTATTTTTATTTTTGGCTGTGTTGGGTCTTCGTTGCTACGTGCAGACTTTCTCTAGTTGCGGCGAGCGGGGGCTACTCTTTGTTGCGGTGCTCGGGCTTCTCATTGTGGTGGCTTCTCGTTGCAGAGCACAGGCTCTAGGCGCATGGGCTTCAGTAGTTGTGACACGTGGGCGCAGTAGTTGTGGCTCATGGGCTCTAGAGTGCAGGCTCAGTAGTTGTGGCTCATGGGCTTAGCTGCTCCACGGCATGTGGGATCTTCCCCGACCAGGGATCGAACCCGTGTCCCCTGCATTGGCAGGCAGATTCTTAACCACTGCAGGGAAGCCCCCCAAAATTGTTTTTTAAACTGTGAATTTATTTTGTTTGTAAAGAAGTAGACGGATTAAAAGAAAATAACTTAGTCTCCCATGCTATTTCTTACAAAACAAAATTCCAGACTATTTTTTTTTCTAGAGAATTTTTTGAGTAGGAAATGTCTGTAGACTGTTTTCTTTTTTAGCATATTGTGTAAGAACACATTATTTGCTCAAATAAAAATTCCTGTTGAAATGTCTTTAAAAACATCTTTGAATAATTGCATAATACCATTGTTATTAAGTAAGAACTTAAATGGACCCAAGTTGTTTTGGATAAAACTCTTTCTGTCTCTTAAAGATGATACTATGGGAAGGAGTAAAACTGGGGAAATTAGCTCAGTTATCAGTGTTTTGCAGGGGAAAGGTTTTAGAGTGTTTTCTTCATAACACATAAGCTCTTTTGTGCCTTCTTATATCTTTTCATCACAAATTAATTAAATGTTATTTATTGTGATGTAGGTGAAGGGCTGTTCATCTCTAAAATGAATTGCCTATAGAATTTGGCTGAATATGAGTTCGCACAGTTTTAAGTATTTACAGAACTTAAGTATGGCTTCAAGTTGAATGATTGGAACATGGAAAATCTTTAACTCCTTTATGATATGGTCCATTTCAAATATGTTCAATTAATTTTATTAATAAAACCAGAAAGCATGATTTGTGGAATAGATTTACATTTTGTGAACTTATTGTGATGCTTTGATCTTATAGATTTTCACAATTTATCTTGGTCTTTCTTTTTTTGTAATTGCTTGTCTTTTGAAAACATCTTCACAGAACTCTGACTTAAATTTGCAGAATCAAATTTCAGCTTCTAGTACTACTCTGAATGTATTGCCCTCTGAGCTCCCATACTTTTTCCTGTACTTTCTTTCTCCTTATCATCATTATAAACCAGTATATATTGAGTTCATATAAAAGGTGGGACAATATACTAGTATTTTATGTACATTACGTTATTTAATCCTCAGAGTAACCCTTTGTGTGTCGTGTTATCTCTATTTTACAAATTAAAGAAACTGATATTTAGAGACATTTAGAAACTTGCCAAAGCTCAAAATATATACTTGTGACGTTTGGGTTTGAATCCAATTCTAAAACCTGTTTTCTTCCCACTAAGTTATTTGCTGTATATCTGTTTCATTGTTTTATATTATAATTGAAGTCTTGTGCTCATCTGGCTTCCCTACCAGATTATGATCTGCTGGAGGAGAAAGATCTTGTCTTACTCACATTTATATCTTCAGTGCCCATTACTGACCCCAGAACTTTTATAATGAGTGTTGAATGAAAGACACTGACATCACTGATATGGTAGCAGTGAGGCATGTGCTATGAAATAGTTTCTCTAGTATAGACAGTTTCTAGGTTTACTGCATCAGATACCTCCTACCCTTTCCATGTATTGCCATTTATAGTTATACACACCCTTGCATGCCCAAACACACACTCTTTCATCCTCATTAATCCTGTGAAAGTGAGAATTTTTGTCCTCCTTTTGTAGATCCAGAGAATCAAGATCTAGAAAAAATGAGACTTGCTTAAGGTCACACAACTAGTTAGTGGCAAATCTGGTATGCAAATCCAGATTTTAGACTTATAATCATCTGCTCCAGGCTATCCATCTGTGCTAGTGGAAACCTATACTTTATTTCCTAATATGTTTATTTGTTTATTGAGAAATGAAGGCAACAAAACAAAGGTGTCCACAAATGGATTGTGTCTAAAAGAAGAGACCTTCTGTTGGAGTGATGAATGTATGCTCTTTGTTCTGTCTTTATAGTCTTTCACTTATTTTCCTTTATGAGGCCTAAATTATGGTTAGAATTTTAGTCAAGGGATAAAATAGCTCCAGCTAACAAACCATAGGAAGATTGAAACCATGACCATGTCATATTCTAATCAGCTGAGTATAAGAGTAGCAGGACTCATGGCACATGCAGAAGACTCAGCATTGAGACTTTGCAGTGATATGCTTTTTGAGTAGAAAGATTTGCTTTACCAGCACCTGAAAGAATGATACCTGCACAGGTAATCTGGTGTTTTCGTGTAGAATAATTATGTCAGTAAAATTTATATGTTGTAATACAGGGATTTAAATTAAAAATTTATACCTATACCTGTAGTATGAATCATGCTATAAAGAGTACATTTAACTTATCTTAAACTTTTAAAATTTTCACCTTCTGTGCCCATATCATTTTTTTTTTCAGTAAAATTGTTTCCTAAATAAAATTGATCTTGGATCTGTGTGGCAACATTTTTGACATGTTTGGTAATATAATCATTTTTTTAAAGTGATGCTAAAAGGACTGAAAGATTGGTAAAATTTGTGTAGATAGTATGTATGATATTCAATTTTGAATTAGAAAGACTTTAGACCTTATAGGTTATCAGTACTTGAAGATGCTAGTATTTTATATCCTTCTGTGGACAAATTGCCTCCAAATTTTAATCTGGAAAATCACCGGGGTAACTGTTTGGAAAAGGATTACAACAACATGGCTTTTATATTTTTAATACTTCTACTACAGTTTCTATACAAATTATTAAATCTTGATTATAAAAGAGAAAATTAAGGTATAAACACATTATTGAGATGGCATGTGGGGATTACTCCCATGTTGTTTCTGTATTCAGTTTCATTCAGCCACAGATGCAAAGCAGAAGTATGTAACATATCACTGGATTTTATTTTGTTTTATTAGCTCCTCAAGAGTTATTGATGTATGAAATGGCAGAGAATGGAAAAAATTGTGACCAGAGACGTGTAGCAATGAACAAGGAACAATATAATGGAAACTTCACAGGTGAAGTATGGTGGTTTGGAGGGAGAAGATCTACGGGTTTAAATGATATCTTTTTCATTGGAATAAAATAGAAATACATTATATCTAATATTTATTATCTTTTGTTAACAAAATAATATATAATATAGGATAATAAGATTCTTATAAATCTTGTAAAAAATTGATTATCTTTTGTTTCATCTTCATAGTAAATTAAATTATGGGTATATAAGGGCCTATGAGGTGATTTTTCACAGTGATAGCAGAAGCAGCCTGGCTGTAGTCACATCAGCAGTGTTCTAGGTACAAGATTATTATTTTTTAATCTTGTGGTGTGGTAAATATTTATTTGGCTTTGTTTGGCACTCAGTTTTATCATGCTATTTTGTAACTTTAGAAGTAGATTATAAATTTACTTATTATGCTAATCCTAATTTTATAATTATCCAAAAAGTCAGAATGTGATTATTGTGGATTTATTTTTAAATTTTAGTTTGAAACAAATAAATTTATATTTTAACCAAACTAGGAATTTGTGGTAAATTTCAGTATATTTGACTCTTATTCACACATTTACCCTGAAAATTACAGCTATTACTTATATAGATGACTTAAGTAGGAACTTTCCTTTTTGTATTTAAAAGAAAATGAAAGGTTTTCCTTTTCTGTTAATTATAATGGTTTTCTTTTTAACTTCTAAATCGTTTGGCATCTCAAACACATTGCAAATAATACTTCAGCATGGTAATATTATATCATAGAAATTTTCTTCTATTAGAAGAATTGCAAGCTATCTGAAGTAGTAGTTTCCATTTGTTTGTTTTGATCACTGCATTGCCTTGCAGAACGTATTTTGCAGCACTTACTGACTTTTGGGTTACTTTGGTTGTCAATAAATTTCGCATCGTTTCACCAGGAGTTTCAGGATTTGGAAATAGACATTGCATATATCATAGTCTCATCCCATTAGGAGCTTTTGCATGTTATTTTTTCTTTCCTTTCTTTCAACAAGCACATACATTTATGTATTCTTCCACTACTGCCCACCCCTTTGGAATTTAAAATTAATGTTAGAATGACACGCTTTCTATTCTGTACCATGGTGTGTGTTGTTTGGGGTTTTTTACTTAATATTTCCTAGAGATTGTACATGAAGAACTTATTGTTTGTTATGGCTGCTTAGTATTCCATTGTACAAGTCTATCATATTTTAATAGCTCCTCTGTCCTCTGTTGGTAACATTTGTTTATAATCTTTTGCTAGAACCAATAACACTGTATTGAATAAACTCGTACAAAAGTCATTTCTCCTTACAGCTAATCATTCTTAGAAATGGAATTATTAGATGACAGGGTATATGCATTTATAATTTCGAGAGATGATGCTGAGAGAGTTACTATTATTACCAATAATAGCTAACCTTAATTGCACATATACATACATGTATTAACTCATTTAATCTTTACAAGACACTAAAAAGTAAGTACTATTTTTATCTTCATTTTAGAGAAGAGAAAACTGAGGCATAGAAAGGTTAATTACCTTGCCCAAGATCACACGACTAGTAGATGGCAGTGCCAGGATTTGGAACCAAGTAGTTTGCCTTCACGTTTTGAGCTCTAAATCACTTTGTTCTGTGATATGGTGCTAAATTGCCCTTCATAGAAAGTGGGCTAATTTAGCATTCCAGTAATGTATAAGAAAAGAAACTTGTGTCCTGACAATAAAATAATTCCAAAAATAATGGTAAGAGTAGAACAGCAGGACATAGCCTAGACTTGTCACAATGTGAACCAGATTGGTTGTTTTTTGAGGTTTATATACAGTCCTTCAAATGTGGGATGGGAAGGTAGGTGAATTTTGAAAGTGACTGGAAAAAGTGAACATCCTGTTTTAACTTCTACACTAATGTTTTTCAGATCCCTCTTCAGTGAATGAAAAGAAGAGGAGGGATCGGGAAGAAAGGCAGAATATTGTCCTGTGGAGACAGCCACTCATTACCTTGCAGTATTTTTCTCTGGAAATCCTAGTAATCTTGAAGGAATGGACCTCAAGGTAAAGAGTCTTCCGTTTCCTTTTATATAAACCGTATTTACTAATTTTAGAAATCTTCAACAGTCTCCCTGCCACCTGCTCTATCAAAATGGATTAATTAAATTTAGAATGTTATAGGAACATACTTATTTTCCTTTTTATGTGTAGTTTGAAGAAAAATAGATTAGGGAAACTTGTTGCTATTTGTTCACTGGATTGTTACAGTTGACCATTGTCTCATGTTGAATCTTTTATGCAGAGGAGAGCACTGAAAATGAGAAGTTTTTTCTTCTGGCTTTACCTTCGGGAGAAATCAGGCCTGTGTACATTAGATACACTGATTCTTTAGTAGGTCAAGGTGCAGGATACGTGGCACTACTGATAGTTTGAGCCAATAAAAAAGGACTCTGCCATGGAAATTGTGTTCTATCTTTGAATTTAGTACTTGTAAGCCCTGTTTCT
Organism: Eubalaena glacialis; assembly: GCF_028564815.1. Taxonomy (NCBI): domain Eukaryota; kingdom Metazoa; phylum Chordata; class Mammalia; order Artiodactyla; family Balaenidae; genus Eubalaena; species Eubalaena glacialis. The sequence goes on along the minus strand of NC_083734.1, from coordinate 25,593,971 downwards.
GATATCATAAAGAGCAAGTTGAACTTTTACTTGCCTTAATCATTTTCTGGTTTACTTTTCCAAGTTATCTGTAATAATATCTTACCTTTTTATGTACTTACAGTTTATAAAGCATTTTGTAACACTTTTTAGTTCATTTGATCCTTATAGCAATTCCATGAAGAAGGTAAAATAAGTATATGATCATCATGATTTTAAAAACAAGAAACAGAATCAGATTGGTTGAGTGTCTTACTCAAAGTACAGTACTTAAGGGACTCTGATCCAAGTCCTCTGACTAAAGGCCAATGCCCTTTCCATTATATCATAATGCCTGTCCCAATTAGAAGTTGGGGTGTATATAAAAGATTAGTTTGGGGTATGGGAAAGGCTATGATGTAATTTCTTGTTCTTTTTTTTTTTTTTTAATAAAGTTGTTTATGTTTGTTTATTTATTTATTTATTTATGGCTGCATTGGGTCCTCGTTGCTGTGCAGGCTTTCTTTAGTCGCGGCGAGCGGCAGCCACTCTTCGCTGCCGTGCGCGGGCCTCTCATCGTGGTGGCTTCTCTTGTTGCGGAGCATGGGCTCTAGGCGCGGGGGCTTCAGTAGTTGTGGCGCACAGGCTTAGTTGTGGCGCATGGGCTTAGTTGCTCCGCGGCATGTGGGATCCTTCTGAACCAGAGCTCGAACCCATGTTCCCCGCACTGGCAGGCGGATTCTTAACCACTGCGCCACCAGGGAAGCCCCTACGATGGGGTTTCTAATAAGAAATTAGATTCTATACCCAAGTATCTGGTCTTGACCCCCTTCTGCACCCCAAGAGACCATAGTGTTTAAGAACAAAAGAGCTCAATCCAGCAAGAACAACTTCTAAAGCTGAGCTAAGTAACCTAATTGCTTCAATAAGAAATGTTTTGAGAGTGGTGAATCCTGAAAATGAGACTGTGACATATTTCATTTTTTTTTAATTTGTTTTTAAGATTATGGCATCGTCAAAGTGTTGTGATGTCTTTTTTACTGCTGCTTGCTGTGCTTATAGCTACGTATTATGTTGAAGGAGCACATCAACAGGTAAGAGGTTCAGCACCTCTGTTTCTATTCTTGTACCTTCCCTAATCCCAAACAGTTTCAAAATGGAGCTTTTGTGGATTTCATTGATTTTTTTTTTCTTTTTAATTTATCTCATAACTGGTATCTTAATGTCTTACTTTTAAGGCCAAATATTAAAAATATTCTTGTGGTAGTTCATGGCCGCTCAGCATTTATATTGGGTATATATCATTCCTTTTTACCTTTAAGGATTTAAATGTAACTTTCCTAACAGTGTTTAGTCAAAGCAGCATGAATCCTTTAATCACTACCAAAGTCTTCATATTTTTTATAACACACTCCTGTGATCCATCCAAGCTGATATACTCATCCTAGATTGAAGGTTAGGTTTTATATGTATAAAGTGGGGGGAAGTTCACTTGCCTGTCATCTGTACAGCATAAATGAAGGGAAAATAGGACATTTTGTTAATAACTTTTGATAAAATTGCAAAACGTTAATGTATTCTATTAAGAAATAGTTCTAAAATGGTATCATTTCATATTTTAGAGCAGTTTACCTCTAAATGCATCAAAATGCTGATAGTGATGATCTCTGAGGGGGTGGAGATTATGGGTAACTGTTTTTTACTTTACACTTTTATGTATTTCTAGTTATCTGTAATAAACATATATTGCCTGTAAAATTAGAAAACAACAAATGGCATTAAAAATGGGGAGGAGCAGCAGTTTACCTCTAATCAGAGAAGTTTTTATACTTATAAATGCAGTAGTTGTGGCTCACGGGCTTAGTTGCTCCGCAGCAACTGGGATCCTCCCGGACCAGGGCTCGAACCCGTGTCCCCTGCATTGGCAGGCAGATTCTTAACCACTGCGCCACCGGGGAAGTCCCTATCATGCTTTCTTAAACAAAATTTTTATAACTTTTAAGTATCTTTAAATTTTTTATTCTCATAGTTATCAATAATTTGCATTTTTTGTATAATGTCATTGTAATAATAGGACTTTTAAAATGTAGAAATGAGCTTTATTCCAGTTACATGATTTTTTTTGCCATCTCTGTGACCACATATTAGAGGAATTTGGACTCTTCAAGGAGCTTTTAATCTTAATACTTTCTTCCTATTGGAAACTTAGTTGGTTTGTTTTATTTTTATTATAGTTGATAAATACCACATTTCTGCTTAAGAATTCTGATTTTGTTTTCACCTCATCCCTTTTGTTTTTCAGTATGTGCAACGTATAGAGAAACAGTTTCTTTTGTATGCCTACTGGATAGGCTTAGGAATTTTGTCTTCTGTTGGGCTTGGAACAGGGCTGCACACCTTTCTGCTTTATCTGGTAAGAATAATTTTAATAAGCAAGATTGAAAGAGATTATGTTTTAATTGGTGCTTTTACTTCAGAAGTTAAAATTCTAGGATTTTTACTTAATTACCTTTGTGTTTTATATGTATTCTAATCCTCAAGTCAGTGATTTGGAATTCTGTTTTGTTTTTCCTTTTGGCTTGAGAATTTAAAAAGAGAAGGGAGGAAGAACCCTTAGGCAAATGAGATTGTTTACTTATATTAATTCAGCCAGGAAATGTTTTTTCCTTCCAGATTTTGGAATAATGGTTCTCTTGCGTATGCAATTGTCTTTGTAATAGTTGAAGTTATTTAATTGTACAAAATTCCATGTAAGACTTAGAATTAATTTGGTCAGTTATTTTCTCTGTTAATCTGCAAATGAGAAATGGTATCTTCCCTCACGTCCTCAAATACCATGTACATACTGGACAGTTATTTTGGTAATCTTATTGAGTGCAGTTAATGAAGTATTACATGCGTACAACTAATGCTTTCTTAAACTCTTTTAAATCAAAGTATAAAATGTACCCCTCCTAAAAAATATTTTTTTTTACTTAGTTGAAATGAGAGAGATACTCTTAAAAATATTCTTGTGATAGTTCATGGCTGCTCAGCATTTATATTGGGTATGTGACACTGTAACGGAGAATGCATAACATTCTCCGTTACAGTGCATAATAAATTTTGGCTTTGTCCAGAATGTCATATAGTTGGGATTATGCAGTATGTGTCTTTTTCTGCCTGGCTTCTTTCACTTAGCAATATGGTTTTAAAGTTCCTCTGTGTCTTCATGGCTTGATACCTCATTTCTTTTTATTGCTGAGTAATATTCCATTTTCTGGATGTACCACCACGGTTTGTTTATCCATTCACTTATTGAAGGATATCATTGTTGTTTCCAAGTTCTGGCAATTAGGAATAAAGATGCTGTAAACATTCATGTGCAAGTTTTGAGGGGTATATAAGAATTCAACTCATTTGGGTAAATACCTAGGGGCATGATTTGTGGATCGTGTATGTTAATTGGTGATATATAGGAAAGCAGTTGACTTTTGTGTATTTACCTTGTATTCCGTAACCTTGCTGTAATCACTTAATAGTTTTAGGACTTTGTTGTCGATTCTTTAGGATTTTCTATATAGGTAATCATGTTGTCTGCAAATACAGTTTTACTTCTTCTCAGTCTGTATACCCTTTCATTTTTTTTTTTTTCCCCTGTCTTATTGCATTAGCTAGGTCTTCCAGTCTGATGTTGAATTGGAGTGGTGAGAGGGACATCCTCCCTTGTTCCCAACCTTAATGGGGAAGCCTTTAGTTTCTGCCACTCCAACCACTCTCTTGAAATATTAAAGGTTTATGCCACCTTTTGCCTTCATTCTGCTTAGTTTCTCTGTATATTCTTTTTTTAGTAAATACCTCTTCCTCTCCATACTTCTTGCTACCTCCATGGAAGCCTGTGTCCTCAGAAGGATTACCATTAACTGACCATTTTCAATTCTGATTAAGTATCATGTTAGCTGTAGGTTTTTGTAGATGTTCTTTATCAAGTTGATAAAGCTCACTTCTATTCCTAGTTTGCTGCGAGTTGTGTTTGTTTTCGGGGGTTTTTTTTTGAGAGTTTTTATTATGAATGAGTGTTGATTTTGTCAAAAGAACAGTTTTTTAGACAATAGTGATCAAAAATGGATAAAAAGCCAATATAGCAAACAAATTCAGTATGTAAAGGCTTGAAGAGCAATATGTTAATGTTAAAAAGAAATATAAAGAGATACCCAGCATATGCCATTTCCATTTGAGCAGATTATCTTTAGTTCTTAGATCTGTTAGTTCTTGGACACAGGATTCCTTCCAGGATTCCCTAGGTATAACAGGGAAAATGAAGGAAAACAAGCATTTGCAAAAAATAATTTTCAGGGAAGTCAAGCAAAAGGAAGATAAAAGATGTCACTGGTTTTTGTTTATTTTCAATTACCTGGTTGGGATGGAAGTCAGATTACAAGAAGTTAACTATAGCTACTACTACTACTAATACTGAAAATGGCAAACATTGTCATCATCATTGTCATCAGAGTAATATTAGTTGAAATCAGTTCTTTTTTTTTTTTTTAATAAATTTATTTATTTATTTATTTTTGGCTGCGTTGGGTCTTCGTTGCTGTGCACGGGCTTTCTCTAGTTGCGGCGAGTGAGGGCTACTCTTCATTGCGGTGAGCAGGCTTCTCATTGTGGTGGCTTCTCTTGTTGTGGAGCATGGGCTCTAGGCGCGCGGACTTTAGTAGCTGTGGCACGTGGGCTCAGTAGTTGTGGCTCGCGGGCCCTAGAGCACAGGTTCAATAGTTGTGGCACACGGGCTTAGTTGTTCCGTGGCATGTGGGATCTTCCTGGACCAGGGATCGAACCTGTGTCCCCTGCATTGGCAGGCAGATTCTTAACCACTGCGCCACCAGGGAAGTCCCAGTTTATTATTTTTTATCCATATTTGGTATTCATTTTTGTGGGGAGATGTTGCATCCCCATCCTGTTGAACTCCAGTCATATGATTTGCTTTGACATGTGAGCATAAGTGATAGGTGTTGCTTCCTGGCAGATGCTTCAAGGTTTGTCATACTGTCTTGCACCTGGAGCCTGAGTCTCTGACTGTGATGAACAGATTCCCTTTGCTAGCCTCTGATGGATATGTAGAGTAAGGGAGAAATAAACTTTGTTGTCTTAAGCTACTGAGATTTTTGGGCTGTTTGTTGTTATAACCTATCCTGACTGATAGACTAGCTAACACTTATTGAATGTTTTCCACATGCTAGGCTTTTTGCTCAGCACTTTACATGAATTATCTCATGTAGTCCTCCCAAGAGCCACGGTAGTCAATAACCAATAGTGTAGCAAATGTATAGTAAAAAAATTTCATGAGTAAGTATAGACTGTGCATTTGTGAACTTTGGCAATTACGGAGAAAAATAGCCAGGAAACCAAAGGCAAAGCAGAATCAAAGGTTTAAGAATTTGATCTCTGTTATTATTTAAGAAGCTATTCAAAATAATCTCTGGTTAGATTTTTAAAACGTAACATTTTCTTGGTGATAGATGGTTGACACAGTTTTATCCTTATAGATCACCATTCCTTTTGTTTTATATTAGTCAAATGTGATTGTATCTGGAAAGTCCTAATTACACCTCCTTTCATTTATGAGCCCTTACATAATCACTTAGGGAGATGTGACGTTAACATTCTCATGTCATACATTTTCGTGCTGATGAAATAGGCACTCTTTCCATATACCCATATAACTCCTCAGTCAAGAAAGCAATTAACTATATTAGGAGAGAAGTCTGGTCAGAAAAATGATCTTTCTTTTGTCAATAATTTACAGCAAAACAGGTGAAAAAGAAACTGAGTTTAACAAAGGGAAAAGATTTAATTCATTCTTGATCATGGTTCTTTCTCTTTACTGGAAATTATGGCTTTAAAGTGAAATAGGAAAATTTTTCCTGCATAGACAGACGTTCTCAATTACATTCTTCCCAGCATGGAAGTTAACCTCTTTTGGAAGTAATCATTTAGTTAATTTTAACTCATTGTGCAACTAAATGGTGATCTACAAATGTTACTATATTTCCTAAAATATTATATACCTATATATCTGCCTTTAAAATGGAAAAGTTATCTTGAATTTTAAGTTTATCAATCAACAATTTCATTTATATTTTTAGATATAATTGAAAAGTTTTAACTTAATTCAGATGTCCTGAAAATTGTCATCACTTCTTTAAACATTAGATGTAAAAATAGTTGTTTGATTAAATTTAAAAATTAAATTTAGTGAAAATCAACAGGGAAAAATGACTACTATCAAATTTTGTAAATTGATTTGGGAACAGTAGAAATCTAGTAGTTTGCCGAGAACAGATATGTAGCCACAAAGGAAGAGTTAGATACAGCTTATGCAGGAATAGTGATTGCTAACCAGAGAGGAAGAGATGAAGGGAAAAGTGAATGGATTCCTTCTCAAGGCTCAAGAGGAGTTGGTTGGGCCTCTAGGTTAGTTGGTTTGTTCCATTAATTCTAACAGTCAACACATGGGCTTCAGGAGGTCTGTTAATTCCCTGAACACTATACTTGTTATGTGTCTTTGCAAGTATGCATCTTTCTGGCAGAAAGGACCTATAGTATTAGATTCTCCAGATTCTGTAACCCATAAAATGTTAAGAACCACTCTTATAGGACTTTTTTTTCTAACTATGGCTATATTAGTTTGCCACTAGGTGGCATTGCTAATACAACCAATATACTATACTGTATTTGCAGGTTCTATTCTGGATAAATATGAAACCCTCAAATAAATTAGAGGCATATTCTATTATTTATCTGTATTTATAACTACATAATGCCAGTTAATGCATGTGAATGAAAATAAGTTTTCTTAATAGTTTTGCACATTCATTAATTAGTTTCACAGTTATTAGACTTTCCATTGTGATATATATTTACATGCAGGACATACTCCCATGGCATGCGTAGTTTCAGATGTAATGCCATAATTCTATCTTTTTCTTTAATATTTAAGAATATGCAACTGATGGAGGGTGATTTTGTTATGGACTAAAATCTTTTATTCCTATCATGGGAGATACTTAATAGGGCATATTCAGAGCTGGATTTGAATGCATAGTCAAATATTACTAACTCTGTGATATTTGGGAAATATCTTAACTTTTTAAGCCTCAGTTTATTCAACTGTAAACGGAAAAGATAATAATAGTACCTATCTCATAAGGCTGTTTGGAGGATTAAATGAAATAAAACATGTACACTTTTCAGTTCAGTGGCTAGTATATATAAGGTGCTCAGTAAATGTTAAGCGACTATTATAATTATTATTGTCATTTTTCTTGGTCTGATTTTATTTTTAAAACAATCATTTTCAATTTTCATGCTTTAGCTATTATTCTTAAGAAACTATAAGCAAAATTTCCCACAATTGATTTTAATGTAGCAGAATGTAATACCATAGTTGAAAACCACAGATTATTGTTCCATTTTCAGTGACAGTAGATTACGCAGTTTGGATCAACTCGCTTGTGAAAGTATCTTTAAAAGGTTGATAAAAATTTAAAACATCTGTTTAAAGGCACCATAGAGATAAAAAATAGCAAAGAATTACAAGGCCAACATCTAGATTAAAGGGGAAACCCAGAGAGGTGAAACCAGTCAAGTATATGGCCTAATAAACCCACAGGCTTTGGATTGGAACCTGATGGGCCACACTTTAAACATAAGGATGAACTAGATACAAATCAGCCCATACAGGGACTGAAGCTCAGGCTAAATCTTAAGTCTGGAGGAAAATAAAATAATCCTAGGCGTCACATTATATTAAAAAAAAAAAAAAGTCTAGCACTCAATCAAAAGTAATCAGATATCTGAAGCAACATGATAATTTGGTCGAAACAAGAAATAAGAGAAACAGATCCATAGGAGATCTATTTAATGAAGTTATTAGATGTGTACTTTAATCCAAAATCAATGTGTTTCAAGGAAGTAAAAAACAAGTTTGAGTATTTTTGCAGAGATTGGAAACTACAGAGGAGAGCAAGTGGAAATTTTGAATTAAAAAAACCTTATCTGAAATTAAGAACTCAATTAATGGACTTCAGTAGACAGCAGCTAAGACAGGACTAATAAACTGCAAAATAGGCCAGAGAAAAATATCCAGAACAAAAAAGGAGAGATGGAGAAAAAGACATACTATCTTCAGAGGAACTTCAGTAAGACTGATTTGCTGTCATTGATTTTTTTTTTTTTCCAGAGATGAAGGACAATTTATTTTTCACAGCAATAGCAGTAGCAAGTGCATCAGCTTTTTTTTTTTTAATTGGGGTATAGTTGCTTTGCAGTGTTGTGTTAGTTTCTGCTGTACAGCGAAGTGAATCGGCTATATGTATACACATATCCCCTCTTTTTTGGATTTCCTTGCCATTTAGGTCACCACAGAACATTGAGTAGAGTAAAAGTCAGCTGACAGTGGAATATCTTTAAAGGGCTAAAAGAAAATAACTACTAACAGAAGATACTCAAAGTGTCCCCTCAACAGTATAAAATAAAGATACTTTCAGAAAAACAGAGCAGTTTGCCACCAGCAAACATGCTCTAAAGGAAATACTAAAAAGTGTTCTTGGAATGGAAAGAAAGTGATTCTAGATTGAAGCTCAGATTCAGGAACGAATAAAGATTAAGAAAAGGGTATATATATGGGTAAATTTAAATTAAGATTGACATTATGGTTTTTTTGTTTTGTTTTGTCTTTCTATTTTTTTGACATTATGTTTTTTAAATGTATTTATTTTATTTATTTATTTTTGGCTGCATTGGGTCTTCGTTGCTGCGTGCGGGCGTTCTCTAGTTGTGGTGAGCAGGAGCTTCTCATTGTGGTGGCTTCTCTTGTTGTGGAGCACGGACTCTAGGCACACAGGCTTCGGTAGTTGTGGCTCGCGGGCTCTAGAACACAGGCTCAGTGGTTGCAGCGCATGGGCTTAGTTGCTCCGCGGCATGTGGGATCTTCCCTGACCAAGGCTCGAACCCGTGTCCCCTGCATTGGCAGGCGGATTCTTAACCACTGCGCCACCAGGGAAGCCCAACATTATGTTTTTAATGATAATGTAGTGATAATGTTTTGAGAGATTTAAAGTATTCAGAGGGAATTAAAATACATCATCTGCAAATCACATGTGGAGTAATTGAAATTAAATTATTCTAAAGTCTTTGCATTGCCCTAGAAAAGGTAAGATATTAATTTATATGACATTAATTAATAAAGATCTATATTATAATCTTTAGGGTAAGCAGTACAAGAATATGTAACTATCAAGCTAATAGGCACAAGTAAAAACCAAGTAATTTTTTTTTTTAATTTTATTTATTTATTTATGGCTGTGTTGGGTCTTCGTTTCTGTGCGAGGGCTTTCTCCAGTTGCGGCAAGCGGGGGCCACTCTTCGTCGCAGTGCGCGGGCCTCTCACCATCGCGGCCTCTCTTGTTCCGGAGCACAGGCTCCAGACGCGCAAGCTCAGTAATTGTGGCTCATGGGCCCAGTTGTTCCACGGCATGTGGGATCCTCCCAGACCAGGGCTTGAACCCGTGTCCCCTGCATTGGCAGGCAGATTCTCAACCACTGTGCCGCCAGGGGAGCCCAAAACCAAGTAATTTTTAAAAAGCCAAGCCAAAAGAGGGAAAGAAAGCAGACAAAAGGAACATAGAACAGGCAGGATAAGTAGTAAGCATTCAGTGGTATATTTAAATCCAAATATATCAATAAATGGAATAAATGTTTCTTCCAGTTATCCAAATAAATATTTTAAAATATTCAGCTATTTGCTAAATCCAGCCTTCATACCTAAAATACACACAGAAAGAATACACAGAAAGATTAATGGTAAAGGATGGAAAAAGATGAGCCATTTGATGCCATCCAAGAAGAAGCTCATGTAGTTATATTGAAATCAAAGTAAAGTATGAGACAAGAAGTGTTAATAGATAGAATGTGTTCATTGGTAATAATAAAAGACTCAGTTCACCAGGAAGATATAACAGTTCTAAATTTGTATTTAATAATATATACTCAACTTATGGAAAGCAGAACTTGGCAGAAATTTAGAGAAGGAGATAACTTCCACAAACTTGGAGAATAGGGAAGTGTAACACAGTTACTGGCTATATGGTCAATGTGTATGTAACAATTGTGTTTCTGTATACTACAATAAACATTTAGAGAGTGAAAATTTTGGAAAGCATCATTTATAATATTTTTTTGAAAAGCAAATACTTAGGAATAAATCTAACAAAAGATGTGCTTGGCCTCTATATAAAATTATAAAATTTTATTGGAAGCAAAAAGATCTAGGTAACAGAGGTATATATTATTTTCATGGATTAGAAGACACAATATTGTAGCTGTTCTTCCCAATTTTGTTTACATAATCAATGTAATATCAGTCAAAACTTGAGTAGGTATTTTTGTAGAAATTGACAAAGTAATTGAAAAAAGAGTTTCATCCTAGCAGCTTTGTAGTAAATCTTGACAACCAATAGGATATGCCCCTCTTGTGTGTTTCTAATATTTCTTGATCTGGATAGAGGATACCTGTGTCTGAAATAGTTCATTAAGATGCTTACATTATGCACTTTTCTATATGTACTATACTTAAATAAATACTCTGTTTTAGTACATCTGCTCTTTTGTTTTAGAATTTTGAAGTCATTTTGCATAAATACACCTGTAATAGGTGTCTAATTCATGAGCTAATTTTGCCTGGCAAGTAGTGCAAGTTTACTGATTTCTTTCATTTACTTTACTCATGTTTTTTGTAAGTAGATCAGATGCAAAAAAAGGTTCTGTGGCTGGTAGATTTTTCTAAGATCATGCCTTCTAAGCCCTCTTCTCTTGGATACTAATTTCCACAAATCCATTAACGAATTTATTTTAGTCTTAGCATGTATGTAGCAGGTTTCCATTCCAGGCCATCCAGGAATGCTTATTTACTAGTGGAAATAATGCCCAGAGTGAAAACAAGTTAATGAAGAGAACATGGCTGCTGTTAACCTCTTTGATGTATCTCGGTGTTTGAATGTGTCAAAATTTTCACCTTAATAATGATTTGACCCAAGGGGAGGCAGCCCAGGGGCAGCACTTTTGCTGAAAAGGGACCGGATAATAAATATTTTAGGCTTTGCGGGCTATGCAATCTCTTTTGTAACTCCTCAGGTCTGTCATGGTAATAAGAAAGCATCCAGGGACAGTGTGTAGGAATGAATGTGACTGTTTTCCAGTCAACCTTTATTCACAAAGAGAGGTAGCAGACTGGATTTGATCTGCCGGCTGTAGTTCGCTAACCGTTGCTCTAACTCATGGGATGACAGTAGTACACCAGAGGAAGCACATTGAGCTTGGGAGCCTTAGTGAGCTAGCCACTCCCTAAGGATTTTTACGTGACATGTTATGCATTTGATTCCTCCATTTGCCAAAAAAGGATTATCACTTCTCCCAGGTCATAATATTAGACTTAACATGATGTTTTAGAAGAGAATATAGTTGTGTGAGTGCTTGAGTGGTCTGTAAGACCATCAAGGGGAAGAAAAAACAACTTTTCATGAAGAGAAAAGTAAAAGAATTTCTTCCAAATGAGCTGCCTGATGACAGCAAAATTTAGTTCTAATCTCATGTTTTCAACCATCGATGTGTGCAATTATGAAATACCAGTCTTTACAACACAGCACTCATTTTGAGAAATAAATAATTTGTGGATTACGTTTAGATTGATACAAACAATTAGGAGAAGTGATAGGGTAATTTCAGTAGCCACCTTAAAACTATTTCCCATTACTAGAATATATGATTCATAATATATTCATAATAATAACCTGGTAAACAACCAGTTTAACAAAAACAGGAACTTTGGTACTTCATAATGAGAAATATATCTCAGATATGCTCCTTATATGCATTCACATTATTATTCCTCAAGTTATAAGACAAGCAGTTGATTTAAGAGCCATTTGTAAACTGTGCGTGCCATTAATGATTATAAAGTCTGTTCTATTTGACAGTAACAAAGGAAATGAGTCCTTCGGCAGGAATTTACAAATAATGTGCTACATGAACAGTTTTTGACACTAGGTGGAGCAGTTTCCCGGAGAAAGGCTTCCCAAGCCCTATATTCCTTTCAAAATAAGCCCAGCTCTTAGACAAAGAACTCTGAGAACAAAAACTATCAACAATCATTAAAAAATGTTAAAGGCACTCAAATATTGAGCTATAAATAGAAGGCTGAATATATTTTGCAGATATAATTCTTCTCTTTGTCATATATTTTAACCACTGAATTCTCTCACCTTCAGGGATCAAAATGGTAGGGATTTTCACATAAGAACTGCCCTATCTAGATGGCAGTTGGTATGTAGAAAAGTTTGGGAACTATTCAGTTACATTGTAGAATAGATCAAGGTTTATAAGAAGATATAACATCAAGACATTATTATCTGAATGGTATTTATGAGTCATTTGTTTAATATGACAATTTTAGATTAAGAATATAGTTTTATAGATAAAAATTGGTAGTTTAAATTCACTGGAATTAAGTTAGTAGATGTCAAGAGTGTTTTAAGTACCATGAGAATCCATGGCCATAAAACTGTAAGTTCAGAATGCAGTTATCAGGTGTAAAAATAAGATATAAATGAATAAAGAATTCTACTTAAAAATAAAAACCAAAAAATGACCTTTTTAAAAAATTTTTATTTATTTATTTTTGGCTGTGTTGGGTCTTTGTTGCTGCGCGCAGGCTTTCTCTAGTGGCGGAGAGGGGGCTACTCTTCATTGCGGTGTGCGGGCTTCTCACTGCAGTGGCTTCTCTTGCGGAGCACAGGCTCTAGGCATGCGGGCTTCAGTAGTTGTGGCACACGGGCTCAGTAGTTGTGGCTCACGGGCTCAGTAGTTGTGGCACACGGGCTTAGTTGCTCCGCAGTATGTGGGATCTTCCTGGATCAGGGATCGAACCCATGTCCCCTGCATTGGCAGGAAGATTCTTAACCATTGCGCCACCAGGGAAGTCCCCCAAAATGACCATTTTAATAGAAAAAAATTTTGGAAAAAAAATTTTTGGCTGTTTGTTATAAAATAAGTACAGGGAAAGTTAACTGTGAGATATTTGCCCCTGTGTAAGATTCAGAGGTCTGTTTCTGCCTTAACGTTTAGGATCATTTCATCACTAAAATGGGGTAAAAATTGTACATTAAAAAAAATCCAACATCTTGATTACTATCAAATGTTTATAGAACATCTCTGTCTATAGCACCCTGTTTCCTTTAGTGAACGAGTACTTTATAGTATATATATAATACTTTATAGTACTGTTTTATATATATATATAAAGCTGTTTCTTACACTTTTTTGACTCTTGGCTATTTATTGCCTAAAGTAAGTGTTATTTGGAAAACTGCATGGACATAGGTTGAAGTGAAATAGCGAAGCAGTTTCAGTAAGAGAACTATTGTAGTAATTGTTTAATGCCATGAGGTGGAATAATTCTTTTAAAAATTGTTAGCCAACCTGTTCACTGTTTTTCCTGCTTGACTTCTGATTATTGCTCCATAGCTTACGTGTCTATCCCTCGATAAGACAAAAAAAGAGAAAAAATTGCCAAAAGTAAGGTTCTAGTGTGACTTGATATTGCTCTGTATAGGTATAATGACTCTGGCTATAAGCATGCAGTGACTCAGGGCTCTTGCGGGAAGACCAACGGGCCCTTCTTAGAAAAGGTCTGTTTGCCTTTTTTTGATGAGGGCATGATCAGCTATTCTCCCTGTCTTTCCCCAAGGAATGACTCATGTATTAACTCTTAAGAACATCACCACATCAAAAGTAGGAACCAGGGTCTCCAGGACACAGGGCTGGGTTTTCACCAAACAGAAGGGTATGCACAGACTGACTGACTTCCTGCCCTTAAGTCACTATTTATTAATGTGTGTTTAAATGAAAGCTAAGAAGATTCAGTTTTGCTGAAGTCTGTTCTGTTGGGTATATATTTTAAACAATTTATAACCTTTTTAAAAGCTCTCTCTATAAATATGTGGTCCATTCCTCCTGAACTTTATGATCAAAATTGCTTAGGTTTAGAGAAGAAGAGTGAAATATGTCTTTATTTATGGATTGATTGAATATAATAAAAATGACTTTAAAAATAGGTCCTTATAACCTGAAGCATGAACTACAGAGTTTACACATTTTTTGTTTTGGTTATTTTATGCTTATCGTAACACTTTTACTACATAATCTCATACATTGCTGTGTTACCTAGGTTGTGCAGGCATTATTATCATTATTATTTTCAGGCTTTTCATCAAATGAGGAATGTGAGATAGAAGTCTGATTACATCTAGTAAGTTACTAACAGATTTAGAAAACTAAAATCCACATTAACTAATGGCCAAATTACTGCTTTTTTACATATTATACTGCATTTTATAGGGAGGGACCAGGGGCTTAAATTTGTAAACTCGGGACCTTCTTCACAAAAAGAATATAAACACTAGTTAAACTTCTCAGTGCCCATTTGGAATCAACAGTTTTATGCTCTAGCCTTCTAGAATTATTTGTTGTATACCATAACCTTAGGTAAGTTGTTTTCTGACTGCGATGAGAAAAGCAATGATTAAAAGTATTTGAGGAGTACAATTCCTGATTGTAAAAGCATTTCTAAACTCTCCTAAAAGTTGGACTTAAAGAAAACAAAAGGTTTTGCAAGTCATACAGACAACCATCTGTCATCTCCTTTCATTTATTTATCACCCAGATATTCTAATGAATCACATTCCAGACTAACCACTGACTCCTTTTGTTCCTCAGTGAAGGAGTGTGGCAAACAAATGTTTTCCCAGTGAATCAGCAGAGGATTCCTGATTTTATTACCTTTGTCCTAAACTTTCCAGACAAAACTAATTGGGAATTTTGCCTTTGGGATCTTAGTTGACTTCTGTGTGTGGATGATGAATTAGGCTATGAACTGACATTACAGATGTGCAAACAACTCCAGTCTTTAGGAATGTTTTATCAGTTCTGAGGGAGCCGCCTAGAGTGGAAGAATGTCTGTCTGTCTGTCTGCTCATCTTCCTTAAAAACCTCATAGGGCTTCCCTGGTGGCGCAGTGGTTGAGAATCTGCCTGCCAATGCAGGGGACACGGGTTCGAGCCCTGGTCTGGGAAGATCCCACATGCCGCGGAGCAACTAGGCCCGTGAGCCACAATTACTGAGCCTGCGCGTCTGGAGCCTGTGCTCCGCAACAAGAGAGGCCGCGATAGTGAGAGGCCCGTGCCCCACGATGAAGAGTGGCCCCCACTTGCCGCAACTAGAGAAAGCCCTCGCACAGAAACGAAGACCCAACACAGCCAAAAATAAATAAATAAATAATTTATTAATTAAAATAACTTAAATGACTTTCACTATATTTAAAAAAAAAAAAAAAACACCTCATACTGGGACTTCCCTGG
Source organism: Eubalaena glacialis (assembly GCF_028564815.1). NCBI lineage: Eukaryota > Metazoa > Chordata > Mammalia > Artiodactyla > Balaenidae > Eubalaena > Eubalaena glacialis. Next base: position 25,578,558 of record NC_083734.1, on the reverse strand, counting down.
CGGTCCAGTGGTTAAGACTCTGCACTTCCAATGCAGGGGGCACAGGTTCGATCCCTGGTCAGGGGACTAAGATCCCACATGCTGCAGGGCGCTGCCAAAACAAAAAAACAAAAAAACCTCATACATACACATACTGCGCTCTTAATGTGACATCATATTCTGCATCTTGGTTGGTAAAAAGGCTTGGCTAAATTAGGCTCATAATTAACTAATATGATCATTTTAGGTTTTCACTTTTATTTATTTATTTATTTATTTATTTATGGCTGTGTTGGGTCGTTTCTGTGCGAGGGCTTTCTCTAGTTGTGGCAAGCGGGGGCCACTCTTCATCGCGGTACGCGGGCCTCTCACTATCGTGGCCTCTCTTGTTGCGGAGCACAGGCTCCAGATGCGCAGGCTCAGTAGTTGTGGCTCACGGGCCCAGCTGCTCCGCGGCATGTGGGATCTTCCCAGACCAGGGCTCGAACCCGTGTCCCCTGCATTGGCAGGCAGATTCTCAACCACTGCGCCACCAGGGAAGCCCCCAGGTTTTCACTTTTTAAAAAATGTCTCTGGAAGAAAGGGCCCCCAAATGAACTGAACAGTAAAGTTAAAAATCCAGAAAACACTTTTCCTTAAATGAAGCAGCAATACATAGACCAGTTTGTCATTTACTAATATGATTTTTTTTCAGGTTTTAAGGTGTGACTGTCCCACACCTTTCTTACAAAGACCCTAATTTGTATTTGTGGCACTAGGACTGCTTTCTCAGGGCTTACATAGGTACTACATTATTATCAGGGCACTACTTAGAACTTCTCTTCTGTACCGGATTAGGATATTTTTGTGTGTTATAATTTCAGGAATGATAATTTTACCTCTAGGATAATTTTTTTTAATTCTAAATTTCTCTTAATTTGACAGAGCTAGTAGGATATTTACTATTCCTGAATGAATGTAAATTGTAGAAGTATAACTTTTAAAATTTATCTTAAAAGAATGTCTTAAGTTAAAATACTTTTTCCACAAATACCTATATCTGTTCTTATTAGGAATCCTACCCCCTGATCTAACTATGGTTTTGCTCTCACCCAGACATCTTCTTGCCTGGCCAAGCACTACATCTTTTATCCTGGACAAGGCAAAAATATTCCATTATCAAAACTTTGGAAAATATAGTGTAATACAGCTCATGAGACTAAGATATATGAGGCTTTGAACTGAAGCAAAACCAGATGTTTGATATGTCACAAATAGCTGAACTATCTTGTTGAGTTGACTTCACTTAGAATGAGTATACTGAAGTACCCACCCACCCCAAAAAAGGACCCTAAAAACCTGTCACTGATGAGAGTGTAACTTTTCATCACAGTCATAAAATTTGACCTTCGTATCATTAAAGGGAACTTCCATTGGCAGTAATTAGGAACTCTCAGGGGCAGTTAGTGAATGTTACTTATGACCTGGTTGCTAACTAGGAAATTTATAGAGCTTCCTGTGCTGGGGAATAACAACCTGGGCTGTATATAGCTGCTTAACTTCCTTTGATTACCACTATATAGATTAAAGGACACTGTCCTTAAATAGAAAAATTAACCTTTGAGGACTATCATTTGCTACTTTTCCTTAAGAAGTACTCCTTGTATTGATCTTTACTTACCTTGCCACATGGCACGTTCTTTTCAATGTGCTGAGATTCGTTTCATACCACAGTATATGGTCTATCTTGGTGACTGGATTTCATGTATACTTGAAAAGAATATGTATTCGGCTATTTTTGGGTGTAGTGTTCCATATTGTTCAAGTGTTCTATATCCATACTGGTTTTCAGTCTACTTATTCTATCAACGAAAAAGAGAAGTGTGTTGAAATTTCAACTCTAATTGTGGATTTGTTTATTTCTCCTTTTAGTTCTATTAGTTTTTGCTTTATGTATTTTGACATTCTGTTATTAGGTGCCTGCACATTTAGGATTATTCTGTCTTCCTGAGAATTAGCCCTTTTATCATTATGAAATGTCCTTTTTCATCTCTAGTAATATACCCTCTCCTGAAATCTACTTAATCTGGTATTAATGTAGAGTACTCTATCTATTGTATGATTATGTTTACATGGTTTATCTTTTTTCATCCCTTTACCTTTACTTTTGGATCTGGATATTTAAAATGGGCTTTTTATGGACAACATGTACTGAGGTCTTGCTCTTTAATTCAGTGTGACACTCTCTGCCTTTTCATTTGTATGTTTGGCTCATTTGCAATTAATGTAGGTGTCAGTATGGTTGGGTTTAAGTCTGTCCTCAAACTATTGGTCCCACCTATTTTTTATTCTTTTCCTGCCTTCTTTTGAATTGAACATTTTTTTTAGTATATATAATGTAACCACATTACAGTATTATACTCCATTTTCTCCCTCCCATACTTTATGCTGTTGTTGTCATGTATTTTACTTCTACATATGTCATAGTTTTTGCTTTAAGCAACTAGTTATTTTTTTAAGAGATTTTAAAATGAGGAAAAAAGGTGTTCTCTATTTCCAGTGCTCTTCACTCTTTTATGTACATTAAAGTTTCCATCTGGTATCACTTTTCTTCTGTCTGAGAACTTCCTTTAACGTTTATCTCCTGGAACAAATTCTTTTGGCTTTTGTTTGTCTGAAAATGTTATTATTTCATCTTTATTTTTGAAATATATTTTCCCTGAATTCTAGATTCACAGATTTTGTTTGTTCCTTTCAGCACTTTAGAGAAGTAATTCTATTGTCTTTTGGTCTGTTTCTGATGAGAAGTCCTATCTGTATTTCCCTGTAGATGACTCAGTCATAACTTGGAAATGTTGTGGGTTTGGTTCTAGACCACTGCAATAAAGCGAATATGGTGATATAGCAAGTCACACGAATTTTTTGGTTTCCCAGTGCATCTAAAAGTTATGTTTATAATATAATGTACTCTATTAAGTGTCTGAAAAAACAATATATGTACCTTAATTTAAAAATAATGCTGTTGGAAAAATGGTGCCAATAGACTTGTTTGACGCAGGATTGCCAAAACCTTTAATTTGTAAAAATCACAATATCTGCAAAGTGCATTAAAGTGAGGTATGCCTGTAATGTGTTTTTATCCCCTTGGATTGCTTTTAAGACTTTCTTGATATTGCTGAGTTATAGAATTTGATTATGATGTGATTATGGTAATTCTCAGCAATTTGATTATGTGTTTTATTTTCTTTATGTTGATCTTGACTGAGGTTTGTTGAATTTCTTAAATCTGTGAGTTGATGGATTGATATTTTTCATCAAATCTTGAAAATACATGGCCATCCCTTCCCCAATGTGTGTGTGTGCGCACACACACACACACACACACACTTACTTCACCCTCTCTTTCTGGGGTTCCAGTTACATGTATATTAGACTGTTTGGTATTATTCCACAGGTTACTGAGGTTCATTTCTTCCATAGCCTTTACCCTCTGTGTCCTTTAGTTCAAATACTTTCTAGTGCCTTGTCTTCAAGTTCTCTAATATTTTCTTCTGTGACATCTAATCTGTTGATTATCCAATGAATTTTTCTATTCGTATATTATCTTTAAATCAGGGATCAGCAAACTATTTCTGTGAAGGGCCATATAATAAGTGTTTTAGACTTCATAGGCCATAGAGTCTCTGTCAGAGCTACTCAGTTTTGCCATTATAGTACAGAATTAGCCAGAGATGATATGTAAATGAATATACATGGCTGTATTGTTTGAAACTTTATTTATAAAACTGGTGGTGGGCTGAATTTGGCCCCTGGGCTGAAGTTTGGCAATTGTTGCTTTAAATCTTTGAACATATTTATATTCACTGTTTTTAAGTCCTTGTCTGCTAATTCCATAATCTCTGACATTTCTGGGTCTGTTTCTATTGATTAATGTTTCTTCAGGTTATGTGTCATATTTTCCAAACTGCTTCACATCATATCTAGTTACTTCTTATTGGATGCTGGAATGTGTTATTAAGTTGTTGATTGTATGGATTTTGTTATCTTATTTTATAGAGTGTCAATTTTTTGTTTATGGGGCAGTACCAGTGGATCAACTTGATCTATTTAAGGCTTTTTTAAAAACCCTATTATGGTCTGTCTAGAGTAGCTTTTACTGTAGGCTCTTTCCAAGGTCTTCCCTGAATGTTGAGTCTCTCCACTCTAGCTAGATGAAGTTCAGGTGTTTCCCAGCCCTGTGTGAAGTCTAGGAATTGTTCAGCTTACAACCCCCTGTTAGTTGTTCTTTTCTCACTAATTGTACTTTGCCTGGCCTTATGAAATCTCATCATAGCATGCAGTGGAGCTTTGTGTGCCAGAGTCTCAAGGGGACCCCCATGCACATATGTAGAGTCCTTTCTCTGCATAGCTTTCTCTTCACTAGTATTCTATGCCACAGATTTCAACCACTCAGCCCCCCTGAACTCAGATTTTCTTCTCAATGCAGCAAGACCACCATGCTTTGCTTAGGGTCTTTGTCTTTGGACTATGGATTTTACTGCCGACACAGAATGTGTCTACAAGTGGAAAGCCAGAGTCATCACAAGGCTTCCTCATTTGTATCCCTTCTCTCAGCAGTCAGAAGTATTATACTGCCTGTGGTACAGTGTCTGAAAAAAATTGTTCCATGTATTCTGTTTAGTTTTCCAGTTGTTTAGTGTAGGGGTGTACGTCTCTACCAGTCACTTCATGATATGAGGCAGAAAACCCTCAGCCACAGGCCAGAATCTCTAGCCCATACATATCAATACTTGCATACTCCCATGAGAGCTGGAATGTCCTGCTCAGTACATTGTGTTATTTTTATGTTTTATGGTGGATCTTTCCAGGTAGACTTTGCAGCTTATACTGTAGCTGTTTGTCTTTATCCCTCATTTCTTCATTTAGTATGGTTTAAATGTGATTCTTTCATATTTGATACATTGTAGTAGGAATTGTAGGTTTTAGAAAGCAGACTTAGGGCTTCCCTGGTGGCACAGTGGTTGAGAATCTGCCTGCTAATGCAGGGGACACGGGTTCGAGCCCTGGTCTGGGAAGATCCCACATGCCGTGGAGCAACTAGGCCCGTGAGCCACAACTACTGAGCCTGCGCGTCTGGAGCCTGTGCTGCGCAACAAGAGAGGCCGCAATAGCGAGAGGCCCGCGCACCGCGATGAAGAGTGGCCCCCGCTTGCCACAACTAGAGAAAGCCCTCGCACAGAAATGAAGACCCAACACAGCCAAAAATAAAATAAATAAGTAAATAAATAAATAAGTAGAAAACAGACTTAAAAGGTAGTTTGAATATGTGTAACTTTTAAAATTCTCTTAATCAAAATGATTGTTTTTTAGTTTTTGTGTTTGGATTTTTCATGTAAACTAATATTTATCTCAGTCAAGTCTGTTATATTTAGGAACCATTAACCTATAATGTTGAAAAGAACTTGTGAGGTTTCCTATCAGTTAACACAGTCTAAACTAAAATGTCAAGGTACAGGTTAAATGGGCTCTTGAGAATGAACAAAGGACAAGAAGCTGAGTTATTCATGTTCATTTTGTCTGGGAACCACCACATCTGCCTCTAAGGCTGAGTAATCATGACCTATTAGTGTGGTTATGGAAAGTATATATCAGTTTAACTGTGTGAACCATCCTTTCTTTAGGGAAGATATTCTCATCAGATTGCTGAAAATTTCCCTTTTTAGAACATTTAAAATTAAAACTATGAATCAGTCTTTTATCTTGTTGGATAACCTGTTTAATCTGTTGGGGTGCATATTTTATTTTTGTTTCTGGAATAGAAATGTAGGTTTTTCCTTCCTATATAATCCCAGAAATCTTATTATTTTAGTGTCTAGGACGGTTCAGTTTTTGTTCACCTAGAGTTCATTTCTAGAGGACAGTTGTAGGATATCATGGACAGACTCTTGAATTTCTTTTGTTTTGCCTAGTAGTATCACATTTCTCTTTTGTGTTTTCAAACAGTAAATGTGGAAGTTACAGGGGTTTTTAAAAAATATTTATTTTCTTTATTTCTTTTGGCTGTGATGGGTCTTAGTTGTGTCACGCAGGATCTTCATTGAGGCACGCGGGATCTTTCGTTGCGGCGTGTGGGCTTCTCTCTAGTTGTGGCACACGGGCTCCAGAGCACGTGGGCTCTGTAGTTATGGCGCACAGGCTTCAGAGCGCGTGGGCTCTGTAATTTTGCAGCACGTGGGCTCTCTCATTGAGGCACACAAGCTCAGTAGTTGTGGTGCGTGGGCTTAGTTGCCCCGCAGCATGTGGGATCTTAGTTCCCTGACCAGGGATCAAACCCGTATCCCCTGCATTGGAAGGCGGATTCTTTACCACTTGGCCGCCAGGGAAGTCCCCCCCCCCTTTTTTTATTAATTGCATCTGATGTTAGTGAGAAATTTTTCACTAATTATTTAGTTACTCTGAATTCTACAAACTTTAAACTTGGGTGTGTGTGTGTGTGTGTGTGCATAGGATCACAAAATAATTCTTTTTTCTTTAACTGAAATCTCTTTTGTGCACATAATATTCAAAGAAACAGTTGTAGATTTCATGGTTAATCACAACTTTTCAAAAAAAGAAGTTCCTTTTTTAGAGATTCTATAATCATTTTTTAAACTTATTATCACTATTTATTGATTTCTGTGAATTAAAATTCAAGAAAAAGATGAACAGACTAAAAATTCACATAGATTTTTTTTTTTTTTTTTGGTCCAGAAGAAAACCTTATAGTTAATTGAGTCAGTGCTAAGTGTAGGATTTCATTTTTTAGATTTTTATTTGAACACAAAATGCAACTGTATTTAGGGAGAAATGTACCTTAGATTTATGAATGTCTTTCTTTTTCGTATTAACATGCAACAGAAAAATTTGTTTAATGTCACCTTTTATCTAGATAGCAGTAGGAGTTCTTTAATGTTTTATTTCCATCACTACATCTTATGCACTTTGTCTTTGAACCACAAATTCTTTCACCATGTGGTTTAAAAAGACTTTCTTATATCCAAAGATCATTTACTGTATGTGTATCTATATATACATACATATGTATGTGTGTGTGTATATAATTTTATTCTACAAATACAGTACTTTTGTTCATAACAGCTAATGGCTAATACTTTTTGAGGGCTTATTATATGCCCAGCACTGTTCTAAGCCTAGTACTTTATATGTGTGTTAGAGTAACATGTTAAGAATATCCAATTTCTAGAGCTTACACTTCATGAGAACTTTGGAAATTAACAATAGATTTTATTGACATCTTGATTATATTAGGGGTTTTTGAATTTTGGAGCTTGATAAAAACATAAGATGAATCTAAGTCTTTTGCCTTGCAGAAGAGTAGCTTGAGGTCCAGAAAGGTTAAGTGACTTGTCTGAGTTCGCTTATTTTCTGACACCTAATAGCCTATTAGAACCTAACCTATTTGAAACTCTAAAGGAGCTTGTTTAAAACATACAGGTTGGGGGGCTTCCCTGGTGGCACAGTGGTTAAGAATCTGTCTGCCAATACAGGGGACACGGGTTCGAGCCCTGGTCCAGGAAGATCCCACATGCTGCAGAGCAACTAAGCCCGTGTGCCACAACTACTGAGCCTGTGCTCTAGAGCCCGTGAGCCCACGTGCCACAACTACTGAAGCCTGCGCGCCTAGAGCCCATGCTCCGCAACAAGACAAGCCACCTCAATGAGAAGCCCGCACGCCGCAACCAAGAGTAGCCCCTGCTCGCCTCTACTAGAGAAAGCCTGCACTCAGCAACAAAGACCCAACGCAACCAAAAATAAAAATAAATAAATTAAAAAAAAAATCAATTAGTTAAAATAAATAAATAACATAAAACATACAGGTTGGGAAATCCCTGGTGGTCCAGTGGTGAAGAATCCGCCTTAAAATGCAGGGATGCAGATTTGATTCCTGGTCGGGGAACTGGGATTCCACATGCCTCAGGGCAACTAAGCCTGCGCGCCACAACTACTAAAGCTCGCATGCCTCAACTAGAGAGCCTGTGTGCCCGCAAACTACAGAGCCCACATGCTGTGGAGCCCGCGTGCCACAACTACAGAGCCCAGGCACCCTGAAGCCTGCGCGCCACAACTAGACAGAAGCCCGCATGCCACAACGAAAGATCCTGAAAGATCCTGCATGCCTCAATGAAGATCCTGCGTGCCGCAACTAAGACTCGATGCAGCCTAAAATAAAACAAATAATAAATAAATCTTTAAAAAAAGAAAACTTAATCTTAAAAAAAAATAAAAATAAAGTAAAATAAAACATACAGGTTCCCATGTCCACCTATTGAATCAACTTATGCTTAGGGGACCCTGAAATTTATATTTTTAACGAAGTCCATAGTTGATTCTTATGCAGACACCTCATCTTGGCATACATGTTCATTTGGGAACCACTGTGTTTAAACCTTTATCACACATCTATATGTTAATTCACTTTAATCTATATGATTATTATTAATTTGTAATATTTCAAAATAAAGGTACAAAGCAGCCCAAAAGCTTCCATAGAAAAAATTAATTTAAAAGAAAAACTAACTGATACTGGTTCCAGAGTTTTATTTTTGTTTTAGGATCTCAGTGGGAAAGATAAGTGAGGTAATTACTTCATCAACTATTTTTATTTTTTTGAAGTATAGTTAATTTACAATGTTGTGTTAGTTTCAAGTATATAGCAAAGTGATTCAGTTATATATGTGTGTGTGTATATATATATATATACTTTTTCAGATTCTCTTCCATTTTAGGTCATTGTAAGATACTTAGTAGAGTTCTCTGTGCAATACAGTAGGTCCTTGGTTACCGATTTTATATGTAGTAGTGTGTATCTGCTAATCCCAAACTCCTAATTTCCACCCCCACCCCCCACTGTCCCCTTTGGTAACCGTAAGTTTGTTTTCTATGTCTGCATCAACTGTTTTTTAAGTAAGGACAAAATATAGTATTCTCAAATTATGCCTAAAGGAATAGGGGCACAGGAGGTTTTTATCACAGGGGATGGCATTCTTACAAATGAGGTATGTGGATAAATAAAATAAGAATCAAGCCAGAAATCCTATGGTTTCCAGGGTCTAGTGTTGGGGGAAGGAGATTGACTACAAAAGGACACAGGGAACTTTTTGCAGTGATGGGACTGTTCTGTATCTCTGTCTTGGTAGGTTATATGGTTATACGACTGAGTATAATTGTCAAAGCTTATTGAACTACTGACCTAAAAAAATGGCTCTTACTGTATGTAAATTATACCTCAGTAAATTTGAAATTGGTTTTTAAGAAAGCAAACCATGAAGAGATTCTGGAAAGGATTATTTTTTCAAATTATCAGTTGCATCTTGAAATATTTAGTTAGGTAGATTCTTGTTCTTTAAAAGATAACATTTTTCTATTAATATAGAGTGATTAAGGTACCATTAAAATAACATGTCTATTAATAATTGCTTTCTCTTTAATATTTCTCATCAGAGATTTCTCATATTTTTTTGTAGGGTCCACATATAGCTTCAGTTACATTAGCTGCTTATGAATGCAATTCAGTTAATTTCCCTGAGCCACCCTATCCTGATCAGATTATTTGTCCAGATGAAGAGGGCACTGAAGGAACCATTTCTTTATGGAGCATCATCTCAAAAGTTAGGATTGAGGCCTGCATGTGGGTAAGATGTCCGTTTTCATATTTGTCCAAAATTAACCTCACTGTCTTGATTCTTTGTACCTCATTGAAATCGAAGCCAGACATATACCAAGTCAGTAGATAATTAATTCGTAAAGTGACCAGCTACCTAACTTCCATGTAAAAGAAACCTTTAGAGCTTCTCCTGTTCATGAATAACATTCAGAAGGAAGGCAGGAAACCTTAGGTACCAGGAAGCATTGATACCAAGTGGACAACAGCAGGGAAAAGGAGTATAGATGGTGCAACTATACTACTTCGTAAAGTTTTACTAACGTTTATAAAACTTGATAAACACATAGCAAATGGTTATATATCAGTCCAAATTAGGTAAGTATTATATGTCTCTCTCCTAGATTTAAATACTCTCTGTGTTTATTCTTAGAAGACTCATTTCATTTTCTGGGTTGTTGTAATACTAAAGTAAGGTCAGACATTTCTTAATAAACTAAGCTTTACTGTATTGGAGGTATCAGACTATATGGGGACCTTACTTTCAGAAGTTCCAATTATTCTTTTTATGGCTTGCTTAATATATTTTGGGAAACTTTGGACTACATGATCAATGGTAGATGTATTTTAATCTGCATATCCACACAAAGCATTTTTTATATGCTTAAATTCATTCACGTGTATATCATTGAGGAATAGTTCATTTGCTAAAGACTTCCTATTACCATTTGAATTATTTTTTAATTCATCATTTGGAATCATTAAGTTTTATGTTCCCTGTAACTTTTTTTCCCCTAACAGTTTCTTATAAAATGAAAAATACGGAACACATCACTTAAAACTCTTAATTAAAACGAACGTGAATAGAATGCCCACAGAAGAGGCAGAGTTTTCAAACACATTCAAGCGTTTATGTCGTGTTTTAAAAGAATTAAAAGGGAAATGCCATATATTGAATTTGTTGAATATGAAAGACAGGAAAAATTGTCATATTTCCTGTTACTCTTTTATAAATACTGGAAACAAATTCATTGTACTAGTTGCATATGTATTATAAATTTTACCACATTAGTCTTTTTTTTTTTTTTAACATCTTTATTGGAGTATAATTGCTTTACAATGGTGTGTTAGTTTCTGCTTTACACATTTGTATTTTGATGAAAAGCTATTAATAAGATAACTAGATACTCAGAACATGCTAGAAAAGGAGTATGTATATAGACTTCAGTTTTCTGTTGTTCTTTTGTTCTTTCAAAAATGATTTATGTGGCTAGATTAACACTAATGCCAACAAAGAAAATTTTTCATCCCAGCTGGCAGTGATAACTGCCTCTTCCAAAGTGCATATTGTCTGCAGCACTCATTTGGCCTGGCTCCATGCATGCCTCAAATTAGTTAAACTGGCTGGTGTAGTGGCTTACTTCCCCAAATAAATTTTAAGCTCCTCAAAAAATTCAGACTGTACCTTAAATTTATTACTCACAGCAATCAGCTTTAGGCTTTGCTCATAGTTCAAGAATACCAATAAATACTGATTGTCTGAATATTTGTTTGTTCTTCATATTCCCTTCTTTGAAACTGTCTTTTGTTATGTAAAAAAGGTAGCACATATCAAGTTACGCTTAAATTGGTTCCTTTTGTTTTCACCATTTACAAAGACAGTCCTTTCATCAAAGGGTGCTGGGAAAACTGAATATCCACATGCAAAAGAGAGAGGTTGGATCCTTACCTCACACCATATGTAAAAATTAACTCAAAATTCATCAAAGACCTAAACTTAAGAGTTAAAACTATAAGACACTTAGAAGAAAATATAGAAACAAATCTGCGTGGTGATTTGGCAGTGGTTCTTAAAGAAGACATTGAAAGCAGAGGCAACAAAAGAAAAAACTAGATAAATTGAACTTTGTTAAAATTAAAACTTCTTGTACATCAAAGGACACACTATCAAGAGAGTTAAAAGACAACCCACAAAAAGGGAGAAAATGTTTAAAAGTCTTATATCAGATAAGGGTTTAATATTCAGTATGTTTAAAGAACTACACAACTCAACAACAAAAAGACAAACAACCCAATTAAAAAATGGGCAAAGGATTTGAATAAACATTTCTCCAAGGAAGATATACAAATGGCCAATAAGTGCACAGAAAGATTCTCAATATCATTAGTCATTGGGGAAATGCAAATCCAAACCAGAAGGAAATACCTCTTCACACAGATTAGGATGGCTATTATTTTTTTAGAAAACGAAAAATAACAAGTGTTGGTGAAGATGTGGAGAAATTGGAACCCTCATAGATTGCTGGTGGGAATGTAAAGTGATTTAGCTGCTGTGGAAAAGAGTTTGGTGGTTTCTCAAAAATGTAAACATAGATTTACTATGTGACCCTCCTCTAATTCCATTCCTACATAAATACCCAAAAGAACTGAAAACTGGGACTCTAATATGTCCAGAAACTTGCAGTTCACTGTTCAGCAACATTATTCACATTATCAGAAAGGTGGAAACAATCCAAGTGTCTCTTAACAGATAAATGGATAAACAAAGAGTAGTATATACACATAATAGAATACTATTCAGCCATAAAAAGGAATGAAGTTCTTATACATGCTGCAATATAGATGAACCTAGAAAACGTTATGGTAAATGAAATAAGCCAGACATAGAAAGACAGATATTGTATGATTCCACTTATGTAAGCTATCTAGACAATTCAAATTCATAGAGACAAAAAGTAGGTTTAAGGTTACCAGGGTTGTGGGGAATGAGAAGTTAATGCTTAATGGGTATAGAGTTTCCATTTGGGTGAAGAAAAATATTGAAAATATAATGATGATGGTTGCACAACATTGTGAATATAATTAATGCCACTAAGTTTTATATTTAAAAATGGTTAACTGGGATACACTCATAAAAAGTCAATATTGGGACTTCCCTGGTGGTCCAGCAGTTGAGACTCCACTGTGTTCCCAATGCAGGGGGCCCGGGTTCGATCCCTGGTCCGGGAACTAGATCCCGCACACCACAACTAAAGACCCGGCGCAGCCAAATAAATAAATAAATGTTAAAAAAAAAAAAAAAAAGTCAATACTACTGAAGTTGAGAAATGTTGATTTAGAGTGTATTGGCCTTGGTTCTTATATTTTACTCTTTCATAAAATTGATCCCACTTGTGTTCACATCCATATTTTTTTTTCAGGGGAATGTCTTGCTTGATTAAAAAATGATATGTTATTTAAAATTGTTACCTAATTTGTACTTTGCGAAGTAAAATACCTTTACAGACTTCACTATCATTATAAATATAGTAAATCAGTAAAATCATTAAAATACGTAGTACCTCCAATTATAAGATAAAGACCAGGGTCAACCTCAGTTTCAACTTGTTCACATAAGTCTTTGGAGCCCATTAAAATGAATTGTTTGGTGTTGCTGATAAGTAGGTTTTTTCAGTTTGTATCTTTTTCATCTTTCACAATTTGACTATATCACTAGTGTAAGGCACAAATTTTCTTTTCAGTTATAAATTCTGATAATAGTTATTAAGCCTCCAAGCATTGGAGATTCAGAGTGAGCAAAACTTTACAGTCTCTACCCTCATGGAGCTTTACATTCTAGTGAGGGAAATAATCATGGAAAAATGTATATATAAGTATTGTCGAAAAATTATATATATAAATATTTAAACAAATTGAGATAAGTGCTATGAAGGAGAAATTTACTGCATAACACAGAAATGTTTTCCTAGTCTGTGATTCAGGGAAGATTTCCTTGAAATAGCAGTGTTTCATTGGATATCTAAGGATAATAAGGAGTACAGTGAGGAGGCAGGATGGTGGCAGGGCAGAGGAGAGGAAGCATGTGTGATGACTTTCAGATAGAGAACATCTCCTTTTTGTTTGTTTTTTTTTTAACATCTTTATTGGAGTATAATTGCTTTACAATGGCGTGTTAGTTTCTGCTTTATAACAAAGTGAATCAGTTATACATATACATATGTCCCCATATCTCTTCCCTCTTGCATCTCCCTCCCTCCCACCCTCCCTATCCCACCCCTCTAGGTGGTCACAAAGCACCGAGCTGATCTCCCTGTGCTATGCGGCTGCTTCCCACTAGCTATCTGTTTTACATTTGGTAGTGTATATATGTCCATGCCACTCTCTCACTTTGTCCCAGCTTACCCTTCCCCCTCCCCGTGTCCTGAAGTCCATTCTCTATGTCTGCGTCTTTATTCCTGTCCTGCCCCTAGGTTCTTCTGACCATTTTTTTTTTTTTTTAGATTCCATATATATGTGTTAGCGTACGGTATTTGTTTTTCTCTTTCTGACTTACTTCACTCTGTATGACAGTCTCTAGGTCCATCCACCTCACTACAAATAACTCAGTTTCGTTCCTTTTTATGGCTGAGTAATATTCCATTGTATATATGCGCCACATCTTCTTTATCCATTCATCTGTCGATGGACACTTAGGTTGCTTCCATGTCCTAGCTATTGTAAATAGAGCTGCAATGAACATTGTGGTACATGACTCTTTTTGAATTATGGTTTTCTCAGGGTATATGCCCAGTAGTGGGATTGCTGGGTCGTATGGTAGTTCTATTTTTAGTTTTTTAAGGAACCTCCATACTCTTCTCCATAGTGGCTGTATCAATTTACATTCCCACCAACAGTGCAAGAGGGTTCCCTTTTCTCCACATCCTCTCCAGCATTTATTGTTTGTAGATTTTTTGATGATGGCCATTCTGACCGGTGTGAGATGATACCTCATTGTAGTTTTGATTTGCATTTCTCTAATGATTAATGATGTTGAGCATTCTTTCATGTGTTTGTTGGCAATCTGTATATCTTCTTTGGAGAAATGTCTATTTAGGTCTTCTGCCCATTTTTGGACTGGGTTGTTTGTTTTTTTGATATTGAGCTGCATGAGCTGCTTGTAAATTTTGGAGATTAATCCTTTGTCAGTTGCTTCATTTGCAAATATTTTCTCCCATTCTGAGGGTTGTCTTTTCGTCTTGTTTATGCTTTCCTTTGCTGTGCAAAAGCTTTTAAGTTTCATTAGGTCCCATTTGTTTATTTTTTTTTTATTTCCATTTCTCTAGGAGGTGGGTCCAAAAGGATCTTGCTGTGATTTATGTCATAGAGTGTTCTGCCTATGTTCTCCTCTAAGAATTTTATAGTGTCCAGTCTTACATTCAGGTCTTTAATCCATTTTGAGTTTATTTTTGTGTATGGTGTTAGGGAGTGTTCTAATTTCATTCTTTTACATGTAGCTGTCCAGTTTTCCCAGCACCACTTATTGAAGAGGCTGTCTTTTCTCCACTGTATATGCTTGCCTCCTTTATCAAAGATAAGGTGACTGTATGTGCGTGGGTTTATCTCTGGGCTTTCTATCCTGTTCCATTGATCTATATTTCTCTTTCTGTGCTGGTACCATACTGTCTTGATTACTATAGCTTTGTAGTATAGTCTGAAGTCAGGGAGCCTGATTCCTCCAGCTCCGTTTTTCTTTCTAAAGATTGCTTTGGCTATTCAGGGTCTTTTGTGTTTCCATACAAATTGTGAAATTTTTTGCTCTAGTTCTGTGAAAAATGCCAGTGGTAGCTTGATAGGGATTGCATTGAATCTGTAGATTGCTTTGGGTAGTAGAGTCATTTTCACAATGTTGATTCTCCAATCCAAGAACATGGTATATCTCTCCATCTATTTATATCATCTTTAATTTCTTTCATCAGTGTCTTATAATTTTCTGCATACAGGTCTTTTGTCTCCTTAGGTAGGTTTATTCCTAGATATTTTATTCTTTTTGTTGCAATGGTAAATGGGAGTGTTTTCTTAATTTCACTTTCAGATTTTTCATCATTAGTGTATAGGAATGCAAGAGATTTCTGTGCATTAATTTTGTATCCTGCTACTTTACCAAATTCATTGATTAGCTCTAGTAGTTTTCTGGTAGCATCTTTAGGATTCTCTACGTATAGTATCATGTCATCTGCAAACAGTGACAGCTTTACTTCTTCTTTTCCAATTTGGATTCCTTTTATTTCTTTTTCTTCTCTGATTGCTGTGGCTAAAACTTCCAAAACTATGTTGAATAATAGTGGTGAGAGTGGGCAACCTTGTCTTGTTCCTGATCTTAATGGAAATGGTTTCAGTTTTTTACCATTGAGGATGATGTTGGCTGTGGGTTTGTCATACATGGCCTTTATTATGTTGAGGAAAGTTCCCTCTATGCCTACTTTCTGGAGGGTTTTTATCATAAATGGGTGTTGAATTTTGTCAAAAGCTTTCTCTGCATCTATTGAGATGATCATATGATTTTTCTCCTTCAATTTTTAATATGGTGTATCACATTGATTGATTTGCATATATTGAACAATCCTTGCATTCCTGGGATAAACCCTACTTGATCATAGTGTATGATCCTTTTAATGTGCTGTTGGATTCTGTTTGCTAGTATTTTGTTGAGGATTTTTGCATCTGTGTTCATCAGTGATATTGGCCTGTAGTTTTCTTTCTTTGTGATATCTTTGTCTGGTTTTGGTATCAGAGTGATGGTGGCCTCGTAGAATGAGTTTGGGAGTGTTCCTCCCTCTGCTATATTTTGGAAGAGTTTGAGAAGGATAGGTGTTAGCTCTTCTCTAAATGTTTGATAGAATTTTCCTGTGAAGCCATCTGGTCCTGGGCTTTTGTTTGTTGGAAGATTTTTAATCACAGTTTCAATTTCAGTGCTTGTGATTGGTCTGTTCATATTTTCTATTTCTTCCTGGTTCAGTCTCAGAAGGTTGTGCATTTCTAAGAATTTGTCCATTCCTTCCAGGTTGTCCATTTTATTGGCATATAGTTGCTTGTAGTAATCTCTCATGATCCTCTGTATTTCTGCCGTGACAGTTGTTACTTCTCCTTTTTCATTTCTGATTTTATTGATTTGAGTCCTCTCCCTCTTTTTCTTGATAAGTCTGGCTAATGGTTTATCAATTTTGTTTATCTTCTCAAAGAACCAGCTTTTACTTTTATTGATCTTTGCTATCGTTTCCTTCATTTCTTTTTCATTTATTTCTGATCTGATCTTTATGATTTCTTTCCTTCTGTTAACTTTGGGCTTTGTTTGTTCTTCTTTCTCTAATTGCTTTAGGTGTAAGGTTAGGTTGTTTATTTGAGGTGTTTCTTGTTCCTTAAGGTAGGATTGTATTGCTATAAACTTCCCTCTTAGAACTGCTTTTGCTGCATCCATAGGTTTTGGATCGTAGTGTTTTCATTGTCATTTGTTTCTAGGTATTTTTTGATTTCCCCTTTGATTTCTTCAGTGACATCTTGGTTATTAAGTACTGTGTTGTTTAGCCTCCATGTGTTTGTACTTCTTACAGATTTTTTCCTGTAATTGACATCTAGTCTCATAGTGTTGTGGTCGGAAAAGATACTTGATACGATTTCAATTTTCTTAAATTTACCAAGGCTTGATTTGTGACCCAAGATATGATCTATCCTGGAGAATGTTCCATGAGCACTTGAGAAGAATGTGTATTCTGTTGTTTTTGGATGGAATGTCCTATAAATATCAATTAAGTCCATCTTGTTTAATGTATCATTTAAAGCTTGTGTTTTCTTATTTATTTTCATTTTGGATGATCTGTCCATTGGTGAAAGTGGGGTGTTAAAGTCCCCTACTATGATTGTGTTACTGTCGATTTCCCCTTTTATGACTGTTAGTATTTGCCTTATGTACTGTGGTGCTCCTATGTTGGGTGCATAAATATTTACAATTATTATATCTTCTTCTTGGATTGATCCCTTGATCATTATGTAGTGTCCTTCTTTGTCTCTTGTAATAGTCTTTGTTTTAAAGTCTATTTTGTCTGATATGAGAATTGCTACTCCAGCTTTCTTTTGATTTCCATTTGCATGGAATATCTTTTTCCATCCCCTCACTTTCAGTCTGTATGTGTCCCTAGGTCTGAAGTGGGTCTCTTACAGGCAACATATATACGGGTCTTGTTTTTCTATCCATTCAGCCAATCTGTGTCTTTTGCTTGGAGCATTTAATCCATTTACATTTAAGGTAATTATCGATATGTATGTTCCTATTACCATTTTCTTAATTGTTTTGGGTTTATTATTGTAGGCCTTTTCCTTCTCTTGTGTTTCCTGCCCAGAGAAGTTCCTTTAGCATTTGTTGTACAGCTGGTTTGGTGGTGCTGAATTATCTTAGCTTTTGCTTGTCTGTAAAGGTTTTAATTTCTCCGTCAAATCTGAATGAGATCCTTGCTGGGCAGAGTAATCTTGGTTGTAGGTTCTTCCCTTTCATCACTTTAAATATGTCCTGCCACTCCCTTCTGCTTGCAGAGTTTCTGCTGAAAGATCAGCTGTTAACCTTATGGGGATTTCCTTATGTGTTATTTGTTGTTTTTCCCTTGCTGCTTTTAATACTTGATCTTTGTATTTAATTTTTGATAGTTTGATTAATATGTGTCTTGGCGTGTTTCTCCTTGGATTTATCCTGTATGGGTCTCTCTGTGCTTCCTGGACTTGATTAACTATTTCCTTTCCCATATTAGGGAAGTTTTCAAGTATAATCTCTTCAAATATTTTCTCAGTCCCTTTCTTTTTCTCTTCTTCTTCTGGGACCCCTATAATTCGAATGTTGGTGTGTTTAATGTTGTCCCAGAGGTCTCTGAGACTGTCCTCAATTCTTTTCATTCTTTATTCTGCTCTGCAGTAGTTATTTCCACTATTTTATCTTCCAGGTCACTTATCTGTTCTTCTGCCTCAGTTATTCTGCTATTGATCCCTTCTAGAGAATTTTTAATTTCATTTATTGTGTTGTTCATCACTGTTTGTTTGCTCTTTAGTTCTTCTAGGTCCTTGTTAAACGTTTCTTGTATTTTCTCCATTCTATTTCCAAGATTTGGGATCATCTTTACTATCATTATTCTGAATTGTTTTTCAGGTAGACTACCTATTTCCTCTTCATTTGTTAGGTCTGGTGGATTTTTAGAACATCACCTTTTAAGCTCATTTATTTTCTTTTTTTTTTTTAAGACTTATTTTATTATTTATTTATTTTATTTATTTTTGGCTGTGTTGGTTCTTAGTTCCGGCACGCGGGATCTTTTGTTGAGGCATGCAGGCTCTTCGTTGCGGTACACAGGCTTCTCTCTAGTTGTGGCATGTGGGTTTTCTCTTCTCTAGTTGTGGCACGCAGGCTCCAGGGCATGTGGGATCTGCAGTTGTGGCTCGTGGGTCCCAGAGTACATGGGCTGTGTAGTTGAGGCTCGCAAGCTCATTAGTTGTGGCGCACAGGCTTAGTTTCCCCTCAGCATGTGGGATCTTAGTTCCCTGACCAGGGATCGAACCCGTGTCTCCTGCATTATAAGGCGGATTCTTTACCACTGGACTACCAGGGAAGTCCCTAAACTCAATTATTTGTTAAGTTCATGGTTTTGTTTTTTGGGAGTTTTTTTCCTATTGTGGTAAAATGTACATAACATAGTTTACCATTTAACCATTTTTAAGTGCACAATTTACTGGCATTAAGTACATTCACAGTGTTGTGTAACCATCACCAATATCTACTTCCAGAACTTTTCTGTCATCCACAAACAGAAACTCTGTACCCATTAAACAATAACTCCTCATTCCCTCCTCTCCCCAGCCCCTGGGGAGAGAGTAACCTCTCGACTTTCTGCCTCTATGAATTTGCCTATTCTTCATATCCAGTATAAATGGAATCATACAGTATCTGTCCGTTTGTGTCAGGCTTATTTCACCTAGCATAATGTTTTCAATTTTCATCCATGTTGTAGCATGTATCAGAACTTCATTCCTTCCTGAAGTCATTTTAAAACTGACCTTAAGGGAAACTGGAAGCACATTTTCTCTCTTTTTTTGTTTGTAAAACAATCTGCTAATTTTACTAGAATTGGTATAATTGTTTTTTAAACATTGCTGTAAAAGCCTTGAATTTCTCAGTGGTTCCAAGTTACCCTCCAAACTTTGGCTTTTAACCTCTGTTTCATGTTTGCAGTTGGAATATTTAATAGAAAATGGTTTTGTTTTTAAAGATTATTAACACACTGATAATACCAAACTACTGTAATTTCTGAGTAGTCAGCATATGTAAAATTTTCTACTCCCCAGATTTTTACCATTAAACTTATAATTCCTAACATAGAAAAGCAAGATGCTGGTGATTTACCTGTGAATCCAGTTGACAAAACTTTTGAAAGCACAAAAATTTAGGATTTTTGTCCTCCCCAAAATCTTTTAATAAAATTGACACTCCAGTAAGATATTGTGTTTCTCTATTGGTTTTGCATATTTTGTGCATATTAAACTGTTCTCCAATTCAAGAAGCAGGGACTTCAGGGTAATAAATTGATATGCAGTGGACAGTCTTTAGAAGAGCTTTCTGAATTATTGCTTGACTAAATACCACTTGTCTTTCTTTTGCAATAAGGAAGCCAGTCATTTCTTCCCCTTAATTAAACTTGGGCTGACAGTTTTTAGTGTTCCACAATTTAGTTTTGTTTTTTTATGTTGATTTTGCAAGAATTATAAAATTGTTTTGCAATAATCATGAAATTATGGGACTTCAGTATCTAATTTGAGATAACTGACTAAACAAACTTCTGTATCTGGAATATGATGTGTCTTGAGGGGACCTGTCTGGATGACTATATTTCCTTTTTATTTATATGCATAAAAAATAGAACACTGGCTCATGATCACCATTTTTACTCCTTGCTAATATGGGAAAACATGAACAGAATTAAAATATAACAATGAATATGGTCAACTAAGTATAAGACAGTATGTAGCTCTTGATTTCATTTCAATCCATTATTACTTCCTTTTTAACTTTAGGGAAACTTGTCATGAGTTTGAATCATATGATTGCTTTCAGAACTATTGAACATTTGACTTAACATGTTTTAAGAGAAGTTTATGTTTTGAATAAAATGTTGCAATTAACTTTTCTTCCTACTTTTTGTCATGAAAAATTTCTTTTTAAGTACAGGGAATTATATAATTAATTCAATATATTATCACCCAACTTCAGCTAATATTAACTCCTGGCTAATACTTTCATCTAGACCCCTCCTCACTCTGCTCACAATTATCTTGAAGCATATTCCAGGTAACATACCATATTTTATCTGTAAATATATCAACCTTAGGACTTAAAAAACATTGTCACACCTAAGAGAATTTGGGAATAGTCTCTGCAAATCAGTTACCCAGTTAGTGTTCAGATTTTTCTGATTGTGTTTATTTCTTTGTTTTTCTTTTCAAATATATTTGTTGATGAAACTGGATTGTTTTGTCAAGTGTAGTTTTCCACGGTCTGAATTTTACTGATTGTATTCCAGTTGGTGTAATTTAAATATGTTTCTCTGTTTCCTGTGAATTGATAGCTGGGTTGAGAGGCTTGAAAAAAAAATTTTTTTTTACAAGAATACACTTTATAGTCTTACGTATTCTATCACGAAGTGCAATAATGTCTGGTTGTCTTTCTGTTTATGATATTAACACCATTATTATATAAGTCCATTATTTTACTAGGGCTTATAAAATGGGGGCATTCCAGTTGCATCATTTTTTTCTTTAGTTATTGACTGGAATACTTTTATAAAGAGAAACTTCTCCTTATCACCAATTTGGTTACCCTGAGATATCTTCCATATAGGTAAGACAGGATAAATAATTGATTGTTTCTCTTTATTTACCAGTTTTTAAAATAATTAGTTGGTTTTCTAACATCCTCCGAAGGTGACTAAATTGACTCCTCTTGTTTAGCAAAATATGATTTGTGTTTTCTTCCTATATCCTTCTTTGTATATATATATCTCTCCTCTCCCTCTTCTCTCTGTTCTTTAACTAAATATGGTCTTATTCTTTTGGCACTTAAGTATGTTCTTTTCATAACTCTTGGTTCACATGTGGATAATGCAGTTACACTTGGAGATCATTGATTTCACACACTGGAGTATAACACTGTGATTGTAAAATGTTTGAATTTCGTAATGTCCCTTGGGGATTCTTGTCAAGGCATTTGCAGGCAGAGCCATAGGACATAGCAAACAGTAAAGCCTAAAGTTGCTTCTGAAAACTACCAAAGCTTTTTCATTCACTATGACTCAGGGCAGAGAAGCATGGCTCAAAGTTAAGAATTCTCCTGGAGACTACAGGCCTCTTGCATTATTATCTATCCTGTATTTAAGCCGTATATGTCCAAACCAAGTTCCTGATTCTTTTACCTTTGTTTTCATCCTTATGTTCTAAGTTGATTAAAAAAAAAAAATTCTCTTCAAAAACAAGAATCCACAAAGTGACTGAAACATGAGTCACTCAGTGTCCTGAGGAAATCAACATTTTTCCTGTGGTGAAAATTTATCCATCCTAATGTTGAGATTTCAAGGGGCTTCCTGACCACAGTGTGTTAAAAGCTTTAAATCTGAACAAAAAAGTTGTATTGGGATTAAAACAACATCCTAAATATCAGAAGATTTCCTATATATCTAACAGCTGTACTAGTGAATGCTCATTAGCAAATCATTTGAATATTTGAAAAGGGGGGGAACTGACAAAAATAACAGTGTATGTGTATATATATATATATATTTACATATAAAATCTAAAAAAATAAAACAAATGAGTGGTTATAACAAAACAGAAACAGAATTTCAGATACAGAGAACAAACTAGTGGTTACCAATGGGGAGAGGGAAGTGGGGAGGAGGGAACAAGATAGCCATAGGGGATTAAGAGGTACAAACTACTGTGTATAAAATAAATAAGCTACAAGGAAAATAGGCCAACAGTTTATAATAACTTTAAATAGAGTATAGTCTATAAAAATTTTGAATAACTGTTTTATACCTGAAACTAATATTATATTGTAAATCAACTATACTTCAATAAAAAAAAGAAATAACATTTCAAAAGTCTAGAAAACCATGTGCTATTTCTTTTTTTTTTTTAATTTTTATTGGAGTATAGTTGCTTTACAATATTGTGTTAATTTCTGCTGTTTCTTTAGCAAGTTCTTGTTTAAATTATCATTTATTTGACGCATGAAGTTTTTAACTTGCTTTGCTGTGTGAAATTTTAAAAAGGGATGTTTTTCCAGGCTGAAACAATAAATGTCACTGTGCAGTTTAAAAAAAAAAAAAAAAACTAGTGTTTTGGTTTTTTTTTTCTTATTCTCTGACAGGTTTATTAGCTTTCAAATTAATGTAGGTTTTTAATCCCAACACAACAATATTGTGTTGTTTCAACAAAGTGAATCAGCTGTGCGTATACATATATCTCCTCTTTTTTGGATTTCCTTCGCATTTCGGTCACCACAGAGCATTGAGTAGAGTTCCCTGTGCTATACAGTAGGTTCTCATTAGTAATCTATTTTATACATAGTATCAATAGTGTATATATGTCAATCCCAATCTCCCAATTCATCCCACCCACCCCTGCTATTTCTAAACTTAATAAAATGAAAAGAGATGTAAAAAGTAAGAACAGAAGGTATAAGTAGAGATGCTAGAGAACTAACATTAATTTAGTGTCTGCAGTGTACCAGGGATTGTCTAAGAGTTTTATGTATGTTATCTGGCCTGGCATTGTGTAGGTCAGTATTAGGGTATGATTCAAACTCATGTCCTCCTGACTGTGTAATATATCTTTTCCTCCCTAATACATGCATCTTAACATGTTTTTGGTGATATTGAAAAATAAAGATTTGATCCGCTTAGTATCACTGTGTTGAGAAAATCTCATGTAAGTATTTTGGTTTTTTTACGTAGGGTATCGGTACAGCGATCGGAGAGCTGCCTCCATATTTCATGGCCAGGGCAGCTCGCCTCTCAGGTGCTGAACCAGATGATGAAGACTATCAGGAATTTGAAGAGATGCTGGAACATGCAGAGACTGCACAAGTAAGATCAGTGGGGAAAAAAATAGAATACTTTAATTATCCCTTAAAGAGGTTATGATTAAGGTAAATTTTTTAATAGTTACTCTGAAGAAGAAAACTGCCAATGTAAACACATAGTTTAGTATAAAATATTTAGAAAAGCTGAAATATGAAAATGATTATACTCATGATCTTAGACTAGAGAAATACAGAGAGTCAACAAGACAACTCAGACTAAACCAGGGTAAATTCATGTGGCCAGGGACGTTAAGGAGCTGAAACATTATTTGTCCATTATGTGTTTATAAGTATTACCAAGCAGACCAGTGAATAAGTAAGGGGGATAAATAGGTGGACCAGGCTGTGAATCCAAAATAATAGAACTTCCTAATTAATTTTTTGAAAATAACACCAAAATAGTTTACCATGTTTAGAGGAAACTTAACTCCCAATTAAGAAGGAGCAATTAAGATAAACTTATCCTTTGTTGCGGGGTGGTGGGGGGGAAAGGCTGAGGCCTTTTACACCTGAGCACAAACTATATATCAACCTGTATCTTAGTGTTACAAAATAGGTGTTGTTTCTTTGTAGGAAAATTCCTACGAACATTATTAACTGATTGAGTCTCCATCTTAGGGATGATAGTAGAAATCAACATAGACATAAATAAAAAGGATATAAAAGAGATTCTTGAAAGTTTTCATATAAAATACATCTCACTCCCCAGATTTGATCTACATTGTCTTATTATTGTGCGTCTGTAAGTGCATGTGCCCACATAAGTACGCATAGATTTTTTTGTTCAATGAGTTCATAGTTTTCTTAGTGGAATCTGAAACCCCAAACCCACTACCCTAGAGAGGGAAAAACATATTTTTTTTAAATGACAGATGTCCTTTTTTAAAAAAAGCATTATTAAATGGAAATCAACTGGATAGTTACAGTTTTTAATTGAAAACAAACTTTCAAATATGAATGTAGAATAGCCAAACATAAAACAAAGCAGTCAAAGAGCTATGGACATCTCTCTGCATGGAAAGAGGCAGATTGTCCTTGTATCTGCTTTGTTTTAACCAAATATTGTGCCTTTCTTCCTCACATCATAATGTTTATATTAATGCTAATAATTATTACTAATAATTACTAATAATACTTTTTAATTATTTTTAATGCTTTTTAAAGTCCACTATCTGATTTAACCCTAGTGTTAACTCTGAGGTAGTATGGAAAGGTACCATTTTTCTAATTTTATAGAAAACTGCAGATCTAGACATTGTTACCTCCCAAGTTTTACATGCTTAGAAGTAGAGCTGGAACCAGAACTCAGAATGGCAGCGTCACTGGTAAATTCCATTTACTGAAACAATGTCCATCTATAGACATAGGTGGTTGAGTATCCCCATTTGTGATAACTGATACCTCTGTCATTTGTGGCACTAATTAATGCATGTCATTTAACATATCAAAACCTTTTATCATCTATATAAAATCAGCAAGTTGAAGTAGAATCAGTCTAAGATGGTGTGCAGCTTTAAATTTTCATGCTATGGTTGGATACCAAACAGGTATAAGTACTGTTCTCTATTAAGCCAACTAAAGCCAACTAATGTATTGTGATTATTTTCCTTAAAGTTTTTTTGTTTTGGAATTAATATTTTTTTATTTGCATAGTTTCCTCAATCTCTTCTTTCTACCAGCTCTGTGAAACACTTCTCAAGATCACTTTCCACTTGGTAACGCACTTAAATTAATATCATTTCTATATTTTTTTCTTGGAGTCATCACTCTGGATTCCCCCGTGCTCCCACTCTAGTCTGTATGTGGTGTTTTCTTGGCCCTCTGCGCCATTGCTTCTCTCTTGATTTGGATCCCTTATCTTGCTCTTTCTTGATTTACTCCCTAATTTTAGTTGAACATATTCTGCAGTACCTTTCTGAGAAAGGGTAAGTAGAAGGAAAATTCTTAAAATGCTGTATTCTTCATTCACACTTAATCAGTTAGATGAATATAGGATTCTAAGTTGAAATCATTTTTTAATTTAGAATTTGGAAGGCATTTCTCAATCATCTTCAGGCTTCTGGTGTTGATAGTGATATACCTAATGCCATGCTGAGCCCTCTTTATAGGTAGTCTTTTTGGTGGTTTTGTTTTTTTCTCTAGAAGATTGTAGATTCATTATCTGAGGTATGGGTCTTTTTTAATATTTATTCTGCTAGGCACTGAGGAAACTTGTCAACCTGGAGTCCACTAGTTTTGGGAAACATTCTTTTTTTTTTTTTTTTTAATAAATTTATTTATTTTTGGCCGCCTTGGGTCTTCGTTGCTGCGCACGGGCTTTCTCTAGTTGCGGTGAACAGGGACTACTCTTCGTTGCGGTGCGCGGGCTTCTCATTGCGGTGGCTTCTCTTGTTGCGGAGCATGGGCTCTAGGTGCGCGGGCTTCAGTAGTTGCAGCACACAGGCTCAGTAGTTGTGGCTCGCGGGCTCTAGAGCACAGGCTCAGTAGTTGTGGTGCACGGGTTTAGTTGCTCCGCGGCATGTGGGATCTTCCCGGACCAGGGCTCGAACCCGTGTCCCCTGCATTGGCAGGCAGATTCTCAACCACTGCTCCACCAGAGAAGCCCCATTCTTGTATATTTTCTGTGTCAGTTTACCCTCTTTGGTCTCTACTCTTGCTTTCTGGAATTACCATTATTTTGATATTGGGACTCCAACACCTGTCATTTTAATTTTTTTTATAATTTTCCTCCTAATATTTATCTCATTTTACTTTGTATGCAATTTCCTCAACTTTATATTCTATAATCTAATATTAAAATGTTTTTCCACTGTCATACATTTATTTTCAAAAAGCAGTTTGTATTATACTTCCCAAAAAATGGCTTATCCTATCTTTTTGAAGGTATTTAGTTTCTTTAAGTTTTCAATACTCCAGGCATTTCTTTTTTTTTCCCCCTTTGTCTGTTCTGTTTCCTGTTGGAAGCTTTCCTCAAAGTCTGGTGATCCTTGTTTTTCTATTTATATGTAAGAATAAGGCACATAAAAGCCAAATGGAAGCTATGTGTGTGGAGGCAAGGTATGGGAGTGGCAGGCCACCTGGTTTATTGGAACCTCTGTATATCAGTTTTTGTGCATCTTTCCTTTGGGGTAGTTCAGTTTCTTTAGTGATGGATTTTCCAGTTCCTTGCCTTGGGAATATAAATCTTGCTGCTGACATTCTAAAGCTAAGCTGTAGAAGGCGGGTTAGAGATCTTCATTTACTGAGTAGACTTTCACTTAACCTACTTTGTGGTAAGTCCGTGGATGCCTGCACAAAGATATCCTGAGTCCAGAACCTTTGGTATGCTTTCTAGAGACTATACTTGATGTCTTTTTCGGGACTAGGGGAGGAAGCTGTCTGGCTGTGCTAAGTACTTTGTATACAGTCTCCTTGTTTTCAGCCCTACCCCAGTTTCTTCTGCAGTTCTGCTGATGATCCTTTGTGGAGTTCTGTAGTGCAAATCACTTTGCTTCTCTTCTGTATCTTCCACTGCAGCCTCTCTGGTATAATCTTTTCTTCCCATCTGCCCCTATCTTCATTTATTAATATGAGTTTCATCAAAGACAGAGTTCAGTGTTTCTATTTGGGGTTATTATTAAGGTAAAGGGTGTTCCAGTTATCTATTGCTGAGTAATAACCCCCCACCCCCGGTATTTAGTGCTTTGAAACAAGAATAGTTTATATTGCTCACAGCTGTGCAATTTAGGCAAAATGGCTTGACTGTAAATCGGAGTATCTGCTTCCAAGATGGTTTGCTTATATAACTGACAAGTTGATTCTGCCTGTTGGTTTGGGGTTCAGTTGGACTGTTGGTTTGGGACCTCAAATTACTCTTCATGGGGCTTCTTGGGTTTCCTCATATCATGGCACCTGAGTTCTAACAAGTGTTCTGAAAGAACCTTGCTGGAAGATGCAAGGCTTCTTGTAACCTAACCTCAGAAATCCCAGTCACTTTGCCACACTCTGTTGGTGAACTAGGTCACTAAAGCCAGCCCAGATTCAGAGAGGGGAATTAGACCCACCTCTCAATGAGAGGAGTAAGCAAAGAATTTGTAGCCATCTTTAACCTATCACAGGGGCAACGGTCTTATTTGGTCATCTTGAAATAGAACACTTACTATACAAACTAGAATTTCTCTAAGAGGGGGAATGAGATGGTAATTGATCTTGAAATCATATAATGTGAGAAACTGTTGAAAAGAATTTAGACATGTTTCCTTGAAAGGGGGAATTGATGAGCTTGTCAAATATTCAGAAGTTGTTATACTCATGAGTTATACTCATGCTGAGAAACTATAGAGGTAAACTTAGAATTAGCCAGTGAAAGTTTTCTGAGGCTCACATTGGCTGAATATTAAAAAAAAAAATTCCTATAAATTTTAATTGTGTACAAATGGAATTGCTATTTCAAAAAAGAATGAGTTCCTTGTCTCCCTCTATGTGATACCTTTCATGGATCCATGCATAGCGAATCCCTGCATTGAGTAGAACATTAGCTGGATGACTCATTTCATTCTTCACAATTTTTTGATTCTTAGATTATAAATAATACATTCTATAAATTTGTTACCATCTAAAAGCTCAACTTCCAAAAATTCAGGTCTCCTAGAATTTGATGAAGAAGTAAATCACGCTTCATCTTATACGTGCAATTTGAGCTCTCGAAGACTTTTACATCTTGAAGACTCTAAATCTTTATCTACCATTAGGGTAATAATCTTTTTCCTTCATCCCTTATGGCCATGATTATTATTATTATTTTTTTTTTTTTTTTTTTTTGGCTGCGTTGGGTCTTCGTTGCTGTGTGCGGGCTTTCTCTAGTTGCGGTGAGCAGGGGCTACTCTTCATTGCAGTGCGTGGGCTTCTCATTGTGATGGCTTCTCTTGTTGTGGAGCACGGGCTGTAGGCGCACAGGCTTCAGTAGTTGCAGCACGCAGCCTCAGTAGCTGTGGCATGTGGGCCCTAGAGCACGTGGGCTTCAGTAGTTGCGGCACGTGGGCTTAGTAGTTGTGGCACACAGGCTTAGTTGCTCCACGGCATATGGGATCTTCCCGGACCAGGGATTGAACTTGTGTCCCCTGCATTGGCAGGCAGATTCTTAACCACTGTGCCACCAGGGAGGTCCCACAATACTTCTGATGGTCATGAGGTTTGACTGTTTTCGTCCTATAAAGCCAATAATTACCATCACTGTTTTAGGATAAACTTTATATTTCTTATTCCCTAATTTCATACTTGCTTATATTAAAAAATCAAGTAAGCAAAACGTACACTTCTGTTTCATGTTCTTTAGTCAGAAATTATATACTCTTTATGAACATTTTATTTAAAATTTTTACCCCAAATTACAATTGTATGTACTGTCAATTGTTTATATAAACTAGAAAATAATATAATAAAAGAGTAACTTATTCCTGACAATTTTGTCATCTTCCCTATTAATTTTCTTTCTAAGGTCAATAAAAATCTGTGTGTAAGGCACTTGAATGAAGTGCCTCAGTACAAACAATGAAGTAGAAGATATTTTGCCTGATGTGAATAGGAAAAACACTCAGGAACACACAGCCGGTGAATCTCAGAGCCAACACCCAACCCAGTTTTCTGACTTTGAGATTAGTGCTTTGCTTACTGTAAGCCAGCATAGCAACATTTTCATCCAGGTTAATGCAACAAAAAATGAAGAACTGATTAAAAAATTTTTTTTTCTTTCTGTTACATTTGATTTGATTTTTCTTTTCTTTATTGCCTTTCATGCTTTTTCTCACTAGTATCCATCGGTTTTGTGGCTTATTATAGATTTCACTATATGTAGGTTTATTTATCCCTACATACTTTTTCCCAGGTGTGGACAAGGGGTTATGAGAGCGGTTTCGTTTATTTATTTTGCAGGTTGGGGAGGGGGCTGTTGCCAGTTTTCCACATTTTAAATTAGCTGAGAGAGTACTAATGTTTTAATTCATTAGTCAAAGAAGAGTTTTGCAAAATAAGTTTGTCAAATATAAGGTTTTTGTTTTTGTCTGTTCTTGCTTAACACTGTGTAGAATATTACTATATCCAAGTAAGATACCTCACCTGCTTTTTTTTTGTTTTTTTTGTTTGTTTGTTTTTTGTTTTTAATTTGGCTGAGTTGGGTCTTAGTTGCGGCACGCAGGATCTTTCGTTGCAGTGAGCGGGCCTCTCTCTAGTTGTGGCATGTGGGCTCCATAGTTGTGGCAGACGGGCTCAGTTGCCCCACGGCATGTGGGATCTTAGATCCCCAACCAGGGATCAAACCTGCATCCCCTGCATTGGAAGGCAGATTCTTAACCACTGGACCACCAGGGAAGTCCCTCCTCAGCTGTCCTGATACACTTTTGTGATGCATCCTTGTGTTTGTTTTTCATTTTCACTATACAAATAAATTTACAACAGTTTTGTCATTTTATGTCTAAATCAGTGATATTGCACACATTTTTTGTTTTTAGTAACAAATTTGTCTTAGGCTTTTTGCTTCTGTTACTTTTTCCAGGTTTGCATATTTTCAAATTATGTTAGTGCTTATAAATTGAAACATTCCAGAAATATTAAAAGTAAAAAGTGAAAGTTCACACACACCTACTCCCCAAAGTAGGATAATAACCACCATATTCTAGACTGTTTTCTGTGTATGGAACACTTTTTTTTAATAAAAGGTAAAATCATACCATATATATTAGTCTTAGAGTCCTTTTTCACATATATATCATAGACATTTGATACTGATTTTTAAAATTGTGTTCTTATTAGAAAGTGATTACGTACAGCTCATTGTAGAAAATTGGTATTTGTATACTTAAAGAAAAATCCCTTCATCCTTCATTCTTTTTCTCTGTAAATATTTGTGAGTGAATCATATTCTATTTATTGTTTTATGACTTGTTTTGAATATAAAAACATACTGTGAACATTTTTCAGTCATCAAATATTTTCCACATCTTTGTTTTTTTTTAGTAATTTTCTTTGTGACTACAAAGTATGTTTATGGTATAAAATGTTGAAACCACAGAAAAAGAAAAAAACCCTTTCGTCTAACTGGTTCGTTTACCCATTTTGTGTATTTTTCATTTTCTTATTGATTGACATTTTTAAGGAGATTCCTTTTGTCATATGCTGCCAGTAATTTTTCCATATTGTTCATTGTGTGTTTTACTGTTTTGTTTTTTGGATAAAGAAGTTCACATTTTTGTCTTTATTCCAATATCTTAGATGTTTCCTTTTGGAGTCGTGCCTAAAATTATCTTCCTGAACCCTTATGATTATGTAGTAGATATTCTGCTGCATTTCCTTTTAGTATTTTTGTGGTTTTATTCTTTTACCTTTAAATCTTTTATCTGTTAAAATATTTTTACCAATCATATAATGTAGGAATCTAAGTTTCTCTTTTTCAGGTCATTACCTATTTGTGTATTGTTCTAACACTATTTGCCCAGTGATTTTAACATGTTAGTTTTCTCTTAGGTTTTATTGTTATAAGTTGGATATTATATTTTTGTAAATAGTTATTAATGGTATATAAAAAGATACTAGGTTTTTATTTGGTAATCTATAAGTTTCCTGACATCTTTTTAGTTATAGCTTATTGATTGTGATTGTGATTTAAAAGTTTTTATAGTAATCAGTTTCATAAAGATCCAAAAGTTTATCTGACTTTGGTGCTGGAATTTCCTCATAGATGCATGTATTTTGTAAAACCCCCAATTTGACAAGAGCAATAAAAAAGTTGGATCAACTGTAGCTAAAATAGCAAATTAAGTAAAATGAAACGGGATGGGAAATGTGTTTTTTATTCTTGAAGGTAAAAGCCTTTGGTAGAATAAGTTTATCAGCAGGAAGAGTGAAAAAAACCTTGGCTCTCTTTGCTTTACCATGTGCTCTCCAACTAGGTTAAAGGGTGTATATGCTTTTACTAGGAAACTGTTTCTAGGTAACAATTTTAAAGCTAAGTATTTACTTAAATTCCAGTTTTGACTGATGGTTGGATTTTGTTCTGTAGGTATTTGGGGGAGAAAAAAAGATTATTAATGCATTTATTTGAATTCTGATTCTTTATGGTACCTACTTTATTTTTGTGACTACAGTATTGAGATTGGGCAGTATTTTTCCACTAAGCTGACTTCCTTTTGCTCTTGGCTTTCTATCATGTTTTTACTAGATGTCTGTGGGAGGTAGACATGAATGAATGTAGCTTCCTATGACCTTGAACAATTCTAGCATCATTTATAAGAGTTACGTCTAGAGAGCTGTTATGTGCTTTGTGGACTGTTTCATGCAAGGTTTAATTATTCCCTTTATGATCTTTTTCTTCTTTGTTCCTGATTTCTGTTAATGATATCACTGTCCTCATAATCACTTGGAGTCAAAATTTGAATCATCTGACTCCCTCCTCACTTCTCATATCCAGTCATTCTTCAGGCCTGTTGATTCTACCTCCACGGTATCTTCAAATTCGTCCTCTCTTTTCCCTTCCCACTGCTGGTTCATGCCTTTATCACTTCTCCACTGAACATTTATAGTGACTTCCTAATAGGTCTCCTCTTTACTAGCCTTTTTTTCCCCCAATCTATTTCCACAGAAAGCAACAAAAAACAATTTTCTGAAAAATACCTCTGGTCATGGAACTTTGCTGCTCAAAAATCTTCCCAGTCCCTGGAAATTGTCTCTTGCTGTATCTTTCTTGTGTCAATTATCACTTTCTACCTTCTTTTAGAACTGTCTGTGGGCTTTTCTCATCTTACCCAGGAGTTTGTAAGCTCCTTGAGAGGAGGCCACAAAAATATTTGTATTTTTGGCTGTGCCTGCATGGTCTTGCACATACTACTCACGCAGTAGATACTTTGAATGAACTAAGAAATATCAGTTAAGAGAGAAAAGGTACCATTACATGAAACATGTTCATTAATATTCAGTCTTTTTTATTAACATCACAAATAAGATTTTTTATTTGTCACCCTTACAAGTCTGAATTTTAAACAGTTTTTTGGACTGGTGGCTCATATCCATCAGCTTGTTCAAGTTTAGCACCTGTCTCATCCCCAGTAGCTTTTCCAGAACTACTTACTGCCTTCATCATGAAACATGAGTTTTCCCATTTCAAACTTGGGGTTTACTTTTCTAACAGAGACATCATAGAGCAGATAAATAGATTGGCAAGCCTTTTCCATGTCTTTTCCAATGCTGTCTGGAATCAGTTTTTTGACAGTTTCTTTCAAGTCATCTTCTTCTGGTTTTGGCAGACCTGTTGGTGCTAACAGTGAGGTTTTCTGAATCTGATTGTTGCATTTTTTAGTAAAAACAGCACTGGATAGACGAAGTTAATAATCATCAGTAGTCTTGACATCAACATGGGCTTCAGTCATGGGCTGCCATTTTTTGACCATGGAACACATTTTGTCATAAGCAAGATCCATGCCACGAAAATTAGACAGTTTTTGCCCTGAACATCCTCAGTAATTAGCTTGAATTTTCTAAATGGCAACGTCATCATTCTACAGATCAGCAAAGCTCACTTCAAACATGACCCTTGAGGCCATCCAATGTGATTTTGGTTCCTTGAGTTTTTGTGACCAGTTTTTCCTGTATTTTTATATTGAACATATCTGGTGCTTTCACATCATACCGATCTTTCTTAGAAAATGGATCAACCACTTTCCTCTAGGCTCCCTTTTTGCTGCCTTTTGTAAGGTGCTTATTCTTGCAGACTGCCGTGTTGCTGCTCAGCCAAAAGGGAATATTCAGTCTTACTCCACTGCAAAATAAAATATAAAATACGGTGAACACAGAAATCATCTTACATAAAAAAGGTTGAACTGTTTTGCATCTTTGAGTTTAATAATCATCTGATTGTAAAGCACTACAGAATTTACAGAATGTTTCATTCAAAAAAAAATCATCTGAGAGCAAGAGTTGAAGATAATATAGTAGACATCATTAAGTTAAATGACTTATACTTTTGAATTCACATTAAGTAAAATAGTGCTTGTAAAGTTCTATACTTTAGAAAAAAATAAAGGTTATTGTGGTGACTTGTTTATTCTATAAGCTGTATAACCAAAGGAAAAGGTAAATTAAAGACATGAGGAATAAAAGAGTTTGAAAAAATAAAGTAACTTATTTGCTTGATGTACCCTAAAAGATTAGGGCAGCCACTATTATTGAAGTAATGGGGAACGGGAGCATGGGTGGTTGTATTTTTGTGTTTAAAACTTACACAGTAGGGTAGGAATGTTGTACATATTTACTTAGAAGAATATGGTTTGAATAAGTTTGCTTTCCTAAATGACATCTGTCCAAGTGACCTAGCTGCTTGGATTCTTTTTCATAAAATATTAGGTTGCTGACTGTGAAAGTTACTATCACTATAGAAAATTGAGAATTAAGTTAGAAATAAGAAATTTAAATTTCTTAGAACTTATCTTTTAAAATAATACAGTCTTTTCCTCCATATTTATAGTGGTTAGCTTTTCTTTCTGTTGGGTATAATTCATGAGTCTGTACACCACCTTAGATTAACTAGTTCCTCAAAGGCTGTTTTATAATTTCTGGATTTAATTTTATTTTAAGGGAGCGTTTCTTAGCTTCTGTTTAGGACAGCAGTATTTAAATTAATTAATACTTGCCACTTACACTTAGTCTGATTTATTGAAATAAGTCCCCAAGTTAAGTTTAAATACTAATATCTTTTACTAGCTTGTATTAAATATATTTAAGGCTGAAAATACCTTTTTGGGGGGGTTTAATAGGATCCATTTCCTATTCAGAAATTTCAAGTTATTTACATTATTTTATTAGTGAAAACACGTAAGTGATGAACCAAAAAAAGTTCATCAGTTGTAATGTAGTTTTTTTTTTTTTTAGAATACTGAGTAATATCTTTTTTTAATTGAAATATAGTTGATTTACAGTGTTTCAGGTGTACAGCAAAGTGATTCAGTTATGTGTGTATATATATATTCTTTTTCAGATTCTGTTCCATTGTAGGTCATTACAAGATATTGAATATAGTGTAGTTCTCATTCTTATGGGTAGTGCATTTTCTTTGTATGCAGAATAGATTACCCAGTGAACATCCTCCAAAGTACAAGGTGATAGTTAAAGGGGTTTTGGGGGGGATTTTTTTGGCATTCTTTTGATAATGATAGAATATATGTTTGATCATTTGAGTTTAGAGACAATGGGAAAGCATTTAATAATGATTATTTATACATTCGCTAAAGTGCTTTAACCTTCCTTTGATGCTATTTTTTGTTAAGCACATTTTCCTATGAAGTGTTTGTAGTTGCACACACCATGTCAGTGCCTGCTGGTTTTTCCTCCTGTGAAGTATCCGTTCTTTTATATACAGAGATTTATGAAAGAGTTCATGGTGTGGATGATCAGAAACCCAACAGGACTCATTTTCATATAATTTAGTGCCAGTTGAACACTCTGGGTGCTGGTTGTTGCTGGGACCTGTTTTTGACTCTGTTGAACCTTTACTGGCTGTGGTTTGTCTGGCCATCACATGACTTCTCTGAAAATTCCCCCTCCCCTTCATTTCCAGTAAACTGTTTGAGTAGGAGTGAGTCAGAGTGAAACCAGCTTCCCTGTAACCACAGGGCTTGTTAAAGAATTTGTCAACGTGGACTCTAGAGGGTTTGCATTAAGCTTTGCAGTAACTGCTATGGTTTGTGTTGCGTCAGGAGTTCCACAGAAAAGCTTCCTGTTCTCAGGATCTCTTGCTTGTTTGCAAAGGGTTAAACTGATCAACTTTACCATAATGAACATTAGAGACACATGTTAAACACATTTATTTATCACTTAAAGGCTGTGTCAAAGCTACCAAGGCTTATTGTAGTTTCTCTTTTCAGAATCAACCAACCACACCCAACAACGTTAAGTTTTTGAAAAGGCAGCCCTGCTAGATCTTCTTTCAGAGCTGGCTCATAATTTTACCACAAAGTACCATCAAGATTAAGCAATTTTAAGTGGTCTCTTTTGAAGGATTCTGTTGCAAGATATTGCGACTACTAGCACAGTTAGCTTTTGGTACACAAAGGTCACTTACTTGCATTTGGTTCAACAAGAAAAGGTAGCACTTAAAATAGTTCTGTAGTTGTAGTTTCTAAGCACACTTAGCATGAATTATGGTGGAATTCTTAATACCTCATTTTATTTGCTTTCTCAGGAAGATTTCACTTTATTTTGAATTCTTCTCTTGCCCCTCCACTCCCAGACTTTTAATCTTTCTTCGTTTTCTGACTCTTCTCATTTTCTTTAACCCATTCTTATAGTAGTATTAACAGGAAAGAGAGTCGCAATTTGATTCAAACTGCCAAATGAATGGCCACTGGGAAACTTGTCTGCTCATCGTGCACTCCTGAACCCGTTTATTTTTACATGTTCATTTCTGTATTTAACCACGTCATCTTGGCCAGACTTTTATTTTAAAAATAAATTTAAAGAATACATTTAAACTTAACCTCCTTAAAATCATTTTTATTCTGCTTACCTTTTTTGTAACAAAATAAATTTAGGGAAAAGAACATGGTAGAAAATTGTGAGCTAAGTATTCCTCACAGGAAAGAATACTACAGAATAATGGAAGTTTAAAATTGTTTATATTCTAACAATGCTCACGAACTCTCAATGATCAAATTAAAATAGAAGAGAAACATTAGTTTTGATGAAGAAGCATTCTAATTGAAATTAGATGATTTAAAAATGAAAATAAGAGGTTAATACATTCATTTACAAAGCGCAATAAGTAATAAATGTTTAAGATTTTTCTTGTTGGTTTGCTTTAGACATTGGAGAAAAATATAGTTTTGTTTTATGTCTGCTTCGTTCTTCTCATTTGCACACCTGTTTACAGCTATGGGGTGGAGGGGATAAGCATTAGACAGGCATTAGGTTACCTTTGTTAAACTAATT
Source organism: Eubalaena glacialis (assembly GCF_028564815.1). NCBI lineage: Eukaryota > Metazoa > Chordata > Mammalia > Artiodactyla > Balaenidae > Eubalaena > Eubalaena glacialis. The sequence goes on along the minus strand of NC_083734.1, from coordinate 25,542,064 downwards.
TAAAGATTTTACTCAGGTTTGTATTTCAAACACCTTTTGTAAAATGCCTTTAGAAAGGCCCCTTTCATTGAAACTTAGACCAACAGACTGTATGTATGCTGTGCTTTTGCTCGAGTTTGCAAATCAGTAACACACTAAATACACATCCACCCTCTGTTGTAACTGCTGAATGCTCCTAGGGATCCTGGCCTAAGATCAGAGTTAGTGCAAGACATGGACAGCAGAATAACTATTATGCTCATTTCCTATTACAAAAGGTGTTTTTGTTTCTAATTCGTCAAGGTTCTTGGTTTGTCATAACAGATATGTAGTTCTTTCTCGCTGAGTATTTAAGAAAATTTCTCTTGGTAGAGTGTTCTTCCCATTTTCCTGTCTTGGGCCTTACCATGTAATAAACATGACTATTGTGCTTTTAAACTAAAGGGCTATGTAGAGACACCAGGAAGTAGGCATGGTAATTAATACAGTGCTCCCCTCAAAAGTAGGCATGTACTGTAGACTCCTTGTCCACTTTCCCTGATAAGGGTCTGCATCCATTAATTTATCAAAACTTGTAAAAATTTATTTTTACTACTTCTTGAGGTAAAGACTTCAGTAAGTTCATAGGCTGTTATTTAAAGCCATGCTTCCATTTGTTTGTTTTAAATTTGCCTCTTTCACGTTATAAAGGGCGCTACCCTCATTCTAGTATTGTAAGATTTTTTTTAAACACTTTTCCATTCCTCTTTTCATAACTTTATAGATTTTAGTCAGTTACCTTTTCAGCCTTTCTTAAAAAAATAATCATTTACTTTTTATATCTAATAACCCCAAACTCTTTGATCATTTTAATTCGTGCTCCCCCCATGGATCTTTATCTAATTCTTTTACATTTTTTCTGACATGAAGTTGTCAGAACTGCATATGATTTTTCAGGGACAACTACACTACTGTACTTGTGTTTTTTCAGATTTCTACAACCACAGTCCTGTTTGGCAATGCATTTTGCTGATGTTTTTAATAAATTGTTTACTTCATGTTTACTTCAATAAACTGTTTACTTGGGAGACCACTCCCAGTTCCCTTTCCTTTGTTCATAACTGGAAACTTTTATAACCCATCACTTTATCTATCTATCTATCTATCTATCTATCTATATATATATATTTTTTTTTTTTTTTTAGCCACGTTGCATGGCTTGCAGGATCTTAGCTCCCTGACCAGGAATCGAACCCAGGCTCTCAGCAGTGAAAGCACAGTGTCCTAATCACTGGACTGCCAGGGAATTCCCCATCATTTTACATTTAAATAATTCTTCCCTAAATGTGTTATCTTACTGTTATCCACTTTGAAACTTACCTTCCACGTTTCCTTTTTCTCTCTCAAGTTTACATGATCTTTAAATTTATTGCCATGATTTTGGCACTTTATAATTTTAATTTCAGCTGTAGGTTTAGAACTTAAACTCTGTTCCTTTTTTCAGGACCATTTATAAACTTGTTAAGTGGGATGGTTGGGTCTATCTTAGGAAAGAATCCCACTATTTACATTTCTCATCATAGAGATGATCCCATTTATCTTTATCCTTTGTTCTCGGTCTCTGAAGTTTCCTGTCCCTGACAATTTTGTAAATTCTGTACCGACCTAGTTTTCATAGCTTTGCATGTCTGAGTTCATCTCAACCATTTTTATTTTTTTCCCCCTTTTTTTCATTCACAGTATTATTGTTCTTACATACACAGTAGATTGTCATATGCTTTTTGTTTAAATCCCAGTTTTAATCTGGAAATAAAAGTTATTCATTAGTTACTTACAACCAAACTACAATCATTTATAAATGCTAAAAATGAAGGGTGATTTTTTTCCCCCCTAGCATCAACTAAGATTTGGTAAATACCCTTTCTGGTGAGACATGAGAAGATCACATGAGATATTGGCTTCAGACAGGAAGAAGAGAGAGAAGAAAAGAAAAATGCATTACTTGTGTAATGTGTCATTTCTAATAAATCTTGCATACTCAGACATTTTCCCTGAGTGTCTAGAGTGCTGTTGTTCTTCTTGGGCTACAGTGTTCGTTGTTATTTCAAGTAGAGGCCAGGCAGGCACTGAGAGGAGTGGATGCCGGCCTGCCTGCCTTCCTAAGAATTACCATATGGATTCTTTTCAACAGAAAGCTAAGCAGGGATAGAGAGAGGAAAAGGAAGCAGCAGATACTGGCTGGTTTTACTGCTGGTAACTTGGACTGTGAAAAGGAGGAAAAAAACTCTGTATAGTTATCTGGAACTTCCAAAAATACTGCTCTACTTTTTATCTGAAAATGTTAGCAAATGCTGACGGTCAGACCCTGAGAAAGTCTCCTGAAACCTTATTTCTTCCATCTCTTCTTTGCTCCTAGACTACCCAGGAGATATTTTATGTCTAATAGATGATTTGTGAGTTTTACGATTAGTAATCATGGTGAGGTGACCATTACAGATGTAAATAACTAAAGAATTTCCTCTTATTTCCATCGTTACCCTCTTGTCATGGAGTGTTTGGTAAACTAATTGGTTGCACTGCAAGGCAGATTTGATAAATTTTCAATTCTTAATGCATTTCCTTCCTTTCCTCCTTCCTGCTTTATAGCCCTCTTCCTTCCTTGATATTAACATGTTGCTCTTCTCTTTTTGAAATTAGAAACAAAACAAAACAAAAGCCTCTTATCCCCTTAACTTGTGATGTCGCCCTAGAACTGAGCTCACATGGTGTCTGACTAAGAATTCTGACAAGATATTTTATTTCATTGGTTCTCAGCGTTTTTTTCTTGATGGTAATGTCAAGTACTATCAGTCTAAACAATTTTGTCCCATAATCAGTTTTGTCTCTTAATTATAATGGTGATAGATATTATTATCATCATTTTGCAGAAAAGATGAAGAAACTGTGGCTCAGGGAAGTTTGAAAACAACAAAGTTGGTGCTCTATCATTTGATGTTGCAGTAAATCTGTAGAATTGGTGTTCTTATATTCTGTTTCTCTTTTTCATGCTTTCCTTTTCATTGTGGGTTTCCTTAGTCATCTCTTTCCCCATCTCTACCAATTGCAACCCACCCACCATCCACATATACACACTAGATTATTTATTTATCTCTCAAGGGAAAACACTTGCTGGAACAGTCTTCCTCTACGTGCTTAGCCTGGCTTATTCCCTCACCTCCTTTAGGTTTTTAATCAAATGTCACCTTTTCTGTCAGGCCTTCTCCAACCATCCTATTTAAAATTACAACTTGCCTGCCACCCCATTTTGTAGTTGTTGTCTCCTCCCATTAAACTGTAAGCTCCATGAGGATCCAGATTATCAATTTGATTCAGTGTTGTATCCGTTGCTCCTATAATAGCATTTGGCATGTAGTAAACACTTGCTAAACGTTTATAGAATTAATGGTCAAACCACAATGTCCTCATCTTTATATTCTTTATTACCATGCATGCATATACCATATATATATATGGTAGTTAACCAGCTTTTTTGGGTTGAATTTAATTGCTTTTAAATAAGAATTTTGGTTCTATTTTGTCTTCTAAAATTCTGTATGGGTAAAAACTATATGTAGTTTTCCCAAAACTCAGCACTTAAAGCTTTTCTTATCCTCCTCTTTTCATGCTTGAATTTATTCAGTCTTCATATGTTTGAGTTATCAAAGCTACTAATTACCACAGGCAGACTCATTAGAACCATCTGTAGGAAAGTAAAAAGGTTTAGATTTTTTTCAATTGAGATTTATTAGCAACTGGCAACATGGAAGCAATATTAAGAGTAATTTATGTTACAGCCACTTTTGAAAAGTGTTTGGCACTGTCTACATAAACATACCCTACGATCTAGCAGTTCCATTTTGTAGATTTATACATAGAAGAAAGATGCTCCAGAAGACTTGACAAGAGTAGTCATAGCAGCATTATTTGTAATAGCCCCAAACTAGAAACAACCCTAATGTCCACCAACAGTAGAATAAATAAATTGTGGTATATTCATACAAAGGCAACAAATTGATTATTGCCACGTGCAACAGCAGGAGTGAATCACATGGACATAATGTTGACCTACAGAAGCCAGAAATAAAAGAGGACCTACTGTATAATTCCATTTATATAAAGTTCAAAAATAGGCAAGCTACATTTATAGTAATAGTAGTCAATGAGGAGCTTCCCTGGTGGCACAGTGGTTGAGAATCTGCCTGCCAATGCAGGGGACACGGGTTCGAGCCCTGGTCTGGGAAGATCCCACATGCCGCGGAGCAGCTGGGCCCGTGAGCCACAATTACTGAGCCTGCGCTTCTGGAGCCTGTGCTCTGCAACAAGAGAGGCTGCAATAATGAGAGGCCCACGCACCGCGATGAAGAGTGGCCCCCACTTGCCGCAACTAGAGAAAGCCCTCGCACAGAAACGAAGACCCAACACAGCCATAAATAAATTAAAAAAAAAAAAAAAGAGGCATGAATGCAAGCCTGTCATGTTAAAAAAAAAAAAAAAAAGAAGAAGTCAATGATAGTGGTTATTTTGGGAGAAGAAGTAATTACTAGTAGTGCCACCAGTGGGGTTTCTGGAGTTCTGGTAATGTTCTGTATCTGGATCTTGGTGGTAGTTACATGGGTGTGTTCTTTGTAAAATTTCACCAAGATGTTTATTTTAGATTTATGTACATTACTGTGTATCTGCTGTACAGCTAAAAAAAAATAGTTTTACCACCCTCCCCCCAAAGTAAATTTGGTAATAAATATACGAGTACATGTAGAAATTCATTTAATTATATAGCTGATATAGCTGATATCTTTCTATTTTAGGCACAACTCTCTGAAATGTGTGTCACTCATGGACCTTTATTTTTTACTGTACTCCATGTTACAGACTACATTGATTGTACTTAGGGCCTATGCGTGTGTAACTGAAATAATGTTTTGTGAAACAGTATTTACTTGTATCACATGTACTGATCTCACATTTTTATTCTGTTCATTAAAAAGATGCTATTTGTGACCAACTAAATTTTCACAATATGCAGTCTAATAAAACCGCACTAAATAATAGAAATGTATGAATATGAATAGGAGCAAAATCTGAATTTTCAGATTTCTAGATGGATCAGGTTTTTAGTACTTATTACATTTAGCTAGTTGCCAAAATAAATGGTTCTTACTGTTTCAAAAAATGCACAGGTCTTCTTTGTGTTCATTTTTAGACATGACTTCATAGATTTTGATTAATGTGTGATCTGATTTTTATATTTATATGTTTTATGTGTAATCCCCCCTTTTTCAAAGGGGAAAAGATGGTGTTTATGTTCTTCAATTTTATTTTTAATGTGTCAGAGAGAAGGAAACCATATCCCATTTTTAGATAATGACAAAAGCAAGCAATAGATAATTCTAGCTAGAAACTCCAATACTGTTTATAATCATTATTTTTAACTTCCTAAAAAGTAGTGTACCAGATGGGATATGAAGAAGATAAAACAAATGTTTACTCGTTACACATTGGAGTACACAGATTCCTCATATTTGTTATTTACAGTCTTGATTTTTGCCCCATCTGTGAACCATCTAAGGAACCATTAGTTCCTTATTGGTTTTTTTTCCTTCTTTTTAACTGCTGAATCCTTATTTTTCTTAATTGAGATATAATTGACATCTAACATTGTATTAGTTTTAGGTGTACAACATAATGATTTGATGTATGTATATACTGCAAAATTATTACCACAATAAGTTTAGTTAACATCCATCACCACATATTGTTACAAGTTTTTTTTTCTTGTGATGAGAACTTTTAAGATGTCTCTTAACAACTTTCAAATATACAGTACAGTCCTGTTAATGAGAATCACCATGCTGTACATTACATCCCCAGAACTTATTTATCTTTTAACTGGAAGTTTGTACCTTTTGACCACCTATGCCCGTATCACCCATCCTCCATCCATCTGCCTCTGGCAATCACCAACCTGGTTTTCTGTATGTATGATCTCAGGGTGTTTTTTTTAGATTGCACATATAAGTGAGATCATATAGTATTTGTCTTTCTCTGACTTATTTGACTTAACATAATGCCCTCTAAATCTATCCATGTTGTTGCAAATGGCAAGATTTCCTTCTTTTTTATGACTGAATAATATTACAATGTGTGTCTTTCTATCTTTATGTATATATCCCACATTTTCTTTATCTATTCATCCATCAAGAGACACTTAGGTTGTTTCCATGTCTTGGCTATTGTAAATAATAATATTTCAATAAACCTTGGGGGGGGGTTGCAGATATTTTTTCAAGATAGTGATTTCATTTCTTTTGGAACAAAACCCAGAAGTGAAATTGTTGGGTCATATGGTAGTTCTAATTTTAATTTTTCGAGTACCCTCCATACTGGCTGTACCCATTCCCACCAACAGTGCACGTCTTTTTCTCCACATCTTTGCCAACACTTATTATCTCTCTCTTTTTTTTTTTAGTTTTTAATGTTTGTTTATTATTTATTTTTGGCTGCGTCGCGTCTTAATTGCGGCACACAGGATCTTTCATTGCGGTGCGCGGGCTCTTCGTTGCAGTGTGCGGGCTTCTCTCTAGTTGCGGCACGCAGGCTCCATAGTGCATGGCTCTGTAGTTGCGGCACGCGGGCTTAGTTGCCCCATGGCATGTGGGATATTAGTTCCCTGACCAGGGATTGAACCCGCGTCCCCTGCATTGAAAGGTGGAATCTTAACCACTGGACCACCAGGGAAGTCCGAACACTTGTTATTTCTTGTCTGTTTTATGATAGCCATTCTAATAGTTGTGAGGTGATATCTCATTATGGTTTTGATTTCCCTGATGATTAGTGTTGTTGAGCACCTTTTCATGTACCTGTTTGCCATATGTGCGTCTTTTTGGAAAAATATCTGTTCATATCCTCTACCTATTTTTTAATCAGATTTTCTTTTCTATTGAATTGTGTGAGTTCCCTATATATTTTGGATATTAACCCCTTGTTAGATACATGGTTTGCAAAAATTTTCTCCCAGTTGTTACGTTGCGTTTTCATGTTGTTTATGGTTTCCTTTGCTGTACAAAGCTTTTTAATTTGATATAATCCTACTTGTTTATTTTTGGTTTTGTTGCCTTTGCTTTGGTGTCATATCCAAAAAATCATTGCTAAGACCAAGGTCAAGGGGCTTATCCCCTATGTTTTCTTCTAGGAGTTTTATGGTTTCAGATCATATGTTCTAGTGTTTAATCCATCTTGAATTGATTTTTGTGTGTGGTGTAAGATAGGGGTCCAGTTTGATTCTTTTGCATGTGGCTGTCTAATTTTTTTCAACACCGTTTATTGAAGAGACTGTTCTTTCCCCGTTGTATATTCTTGGCTCCTTTGTCATAAATTAGTATTTCATATATGTGAGGGTTTATTTCTGGGCTCTCTATTCTTTTCCATTGATCTATGTGTCAGTTTTTAAGCCAATATCATACAGTTTTGATTACTGTAGCTTTGTAATACAGTTTGGAATCAGAAAGCATGATGGCCCCAGCTTTGTTCATCTTTACTAAGATTGCTTTGGCTATTCTGGGTCTTCTGTCATTCCATACAGATTTGGGGATTGTTTGTTCTATTTCTGTGACAAATGCCATTGGAATTTTGTTTGAGATTGCATTGAATCTGTAGATTGCTTTGAGTAGTATGGACACTCGAACAATATTCTTCCAATCCATGAGCATATAATGTCTTTCCATTTATTTGTGTCTTCAATTTCTTTCCTCAGTGTCTTATAGCTTTCAGTGTGCAGGTTTTTTACCTCCTTGGTTAAATGTATTCCTAGGTATTTTATTCTTTTTTGGTGCAATTGTAAATGCAAATGTTTTCTTAATTTCTCTTTCTGATAGTTCATTATTAGTGTATAGAAACACAATAGATTTTTTTTTTTTTTTTTTTGGCTGCATTGGGTCTTCGTTGCTGCACACGGGCTTTCTCTCTAGTTGTGGCAAGCAGGGGCTACTCTTCGTTGTGGTGTGCGGACTTCTCATTGTGGTGGCTTCTCTTTGTTGCGGAGCATGGGCTCTAGGCACGTGGGTTTCCGTAGCTGTGGCATGCGGGCTCTAGAGCACAGGCTCAGTAGTTGTGGCGCACAGGCTTAGTTGCTCTGCAGCATGTGGGATCTTTCCGGAGCAGGGGTCAAACCCATGTCCCCTGTATTGGCAGACAGATTCTTAACCACTGCACCACCAGGGAAGTTCCCACAATAGATTTTTGTATATTGATTTTTTATTCTCCAACTTGACTGAATTAGTTGATTAGTTCTAACAGTTTTCTGGTGGAGTTTTTAGGATTTTCTGTATATAACATCATGTCATCTGCCAACAGAGATGGTTTTACTTTTTCATTTCCCATTTGAATAAAAATGATAAGAGAGTGAGCATCCTGTCTTCTTCTTAATCTTAGAGGAAAAGCTTTCAGTTTTTCACAAGACTATGATATTAGCTGTGGGCTTGTCATATATGGCCTAATTCCCTCTGTACCCACTTTGTTGAGAATTTGTATGATGATTTTCCTTTTTTTTTTGAGAATTTTTGCATCTGTGTTCATCAGGGATATTGGCCAATAATTTTCTTTACTTGTAGTGTCCTTGTCTGGTTTTGGTTTTGGGGTAATGCTGGCCTCTTAAAATGAATGTGCAAGTGATCCCTCCTCTTCAGTTTTTTGGAAGAGTTTGAGAAGAGTGGTGTTAGTTCTTTAAATATATGGTAGAATTCACTAGTGAAACCATCTGTTCCTGGACTTTTCTTTGTTGGGAGATTTTTGATTACTAATTCAATCTCCTTACTAGTAATTAGTCTGTTCAGATTTTCTATTTCTTCATGATTCAGTGTTGGTAGGTTGTAGGTTTCTAGAAATGTATCCATTTCTCTAGGTTGTTCAATTTTTCAGCATGTCATTGTTCATAATAGTCTCTTATGATCCCTTGTAGTTATATGGTGTCAGTTGTCATGTCTCCTCTTTCATTTTCTACTTTATTTATTTAAGCCCCCTTTTTTCTTGGTGAGTCTAGCTAAAGTTTTGTCTAATTTATCTTTTCCAAAAATCATCTTAGTTTCATTGACTTCTTCTATTGTTTTTCTAGTCTATTTCATTTATTTCCACTATGATCTTTGTTATTTCCTTCCTTCTACTAACTTTGGGCTTAGTTTGTGCTTTGTGTTCTAGTTCCTTGAGGTATAAAGTTAGGTTGTTTGAGATCTTGTTTCTTAATGTATGCACTTATCACTATGAATTTCCCTCTTAGAACTGCTTTTGCTGCATCCCTTAAGTTTTCCTATTTTGTGTTTCCAGTTTTATTTGTCTCAAGATATTTTTTTAATTTCACTTTTGAGTTCCTTGACCCATTGGTCATTCAATAGCATGTTGTTAAATCTTCATACATTTGTGAATTTTCCAATTTTCTTCTTGAAATTGATTTTTAGTTTTATACCACTGTGGCCAGAAGAGATACTTGATATGATTTCAGTCTTCTTAAATTTATTAATACTTGTCTTATGTTCTAATACATGATCTGTCCTGGATAATGTTCCATGTGTGCTAAAGAAGAATGTATATTCTGATGCTTTGGGATGGAATGTTCTGTAAATGTCTGTTAAGTCCAACTAGTCTTATGTGTCATTTAAGTCCAATGTTTCCTTATTGATTTTCAGTCTGGATGATCTATCCATTGGTAAAAGTGGAGTATTGTATTGAAGTCTCCTACTGTTATTGTATTGCTGTCTATTTCTCCATTTAGATATGTTAATATTACTTTCTTATTTTGGTATCTCTTAGTCCACTATAATCTTGTAGGTCTCATGGACACAAGTCCTACTGACTTTCGAATCTAGATGTTTTGGGGGCCTGTCTATCAGGTGGAAGTCTTAAAAGTTGGGTCATCAGGTGTGGGTTTGTGGGGAGCCAAGCCTTTCGCTCTACAGGAAGAAGATGGGAGTTGTGAGTTCAGTGTGTTCATGGGAGGAGGTGAGTTCAAGAGCTTCCTATGTTGGCATCCTGAATGAGAACTCTCTAAACTCTTATTAAAAGTTCTAAATCTGTAAATTATTTCTAGAATAAAATTGCTTTCCTGAAATGTATTTATATGATGTATTCTATTTGCGCTATTATAGAATTCTACCCTAATTTCCAATTTAAATAGGAATTCCAGTGATCATCTCTGATTTAATAATGTAAAAGCTATAAATTGGATATTGAAACTTTCATTTTCAAAAGTAGTTGCACCACTCTGTTCTGATCACTCTTTTTGGTAAATGTGTGTGTATTTTGTAATCCAGCATCCTGTAGGTACTGAATTAAAAATTTATTAATTAGTTTCTATTGTCACAATCACTTTACTTCATCAAATTAATATCCCTACTTTATCTTGTAATTCTGGAGTTTGCTTCTTAGCAATCTTCATCTTATAAGTTTGTGTGAGTCCATTATAATTCAAAAAAAGAATAGGGACTTCCCTGGCAGTCCAGTAGTTAAGACTTTGCCTTCCAATGCAGGGGGTGCAGGTTCGATCCCCAATAGGGAAGCTAAGATCCCACATGCCTCATGGCCAAAAAAACCAAAAACATAGAACAGCAGCAATGTTGCAACAAATTCAATAAAGACTTCCAAAAAAATGGTCAACATCAAAAAAACCTTAAAAAAAATCTTAAAAAAAAAAATAGATGATATGTGACTCTTTTGAAATTATACTACATTTAAAGGAGACCTCAAATATGCAATATTAAAAACATATCAGTTACATTAATGATATTGTTGAGGATGTCAACACTAAAATAAAATATTTTGTTCACTTTGAATTTAATAAATTAATGCTCTATATCTTTCTGTGAAAATAGCTCATAAAGAGTCCTGGTAACAGGTAGGAAATTGCAGTTAGGAAACATTTTATTCTGTTTTTAAGAGGAGAAAGATTTAAAAATTATGAGTTATGTTTCATTGTAGTTTCTGTGAAGATAATTAATCGTACCCATTAATTGTGTCCTTTACCATGTGTAAAATATTATTCATTGTAGAAAATATTTAATTACATGGTTATTAGGATCTTAACAAGTTAATATTTCAGACTAATTGTCCATGATACTGAAACAGCTTACAATATTAAGTCATCATTACCATTTAGCTCCATTTCTGGTTAATAGAGAATAATATGACACAACATATTTGACTGGGACACAGGAATTAACAAGTCATTTTTAGATGCCAAAGGAACTTCACAAATACAGTAGATATTAACACAAATTCCTCTCATACACAAGAAATTATTGAAACAGTTGCTCTGTGGTTTTTAGTATTGACCTTGCAGCCACTTCAGTGTCAAACCCAAGAAGAGCAATAGCTCAGCAGAAGTTTTAACATTAGGGAATTCCCTGGTGGTCCAGTGGTTAGGATTCCAGGCTTTTAGTGCCGGGGGCCCGGGTTCAATCCCTAGTCGGGGAACTAAGATACTGCGAGCCACACGGCACAGCCAAAAAAAATAAAAATAAAATGAAATCCTTTAAAAATATATATATTTTTTAAAAAAGAAGTTTTAACATATAATGTGTTAAGAAGGCAGTTAATTTATAAAACTGCTGACCAGTTACCTCACACTGATGGTGATAGTTCAGCTCAAACTAACACAAGGTATTAACCGAATACATACTTATCTCCAGTGATAATGCATTCATTTAACGTGTTTAGGGATTATCTGTTGCTTTGAAAGAAATCTTGGAATTTAATGTGATCCCTTATCATGAAAATGAAAAGATTTTCTGTTACCATTTGAAGATAAACGTTATTTTATATATTTAGATCTAGGTTGACTTCTTCAATTCAAAAATTAGTATTTTGCAAGCTAATTATTATTATTATAATTAGCTGTACAGTTTCTCTTCTCTTAATCTTAAATATATTTCTTAGGAAAACGAAATGTGAAACAAAAGTAGTGCAGGAATATTCATACTTGAAGGCATTGTCTGTTTTTCTTTATTAATCCTTGAAATCTCAGTAGTAAGGACTTATTGTAACTTTTCTTCATCTGCCTTCTGTAGTCATTGGAGAAATGTTCCTGGTGTCTCTCATTCTTACTTTCAGAAGCATGATTGGTTACATACATAATCACTATCAGTGGGAGTGGGAAAGATAATTTTATTTACTTGTATTTTGTTTATTTACTTTTAAAAAGTAGAAAATGATATATGATTACTAGTTGTAAATGCATGCTGCTTATTTAGATAGAGCTAGAGGATGAAACCCCTCTCAGGCACTTAAAATTGTGAAATACATGAGCGTTGTGAAATGTGAATCCAGCGAAATGAAACTATTAAAAGGAATTTGGTTTTAGTTGTACAGATTTTTTTTTTTAATGAAGAATGACAATTGAGGAAGTAATCAAATTGAACTTGCTACACAGTTCCCACAAACGCAAAAAAAGAAAACGATTAAAATGAAATATTAATTTCCTTTGATATTTAACTTGAATTTTGAATCTCACATATTAATTTGTTAAACTTTTCCTTTAAATTATTGTTTATTATTATTGGTGCACAGTTTTTCTTGGCTAGTTTATTTTATCTGATGGCCTAAAAAGAATAGCAAATTTTGTTTGAAATTGTTCTTTTAAACTTTAGTAAAAGAAGGGGTTTTTTTTCCTGTTTTTGTGTGCGTGTGTGTGTGTGAGAGAGAGTTGGGTTTATTGTCTAATATTATACCTACAGTACATTTTTCTCTCTTTACTTTAAAAGCAAACACAAACAGAAATATTTTAATGCTTAGAAAATGTTAGCTTTACATCATTAGAAAGCTGTCAAATTAATGCAAATAATGAAGTACTGAAGTTGTTTAAAAATAAAGAACTTCTAAAATTGCAGAGCAACAAACAAGGAACATATAATTACCTTTAAGATGTAGAACATTTTAGACAATTAAAAAATGATGTTTTTAATAAATATGTTAACAAAGCCTTTAAAGCCATATCAGTAAGTTTTGAATATGACTTTAAATGTGAAATAAGTTTAAAATAAAAACAACAAAATATAGTTGTGTTTATGAAATCTAAACATGAGTTAATTTACCATTGTAAAGTATTTCAGATTTGGTGCAAATACTAGTGTAATGCTGCCTTGAGTTTGTTTTCATTACTCTGGCAAGGAAAAACATCAAGAAAATTCTTCCTCTAGCTGCATACTCTGCTTCTGTTGGTTTCTTGTGATGAAAGCAACTGTGCAGACTTATTAGTTTAATTTAAATAAACTTTTATGAATTATTTAATATATAAATGTAATTTTAATTCCAAGAATATTGTGAAAGACCTGGAAAATAAATTATAGGAAGTGAAAGTAGCATGGCCATGGTGTGTATATATGTGTGTGTGTGTGTGTAACACATAGTAAGATTTATGAAATCCATTTTCAGTAGATGACTTTCAGACTTTTTAAAAAGTAAAACTCCCCATTAAAAAGGCACTTAACTTATTTTCCTTGTAAAACATGCCAGCTAAAAATTAATTAAAAAAAAAAAAAGAGTAAAGGGAACTTTCTATTATACTTATTTGGGCAGAGTAACTCTTTTCCTTCAAATAAATGTTCTTGAAGCACCGTTAAGGATAATTGATGATGGGCACCCAGGCATCCGAAAGAACAAGGAGTCTATTTTCATTTTTTCTTGTCTAGTTTCTGTTAAGTAAAGAGATTCTGCCAAGGGATAAAATAGTTCCTTACTTTCAGGATGTTTTAAAAAATATGATTCCTTGAACCTCTGTAGGCCTAAATATTTTTGTTAGTTTATATGTTAGCTGATCTGCATAATGTTAAACATTTTTTCCTTTATGTAAGCCAATTAGTATAATCATACCTCTTTTTCAATTTAAATGTATGGGTGTATGTATCTCTATAGTAGAAAAATACCATCAGTTTAAAATGATGGCACTATCATAGTCACTTGGTTGAAATAAATATAGGAATCTAAAGCCTTGAAATTAAGATAAAGGAAAACAGGATAGCATACCTTTTAAATACAACACTTTGTTGACCTTGTCTACACCATTTTATGCAAAAAACTAATTTTTTGTAATTTTATATACTGAGGACTGCATAAATGCTGCGATAGAAAAATGTTCCCACATTAGTCTGACTTGGCAAATAGGTTTATAAAAAGTTTTGTTGTCTTTAAAATAAAATTTGTATAGTTTTTGTTTTCTTTGTTTTACTTTTTCTTCACAATTGAGTACCATCTTTCACTAAAGTAGATTTGCTATGAAGATATCAAGGGCTGTGAAGGAAGGCGTTTTCCTGAATTTATATTTTTAACTCTTGGGCTATATTAATTAAAATTTCATAACTAATTTATAATCTAATAGTATTGTTTGGTATTTTTAAAACTCAAAACATTTCTATTCATTATGGCCAGTTTTTATTTAGTGCTCTGATGAATTACAAATTTAGTAATTTGTGAATTATGTAAATTATTCAAGACAATTGGAAGTATAATTTGTTTTAAAATAAGTTATATAGGAAAACTGATTTCATTATATATTCCTAAACAGTTTTTAAATCAATAAAATCAGTATTTCACTTTTAATGCAGTAAATGTTAATTTAAGAAAAAAAATTAAATCTTCAGTTAGAAATATGAAAAAAAATAGAGAACCCTTTGCTGCAGTAATTTAGTTGTTTAAAAATATTAAATCTGATATATTTTATTTACTAGACGAGTAAGCCTAATCCCAAAAAGAAAAATTCTGTCTTTGAAAATACATTGCAAAATTACAAAATTGCACTGTAGAATTTAGTTAATGATTAACTTTCCTATATGTTTGAACTTGAAAGTATTTGTATTAATTGTTAATATCTGTTAATATATATATATTTTTAATTTATTTTATTTGTTTATTTTTGGCTGTGTTGGGTCTTCGTTGCTGCGCACGGGCTTTCTCTAGTTGTGGTGAGCGGGAGCTACTCTTTGTTGTGGTGCACGGGCCTCTTATCGCAGTGGCCTCTCTTGTTGCTGAGCACAGGCTCTAGGCACATGGGCTTCAGTAGTTATGGCACGCAGGCTCAGTAGTCGTGGCGCACGGGCCTAGTTGCTCTCCTGCATGTGGGATCCTCCCGGACCAGGGCTCGAACCCGTGTCCCCTGCATTGACAGGCAGACTCCTAACCACTGTGCCACCAGGGAAGCCCTGTTAATATCTTTTCAAATATATATTATTGGTTTAATTCCTTTGACTTTCTCGCCATCCTCAGCAAGTAAGTAGGAGGAAGGTCATTTTTTTTTTTTTAATTTCAGTATTCACTGTTGTACTTTGATACAGCTTTTCAACATAATATTATGGGTTAAAGTGGTTTTGTGTGTTTGTTTTTTGTTTTTTGAATCTACAACTTCTGTTGTGGATTAGAGAAGTGCTTTAAACCCTCTTCCTAGTCTATGAAGGAACCTTCTATCATTTATATTATGACCATTCTATAAGATTGTTGAGCTAAAGAGAGAGGAGTGTTCTATCATGTGAACACTTCTAAAAAAGACATTCACACGTTAGCTAATATCTTTTAATCGTATCAATTATTTTGATTGGAGTATATACCATTTCAAAACCAGAAAACAGGTAAAGTCAAATTTCAGATTGGTACTTTTAAGAAAAAATATATACATATATATAATTACAGCATCCTCATGCTAGAAGAAGAAAATCGTGGAAATAAATTGGCCAGCCAAATGCATGTTTCAGCCTGGGAGGTAGAGGAGTGAAATAAAAAGAGCAGTGATTTTTGAGTCTGAAGTATCTACTCTGTGTACACCCGAGTATTATTGAAGGGCTCCAATAAAATGTTTGTGAAAACCGTTTTATATAACTAGCACAAGCTGTGTAAATGTAGGATGTTCTTTGTTTTGTGGGGTAATGAATGGTTAGTTATTGCCACATAAGTGTTTTTTTCCATCTTTTGGCCAATGATCAGTAGAGGTGTCTTCATTGGCTATCTTGAAAAATCCTGTGGTTTCCTACCCTGATATTAATGAGGGAGTAAGTCTGATGAGTTAATTAAAGGAAAGAGAAAGAGATATGTGGTAGACTAGCATTTCCAAAAGAATGGGTTGGTTCATGGTTGGTTTATAACATTTTGTTCATCCCTAGTTAATCCAGAGAGAACCCCAAAAATAAAGTAACAGTGTTTTGGCTTATTCTTGAAATGTGATAAAAGTTTATCTTTAAGGGTGTGTAGTTAATGTTTTATCAAGGTTTTATTTGCATGTTTTTCAGTGCACCCTGCTGTGATTTTTTTTTAATCATTCATCTTATTAAATGAATCAGTGCTTTCAGATTATGAGACAATTGATATTATAAACTCTGTAAAGAGCCATCTTTCTTTCTTCCATCTACTTTTCATTAATGTTTTGATATCCTCCTTTTATACAGGACTTCGCCTCCCGGGCTAAACTGGCAGTTCAAAACCTAGTACAGAAGGTTGGATTTTTTGGAATTTTGGCCTGTGCTTCGGTAAGTCAATTGTATTTAAATAGTAGATTTATATTTCGATCCAATTTGTTTTTAAAGGTACATGACTGAATAAAAAAAGTTATCACTTTTAACAGGTATATAATGTTATTAATCATTCACCTTACTGATCAAATGAGCTGTTTTCTGTTGGATAGGTTTCTATGTTGTTTATTGACTTTCAAGCATTTCATCATACCATGATGACTTCAGACCTAAATGGCTTGATTCAGTAAGAAAAAAGAGACAAAATCCATCTTTCTCATGAAGAATATATAATGAAGTGCATTTAAGCAAATAACAATGACTTCATTCTTTCCAGAGTTATAGATAGGTAGTCTTTTTCCAAAGCTTCAGGCATCAGTTATAAGGAAGAATTCATATAAAACCTCCTTAAGTGACTTTAACACCTAGCTAGGTAATTGAAACATCTGTGGCAAGGTTAAGGACATCTTTGGCTACAGTGAATTAAGAAGCTATTTGTGTCAAAAACTTAATTAGGACTTCCCTGGTGGCGTGGTGGTTATGAATCTGCCTGCCAATGCAGGGGACACGGGTTCAAGCCCTGGTCCGGGAAGATCCCACATGCCTCAGAGCAACTAAGCCCATGCACTGCAACTACTGAGCCTGCACTCTAGAGCCCACGAGCCACAACTACTGAGCCCATGAGCCACAACTACTGAAGCCCGCATGCCTAGAGCCCATGCTCCGCAACAAGAGAAGCCACCACAGTGAGAATCCCACGCACCGCAACAGAGTGTCCCCCACTCACCGCAACTAGAGAAAGCCTGCACACAGCGACGAAGACCCAGCACAGCCAAAAATAAAAATAAAATTTAAAAAAAGAAAAAAGTTACTAACTGTATATAAAAAAAAAACTCTATAAAAAAAAATAACGTAATGTCTCAAATTGCAGATTTATGGAATTGACATTCCTTGATGAGTTGGTGTTTATCCTGGTCCTTTTCTAATATAATAGATACAGTTACATTTGAAATGCAGTGTTTTGGTCAGAGTTTTCTTTGGTAGTCTGTACACAATTCTTGGTAGTTCAGTGGTAGATTTGACCAGAATAACTAGATGCACCTAGTTGATATGGTAAAAGCTGCAATTATAAGTAAAATTCAGAAAATTATTGTCTACTGACCCACAGTTACTTTATCCATTATGTATTAGAACTTGAATATATCCTTGAGTACCCCTTTCCTCACCTTAGCAAAGTAAATGGCCAAAAAGGGAAGACATTTGGTGCCAAAATTTCTAATGTGATATCAACATTCTAGAGATATTCTAAAATATACATGTGCCTCAATCTTTGGACCCTGGCAATACTAGAAATTTTTGTAATCTAACTTTTCTTTTCAATGTAGAAGCTCTTTATCACAATATTGATCTCAACTATTTGAGCAATGTATAGGTATGTTGTAGTGTGATGTAGTGGGCTGAGAATTGGCTTTGGAGTCAGGCTTACTTGGGTTCCTAAACCAGGTTTGCCTCTTAGCTATGTAGTCTCAGTGTCAATTTACTCTCCTTGAGCCCTAGTTTTCTAATGTTTAAAATGGGGCAATAGGGACTTCCCTGGTGGTCCAGTGGGTAAGACTCCGCACTCCTAATGCAGGGGGCCCAGGTTCAATCCCTGGTCGGGGAACTAGATCCCGTATGTATGCCGCAACTGAAGATCCCGTGTGCCGCAATGAAGATCCCACGTGCCGCAACTAAGACCCAGTGCAGCCTAAATAAATAAATAATTTTTTTTTTTTAATGAGGCAGTAAGACACTCATTACGAAGGTTGATGTGAGGATTTAAGATAATATATATGAACCAACACAGTGCCTGGAAGGCGAACTAAGACAGAGCTCAACCATTTTTTATTGTTATTCATCAGCTTTGTATCAACCCCTGAGTGCTTGGATGAAGAAGTGAAAGCTGTATTCCCTTTCCTCAAGGATCCTGAAGTCTAGTGAGGGAGACAGTTTAAATACGATAATAAGTAAAAGGTGCTGTGGAAGCCCAGCAGAATAGGATTAAGCTGAGAGGCCTAAAGAATGATAATGTCCTTAGTTTAGAAGCTAAGAGAACAGTGTGAGAGCCATGTTGCCTGGGTTGAAATTCTGAAATCATGCTCTGCTGCCATTAATGCTGGACAAATTGCTTAATCTGTCTGTCTCACTTTTCTTATCTATAAAATGGATGTAAT
This sequence comes from Eubalaena glacialis, assembly GCF_028564815.1. Taxonomy (NCBI): domain Eukaryota; kingdom Metazoa; phylum Chordata; class Mammalia; order Artiodactyla; family Balaenidae; genus Eubalaena; species Eubalaena glacialis. Next base: position 25,523,382 of record NC_083734.1, on the reverse strand, counting down.
ATCATATAGCATTGTTTTGGGAATTAAGTGAGTTGATGATGTAGAAATCTTAGAAAAGTACCTAACAATTCAATAAAAGTTAGCTTTCATTATTCCTAGGGAAAATACAAGAACCTTTGATTTATTAAAGCAAAAAATATTTATTCTTTGGCACTCATCTATGCCTGTGTCTTCCCTGCTAAAATTCCACTTTCTATACTAGCCAATCTTCTTTATATTTGACTAGGAATAGTCAATAGCCAACATAAATTAATAGATCAATTTGACCCTCTAAGAACTTTTTACTAGGAAATTGTTAATACTTATATTAAAGTACTAAAAGTATGTGTACTTGATTTAAGGTAAGAAGGTAAGTAGAGGGTAAGGTAGGAAGAAGTTTGTTTTTGTTTTTGTTTTTGTTTTTGTTTTTTTAAATTTTATTTATTTATTTATTTATTTATCTATGGCTGTGTTGGGTCTTCGTTTCTGTGCGAGGGCTTTCTCTAGTTGCGGCAAGTGGGGGCCACTCTTCATCGCGGTGCGCGGGCCTCTCACTATCGCGGCCTCTCTTGTTGGGGAGCACAGGCTCCAGACACGCAGGCTCAGCAATTGTGGCTCACGGGCCTAGTCGCTCCGCGGCATGTGGGATCCTCCCAGACCAGGGCTCGAACCCGTGTCCCCTGCATTGGCAGGCAGATTCCCAACCACTGCGCCACCAGGGAAGCCCCTGTTTTTGTTTTTTTATAAATTTATTTATTTATTTTATTTATATTTGGCTGCGTTGGGTCTTTGTTGCTACGTACAGGCTTTCCCTAGTTGAGGCAAGTGGGGGCTACTCTTCATTGTGGTGCGTGGGCTTCTCATTGTGGTGGTTTCTCTTGTTGTGGAGCACGGGCTCTAGGCACGCGAGCTTCAGTAGTTGTGGCACGCGGGCTCAGTAGTTGTGGCTCGCTGGCTCTAGAGCTCAGGCTCAGTAGTTGTGGCACACGGGCTTAGTTGCTCTGCAGCACGTGGGATCTTCCTGGACAAGGGCTTGAACCCGTGTCCCCTGCATTGGCAGGCGGATTCTTAACCACTGTGCCACCAGAGAAGCCCAGAAGTTTATTTATTAATTAGTTATTTTGTTGTTAACATTTAAACTAAGATAGAACTCGTAATTGAGGGGAAATCTAAAAGCTACTTAATAGTTCTTTTAATTCTAATCTTCTTTTCTGTGTATTTAGTTAACAATTGAAAAAAAGGATAAGTAACATGCATATGTAACAACAAATTCATTGATTATGCTCTTCTGAGAGTATCCAACATAAAACTTCTAATTTTTATCTACTCTGATTACATATCTTGTGTACTTTAATTTCTATTTCAATATGCTGTGGAGCCTGATAATAAAGGAAAACAATTAAAATTTTAATTCATGGAGTTGTGAGAGTCATATGAGAAAATATAAGAAATGACAATTGTAAGGATGTGGAAGTGACATTGTTATTAAATGGTTGTATGACAGATGAAATTGCGTAAAGCATTTGAATTTGGATAAGAAAAATAAAATTGAGCCATTGAATCTGAGTGTTATTAACAGAAGAATACTTGAATACTGATTTAGTTATGGCATTGTTTTTGAAAGAACATTTGTGACAAATATCTTTTAAACAACTGGGCTTTTATTTGAAAGTCCAAACACAAAATTATATAAATTAATTAGCTTATAAATGGTTCCACCAACAGACACAAGGACAAGAGTACCTCTGTGGGAGAAAAATGGATGAAGTGCTCAAAAAGAGCTTGTGGTTTCTTTGCATTTTTACATGAAATTATCTATTAGCATTCTTGAAATGTGGGAATGTTCAGAAAAGGTATTTGTTGTGAATCACTTCTTTGTCTGGGACTGAGTATTCACAACATCTGAATCTGTGCTCTTGTATTTCCACCCTTGATTTTCTTCCTAGAATGAATCGCGTGACCCCATGGCCTTGGGCTGTCATAGATAAAAAAAATTCATTATTTGTATTTTACTTTATGTTGAGAAATGAAAGCACGGCCACCTATAAATGTATTTGTGAATTTACAAGAATGTTTTCTGTAGATGTGAGTACTTTCTAGATAATCTTTTTCTTTATTTATACCTCACCTTATAAAAGAGCTACCAAATGGTCAGTTATCTACTGAATGGGATTAAATTCCTGTTGATCCATTGGCTTTATCCAGTTTTAATGTGATGAAAAAAAGTATATTTATGGGGCATTAGTCATAAGTAATGCAAGCAAAAGGACAGCTGTGTTTGCTTTGAACAAATTAAGCAACTGCCTGGGATGAATATGTGACACAATTTATAGAGACATTAGAATACTTGTCTAACTATCCAGACAGTCTAGTACTGATCAGGGAACCCATACCTCTCTTTCCAGTGGTAGACAAGGCTTAACACATAATTCCACACACCTATAGGTGGTAAAATTAAACTGTTTTTTGGATTATATATGGACGTTCCATTTTAATTTTTTCTTTTTTTAAATAGATTCCAAATCCTCTGTTTGATCTGGCTGGAATAACATGTGGACACTTTCTTGTACCTTTTTGGACTTTCTTTGGTGCAACCCTGATTGGAAAAGCAATAATTAAAATGCATATCCAGGTAATTATACCCTTTGACTCCCTGTTTAATGATGATGAACCCCTTAAAAGACACTGAAAACATATTCCCCTTGCTCTCTCCAAGGCAAATTGTTAAGATTTTGGTTCTGCTTCTTGGTTGGTAGCATGCTTAGGTATTCAGCCACGGAACATCGTTTGGAAGTTAGTGGATTTCGGGCAGGTTTTCCCTACTCCTGTTGGAAAGTTGTTCCCCTTTATTATTTTTTTCCTTGTTTTATTTCTTTCCTTCTTTTTTCCTCCCTCCCTTCCTTTCTCTCTTTCTTTCTTTATTTCACTTTTGCCTTGTGAAACTGTTTATCCGAGAATTTTACCAAACAAAAATAGTGTTCCTGTATAGGAAAATGCACACCATATTAACATACGTAGTCCAAAGATGTTTTATCTTTACTGACCATAGGCTGAGGAAGTATTCCCTTTCATTAATTCTACTTTTCTTTCACACATTCTATATATAACACTTCCTCTCAAGGCACAAATACCCTGTACAAAATACCAGCCAGATGTTAATGTGGACAATGGGGAAGAAAGGGGGCCCTGAGGAGATGAAGAGATGTGGGTTTTGTTTAGAGATGTGAGAATCTGTTAGTCTTCAAAGACACTCTTAACAAAATCTTTAGGATAGGGCTGTGTGTGTGTGTGTGTGTGTGTGTGTGTGTGTGTAAATAGAGGAGAGAAAAGAGGCCAATAACTTAAATGAGAGGAAATGGATATATGCTTCTAGGACTGTGATACGAATCGATAGGTGTGGTATAAAAGGCAAATCTTACTAGAATAAAATAAAATTAACGTGGAAAGAATGTCTTCATTAATGAGGTTTGCAAGAAGGAAGCATTCACCAAAGGAAGGGCAAGAACAGTGAGTAATGTCTATGCCCTGGTCTGATTCCTTAATAATTAAAAGCACGTCTATCCCCCAAGTTTCTGCTTACCAACTCTCTACCTCCAGTTCTTAGAAGAGAAGAATGAAAAAGGAAAACTTCAGTTGCTTCTACCTGCCCAGTTTCTCATATTAGACTTTGGCATTTAGGATGACTTTATTGAGCTTGTCATCTACTCTCTGGCCATGCTAATCACTCAGAATTTCAAGGCTTTATTTTTCCTCCTTCAAGGAATATAATTTCTCCTACTTACGTTAAGTGTATTGTTCAATGACTATGGGTTTTTAAATACTGATGCTAGTTACTTTGGGAAAGATTTAAAATACTATAATAGGGTTTTTCAAATGATAAAATCATTTAGCTTTTTGAAGTCCTTTGAAAGTATTAATACCTAAGGAACAATAACAGATTATTTTAATTCCCTTTATAACAGCAACTTCTCTAGGAATCCATAAACTTAATGTATCCTGCTTTATGTACTAACTTTCTATAAAATACAGTAAAATATATTATGCTAAAAGTACCCTATAGTTATAGGGTATGTAACTTATCAGACCTTTCATTATAGCATATTCAAAAATAGTATATTTTTTTAACATTCTCAGTAGATTTTTTCAAGTTATCATAATAATGCTTAATGTTTTAATATAGTACTTCACACTTTAAAGTACTTAGTGTATGCCATCCGATTTAATTCTTATAATCCTGGGATAGAGAAATTACTACTCCCATTTTGTAATTATCAAACTTAGAGCGGGAAATAGGTAATAGTTGCCTAAAAGAATAAGTAACAGCTGGAATTTGAACCTGAGTCAGCTTCAAGTTCAGTGTTCTTTCCACTCTTTTGCAATGCCTTCTTAACTGTATTTATATGATCACGAAAACTGAATTGTTTAATACCTGCTGTTTATCAGGACCTGTGCCCGGCAGTTTGCATTGGTTATCTCAGAACAATCCTGTGAGGTGGTTATTATCCCCATTTCATAGATGGGAGGGACTAGAATTCAAACCAAAATCGTGCTATCTGTTAAACCTCCCCTAAAAGTTTGAAATCAGCCCACCTAATAATGTTAATTAAGGATTTCTCTTTCTACTGGACAAGTTCAATTCCTCAGCCTGTAGAAGTTCCCTTAGAAATATTTCCTTTCTCCTAAATGATGAAGAAAATAAGGAGTCAACATACTCATATAATATTTCATGTACCATATAATTTACTTATCATGTGTATTATTTATGCCTTTCAACTTTCCCCCTACCGCCACACACACGTGTACAGAAATATAAGCTCCATGAGGGCAGAGGTTTTTGTTTCTTGGCTCCCTAAGGTATTCTAGTGCCTAGAATAGCATCTGGCATGTAGTTGGCACTCAGTAAATATTTAATATATGAATCAGTCTAAGATACTTCTTTCCATTGGAGGACCCTTCTTTTATAGATATATAGTTTCTTCTTTGTTCATTCTGGCACCATTAGTTCCCTACACCCATATCTTTCTTTTTTTTAATTATTCCTACTCTACCCTTATTTTCTCTGTGCACATGGTTGACATGGTTGAGTGGGGCTCTTTGGGGATCTGTGCCTTTTGTTTATTTGGTAGAATCCCCACCCAGACCTCAAGCCTGAATGATTCTGAGACATATGTTCTTAAATGTCTTGCCCAGCACAGTGAATTTTCAAGCTGTTATATATAAGAAGGAAGTCTTGTTTTGTTTTCAAGAAACGAAATTGTGCAATTATCTGGGCATTGGCTTATTTTGAATGTTAGGAAATGATGGTAGGGAACACATGGTGGTGAAATCACTGAGAGGCAAACCATTAGCTCTGTTTCTTAGTAAAAGATTTATAGCTCCAATTAACTGGCTTTTAGTATGGATACTAGAAGAGTCCCCATATATTAAGGCTTTTCTCCCTAAATGATCTCTTGTAATTGTCTTATTAGCTTCATAATCTTCATACACCATTTGTGTAGGATTGTTGATAAATCATCATCCATCTTGTAATTGTTTGATATCTATATGTGCTTACTTTTTTCATGAGATAGGTAAATACCTTTTTCACATTAATAGATACATAAACAAACACCAAAAAGGACCGTGAACTTATTTTTTTTAGTCTTATTTCCTCACACATATCCAGCTGTGCAGCTGCCAGTGTCTTTGTTAACTGTAGGACATTAAGAAAATATCATTGCCTATTAGTCTTCTACCTGAAATAATGAGCTTTAGTCTGAATTAGCCACTTTCCTGAGATTCATAATGGATGGCTAAAAAGAAGGCTATTGTTATTTATTTTATTTCTCTTCCCTCCCATTTGGTTACATAGGCTATAGTTACTATTTAACAACAGTAACAAAGCACTGGAGAGTTTGTTATCAGGAACTGGGAGAGAGAATCTAGAATTACTCATATTTATTCAGAGAATTATTATCAGTCCTTTAAAGCTAAACCTTAATATCACCTTCTTGAATCTCTAATTAATTGTACTTATGTGACCTTTTCTTTCTCTCAACTTCTGTAACACATTGTTTTCACTGCTAATGACATTTACAGTTTATATGTATATCTTTTGTACCTAACCATTCTTTCTACTATGTATAGAAAAATTTTTTAATTTCTTCAGGGTATTGAAGAAGTATTCTTCCTATCTTTGTGTTCCCTGAAAGCCCTTTATAATGCTTATATTATCCATAGTAAGTACTTTTTGTAACATTTGTTGAGTTGAAAATATTTGCTACCTGTTAGCCTAAAGACATCTTTACTTGTAAGTTAAGTATCAACATCTTTAATTAATGAAGAATACCTCAGTAATACCAAATTGACAATGACCCAGGTCTGATAAAGATCCCCCAAAACTTGTTGATGCCTTTGCTTGTACCCTAAGCCTGAAATACCAAGCTCATTCAGGATCTGAGAATGGAACTTTCATGATACTTTTATAAGAACTTTCCAGGAAGGACATAGTCTTTTCAAAGATCCTCTTGATTAGATTTAGCCCAGACACCTATCATCAGGCTGATCAGCTTTAATTTCAGTGGTGGAGGCTATATGGGAACCCATGACTTTAGTTGTATACACCATTCTAAAACACATAGAACAGGCTTCCCTGGTGGCGCAGTGGTTAAGAATCCGCCTGCCAATGCAGGGGACACGGGTTCAAGCCCTGGTCCAGGAAGATCCCACATGCCGCGAAGCAGCTAAGCCCGTGAGCCACAATTACTGAGCCCACATGCCACAACTGCTGAAGCCCGCATGCCAGGAGACTGTGCTCTGCAGCAAGAGAAGCCACCACAATGAGAAGCCCGCGCACCGCAACGAAGAGTAGCCCCCGTTCTCTGCAACTAGAGAAAGTCCACGCGCAGCAATGAAGACCCAACACAGGCAAAAATAAATAAAATAAAATAAAACACATAGAACATGTGGAACATCCACCCAGCCTTGGGTTTCATGACTCACATTTCTCCCTCAGACATGGTCACGTATCCTGGCAAGACTAGAACTGTGCTTAAGGAAAAACATCTTTAAATACAAAGTACATAGCATTTGTCAAATGGTGTTTTGTTTTGTTTCTTAAAATTTTTTAAAATTGCAATTAGCAGCAGCATGGTCACCTTTTTAGACTATTAGCAGAATTGTGAATTTATATATATATTTTTGATGAGAAATATTTATTTTAACTGGCATTTTCTTTACAGAAAATCTTCGTTATCATAACATTCAGCAAACACATAGTGGAGCAGATGGTGGCTTTCATTGGGTGAGTAATTCTTTAAGGACTAATATTAATATCATCATGGTTTGAATGGGAGGAAATGTATAAAAAAGACTTTATTGGTATAGAATTTTTGTGATGGCTCTTTATTTTTTGAGAAGGAAAAATCTTTTGCCCTGTTATTATTTAAATTGAAGATGAACCTCGTTCCCTACAGCAGGGAAGGATGAAGCTCAGATTATCCTTGTTTAATTTTAAACCAAACATGTATCAAGTAATATAATTCTTGATTTAAAAGAAGCTTTGCAGTTTGAGACTTGCCCCTCCAAAGAAGTATGAAATTCTCTTTATGTAAAAGACATGTGTATATAGTTAGAGTTTAATGGTGCTTTGATACAATGCTATGACTTTTAGCCAAAATTGGATGCCAGATACACAGTTGTATTTCATTTATATATAAATCTTACATAAAATATTAATATTCCATTAAATAAGGCATGATAAGATATTACCAAAATATGTGTTATGAATCTATTACTTCACTAGAGAAAAATTAGGCCATTTTAAAAGGCTAAACTATCCAAAGCATTTATTTTTGTGTTTAAAGAAGTAAGACCAGTTTTAACATACGCTTTAAATGACAGTGTCACAAAGTTTTTGGAGTTTACTTTGATAAAACAGTAAAGAAAGACCTGTTTAGTTAATCAAATTAATGTCAACTGGAATGTGAATCCTACCGGATATTAAATGAACCCTTTTTTTTTTTCAATATATGATTTTTTATTCAATGTTTACAGGTGAGAGGTTTTCTTTTCATTTAATAGCATAACTGCCCTATGGTGGAAAAGTGTTAAGTTGGAATGCCCTTTATGTAGTTTTAACACAAATCTTTATTTTAAAAGCCATTTATAAAACAAGACCTTTATGAAAATTTTCACTATTAAAAAACTGCCACTTGGTAGTGAGTTCATGAGTATTAGTTTTATTATTCTTTGAACCACGCACTATATATTATACTTACTCTTTTCTATGTATGCTATATTCTATGATAAAATAGTTTTTAATATTTTCTACTTAGGTATTAATGTAATAATTGAGGAAAAACATATTCTTGAGAATATACTCAGTGGAGCCAGCTATTGATTTTATTACTTCCTAATCTTCTGATTAGAAATATGGATTATGGCTTGTAAATTAAATTTTAATTACTCCAGTTTTTTGTTGCCTGAATTCTTACAAAAAAAGTGGTTTATAAGTCACCATATATCACATTCGAAAAGAAAGAGGGAATATTCTTGTCCCTTTTTTTAAAATAAGAAGACATTTCATCCGTTCCTAGAGATTATTGTGCCACCTTGAGAGAATTCTGAGGGACATGTAGGACTACCACACAAACCACACAGACCCACACATTGTAGGAATGACTTTGCACGCAGCATCCTACATTCTTTCTTTCTCCTTTTTCCATACTGAACATTTATAGAAGGAAGTTTTCCAGCTACTTCTACATCCTCACCACTACCACCTTTTGTTTCCCCAGCCTTTGGAGCTTCTAAGAAGTTATATTAGTTAGCTACCTATCTCAAACACCCACATCCAGTTTCATTTCCTTCCAATCAGTTCATCATACTGCAGTTAGTAACCTTTTAAAAATCATATCCGAGCCTGTCGCCACCACTGTCCTCACTCCCCAGTTCCTCCACTTCTTGAAACCCTTCGCTTGTTTTCCCCTTCATTCTTAAGATAAAGCTAAAACTCCTTACTGGGTCTCTATAGCCTTGAATGAGCTATCCCCTATAGTTTTCTCTGCTTGAGTCTCTCACCATTGGTCTTTGCTCAGGCTTTTCCCGTTGCCCTGTTCAGGGTTTCTCAACCTTGGCACTATTGACATTTTAGGCCAGATAAGATGTCTTTGTTGTGGGGGACTGTCCTGTGCATTGTAAGATATTTAGCTGCGTCCTTTTCCTCTACTCACTAGATACCAGTAGTGTCTCCCAGTTGTGACAATCAAAAATGTCCCCCCCAAAAAAAAAATGTCCCCAAACATTGCCAAATGTTCCATGGCAAGTAAACCGCCACTATCACCACCAATCCCATTGAGAACCACTGGCCTAGATAATGTCCTTTAGATTTCAGCTACTATATTCACAAAAACACCTTCCCTGACTAGGTCACGATTACCCTCTTTCCTAGGGACCTCTTTTCTCAGCAGTATGTACTACATGCACTGACAGTTGTATTTTTACATTCATGTTTGAGGGTGTATGATTACTGTCCTTTTACAACTAACCTGTAAACTTCTTAATGGCAGAGGCCATGCCTATTTTTGTTCGCTGTTGTGTCCATAGCATCTGGCATCTTGATTGACGCATAGCAGGTGCTTGATAAATATCTGGTGAATAAATGAACAGGTGGTGCCCAAATAAAGATCTGGTCAGTAAGAATCAGCAAATTATTTGTAGAGCCCAGATTCTTCTGTTTCCCCAGCCTTTGGAGTGTCTAAGAAATTATATTAATTACCTACAGTAAATAGCAATAAATGTATCTTTAAGCTTAGGCCAATGTATTAAAGTTAGAATTTCTTATTCCTTATGTTTTTCAAAATCAGTAGTTCTGGGCTTCCCTGGTGGCGGCGCAGTGGTTGAGAGTCTTCCTGCCAATGCAGGGGACACGGGTTCGAGCCCTGGTCCGGGAAGATCCCACATGCTGTGGAGCAGCTAAGCCCACGTGCCACAGCTACTGAAGCCCACGTGCCTAGAGCCCATACTCTGCAACAGGAGAGGCCACCGCAGTGAGAGGCCCACGCACCATAACGAAGAGTGGCCCCCACTCGCCGCAACTAGAGAGGGCCCGTATGCGGCAATGAAGACCCAATGCAGCCAAAAATTAATTAATTAATTTAAAAAAAAATCAGTGGTCCCTCCCCTTAACTATCTCCTCTAGCACAGCCCCTCAAAAAAAAAAAAAAAATTCCAGTGATTCTTCTTAAAGATGGTTTTGCATAAAGTTATTCTAAGATATTCAAGGCCTACTGGAATGGGTGGTGGTTTTGTTTTGTTTTGCGTGTGTCATATTTTAAAAACTGTTTGCAAGAGACAAATGTTGCAATGTCCTGATATCTTCATCTTTTCCCCAGTACTGTCTACAGGGATTACCCATCAACTTCTTTTCTAGATAAACTATTAAGCAGTATAAATAATTAGACTTAGCTGTAATAATAATTCTTTATTACTACATGCTAATGGGTATCTTTTTCATCTTTGTCTGTAATAAAATTATCTTTTAATCAGATTCTCTAATTGAGCTTGACATGGTTTGTTTTCCTACATTTTGAAGTAGGAAATGCTATACAAGTGTTCAGATGATAATAAATGATAATAAATAGTATCACCAAACCTAGACTGAAAATTAAGTTAAACCAGGAGAATGAATTTTTAGAAGACCTAAATTTGTTCTTTTATATCATAATAAATAGCTTAGCAATTTATTTCGGAAAAGGGAAGGAGAACAGTCAAATTGATTCCCTAGACTCATTGTTGAGTTGAACTGAAAATACTACATGTAATTTGCTATAGAAACATTCTCCTGTGATTGTTAGTTCTCCCTTTTCACACTGTTAAAACTACTGATATAAATGGTGTGTGTATATATATATATATGGCAAATCATCAAACTAAACTAGAAAGTTTGGAATACAGCCTTTTTTTGCGGGGGGCCGTGTTGGGTCTTGTTGCTGCGCGCGGGCTTTCTCTAGTTGCAGCAAGTGGGGGCTGCTCTTCGTTGCGGTGCACGGGCTTCTCATTGCGGTGGCTTCTCTTGTTGCGGAGCACGGGCTCTATGCACGCAGGCTTCAGTAGTTGCAGCACATGGGCTCAGTAGTTGTGGTATGCAGGCCCTTAGAGCACAGGCTCAGTAGTTGTGGCGCACGGGCTTAGTTGCTCCACGGCATATGGGATCTTCCCGGGCCAGGGATCAAACCCGTGTCCCCTGCATTGGCAGGCAGATTCTTAACCACTGCACCACCAGGGAAGTCCTGGAATCCTTTTGAAGGATGTTTAAAACTATGTGCCCACAATTAAGAGGGTGATGAATTGCCATGGTAGAGTAAAAATCAAAAGAAAAGACCAAGAAAAAGTCAGCAACAGTTCAAATTTAAAATAAAATTATGAGATAATAAGGCAAGGAAGAATGAAAAAATGAATCCCAAGAGTAAGGACAGCTATGGAGTGAAATATGAAAAGAACACACAGGCTTTAGACAAAACCAATCTAGGTTTGAATATAAACTCTGCCACAGGCCAGTTATTTATTTCCTCTCTGTATCCACTTTTAGCTGCTGTTCTCTCAAATAATATATTTTCTTTGAGTAGCATTTCTTCCCCAGTTCAGGAGGCCACTGGTAATCTTTCCAGCTTCCAGTCAAAATGTAAAATGTCCTGTCTCAAAATATCTTACAGTTTAGTTGAAATGTACTCATATCAAGTGATTTAAAATTCTAAGGCATGTGGATTTTTTAAATGCCTTTCCTCTCAATTTTTATGTTGCCTGTGTTCTCATCTCATTTTCCAAAGTTTCTACTGACTGTGAATGGAAAGGTAGCATGCTAGGTGACTACTCTGTATGCTCTCAGAGAAGATTGAGGGAAGGCCTACTTCTCCTTAAATGAAGTACCCATTTCTTTACTCTCTGATCAGTAAAACACCTTTTATCAGGACAAAGTTTTTCATCAAAGATTATACAGATAATTCTTGAGGGTACTATTTATTAAACATAGTGAGCACTTTACATACAATTGTTATTACTGTTTACTTTTTTTTTTAATTTTTTATTTTATTTATTTATTTTTGGCTGCATTGGGTCTTCGTTGTGGTGCACGGGCTTCTCGTTGTGGTGGCTTCTCTTGTTGCAGAGCACGGGCTCTAGAGCGCAGGCTCGGTAGTTGTGGCGCACGGGCTTAGTTGCTCTGTGGCATGTGGGATCTTCCCGGACCAGGGCTCAAACCCGTGTCCCCCGCATTAGCAGGTGGATTCTTAACCACTGCGCCAGCAGGGAAGTCCCTTTTTTGCTGTTTTGAACAATGCTTCTGTGAGCATTTCTTAGTGCAAGATAGATGAGCACATAGTGGAACCTAGAATATGATAAAAGGGACAACACAGAAGAGGGAAAAGGTGAATAAAAGAGAGACTGGACATAAGCAAGATAACCCTTCATTGTGATAAGTTAACTTAGTTCTTTCTAGGGTCAAATTTTGTCTAGGCAGGTGTGCCTGTGGCCTGCCATGTCAGGCTACTCACCTCCCCAGGTGTCAGGGAAAGAATTATTTAGTGTTGACCATTACATCTCTGGTGGTGAGGTTTAGGATCAGTTTTATACAGGTTTTGAGTGCTATACTGATGACTGAAAGAAATATCCCTTTCCCCAAACGGCTTCTAGTCTCAGTGTTACTATGGAATGGCCCAGCTACATAAGTGTGCCTTTGGACTGTGGTATTTTTAGTATAGTATATCATGGTATGACAGTCCTAAGGTCCCAGAGAGAATATAAGCCCTACCTCCAAAATTTATTGTAATTTTAAGAGTAAATAATTCCCCTCCCTTGACCAGAAATAATTATTTGTAGATTTATTTCTTGGACAGTTCTGGAAAGTAATCATTAGTATCACTGGGTTTAGGGAAAGGTATCCCTATTACCTATTCCTAAATCAAAGGGTTTGTCTAGTTATATATGAAAATCTGAATAGATGTAATGAATCAGTTACATATTCTGAAAGGTTAGAACAGATAATAGCCTTGAAAAAGCCTTTTAGTTTATGGTATGTTTGGCAAGAGGACAGAGAAAAGGTTCTGAAAAAAGATTAGGCATGTAATGGAGTTTTTCACTCTCTGATATCCTAAGCTGAAGTAAGTCAGAGGACAGAACCAAAGAACCAGGGAACTTTAGAGCTTCAAAGGCATTACATTTGTTGCAGTCTTTCTTCCTTTCCTTCTTCCTTTCTTTTTTTTAAGATTTTAGACTTATTTTTATTTAATTTTAGATTTTCTCCAATGAGAGAGACCTGGACATATTTCTTAAAGAGCATGACCAAGTCTAACTTTAAAATCATGATTAAAATGACATGTTCCGATATTCTCACCAAATAGAGGATGAGAATTCCCAGAAAATAACATTAAGCATATGACTCGTAACAAACCATATGCAGAACATTGCCTCATTGTCAGGTTGCCAGAGTCTTATTGGAAGACAAAGTCCCCAGTTTTACCACACAAGAAAATTTCCATAACTCAGTCATTGAACTCGGGGGATGGGGTTGGCTGGAGCAGGGACTTTTTACCAGATACAGAATGTTCCATGCTCTTCTTTGCTGTCTCCTATTTCTAAGTTAACTTGACGTTTGACCTCAAGAGTCGGACTTGCCTGTGGCTAGAGAGATCATTTTAACCAGTGAGTAATTAAGTGCTTGAATCTTAATGTTGTTTCTTGTACCTCACTCTGTAAGTGGTCAGAATGAGCTGTATTGGTCTGGACTTTTTCTTCTACAGAAAGAAAATGTATCCTTTCATTTTATTTTATTATTATTATTATTATTATTATTTTTTTTGGCTGTGTTGGGTCTTCGTTGCTGCACGCGGGCTTTCTCTAGTTGCGGCGAGAGGGGGCTACTCTTTGTTGCAGTGCGCGGGCTTCTAATTGCAGTGGCTTCTCTTGTTGCAGAGCACAGGCTTTAGGCGCGCGGGCTTCGGTGGTTGTGGCACGTGGTCTCTGTAGTTGTGGCTCACGGGGTCCAGAGCACAGGCTCAGTAGTTGTGGCGCATGGGCTCAGTTTCTCCGCAGCATGTGGGATCTTCCCAGACCAGGGCTCGAACCCATGTCCCCTGCATTGGCAGGTGGATTCTTAACCACTGCACCACCAGGGAAGTCCCTACCCTTTCATTTTAAAATACACAAACCTGGTTTATGTATTTGATTCTCTTTGACTTTTTTTGATCATTGTAAAATAATCAGAAAAAGTTATGGAAGTGTGGAACACAAATAACTGTATTAATCGGAGGAGGATACAGAGGTTTTAAGACCCCAGCTGCTGAGAATCAGTTGTACATGCTGATTTTAATATAATCTTCTGTACTCAGGTAGAAAACTCCTTCTTTTTCATGTCCTCTTCTTGTAGCTTATCTTCTCTTTTGACTCTTAACTCCTTTGTATTTTTCTTATAGATATTGGGAGGCAGAATAGTTAAAGGTTAAAGCAAGAACTCTGGAGTTAGACTGTAAGGTGAGAAATGGACATTGTATTAGGAAGTTACTATTAACCATAATTAGAGCATTTCTGTAGAATGATGAAAACTAAAACCCAATTATATTAACCTACATAGTGGGTAAAGAAAAAGTCAGGCCAAGGTCATACCTGACGCATTTTAAGTGTTCTATAAATATTTGTTGACTAATTGAATTCATTTATTCATTATTAGGAGAGACCTCTGTGTATTTTAGGCTGAGGGAAATACTCTGGTTAAAAGCTAGAGATGGAAAATACAAATGAAGAAAAGGAAGGACGTGGGTTGGATATAACATTTAGTAAGCACTCAGTGTGCCAGATGCTTTACATTTGTTTTTATGAATATGCATAATAAAACCTATAAGGTACTTACTATCACTGTCTTCATGGGGAAACTGAAACATATTTAAATTCATGTAAATGGTAAGAGCTGTAAGGAGATAGGATCAAAAGCCTGAGTGGTTTGATTTATTCTCCTTAACCACTTCTTCCTTCAAAACTGGAATGAAGGGACTTCCCTGGTGGCACAGTGGTTAAGAATCCGCCTGCCAATGCAGGAGACACGGGTTCAAGCCCTGGTCCGGGAAGATCCCACATGCCTTGGAGCAACTAACGCCATGCCCACAACTACTGAGCCCGCGCTCTAGAGCCCGCGTGCCACAGCTACTGAAGCCCGTGCACCTAGACCCTGTACAAGAGAAGCCACTGCAATGAGAAGCCCGCGCACTGCAACGAAGAGTAACCCCTGCTCGCTGCAACTAGAGAAAGCCCGCGTGCAGCAACGAAGACCCAACGCAGCCAAAATTAATTAATTAATTGATTGATTGATTTTTTAAAAACTGGAATGAAGATTTCAAGATCTTTTGAGGTGGAAAAGAGGGACATTGAGAGAGTGCTATAGAAGTCAGTGAGGTAATCTTGAAGCTGGAGATTTGGACGAGAGTGCTAGTTTCAAATGGCTGCCTCGTGAATGTGATAGGGAGTCAGCATGAGTTCTTTCTGTCTACTCTCCTTGTTCACACTTGTATTGACCTGGCACAGCTGAAACTAGTTACTACCAGTGTTACTTTGAGAAACCTACTGGGTTTTGTACCGTAGGTTTAAATGCATTTTTTTTTCCTCTCCCTCTCATCACCCTTCTAGATTAAGTTCATTGAGGGCAGAGATCCTGGCTTTTGTTTTTAAGGTTATCTACTGCATTTAGCGAGTTTCTGCCTAACGGTTGGAGTAACTAGATTTTTCTCGATGAGTTTAAATTCCTTTTCAATACTCTCACTTTTTTGACTCACAATCAAGCCACTCTGAATGATATAAAGGCCAGTGAGCGTCCATGCTATTTCACCTTAAATTTGAAATTCCGCAAACTATTCTTTATTCTTGACCTTTGGGTCTGTGAGTCCCTGTTGCTGATTTCTTTCTTTCTTAGAACTCAGTGGGTCATCCAGCCAGCCGCAGATTGATTTGTCACCATATAAAGCTGCCATCAGTCTGTCATTTTCTGTAACTGAAATCAGTTGATTTTTAACAGGGTTTTGTTTTGGCAGCCAATCACTTTTACTTGGTTCTTATAGACCACTTCTTTAGCTCTGCCCTCATTCATTAACATAAATGCCTGTTTGGCGTCTATTGCTCAACTCAAAATTCTGAAATGAGGTTTTGTTTTCAAAAGCTTCCCTTTAATGGTAGCGTATTTCAAAGAGTATGTGCTAATTGTAAGGAGGTCTTACCTTCATCCTGATTCTTACAGAAAACAATTCCAAATGTTCAAAAGCAAGTGCAGGGCTTCCCTGGTGGCACAGTGGTTAAGAATCCGCCTGCCAATGCAGGGGACATGATTCGAGCCCTGGTCTGGGAAGATCCCACATGCCGTGGAGCAACTAAGCCCGTGCGCCACAACTACTGAGCCTGCGCTCTAGAGCCTGTGAGCCACAACTACTGAGCCTGCATGCCACAACTACTGAAGCCCATGCACCTAGAGCCCATGCTCCACAACAAGAGAAGCCACGCAATGAGAAGCCCGCACACCGCAGAGTAGCCCCAGCTCACCGCAACTAGAGAAAGCCTGCGCACAGCAACGAAGACCCAATGCAGCCAAAAATAAACAAATAAATTTTAAAAAAAAGAAAAGCAAGTGCAATTGAGGGTTACTTTTTTTGAAAGAAGCCTGTGAAAGAAATATGCTGTGAGGCAGTAGAAACAGTACACCTGATGTTTCTGGATAAAGCAGTGGTCTTCCTTCTACACAGCCGCTAGGAAACTGATGGTGTCATGTGTTTATAATTCTACTCAGCGCACAATGGACTAACTTGAGTACAAAAGAGGTTTTAATAATTTGAAAGGGGCACAGCTGTGAATGAAATTCAAGATGTTTTAATCCCAAATCCTGAGGTTGAATCACAACGAATTTTAGATGGTGCCAGAGACTATCAACTCAAACTTGTATATATAAGAAAGCCCTAGATTTTAACTCTTTCATTTCAGTCACATAGGATTACTGGATCCCATTTTTACTGGGTTAAATATGTTTATTTGCAGCCAACACCAGTTCATTTACTTGTCATATTCCTGGGTTAATGGATTAATTAGGGATCAATTTGTATCTTTTTTTCTTTTTTCTTTCTCTAATCTCTGAGGACTGAAAGGCTATAAATATTAATGGATGTTAGCATGATGGCCTTTGGCTTCTTCAGAAAGATTGTTTGATAAACTACCTCCCCTCTGCCTTGCCTGCCTCTTCTCCTGAGCAGTCTACCTAAGGAGGAAAGACATTTTTTTTTCATTTGCAGGGAAATCTATCATTGTTGAATCAGGCCAGGAGTCTGAGATCCATTCTGAGTCACTATGAATAGAGTTCTAGTATTGGTCGGGGCCCCAGGGAAACTGGTGGTTAAATACTGTGAGAATCTTTATCAGACAGGAAATGACAACTCATTAAAGTACTAACCGTTAAGCCTGTTTAGATCCTGGCCTCGCTGCCCGGTGGGGGCAGGGCCGGGGGTGGGGTTGGGTATGGCGGTGTGGTGTTTAACTCTACAGTGTTTGACCAACATGTGCAAGTTTCTGAAAATAAAGAATTATTTATAAGACTGTTATCAAGAAAGGGACTTGCTAGTCCGTCTTGTTACTGAACGTCTACCTACCGTACTATCATTGCCTCTTTTGTTCAGAAGACAGATCAGCATGTAATGGAGGTGGGATAGGGAGGGGCTTTTATTTCATCCCTGAAAATATATCCTACCAGTACCTTAATTGTAAAATTTAATCTCTTTAGCAGAAGAGCCTGTAGCTTCAGTCTAGAAGAGTCTGTTTACGGCTCTACTTACTTCTCAGCTCCCAGGCCAAATCTCAACTGATAGAATTCTCTGGAGTCGGAGGATAAATTTGACTTATTGATTTACATACAATGATCCTCACGCAATCAAGAAAATTTAAATGATATTTAAATGATATTCATTTAAAACATAAATATAAGTTTAACTGTGGGCACAGGATTTCAGTCTCTTGAAATTTGGCTATTCAGGTTCTTAAAGGCCCTCTTTATAGTGGCCTATAGGGGCCACTATAAAGGATGGAAGGATGAGCAAAAAAGAGACACTTAATCTGGATCTTTGTAGAAATAGCTTTCTTTTCTCTAATATGTTACCTAACAGTTTTGCCTTGAGTTGGTCTGCTAACTAAGCCTTAAGATATTTTTGACCTTTTGGGAACAAGGTATAGTATCTGTACCCCTTGCAGTTTAGTTTCCTGGTCTAAACCAGTGGTTTTCACCATTGGAGTGGGACTAAAATAGAACTTCTATTTATATTTATTTTCATCTTTGTTATTTTCTTTTTTGTGTATTTTTGTAATGTACATAACATTATTATGGTAGTATATGTACATATAATTTATATGGCTATACATACATGGAGGATATAGCTTACCATCAGTCTGATTGGCACTCCCTCAATCCACATGTCAGAAGATCACAAATCATGGATTGCAAAAATAGGCTAGGGTTAGAGTAAGAGTTCCATGGTACAAAAGGGGCTTACAGTGGGCATGCTGCAATTTATTGTTTTTTCTATGTCCCATTAATCAGAAATATTTGCTAATGATAGCATGAAAGCCGTCATAATTAGTAAGACATTTAAAGTAACAATTTTAAAATTTTTAAGATTTCATCCATATTTTATCCATTTTAATTTGTATTTGTACATTTTACTATTTGCATAAGTAATATACATATATCAAAAATGTTCGCACACCATTGGTCTAGGCTCCTCTGCCCTTAAAAGCTGCTTTTGGTGCTATCAAAAAGTAGTCTACTTCAAAAGATCTCTATTATGCTTTCTGAATTATAGCAGCAGTAGACTTGATTAAACCTTTCCTTTCCCTTTCTTTTAATACTACCCCTGACCTGAATCTTCTTCTAAAAACATTTTCTTCTCACATTCATAAGCTTTCCGTGGTTTAACTAACCACACCCTGAGAGTGTTATTTCCATGTTCTGATTAATCATTAGAGGAATGTTAAATAAATCAGCCTCAAAGTACTGCACAAATAGTGAAACGAAGGTTAAAAAAAATTTTTTTTGCCCATACTTTTTTTTTCTAAGAAAGATAAAGGCTTACTGCCCTATAGCCTTACTAGGAATCCATGTCAGACAGTATGTTTTCTGGAACGCCAATGATACGACTTACACAATCACATTAATGCTAAGATCTTCAAAAAAAGTGGTTAAGAAAGCAGAGCCTGTATTAAAAATTTACTTTATTAATACCTGTTTAATTCCCATAGGCATTTCAACTGCTTAACCTTTATATAGGCCCTGTGTAAGTAGGGCTAAACAAGACAAATCAATTTTTTAAAAGTTTACGTTACTTCTGTGTTATTAAGCACTGTGCCCCAGTTTTATGATGGCACATAATAATAAAAATCACTCATCTGGGTGGAAAAATCCAAACAGAATCATGAACAGGAAAATTTCAGGTCTTTTAATAGCAAGTCCTAGATTGATGACTATGTCCGTGATGGAGAAGAGATTCAAAGTAAATCAAATGGTGTGTTTTTTATATCTGGTGAACCAATTTGTTTGAGAGTTACACAATTTGAAAGGAGTCCCTTGAAAACAGAATAACAATGACCGATGAATTTTTTGGAATGGGTGTATGCTCATAAAATGAAAATTTAAGCATTGTGAAAAACTGGAGTACTCACATCACCTACTCTATGCAACCTCTGCCAATTGTGATGCTTCCTTTGGTAGATTTTCTGGCTTTTTGTGGGAACACAATGCAGACCTTTATTTATAATGAGTCAATATGGGGAGAGTTTAAAATACAGATTTCTTATCAGATAAGTGATTCCCACAAACAGAGTCACAGATGCATTAAAAACCATAGAAAAATAATAGATTTTGTTTGCATAATGGTCAGGGCCCTTGACAGAATTTTGCAAAGAAGTTTGTCTTGTTTTTGTCTTAACACATACTTAGGTATATAAGCATGGCAAAATATTGTTCCCATGAAACCACTTTTGAGCTCTGGGTGGGTTTATTAGACTTCTGTGGAATTTTTTCTTTACTTTTTTTCCCCTCTTTTGTTTGCATTTTCTGAGGTGTTTTGTTTGTTTCTTTCTTTATTAAAATCAGTAACAAAAGTTCAAAAATTGCCATTAGAATAACTTGTTGGAAATTTGTTTCTTCATGAGTTATATTATCTGAAAAATGTTTGTGTGTGCCAAGAAAATAAATATCAAGATATTACTATCCACAAAAATGTTTTTACCCACTATGCTGAAGGTCCACAGCAAGGAAAAGTAGATGAGATCAATTTTATTCTTGCTTTTGTTTTCCTTTCTTTTTTCTTTTCTTCTTTAAGGCTTTCTCACCTAGAAAAAAATGGCTGTTTACGGCTAGTTTAAGTATATTTAAATCCAACCACTGACTGGAAAATAGTAACTCTAATACTTTGAACTTAATCAGCACCTAATGGCAGATGGAGAACTTCACCCACCCACCATGGGTTGAGATGAGGGTCCTTAGCCAGGTGCACAAGGTACTCTGAATTTAATGGCTTTCAGAAAATGGCATTTAAGTTATTTCCTGAGCCAACTATAAAAAGACACTGAACTGTGATGCAAGTTATTCCTTCCTCATGTGTGTACCTTAAATTAATCCTAAATGTCAGAATGGACTCTTACTTCTGTCTGCTGCGTGAAAATAACTTGAGGGATGAAGTCATGAGATGGTATTATTGTTTTCCTTAAATGTATGTTAAGAGTGAAAGCTGTAATTTCAACTTTTATCTAAAGAACTTAAAGAACTTTAGTGTTAATTAAGAAAACTTTAGTATAAGAGTGCTTTGTATAAGCTGAGGCATGTGTGGCCTTAAGCCATTGTTTGTAGACATGGAGAAATGAAAATAAAACTAAAATTTTGATGAATATATTTAAAAACTTAACAGGACCTGACAAATAATTCATTATGTAACACTTAATACCTAGATTTCAAATATGTTAACTTTTTAGATTTTTTCAAATCATGTGGCATTTGTTCATAATAGTTTTGGTTAATATATTGCTGTAAAAACTTTTAACTTCTCTATTTTCACCTGTTCCTAGTCTCTTATGAAAAACTGAATCTCCCATCCCACCACCAGAAACTCTCTAAAGCGTGTAACAAACACCATAGCCCCTTGAAAAATTAATCTCTGCATTAGCCCAAGATAATTCTTTGAAAGTTACACATCATGTAAATGTGTAATGACATATATTCTCTATCAGCTAAAAAAGTAGGTCTTAATGGACTTACAATGGCAAATCATTTATGGTTTCCAGTTATTTTGAAGGGAATCTAGAATGATTGTTGCCAGTCCCTTCCTCATTCCCCTCAACAACAACAGCAAAGTAGAACCTTTCTACCATTGGGTCTTGGTTCTTAATTTTCTCTTTAAATAATGGCTTGACCCTGGAGCCCAAGAATGATTTCAGGAAAACTGTAAGCCATATTTTTGCTTAACTTTAGTCTGAAGTTAGAGGTCTGAAGAAAGAACAAGACACATAATGGAACTCAACTCTTGGAGGACATCAAAAAGGGAATTTTCAAGTCATTTCTTGTACAACCTAGCTGTTCAAATAAGCATACAATCATTTCAGCCTCTCTAAATAATTTTTTTTTAACTTTCAAAAAAAAAAAATGGCTTGACTATAGCCATCCTTGGGAGTTTAAAATAATGACATAAGGTATTGTTATTAAGGGTGAAAGAATCAATTTCTGGGAATTCCCTGGCAGTCCAGTGGTTAGGACTCGGCACTTTCACTGCCGTGGACCTGGGTTCAGTCCCTAGTCGGGGAACTAAGATCCTGCAAGCTGTGCCTGCGGCCAAAAGAAATTCTGAAGGAAAGTTCTTATAAATCTGTAATCTTCAAAGCCAATCTTTTTGTGCATTTATTTTACTGGATTTTTTTTTTTATATTCATGTGGTTTATTTCAAGTGTAAGTGGATGAGCTATTTGCATTCCTTTATGCATTATATAAAGAACTACCCAAGGGAAATCTGTTTTAAAGAGAAAGTTTGTACTATTGTTGCTCCTTTGTAGAAGAATCATTACTAATAAACAGCAACTGAGCTCCGAAATAGCTCTTCTAGTTTATCGTACTAATGTAAGGCCATGTAAAAGTCTATGAGAGGGGGCGGGGGCTTCCCTGGTGGTGCAGTGGTTGAGAATCCGCCTGCCAATGCAGGGAACACGGGTTCGAGCCCTGGTCTGGGAAGATCCCACATGCCGCGGAGCAACTGGGCCCGTGAGCCACAATTACTGAGCCTGCGCGTCTGGAGCCTGTGCTCCGCAACAAAGAGAGGCCGCGACAGTGAGAGGCTTGCGCACCGCGATGAAGAGTGGCCCCCACTTGCCACAACTAGAGAAAGCCCTCGCACAGAAATGAAGACCCAACACAGCCATAAATAAATAAATAATTAATTAATTTTTTTAAAAAAAGTCTATGAGAGGACTTAACCCACAGTCTCCCTCCCTTCTGTGTTTTGTTTTTTTTTTTAAATATTTACTTATTTATGCGGGATCTTTAGTTGCGGCACGCAGGACCTTTTTTTAGTTGCGGCATGCGGGATCTAGTTCCCCGACCAGATATCGAACCCAGGCCCCCTGAATTGGGAGTGCAGAGTATTAATCACTGGACCACGGGGGAAGTCCCACTTATCCATCTTTGATGTCTGTCATACGGGTCTTCTGGAATCATCAATGCACTCATTGCCTCTACTACATATGTCTATCCAGGCCTTTTTACATATCCTTCAATATTCATTAAAGGACTTTTTAAACAACTTCACCCCACACTGATCTCTCTTTTTTCCCTTCAGTTTCTTTGGAATATATCTTCTGTACCAAAAAGTTGAGAAATTTATTATTGATATATAAATTATTTTGTTTGCAAATCAGGTCGTGTATGTGTGTGTGTGTGTGTGTGTTTTGAATCCCTGTAATGATTTTAAGTTCTTGGACATAGACTATTTCTTGCAGTTTTTTTCTTTCCCCATAGTACCAATTACAGTGTTGGATATAAAATAAGGACTCCATTAAGGGTATGGTGGTTGATAATTAAAAGGATCAAAGAAAAGTGTCAGCCAGGAGTTATGTATTTGTTCACCTCTTGTAAATATAGTACCAAGAAATTTCTCTTCCTCTACTCCTGCTTTTTGTTACAGAAAGCAGCAACTGAATTGTTCTAGAAAAAGGGCAGTGAAGTTAATTTAATACTTACTTAAAAAAGGAGAATATAAGGCACTGTTGCAAATACATAAAATACCTTTTGCTGGCACCAGGAAAAAGACTGGGCTCATTTAGCTTTTAGCCCTATTATTATCAGATGAGAAAATAAAGGGTATAGAAAATAGAGATGTTTGGTTTTCTAAGTTGCCCCAAGTTACCATTTTTTAAAAATGCCTGCAAGCATTTCTAAAACGGGAGCCTGGTACCTACAGTTGCCAAACCGGTTTAACAGCACTACCTCCACATATTCTAGGTGAGAGGGAGCTCCGAGTACATAAACTTATCAGAGATCACTGTCCCAGTCATCTCAGAACAAGTTGTTTAGTAATGTACTGTAGTTTCTGTGCAAACCATCTACCATAAACCACGAAGTGATTCAAGGTTCATAGTTCCTTCTTTGTTCCTTTGTTAATCACTGACTTCTGACTAGTGGGAGGTGCCTCCCAAATTTGCTAATGCATTCTTTTTGGATAAGGATGACGCACAGATTGTCCTAATAAGGACTTGGATTGAGAAAGGACCGCCCCCTCTGAGAAGATGGGACAAGTCAGAGAGAGGGCGGGCAGTTTCTTTTTCAACTAGGGATGACACAAGCATAAGTCATTTCCTTATTAATCGGTTCAAACCAGTTCTTACAGGAACTGGTGGTGATAAATGTGAGACTTCTCAGAAGTCATTCATTTTATTCTTTGTACCACACCAGTGTGCAGCATCAGCTGAGAGCTGGCCTCACTCTGAGAACTAACTCTTCTACTAGAAGGGACTCTCAGCTCCTATTTTCTTCTTAAACATTTGGAGGGAGAGCTTTTTCTCATTTTTGGGGTTGTGAAAGGATGAATTCTGATCCATTGAAAAGAGTTCACAGGATTTCGCCAGCTCTGCTGATTGTTGTTGGTTTTTTTCCTCCTTCTATCTAATCCCTGCTTTTTGAGTTGAGGCGGTAAGTGGATTTTTCTTTAACATTTTTCCTGCTTTTCTTCCCAAATGTATCTTTTTCCTTGGGTTATTGTACCCTGCTTCCAGTGCTGTCCCTGGCATAGGTCCATCTCTGCAGAAGCCATTCCAGGAATACCTGGAGGCCCAGCGTCAGAAGCTTCACCACAAAAGCGAAACGGGCGTGCCGCAGGTGAGACTTTCCTCTATCTTCTTCTCTTCCCCCCCACCCCGCCCCCCCACAGTTTCAGGGCGAAGTTACATTCACAGCACTCACTGGCGTTTTTAGGCAAATAGAGTGAGGTTTGTCAGTCTTAGCAGAAGTTTGAGGCTTGGTTTACTCTATACTGGCAAATGTGCCTTTGTCTAGATCAGAAAATGTATTGATAACTTCTATTTTGTACATCTTCTCCCAAAAACAAGCCTTGGGCTAATGGAAAATAATAGATCTGTTATGTAGAATGAGTTATTACCTTGATCTTAAATGATTTATTTATAAGTAGCAAGTATACTTTCCAAGTGGATTAAAAAGTTAAAATTTATAGCATAACAAAGTATTGGACTTACTGAGTTCATTTGAATATCTGCCTTCATTTTTGCTCTATTTTTCTTTTCACAGATGGGAAAATAATTTTTTTTTAATATAAACCAAAGCTGTTAACATAACTGAACTTAAAAACTTTATTAAATTAAGCCTGCCTTTTCTATAAACAGTTCTGCAGCAAAGGAAATGACTAGAAGAGGATGAGTAAGCAATAACCTGAAATGGGAAACTTGAAGGAAGCATAGTGTTTTTCTTGTTTGGTTGGGGTTTTTTTGTTTTTTGTTTTTTGATGGCCTTACACTCTTTACATGGCCCTTTGCTGCCCTCAGTTGACCAAACATGACTCCAGAAATAGATAACATTTATATTTTAAAAGCTGCTCCTAATCCTGGAACAAGAATATATACACATGTAACTATCTTGACACTACTCTCTGCAAGTATCTCCATGGTGACTTCATATAGTAAGATTTAATCAAAGACTTTATGTAGTGAAAGATAAGAGATGACTTCACACTCACCCCATTCTAAACTATATGAATCAACATTGACTTTATATCTAACAAAGTGAAATCTTAATAGCTGGGTATAAGAAGGCCTGAATGTAGTTTTCACAGTAGCTGAAGACACAAGACTTTTCATTCTTAATTGTTTAGGCTTTATAAGTTGTAAACTCCAAGTTCTCATTATTTTCGTTAAAACATGGTAGGTGGTCCCCTTTTTACTACTGAACTAATGAAGCATTTCTCGTGGATTGTTCTGCCTTTCTTCCTGCAGGGAGAAAACTGGTTGTCCTGGATGTTTGAGAAGTTGGTTGTTGTAATGGTGTGTTACTTCATCCTGTCCATCATTAACTCCATGGCACAAAGTTATGCCAAACGAATCCAGCAGCGGTTGAACTCAGAGGAGAAAACTAAATAAGCAGAAAAGTTTTAACTGCAAAAATTTCAATGGATGGGTTCTGCCTTAAATTGGGAGGACTCCAAACCAGGAAGGAAAATTCCCTTTTCCAACCTGTATCAATTTTAATTTTTTTTTTTTTTCCCCCTGAAAGCAGTTTAGTCCATATCTTGCACTGACATACTCTTCCTTTGTTAAGGTAAGGTAGCCACCGTCAATTCAATCCAAATTGTATTTTATTAGGGTGGAATGTGATATTAAGCAGCAAACTTAACAAAGACTGGCCTTCTATTTGTTACTTTCAAAGGCCCACATGGTACAAGTAAAGAATTCCGGACACCAAAAAAAAAAAATGGTTCCTAAGTATGTCAAATATGTCAAGCTTTTTAGGCTTGTCACAAATGACTTCTTTGTTTTTCTAAGTCATCAAAAGTGTATATAAATTATACTGGATTGGATAACAGTCTTGCATGTCTATCATGGTAAAATTTAATATGCCATCCTGCCCAACCCTTCCTCTCCCACCTTTGAAAAAAGGCCATTTTATGATGCATTGCACACCCTCTTGGGAACTGATCTTTCAATTTTGAGACAGTATAAGGAAAATCTTGTTGGTGTCTCGCAAATGAGCTGACACCATTTTTTATTCTGTATATTTAGAATGAAGTCATGAAAAAACTTTATAAAGACATCTTTGATCATTCCAAAATTGTGTCCGTTTTCTTGAGCGTTTTGATATTTTTACTTCCTTTTAGCTTCTACCAACTAAATGCAACCTTGCCATATCCACCTACAACCGCAGTTTCTTAAGCCTTCATTTATTTGCATGAAAGGGCCACCACCAAAGCATTTTTTGTTGGGCTGGAATTGGGCAGCTGGCTACACACTGCTGAAATGGCACCTTAGGGACTGGCATATCAAGGGGACTTCTTGGCTTGTGAAAACAGGAGGGATGACAGTATACAAATCAAAGGACATGGAGAGAAAAATGACTCGTTTTTAAAAAAAACAAGCTTTCTCATATCTGTTAATTTTTAGCCCAGCACGTACTCTGATTTTAACAGACAGAAATTTACTTTTATATGTATCCTAATTTTCTTGCCTTTCTTCAGTAAGTGTTTTGTTCTTATGTGATTTTTCCTTTGGGATGTTTCTGGTTGAACTTGGTCATTTTGTTTTGCTTGGGAAAAAAATAAACAGTTTCACTTTTTTCCTTTAGGAAAATTGGTACTGACATTATGTTGAGTGTAGAATTGGGTTTAAATCTCAACAGGCCAGAAATGCCTGGTTTGTTTTATCAAATCCTGCCTGAATGTCTGCTTGTTTTGCCTACCGTCGTGACATCTCCATGGCTGTACCACCTTGTCGGGTAGCTTATCAGACTGATGTTGACTGTTGAATCTCATGGCAACAGCAGTCGATGGGCTGTCTGACATTTTGGTATCTTTCATCTGACCATCCATATCAAATGTTCCCATTCAAACATTACCGAGCATCATGGTTTACGATTAAAAAAAACTGGTCCTTATGTCTACTGGCACTTTGAATCTTTTATGCCATGATATTGTAGCAGTATCACGAGGATTCTGTGGAAAATTGGGATAGTCTCTGTGATCAAAGCTAAATAAAGGACAAGCAACGTGCCTTGTGGGTTTTGGAAAGGTTACTTCTTAACAATCTTTTTCCCCCCACCCAGAAACTTTCTAGCAGTATGACAGTTACTTACATGAAAAGCAGTACCCAAATGCTTTATTTTAAATAGATTCACATTAACCAGTATAATTTTTTAGATTCTTTAGCGTTAGTATAAGTCTCTAAATCAGCTTCCAGTTGTGTTTCATCTCCTTCACCTGCATTTTATTTGATGTTTGTCTGAAGAAAGGAAAGAGGAAAGCAAATATGATTTGTACTGTTTGAACTAAATCTTTGAGATTTGTTGGTAAATTTATTTCAGGGTAAAGTATAAGAAAAACAAAGACTTGTTTCTTAGGCTGAAGGTCTAAGTGATTTATAATACATTTGACTTGTGATGACGGCTTGTTCACTCTTTCAAATGAATTTGCTTTGAAAACAAATGAAGAGCAGCTCTCCTCCTTCCCTCCACTAAGTGTTCAGGTGTAACATGTTCAGGTGATTCTGCTGGATTCCAGCTGGAGCAGTGTGCTACCCTTCTGTTCCTGCGGTTGGTTTGTTCCTTTCTTTTATCCACCAAAGTGGACGCAAACAACATGATCCCAAAGACATGCCTAGTTAATTCCAGCTGACTGGAGACCAGAAAATTTGTAAATGGTTGGTTTGATGTTACTGCAAATAAAACAAAGGGCCTGGGAATTCTTTTGATTCCATCTCTACTTTGTTTAAGTCTCATTTTGTGCCTTAAATATCTGCAACGTTTTATCATGTCTCAACTCAGTGACTGACAAGCAACACAATACAGTGCAACACATCAGGGTTTATACCCTAAAGTATTGAGGAGCACCTCCCTCAAGCAATGCCATGTGGGAACTTGCAGTGTTTTCTGTATTCTCTGTATAACCATAATCCAGAGTGTGGGATTTAGAAGGAAGGGAGACTTTTAATTTCATTTGGACAATGGCCACTATTTCCATTCTCTAAAAATCCAGAAGACGACAAGGCTGGAAGTGACATTGCTGAATTACACTAGTTAATTCAGTGTATAGTAGGGAGTACTCCTTACAAACAAACTCAGCCTGTGTTCCCAGTGTGCTCAGTGCTGTCTGTAGCTTTAGTAGGACATCTTGAGGCTTGTTACTCAAAGTGATTCCTTAAGTACAAATTACGCATTAAGCTAAAAAAAAAATAACTGATTGCCCTCTTGTAAACTGCGGTGAACTGTGTTTTGACTGACCCATGTGTCAAGAGCTCATGGAGTCCTCTTTTCAGCATCAAAAAACCTTTCCATATATTTTGAAACCCGCCGTTTGCCTCCATGTGCATTAGTCTGTTAATGATGGTTTAGATTTCTGCCTCTTAACATAATGTGACCTTGAGAAAGTTTTTAACTGAGCCTAGATTTCATCTATAAAAATAGAGATATATAGCCAGGTTGTCCTAAGGATTAGATCAGATAAAATGTAAAGAAGCTGTAAATGTTAGTATGTCACCAATTTTTTAATTCATCAAAGACAGCATTTGCTGCACATGTAAGAATTTTACAACATTGCATTTACTCACTTCAAAAACAAAAGGAGGATTTTAAATGCTGTCTGCAGGGACTTCCCTGGTGGTCTAGTTGGTAAAGACTGTGCTCCCAATGCACGGGCCGGGGGTTTGATCCCTGGTCGGGGAACTAGATCCCACGTGCCGCAACTAAGAGTCCGCATACCACAAGGAAGATCCCGTGTGCCGCAACTAAGACCCAGTGCAGCCAAAAGAATAAATATTTAAAAATAAGTAAATAAATAAATGCTGTCTGCATATGTGCCCTCATTTGGGAGTAGATATGCTCTGTCTAAAGAAGTTATTAACTAAATCCAAGATACAAATTAATAAAAAGAAAAGCAGAAATTAATGAAAAAA
The DNA here is from genome assembly GCF_028564815.1 of Eubalaena glacialis. Lineage (NCBI taxonomy): Eukaryota > Metazoa > Chordata > Mammalia > Artiodactyla > Balaenidae > Eubalaena > Eubalaena glacialis. The sequence goes on along the minus strand of NC_083734.1, from coordinate 25,494,210 downwards.
TGACTTGATTAGTAAGACCAAAACCTTCTTAAATCTAAAAATAGCTCTCCAGGCCTCTCGGCTTCTGAGATGGCCCACACCCTGTGGAGTGGGTTTCTCCCATGGCCGCTCTCGCCTTCTGAGATGGACTGTGTCCTGTCTATGGAATGTGCATCTCTCTAAATAAATCCACTTCTTACCTATCAAAAAATAAAATAAAAATAGGCTCCCAGCTAGCCTAGTTAAGGTACAAAGCACAGATACACAAAATTTACTATGAATAACTGAAAATACTTGTCTAATCTTACCAGCTTTAAATGTTGCCATTCTCTAATTTATTTTTATTATAAAGACAGTTAATACTAAAAAAACTAGAAGGTAGATGAGGAAAAAGGGAATGATCAGCTTTTAATACCTTGTTGGAAAAGCTCCATCTGGAATATCCAGTGAGATTTGCTGGGTGTAAAGAGGTTTTAAACAGTAAAAGAAAAATTTGATTTGGTGGCACGCCAGGTCTTCCTCAGTAGACCTGAAAGTCTCATTCCTGTTAAAAAAAAACACACAAGGTTGGTTTATTTTATTGATAAATAATTAGTTATTAATGTGCTCAAAAAGTTAAGACAACCTAAGCAGGAGTTTAATAGCCATTTTTGAAAGCCAAGTAACATTCCGTCTCTAACTCACATGATCAAAGCTTCTCTGGTATTCACAAAACATAGTAAATGAAATGCTACACAAAACTGCTGCATGTGAAGTGTTTTGTTCCTTTATTCTCAAAGACAGCAAGAAAAGAAAGCACATAATGTACTTTAAAATTCTAGAAGCAGTTGAGTCATTTGTATCTGGTAGTCAGGGGCTTGGGTTCCTGTCCCTCCCCTCCCAGCAAGGCCAGGAGTTCACCTAAGGTAATGCATTTGCCTTGAGGGTGAGGACTTGAATTGCAGCATATAACCTACATGTATTTGCATATTTAACCAGTACTCATAAGAGGGATTATAACAAAAACCTGTTCTGGATAGCTGCTTACTCATTGCCTTTTGAACTGTGTGGTGCTGGGACAGGCAAGTGCCAACTGTTTGCTCATTTTCTTTGACCTACTAGCCTTCCACAGTTTGCTGTGTGGGTGTTGATACTACTAAAATAAAAGAAAAAAAAAAGTTGTCTTAGATGGCCCCCACTATCTACCCAAACACCCTGGATTTATTTGAGATCTGGGATTCTAGTTCTGTAGTTGGGATACTGGCCCAAACTGTGACCCAGAGAGAGTGAGTCAGTTCTAAGTGGCTGGCTGACTCTCTGGGAACAGAAATGAAATGCAGCTTAGAGGGTTTGTCAGCCAAATCCACAAATGTGTGGCTTTTTGAAACATTGGACATCTGTTCCTCTTAATTTAAAGAAAACCTTTTTAAAAAGCACAGAGTTGCTTGGCTCCTTGTTTCTTTGTGTCAGCAGCAGTTGCTGCTGTAATTTAGTAAGCCTAGAATCAATCGTAGTTAGAAAATTTGGGATCTTTAGGGCACACTTCAGAGAAAGTGGAACTGAACTGCTTTGGGAAGGGAAGAGATGATTTTACAGCATGGAGTCTGTTTGGAAATCCCCTTCTGGGGTAATCAGCCCAGGTGTTCAACCCGTTTGTTAACCATTTCCAAATGACTCAAAGGACATAAAGGGAAGGCTTGGATACACTCCAGCACTATTTCGACAATGTAGTATCTGTTTGTGTTGGAAACCATATTCCTGAATTCTTGAGGGGAAGGCTCGGGCTTATTCTGGGCATTTTTGGCCGAGAGGGACCCCTGGGCCACCTGTCTAAGCTAACAGTCATGGCCTTTTGAGAGTTTCCAGGGAGGAGTATGGACAGCTTGCTTTCATGGCCTTCCACCCAAAGCCCTTTGGGGAAAAGCCTTGTTTATTCAAGGAGGCCTCTGACGGCCACTTTTCTCTCCCCCCAACCTAATCCCAAACGTCATTTCCCTTTGTTGCCATCTATCCCCCTGTAGGGAACAGCATGAGCAGCTTTTTCCTTCAGGCCACTTTTGACTGACTCAGCCCAGCAGCATTGCTTAATTATGTCCCAGTCTGTTTCTGATGGAGGGAAAAATTGTTTTTGTGGAGCGAATTTGAAAAGAGGGATGGGTTCTGCCTTTCCCCAAAGGTGGGGAATGACTATGCAGATTATTCTTGTCTTTCTCTGGCTCCTCACCAGGTTGTGTTGGAAACAAAGAGTAGCTCAGGTTCACTTCTCTTGGCAGTAAGTGCTGAAGCCCAACGCTCCATGTCACCAGAGAACCTTGCTGTTCTCAACCTCTTTTCACCTTAAAAAGATGAAAGCCAAAAATAACGAGAGGAGGCCCTTCTCTGCCTTTCATTTTTTTAGTGCACCTCGGAGTGTCTTGAGAATCACTTTCACTTGAGTGACAGTCCTAAACCTCTTACAGCAGCCAAACTTTCTCTGCCTAACCTCACATGGTTTGGCCACACTCTTGACGCTCTTCAGACTGCACTGCTCCATCCTGCCCCTTGCACCAGGCCCTTCCCACTCCCGTGTCCCCTCCACAGTATGTTCTTTGTACACAATCACACAACACCAGCAATCAAGATTAGCTCCCAGGAACCTCCTCTGATGTGCCCTGTACCAGGAAGCACAGTGGATTTACTGTAACTTTGATGATTGCTTGCTTGCTTTGTACCAGGCACTGTTTCCAGTGTTGTTTTATGTGTATTGTATTTAATCTTTAAATCCTTCCAACAGCCCCATGAGAAAATGAAGGCAGAGAAGTTCAGTGATTTGCTGGAGGAAGCAAGGAAGTAGAGCAAGAATTCGAACCTAGGTGTTCTGGCTCTTAGCCACTCAGTTCTGCAGAAAAGTCCAGTGCAAAAGTCCAAGCGTCTGCTTACTTGTTTCATCTTGTGATCACAAGGTAGGTGATGGGAAAGGGGAGACAGCAGAAAATCAAGGCCACAGCCAAAAAAGTTTTGCATTTAAACAGAGGAACAGCTTTTGTGTGTCCCTATACCAGGGGTTGGAAAAGCCAGCTCTGCTCTTAGCCATCCTGTGTGGGCAGGTTCCCAGAGTGATGTTTGCTATAATTATGATTACAAAGCAGTCCGTACAAAGGTACAGACCTTTTTTCTTTTTTAAAGCACTGTCACATCTTGAGTTTTATTTGATCTTCATAACAACCCTACGAAACAGTTAGGGCCAGTAGTGGTATTAGCCACGTTGGGGGGAAAAAATTTTTTTTATTCACTTTTTAAATCTCTAATAGTTTAAAGTACTATAGGGAAGAGGCAAAGCTGTTGAAAAATGATCTCCCTCTAGGAGCTTACAGTCTTCTTGGGGGTTATGCAAATATGCAGGTAACTACAATGTAGAGTAGTAAGATGAAGGCCATAAGAAAAAAAACGGGAAGAGGAAGAAAACTGCCGACTAGGAAGGATCAGAAAAGGTTTCATGAGGATGTGGCATTTGAATTGCCAGGTAGGGGTTGGGGTGAGGGAAAGCCCTTGTGAGAGACACCAGGAAAGCGCCAGTGAGGGAGCTGTGAGACAAGGCCAATGAGCCTTCTACCTCTGTTATTCTCTGCCTAGCTTCGTTTTGTTTCCTTTAAAGTACATGTAATTCACAACTAGTCTATTTTCTTGTTTTTGCTCATTCCTCCACTAGAACCTAAGCCACATAAGGGCAGGCACTATTGTGCTCTCCTTTGTATGCTCAGAGCTAAGCACAGGGTGGGGTCACACACAGTATTTGCTGAATGGATATTGCAACAGCCCAGGTGAAGCAGCAGCAGAGATTCAAAGGCAGGCAGGAGGTGCTACCTAAGTAGAGTCCAGGTAATGGTGGAGTGAAAGAGGTGTAGTATACATGAAGGAGGAACCAGAGAACCCTGAGAAGACAGCAATAATCACTGATCACCGAGCCAGGAATATAGGAGGAGGACCAAGTTTGAGAGAGAGAGAGTCACTATTCATTCCATTTTGAAGATATGAAGGGAAGATACCAATAGAATGAATGGTGGGGCCTAGTATAGGGGTGTATGTCAGTTCTCCTAACTCCTCAAACCACTCCCTGTAGGAGAATAAACCTGACTTTTTCAGAGAATTCTCTAGAGTAGTATGTCCTCTGTACTTTCCTGTAAGTGATCATCTAAGCCTCACCTTGTTATGTAGCACTGTTCTTGAAGAATGGCTCTGTGACTGGACCTTGGAGCCACAGGAAACTGCTTTAAAATTCCTCTCCACAGTTGTATCCTGCCTGCTTTGCCAATGGCTCCTCCCTCTGAGAACTGGGAGGATGGTAATTCCTGGATAGATTGTCTTTATAAGGAGAAAAGTTTGGCAATGTGATTTCCTGTATATTTCTACCAGAGTCCAAGATTCCAGTACTGCTAGCCTAGACAGCAGTGGCAGCCACCTAGAACCCAGATGTCGTTAGTATTCCCAAGTAAGTACGAGGGCGTCCTCCCAACTGCCTTTGCCAAGCCAAAAGGCAGAATCACGGCTTTATTACACCTTCTAGAGCATGTGGTAAAGGCGGCTTTCCATTTGGCTGCTTTGGTGCCGGGGTTGTTTACATGTTTCAGTAAGTGAGTTACGCTTATTGAAGTTGGCTGGGTAGGAGTTCAGAAAAAATGACATATGACCACAATCATACCATTCACCAGGAGCACCAGAGTTCAGAAGGAGAGAGATTTACTTGTGTAATAATCCTTTGGTAGAGAAAAGAGGTGCAAAACTTGAGTATTCCACTCTCAAGAAGGTACACAGTTTTTGAAGCCTTCGAGAATTGGGGTGTGACTGTTCCTGGCTTTCTGATGGAATCAGACAAAATGAGATGCCTATCTGGTAAAAGCATAGGTGTGCGAGTACCTTGCACAATTTTAGAAGGAAAAAAAAAAGGAAGCTGAAAAATAGTGCCTGTAGAAAAATGTAGAGATCAAAGAAATTTGCAGATGTTCTGCATTTTCTTCTTCAAACATAATCTGTCTGAGCATAAAAGACATCCCTGGTCTCTGCAAGGAAGAAATAAAAGGTTCTTTCATACATAAATGATTTCCTACTTTATACACCTCTTTTCAGGCTGCTCCCAGGCTTTGTGTTTGATATATTTACTAGTCTTCCCTGCAGTAGGCAATGTTCATTAGAAGAACATGTTGAGACAGTAGGACCCCAAAGTTAGCCTTTAATTTCTCCCTTCCTCCTCTGCCCCTGACTGAACCTGGAGCATCCTATAATTCCTACACTCTATTTCTGTGATAGTTTACAGAACGATGAGGATACCTATTACTTCCACCCCTTGTTGCTGCCTTCTGATTCATTTGACTTAGTCCTCCATTCTTCAAACTGTCTCCAGGTCTTAACATCCTTTGAAAAATCATTTTTGAGTTATTTTATCTTTATGTTGGGTTTTTATGGCTTTGCTTAAAAAAAAAAAAAATGCAAGCCAAAGAAATGCATAATATAAAAAAGAAGGAAATCCCTTAAGATATTACCCCAAAGAAATTACTATGAAATCTAGCATGTGTCCTTTGAGTCCTGCTCAAAAATGTTCTGAGCTTCCCATTCTTCTTGGTCTTGGGACCCTAGCAGTGGGGGCAGAGCTGGGGCAGGCAGGATCATTGGGGCGTGTCTCTCATCTGTATCTTCAGGTCAGTGATAGCTCCACCTCTGTCCTTACTGAACAAAATTAAACATAACCATGTAGACGAATCTATGTGTTTCTCATAACCACATTTAACACCCATTTCTGTCAGCTTTGGCTACTACAGTACACAGAAAGGAAACGGTGGGAGAGGGGGAATGGCCAAACATTAGAAGGCTTAGAATTCCAGAACAAGGAATTTAGATTTTAGGCAAAGGACTTGCAAACAAAGGCAGTTGTACACTCTCTTTTAATATACTGTTTGAATTTATATTGCCTTAAGTGGCTCTTAATTATATAAGATGACTTCAGAAACAAAATATTTTTAATTATATTTCCAGGTCCTTAGTTTCATCTAATAGTTGTGAGATCTGTTGCTAATATGGGACCTTTAATAGGCTTTATTGTGTGTCTGTAGTTTTGCAGCTTTACGTCTCTTCCATAGTTTTTCAGACATTTATATTAATCTGTTCAGTAAACAGAGAGTCTCTACATGTGCCAGGCGTATGATCTGCAGCAAGGAATATACCAAATGGTGAACTCCTAAAGGGCAGGGGCCAGGTTTACCTCATTTTTTTATTTCCCCATCTTTGCACAGTGTCTTTCCTTGCAGGTGTTCAATGGATGTTTGTGGAATTAAGCTCATATCCTGTCTCTTTCATACTGTTCACATGAGCTGAGCTTAAGCAAGGCCCTTTTTTTAAAAAAGGAAAACTTCCATCTTTCTGCCTCATGTCATGTTTCTTACTATCATGTTCCCATGAACTCTCACCTAGTAAGGACAAGCTTTGTTCAACTCCAGTTTCTACAATTCCTGGGATTTTGCTCCTCAAATGTCTAGAATAGCTCTGTCCAATAGAAATATCATGCAAGCCATATATCTAATTTTTAAAATTTTAGTAGCTATACTTTAAAATGTAAAAAAACAGGTATTATACCAATTTGAATAAGTTATTTAACTTATGTCCAAAATATCATTTCCACAATTTAAGATATTAATATTTTACATTATTTTATTCGTATTATCTTCAAAATCCAGTGTGTATTTTACACTTACTAAGCACATGTGGCTAATGGCTACCTTATTGGACAGCCAATATTGGACAAAAAGATTGGACAAAAATCTTTGAATTTCTGTGTACTTACCATGTAAATAATTAAATTCATAGGACAAGAGAGCCATAAAAGTATCCATTGTATTGGCTCCATCATTGGCAAAGGAGATAAATTCAGGTAACACAGAATTATTTGCTAAGCGACATGTAATTTTGCTTCTTGTTTCTTTTCATGCTATTCTTGTAAGCTATTCTTAGATTTTTTATCATTAGGTAAAGTCCATAATTCAAAAACCATCAAGTATTTTTTTTTTTTTTTAAATGCTTGTAAGCTATTAGCAGTTCTTTGGGATCATGATCAGTTCCCCTGACCTTCCTTTTCGTCTCTTCCCCTGCTTCACTGGCTCCCTGGAGTCTAAATGATTAGGATTTTCTCTCTTTCCCTCTTGTCCCTTGAATGCCATATCTTCTGCAACACTGACCCAACACTGCGTTCTCCAGAAACTTAAAATATTTACATTGTTTATCTTAACATTCCTGCTAGTGGAAATGGGATTCCATTTATTAATAAGGTTGACATTTCATCGTCTGAGACATTTCAGAGTGTAGGAGTAGGAAGTTATTTAGTTAAAAATATAAAGCCAGATTTTTTAGCTCACATTCCTAAAACCCATAGGAAACAATGTGATTGATACAGATGAGCAAATACCTCTTAAATTAAATAACTGATTATTTGCAAAAATGACAAGTTAGTGGGCAAAGCCATATTTGGAAGATAGGTGGAAGAACAAGGAAGGGTTGACTGCCAAACCTTGAGCTCATGCGGAGAGAATAGCGGGATGGGAACATATGGAGCATGTTTTAAAACAAAATTTTGGACAGGAATGCAAGTGTGATAAACATGGTGGTCAGGAGAAGAATCACTGGTATGTACACTGCACAGTAAAGTCTACAGAGCCAGTGAGGAGGCTTCAGACAAATTTAAAGCCTAGACTAGAGGTCCCAGTTCACGATTCTTTACCTTGTATCACATCTTTACTGTAAAAAAAAAAAAAAAAACTGAACATGGACATGGGCCAGATAATAAGCAATAATTAGGAAGCTAGAATCGTAGCACCAGGCATGGAAAGAAACTTAAGTACATTGTAAGCTTCTTCATTTAGACTTTGTGTTATTGATCCCCATATACTTAGCATTTGTTCAGTGCCTGGCAGTGAATAGATATTGGTTGAATGAATGAATGGACTGAGAACAGTGAATCATGGGCACACACTGAGTTCTAAGTGACAGGTTAAAGAAAGGAGAAAGGGATTGTTGGCTGACTGAATAGTAGTGGTGAGGGGTTGCGGGGCGAGTACTCAAAGCTAGAAGCAAGAGGGAATGAATGGGAAGAAACAGGTTCTACCGCTTAAAGAGCTCTTAAGAAAAGCACAAATGGGGGAGAGCGAAAAGGTTTGAAAATAAGAAACAGTTTGAATTTATACTGTACTCACTGCCTGTAGGGGTGCATCTTGGCTGTGTGGGATAATGTCTGAGTGACACATAGTACGCCAGTTACCCAGTAATCTAAGAAATTACATGTTCAAAGCTTTTGGCTCTCTATGCCCAGGAAGTTATGATTCTAATGTTGTCCTGGCTGATTGGCCATTATCTCCACACAAATCAAAGTACATTTCCAATGCCACCCCTTATTTTGAAGGTTTGGCATCAACTTCTTTGTGTTAATTTTTAAGTTATCACAACTCTAATAGCAAAAATTTTTATATTATTCCAAATAGACAAGAAAAAAATTTCAATGTAAACATTTAAAACAATTTTGCAAATATTTAGGTATCCATACATACCAAATAATGCAGTTGTGCATTAAACAATAATGTGCATAAGAAAGGGTCAACTCACATAAGTGAATGAACCCACGGCTCTGTCTAATTGGAGTTTTCTTCCAATAGTCACCTGCCATTGATTCCATGAGTTGCCAAATTAGAAATATATTTCTCCCATTTGCTACTTCATGCGTGCTTTTCTCAAATATAAAATGATTTCAACTTACAACTTTCTTTAAACTTAACTTGTAGCAAAGTTCCTCAGAATCAGCCTACCCCCTAGTGAGGTAATTCGGTTACAGATCTTCATTAATGCTGGTTTAGTTCGGGAAATTGTTTCAGTCTTTGCATCTCTGCAATGCTAAACTATTACTTTTAACTTTATTTTGTAAAAATTACGATCTCATTATTTTCTAGTATTCTTGGCTTAACAAAATACAGCAGTGGGTGTGCCTTTTAGCAGTTGAACAGACCACTTTTTACATTCCTTAGAAATAAGATATGGTTCAGTATTTTAAATCATAGCAACAGTTGATAAGAAAAACAGCAAAAAGGTAATCATTTCCATATGGAAAGAAAAGGAAGAAACCACTAGTAGATTTGGCAGAAAGGGCAAAATGTTCCTATTTGTTTGCCATTTTATATTTGTTAATACACTGCATGTGATGTGTTTTATTGAACTACACCATTCCCCTCAAACTCAGTTGCCAATTTCCAAATGTGTTCTGTCCTTCTGAATGAAACCAACATCTGTATGTGTCAGTTTCATCTAGGACACTATTTCCTGGGTGATAATTTTCTCAACTTAGTGAAATTTTGGTGAAAGCTCTTTTACCCCTTTTACTGAAAAGAATATAACCATCTTCCACACCAGCTAAATACCTGTAAGTAATTTTAAAGCACCGGTTGAATAAAATCAGTTTCTGCTCTGGCATTCTAAGATCTAAAAGAAAAACCCAATTTTCTGATGCCCAGAAAATTTAAGAACAGCAAACAAAGTAAGCATTTGCTTATTTACTTTTGTATTTAAGCATGATACACATTTATTAACAAAGTCCTGACATTTATTTTTAAATAGCTGCTTAAAGTGGAAAATCTTACCGTTTTAGAATAAAATATTCAAAAATAGATGTTCACCCTGTAGCTTTTGACAACAGCTCCCTCTTATGGTTCAAAACATTCACTTCAAAGACGAATATATTTAAATAGGGAATTGCAATTTCTTAGCTTAAAATTGTGCTTTGAAAGTTTAGCTCATATTTAGTGAATGCTTTTTGGAATAAAGAGGGAAGTTTCCCTTTCTGATAGTTCTAGAGTTCTAACATCTCAGCAAAGTATTCCCAAAGTTCTTTAAAGAAGTACCAATATTTTTTCTTACAAAGGAAAATTTCAAGTAGATGTTTTCATTGAAAACATGAAAGGTTTTTCTCCTTTTCTGTGGCTATAGTATGAAGAAGGAATCAGCATTCAACCTTGTTACATTAGCAGATAGGAATTTGAAAAACCTTACGGAGAAAGTAGTATTGCAAGTATTTTAGTCCAAAGATGACTTAAGGTAATTTTCCCCCTTTGTTCAAAATCCGAGGTTGCAGTAACTAGCAATAACCTGTTCTAACAATGTGAAACTGTCCAAAAAATCCTCTTCTTCAATTCCAAATTTTGTGTACTGATGAATGTAGGCTCTGGTAAAAGAAATAGAAAATATGAAATAAAAATCTCAGGCAAACGAATAACTCAAAATCAAATAATAAGTAGACCTTTCCTAGCTCATGAACATTTGAAGATGGCAGACTCTCTTAAAAGTCTTACCTTTGCTTCAATGTTTACTCCAAAGGTTAGCAAACTCTCAAAGTTTGTGTCAAGCTCCCTGTCTATTTAGTGTCCAAGAGAGTGACAATAAGAAGCACATAGGAGGGAAATTCCCTGGCAGTCCCGTGGTTAGGACTTGGTGCTTTCACAGCCAGGGCCCGGGTTCAATCCCTGGTCGGGGAACTAAGATCCTGCAAGCCGCACGGCATGGCCAAAAAAAAGCAGTAGCACATAGGAAAAAGAAGCATGTTCAGATTTGGCTGTCTACCCAGCACATATTCAACACCCTACAGGAGATGACTGTGTTCAATATAAACTCTTAAGAAGTGCCTGAGAAGTTTTATCTAAGGCGTGAAACTGTAGAAACACATTGATCCAGCTCTAGGAATGAAGTGAAGCCTCCCAAGTGTTTTTCAGACAACACTTAATTTTCACTAATGCCAGGTGATCCTCTTCATACCTCCAATCCCCCAAAATGTTCTGAGGCAGGAGAAATCATGTTAAAAAGAATATCAAGGGCAGACATGAACTAAATTGATGAAATAATAGCTGCTACCATTTAATGAGAGTGGGACGAGAACTATACCAAAAAAGGACACAGAGTTCACAGTCCTGAGGAGCAGGGGTTTATGGAATGGCCATGTGCAGGATGGGGGCCCCTTGGGAATCCTAGCTAATCAAAGTACAGGCTTACCCAATCATTTGAGGAATTCTGCTTTAACATTAAGTAATTGTGGCAGAGGTCAGGGAACCAGATAACACATTTCTTAGTAATCAAGTAGACATTTCTTAGTACCAAGTGGAGTTGAACTTGCAATATTTCTTACTGAGCAAGATCAGGATCTCTTCCATTCTCAAGGATCTTATTTTGGAAAGCTGTCTTATTGTCCTTGCCTTATAGTGAAATTTCTACTTTACTTTCATTTCATTTAGAAACTACTCATTTAGGGACTTCCCTGGTGGCACATTGGATGAGACTCCATGCTCTCAAAGCAGGGGGCCTGGGTTCGATCCCTGCTCAGGGAACTAGATCCCACATGCATGCTGCAACTAAGAGTTCCCATGCCACAACTAAGGAGCCTGCATGCCACAACTAAGGAGCTGGTGAGCCACAACTAAGGAGCCCACCTGCCGCAACTAAGGAGCCCACGTGCTGCAACTAAGAAGCCAGCAAGCTGCAACTAAAGGAGCCCTGGAGTCACAACTAAGACCTGGTGCAACCAAATAAATAAATATTTTAAAAAAAGAAACTACTCGTTTAGTCAACAACAACAATAATACTATGGAAAAATTATTGAGCATTTACTAGTCACGCACTGTACTAGGTGTTTTTTACATTATCATCTCATTTAATCCTCACCACATATATCCTCTCTTTTGGATCCATTGTACAGAAAAGGAAATGAAACCTGAAGTAATGTGCCCAAAGTTTCATACCTACAAAGTGCTTACTCCATGCTATTGATTGAATGTTTGTGTTCCCCCAAAATTCATATGTTGAAATCCTAACTCCCAAGGTGATGATATTAGGAGGTAAGGCCTTTGGGATGTGATTAGGTCATGACAGTGGAGCCCTCATGAATGGCATTAGAGGCCCATGAAAGCTCCTTTGCCCCTCTGCCATTTGAGGACACAGCAAAAAGACACCACCTATGAACCAGGAAGTTGGTCTTCACTGGACATCGAATCTGCCAGTACCTTGATCTTGGACATGCTAGCCTCCAGAAATGCGAGAAATTTCTGTGGTTTATAAGCTACCCAGTCTATGCTATATTTGTTATATCAGCCCAAACAGACTAAGACACTCCAGATCCTGCCTAGTGTTTTAACATTATATTATCTGCTTAAGGTTAGGAAAGGTTTGTAGATTTATTTTTTACTTACTTTGAAGCAAACATATTCCATGCTTTGCCCACAACCATATCAAGTGGTTTTACTAAGAACTGGCTATTGCTGACCAACGCTGCAAACTTCTCATATTTGCTAAAGGCTCGCTGGGTTTTCCACACACTGAAAGCATGAACAGGCTCTAACCAGGAAGTATAGAGAGCTGGATCTTTAAATGCTCCTAGGGTAAAATAACAAGACACTGTTTACATCATAAATCATTAGTTTTTGAAACAAATTAATAAACAGATATTTTCGTATCCATTTCACCAGAAATCTTTTGTTTTGCTCTTTGAAACTAGCTTTATATTGCTTTTGGATAAATGATCCATATTCATCATAAAAAAAAAATTCACACCATTCAGAAGAGTATTAAGAAGAAAATTTAAAAGTCAACTCAACAGCTGAAATGCTACCACCCAGAGACAGACTATGAACAGTCTGCTGACCCTCTTTTATACTATAATTTTACATACATGCCCTTATGTAATATGCATTTTTCATTCACCAATATGTTGTAAACCTCTTTCCTGTGTCAGTAAATATCACTCATATTTTAAAAAGCTTCTATGAATATACCATAATTTCTTTAACATATTTCCTACTGTTGGGCATTTAGGTTGTTCCCACATTTCTGTTACTGTGAAAGATGTTGCAATGAATATCTTTGCAAGAACACCTCTGTGTACCTGCATCATTTGCTGTGGGTAAATTTTTGGAGGTTAGATTACTTTACATATCCTTTTATTAATTTTCTCATTTTAAAATCTAAAATGAAGAATATGAAGAAAGTACACCATCTGATTGACTTGAAATGATCTCTTTTTAATTATTACTAGTTTTTTATTTAAGAGGTATTACAGGGATGAGATTGATTTTCTTTATATCACAGCTAGAAGCAGCCAATTGGATGCTGCTGGAATCATCAGACAAGGATAATATAATCCCAGAGACTTGCCATAGAAACACAAAGAAAGCTAAGAAGAGTACTGCTCTTTCAACCTCCTGAAAATGTTGTACCAATGCTTGTCACAGAGACCATTAGTTGTCCTGCAATACCTGTTCTCCCCTTCCTTAGTAACAGAACCACCAAATTTTAACTGTGCTCATAGCCACCCCTGCAGCTAGATGTGGCACATGATTCAGTCCCAGTCGAAGGGATATAAACACAAGTGTGGTGTGTGACCCTAGGAGGACCAGGCCTGGCCTTCTTAGCTTATTCCTATGTGACTTGATGGCTGAAGTTCAAACAGATGTCTTGCACTAAGGACAAAGCCACAAAGTGAGGATGACAGATCAACCAGATTCAGGAAGAAAGAATTAAACTTGTCCTCTTGTTTACACCACATCTATTTTGGTGTCCAGTCACACACTTACTGATACAATGGTTACATTTTGTTACTAAAATACGGAGTTATTATTTTCCTTTTTGTGTGTGTGTGTGTGCATGTGCACGTGTGTGTGTGTACGTGTTTTTTGTTTTTTGTTTTTAATTAATTTATTTATTTTTGGCTGTGTTGGGTCTTCGTGTCTGTGTGAGGGCTTTCTCTAGTTGTGGCAAGCGGGGGCCACTCTTCATCGCGGTGCGCGGGCTTCTCACTATCGCGGCCTCTCTTGTTGCGGAGCACAGGCTCCAGACGCGCAGGCTCAGTAGTTGTGGCTCACGGGCCCAGTTGCTCAGCAGCATGTGGGATCTTCCCAGACCAGGTCTCGAACCCGTGTCCCCTGCATTGGCAGGCAGATTCTCAACCACTGTGCCACCAGGGAAGCCCTATTTTCCTTCCTTTAAGAATAAATTCAGGGACTTCTTTTTTTTCTTTCTCTTTTTTTTTTTTTTTTTTACCATGAGTACCATGTACATGTGCAAAATGTACATCTTAATTTTCACCTTAACTTTGCTTACCCAGCTCCGCACTATGTACATCTTTCCCACGAAGGATGACCAAGTTAGCAATGGAAGTGTTAAAATGAAACTCCTTGTTGAGAGACATTTTACCAAGCGTAGGAAGTCCTGATAAAGGAGGCCGTACCTGCCAATCAATACCTACCAAAAGAAAAAGAAGAGCAAGAGATTTTACAAATCGCCTTGACAAGAAGAGAAAAATGTATTATGGTATGTGTATTTTATATAAATTTCCATTTTATAAGTAAAAATTGTGGCAGGGTGGGGTTCTTCTAAAAATTTAAACATTCTTATCTAGTTGACCTAAAGTGATTCAAACTACTCAGTCCTGAGAAAGGCATGAAATATTCTTCATCGAATATTAAAGGACGGTGGTAGGTGCAAAGGATGGAATTCTACAACGCAGTAAAAAGAAAGTAACTTCTGACACACATAACAACGTGGATCACTATCAGAAGCCTGATGCTAAGTGAAGCAAGCTTGACTCAAAAGATTACATCCTGTTTGATTCCATTTACAGGACGTTCTGGAAAAGGCAAAACCATAGGAATAAAATTCAGATCAGTAGTTGCTAGGGGCTTGGAGTGGAGGAAAGAGACTGTCTACAAAGGGGTGTGAGGGAACTTTTTGGAACATGGAAATACTCTGTCTCAATTGTGGTGGTGGTTACACTGTTTAAGTGTGTCAAAATTCATAGAACTATCCACCTAGAAAGACTGAACTTCATTCTGTATGTCTCTATGAACAAATAAACAAAATACATACAAAAATGTTAAGGGATGTAGAAACACAAAGCAAAAATAGGATTGAAAATTGAGGGCTTCCCTTGTGGCGCAGTGGTTGAGAATCTACCTGCCAATGCAGAGGAAACAGGTTTGATCCTTGGTCCGGGAAGATCCCACATGCCGCGGAGCAACTAAGCCCGTGCACCACAACTACTGAGCCTGCGCTCTAGAGCCCGCGAGCCACAACTACCAAGCCCACAAGCCACAACTACTGAAGCCCACGAGCCACAACTACTGAGCCTGTGCTCTAGAGCCCGTGAGCCACAACTACTGAGACCACATGCCACAACTACTGAAGCCCACGTGCCTAGAGCCTGCAGACCGCAACGAAGAGTAGCCCCCACTCGCTGCAACTAGAGAAAGCCTGCGCACAGCAACGAAGACCCAACGCAGCCAAAAATAATAAATAAATAAAATGAATACATGTATAAAAAAAAGAAAATTGACTAGTCATAGGGAAATATCAAGAAAATACTCTTAAATGATACATAGGATAGGGAAAATTTTCAGTGTGCAGCAACAGATTGATTTTCAGCAAAAAGTAGAAAGAGAACAAATCAAAAATATTGGCATACTGAACTCATTGATAATAATAAGACAAACAAGCCAACTTAAAAATTGGAAAGATGTTTCAACAGACATTTCACCAAAGAAGATAAACAAATGGCTAATAAGCACATGAAAAGATGCTCAACATCATTGTCATTAGGAAAATGCAAATTGAAACCACGAGACACAAATTCACACCTTCTAGAATAGCTATAATCAAAAAAACTAACAATATCAGATGTTGGCAAGGATGTGGAAAAACTGAAATCCTCTTAAACTGCTTGCAGGCATGTAAAATGGTGCAGCCACTTTGGAAAAGTGTTTAGCAGTTTTTTAAAAGGTTAAACATAAACTCATCCTTTGACCCAGCAATGCCACTACTAGGTATCTACCCAAGAGATTGAAAACGTGTCTACACAAGGACTTGTACACAAATGTTCATAGCAGCATTATTCATAATAGCCACAAAGTGAAAACAATCTAAATGTCCATCAACTGTTGGACATATAAATAAAGTGTGGTATTATCCATTCAATGGAATACTATTTGGCAATACAAAAGACTCAACTACTGATAAATACTACAACATAGACCAACCTCAAAAACACTATGTTAAGTGGAAAAAGTCAGACACAAAAGACTATATATTGTATAGTTCCATTTATATGAAACGTCCAAAATAGGCAAACCTAATAAAGACAGAAAACACACCAATGGTAGCTTAGGGCTAGAAATAAATATGGATATTGACGGGAGTTCCCTGGTACCCTAGTGGTTAGGATTCTGGGCTTTCACTGCCACTGCCCGGGTTCAGTCCCTGGTCTGGGAACTGAGATCCCATAAGCTGTGCAGCATGGCTAAAAAAAAATACATATATGGAGCTTGACTGCAAATAGACACAAGGGAACTTTTTGGAGTGATGGAAAGGTTCTAAAACTGGATTGTGATAATTGTTGCACAACACTGTAAATTTACTAAAATCACTGAATTTTATTCTTATAATAGGTGAAGTATATGGTATATAAATTATACATCAGTAAAACTATTAAAAAATTCATGAGATGCTGTCAAAGCTGTACTTGTTAGATAATTTATCACTCTATATTACTGAGAAACAAAAGGTAATCAACTCTTATCTAAAAGTTTCAAAAATAAAAAAAGAAAGCCAATCCAAAGTTGGGCCCTTAAAAAACTGGTGTTCAAAAAATGAAAAAGGAAAACTTAAGCAAATAAATTTTAAAATGGGAAGGGAAGTAATAAAAAATACATGATCAAGGGACTTCCCTGGTGGCACAGTGGATAAGAATCTGCCTGCCAATACAGGGGACACGGATTTGAGCCCTGGTCCGGGAAGATCCCACATGCCGCGAAGCAACTAAGCCCGTGCGCCACAACTACTGAAGCCCACGTGCCTAGAGCCCGTGCTCCACAAGAGAAGCCACCGCAATGAGAAGCCGGCGCACTGCAACAAAGAGTAGCCCCTGCTCGCCGCAACTAGAGAAAGCGTGCATGCAGCAATGAAGACCCAACACAGCCAAAAATAAATAAATAAAATAAATAAATTTATTAAAACAAAAATAGGGACTTCCCTGGCGGTCCAGCGGTTAATACTCCATGCTTCCACTGCAGGGGGCACGTTTGATCCCTGGTCGGGGAACTAAGATCCCACATGCTGCGCGGCACAGCCAATAAATAAATAAATAAATAAAAATATAAATAAATAAATAAATAAATAAATCCCAGATGGGTTAAAATTTAAATATTAAATATAAAACTATGAAAATACTAGGAAATAACAGAGAATATTTTTATATCTTTGGGGTAGGCAAGGCTCAGAATCTATAAAGGAAGATTTACAGGTTTGCTCACATAAAAATGTAAAATTTCCATATAGTGAAAAATACCATACAAAAGACAAAAGTGATGGACAAAAATATTTACAATCCATGTAACAAAAAAGGGGTATAAATCCACAATATTATATTTCCTTCCATCCAAGTCACCACTGATTAGAAAAAAAAATTATTCACTTAGATTATTAAATTTTATACTTATTGAAGAGTTCTTTTAGAGTAAATTAGGTTTATATTTTTAAAAATCATATATCATTCTTGAGCATATATAAAAATATATATGTAACAAAATAACTTGGTTAAGGTTTTCCTAAAACTTTTTCACATTCAGTGACTTTATCACTCTTTGATTCAGCATTAATGATGCCTATGTGTTTTCACATTATTGTGCTCTGTGCCTCCAGAAAGTAGGTGGTGTGGCATTCCTTAAGGGAATCCATGAAAACACTAAGTCATTGGCTCTTAAACTGGCTTTGCAACCATGTAAAGCACATCTATCTACCTTTGACTCCTGCTTAAGGAATCTTGCTAAACTTGTCTGTTTATCATGAGGACTGCCTCTTCCCCACCCTAGCAGAAAACTAAAGGTTTACTTTCTGGAGAGGATATGACTGATGGACTCTAGTCTGGAGAACACCAGGCAGAGGTAAGGGCAGGAAACATACCAAAACCAGAGAGGTCAAGTGAAAACCAGGAAAACCATGGCCCCTCCCTCCTCTTCCCCCAGATCACTGGGGCTTTGTGTAAACCCTCTGAGCAGAATATCCAACACAACAGACAGGCAAATAGAATATCCAGAAGGACAAATGTACACTGGCTGGAGAGGGCAAAAAAACTAGATTGAAGCAGGTCAGAAGGCTCTAGGGGAGATTTCTTAAAGAAGATGAAACTGATAGAATACTTGAATACAGGCAGACCTTGGAGATTTTGCGTGCTTGGTTCCAACCACCGCAATAAAGTAAATTATCACAATAAAGTGAGTCACAAATATTTTTGGCTTCCCAGTGCATATAAAAGTTATGTTTACACTATACTGTAATCTATTAATTGTGCAATAACATTATGTCTAAAAAGAAATGTACATACCTTAATTAAAAAATACTTTATGGCTAAAAAATGCTAACCATCATCTGAACTTTCAGCAATAGCAACTTTTTGCAATAGTAACATCAAAGATCACCGATCACAGATCACCATAACAAATATAATAAGGAAAAAGTCTGAAATATTGCGAGATTACCAAAATGTGACACAGACACGTGAAGTGAGCAAATGTTGCTGGAAAAATGGCGCCAATAGATTTGCTCAATGCAGGGTTGCCACAGACCTTCAATTTGTTAAAGAACACAATATCGGCAAAGTGCAATAAAACAAGGTATGCCTGTATATCAAGAAAAAATTTAGATAAGTAGAGAAACAGGGTTGAATAATTGACAGGTGCATAGAAAAACTAAGCAAACAAGAAAACAAGGTAATTATTAACTCCAAAGAAAACAAAAAAATTATACAGGAAGGGAAAAGTAATCACAGGATACTTTGTTGCTCAGCTGTGAATAGCATTTACTAGGTCATGATAATGTAAAGCTGAGTATCGATTTAACCCGATGATGACACTACCATATCAGAAGGATAAGCCTGTCTACAGGGTGTTTTAGAGCGTAGGGGCCAGTGTTAGAAAAAAGCTAAATCCTAACCCTCCATGGTGGGAAGTAGATAGGTAATACCTAAATCATTGAAAAATCTGTAAATGGCAATAGATAAAAACAGTAAAAGAAACAGCAAAAGAGTTTTGAAAAACGGTTACCTCTGGGAAGGAGACAATAGGAGAAGGTTATGGACTGAAAGTTTTAACAACCAGCTTCGTAGAATTACCTGACTCTTTAATCTATGTGCATATAATAAGTTAGGGCTCCTATATGGTAGAAAACTATGTAGCTACTAAAAAGAATAAGGCACGTCTAAATGAATGAATTGGAATGAAGGCTACAAAATACTATGTGGAAAGACAGTTGCAGAACAAAAAATACATGTGACGCTAGTTTTATTTTTTAAAGTCTGTTTATATACACCCTTAGAACTTTGCATCTCTAGTCCTCACATGAATAAACTGATCCAAACTAGAAAAAATAAATCAACTAATAAATTTTAAAAATAAGGTGTTGTAAATAAAACTTTAAAATAAATAAGTAAAATCCTACACCTGTTCCACCATGGTCTGTTGGGGGTGGGGTGTACTTAAAGAGCTATACCCAGGAAATCTCACCTGAGGAATGTAAATCCACACCTGCACCTGCTTTTAGATGACAAGATTCTGGACTTTAGGCTGATGTGCTAATGGAATGTGCTAATAGGCTGATGTGCTAACTCTGGGGGCGCTTGGGAAGGGTTAAGTACATTCTGCAAATGGGAGGACATGATTCATTAGGGGACAGAGGGCAGAGGATGGTAGCCAGCCTCCAAGATGAACTCCAATGATCCTTGCCACCCGGTATTCAGGCCCTGGTGTGGTCCCCTCCCCATGGGATAGGGCTGACCTTAACAACCAAAAGGATGGTGCAAAATGATGGTATGTGACTTCCAAAGCTAGTCCATAAGAGACACTGTAACTTCTGCCTTGCTCCCCCTTGGGCCACTCATTCCTCCTGTTGCTAGGACATGTAGAAACAGATACACTGCTGATGGTGATCTTAATGGGGTCAATCTTCATATAGAGCATTCTGCTAACATATGAAGAGTTTTCAAACTACATCCTTCAACCTGGTTAGTGGCATAAATATATTTATTCGTATGTTCATATTTATATGAAAACATTTAAATGTTCAAAACTCTATCTATAACTGTGAAAAAATGGTGACACTCTAAATTCCCATATGGGAAAATGACTAAACAAACTGTGGTTCATCGACCTAAGAGGGCTCAGAGCACCACGTCTTACGGTACCCTGAGGAACACTGTGTTCCTTGATAATAGGTATTGCCAGAAAAACAGGTCGTGTGGCCAAAAAGTTCAGGAAGCATTACTTAAGATGTGAACTTTCTACTTATCTCCAAACCTCAGGCACTACGATCTAAAATCTGTAAGGTACTACAAGTAAATGTAGAGGAAATCCACTTTCATAGTATTGAAACCTAACTTACTGTAATTTGTGGTAAAATAGATGCTCCCAAAATAGTACATAGTAGTGACTTCCAGTTAAATGTGACAGACTGAACATACCAGTTTACTCCCCAAATCTCACTAACAACACAGGGATTTTTTTTAAAGGCATAAACAAGAAAAAATGGAAAGAAAATAATGGCAACAAAAATTTGGAAGCTGGAAAGCAAATGAACAATGGTTACTGACTTAGCAACCAGGGAAAACTGAAATTTCTGCCCACAGTGGAGGTCCTGGAAGCAGGCCAGGCGCTTCTAAAGGAGGATTAGTTTAAAATCTGTACGAGGGCTTCCCTGGTGGCGCAGTGGTTGAGAATCTGCCTGCCAATGCAGGGGACACGGGTTCGAGCCCTGGTCTGGGAAAATCCCACATGCCGCGGAGCAGCTGGGCCCGTGAGCCACAGCTACTGAGCCTGCGCGTCTGGAGCCTGTGCTCCGCAACAAGAGAGGCCGCGATAGTGAGAGGCCCACGCACCGCGATGAAGAGTGGCCCCCGCTCGCCGCAACTAGAGAAAGCCCTCACACAGAAACGAAGACCCAACACAGCCAAAAATAAATAAATAAATTTATTAAAAAAAAAAAAAAAAATCTGTATGAGAAGCAGTGAGAGCCCCAGACCCTTCCCCACTCCTGCACTAGGGGGAGTGACCCCCCCCCCCTCCATCCTAGAAGAAGGTTTCTGCTCAGGAAAGGCTAAACCGGTGAGGCTCTGAAAATACAGCAGTAAACAAAACAAAAATCTCTGCCCTCATGAAGTTTACATTGTACTGAGATAAATGAAAGATCCACACTAAGGAACTCCAGAACGCTAGAGACAAAGAGAAAATCCTAAAAGATACAAGAGAGAATAAAACAGGATTAGGAATTCAGATTGAAGTGGGACTTCTCAGCAATAACACTGGAGGCTGGAAGATATCGAGCAGTGCTTTCAAGACACTGAGTAAAAATGATTCCCAGCCTCGAATACTATACCTGGCCAAACAATCAAATATAAAAGTAGGATAATGACATTTGCAGCCTTAAAATTTTTACCTTCCCTGTACTCTTTCTCAGGAAGCTCCTGAAGGGTACTATCCATATGAGGGAATTAACCCAGAAAGAGGAAGATTTGAAATCTAGGAAACGGGGTAGAATAAAGAAGGAGGCAGAGATGCCAGTGCTGGCTGCTTATCAAGCCTGGAGAGTAACAAGTGCAGACTGGAACAGGAGGGTGAAGTCCTCCGGAAGGGACATCTCCAAGCAGATAATGGAAGTAATAAGATTACCTGATAGGTCTGAACATGCTGAGAAGGGTTTCATTTTTATGGAAAAGTTTAGGGGTAGATTTGTAATAGGTACAAAGAATATCGACCAAATAAATGTAACTATTAACTCTAGGAGGAAAAAATAAACTGTACATGAAATAAAATGTAATCTGTGTATACAGTACATGGCTCAACTGTGAATAATATTTACATAGCAAAAATAACACAAACAATGAAAACTGATCTAACCCAAAAGTATGTTTTAGGGGCTTCCCTGGTGGCGCAGTGGTTGAGAGTCTGCCTGCTAATGCAGGGGACACGGGTTCGAGCCCTGGTCTGGGAAGATCCCACATGCCGCGGAGCAGCTGGGCCCGTGAGCCACAGCTACTGAGCCTGCGCGTCTGGAGCCTGTGCTCCGCAACAGGAGAGGCCGCGATGGTGAGAGGCCCGCGCACCGCGATGAAGAGTGGCCCCCGCTTGCCGCAACTAGAGAAAGCCCTCACACAGAAACAAAGACCCAACACAGCCAAAAATAAATAAATAAATAAATTTATTAAAAAAAAAAAAAATAGACTCCCTGTTTCATTAAAAAAAAAAAAAGTATGTTTTAACTAGACTGGGAGGAGGGAGGGAAAGGTGTGTGGATGTGTATATAGGGGGTGTAAGAAGATTCAGTTCTCAACTTCATGCTAGGAAGGCAACTGATAATATCTAAACCTGGAAAATAAAACAACTAGTGGAATATGCAAGATATTTAGAAATATGGGGGCAAATTCCAGAAGAAACATCTCAAAACACTGAAAGCTGTTTCTGCTGGGCTGCGGGGAAGTGTGGAATAGGCTGTTCTCTTCCTCATTATAAACTCATACTGGACAATTACTTGACTTTTTTAAAAAAATTGAGATGTAATTTACATACAACGCAATGGACAGATTTAAATAGACACTTAAGTGAGTTCTGACTACTTGATTTTTTTAAAAAAACTATGTTCATATATTACTTTGATAAAAATAAAATAAAATAAAAATAAATGTCACACTCATCTGAAATTTTTTTGAGAAATGAAACTGTGAAGTGATTAAGAAATCCTCCCAGGATGCTCTGGTGAGTTTTTTGCAGGAGCCTCCCTGGTCAGAAGAAGGCACCATTATTTCAACAGGATCAAGCCAGTTTATATTGAGAACTCCAGTACAGGCATTTTTCCCAGCTTGTGGGCTGCATATTTTTAAAATACCCTTTACCTTCTTCCATTTTCGCATTAGAAATGAGCATCTGTCTCAAATGCTTGAGGAGGCCAGCCCAAGTAAATGTGCTGTATGCCAGTGAATTCTCAGACATTTGAGGAATGTTACGAACACCCAGCATCTTGAATTCTGGATGGGGAACTAAATTCTCCATTAAGTCTCCTGCAAAGAAAAAAAAATCTGAACTAAATTTTTAAATTCCACGTTGTTTCCACTGACTCATACACAACCATGATTTGATGGCTTGGGGGAACCAAATGTGTTTTCTCCTCCAAGGCCAAAATTGCTTAAATTTTAAAATGTAAATACAATTTCAGAGACAGTGTCTATTAAAGACCACATATTTGCTTGATTTTGGCACCTATTTTAGCATGAGTGAAAAAAACACACTTTGCCAAAAGGAAACAAGAATTTCTTTTTAGCTAAGAAACTGGAAATGTGAATGAAATATTTAGCTAAACCCCAGGAAAACAAAATAAGCATGAGAGCTAATGTGCTTTTATTGTCATTCAGTGTTCACTAAATAGTCCCTTAGAAATTTTCCTAGATCTCTTATTTATTTTATCTGGTTAAATAATAATCAGAACCTCTTAACATCAAAATTTACTGGGAAAGAAGACAGGATTAGTAACTTCTGAACACAGAAATACACCTATTGGGCTTCCCTGGTGGTGCAGTGGTTGAGAATCCGCCTGCCAATGCAGGGGACACGGGTTCGAGCCCTGGTCTGGGAAGATCCCACATGCCGCGGAACAACTGGGCCCGTGAGCCACAACTACTGAGCCTGCGCGTCTGGAGCCTGTGCTCCGCAACAAGAGAGGCTGCGATAGTGAGAGGCCTGCGCACTGCGATGAAGAGTGGCCCCCGCTTGCCGCAACTAGAGAAAGCCCTCGCACAGAAACGAAGACCCAACACAGTCAAAAATAAATAAATAAATAAATCTAAAAAAAAAGAAAAGAAATACACCTATTTTTAGAACCTTGTATTTGTAATGAAACAGAATTAAGGAGAAAGGCTAATTTGTTTTTCATTCAGAGCTTATTTTATATGTTTTTAAAATATTTTTATCTTTTTAATGTCATATATTTTATGTATTTTATATATTTTTTATATATTTATAGAAAATACCTAGAGGAGAAAGAAAAATCTTCTACCATAACATGAAATTTAAATTTTATGATAACATTGAGTGCAAACTCATATCCTGCGTCCTAATGTTAAGAACAAATTTTGACACAAACATCTACAAAATGTTGCACAAATTGATCCTATGGCTAATGGAGTTTCCTCTAAACATAAGAATCCTTTTCTGTAAAATACCTAGAGCTGAATTCTATTGCATAGCACGCATAAACAAACAGCAGTCAGCAAATAATTCCTGAGGACTAACGCACAAATTAATTGTTAAAATCTGCTTTCCCCCCCAGCTTTCTTGTTTACCTACTCTCATCTTAACCATTCTTGACTTTGTCAAACCCTGTTATGGACTGACAGTTTGTGTCCCCCAAAATTTATCACCTTACCACCAAGGTGATGGCATCAGGAGGAGGTGGGGCCTTTGGGAGATGAGGTCTCTATAAAAGAGACCCCAGAGAGGTCTCTCGTCCCTTGTGCCAGGTGAGAACACAGTGAGAAGATGGCCATCTGTGAACCCGGAAGTGGGCCCTCACCAGGCACTGAATCTACTAGTGCCTTGATCTTGGACTTTCCAGCCTCCAGAACTGTGAGAAGTAAACCTGTGTTGTTTATAAGCCGGTCAGTCTATGGAATTCTTGTTATAGCATATTCCTACACAGCTTGCGGGATCTTACTTCCCCAACCAGGGACTGAACCCGGGCCATGGCAGTGAAAGTGCTGAGTCCTAACCACTGGACCACCAGGCAATTCCCTGGACCTAAGTTTTTAAAACTGAGCAATTGAAGGATCGAGGAGGAAACAGGCTTCTTCTGGGGGAAAGCTAAGAGATCTGTTTTAGACACATTATGTTTGGGATGACCATGAAATGTGTACACATAGATGTTGGGAAGGCTGCTGGATACAGAAATCTAGAGCTTAGGGAATTGGTCAGAGTTGGAGAGAAACTGGCCAGCTGGAGAATACAAACGGTGTTTAAAGCCATGGAACTGGGTCAGTCACCTGCGGAGAGGGTTCAAGACCAGCATTTAGAGCTTAGGAAAAGGAGGAGCCAAAAAAGGAGGAAAAAAAAAGGGAATAAAAGGAGTAGTCATTGAGATAAGGAGGGAAATCAGGAGAGGGGCTGTCACAAAAGACAAAGAGGAGACTTGGAAGACAAGGGATCAGCCATTCCAAATTCTACTGAGATAAAATAAGGACAGTGAACGGTCCACTGAATTTGACAATGTGAACATGCTTGCGACCTATTAACAAAAGCAGTTTTAGAAAAGTGATGGAAGAGAAACTAGATCAGAGTGGGTTGAAGAGTGAATAGATGGTGAAGAAATGAGGACAGGGAGAATGGAGACCCCTTTGAGGACCGTTGTTCTAAAGAATGACAGATAAGTGGGGAAATCACAAGAGGTGATGTCAAGGGAGGGCTTCTTCAGTGTGAAAGATGCCAGAGAGCAGTTGTAATGCCAGTAGCCCAGGAAAGAGGGTTAATGACATGTGAGGATGAGAGATGAGTGAGGAATTAAGTCCCTGAGAAGAGAGAGGAAATGGGACCCAGAACCCAAGTGAGAGGCTGGCCTTTGATAGAAGCAGGATACTTCTCCCACTCTGACACAAGGTAAAGGGCAAATGTGGACCCAGTGCCCTATAGTTTGTACATGGTAGTGGGAGTCAAGAGCGCTCCCATGGAACTGATGGCTTGGATCTTCTGAGGGCAGTTCACCGAGTTCATCACAATCTCCCCAAGGAACAACTGGACCAGCCTGCAGACTCAACCTCCAATCAGCTCTCCACAGGCAATGGATTTTTCAAAAATAAAGGTGATTATGCCAACGACCTCCTTAAAATCCTTCAGTGGCTTTCCCCTGCTCTTAGATTAATGAGGAGGCCTTTAAATGGCTTACAAGGACCTGCAAGGTCGGCCCCTGCTCACCACTCTAGCCTCAGGTTTCAATCATCCCCCACACCATTCTCTGTGCTCCAGTGACACTGGATTTCTCTCTTCCTAAAGGGCCATGCTTCCTTCTGCCATAGGGTCTTTGCACATGCTATTCCCCCAACATGCTACTCCCTTCTCCCTCCCTTTGCTCAGTCAACTCCAAGTCTTCATCCAGCTTTTTGCTCAAGTGTTACTTCCTCAGGGCAGCCTTCTTTTGCCTCATCAGCCTAAGTCTGGTTCCTTCGTGACCCGTTCTCTTAGATCTGTACTCCTTTCCTTCAGAGCATTTAACTCAGTTTTTAATTATATGTTCTTAGTGTAATTATTTGTTTAATGTGAACACAATGTCTGCATTGGTTCCCCACTGGATCCCCAACATGTAGCATAGTGCCTGGCGCATAGCAGGAAGCCAATAAATACTGGTTGAATGAACAGATGTGCAATATGGTAAGTACTGTGGAATGCAGAGAAATTAACAAGACACATGTCCCCAAGGAAGCTGCAAATTAGTAGGGACTATAAAACATGCATATGACAGATCCTCTAAGGAAACACATGGTGCAGCATCTGGGAAGGGGCCAGAGGGAGACTTACTTTTGATTGCATATTCTTTTGTACTCCTTGAATAAATGTGTGTGTGTTACTTTTAAAGGTAAGCAAACACACTTAAAGAAATAATAAAGGCAAAAAACATTAAGTGACATAAAAGAGATACAGAATGCCACAGGAGTTCAGAGAAAAAGGGTTACTTTAGGTAAAGGTCTCAGTAGGAAAGCTTTATGGAAAAATTATCACTTGAATTGGACCCTACAGGAAGAGTAAGGTTTCAGTAGAGGTGAAGAAGGGAAGGAGGAAGTGATTTCTAAGAAGAAGGAACACTGAGCAAAGGGACCAAGGTAGGGAAGTACCAGATTGAAGAAAAAAGTGGAGACAGGATGAAAAGTAGGTGGGGAATCTATACAGAGGAGGCAGAAGGTGATGAAAACGGAAAGTTAGGATTCAGGGCGTAAGGAATTATGACAAATCTGGCAGGTAATGCATGAGCCATAGAATGAGGGTTAAGTAAAGTACAGGATTAGATCTGTGCACTGGGGAGGCTCATTTGGCACCACTGTGCAAGATGGATTGACTGCAGGGGGAAGAAGCAGGCAACAGGAAGGAAAGCAGGAATAGGACCACCTTAAGCCAGGAATGTCCACATAGATGTGAGCTTCGGTTTTCATAAAAAAAAAAGGAGAGGGAGAGAGAGAGAGGGAGAGGGAGAGGAGAATGAAGAGAACTTTGTATTCAGGGGGAGTATGCAATATTAGTTGAGAGATACTGACCAAGTGAACCAATATCAGAGAGATAGGGAAGTAGGGAAGAATGCAGACAGCTGGCAGAGATGGCACCAACAGGTCTGAGCATACTGATGAGATATGAGGACAGTGGGAGAAATCCAGGTGACAGGAATTGAGGAAGAGAGGGCTGGGGAGTGAAGACAGGGAAAAAAATGATGAATCCATTCAGAACATGCTAAATCTGAAGAAGCAGATGGCAACTAAGAAAACCGGGATAGGCAACTATTTGGGAAAGAGAGTAGGACTGGGGGTATAGATTACGGAGTCCTTTGCACCTAGATGATTTGAATTGATAAAGCACCACTTGACAAATAACCTGAAAAAAGAATCATTTCTTTACGGAGTGATGAAAATGATGGTTGTGCAACTTTGTGAATATGCTAGAAAACACTGAATTGTACACTTTAAATGGGTGAGTTGTATGGTATGTGAATTATATCTCAAAGTTATTTTTAAAGAACAAAAAAAGGGGATTTCCCTGGCGGTCCAGTGGTTAAGACTTTGCCTTCCAATGCAGGGGGTGCGGGTTTGATTCCTGGTTGGGGAGCTAAGATCCCAGATGCCTCGCAGTCAAAAAACCAAAACATAAAACAGAAGCAATATTGAAACAAATTCAATAAAGCTAAGCTGCTCTTTGGGAAGGTTTTTGAAATGAGGGAGACCTGAGTATATCTTTAGGCGGAGGGGAAGAGCCATAGAAGAACAACTTACAGGCTTTCAGAACATCAGACTTCTCTACAAATAACACACAGGAGGACAAATACCTAGTGGATTTCTTCTGTAGTGAAACGAGCCTTCCCCAGAGTAAGTAGGCTGGAACACACTTCCCAGCTGATGTGCGAGGACTTGATTTATATCACGGAAGGAGATCTGCTTGATATTCATCAGTTTCGCACAGATCTTATGAACAGCATCATTCTCATGAACAAGGAGGGCATCTGAAGATCGGTACAAGTGAGAAAGTGTCAAAATGGAGTTGTAGTTCTGAACAATAACCTGGAGGAAAAAAAGGTCAAAGATAAGAAAGGCAGGAGAGAACAGTGGATAAGAGGGTAGACTCTAAGGGCATCCTGCCTAGGTTCAAATCCTGGCTCTTTCACTTTCTAGCTATAAGATCTTTGACAAGTTATTTAATCTCTCTATGCCTCAGTTTCCTCGTTTGTAAAATGGGGATAATAATTATACCAGCCTCCTAGAGTTGTAAGGATTAATGATAGAATGCAAGTAAAGCACTTAAGAACAGTGCCCTGTGTATAGTAAGGGCTCAATAAATGATGACTATTACTATCACACTTTCTTCCTACATCATTTCCTATACTGACTTATTTCACCTCTGTTTTATTATTTCTCCTACTAGGGTGACCAATAGGAAACTGGCCTATACGGAAATTTCCTTTCAATGGAAAGAAATGAAAATTCTTTGAAGGTTGGCAATGGCAATGATGAGGCCAAGGTCCCTGCTTTACATGCTGTAGCCAGAGGGACTGAACCAGGAATGGGTTCCTGAGAGAAGATGCACAATTGTCTTCTTTGGAATTTTTATGAATAAGGACACCTCATTTGTTTGGCAAAGTTAAATGAATTGTACATGAAAGTACCATATTTTATAATCATTCCTGACACAGTAACTTAACATTTCCAAAGAAAGGGTGAGATCAATCTTTTACCTACATTTAACTGCAAAGAATACAAAATATAAATTTTTCAATTGACATGTTCATACCTCACCAGTTCCATAAGGCCATATAATCTGATTCATTTTCAAAGAGTTTGAGTACTGATCTTGTAAGTTCTGTGTAACGAAGGCTCCTAGCCCTGATCCTGTGCCTCCGGCCATACTCATTATGATGAAAAAACCATTCAAAGAATCACATTTCTCCACTTCCTTCTGGATTAGGTTCATTATAGATTCTTCATGCCTGGGTCCATGAACAGAGTATCTATGCAATGCAAAAGAAACAAACACCTTTCAATTTAACCAGAGATGGAATGCAGAGAAAGATATAGGATAGCGAAGGCTTTTTAAACCTATGGAAGTGAACTAACTCTTAGGAAAGGTACAGGTACCCTGATTGACGAAATTTAAGATACACAAGTTAAATATTTTTAACAGGTGAATAGGACTGCTAGGAGAGTAAATTTACTGAGAGTAGAAAATTCTCTTTTATAGTCCATTCCTTTGGCTGGAGACTTCAATTACCAGGTAGTTCTGCAAGTTTACGGTACAACATAATATTCAGTATTCATAACAATACTCCTAAAGCAGTGGTTCTAACTTTGCTGCACATTAGAATCACCTAGGGAAGCTTTGAAAAATCCCGACATTCAGACTTCATCCCAAACCAATTAAACCAGAATTTCTGGAAGTGAGCCCTAGGCATTGGAATTTTCCAAAGAACCCTAGGCAATACTACTGCCTTGGCATATTTCCTATTAACTGGAATACCTGCCAGACAAAGATATTGTATTGACAATAAGTTAGCTGGCAAAACAACAGTGAAGAAGTGGAAAACCCTGCTGCAAGAGATGCTTGGTTTCATCATTACCTGAACCTGAAGCATAGACATACACGAGACAGAATGAGTGTCTTCTGGGTGAAGTCACACTCTACATTTTAAAACAGCAATTTCAAGATTATGTGTTTGGTATATCAACTGTGCAGTTGTAACTATACTGTCTATTAATCAACTATGCAGCTGTATCTAAACTGAAAATCATGAGGAATTATTCTTACCCATATGCCCAGTTGTTTCCAGAACCTTGTTTTTGACAGAAGCATGAATGCTGGCCATATTTCCATCGGCCAGAATGGGCAGCCTTTGACAGTGTTTGATTGATAACTTTAGGTTCCATGTCAACAAGTACAGCACGAGCAATTGGAACTAGAGAGGGAAAAAAAAATAAAAAGAAAAATATTGCACATGGCTTATTTGGGTTAACTCAGAGCATAAACTTCTAGGTCCAAAAAAAAAAAAAAATCAAAGATTGAGGATAGGAAGAACTTTCCTTCTGCTTAGAAATACAGGTGGGCAGCAGCAGGTATATGCAGATGTGTCATAATGCCTAACATTGTGCTAGGCAGGTTGAATAAACATGGGCCAAAATGATGACTGGGTCAAGTCTACAAACATCTGCTGAGTGCCGTGCTGGGAACACAGAGATAAAGACAACATCAATCCAGCCCTAGGAGGACCAGTGGGAGAGAGAAAACACATCAACACTTAATCACAGTATGATGTGATATGACCCACAACAAATCCACACTAACAGAGTGGTGTTTTTATTCAGAGGTATAAAAATACCAAGGGCACAAAAAGCATCTCAGGATTATTGAAGCAGAAGATGGAGAAAGAGGGGGTGTAAGAAGTGATGGATGGGGAGAGAAAGCAGGCAGGGCTCAGATGTTGGAAGTCCTTGTATGCAATGCTAAAAACCTTGAAATTTACTTTTTAGGCAATGAGAAACCACTGAAAATGTTCAAGCAGGGGAGGAATAGTCAGATGTCTTTTTTAATACAGTTGTGTGGAGGATAGATGTGATAAACACAAGAGACCAGGCAGGGAAACTCAGGAGGATTGTCTTGAAACAGTCCAGGTGAGAAAGGACAAGAGCCAGAACTAAGGCAATGACAGTGAAGATGGAAAAGGGAGAAGAGTTTCAAGAGATGTGCAGGAGGTAAACTAAGCAGATCTTGATGTTTGATGGTATGTGGGCAGTAAGAGCAAAGTTTTAAAGGAAAAATAATGAATGCCCTTGGGTATGGAGATGTTGAGTCTGAGGGACACATGAGAGACGCAGGTGATGTTCACTAATCAGTCTGCAGCTTGGAAGAGATGCTAGGCTAGAGATTTTGAGAGTCACTAGTATAAAAGATGTAGCAAAATTTGAGAGTCACTGAAATTGCCCAGAGAGAACTATACAAGTGAGGACAGAAGAGAGGCTGAGATGCAACCACTGGAGAAGAAAAGTTCAGAGACTAAGCAGAAGGAGTTTCAAGGAGGGAGTTTTATAGTTAATGTTATCAAATCCGGTAGAGAAGTTAAGTGAATTAAGGAAAGAAAAACAGTTACTGGCTCTAGGAATTAGGAGATCATTGGGAATTTTTCATAGAACAGCTTCAGTGGTATTGTAGAGCAGAAGTAGGATTTTAGTTGGTTAAAGAGGGTTCTCCTTTGAGAATCTTAGATGAGAAGGCAAAGAGATGAGGAAGGAAAAAAGCTATAGTCAAGAGCTAAGTTTTGTTTGTTTGGTTTGAGATTGGCATGATCTGAGCATGCTCACGTACTGAGGGGAAGATGTCACTGGAGAGGCAAACATTAACATAGAAACAAAGGGCTGAGAGCAAAATCATTCCGTAGTAAGGCGGAAGCGGATGGGGTTCAGACACCATGTGGAGGGCCTGGCCTTGAAGAGGCTGGTTATGTCAGAGTAAAGGAGAGGTCTATGGACCACACATACCTCCATTTTCCTCCTCACTGAAGAATCTTTCTTTGCAAGATGCTTGATATGCCTCATTCTCCCTTTTAGAGCAGAGTCCCTGGGGACAGTGTGAGTCACTAAATAAAGCATCAAACACTTCAAAACCAATCTGATTGCCACACTGACCAAGCTGCACTGTTACTATTGACATGCTGAGACACAAACCAGGCTTACTCCCTCAAAACAGTGAGCAACCTGTAATAGAAAAAATAGAGTCTTTGAGAGCCACTACGTTACTAATAAAGAACAAATAAAATGCCATATATGTGAATATACATCACTAAAAATATAATTTGTAAGTACTATATACGTCTATGGTGTTATAGACACAATAGCTATGTTGTCTAAGGAGCCAATCATTCAAGGAAGTTGGTTTCGGGATTCAGGATTACTGTACCCAAAACCATTCATACACAGCTCAACAGTTTCCAAAATCTCATTTGTAATCGCTATTTTCCTAAGCATGCATTTAAAACAAACAAAACAAAACAAATTCTGGTTAAAGGAATTCGTAGTGTACACTTCACACCACAGGGACAGAGCGAATGCAGAAGTGAGCTCAACAGTAGCACATTTAATTAACATTAATTTTCTCTCTTCAAAATAATGACTTTCTCCACCAATCGCCTTTCTGTTCTGGTAACTACAGTAACACAAGAAAGTCTTTGTATTTAGCTCAGATAGGACAGCAAGGAAGACGAAGCTTGGGGAAAAAAAGGCCAGATGAAATATTAGAGGAAGTATCCACTACTTCTAACACTGAAAAGAGACAATTTTG
This sequence comes from Eubalaena glacialis, assembly GCF_028564815.1. Classification (NCBI taxonomy): domain Eukaryota; kingdom Metazoa; phylum Chordata; class Mammalia; order Artiodactyla; family Balaenidae; genus Eubalaena; species Eubalaena glacialis. The sequence goes on along the minus strand of NC_083734.1, from coordinate 25,461,616 downwards.
GGTAAAGACCTCACACCGGGTCTACGCAGCACTGGAAAGAGCTGTGGCTTGTAAGCCAGACTCTGTACTTAACAATCATCAACCAACCTTGCAAAAACAGGTATCGTTATTTTCATTTTACAGAGAAGGAAACTGAGGCTCTGAAAGGTTATGCGACTTTCGCAAGACCACTGCACTAGTAAATAGCAAAGCCAAGTTCTCCCTTTCTACACCGCCCCAGGAGTTCCCCATTAACCCCACTCACTGACAGCCCCAGGATCAGCCGTTTCTGTCCGGTTCAAACTTCAGAGTGGCAACCTACTTATTATGCGCATGCTCACTTTCAATACCAAAAAAATTACAGAGAACGAATGCGCATGTTCCACAGACGACGAGATTTGTTGTGGCTTTTTTTTTTTTTTTTTTCCTATTCCGAAAGGTTAATTACGCATGTTCAATTTCAATTTATCAACTTCAGATATGGTACGCATGCTCACTGTCCCTCAGAAGCTTTAGCTGACAATGCGCATGGTCTGGCTTCCGAGCGAGGCTTCGGCTGGGCTTCTGCGCATGTTTCTGCCAGTACCTGGCTCCCAGCGATAGTTCTACGCATGTTCATTGCCCACGGTTCGGCTTCACAGAGTCCTGTACGCATGCTCCAGCGCTGAACTTGAGGAGCCAGTCTAGGGCCTAGGCGCAGACGCACTGAGCCCAAGCAGCCGGTGATGGCGGCAGCTGCGGTGGTGGCTGCGGTGGGTCCGGGCCCATGAGGCGACGACGGAGGCGGGACGGCTTTTACCCAGCGCCGGACTTCCGAGACAGGGAAGCTGAGGACATGGCAGGAGTGTTTGACATAGACCTGGACCAGCCAGAGGACGCGGGCTCTGAGGATGAGCTGGAGGAGGGGGTGAGGCCCGGGGTCCCGGGGGGCCCGAGGTGACAGGGCCGGGGCGGCGGCCCGCGCCCTGGAAGCGCGGCGCGTCCGAGAGCGCGGAGACCCAGGGGGGCGCGAGTAGTCTGCAGGAGGAGCCGAGGCGCTGTACGGCCAGAAGCGGGGGGGCGGGCGGGGCGGACCTGGCTGTAGGTGCGAGACTGCTGCGGCGCTTGCAGGTGCGGCTTGTGCCCCTATAGCCCCAGACCGGCGCAGCCGGGAGCAGTCTGTTTGTGGAGGGAACGAGGAAGGGCGCGTGGTCGATTCCTGGAGCCACTGGACTTGAGTGTGCGGGGCGCGAGTGTTGGGGGGAGGGGACTGCGCTTGCTGGGTGGCCCGTAAGTGCAGGTGAAGTGTGGAAGGGTTTCCCTAAGTATCTCATCTTCAGACCTCCCACAACCGCTTCTCTCGGCCTGTCGCTTCTCTCCTAGGAAGCGCTCAGCTGTTAGAAGTGACAGCTGAAAACTTCTGTCGGGAGTAGCGCTGCCGCTGCTGTTACAGCCACCAGGAGTTTTATTTCGGGAGCAAGGGGGCTCTGCTGCATCTTCCAGGGTTTGTTTGTTTGCTTTTTTTTTTTTTAAACCCCCTTCCGTGTGACTTTTTTTTTTTTTAAAGCATTTATAACGACACACGGCATTTGTAACTTACTTTTACCCCAGTTGACGATGTCTACATTTTTTCAAAATACTTGATGTAATTTTGGGGTGGAAAAAAACTAGCGTTGACAGCTGTGATTTGGCTTGCCAAAAATAAATTGGTTGCACTGAAACTTGTGAATGGTGGTGTGAGGGCTTTTCTTGCTGTAATTTAGGGTGTTAAATTTAGAATTGTTTTTCCTAATGCATAGCTTGGTTTTACCTTTGCTGCCTTAGTAGTTTGTTATTCTTTATTCAAGATTCGTTTCTCAAGAAAAATTTATTGAAAAATCACAGATTGTACCTGACGTTCAGAAATGGTGTTGTCATGCTAAATCACTGATTCTGGGTAAATGACCATCAATGATAACCTCACGGTAACTTAGATTCTAAATTCCATTGCCTAGATGAGTACGTGGGTTAATGACTGATGTCAGATGTTTGTTCTAACTACAGAAGGGTCTTCCCTTTCTTTTCCTCACCCTGTTTTCCTCCTTTGGCAAGTAATTTGTTGCCTGCTTGTTGACCAAAGATTGAGATGCTATATGTAAAGAATTTTGAACACTTTAAGAAACTAAGTGGGCTAAAGTAATACGGCCCTTTTCATAATCAAAGGAGTCTAAATCAAAATCAGACAGTTTGGAAGGTGGGTGTTGAGATGTGTACTTTTTAATATGTTTGCATATGGAATTCCAGTTAGCCTCTTAATGGAACATGTGATAACACTGAATACAATTTGAAACAAACATAGGATTACTTTCATTACAAATAACGTACTCATCGATTATATTGGCCCCATATGGCAGTGGCTTTGGAGCAGAGCAGGGGAGAAAATGATAGGAAGGGTATTTTATAAAATCTTCATCAGTTGAACTTATAGAATTTCCAGACCATGGTTTTATTAGGAGTTGGAAGTAAAATACTATATTCAGATTCCTGTTATGAACTGGGACCTCTCCTGGACATTTGTTTTGCTGGGTACAAGCAAATAGGATTTTGAGAGTTTTGAACGGGTGCGGAAGAGGCCAGAGAAATTGTTGGGAATAAGAAAGAGAAAGAAATGTGGCCACCACCCTGGGGAGAGGAGCTTTGGGGAAAGAGCAAAGGTAATTAAAGAGGATTTTGAGGAAGAGCCTTCAGCAAAATATATCTTACTTAGCAATGCTTTTGGAGTTGAAAATGTTTCTTTTGAGTGTGTTATTGTAAGAGGTGCAAGCTGGACAAGCAAAAAGAATTGGGGTGGGATTGGGTTGGCCATCCAAGGAGATTCAGTGACATCCAGGTTTCTCTAAAGTAAGATTTAAAATTCTGAAAAATGAGAGAAATTTAGATTCTTGGAAAATCTGACCACTGTGAATTTATATCCAAGCTTTTTAAACATTGGTGCATGTCGGAGTAGCCTCACTTCTTCATTTTATAGTAAGGAAACTGAGGCATTGGCCAGAGAGATGATTGCCCAAGACCACAGAGATAACTAGTGGTAGTATTTTCTTGACTCAATTCAGCAAGCTTCATTGCATAGCTTCTTCATTGCATTTACTAGTTTTGCTTGTAATGTACCGGTTTGTGGTTTGTCAAAGTGAATTCTGATCCCTCCAGCCATGCTCACTGACTGTGTGATCTAGAATAAATTGCTTAATCTCCCTGACACTTTTTTCTTCTCCATAAAATGAAGCTTACACGTGATAAAGTATATAAAGTACTCTCAAAATATCCTGGCACATTATGTAGTTAGCTAGTTTATGGAAATATAGCTTGTCAGTGTTAACTCATTGCCAAGGAACCGATCATTCAAATTTACCCTCATCTATGCCTAGAGACTTAATAATAAATACACTTATACTAGAGGTGCTGCATTTTTAGAACTGTAGTTTGTTTGCTTGTTTGTTTGTTTCCTTTCTTTTTGTCATTGGTCCTATTTAGAGATATATACCTTTTTAGGTATGTTACACTGAGTGAATCTGTATTAGTAAATATATGTGTTTACATAGCATAGTTAATTCTTCAGTGAGTAAAAGATGAGGAGAATTAATACATTTTAAATACTGTATTAAAACCAATGGGTGAAAGGGTTTTTTTGTTTGTTTTTCTGTTTCATTGGTGATAATATAATTTGGGAACAGAGTTGAAACTAAGGGAAAGTTTTCCTCTAGAGATTTTCATTAGATTATGAAAATGTTGGAAACATCTGCTTTCTGTGGAGACACAGGTTAAAAGAGTAATAGATAATTGTGAATGCAACTTAAAAAATCCTTTATTTTTACTCTACTAATTCAAATTTTGAAATAGTCACAGAGGCTTACTAGTAGCACGAATTTCAGATTGGGATATTAAAGTTTTATAGAGCAAAAAGTTTAAAAATTTTTAATGTTTTGAAAAACAGTGCTATATATTCAATAGATAATATGTATTCAAATATTCATGATTGTGAATATCTCATTATCAATGCTTATCTTGCATTTTAATAGATACTTACCTTAAAGTATTTTTAAATAGCCCAAGATTTGGGGCCAGGTTTACTCCTTTTTCCCAATGTATCTGAATTACTGAATCTTATTTTATAAGGAAATATCTGTGAACAGCCAGACAAGTAGATAAATGATTTAGTGAATGTTTGGATTAAGGGTATTTTTCACCCATTCTGTAACAATTTATTTAAGTTTTTATAAAATGTGCTCTCTTTCATTGGGACTTAAGGCATATTAACTTGAATTTATATACAATTTTAATTTAAAACTTTGTGAATAGTCATTCTGATGTGCTAGTTTGAAACAGTGTATCTTGTATAGTACCTTAGATGAGGAGGAGTCTACTTTGTCAATCATAGTGGCACACACAAGAAACATTGGGTGGGTCATAAAGCTTAAGGCAGAAAAAAAAAATCTGAATAAAGTCTCCTGTGAAGGAGAATTGTCAGTATGTCCTATATGGTAGCTTGATGTTTCTGGTGTAAGACTTCTAGTTGTGGGTTTTATTTATTTACTTCTTTATTTTTGGCCACACCATGCGGCAGGCAGGATCTTAATTCCCTGACCAGGGATCGAACCCATACCCCCGCCATGGAAGCACAGAGTCCTAACCACTGGACCACCAGGGAAGTCCCCTGGTGTAAGACTTCTAAAGATAACATTGAGTAGTAGAAAAGAATTGTGCCTCAAAATGCTTCTGCTCCAGAAGTTAACGGTAGGTAGTTACAAGCCCAGATGCAGGTGGTAAGACAGGCCTGGCTGGCTCCGGAAATGAAACATAGCCACAGGGCATATCTTTCTAGGTGGCTTCAGAGTCATAGTTCAGTTTTAACTACTCTGTGGTCTTTAATTTAGAATTAAGTAAAGGGAATATTAAAAAAAAAAAAAACAATTACATAATACCAGTTTTATAGAAGTTAGCCTTTTGTCTTTAAAGTGAAGCCATCATAGGTGATTGTATGAAGCACCAGAAACCAAAAAAAAACCCTTTAACCGTAACCACCCCTATCTGCCCCTCCCCACACACAGAAGAAACTGTATCAAGTTGAAACTGCAAGAATTTTTTCCCCTTGATACTGCCCCCTCCATTTGCCTAGGTCTAATCATGAAACATACATCCTTGGTGTTAGACTTCATCCTGACTTGTTTACACTGTGAGCAAGTTCTGACTAAAAAACTTGTGTTTTGAGGGGTCATTTGAACATCCATTGTGTAAGAATACTGTCAGTTTTCTTTGTGTGTCTTGACTGTGTGCTGGTATCTTTGAAGAAAGATGAGTTCACTTAAATATTTTTTGAATTATTCTAAAATTTTTAATAAAAACTTTAAACTTCTAATTTTTTAGAGCCTACTTTCAATTAAGTGATAGCCTTTTGTATAAATTGAAAGAGTTCATAATCAGACTATATTTAAGAATACTCATTTTAAAGGTGTATTTTGTAATATTAATAACTGACTTTCTGCTGCCAAGTTATTTTTTATAATTCAGTGACTTTTAGTATATTTATGGAGTTATACAACCATCACCACAATTTAGTTTTAGAACGTTTCTGTTGCCCTCAAAAGAAACTTCGGGCCCATTTACAGTCTCTCCTCATTGCCACCCCTAGCCCTAGGCAACCTACGCAACTAGTCTACTTGCCATCTCTATAAATTTGCCTTTTCTAACCTGTGTATATGGAATTATACAGTATGTGGCCTTTTGTGTCTGGCTTCTTTCACTTAACATAATGATGTGAGGATCATCTGTGTTGTGGTATATATCAGTATTTCATTCATTTTTATGGCCAAATAGTATTCCATTGTTAGGATTAACCACATTTATCATTTCACCAGTTGATGTTCATTTGAGTTGTTTCCATTTTTTGGCTATCGTAAATAACGCTCCTATGAACATTTGTGCCTAAGTCTTTGTGGAACATGTATTTTCATTTCTCTTGGGTAGATACCGAGGAGTAGATTTGCTGGATCGTGTGGTAAGTCCATGTTTAATTTTTGAAGAAACTGCCAAACTGTTTTCCAAAGTGGTTATACCATTTTACATTGCTGCCAGCAGTGTATGAGGGTTCCAATTTCTCTACATCCTTGCCAAACTTGTTATTTTTTGTCTTTTTAATTATAGCTATCCTAGTTGATATGAAATGGTATCTCAGTTTAGTTTTGGCTTGCCCTTCCCTAATGGCTAATGATGTTGAACATACTTTCATGTGACTATTGGCCATTTATATGTCGTCTTTGCAGAAATGGCTATTCAGATCCTAACCCATTTTTTAAAAATTTGGTTATTTATTTTTTTATTATTGAGTTGTAGAAGTTCTTTATATGTTCTTATTCTGTGGATTTTCTTTTCACTTCATAATATCTTTTGAAGTGCAGAAGTTTTAAATTTTGAGTAAATTCACTTTATCGACTTTTTTCATTACTCTTTTGTGCCTTTTGTGATCTGTCTTAAGAAGTCACTGCCTACCCAAAGATTGTGAAGATTTACTCCCTTCTAGGTTTCTTCTAAGAATTTTAGAGTTTTAGTTCTTACATTTAGGTCTGTGATCCATTTTGATGTATGGTGTGAAGATAGGGGTCCAAAGTAAATATTTGCATGTGGA